>NC_064628.1:159973871-162476347 GCF_023864275.1 Schistocerca cancellata
ATAAATCATTTTGAAGTGGGTTGTAACTGACGTAGGTGACGAAGTCTGCACATGGTCATATGATAAAAGAAAACCATTTATAAACAAACCTATACGTCGTTACACTACACCTGACCACCACAAACAGAAACTGGCATATTGTGCACCAAGAACACTGTAGGTCCTGCACATCTACGGTAGCCATCCAAGAGCAGGTAGTGCACTCACTGCGATTTGTGTGTCAAAAATGGTTCAAATGGCTCTGAACACTATTAGACTTAACATCTGAGGTCATCAGTCCCCTAGAACTCAGAAGTACTTAAACCTAACTAACCTAAGGACATCACACACATCAATGCCCTAGGCAGCATTCAAACCTGCAACCGTAGCGGTCGCGCGGTTCCGAACTGAAGCGCCTAGAACCGCTCGGCTACAGCGGACGGCTATATGTGTGTCATCACGAACTATTGGTCAGGGGTTAGTTGCAGCCAAATTAGGGTATTACCTTCCCATGCGTAGGCAGATGTCAATACAAATGGCTGCGTTTGGAGTGGTGACGCAACCGGGAAGCATGGTCTACTGACCAATGGCGCCGCATTGTGTTCAATGAAAAACCGCGGTGCTTCACTGTCACGAATGACCATTGCAGGCATCGAGTGAGGTGACGCAGTGGTTAGCATACTGGACTCGCATTCGGGAGAACAACGGTTCAAACCCGCGTCCGCCCACCCTGATTTAGGTATTCCGTGATTTCCCTAAATCGCTTCAGCCAAATGCCGGGATGGTTCCTTTGAAAGGGCACGGCCGATTTCCTTCCCCACCCTTCCCTAATCCGATTGGACAGATGACCTCGCTGTTTGGTCCCTCCACCAAATCAACCAACCAACCATTGCAGGCGACTATACCAGAGACATCCTGATTCCTTCATGTTTTATCTCTCATGTGATATTATTGTGGTGTCATTTTTCAACAGGAGATGCTCGTGCACGCATTGCATATATGTCTATGAACTCTCTGCGTGATCTTGTTGTTCTCCCTGCGAGCTAACATCCCAAAGATGTCCGGGCTCAGATGCGGTTCCTCTTCGTAGAAATGCCTTGGCTCAAACTCATCTAGGGATTAGCACCGCACGTGTCGCATTACACACCCTAAATTAGACACTTGTTAAACTTTGGTTAAATTGTCTGGCTGATGGCAAGTTTGCGAAATACAACGTTAACGTAATGTAATAACAGCAATTATAATATCGGGAACTAAATTAACGACCCATAAATGATGTAGGCCGCACATCTGCAATTTGGTTAGAATAACGTTTATTCCGAAAGCAAACTAATAGCGAAAGTGGTCGTATTTAGAGTTATTGTTACACTCGAGCGCATATCCATTTGACACAGTTTGATCATTCACAATCTCATCGCGAATTACCAGTCCAGTACTCCACCTTGTTCACTGTGCTAAAAGGTAGAATTCACACCAGGGGCGCGGCTGCTCACCGCTCAGAGGCGAAGTCCTGCGACACCACACAACGAGAATTTTTCTGTCATTTTACTTCCTAGCCACCTGAAGACCGACTGTCCGCTTTCGCGTCTCAATCCGAACTGTCCCCTTTGGTGACTCGACCAGAAATGTCTGCTTTCGCGTCTGCACCCGCACTCCCTCTGCCCGTACCCGGCCGTGTTTCTCGCGCGCCGAATATCCTCGCTCAACTGACTATGGCAGTTCCCTTTCCTGAAGCCGTCCATCTGATTGGCTGCAGCTTATTCTACATTTTACATTTTAACACATTTAAAAAATCAATGCTTGACCACTTCCACGTTCAAAATAAAGGAACAATAATAATCATTACATAATAAACGTTACATTCATTTACATAAAACCGGTACAAATCCTTAGCTTTGGATGCCACGACCAGTAGCCTTGCATTCATGTGCTTTCTGATAATTAAATAAAGAACAAAATTAACTATTATGCATTAAACTTTACAACAAATATTCTATTACCTAATAATTCAATAAGGTGTAATGCTGTCATCGTTCAATGTGTTTTGTAAGATCTGATGCTTAACCGAAAATACTGATAATTTAAATTCACTATATCTTTTAAACAAATAAAGTTACAGAATTGATATTTACACCATTTGTCATTTTAATGATGCGCTTCTGTATGAAATGTCGATCGTTAAGAACGACCAAAGCGTTCAGAATTTAGCATTCAGGTCTTTGTTACAAAACTTGTGAATTTCACTTCAACAGTAAATCCTAAATTATTATAGATATGATCAATATTCAAGTTTTATTGGGATCACCATGAAATTTTATGGAGGATGGCACATTAAAATTACTGTGGCTTGATTCCCTGCATTATTACAGAATTAAATAGATTTCATAAATGTTTCCCTTTATGGCCGACCTTAGGTCCGCCATATTTAACACTGCTGCGTCTCCTTGGCCACAAAAGGATTCTACTGGGTTTCCCTATGACGTAGGTTCTCGTCTGTCTCGCTAGCACACTACAACGTTTAGGCCTCAATTGACAATAGACGCCTGTGAGTTTCCCCATCTCGTGGTGAATCTGCGCCCTTTGTGGCACGCGGTCCTGGACGACAGGGTTCGTTTCACAGTTCCTGCAGGCTGACTCTTCCGGCCATATACTTAAATGAGAGCGAAATTCTCGTTAACTCACATCCCGTGGCTAGTAAGTTCCCCAGATGTGTCTCCGATAGACCGTGTGTGTGAGACCAGCTCGGACGTCGACTCCATACCAGTGTCATTGTCCAGGATATGCAGGACGAGTTAAGGCAACTGTGGACTAGCTTGTTCAACAACGGTTTTACGATACATTTCCCAGTCGAATAAGAGCATGCATCCAGGACAGAGGGGGGGGGGGGGGGCGGGGGGGCAAAGTCGTACTGGTAAGTAGGCTCATACTGCAAAGTTTTTTGTAATCACCGAAATAACATCACACACACTCTCAACCCCCGTAGTTGCTGTTCATTTCCTCCTTCCCTTCTGTGTGCTTACACTTTTCGGTGAGGCAGTGAAATTCCGTGGAACGGCTTGAACTAGCAAGATCGAAGAAGAGACTGCTGGCGGCCCTCGCAGTGCTTGGTGTAGATGTCTTATGCCCTGTGGAGCAGAAATCGTATTTTACAGTGTTTAAACTTTCTGAAGTCGGCAGTCAGTAATCCTTTGTCGTCAACAAAGTTACTTTTCAGATACGGGTAGATTTTAAGAATCGACAGCGCGCTCCCCTGTTGAGTCTTGACTACTGTTTATCCCTTTTCTCGTTCTTCTAGGTGAATGATTCATTGTAGTGAGGGTGCACATAAAAAGAAGGCACAGGTCTTCTATCACATAGCGGATCCAGTATCTAGCAGTGATCGAAGTGAAGATTTTAATTCAAACCAATAGCTTCCATGTGTCTATATGAAAATTTGAGTGTGGTGTTATGGTATGAATTTTACCTTTGACTTTGGACTGTTATCCTATTGAGACTATTGTAGAGATCATCGGTGAAAGTTGGTAGAAGGCAGCTGGACGCAGTGTATGAAGTGATTTCTGCGGAGAACCTTCTCATTCCTTACATTCTCCTTTTCTCTTCTGTGCCACACTCCATGCCACGCTGTCATCAAGTGCTGTGCTCGAAAACATGCGTTCTCAGAAATTTCTTCTCAAATTAAGGCCAATGTTTCATACTAGTAGACTTCCCTTGGTGAGGACTGCTCTTTCTCCAGTCTGCTTTTTACGTCCGCTCTGCTCCGTCCATCATGGGTTATTTTGCTGTCTAGGTAGCGCAATTCCTTAAGTGTGTATACTTCGTTAACACCAATACGGATGTTAAGTTTCTCGCTGTTCTCGTTTCTGCTACTTCTGATTACTTTCCTCTTTCTTTGATTTGCTCTGAATCCGTATTTTGTACTTACTACACTGTTGATTCCATTCAACAGATCTTTTAATTCTTCTTCGCTTTCGCTGAGAATAGCAACATCATCAGAACATTTCATCATTGATATCCTTATACCTTGGATTTCAATCCCACTCTTGAACCTTTCTTTCATTTCCGTCTTTGCTTCTTCGACGTATAGGCTGAAGAGTAGAGCCGATAGACTACATTCATGTCTTACACCCTTTTTAATCACTTTGTTACTAATACTTGTTTATTTAAACACAAAGTAATTTACTTGACTAAATAAAGATAAAGAAGAAAAAAAAAAGACGCACCACAAATGAATTATCCGAATTGGACGGAAATCACCAAATGTGATTTAAATGTACTGACAAACAAATTACACTACTGGCCATTAAAATTGCTACACCACGAAGATGACGTGCTACAGGCGCGAAATTTAACCGACAGGAAGGAGGTGCTGTGATATGCAAATGATTAGCTTTTCAGAGCATTCACATAAGGTTGACGCGGGTGGCGACCCCTACAACGTGCTGACATGAGGAAAGCTTCCAGCCGATTTCTCATACACAAACAACAGTTGACCGGCGTTGCCTGGTGAAACGTTGTTGTGATGCCTCGTGTAAGGAGGAGAAATGCGTACCATCACGTTTCCGACTTTGATAAAGGTCGGATTGTAGCCTATTGCGATTGCGGTTTATCGTATCGCGACACTGCTGCTCGCGTTGGTCGAGATCCAATGATTATTAGCAGAATATGGAATCGGTGGGTTCAGGAGGGTAATACGGAACGCCGTGCTGGATCCCAACGGCCTCGTATCACTAGCAGTCGAGATGACAGGCATCTTATCCGCAAGGCTGTAACGTATCGTGCAGCCACGTCTCGATCCCTGAGTCAACAGATGGGGACGTTTACAAGACAACAACCATCTGCACGAACAGTTCGACGACGTTTGCAGCAGCATGGACTACCAGCTCGGAGACCATGGCTGCGGTTACCCTTGACGCTGCATCACAGACAGGAGCGCCCGCGATGGTGTACTCAACGACGAACGTGGGTGCACGAATGGCAAAACGTCATTTATTCGGATGAATCCAGGCTCTGTTTACAGCATCATGATGATCGCATCGGTGTTTGGCGACATCGCGGTCAACGCACATTGGAAGCGTGTATTCGTCATCGCCATACTGGCGTATCACCCGGCGTGATGGTATGGGGTGCCATTGGCTACACGTCTCGGTCACCTCTTGTTCGCATTGACGGCAATTCGAACAGCGGTCGTTACATTTCAGATGTGTTACGACCCGTGGCTCTACCCCTCATTCGATCCCTGCGAAACCCTACATTTCGGCATGATAATGCACGACAGCATGTTGCAGGTCCTGTGTGGGCCTTTCTGGATACAGATAATGTTCGACTGCTGCCCTGGCCACCTCATTCTCCAGATCTCTCACAAATTGAAATCGTCTGGTCAGTGGTGGCCGAGCAACTGGCTCGTCACAATACGCCAGGCACTACTCTTGATGAACTATGGTATCGTGTTGAAGCTGGATGGGGTACATGTAAGCGCCATCCAAGCTCTGTTTGACTCAATGCCCAGGCGTATCAAGGCCGTTATTACAGCCAGAGGTGGTTGTTGTGGGTATTGATTTCTCAGGTTCTATGCACCCAAATTGCGTGAAAATGTAATCACATGTCAGGTCTAGTATAATATATTTGTCTAATGAATACCCGTTTATCATCTGCATTACTTCTTGGTGTAGCAATTTTAATGGCCAGTAGTGTATATTAGCCGTCTTTCTCAGTATCAAACATCTTGCACCATTTTACATTGTTGAACGCTTTTTCCATTTTTATAAATGTAATGAAAGTGTCCTATATTTTTTGAATCTTCCTTCCATTACCAACCGCAGCGTTGTAACTACCACTCCGCAGCCTTCATCTTTCCTAAAGCCATCTATGAGGTACTCACTTTTCTTTCCCAGTCTCTGTACGTTATTCTTGTCAGCAGCTTTAATGTATGAGCTGTTAAGCTCATTGTGCGATAATTCTCGCACTGTAGGCTACTGCAGTCTCAGGAATTGTGTAGATGATGTTTCTACGGAAGTCTGATGGTACATCGCCAGTCTCACCATTCTACACATCAGAGTTACTGATTGACGGCAGGTGTGGGTGAGCGGTTCTAGGCGCTTCAGTTTGGAACCGCGCGACCGCTACGGTCGCAGGTTCGAATCCTGCTTCGGGCATGGATGTGTGCGATGTCCTTAGGTTAGTTAGGTTTAAGTAGTTCTAAGTTCTAGGGGACTGATGAGCTCAGATGTTGAGTCCCATACTGCTTACAGCCATTTGGACCATTTTGAAGAGTTAGTGATTTCCCTGAAGTTCGTTTTGGGGATGTGTCGGGCGTGACGCCATTACGAGTTGTGAGAACTACGACGTGCTTGTAGCGGCCGCTGAGACAGTGTGTCGGGGTTTTATCTGGAGGGAGATGCCAGCGGCCACCTGCCGGCCTAGATGGCGCGGCCCGGAAGTCGCGGTGTCGGTGCTGGCTGCAGCTTCCGCTTCGATACGTGGCGCGGCTGCCAAGTGGAGCCGGCGCCCAGCTCCATTATTCTGCCTTCCCAGGCCTGCTCTGGAAACCCGGCGGAAACACGCGCCCTCACGCTGCTACGCGTGCATGATTAATTGCCGCATTGTTCGCTCCTCCAATACGAGGAGGTGCTTTGCTCCAGTTGGTTCATTCGTACTGTCCGCTACGGGTCGTGGCCTCAATCTGACCTTGCTCTACACCCATCCACTCTGGCCAGTTACGCTCCAAGCAACGGGAACACACGTGAGAAGAAAAGAGACGAACCGCTAAGGAAGTTTATTCCCTGATGTCAGGAATGTTCAGTTCCCTTTTTGGAGACGTAGGAGATATTGAAGATGATTCTCATTTATTGTTCCGTTTCAGTTGCATGTGTTTAATAAGATTACGTATGTCGATCCGTATGGATGATGTTCAGATCTAAGTAGTAGCGTTAATATTCCGTCTGGTCTACTCAGAGCTACATTTCAGAGTATGTGTTCGTACAAGAATAAAACTTCTGTACATCGTATTTGCTGTAACCGCATTAAACCTTCAAATATTGTGGAAGTCAATATTAACCGTTGCTACTTATTTATTTTATCTACACATCTAGTTCCTTAAGACCAAATTGAAGATCAAATCTCTAAGGTCATGGAACATGTCAATACATGAAATTACAACATAAAAGTAGTAACAGATAAAATAAAATGTTTATGAATCTAAAAAATGGTCAAGCCATAAGTCAAAGTAAACGAAATTAACAGCATAACGTAACAATCAGCTTATTTTTCAAGGGACTCCTCAACAGAATAGAAGGAGTGACCCAAGAGGAAACTCTCCAGTTTGGATTTGAAAGCGCGTGGATTACTACTAAGATTTTTGAGTTCTTGTGGTAGCTTATTGAAAATGGATGCAGCAGTATACTGCACACCTTTCTACGCAAGAGTCAAGGAAGTGTGATCCAAAAACACATTGAATTTCTGCCCTTACAGAATGACGTTCTGTTTTCTGTTAAATGGTTCAAATGGCTCTGAGCACTATGGGACTTAACATCTGAGATCATCAGTCCCCTAGAACTTAGAACTATTTAAGCCTATCTAACCTAAGGACACCACACACAGCCATGCCCGGGGCAGGATTCGAATCTGCGATCGTAGCGGTCGCGCGGTTCCTGACTGAAGCGCCTAGAACCGCTCGACCACACAGGCCGGCGTCTGTTAAATACTTACCATAGAGGCCAAAGAAAATGCCAGTATTAGGAGCATCTGCTGTCTATTTTTTTAAAATATATGGTTTCTAGTGTTAAGGTCCGATTGTGTAGACACTGCATTTATTCGTCGCTACATTCACATAATAGTCATCTTTTGACGACGATATTTTTACACTCTCACCAGCTGTAAATGCTGCCGCGTAATACGAAAAAGCAGTTCTTTATAGTACATATTCATCGAATATATTTGTGAACTATTAAGCTATTCTAATTTTTAGAGTATTATTTGTTTCGAATAAACGCCCGCTTTATAAAAATTGTCGGCCTGACACGTACTTGGTATGAAGAGGACCCAAACCGTGTGATCTTTCGGTAGCATGACTCTTTAGACGGTGCACTGTCAATGTCATAGGTGTTCCTAGCGATCGTGTAGGTACTTACACTGTTAACATTTTTATGTACCTGGGAAGATAAATTAAGGAGGTAACAAAGCGAAGTAATATAGAAGAGTTATAAGGGACAGTCAAATGAAAACTGAACACTCGCCACAACGGGACTATGGAATGGTTGCACTCAAAAGTAAGAAATTTAAGAAGTTTATCGCACTGGAAGACGAGATGATGAATTTTCATTTCCTAGAAAGCCGCTGACGGACTCACAACCGCACCCACTCTTGCACTTCCTCGTCAGACTCAGACCGACGTCCGCGTAGGTCTTTATTCAGGTCGCCAAAGATGTGAAAACCATACGGTGAAAGATCCGGGCTGTGCTGAGGATGTCGCAGTAGTTCCCAGCCAAATAGCTGAAGTTTAACCTTTGTACGATTGACAGACTGTGCAACCGTTCTCCTGCAACAGAATGATTCCGCCCAACAGCATTCCAGAGCATAGTTCTCGAGAAACCCTGCTCGATAATTTTAGAAAATCCGTATCCGAAGAAGACTGAGTCAATCTGCCAATGTACATTTCACGCAGGGATTATGAGAATAAGAAGAGATTAGGGAACGTAAGAGGCATTCGTCCAGTGTTTTGGTACCTTATCAAGAAGGCATGTCAAAAGATAACGGAATACTTCCACACTGCTCAATACTTTAATGCAATAGGAAAGAAAATCGATAGCATTGGTACTATGAAATCTCTTCCATTCACTGTACGGTGGCTTGTGGAGTATTTACGTAGATGTAAAACAGCGCATGAAACAGGAAATAACTCCGCCTATCCTGAAAGGAAAATTAGTAGCTGTTGTTGCATGTTCCCGGTGGTGCGGTGGCTCCCCGACCACGAGAACGCCGCGCCAGCAGCAGAGTTGCTGTCCTGGCCCAGCGTCGCACTCTCCGCATCCGCTGCCGTCCTTGCGGAGCTCGGCTGCAGCCTGTGGTAATCTCTAGTGGCGCTCATTGCACAATTCTCCGAAAGGTCGCGCGAACCTCGCCTTCACGCGGTACCGCTAACTCGGCGGGGGCCGCGCCGAGTCTTTACCTTGGAGAACTTGCCGCAGCCAGTTCTGTGACACGTGATTAAAACTAGCCTCGCTTCCCGCACGTTATCACGCTGGTAATGTGCTAGTCTTCTACCATGGTCACACGTGACCCGCGGCTGTTTCATCCTGTTTCCTCGTTAACATGGCTGTGTGCTTAAGGAGCCATAGGAAACAAGCAAGCTATTTTTAACCTTACTCCCTTCATAAAACTTCAGAAGTCTCTCTTACCTCTTCATTCGTCCTTCAATATCCGTCAGAAGCAAAATTAAAACCCTCACCACGTCAGCTTGACTAATGTTTTCCGTTGTTTCCCTAAATTAACGGACGATGTTAATGAGCTAGTTCCCCGTCTCTATATCTATATTTCCATTTATGATCCCCAAGCCACCAAAATGGAGGGAACATGTTTTACCAACATCATTCCACACCTCACTCATTTTCCGTGACACGCCGGAAGAAAAATGGTTGATATCCCTTTGTGCGAACACCATTTTTCCTAAATTTAGCGTCACGGAAGTTATGTGAGATGTATGTTGAAGGAAGTAAGAAGAATGTTCAGTAAGTAATGCAACACAGTTTTTTTCTGAAAGCAGTCTGGTTTTATTCACCGATCCATTACACTGTATTATTCCCCAATCTTCTGTCTACAAAAACCCAGTTTTCAACGTAATCTTAGTTCGGTGCGTCCGCACCTCGTTGTCTAGTGGCTAACGTTGCTGCCTCTGCAATACGGAGTCCCGGGTTCGATTGCCGGCCGGGTTGGGGATTTTCTCTGCCCAGAGACGGGGGTGTTTGTGTTGTCCTCACCATTTCATCAACATCATCATCAATCGTGACAGTGGCTAGATTGGGTTGTGTAAAAATTGGACTATGTAAAATGTAGGACTTTGTACGGGTGCTGAAGACCGCGTAGTTGAGCGCCCTACAACCACATATCATCATCATCATCATCATCATCATCATCATCATCATCATCATCATCATCATCATCATCATCTTCGTTGTCGTCGTCACCTTACTGGGAGGACCTGTATGCCCGCATGGTACCACCCTACTGGTCGACATCGTAGCCAACGTGTTGCTGCATCAATAAACTCCGCATCACCCATACACAGGTTCCCGCGGAGTGCATCCTTCATAGGGCCAAACGGATGGAAGTCGGAAGGTGCGAGATAAGGACTGTAAGATGGACAAGGAAGAACAGTCCCATGAAGATTTTTGAGCTCGTCTTGTGGTAGATCTTGGGTTGACATGGACAATGAGAAGTTCATTTACGTTTTTGTAGCGACGAACACGCTAAAGTCGTTTCTTCATCTGAGGCTAGCACAGCTGTGTGCGGTCGGCCGGCACGCGGAGATGGGATAGGTTTACGCTACTTTGTTACGATGATGACAGGCGCCTCGCCCAACGACTGACCGAGCTTTTGTTCACTGTCAGATCTCCGTAGGCATTCTGCAAACGCCTATGAATATCTGTGGTGCTCTGGTTTCCGCTAAAAGAAACTCAGTGACATCTCTCTGCTTGGAACTCACCTCCGTTGCAGACGCCATTTTGATCGCTATGTATAGCGCCGCCACCTGTCGGTACTTCACGAAACTAGAGGGGCTTAATCGGCAATATTCCATGATGTACCACAACAAATTCCGAATTTTTCAGTTGAAACTGGGCCAGAAAAAAATGTATTGCTTTACTTACTGAACGTCCCTCATAGTGAGTTTCTCTGTTCCTTACCAAACATGGGCTCCTGGACCGATTCCTAGTTTCTTGTCATTGGCTGGCTACCTTGCTCACCGAAGTATACGGCTCACCTCTCGTGTCGTGAGATCTAGGATCTCTGAGAGAAATTTTGCGTTCAGGATTCGATATTCTGCACGGAACACAGTCCCAACTTGCAACGCATAAGCTTTGCACATAGTAAAAGAATTCATCCTGTCATAATATACTTTTAGACGTGAGGGTGTACAACGAATTTGTGAGGAGAGTGCTGCACATCGATTCTTGTTTTGCACATTCTGAGAGAAACAGCAACCTACTGACATGCATCGCTCCGACAGTTCGATTTTGTTCTTGTGAATGCTTCTTAGGTGAGCTTGGTGTCAAAGGGTGAAGAATCTTAGCTGAACAGACTAACACAGCTAATCGTACTTGCAATTTTAGCTCATCGTTTAACGCGACTTGTATTTGTCATTTCAGTGACTAATAAAAACTTTGAAAGTGCCTTGTAGCTTGTTGACTATGGGATACATCAAATGGTTCAAATGGCTCTGAGCAGTATGGGACTTAACTTCTGAGGTCATTAGTCCCCTATAACTTAGAACTAGTTGAACCTAACTAACCTAAGGACACCACACACATCCATGCCCGAGGCAGGATTCGAACCTGCGACCGTAGCCGTCGCGCGGTTCCAGACTGTAGCGCCTAGAACCGCTCGGCCACCCAGGCCGGCTGGGATACATAAGGTCAGAAGTAGACTGATACGAGGGAACTTGAATAAGTAAGTTACACGGTATTAAGGTAGCACAGGTAGCTATTACTGAGTGCTGTACTGCACTTAACAGTGACACAAACACGCGACACTATGATCCAACAATCACCAAGTCTCTGTAAACAACGGTCGGAAGGTTCCACCAATCGTTCAGTTCCTCGACTATAGAAATCCACTCCGTGTTCAGGGAGCCATCCCAGAAGGAATGCGTGAACGTCCTCATCGTTGGAAAATCTCTCTCCCCCCTATTTATTCTTGCCGAAAAGATGGCTGTCGCATGGTGTACGGTCTAGACTTCCCGGTCAGCATTACCCACTTCTATTCGGCCTTAGTCCAATATTTGGCACCATTTCTACATCTACATCATACTCCGCCAGCCACAGCAAACTGCATGTCGAAGGGTACCCTGTATCAGAACTAGTCGTTTGCTTTTACATTCCACTCGTAGACAGAGCGATGGGAAAACGGCTAGTTTCTCATATCTTATCTTCGTGGTCCCTAATCGAAATGATGTTGCCTGCAGTAGGGTCGTTCTGAAATACAGCCTCAAATAGCGGATTTCTAACCTTTCTCAATTGTGTTCGTCTTCCTCCAGGGATTCCCAATTGAGCTCTCGAAGTATATCCGTACCACTTGCTTGAACATCGAACCTACCGGTAACAAATCTACCAATTTCAGTACGACTGGGCATGACGCTGCATTTGGTCCTGAATTTCACAGTTCAAATGGTTCAAATGGCTCTGAGCACTATGGGACTTATCTTCTGAGGCCATCAGTCCCCTAGAACTTAGAACTACTTAAACCTAACTAACCTAAGGTTATCACACACATCCATGCCCGAGGCAGGATTCGAACCTGCGACCGTAGCGGTCACGCGGTTCCAGACTGAAGCGCCTAGAACCGCACGGCCACACCGGCCGGCTATTTCACAGTGACTCTTGTGAAACTCACACGTTTTTCACACAGGAATCTTACTGTCCCGCGTACTTCAAATCTGCAATACGTTTCCAGTTGCGCCATTTCACTCGCACCAATCATCTGTACCGCAGTAGAACTACGTCGGCAGGGAAGGATCATGTACTTTCTTGTGACAATGCGCCACCCCTGTTGCGCTGTGGTCTTAGCGTAGCAAGACATGGGTAACTTACTTTTTGAAGCCCCTAAGTAATTGTCACTCACAACAATACTACACTACGTTCCACGACTGTATTTTATTTTCATGCATCGAGGCATCATCTGACAGGTTAGTTAAGATAAATGAGTAGGCAGTGTAGTAGTAGTTGTTAACATTATTGCTTCAACTCACTCACTCTTTCTTCCGTGTCCGCGGGCTGGTTCGCTTATCGCGCATATTTGAATAATTAGGATGACAGCGGACAAAGTAACTTCAGAGAATTTATTAAACAGACGCGTGGAATATTTAAATATCAGTTTTGTCACAGGTTCATCGGCTGAAGGCTGTCGTAAATTGATACCCATTTTCCACAAACTAAAACACGAGTCTCACTGAAATAATACCAGAGCGTGACTGTGTCGCGTATCCGAACTGGCAGTAAGATTGATATCGTAATTGCAACAGTAATGAGTGTAAGTTACACATGCGAGATGATGAGGGATGTTACACTCTAAAACTGTTTTAAATCTGGAAACACGCATCGACTGTAGCAATCTGTGAGTTTGGGCTTGTGGAGAAATAAATGGGCCACGGCATCTACATACATCAAAAAAAGATTTGCATCACCTCGGTTCCGAGAGTTCCGGAACCTGTACAGAAAATTGGAATAGAGATCGACATAAACATCATTTCTCCCCTTTTTATTGGTTATGAAAACCACACATTGCATGTAGTACCACCATACACCGAGACCTTCAGAGGTTCAGATTGCTGTTCACACCGGTACCTCTAATACCCTGTAGCACGTCCTCTTGCACTGATGCATACCTGTATTCGTCGTGGCATACTGACTACAAGTTCATCAAGGCACTGTTGGTCCAGATTGTCCCACTGCTCAACGGCGATTCGGCATAGATCCCTCAGAGTGGTCGGTGCGTCACGTCGTCCCTAAACAGCCCTTTACAATCTATCCCAGGCATGTTGGACAGGGTTCGTGTCTGGAGAACATGCTGGGCGCTCTAGTCGAGCGATGTCGTTATCCTGAAGGAAGTCATTCACAAGATATGCACGATGGGGGCGAGAATTGTAATCCATGAAGACGAGTGCCTCGCCAATATGCTGCCGATGTGGTTGCAGTGTTGGTCAGAGGACGGCATTCACGTATCTTACAGCCGTTACGGCGCCTTCCATGACCACCAGTGTTGTACGTCGGCCACACATAATGCCATCTCAAAACAGCAGGTTACCTCTACCTTGCCGCTCTCGCTGGACTGTGTGTCTAAGGCGTTCAGCCTGACCGGGTTGCCTCCAAACACGTCTCTGACGATTCTCTGGTTGCAGGCATAAGTGACACTCATCGGTGAAGAGAGCGTAATGCCAATGCTGAGCGGTCCATTCGGCATGTTGTTGGGTCCATCTGTATGTCACTGCGTGGCGTCTTGGTTGCAAGAATGGACCTCGCCATAGACGTCGGGAGTGAAGTTGCGCATCATGCAGCCTATCGCGCACAGTTAGAGTCGTAACACGACGTCCTGTGGCTGCACGAAAAGCATTATTCAACATGGTGGCATTGCTGTCAGGATTCCTCCGAGCCATAATCCGTAGGTAGCGGTCATCCACTGCAGTAGTAACCCTTGTACGGCCTGAGCGAGGCATGTCATCGACAGTTCCTGTCTGTGTGTATCTCCTCCATGTCCGAACAACATCGCTTTGGTTCACTCCGAGACGCCTGAACACTTCCCTTGTTGAGAGCCCTTCCTGGCACAAAGTAACAATGCGGACGCGGTCGAACCGTTATATTGACCATCAAGGCATGGTTGAAGAACAGAGAACACAGCCGTTTACCTCCGTCCTGATGGACTGACTGGAACGGATCGGATGTCGGACCCCCTCCGTCAAATGGGCGCTGCTCATGCATGGTTGTTTACGTACTTGGGCGGGTTTAGTGACATATCTGAACAGTCAAAGGGACTGTATCTGTGACACAATATCCACAGTCAACGTCTGTCTTCAGGAGTTCTGGGAACCGGGATGACGCAAAACTTTTTTTGATCTGTGTAAATACTGGCATGCACAGCGGCAGTCAGTCTGCTATTTTGAAATAAACCCAATTCACTGACAGAATCTAAGTGGCTTCTCTTGTCTACACAAATTGTATGTGGAAATTTTGTTTAGTGTCATTCCTCTGCTATATCATCTCTAGATGAAGCAACAGAGAAATCAATTATATCTTCGTGGAGGTATGTACCGTCAATGAAACTAATTGAACGCAGTTTGTTTATACCTATAAGGGTTTCGCTTCTTTTATTTGGAAAGCATCATCAGTGGCTTGAAGTACATGTTTCCTTTCATACGTACGAAAAACGTTGTATGTGGTAGGTGTAATATGCTGCTGTATTACATTTTGTCGTGTTTTTCTCTTATGTAATATAGCAACATATTATATCTACCACATAATACGTTTATTGTACGTATAAAATGAAACATGTACTTCAGGCCACTGATGATGCTTCCCAAGTAAAAGAAGCGATACGCGTATGGCAATAAACAAACTGCCTTCAATTAGTTGCGTAGATGGTAGATACCTCCACGAATTTAGAGCAACTAAGGGAAAGACGGAAAACAGATAAAAATTACAATTGTATCTTTTTGCATAATTTACAAGCTTGTTGAATTAGATCAGACTAATTGTTATGTTGACTATTATGTCAGCATGGAACACTGTTCTTTCAACACACAGCTGAGCAACAAGCTGCAGTTCTACATTAGTTACAGCAAGCATTACGTAAGAAAGATTACAGCAGATGTAAGAAGTTCATGTCATGTTTGACACGTTACGTAGCGCGGATCTTGTTCCACTAACGAGTCCCTAGTTTCCACGGAAGCTCGAAAACGTCAGCAATTTCGTAATGTGAAGTGGCCGCGTGGAAACATTCGCTTTCTTCCCACGAGAGTACAGCTTCGTCGCGCAACAGGTCCTTCTGGAGCGCTGCGACAGTAGTTAGCTTTCAAACCACTCCGCTGCAGTTCTTTCCTTGGCAGCTAAACAAGTCCCTCCCACGTGCTTTTAACAAGAATCCTGTTGCTCAACTCACTCGAAAAATTTACATTTATTATTTTCGCCGGTCTCATAAGCTTAATGTTTGATCTGTATCGGCGTCATTAGAAATGGGCTGACCGAAGAGCAGGCAGATACGGTCGTTATACTTTAATGTAACGCCACAGTGGACTGCTAATAGAAGACCGAACGACATTTGATTCTCGGATAACTTTCAATCTCTTCGGTACTCTCATTCGAGAAGGGGCTGACATGGCTCTCATAACATATGAGAGATTCTATCATGTTCTCAACTGCTTTGGTAGTAGTTTCTCGGTAGATGACAGTTGACACAACTTTAGTTCTCTATCGAAAATACACTCCTGGAAATTGAAATAAGAACACCGTGAATTCATTGTCCCAGGAAGGGGAAACTTTATTGACACATTCCTGGGGTCAGATACATCACATGATCACACTGACAGAACCACAGGCACATACACACAGGCAACAGAGCATGCACAATGTCGGCACTAGTACAGTGTATATCCACCTTTCGCAGCAATACAGGCTGCTATTCTCCCATGGAGACGATCGTAGAGATGCTGGATGTAGTCCTGTGGAACGGCTTGCCATGCCATTTCCACCTGGCGCCTCAGTTGGACCAGCGTTCGTGCTGAACGTGCACACCGCGTGATACGACGCTTCATCCAGTCCCAAACATGCTCAATGGGGGACAGATCCGGAGATCTTGCTGGCCAGGGTAGTTGACTTACACCTTCTAGAGCACGTTGGGTGGCACGGGATACATGCGGACGTGCATTGTCCTGTTGGAACAGCAAGTTCCCTTGCCGGTCTAGGAATGGTAGAACGATGGGTTCGATGACGGTTTGGATGTACCGTGCACTATTCAGTGTCCCCTCGACGATCACCAGTGGTGTACGGCCAGTGTCGGAGATCGCTCCCCACACCATGATGCCGGGTGTTGGCCCTGTGTACCTCGGTCGTATGCAGTCCTGATTGTGGCGCTCACCTGCACGGCGCCAAACACGCATACGACCATCATTGGCACCAAGGCAGAAGCGACTCTCATCGCTGAAGACGACACGTCTCCATTCGTCCCTCCATTCACGCCTGTCGCGACACCACTGGAGGCGGGCTGCACGATGTTGGGGCGTGAGCGGAAGACGGCCTAACGGTGTGCGGGACCGTAGCCCAGCTTCATGGAGACGGTTGCGAATGGTCTTCGCCGATACCCCAGGAGCAACAGTGTCCCTAATTTGCTGGGAAGTGGCGGTGCGGTCCCCTAAGGTACTGCGTAGGATCCTACGGTCTTGGCGTGCATCCGTGCGTCGCTGCGGTCCGGTCCCAGGTCGACGGGCACGTGCACCTTCCGCCGACCACTGGCGACAACATCGATGTACTGTGGAGACCTCACGCCCCACGTGTTGAGCAATTCGGCGGTACGTCCACCCGGCCTCCCGCATGCCCACTATACGCCCTCGCTCAAAGTCCGTCAACTGCACATACGGTTCACGTCCACGCTGTCGCGGCATGCTACCAGTGTTAAAGACTGCGATGGAGCTCCGTATGCCACGGCAAACTGGCTGACACTGACGGCGGCGGTGCACAAATGCTGCGCAGCTAGCGCCATTCGACGGCCAACACCGCGGTTCCTGGTGTGTCCGCTGTGCCGTGCGTGTGATCATTGCTTGTACAGCCCTCTCGCAGTGTCCAGAGCAAGTATGGTGGGTCTGACACACCGGTGTCAATGTGTTCTTTTTTCCATTTCCAGGAGTGTATTTACAGTTTTCTTCTTTGTGTACCCAGGGCGTAAGGTAATTATTATTTTGTCTGTTTTGGGTCTTCCGATTGGTTTGATGCGGTTCGCCAGGAATTTCTCTCCCGTGCCAACTTCCTCATCTCAGAATAGCACTTTTCACAACGTTTTCAGTTATTACTGGATATACCGAATCTGTGTCTTCCTCTACAGAGTTTATCCTTTACAGGTCACCTAGCTACCATGGAAGTTATTCCTTGACATCTTAACGCATGTCCCATCATCCGGTCTCTTCTTTTTGTCAACGTTTTCCACGCGTCCTGCTGATTCTCCTGAGAACCTTATCATATCTTATCAGTCCACCTAATTTTAAACATCCTTCTGTCTCAGAGGTACAGGCGGGGATCTTTTCGTGGATGATGCATTTACAGTATAGTGTAGGCCATCAGTCGATTTATGGATGATTATTTTGGACAAGAACGGAAGTAATGAGAAAATAAAGCTCAGAATAGGAGAGCGAAAAGTGACAATCAAGCAGCTGTACTCCATTATTTGCTATAAAAATACATCAAAAAATTTGAAAAGGAGGATATGCAAAACTATACTTGAGAGTATTCCTATGTATGGTGCTAAACTGGGGGAAGTCTACAGGGCGAATGAGAAAAAATTAAAAGCAGTGAAGCTAGTTTTGTAGACGAAGTTGTGAAGTAATGAGAAGACAAAAATAAGAAGCGAAGCACTACGAGTAAAGATGGAATCTACCAAAGATACAGTAAGCGCAACAGAAAACAAACACCTAATGTTTTATTGACGACTTAAAGAATTCCATAGTAAAGGCGGCACAGAAAAAGGAGGAGTGGCCAACTTCATTGGAACGATTGACTGAGGCGTGCGATGTAAAACAAAACTATGCAAGAAGAGGCCTGGAAAGATAGGAGGGGATAAAACTTGGCTGCGGGAGATGCCATACGGTGCAGAAAACTCGCAGAAAGAAGAACAGTTTTCTCTACAGATTTCTGTCACCCATGGCAGTCTGTACGGGTTCAGTACCCTTATATAGCTGTACCCTCAAATAGTATTGATCATACGCTCTATGTGGCGATCTTAAACTAAAGCAAAGACTGCAGTGGAGTCAACAATGTGCGAGTGGGTGAGCGGGAGTCGAGTGTTGGAGACCGTGAGTGGAGGTCGAGTGTGCGAGAGGATAGAGTCGGTTTCTCGGTAGCGAGGCCGGAGATTAGTGGCATGGTATAGACGTAATGACACACACTATTTGAATTCTGTTGAGTGTTTATAAATGTTGGTTTACAAAAGGGTGTTGTAATTAATAAAATCCAGTGTTTCAGAAAGGACATGTTATCATTTAGTAGTTTTCCTCACATTTCACAGTAACAGAAGAGCACGAGAATGAGTTTGATACAAAATTAATTAAATATAACTTCATCTTCAGCGTATGCGAATATTAAAGTCGTTGCGAAACTGGGGGGGGGGGGGGGGGGGAGGTTGGAAGTACTATGTCACCGATGGTCAAAGAGCTATTTCTAAATACAGTTGTTTTGGACAATACGATATGTAACACATTCCCAAGATTATTTTCATTATTTATCTAAAAGTTTTATGTATACCAGTACATTTAATCTTCAAGAAACATGAATTAATGGCTCTGAGCACTATGCGACTTAACTTCTGAGGTCATCAGTCGCCTAGAACTTAGAACTAATTAAACCTAACTAACCTAAGGACATCATACACATCCATGCCCGAGGCAGGATTCGAACCTGCGACCATAGCGGTCGCTCGGCTCCAGACTGTAGCGCCTAGAACCGCACGGCCACTCCGGCCGGAAAACATGAATTAATACCTAAACATTTCGTGCTATGAAAAATTATAGGGTACCTGTCCAAGGACTAAAAAGATTCGGTTTCTCTATATATTTTAGAACATATAAGCGTCTTTAGTTATGCTGCAGCAGACATAATAGGCACCGAATATACAGATTAATATTTGAAACAATGCCAAAAGATTTCTCTTACAGCTTGACTCAGTCACGCGAAACAGGAATTAATCTTCATACTGAGAAATTATTGGAACTAGTTCTTCAATAAACGACCAAACGCACTAACAGGGCGACGTAACATCAAAACCAGTTCATACAACATAAAGCATTCGGATTGTTTCAGAATGAGCACTCACTTTTGATACGTAAGGAAGTTTATTTTTTTGTTGAAAGTAAGATCATTACAGACTAATCTGTTGACTGTAAGCTAAAGGAAGACATTATTCGATATATAATCAAGAAAAATGTTAATGGGAACCAGTGGCTTAGATTTAGAAGGAAGTGAAAAGCGGTGTATTTCGCTTGACGATAAAGGCAAACGTACGCTCCAAGAGTTTCCTCTACGCAGCGGAGACAGCAAGCTGCACCTTCTCCGGTAGACCTCTTCGGGTAACTACACTACCGTTGGCTTTTCAGAGCAAGTATAAACTTCTCTGACCGTGAATCACGAGTCAGTAGTAGAAAGCAAAGTCGGAGTCTTCTGTTTCACGGTGAGACTCATTTTACGCCACCGAAGCGAACAGGCATTCAGGTTACAAAACCCGTAGCAAATGCGTTCCACAAGTCTGCTGTGATCTTTCTCGGCGTACATTAGCGACTGATTATTTCGAGCGCGAATTCTAAACTTTCATCAAGAAGATAGTTTCAAAGGTGTCTATATAGGACGTTGTAGACATAAGTTTGCAGGTGAACTTCAAAATCAAATGCGTACGTAAAGAATCCATAATTTGTTGCGACTGGGCCAGATGACGCGATAAAAGCCTACTTCCTTTGATATCACGATTAGTTTCTTAAAGGAAGAAAGATTCTGTTAATTTCTACAGGAGTTTTGTTTGATATAAAAAGAATGCAACGTCAAATATACTACTTTAACCAAGTAAGTTTTGAAATATTTTTACAGCTTCTTTATGCGATGAGCATCTTTAGGTACCTCTTTGCGTTCTTTCATATAAAATTTTCTCTAATTTCCGCAGTACAATCAACAGCTCTCAATTCTCAATATCAGGCACACATATAGATCTTTACAAGAAAAAAAAATTAATGATTTGACGAGGTACTTCGACGTTTTCCGATTCTAACTATTAGAAATGGCTTCGTGTATAACATCAAAACGAATTCCTGCTACCAATGTAATTATGAAAAATAAAAATTTAATTTTTTCACTACATATTCCTGGAATTAATTCCAACTTAAAATTCTTTTACTATAACACATGTCTTAGAGATATACAGGGTGAAGCAAAATGATGATAACATTAAATCGGTTTTTAATAAAGTGAAATTAAAAGGAAGGGATTTGGTTACAGTGTATCAGTTTGGCACCCTTCCTGCTGGATGCATTTATGGAGTCGGTCCATCATTGATTTCAAGGTCCACTGGGCCACAATTTGCATGAAATTGCTATGGAACAACGAGGCCATTGGATGCACTTTAATAACTTCTCTAATGTCTTCACCATACTTTTTATTACTTCCAAAATCACCTCATGCATTTCGACATTCCGTCATTTTCAAAGGCAGTGTTATGTCAATCATATAAAATTGTTAAATTGTTCATTAGATACATTGTATCCTGTCAATATTCTCAAACACGAGACAAGTGTGGGGACAGAAGTGATGACTTCAGTGACGCGGTGCTTCTGGTCGTCCAAGTTTCTAATTTTGCTGGCAATGACACGATCATTGACCATGCTCCATAGCCAAAAATCGCATGGCATCGGGTCTGGTGAACGTGCTAACCATGCGAGAGGACCACATCTACCAATCCTACGTTTACCAAAAGTGTCGTTCAGTTAATGGTGAACCATCTGACTGTAATGGGGAGGGGCACCGACTTGCTGAAAGTACCGTCGCTAGAGAATGTCAAACGGCACGTTTTTCTCCATGACCGCGCTGAGCATGGCTAGGTAATTATCTCCCCCTGCCGGCCTGCTCTTCAAAACAGAAGGGTCCAGTCACGCCAAATTTGCTTACTGAACACCAAATGTAACACCATGGGAGAAACCCGCATGTGCTCTCGAACTTCCGCGGGGCGCTCGGTCGCTCAGATGACACAGTTGTTCTAGCTGACGTGGAATGTCGCCTGATCAGAAAACATGATGTCAGGTTCCAGGTGCGCCATTTCCAACATAATTTGTGCAGAAACCACACGGGCTGTCTTGTCCGCGTTTGTGAGCTGCTGCACAATCTGCCAGTGGTATGGCTTCATTCCTAATTCATGGTGAAAAATTCTAACCACTGGCCTTTGAGAAACGCTAGTCTCTTGATAAAGTCTGCGCAAGAATTTGGTTGAGATCGCCACCGTTGCTCGCTGGACGAGGAAGACATCTTCAATTCGGACAGTTGTCTCCCTTGCAGTCTTCTTGAACGTATCACGTCCTTACGACTTCTCGTAGATCCTACCAATTGTCAGGCGCGATGGTGAATCCCGTTCGGGGTCCAGGCACTGATTTTCGTATACGATTCATAGGCACTGAAAGATCTCCATCAAGACAGCTGTCTTCCTTCGTTCGTCAATTGATATCCATTTTATGTTAACATCTTTTTGCCTCGCCCTGTGTTAGCAACAATGCTTTTGATGATCTAAATCATTACTTTTTCACAATTGGTTCTTTTTCAAAAACGTTTTGTTAAAATGGATGAAATCGAAGCTGAGAGAAAAAGTTCAATTCACGGCTCGACTTTTAAACGGTCGAGTGTGTTAAAATCGTGTGCATTGCCACGGATATGGAGAGACATTTATGAAAAGCGTCGTGTACCGTCTACCACTCGAAGCTGGAGAAGATTTATCTGCTGCGAGCAGTAGAACGTGTTACGTGCGTAGGTCCGTGTTAGAAAGCACTGATGGAAGGAATAAATACGTTTTGTTACAAATTATTCAAAATAGCGATTTTAGTGTAAGCACACTGCCCGTATAGCGTAAAGGCAGTTCGCTAGCTTGCCAGGCTTGGAGGTAAGCGAGACCAGGATCGATCAGCTTGACGGAATAACGACCGTGGGCTGGTAGAATGGCGAGGCTGAGCATGGTATTTAGGCCGTTTCCCACACTAATTTAGGCGAATAATGCACTGGTCTCCATATTGCACCTCGAGGAATTCGGCCGGCCGGTGTGGCCGTGCGGTTCTACGCGCTTCAGTGTGGAACCGCGTGGCCGCTACGGTCGCAGGTTCGAATCCTGCCCCGGGCATGGATGTGTGTGATGTCCTTAGGTTAGTTAGGTTTAACTAGTTCTAAGTTCTAGGAGACTGATGACCTCAGATGTTACGTCCCATAGTGCTCAGAGCCATTTCGAGGAATTCGATTACAAAAGTTAAAATATAATAACACACAGAACAAAGTTTATACGATACACACAGAAATGACGCACACGTCTTCTTTCTCTCAGGTTACATTGACTACTATGGCGTCATGGAGAGCATCTGGCCAAAGTTAAATAATAAAATGGAGTTCGCCGGATCCTGAAACATCCGATCCTGTATTAAATCCCCTAAGGAGAAGGAAGAAGAAAGAAAGCGATGTTAGTGAAAGGGTACAGAGCAGAAGCCGTGACCAGAAATGTATTTACGGGCCCTGGTTCCGGAGCGAAAAGGAAACTGTTAATCGTATGCCTCGTTCGGATCCACCGTGAGGCGACAAGCAGAAACACACAAGCATTACCACTAGAAATTTTTGCACTGCTAGTATGAAAGGAATCGCCCTGTGGCGTCCGAGTGAGCCAGGTTTTTTTCACCCTGTATATGAAATTCAAATTTGTTCAATGTGTTGAAGTGAACGAGTAAGTGGAGG
The DNA here is from genome assembly GCF_023864275.1 of Schistocerca cancellata. NCBI lineage: Eukaryota > Metazoa > Arthropoda > Insecta > Orthoptera > Acrididae > Schistocerca > Schistocerca cancellata. Next base: position 159,997,271 of record NC_064628.1, read on the forward strand.
TGTTTGCAGTACAAATGCAGTATCAGGAAACTATATCCTTACAAACATACAGATATTTTGAAGGCTGGAGGCGTCCTCGGATAGCCTAAGGCCGTCGGCATACAGACCCTGCTTTCGAACGTCAACGTTGAGCCACCGAGTTCAACTTCCTGCTGAACGCTCAGAAACGATGCTACCTCTGCGTACGGTAGGTGTACCTCAGCGTTATAGCAGGGCGCTCCAGTGGCAGTTTTCGGCTGTATCTGGCTCGCAAATGACACAGTTTACGAAGTAGATGGGCGTAAAATACCTACGTTAGCTCTACTAAAATGCACATTTCCTTCCTTGTTCATATGCTAGTCATGTTGTTCTGTCTGTAGCATCCATAAGTAAAAGATTTTGAAAGACAAAAAGGGAAGTACCATGTCCAGCCAAAGAGGACATCGTCTCATGAAAGTTACATTAGAAATAGTGCGATAAAAATGTTCAAATGTGTGTGAATTCTTATGGGACTTGACTGCTAAGGTCATCAGTCCTTAAGATTACACACTACTTAACCTAAATTATGCTAAGGACAAAAACACACACCCATGCCCGAGAGAGGACTCGAACCTCCGCCGGGACTAGTCGCGCAGAATAGTGCGATACAAATATACAATTGTTCTCCATATAAAATACAAAATATTTATCATTATCGCTTTTTAGTAAAGCGGTCAGGTCATTCTTACTTGACCACTATTCTCAGTCAATAGCAGAATCTTTAAAACATGTAAAATACAAGACTTGAAACACGAAAGAGCAAAATATTTTACTGCAAATAGTGAAAGCTGTCGTGTAGATAAAGCCAATCGAAAAAACAAACTTATCAGAAAGAGAAAACCTATATTTTCACAACATCAAATATTTACAATATACTTCTGTTAAAATGATAAGGTATCAGAACTTATCAGAAAACGCGAAAGTTATTAAAAGACACATTTGGAATCAAATGGCTCTGAGCACTATGGGACTTAACATCTATGGTCATCAGTCCCCTAGAACTTAGAACTACTTAAACCTAACCCATCATTTTATTGCAACAAATAGTACAGTTAATGAGGGTTTCGAGAGATTATCAATTTGATGGTGCTCAGACAGGCGTATACAGGATGGTTAGGAACAGTCTGTAAGGGTGATTGTGGTGAGAAATAATTGTTAAGCAAAATAATCGATAAGTTGCGCTGTTTCCGAATTAATTAGCGTTGCCAATTAGGCCGTTACGCGCACAAATTCAAGCGGCCCGCCAGATACAATCAGGTTTTAGATGATCCATTATTGAAGTGGATGTGGAATTCAGTTACTGTCAGTTGTTCTCATAGAATAGATGACAGCGCACGGCTCTGCTCGACCTTTGGTTCGGATTCGATCTTTACTACCGTCCGCTGTCCAATTTTTTGCATCTCTCCCTTATTCGGTTTTAGAAAACCAATCTTGAATCTGCACGTACAACGGTACAACGGTCTGATTGGGGTAACTTTTCAAACATAATTAACTCGGAAACGGCGCTACGTATGGATTTTTTTCTTAACGGTTGTTTCTCAGCAAAACCTATTCTGCAACATTCTAACAAGCTCCTCATGCAGTTTCTGATCAACCTGTGTACATATGGGATTCAACTGAAAGCCAATATGGCGTCTTGCGACTCTATACTGAAGAGAAATGGCGTCATATGACGTAGGTGGCGTTCTTCCATCTCACTGGTATACGCTCAAAGGCACGCTCAGACTGTCTAACATGCTAGCCATTGTTCTAATGATTAAGGGGACTTGTCGCGCTAAGCAGTAAATCCGGTTCGACTGCCGGCGTGGCACAAATTTACAGCTTCAGCAGGATTTATTCCCTATAGAACAGTCCATTTCATTCCAGTATATTTAATTCATTTGTTGCGTAGCTATTACATTTTCTGAAATGCACATGCCGCAGTCGGAAACCACGGAAGCGCCTCGTAGAGAGCGACTCCTATAATACAGCGCCTTCGGAGCAGTACGCGGCAGAGGCTAAAGCCGTCGGCACACGGACCGTGCTGTCGAACGTTAACGTTGAGCGTGCCAAGTTCAACGTGCTGTTGAAAGCTCAGGAACGATGCCACTTGTGCATACCCCAACGTGGTATACGCGATCGCAACCCACTCCAGCGGCAGTTGAGGGATGTTCCTAGTTCGTAAATCACACTGTTTACTCAACGGGCGCGCGTAAAACTCCCACGTTAGCTCTATTAAAACGCACATTTCCTCCATCGTCCACGAAAAGGTAAGTACCATGTCCAATCAATAAGGACATAGGCTTATAAAATTTCCATTAGAAACAGTGCGGTACAAATTTGGTATACTTCTCCGCATAAGATAAACATTATTTCATCTTTCCAACATTTTAGTAAAACCCCAAGGTCAGTCTTACTTGATCACTGTTCCTACCCAGTAGCAGAATCTTTGCAACGTGTGAATTACTAAGCTTAAAAGAAAAAGGAGCAGAATATCTTTATACAAGTAGCGCAAGCTGTCCTGTAAATTAAGCCAATCGAACAAAGTCACCCCTCAAAAAAGGTGAACTTATATTTACATAACATCAAATATTGCAGCATATACTTATATTAAACTAATAATGAAGTATCAGAACCTAATAAAAACGCGAAAACTTAGGAAAAAAATTTGAGTGTGTTTGGACGCGAATCACCGCCTCTATGATGAATGCGACAGCAATCAGTGACGCTTCTCATTACGCTATACCAACAACACACGCTTGCTGTCTAAGCTTATTGTATTAAGCCGTGCTAAAAGCGTTAATCGTAGATAATTATGTTATTAATTGAAATTTAATTACAACAAATTGTACCAAGAACAATGCGTTTTGAGTGGATCTTCAATGTGTCGCTGCCTTCAAATAGCCTACTCTCGTAATACGCAAGTTACAATAATTTTTTTGCCACGAATATGATGTTTCTCATTATTTTATTGAAACGAATCACACAGTTAACAACGAGCTTTCCAGTGATTCTCAATGTACTGGTGCCCAGAAACGGCATATATACATGTAGGCTGGAAATGAATGCCAATATGGCGCCTCACAGCTCTTTACTGAAGGGAGACGGCGTGCGTGTGACGTAGGTGGCGTTGTGCTACCTCATTGGTCAACGCTCAGACGCACGATTAGAATATCTTACATGCCAGATATTGCTCTGCAAGTTCGGAAAGACTCCCGAACGTGCTATTCCACGCTATGACGTCAGAAAGTTGGTACGCTCAACGTTCGGATGCACGGTCCGTGTGCCGACGGCTTAAGGCTGGGAACGGTGGGTCAGTCGCCTGGTCGTGTGTCGGCGAGCCGCGACGGGGAAAAACTGGCCGTCGGGACGGCGGCAGCGTCAGCATGTGGCTCAGGGGAAAGCCGGACACGCCGTGAGGTGCGGTTCTCCCTCCAGTGCGGTACCGGCTGCCCGCCGGCTGCCGGTCGCTGCGGGAACACTGGAGCGCTGGAGCGCGCTGGAGCACGCTGGAGTGCCCGCTCTCCTGCGGTCAGGTGGGCTCCTCGGGGAGGTCTCACACCGCAACGACGATTCGTCTCATGGGAGAAGGTCTCAAAGGATACATCACCACCATCGACACGATTTCAGTGTTCAATACAGTGCATTCGTAGCCTTTTCTTCTTTGGGCTATCAATGTTTGTATGATTTAAATATTAAAACCTGCAGTAGGTATGGTTGCCAAGAATGTATTCCCGTTTTCAAAAGTTGCACCGGCTTTCGATCAGACCTTCTCCTTGATGATTGTTTATCCGCACAGGGCCGTCTCCCTACTGTAACAGGAACGTGCTTCGCCTAATCATGTGACACTTTCCCACTGATCCACGGCTCAGTCTCTAAGAACCGTGCACGCTGCACTGACTTCATTGGATCAACACGGGGACACGTAGAGGTTGTCTGCTGCGGAGCCACTTGTTAGTCAGTGTGCGCCTGAACGGTATACCTTGAAACACTTGTGCCTCTACCAGTATTGTACTCAGATGTGTCACAAACAGCCAAATCCAGTGTGTAACGTTAATATTCGGAAACTATGACATTTTTACTTTGCAGCATCTTCGTTTTATTCAAAACAAAACAAACAAAAAACATAACCAAGTATTGTATAAACTGACATATCTTGCAAATAATAGAATAACGTTTATTAACATAACTTAAAAAATTTCTTTACTTCAGTAATACGATTTAAATAAAACTCTGTTATCATGTTCTTTAATACAAACATCAAAAAAAGTTTTGCATCACCTCGGTTCCCAGAACTCCTGAAGACAGACGTTGACTGTGGATACTGTATCAGAGACACAGTCCCTTTGACTGTTGAGACACGTCACTAAACCCGCCCAAAGATGTAAACAACCATGCATTAGCAGCATCTATTAGACAGAGGTGGTCCGACAGCCGATTAGTCCCGGTCATTCCACTAGGAAGGAGGTACACGGCTCTTGTTGTCTATAGTTCAACCAAGCCTAGACGGTCAATACCGCGTTTCGATCGCATCCGTATTGTAACTTTGTGCCAGGGATGCCTCTCCGCAAAGGAAGTGTCCAGGCTTCTTGGAGTGAACCAAAGCGATGTTATTCAGACATGGAGGAGATACACAGAGACAGGAACTGTCGATGAGATGCCTCGCTCAGGCCACCCCAATGGCTACTACCGCAGTGGATGACCGCTACCTACGGATTATGACACGGAGGATCCCTGACAGCAACGCGACCATGTTGAATAATGCTTTTCGTGCAGCCACACAACGTCGTGTTACGACTCAAACTGTGCGCGATAGCCTGCATGATGCGCAGCTTCACTCCCGACGTCTATGACGAGGTCCATCTTTGCAACCACGATACCAAGCAGCGCGGCACAGATGGGCCCAACAACATGCCAAATGTACCGCTCAAGATTGGCATCACGTTTTCTTCACCGATCAGTGTCGCATATGCCTCCAACCGGACAATCGTCGGAGGCGTGTTTGGAAGCAGGTCAGACACTGTCCAGCGAGTGCAGCAAGGTGGAGCTTCCATCCCGTTCGGGGGTCGCATTATGTGTGGCCGACGTACAACACTGGTGGTCATGGAAGGCACCGTAACGGCTGTACGATACGTGCAGGCCATCCTCCGACGAACAGTGCAACCATATCGGCAGCATATTGGCGAGGCATTCGTCTTCATGGACGACAATTCGCGCCCCAATAGTGCACACCTCCCTTCAGGCTAACTACATCGCTCGACTAGAGTGGTCAACATGTTCTCCAAACCAACAGTGCTTTTGGGAACTTGTGGATAGTATGCTAATACGAATACAGGTATGCATCAGTTCAAGAGGACTTGCTACTGGGTATTAGAGGTACCGGTGTGAATAGGCATGCATCAATGCAAGAGGACGTGCTACTGGATATTAGAGGTACCGGTGTGTACAGCAATCTGGACTACCACCTCTGAAGGTCTCGCTGTATGTCGTACATGCAATGTGTGTTTTTCATGAGCAATAAGAAGGGCGGAAATGATGTTTATGTTGATCTCTATTCCAATTTTCTGTACAGTTTCCGGAACTGTCGGAACCGAGATGATGCAAAACCATTTTTGATGTGTGTATTAGGGTATTTTACAGAACTGATTACTTGAAGACCAATTTCCGTGGAAGGCGTATGTTTTAACACCTTCTTGGGTGTCCATTCTGTTGTATCACTTCTTTCAAACGCTGCAGCTTACTGCTAATGATCTTTGTTAAACAGTCTGTACATACACCATCCCGTTACTCTCTTAACTGACACTTCAAAATTCCTTTGGAAGATATTGGTGTTTTCCTAATACGCCGCTCTAGTTCTCCTCACACATTCTCAGTAGGGTTGAGATCTGGTTATTGAGGTGATGGTTATAAGACTTTCGGTCAGTTGTACAAGCAATATTCCCGCACAGTACGAGGCTTATGTTTCGGGTCATTTTCCTGGAGGAACTTGAACATGTTTGCTTGCCGCAAACGATGAAAACAAGTGCTTCACTACCAACTGTTCGAATATTTCAGTAATGTGAAAATCGAACAATGTTTTCATTTAATCGTATTTAACAACTGTTGTAAGTTGCGTTAAAACGTTCATACTATTATTTATTGGACATAACGTTAACATAATGTTTTATTATGTTTGATTTTTGTTTTGTTAAATGTAAAGTTATGATGATACAAAGTAAAAATCTCAGTGCTCAAATATTAACGTTACTCACTGTATCCTGCGTTAGAGAGCAGGCAAGCTTCCGATCCCCATATTCTGTGACGAGAAGTGGGTATCCAACACCTTGTTTTCTACTCATGGATTCACCATCCTTCAATGACTTTGCACTGACGCTTACAGCAGTAACACGCCAACAGCGGACCAGCTCCGCCATTTCCCAAATGCTCAATCCCGGACCGAAATAACCTGACCTTTGTTAAAGTCGCTTATGTCAGCTACTTACGGCCCGTGTCACCGCTAGAATGATTCCCCATTCGTCTCTGCTCTACTTAGACACTTTCCTTACTGCGTCACGTGCCTGCAACGCCACCAGGTGGTATCCAGCCTCGCGGTGTGCAGTGATGTTAATGTAATGGTTAGAGTTGTAAAACTACTATAGGCTACAGTAGACAAGTAAGCGTAGACTACGGTAGCTTTGCTAGCGGCTTTGGTCAGTTAAGATCGTAACCTCGTTACCTGTATGTTAGATGTATTGCCTACCCATCGGGCTTTACGCCATTCCGATCGCTTTGTCTGCGTATGCCATCAATGTTTTACTAGATGCCCCCAGAAACTGGAAGCGGTCAAGCGTCTAGAAACTGAGTGAGGATATACGAGTTCGCCAAGAAAAAAGGGACTCCGTGTTATACTGAACGTGATATTCATCAGCTATTGGAAAGCTGTTATTTTTTAACGTTATGGCGACACTCGAGCGAGGTGACGTGATGTCAAGCGGCGATTTAGTGATCAGTGCTGCGTTGTCAGTAGTCAGTTTGAAGCTTGTTGTGAATACAGTTCTGGAGAATGCCTTCTTCAATCGAACGAACAGTGTTTATTGTTGAAACTTTTTTTATATATAAATCGTTTGAAATGTTAAATGAAATCACGATAAATATCCAGAGATAACTAGTTCTGCAAAAAGTGTTGTGTAGAAATTGATCACTAAATTTAGAGCAACAGGTTCAGTCGCTAACGCAAAAGGTAACCGTGTAAAGAAAGTTTATTCGCCAGAAAATACTGAACGTGTTCACGAGAGTATGCTAACAAGTCCACGGGAATCAATTACACATCCGTCCTCTCATCTCAACATCAAACAAACGTCATGCCGAAACAAGTGAAGCTGTTACATATTCGAGCATACAAAGTAAGAGTGATGCAAGCATTAAAACCTACTACTGCGAGTGGTTACTCACCCATGTCACTGATGGTCATCTGCATCCAGATCATTACTTGCACCCAAGTCCTGACTTCAGCTCATACGAGCACGGTTCCTCCTTGGCGGGTCCGTGAACTCTCAAATCACACGCTATTGATCAACAGACAGTCCCAGTGAACTCTCTGAGGTGCCTCTGCATGATTTCAAAGGAGTTGTTTGATGTGTAGTTTCAGGTCAACGGATGGTAGGCCCCATTTTCTTTAACAACACCGTGAACCCTCAAGTGATGTAACGGAATTGTTGCAACCATTCATAGCGCAGCTAACGGGGGAACAACGTGCGTACGAGCCTTTCCAGCAAGGTGGTGCTACGGAGCATACTTCACGGTTTTCAATGTCAGACTTCCACGAAACTATCGGCGAAGAACGTACAGTTTCCAGAGATTTATGGCCTCCCAGATCGCCCGATACATCTACCTCGATTTTTAATTGTAGGGTCATTTAAAGGGTAAAGCAGTAAGAACCCGCGTGCTATGGAACGGTTGAAAACAAACACTCGCATTGCGATTGCGGAAATAACATAAAGCCAATTGGCAAAAGTTCGTATAAACATGTTGAGACGTGCTGAGTTGTGTATAGAAGTTTATGGTGAACATTTTCAGCACCTCCTGTGAACTACTGATCTACTAAATGTTAATTACTTGTTTTTCATAATGATAACTTACTACTCTGTATACCATATTTACAATAAAAGAGTAAATTTTATGTATGTTGTTTATAAGACATGGGACCTCTTTTTTTGGTCACACTGTATGAAGGGACACGTAAGGTACAGAACATTGCTATTCTACATAGTTATCCTCCAGACCGCTACTTAAAAAGAAACAGTATTTATAACAACATTGAAATTGTCAATATACAAATCAGTTATTTATTTGTAACATGAAACAAAGGGTCGTTGTAGCAAAAATAAAAACTACGCAGATTTATCATACAGTGCTACAACACGCAACTTCCTAGAAAGAAGGTAAAATTTTAAAAAAGAAACAAACGCAAAGCTAAACCGTATCAAACATCGCTTCAGTACCCCGTCGAAATTATATAAAACATACGCCTGTTATTCACAAACAACTGTCGCACTTACCAATAATAACAGGAAACTCTTACCTCTGATCATGATGAAAGAACATTCTCTTGAGTACAAAAAACCACAATAACAATACAGGTCTTTTATGTCTGTGCATATAAACTTTACTTGCATTAAAGTTAATTGCTTTGTTTACATAAAAACGCAGCAGTTATGCGTTCAACTAATTTCATCTACTAATAAAATGCAATTTATGTTTTGTAACAATATATAATGTACAATGGACTCACAGTGAGCGATATGCTGTTCTAATTATGCGCAAAAGAAACGAACAAAGAAGTCGTCAGCAGCCAGTCTCTCTCTCTCTCTCTCTCTCTCACTCACTCACTCACACACACACACACACACACACACACACACATCCATTTATGTCTCTTTCTTACCGTAGCTTAATACTATCGGTAATCCTACCATTTACTACGTCATTTACGCGTTGTACCAAAAACGAACGAACCGTAGTTTTGGTAAAGAACAACTCTAGTTATGGCAGCTCACCGTATACCTAATTTAGACGTGCTTGGTAGTGCGATCAAAATTCAAGCATTTACTATGGACAGTATCGGTAATCCTCATTTTATGCCAACAGTGAAAACGGTCACCCAGCGCAGGAGGCTGTGTTACTGAAGCAAAGCTACTGTAATTTAATAGGAAACGCTGACATGTACTCTGAATTAAAAAACTTTGTGGAGTTTATGTAAATGAACACCTGCGCATGTGCGCAAGTACGGTAGAAGCTGCAAATGGCAACAATAAACACGTTTGGGGGAATCGCGATTTTAATCTTCAACAAACTCAATTCATTACTTATTTATGCCACAACACGATAAACCAAACGCACGCGATTGTTACGGGTTCTGCAACGTCGCAGACCTAACGCGTATTAGCGGAGTGAGTCTGTGAGCGGATCCTCAGTACCGTGCAGACATTGCACGTTTACCACGAACATTCAGCTAGCCCATACGAACTGCGTCAGTGCTTTGCTGCAGCGCAGTGAACGTTAAACACGTCATTTGGTTGTACCGGAGCAGGAGCCGCTCTTGTCGATAACCAACAGAGACAGAGGCCCTGTTCCAGTCTGCCGGACGTTCGATACACGCGGCTTCCTTTCTCTACTCAACCGGTGTCACTCACAGGCGAACACTGGAGGCCTGTTCTGTCAGTCACATTGCCACGGGAATATCCGCTACAAACGTGGAAGCTGTTCGTAAGGTCTTTGTGTGGCATCAACGACGTTACCAATGCATCCGATTTTCTACTCAGGTTTGTGTCAGGTAGCGAAATGACGCAATAGTCGAATGAAATTTTTGGATATCTCTACAAAAACCCATAACATCTGTTTCTAGACACCAAGATGCTGCCTAGTTCCGACTAATGTTTCATTCATCATTCAACTACCAAAACTAAGCGGCTAGTAAATTTCTTCAATTTTATATTAGTGTCACTAATAACCTAGAAAACATGAATTTCGACAATGCAAGACAATTTTGCTTCAGATCCGTTCGGCGTCCAAATTGCCTTATCATTCTTCTTTTCTAGGAAACACTTACGGGAAAGAAATTTAAGAACAAGATAAAAAGAAAAGGTAACAGTCCTGTGCGTTAGTAAATGAGGTGCATGTTTACATTATAGACGGCTCTTACAGTTTTATAAAAAAATGTTAAAATACTTATAGAAAATCCAACACGTTCTCAGATTCCACCATTTCATTCAACGCTGCAACACAGTGTTCAAGTCGTTCCTCCTCGAAAATGTAGTCGATCTTCATCAGTAGTCGTTACTGGTTGGTTTGTGGGGGGGTTGAAGGGACCAGACTACAAAGGCCATCGGTTCCGTAGTAAAAAGCTAAGTAAAACGCTGTAGCTACCTGGTGGAACAATGTTCATAATCTGTAGTTACTATTGAAAGATCCACACACAACTCAAATATATCGTTGAAGGTAAAAGGACAATCGCAACTGAACCGAGATGTCTAATCAGTACACGTGGTTGTTTTCCCAATAGGGCAAAAAAGAACCTGAGTGTTCTGCCGGGTTTACTGCAGTGGATGAGATGTCGAGGATTTTTCTGGAGGTCAGCTGTTTAAGAGAAACAGTCTCATTTTGAAAGTGACGTTTTAACGTTACACGGCCTCCAGAAAATGCGAAATAATAACTTTGTCATGAACTACAATCGTTGATCGAATCCATAACAATATTTCTCATCGTTTACACTGTCCCCCCTCTCTCCAACCATCCCCACCATCGCTTTTAATACTTACAAAATTATTGAGCTTGTCTAAATATACTGAGTGAGCTTCGCCTAAGGAAACACGACTATTTCAAGAAATCAATTGTTTACTGTTATTTAATCAGTCAATAACGGGAAAAAACACGAAACAGCCTGGCCCGAAAGGCAATCCAGCTGTCCCTAAGGCAGAGTCCATAATTTTACTAAAAATGGCTCTGAGCACTATGGGACTCAACTGCTGAGGTCATTAGTCCCCGAGAACTTAGAACTAGTTAAACCTAACTAACCTAAGGACATCACAAACATCCATGCCCGAGGCAGGATTCGAACCTGCGACCGTAGCGGTCTTGCTGTTCCAGACTGCAGCGCCTTGAACCGCACGGCCACTTCGGCCGGCCATAATTTTACTGATGGTGCACTTCATTATATAAACGTCTCTCGGTTGAAAGGTGAAAGGAAAGCGGGCTCATTTCAGTTCTGACAGAAAGTATCTCCGGAATGTCAACCAAGTTGAAAGGGAACTCTGTCCTAAATGGAAGTGGCCTGAAACCGGAACGCAGGTGGCGTCATACCGAAAATGGATGACGAAAATGGAAGCCTCTTTTATGTTAACGGTAAACGGTAAAACGGCTTGCTCAGAAAAACACTGAACGTCCCCTGAATTCACATAAAAAAAAAGTTTGCCTACTGCCGTAAAACCATTAAAGAGCTTCGTGGAATGGAGATTTCGAGTGAAAACTGGTGGTGGAGTAAGAGCATGAGAGAATTTGTATCATTTACAGATCGCAGTGCAGTAGTCGTGTGCGTTATTTCATTCTGTCCGGCGCCAATTACTTTGATCGCCGGTCCACCTAGCGAAGAGAAATGGTCGATAAGTTAGAGAGAGAAAAAGGAGGTACTGGCAGGCGACAGCGATTTCGGGCCATGTATAACAAAAATAAAAAAGTAAAAAAAGAACAAAAAAGCTCTCCAATCGTGAGGATGGCCTGAAAGCGGACCGAAGGCGATTCGTCTGCTGCCATGCGCATGGCCGTACAACGCGGCGCTGCAGCAGTCTATTATTTCCTGCAGTACGCGACGTTCATCAAAATTAAATGTGCCGTCGTCAACTGAATATAGTGTTCTGCAGACAGATGTTGTCAGAAGTGAGGCGTTTTGTCCATGAACAAGTCGCATCACCGGCAACTGCCACCGCGACGAATAATTCGAACGTCGATAACTCTAATTTCTTGATAAGTCGAACTAGTATTCCTGTCTTTTGAGACAACCTCGTTAAGTCTAAGGAATCTTGTGTGTTTAGGTACAATCGACAAATCGAAGCGTTTATTATGACATATCGCACACAACCCTGTGTAATTCGAAGCCAGCGGCTTTCTAACATCGGTAAATCGAATGTTTCGTTAGTTGTTTTGTGACACTTCTGTTTTTTCAAAAATGAATAGCACACTACAGTACATAAAAGATGAGCATCCAGGAACGTTACGGGCGCAGGGCGTGGAAGTCGGACATCAAAATAATGTGAGCAATCAAAAGCACACCGTCATCAGTGACAGCATGGCAAGAAACGGGTGTCGTTTACGGAAAGAATCTGTTGAGGAGGAAACTTGTTTGGGGGGCGTAAATTAACTTTACTACTAACGAGTGCACGACACTGTTGTTTTTCACACTGACATGGTGTCTGCCGAGAGAGAGGAGAAAAATTTAAGGAACCTATCGCAAAAACTTAAAGCTGTTCCTAAACTTAATATGTTTAAGTTTATGAGTAAAAAGTCGGTGATCACTTCGAAAGAGTTTTCTGTGTGTGCTTGTTACTGAACATGCATATAGGCTTGCTGTCAAAACGAATCAGAAGTATAGGATACTTTCAACATTGCTTCACGCCTAAAGTTTGGTCGGCGCGTAATTGCTTGTGTAGAAATTAGGTACTCTGTATGTTACTACAGATCTTTTTCTGGTTGAAGTATGTGTGGAGTTGTCACAATGTTTGAAGGCAGTTACATCACTTAGAGACATCTTCGGTTCTTCTCCCTCCCAAGAGTGATATTAATGTATTTTATGTAACTAATCGACAGTTTCCATGACCATAAAAATCCTTAAACAAACCTAATGATATTCCAGAATAAATATGCATCGTACATAACATTTTTCAAATTACATTTAGTAATGCGCCTTCATCCGCGATGGCGCAATACTTCCACAAAACCACGAAATTTTGCAGAGGGTCTTAAATATGGCGAAAATTACATTATCATTCAAAATAAATAGCATACAAATTGTGTGTTTTAAATTTTGATTTTCTCGCCTCGTGATTGCGCGGTTTTCACGTGGCCCGAACGTCGGTGATTGGGGTACTTGAATTTTCAAAACTCTGTCACAGTGTAGCAGTCCGATAAGACATCGTTTATATAGGATAAAACAGGTGCCAAAAATATCAAGATAGTTGCTAAGTTTGTAACTGTTTACGGGCCAGTTCCGCGTAACCGACTGATTTATTCCCAGTGGAAACCGAGATCAAGTGAACAATACCTACCAGTTTCTTCATGTACAGAATCTTGTTCAAATATTTTAATGATCTTTACTCTGTTGAAGATAAGGCTGTTCAGTAAATCACTGTACGGTACGTTTAATACTGTGTTATTTGCGGCTGCGAGGACGTAATAGTTGAAGATTTCCAATTAAAAAACGGGGTTGTATGTAATATGTAACAGAACTGCAGAGTCGAAACCGGATGGCTGTTGGTGAAAGCACTTACCTATCGTCAGTGAAAACTGTGGAAACACTGTCTTTATTCCAATTCTGGAAATAAGCTAGTTTCTGCCACGTACGCTTCAGTTGTTTCCAGCAAGCAGCTGTGTTCTGTGGGACTAAAAAGTTGATCACATAACCTCATCCTGTTGGTATAGTAATAATCAATCTACCACATTTTCACATTTCATACGCCTGCAAGAAATTCACAAAATACATTCAGATATATTTATCACACTACTTCCTTGCCGTTGATGTGTGGAATAAGATATTTTTCTTTTTTTGTTGTGTGTCACGCATTGCAGAAATGATGAGAAAATAGTAAATACCGTCCGTTTAAGAGGGGAAAGATAGATGTATGGAACACACTGTAGAGGTCAACAAAATTCTGACTAACATTTGACTGAGGGCCTTGAACTGAAAGAAAAACTTATTTTCTTCGCCTGTCCGGACACATAGTTAGCAGTAATGCTGATGGGAACTTACATCATGGCAGAAGGTGATAATAAAACACCCATAACAACGTTTCGCCACAAATGTGGGTAAGGTCTGGTGGCAGGAGTCAGTTGAAAGCCGTTGCTTTTGGGATGATGCGAACGTCCAAACACAAACATAAATGGAGGCATTTCACGTGTTATGTTCCTTCTGCGTGGAATAAAAGACCCGAGGACAAAATCAAATGACATTCCTCGTCAAGAAAGAAAAGAATCGTTTCCTATACGAAGTTGTTCGTACTTAACACTATTTGCAAAGGACAATAAATCCAATCATTTTCACCGTTATCTTTACTAACTCAATAGAAGTAAATGTAATATGATGGCACCCATCATTACTCTTCCTGGAGTGTCAGCACCAGAAAATATGTAAGAAAATTGTTTGCACCGATTTCTTCGCCCTAACGCAGCAGTTGCCAGTAACGCTTCCTCGTGTTGCGGTGGACTTGTCGTACCAGTTCATAACCTGCACTATGATCCCGTACTTTTCTTTCTCAAGCACGTTTTCTTGCTACTTAAAGAGCATATTAATTTACGCATATGGCTTCAGAAGTCTGCATGTACAAATAATGTGTTTCAACTGCAAGTTAATGGCCGGCGTCTACGCCCCTGAATGATACGCTAGCCCGCTACACGTTGTGAAACAACTTGACCCGTGGCCTTTACAGTGAAATCGCAGCTCTCCGCTGTCGTGAAGTGCTACATGCTTAAGAGCGCCGCAGTTTCGCACCCGTAAGCCCCGTGGAACATCAGTCACCCTTTCCACTCCCTCAAGTTACATATAGCTCCGCAGGTGACTAGAAGAGCCCATTCCAGGGTCTGGAATCACACGAAACTGCGCCAAGTGACGAAACTAACAACCAGAGCGTGCCAAACATTGTCTTTTAAATGGTTGCAAGGTTTTGTACATTTTGTGACATTGGTTTTACAGCCCCTAGGCACTAGTTCAGTTTATGATTCTATGTCTACTTTTCCGTCCCTTACTGTGAGATACATCCTCAGGCACTACAATATAGTAATTGCGAAACTGTCGATTTCTGATATCATCCGACCGCTGCGAAACACCAAGGAGACGCGCCGACGAATGCTGCGGAACTTCAACAGTAGCTAATTCGATGACGACCACTTTGGCCTAAGGAAAGAGACGCAGTCCTGACTATGCAACTGAGAAAATAAATAAGAAAAATCAATACACGTTCCCAAACTATTACAAGCGATCGAAAATATAAAATGATGCAAGATGTTCGAAAGTCTTACGAAAAAAAGTGTAAACTGTAGGGAAGGACTGGTAGTGAGTATGTACAAGAACCGAGAGGGAACAATAAGAATGGAAGAAAGAAGAACAGAAGTGCTCGGATTAAAAATGGTGTAAGACAGGGATGTAGTCTCTCGCCCCAGCTGTTCAATGCATATATCGAAGAAGCAACGACGGAAATAAAACAACAGTTAAGAACTTCGAGTGAAGTTCAGGTTGAAAGAACATCGATGATAAGATTCACTGATTGAAAGTGGAGAAGGATCGCAGGGGCTGTTAAATGGAATGCACAGTCAAGCGGACACAAACGATGCATTCAGAGTAAACGGATGAAAGGTGAAACTGAAGAGAAGATGCAGAAATGAAATGAGTGATAATCTTGAGATTAAAATTGGTGAACATGAAGCAGATAAAGCGAGCTATATTGGAAGCAAAATGATACACCAGAGAGAGTATAGGAAGGACATAAAATGCAGATTGTCACAGGTGTAGAGGGCATTCCCGATCAAAGAAGTCGACTAGTGTCATACATCGAAATTAATGTGAGGAAGAAATTTCTGGGAATGTACGTTTGGAGCACAACATTATATGGAAGTGGATGATGGCCTTCGGGAGAGTTGGAAAATAAGAGAATGGAAGCGTTTGAGATCAGGTGCTGTAAAAGTATAGTGAAAGTTAAATGAACTGATAAAAAATGAGGGGGTTCTCCACAGAGTCTATGACGAGACAAACATGTGGAAAACTATGAAAAGACGAGGGACAGGATGATAGGACACTTGTTAAGATATCAGAAAATAGCTCCACGGTACTTTAGGGAGCTGTAGATTGTAAAACTTACCTCAACGCGGAGATCGGAACGCGCCCAACAAAACATTGCGGACGTTAGCTGCAAAAATTCAGAATGCAGAAGGGAAAAAAAGACATAAGAGTTGGCAATGTGTGTTTTATTTAGCACTAAGGCTCACAAATTGTCGAATTTCATTGCTTCTCCTCTTCTGTCAAAGCTTGTTTTTTGTTTTCGTTTTATATGGTACCTCTGTATACACTAGCACAGAAAAATTCAACTTTGATAGACATTTAGCATCAGAGGAGCGATGAAAATTCCGGCCCAACCATGCCTTGTGCTCACTGTCTTGAGCATCCTCTGTACTACAGTCCAGACTTTACCCAATCCGATTTTCATGTATTTCCAAACCTTAAAGAACACTTGATAGCGATGAAGTGGTGCAAGTCAGACATTCTATAGCGAGGGTATCAACAAACTAGTTTCTCGTCGGGAGAAATGTGGGCGTGCCTAAGATGACGTAGTTGAGAAATAAATATGTAGACGTCAAGACTAAAGATATAGAATGTTAATAAAGTTCGTTTTATTTAGAACGATTTCCGACTTTTAACATTAAAAAATTCGGATCCATTACTTTTCAACACGCCCTTGTATTTGTCAGAAGATCTGAGCGTGGAGCTTCGAACTGGCGTGCACTAATATTAGGCGTGGAGGTACACGAGATCTTGCACTAGGACCGATGCTCACTTGTATACAAAACGTGACACAACAGGGCAGGTTCCTCATGGCGTTAGAGTCTCTTACATTGTTTTCCAGAAGGCAGTTTAATTTTGAACTGTTTCGGGCTCCCACCTGTAAATGCCGATGAGATTTAGTCTCTTTCTTGCCCCCTGTCTTGAGTTATTCTGGACAACCGGACTCTTACACTGCGTCAGAAAAAAGGGCGACACAGTTTCCTCCATTGATGGCTTTCCTGTCACCATGCTTAAGCAGACCCCTTCCCCTCCCTGCTATCCTCTCTCCTCTGAGCATACACACAAGAGCTACAACATTACGACCATCTGCTTAATAGCGTGATGCCTTGCAACAGTGGTAACGCCGGTTCCCATCGGGCTTGGCTAGCACTTGGAAGTGACCGTCCGGATCTGCTGCGCCATTGGCAAGCGGGGGGCACTCAGCCCTTGTGAGGACAATCAAGGAGCTACTTGACTGAGAAGTAGCATCTCCGGTCACGAAAACTGACGACGGCCGGGAGAGCGGAATGCTGACCACGTGCCCCACCATATTCACCCACATCCAGTGACGCGTATCGGCTCAGAATTACGCAGTGGTCGGTCGGTACCGTTGGGACATCCGAGGCCTGTTCAGACAGAGAGGAGTTAATAGCTCGCTGTTCTACCTTTCGAAAGCAGTACGATCCTGCGTAGCTTGGATTCGACAATACACGAGTAGCTTTCCGGAGGTATGCAGCACCAGAGGTCTACGCACAGCTCACGCTGTTCTGTTACCCTAAATATGGGTCGGTGGTTTGCAGGTGCGCCGAATTGGCGCCCAGCAAGTCCCAAATGAGTTACCTCGGGTTTAAATCAGTTGACATTTGTGGCCCATTTTTCTTGCTTTCCAATACATTGTAGCAAAATTATGGTAACATCCTGGTGGCTGAGCCACTGCCGTAGGGAAAGATATCAAGCATGAAAGGATGCATCTATTCCACAGTAAAGTTGAAGTAGTCCGCAGGTGTCATAGTGGCTTCAACTAGTACTGCAGGTACCATGCAAGCCCAGATAAATGGCTCCCATAGCATAATACTGCCCCACCGGCTTGTCTCCGTGGTGCAGTGGATGCTTCGAGCTACCATTCGCCGGTATGACAGCGTATCCGGCTTCGACCATCGATCTGGTGTAACGAGAAATGTGATTCATCCGATCAGGGCATACCATTCAATTGACACATGGCCCAACCATACGATCAGGTGACATGTTTCCATTGATCCACAGACCGATGATCGAATGAGGTGGCGTGTTTTCATTGACCCACTGTCCAATGATCTGATTAGGAAACACATTTATATGGGTCCATGGTATCAATCTCCATGATCCGGTGCCCACTACCTTCGTAACTGACGTTGTCGTTGAGTCGACATGGCAACACGTAGCGGTCGTCTGCTGTGGAAAACCATATCCAACAAACTGCTCCGAAGTGTGTGCAATGAAACACTTGTGCATGCACCAGCATTACAGTTTTCGTCAGATCTGCCACACATCGCCGCCTGTCTTGCATTAGAGGGTGGGCAAGCCTCCGAACCCGTGTTCTGTGATAATCCAAATGGTTCAAATGGCTCTGAGCTCTATGGCACTAAACATCTGAGGTCATTAGTCCCCTAGAACTTAGAACTACTTAAACCTAACTAACCTAAGGACATCATACACACCTACGACCGAGGCAGGATTCGAACCTGCGACCGTAGCGGTCGCGTGGTTCCAGACTGAAGTGCCTAAAACCGCTCGGCCACAGCTGCTGGCTGTGATAATCCATGGACGTCCAAAATTTCGACCCCAATTCGTTGTTTCACCGTCATTCAGTCACCTTCCATAGGTGCTCACGACAGCAGTACGTTATTTATCTCCACCGTTTCGCGTACCCGCAGAGCTACCACGCGACATTCACTCTCTCTGTGGACAGTGGTCATAATGTTTATACATTTTATTTTGGATGTGGATCATGACATCCAAATTAATTGCACATACAGTTCCGTTCTGTTTGTTAACTAACAAAATGAAGTACTCAGCAGGGTGGTCAAGAGACCACTTTCGGTAAAAAGTAATGAAGTTTCATCAAAGGGATTCATACACAAGAATGGTTTCTTAATACGGATTAGCGAGTTGCGAACTATAAGTTGCACCACATAGGCTGACTACAATGACTGTTACAGAAATCATCAACTAGCTGTGAAGACGTACACCGCTAATCGGTCTTGAAGCTTCCAGGGGTGAAGCACGCAGTGGTTATCGGCTACCCTAGAGTAGATCCCTATTTAGTTCATAGAGTTTACGAACTTGGGCATATTCGCTTCATACGGCTATGATGAAGTTGCAGAGACTGAAGACGAATACCACCACCTGTTCTCTAATAATTGCACTCGCAGTTACCTTCACATTCTCATCGTAAATAGCCCGTATGTGATTTTATCACTTTCCGACATGCGGACAAGATTAGCCGGATTGAAATAGAATCTTCATTAAATCAAGGACATCAGAAACTGTTATATAATTTGAATAGGGAGCAATTTTCAGCGACGGACTGGTTAAGGTGATGGTAACTTTTGTACATTGTTTAATCTTTCTTTCCTGTGTTAGCGACGCCTGTGGCTCCACTTCTGAGCGCGGAGAGACGGAACACTATTGACCGGAAATGACAAAATACGAGATGGCGTTCTCAGGTTACGTTAATGGGTAAACAGATCTGGTGAGGGGGCTCCCAGCAGCACACGAGGGGGTAATTAAGCAGACGAAACAGTCTGCCCATTTCACTGAAAGTCTATCTCTACGTAGCATTTTCTGTGCAGGATGCTAATGGACTTTCCACAGCTAATGAAAGAAAAATAGGAGTGGTTTTTAGTGAAACAGCATTGTCATTTTAAAAGTTTATGACACCTTTAATTCAAATATCAGGCATTAAACTATTTCCGTAAATAGCTTTCTTTGCCACAAGCAGCAGCATCTGCCACTATCACTTTTCTTTCAAGGATAATCTTTTTTGTACGTATTCCCAAAACCTGTATGCAAATGGTTGCACTGTGAAGGAGTTTAAAATTACAATGTATTTTTAGAACATGTTGTGCAAAATGCCTAATTTGCAAAACGAGAGAAATGAGAAAACAGCTAAAATCGTCGTAGTTTCCTTCTGTCACTCACCGGCCAACGCCGAAAAATATGTGTATAGTTTTACTGAAAGTGAACCAAATAGTTCTTTACACATCCGCTTGTACAGGTGGGCCGTAAACATTTTCAGAAACTCAAATTCAACACTGTTGCGATACATGGCTGGTTCTAGCATTTGGATAAGTAATCCCCTGTAGTACCTACGTAATTGTAATTTTACATCTGATAAATCACCGTGCACTTCTGTTGTTGTCGTCAGTTCGGTGACGTGCCGTTTGGACCTGCCACTTTCTCTGCTGCCTTGAACAGCCGCTAGTGGCTTCTGCAGGCCCGGACATGCAGCGAGCTGTTGCTGCAACGCCTGCAGTGTAACTCCGTAAACTCACTGAAGAACGCAGTGTTGACTATGAAGTCTTTCGTGACGGGGTGCCTGGATAAAACGTTGCCTCTAAAGCAGTCACATCAAATTCGAATGAAATCCCAAGCTTTCCATGTCCACCTCGGGGTCTATCCCCGACAGGAATTTTTTTCGAATTTGACGCGGCAAGTTTACCGAGTACTTTCTGTCCATTACTTCACGTCGTATTCGACAGCATCATCAGAGTTCATTAGATTAGGTACGATGTACTGGCTCGTTTGTGAAGAAGAAAGCAAGACTGGGTGAGGATCCGTCGAGCATAGATAGTAACATGGTTACGAGATTCCCCCTGTCTTTTATAGTAAAAAATCAAATAATTATATTAAGATCACAATTTTGGCGATTTGAAACAAGCCATATGCCAATCGAATTACCGTAAAAGAAAGTACACCGCTATTGCGTAATCAGGCCAGCAAGTAGAACAAATCTTGCAAGAAATATTACATCACCATCGGAAAATTACTATCTGCGAAGAGTGTGTTTTCTTCTTCGCTTCTGGCATCGTAGCCAAAGTGTACGCTATGCGCCCTTGACCAACTACAGGAAGAAGAGGCCTTGAGAAACAGAATGAACTCTGCTTAACTCCACGAGCACATCCCACAGTGTTTGAACTGAAAGTAGCTCGTAATTTAATCGCAATAGCCGCAGATCTCCACACGTTTTGCAATGCGATCCAATTCATATCGTTTAATTCAAGCATCTAACACCATATTTCGTCAATTATCTCGAGTCTTCCTAAGAAGATAGTACTTTGGGAGTTAATTTGACAAGATTATGGCGCCTTACGCAAATATTCAGCAAAATATGATCTCCATTTATGGTAATTTAGATCTGTCTATTTCGTGGAAAAAACTAATATTTTGAGGGTCCAAACGTGTTTGTGCAATCATCACTGCTCATTTTTATTCAGTTCTTATTCTCTGGAAATGTTAGGCTTTCTTTACCTTTACAGTATTAAAAAGCTTGTCATAGTTTTCCTTCTGGTTCTGGTCTTCATTTGCATGCCCATTTGTGGCAGAAATACGAAAAGGAACGATGTTGATGTTTTTAACGAACATCATTTGGAAATTAAAACGTCGATCTCCAAAAAACATTTTATGCTGCAAGAGTACTTAAACGAAACGATCATTATTTTCAGTACCACTACACGATTCAGAATAGTGGTCGGCTTCGCCTTGGATTTCCTTACTGAAGTGTAATCTATAGATATATAGAATAATAGAATGTTAATTAATAGGCAGCCAGTATGGTGGTACACATGGAATGATCACTGCTGGTTTCTTTTTTTTTCTTTTTAGTAAATTGACTTCACATTCTCAAAAACAGACTTTAAATATTTAATTTTCTGTGCTTGTCGAAATGAACAAGCGATGTGTAGATGAGACGGAAGTAGATGCTGAGTCGTTGAGGATGAAAAACACGAGAAGTGACAACAGTAAAAAACACCTGCGGTCAGTTTAAATCAGGCCTTTGCATGAAAGCTACAAATTCCACATTGTATTACATGTAAGCATTGCCTTACTTAAGAATAATATTGCTGGGTAATTGATTTCTCATTCGCGAGGATACTAGATACTTTCAGACGTTGACACATTCCCAGTTCCTCAACAAGTTAACATTGCCGTCTAGGAATGACTATCACAAGATTATTAATACAACTTGAAATACTGTTTATATTCACAGAGCCAATCTCTTTCTTTTACGTAATAATATAAGCGTACGCCCTTAAGTAAAACGAAACACTTCGTACACGAAAGCAGAGAAATTTTACGCCAGTCAGTGGCAACTAGTTTACATTTAATGAAAAAGCATCATAAATGCCTTAGTACGTAAATAATAGCTCCCGTCTTCCACATTTCACCGTAGTCCACAGAAACAGCGGATCCTCGTGAATACTTAATTTGTATTGAAGTAGTTACATTACTGCGATGTTGTATGGCTTTCGACGGCACTACTGGAGTGGCCTATGGCAGAGGTAATAAGCAGAATACTTCCTGAATTCACACTTGTTTTAATTTGGATCTCTAATAAATTGTGTATTCAGGAGAAAAATGAAAATCCTAATGAATATATTGACATACTGTTGAAATATAAGATCATAGATTCTTATCAGCTTTATTTCTGAATGTAGTAATTACTAATTCTGCTCCACAGCCTATAACCATCGACACGACCAACAATTCTAGACAAATAACAAAATCAGTAAAGCTACTCTACAAGTCGAATTCCAGGCGAGACAACTACTCACTTTCAGCTAGCAGTCATTCTGCTGCCTATACTGCAGCAGTCTTGACACTCAGTCTTTAACAGACTTGTCACTCGGATTTTATTTCGCGCTAAACTGAATTACTAACATGTGTATCTTGGATATCAACGTTCTTGTTTTAACAAAACTGACGTAAGCATATAGCGACGAGAGCCTTGTGGAGATGGGATCATTGAAATAAGAACGGCAAGGAAATAAAGCGATTCGGTGGAAATGGCAAACAGTAACTTGAATTCAATAAGGAAAATCATGTACATTTCACGTTGGTGGGCACTGAACACTTGTTACTACTGATATCTTCAGTGAAAAGATTGATAGAGATAACAAATAACCTTTTTGACACCGGCGCTCAGAGAGCGCGAGCTACAGGAACTACCGAGATAGTGTCGGCTTCCCCACCGTTGTGTCCTACTTCAACATCAAACAGTGTTGTGCTTAATGTGGGTGGTTATGCGTCAGTCTCATAGCATGGTTATGTCTTGCAGGTTCGGAAATGAATATTCGGTTGCGTTACCCTATGCAGGCGCATCCTTTATTACACGAGCTTCATCAATAAAGCAGAGCCTAAGCTAACCATGAGCTCCAGCAGCTGCCGGTCATATCCAGGTTAGCACACAGCATGCTGGGATCGTTTTCCCCTTCTGTTCTCAGACGAAGCTACCGTTCGATTGTGCTTTGTACCGACACTCTCGATATAACAGTTGTACGTTCTCACTTAACCTGTGACGAAGTCACTGGTATTGCGTATCACACCCTATATGAAATCTAATTCCCCTTTTGTTTATGTAGAACAACAGAACTTTTATTTCTGGGCTCATACGTAAATGTTGCGAAAAGCGCCTGTAGCTCCTCTTGACCATAATTCCTGCCACTCTCTTGATTAAATATGAGAAAGACGAGGGGATTTAAAAGCAAAATTGGAAGTTCATGGTCGACTTTCAAGTATTTTAAGCTGACATCTGATTATTATGAAGCCGTTCAGAGGACACATTCTTTCCCCTGGAAAGGGCGGAGAAAGGAACTCTGAAGGCACAGAGACGTTAGGAATGCGGACTGGGCGCTCCGTGTCCTAGGCTTTGCGGTTCTCCATCCCCGCTGCCAACTTACGTAACGTCATACCGGTTTCGCTTGGTTATTCCGAGCGAGTTGTCTCGAGCACACATATCCAGGAACCCGTTAGCTTTCTCGCTGTTACAAAAGAACTCGAATTTCAAAGCCAAATTATCGTTGGCTGCTAGTGATGGGAGTCGTAAATGAGTATGCTATGTGTAGCATTTTATTTTTGCAATTCATTTTCAACAAATGCGAGCTACTTTGGAAAGAACAACACAATAAGATGATGGCGTGTAACTACAAAAGCGATGATAGCTACGAACAGTACTTGGTACATTCCTTAAACGCTTGCCACGATTTGCGCGGCTCCCCCCGTCGGAGGTTCGACTCCTCCCTCGGGCATGTGTGTGAGTGTGTGTGTGTGTTTTGTCTTTAGCGTAAGTTCAAGTTAGAGTAAGTGGTGTGTATGCCTAGGGACCGATGACCTCAGCAGTTTGGTCCCATAGTAACTTTCCACAAATTTCCAATTTCTACATTCCTCAAACATCACGGACAACCAATAAGCACTATAACGTCGCCCATTTTCAGTTCAAAAATGTTCCTTTGGATGAACACTTTTGGCAAAACACCAAATCAACATTACTTTGAGAGACGGTTATAAATCCTTTGTTATGCGCTCCAGCCTGAAGGTAATGGTGCTCTCAGTTCGGAATAATAATAAATGGCCGATGGGAACAAACTGTCCTCTTCATTTGTTCTGGTAGGAGATCAATGAAAATTGCGCCTGTTGTAACAAAAGATAGAAGGCGTTTTTATGACTACTTTACGGCAAAATTAAAGGTTTTTTTTTCCTGCAGAATGAACAGCCTGTGGACTATTATAGTCTGAGACTATTGGAACGTCAAGAACGATAGATAGCTACTGTTACTTTATAATTCATCGTGTACTTGTCTGCACGACGAAAATGAAAAAAATTCCACATCTGCGCTGGACTCATTTCAAGGGAAAGAAGTGATCAAAAGTGGAGAGTCAACATACGTGAAAAGCTGAGCTATGGAAAATGATGAATTCACTTGCGATAGTTCTGTGACAGAAACGATATTTCTTACAAACGACTATGTAGAAAACACACGTAGTTTCGAGTAATGACACGTGATAAGATTTACCTCGAATGACTGCTTAAGGAGTACTCGTCGACGAGTTCGGGATACTCCAGTGACGTCCACGACGGGGGAAGAAACACTTGTCTGACGGTGAAGCTTTTTGGCTGAAATGAATCCACCACAATCTCGTCCACTTGAAGTTTTCAAAAACGGAAATTTCACACAACAATGCTCTTCGCTTTGAGCAGAATCCACAAATTATGACGCCAGTCAGCTGGTAACACAACTGGCGCCGTTCACTGGCACACTAGTGATGCAGGAGATGCGGCGGTCAGTGGCAGGCGGCCGCGTGCTCGGCTGGCGACAGTCCAGAGCGCGCGGCGGTGGCGTGCTGCTGCGGTCGACTACCACCGCTCCCTGCGGGGTCACCAGGCGGACTGGCGGTCGCTCTACCAGGCGCGGCGCGGCGCCTCGGCAGCGCGCCGCCGCGGGCGCCACCTGCAAACGGCCGGCCAATGACAGCGCGTGCCCCGGTCACGTGGCCCAGCCCCGGCAAATGTCATAACAGCGGGCGTGGGACAGGCGAGCTCGCCGCTCTGCGCCTGACCGGCCGCTCAGGCTCTGGTGCTGACCTTTCGGCCCCTGCGTGCCGTTGATCTGCACCTCATCTAGGCTCTGTTGCTTGAGGAACAAGAATGTGGGATGCTGCTGGATACTATTTACAACCGGCGAAGGGGCTTCAACATTTCCTTTTTCGATCTTGTTTATCCTGTTGGCAGCTACGAGTGACAATAACATCTTTACCCGTGTACTGACGAAGCTAGTTACTTGTCGGTCCACATCTGGCCCCCACGCAAGCACTTATTCGACTTGGCAGTGATTGATATAGTTACTGGATATCCTCCTGAGCGATATCGTGCCAATACGAAGTAAGAGCCTACGGAATATCAGACCAGCTGTGTGGTTGGATTGAAGAGTTTTTAGCAAACAGAACACAGCATGTTGTTCTCAATGGAGAGACGTCTACAGACGTTAAAGTAACATCTGGCGTGCCACAGGGGAGTGTTATGAGACCATTGCTTTACCCAATATATATATAAATGACCTATTAGATAGTGTCGGAAGTTCCAAGCGAACAGTTAGTTCTGTAAAATATCTGGGAGTATGCGTACGAAACGATTTGAAGTGGAATGATCATATAAAATTAATTGTTGGTAAGGCGGGTGCCAGGTTGAGATTCATTGGGAGAGTCCTTAGAAAACGTAGTCCATCAACAAAGGAGGTGGCTTACAAAACACTCGTTCGACGTATACTTGAGTATTGCTCATCAGTGTGGGATCCGTACCAGGTCGGGTTGACAGAGGAGATAGGGGACATCCAAAGAAGAGCGGCGCGTTTCGTCACAGGGTTATTTGGTAAGCGTGATAGCGTTACGGAGATGTTTAGCAAACTCAAGTGGCAGACTCTGCAAGAGAGGCGCTCTGCATCGCGGTGTAGCTTGCCGTCCAGGTTTCGACAAGGTGCGTTTCTGGATGAGGTATCGAATATATTGCTTCCCCCTACTTATACCTCCCGAGGAGATCACGAACGTAAAATTAGAGAGATTCGAGCGCGCACAGAGTCTTTCCGGCAGTCGTTCTTCCCGCGAACCATACGCGACTGGAACAGGAAAGGGAGGTAATGACAGTGGCACGTAAAGTGCCCTCCGCCACACACCGTTGGGTGGCTTGCGGAGTATAAATGTAGATGTAGATGTTAAGTATTTCTACTGGACTCTGTGACTTATTACGTTTTAAGATTCATTATTATGATTGTAACTAATCACTTTGTTTTAATACTTGTTTATTTAAACACTGAAAGTAATTTCCTTGAGTAAATAAAGATAATAAAGAGAAAAAAAAGACGCACCACAAAGGAATTATCCGAATTGGACGGAAATCACTAAATGTGATGTAAATGTAGAGACAAACATATGCTTTGCAAAAAAAATTTGGATGATTTATTAAAGAGAGAGCTTCACATACTGATGAAGCGAGTTACTTGTCGGTCCACATCTGGCCTCTACGCAAGCAGTTATTCGACTTGGCAGTGATTGATACAGTTGCTGGATATCCTTCTGAGCGATATCGTACCAAATTCTGTCCAATTAGCACGTTACTTCGTCAAAATTCCGAGCTTGTTGGTGGGCCCTACCCATAATGCTCCAAACGTTCCCAATTGGGAACAGATCCAGCAACCCTGCTGACCAAGGCAGCATTTGACAAAACCGAAGACAAGCGATAGGAACTCTCG
Source organism: Schistocerca cancellata (assembly GCF_023864275.1). Lineage (NCBI taxonomy): Eukaryota > Metazoa > Arthropoda > Insecta > Orthoptera > Acrididae > Schistocerca > Schistocerca cancellata. The sequence continues at coordinate 160,024,324 of NC_064628.1, forward strand.
TCGCCTATGGGCGGACATAAGCTTGCTGAAACGTAAACCCAGGATGGTTTGCGCCGGAAGACAACAAAACAGGCCGTACTGCTGTGCTTTGAGGGTGTTGCGGATGGCAATCAAAGAGGTCCTGCTATGAAAAGAAACAGCACCCGAGACCATTACTTTTGGTGCGTTAATGTATTCGCATTTGCGAATGTGGGAAACCATCAACTGTATAATGGAATAACGACAAGGAAAATTTGTGCCGGGCCTGGTCTCGAACCCGGATTTTCCCCTTATCACAAGCGGTCACCTTACCATTAGATTATTCCAGAACGACTCAAGGCCACATCCAAACTTCCATTATGAAGACAACCATGTGTCTGGCCGGATTGCCTAATGTTACCCAGCTCGCGCTATTCGTCTACGAGACTCAGATTGCCATAGACACGGGTTCGCAGGTAGATGCCGTATTTCTTGACTTCCGCAAGGCGTTCGATACAGATCCTCACAGTCGTTTAATGAACAAAGTAAGAGCATATAGACTATCAGACCAATTGTGTGATTCGATTGGAGAGTTCCTAGATAACAGAACGCAGCATGTCATCCTCAATGGAGAGAAGTCTTCCGAAGTAAGAGTAATTTCAGGTGTGCCGCAGGGGAGTGGCCTAGGACCGTTGCTGTTCACAATATACATAAATGACCTTGTGGATAACATCTAAAGTCCACTGAGGCTTTTTGCGGATGATGCTGTGGTATATCGAGAGGTTGTAACAATGGGAAATTGTACTAAAATGCAGGAGGATCTGCAGCGAATTGACGCATGGCGCAGGGAATGGCAATTGAATCTCAATGTAGACAAGTGTAATGTGCTGCGAAAAGAAAGAAAGATCCCCTATCATTTAGCTACAATGTAGCAGGTCAGCAACTGGAAGCAGTTAATTCCATAAATTATCTGGGAGCAGGCATTAGGAGTGATTTAAAATGGAATGATCATATAAAGTTGATCGTCGGTAAAGCAGATACCAGAGTGAGATTCATTGGAAGAATCCTAAGGAAATGCAATCCGGAAACAAAGAAAGTAGGTTACAGTACACTTGTTCACGCACTGCTTGAATACTGCTCACCAGTGGGGGATCCGTACCAGATAGGGTTGATAGAAGAGATAGAGAAGATCCAACGGAGAGCAGCGCGCTTCGTTGCAGGATCATTTAGTAATCGTGAAAGCGTTACGAAGATGATAGATAAACTCCAGTGGAATACTCTGCAAGAGAGATGCTCAGTAGCTCTGTACGGGCTTTTGTTGAAGTTTCGAGATCATACCTTCACCGAGGAGTCAAGTAGTATATTGCTCCCTCCTACGTATATTTCGCGAAGAGACCATGAGGATAAAATCAGAGAGATAAGAGCCCACACAGAGGCATACCGACAATTCTTCTTTCCACGAACAATACGAGACTGGAATAGAAGGGAGAACCGATAGAGGTACTCAAGGTACCCTCCGCCACACACTGTCAGGTGGCTTGCAGAGTATGGATGTAGATGTAGATGTAGAAGGAGACGGTCCGCGATAAGCGGGATATACGGATTCGTGTTCCGGTCCGATACAAATTTTCACTAACGTCATTCCTTTATAAAGTTGATGCTTATCCATATTCGCAAATGCGAATACATTTCACTTATTTCATGACGGCTGTAGTCTTCTCAGTGCCTTGTCCTTCGTACAGGCACGCATGTCTTTGCTGGTCGTTGGGGCTCACTTCGAAGGAGGACTCATCACTGAAGACAATTCTACTCCAGTCAATGAGATTCCAGGCCAAAGAAGTAAATGGATACACCCTGGAGAGCACTGCGATACTAACCTGACTGTCGCCCTCCATACGAACCGACAGCTGGGAGTGATGGTCTGGGGTGCCACTTCTTTTCATAGCAGAACTCCTTTGGTTGTCATCCGTCGGAACGCCCAGCTCCTTCCAGGTATAAATACTGGACTCGATCGACCCAAGGACCAGTCTCACGTAGCACCTGAAGAAGACAGCGAGGCACGCTGTTGAAATATCGTGCGAGAACGACGCGAATATCCGGATGGATTCCCGAATATCCAAGATGTCAACAGATCGCCAGGAAAGCATGAAGAATTACCGTTGTAATTGTTTTTCAGGCATCAATTAAAATGTCTGCACTTTTACCCCCCACCCCCAACTCAGCAGCAACCATATCCAGCTCTACTCCCCCACATCACAAGGTGTCAAAAGAATGGCCACAAGTGCCTTCCAAACTTTACATATGTAAACAAAGACAAAGTGACGTACTTTGCTGTAAGGGCCCCATGGCTACCAGTGAGTCTTTATAGGGTAATTGTATTTTGCCTGGTTTCTTATCTTCTTGTCTTTGTCTCCGTATTCCACTAATAATATCTGCACAACAGTGAAAATGTCTACGCTGTGCGCTGTTTGTGTTGTTGGAAAGAAACCTTGTAAGTAGGCTGTTTATATTTTCTTATTGGCAAAGTTACGTAGCGCTCTATATGAAAATCACTGGCTGTGCTGTGTGCAGTCTGTGGCTAGTTTGCATTGTTGTCTGCCATTGTAGTGTTGGGCAGCGGCAGCTGGATGTGAACAGCGCGTAGCGTTGCGCAGTTGGAGGTGAGCCGCCAGCAGTGGTGGATGTGGGGAGAGAGATGGCGGAGTTTTGTAATTTGTCATGAACTACTACATATATTATGACTTGTGATGATTATTAAGGTAAATACAGTGTTTGTTCTCTATTAAAATCTTTCATTTGCTAACTATCCCTATCAGTAGTTAGTACCTTCAGTAGTTTGAATCTTTTATTTAGCTGGCAGTAGTGGCGCTCGCCGTATTGCAGTAGTTCGAGTAACGGAGATTTTTGTGAGGTAAGTGATTTGTGAAAGGTATAGTTTAATGTTACTCAGGGCCATTCTTTTGCAGGGATCTTTAATAGTCAGATTGCGTTGCGCTAAAAACATTGTGTGTCAGGTTAAGAACAGTCGTGTATAAAATATTCCAAGGGGACGTTTCATATGTCGACCCTTAGCCTAGGATACCTCACTGGAATCTTCTGATTTTTTCTTGTAGTTTGTGTATTTAGTGTAGCTTTTGTTTATTGCTAGCGCGTAATTGTAGAGAGAATCTCCTTTGTAGTTGCAGTCTTTCATTGTTGTACTGTAAAACAGTTGTGGCATGCATGTAGATTTGCACCAAGTATTTCGCAGCTGCAATTAACTAGATATTATTTTCAGTGCTATGTTAATGTGTTCTCCTATTTTTGCACTTCAAATTGTGCTTTTCTGTGTTATCGTGTGAAATATTGTGACAATAATGGCGTGTGAAAAACGTAACACTAGGCTCCAAACTAAATTGAGAAATAATAGTGACGACGAGCGTAGCTTATCAGCGCCGCCGAGTAATGAGTTAACTAATGTTCAAAGTAGTAATTTGGTAACTGTGCATAGGGAAATGGAGCGGGCGTCAAACAATGGCGTAGACAGTCAAACAGGTAGTGAACAGGGAAGCATTATCGATCGATCGGTCGACAACAGCTTGCCTCAGGAATCCGAAATGACAAGACACAATTTTACAAATACTGTAGATTCATGTTTTGGGTCCTCACCGGTTTCTCAAATGAGTCAAGACACATTTTTTGCTTGTCAAAATGTGAATGCTGCCGGTGAAAACGCACTGCCGAAAAGCGTAGAGGAACAGATTCCAGACACTAATGCATTGTTATTACAACTAATGCAACAAATGGAACAAAATCAGAGACAAACACAGCAACAGTTAGACACAATGGGACAAAATCTTCAAAAGTTAGACACAATGGAACAAAATCAGAGACAAACACAGCAAAAGCTGCAAAAGTTAGACACAATGGAACAACACCAGAGACAAACACAGCAACAGTTAGACACAGTGGAACAAAATCTTAAAAAGTTAGACACAATGGAACAAAATCAGAGACAAACACAGCAAAAGCTTCAAAAGTTAGACACAACACTTGAACAAACACGTGAAGATTTAACTACTGAGTTACATAACATTGAATCGAAATGTCAGAAAGTGTGTAATGACGTAAAAACACAAATTTGTGAGCATTTTCAACCTATTTTTTCGCGGCATGAAAATGCATTACAGAATCACGAAGCAGCCATAAAAGAGTTGCAAACCATTGTTCATGAAAATCATGAGACCTTGCAAGCTAAAATGGACTTAGTTGCATCTACCGATTCGGTTACGCAACTTGCAAAAACTCAGGAAAACTTAAAGGACACAGTAGATACTCTGAAAATTGGTTCAGAAAGACACATGGAGGAAATTAGTTCATTATCAGAGAAAGTAGCCGAACTTTCGGATCAGGTCACTAACTTATCTACAAAGGTAGATGACAATCTGAATGACACAAAACCGGTAGTCTTTAATGACACAGAAGAATGCGAACAAATTAGGAAACTGAAACAAAATCTGAATCAAATTAATACACAACACCAAAGAGAAATCCGGGAAGTACAAGATCAGCTGACACAGGTAATACAAGAATTACGTATTTCAGAGGACACTCGCGCTCCAACACGGGAAGAGGAACTTAGAAATACGCAAAAGCCACAAAATAATAACACAGGGCATTTCGGTAATTATGAAAGAAATTGGCAAGGTACACCGAATTTTGAGATGGAACCGCCGACACGATATGCTACTCGCCGACACGATGATTTTGACTATAAGCTGTTCATTACTACACGTAAATTCAAAACGTTTAAGAATTCTGACAACGACATTCATCCACAAGCATGGCTCCATCAATTCTCTCATTGTTTCCCTCCCAACTGGTCATTGGAGCACAGGTTAGAATTTATGTGTGGCTAGTTAGAGAATGAACCAGGTGTAAGAATGCGATCGGTCATTCAAGATTGTCACAGTGAAGGAGAATTTTATCATGCCTTCCTCTCAGCATATTGGTCTCAAGCTACACAAGACCGGGTAAAACATAACATCATAATGATGAAACACTTCGAACAATCAGGAATTTTCCAGTCTTGTGAAATATTTTGAAGACATGTTGCACAAGAATCAATACCTGTCAAACCCATACAGCCCCTCAGAACTCATCCGCATTTGCTTAATCAAACTGCCCGAACATTTGAGACATATTATTTTAGCAGGACGTTGCAAAGACGACATTGAAGCTTTTCAGAGACTGTTACAAGAATTAGAAATTGACACAGACAGTCGTGGGATGCGAAAACAGGAAAACAATCACTACAGGTCACATCCGTCACAAATCCGTGACGACAGAAACGATAACTGGACGCGACAAGGCTATTCTCACCACACAAATCGTGACCAAAATAGACACCACCCGTATGACAACCGTTGGCAGAGTAGTAATAATTACAGGGAAAGATCACCTCTCCGCAGTAATGACTATCACAGAGACAATCAGAGAAACAGACAATATGGGAACCAAAATAATTATTATCAAGGGAGACAGAATAACTTCAGACGCAACGGTCCAGCGTGCAGTTACGATTCAGGGAGAAATTCTCCACCACGTGACCGACAAGAAAGATACTATCGAATCTACCGACATGACGACAGACGATATGATCGTAACGACAGACCTGAATTGCATCAGAACTGGCGAGATTTAAACAGAGCAGAGCACTCTCGTCACGATGAATTTGTAGAAGTTAGGTCTCCAAATCCCAATAACGACGCGCGCCAACAAAGAGACAATAGGCAATGACTCACTCCGCTGGCAGCGACAATACGTACTTATGAAACTGATGACGCAGCTGCCGTAGCTAGTAATTACGTAAAAATGGAAGACATTAGGGACATCTTACTCAAGGAACACGACGTAAAACATAACAACATTGCATATCCTGTGATTCACATTACTGTAAATGACGTAAAATTTACGGCAGTACTTGACTCTGGCAGTCCCATTTCAGTAATTAGTGAAACAGCTTTTAGCAAATGCAACAAATCGAACAATTGCCCCACACTTCCGTTACGTAATATTAAATTACAAGGTGCAATCTTTGGAAAAAGTGTAGATGTACGCCAACAAACCAACTTAGAATTCTTTTGTCAAAGCCACAGCATCTCTATGAACTTTCTTATTGTTCCATTATTGTCGACGGAAATTATACTGGGAGTAGACTTTTTGAATGAATACAAAGCAATCTTAAGCTTTCACGATGCTGAAATAAGTTTAGAGAAAGAAGGTAAGTCAATAGCTTTGAAATTTGAAGACTGGCTCTCAAACCATGATGAGGAAATTAATCGGCTTTACCTTCTGTTAGATAACAGTTTGGAATTTTCTACGGAACTAGACACTAACAATCACTCTGCAAGTACTGACAGGGATGACACCGACAGCATATTTGAAATTAATGAGTTAATTCAGAATAAAATTCAAACAATTGAGAATTGTAATGACACTGATAGGCAGGACCTTTTTGAGATTTTACAAGTACATTCCACAGTTTTTACTCACAAAACAGGAACAATCAAGGGATTTCAATACCAATTTCGTGTTCGTGAGCATACTAAATTTTGTGTTAGACCATACGTAATTCCAGCACATTATAGGGACCGTGTTAGAACAGAAATACAATCTATGCTTGACGAGGGCATTATTGAGCCTGCAGTAAGCTCATACAACAATCCGTTACATGTTGTTGAGAAGAAAAATGGATCGATCAGTCTTAGATTCGAGACAAATCAATACTATCATTATTCCTGAAACAGACAGGCCGCAGACGATGGAAGAACTTCTTCAAAATTTTAATGGTGTAAAAGTGTTGTCTTCCATTGATCTCAGATCCAGCTTTTATCAGATCGAACTTCATCCAGAATGCAGAAAATTTACAGCTTTCCTTTGTTTCGGCGTTTGTTATCAGTTTCGGAAACTTCCTTTTGGTTTGAACATTTCTTCGGCAGCATTCATTCGTGGGTTAAATTCCATATTACCTGAGTTCTTAAAACGTCACATCACCTTATATGTGGACGATATTCTAATAGCAGAAGCTTCATGGGAACAACACAATCGCATCCTCAACAGTTTGTTACGTATTTTTGCAGAATCTGGAATTACAGTTAACTTGGAAAAGTCTGAATTCGGTAGGTCAAAGGTGAAGTTTTTGGGACATATTATTTCTTCTGAAGGCATTCAGCCGGATCCTGAAAAGTTAGAAGCAATCAGAGCCATTCCTGTTCCATCCACAAAAAGACAAGTCCGCAGTTTTCTAGGTCTCGTAAATTTTTACCGTCGTTTTCTGAATATGCAAATTCTAGTTACACCAAAACTTTGTTCTCTCACTGGAAAAAATACTATTTGGAACTGGGACGAACAAGCACAGTTGGAATTCAATTCTTTGAAAGAAGCGTTACTTCACGCGCCAATACTAGCTCATCCAGATCTGTCACAAGATTTCTGCCTTAGCACGGATTCTTCTAAAGTCGGTCTTGGTGCCCATTTATTTCAAGAAGCCATAGAAAATGACACTACTGTTCAGAAAACCATTGCTTTTGCTAGCCGAGTGCTAACAAAATCTGAAAAAAATTATTCCGTTACTGAATTAGAAGCTTTAGCTATCGTTTGGGCATTTAACAAATTCCGTTTCTTTCTTTCTGGTAAGCACGTAAAAGTATACAGTGATCATCGTGCATTACAATTTCTTATGTCTTCAAAATTAAATCATGATAGGTTAAAACGTTGGGCATTGTTTCTGCAAGAATTCCGCTTCACAATAGTCTACATTCCCGGCAAGGAGAACATTGTTGCGGACGCGCTGTCACGCGCACCGGCTGGGCTTGAGAAAAGTAACACAGAAGGCAACCTCGAGAAAAATTTCAGTATTCTTTACATTCAGAAAGTCGCCTTTGAAAACTTCATCACCACATCTTTAAAGGACATTGCTCATGAACAAGATAAAGATCCGATTTGGAAAGACATCAAAAGTAAATGGCATGAAAAGACACACACTCAGATTCGGCATTATTACCTGGTTAGAAACAACATACTGTTCAAACGCTGCACTGTTGATGACAAGCTATGGGTACTTTGCATTCCAGACGATTTTGTTAATAAGCTCATTTGGTACATTCATTTCAGCTACGCACATTTTGGTTCACGAAAATGTTATCATATTCTTTGAACGACTTGTTATTTTAACAATATGGAAAAGAGAATTCGAAGAGTCTTGTCTATTTGTAAACTTTGTCAAAAGGCGAAACCATCTACTGTCTTCCATCGTGCTCCGCTGTTTCCTATCATTCCTTCTAAATTAAAAGAATTTGCTGCTGTTGATCTCTTGGGACCGCTTGTCAGAACATCTAATGGATTTGCGTACGTTCTAGTCGCTGTTGAACTTACTTCAAAATTTGTTTCTTTCACTCCGTTACGTAAAGCCACTGGACGGTCTGTATCCAACGCCTTTGTTAAAAATTTCTTACGTGAAGTTGGACACGTTAGTAAAGTCATTTCAGATAACGGACTGCAATTCAGATCTGCTGTTTGGTCTCACATGCTTCGGAATCATAAAATCAAACCTGTTTTTATTTCATTGTATTCACCACATTGTAACCCGTCTGAACGGATTATGAAAGAAATCAATAAGCTTTGCAGACTTTATTGTCACAGAAAGCATCAGCATTGGGACAGATATTTACACTTATTTCAAAATGTGCTGAATGAAATGCCTCATGATTCCACTGCTTTACCACCTACTCTTGTACTGAAGAATGTAGAACCTCCGAACAGAATCAGAGAGCTTGTACCTTTCCCGAATACACGTAAACTTCGACACAAAGATATAATTGATTTGGCCCTTAAAAATATAAAATCTGCAGCAGACAAAAGGAGAAAACTAAACGGTAAAGCAAATGCAAAGAAATTATGTATTGGTCAGAAAGTTCTCATTAAAGCTCATTCATTGTCACATAAGAAGAAACACTTGAGTCACAAATGCTTTCTAGTTTACAATGGACCTTACAGAATCCGACGTATACCACATGATAATTGCGTTGAAGTTGAAACTCTGCGTACTAGGAAGAGTAAAGGTTTACACCACATTTCTCATGTAAAACCATTTATTGACAGATAATCTGCTTTTTAACTTAGTCTTTGCATTTTCACTTCACGCTACTTGTACAATTTGTCACACTGAGAAACTGTTAACATGCAACTATGTTTTAAAGCTAACTAACCATCCAGTCAAGAACATAGGTAACTTAGACAAGTAATTGCGAATGCATTGTTATTGCGAACAGACGACACAGTGTGGTTATTTATACATTCCTCCTTGTTAGTTGCACGATTACGTAACGAATATACGGCTTACATACTTAGAACATATACCAGCACTGCTAATGAAATTTTCATGCAACATTTTGGTTTGCTTGAGAGTGGATTCTGGATTTGAGGTGCTTTCTGTGAAATGCCAGATGACACAGTGGTTAGTTTATGTGACAGCTACACGATTTTATCACGACGCTGCTAATGCGTGACAATTTACAATGTTGCTTTTGCGGTGTATCTGTTTTATATCTGCACAGTTTCTTCTGAATTTTTCTATAAAGTGAGACATGTTTTAGTGGTGACTTTTGTGGTATAGCTACAAGGAAACAGCCTTTTCTGTAGCACAACAATACGTTACAGCACAGTACTTTCTTCATCACGGCAATAAGCGTAATAAGTATGATATCTATACGCAAAGCATTTCACTTTGTTTATCATGAGGTAAGTACATTGACTTCTGCAGAACTTAGCTTTCGGAGGACAATAACTATGACACTTCCCAGAGATTATTTTACAGCAAGACGCACATTTAGCGCTACAGGACATGTATTTGAGTGATTAATTTTGTACTTAAAACATTTATTTTTAGAGATTTTTGAATTACAAAGAAAGTTTTTCGTGATACATTTCATTCCATTGCTGTAAGCTGTAATACCTGAGGGTACAATTACAATAAACCTCAGGGGGGTACACGCCTACTTTGTGTACCATGTGTTTGGCAAGCACAAGGAGCCCTAGCTAATATGGTATTTGCTTATACAACTTTACACATCGGTACCATATTTCTCTAACACATAAATTACACAGCTATCTGATCATTTAACAGAGAAACAAACATCTTTTTATTACGGCAGTGACAGATGTTTACGTGATTACACCGTTGGATAACTTCACACTTAAGAAATTGTATTTTGTCTGTACTTTGTGAACTGTTCATATTTTTTCAGAACCATTGTGATACTATGAGAGCTTTGAATGATGTATTTGGTAAGGGAGAATGATTTTAAAGTACGTTTGAGGTAGATGACGCTATTTAAATGAGCAGAAAATTTTTTTAGATTTTGAAATTATTGCAGAAAGGTACGACTTTTTTGAGATTTGACTGAGGTGTTATGATGTTATTTTTATGACGACGATGTGTATTATGCTGTTGAGGTATGTTTATGTCAATAAGATGATGCTACCATATATGAGGAATGTGATTACGTGTTTATATGTATATGAATAATGAATAGAAGTTAGGGACTCTTGACTTGTGAAAAAGGATGTTGGAAACCGAGAATCGTACTTTAAGAGTTATGAAATGTGTGTAAATGCGTGAATGTATCACAATGCCGGCGAAAATTTTTTGGACACTGTTATATTCACAGGATTTTGTTTCTACACACTTGTGACGTAAATTTTCGACCTGTGAAATTTTCATATGAGACTGTCACTGTAGCGGAAACTGGTGTCGAAATATTTCCGTAAGAAAGTGACCACCTGCACGTGCGTCGTCGGCACACAGCTGTGTCAGACACCTGGAGAACTAGCCATTAGGGTGTGCCTTTCCGGAAGCCTACACTTCCGCTAATGACATTCCTTTGTAGAGGGCATCGCTACTGCGACACGCTCGTTACTTGAAAACATATGATTTTTGTAATGCGTTGTGGGCACACAGCTGTGTCAAACACCTGGAGAACAAGCCATTAGGGTGTGCCTTTCATCGCTAATGCGACACCCTCGTTACTTAAAAACATATGATTACTCGCACTTTGTGCTAATTATTGAAATGCTTATGAATTGATGGGAAATATTCGTACATCTGCACACCTGATTATGACAAGTGTCTTTCTCTGAGAGTTGAGTGCTACTGACTTACGAAATGCCACATGACTATTGAATGATATTTTATGCTTTGCTTTTCATAGTTGCTTATTTCATTTAATATCTGGTTTCCAGCTGTGTTGCAGCATTAGTTTATAAAATAAACTTACATGCATTTGCTAATGTGAACTCTTTCTTTCAACAGATCTATTAAATAATTATTTTATGATCCACATTCTTTAAAAAAGGAGCACTTGGAAAGGAAAGAACAATAAGAAGGAACTAGTAACAGTAACACATAATTTTCTTTTCAAGTACATGGTAATATTTTTTTACAATCAGTTGTTATGGTGCACCACTTTAATTACATAGACATTAAGATGTGAATAGACATTTCCCTTGTCTGCATTGTTGTTTTTACTGTAATATTTTTTCTGCTTGAGCTATGTCATGTTTAGGTATAAGTTGCTGCTGTTTGCCAGGCATAGTGTTATTGAATTTGACTTTTGCTAATTTCTTAATGCTGCTTGCTTCGCAAATCTGCGTTTTTTTTATTGCTGTTTATATTAACTGTTTTATGTGATGCTGCATTGCCTCGTCCCTTAGTTTAGCATCTGAGCTCAGTAGATTTAAGTTAGCTTAAGAGGGGGTAGACTATATAAGAAACTGACTATGGAGAATAGGTAAAGAATGCAATGCGAAGTTATATGAAAAAGATTTGGGCCCAAATGAGTATTGTACAATCAGAAATAATTATTTTGAAAGAAATATGAATAGAATACAGGAAGGAGGTATAGATAGGACTTTTTGGGAATAATGACGAATGAAGGGAGATCTCCAAGAAGCAAAGAAAGTTTTGTTTGCCAAATACTGCAGTAAAACAAACCCTGTCCTTTCCTTGTGTTATCCCACTATGTCTTTGTGTACCCTTGTGTATTTGTTTTCTTCCTGTCTCTGTGTAGTTTCATAGAATTTTTTCTTCTAATATTAAGCTACATTCACTATGATGAGGAATACTGTTCTCCTCAAATATAATTGGCATTAATAATATGGTATTTTCTTTGCAAAGATGTTAGACATTATTTATTCTGTTTTGTTTTAATGATCATGTGTGAAGTTGACGTTTCAAAAGTGATTCTGATCTTTTATTTTTGTACTCATGTCATCATTCCTGTAACACTGATGTATATGTTTATTTCTATTCTTTTGTAAAGCCCCTATTACTACAAATATTATTTGTATTGTTCTGTTTTTAATGATGTATTTTGTATCTTTGTAATTGTATTCTTATGTTATATAATTGTAATTGACACCCGTTCATCATATTATTAACTTGTAAGCATTCATTTCACTGCACACTTTTCTGTTGGTCATACTATATGGACACTATGTGAGAAGTTGGGACTGTTAGTGTTTGCACGTGTGTTACTAATTCAGCAAGGGACTGGATAACAGCATTGCTGGTTCTAAGGACAACTCCAAAAAGTTTGTGAGTGCACAAGTGGTGGTTATGGACTTGCTATATTATCCGCAAGACTCTTCAATGGTGATTGTGCACCTGCACAGTCGCAACGGATGGCTGCTAGCCATCTCTACAAGGACTACAGTGGGTCTACACCTTTGATGACTCACCAATACCATTATTTCTACAAGGACTACAGTGGGTCTGCATCTCTGGTGGCCCACCAATACTCTCTACCAGGACTGCAGTGGGTCTGCTCTGTGATGACCTACCTACCAATATTCTTCAAACTTCGACTGACTCTGCTGTGGGTTTGCTCTGTTGTGGCCCATTACCTGTCAGCATGTCAAGAGTCAGCACTGTCTTTCTGTTGGAAGGAGAACACCACTTCTTCAAGACTGCATGGAAATCCACTACCTCTGTGTGCAATTTTTTTTACTAATGAGACTTTGTGAAAAAAAACTGTAATTACTATTATGATGAATGATCTGGACTGTCTTTATGGACTGTGAGAAAATTTTAGCTTTTGACCAACATTGTATCAATAAGTGTGTGCATTTTATATCTTTGTTACTGTAATTGTGAAAAATTTTTTTTTCAAATCTGTATTGGCCAGTGCCCAACACCATTTGTAAAAATTTTTGTGGGGAGCATGGGGGCTATGTAAGTAGGCTGTTTATAGGTCATCACAGAGTAGTCCTACTGTAGTCCTGGTAGAGATTGTGGTATTGGTGGGCCACCAGAGGTGCAGACCCACTGCAGTCCTTGTAGAAAGTGTGGACAGGCCCACTGTAGTCCTGGTAGAGATTGTGGTATTGGTGGGCGACCAGAGATGCAGACCCACTGTAGTCTTTGTAGAGATGGCCAGCAGCCATCTGCTGCGGCTGTGCAGGTGCACAATCACCATCGAAGAGTCTTGCAGAGAAGATAGCAAGTCCATAAACCACCACTTGTGCACGCACAAAGTTTTTGGGAATTGTCCTTAGAACCAGCAATGCTGTTATCCAGTCCCTTGCTGAATTAGTAACACACGTGCAAACACTAACAGTCCCTACTTCTCACATATTGTCCATATACTATGACCAACAGAAATGTGTGCAGTGAAATGAATGCTTACAAGTTACTTAATTTGATTAACTGGCGTCAATTACAATTATATAACATAAGAATACAATTACAAAGATACAAAATACATCATTAAAAACATAACAATACAGATAACATTTGTAGTACAGGCTTTACAAAAGAATAGAAATAAACATATACATCAGTGTTACAGGAATGATGACATGAGTACAAAAATAAAAGATCAGAATCACTTTTGAAACGTCAACTTCACACATGAGCATTAAAACAACACAGAATAAATAATGTCTAAGCATCTTTACAAAGAAAATAACAGAGTATTAGAAAAATTCTACAACATAGCTCTCATCAGCTAAACACATAAAGACAGGAAAAACACAAATACACAAGGGTACACAAACATATAGCGGAATAATAGAAGGAAAGGACAGGGAACGGAGATTTTTGTGAGGTAAGTGATTTGTGAAAGGTATAGTTTAATGTTACTCAGGGCCATTCTTTTGCAGGGATCTTTAATAGTCAGATTGCGTTGCGCTAAAAACATTGTGTATCAGGTTAAGAACAGTCGTGTATAAAATATTCCAAGGGGACGTTTCAACCTGCTCCAAGCGTTGTCGTGTGAATTAGGTGATCTGCACTTTAGCACGATGCATTATCGCCTCATGAGCGGGAGAAAATGCCATTGAAGTGCTGTCACGTAGGATCGCATAATAAAAGTTCATTGTGCTCGCATCCAAATCTTGACGTCTTTGCCACATCCAGTCATTGCCCTGCAAAGATCCAATTTTGGGCATGGTAGCCACCAGGATAGGTGGATGTGTAGGCGGGGCGACATCGACGACAGAGAGCCCACACATCCTCAGTGATTCTTCTGCAGTCAAGGACAGTGAGATGGGAAACGTTTGATTTCCACGGAGCACAACTATGCCACACCTGTTGGCGGGAGAGGGCTATATTGCAGATGTAGGCCTGATGGTCGGAGAAAGCCACAGGCCAGTATGTCGAATGACGTCGGCAAGGGAACGTGTGAGAAATACACGGTCGAGGCGTCTGGATAAGTGCTCCATACAGTATGTGAAACTGTGCAGTTGCTATGAACCTTCGTCCAAGATGAGGTCGGTCGATGATGACAGAGAGTGCTCCACAAGGGAATGTCGTGGAAGTTGATAAGTAGGTCCTTGTGTGGGACTGAAGTCGCCACCAAGGGCTATTTTATCCAGAGGACTCTCAAAAACTGTCAACAAAGGCTGTTGATATACTTTCCGGGATGTGAGGTCGTGGTCCAAGAACTTTTCTACTCCTTACGTTTCGTCCAGGACTGCGCTGGACTTCCTCAGAGGCGCTGCTCCGCTGAGTCTTGCCACACATCCCGGAAAGTATATCAACAGCCATGTCAACCGGTCGTGAAAGCCTTCATTCTACTGTCAACAAAGGTTTTGTGTCGTCAGCGACGTCGACTGGAGCCAAACGGTATATAGACATTTAGGATGCGGGCGCCAGACAGCGTGAGAGCCATACCAAGAGTACTGGGAAGGTACACTACATCTTCAGTGGGGAGCTGTACTTGGAAGAGGATGGACACTCCGTTACTGTTGTCAGAGGCATTTGAGAAATCAGCGACGATCAATTCTTGGAGGTGGGCAATGTCGACGTCAGTAGCATAAATGGTGTCTCGGAAATTGCCAGTATATGTGGAGCCTGAATGGTGGTCAGATTCATTGTCGCTGTGTGGTAGTACTGTGCTCCCACTGTTGGCAGAAAGAGTCATCTAGAGATGTCTGGCTGGCGTTAAACATCTGGCGCAGCCACAGCGGCCGCAGTCTCTGGGTGGAAGCTGGGCGGGAGCCACCGTGAGGCACTCCCCAATGGATCGACCAGTATCCCAATCTGCTCCGTCTCTGACATCGACAGCCCAGGAGATCGGAACGTTTGGGAGGCGACTGTTGCGCCCATCAAGGATTAGGGGTTTTGGCGCTTCCACAGCCAGATTCAGGGAACCTCCCTCCATGGGGTCAGTCGTTGTTGGGTGGAATCGTAGGTGGCTTGAAGGACGCTCCCTGGATGGGACATCAGGAGCGGCCACTCCTATCGCCGGGACACTCGAAGGGAGATCACTTTCTGGTATCCGGTCCACTGCCTGTGATGCCACATGGAAAGTGTGTCTTCGGAGGTCGTTCGTCTATGCTTATTTCGTTTTCAGGGCGACTGCTGCTTTCGTAGGTGCTGTTCCATGTCAGAGTGTGGACGCTCGTTGTCCGAGGTCGTGCCCATCTGAAGGAAAGCGGAGGCAGGTACCGCACTCGGTTCGATGTTCATCGCAGTGGGCGCACCGTTGATCGAGCTCTAGAGAGATGATGCCAGTGAGGTCTCGGCCGCTCCGTCGTTCCCGTGGATGAGTGCCGGCGGGTGAACAGGAGCTTCCTCAACTGTCAGATCTGAATTACGCGCGGGCCTCTTGTCCACATCCTGCACACGTCCGTGGCTGGCCATAGTACATGACGACGTCTCACACACCAACTAGCAGCATATAAGATGGTACGTGTTTTGACAGTTCGATCTTGATCTGTCGGACACCATTCAAGAAGTGATGTATCGTGAACGTCTGCCATTTTTCCGCAATGTAGTCCACAACATCGTCGTAGGGTCGGTAGGCTTGGAAGACCACGTCTTGTGACATTTCTAAAGGGAGCTCAGACACCCGAATTGTTCCAAGGCTGAAACCAGCGTGGTCTACCGAAACTTCCCCAATACGCCTGTCAGAATGTTTAAAACTTTAGTCCGTGTGCGTGTCATCGAACTACGCCAGCACAAGCCTCCTCTGTCGTCATTTTAATGTGGACTATACTGCCGGTGATAGAGAAGTGAATACCTATCACTTCTTGTGTGATCATGTGTAGTTCTTCGCGAATGAATTGTTCGATTTCATAACCGCGTGGTCGTCCATGTTCGGCCTGGGATGTTACTTTAAGCGTCGCTCGGCAGTAAGAGTGCGCCACAATATTGATGGACGCTAGACAACACAAATACCCCGATGCGGAAGTAAACAACTCCGTTAGCGGAGCGTTGCTCAGAGCGGGGAGCCGGTTCGCAAGCGACCACGACCGAAAGGCGACTGACGACCATCCATGCACGCTTCTGGGACCGATCCAAATCTCCATACACCACAGTTTCTACGCCCCAATACTAACATTTAAAACGTTAATTAATCCAGTTGTGGGAATCCATGTAAGCCACGAGAAGTTCGGACGTAGATACCGTACCACATGGAGGTTTTGTATCGTATTGGCTTCGTGCTGCACAAACAAGTTCTCCACGTACGCGTATACCACCATTACTCTACCACGCAAACATAGGGGTTACACTCGTCTGCTGTGAGACGTTCCATGGGGGGTGCGGGGGGGGGGGGATGTCCACCGGGGCCCGAACCCCACAATAACCCAGGATTCGGCTTGGGGTGATGGAGGCGTGGATTGCAGCAGTCGTCGTGGGGTTGTGGACCACTGCGGCTGCGCCGGGAACGGAGGCTCTCCGTCGTTACTAGGTCCCTGACTAACATACAACATACATACAATATAGCTTCAGATGGTAATCAATGTCTGTTGATTCAGACACACTTTATTTTACAGGTCCGTCTTGATCACACAAATTTTTACATTTCACTATGACCGGTTTCGGCTACTGCCATCTTCCGATCATAAAATATTCTGATGTAGTATCAGCGTCAAACTAAACATGTAGGTACATAGAAAGTGCGCTTACCGGTTTCGGCTACTGCCATCTTCCGATCTTAAAATATTTTGATGTAGTATCAGCGTCAAACTAAACAAGTAGGTACATAGAAAGTGCACTTACTATGTACCTACATGTTTAGTTTGACGTTGATACTACATCAGAATATTTTATGATCTGAAGATGGCAGTAGTCGAAATCGGTCATAGTGAAATGTAAAAATTTATGTGATCAAGACGGACCTGCAAAATAAAGGGCCAAAAATATGATCACGGACTCATTTTCAGACTTTATGTCTTCAATTGATTCAGACACAAATGCATGTCTGAAGGAACAGATATTATTGGCTGGCTCTGAGCACTATGGGACTTAACATCTGAGGTCATCAGTCCCCTAGAACTTAGAACTACTTAAACCTAACTAACCTAAGGACATCACACACACCCATGCCCGAGGCAGGATTCGAACCTGCGACCGTAGCGGTCGCGCGGTTCCAGACTGAAGCGCCTAGAACCGCTCGGCCACACCGGCCGGCAGATATTATTAAAACAGGTATTACAGCCTAGACGGACAAAACGACGATAATACTAACATTGAACACTTCTGTCTCATTAACACTTTAGTGGGAATCCATGTAAGCTGCCATCTGTGGCATATGCAGGCTGGCATCTGTTGTGAAAGCGTTAACGAATGGCCTAGATGGTTTTTGCAGTCTGCCTTTGGCAGGGCAACAGAGCGGACGCTTCCGTGTTTTCCGTGTGCGTATCGCTAGCTCAGCTTGTTTACATTCTGACGGCCATTGCTTAAGTGCCGGCTTACCGTCTACGGTACATGGCGAACCGTTACCGTAAATCTACACTCCGATTTACTTTCTGCAACGATTATGCCCGACTCAAAGCACTCAGGGCGGAGCGTTTTCTGCGACAGGAAGTGAAGATCCTGGCGACCGATATTATCGGAATATATTTGTCGATCGTGAGCAGCACGGTCGATGTTAAAATCATAAACGAAGCGGCAGGTGAACGCATCCTACGTGGGATCAAACAGTGGTTCCGCTTCTGTCATGCTGACGGCAATGTGGGGCCGGTAGCCGTCGACCATGCGACCTCAGGTAAGCGTACGATAAGCATTTTCGAACTGTAACTCGAATTTCCTGCAGAGGAAGTCGTCGCGGCACTCCGACCATACGGCAGAGTCCACGGCTATACTGCGGAGAAGTGGACACAGTTTCTGACATATCCTGTCCTAAACGGAGTCCTCCAGGCCACAATTGATCAGCCGGCTGGAGTGGCCGTGCGGTTCTAGGCGCTACAGTTTGGAGCCGAGCGACCGCTACGGTCGCAGGTTCGAATCCTGCCTCGGGCATGGATGTGTGTGATGTCCTTAGGTTAGTTAGGTTTAATTAGTTCTAAGTTCTAGGCGACTGATGACCTCAGAAGTTAAGTCGCATGGTGCTCAGAGCCATTTGAACCATTTGAACCACAATTGATCTCCGAGGCCACGTCTCATCCTACTTACAGATCGGAGGATGCAGTGAAATAATTATACATGACAACCAGCCTCGGACCTGTTCCGGGTGCGGCAAAGAAGGCCACCTAAGATTCGAATGCCTACAACGACGTATTACGCAAATTACAGCTGTCGAAGGCCCACCCACGTCGCAACATATACTGACAAAAGTCTACCATCTGGTGAACAAGATGTATGAGACAGGCGAAATACCCTCAGACTTCAAGAAGAATATAATAATTCCAATCCCAAAGAAAGCAGGAGTTGACAGTTGTGAAAATTAACGAACTATTAGTTTAATAAGTCACGGCTGGAAAATACTAACGCAAATTCCTTACAGACGAATGGAAAAATGTTAAAAGCCGACGTCGGGGAAGATCAGTTTGGATTCCGTAGAAATATTGGAACACTGACCCTACAACTTATCTTAGAAGATAAATTAAGGAAAGGCAAACCTACGTTTCTAGCATTCGTAGACTTAGAAAAAGCTTTTGATAAGGTTGACTGGAGTACTCTCTTTCAAATTCTGAAGGTGGCAGGGGTAAAATAAAGGGAGGGAAAGGCTATTTTCAATTTGTACAGAAACCAGATGCCAGTTATTGGAGTCGAGTGGCATGAAAGGAAAGCGATGGTTGGGAAGGGAGTGTAACAGTGTTGTACCCTATCCCCGATGTTGTTCAATCTGTACATTGAGGAAGCAGTAAAGGAAACAAAAGAAAAATCGGAGTAGTAATTAAAATCCATGGAGAAGAAATTAAAAATACTTTGAGGTTCGCCGATGACAATGTAATTCTGTCAGAGACAGCAAAGGACCTTGAAGAGCAGTTGAAAGGGATGGTCAGTGTCATGAAAGGAGGATATAAGATGAACATGAACAAAAGCAAAACGAGGATAATGGAATGCAGTTGAATTAAGTCGGGCGATGCTGAGGGAATTAGATTAGTAAATGAGACACTTGAAGTAGTAGATGAGTTTTGCTATTTGGGGAGCAAAATAACAGATGATGGTCGAAGTAAAGAGGATATGACATGTAGACTGACAATGGCAAGGAAAGCGTTTCTGAAGAAGAGAAATTTGTTAACATCGAGTATAGATTTACGTGTCAGGAAGTCGTTTCTGAAAGTATTTGTTAGGAGTGTAGCCATGTATGGAGGTGAAACATGGACGAAAAATAGTTTGGACAAGAAAAGAATAGAAGCTTTCGCAATGTGGTACTACAGAAGGATGCTGAAGATTAGATGGGTAGATCACATAACTAATAAGGAGGTATTGGACAGAATTGGGGAGAAGATAAATTTGTTGCACAACTTGACTAGAAGAAGGGATCGGTTGGAAGGACATGTTATGAGGCCTCAAGGGATCACCAATTTAGTATTGGAGGGCAGTGTGGAGGGTAAAAATCGTAGCGGGAGACCAAGAGATGAATACACTAAGGGGATTCAGAAGGATGTAAGTTGCAGTAGGTACTGGGAGATGAAGAAGCTTGCACAGGACAGAGTAGCATGGAGAGCTGCATCAAACCAGTCTCTGGACTGAAGATCACAACAAGAACCACATGCATTGTGAATGTCTAAATTGCTTCAGAAGCAAATTATCTGATTGCTACAATAGCAGAACACAGACTGACGGGCTTGAAGCGTACAGGTAAACACAAGTATCATACTTAAGCTAAATATGGCATAATATGGCAGAAGTTTGTGGAACCTCTTCTCCTGACGGGGGGACAGTGTTCTTTGCGGCGTTGTTATCTTGATGCAATATGGTTAAGTCACATACATGTTGTGTCGTTGAAGTTCTCTTAGCATTTTCTTTAAAATGACACAGAAAAAAATCCATTAGAAGAAAAATTGAGCCGGTGTCTTAATTTGGCGAATATAAACGATACAAATTAATTGCTAACGTTGGAAGTTCGCCATATTATGCGGTATAGCTTGGCGAAAACCGTACCTCTATATATTAGTTCATTTTAGATGTATTTGGGGCGGGCTGTCTTAGCTTTCTCTCCATGAACCGAATAAATCTGAAAAAATAATTTTTGTGCATCGTATTTTAGTATGAGAATTTGAGCTGAAGTATTTAGCTTCTTTAGTTGCCTAAATATGCGGATGTTATATTGTTAAAATTTTGTTAATCCACAAAAGAGAAACATCTTTAAAACCATGTTCAAGATTGTTAATGTTCGAAATGATTACGTTTTGAATCATTCACTAGGACACTTTATATTGTTTTCCGGACACTTTCATTTCATAACTCTACATCTCTTATGCAAAAACTGATTTTCATGAACGAATTCAGGTCTTTATAGATTAGAAATTATTGAACTAAGAGAAATACGTGTGCATGTTTCAGTTTGATAACAAAAGTGAACTTCGTCTTCTCCTTGTTATTAATTACTGCTGATGATGTTAAATATAGGAAGCTGAAAACTAACGCCTCCGAATTTTTTATTTGAAAACTCCTGCAGCATTATTGGCAGTCTACATCTTCATTTTTTATGTCTAGATATTCGCAGTCCTCTCCAGATAGAGGGCTCCTAATGGTAGCATGGAACATGGCGTTGTGTAACGTAACTGCATTGCGGTGACTAGTCATGAGATAGTGTTAGAGAAGGTGTAAAAGGGCAGTGCAATGGTGGAGCTGTCATTTGAGCTCAGGAGATTCATGCGAAAAGGTTTCCGACGTCATTAAGGCCGCGCGACGTGAATTAACAGACTTTGAACGCGGAATTGAAGTTGGAGCTAGCGCATGGGACAATCCATTTCGGGTGTCGCCTGCGAACTCAGTATTATGAGATTTACAGTGTCAAGAGTGTGTCGCATTCGGGAGGACGACCGTTCAATCCCGCGTCCGGCCATCATGATTTAGGTTTTCCGTGATTTCCCTAAATCGCTCCAGGCAAATGCCGGGATGGTTCCTTTCAAAGGGCACGGCCGACTTCCTTCCCAGTCCTTCCCTAATCCGATGAGACCGATGACCTCGCTGTCTGGTCTCCTTTCCCAAAACAACCCAACCCAAGAGTGTGCCGAGAACGTCAAATTTCAGGCATTACATTTCATTTCCCTACGGATGGCGTTCACATAATGACAAAGAGCAGCTGCGTCTGTGTAGAGTTGTCAGAGCTAAGAGACGAACAGAAATGCATAAATCAATGTGTGTCGTACGACGAACGTATTCGTTAGGTCAGTACTGCGAAATTTGGTGTTATTGGGCTATGGCAGCAGATGACCGATGCGAGTGCCTTTGCTGGCAGCACGACGTCGCCTGCAGCGTGCTCGTTAGTATATGGTTGGACCCAAAATGACTGGAAAACCGTGGCCTGGTCGGATGAGTCCCGATGTCAGTCGATAAGAGCTGATGGTAGGGTTCCAGAGTGGCGCAGGCCCCAATTAGCCATGGACCAAGTTGTCGTCAAGACACTGTGCAAGCTGGTGGTGGCTCTATAACGCTGGTGAATGGATTGGGTCCTTTGGTCTAACTGAACCGATCGCTGACTGGAAATGGAAGTGGTCGCTTACTTAGAGGCCATTTGCAGCCATTCATGGACTTCATGTTCCCAAACAAAGAAGGAATTTGTATGGATGACAATACGCCACGTCACCGGGCTACACTTGTTCGCGTTTGGTTTGAAGAACATTTTGGACCATGAGACCGAATTATTTGCCCACCTAGGTCGCCCAACATGAATCCCATCGAATATTTATGGGACACAATCGAGAGATAGGCCAGTTTGTATACAAACTCCTGCACCGGCAACACTTCCGCTGTTACGGACGGCTATAGAGGCAGCATTGCTCAATATTTCTGCAAGGGACTCCCAGACACTTGTTGAGTCCATGCCACGTCGAGTTTCTGCACCACGCCGGGTAAAGGAAGGTTCAACACGATATTAGCAGGTATCCATTGATTTTTGTCACCTCAGTGTACGTCGGTTCGTGAGAAACAGCGTAATGTAATGGAGTATCGAATACGATAAGGTCATCTGCAAATGAGACAAGCTCTCGTTCAGCGTGACAATGCTACACCACACACACTAGTGTTTCGACATCTGCAACAATCCGACAACTCGGATGCAGTGTCAGCCATCATCCTCCACTCAGCCCCGGATTGCGCGCAACCGGTTCTCATGCGTTTGCAAAACTTCGGGGAATTCCGTTTGATGGTTACGGAGCGGTGCAAGGAGAGATGAGATGGTGGCTCCGTCAACGAAGTCAAACATTCTACAGTGACGGTGTCATCTAAGTGGTCTCTTATTTGGAGATATGGGTTCGTCGCCAGAGTGACTAAGTTTAGAAATAAAGAATAAAGATGTAGAATATTAATAACGTTTCCTGAAAAAACTAAGATATTGACAAACATCAAGCACTCATGTAAATACCTCAAAGTTCAAGAACAGAAGATTGAAATAGTAAAAGAATTCAAATATCTCGGAGAATGGATTGCTTGGAATGCTGGGGAAAGCAAAGCAATGGAATCCAGAAAAAATAAACTTGAATTGGCCTTCCAACTAACAAAAAATACATACAACAAAAAATCCCTTTCATGGGGGTCCAAAATTACACGTTACAAGACAGTGATTAAGCCAGAAGCACTGTATGCAGCAGAAACACTTAACATGAATTTCAAAGGCCAAATGGAGAAACTTGAGGTAAAGGAAAGAAAAATTTTAAGAAAAATCATTGGGCCAAAATTTCAAGACAATAAGATTATATACATCAAAAATGAAACTCTCTACAAGAAAATTGAAAAACTTTCAGATTCTATGAGAAAAAGGAGAATAAATTTTTATGGTCATCTTCTCAGAATGATTTCCAACAGATTAACTAAACAAATCTTTGACTTCTTCCGTAACCGAAAAACGAAGCCCAACTGGTTTAAAGAAACTGAGAAAGACCTAGTGGAATTAAATATTTCAGAAAATTCACTTATTGATCGAACTGCTAAATTAATTACTAAAGATGAAAACATAAGGTTCCAAGACAAATCCACACAAAAGTCCAAATCCTTCATCTCGGAAGAAGAGAGGAGAAGAAGATCAGAAAGAATGAAGAAATACTGGGCCCTAAGAAAAGAACAACGCACAAAGAAATGATTGATCCAGCGTACCCCAAAGAGGGTGAAACGAAAGAAGAAGATTAATAACGTTTCTTTTATTTACAAAAACCTTAAGGGTTTTCACACAAAAAATTGTGACGCTTTACTTTTCAGCACGCCTTGAGAAATGTGTGTGAGGGGAGTGATATCGAAAATATTGTTAAACATTTTAAAAATTAGAGTATATTCTGTACTTATCTAAAAGCGTGTTTCGTCTCGTCCTATGTGAATTTGCTTCGGGGATTTCATTAACCAGCTGTCTCGCTAACCCAATTGCTTTCTAGAATCTCATTACTTGATGGAGAAATACATCCATGGTAAATTGATAACGCCTCTACTGTTGTTACAGTCTAATACAATACCATTAAGTTTCTTAAAAATTTTAAAGATCCTTTTAATGGTAACATTAGCTTCCTTTTCTTTCAGGTTGTTGCCATTAATCTAGGTTTACCTAAATGATTCTGCTGTAAGTCATTTATAATAGGTTCAGCTATTGTATTATGACTACATTTGGTGATACGTAATGTTTTGGTTGGTGATGGTTGTAAACTTATTCTTTCACAGCTTATACTGTATTGTATTCGAGGTCTGTATCGGTTTTATTTTTACATTGTAATGCATCAGTTAATGGTTGCATCAATGGTTGCAAACATGTCTTTCGTTTTGATTACTGACTAACGAATATCTGTGTTACGTCGTTCACGAAGTTATCTAATGTCGCACATTTCTGGCTGTGTAAATTTTACCCTATATCAGTAAGAGTCGGTACTCCACAAAAGTAGCATAAATGCATATTTGTAACGTTGTTCATGATGTTATGACATGTAATTCATCGCAGTGTATAGTTTCAGTGTGATGTCTGAATTCATTTCTGTGCTCAATATTAACGCCACGTACCGACCTTCGATTACTTCTTAGGTAGCTTGATCGCCAAAGTCAGTTTGGCACTGGTACTATTCAAATAGACAACGGCACTGCCAAATATACCTATGTGAGATCTGTATAATATGCAGTCTATGTGCTCACTTTCGTGAGCTTTTTTTTACTAAAGTTTAATTTATATGTAAATACGATATTCAATGAAAATTCTGTATTTGCATCACCAATATGAATGACCTAGAAAACTTATTAAAGGTGAACGTGAAATCATCAGAAAGATACTAGGGCCAAAGAAAACAGAAGAGGGCTATAGACTGCAACTCGTGAAGCGACTGAGAAATTGTCCAATCTTGCAGGAGAGACTAAAAAAAGGCTATTAAAATGTTATGGGCACGTCTCTGGGCTTCCCAAAACAAGACTTACGCACAGAAGTCTTAAATACATAGAATTAATTAAAACTATAGCCTGGATACAAGCGGTTCAAAAAGGACCTACAAAAAGCTCAGATAAATTATTCAGATATTTTGGACAGAAAGGTATTTAAGCAGAATGTTGACAGGTGGGAAGTTAAGTCAGAGAATGAAGCTCCGAAGAAAGCAGGAACAAAATGGACAGAGGAAAGGAAGAGAGCCCATGCAGAAAAAATGACAGCAGTGTTGAAAAAAAGGAAAAAGAATCAAGTAGCTTTGTGTGATCCAGCAGGATCTAATCGCACATAATAATAATAAAAATAATATTATACGTAGTATCTGTATCGTTGATTTCTTTGTACACTTTATTCCGCAGCTTCAGCCGGTGATGAAATTTTGAAACGCGTAAAGCTTAATAAAGAATTTTTACGATAAGTCGTGCCACATCTCAAAAATCACTTTACGGCCTGGTATCAGATCTCGATCTCGTAAAAGCGGTCAGTCTGCTCTTTTAAGGATTGGATGACAAATATTGTGTCCTGTGTGCGTACCAACATAAAAAAAAATATTGAATGGCATCAACATCGTCTCTGTGACATGCCGAGAGCTTTCCCATTCCTATAAAAACCTTGTAAAATGTCTCAGTGGAGTATAGTGAGTATCTCTTCGATTTTGGGGCAGCCAGTAGATGTTAGTAAACGGCTAGACTATTTGCAAGAGAACTGGGATTCCAGTTGGCGACGTTTGTTGTCGTCGCTGTGCCACTGAGTTGCGTGTCGCGAAGCAAGGCAGACGGGACCGGCGACGCGCTGGAATGTGGCCGGGAATGCGCCCGCCGGCCGCTGCGGCAGACAGCGGGCAGCGGGCAGCGGTACCCGCCACTCCCGCCGTGGCGGCCGCGGAGTCGCGCCTCAGGCGGAGGTCACTCCAGGGGAATCCGCGGTCTGCTGCAGCCAGCGAGGACCCGAGGAACTAATAACGTTCCTAGCGTTGTTCCGCGGCACTGTGAGTCTGCCGCTGGACACCAGTAATAGCAACGATGCCAGAAAATCCTTGTGTTTTTGCCACATACACCGAGTCGTCGTGAGCCTGGAGCTTCCGCGGCGTCTCCAGGCGTCTCTCTGGCGGAAGTGGCTGGAATCTACGCAGTTCAGGCACGCGGGGTAAACTACGCATCTTACTGCTCCGTAAATTTAATCGGAACAGTTTACAAGCTGTAGACATGGAATTTTAATTATTGCTTCTACCGCTGTCAAGATTCGTTGATGACAATTATTAGTGAAACAAAGGAAGAATTACAGGACCTGTTGCATGGAAAGGTCTAATAAGCACATACCAAACCGAAGGAAGCTGGAAGTAGTGAGACGTGATGGTGGTGGTGGTAAGTTTCCATGGGACCTAACTATTCAGGTCATCGGTCCCTAGGCTTACACATTACTTAATCTAACTTAAACTAACTTACGCTAAGGACGACCCACTCACCCATGCCCGAGGGAGGAATCGAACCTCCGACGGGCGGAGCCGCGCAAACCGTACCAAGGTGAGGCGCGGCTACCCAGCGCGGCGTAATGAGGAGTAGCAGAAATGAAATTAACGATAAAAGTTGAAGACCACGAAAGGAATTCTGCTACCCTGGAAGTAAAATATCCTGTGACGGACGAACCAGTAGGAGATGAAAAGTAGACTATCACAATTAAAGAGATTATTCTGGGCAAAAAGAAGTCTACTAATATAAAAAATCAGAGTTAATTTGAGGAAGAAATTTCTGAGAATGTCAGTTTGGAGCACAGCGCTGGGTGGAAGTGAGTCATGCACTGTGGGCAAAACAGAAGAAGAGAATGGAAGTGTTTCAGATGTGGCTTTACAGATGTTGGCGAATACATGGACTGTTATGAAGTGAATAGGTTAGCCGCATGTTCGGCGATGAGAGAAACATGCGGAAAAGATGGACCAGTATGATAGAATAAGCGTTAAGAGGGCAACGAATAGCTTCAACTGCATTTGACAGAGACGTGCAACGTTAAAACTGTAGGGAAAGACAGAGATTGGAATATATCCAACGAACCGTGGGTGACGTTGACTGCAAATGCTACTCTTAGATCAAGAGGTTGGCACAGGAAGAAATTCGTGGATGACCGCATCAAACCAGTCAGCAGACTGATGACAAAATACAAGGAAAAGGGAAAGAGAGGGAGAGAAACGTCGGGGACAACGATTCCGCAAAACCAAGAAGCAGACTGGAATTTCAGGCCAGGGGTCGCAAACAGTGAGAAACAAAGACTCATTCGACCAAATGACTTCCTTCCATTGCTCCATAGTCCAGGTTTTTTACTGGCTTCCGCACCACGGTTTCCTGTTACAGGCTTCTGCATCAGTGATGAGTGGTTTTGGAATTCCATCGCGCCCTGCAGTTTCCTGCTTATGGAGCTCCCTTCGTGTTGTTTTAGTGCTGACAGTGTTCCCGAGTGCGACATTCACTACTGCAGCGACTTTTGCAGTTGTCATACTTTTATTTTCTGTCACAATCCTCTGCGGTGACCGTCTGTCAAGATCGCTCAACACACTTTCGTCCTTGTTGTGACTTAGTGGATATGCATATAGATCTTCGATACGGTGCCTCCTCAAACACGAAACACTCTGGCTCCTTTGCTTACGGACATTTTGCTCATGTTAGAATTCATATAGTTTCGACAAATTACTCTCACAGCTACACAGAACACTGTTCTCATCTCGACTGACAATTGAAAAGTGTTGAGAACATCGCACAGAGGCCGTTCGTGGTCAAATGTAACAGCCCAACCTACAGATTTGGTCAGTATCTGAATTTATATTCAGGCATGCATTTCTTACATACACTCCTGGAAATTGAAATAAGAACACCGTGAATTCATTGTCCCAGGAAGGGGAAACTTTATTGACACATTCCTGGGGTCAGATACATCACATGATCACACTGACAGAACCACAGGCACATAGACACAGGCAACAGAGCATGCACAATGTCGGCACTAGTACAGTGTATATCCACCTTTCGCAGCAATGCAGGCTGCTATTCTCCCATGGAGACGAGCGTAGAGATGCTGGATGTAGTCCTGTGGAACGGCTTGCCATGCCATTTGCATCTGGCGCCTCAGTTGGACCAGCGTTCGTGCTGGACGTGCAGACCGCGTGAGACGACGCTTCATCCAGTCCCAAACATGCTCAATGGGGGACAGATCCGGAGATCTTGCTGGCCAGGGTAGTTGACTTACACCTTCTAGAGCACGTTGGGTGGCACGGGATACATGCGGACGTGCATTGTCCTGTTGGAACAGCAAGTTCCCTTGCCGGTCTAGGAATGGTAGAACGATGGGTTCGATGACGGTTTGGATGTACCGTGCACTATTCAGTGTCCCCCCGACGATCACCAGTGGTGTACGGCCAGTGTAGGAGATCGCTCCCCACACCATGATGCCGGGTGTTGGCCCTGTGTGCCTCGGTCGTATGCAGTCCTGATTGTGGCGCTCACCTGCACGGCGCCAAACACGCATACGACCATCATTGGCACCAAGGCAGAAGCGACTCTCATCGCTGAAGACGACACGTCTCCATTCGTCCCTCCATTCACGCCTGTCGCGACACCACTGGAGGCGGGCTGCACGATGTTGGGGCGTGAGCGGAAGACGGCCTAACGGTGTGCGGGACCGTAGCCCAGCGTCATGGAGACGGTTGCGAATGGTCCTCGCCGATACCCCAGGAGCAACAGTGTCCCTAATTTGCTGGGAAGTGGCGGTGCGGTCCCCTACGGCACTGCGTAGGATCCTACGGTCTTGGCGTGCATCCGTGCGTCGCTGCGGTCCGGTCCCAGGTCGACGGGCACGTGCACCTTCCGCCGACCACTGGCGACAACATCGATGTACTGTGGAGACCTCACGCCCCACGTGTTGAGCAATTCGGCGGTACGTCCACCCGGCCTCCCGCATGCTCACTATACGCCCTCGCTCAAAGTCCGTCAACTGCACATACGGTTCACGTCCACGCTGTCGCGGCATGCTACCAGTGTTAAAGACTGCGATGGAGCTCCGTATGCCACGGCAAACTGGCTGACACTGACGGCGGCGGTGCACAAATGCTGCGCAGCTAGCGCCATTCGACGGCCAACACCGCGGTTCCTGGCGTGTCCGCTGTGCCGTGCGTGTGATCATTGCTTGTACAGCCCTCTCGCAGTGTCAGGAGCACGTATGGTGGGTCTGACACACCGGTGTCAATGTGTTCTTTTTTCTATTTCCAGGAGTGTAGTTTTCATATTTTTGTTCATCGCCTTTAAGTGTACATCTAGGAGGGGGTGCTCAAAAGTAGTGCCTCCGAAGCTTTTATGTGTACGTGAAAACTCTAAAATCTGTTTAAATAAAACAAACGTTACCAGCAGAAAAATGCTCCTGTCGGATCACGAAAAGGGCGTATATACCACTGTTTAAACGGCGATGACTGAAAAGTTGAGTACCAGCTGCCTCATTCTACCTTCCTCAGCACCTTTTAAAATTTTCCTAAAACGTTTTGGCATGCGAACATATTCGAGCTTTTTTTTGACGTACAATTCACCTCCCTCTCCCACAAGCTCCCCTAACTCTAATTTGTACACACCAATTAATGTATCGCAGTAAACAGCTCTACGTATTCACTCGCACTTAAACATTCTCACTCACTCTGAAGCCAACTCAGTCATTATCTTTTTTTGTCTACCTAGCTGTCACTATGCCCTGTCTCACAGCCACAGTCCCCGTTGTTATGTCCTAGTACTGTTGTCATCCTGTTGCTCTCTCTCTTACTACTACTATCTCATTCCTTCCTTCCCACTGCTCCTTTCTCTTCTGTCACCATCTCTTCTCTCCATCGTTATCATTGTCATAGACTCTCTAAATCATGATCACTGGTTCTCATCAAAATCCACTTTCTTCTTCTCTTTATTCCTCTCGCACTGGAACTGTCTCCTTCACTCTTTTCCTAGCACTGTTCTTTCACTGCCAACTATATTCCACTGCCACTGTCTCCGTCTCTTTCTCTCACGTTGCCATTGTGTTCTTCAATGTTTCTACTGGACAACCAGTGTCTGCTAACAATATTTATAACTTTTCCATCTCTTTCATACGGCCACTGCCTCCTTCTCTCTCAGTACAAAAAACCGCGAATATGTACGTATGCCAAAATTTTTGGGAACTTTTCTAAAGGTGCTGAGGAAGATAGAATGAGGCAGCTGTTGCCCTATTTTTCAATCAAATCTTACTGATTTAAACAGGGGCACATTTGTCTTTTGTGTAGGAGAATTTTTTTACTGGTTCCCTTCTTTTCCCTGCTAAAACACGCATGCGAAAATAACTTTATGGGTCAGTAAAAGTTGTTAATTTACTTAAGAGAAATTAAAATAACGCAAAGGTAATTTTACAGCTCAGACCATAATTTACGTGCAGCAAAAATTTTGCATGTACTTCGGTATTACAACATGGGATTCTCAGAATACTTCTGATGATAATAGAGATACTCTGCAGCATATTTCTCAGTGCTACACCGCTTTATAAAATACGTTTCCGCACCGGATTTTATTTGCGTATTTGCAAATGGGTAACTTTGAATCTCTGTATCTCGGAAACGGATAAAGATATCAAGGAAATTTTCAAAAATGTTTGAAGTCCAGATCTTAGAAATGTATCGTAAAAATTTCAGCCATTTGTTGTCTACAGCCGTCTTGGAATCCGCGGCTCGGGTTTGGTTCCCAAAACTATTTTTTTGGGTTTTCTCGGGAACCGCCCATGAACTGAATAATGCCTCCATAAACTCCTTAAAGTGCATAATGGACAGCATCTAATGCAAAAAAGAACCAACCGAGTTGATACATGTGCCTAAGCTGAAGAAAGAGAGTAATATTCAAACTTTAACCGTGAACTCTGGGATAGTGACACTAAGACGAGGCTTCTGTTTGGTACAAATGGTCCCTAGCCCAAGGGCCATCCAAAACACCTGACTCTACTTTGCATCACCAATGGAAACTGAGGTATGAATCCCGTAAGAGTGCTGTTTTTAAGCGCAGCGTTTTGGAACACACACGGCGTCGCATGCGTGCCGATTAACATTCTACATCATTATTCTTCATATCTACCTGTTTGCAGCACTCTGCAGTTATAGGGCTCCGAATTGTAGCGTGTGAAACGACGGTGTCTCACTTTGTTCTTCACATCTAGAAGTTTTCAGAGCTCTGCAGGTAGATGGCACCGAAATGTAGAGTGGAAAATGGCGGTGTCTCACTTATCTACTTCGGAGCATGAGAAACAGCCTGCTGTAATCGCTTCCTTCGAATAAGTCAAACCCATATTAGCAAATAATAGGCAATGGCATCACGTGAAAGAAACAAACGAGGCGATGAAGCCGGTCGTAAGTACCATTCTGTAGATATGAACAACAGTATATTGACGAGGAGAATATCTCAGAGGTGATCAAAAAGTTTCCGTTCTAAGGCCGTACAGTCCAGAATCGGTATTCCAATCAGGCAAACTTACCGTGAGCATTGAGGGTATCATCCAGCCGATACATCACACTGAAGATACCCGGTTGGTAAAATACCATGTGGTGCTGCACAAAGTAGTTCGTAACTAGCTGCTGCACATCCTCATCCGACAGGAATCGTCGACTTTCAAGGCCTTTTTTTAAGGGGCTGAAGATGTGATAATCACGTGGGGAGATACCAGGACTTCCGGCGGATGCTCGAGTTTCTCCCAGTTGATTTGTCCGTAATGGATGAGGCTGGCCTCCCAGATCGATTGGCGTCTTGTGTTGAATTTGACCAGCGCGAACATGGTGCACCATTCCACAACAGCGTTTTTCGGCTGACACACTGTCTCATCACATTCTTCACCACGATAAGAATAACAACACGCTGGTCCATTTTGGACACATTTGGTTATAACGTCGCCATAGTGCACGTTTCCGCATTTGCCGCATGTCCGTCAGAAAGGCAGGAAAGCCACATTAGTTCCTTGCCTACATGTCGGAGCTTATATATCCGCAACGGAGACGCGGTACGTTTCATACATTCTACAGCAACGTCCTCAAACGGAAACTTTTTAATTACCCCTCATACTTTGTAGCTTAAATAGTTAGTAACTTCTAAGCGTGTTGGCGATCTTAGAGAAGTGTGAACTGAACAGCACAACTGGGAAACAGCATCAGAATTTCTATTAAAGCAGTGCAGTTTTAGTTATAAACCGGAATGCTGATTCGGAGGTTTATAAAACACGTTTTAGTGAAAAAGAAACTGTATAGAAATAAACGTGGCTGCAGACTATCTGCAGACGACTATCATTAGTTTATTTCTTTACACAGATAATCATCTCACTGGGCAGAAAGTAAAAAGGGAGTAAATAACTCCCAAAAAAGGGACCCCGGTAGAAAACTTCAAAAAATATTCAAATTTGTGTGAATTATTAAGGGGCCAAACTGCTGCGGTTATTGGTCCTTAGACTTACACACTACTTAAACTATCTTAAATTAACTTATGCTAAGAAAAACGCACACACCCATCCTCGAGAGAGGACTCGAACCTCCGGCGGGAGGGGCTGCGCAATCCGTGACATGGCGCCTTTAATAACGCGGCCACTCCGCGCCGTAATCAAAAACAGTCGCTGTGGCAAAACTGGTGCAATGCTGGTCATAACTCCGGTATAATGCTTAGGAACTGATATTTTTTAACAGCTAAAAATCAGCATGCTTATGCGAGTCATATAAAAGGATTTGTATGCGTAGTTTGTAACGCGGGTGGTAGAGATCGCTTCACGACACTGTATCTGTTCAGTTACATTTATTTCATGTATTAATCGGGCGTTACAACTGTTGGGTCGTGGTTGAAACGTTCTCACGCAAGGAAACGGATTGCGAAACTATCCATTTATTTAAGATAAATAATTCATTTGGATGGGAGTTGTGCCAGAGAGGCTTTGTCAATACAAAAGTTTAGATGGATTAATCAGATTACAGTGATTGTATGGGCTGACTTTATTTTCTCTTGTTTAACATTCTTTAATTCAGTCTGGCGTTGGCTAAGTCCACTGAAATCAGAAATTTAACCTTTTTCGTTTTGTTTTAATGAGTCAGTAAATGTAAATACACTCCTGGAAATGGAAAAAAGAACACATTGACACCGGTGTGTCAGACCCACCATACTTGCTCCGGACACTGCGAGAGGGCTGTACAAGCAATGATCACACGCACGGCACAGCGGACACACCAGGAACCGCGGTGTTGGCCGTCGAATGGCGCTAGCTGCGCAGCATTTGTGCACCGCCGCCGTCAGTGTCAGCCAGTTTGCCGTGGCATACGGAGCTCCATCGCAGTCTTTAACACTGGTAGCATGCCGCGACAGCGTGGACGTGAACCGTATGTGCAGTTGACGGACTTTGAGCGAGGGCGTATAGTGGGCATGCGGGAGGCCGGGTGGACGTACCGCCGAATTGCTCAACACGTGGGGCGTGAGGTCTCCACAGTACATCGATGTTGTCGCCAGTGGTCGGCGGAAGGTGCACGTGCCCGTCGACCTGGGACCGGACCGCAGCGACGCACGGATGCACGCCAAGACCGTAGGATCCTACGCAGTGCCGTAGGGGACCGCACCGCCACTTCCCAGCAAATTAGGGACACTGTTGCTCCTGGGGTATCGGCGAGGACCATTCGCAACCGTCTCCATGAAGCTGGGCTACGGTCCCGCACACCGTTAGGCCGTCTTCCGCTCACGCCCCAACATCGTGCAGCCCGCCTCCAGTGGTGTCGCGACAGGCGTGAATGGAGGGACGAATGGAGACGTGTCGTCTTCAGCGATGAGAGTCGCTTCTGCCTTGGTGCCAATGATGGTCGTATGCGTGTTTGGCGCCGTGCAGGTGAGCGCCACAATCAGGACTGCATACGACCGAGGCACACAGGGCCAACACCGAGCATCATGGTGTGGGGAGCGATCTCCTACACTGGCCGTACACCACTGGTGATCGTCGAGGGGACACTGAATAGTGCACGGTACATCCAAACCGTCATCGAACCCATCGTTCTACCATTCCTAGACCGGCAAGGGAACTTGCTGTTCCAACAGGACAATGCACGTCCGCATGTATCCCGTGCCACCCAACGTGCTCTAGAAGGTGTAAGTCAACTACCCTGGCCAGCAAGATCTCTGGATCTGTCCCCCATTGAGCATGTTTGGGACTGGATGAAGCGTCGTCTCACGCGGTCTGCACGTCCAGCACGAACGCTGGTCCAACTGAGGCGCCAGGTGGAAATGGCATGGCAAGCCGTTCCACAGGACTACATCCAGCATCTCTACGATCGTCTCCATGGGAGAATAGCAGCCTGCATTGCTGCGAAAGGTGGATATACACTGTACTAGTGCCGACATTGTGCATGCTCTGTTGCCTGTGTCTATGTGCCTGTGGTTCTGTCAGTGTGATCATGTGATGTATCTGACCCCAGGAATGTGTCAATAAAGTTTCCCCTTCCTGGGACAATGAATTCACGGTGCTCTTATTTCAATTTCCAGGAGTGTATGCAGATTGTTTTTCCTCGGCACGATGGCATCTCCCAGCAGGACAGTGCAATGTGTCACACAGCTCGCAGTGTGCTTGCGTCGTTCGAAGGACAGCAGGATGAGCTTACCGCATCCCCCTGGCTACTAAACTGTCCGGGTCTGAACCCAGTCGACAATCTGTGGGACCATCTCGATCAGGCTGTTCGCACCAAGCATCCTCAGCAGAGAAACATAGCGCAACTGGCTCCACATCTCTGTCGGGACCTTCCAAACCTCACTGACTCTCTTGCTGCACGTCTGCGCTGCAAAAGTTGGTTATTAAAGACGTCATATGGTCGCATTAATGTGAGTGGACTACAGAAATGGGATTTGTTGAGTGATGTGATACAGGGTCACTCCAAAAGAAATGCACACTATTTTTGTAAAAATACAGTTTTCATTCTGCATGTGTGAAAGTTTTACAGTGTGTAGATACATCCTTCCCACTTGTTTTCAAACATAGTTCAACCTGTTTTCGTGAGCGGCGCCGTCACAGCATGTCTTCAAGATGGCTGCTACCCTTGACGTTCGTCAGAAGCAACGTACTGTTATAGAATTCCTGTGCCGTGAAACCGATACAGCGGGAAACATCCACAAGAGGTTGAAAAATATCTATGGAGATGCTGCTGTCGATCGCAGTACAGTTGGTCGGGGGCAAGCAGGTTACGTGATGAAAGCGGGCATGGCAATATTGAGGATTGTCCTCGCAGCGGCAGGCCTCGTACTGCACACACTCCAGACAATGTGCAGAGAGTTAACGAATTGGTGGCTGCTGACAGACGCATCACAGTGAACGAATTGTCACGCTACGTTGGGATAGGGGAAGGAAGTGTTTGCAGAATACCGAAAGTGCTGGCGTTAAAAAAGATTTGTGCCGGGTGGGTTCCCAGGATGTTGACAGTGGCTCACAAAGAAACAAGAAAAACGGTATGCAGCGAACTTTTGGAACAGTACGAGAATGGTGGAGATGAATTTCTTGGAAGAATTGTGATAGGTGATGAAACATGGCTCCATCATTTTTAACCAGAGACGAAGAGGCAATCAATGGAGTGGCATCATACAAATTCACCCAAGGAAAAAAAATTCAAAACCACACCTTCTCCTGGAAAAGTTATGGCTACGGTGTTTTTCGATTCCGAAAGACTCTTGCTTGTGGACATCATGCCAAGTAGAACCACCATAAATTCTGATGCATATGTGACGACATTGAGAAAACTTCAAGCTCAACTGAGTCTTGTTCGACCACATCGGCAAAAGCATAATGTTTTGCTGTTGTACGACAATGCACGGCCACATGTCAGTTAAAAAATCATGGAAGCGATCACAAAACTCGGATGGACAACACTGAAACATCCCCTTACAGTCCTGACCTGGTTCCATGTGACTATCATCTCTTTGGGAAACTGAAAGACTCTCTTCGTGGAATAACGTTTGAAGATGATGACTCCCTTGTGCATCCTGCCAAGCAGTGGCTCCTACAGGCTGGTCCAGAATTTTACCGTGCGGGTATACAGGCACTGGTTCGAAGATGGCGTAAGGCAGTTGAGAGGGATGGAAATTATGCGGAGAAATGAAAATATTGTTCCTAAAGAATGTATCTACACACTGTAAAAGTTTCAAACATGTAGAATAAAAGATGGATTTAAAAAAAAATAGTGAGCATTTCTTTTGGAGTGACCCTCGCATGTGCAATATTAACGATGATATTCTTTTTTGTTGTGTTATGCACTGTGTTCGCTGTCTACTTTGAATGCGCACGAAAAGTAAGATGGTAGAAGAACAACAGTCAAGAAGGAGTCTACAGCTATCTTGGAGCAAAGTGAAGACAAGGTTAATGGTGGCTGAGGAGAGCAACAGTTGGTGTTTCCCACGCAACAGTCAAGTTCGAACGTTAGCGATAATGAAGTTATTGCCAAAGACAGTGTAAAAGTGGTAGTAACATCGAGAAAGGAGACGAAGTCGGTTCACGATGCGTCTAATCCATGCCCGCATCTCGTGGTCGTGCGGTAGCGTTCTCGCTTCCCGCGCTGGGGTTCCCGGGTTCGATTCCCGGCGGGGTCAGGGATTTTCTCTGCCTCGTGATGGCTGGGTGTTGTGTGCTGTCCTTAGGTTAGTTAGGTTTAAGTAGTTCTAAGTTCTAGGGGACTTATGACCACAGCAGTTGAGTCCCATAGTGCTCAGAGCCATTTGAACCATTTGCACCGTCTAATCCATTGTAAAAATTAGAAATTACTAGGTAAAAGATAGCGACAGGTCGGACACACCACAGAGGTAAGATGCTCAAACGAATCGCGTGCCTCTGCACCAAATAGATGGACTTCAACTGGATAGAAGATTCTGAAATACCAGAAATGGATGCATAAGCATAGAAGAGGGAAGATGAAAAACTGAAGAAACTACAGAAAATAGGAAAGGAAGTAAAGGCGAGGATAGTAACAGAGAA
The DNA here is from genome assembly GCF_023864275.1 of Schistocerca cancellata. NCBI lineage: Eukaryota > Metazoa > Arthropoda > Insecta > Orthoptera > Acrididae > Schistocerca > Schistocerca cancellata. The sequence continues at coordinate 160,061,613 of NC_064628.1, forward strand.
GGACATAGTATAGGCTACAGTGTTACTAAGAACGCTTGCGCTGTGTATGTTCTAATACAGGAGGCTGGAACGGACCTTGACCTTGCTGTCATCCCAGCCCAGCAGACAGGTGAGGATATGGTAGATGATACATCTCCAGCCTGTATCTGTGAGTAGGTGGGTGTTAGCAATGTTCAAGGGAGACCCTAACAGAATCTGCAGGGCAAACCTCACATATAGAAACACAGTTGGAAGTCGGATCAATATGAGATTACTAAAGGTAAACATTGGAGACGACTTGTGTGCAAATGTCATCATGGGGGAATGAAAAACTAGACATAAGAATCCGCATATGCTCAAATCTGGGTCTATGAACCTGACAGAAGTAACATAGAAGGATGTAATGTAAATGTAGTGAAAGTATTGACTGGTGGAGATTATGAAATTCCAGATGCCCCAGTAATTGATACCAGTGATTTGATGGTCCAAAGTGGCTTAGTCAGACCCAAATTCCGAGTGTGTTTGATGCCTTGCGGTCGTGAAATGAAATCTCTGAGCAGGGTAGACTTTTCGATGAAGCAAAGAGAGGAGTGAAACACAGATGGCAGCGTAAATAGTGCAAAGAAGAAGGAAGGAATGAATGCACTGTACACTTAGACACAGGCCAAGTTTTTGCAAAATGTCGCAATATCGAACACCTGATGTATGGGGAACAAGCGTTGTTGGTTCGACACTTGGCCGAGAATGTGCTAGCGTCTCCGCTGCGAAAAGACATGATTTGGCTGCACCAGACTTAGTTAGGTTTTAAAGAATTGTCAGCCCATGGACAGAATGAGAGAAGTTGCAGATTCCTCATCACAGAATTGATCGACAAATCGTTCGCAGAATGCAAAACGCAGGCCCCTGGAGGAAGGAATATGAGAACGAGAAGGTTAGGGTGCGAGAATATCGTATGGATCAGAACGTTCTAATAAAACCCTTCCCACTTTTGAACAAACAAAAAAGATTAGGTCACAAATTTTTTTCTGTGTGTAATGGACCGGTGGGGATAAGAAGAACTGTTCATGCAAACGGATTCAAGCAGTATATGTTTAAATGAAAGAAGTGTGTTGATGTGGACCACATTAGCCACTTCAAACCCCTCTTGAAGTAAAATACGTGGCAAGGATGCAGACCAAGCAGCTAATGCAAATCAAGATTTTTTGTTCACATGAAGATACTTGAACGACTTAAATTGGAGAGTTACAGGTCATAGCATTGATCTATGGTGTACGATTTCAATAGATTCTCTGAGAGAGAGAAATGAGAAGGAGTGTAATGTCTAAAATTACACCGAAATCAGACATTGTCCTGCCAATCAGCTCATCATGAGCTACACATTTTTTTAGTAACTGTTAAGAGGCGCTTGAGGGGGATGATGCCATTGGACAACAGATGACTGGAAGCGAGTTATCTGGAGTGATGAAGTACCCTGTACTCTGTGACAATCAGATGGATGTGTTTGTGTTTGGCGAATGCCTGTAGAACACATTTTACAGCACTGTTAACTGCATCCAATAGAGCAACATTTGGAGAATGTTCCTCTATTTGTTTCATTTATGAAAAGATGAAATAGCTGTTACATTTTAAACTTCCTGTTTAGAAGAAACTGAAATTTTATACTTAATTTCTCAACTTTTACCACAGTTTGTAACAGATTTTGAACATTCTAGAGTTTCATACACCTGCAAGTATGGTTTATATGCTGTGCAAATTTCATTGAAGAATATCTCTTATTATGGAGGAAAGTGTACCTACGAATGCAACCAATGATGAAATGTCACATGTAAAAAAAAATTATTTTGTTATGTTTTTGAACTTCCACTACTATGAGTGTGAAGCCTGAATCCTTCCTGGTTATGCTGACAAAGTTTTATGAATTTATTTGTAAAAGTATAGACAGTGGAAATTAAAATGTGGTGTGGTGTCTCTCCTGCTCCAAGTCAGCCCGTTTGACGTCCAACCCTCCCTTAAGTAAGACGTGCTCCTATATACTGGAAAGTCCGGAGCTCGTTATGTAGCTGGTTTCTTATTTGTTAAGCTCACATTTTGTCACTGAAAGGCCGCGCGGACTTCTGTCCAATGCCTCCGGTATTCATAGACCATGGCATCAGCATCGTCGTTATCCATTATTCTCTGGATGTCACTGATAAGCAGTGCGAACTGAAGTTTGCGCGATCTCTGTTTGCAGAGCCAGTCTTTATTCCTACAGACCATCTGCATTGCTGTAGAAGGATACTGGAAATTAGGAGGACTGATAAAAAGAGGAGGTTCTCTGCAGAATAGGGAACGAGAGGAGCACGAGCAAAACATCGACTAGAAGGAGACAGGAAGATAAGACATGTGCTAAGACAAAGGAATAACTTCCCTGTTACCAAAGGGAGTTGTAGAGGGTAAAAACTGCACCGGAAAACAGAGATCGCAATATGCACAACAAATAAACTGAGGAATTGAGTGCAAGATCTACTATTTGATGAATTTTTAGCGTAGGACGCATTCAACATGTGAGATGACAGTTCTGTCCTCTTATTTTTACACGAAGCGGCTCCTCTCGCCTATCTCCTTCTGTCCTGTAATCCTCTTCTTGCATGGTTCTGTCCTGCATCTGAAGCCTGACTCCATCGTTCCACTGTAGCTGGGCTCTTTCTCAATTTCTGTGTCGTGAAGGTCTCCAGATCCATGTTCTAGAAGGCCATATTTCGTCTGGCATTCTTCCAAGAAGTCCATACCATGTCAGCACGTTTCTTTTCAGTTGTGTCTACAATATCCCTGATAACTCCTTTCTGTTCACTTCTTATTTTGCATCGTCTTGTTACTTCAAAATTTAGTGTCCAAAACTCCATTTCCATTGAGTTTAATTTCTTCTCATTCATCCTGGAGACTTCCCACAGTTCAGTACCATACAGAGCAATGGTCTCAACTACAGCTTTTTATATCCTCCTTTTCAAACATTTTGACGTATTTTTATTCCAAATACCGGAGTGTAATTGCTTAATTGTCAAGCTTCCCATTCGTGTTCTTGCTTTATTTCCTCCTTGCTTCCATCTTTGTTCGAAATGATTGTCACTAAATATTTATATGGTGGACTACACTTTAATTTATGCCTGGCCCATAACAAGATCCAGCCCCAAATCTCCAACAACCAAATATTCAGTCTTTGTAAGGTTTATTTCCATACCCCACTGTTCATATCCTTTTCGAAGCTTTCTTAGTACATAATTCACATCCTCTTCTTCACCAGAAAAAAAATGACCTGATTGCCGGCGAAGTTTAGGGAGAACGCGATGTCATCAACTATTCTAATTCCCAAGTTTCTGCACTTCCTTTCCCAATTCTTCAGTGCTTCTTTCAAAAATATTTCAAAGAGTGTAGGCGCTAAGCTGCGCCCTTGTATCAGTCCTTTACTAACATGAAGTTTCTGTGAGAGTGTCTTCTCAGCTTTAACACTGAGTGTTATCTGAATACAGATTTGTAACGATTTGCACATAAAATTTACGTACATTCTGATTAGTCATTGCTTCACTTGTCCTGGGCCTTATGGAAGCCCACAAAACTCACGTGTGTCTCCAAGTTATGAGCCATTCTTCTGTCAGTCACCTGTCTAATGCTGCGAATGTTATCGACGTAAGACGTCTCCCATCCTGCCCGGAAGCCACTCTGTTCTTTTACTTCCTCAATTTCTCTCTCAGTTCTTGTTTTAAATATCATACCATATAGTCTCAAGGTACAACTGAGAGGTGTCATGCTTTGACAATTTGCGCAGTCATTCTTGCTTCCCCTTTTTATGTAAGTTTGTAATGAACCCTTCTTTAAACTCTACACGGACTTCCTCTCCACTAAGACAGAGATTAAATATCTTCGGGAGATGTCCAAATAATATGTGTGGCCCAGACTTTAAAACTCCGTATACACGGCCCCAGGCCCTGGTGTTTTGCCATTTTTGAAATGTTTGCGTCTTATCTACCCTTGCTGTTGCAATCTCCTGCATTTCTGTGTCACTTTCATGCCATAAAGAAGCATATATCTTTAAATTCGATCGACCTTCAAAAGGTTCTTCATAGTATGTCTTTCATCTATCTAGGCTTATCAGCTCTAAGTCAGACAACTGATGACCCATTAAAAGAAAGATAATTTTCGTCCTCAAGTCTTCGTTTTACAAAAACGTAATAGGAAAAAGTTTCCACGAAAACGATAAGTAGTCTTGAACCTGATGCCGCAGATGTGGGATTGGACGCGTCAGTAACTTACCGGCAGGATTATAACATTAAGACTCTTGCTATGCCCAAAAGCTCCACTGTCGATTTCACTCCAAACCTATGCAGCATTGAATTAAGTGCCCAAACGTGCGAAATTTTGTGAAAATTGGAGTAAACCGTGGCACGGTAACATTTCTGGTTTTTGGAACCATAAGATTTTTTTCCGAGACTTCAAATCTCATTAAGTGAAGACTCATGACTTTATAAAGTGGAGTGAGGTATGAACAAGAGTGGTACTGCGAGTACACATATTGTGATGAATTGTAATCTGATAGGCTGCTGCAATACCATGGAACCCAGCGCGCCACAGCTCACACTTTCATGCAATAATTAGTAACAAAGTATAAATCGGATTTTGTTTACTATGAACTTTCGAGAGATTACTACGCCGTTAACATATAGTCAGACTTCATTTTGGTATAAATTTTCGAACAATAATTGAGTAACAAAATAGTGTCGAATCACTTCATGAGCCTGCGGCATCGCGCCAATGACGGCCCAGCGAAGTGGTTCGTGGTATCCACTACGGTCGTTAAGGGTGGGCCGAATAGTAATTTTGGTAAGATTTCAGTGCGCGTCCAAGATCGCGACTATGCGACTATGACAGAGAGTAACTGAGTTCAGGAAGCGTAATTTGATTTTTGAAATACTAACAGTACTTTCTGTCATGTTCATTAGGGTACAATGATCGTATTTATGAGTAATAAGAATGTTTATGACTTAACGCGTAAGTCTTGTTGGAGGAACGCAATTTCTGTGATCATATTTCGGCTTTATCTTACTAAATGTAGAAAATAAAAGTCGATAGCATTCCAACAAACTTTTGGATTTGAATTCCACTAGCAGTGAGGCGTAGCCAGTTTATGGGTAGTTCCATTTACAGCCTCACAGCAACAGCAGCGGTCTTACCATCTACGTGATACCTCTGTGCGCTGACGAGGACGTCACTTGAAGACCTTGAAACCACGAGGTTGGTGAACATTCTCAGAGTCGACGCAGAAAGACACAACTAGCCCCTTACACGTCCTGCGACTGCAGTACAAATGGAGCGAGTTACGTGCCTTCTATGAGAATGTGGAGAAGGGACCGCAAACGCACTCGCTGTTGAGTGTCTGACGTCATAGTATCGACAACAGAAAATATACTGATTACACACGCGTTTTATAGTGAAGAATCACCGTAAGTGTGTGAGAAAAAAAATCTACACTTTTTTCTGCTTTTGACTCTGCATTCCGTTGCTTTTGAGAAAACAATGTAAATTTTCTGAATCATATTCCTTAACGAATATAAGACACCGGGTAGTTGCTATAGTGGAAGAGATGTGAGCGCGAGCCATACTCCAGACACGCCGACAGTATTTAATGTTAGCCTTTACAGCTAGAGGAAACTGTTTTCGCTGCGGAAACAATGTTTTTCACCGTGAAACAATCAGAATTTCAATAAGCTAAGCAGTTCAATTCATTTGATACGGATGAGTCTCCAATGTGGGCAGCGTTCTTTCTTTGCTACATTTGCTGTACTCTTCAAAGCTCCACCCGTACGCTTGCGGAATGAAGCCAGTGTGGGCTAAATTGGTTTAATGTGATATGATAAATCAGCTTAGGTTTGTTATTTTGTGGTAAAAGTATACCGTAGTAGGAAGAAAGTTTCTCCAAAATTTGGAAATGAGCTGGAATTATAAAACGCGAATAAGGATGTGGCACGTTCATGTTTCGCCCATCGATCCAGAGCGAACTTATTGTCACTAATACTAATCCGCTACCGAAAACTTTTACATTGCTTCTATTTCCAAACTTAAATGTTGTTGCGGTAAAACCTGAAAAACTACCGATTTTTTGATTAAATGACGAACAACTTCGCGAAATAAAGACATCCTCGCCTGCGGTATCTCTATGTGAGTTCAACGTGTGACTGTTTTACAACTTGACAGCTGTGCTCGTCTTACCTGATATGTTGTGGGTGTCTTGAATTACGTAAATGTCAACCTGCTGGTTAAATACTCAAAATTATTGGTTTTGTTGTAACAACTAGCACATACAATTTATAAATTTACTAGAAAACAGCGGAAACCACCCGTGCTTTTGAAATGAATTTGTTAAAAGGTATTCGGTTTTTGCTACAGTCAGAGAATCTCCAAGGAATAAGTAGAAAACGTAGCAATCTTTGCTTTTTGTCATATGTGTGTTGTTGCTGTGGTCTTCAGTCCGAAGGCAGGTTTGATGCAGCTCTCCGTGCAACTGCTCCGCGCAGCCCTTCTGTGCAAACCTCTTCGTCTCCGAATAACTACTGCAACCTACATCCTTCTGAAACTGCTTACTGTATTCATCTCTTGGTCTCCTTCTACGATTTTTACTCCCAAATTTCCCTCCAATACTAAATTCGTGATCGCTTGACGTGTCAGATTGTGTCCTCTCAACCATCCCTTCTTTTCGTCAAGTGTGCCACAAATTTCTTGTCTCTCCGATTCTATTCAGTACCTCCTCATTTTTTACGTGATCAAACCATCTAACCGTCGACATTCGTCTATAGTACCGAATATCGAAAGCTTCTATTCTCTTGTGTAAAATGTTCATGTTTCACGTCCGCGCATAGCAACACTCCTCACAAATACCTTCTGAAAATACTTAACAAAAATTGTCTATATTCACTGTCACCAAATTTCTCTTCTTCAGAAATGCATTTCTTGCCATTGCCAGTCCATATTTTATATCCTCTCTACTTCGACTGCCTTCAGTTATTTTTCTGCCCAAATAGCAAACCTCATCTACTGCTTTAAGTGTCTCATTTCCTAATCTGACTCCCTTAGGATCGCCTGATTTATAGCGACTACATTCCATTATACGTGTATTTCTTTTGTTGTTGTTCATGTGACATTTTCCTGTCAAGACACTGTCTATTCTGTTCAACTGCTCTTCCAAGTTCTTTGCTGTCAGAATTACAATGACATCGTCAAACCTCAAAGATTTATATCTTTTCACTGACCTTTAATTCCTTCTCCCAATTTTACTTTGGTTTCCTTTACTGCTTGTTCAATGTACAGATTCAAAATCATCGGGGATAGGCTACAACCCCATTTCACTTTCATCTCAAACACTGCTTCCCTTTCATGCCCCTCGACTTTTATAACTGCCGTCTGGTTTCTGTAAAAGTCTATAATAGCTCTTCGCTCCCTTAATTTTAACCCTGCTACCTTCAGAATTTCAAAGAGAGTATTTCAGTAAACGGGGCTTAATGAGAGAACTTTAGGACATAAAAAAAATTTGGAATGAAGTAAGATACGGATTATATTACTCTTCAAGAAAATAGTCTTTCAGTTAATCAGTTAAGAAACTAACATAATACGATGGTACTATTTACAAATCGGGCTAGAACACTGTTATCATCCGTGATTAGAAGTCAAAGTTTTCCAGCGTCTGTAGTACGAACTTCTTGAACACTTCGAATTTAGGACAAGAAATGTTTCAAACTACAGCAAAAACCAAGCGATCCCCAGAGTTCCGGATAACAACAAGAATTACATTGGAAGACAAGAACGTCAAAAAAAAAAAAAAGAGCAGAACGTAAAAAATTCGAATGGAAACAGTATAGGGAGTACTACAAAGTTGCATCGTATTTATTTACGGCCCCCGTCCTGTATGTTACGATCTGTGCAGCTCCACTATGTAAGTGTTAGTGTCTAGAATGTTTCAAACTACGCCTGCTGCTCGATTATCATTTACGTATTCTATACCATGTAAGTGTGTTTATTCCCTTTATAGGTAATGTTACATGTTTATTAATTACACATCTCATAGTTGCTTAAGCAGTCTTATGCTAATTTTTGTTTGTCGATCTGGTTTCCAGTCGAATTTTTGACTTTGTGATACTTTTTCGACGACATTGAATTCTAGTTTTTTTGTCAACCAAAGCTAAAAATACCATAAGTATTTCTGTTGGATTTTAAAACATACTTTTTCACTACCATTCTCTGTACTAATGGCGCTTGTACAAACAGGAGCTGGAAAATTCTTTTTAAGTGAAACCGGTCCTAATTAAAGAATGTTTTTAACACCAGCTTAAGGTCCTATATTATGTTGGATACAAAGTTTTTCGGAACTGTCTTTAATGTGGATATTTTATGGAGTATTTGTTGAACTCTTGTCGCCCTCTAATTGCCTAGGTTTGTGATTTTGTTCGTTAAAACACTCGACAGTTAACGTGTTCCGGATCTCAGGTGATTTTAAAACTTCTTTATTTATCGGCTCCTTTTCTTGTAGTCAGTTTGTACTGCTACTTTAATCGCAGTCCCCACCTTGAATACGCTAACGGTTAAAGTAAGGAAAAAGCGATTTCTCTGTGGCTGCGGTTTCTCTCTGAACTTCCGTGTATACCGAAAGCTTCGGCCTTCGCTGCGAAAAGCAGTAAGAACCATGACTCGCTTAGCTTAAACGTTTTCAGAAAAGAGCGTCGTGAATTAAGTTGATGTTTCCATATCAAAAGAGGCAAATCGTTTACGTCACGTGTATATTTGATACAAGTCTCTAATTATTATATGCAACAGAGAACGCTTCATTTTCGTACATCACATCCAGACACTGTTATCTATCACTTTCAGAAAGCTGTACATTGGTACGTTTAGTAACCTGTCTCAAGCTGTATATTGACGTGCTGGAAACTACACATATCAAAAACAGTTTGCATCACCCCGGTTCCCAGAACTACTGAGGATAGACGTTGACTGTGGATATTGTATCACAGACACAGTCCTTTGACTGTTCAGAGATGTCACTAAATCCGACCAAAGATGAAAACAACCATGCATGAGCAGCGAATACTACACTACTGGCCATTAAAATTGCTACACCACCAAGCTGACGTGCTACAGACGCGAAATTTAACCGACTGGAAGAAGATGCTGTGATATGCAAATGGTAAGCTTTTCAGAGCATACACACAAGGTTGGTGGCGACACCTACAACGTGCTGACACGAAGAAAATTGCCAACCGATTTCTCATACACAAACAGCAGCTGACCGGCGTTGCCTGGTGAAACGTTGTTGTGATGCCTCGAGTAAGGAGGAAAAATGCGTACCATTACGTTTCCAACTTTGATAAAGGTCGGATTGTAGCCTATCGCGATTGCGGTTTATTGTATCGCGACATTGCTGCTCGCGTTGGTCGAGATCCAATGACTGTTAGCAGAATATGCAATCGGTGGGTTCAGGAGGGTAATACGGAACGCCGTGCTGGATCCCAACGGCCTCGTATCACTAGCAGTCGAGATGACAGGTATCTTATCCGCATGGGTGTAACGGATCGTGCAGCGACATCTCGATCCCTGATTCAATAGATGAGGACGTTTCCAAGACAACAACCATCGGCGCGAACAATTCGACGGCGTTTGCAGTAGTATGGGCTGTCAGCTCGGAGGACGTGACTGCGGTTATCCTTGACGCTGCATCACAGACAGGAGCGCCTGCGATGGTGTACTCAACGACGAACGTGGGTGCACGAATCGCAAAACGTCAATTTTTCAGATGAATCCAGGTTCTGTTTACAGCATCATGATAGTCGCATCCGTGTTTGGCGACATCGCGATGAACGCACATCAGAAGTGTGTATTTGTCATCGCCATCCTGGCGTATCACACGGCATGATGGTATGGGGTGCCACTGGTTACACGTCCCGGTCACCTCTTGTTCGCATTGATGGCACTTTGAACAGTGGACATTACATTCCAGATGTGTTAAGACCCGTGGCTGTACCCTTCATTCGATCCCTGCGAAACCCTACATTTCAGCAGGATAATGCACGACCGCATGTTGCAGGTCCTGTACGGGCCTTTCTGGATACAGAAAATGTTCGACTGCTGCCCTGGCCAGCACATTCTCCAGATCTCTCACTAATTGAAAACGTCTGGTCAATGGTGGCAGAGCAACTGGCTCGTCACAATACGCCAGTCACTACTCTTGATGAACTGTGGTATCGTCTTGCAGCTGCATGGGCAGCTGTACCTGTACACGCCATCCAAGCTCTGTTTGACTGAATGCCCAGGCGTATGAAGGCCGTTATTACGGCCAGAGGTGGTTTTAATGGCAAGTAGTGTAGAAAGAGAGGGTCCGACAGCCGATCAATTCCAGTGGAATAATGCTTTTCGTGCAACCACAGTTAGCGGACGATTTGGATGGGATTCGGTTAATGAAAAAGGGACATACAATTCAAGGTTTATTTCCCCAAAACTATTAATTAATTGTAATAAATTACACTGTGGCTTACAAATTACAGTGATACAAACATATCAAGTTGCTTACAATATGACGTTATAAAAATGTTATATGCCACAGATGAACAGAGAAACTCATTGTGTCGTTTGAATCAGTGCCAAACAAACTGTTTACAATTTGATACACTAACAAAAAATCATTGTTCCTTAAATTACATACTTTCACCTAATACAGTTAAATTTTATAATGTGAAGCGAAAATGTGTAATTTACAATTAAACTTTCAGTCGAAGTTACTGCTTCCTATACCATCTTTAAAAGAGTGATAAAATTTCCGAAGGTATCTCAATTAAAAGTGGTCTAAAACCCTTAACACAACAACACGTACATGACTAACTCAAATAATAAATATATGTAGGGCAAAGCCCAAATTGGCTTCCTTACAGGGAGTTTGCTGATTTCAACAGCGCAGACCACATTCAAACTCTAGCCAACATGGGCCGCTTGCCGGTCAAAACATGTTACGACTGCGGCAGCGGGCAAACTTACATAGGTAATAAAAAAGCACAGGCCACTTTAAATCTTACCAAAATCAGTTTACACGAAGGAGGAAGAGGGGGGGGGGGGGGGGGTGACATAATAAATACCATACGCAAGTGCACTTGCCAAACCTACTACTAAAAATACAGTATAAAAGGATCTCAATTGATGACAAAATCCGGGATAGGCCCGGCAATATTGCACCTGAGCGCTAGTACCCGAAATAAGGTTGACAGATACCAAGGTCTGACATCATCTTAGGGCTAACTGGCACAACAAATATATAAGAGTAAAAGAACAAGCAAATGGCAATGCCCAAGAATTTAAATAGGATTAAGTACACACGAGGCTAAAATCAATTGCTAGCACCTTGGACATCGTCTTAGGCTTAATTGACACTACAAATAAACAAAGGTCAAAGAACAGGCACATGACAGTGCCCAGCAATTTAAGTAAAAAATAAGTAAGCACAAGGCTAAAAGCAATTGCTAGCAACTTAACAAGCACACATAAAAATATCAGACTGCTGCCACATCACAAAACGGAACAGGCGCGCGCGCAGTCCCCAGCAAGCCAGAAAACCGATAACGCACACTCCAGCAACCGAGCCACAGTAATTTCAACTCAGAATCAGGGCGCGTGAGCACACCGGGTCCACGCAAAACACACACTGCCAAATAATTCCCACCAACAGATACGGCTGCGCCCCGGGCGGGAAAACGGGGGCGACGACCGGGTACACACCAGCAGAAAACTCGACACCTAGACTCCGGCCAAAACGGAATCACGCAGAAAATACAAACAACAGCTGAAGTAAGGTGAAACGAACCCCGCCACGCAGACCGGGCAGAGGAAACACACAGAAAGCCTGCCCTGCAGTCCTTACAACTCCTGGGTGCGGAAACCCAAACGACATCGTGGCACCCTTTTCAGAGGCGGAGAACCTCGAGCGATCGCGTGCGTGGTTTCATCAGTTGTCCACTACAGCACGTCACCAGCACGCCACACCGCCCAACGGCTAAATCAGGGCTTAACAACTGGCCGGTTTTGAGCGCGAGTACTCGCATCTGCTCAGGCACGTGCTCGCGAGCAGGTGCAAGGTCGCGGAGTAGGGAGGGAGGGGAAATGCGCGCGCACGTATGAATAGGACCGCAGCGTGCCTATTGAATTCGCGCCGACTGTGTAACGTTAAAAGTACTACGATCAACTCTAACAGTCACTTCGCTGGTTAAGAATCATGTCAAGCCGCCGTTGTGTAACCCCAACCATGCTTTCGCAGTTCAACCCCCATTGGGAGGAATTGTATCTGTTTACAGAAAAAGATGGTGTTGCAAAATGTTTAGTATGTCACAAAACGCTGAATTCTTTTAGGAAATTTAATTTGCAGCGACATTATATGTCGTACCACGCGAAAGACTACGGAAGTGGAAAATGTGATGGACCAGACCGTGCACAGGAAGTTATTAAACTTAAAAGGAAGCTATCCGAAGAAGATCTGGATGACGAAGAAAAATCAACTAAGGCAGCTCTCAGAGTGAGCTACAAAATTGCTTTGTTTTTAGAAAAATCCCTGCGCCCCTTCACTGATGGCGATTTAATAAAAGATGTTTGGTAGTCGCAGCGGAACATTTGTGTCCATCTCAAGTTGAACAGTTTCGGATTGTGCCATTATCTGACATGACCATTATGTGTCGCATACAGGACATGGCAGACGACGTCCAGAGCCAGCTTGCAAATATCTATAAAGATTTAATGGCGTATTCTCTAGCTCTGGACGAAAGTGTTGATATCACTGGAACAGCGCAGCTTTCCATATTTATTAGAGGTGTTAATAGAGATCTTCAGGTGAGGAAGGAGGTCCTCGATGTAGTAGCCATGAAGAACACTACAACCGGAGGTGATATTTTAAGTAGTGTTGAAGAAAGTGTTGAAAATATAGGATTGTCGTGGAATTCTTTAGTTTCAGTGTCTATAGACGGTGCACCAGCGTTGACAGAGAAAAAATTAGGTTTCGTTGCGCTGTTGAAGGAGAAAATACAAAAACTGACCGTGCCGAATGAAATAAGGGGCGTTCACTGTGTGATCCACCAGGAAAACTTATGTGCAAAGAGTATCACTCTAAGAAATGTGATGAGTGTTGTTGTTCGTACAACCAATTATGTAAGGAAGCATGGGCTACAACACAGACAGTTTAAAAGCTTTCTTGAGGATGTACAAAGCCAGTATGGTAGCCTGCCTTATTACAGCGAGGTCCGCTGGCTTAGTCGTGGTGAATTATTAAATCGAATTTTTGCGTATTAGATGAGATAATATATGTTCATGGAAATAAATAACATGTATGTTCCTGAATTGAAAGAGCCTTCATGGAAATGTGATCTCGCGTTCTTAGCAGATTTAGCAGATTTAACTAGCCATCTGAATGCTTTGAACATTTCACTACAAGGTAAAGATCTGCTATTTACTCATTTCATAGATCGAATACGAGCTTTTAAAATGAAATTGACACTTTGGGTGAGTCAGCTGGAAACAGGAAATCTAGCTCATTTTCCTAAATTATCATCCATGCAAGGTGTTCACAAAGACTGTGAACGTTATTCACATAGTTTAGTTGCCCTTAAGGAAGAATTTGATCAACGCTTTCAAGATCTGACAGTACTAGACAGTGATTCTGATCTGTTCTCCTCTCCATATTCAGCGAATATTGAAGAGATTCGTCCTGAGCTGCAACTAGAAATTATTGACCTGCAGTGTGACAGAGAATACAGAGACAAATTTCAGAACAAGAAAAACATTTTGGAATTTTACAGACACTTCCCTCAGGATAGATTTCCTCGTTTGCACAAACAGGCGGCTACAATAATATCAATGTTCGGTTCCATGCATGTTTGTGAATAACTGTTCTCTGCAATGAAATGTAACAACACGCGCCTGAGAAACGCATTGTCTGATCGAAATTTAAACTGCACGCTGCGCCTACGATGCACAAGAACAATTACTCCGAACATAGACGCAATTGTAAAGGGCAAACAGTACAAGATAACAGAGAATCCCACACTTCAGTGACACCTTTTATTGTGTAACACCGAGCGAGGTGGCGCAGTGGTTAGCACACTGGACTCGCATTCGGGAGGACGACGGTTCAATCCCGTCTCCGGCCATCCTGATTTAGGTTTACCGTGATTTCCCTAAATCGCTTTAGGCAACATGCCGGGATGGTTCCTTTGAAAGGGCACGGCCGATTTCCTTCCACATCCTTCCCTCACCCGAGCTTGCGCTCCGTCTCTAATGACCTCGTTGTCGACGGGACGTTAAACACTAATATCCTCCTCCTCCTATTGTGTAACAGTTCACAAATTAATACGAATGTAGAGGCATACACTAAGCTAATAAAATTATGTGGCATGTGTACATTCTCCTTTATTTGTCTCATCTGTCGCAGTAACTATTCGTGAGTGATATCCCTGCAGGTGGCCGCGGATTTACATTGACTGGCGGCAGCTGTTGTGTGCCCCACGTGACTCTCCCCACTCTCCGCTCTGGTCCGGCAGTGGGGGTAGCGTGCTCGCGCTGCTCCGTGCTCGCGCCTTTCTGCTCACAGCTTGCTCCGCGAGCACGTATGTTGTGAAGCCCTGGGCTAAATCAACGAGGCCCGCCAAGAACGAGACCACCTCTCCGTGCCGGGCGGAAGGCAAAATACCAGCAGCTCGGTGCGAATCCAATTGCCGAGCCGAGAGCGCGCGGCCCCCGGCGAAAAACGCTCCAGAGGGCAGCAGCCGCCTCAGCGCCTGCGCAGGCCGAACCAGATAGAAACAGAAATACAAGTCGCTATCGTTAGTGCCGGATACGCAACGCACCAGAGAAATGGCACACACAGGACGTATTGTTACGACTCAAACTGAACGCAATAGGTTGAATGATGCGCAACTTCACTCCCGACGTTCTTGGCGAGGTCCAACCACGACACCATGCAACGCGGTACAGGTGGACCCAATAACATTCCGAATGGACCGCTCAGGACTGGCATCACGTTCTATTCACCGATGAGTGTCGCATACGCCTTCAACCAGACAATCGTCGGAGGTGTGTTTGGCGATAACCCGGTCAGGCTGAACGCCTTAAACACACTGTTCAGCGAGTGCAGCAAGGAAGGTTACCTACTGTTTTGGGGTGGCACTGCGTGGCGCCGACGTATTTCGCTCGTGGTCATGGACGGCGCCGTAACGGCTGTACGATACGTGAATGCCATCTTCCGATCGATAATGCAACCATATCGTCAGCATATTGGCGATGCGTTCGTCTTCATGTACAACAATTCGCGCCCCCATCGTGCACATCTTGTGTGTGACTTCCTTCAGGATAACGACATCGCATGACTAGAGTGCCAGCACGTTCTGCAGACATGAACCCAATCGAACATCCTTGGCATAGACTGGAAAGGACTGTTTGTGGACGACGTGACCCACCAACCATTCTGAGAGATCCACGGCGAATCGCCGTTGAGGAGTGGGACAATCTGGACCAACAGTGCCTTGATGAACTTGTGGCTAGGATGCCACGACGAATACGGGCATGCATCAATGCGAGAGGACGTGCTACTGGGTATTAGAGGTACCGGTGTGTATAGCAATCTGGACCACCACGTCTGGAGGTTTCGCTGTATGGTGGTACAACATGCAATGTGTGGTTTTCATGAGAAATAAAAAGGGCGGAAATGATATTTATGTTGATGTCGATTCCAGTTTTCTGTGCAGGTTCTGGATCTCTGGGAACCGAGGTGTTGCAAAACTTTTGATGTGTGTAGATTTTTTTATGAATAAATAGACCTAGTACCAAATTGTCTTAAGCAAACAGGGTTTACCAGCTGCGACATAGTCGCGTATATTAACAGTGATCCAATACTAGAAATATTTTTTATTCCAGTCTTTGATCACGATATCAATTCTTTTGACTATGGGCGGTTTCAATCGGTAATGACCATTCTCAGATCTTTTTTTACACCATGTCCTAAAGTGATAAGGCCGTGATGGCATAGTCAAAACATATACATATACTCAGCACATCATCGTCACATAGATCTAAAATAAGATGTAGAATAGGCCACGTTTGTGGTGACGATGTGGCATATTTTACACTTTAGTTTAGATCTATGTGACGATTCTGTGCTGAGTATATTTAATGTTCTGATGATGCCATCACGGCCTTATCGCTTTAGGACACGGTGTAGAAGAAGATCTGGAGATGGTCAATACTGACTGAAACCGGTCAACGTCAAAAGAATTGATTTATGATCAAATACTGGAATAAAAACATTAAACAAGGTTTATCCATGAGAAATTATCTTCAGCTTTGGAATTGGATGTCTGTAACTGAATGAAAGAATGTGAGCGATATTTTGATAAGTAGGCCGTTTCACTTCGTATTTCTGTACATGGTGCGGCTCTGAAGCATATTGCTCGATACACGGACGTCGATCGGTCATTTTGACAAAAACTGTAAAATGCTTGAGACACGAATCAGAACTTTCGTACTTATAATTTAGACGCTGTAGCACGTAAGGAAGTTAGAATTGTAAAATTACGGTAGGCTACCCTATAGTATCATAAGTGTAGGGAACTGTATGAAACGCCCGTTAACCCGCTGGGCAGAACAGGTAATTAGGATTGTGGAAAGGGCCAAATATGGTTGGAGTCAGTATCACCTTCTAATTGTAATTTATTGTAATTTAATAACACATTTACAACCAAAGCAGTACATAGCCGAACCTTTACCAAATGCAACTCTTTCACGGCCGAAGGCCTTCAAACAAATCTTAAAAAATCAACAAGATAAAAATTCAATTACAACAGCAATAAAATAATTAAAAATCATCTATCGCAGCTAGGCGGAAAACCTCAAGGCAAAGTAGATAGAACAAACATATGGAAGATGCAATACCAATGGCTGAAGGCCACAATTAAGTTTCAAAATTTTAAAATATATTACCATAATCTTTTAAAGGTAGAAAGCCGCAATGTTTAAGCTTGAAAGATAATTTTAAGAATAAGGGTCGAAGACTAAATACCAACAATGAACTTTGCAAAATTTTTAAGAAAAAAAGAATAAATAACCATAAGCCTTAAATTTTAAGTAGCTGAAAACAGATAATTACACACCGGTTGAAGGACAACGGCACTCAGAAGCCTCCAGGGAGGTCAGTCTGCCCTCGTTCACTTAGGCGAGACAGGTGGTGAGCCCAACTACACTTGATCCATTGGAACCCAACCAGGGGACAGCCACGGACCGATCGACACAACGGCTTGCTTCCCATCAATCAGTACATGAGAACTCAAACACAAAAGCTTACAAACGTGATAATCCACAATTGAGTATATATTAGCTGTCAAAATAACCCACCATGTTGGACAGCGGCAACAAGTGAGGAAAGGACGTTGCTTGAAATTACGTTAGTGGCTAGGGCAGGTAACCAGAACACTAACGGCCACAAGGAAGATAATTCCACTAGTGCACTCGAATTGTAGTAAACCAAAATAGTTAATTGCACCGCATGGTGGTTAAATTTCAGCAGTAGAAACACTCGTGTTGCTCACAGGAAAACCTCCCCAACAGCAAACCACCGAAACGAACCGCCACAACATGAATTGACGTGGCTTGGGTAGTTGAAACTAATACTCAACTTTGACGACCTGGTTCGGTGAACCACGAAGCTCGTAGCGATCAGACAGCTCCACACACGCTCCGACACTGCGCAGGGACCGCCAGCGGACCCAGCCGACTGCACTGCGCGCAGATAACTTCCCTGGTCCGCAACAACCGACCGACTCCCCGCAGAATGCCGACAACATCTAAAATAGTCGTCAGTAGAAATAACGCCAACCACACACACAACCTGACAAACACTGCACGAAAACCTGAACGATACCAAACAGTAACTAAGCACACATGAAGACAAATCGGTAGTCGATGCACCCACACACACACAGCCGACTCATGAACGATCGGCGAGTGAAAACGCGTCGTCCGGTAGGACGACCGACCGACGATCCACCAAGACCGTGGCCCGGCTCAAGTGATGCGTGGCGGCAATGGTCGGGCGAGCCATGTCGACGCAGACCTCACAGCCCCAACCCGACTGCACTAGTGCCGCATTGCAACTCCCCGACTGGCAGGTCCGGACTGCGCTCTAGATGCGTTCCAAATGACAGGCAGACTCGAACTCGCAACCCAAACTCCTTTACGACAGACAACGACAGGGAAGTAATAGCAGTCGAGCAAAGATACTATGTGAGGAGATATATGGATACGCACTGCTAGCGCCGGTCACGGTCAGGCAAAGCAGCAACTCAGTGACAGTAGTATATTAAATTAACGTAGTGAGGTGGAAGTACGTTAAAAACAGGGTGTAAAGTACATGATGGTGGGAACACGAGCCACGCACGGCTCACTGTAGTTTTGCTGTTACCTTTGCTCAGTTAAGGTCGTGCCTACGCTACCTGTACGTTAGGTGTGTTGCACACCTGTCGGGCCTAACTCATAATGATCTTTTTCTTTGCGTATGTAGACAGTGTCTGATGCGGCGAACTGTCTAGAAACTGAGTGAGGACATATAAAGGGCCGTGTAACCTACGGAACATGTTTGTTCTACATGGATATCTTCCTGTCTGTTACTCAAAAATAAATAGTATTTAGAGCAAAATTGAAATTGTCAACTTTTAATTCAGGTCTTATTAAAAATTGTTAATCTCTAGCGTGAAAAAGAATGATGTTGTAGTAAAAGTAAAGAGAACAATACAGATTTATCATACAGACCTGGAAACCCCAGTTTCCTCAACGAAAGTTAAAATAAAAAATGTCCACAAAACAATATTTCCATGAAGTTACACAAAACATATTTCTGTTACTCATAAACAACTTTTACGTTTAGCAATAAGAACAGAAAACTCTTGACTTTGATCATGATGAAAAATGTTCTATTAAGTACAAAATAACAACTACAATTATATACATTTTTTATGTTTGTGCTTGTAAACTGTACTTGCATAAAAAGTGATTGCTTTGGTCACATCAAAACTCAGAAATTACGCTATCAACTAATTTTTGTCGTTATAAAATACACAACTGACTAACACTGAATGATGTGTGGTTCTAATTATTTGAACAACAAGCAACCAAACGAATAAAAGAACAAAGAGCAGTCCTCGGCTCCCAGTTCCTCTGTTACACATTCATTTATGTTTTTTTCTCTACTAATGCAACCAAGAACTCAGGTAATCCTATCATTTACTACGTCATCTATGTAATGTACCAGTACTACCGATCCGTGGTTTTGGTAGAGCGCAACTCCAGCTGAAGTACAATACATAACTGTCCGAAAAGGCTTCCTTGCACCGAGCTAAACTAGAGTTTTTTACAGTTTTTTTGTGGTATCTAATAATGCATCAATAGTATATCGGCGATCAAATCATGTCAAACTTCAATAAGTAAGGAGCTATCCTGCCATTCACTGAAGAGTGTCCCTGATATTACACTCCATGTGATTTAGATCACTGCCATTTTCCCTACTGAGCGAAGTGGCAGAGTTTCTGAAACCCTGAACTCCCACTTGGTAGAAGCGGCATTAAAATACTCATGTGACCATCCTTGATTTTCTTCAATCAGGTAAATCGAATGTCGCCATGGTCCTTTAGGCAAAGTTGTGGATGACCTTATCGTGCAGTCACTCGTCACTAACGATTTCGACAACGAGAGGAGAAACTCCAAGCTTTCAACTGCCACTAGGTCGATATGTAATTCCCGATTGCCAAGTATATGGAGTCAGTCTCTTGTATCACTCACTTTCTTAACTTATTTTCGGACTACATACATGGTAGCGTCGTTCAGATATATTACTTATTGATACTTAACAGTGTAGTAAAGGTACCACATATTGAATAAATATTTTTCAAGGTCGCAATAAACAAAGAAATGATGCTTCATGAAGTGGATGTTACGAAAATTGTAGCAGTACTTCTACCAGCACGTAAACTGTCGTCCGGTAGGACGACCGACCGACGATCCACCAAGACCGTGGCCCGGCTCAAGTGATGCGTGGCGGCAATGGTTGGGCGAGCCATGTCGATGCAGACCTCACAGCTCCAACCCGACTGCACTAGTGCCGCATTGCAACTCCCCGACTGGCAGGTCCGGACTGCGCTCTAGATGCGTTCCAAATGACTGGCAGACCCGAACTCGCAACCCAAACTCCTTTACGACACACAACGACAGGGAAGTAATAGCAGTCGAGCTAAAGAGAGGATGCACTTGTGCTGAAGACATGGCTTCCAGTCAGGGGGTAAGTCGTTACTGGCTTGAAGAATGTTGAATCTGTGGGTGTCAGTCCAAAGACACTGGGTCCAAGGTTCGATTCCAGACGCTGATTAGATTACAATTTAAAATGATCAGACTTCTCGTATAAGCAGTCACCATCTTTCTGCAAACGACCTTGTCGGAAGAAGGTCGTGTGGAGAGTGGTTCAGGGAGTCCTCTTGTCCTTCGGGTGAGAAGCTGATACTAAAGGCGGAAGAATCAGCAATGATCAACATCATGAGGGTGCAGAAGGCACTGGAAAGCACGGCATGAAAGATGTATAAAGTCTATCCAGAGGACATGCAGCCTTCAAAAAGCAATTTTATGATGCCTTCCAAAAGCAATTTTATGATTACTAGTTCCTTCACGTGGTATTGCGGAAGTAAACTGGCTGCACCGTCTTTATCTTAAAATAGTCATAAACCACCTTCCACTATCCTGAACTAGTTAAGATGTTTCTGACAAATTTTAATAAGCTCGAAGACATTTTCCATATGTCAGAAAACGAGTCGCAGAAACTAATACGTCAACAAACCACAGATTTGTCCCCTCACTGTCTATAACAAACTACGTAAGTTTAACGTCCTGTTATGCAGGGTGAAAAGTATTTAAACCGACAAACTCTGGGAGGCTGTAGGGGACATCAAAACAAATATTTTTCCCTAATGTCATTTTTTCCTATGAGTAGTATTTAAACCGCTAGAGGAAGATTTCTCTGGCGGCGAATTACTTAAACCAACAAACACTTTTCCATTTTTTATGGCCAAGAGACAACTCATTAACACAACCCAATTTCAATTACAGTAGATTTTCAAAAATGCCTCCATTGACACGTAAACAAAGGTTACAGCGTCGGATCATGTTCTGTTTGACACGGGCAAAAACCCCAGGAGTATCCTGGATTGTTCCTGCTGCTGCTACTATCCGGGCAACCAGATCCTCTTCTGATGCAACAGGAGTTGCGTAAACAAGGTTGCGCTTCTCTTCCCACACAAAAAAGTCCAGAGGGGATATATCTGGGGACCGAGCAGGCCATGGTACACGACCACCTCTGCCAATCCACGTTTCTGGGAACCGTCGGTCCAAGAAATCGACGCACACGACGACCGAAATGTGCCGGCGCCGGTCATATTGGAACCACATGCGTTGTCTTGTAGGGAGCGGGACGTCTTCCAGCAATTCTGGCAATGCTCTGGCGAGAAAATTGTAACAGTGCTTGCCATTTAATGGCCTAGGTAGCAGATACTGCCAAATTCAACAGTCCCCAACAACACCGACCCACACATTAACGAAGAACCGCACTTGATGAGCGCTAGTAACTGTGGCATGTGGGTTATACTCACTCCAAACATGCGAATTGTGCACGTTGAAGAGACATCACGCACGAACGTGGCTTCATTAGAAAGCAACACAGAGTATGGAAATGTAGGATGCATTTCACACTGTTCCAGGTACCACTGCGAAATCTGTGCTCTGGGTGGATAATCAACTTTTTCCAGGTTGTGGACACGCTGTAAGTGAAATGGACGTAACAATTGCTCTCGAAGGGCTGTTCTTACATTCGTCTGATTAGTCCCCATGTTGCGTGCAATTGCACGAATGCTGATTGAAGGATCCCGCTCCACATGCTGCATGACAGCTTCCCCAAATTGCAGCGTTCTTACCGTGTGACAGCGTCCCTGTCCAGGTAATTTGCTAAATGACCCGGTCTCACGCAGACGTTGGTACGCAGTAGCAAAGATCGTATGTTGCGGGATACGGCGATTAGGATATTGTTGTTGATAAACCGGCTGTGTAGCTCGTCCGTTGTGGTGCGCTGCGTAGTACGCAGCAGCCGCATCAGTGTACTCACTCCAGGTGTATCGCTCCATTAGTAAACAGAGACAATGCACTATTACACTGGTGAACAGCAGTTGCCTACAGCGTAATACGCCCTCTAACAGCTGAAGATCGTAATACAGTTCTAACAACTGAAGAACGTAATATGGCCTCTACCGATGTAAATAATTCTCATAGGAAAAAATGACATTAGGAAAAAATATTTGTTTTTATGTCCTCTACAACCTCTCAGAGTTTGTCGGTTTAAATACTTTTCACCCTGTATACAGTTCGCACGCCATTGCCATTCAATACAACCGAACACTCCGAACTGTGACTTGAGGCTTGAAAGTAAGCAGTTTCAAAATGATGCAGGTTGCGGTAATTATCCTGAGACCTACAGCTACGTACATACTTCGTAAGCCATCATATGGTGCATGGCGGAGGATACCTTGTACCACTACTGTCGTCCGCCTGCCTGTTCCAGTCGTAAACGGAGCGAGAGAATAATGGCTGTTTTTATGCCTAAATACGAACCCTAAGTTTTCCTACATCTTCGGGGTCCTTACGCGAAATTTATGTTGACAGCAATAGAAAAATTTCTTCGATAGTTTTACGCGAGGACACCGCCGTCTTCCCTAGAAGATTTCCCATTTGAGTCCACGAAGTATCTGAATAATACTTGCGGATCGATCTGACCTAGCTCTAACAAATCTAGCAGCAAGCCTCTGAATTTCTTCAGTGTCTGTCTTTTATACGACCTCGAGTGGATCCCAAGCACTCTCGCAGTACTCAAGAGTTCGTCGCATTAGTGCTCTATACATGCCCCTTCCTCTTTTCTTTTTTTCTTTTTTTGAGTCATCAGTCTTCTGACTGGTTTGATGCAGCCCGCCACGAATTCCTCTCCTGTGCCAACCTCTTCATCTCAGAGTAGCACCTGCAACATACGTCCTCAATTATTTGCTGATCTATTCCAGTCCCTGTCTTCCTCTACAGTTTTTACCCTCTACAGTTATCTCTAGTACTGTGGAAGTTATACCCTGATGTCTTATCAGATGTCCTAGCGTCCTGCCCCTTTTTCTTGCCAGCGTTTCCCACATATTCCTTGTCGATTCTGGGCTGAACCTCCTCATTCCTTACCTTATGAGTCCACAAAGTTTTCTACATTCGGCTGGAGAGCCACATGTCAAATGATTCCATTCTCTTCTGTTCCGGTTTCCCCACAGTCCTTGTTTTACTACCGTACAAACGTGCTGTGTTCTAAACGTAAATCTCAGAAATTTTTTCCTCAAATTAAGGCCTATGTTTGAAACTAGTAGACTTCTCTTAGCCAGTTCTAGACTGCCTTTGATGTTCTCCTTGCTCCGTCCGTCACTGGTTATTTTGCTGCTTACGTAATACATTTCCTTTAGTTCATCTACTTCGTGTCATCAAATCTGATGTTAAGGTTTTCGCTTATCTCATTTCCGCTACTTCTCATTACTTTCGTCTTTATACGATTTATTCTCAATCCATGTTCTGTACTCATTAGACTGTTCATTCCATTCAGCAGATCATGTAATTCTTCTTCACATTCATTCAGGCAAACAATATCATCAGAGAATCGTATCATTGGTATCCTTTCACCTTGAATTTTAATTCCACTCCTGAACCGTTCTTTTATTTCCATCACTGCTTCTTCGATGTACGGTTTGAACAGTATTGGCTAATACTACATGCCTGTGTCACTCTTTTTAATCCAAGCACTTCGTTCTTGGTCGACCACTCTTATTATTCCCTGTTGGATCTTGTACATTTTGTATATTACCAGCCTCTCCCTGTAGCTTAATCCTATTTTACTTGGAATTTGGAACATCGTGCATTATTTTTACATTGTCGAACGCTTTTTTCTGTCAACAATTTATATGAACCTTTCTTTTGTCTTGCATCCATAGTCAACTTCAGGATCAGAACTGTCTCACTGGTGCCTTTACCTTACCTAATGGCAAGATGATTTTCATCTAATACATCCTCAATTTTCTTTTCCATTCTTCTGTATATTATTCTTGTCAACAGCTTGTTCGTGTGAGCTGTAAACTTATTGCGCTATAATTCTTGCATTTGTCAGCTCTTGCAGTGTTCATCATTGTATGAATGATATTTTTCCGAAAGTCAGATGGTGTATCGTCAGACTCAATCGTTCTACAGATCAACGGCAATAGTTTTATTACTGCTTCTCACAATGATTTTAGAAATTCTGAAGGGTTGTTATCTATCCCTTTTGCCGTATTTGTTCTTAAGTCTTCCGAAGTTCTTTTAGATTCTGATTCCAATACTTGATCCAAGATATCTTCTAAATCAACTTCCCTTTCTTCTTCTATCACATCAGACACATGTTTTCCCTCATACGGGCCTTCAATGCATTCTTTCCATCTACCCGCTCTCTCGTTTGCATTGAAAAGTGAAATTCTCGTTGCACTCTACTGTTACCACCACTGCTTTTTATTTCACGCCGCGCGGGATTAGCCGAGCGGTCTCAGGCGCTGCAGTCATGGACTGTGCGGCTGGTCCCAGCGGAGGTTCGAATCCTCCCTCGGGCATGGGTGTGTGTGTTTGTCCTTAGGATAATTTATGTTAAGTAGTGTGTAAGCTTAGGGACTGATGACCTTAGCAGTTAAGTCCCATAAGATTTCACACACATTTGAACATTTTTATTTCACCGCAGGTTGTTTTGACTTATCCATATGCTGAATCTGTCTTTCTGAGAATCATTTCTTTTTCGATTTCTTCACATTCTTCATGTAGCCATTTCGTATTCGTACCCATATACTTCCTATTTATTTCATTATTTAGCGCCTTGTATTTCGGTACTCCTGAATAACACTCAACATTTTTACTCCTGAATTTCCCTGAGTATTTTTGTACTTCCTTCTTGCATCGATCAAGTGAAGTATTTCTCCTGTTACCTATGGTTTCTTTGCAGTTACCTTCTTTATACCTATGGTTTTCTTTGCAGCTTCTATGATTGCTCTTTCTAGAGGTATCCGTTCCTCTTCAACTGTACAGCCTTATGAGCTATTTCTTATTGTAATATTCATAACTTTAGAGACCTTCAAGCGTATCTCTTCATTCCTTAGAACTTGGTTTTGCGTCTTCGTGACTGATCTCTTAAACTTCAGCCTAGTCTTCCATCACTACTACATTGTGATCTGAGTCTATATCTGCTCCTCGGTACCCCTTGCAATCCAGTATCTGATTTCGGAATCTCTGTCTCATCATGATGTAATCTAACTGAAATCCTCCCGTCTCTCCCGGCCTTTTCCAAGTATATCTCCTCCTCTTCTGATTGTCGAATAATGTATTCATTATTACTAGCTGAAATTTATTACAGAACTCAATTAGTCTGTCTCATTCGTCATTCCTAGTACCAAGCTCGTATTCTCCTGTATCCTTTTTCTTGTACTCCTTCCTCTACAACATCAATTCAGTCCCTCATGACTATTAGATTTTCATCTTCTATTTCGTACTGTATCACTCGGTCAATATCCTCATATACATTCTCTATCTCTTCAGCTTCAGCTTGCGACATTGGCATGTATACCTGAACTGTCGCTGTCGGTTTTGATTTGCTGTCGATTCTGATGACAACCCTATCACTGAACTGTTCATAGTAACTCACTCTCTGACTTACCTTCTTGTTCATAACGTAACCCACTACCATTTGCAGCTGCTTTCGATATTACCCTTAACTCTTCTGACCAGAAATCCTTGTCTTCTTTCCATTTCACTTTTTTCTGGATTCCCTTCCACGTTCAAGTTTCTGACATACCACGCCCCGTCTCGTAGAACGTTCCTTTTCTTTGGTTATTCAGTCTTATTCTCATGGTGAGCTCCTCATTTGCAGTCCCCTCCCGGGCTTCCGAATGGCGGACTATTTCGGAATCTTTTGCCAACGGAGAGTCATCATGACACTCTTTTCAGTTACAGGCTGTGGATACTCATTATGTGTCTTTAATTCAGTGGTTTCCATCGACTTTTGCATCCTCATGCCGTTGATCATTCCTGATTCTTCCACCTTTAGGGGAATTTTCCACACCAAGAAGGGCGAGGGAGTGCCCTGAGGGCAGGAGAGTGCCATGAACTTCTGTCCGCTCATCTGCTCTTTTTGACATTTATGTAAATCTAGATTAATCTCTTCAATTGTATATAAATTTTTATTATTGTTCGCTGTAGTTTCAATCACTACCTCACCGCTTGTTTCTTAATGTAAGATAAGAATTAAAAGCAAATCATTATTTTTAAGTTTCTTATTTCCTTTGTATCTCAAGTTGATATCCATCAAAAATTGAAGATGCAAATAACTAATTATTTTTGAATATATGTTAACTAAATTAATTTTAAATTCATAATGAGGCAGAATGAGGAAGTCTTCGGCCGCTATTGCTGATGATTTTTATTCAAAATGTAAGCAGTGGCAAGGTTCGAACCAAGGTCCGACGACCTTTTGATTACTGATCAAAGAGACTACAATTTTTCTTTTTTTAATCCTCTCCTGAGAACAGGAAAGTGATTCAAAAAAATGAAGGAAAATTGTCACTACCAGTTCTACTATAAATTAAAAAAAAAGAAGACACCACTGCAGTCGTTGGCCCCTATCTAATCCTACTTCCAGTACGACTAACCTAGAGCTATAAGGGGGACAGATAGGTAGCATAAAAGGGAAGGATGAAAGGGAAGGAAACCGCAGAGAAGCCATGAAAATTTAGTATAATTACCTTTTTTGAGAGCTTTGATTAGCAGGTCCTGCGTCGGCCGGTATGTCCAAACGTGTCCTCTCGTTGAGTGGGCGTAAATTCCGTTATGGGTTATGTTGGGTCCCGGTAGGTTATACCAGTTTTCAGCTTCTCATGGTTGGACATTGCAGGAGTGAGAGGATCATAGAAGGTGCTCCCTAAGAACTTGGAGAATGTTTCTTATAGAGGGAGTTGCTTGTTAGAACGCAGTGTCGTTCGTTGAGATAATTCCAATACCATGGTACGGAATTACTGCCAGAATTAAAAAGATAACGGATCGTTTGGCCACAGATCCAGTTCACAGAGTGAGTTTTGGGTTGGGTAAAAAGTACCCTCCATGAATAAGTGGTTGTGGATTGCTATCTGAAGGAGGAAATTGGCGAGTAGAAAACACCAAAATACGCCGTGCAAGCGTCCAGACATCGGGTGCTGGACCATAGTGGAACCACTGGTCATCTTTGTCGTCCACTCCACAGAGGGGTGAATAGGTTAGATGGATATCATGCAGTCGATGTGGGTTCACTTGTTTGCCATTCACTGTGATATACCACGCTGATGGGACGTCTGATTCGAGAAAACATCCGTGGACCGCTTTCCATACGTGCCGCCACACGTATGGGGTTGGGCGGGAGGCACTGTTATATTACTTTGTAAACTGTTTTCCTCTGGCACAAATTTGTAAGTCGCGATGACCAGTAGACATCACTGAAGTCCAGGAAAAATAGTCAGATATACGAGAACGGGGCTGGAATGGTCGAGGCCAAAACTGCGGCAGACGAAGTGATCGGCGCAAAGTCTTGGAATAGGAGTCTAGTTGTGAGGCTCTGCAGGCAACGATGCCAGAGTTTGAATTGGGAGCTGATGTACAGGGCTGTGACTCTGATCGGCACATGTTTTAGTTCCACCCCGCAACGGTCCAATGGGAGCGCAAGGGAGTCAGTCATATTGCACTTTGAATGACATCCCTAAGCTGACGAAAGTGCCCAAAGACATCAACAGACGTCGGATCAGGAGAGTTGGTGGTGGTAGTACCTGAGCCGTTTGTGGTACCCGGGAGGCATGATAAATGTTCACATATTACGCTCATTGGATCATTGGATAAAGTCGCTGGCTCGTAGCATTTGACCTGCAAGGCTTGCTCCACCTGTTGCGGACGCCTACCGTTGATAGCCGATGAGCGACGGAGATCGGATGTAAATTCAATGCCAAGACATTGAACGATGGTGGCGACGCTAAGGGGGGCGACGCTTCTCTCCGGTAGGACCTCACCAACGAACAAGACCTTGGATTTGGATACATTGAGAGAGCTGGCAAAGCTTCGCCGTAAATCGCCATCCATGTGAGGAATGCTCGAACTTCATCCTCACTGCGCAGATAAAGGACTAGATCCTCTGCATAGTCCATGCAACAGAAATGGTGCCTGTTCAACATCATACCTTCCAGACATTGGCGCAGTCCCTGGAGCAGGGGTTCCAAAGCGAAAGCATATAAAATCGTGGAAAGGGGGCAGCCTTGCCGGACAGATCGTGCTACGACTGGGGAAGGCGTGGGGCGACCATTGTCCATGATTCTGGAGGTCTCACCCTCAAAAGGTGCAAAACCACTGAGTACCGCTATAGAGACCCATATGCTAAAGAACTATCCACAGAAAAGAGTAGTCAACACGGTCAAAGGCCTGGCTAAAGTCCAGCGAAGCCGAGGCACCAGGGAGACATTGGTAACGAGCAAATGCTATCATGTCTCTGTAATGGCAAAGGGAAGTCAGGTCGCAGAATATAATACAACACGCACCCTTCTTGAGTCGCAACGCCAGCAGCCGTGTAAATATTTTCATTCCGCTATTGAGCAACGTGACTGGTCGATAATCATGGACCATCGATCGTCCGTGCAATTTGTGAATGGTGTAATGATGTCATCGAGAAAGCTGTTAGGGACCACTGTCATCGGAGGCATCAGATCCTGAGCGATGGTCGTCCATATGGAAGCCAACAAAAAGTCAAAGACTTTGTAAAATTCGATAGAGATACCATTGGGTCCAGAGGATCTTTTATCAGATCCCACCATGATAGCATCGAGTACTTGATCTGTGGTCACATCTTCTTGGAGTTCATGCACTATCTCCACCAGGCTTGTAGCAAGCCATGCGATCTCAGTTATCACCTCTGTGGAATGCGGTGCAGCTGCATACAATCAAGCAAAATGACTGTAGAGAACACAAAAGATGGTTTGTTTGGTTTCATGCTGGTGACCTTCCATATCAGTGAGGATGTGGATCAGAGTCCTGCATCGTCGTTGTCTTTCCTGGAGGAGGTGGCACATTGATTAATGTCCTTGAGATATCTGATTAGAGGGTCCAGATGGGACTACAGTTCCTTCCAGGTGACAGTGCATGATCAAGAGATGTGCACCTTCGTTCGATGTACCATCATCTGCTGAGAAAGGCATCGTCTTACAGCCACAGAGAATGAAGTAATAAACGTGCAAGGTATTAGTTCACCATGCGTTGACTTCCTTACCATAACTCAACAATGTTATATGAAGGGTCAGCTTTGGACACGAGGGCCACGAAGATAATGTGGAGTCATGGGCGTCGTGACGACTCCACCATCGTGCCACACGTCCTCGACGATTAAGCGACAGTCTGGAGAGATTGGGTGAGAGACATTGAATTTCCACAGATCACAAGTATGCCACACACATTGTCGGGCGAGAGAGACTTTGCAGATGTAAGCGTCATGGTCTGAAAAGGCTAAGGGCCAGACTTTTACATGGCGGCTGCCGTCAGCATAGGGGCCAGGTGGGATAGATGCGGTCTATGTAGCTTGACGAGTGAACGGTGTAAAATGTGTATCCTGTTTGCATTCTGTGGAGCTTTGTCCAGGTACCAATGAGTTGCAGGCAATCGATGATCACCGAGAGAGCTGCACAAGATGAATGCCATGGAAGTTTGTCAGCTGGTCGAGTTGAAGTCCACAACACTGAGCACCAAATCGTGTTTTGGGCATGTGAAAAGCTGTGTGACCTCCATGGCGAAGAATGTATGTCGGTCAAGACGGTGGCTAGAGACAGACAGTGTCTACATATTAATGATGTGCACATCAAATAGGGTGAGGGCCATCCCCTTGCTGTGGGGAGGTATACACTGTCCCATGCAGGGAGCCTGTGATGTAGGAGGATGGCGACGCCGCTACCAGTGTTGGAGACATGAGAAACATGAGCATTATACCTGGTGGGCACTTGGAAGTCAGCAATGAACACCTGCTGCAAGAGTACAATATCAACATCTGCAGACTAGATAGTGTCTCGGAACATGGCCTGTTTGTGAGGGGCTCGCATGGTGCCTAGATTCATTGTGACAACACGATATTGCTGCAGACAGTCGCTTGCAGTTGATGCAAAATGCCTTATGTAAGCATCCGGCAGGTGTAGATCCGCCTGGTCTGCCGCAGTGGCCATGATTACTGGCAGGGCGCCAGATCAGGCACCTCTGTGGGGTGAACCAGCTCAGAGATGCTGGTGGTCTGATCTGCTGCTTCTTCAATATAATCGGCCTAGGATACTGTACTTTTGAAGTGGTGAAGCGGGTGCTTCGGCAAAAACTCTGGTGGGTCAGTCGTCCTCATCTACTGGCAACATTGAGCATTTGTTCTGGATTGAGAGAGGACCTGTCGCAGGAAGGGCACGTGGAAAGGTCGTCACGTTGTGACTCGAGACAATATGGGTCAATGTCAGACATCTGTTCGTCATCTCCCGATGTCATCTGAAGGAGGGCGTCGCCGGAGGGTGTTCGACAGCTATCCTTGCACTTCCGAAACGACCGCTGTTTCCTGATGTGTTGCTCCAAATCAGAATGTGGTCGCCCATCGACCAATGCCATACTCGTTTGGATAAAAGCAGAAGTCGGCACGACATCTAGTTCAAACAGGGTCATGCATCAAGGACCTGATATTGGATGGGCCTGGTGCGAGCACTGGAGGTGACGCCATGCTGGTCTCGTCGGTACATTGTGCTGCGTGGGGTGGCGTTGACGAGGCTTCAGGCGTGTCCCGGAGTGGCGTGGTAGGGTTCTGTGCTACCGTTGGGTAGGGGACATGTAGGAATGTGAGCATCAATGCCAGGGTCACTTCACTCAGGCGTCTGTATCAAACGTCGGTGTAAACATTCTGGTTGGACATGTCCTTCCTGGCCACATACTGCGAAAGTTCGTGGTAGGCCATCGTACACGACGATGGCTCACAAGCCGCCAACATAATTTACGATGGAACATGTTTCGTCAGCTCAATTTTAATCTATTGGACACCACAGGGTAGGTCGTAGATGTTTGCTAGTTCTCCGCGAGGCGACCCAAGACGTTGCCATATGGTCAGAAAGCGGTAATGACCACTTCTTGAAGCGCCTCGAACAGGAGCTCATGCACCCACTAGGTCCGGAGACTGAATACCGCATGGTCCACCATCACCACACCTACATTTCCATCAGAGTCCTGTGGCATGTTGTTGGACAACTTCAGCGCACAGCACCTCCGTTTGCAACATTTCTATTCCAATCACTTCCAGGGATTCAAATGCAGATGCTGTCGTATTAACTGTTCAACTTCAAAGGATCTTGGTCGTGGATGTCCGACCTGAAACGTTACTTTGAGCGTCGCATGGCGGTAAGAGTGCACCATGATGTACGTTATTAGTAGACTCTATATACACAGATACCGCGACGCGGAAGTAAACGACTCCGAGGGCAGAGCTCGGGCCGGCGCGCGGAGCAGTTCCGCACGCTATCACAGCTTATAGCCGACGCCTCTTGGTCACTGGTGAAAGCCTCGGTCTCCTTTATAGATGAGCAACATTTTCCTAAAATTCTCGCACTAACCCAAAGCCGTACATTCGCCTTCACTGTTACCGACTTTAGCCTCATCCAATATCGTATCATTTTGCAACGTTACGCCTAGATATTTAATTGACGTGATTGTGTCAAGCAGCACAGCACTAATACCGTATCCAAAAGAATTACACTGGATGTTCTAGCATAGACCACAAGAAACACAGATGCCAATGTAACTAACCAATGTTGCCAGCATTCTGCCATCTATTAATGGGTTCTTGTGCAGCTCGAAAATTTGCGAAATTTCCAGAAATAAAACATAGATTGGTAAGCATGAGACAGCATGCACTAAGAATATGATCCAAGACGCCACGCATAAAGGCGGAATTTTTCGGTGCTCATACCTTGGTTTCTCTTGGGATGAAAAGATAGGTCAAGTGTTTTTGATTGCTCTTTGGCTAGGAACCTTTTATATACTCAACAGAAGGATCATCTTTCTGCAACTATCCTACAGTACAGCGTCAGTTTTGAATATTTGACTCTTCTTCTAGCTGAAGCAAATGGAGCCAGTCGCTTGATTCTTTTGCATTGGATGTGGTCTAAGGTGGACATTAATTGGCTTATGGAGGCAACATTAAGTTCATGGGCAGTTTCTGACAAAACCAGAAAACAGCGTTTCCACCACTTTATCGCCGTCAGCAACGGGTATCTAAATAACTAATCACAGCAAATTGTTTGGATTTTAAATACATTTTGAAGAAGTGCTACCTTCCCATTTTCAAGAATCTTTATCCGTTATCGAGAAAAATCCCGAAAATATGCTTTTTGGGTACCAAAACCGAGCCACGGATTCCAAGACGACAGTGCGCAGCAAATGAGTGTAACTAATGATGTATTTCTAAGACCAAAACCTCAAGAAACTTTGAACATTTTCTTGATATCTTTATCCGTTTCCGGAATACGGATGTTCAAATTTACCCTACTTCTACACGTAAAACAGACACGTAAAATCCATTGTGAAGTGAAAATGTATTTTAAAAAGTGACGCAGCACTGAGAAATACTCTAAAGTGTCTCCATTATCGTCAGAAAAGTTCTGTGAACCCCATATTTTGGTACTGAAACATATGCAAAATTTTTATGCTCTTAGAATCCGGTCTGAGGTGTAAAATTAGATTTGCCTTATTTCCGTATCGTATAACTGAACTATGAAAATTTTACTGACCCGTTAAGTTCTTTTCATATGAGTGACATACCTCGCTGTGCCAGAGAAAAGAATGGAACCAGCGAAAAAATGCTCCTATCGGAAAACATAAAAAGCTAGTATGCTCCTGATTTAAAAGACTCTGACTGAAAAGTAGGGTACCAGCTGCCTCATTCTGCGTGCCTCAGTACCATTAAAAAATTTTCCAGAAAATTTGGTATGCGAATATATTCGCACTTTGTTATGCTGAGAGAGGCGGAGAAATAATACATATTGGAAGGTAGTAGTTTTGCAGAAAGAGCAAAAGAGACAATTACAGTGTGAGAGAAAGAGAGGGACGCAGTAGTAGTGGAGCATAGTTGATAGGGACAGAATAGTGCTAGGAACAGAGTGAAGGAGACAGCGCCAGTGGGAAAGGAATAAAGAAAAGGTGAAAATAGAAGTGGGTGAGAGCCATTCACAATGGGATGAGAGACAGAGATTATGGCAATGACAACGAGTAAGAGAGAATAGTGACAATGAGAAGAGACAGCAGCAGTGGGTGGGAATCAACGTGATAGTAGTAGTAAGCAAGAGAGAGACAGTGACACTGAGACGAGACAGTAGTAGTACAGGACAGAACTAAGAAGACTGTGACCGTGAGACAGGGGTCAGCGACAGACGCAAATAGATTACGACTGCTGCATGAGTGAATGAGAATGGGCAAGTGGGAGTGGATAGGTATGAGCGCCATAGAGCTATGGCCTATTAGATGTGTGAGTTACAGTTAGGGGGAACTTCCTAGAAGATTAAAACTGCATGCTAAACAGAGACTCGAACTGGGGACCTTTGCCTTCCGCCAGCAAGTGTTCTATCGACTGAGCTACCCAAGCACGACTCACGACCCTTTTTCACAGCCTCACTTCGACCAGTACCTCGTCTTCTACCTTCCAAACTTCACAGAAGTTCTTCTGCGAAACTTGCGGAACTAGCACTCGTGGAAGAAAGGATATTACGGGGATATGGCTTTGCCACAGCCTGGGGATGTTTCCAGAATGAAAGGCAAAGGTCCCTAGTTCGAGTTTTGGTCCGGCACATAGTTTTAATCTGCCAGGACGTTTTATATCAGCGCGCACTTCGCTGCAGAGTAAAGACTTCATTCTGGACACAGTCAGGGCAGCTTGTGGAAGTGAGAGGTGAGCTGCATGTCAAAGGGTGCACGATTATGTCCATAAGCCAAAATTTTTGGTAAAATTTTTAAAGGTGCTGAGAAAGGCGGAATGTGGTAGCTGGTACCCCACTTTTCAGTCTTTCGGACAGGAGCATATTTCCCTTTTTTGTGCTCCGACAGGAGCATTTTTCCGTTGGTGTACAAATGCATCAACCGACAGGAACAACTAAGAGCTAGAGAGAGAGAGAGACAGAGAGAGAGACAGAGAGACAGAGAAACCAATGAAACTGGCCGTACAGTTGGGTTCGTCGTTCATCACCACAACGGACCGACGCTGAATGGAACAGGTTCCTCGGAAGGAGGTCGGGGCAGATTCGGGACGACCTTGCGCGTGGCCATAAAGTGAATTCCGGCCGTGAGAGGCGCTCGCAGTAAGAGCCTATTGCTCTCTTCCGAAAGTGATGCGTTTTCACTGGGCCGTGCGCCCGGTTCACATTCCTTTCACGGCGCGTCTGCAAGACAATGGAAAGGGAAACGCCGCTTGTGGGAGCCGCCCTACGCGGTGACAGCCCGGGGAACCAGGTCTGCGCAGCCACTGTTGCTAGCTGGTACACATCTGTCCTAACTGTCCTCAACTACCACCCGTCATTACATCGTTACCCTTTCACGAAACGTGCATGTTTCCACGAAACAAACACTGAAATTAACACGAAGGTTGAATTTGTTGACACCAGAGTAGTGCGACTGAAAACTACAGCGATGTGGTCGTTGCTAAACAGAGAAGTGAATATATATACTTTTCTGCAAAAATTTAAGGACGATATATGAAGTTACGAAACATTTTAACTACTCTGTGGAAATGAAGGACAGTGTGGAAACACGCTGCCAGTGGACTCCCAATCGTGCACAGGAATTTGGATACCACATGGCGTGAGGGTCAGCGTGACTATAGCTTCAAATAGGGCTACTAATATCAAATATCGGCCTTAACTTGAAGAAGAAATTTCTGAGAATGTACGTCTGGAGTCAGCATTGTATGGTAGTGAGACATGGGCTGTGGGAAAACCGGAACAGAAGAGAATCGAAACATTTGAGATGTGGTGCTACAGACGAATGTAGAAAATTAGGTGGACTGATGAGGTAAGGAATGGGGAGGTTCTACGCAGAATGGGAGAGGAAAGGAATATGTGGAAGTCACTGACAAGGAGAAGGGGCAGGATGATAGGACATCTGTTATGACATGAGGGAATGGCTTCAATAGTTCTAGAGGGAGCTGTTGAGGGCAAAAACTGTAGAGGAGGACAGAGGTTGGAATACATCCAGCAAGTAATTGAGAACGTAGCTTGCAAGTGCTACTCTGAGATGAATGAGGTAACACAGGAGAGGAATTCGTGGCGGGCCGCATCAAACCAAGTCAGAAGATTGAGAAGACTGATAAAAAAAATGTTTTACCCCGTGACAGAGTTGAAGGAACGTATGAGACAGAGTGTGTTAGTCAGCGAAGACTTATGTTCGGCTGTGATAGTGTTCTTCACTACAACATGGCCTAGACGCAAAATTTGGGTGATTTCACAAGGTGGAGAACCACTGGGAAACTGGAAGAAGGACAGAGTGTGACAAGTGAATTCCAGGAGTAGTTGGGGA
This sequence comes from Schistocerca cancellata, assembly GCF_023864275.1. NCBI lineage: Eukaryota > Metazoa > Arthropoda > Insecta > Orthoptera > Acrididae > Schistocerca > Schistocerca cancellata. The sequence goes on from NC_064628.1 coordinate 160,097,376, forward strand.
GGGCTCTGAACCACAGGAGCTGCTGCCCGAAGAGCACGAACTGGCCGACCGTGGCCAACTACAGCAAGAGATGACTGATACATTGTACAACAGCCAAGAAGGTGTAATTGCAACCACAGTTAACATGACTGCAATGAACGCAATCTAGTATTCCACACTGGGACGACGACTGTATGCTGGTGTTCTCTCTGCCCGATGACAAATGTGTTATGTTCCTTTGATACCCCTATACCAGGGGCACCATTTGCAATGGTCCCAAGAGCACATGGCCCAAACCAAAGAAAAGTGGGGTCGCATACTCTTCTTGTATGAGTGCAGATTCAGTCTGAGTCGTGTTCTGAACATGCTTTCTTATGGCGAGAAGAGGGAACATATAATGCAGCCCGGAAGATAGTCGAAATTTATAGGTTTGGTGGTTCAGGTGTTAACATGTGGGAGAACATAATGCCTTCCATGTCAGGTATAATCACTGGTCAACGTTATTTGAAAGTGTACTCCTTCCCCGTTTGCGTCTTTTTCAGGGGTACCTGAGCCTGACTTCATTCTCATGGATGTTGGTGCGCGACCACGTCGAACAGTGCTCTTGGAGGAGCTCTTGTTTGGAACGAGAGGATAGCCGGCGAATGGACTGGCCCGCCCGTTCCCCTGACTTAAATTCCACATTCCACGTACCATGTATGGAATCCCTTGGGGAGATATATGGAGCATCTTCACATGCACCAACCACCACCCAGAAATTGTCAAGCGCTGTGGGGGGCCGGAATGTGACTTCTTAGCAAAAAATGGTTCAAATGACTAAGCACTATGGGACTTAACATCTGAGGTCATCAGTCCCCTAGAACTTAGAACTACTTAAACCTAACTAACCTAAAGACATCACATACATCCATGCCCGAGGGAGGATTCGAACCTGCGACTGTAGCATCCGTGTGGTTCCGGATTGAAGCGCCTAGAACCGCTCGGTCACAGCGGCCGGCGGACGTCTTAACACAACATCTCTTTACCAACCTTGTGGCCAGCTTGAGAGTATGTTGGAAAAAATGCATTGCTTCCCTTGGTGGTCACACATCCTGTTAATAACCATTTCCCGCCATTTTCAACGTTTAAGAAATAATAACAAACCGCGGTGACAGTGCGGTTACTGCTCTGAATTGTGAGTTCTGTTCGTCTCACTGCGTATGTTCCAGTTATCTTCAGTGATATACTCTAGCAGATCTTTTTACTTCGCAGCAGCACATCACGTGTAACTTACTTTCGTTCTTAAGTTTAGCACATCAGTGTACGTTGTGGAACAGGAGTTACTGGGCGTGGCTCGGGATTGGGTTTGCGTAACATCGTGGGAAAATGCAATCATAAACAATTAAGATCGCATACACCATAAGCAACGACGAAATAACTCGGCGCTCAGGGAAACATGTGTTACTTACGAACTAATGCTGATAAAAATCTTTTGATTAATTAACTCTTATAGAATCAAACAACGCTGCAACGAAGGAGCAGAAATGAATGGTTGGTTGGTTGATTTGAGGGGAGGGGACCAAACAATAGGTCATCGGTCCTATCGGATTAAGGAAGGGGAAGTCGCCCGTGCCCTTTCTTAGGAATCATCCCGGCATTTGCCTGACCGACTTGTCACGGTCCGTGCGGCACTCCCCGTCGGAGGGTCGAGTCCTACCTCGGGAATGGGTGCATGTGTTGTCCATAGAGTAAGTTAGATTAAATAATGCGTAGGCCTAGGGACCGATGACCTCAGGAGTTCGGTCCCATAAAACCTTACCAAAAATTTCAGTTTACTAATAGACATAGTATCAGTAATCAGACGCTCTGAGCTTGTCAGATTATAACACAAGAGCATGAATAAAAATACACAAATAACATCGTGCACAGTGAAAGAAAACGAGACATTCAATACCAGATCTTACCATAAAAAGAAAAGAAAAAAGTACCAACCTAATTCAATACTAAAGAGACGAAACAAGAGAGGCAACATTTACGATTGAGCCAATGATGTATACATTCCGCGGCCTACAGAATATCAGAAAGATAAAGCAATGAAATCCAATAGCAACGGCAATATAATTGTGGCTAGGCACATTTTCTTCAGTTGGTATACTAGGCCCAACAGCGGCCTCCGTGTGTTCCACATTATAATCAATAGATTACTCAAATAGGCCAGCTCTGTCTGCCTCCTTCGCTTTGCAGGCAGCACTTACCACAGCTACACATGCTGATGCAACTTCCGTGCATAAAAAAAATAATAAAATGCCACTGTAGCCAGCTCTTCACTTCCGGCTACGCTGTATTCCTTGTCGTTGTTTTTGTGGTCTTCAGTCCTGAGATGGTTTGATGCATTGGTTTGATGTAGATATTTTTTGGACTGTGCAGCTGTTTGTATAAATTTCCTATATTGTTCTGTCCTTTATGTAATAGTAATTTCTGTAAAGCCTAATAGATGGCTCCTATACTTCATCTGCTCGACTGCTCCGTAATTGCAAAAATACATTAAGCTCTCTTCCCTTGTAATTGGTTTTATAATTAACTGTCGTTTTTTCAATTATTTCTCTTACAATGTTTCAATTGGAGACGTGTCACCGTCAGCGCCCTATATGCGGCGTTATTTGTATTGTTTTCGTGGTAGCAACACAAGCCACAGGGCCGATCATTCAGATGTTATTCCGAGCTAGGTATACGTGGAACGTGTTTTATTTTTAAACTGAGCATAGCTCTTCTTTATTCTGACCATTGCTTTCCTCTATATTCTGGCCATTGCTTTCTCACAATGTAATTTTACGTAAGTAACCTTTGTACTTCATGACAACTCTCGTCTTTGTTAACGTGTTTTTTGTCATACTTTATTTTCTTTGTACTTTTTTAAAGTTACTCAAAATTTCATTCAGATAAAGAAACCCTTCGTAGGTGTGGAAATCTCGATCAATTGTGCCAAACAGTTATTTGAAACCGGTTGTCTGTATACTTCCTATGCTTGAAAACATTAATGATAATCGGCGGTGAGAATGTAAACTGCCATTTGGGTTTATTTACAGAAAGCTCGTAGATCGTATGCAAACAAAGACAGAGCTTGAGTGACGTGGCTGGTACCCATGGAGACGGCATGGGAGTATCGATATGCACCATCCAGCGGAAGACGCTTACAGAGCTCCGACAGTAACTGGCGTTAAAATGTACTGGCATGAATACAGGGAGTAGAGGTTATTGCAAACTGCTCGTGTATCGTGATGTTGCCAATAAATACAGTCTTGTAGTCAACACTGTTTTTAGTTCAATTTTAAAAGACGAATGTACAACAGTTTACGGCACGATGTAGAAACCCATCAGCCCACGGGAACATTCAAGAGAGAGATCAATGAAAAATGAAACTGACGATATGCTGATGACTCATTCGTAGTTGAGCTGCGCGGTGAAGATAACTTCGTGGAGTCTGTTGAACATCTTAACTCCATTCATAAGAATATGAGGTTCATCATAGGGCAGGAGATGAATGTTTGTCTACCGTTATCGGATGTATTCGTTCGACGTTTAGAGCATTTCGTGTACCATCAGCCCATCCGTACTGATTCATACTTGCAGGTGTCCAACTGTCGCCAGCCTTCGCAAACTATGAGTGTGCTTAAAACTTTAGTACACTGAATCCTTGTAGTGTTCGACACTGGCAACCTGCAGGACGATCAAGCACACTTGGGACAGGTATTCAGTAAAAATGGATATACGAAACATCACAGTAAAGAAGAGCTTAAAGCGAAAACGCCAGACGAAGCGAAGGAAGAGCAAGAGGAACGAGAAGTAGTCTACGGCCTTTCTACCGTATGTGGGAAACGTAACTTCAAAAATTGCCGAACAACGAAGAAGCATAAAGTGAATGCCATCTTCCACCCACCGGTCAAATTAGCAGCTCTTCTGGGATCTGTGAAAAATAATCTGCTTTTAAGAACTGTGGGTATTTATGAAATTCCCAGACAGAGTGATAAATGTTACATAGGACAAACAAGTCGCACTGTGCAGAACGTTGCATCGAACATCGGAGACAAGCCCACCTTCTGCACCTCAATAACTCTGCAGTGGCTGAACATTGTATTTCCATTAGTCATCCCACGGATGACGGGCAAGTTGAGATACTGGCCACAAACTCAGCGTATAGCGAATCAATGGTCAAGGAAACTCTGGACAAAGAGCTCAACCGAGATGAGGGTTTCCAGTTCGACGAATCAGGGAGTACTTCCCGTCTACGCTGTTGTAGTAATTATTGTTCTGAGTCTTCGCTGTCTGGCATTCCAATACACGCCACACGTTTTAATAATCAACCACATAAGTCGTAAGCACTACAGATTTACTGGTTGGCACAAGTAAGAGTTTGCTGACAGAGTGTTGCACCGACAGTAATTACGATAGTTATATGATAATATGTTTGATGAAGAGTCTTCTAGGGTTGACAGCGCATGCTTGCTGCTTGCTTATTTTTGGCTGTCCATAATGGCGTAACACATTTAAGAAATTGATAATGCGATCTTGTCTTCCCGGAATATTTTGCGGTTTTCAAATTAAATAAAGCACATATTTGAATAAATGGTGCGTCGTAATCTCCGTATTAATATCATGATAGAGGTATGTATGCTTTCACAGCCGATCTGAATCCCAAAAGATCTGCTTATCAATCAGCCGGTTTGTGACGTGTTCTGAAGGTATGCTGCTGTTCGCTGCCCTTGTCCACAGATCTTCGCCGTCTGAGAAGAGGTTACCAAGAAGCATCGCATTCTTGTCGCATGGAGCTCAGAGTAAATCTTCTGAAAAAAAAATCACATATTCCTGCCGGTATATCACTACTGCTCGGGTTAATCACATAACTTGCTAACGTTTTCTGGGGTATATCAAACAGCACTATTAATTTTCTAAAAATCAAACGTGTTCAAAATTCGAGTAGAAAATGTACTTTTGTCACGTGTTCTGCACTTACAGTAATTTTATTTAGCGTTTTATAATTTTTGTGCTTTGGTACTGGAACTGGTGTATTATTGCGATAATTTCATCTATACGTATCTATAATTTCTTTGCCAGTTTGTACTTCTTGTTCGAAGTACACGGATTTCTTTCATCGACAGCAGGAAGACAAGGTAGAGTGTAGGAGGAGATAAAAATTTCTGTCCATTCAGTATCTATCGTCAGAGGTAACTAATGTGACAATAATGTATCCACTGAGGACTGCACAGATCATTATGTATTTTTGTTGATAATTTAATGCTCAAATGCTAAATTTTCTAATGTACAAAAACTGCTGTACTTGGTAAACTGTCATTCTCTTCAAATTCGTAAATGCAGAGTGAATCCGGGAGAAAAGTACATGTTTTGGAGGATGATACATGCTTTTGGGGATGATAGTATTAGTAAATCCCAACATGAACATGCCCTACTCCGAAAGGCTCTTGAGACAGAACACATTTAATGTACATTGTTATTTATTTTCCTTATTATTCGAACATTTTCATCGTTTACAATGTATCGCAGTAGTGTAGAGGAAGTTGAGAAAAATAATTTGACACACGACACTTGTAGTATATCAAGTCGGGAAACTACCTCAAACTCGCCTATAAAAACTGCCTAAACTACAGCGACGCACGTTCCGCGACATGTTCTATAGTTACGAACTTTTTTGTAGGAAATTTAACATAGTTTTGTACTGGAACATTTTCTCGCTGTGTGTGTGTGTGTGTGTGTTTGTGTGTAGGGAGGGAGGGGCGGTGTGATATCCGAGTTTTTCAAGAAAAACGTACGAAATTGATATTAAATGTATTCTATCTTGGAAATAATTCGGAATAGGGCCTATGTACGTATGAAGTTCTTTTGTTCAGACACGCTAACACTACCACTCTTCAAAGCACGTACCTTTCCTGCTGACTAGCCCTGAATATTTGCATTAACGGCAGAATTTACTTTTTAAATTTGCTACGTACATAGAAATCCACTACATCACTAGCTTTATTCCCGTTTCTGACAGTGAATTTCGTATTAGGCACTATAATATACTACTGGTCATTAAAATTGCTACACCACGAAGATGACGTGCTACAGACGCGGAATTTAACCGACAGGAAGAAGATGCTGTGGTATGCAAATGATTAGCTTTTCAGAGCATTCACACAAGGTTGGCGCAGGTGGCGAAACCTACAACGTGCTGACATGAAGAAAGTTACCAAACGATTTCTCATACACAAACAGCAGTTGACTGGCGTTGCCTGGTGAAACGTTGTTGTGATACCTCGTGTAAGGAGGAGCAATGCGTACCAGCACGTTTCCGACTTTGATAAAGGTCGGATTGTAGCCTATCGCGATTGCGGTTTATCGTATCGCGACATTGCTGCTAGCGTTGGTCGAGCTCCAACGACTGTTAGCAAAATATTGAATCGGTGGGTTCAGGAGGATAATACGGAACGCCGGGTTGGATCATAACGGCCTCGTATTACTAGGAGTTCAGTACAAAACCATGTTAAATTTCCTACAAAAAAGTTCGTAACTATAGAACATGTCGCGGAACGTGCGTCGCTGTAGTTTAGGCAGTTTTTATAGGCCAGTTTGAGATAGTTTCCCGACTTGATATACTACAAGTGTCGTATGTCAAATTATTTTTCTCAACTTCCTCTACACTACTGCGATACATTGTAAACGATGAAAATGTTTGAATAATAAGGAAAATAAATAACAATGTACATTAAATGTGTTCTGTCTCAAGAGCCTTTCGGAGTAGGGCATGTTCATGTTGGGCATCTTATCCGCATGGCTGTAACGGATCGTGCAGCCACGTCTCGATCCCTGAGTCAACAGATGGGGACGTTTGCAAGACGACAACCATCTGCACGAACAGTTCGACGACGTTTTCAGCAGCATGGACTATCAGCTCGGAGACCATGGCTGCGGTTACCCTTGACGCTGCATCACAGACAGGAGCGCCTGCAATGCTGTAGTCAACGACGAACCTAGTTGCACGAATGGCAAAACATAATTTTTTCGGATGAATCCAAGTTCTGTTTACAGCATCATGATGGTGGTCGCATCCGTGTTTGGCGACATCGCGGTGAACGCACATTGGAAGCGTGTGTTCGTCATCGCCATACTGGCGTATCACCCGGCGTGATGGTATGGGGTGCCATTGGTTACACGTCTCGGTCACCTCTTGTTCGCACTGACGGCACTTTGAACAGTGGACGTTACATTTCAGACGTGTTACGACCCGTGGCTCTACCCTTCATTCGATCCCTGCGAAATCCTATATTTCAGCAGGATAATGCACGTACGCATGTTGCAGGTCCTGTACGGGCCTTTCCGGATACAGAAAATGTTCGACTGCTGCCCTGGCGAGCACATTCTCCAGATCTCTGACCAATTGAAAACGTCTGGTCAATGGTGGCCGAGCAACTGTCTCGTCACAATACGCCAGTCACCACTCTTGATGAACTGTGGTATCGTGTTGAAGATGCATGGGCAGCTGTACCTGCACACGCCATCCAAGCTCTGTTTGAGTCAATGCCAAGGCGTATGAAGGCCGTTATTACGGCCAGAGGTGGTTGTTCTGGGTGCTGATTTCTCAGTATCTATGCACCCAAATTGCGTGAAAACGTAATCACATGCCAGTTATAGTTTAATATATTTGTTCAACGAATGCCCGTATATCATCTGCATTTCTTCTTGGTGTAGCAATTTTAATGGCCAGTAGTGTAATAAGGCAATTATAATTGACAGACTATCATGTACAAAAAATCTTAACAACTGCGAGATTAATATTACTGAAACACTTTTTAGAACACCAATCGATAAAGAGACTGTAATAATTAAATTTGGTTGACTATCCTATAACAATTTGGAATGTGATCTGTAACGAACCGTAACAATACTGACCACTCTCAAAAATTTACATACATTTTTGACACAAATGTGACTGAAAAATAGTAAGTTATTTGAAAGGGATAAAAACACGTGACAGAATTTGAAGGGTCACTGTCACAGCTATTGTTATACCCGAGGTAGTGAGCATAGCAGAAATTCAATCTTGTTCGATAGGTACGAGCAACTGCAGAATATCGAAGAAAGTTAACAACATCGAATGTACTGCTCGTAAATATTCAGTTCAGCGAGCTGAGATGTGATGAAACAGTAGGGGAGGGGAGGGGGGAGCAGAGTTTGTAGGATGTTACGCCACACAGGAATAAGGAACTTCGCAATGCGGAAAAGGGAACCACAGGTCAGCATCGCCTGTAGGTGGGAGCACGAGTTAAGTTAAACGAGAAATAATATTTTGTTTAAAGATGAGAACTATCTCTGATATAAAAATAGAATGTACTTTTCGATACTAAAACAGATGCTCTGTAATTCTTTTCTTTCTTATGACCAGACAGTACAGTTTTGCAGCAATATATAATAGTTAAGGATCAAACGAAGAAGCTACAATCACCGATTGATAACACAACCGGTAATGAAAATGATCAAAACGCTCACCTCTGTGTGGATGTCGAGATGTTTATAAGGAGTTACTCAGAGACACTGTAAATGCAAACTCCAGCTACGAGGCATTGCTGAAAAGTAATGTCCCCGATTTTTTTGTGAAAACTCGTAAAAATTTTATACAAAACAATCATTATTAACAGTCTACATCATTATTCTTCATATCTACATGTTTCTAGCCCTCCGCCACTAGAGGCTCCGAATTGTAGCGTGTAACATGTCGGTGTGTAACGCAACTATGCGTATGTTGCTACGTGAGAAACAGAGTGCTGTAATCGAGTTTCGAGTCCTAAGGGCTCGCCCACACATGGAACACACCCTCCCTCAACATGACAATGCCAGACCACACACGGGGGGTGCGATATATGTAAGAAACCGACGCCTTGGCTTCACTGTCTTGGATCATCCTCCATACAGTCCCGACTTGGGCCCGTCCGACTATTTGTTTCCAAAACTTAAAGAACACCTTCGAGAAATTCTCTTTGACAGTTATTAAGCCGGCCGGAGTGGCCGTGCGGTTCTAGGCGCTGCAGTCCGAAATCGCGGGACTGCTACGGTCGCAGGTTCGAATCCTGCCTCGGGCATGGATGTGTGTGAAGTCCTGAGGTTAGTTAGGTTTAAGCAGTTCTAAGTTCTAGGGGACTGATGACGTAAGATGTTAAGTCCCATAGTGCTCAGAGCCACTTGAACCATTTGAACAGTTATTAAGCGATGCAAGCAGAGGTGAGATTGTGACACGGTCAACAAAGCCAAACATTTTATAGTGACGGTATCACCAAACTGGTCTCTCGTTGGGAGAAACGTGTTCGTCGCCAACATGACTATATTGATAAATAAATATGCAGACATGAAGAATAAAGTTGTAGAATGTTAATAACATTTTTAAAGCTTTAAAAGTTTTCACTATAAAATTCGGAGGCATTACTTTTCCGCATGCTTTCGAAGTACCAGCGAAAGTTGCAGCTTTTAATGCATTAATAAGATTAAAGTCCGAGACTGCAATGGCCACGGCATTAAAGTAATATCCTCACTTCGTGGAAGGATATCGAGAAATGTTTTTCGCAAACCTGAGAAAAATTTTAAAGTCGGAAATACAGTAATTTATAGGCGTAGTATCATGTTTGGTCAAGGCATTTTTTTCAGTGTTTTTCCGTTGAGTGGATACCACACTTGAAAGTCCACAAAATACGCAGCCACGAATGCCACGACTTCTTCATCGAACTCAGTATTTTTTCATAGCCAAGGATGTTTTCATATCTGTGAAAAGATAGAAATCAGAACGAAGAAGCCGGCCGGCGTGGCCAAGCGGTTCTAGGCGCTACAGTCTGGAACCGCGCGACCGCTGCGGTCGCAGATTCGAATCCTGCCTCGGGCATGGATGTGTGTGATGTCCTTAGGTTAGTTAGGTTTAAGTAGTTCTAAGTTCTAGGGGACTGATGACCACAGCAGTTAAGTCCCATAGTGCTCAGAGCCATTTGAACCATTTGAAGAACGAAGAATATAAACATTTCTTACTCTAAGTTCAGCACGTCCTACTTGCAATATATGTTTTTAGCAATACGGACGATGATTGCTTTTTTGGTTAACGTACTCGTATTTTGTCACATACTTTTCATTCTGTTGGCTTAGAGGACATCTTTAGTATCAGCTAGCTAATTTTTCATCCTGCGAAACGTAATGAATAACATCTATCGCTCCTCGCCATTATCATAAGACGACAATATAAAAGATACGAACGACACAAGTAAAGGACTGACATACAAAGTAAAATGAAACAAATTCAAAATAAGAATTGAAAATGTGACGTCATTATCTTTCAAGGTAACATATTATCAGGAGTTATGTAAAGATTGTTTCGCAGATGTGACTGGAATGCATATACGCAGACAGCGTGGAAGTAGCAAGACCTACAACAGATGTGGAGCAAGTGATCGACTTCACTCAAAAGGAATTCCTTGATTGCGAGGCCGCAATTTCACTTTTTAGTACGGTTAATTTGAAAGTGTTGTGCTAATAGTTATGACAGGGAAAACATTAGTTGCCAACGACTCACCATGTGCATCAGAAGAGCGACAGGATATGAATGTCCATGAGTTGCCGAGATCAAACTTCTATAGGATGTATGTGTTACATTTCACAAAATGGACATCGTCGACATTCAAGAAATGTTGAAAATTAACCAGTAACTTGCGCCATGAACACTGAATGAAAAATAGCGAGCCTCAGGGATCACAAAGGTTCGCACTATCAAGATCGAAGACAAAGTCCTTGGACGTTACACACCGTGAAGGAGGTTCAGTTAGGTATACACTCTTGAAGAATGCATAAAAAATCATGTTGGTGTTCCAGGGTGATGATAACTGATGTAACGGTATACAACCGAATGCAAGACAGTCTGTCGTGGAGCTGATCGTGAAACTGGCTATAAGGTGTAGTTGTAGGTAGTTTTATAGATACGGAAAAAACAAACATGCAGAGGCTGAATTTGTCCAGTGGTTCCTGGTGGTATGAATTGCAATGTCACACTCTTTACAGGAGGGATAGTTTGCTTCAAAGGAGTATGATACTTATATGCATAACAGGAATCAAACAAAAGTTATTTTGTCCAGCTATCGTCCAAAAGCAGTGCTCACACGAGATAGAATCGTACGAGGCAGAGCGCCTCCAACTTATCGTAACACAACAAATAACTTTCCAACCAATTTACCATCCAGATTAACAGTCGGTAGAATTGTATACGAATTCATTAATGCATTGATGTTATCTGATCTCCTTACAACTCTCTTGGTACCTTTAATTTCCAGGGCTCCTCTCATATGCACTTCCTCTTCAAATCCCGATTGTTTGGAGCTGAAAACAAGTTCCTTATGGAGCGGTGGGATAAGTTTGTTTACCTCATCTATAAACTTTCGGGACGATTCCGCAGTTTGTCTTTCTTATGCACTGCATGGTCATATTGCTGCGGATTTGCGCGAATATATATATATACAGGATGTAAACGGTATAAGACGTCAAAATTATACAGATGACACATCTCGCAATGCTTGACAAAAAAGTCTAGTAACATGTTTGCGTATTTCCTACGGTTGTCCCAGAAAAAAACAGTTCGTCTCAGGATAATGGGTTTGGAAAAGTAGATACTTGGCCGTGCACGTACGTAAGCAATCGGTTCCTGTAATTGGCCGCTGCCCGTATAGACATCGCGAGCGTAAATCGTAAACACATAGGCAACTGCGGCCTGAGTGGCTGCGTTATTGTAATACACCGAGCGACGACAGTAGGCGAGTAACCTGTGCAGATGTTATTGCAACTCTGTTAACTGTTAGGATGGAAAGGAGATTTACTATAGCTGAACTATGCGATATGCATTTAATTTATGGCGAGGCGAAAGGTGTTGCGAGAGCAACTGTACGAATTTATCGAGAACGCTTCCCACAACGACGACTTCCTGCACGAAAGACATTTGCTCTATGCGATTATTATGCATTTACGTCTTAATAAAGTACAGTAGTTATCTGCACCTTTGTAAATTTTCGGCCGTATGCGAAACGTATCTTCTGTTCTGATATGCTTTCCGTTTTTGTTACATCATGTCAGAATACAACTGACGAGTACGTATTTAATTTCCTTAGATTGAGAGATACTGGCTCTTTACTGCCCCATGCAGAAGGCAGAGGCCCACAACGCACCGATCGTACATTGGAAGCTGAGGAAAGAATTCTGGACCGCATCCAGGAGGATCCTTCTCAGAGTACTAGAAGCATCGCCCGCCACATGGGTATATCGCACACTGTCGTTCATCGCACTTTGCAAGAGGAGCGCCTTCGGCCTTACCACGTTCAACGCGTACAAGCATTGGAAGAACAAGATTTCCCTCCACGACGTGAATTCTCAGAGTGGCTTTTGTTACACAGTGCGCAGCATGATTTTGTCAACAAAATAATCGTCACAGATGAAGCGTGTTTCACTCGCGACGGAATAACTAATTTGCATAACATGCACACGTGGAGTGTTCACAATCCTCGTCACGTAGTGGCAACACATTATCAGCGACGATTTTCCGTAAATGTGTGGGCGGGTATGCTCGATAATTACATTATTGGGCCCTATGTTTTACTTGCACGTTTGACTGGTAACTATTACCGAACGTTTCTAGAGGAAACATTGTTACCAACGTTGTTAGAAGACATTCCGTTAGGCATACGCCATAACATGTGGTTCCTCCACGATGGTGCTCCACCCCACATAGGTCAGAGAGTACGCAGATTTTTGGATAGTCGATTTCCAGGACGATGGATCGGGCGTTCGGGTCCACGTCGATGGCCAGCAAGCAGCCCTGATTTAAATCCACTGGATTTTTACTTTTGGGGCCATATGAAGGAACTTGTTTATGCTAAGCCAGTAAATATTGTCGACGAATTGACGCAGAAGATTTTAGATACTGCCAATACCATAAAGGCCAACGTGCATGTGTGTGAACGAGTGCGACGAAACTGGGTTCGCCGTAATGAAGCATGTGTAGAAGCGAATGGTGGTCATTTCGAACATTTATTGTAGTATTGGTGTAAGAGGAATCGAAGTAATGGGTTTTCTTTTCGTTACGATGTTGTTGTACAGAAGAAAAATAATGTGAATTTAATATTCGTTATGGCATTGCCGTAAAAAGGTGAAACAGTTGATTGTAATTAATGCACAACTATCTACTTGGTGAATAATTGAATTTGTACTAATGGAAATACATTGTCATTACTACTACGACCATCGTTATTGACTTGTTGAGAAATAGACTGGTTGTATTCAATTCACGTAAAGCGAATTCCACATTCTTGACAACCCAAAAACCGTTTACATTCCTTTTTTCGGTACCACCTGATTATCACACCACGTCGTTTTACACGTCTAATGATTTCAATCCTCTGGTCGGCTCGTTGCCTTTCTCTCGCCGCCCCGTTATTGTAGGCAATAAGGTCGGTACGCCGTGTACTGTCGGTTGACTACGTAAACAGAAATGCGTATACTATCTATCCTACGAACATTAGGTTTTAATAAAACAAAAATAAAGTACATGATACAAGAAAATGTGATTAGACTTTTTTGTCAAGCACACCGAGATTTACCATCTGTAGAGTTTTGGCACCTTATACCGTTTACACCCTGTATATATATACGATAGAATGGTCAATGGAAGTTAAGTACGCAAACGTGCGTGATTTGTGTTACAGGTGGCGAATGTCAGTACGTGGGATGGAGTTTTATGTCTATTGCACTTGGTCAATATAGCGACGGTTAATGCTGTTTGTAAATGATGCTGCAGTTGTCGTCCGATTGCGACCCGTATGTGTTCAATTGGAGACAGGTCTGGTGAGCGAGCAGCCCAAGGCAACACGTCGACACGTAAGGTTACAACAGCAGTACGTGGGCGAGCTTTATCCTGTTGGAAAACACCCCTGGAATGCTGTCCACAAATGGCAGCACGATGGCGTCTAATTTACACTCAGGGTGCGTGGGATAACCACCACGACAGTGTTCCTGCCGTCATACGAAATCGCATCTCAGACAATGACTACGGATACAGGTCCTGTGTGTGTAGCACGCAGACAGATACGTACCAGGTCCTCAACTAGTCTCCTTCTAACCAGCACACAGCCACCACTGGCACCGAGGCAGAACCAGCTTTCATTTTTCTTCTTCCGTGTCCGGATGCACCAATTATATCTTCCCTTCCCAGTAATTAGCAACGTAGATTGCTTTGTCATTGACTTTAAAAATATCATCTTTAGTGCATGTTATAGACATATCTGGGCAGATCAGTAGGTGGTCCAAGTCCTGTATTGCTCCGCATTCACACCTGTCGCCATCACTATAACCCCATTTAAATAGGTTTGATTTGCACCCAGTTACTCCAGTGCGCAGCCGGTTTAATGACCTCCAAGTTGTAAAAGGTAGTTGAAATCCTGCAGATCCCTCCTCAAGTAGTTCCATTGTGGAGTGTGGCACCATTTCTTCCCAAAGAGATAGCCGCCTTGCGGCGGGCTTGGTGGCGAGCTCTTCAGTAGTTTCAATGAAACTCCTGCGGGATTTCAGCCGGACACGTTGTTTTCGGTGCATATGCATCGGGTGTCGAGGATCATTCTTTGTTTTGATCTTTCGATCTCGGCGGCTACTTGTCTGCGGATAGTGGGTGGTGCTATGCCTATGATGGGGTAAATGATGTCTGTGGGAGTTGGTTTGAGGCATCCTGTGGCAATACGTACAGTTTCGTTTACGGCGACGTCAACTTGCTTAGTGTGAGCAGAGTTCCTCCAAACTGGCGCCGCATATTCCGCTGCTGAGATACTCAGCACCAGACCCGTGGTGCGCAAAACATGTGGTTGAGCTCCCCACGATGAACCTGTTAGCTTCCGCAGTATGTTGTTCCTGGCACAGACCTTTTATTTTTAGTGTTGTGACAGTGCTGGTTAAAAGTAAGTGCTCTGTCCAATGTTACTCCCAGGTATTTTGGGCTGTTTGTATGTTTCAGCTCTTCCCCTTGCCACATGACTCGGAGTTTCCGTTTAGCTTGTTTGTTCCTAAGATGGAAGGCGGATACTTGAGATTTACTAGGGTTTGGTTTGAGATTATTGCCGTCGTAATAGGTAGCAAGTTCTGTTAAGGCTCCTGTGAGATTCTCCTCCACTTGTTCAAAGGTTTTATCCTGTGTGGCCACTGCTGCATCATCAGCTTATATGAACATTCGTGTCTGGCGGCTGATGGGAAGATCATTGGTATAGATGTTAAATAATATTGGAGCCAAGACACTACCCTGTGCAAGTCCATTTTTCTGTGTCCTCCATCGGCTGTTTTTAGCTTTCATCAGAAACCACAATAGACCTCCACTTTTCGCTCCAATGAGCTCTCGGTGGACACCACTGAAGTCGCAAATGACGGTGGTGTGGCGGCAGTGGAATGCACGTTACAGGGCGTCTGGCTCGGAGCTGTCCCTGTAGCAGTTCGTTGTGTCACTGTGCTGTCACCAGCTGCTCAGATTGCTGCTGCAGATGCGGTACGAGTGGCCGGAGACTTCCGCCGAACACGACGGTCTTCCGTCTCGGCAGTGCCACGTGGCTGTCTGGAGCCCGGTCTTCTTGCGACCGTACCTTTCCCTGTACCGCTGCTAGCAACCACGCACAGTAGCTACATTTCTTCCAAGTCTCTCCGCAATTTCGCGAAAAAGGAACATGCACCTTCTTGTACCCCAATTAAACGATCTCGTTCAAACTCAGTGAGATTTTGTTAATTGCGTCTTTGTCGCATTGAAAGCGTTCTTCTCTAAGAACTCACAACGTCCTATCTCAAAGGTAATTAACCGTCACGACTGTTACAGCGTTTACACTCCTGGAAATTGAAATAAGAACACCGTGAATTCATTGTCCCAGGAAGGGGAAACTTTATTGAAACATTCCTGGGGTCAGATACATCACATGATCACACTGACAGAACCACAGGCACATAGACACAGGCAACAGAGCATGCACAATGTCGGCACTAGTACAGTGTATATCCACCTTTCGCAGCAATGCAGGCTGCTATTCTCCCATGGAGACGATCGTAGAGATGCTGGATGTAGTCCTGTGGAACGGCTTGCCATGCCATTTCCACCTGGCGCCTCAGTTGGACCGGCGTCCGTGCTGGACGTGCAGACCGCGTGAGACGACGCTTCATCCAGTCCCAAACATGCTCAATGGGGGACAGATCCGGAGATCTTGCTGGCCAGGGTAGTTGACTTACACCTTCTATAGCACGTTGGGTGGCACGGGATACATGCGGACGTGCATTGTCCTGTTGGAACAGCAAGTTCCCTTGCCGGTCTAGGAATGGTAGAACGATGGGTTCGATGACGGTTTGGATGTACCGTGCACTATTCAGTGTCCCCTCGACGATCACCAGTGGTGTACAGCCAGTGTAGGAGATCGCTCCCCACACCATGATGCCGGGTGTTGGCCCTGTGTGCCTCGGTCGTATGCAGTCCTGATTGTGGCGCTCACCTGCACGGCGCCAAACACGCATACGACCATCATTGGCACCAAGGCAGAAGCGACTCTCATCGCTGAAGACGACACGTCTCCATTCGTCCCTCCATTCACGCCTGTCGCGACACCACTGGAGGCGGGCTGCACGATGTTGGAGCGTGAGCGGAAGACGGCCTAACGGTGTGCGGGACCGTAGCCCAGCTTCATGGAGACGGTTGCGAATGGTCCTCGCCGATACCCCAGGAGCAACAGTGTCCCTAATTTGCTGGGAAGTGGCGGTGCGGTCCCCTACGGCACTGCGTAGGATCCTACGGTCTTGGCGTGCATCCGTGCGTCGCTGCGGTCCGGTCCCAGGTCGACGGGCACGTGCACCTTCCGCCGACCACTGGCGACAACATCGATGTACTGTGGAGACCTCACGCCCCACGTGTTGAGCAATTCGGCGGTACGTCCACCCGGCCTCCCGCATGCCCACTATACGCCCTCGCTCAAAGTCCGTCAACTGCACATACGGTTCAAGTCCACGCTGTCGCGGCATGCTACCAGTGTTAAAGACTGCGATGGAGCTCCGTATGCCACGGCAAACTGGCTGACACTGACGGCGGCGGGGCACAAATGCTGCGCAGCTAGCGCCATTCGACGGCCAACACCGCGGTTCCTGGTGTGTCCGCTGTGCCGTGCGTGTGATCATTGCTTGTACAGCCCTCTCGCAGTGTCCGGTGGGTCTGGGTCTGACACGCCGGTGTCAATGTGTTCTTTTTTCCATTTCCAGGAGTGTATTTAAAGCAAACCTGACTTATATCGTCATAGTGGCTCTACTAGCGCCACTCTTACGCACCGGCGCGAGTCCGAACAGACGTCATCTTTCAGATGTAGAAGCACACCTACCAACTTTCGTTTATGTCGCACAAATCCTTGGTGTAGCGATTTTTTTCCGATAGTATATATAGGGTGTTTCCTAGAAATGTTGCTACAAACTAGTGCGGTGTGGGGGGAGGGGGTCGTGTAGAGGGTGTCTTAAGGAACAAATTGAGAGTAGGTAGGATAGGAAGCCATGTCCGGAAGCGTCATCGAACGAAGCTACACAGCGTCGAAGTCTTAGGTGCCGGCGCCTGCCACTAGGCCAATCCTTCGTCAGCAAACGCGAATTTGTACGCTGAGGGATCGTAGGCTGAACGTCTCGCAGTGTTGTTTCCTATTTAATCATTGTGGCTGATTGCCGCGATCGTCAGTGAAGAAGGTGGAGATACCTGCTCTATAGAAAAGTCTTTTCTCCTATGAATGAGATGCTCTGTCGCCCAGTGTATGACGCTTTCGGAAACGGATTTCCACCCACAGTTTATTTTTCTCCTAGAACCCCACAAAAATCTCCAATATTTTTCCGTGAACAGGTGAAAAATAAACAGGACGTGAAAACAGGTGTCTGAAACAGTCATCCTCAAGGCAACAGAGCATCGCATTCATAGAAGACTTTTCCATGCTGCAGCTAGCTCCACTCCATCTTCTCCACCGCCGATCGTGGCAATCAGATGCTGTCACTGCATAACAAATACCATTGTCAGACTTTCCTCGTACGGACCGACAGCGTACAAAGTCACGTTTGCTGCCAATGGGTGACCTAGTGGTAGCCGCCAGCGCCGCCGCCTATAACTTCGGTGGTCTGAGCGTCGTTGGATGACATTTTTTGGGACACCCTATATATGTACATTGATGTTGTCTCTCCTGTGGGTTGTCAGTCACATTTTCTTTGGTGTTTCAGCATCGGCAGAGATTTGTAATTTCAGTTTTGCTGGAGTCAGCCCAAGCACATGCTGTCCATCACTACACTCTTAGTCATCTAGTGTCGACGGATAACGTCGGTTTGTTTCCCGTTACAAACAAAATATTTTTAAAATGGAACTTAACGAGCCCATTCGATAGAGATGTCCGAAATTAGTCTAGTGTGATATTCGATTTATTTATGTATATTAAGGGGCTCCGGAAAGGCTCAAAATCATGAAAAGTTCAATTTTTACTTTTTTGCGTTTTCTGAATCTGCAGACTATTACCTTTTAATAGATATATAATTTATTCAATTCCGAAGACTAGAACTATTTTTAATTTTTTTTGGAAATGTGTTCTACATGGGCGTGACCCACTGTGGTGCTATTAAGCTGCTGTCAAATGGTGTTATCATTAACGTCCGTGTTCATCAGGTACATTTTAGTGATGTGAGATAAAGTATGTGTTGTGGCTAACCTGTGATGGTTCAATATATATCGCTGGTGTGATTGTCGATTGTTTCATGTTTATTTACTCTGTCGTTATCTCGAAAATATTCGTAATTAATTCTGTTTCTTGAGTCTCTGTTTTGTTGAAGTATAATAATGAGTAAAAGTAAAGTTGCTGTTGCGACTTTCAATGATGGCAACATTGTAAGGTGTAAGTTATTTAGAAATATGGGAATGAAGATAGGTTCTAACATGGTACGAGCGATGCTTGCTTTAGACAAGGAACGCCTTCGGGCTGCAGACAGGGCTGTAAAGAGTCTAGAAATACAAGCAAGAGTAAACAGGAGGAACAAGAGAGAGCTGGAGGAGGAGTTTGCAGAGGATGAAGATAATCCATCCTATGGACCTGGAATGCACTAAAAAGTTAATCCAATCTTTGTCGCTCGATTCCCAAAACTTTTATTTTCTCATACTAATTACATGTTTTCTAAGGATCTTCCAAACATATTTGTTTCAAACGTTCAGTAAATGTTACACAGTACCTTCTGCATAATTTAACACAGCCTTTTTCCAAAAACCTGTATATTTTTGAATATATAAATAAAAAATTGCAAAAAAATGTTGTGAATTTTCATTACAATTGAAAAAAATCATCTTTAATAACTGAACTAAAATTTTGTAAAATCCCTGTGTTAAGTTGTAGCCCATATTCCAATAAATAATCTGTAAAAAGTTCAACTTCCTACCTCAAATACTTTGTGAGGAAAGATGTAATTTATAAGCGTTATTTTAACATTGCAAATATAGGGCGTTCCGGAGCCCCTTAAGAGGGTCAGCAAAACACGAAAGATAACCAATATTCCAGCAGCAGCAGAGCAGCGCTGCTGCATGGCAGTAGCAGTAATCGTGTGGTGTGGTACGCCAGATGGGGCAAGTTGGGCTTACCAATGTTTCGGTGCCTGTAGCCACAATAGCAATACAGTCCAACACCATGTCATTTGCTCGACGATTTCACAGAACTGTGCTGGCTTTCTAATATAAAATGTGATGAGTGGTGGCCATGAGCTACGTACCCTCAGACTCAGAGTTGAAATATTAAAAGTTTTGGCTGGTTTCGTTGTCTAGGGGCTGGGATACGTAGTTGCTGCCTTACAAGCCAAATATTGCTGAGTCTACAGTAGACAATATGAATATACAGATGAATAGAGTGGTCAAAGGCTCCTATCACTCGTAATTGCGAATTTTGAATGTTACATAGTCGCGGCGGAGGGTCGAGTCCTCCCTCGGGCATGGGTGTGTGTATTTGCCCTTAGGATAATTTAGGTTGAGTAGTCTGTAAGCTTAGGGACTGATGACCTTAGCAGTTAAGTCCCATAAGATTTCACACACATCTGAACATTTGAATGTTGCATAGAAATTTATAAATGAAAGATTGCAATTAAATAAAATCTGAAGGTACTATTTTTAACGACTTTAAATGACGAGTACAATAGCAGAAGTAACTTTAAGAATGCTGCTTATTACTGCAAAACACTTGCTGGTGTTGATGGTCCAGCAAATAAATATAAGTTGAATAACAGGGAAACAATAGATTCCTACTTCACATAATTAGTTATGAACAACAACATAGCTCGCGAAATATTCACTTCTAAACACGTACTACGTCTTCACTGCAGAAGCCACAGAAATCTCACAAGTACACGACCACGCGCAAACTACACTCTCCAAGTATTTTCTGCGAATGGCCATTCAATACTCCCTCTCGTGTCCTCTGTGCGACCCGATCGTCGCGCCGTTCAGTTCAGTACTCCATTCACGAGGGCTGTGATTGGCTAGAGCGCTCCCGCCATGTCTCCAAGACAACGCACACTCACAAACATATGGAAACACATACGAAATACTGGAGTTACGTTTAAATAACTTGAAATTAAATAATTATTCCTACGGCTGGACCATAAACACGCTCTAACACACATTATTAAATACATAAACAAATCAAATAAACATATATCAAAGGAATAGATACAAAAGAAGGCCATAAGCCTAATGTCTCCGTGCCTCCTAAAACACAGTAAATATTTGACCTATTTCTTCATGAGTAGTATATATTGGATATAAACAAAGACATAGAGGAATAAATATATTTATAAGCATGCTGCTACCTTTTTTTCGTGTAACTGTGGAGTACTTATGGCCTGATGCGATCGATAGTAATCGGCCACTTTGACCTCCAATAACTGCTGTACTATTCAAGTTACATGCCTGTAATTCATATCATTTTAGCTTTACACTAATAGCTTTCTAAAGACACACCGATCGACAAAATCGGATGAACCGCTTAGATTTTGAAATTCGTTGCTGGGTGTTACTTGTATAATTTACTGTCAGACACTAAATATTAAACTAATAAAGATATTGAAAATCCGATTACACCATCAGTATCGTCGTGCAAATAATGGTAATGTACATGTTTCTTTTGGGGTATCAGGATTCCTCTGGCAGACTTATACATTCTACACGCCAACGGAAATAGCCGTTTTGTTGTTACTTCCCCCAATGATTTTAGAAATTCTGATACAATGTTATCTATCCCTTCTGCATTAAGTCTTCCAAAGTTCTTTTAAATTCTATCACTGGATCCCCTATCTCTTCTAAATCAATCTCTCTTTTTTCTTCTATTACATCAGACAAATGTTCCTCCTGACACAGGTCTTCAGTGTACTGTTTCCACATATCCGCTCTCTCCTCTGCATTCAACAGTCGATTTACCGTTGCATTCTTGATGTGGCCACCCTTGCTTTTAGTTTCACCGAAGGTTTTTTTAACTTTTCTATATGATAAGTCAGTCCTTCCCACAATCACTTCTTTTTCGATTTCTTCACAATTTTCATCCAGCCATTTTGTCTTAGCTTCCCTGCACTTCCTATTCATCTCATTCCTCAGCGACTTGTATTTCTGTATTCCTGAGCTTCCCTGAACAATTGTGTACTTTCGTTTTTCATCGATCAACTGAAGTAGTTCTTTTGTTGCCCATAATATCATCACAGTTACCTTCCTCGTGCCTATATTGTTCTTTCCAACTTGTGTGATTGTCCTTTTTAGATCAGTCCATTCTTTTCCAACTGTACTGCCTACTGAGCTATTCCTTATTGATCTATCTATAGGCTTAGAGAAGTTCAAGTGTATGTCGTCATTCCTTAGACCTTCGGTATTCCATTTCTTTGGGTTCTGATTTCTCCTAACCAGTCTCTTGAACTTCAGCCTACTCATCGCTATTAATACATTGTGATCTGAGCCTATATCTGCTCCTGTGTACGCCTTAGAATCCAGTATCTGATTTCGGAACCTCTGTCCGACCATGATGTAATGGAAGTGAAATATTCCCGTATATCCAGGCCTTTTCCAAGAATACCTCCTCCTATTATGATTCTTGACCAGAGTATTCGCTATTACTAGCTGAAATTTACAACAGAACGCAATTAATCTTTCTCCTCTCTCATTCGTTGCCCATTTGCTGCTGTAACCTTTTGTTCCATTCCTTCCCCTACAGTTGCGTTGCAGTCCTCCATGACTGTTACATTTTCATCTCCCTTTACGTACTGTATTAACTTCTTAATATCGTCATATACTTTAGCTATCTCTTCATCTTAAACTTACAACGTCGGCATGTACACTAGAACTATCTTTTTCGATGTTAGTTTCATGTCGATTCTGATAAGAACAACGCTATCACTGAACTGTTCATTGTAACACACTCTTTGCCCTACCTACGAAATCTCTTCCCGTTATACCATTTCCTGCTACTGTTGATATTAAATTATACAAATCTGGCCAGAAATCCTTGTCGTCTATCCATTTCACTTTACTTACTCTCGCTTTCTGTAGACTGAGCCTTAGTATTTCCCGTTTCAGATTTTCTTGCTTCCTTAGCACGTTTAGACACCTGACATTCCACGCCGCGACTCGTAGAAAATTATCCTTTCATTGGTTATTCAATCTTTTTCTAACGGTTACCTTACTTTGGCAGTCCATTTCCGGAATCCAGAATGGGGGACTAGTGCGGAATCGTTTCCCAATGGAGAAATCATTAAGAAACTTTTCAATTATTGGCCACAGGGCCTTTGGCTACACGTAATGTTTCTTTAATACAATGGTTTCCATTGCCTTTTGCATCCTCATGCCGTTGATAATTGCTGATTCTTTCGCTATTAGACGCAGTTTCCAACCCCAAGGGCAAGATAGTGCCCTGAACCTCTGTCCGCTCCTCTATCTTCTTTGACAAGGTAGTTGGGAGATTGAGGTTGACTTGCAATACAGGAAGTCGTCGCCCGCCAATGCTGATTTTTAATCGAAATTTAAGCAGTGGTGGGTTTCGAACTCGGTACCGATGAGATTTACTAATCGAAGACGCTACCCCCTTTTTAATGGAAAATGGATCAGGTCGTGGGGTGACGGAGGCAAGGTGGGCAGGAATCGCAACACGAGGCCTGGCCACAGTGTCTCCTCCGTCCCATTCCTGGGGATGTGGAACAAGGGATGAATGGTTTTATTGTTTTGAATGTTCTTTTTGTTTGTTATTTTCAGTTATTTTTATTTGTTTACTTGTTTTCACTTAATTAATTAATTTGTTTTTAAGCTGTAAGTAACTGAAACTAGCAGGTACACTCGTTGCGTCGAATTGGTGACGCACATAACTGTAAACATATTTACAGTTACAGCAAAGGGCAAAAAGAATGAGAACAAAGTGTGAGGCTAAGGAAGCCATTAAATAAAAGCTGAGAGTGCAATTCGTACCACTATTTACCGTTACTACATCTTGCAACGGATGGGAAACAGAAACTGCGAAGAACCTTTCGCACTGGGGACAAAATGAGGAAAAGGGGCAAATACCGCTACACAATGCGAGGGGTGACGACGAAACTCTCCATCTGCTGAATCATACATGAATGACTTCTCGCAATGACCAAGATAGATCCCACGTTGCACCGTGTAGTGTTCCATCATCGTCTTATAATTTTATCCTCTTTTTTTAACCTACCCCCATGAACCATGGACCTTGCCGTTAGTGGGGAGGCTTGCGTGCCTCAGCGATACAGATGGCCGTACCGTAGGTGCAACCACAACGGAGGGATATCTGTTGAGAGGCCAGACAAACGTGTGGTTCCTGAAGAGGGGCAGCAGCCTTTTCAGTAGTTGCAGGGGCAACAGTCTGGATGATTGACTGATCTGGCCTTGTAACACTAACCAAAACGGCCTTGCTGTGCTGGTACTGCGAACGGCTGAAAGCAAGGGGAAACTACAGCCGTAATTTTTCCCTAGGGCATGCAGCTTTAGTGTATGGTTAAATGATGATGGCATCCTCTTGGGTAAAATATTCCGGAGGTAAAATAGTCCACCATTCGGATCTCTGGGCGGGGACTACTCAAGTGGACGTCGTTATCAGGAGAAAGAAATCTGGCGTTCTACGGATCGGAGCGTGGAATGTCAGGTCCCTTAATCGGGCAGGGAATTAGTGAAGTTCGGTAGCAGGAGGAACAAGACTTTTGGTCAGGTGAATACAGGGTTATCAATACAAAATCAAATAGGGGTAATGCAGGAGTAGGTTTAATAATGAATAAAAAAAGAGGAGTGCGGGTAAGCTACTACCAACAGCATAGTGAACGCATTATTGTGGCCTAGATAGACACGAAGCCCATGCCTACTACAGTAGTACAAGTTCATATGCCAACTAAGCCTGCAGATGATGAAGAAATAGATGAAATGTATGATGAGATAAAATAAATTATTCAGGTAGTGAAGGGAGACGAAAATTTAATAGTCATGGATGACTGGAATTCTAGAGTAGGAAAAGGGAGAGAAGAAAACATAGTGGGTGGATATGGATTGGGAGAGAGAAATGAAAGAGGAAGCCGTCTGGTAGAATTTTGCACAGAGCATAATTTAATCATAGCTAACACTTGGTTCAAGAATCATAAAAGAAGGTTGTATACATGGAAGAATCCTGGAGATACTAGAAGGTGTCAGATAGATTATATAATGGTAAGACAGAGATTTAGGAACCTGGTTTCAAATTGTAAGACATTTCCAGGGGCAGATGTGGACTCTGACCACAATATATTGGTTATGAACTGTAGATTAAAACTGAAGAAACTGCAAAAAGGTGGGAATTTAGGGAGATGGGACCTGGATAAACTGAAAGGACCAGAGGTTGTACAGAATTTCTGGGAGAGCATAAGGGAACAATTGACAGGAATGGGGGATAGAAATGCAGTAGAAGAAGAATGGGTAGCTCTGAGGGATGAAGTAGTGAAGGCAGCAGAGGATCAAGTAGGTAAAAAGACAAGGGCTAGTAGAAATCCTTGGGTAACAGAAGAAATATTGAATTTAATTGATGAAAGGAGAAAATGTAAAATGAAGCAGGCAGAAAGAAATACAAACGTCTCAAAAATGAGATCGACAGGAAGTGCAAAATGGTTAAGCAGGGATGGCTAGAGGACAAATGTAAGGATGTAGAGGCTTATCTCACGAGGGGTAAGATAGATACTGCCTACAGGAAAATTAAAGAGACCTTTGGAGAAAAGAAACCCACATGCATGAATATCAAGAGCTCAGATGGGAACCCAGTTCTAAGCAAAGAAGGGAAAGCAGAAAGGTGGAAGGAGTATATAGAGGGTCAGTACAAGGGCGATGTTCTTGAGGACAATATTATGGAAATGGAAGAGGAGGTAGATGAAGATGAAATGGGAGATACGATACTGCGTGAAGAGTTTGACAAAGCACTGAAAGACCTGAGTCGAAACAAGGCCCCGGGAATAGACAACATTCCATTGGAACTACTGACGGCCTTGGGAGAGCCAGTCCTGACAAAACTCTACCATTTGGTGAGCAAGATGTATGAGACAGGTGAAATACCCTCAGACTTCAAGAAGAATATAATAATTCCAATCCCAAAGAAAGCAGGTGTTGACAGATGTGAAAATTACCGAACTATCAGTTTAATAAGTCACAGCTGCAAAATACTAACGCGAATTCTTACAGACGAATGGAAAAGCTGGTAGAAGCCGACCTCGGCGAAGATCAGTTTGGATTCCGCAGAAATGTTGGAACACGTGAGGCAATACTGACCCTACGACTTATCTTAGAAAATAGATTAAGGAAAGGCAAACCTACATTTCTAGCATTTGTAGACTTAGAGAAAGCTTTTGACAATGTTGACTGGAATACTCTCTTTCAAATTCTAAAGGTGGCAGGGGTAAAATACAGGGAGCGAAAGGCTATTTACAATTTGTACAGAAACCAGATGGCAGTTATAAGAGTCGAGGGGCATGAAAGGGAAGCAGCGGTTGGGAAGGGAGTGAGACAAGGTTGTAGCCTGTCCTCGATGTTATTCAATCTGTATATTGAGCAAGCAGTAAAGGAAACAAAAGAAAAATTCGGAGTAGGTATTAAAATCCATGGAGAAGAAATAAAAACTTTGAGGTTCGCCGATGACATTGTAATTCTGTCAGAGACAGCAAAGGACTTGGAAGAGCAGTTGAACGGAAAGGACAGTGTCTTGAAAGGAGGATATAAGGTGAACATCAACCTAAAGCAAAACGAGGATAATGGAATGTAGTCGAATTAAGTCGGGTGATGCTGAGGGAATTAGATTAGGAAATGAGACACTTAAAGTAGTAAAGGAGTTTTGCTATTTGGGGAGCAAAATAACTGATGTTGGTCGAAGTAGAGAGGATATAAAATGTAGACTGGCAATGGCAAGGAAAGCGTTTCTGAAGAAGAGAAATTTGTTAACATCGAGTATAGATATAAGTGTCAGGAAGTCGTTTCTGAAAGTATTTGTATGGAGTGTAGCCATGTATGAAAGTGAAACATGGACGATAAATAATTTGGACCTGAAGATAATAGAAGCTTTCGAAATGTGGTGCTACAGAAGAATGCTGAAGATTAGATGGGTAGATCACATAACTAATGAGGATGTATTGAATAGAATTGGGGAGAAGAGGAGTTTGTGGCACAACTTGACAAGAAGAAGGGACCGGTTGGTAGGACATGTTCTGAGGCATCAAGGGATCACAAATTTAGCGTTGGAGGGCAGCGTGTAGGGTAAAAGTCGTTGGGGGAGACCAAGAGATGAATACACTAAGCAGATTCAGAAGGATGTACGCTGCAGTAGGTACTGGTAGATGAAGAAGCTTGCACAGTATAGAGTAGCATGGAGAGCTGCATCAAACCAGTCTCAGGACTGAAGACAACAACAACAACATTACCCGTGATGATCCAGCTGCGTGGAGTTCTGAAACAGATTGCAGATATTAATAGCAAATACTCGGTTCAAGAATCACAAGGAGATGAGACATATTTGAAAGAGGCCGTGGGATACGGGAAGTTTCTAGTTTTTTTACGTCATTGTCAGCAGAGATCCCGAAATGAAATATTGGACTGCAAGGCGTAAGCAGTGGTACATATAGACTCAGATCACAATTTAGTAATGATAAAGATAAGGCTGAAGTTTAAGAGACTAGTTAGGAAGAATAAATGCGCGAAAAGACGGGATACGGCTGTTATAAGGAATGAAGAGTTACACTTGGAGTTTTCTGTGGCTATAGATACTGCGATAATGAGTAGCTCAATAGGCATTTCAACTCAAGAGGAATGGGCATCTCTGAAAAGTGCAATCACAGAAGTTGGAAAGAAAATCATAGGTACATTAAAGGTAATTGCGAAGAAACCGTGAGTAACAGGACGAATACTTCAGTTTATCGACGAAAGAAGCAAGTACGAAAATATTCACGGAAATTCAGGAATACAGAAATACATATCACTTAGGAATGAAACTAGTAGGAAGTGCCTGGGAACTAAGGCGAAACAGCTGTACGAACAATGTGAAGAAATAGAGAAAGAAATGTTTGTCGGATGGACTTAGTTAGTACATAGACAAGGCAAAACAACCTTCGGTGAAATTAAAAGCAACAGTATTAATATTAAGAGCGCAATAGGAATCTCACTATTCAATGTAGAGGTGGCAGCGAACAGGTGGAAAGAGTACAATGAAAGCCTACGTGAAGTGGAGGAATTGTCTGATGATGTGTTTCAAGAAGAAACAGAAGACGGTATAGAAGAGATAAGGGATCCAGCATTAGAATCAGAATTTAAAAGAGCTTTGGAAGATAGCATGAGCCGACAAGTGCGAGAATTATCACACAGTCAGCTAAACAGCTCATGCATCCAAGTAGCTGATAAGATTAAAATACAAAATAATGGGAAAGAAAACTGAAGATCTGTTAGACGACGATCACTTTGGCTTTCAGAAAGGTAAAGGTACCAGAGAGGCAGTTCTGACATTGCGGATGATAATGGAAGCAAGACTGAAGAAAAATCAAGACACGTTCATAGGGTATCTCTCCCTAGAAAATAAAAAAGGTCGACAATGTCAAATAGTACAACATGTTCGAAAACCTCGGAAAAGTAAGGGTACGTTACAGGGAAAGACGGCTAGTATACAATACACACAAGAACCAAGATGGAAAATTAAGAGTGGAAGACCGAGAATGAAATTCTCAGACCAAAAGGTGTGAAGGAAGACAAAAGTAATTAGAAGTATCATAAATGAGAGCTTAAAATCTAAATCGGTTTTCACGAAGTAGACAAAATTAAGGAATTCTACTACGTAGGCAGCAAATTAACCCATGAAGGACGAAGCAAAGACGACATTATCAGTATATAAGCACTGGCAAAAAGGGCGTTCTACTGGAATCAAAAATAGGCCGTAATTTGAGAAAGAAATTGCTGAGAATGTATGTCTGGAGCACAGTATTGTATGTTAGCGAAAAATGGGCGTGAGAAAACCGCAACGGAAGAGAACCAAAGCATTTGAGATGTGGTGCCACAGAAGAGTAATAAAAATGGTATGACAAGGTAAAGAATGAAAAGGTTTCCTGCAGAATCGGTGAGGAAAGGGATGTCTCTGAGCACTATGCGACTTAACTTCTGAGGTCATCAGTCGCCTAGAACTTAGAACGTTTCTTTTTTTTTTTTTGGTCATCAGTCTACTGACTGGTTTGATGCGGCGCGCCACGAATTCCTTTCCTGTGCTAACCTCTTCATCTCAGAGCAGCACTTGCAACCTACGTCCTCAATTATTTGCTTGACGTATTCCAATCTCTGTCTTCCTCTACAGTTTTTGCCCTCTACAGCTCCCTCTAGTACCATGGAAGTCATTCCCTCATGTCTTAGCAGATGTCCTATCATCCTGCCCCTTCTCCTTATCAGTGTTTTCCACATATTCCTTTCCTCTCCGATTCTGCGTAGAACCTCCTCATTCCTTACCTTATCACTCCACCTAATTTTCAACATTCGTCTATAGCACCACATCTCAAATGCTTCGATTCTCTTCTGTTCCGGTTTTCCCACAGTCCATGTTTCACTACCATACAATGCTGTACTCCAGACGTACATCCTCAGAAATTTCTTCCTCAAATTAAGGCCGGTATTTGATATTAGTAGACTTCTCTTGGCCAGAAATGCCTTTTTTGCCATAGCGAGTCTGCTTTTGATGTCCTCCTTGCTCCGTCCGTCATTGGTTATTTTACTGCCTAGGTAGCAGAATTCCTTAACTTCATTGACTTCGTGACCATCAATCCTGATGTTAAGTTTCTCGCTGTTCTCATTTCTACTGCTTCTCATTACCTTCGTCTTTCTCCGATTTACTCTCAAACCATACTGTGTACTCATTAGACTGTTCATTCCGTTCAGCAGATCATTTAATTCTTCTTCACTTTCACTCAGGATAGCAATGTCATCAGCGAATCGTATCATTGATATCCTTTCACCTTGTATTTTAATTCCACTCCTGAACCTTTCTTTTATTTCCATCATTGCTTCCTCGATGTACAGATTGAAGAGTAGGGGCGAAAGGCTACAGCCTTATCTTACACCCTTCTTAATACGAGCACTTCGTTCTTGATCGTCCACTCTTATTATTCCCTCTTGGTTGTTTTACATATTGTATATGACCCGTCTCTCCCTATAGCTTACCCCTACTTTTTTCAGAATCTCGAACAGCTTGCACCATTTTATATTGTCGATCGCTTTTTCCAGGTCGACAAATCCTATGATAGTGTCTTGATTTTTCTTTAGCCTTGCTTCCATTATTAGCCGTAACGTCAGAATTGCCTCTCTCGTCCCTTTACTTTTCCTAAAGCCAAACTGATCGTCACCTAGCGCATTCTCAATTTTCTTTTCCATTCTTCTGTATATTATTCTTGTAAGCAGTTTCGATGCATGAGCTGTTAAGGTGATTGTGCGATAATTCTCGCACTTGTCAGCTCTTGCCGTCTTCGGAATTGTGTAGATGATGCTTTTCCGAAAGTCAGATGGTATATCGCCAGACTCATATATTCTACACACCAACGTGAATAGTCGTTTTGTTGCCACTCCCCCCAATGATTTTAGAAATTCTGATGGAATGTTATCTAATTGAACCTAACTAACCTAATGACATCACACACGTCCATGCCCGAGGCAGGATTCGAACCTGCGACCGTAGCGGTCGCTCGGTGCCAGACTGTAGCGCTTAGAACCGCACGGCCACTCCGGCCGGCGAGGAAAGGGATATATGGTAAACAATGGCAAGAAGAAGGGACAGGTTGATAGGGCACTTGCAAAGAAGACGGAGATTGGAATGCATGCAGCAAATAATTGGGGAAATCGTGGCGGGCCGCATCAAATCCGTCCGAAGACTGATAAAAAAGAAGAAACAAATGGTCATGACTGCACTTGTGAATATCTCGTTTATGGTAGACCATTAGAGTCGGGACCTGTGTTTATCGTGATTATTTGCTTGTTTCTCTTTTCTCTACTAGCCCATTTCGTTTGTGCTTTTAATACTCAAAATGTTCAAATGTGTGTGAAATCTTATGGGACTTAACTGCTAAGGTCATCAGTCCCTAAGCTTACACACTACTTAACCTAAATTATCCTAAGGACAAACACACGCACCCATGCCCAAGGGAGGACTCGAACCTCCGCGCGGGATCAGCCGCACAGTCCATGACTGCAGCGCCTTAGACCGCTCGGCTAATAATACTCAAACACCGAATATTCGAGCCTATGGTACACCTCTAATGATCTCGTCGTTGACGGAACCCTAGACGTCACTTCTTGTCTTCCCACTTCACGTGGAAACGTCGCTTGTTTTCTGTATCTGATCTGTTATCGTATGATTTCATTTTCTTGTCTTCTAATCTCAGCATGACCTTGTAATGGTAAAAACTGAATGTTGCAGTTTAATGTCTCGCTGATAAGAAATTAACGACAATGTACGGTCTCGGACTGGACTCTGTCACCAGGCAGGAAGAAACGGCGCGGTCAAGGCGAGCCGCCAGGGTCGTATAACTTGTATGTGTGACGTCACGCGTTGCACAGTCGCGTCTATTTACGTCAAGGTAATAGCTAACGAAGTTGCAGGATTTCTTCTTCAAGCAGTTTACCGCGCTTTCGTGATTCACGACATTGTAATACTACCTGTAAAAAAAAACGATTTTTTACGCGGGAGAAGAGACATTACGTTCCATAGTTTTAACAAACGAAAGAACCACTAAGGGGATAGACTGATCGACAAATTGTCTGCAACACACCAGGCAGCCAGCGGACAGAGCAAAGCTCGACAAACTCATTCCCTTTTTTTACGAATATATAATAATAATGAACATAAGTTACTTAGTGAACCCTACACTGCCTCCCGCTGTTTTCGCATATCATTAATGGTTGCAGATACAAAGTGTATTATGCAGGTAAGAGTCTAATCATATTCTAGTTTGCAGTTAGAAATAAAGAAATAGTTTTACCAGAAGCAATAGGGATTTATCTAAGCAAATAGGGATTTAGCCTAGCCCGTTGCAGGCTGTTAACGAAGGTACGACCATATGGAATAAGTTCAGTGATATGTGAGTGGTTCGAAGTCTACTTAAATAATAGATTCCAGCGTGCTGTCCGCGACGGCGAGTTTTCA
This sequence comes from Schistocerca cancellata, assembly GCF_023864275.1. NCBI lineage: Eukaryota > Metazoa > Arthropoda > Insecta > Orthoptera > Acrididae > Schistocerca > Schistocerca cancellata. The sequence goes on from NC_064628.1 coordinate 160,129,109, forward strand.
TCAGAGGTAAGGGTATCATAAGGAATGCCCCACGGAAGTTGTTCTCTATATACGTAAATGATTTGGCGGACGGGGTGGGTAGATATTTGTGGTTTTTTCTGATAATGCCGTGTTGTACGGTAAGGTTTCGATGTTTAGTGACTGTAGGTAGATACAAGAGCCGGCCGGAGTGGCCGAGCGGTTCTAGGCGCTTCAGTTTGGAACCGCGCGACCGCTACGGTCGCAGGTTCGAATCCTGCCTCGGGCATGGATGTGTGTGATGTCCTTAGGTTAGTTAGGTTTAAGTAGTTCTAAGTTTTAGGGGACTGATGACCTCCGCTGTTAAGTCCCATAGTGCTCAGAGCCATTTCAACCATCTGAAGATACAAGATGACTTAGAGAAAATTACCTGTTGGTGTGATGAGTGGCAGATAACTCTATACGTGGGAAACATATAAGTAAATGCCGATGAGTTTAGGAAGATCAAACCTGTAAAGTTCGCATACAGAATTACTGGTGTCCTGCTTGACACAAAAGAGTCGTTCAAATATCTAGGAGTAACTTTGCAAAGCGATATGACATGGAACGAGCATCTGAAGGCGAATGGTCGACTTCGGTTTATTGGAATAATTTTAGGAAAGAGTGATTCACCTGTAAAAGAGACGTGTTATAGGACGCTGGTGCGACCTTTTCTTGAGTACTGCTCGAGTGTTTGGGAACGGTACGAGGCCGGACTGAAGGAAGACATCGAAGCAATTCAGAGGCCGGCCGCTGGATTTTTTACCGGTCGCTCGAACAACACCTAAGTCTCCAGAATGAGATTTTCACTCTGCAGCGGAGTGTGCGCTGATATGAAACTTCCTGGCAGATTAAAACTGTGTGCCCGACCGAGACTCGAACTCGGGACCTTTGCCTTTCGCGGGCAAGTGCTCTACCATCTGAGCTACCGAAGCACGAATCACGCCCGGTACTCACAGCTTTACTTCTGCCAGTATCTCGTCTCCTACCTTCCAAACTTTACAGAAGCTCTCCTGCGAAACTTGCAGAACTAGCACTCCCGAAAGAAAGGATATTGCGGAGAACATGGCTTAGCCACAGCCTGGGGGAGGTTTCCAGAATGAGAATTTTCACTCTGCAGCGGAGGTGCGCTGATATGAAACTTCCTGGCAGATTAAAACTGTGTGCCCGACCGAGACTCGAACTCGGGACCTTTGCCTTTCGCGGGCAAGTGCTCTACCATCTGAGCTACCGAAGCACGAATCACGCCCGGTACTCACAGCTTTACTTCTGCCAGTATGTCGTCTCCTACCTTTCAAACTTTACAGAAGCTCTCCTGTGAAACTTGCAGAACTAGCACTCCCGAAAGAAAGGATATTGCGGAGAACATGGCTTAGCCACAGCCTGGGGGAGGTTTCCAGAATGAGATCACCTAAGTATTACGGAGATGCTTCGGGAACTCAAATGCGAATACCAGGAGGGAAGGCGACGTTTTTTTAGAGAAACGCTGTTGAGAGAATTTAGAGAACCGGCATTTGAAGGTGGCTGCAGAACTATTCCACTGCCGCGACATACACTGCGCGTAAGGACCACAAAGATAAGATAGGAGAAATTAGTTCTTATACGGAGGCATATAGACAGCAGTTTTACCCTCACTCTATTTGTGAGTGGAAAAGGAAAGGAAATTACTAGTAGTGGTACAGGGTATCCTCTGCATCTCACCGTGCGATGGCTTGCGGGATATCTACGGAGATGTAGATGTAGAAATTTCAATAAATGACGTTCATCAGCTTCCATAATTTCCCACAGCTTCACCGACATATTCCCCAAATTTTCAAACTGTCTGCGCTCTTTGAGGTTGAAAGGACAAATAATTGAATTGCGAAATCGAGTACTGTTTTTTTTTGCTGAGGATTCGAGGTGTTCATTTCGTTGCTAGTGCTCTTCTTCGGTAATAACTGAGTTAGTTGAGCTCACTTCTTTAATGAAAGGTACTACATTAGCGACCAATGTATGAGCAGTGATACGATAGGATCCAAACTGGAGGCAGCAGAAAAACTTCCCATACTTTTTCTATACTAGGCTTTATTCATTAATCGTACAAAACGCCTCTGGTGGATGAAGTAGAGATTTAAAGGGCGACAAATTTGTGAGAATCATCTAATGGAGTAAATGTAAATTTATAACACGGTCCGTTTAGTGGATTGCACGTTTTTGTTAATATTTGCGAAGATTTTGCAGTTCTGTATGTTAGAAAATTACCGTGACATTAGTTACTTCTTTCGAATTCGAACTTCTCTTTGGATTGGACCTGACAAAATAGCTTAAATGGTTACAATCAGAACTTCAGCAATGAAAGCTAATGGAATAAATGTATCACTGTCTTTTGAAGAACACTCTGTATTGCCGCTACATTTTTGGCGTTTTGAAAATAGTACTATGTAATTGGTTCCAGCGTTTACAATTTTGACTGCAGTGGCCTTTAGCAACGACTGTTCGGTATTGCACACATTTTTAGTTCTAAAACAGCAAAGTGAAATTCGAATCCCGAAGCATGTTCTGTATATTCAAAATTTGTCATTATGAATATACAAGGGGGGTGAATGGGAGATGGGAGTGGTATGCAACTCATACTGTCGGCCGCGGTGGTCTAGCGGTTCTGGCGCTGCAGTCCGGAACCGCGGGACAGCTACGGTCACAGGTTCGAATCCTGCCTCGGTCATGGGTGTGTGTGATGTCCTTAGGTTAGTTAGGTTTAAGTAGTTCTAAGTTCTAGGGGACTTATGACCTAAGATGTTGAGTCCCATAGTGCTCAGAGCCATTTTTGCAACTCATACTATCCTCGGACTGCATTACGCGGTCGATGCAGTTCAGTGGTGCTGTATAGGAAGCCTGCTGTCGTTAGAGCAACAGGTGCTGCGCACTAGCGGAGACAGATGTCCCTAACGAAGTTTCGGAGGTGGGCGGTAGCAGTTCGTTGGCCGAACTCTAAGGCTATTACACAGAGCTGTCTCTGCGCAGTTTTACTAAGCAAGATGCTAAAGCACTGATCTATTGCTCAGGGAAATACTGCCTGCTCATTCATCATATCTTAGAAGTGCGTCTGCTCTTCGCTTCTCATTAACATCCATCAAATAAAGGAAGAGCATAATCAACATAATTTTGATTGTCGTTATGACTTCTGTTCCGAACACTATGAGACGAGAAATAAGACGAGAGGTGAAGTTCCTGCCTTTGTGCCAATATCTTGAGTTAAATAATAAATTTTGCAGTCTCTCGCAAACTGAGGACATGTGATTGGTACATGCTGATCCCTCCGTCGGAAGATGTTAAGCCACTGTAATTTCTCGTGTCCCTCTCTGTCGTTCTCTTCATTCGACCTGTATGCTTTTATGTGGTTTATTTAAGTTTCACTGGTATGAATCGCGCACAAAGGATACTATAACAACAAATTCAAACATTACATACTGAAATAACGAACACAGAATTCACTGTCATTTAAAAATACACTCACCGGTTTATTTAAAGTCTCTTGATGCAACGAAAATGTATCTTGTGGAAGAAAAGCGGAAATGTATCTGTTCGCAAAGACAAGTAGAGGTCTTACAGTAACTGCCCAATACAAAAACCAATTAAAAGCAGAAAGAAAAATTATTAAAATACCAAGGATAATGAACTTAATGTCACAAATCAGTAATTCCGACAACAGAATGAAGACTTTATGGAGTAAAGTGAAACGAAAGACAGAACAACCACCCAAAGAACAAGAACATCACTGGTAAACTGAATGTAAGGGCTGTAAATAATGAGTAACAGGTAGCAAGTATATTAACGATCATTTCTTAGGTAACTCATTTTTAAGCAAGAAAGTTTCCGTAGTGCAGAAACGTGCCCTAAGAATAAAATGTGGTGCTGCCCAACGATCATCTCGTAGACCTCTGTCTAAGGAGTCAGGCATTCTGACTGCTGCTTCACAGTATATTTATTCCCTCATGGAGTTCGTTATAAATAATCCTCGGCAGTTAAAAAAGGATCAACGACGTAGATACTTTCAGTACCAGAAGCAAACAAGACATTCAGTACTCCACATTAAGCTTGTCTGTAAGCACAAAAAAGGGTGTTCAATTCTGCAACTAAAATTTCTCATCAATTAACCCAGTGATATTAAATATCTGACAGACATCAAAGTAAAATTTGAAAACAAACTGAAAAAAATTCTCCTTACAACCCCTTCTATTCCGTAAAAGAATTTCTATTTTTGCAATGTGTAAAAAGTGCTGTGTGCTGTCCTTAGGTTAGTTAGGTTTAAGTAGTTCTAAGTTCTAGGGGACTGATGTCCATAGATGTTAAGTCCCATAGTGCTCAGAGCCATTTTTTTGTAAAAAGTGCTGGGTAAGAATTACTAATTCACATGTGCATTAAAAATTGAAAAAAACAAACTTGTAAATATTCAGCATATAACCGTATTCACAAATTAATTTTCAATGCGAATGTAAAATGACTCGTTCCACATCATTGCTATTTATCGTGCAAATGATTAATGGAACATATAATTAACTAACTAACTAGGGGTACTTTAGAAAAATCTGCAAAACCTCAAATGTTCGTTTTTAGCAGTTGAGCTAAGAGAAGTGACTTTCAGTGTCACTTTCCTTTCTTGTCTCTAAGGTGGTAAGTAAAGGAAACCAGCCTGCAGCATCATACATTCCCAAAGAGATCGTAAAAATATAACAACGTAGTGATGTAATTATTCGAGAACCTCGACGGAAAGACTACCGCCACCGCAGGGGTAGGTGGCTGTGGACCTTAAACCATCTTGATGCTGCGCTAGAGTGGTACTCTGTGTGCTGGAACTACATGCCACCACCCTTTCCTTCATTTCACGAAACTCACGTAATGCAATCACACATTATTTTTACATTACTCATACTCTTGGTGCTTCTTGGAGTAGAGAATCAAAATTAAATAAAAAAAAATAAGTTGTTGGCAGGGAGACTCCGAGAGTACATGAGTATATTTGTCGAGTTAAAATTATTCTAATGCATGTGTGTGTGTGTGTGTGTGTGTGTGTGTGTGTGTCTATATATATAAACACAGAGTGAGTCACTAACTATTGCTATCTATAATAACTCCGAAAGTATGATAGGAGCTGAAACGTTTGTGGGACAAATGTTGCATGGGACAACGGGGGCCGTAATATGACGTTCGGTTTCCGTTGCTAGGTGAGGTCGCGTCAGAGATATGGTTAACTTGTTTTGTAAATGGCATGCTATAGTTTGGTGCTTATTTTCTGATAGCGGCTATGGAGACGAATCCAGTGATGTGCAACAGTAAGGTCTTTGAAGGTCAACGAAGGTCAAAAAATGGCTCTGAGCACTACGCGACTTAATTTCTGAGGCCATCAGTCGCCTAGAACTTAGAACTAATTAAACCTAACTAACCTAAGGACATCACACACATCCATGCCCGAGGCAGGATTCGAACCTGCGACCGTAGCGGTCGCTCGGTTCCAGACTGTAGCGCCTAGAACCGCACGGCCACTCCGGCCGGCAAAGGAAGGTCAAAAAGATGGCATGAACGTCCATTTACAGAAGGTGTTCGAAATGAGGACCATTGGTATCAATGAAGTGCTGCAATCTTCTAATCTGGATTGAGTGCTATCCCTTATCACTTCGGTACTTATCGAAACACCTGCTCTGACAATTGTCTTTCGTATATCGTGCGAATAGTAAATGTTCGCCGAATCTAACATGCCATTAACGCTGTTAGGAACGGTAAGACTAGATCGTCGAATCAAGCGGATGTGAAGATGTATTCCTTCGAAGAAGTCGATATGCTTCTCATTTGCGGAGAATGCCAACGAAATTCAGTGAGAGCTAGAGACTTATACGCTGAAAGATGTCATCAACGTACTCACCCTACACTTCGTGCATTTAACTATATGTATTATAAATTAACCCTATGCAACGGACGGACCACCATCTGCATTGACACGTGTGCTCAGTGAATGAAACATTGCCGAGAAGCTTGGAATTAAGTCAAGATTATTATCGCAAAGACTGTTGATCAAGAATTTTACACCACCACATCTTCTCTTGCCCTATCTACTTCACGAAGTGTCTGCACTACCCCATCGGAAGTATCGGGTTGATTGATTTGGAGGAGGGGACCAAACAGCGAGATAATCGGTACTTTTCACTTTCCTGTATAATGAGTCAGTTCTTCCGACAGTCATTTCTTTTTCGATATCTTCATATTTTTCATTCAGCCATTTCGTTTTACCTTCCCTGAACTTACTATTTATTTCATTCCTCAGCAACTTCTATTTCAGTATTTCTGCATTTCCCCGAAAATTTTTGTTCTTTCGTCTTTCATTGACCAACTGAAGTATTTCTTCTGTTAACCATGGATTCTTCGCAGATACCTACTTTGTACCCTATATTTTTCTTTCCAAATTCTGTGATTTCCCTTTTCAGAGATATCCATTCCTCTTCAACTGCACTGCCCACTTACTATTCCTCATTGCTGTATCTATACCCTTCGTGAACTTCAAGCGTATGCCCGACATTCCTTAATATTTTCGTACTTCTTTGCGCAATGGTTCTTCGTGACTGATCCCTTAAACTTCAGCCTACTCTTCGTCACTACTACATTATGATCTGAGTCTATATCTGCTCCTGGGTACGCCTTAAAATCCGGAATCCGATTTCGGAATCTCTGTCTAACCATGATGTAATCTAACTGAAATCTTCCCGAATCACCCAGCCTTTTCCAAGTACACCTCTTCCTCTTGTGATTCTTGAACAGAGTATTCCCTTTTACATACTAAAATTTATCACAGAACGCAATTAGTTTTCCTCATCTCTCATTTCTTATCCTAAGCCTATATTCTCTTGTTACCTTTTCTTCTATTCGTTCCCCTACAACTGCATTGCAGTCCCCCATGACTATTAGGTTTTGATCTCCCTTGATGTACTGTATTACCATTTCAATATCCTCATATACTTTCTCTAGCTCTTCATCTTCAGCTTGCGACATCGGCATGTATACCTGAACTATCGTTGTCGGTGTTGGTTTGCCGTCAGTTCCAATAAGAATAACCGCATCACTGAGCTGTTTACAGTAACACACTCTCAGCCCTACCTTGCTATTCAGAACGAATCATACTCCCATTATACCATTTTCTGTTACTGCTGCTATTGCCCTGTACTCATCTGATCATAAATACTTGTCTTCTTTTCGTTTCACTTCACTGTGCCCTATTACTCTACTGGCCATTAAAATTGCTACACCACGAGAAATGCAGATGATAAACGGGTATTCATTGGACAAATATATTATACTAGAACTGACTTGTGATTACATTTTCACGCAATTTGGGTGCATAGATCGTGAGAAATCAGTACCCAGAACAACCACCTCTGGCCGTAATAACGGCCTTGATACGCCTGGGCATTGAGTCAAACAGAGCTTGGATGGCGTGTACAGGTACAGCTGCCCATGCAACTTCAACATGATACCACAGTTCATCAAGAGTAGTTACTGGCGTATTGTGAGGAGCCACTTGCTCGGCCACCATTGACCAGACGTTTCCAGAGAGGTCTGGATAATGTGCTGGCCAGGGCAGCAGTCCAACATTTTCTGTATCCAAAAGGGCCCGAACACGACCTGCAACATGCGGTCGTGCATCATCCTGCTGAAATGTGGGGTTTCGCAGGGATCGAATGAAGGGTAGAGCCACGGGTCGTAACACATCTGAAATGTAACGTCCACTGTTCAAAGTGTCGTCATTGCGAACAAGAGGTGACCGAGACGTGTAACCAATGGCATCCCATACCATCACGCCAGGTGATACGCCGGTATGGCGATGACGAACACACGCGTTCACCGCGATGTCGCCAAGCACGGATGCGACCGTTATGATGCTGTAAACAGAACCTGGATTCATCCGGAAAAATGATGTTTTGCCATTCGTGCACCCAGGTTCGTCGTTGAGTACACCATTACAGGCGCTCCTGTCTGTGATGCAGCGTCAGGGGTAACCGCAGCCATGGTGTCCGAGCTGATAGTCCATGCTGCTACAAACGTCGTCGAACTGTTCGTGCAGATGGTTGTTTGTCTTGCAAACGTCCCCATCTGTTAACTCAGGGACGAGACGTGGCTGCACGATCCGTTACAGCTATGCGGATAAGTTGCCTGTCATCTCGACTGCTAGTGATACGAGGCTGTTGGGATCCAGAACGGCGTTCCGTATTACCCTTCTGAACCCACCAATTCCATATTCTACTAACAGTCATTGGAGCTCGACCAACGCGAGCGAAATGTCGCGATACGATAAACCACAATCACGAAAGGCTGCAATCCGACGTTTATTAAAGTCGGAAACGTGATGGTACGCATTTCTCCTCCTTACACGAGGCATCACAACAACGTTTCACCAGGCAACGCTGGTCAACTGCTGTTTGTGTATGAAAAGTCGGTTGGAAGCTTTCCTCATGTCAGCAAGTAGTGGGTGTCGCCACCAGCGCCAACATTGTGTGAATGCTCTGAAAAGCTAATTATTTGCATATCACAGCATCTTCTACCTGTCGGTTAAATTTCTCGTCTGTAGCACGTCATCTTCGTGTTGTAGCAATTTTAATGGCCAGTAGTGTATATCTACAGTCATGCTCAAAATTAATTATAATTCTGATACATGGTGAAACAACGCTCTGGTGGGTGGTTTGCGGGTGTAAATCACCTCGGGGTATGACCGTGCGATGCATCTGACGTGCGGTCGTCGCACGGTGGCGCTGGCAGCAGCCCACATACGCAGAGGTGTGTTGGTGCATGTCGGAGTACGGTGCAGCGAATAAGTGTACAGACGTTTTCGGACGTGCTAATGGTGACTGTGTGTTGAAAATGGCTCAAAGAACACATATTGATGACGTTATGAGGGGTAGAATGCTAGAGCAACTGGAGGCTGGTCAAACACCGCAGGTCGTAGCACGGGTCCTCCGTGTGGCACAAAGTGTGATCTCAAGATTATGGCAACGATACGAGCAGAGAGGAAACGTGTCCAGGCGCTACAGTATCGGACGTCCACAATGTACAACACCACAAGAAGACCGATATCTCACCATTAGTGCCGGCAGATGGCCACGGCGTACGGCAGGTAGCCTTGCTCGGGACCTTACCGCAGCCACTGGAACAGTTGTCCCCAGAAGAGACATATTTTATTCGCCTGGAGAACTGCAAGGTGCATTCCACTGACCACTGGTCACAGGGGAACCTGTAAAGACTGGTGTCAAGAACACAGTACATGGTCATTGGAACAGTGGTCCCAGGTTATGTACACAGACGAGTCCAGGTACAGTCTGAACAGTGATTCTCGCCGGGTTTTCATCTGGCGTGAACCAGGAACCAGATAACAACCCCTTAATGTCCTTGAAAGCCGGCCGGTGTGGCCAAACGGTTAAAGGCGCTACAGTCTCGAACCGCGTGACCGCTACGGTCGCAGGTTCGAATCCTGCCTCGGGCATGGATGTGTGTGATGTCCTTAGGTTAGTTAGGTTTAAGTAGTTCTAAGTTCTAGGGGACTGATGACCTTAGAAGTTAAGTCCCATAGTGCTCAGAGCCATTTGAACCATTTATTTGTCCTTGAAAGGGAACTGTGTGGAGGTCGTGGTTTGAAGTTGTGGGGTGGGATTATGGTTTGTGCACGTACACCCTTGCATGTCATTGACAGAGGAACTGTAACAGGTCAGGTGTATCGGAAGGTCATTTTGTACCAGTATATCCGCCTTTTCAGGGGTCCAGTGGGTCCCATCTTCCTCCTGATGGATGATAACGCACGGCCCCACCGAGCTGCCATCGTGGAGGAGTACCTTGAAACAGAAGATATCAGGTGAATGGAGTGGCCTCTAGACCTAAACCCCATCGAGCACGTCTGGGATGCTCTCAGTCGAAGTATCGCTGCACGTCTTCTAACCCCTACGGCACTTCAGGAGCTTCAACAGGCACTGGTGCAAGGCTTTACACCAGCAGCTGCTCGACCACCTGATCCAGAGTATGCCAACCCGTTTTGTGGCCCGTGTACGTGTGCATGGTGATCATATCCCATACTGATGTCGGGGTACATGCGCAGGAAACAGGGGCGTTTTGTAGCACATGTGTTTCGGGACGGTTTTCTCAACTTATCACCAATACCGTAGACTTACAGATCTGTGTCGCGTGTGTTCCCTATGTGCCTATGCTATTAGCGCCAGTTTTGTTTAGTGCCACGTTGTGTGGCACCACATTCTGCGATTATCCTTAATTTATGAGCATGAGTGTAGATTGAGCCTTAGCCTTTCCGTCTTCAGGTTTTCTAGCTTCCCTTCCACCTTCAGGCCTCCGAAGTTCCACGTCCCGACTTGTAGAACGTCGTCATTTCGTCGGTTATTCAGTCTTTTTCTCGTGGTCACCTCCCCCTTGGCAGTCCGTCTTCTGTACGTAGTACACAGTGCTGAATAGTGTGTTCATAATCTTCCACATTTTTGTTAAGTGCAATTACAGGACCAGAACCTAACCACGTAAAACTCCTCCAAACGTAACAGCATCTCCTCTGTTCTGTTGGCACTACACATGATGGCGGGTAACGCTCTCCATTCAATCGCTAACCCCAAACTCTTCCATCAGATTGCCACAGGGTATAGCGTAAACCGTCAATTCAAATTACTCGTTTACAGTCATCCATTCTCAGTGGCGTAGCTCTTTACAACACCTAAAGCTCCGTTTTAGCACTGGCTGCAAGAACGTGTGGTTTCTGAGGACTGCTTCACCATCGTATCACATTCTTTTTAACTCTCTACGCACAGTAACTGTGCTAACTGGGCTGGTAGCACTCTGAATCTCACGAGTGACTCTATCTGCTTATTACAAGCCACTTTGTAGAGCCACCCTCCACAATGCCCGTCGGTCCCTGCCTTTCAGTACACGAGGTCTCCCTGGTACTGATCTAGCTGTGGCTGCTCCCACGGGTTTCCACTTCGCAGTCACATAACCAACAGTCGACGTGGGCAGGTTTACAAGGGTTTACAAGGGTTTGCTACTCTGCTGACGTCTACTGAGTAGTCCAAGTTCGAAGTTGCTGAGCTCTCCTGACCGACTCATTCTACTATTAATGAGTATCTACTGACCATTCCATACTCTCCGCTTACTTTTTTTACAGGTGTGTCCGGCTCTCCGTCCCAAATGCTTTTGAGCTGATAGCGTATCTATATAGATCAAACGACGCCATTGTGAGAAATCTTTGTAAGAGAAGTACCAGGACAGACAAAAATGACTCCAGACTCGATTAATTTTTATTTTCCCATCTAACGTACCTCTACCTCTTATACTACTGGCTATTGGTGGTGGAGACTTGCCACGAGAAGGTACAAGTGATAATTTGAGCAATGGATATTTTAACGCGACTAAGTCGTCCTGTAACATATACGTTCCCCAGTACGAGTACGTTATTCTCATTAGTTAAGTCAATTGTTATGTGATAGCCTAATTGTTTCGTAATCGTATCCTGTGGATGCGACTGAATGTCAGGATAAGCCGACAAAATTCAGTTCTCTTTTAAATAAATGTACACAAGTGACAAGATTAATTTGCACAGGAAAATACTATCTACTTGCACCGTAAATTTACATTCAAAATCTTTTCTGAAAGAATTTACTTTACTTACTAGCGATTCATCAACAACATTAACACATTTAATCACAGTAGGTGAGCGTGGAAGTAGTTGCCAGGAAGTAACTGATGGAAAATGAAATTACTTTTAACAAATGTGAATTTCATTCCTAAAAGCTTTTTCAAAAACAGATTTAAAATTATAAGCAGGAACGCACCCTCGAAATATAAAGTTACAATTTTATTTAGAGGCAGAAAGAACAATATTAACAGTATGAGCCTTCGGGCTGATAAGCTTGCCTGCTTGCTTTCAACACGGCCGTAATCGTGATCGCTCACAACAACCTCTGAAAGAGTACACTGGTGAAAATCTGCAACACACCAGATTAAACAAAAAAAATTTTTAGCAACTCACACAAACACGTAAACTATGCACCTCGTAAGAGGGATGGAAATGGTACAACACTCAAATTATTTACCACCGAAAGTGAAATTTTTGTAAAAGGACTCTTACGGTGGAAGTGTGGCAACCTTATAACCTAAAATGAACCTGGCGCAGCACCCCCAAAACGCTCTCCCGTGCCATCCGCCGCCAGACGCTTCAACGGACGCAGGAAGGCGCACCGATCTCCCGTCTCACGGTGTCGCAGCTCGCGCCGGCCAGACCGATGTCGTGGGTTGACTCCTGTTGCTCTCGTGTCGGCCGCGAAGCCACTACCCCTCACTATATGGCGTGGCCCACTGGCTGCCACGTGGCGACTTCGCATGCGCCGACGCTCAAGACGGACAAGTCATCTTGTGTCCAGTGCGCGACCGACCAACCGATCGATCCAACCGGCCTTAAGGTTGATCCGAACGACAGACATCCTGGCACTCCAGACGGCAGACCGACATTGACTAAGCAGTCACTCGGTCGGACCCACCCCTGCAGAGGAAGCATGCCGTCACGCTACCCGACATCCCTGCCCCGGGAAGAGACCGACCTACCGATCAATCCAACCGCCAATGTCCATTGCCAGAACAAACTCGAGCAGACTGGTGGCCTAACACATACTAGCACTCCGGACGCAAGACAGACACTGACTGCCCCACACTGACCTGGCTGACCAACTGAAGAACTCGCCGAGACTGACAGACCGATCCCAGACTCACTCCGACTGACCGACTCAGACTGACCGACTGACCAACTCCGAGCTCATAGCGCCCCTTAAATGCACGTGAACAGGCTACCTTTCCCCTTTCATACCAGAGGGAGACACCAAAGCTGCGATTGCCACAGTGGCGCCACCGTCAGCAACGGAAGACGACTGCTTTACACTACGCGCTGCGGCGCGCTTTTCAAAACAGCAATTTTTACTACGGCTCACTACTAAAGGATAAATGATGTGATTTTAACATATTTATTCATCATAAACAAAATTTAAAGACACTAAGCAATAATTACGACTCTCAGGTTCTCCCTGAATTAATATGGTCCTTAAACTGTCTGGCTCTGCCCTATAATGTACTCGCGATCTGTGATTAGGCGCGGAGTAACTGACATTCCCCGTTGTACTAAATAGCAAGAAGGAACTACTATCTCGATGAGCAGTGTGAAACCTCAGTGCAGAACGTAGTAGAACACGTGATTCAGCAATGGAAATTTACTATCCTACACGCCGGTGCATAAGCAAGATCACTGTAGTGATCAGACGCTACAGCCGCAGAACTTCTTGCCTCAGCGAGATAATAGTAAAGTTATACTTCACCATAATTACACTGAAGACGTCCGTCGACTGCCGTGGATCCAAGACGACCCTCTAGCTCCACGACCCGGCAACGACTCTGTAGCTCCACGCCCAAGGAACGACTTCTCAGCTCCACGCCCCAGGGACGACAGATCTCTCACTTACCTCCATTTTTTCCCCGCTCAAAGTCTTTTCCCCCCTCTTAAATTTGGGAGGCGAATCATCTTTCCGGGAGTCGCTCGTTTCTGAACGCCGACCAATCTCAGTTTATAATCCAGACCGAAGTTTCTGGAAGTTCTTTCTACGTCCGCAGGGAAGTCCGCGAATACTTGCTGCCACATGTTTTTGGCAAAGCCGCTGCCTTCTCACGCCTGCCCGCCGGACACTTATATCCGTTTTGCTGGTGGTCCAGCTCCCGGGCATCCCATCCCGAGATTAGCACCGGAAGCGGCTGCTCCGTCATAGATGGTTCAAATGGCTCTAAGCACTATGGGACTCAACATCTGAGGTCATCAGTACCCTAGACATAGAACTACTTAAACCTAACAAACGTAAGGACATCACACACATCCATGCCCGAGGCGGGATCCGAACCTGCAACCGTAGCAGCAGCGCGGTTACGGACTGAAGCGCCTAGAACCGCTGCTCCGTCCTATTGTCCGAACGAATGTGTGAGCTTCCTGTGTCCTACCGTTCTACCACGAGTTTCACAGCTCTGCTTGTTCCACAGTCACCCAACATGCAGACATACTACAATAAATAAAGTGTACTAGGCGATGTCAGCCACATACATGTTTTTAATGAACGAGCACAAACCTGTCTTTTCTATCATTGAAGGAGAGCGGAAGAGCTAACTCCAGGGCTTACTACCTTTGTTTTAATTTCGGATTCGGGGCAACCCGATCCCCCAATTTATTATCCAACAATTATTGCAAAGCATGATGGGAACGTCGTCAAAGATAGACACTACTCCAAGAGGTAGACCGAATGGCAAATCCTCCGTTGTTCGTAGAAACAATGCAAAGGGGTCAAAGGATTTTGGAGGACCCCAACCAACATGTATGCAGCCCTCAACACTGAAATTTAAGAAAGCAACTATGTTTGCAACCCTAAATGTAAACTCTCTAATTAAAGTAGGAAAATTGAAATCATTGATTGAAAAGCTGAACCAGAAAGAAATTTTAATATGTGCATTGCAAGAAACAAGGTTTTTAGATGAAACTGCTTTAGATTTTGAAAACTATCGTTTATTTAAAGGAAAACCAGGTAAAATCTTAATGAAACAAATGCCATACCTGGGAACAGCATTTCTGGTACATCACTCAATTTTAGATTCAGTTACTAACTTCTACTCGAGTTCTGAGAGACTATCCATTCTTGAGATTAAATGTAAAAACAAAGGATACTCTATAATCAACTGCCATGCACCCATAAACCAGGACAACAAAAATAACCCGGAGAAAGTTGAAGAATTGTGGGAGATACTTGAAATGGAACTGGATAGATGCTCAAAGAAGAACATAAAAATGTTAGTAGGCGATTTTAACGCACAAATAGGAAGGGAGAAAAAATACCATGGAACAGTAGGCCTCTTCCCAGGTCACAAAAGAACCTCAAAAAATGGAGAAAGGCTTATAGAAGTATGTAGGCATTTCAACTTGAAAATAATGACAACACATTTCAAAAAGCTGAGCCGAAAAACTAAAACATGGAGATCACCAAATCCACTTCTCGGAGAATTCCAAATTGACCATGTGGCTATCTCACTTCATTGTCAAGAAGAAATTCAAAACACTAAAGTGCTGAAAAGCCTTGATGTTGATTCAGACCACTATTTGACTACGATTAAATTCAGACCACTCCCATTTCGAAAAGAGAAGAAAAGCTTTTACAAAATTCCAAAATATAACACAGAAACTTTAAAAAATGAAGAAATTAAACAACGGTTTCAAAGAGCATTGCACAAAGATAGCGATGGCATATCCACAATAAATAAGGAAGCGGGATGGGAGGAGATCAAAAACGAAATAGTTGAAATAGCAAAAGAAAATTGTCTCGTGAAAAGAGTAAGAAGACATCCATGGTGGGACAATGAATGTGATGAGAACCTGGAGAAGAGACAGAAATTGTGGCAGAAATGGAACTCCACAAAAGATCCTCAAGATCTTGACAATTTTAAAATCCAGAGAAGAGAAACAGCTAAGCTTTTCCGTAATAAAAAAAGAAGACAATTTCAGGATAACCTAGAACAGATTGAGGAAGACTTTAAAAGAAATAATTCTAGAGATTTCTACAAAACTTTTAGAAAACAGCTAACCAAATACCAATCCCCAAATTTATGTTTTAAAGATGAAGAGAACAAGCTAGGTTTGACAAACAAGACTAATTGTGAAATACTAGCAAAATATTTCGAGAATCTACTAAATTGTGAACCACCCAAAGATAAAATGAGTTTTGAAAACCACCGAAATACTAATACCGAGTCAAAACCTCCAGACGCTGAAGAAATAAAACACATAATACACAGTCTAAAAAACAATAAAGCCCCAGGTGAAGACTCCATAGTACCAGAAATCCTAAAAATAATGGATACCAACCTCCCACAAGTTTTGGAACATATGTTTAAGAAGATCTGGGACGAAGAAAGAATTCCTGAAGACTGGCAGTGTGCCCTGATACACCCACTACACAAAAAGGGGGATAAGATGAATGTTAATAATTATAGAGGGATCTCGCTACTACCAGTAGGATACAAAATTTTGTCAAGGAAATTACTTCAAATCGTGGAGTCAGTTCTGGACAAAAAAATAGGTGAATATCAAGCAGGTTTTAGACAAGGTAGATCCTGTGTTGAACAAATATTTAACCTGAAAACACTAATTCGTTACAGAATCTCAAGAGGCCAGAGATTTGCAATAGTATTTGTAGATTTCAAAAAAGCACACGACTCGGTAGATAGAGAAACATTACTGAAAGTATTGGAAGAATTTGGGGTCGATAAGAAAACAATTCAAATTATCAAACAGACGCTAACAAACAGTAAGGCCAAAGTTAAATTTATGGGTGAAATTTCAAGGAAGTTCGAAATTAAAACAGGTGTTAGACAAGGTGATGGTTTATCCCCAATCCTCTTCAACTGCGTACTGGAAAAGATATTGAGAATATGGAAAGAAGAACTCAAAGGCACCAAGAATGATATCAGAATCGGAACAAAAAAAGAAAAAATAGGAGTGGACTGTTTAGCTTTTGCAGACGATCTGGCAATAATTACAGAAAACGAAGAAATAGCTCAGATCTACTTGGAGAAACTACAAGAAGTTTCGGCCAGAGCTGGACTGCAGATTTCATTTGAAAAAACCGTGTATATGTCTAATCATAGAAATAACAAGAAAAATCTTATTACTAAATACGGCAATATTAAGAGAGTAGAAAAATTTAAGTATTTAGGTGAAATAATTCAAGTGAATGGTTTAGACAAGAGTGCAAACCAGGCGAGAGCAAGGAAAATGGAATTTGCTTTTCAAAAAACCAAAGACATATATAACAAAAAAAACATTTCGATTCAAGCTAAATTAAGACATTATAAAACTGTCATTAGACCAGAATGCCTGTATGCATCGGAGTGCCTAACTCTTAACAAAAAGGGGGAAATAGAAAACATGGAAAAGAAAGAAAGGAAAATTTTGAGAAAAATATTAGGACCGAGAAAGATTGGGGAAGAGTACAAGCTAAAGAGTAATAAGGAAATATACAAAACTATTGAGAAAGTGAGTGAGGCAATGCGTAAACGCAGACTAACGTTTTATGGTCACCTGTCGAGGATGGATGGAAACAGACTAACAAGAAAAGTGTTTGAACATAGTAACAGGAACGAAAAAACCAACAATAAATGGATACAGATGGTGAAAAAGGATTTGGCCTATTTTAATGTCACCCGTGAGTCAATCAGGGACAGGGAAAAGTTTAGACAAATAGTGAACGAAATTAAGTGTTTTCCAGAAGAAACGAAACTAAAGAATAATAACAGGAAATGGTCGGAAGAGCGGAGGAGGAACCACTCGAAAATGATGAGGAAATATTGGGAAGAGAGAAAAAAAGATCAAAAAGCCGGGCAAGTGAATTGTTGAACGTGGTCCAAAGATGGCCGAAATCGAAAGAAGAAGAAGAAGAAGGGGCTCACTTCTGTAAAGTTATACTGACGCTAACGTTCCAGGAAGAGGTGTTATAATTTTACATCCCACTCCTGACACCAACTGTAAAGTTAGGGGAAGTTTATAAGGGACTTCTGCAACCGATGTTAATGAATGCTCAGCAGGGAAGGGGGAAGAGGGCTGTTCAATATGCCTCGTGGCTGCAGTGTGCAGGAGGTCGAGCGGTCAGGATTTGATAGTGGGCATCCAGGGCTGCCGTTAAGTGACAAAACAGGAAATTAAGTACAATGAACAGGATATATTTCAATATACAGAGTACAAAGGGCGCTCCTAGAGCCGGAAGTTAGCAGGTTTAGGCCATTCTAGGAGGTCGAATAATTAATTAAAATGGGCAACGGAAGGGGAAGTGGTTCATGTTAACTTACGGTGGTGGCCGGGCGAGAAAGGCAGAGCCCGAGGCTCTGCCTTCCAAAACGACGTCTGTTCTGCACGAGGTCTGGATTACAAGAGAGCGAAGCAAGTGTGTGTTCCGCTCCGCAGGACGCTCCGGTGTCCACACACGTGATCGGTATCCCGCGCACGCTATTGGCTAAAATAAATGGCGTGAATTCGCTAGCAGTTGCCGCAGATGGCTCAGGGCGTCTCCGGTCAGCAGCTTTAACTGGACAGAACCGCCTCGGTTTTGAAAGGCAAGCGACTTGTGTTACGTAGGCACGGCGTGAATTACTCTGGGAGAAAACTTGTAAAGATTCCACTGGGCCTTTGAAATAAATTTCTTAAACCAATTCCCTAAAATATTCCTTGACTGGCTGCCATCCTGTACACTTCTGTCGTATTGCATGTAAACGCGGTATGTAAAATAACGCCACCTTACACCATCATAAAAGGTAATATGATTAAGAACTGTTTAGGATACTTACATACATGGGGGGATGGTTTATAATACTGACACATAAGATTGTGTTGCAAATTCTAAGTTTTTATTATCTGATGATGGCAATAGCCGAAACGGCGTAATACGTAAGAGAACTTATTAAGCAATCTCGGCAGTATTATTTTCAAATATTTACGATCGCTGCGGACTCGTACAGGAAATTTATTTCTTTTATTAATATTCTGAGTCAGCCACTGACCATGATATTTTCTCCTTTATAGTTTTGAGTATTGCGACTGGTTTGGGGTGGTACGCCGCGAATTCCTGTCCTGGGCCAATCCCTTCATATCAGAGTAGCACTTCCAATCTATGTCCTCGATTATTCGTGATGTTCCCTGATGTCTTGAAACAAGTCCCACCATCCTGTCCGTTGTTTATGTCAGTGCTTTACATATATCCATTTTTGTGGTGCACCTAAAGATACGGTTCGTAAGATGCAAGAGATGGTAGCGATCATCGCAGAGTGTCTGAGGTTTACGGAAGACGCGTTGACAAGTGATTCACACGAAGAGGATGTGGCTGATAATTGCGTAAGGGGCGACCAAAAAGCTGCCGTTTAATGGCGTTACGCCAGTATATATGCAATGTAGCATGACTCTGACGCGGGTCACCGAAATGTAGGCAATGGATTAGTGTGCCATTTGTGTCCTTCCCACGTGCGTGTGGTAAATGCGTTGACGTGAACTGTGGCGACTTTGTTACTAAATGCATCCAAACAGCACACTCTTGCTGATATTTTCTTGGCTACCGAAGGACAAACATCCGTCGACATCCATTGCAGAACGAGGAATCTGTTTGGGGTAGTACGCCTGTCGAAAACATTGTTGTGGAATGGTGCGCAAAGTTCCTTGCTGTTTCCGATCGGCGAGCAGTCTAAGGTGCTGCAGTCATGGACTGTGCGGCTGATTCCGGCGGAGGTTCGAGTCCTCCCTCTGGCATGGGTGTGTGTGTTTGTCCTTAGGAGAATTTAGGTTAAGTAGTGTGTAAGCTTAGGGACTGATGACCTTGGCAGTTAAGTCCCATAAGATTTCACACACATTTAAACATTTTGTTTCCGATCGGACACAAGCCGCCGGTCGATCTGGGAAGCCAACCTCATCCATTAGGTATAAGTGGAAGACACGCCCTACACTCCTGATCTATCGCCGTGGGATTATCACACTTTCCGTACCCTAGAGAATTAATTCAAGGGCCGACATTTCCCGTTGGACGAGAATGTGCATGAGGCAATTACGGACTTCTTCACGCAGCAGGACACGGTGTTTTACCGAACGGTGTATCTTCACCTGTTGCTCCAGTGGGTTGATTGTGTCAGTGCTCACGGCTATTATACTAGATTGGCATACCGATTCTGGACAATACAGCCCTCTAATGGACACTGTTTGATCCCCCTTTATGCTCGCCCCTTATGTACAAAAGAATGTTCCAATTTTCTTGCCGTGAAAGCATCTCTGGGTGACTGAAGGAAATCTACATCTACTTCTGGATTTAGTTTACCAGTTGCAGTTCGTAAACGAAAACGAAGTTTTGTTTTGAGCAAACGAATTGATAAAAAAGGTCGAATCTTCTACAAACATTAGTGGAATGGCAGGTTTGTGACGAAATAAACAATGGTAGCGATGGTAGACTGGTAGTACTGGATGTGGCAACAGTGAGTTTTGGGGAGCACACGTTGAAACTAGGCGTCATCTTGAAGCTAAGACTCACACCTTAAGCACACAAAATATTTAAACCATTATAACTACTATAGTTCCTAGATAAACGACGACGGTCTGGATCACAAATTTTTATTTACCCGAAAGGGTTTGAGTTTGCGCTGCAGATCATCTCAAGGTCTAGTTTGGAAGAGAAAGGCAATAACGATAATGACTTTACGTGAGTGTGATATTACGAACACTTGTTCCATGGATAGTAGAAAAAAACAACAAAATATTGCCAACTCACACATAGCACTTCGTAATATTTTGTTGTTTAGTTGTCATTTCTACTATCTATGGGGCAAGTGTTCGTAATACTGCACTTAAGTAAAATCGTTGTTGTTATTGCCTTTTTATTCCAACCTAGACCTGAAGAAGATCTGTAGCGCAGAATGAAACCGATTCTCGGTAAATAAAGCGGTGTGATCCAGACGGTGTTTGTTTATTCATTATAATAAAATATTCACGGTTCCTAAGACGAATTTTGAAGTGCTATAATTCCATTAGTCATTTTCATTACTATCTATACTGAAATAGCCTTGTAGTACACTACTGGCCATTAAAATTGCGACACCACGAAGAAATGCAGATGATAAACGGGTATTCATTTGACAATATATTATACTAGAACTGACTTGTGATTACATTTTCACGCAATTTGGGTGCATAGATCCTGAGAAATCAGTATCCAGAACAACCACCTCTGGCCGTAATAACAGCCTTGATACGCCTGGGCATTGAGTCAACCAGCGCTATGATGGCGTGTACATGCAGCTTCAACACGATACCACAGTTCATCAAGTGTAGTGACTGGCGTATTGTGACGAGCCAGTTGCTCGGCCACCATTGACCACACGTTTTTAATTGGTGAGAGATCTGAAGAATGTGCTGGCCAGGGCAGCAGCCGAACATTTTCTGTATCCAGAAAGGCCCGTACAGGATCTGCAACATGCGGTCGTGCATTATCCTGCCGAAATGTAGGGTTTCGCAGGGATCGAATGGCACCCCATACCATCACGCCGGGTGATACGCCAGTATGACGATGACTAATACACGCTTCCAATGTGCGTTTACCACGATGTCGCCAAATACGGATGCGACCCTCATGCTGCTGTAAACATAAACTCGATTCATCCGGAAAATTGACGTTTTGTCATTCGTGCAACCAGGTTCGTATTTGAATACACCATCACAGGCGCTCCTGTCTGTGATGCAGTGTCAAGGGTAACCGCAGCCATGGTCTCCGAGCTGATAGTCCGTGCTGCTCCAAACGTCGTCGAACTGTTCGTGCAGATGGTTGTTGTCTTGCAAACGTCCCCATCTGTTGACTCACGGATCGAGACGTGGCTGCACGATCCGTTACAGCCATGCGGATAAGATGCCTGTCATCTCGACTGCTAGTGATACGAGGCCGTTGGGATCCAGCACGGCGTTCCGTATTACCCTTCTGAACCCACCGATTCCATATTCTGCTAACAGTCATTGGATCTCGACCAACGCGAGCAGCAATGTCGCGATACGATAAACCGCAATCGCGATAGGCTACAATCCGACCTTTATCAAAGTCGGAAACGTGATGGTACGCATTTCTCCTCCTTACACGAGGCATCACAACAACGTTTCACCGGGCAACGCCGGTCAACTGCTGTTTGTGTAAACAAATCGGTTGAAAACTTTCCTCATGTGAACACGATGAAGGGTCGCCACCGGCGCCAACCTTGTGTGAATACTCTCAAAAGCTAATCATTTGCATATCACAGCACCTTCTTCCTGTAAATTTCGCGTCTGTAGCAATTCATCTTCGTGGTGTATCAATTTTAATGGCCAGTAGTGTTCTTCTCAGTGTTAAAAGTGCCCATGCAGCATTTAAGAAGTGTTTGCAGAGGCCTGTAGTTGCACCTCCGACGGCTCATTATGCGATTTACGCGGAAGCGTCGGGTGGTGTGTGTGCGCCCCCCACCCATGTGGCGTGGTGCGGCTCGCAGGCGGGCGACTCCACGTGGCGCGCCGGCCGGTCGATGTCTGCGGCGCTGCGCCGCGCCTGCCTCGCCTCGCGCCTCCTGAACTTTGATCAACGACGTGGCGAGCGGGTCAGCCTGCCGCCCCTGCCGAACGCCACTGCCCCCCAACACACACCCTACAGGACTACTTGTTGCGCAAAAAAATGGTTCAAATGGCTCTGAGCACTATGGGGTTTAGCTTCTGAGGTCATCAGTCCCCTACAACTTAGAACTACTTAAACCTAACTAACCTTAGGACGTCACACACATCCATGCCCGAGGCAGGATTCGAACCTGCGACCGTAGCGGTCACGCGCCTCCAGACTGTAGCGCCTAGAACCGCTCGGCCACCCCGGCAGGCGCTTGTGGCGGAAGTCGTTCCTTTCGCGGCCACGAGTTTGGGCTGTGTTAAAAGTTGTAACGAATCACTTCCGATCCGGTGGAGACGGGCTTTCACTGCAGCAAATTATTCAATTGACGGAAACTGTGCAAAATTTACACACACATGGCAATAGAAACGACAACAGCATGAAGGATAGCAACTAATGAAATTTACGCGTTGTGCGTGTACTGCCTAGTAGAAAGAATACATGATTATACGGTGTCCATTTGCATTAACCTTCCATTGTTGCCGGCCGCGGTGGCCAAGCGCTTCTAGGCGCTTCTGTCCGGAACCCCGTGACTGCCACGGTCGCAGGTTCGAATCCTGCCACGGGCATGGTTGTGTGTGATTATCTTAGGTTAGTTAGGTTTAAGTAGTTCTAAGTTCTAGGCGACTGATGGCCTCAGATGTTAAGTCCCATAGTGCTCAGAGCCATTTGAACTTCCATTGTTAACGTTGTATAATTACACAAATGGTCCCGTGGAGTCCAGTGGTTCCCTTGATATGTTAATTTTGTTACATACACTATGTCATCAAAAGTGTCCGGGCACCCGCAAAAACCTCTTGTAGTATTGTTAGTCATTCACTGTGCTGATACATTAAATTTTGGATGTGCAGCAGCATAAATTCCGCTTCTCCTTCCATTATTTCATCTGTATAGGCACTACCGTTCAGCCATCTTCAGAGTGAGCCAAAAGACGCCCAAAATTTAATGGAGCAGTCAAAGTTCCGCGAAAACGTAAAGACGCACATTCAAACTGCTGTTCCGCTCGCAAATCGAACGAGGGAAACACGATTGTTCATGTGCTTCCGCGTGAGCCTTGATTTCTCTTTTCTTCGCGCTCCTTCCACGAAATGTTCGTTAGTAGAATCTTTATGCAGACACGAATGCCGGTTCTCTAAAGTATCTCAACAAATTTTCACGAAAAGAACATCTTCTTCCGTCCATGGATTATCATCTAAGTTCACAGAACATACCCATAGCATTGGCTTAATCTTTATACGATCACTGCTCTGGCGCAGTGTTACGTGGCTGCGAGTGCACACCATTCCTTTGTGACGCGTGAGTCAGTCCCCACTGATGCGCCAAGGACGACTTCATTCACGGTTCTGTCATGATAAAGTCAAAAGACGATTTTATCAAGGCTGTACACTATGTGATCAAAAATATCCGGACACACCCAATAACATACGTTTTTCATATTACGTGCATTGTGCTGCCACCTACTGACAGGTACACCATATCAGCGACCTCAGTAGCCATCAGACATCGTGAGGGAGCAGAATGAGGTCCTCCGCGGAACTCACGGACTTCGAACGTGATCAGGACATTGGGTGCCACTTGTGTCATACGTCTGTAGGCGAGATTTCCACACTCCTAACCATCCCTAGGTCCACTGTTTCCGATGTGATAGTGATGCGGAAACGCGAAGGGACACGTGCAGCGCAAAAACGTAGAGGCCAACCTCGTCTGTTGACTGACAGAGACCGCCGACAGTTGAAGAAGGTCGTAATGTGGCATAGGCAGACATGTATCCAGACCATCACACAGGAATTCCAAACTCCATCAGTATCCACTGCAGGTACTATGAAGCTAGGCGGGAGGTGAGAAAACTTGGATTTCGTGGTCGAGCGGCTGCTTATGAGCCACATATCTCGCCGCTAAATGCCAAACGGCCCCTCGCTTGGTGTAAGGAGCGTAAATACTGGACCAGTGAATAGTGGAGGAACGTTGTGTGGAGTGACAAATCACGCTACACAATGTGGCGATCCGATGGCAGGGTGTTGGTATGGCGAATGCCCGGTGAATGTCATCTGCCAGCCTGTGTAGTGCCAACAGTAAAATTCGGAGGCGGTGGTGTTATGCTGTGGTCGTGTTTTTTATGGAGGAGGTTTGCACCCCTTATTGTTTTGCGTGGCACTATCACAGCACAGACCTATATTGAGGTTTTAAGCACCTTGTTGCTTCCCACTGTTGAAGAGCAATCCGGGGATGGCAATTGCATCTTTCAGCACCATCGAGCACCTGTTCATATTGCATGGTCTGTCGCGGAGTGGTTACACGGCAATAACATCCCTTAATAGACTGGCCTGCACCAAGTTCTGGCCTGATTCGTATATAACACCTTTGGGGTGTTTTGGAACGCCGACTTGGAGCCAGGCCTCACCGACCGACATCGATACCTCTCCTTAGAGCAGCACTCGGTGAAGAATGAGCTGCCATTCCCCAAGAAACCTTCCAACACCTTATTGACCGTGTGTCTATGAGAGTCGAAGCTGTCATCAAGGCTAAGGATGGGCCACAACCATATTGAATTCCAGCTTTACCGATGGAGGGTGCCACGAACTTGTAAGTAATTTTTAGGCAGGTGTCCGGATACTTTTCATCACACAGTGTACGTATAATGTTAATAACGAGGTTATTTAATACAAGTTAATGTAGAGGCAAGCATATTAACTACGAAATTGAATAAAGTAACCCTTATTTGAGGAAATAATGCAGTTTATTACATTAGATGAAAGATAAAACCTACAGTTATGTTTACACAATATAAACTGAATATTCAGTGATCCAACAGTCTTCTTCTGATGACTCATTACAATTAGCATTTAGACACTGAGGAAATGATTCATGCACATATGTTTCCCACACTGAAGAAAAGTTACTTGAGTTTTTACAACCTTATTCCTAGGCCAGGTGATCCAAGTCCTTTTCGCAGCTGGCACTGCTTCTGTGCTGCTCTGTCATTAACAGCAGATGTTGATCCACTCAGCTGGCCGCTGTGGCTCAGTTGGACAGTCCGCCTTTAGCCGCGGAGCAGCTCGGACTTGTTTACGTCCCGGCTGCGAACGTTCGCGGAAGAAGCGGTGTTTACACCGTCGTCATTCGCGTGTGTTACGGTTTGAATCGAACGCAATGGCACACAATTTCCGAAAAACCACGATACAGTTCACGTTCTGTAACGAGTCTGCAAGACCGAAGGCTTTCGAAATTGAACGTTTCTTGAGGGACGAAGTGCATCTTAATTACACGGAGATTACTGGAATTCATTTATCAATCGTGAGCAGCACCCTTTTCGTAAAGATGATTGACGACGCATCATGCGATAGGATCATTGAAGCCGCCAAACGAGGATTCCAGTTCCGACACTCCGATGGTCATATTGGCGAAGTTTTAGTCGCTCATTTGGGCCTGGGCGTGGGTACGATTCGGGTCTTCGAGCTGCCTTTCGAGGTACCCGAATCATTGGTCACTGAAGCACACCAGCCATATGGCAGAGTTATTAGTCATACGGCCGAACGTTCGGCAAGTTTTAGCACGTATCCAGTGCTCAATGGTGTCCGACAGGTGCGGATTGCCCTTACGAAACATGTGCCATCGTACATAAACATAGGCGGCTGCAGAGCTATTGCCATCTATGATGGACAGCCCCGGACATGCTCCGGGTGTGGTGGTGAAGGACATCTTCGATCTCCGTGTATGCAGAGGAGACTCGTGCAATTCCCCAGCGAAGACTTCCAGAATCCGACTACACCAACGTCACTGCCGATGACTTACGTGACGGCGCTTCGCGGGGAGGTGACGCCGAGGTCAGAGCGCAGTATCGAACCGACACCCCAGTTGATTGAGGCGCCTTCGGACCCCACTGAAGAAGGAATGGCTCCGACCAACTCGCAATCTCAGACACTACAGGTGGTGCAGAAAGAGGATAACAGCATCACAATAGGCATGGAAGCTGAAGTGTAACGGCCCCAGGGCGTTGTGGCGGCGGTGAGAACGCAGGATATGCAAGATTCGCCAACACCAGAGGCCGAGGTTACGGCCCGCAAACAACGCTCGCCAAAGCGCCGCAAGAAGCGCCGACTAAACTCTGCGGAGACGCTCCCTTCTCTTCTTCGGAGCCCAGATAAGTCTAACACTATGGATCTGTCTGACTTGGAACCACAAGCTTCGGATGTAGCAGACCATATGAATTCGGACAGTGAAAAGATGTCATGTTGTTCAGAGGACGCATCCGCTCAGGGGCCTGCTACCCCTTCTGCGGTGGAGTCTATAGCTGCGAAAGAACAACAGATGTCACACGTCAATGCCGCACAGGAAAATTTGGAGCACCCCAATAATATCAGCTGGTATGAGTAGCACGACGAAATCACCGATGCGAACCATTCTATTTGTGGGGACTCGCATCCGTCCGCATCTCAAGAAACCTAATGCCGCAGGGACACGTCCGTCGGGCGACCCTCTGCGGATGTGCAAAGGGCCTATCGATACGGTGAAACTTTGTCATTTTAACATCATGTGGAGATGACAGCTACTCGACCCCAGGCATACAGAATAGGGACAGTGAATGTAAATACCATTAGATCGCGAGTGAATCAGCAATTGTTTAGGGACATGATGTACGCGTCGGATGTGGATATACTGATGGTGCAGGAAATTTACATTCCTAAGTGCCAGGAAGTACATGGACACATCACCTACACCTCGATGCACTCGAACAACGACAGTGGAACGGCGATATTGGTCCGGGACGGGATTCCGGTTCGCGACCTGGCTTATATACCTTCGGCACGAGGACTAGCGATAACTGTTAATGGAATTCGCATTCTCAATATTTATGCCCCTTCCGGTACTGACAACAGACGGGCGCGTGCGAGATATTATTCGGAAGAGATTGTGCCCTTATTTACCGGCAGATTCGATCATTTCATTATAGGTGGTGACTTCAATTGTGTTTTAGCCCACAAAGACCAGACTCCACATTACAATACTTGTCGTGAATTGCATGTGCTATGCCGGGATCTGGAGTTAAGCGACACCTGGGACATGATTCATAGGAACCGTGAGGGATATACTTTTTTTACCAGTCACTCGGCGAGCAGACTATATATATATGTTTCGGTTGGCCTACAGGATAAGGTGGTCGACGCGGAACGATGGCCTGCGGCATTTACTGATCATCTGGCTTACATTTGTACCATATCACTCCCTAGGCAAAGTGTATGGAGAAGCCGCGGGACATGGAAGCTCAATTCGTCACTTTTGGCGGACCCCGAATGTCGTCAGAGAGTCGAGAAGGTATGGGCCACATGTCAACGCCGTCTACCAACTTATACCTCCGTGCTTCAATGGTGGCTCGAGTGTACTAAGCCGGCAATAAGAAGAGCTCTAATACAGTATGGTCGGGATAAGACGAGATGGCAAAGAGACACTCTTGATTATTATTACACCATGCTTCGTGAGCTGTCCTTCCAGGTGCCGTGTGCAGAACATCATGCGGAAGTTCATCGTGTCAAGGCACAGATCCCATCGATCACGCGACGACGACTGGGTGGCATCCCAATACGGGCAAGATGTCTCGACACCATCACGTACCTCGATGCACCATGTGTCGCGGGAACATAAACGTTACCGCCGGGCATTGGTAACAGTGCTCCACGGTTTAGATGGCCATCAACTGACAACACAACAGGACATTGCAAATGAATTTTTAGGGCATTTCCGCCACCTCTATACTGGTACACCGACGGACCGTCTGGTGGGGGAAGAGATACTGCAACATCTGCAAACGACACTGACAGAGACGGATAAGGCAGCGCTTATGGAGGCACTCACAGAAGACGATATAAAGGTGGCACTCACAAAAGGAGCGGCCCATAAATCACCAGGGCCAGATTGGATTACGCTAGAGTTTTATCGAGAATTCGTGGACATGATGATGCCACAGTTGGTGTCGATGTACAATGAGGCGATGCGTCCGAACATGCGCCTACCGTCGGATTTTGTGACGGGCTTTCTTCTTCCCATCCCGAAGATGGCGGGGAGTAGCAGTGTTAATCAATATCGGCCTCTCGCTATGCTAAACACCGACTATAAAATCTTTGCACGACTACTAGCGTCTCTTCTCAAGCTGTCGATATCCAGGACAATATCCCCTGATCAGGCTTGCCTAGGGGTGTGAAGCAACATCACCTCGGCGTTAAGTGAATACCGTGACGTTATCGCCCTTGCGGAAACGTGTAAAATGCGAGCAGCGATGATATCTGTGGACTTCGATCGTGCGTTCGACAGGATAAACCATGACTTCTTGGCGTCAGTCATGAGCCGAATGGCGATTCCACCTGTTTTCATCTCGATCGTTATGAGGCTAATACGAGGGGCTACATCGAAGGTCATTGTAAACGGTCGGGAAGCGGGCTCGATTCATATTAACAGCTCAGTCCGACAAGGGTGCCCACTCTCCATGATGCTGTTTGCGATAGCGCTTGAGCCGCTAATGTGTGTTATGAGGCGCTCACTTACTGGAATAGCGCTTAATGAGAACTCTTTCGTTTGTCGCGCATATGCGGACGACCTGATCCTTCTTGTCAGATCAGGACATGAAGTACGCCAAGCTGTTGAACATCTAGACTCATACGGGACGGCGGCAGGCAGTGTCGTTAACATGACGAAATCCAAAATTATGCACATTGGACGGGGTCTGGAAGACGTACCGGGACCGTTTCAGACGGTGGAATCGCTGAGATGTCTGGGGATTACATTTACCCGTTCACTACGGCGGTCAGCGGCGGCGAGTTCTCTGCGGCTTCTGCAGAATGTTCGTCTGACGATACGCAAAAACTCTCTGAGAGCCTTTGACATGATCCAACGTGTGGCATACACCAACGTTCACAAAGCGTCACGACTGCCCCATTTAGCGCAGATCCTAACAATACCGAAGGGTGTTGCAGACCGCCTTATGGCTGCCTTTGGTTACTATGTTACTACTGGGATGTTATTTAAGATCAAATATGACACGTTAACGCTACAGTTCCGGAACGGTGGCCTCAACCTCACAAACGTGTGAAACAAAGCTCTGGCACTTTACATGCGAGCGATGATACGAAATTGGCAACAACGTAAGCATATTACAACGTCAGCTCTGATAGAAGTACTTGTTCCGTCTTCGTACGAACCCCCTATTGCGGTGGGCAATATTTCGCCTTCTCTTGCACACATTGCCTCATTTCTTGTTGATTACAATTATGTTCGTCTGATAGTACCTTCGACGAGAATACCCACGACTCGTGATGGATCACCATGGCCGCAACATAATGGAATTCAAATACCCGTCGAGAACGTGGAACCACATTTGGTGTGCAGTGCATACTCCATTACTGTCGACAGCAGCGAGATCGATGTGGTATATTCTGATAAACCGTAAACTTATGATCAGGAGTCGATTACATACAATTCATATGGTCGATTCTCCTCTTTGCACAAACTGTGGACTGTTAGCAACGGAAGAACATGGTTTAGTGTGTGGCGCAGCGAGGGACGTCTGGATGCTGACGCGTCGAATTCTGGCCTTCCTTCGGCCACTAACTACACAGAAATCACATCGGATGTACTTTTGCTACCGGACAAGACCTTTTTTCCCAAACAAAAGACGTATGTGGTCAATTGGATCGCTGGACATGCGACGATATATTTGTATTCGTACGATATTAAGTCTGTGATGGATTATTGGATGTATTTACAAGAACAACACGAGCTCTTACGGAGCCATAAGAAATACAGGACTTACTTTTCCAATTTTTTGGGAAGCGTTTTTCACAATCCGCCCGACAGCTGGGGTGTCCCAGAACTTAGAAGACTCTTGCAGCAGAACGACTAGAGGCAGTACTGCGCGGTTCAGTTATATTGGCATATAGCACACTGAGAAGAAAACTGGCCCCTACCTGTTGGCGCCAGTTATGACTGGATTATGTTAACGTGAAAAAAAATTAAAAAAAAACAAAAAAAACCCACACACACACAACGATGGTAACCACCGAAACCGCCTCAGATAATGGTCCTTCGAATGGTCGACGCAGGAGAAATACATACCGCCCACACTGGCAGAAATGGTCAAGATTATATGGCTCTCTGCCAGATTTATGATGCGATACCGCATGCTGCAGGGATTGTGATGCAGACGATAACTTCATTTTCACTCCCGCTCATGACTAGGCTTGTCATTTACTTTATTCCTGATACAAAGAAAAAAAGAGGGCGGCCTTTACGTTGATTTTATGGTTTCCAAATTGTTTTTGCTGTCTCGATACTTTTCTTATCCCTAGGACAGCACAATTGTACGAATAAAGATTGTTTGTTTACCCTGACTTCCCGTTCCCAAAAAAAAAAAAAAAAAGTGGTCGCGTTGTTGGACCATAAAGCGGTGGAACCGCGTTTTTATTTTTAATTATTTTTTTCTTAAAAAAAAAGTTGGTAGAGAAAAAAAATACTAGGTTCATATACTTATGGTCTCGGTTCGATTCCAAAAATACAAAAAATAAAAAAAAGGTTTGCGTGAGCCTCTGTAGAACGAGGGGGCCTTGGTTCAAGTCTTCGCTCGAGTGAAAAATTTACTTTCTTTATTTTTTTTTTTTTAAAGGTCCTAGCTGTGGCTGAATTTTAATTACTTCATCGAACAATATCCCAAAACAAAACAGAATAGTAAACTAGCCAGCTACTTTTCTATTCACTTCATTCCTGATTTTGTCTTTTCTAATTGTTTGGTTCATTGTTCTAATGCATCTCATTTCTTTTGCATGAATTGTGCAGAGGTATTTGTTTGGAAGAGTACATGTTTCTCAACCATGTCTTAGGACTGGTTCGAAATAGCTGTGGTACATGGGCACTTTTGCTTTTCCAACACGATATTTAAATTCTGAAATCTGTCTATGTTACCTTTAATAAAAACAATTTGCCCAACACCGGTTGTAGCTATACATCCCGATACCACAACTCCTCCATCACAAAAAAAAAGCGGTTCTAGGCGCCTCAGTCTGGAACCGCGCGACCGCTACGGTCGCAGGTTCGAATCCTGCCTTGGGCATGGATGTGTGTGTGATGTCCTTAGGTTAGTTAGGTTTTGGAACGTCCCCTTAGAACAATTATACACGACTGTGATAAACCTCTATTTGCTTTTCAAACAGCTGAGCAAAACTGAACGTACTCAAACATCCACTAAAGTGACACACAATATTTTTAGCGCAACGCAATCTGACTATCAAAGATCCCTGCAAAAGAATGGCCCTGAGTAACATTAAACTACACCTTTCAGAAATCACTTACCTCACAAAAATCTTCATTACTCTACTGCAATACAGCGAGCACCACTACTGCCAGCTAAATAAAAGATTCAAACTACGGAAGGCACTAACTACTGATAGGGATAGTTAGCAAATGAAAGATATTAATAGAGAACAAACAATGTATTTACCTTAATAGTCATAATATATATAGCAGTTCATGACAAATTTCAAAACTCCGCCATCTCTCTCCTCACATCCACCACTGCTGGTGACTCACCTCCAAATGCGCAACGCTACGCGCTGTTCACATCTAGCTGCCGCTGCCCAACACTACAATGGCAGACAACAATGCAAACTAGCCACATACTGCACACAGCACAGCCAGTGATTTTCATACAGAGCGCTACGTAACGTTGCCAATAAGAAAACATAAACAGCCTACTTACATAGCCCCCATGCTCCCCACAAAAAATTTTACAAATTTTTTTTTTGTGCAGTGTCCAATAATGATTTGATAAAATTTTTCATAATTACAATAACCAAGAAATCAAATGCACACACTTATTGATACAATGTTGGTCAAAAGCTAAAATTTTCTCACAGCCCATAAAGACAGTCCAGATTGTTCATCACAGTAAAATTTCAGTGTTTTTTTTTCCAAAGTCTGAGCAGTAAAAGACAATGCACACAGAAGTAGTGGATTTCCATGCAGTCTTGAAGAAGTAGTGTTGTCCTTCCAACTGAAAGACAGTGCTGACTCTTGACATGCTGACAGGTAATGGGCCACAACAGAGCAAACCCACAGCAGAGTCATTCGACGTTTTGAAGAATATTGGTAGGTAGGTCATCACAGAGTAGACCTACTGTAGTCCTGGTAGAGATTACGTTATTGGTGGGCCACAAGAGGTGCAGACCCACTGTAGTCCTGGTAGAGATTGTGGTATTGTGGGCCACCAGAGGTGCAGACCCATTGCAGTCCTTGTAGAAATAATGGTACTGGTGATTCAGCAAAGGTGTAGACCCACTGCAGTCCTTGTAGAAATAATGGTATCGGTGGGTCATCAAAGATGCAGGCCCACTGTAGTCCTTGTAGAGATGGCCAGCAGCCATCTGTTGTGACTGTGCGGGTGCACAATCACCATTGAAGAGTCTTGCGGATAATATAGCAAGTCCATAAACCACCACTCGTGCACTCACAAAGTTTTTTTTTTTTCTAATTCTCCTTAGAACCAGCAATGCTGTTAACCAGTCCCTTGCTGAATTATTAACACACGTGCGAACACTATCAGTCCCTACTTCTCCATATACTATGACCAACAGAAACGTGTGCAGTGAAATGGAATGTACAAGTTACTTAATTTGATGAACTGCTGTCAATTACAATTTTATAACATAAGAATACAATGACAAAGGTACAAAATACACAATTAAAAACATAACAATTCAGATAACATTTGTAGTACAGGCTTTACAACAGAATAGAAATAAACATATACATCAGTGTTACAGGAATTATGACATGAGTACATACATAAAAGATCAGAATAACTTGCGAAACATCAACTTCACACATGAGCATTAAAACAAAACAGAATAAATAATGTCTAAGCATATTTATAAGGTAAATAACATATTATTAATGCCAATTATATTTGAGGATAACAGTATTCCTCATCATAGTGAATATAGCTTAGTATTAGAAGAAAAAATTCTATGAAACTACACAGAGACAGGAAGAAAACAAATACACAAGGGTACACAAACATATAGTGGGATAACACAAAAGGAAAGAACAGGGTTTGTTTTCAGTGTAACATTTGGTACTGCAGTCCAACACAAAACTTCATTCCATATTCAGTCCCTCTTATTTCAACATTTGCTACAGCCAAAAAAACATCCTATCCAAGCATGCTTTCTGTATTCTGTTCACATCCTCTTTCAAAAATAGTTTTTCTCCACTGTGCACTACTTTTTTGGCCAAACTATTTTCTTATAGCTTCTTAATGCATTTCGTAAATTCATCATAGTTAGTTTCTTATATAGTCTACCCCTCTTAAGCTAACTTAAATCTACTGAGCTCAGATATATATACCAAGGGACGAGGCAATGCAGCATCACATAAAACATTTAATATAAACAGCAATGAAAAAAAATGCAGATTTGCGAAACAAGCAGCATTAAGAAATTAGCAATGCAATTGTAATATTACAACTAATATAAGGCAATGTGCAGCAAACAATAAAAATAAATCATTAGTAAAACTGGCTTAACAGAATAATACAAAGTCAAATTCAATAACACTATGCCTGGCAAACAGCAGCAACTTATACCTAAACATGACATAGCTCAAGCAGAAAAAATATTACAGTAAAAACAACAATGCAGAAAAGGGAAATGTCTATTCACATCTTAATGTCTATGTAATTAAAGTGGTGCACCACAAGAAGTTATTCCACAAAAAAAATTACCAAGTAGTTGAGAAGAACATTCCGTATGCAATTCCTGAGAAGGGAAATGTCTTTGTGCTCCCCGATTTTTGGGTAATGTATTACAAAATTAGTATTTACTGGATCTGTAGGCATAAAATATCTATATTAGTACATTCATAACATTTTATTTTAAACAATGCTGCAGTGCAGCTAGAAACTAGATATTAAAGAAAATGAGCAAATAAATACATAAAGCAAGCCATATGGCATTTCTCTCAACTAGAAAGACAGTAGTCATAATCAGGTGTATAGACATAAAAATATTTCTCGTCATTTCATTAGGCATTTCAGTAAATATCATTAATTACGAGCTCAAGGAAATGTCAATAGCGAGGACTTTGGCCTCCCCATTCTCTTTTTCTACCTGTGCTTCTGACGAGGCTTTTTTTCCGGGCGTCTGTCACACAGCTGGGTGCCCACGACGCATTACGTGCAGGTGGTCACTTAACTTTCTTACGGAAATATTTACGACAGCAGTTTCCGCTACAGTGACAGTCTCATATAAAAATATTTCACAGGTCAAGAAGTTGCGTTATAAATCTGAAGAAACAAAATCCTATTGATATAACAGTGTCCAAAAAATTTTCGGCGGCATTGTGCTACATTCACGCATTTACATACATTTCATAACTCTTAAAGTACGTTTCTTGGTTTCCAACATCCTTTTCATAAATCAGAGTCCCTAACCACTTTTCATTACTCCTTACCTTACTACACGTATACATATTTGTCGACACTTCTTCAACATTTCATCATAACAGATATGTAGCATAATCAAATAACTCATATAGCATTAGCTTATTACTCATAAACATACCTCCGCAGCATAATACACATCGTCGTCGTAATAATATCATAACACCTCAGTCAACTCTCAAAAACGTCGTAGCTTTTTGCAATAATTTCAAAACCTAAAGAAAATTCTCTGGTCATTTCAGTAGTGTCATCTACCTCAAAAGTACTTTAAAATCATTCTCCCTTACCAAATACATCATTCAAAGCTCTCATAATATCACAATGGTACCAAAAAAATATGAACAATTCACACAGTACACACAAAATACAATTTCATAAGTGTGAAGTTATCCAACGGTGTAATTGCGTAAACATGTGTCACTGATGTAAAAAAAAGTTTATCTCTCAGTTAAATGATCAGATAGCTGTGTAATTATGTGTTAGAGGAATATGGTATCGATGTGTAAAGTTGTATAAGCAAATACCATATTAGCTAGGGCTCCTTGTGCTTGCCATACACATGGTACACAAAGTAAGCATGTACCCCCCTGAGGATTAATGTAATTATTCCCTCAGGTGTTACAGATTACAGCAATGGAATGAAATGTATTACGGAAAACCTTTGTATCATTGTACTTCAAATCTCTTTAAAGATAAATGATTTAAGTACAAAATTAATAACTCAAATACGTGTCCTGTAGTGCTAAATGTGCGTCTTGCTGTAAGATAATCTCTGTGGAAGTGTCGTAGTTATCGTCCTCCGAAAGCTAAGTTCTGCAGAAGTCAATGTACATACCTCATGATAAACAAAAGTGAAATGCTTTGCGTGTAGATATCTTAGTTATTACGCTTATTGTTGTGATGTGAAAGTACTGTGTTGTAACATATTGTTGTGCTAATGAAAAGGCTGTCTCATTGTAGCTGTACCACAAAAGTACCTACTAAAACATGTTTTACTTTCCAGAATAATACTGAAAAACTGTGCAGATATAAAACAGATACACTGCAAGAGCAATATTGTAAATTGTCACTCATTAGTAGCGTTGTGATAAAATCGTGTAGCTGTCACATAAACTAACCACTGTGTCATCGTTAATCTCACCGAATGTACTACAAATAAAGAATATCTTTTCAAGTAAACCAAAACGTTGCATTAAAATCTCATTAGCAGTACTGGTGAATGTTCTAAGTATGTGAGCCTTATAGTCGTTACGTAATCGTGCAACTAACAAGCAAGAATGTACACACACAATAACACTGTGTCGTCTGTTCGCAATAACAATGCAGTCGTAATTTCTGTTTAAATAAGTTCTCTTGGTTCTTGAGTGGATATTGAACTTCAAAACATTGTTGCATGTTAACAGTTTCTCAGTGTGACAAATTGTACAAGTAGCGTGAAGTGAAAATTGCAAAGACTAAGTTAAAAAGCAGATTATCTGTCAATAAATGGTTTTACATGTGAAATGTGGTGTAAACCTTTACTCTTCCTAGTACACAGAGTTTCAACTTTAACGCAATTATCATGTGGTATACGTCGGTAAAGAATACTGGAATTTTTCTCAAGGTTAGCGTCTATGTTATTTTTCTCTGAGCCAGCCGGCGGAAGTGGCTGCCTGCAGTGTGAGTCATTGTCTGTTTCTTTGTTGGCGCTCGTCGTTACTGGAATTAGGAGACCTAACTTCTACAAATTCGCCTTGTCGAGAGGGCTCTGCTCTGTTTAAATCCTGCCAGTTCTGATGCAATTCACGTCTGTCGTTACGATCACATCGTCTGTCGTCATGTCGGTAGTTCCTGTAGTTTCTTTCTTGTCGGTTAAGTGGTGGAGAATTTCTCCCTGAATCGTAACTGCGTGCTGGACCGTTGCGTCTTAAGTTATTCTGTCTCCCTTGATAATAATTATTTTGGTTCCCATATTGTCTGTTTCTCTGAGTGTCTCTGTGATAGTCATTACCACGGAGAGGTGATCTTTCCCTGTAATTATTACTACTCTGCCAATGGTTGTCATACGGGTGGTGTCTGTTTTGGTCACGATTTACGTTGTAAGAATAGCCTTGCCGTGTCCAGTTATTATTTCTTTCATCGCGGAATTGTGACGGATGTGGCCTGTAATTGTTCCTGTTTTCGCGTCCCGCGATTGTCAGTGTCAATTTCCAATTCTTGTAACAGTCCCTCAAAAGCTTTAGTGTCGTCTTTGCAACGTCCTGCCAAAATAATATGTCGTAAATGTTCAGGCAATTTGATTAAGCAAATGCGGATGAGTTCTGAGGGGCTGTATGGGTTTGATAGGTACTGATTCTTGTGCAACATGTCTTCAAAATATTTCACAAGACTGGAAAATTCAGATTGTTCGAAATGTTTCAGCATTATGATGTTATGTTTTACTCGGTCTTGTGTAGCTTGAGACCAATATGCTGAGAGGAAGGTATGGTAAAATTCTCCTTCACTGTGACAATCGTGAATGACTGATCGCATTCTTACAGCCGGTTCATTCTCTAAGTAGCCGCACATAAATTCTAACCTGTCCTCCAATCACCAGTTGGGAGGAAAACAATGAGAGAATTGATGGAGCCATGCTTGTGGATGAATGTCGTTGCCAGAATTCTTAAATGTTTTGAATTTACATGTAGTAATGAACAGCTTATAGTCAAAATCCTCATGTCGGTGAGTCGCATATCGGTCATTGTTACATCGTTTCGGTGGTTCCATCTCAAAATTCGGTGTACCTTGCCAATTTCTTTCATAATTTCTGAAGTGCCCTGTGTTATTATTTTGTGGCTGTTCCGTATTTCTATGTCACCCTTCCTGTATTGGAGCGCGAGTGTCCTCCGAAATATGTAATTCTTGTATTACATGTATCAACTGATCTTGTACTTCCCGGATTTCTCTTTGGTGTTGCGTGTTAATTTGATTCAGATTTTGTTTCAGTTTCCTAATTTGTTCGCACTCTTCTGTGTCATTAAAGACTACCGGTTTTGTGTCATTCAGATTATCATCTACCTTCGTAGATAAGTTAGTGACCTGATCCGAAAGTTCGGCTACTTTCTCTGATAATGAACTAATTTCCTCCGTGTGTCTTTCTGAACCAATTTTCAGAGTATCTACTGTGTCCTTTAAGTTTTCCTGAGTTTTTGCAAGTTGCGTAACCGAATCGGTAGATGCAACTGAGTCCATTTTAGCTTGCAAGGTCTCATGATTTTCATGAACAATAGTTTGCAGTTCTTTTATGGCTGCTTCGTGATTCTGTAATGCATTTTCATGAAGCGAAAAAATAGGTTGGAAATGCTCACAAATTTGTGTTTTTACGTCATTAGAGACTTTTTGACATTTCGATTCAATGTTATGTAACTCAGTAGTTAAATCTTCACGTGTTTGTTCAAGTGTGGTGTCTAACTTCCGAAGATTTTGTTCCATTGTCTCTAACTGTTTGCTGTGTTTGTCTCTGGTGTTGTTCCATTGTGTCTAACTTTTGAAGCTTTTGCTGTGTTTGTCTCTGATTTTGTTCCATTTGTTGCATTAGTTGTAATAACAATGCATTAGTGTCTGGAATCTGTTCCTCTACGCTTTTCGGCAGTGCATTTGCACCGGCAACATTCACATTTTGACAAGCTGAAAATGTGTCTTGACTTATTTGAGAAAACGGTGAGGACGCAAAACCTGAATCTACAGTATTTGTAAAATTGTGTCCTGTCATTTCGGATTCCTGAGGCGAGCTATTGCCGACCGATCGATGGATAATGCTTCCCTGTTCACAACCTGTTCCACTGTCTACACCATTATTTGCCGCCCGCTCCATTTCCCTATGCACAATTACCAAATTACTACTTGGAATGTCTGTTAATTCACTACACAGTGGTGCTGATAAGCTACGCTCGTCGTCACTATTATTTCTCAGTTTACTTTGGAGCCTAGTGTTACGTTTTTCACACGCCATTATTGTGACAATATTTCACACGATAACACAGAAAAACACAATTTGAAGAGCAAAAATAAGAGAACACATTAACATAGCACTGAAAATAATGTCTAGTTAATTGCAGCTGCGAAATACTTGGTGCAAATCTACATGCATGCCACAACTGTTTTACTGTGCAACAATGAAAAACCACAACTACCAAGGAAATTCTCTCTATAATTACGCGCTAGCAATAAACAAAAGCTACACTAAATACACGAACTACAAGAAAAAATCAGAAGATTCCAGTGAGATATCCTTGGCTAAGGGTCGACATATGAAACGTCCCCTTAGAACAATTATACACGACTGTGCTGATAAACCTCTTACACTATTTGCTTTTCAAACAGCTGAGCAAAACTGAACGTACTCAAACATTCACTAAAGTGACACACAATATTTTTAGCGCAACGCAATCTGACTATCAAAGATCCCTGCAAAAGAATGGCCCTGAGTAACATTAAACTACACCTTTCAGAAATCACTTACCTCACAAAAATCTTCATTACTCTACTGCAATACAGCGAGCACCACTACTGCCAGCTAAATAAAAGATTCAAACTACGGAAGGCACTAACTACTGATAGGGATAGTTAGCAAATGAAAGATATTAATAGAGAACAAACAATGTATTTACCTTAATAGTCATAATATATATAGGAATTCATGACAAATTTCAAAACTCCGCCATCTCTCTCCTCACATCCACCACTGCTGGCGGCTCACCTCCAAATGCGCAAGGCTACGCGCAGTTTACATCCAGCTGCCGCTGCCCAACACTACAATGGCAGACAACAATGCAAACTAGCCACATACTGCACACAGCACAGCCAGTGATTTTCATACAGAGCGCTACGTAACGTTGCCAATAAGGAAACATAAACAGCCTACTTACAGTTTAAGTAGTTCTAAGTTCTAGGAGACTAATGATCTCAGATGTTAAGTCCCATAGTGCTCAGAGCCATTTGAACCATTTTTCATCCACTCACTTTTGCTGCCCTTGGGCGAACTTCCCTGCGTAAGCACTCCAATATAGCCCTCTTCTTTAGCTGTTTTTGCACCAAGCCGAATCCAATTTCCCGAAGAAAATCCTTCCTCGCTATTTTAAGCATAAGTACGCGAATTTACACCTACTTTTTCGGCTCTAGCTTGTAACTAAAGTGTTAACGTGCGGGTCTAATAACTCCCCAACTACTAAATAAGTGTCAAATGATAATAAGAATGAGCAGCACAGGAAAAAAACTGGTAACCGAAAATAAACAGATGTGGGAGAGGATTGCTACATGGCAGGCAGTGTTGTCAACTTTGTTCATATAAGCTTAGCTAAGCTAAATGTGCTGCGGATCTGTCGGACCCCATGTTAACAATTAAAAGTTAATGACACCACCGTCGATGTTCGACGTCAATGAGCAACCACTACTCTCAGACGGCAGGTGGCAGCATTAACAGTGGAGGGCATATAAAGCGAAAGAAGTAGGGAGGGTGTGGGGCGGCGGGTGGAAGCAGGAAACGGGGCAATCGTTGTCCTAATGCAGAAACGCAGCGATCTATCTGACTTCCGAAAGGGCATGATCACTGGCTTTCGAACGAAGGCTGGAAGGAATTTCGGAAACGGATGAGTCTGTAAATTCTTCGCGTGGCGCTGTGGTTAAAGTATACCGTCCATGGCACAAGGACGCTAGCCAAAAATGGCGCTGAGGCAACTATATGGCACCACAGGTCGTACATGACAGGAATGAAAGATGGTTGTAGAGTTGGGTACGGGCGAAAAGACGTGCAACTGTTGAGGAACTGACCACCCACATGAATCGAGGGTTTACCGACAGTGTCTCCTCAACGGCCGTCCGGCAAACTTTGCTACACTCCTGGAAATGGAAAAAAGAACACATTGACACCGGTGTGTCAGACCCACCATACTTGCTCCGGACACTGCGAGAGGGCTGTACAAGCAATGATCACACGCACGGCACAGCGGACACACCACGAACCGCGGTGTTGGCCGTCGAATGGCGCTAGCTGCGCAGCATTTGTGCACCGCCGCCGTCAGTGTCAGCCAGTTTGCCGTGGCACACGGAGCTCCATCGCAGTCTTTAACACTGGTAGCATGCCGCGACAGCATGGACGTGAACCGTATGTGCAGTTGACGGACTTTGAGCGAGGGCGTATAGTGGGCATGCGGGAGGCCGGGTGGACGTACCGCCGAATTGCTCAACACGTGGGGCGTGAGGTCTCCACAGTACATCGATGTTGTCGCCAGTGGTCGGCGGAAGGTGCACGTGCCCGTCGACCTGGGACCGGACCGCAGCGACGCACGAATGCACGCCAAGACCGTAGGATCCTACGCAGTGCCGTAGGGGACCGCACCGCCACTTCCCAGCAAATTAGGGACACTGTTGCTCCTGGGGTATCGGCGAGGACCATTCGCAACCGTCTCCATGAAGCTGGGCTACGGTCCCGCACACCGTTAGGCCGTCTTCCGCTCACGCCCCAACATCGTGCAGCCCGCCTCCAGTGGTGTCGCGACAGGCGTGAATGGAGGGACGAATGGAGACGTGTCGTCTTCAGCGATGAGAGTCGCTTCTGCCTTGGTGCCAATGATGGTCGTATGCGTGTTTGGCGCCGTGCAGGTGAGCGCCACAATCAGGACTGCATACGACCGAGGCACACAGGGCCAACACCCGGCATCATGGTGTGGGGAGCGATCTCCTACACTGGCCGTACACCACTGGTGATCGTCGAGGGGACACTGAATAGTGCACGGTACAACCAAACCGTCATCGAACCCATCGTTCTACCATTCCTAGACCGGCAAGGGAACTTGCTGTTCCAACAGGACAATGCACGTCCGCATGTATCCCGTGCCACCCAACGTGCTCTAGAAGGTGTAAGTCAACCACCCTGGCTAGCAAGATCTCCGGATCTGTCCCCCATTGAGCATGTTTGGGACTGGATGAAGCGTCGTCTCACGCGGTCTGCACGTCCAGCACGAACGCTGGTCCAACTGAGGCGCCAGGTGGAAATGGCATGGCAAGCCGTTCCACAGGACTACATCCAGCATCTCTACGATCGTCTCCATGGGAGAATAGCAGCCTGCATTGCTGCGAAAGGTGGATATACACTGTACTAGTGCCGACATTGTGCATGCTCTGTTGCCTGTGTCTATGTGCCTGTGGTTCTGTCAGTGTGATCATGTGATGAATCTGACCCCAGGAATGTGTCAATAAAGTTTCCCCTTCCTGAGACAATGAATTCACGGTGTTCTTATTTCAATTTCCAGGAGTGTACTTATGGGCCTCCAAAGCAGGCGCATGGTTCATACAGCAATGCTGACTGCTGTCCATCGGCGACAAAGGCTGGACTTTGTACGCCAATAAGGCAATCTGACGTCCACTGTATGGCGGCATGTGGCTTTTTCAGATGAATTAACTTTTTTACTCCATCGGACAGATGGCCACTGGCACGTAGTTAATTAATCCTAGTTTTTCCTGCCACCGAAAGTCAATTTTAATAACTGATACTTTAATGAATTTTAATTTTTGATTAGTGGGATTTATACAAAAAACTAACAAAAGGACGCAGACAACACAGGTTTATTCCGTTGCGTTAAAAGCGCTGGTAATGCTACCAACGACAAGTTTATTGGGTTATTTATTTTCAGTGCTCAGTTTCATTTGAAAAACGACAGCCAACCTTTGAAAAGTGAAATTATTATTTTCTTATACAGCTCTCAAGACATCTGCTAGCACTCGTGCGATATATACGGCCAACTTCCAGTGCCAGTTTCCATTACGAATTACTAGTGGCAGCGTTTGCATACGATGTTATCATCTCTTCATCGTAGCCGAGATAGCTGTTTTTCTACCAGGAGCTCAGCACTTATAAGCTGTTACCGTACTATATTTACAGGATTATAACGCCACACTTTCGTCTTCTGTCGCTTGTCTCCACTGGTTTTCCGGTCCAAATTAGAATGTCCCTCGATGACGATAATTATCTAAGTTTATTGAATAATCTTTCAACATCCATTGCATTTGACGATGCCATGGTGTGTGCTTTGTAGAACTTTGGGAGATCGTATTGAATCAGTGGCTTAGTGAAATCCAGTCAAGCAAATATTTTTTCTGTCTCCTTAATAGTAGCCACTATTAGTTTTTTTCATTTAACGGCTTCTAATGCGTTTGTATGTTATTTTCGATGTAACCTGAAGATAAGATTCATTTTCGCGAAACCGCTTGCACCCTGAGTCCATAACAAACGAGGATCAGCCTCTACAAGGGGAAAACAGCAAACCAACGACAACAACGATAGTTCAGGTATAAATGCCGGCGTCGGTTGCAAGCCGAAATGAAGAGATAGAGAGTATATGAGGATAGTGAAAGAGTAATACAGAACGTAAGCGAGATGAAAACGTGATAGTCATGGGGGACTGGAATGCAGTTGTAGGGTAAGGATCAGAAAAAGAGGTTGCAAGAAAACATGGGCTTGGAACAAGGGATGAGAGACAGGAGAAAAACTAATTGAGTTATGTAATAAACTTCAGCTAGTAATAGCGTAAACTCAGATCAAGAATCACAAGACGAGGAGATATACTTGGAAAAGGCTATGTGATACGGGAGATTTGAGTTAGATTACATCA
The DNA here is from genome assembly GCF_023864275.1 of Schistocerca cancellata. NCBI lineage: Eukaryota > Metazoa > Arthropoda > Insecta > Orthoptera > Acrididae > Schistocerca > Schistocerca cancellata. The sequence goes on from NC_064628.1 coordinate 160,172,488, forward strand.
TGGTCCGACACGGATTACGAAATCAGATACAGGGTTAGATATAGACTCATATGTAACGAAGAGTACGCTGAAGTCTAAGAGATTAGTCAGAAGGAATCAACAAGCAAAGAAGTGGGATACAGAAACATTAAGGAATCACGAGATGTGCTTGAAGTTCTCTACTGCTGTAGATACAGCGATAAGGATTAGCGGTGTATGTAGTACTGTTGAAGAGGAATGGAAAAAAGGGCAATCATGGAAGATGGAGGGAATAATATAGTTATAAAGAACGTAACTGCGAAGAAACCGTAGGTAACAGAAGATACACTTCAGTTGATCGATGAAAGGAGGAAGTCCAAAAATGTTGAGTAAAATTCAGGAATACAGAAATACAAGTCGCTGAGAAATGATGTAAATAGAAAGTGCAAGGAAGCTAAGACTAAATGGGTGCATGAAAAATATGAAGATATCAAAAAAGAAAAGATTGTCGGAAGGGCTGACTCAGCATACAGAAAGTCAAAATAACATTCGGTGAAATTAAAAGCAAAGATAATAACATTAAGAGAGCATCAGGAATTACACTGTTAAATGCAGAAGAGAGAACGGATAGGTGGAAAGAGTACATTGAAGGAATCTATGAGGGGTAAGATTTGTCTGATGTGTTAGAAGAAGAAACAGGAGGCGATTTAGAAGAGATAGTGGATCCAATATTAAAATCAGGATTTAAGAGAGCTTTAGAGGGATAGATAACATTCAATCAGAATTTCTAAAACCATTGGAAAAATTGGCAACAAGACGACTATTAATGTTGGTCTGTAGAATGTAGGGGTCTGGCGTCGTACCATCTGACTTTCGAAAAAAATATTATCCACACAATTCTGAAGACTGCAAGAGCTGACGAGAGCGAGAATTATCGCACAATCAGCTTAACAGCTCATGCATCCAATTTGCTGACAAGAATAATATACTGAACAAAGAAAAAGGAAACTGAGGATTTGTTGGATAACGATCAGTTTGGCTTTAGTAAAGGTAACGGCACCAGAGGCAATTCTGACATTGCTGTTGATAATGGAAGCAAGGCTAAAGAAAAATAGAGAAACGTTCATCGGATTTGTCGACCTGGAAAAAGCGTTCGACAGCGTAAAGTGGTGCAAGGTATTCGAAATTCTGAGAAAAATATGGGTGAGCTCTAACGAGAGATGCGTAATTCACAACGTGTACAAGAGCCAAGAGGGAATAATAAGAGTGGACGATAAAGAACGATGTGCTCGGATTAAAAAGGATGTAAAAGAAGGATGTAGTATTTCGCCCCTACTGTTCAATCTGTACATTGAAGAAGCAATGAAAATAACAGAGAGGTTCAGTAGTGGAAGGATTGAAGGTGAAAGGATATCAATGATACGCTTCATTGTTGACTTTGCTATACTCAGTGAAAATAAAAAAAAAATTACATCTACATCTACATTTATACTCCGCAAGCCACCCAACGGTGTGATCTGCTGAATGGAATGAACAGTCTAACGAGTACAGAATATGGATTGGGTGTAAATCGAAGAAAGACGAAAGTATAGTAGCAGAAATGAGAAGAGCGAGAGACTTAACATCAGGATTGATTGTCACGAAGTCAATGAAGCTAAGGAATTCTACTGCTTAGGCAGCAAAATAACCAATGACGGACGGAGCAAGGAGGCCATCAATATCAGACTACCACTGGCAAAAAGGGCATTCATGGCCAAGAAAAGTCTACTATTATCAAACATAGGCCTTTATTTGAGGAAGAAATTTATGAGAATGTATGTTTGGAGCACAGCATTTTATGGTACTGAAACGTACACTGTGAGAAAACCGGAATACAAGAGAATCGAAGCATTTGAGATTTGGTGCTACAAACGAATGTTGAAAATTAGGTGCACAGATAAGGCAAGGAACGAGGAGGTTCTGCTCAGAATCGGAGAGGAAAGGGATATGTGGAAAACACTGACAAGGTGAAGGGACAGGATGACAGATCATCTGTTAATACATGAGGGAACGACTTCCGTGGTTCTAGAGGGAGCTGTAGAGAGCAAAAATGGTAGAGGAAGACAGAGATTGTAGTACATCCAGCAAATAAGTGAAGACGTAGGCTGTAAGTGACTATCACTTCTGGTGATGGACCCCTGATGATGATGAATGCATTCTGGCGACTTTCGATATTTTCGGGGCTTCCTTACATGGATACATCCATTGTGACGTGACGTTGTTTGCGGAACTGGGACTCTTGGTGCCATGTCTATGCCAAGTGTTGTAGTTGAAGCATCGCTGCCATTGTGCCCCTCTCTGCTGTCGCATCAAGGGGTCCGCCGTGTTGACAGTCCGTGATGCTTCAGGCGTTTCTCGCATTCCCGTGCAGACATGAGTATTGCATTAATTAAGCCCATTTTCTAACTCAAGGTATGTGACATGACTGTATGAACCCGTTCGTCCGAGCGAAGAATACATCTATCCTCCCGAGTGCCAGTTGTGTGGAGCCGTTGTGATGCTCATTCCGTTGAGTATGCCCCCTGAATCCATAGGTTCCACACTCGCATGACAGTCGGGGGATCACAACCACAGCCAGCAGAAATGTCGCAAAGTTGATAGCCCACTATTTAGCCACAACGAATTTCGATAAGTTCTGTTGGACGTTTCTCGTTACTTCCTTTCTTTGCCATCAGTCTTCTGACTGGTTTGAGACAAACCGCCACCAATTATTCTTCTCTGCCTCATATCTGCCAAACTCTTCATCTCACAGTAGCCACTGCAGCCCCCGACCCTCAATTATTTGCTAGATGTGTCCCAACTTCTGCCTTCCTCTGCGTGTTTTACCCCCATACAGCTGCCTCTAGTAAAATAGAAGTTATTCTCTGACGTCAAACAGATGCCCTATCATCCTGTCCCTTCTTATTGTCAGTGTTTTCCATGTTTTCCTTTCCTCAGCGATTCTCCGGAGAATCTTCTCATCCTTACATCATCGGTCCATCTAATTTTCAACATTATTCTCAAGTACCACATATCGATTTCTTCTCTTCCCTTCTGCTTCGGTTTTGCCACAGTCCATGTCTCAATGCTGTGTTCTAAACATTCGCTCTCAGAAATTATTCCTCAATTTAAGGCTTTCATTTGATATTAGATTTCTCTGGGCAGAAATGCCCTTCTCGCCAGGTTTTTTCTGTTTTTTTTTTAAATTATTTTTAAATGTCCAACTTGCTTCGTCCGTGATAGACTACTTTCCTGCCGAAGTAGCAGATATCCTTTACTTCACATACTTCGTGATCACCAATTCTGATGTTAAGTCTCTCCCTGCTCCCACTTCTGCTACTTCTCATTACTTTCGTCTGTCTTCCATTTACTCTCAATCCATATTCTGTGTTCAGTAGACTATTTTCTACGTTCAACAGATCCTATAATTCTCCGTCATTTTCACTGATGATAGCAATGTAATCAGCGAATCTTATCATTGATATCTTTTCACCTTGCATTCAAATTCCACTCTTGCATCTTTTATTTTCTTCATTGCTTCTTCCATGTATAGATTGGACAACAGGTCCAAGAACTACATGTCTTGCACCCTTTTTAATCCTAATACTTCGTTCTTGGTCTTCCACTCTTATTGTTTCCTCTTGTCTCTTGGCTATTGTACATGTTTTATATTACGCGTCTTTCTCTATAGCTTACCCTATTTTTCTCAGTATTTTATATTGTCGAACACTTTTTCTAGGTCGACAAATCCCATGAACGTGTCCCGTTTTTTCTTCAGTTTTGCTTTCATTACCAACCTCAACGTCAGAACTGCCTCTCTGTTGCCTTTATTTCTCCTAAAGCCAAACTGATCGACATCTAACAATTCCTCAATTATCTTGTCCATTCTGGTGCATAATATTTCTGTCAGCAACTTGGATGCATTACAATTGGTATGTCGCACTTGACTCTTGCAATCTTCGGAACTGTGTGGTTGATGCTTCCTGAAAGTCTGATGGCATATCAGCAGCCTCGAACATTCTACACACCAACTTGAATAATCGTTTTGTTGCACCTCCCTCATACGATTTTGGACATTTTGACGGAATGTTATCTATCACTTCTGCATTATTTGATCTTAAGCCTTCTAAAGCTCTTTTAAATTATGATTACTATACTGGATTCTCTATCTCTTTCGTATCGACTCCTGTTCCTTCGTCAATCAGTGTGGAATTCCCATTTCACACTTCATGTTAACACCCTTGCTTTTAATTTCATCGAAGGTTGTTTTGACTTTTCTATATGCCGTGTCAGTCCTTCCGAAAGTCACTTCTTTTTCCAGTTCTTCACCTTCCCCATGTGGCCATTTTGCCTTAGCTTTTCTGCCTTTCCTATTTATTTCATTCCTAAGTGATGTTTATTATTGTTTATTATTTTATTCCTGGATCTCCCAAAGCATTTTTTTACTTTCTTCTTTCATCGATCAACTGTAGCTCTTCTCCTGTTACCCATGGTTTCTTCGTGGTTACCTTCTTTGTACCTATGTTTTTCTTTCCAATTTCTGTGATGGTCCTTTTTAGAGATGTCCATTGCTCTTCGACTGAAATGCCCACTGAGGTATTACTTATCGCAGCATTTATAGCGTCAAAGAACTTCATACGTATCTCTTCATACCTTCATAGTACTTGCGTATCGCACTTCTTTGCACATTGTTTCTTTCTGACTGGTGTTTGAAACTTCAGCCTGCTCTTCAACACTGCTAACTAGTGATCTGTCTTTATATATGCTCCTGGGTATGTCTTACAATCCAGTATCTGATTGCGGAATCTCTGCCCGACCATGATGTAATCTAACTGAAATTTACCCGTACCTGTACCTTCCGGCCTTTTCCAAGTATACCTCCTCCTCTTGTGATTCTTGAACGAGTGTTTGCTATGACTAGCTCAAATTTGTTGCAGAACTCTATTAGCCTTTATCTTCTCTCATTCCCAGAACCAAGCCCATATTCTGCAGTAACTCTTTCTTCTATTCCTTCCTCTATAACCGCATTCTAGTCCCGCATGACAATAAGATTTTCATCTCCCTTTGCGTACTGAATTACTCGTTCAATGATCCCATATAATCTCTCAGTTTCTTCATTTTCAGCTAGCGACGTTGACATGTATATCAGAAACTGTCGTTGTCGGTGCTAGTTTGCTATCGATTCTGATGAGGACACTGAACTATTCACAGTAACTCATTATCTGCCCTACCTTCACATTCATAACGTATCCAATTCTGCTGCTATTGATATTATCCGATACTCATCTGACGAAATCTCATTTCACTGGTGCCCACTATATCTATATTGAGCCTTAGCGTTTCTCTTGTCACATTTTTTAGCTCCCCTATCACGATCAAACTTCTGACATTCCTCTCCCCGAGTCGTAGACAGTTCTCTTTCTTTGGTTATTCGATCTTTCTTTCTTTCGTCACCTCACACTGGCCAACCCCCTCCCAGAGATACAAGAGATACAAATGGGTGATTAGTTCGGAATCTTTTGCCAATGGAGAGATTATCTGGACGCTTTTTCAGTTATAGGTAACAAGTCTCGTGTATACACGGTATGTGTCGTTGATGCAGAGGTTTCCATTGCCTTCAGCATTCTCATGCCGTTGATTATTGCTGATTGTTCCGCCTTTTAACGGCTTTTTCCCACACCAAGAGTAAGAGAGTGCTCTGCAGCTCTGTCCGCTCCTCCGCCATCTTTGACAAGGCCGTTGGCAGAATGAGAGTGACTTCTTATGCAAGGAGTCTTGGGCAGCCGTTGCTGACAATTTTTATTCGACATTTCGGCGGTGGCGAGCTTCGAACCTGGGACCGAGGACGTTGTGAATGCTAATAAAGGACGCCGACGGCACCCCTATAACAAGGGTACGAAAGTATGAAGGAATGAAGGTTTTCTATAGATCCAAAGATATTATGAAGGTTGAGCTTTTTTATTTCTATTTTTTTTTTTTAATTTCTAAGCACAAAGGTTGTGTTTTCAACACGCCTAGTATTACATTACTTGGAACTGGAGAAGAAGAGAAAGTAAATATATGCGTGGCAGAACTGAAAAAAAAAATGAAATGCGTAACTTAGAAAAGCAGCTGAAGTATAAATTGATGTACTACAGAAAAGTCTTAAAAATAAAATGGACACGAGAATTACGAAATGAAGTGGCGGTGGAAAGGAACGGTATAGAAAGCAGTCTACCAACGTAGGCACACATTGGTTAGAGAACTTCTGGCACAGTCCAGTCACTAGATGGAACAGTAAAAGGAAAATAATTATAAAACTTACAAAGGGGTGAATAGGTGCTACAATTTGCTGAACAGGAACCGACAACAGGAGGTAATTTACTCAGCAAGAACGACAGCTTGGTGACTTTTAAAAGAAAGCCTTGATGTACTGGCACTAATAACTACTTTTTCGTACAGTCCTATGTCACCCGTCGTACAACTGTTGACACTAGTATAGTTGACAGGTGGTTAGGTAATACGTAACCTGTTCTGACTCCACCGCCCATTCTCCATAGTTGTTAGCTCCTGAATCTGACAGCTTATGTCGACCTGCGGCGAACTACAGCATGGCTTGGATAATAACGCCACTAGCCAACCCTGTTTCTGAGCAGTTTACGTCAGTAGTCTTGCGATATCGAGCAGCTACCGAAACTTGAGATTGGTGTGGATTTTGAGTGACGGCGACGGATTTAACAGGTCAGAGGCCTTCGTAAGCTGGTAGAGGAGCGGGGGGAGGGGGAGCTAATTATAGGCCTTATTCGAAGACTATCGAATGAACTCAAGTAGATTTTGAATATCAAGCAAGAGCGACGTAACTGTCATTGCCTAGACTCTCCTATAGCTGAATTTATACCATGGCCAAAATGAGCCGTGAGCAGTAATCCTTATCTGAAGACTGATATGGTGATTCATTGTTTAGTTGTGACGGGAATTCAATCATGCTGTGTCTACAATTCTTGCTCTATGTTCGTGATGTAAAATTTAATCAGCTGGCAGAAGTAGAGTTTCTTCCAGACGATGTAAGTATCGTTATCATGCCACCTAAGTAAGTATATATTGAGCAAAAAGGAGCAGAAAAACAGCTACCCAGTTCAGATCTGTCAAAATTGCACTTCCTCCTATTAATACAGAGTGCAACAAGAAATAAGAATCTGGTTAAAGATTGTTAAATGAACGGCACAGAAAGAAGACAAACACACAGTTGTAAACTTCTCTGACAATCTAAGAATTTAAATAAACTGCCTGACCAACAGAAACAGTGTTTTCAAATGTAGATTAAAGATTATTCGTACCATTAAGGAAATCTTGTACAAAAGTTACAAATCTGTTCAATCAACATATTGACAAAAAAAATTGCTTTTTTTTTTTTTTTTTTCAGCAACTGCAAATTTGCGATCGTGTATGGGGTTTAGATTCACGGGAAGCAGGTAACGAAAGCATAAGTCTCTGAAACGAAAGAATAAAAAACAAATGTGAAATAAAAACAAAACAGCAACGAAATTAAAACAGTCTGTTAGACAGTCCCCATCTTTGCACAGCTGTGATATAACAATCCGCTAATGCATAACATTCAAAATCGTTAGATCCGATGCGCTGCCGGCGAAGTGGTTGAGAACGTCATGGTCAAGCGACCATACTGAGGTCATGCAGTGTGTGAGGTGATTTCCTGCGGTGTCACAACGTAAGTTTCCACTTGAACTAAGCGTGCACAGTCCGGTTTATTGTAGCAGATACTGCAGGCCAATCCATCTGTTTGATACCCGCGAACTGTAGCGCGGTTTTCATGTGTTGGGTATGTAGTGCTCATGGATTGGGTTGAAACACGAACCCAACGCCGAAATATTGACAATAGGGAGGGACAGTAGGTTTGTTATAGCCCGTACCGATACTGCACAGACCTCAAATTACCCTCGATAGTGGTATAATCGAAATCTCCCTGTTGAATCCGCGTGTCTGAGACGACCCGCTATGCTCTTCAGAAAAACGATCTTGCTGTCGCCGATGACGACAAACCAACGTCACTGACCCAGATTCGATTCCAGATCTTCCAGTGCTCACGGACGTATGTCAGTGATAAAAATGTAGTGGTATTTGTTGAGTAAGTTCATTACTCAATTAAAAACGTTCGGAATGACTATCGTATGTAGCACGTGAAGTGGCATGTGTGAAGTAGTAATTGAATGGTTCAGTTCGAATGTTTTTGTTCATGTAAGTGTGTTGTAACTAGGCTGTGCCAGAAGAATCACATTAATGTTGTATTTAACTCCAATATTTTCGATTAGAGGAGGAAAATCCGGTCCCACCATGACTGCAGGCTAGTTAGAAAGTTTTCTTTGGCATTCCAGCTGGTGGAGCTGGACTAAGAGGAATACGACTGGTGCCGCACTTGTCTGAGAATATATGAAATAATTAATCAATTCCCCCACTCCCCATTAACTAATGTGCTCTGTTGCAAAGTAATAGTGTTATAAGTACCTAATGAGGTATCTTATAGTCTATCAATATGACTCCAATCACATTTAGTCTGTTTATTTAGATAAGTAGGTCCCCTCACGATAAAACAACGCGAAACAGACCGCAGTAGAACAGAATTTAGCAACGAAGTACCTGAGCTGGGGAAGAGATTAGAAAGGTGCAGTAATTATTCGACGTTCGTTAGCATCAGGATAGTGGTGTCGGCACATTCACAGAACACGTAGTATAATATAATTCATACTATCATATTTGAGGAAGTGTGTTTGTTTCCTTTTCACGACTAAATCGCCGAACCTATTGTGATGAAATTTGATACTTAACGCTGACGAAGAACATGCGTTACGTTAGGAAATACACTCCTGGAAATTGAAATAAGAACACCGTGAATTCATTGTCCCAGGAAGGGGAAACTTTATTGACACATTCCTGGGGTCAGATACATCACATGATCACACTGACAGAACCACAGGCACATAGACACAGGCAACAGAGCATGCACAATGTCGGCACTAGTACAGTGTATATCCACCTTTCGCAGCAATGCAGGCTGCTATTCTCCCATGGAGACGATCGTAGAGATGCTGGATGTAGTCCTGTGGAACGGCTTACCATGCCATTTCCACCTGGCGCCTCAGTTGGACCAGCGTTCGTGCTGGACGTGCAGACCGCGTGAGACGACGCTTCATCCAGTCCCAAACATGCTCAATGGGGGACAGATCCGGAGATCTTGCAGGCCAGGGTAGTTGACTTACACCTTCTAGAGCACGTTGGGTGGCACGGGATACATGCGGACGTGCATTGTCCTGTTGGAACAGCAAGTTATCTTGCCGGTCTAGGAATGGTAGAACGATGAGTTCGATGACGGTTTGGATGTACCGTGCACTATTCAGTGTCCCCTCGACGATCACCAGTGGTGCACGGCCAGTGTAAGAGATCGCTCCCCACACCATGATGCCGGGTGTTGGCCCTGTGTGCCTCGGTCGTATGCAGTCCTGATTGTGGCGCTCACCTGCACGGCGCCAAACACGCATACGACCATCATTGGCACCAAGGCAGAAGCGACTCTCATCGCTGAAGACGACACGTCTCCATTCGTCCCTCCATTCACGCCTGTCGCGACACCACTGGAGGCGGGCTGCACGATGTTGGGGCGTGAGCGGAAGACGGCTTAACGGTGTGCGGGACCGTAGCCCAGCTTCATGGAGACGGTTGCGTATGGTCCTCGCCGATACCCCAGGAGCAACAGTGTCCCTAATTTGCTCGGAAGTGGCGGTGCGGTCCCCTACGGCACTGCGTAGGATCCTACGGTCTTGGCGTGCATCCGTGTGTCGCTGCGGTCCGGTCCCAGGTCGACGGGCACGTGCACCTTCCGCCGACCACTGGCGACAACATCGATGTACTGTGGAGACCTCACGCCCCACGTGTTGAGCAATTCGGCGGTACGTCCACCCGGCCTCCCGCATGCCCACTATACGCCCTCGCTCAAAGTCCGTCAACTGCACATACGGTTCACGTCCACGCTGTCGCGGCATGCTACCAGTGTTAAAGACTGCGATGGAGCTCCGTATGCCACGGCAAACTGGCTGACACTAACGGCGGCGGTGCACAAATGCTGCGCAGCTAGCTCCATTCGACGGCCAACACCGCGGTTCCTGGTGTGTCCGCTGTGCCGTGCGTGTGATCATTGCTTGTACAGCCCTCTCGCAGTGTCCGGAGCAAGTATGGTGGGTCTGACGCACCGGTGTCAATGTGTTCTTTTTTCCATTTCCAGGAGTGTATGTAGTGCAAGAGATTTATTGACTTTAAGCATTAGGGAAACATATTCACTCTTTGAAAAAGCTATTTACTTTTTGACTTTTGAATTCCGTCATAATTATGAAAATAGTTTTAATTGTTTATCGTACTATGTCCTACGATTCAACGACGTGAAGTGTTTCATCCATACTTAGTTTTCGACCCCAAAGAGGGTGAAATAGGGAAGGAATGTAATTTTTACGTCATTGAACATAAACCACGTTAAAAAATTAGTAAATTTGTTGCATAATGTAGACGTGACCGCCCGGATAGCCGCCCCGCGGATTAATGTCGAGGTCCGGTGTGCCGGCCAGCCTGTGGATGCTTTTTAAGGCGGTTTTCCATCTGCCTCGGGGAATGCGGGTTGGTTCCCCTCATTCCGCCTCATTTACACTATTTCGGCGATTGCTGCGCAAACACTGTCTTCACGTACGCGTGCACCATAGTTACTCTACGATGCAATTTGGGGTTCCACTCGTCGTTTCCGGGGGGGGGGGGGAGGGGGGGAGGGGGGGAGGGGGGTCCACTGGAGGCCGAACTGCTCAATAACCCTGGGCTGACTGTGGGGCGGCGGTGTGGTGGGTGGGCTGCTGTATCCACTGAGGGCTACGGCAGGATGAAGCCTCTCCGACGTTTCTAAGTCCCTGATTCAAAACACAATACACAATGCAATGTAGTCGTCGTCTTATGTTTAGCTACTTCAATAGCAGGAGCACAAATTTGTGTTCCTGCCCACGTCCCTACACATGCACCACACAAGAGCCAGCCGCTGTGTCCTGCACTGGGGCAGTTGGCGGGCGCACGTCACGAACTGTGCTTACCCGAACAGGCAGACACGTGAGGGCAGCTGCCGTTGTTGCACATAAAACAGCTTGTATTGTGTTATTGTATGTTAACCGGGGACCTAGAAACGACAAAGAGGCTCCGTCCCCGCCGCAGGCGCAGTCGTCCACAACCCCACGACGACTACCGCAGTCCACTTCACCCCTCCGCCGCCCCACACCGAACCCAGGGTTATTGTGCAGTTCGTCCCCCGGTGGACCCCCCAGGGAACGTCTCACACCAGACGAGTGTAACCCCTATGTTTGCGTGGTAGAGTAATGGTGGTGTACGCGTACGTGCAGAACTTGTTTGCGCAGCAATCGCCGGCATAGTGTAGCTGGGGCGGAATAAGGGGAACCAGCCCGCATTCGCCGAGGCAGATGGAAAAACCACCGAAAAACCATCCACAGACTGGCCGGCACACCGGACCTCGACACAAATCCGCCGGGCGGATTCGTGCCGGGGAACAGGCGCTCCTTCCCGCCCGGAAAGCCATGCGTTAGACCGCACGGCCAACTGGGCTGGCTAAAACAGCTTACTTATTTACCACCACTCACAACTCATCATAACAAAACTACTGATATGTGAGCACAGCTGTTGGTAATAGCTAGTACATAACAAAATACAAACTGTCTGTTATGGAACAAGGCTTGTCGACGATGTGAAACATTAATACGAAAATGCACCTGTTGTCCAAATGTGTGATTTATTCGACAGAACGCGTTTCAGGAACATATGATAACATTCAGTTCTAAAATTGTATGCCATTAGGCAGCGTCAAAAAACAAGCCGTCGTGCATAATACCTTTAAGAAACTGATAATGGGATCATTTCTTCCCGAAACATGTTGTGTTAAATTTATCACACATTTTGGCAGTTGGGGCAATTTAATCACCTTACTGATACAGTAATACAGTAAGTTGTACTACGATATCATAACAGAGAATGTGGAACTTCGTTAGCAAAATCCGTTTAAAACGGGTAAGAAAATGTCACAGGTAGCAAGTTATATGAAACGTACTGAAAACTTGTGTGGTCTCCTGGGGTTTACTAACGGTTACACAGTAACAGGTTAATTACTGCTGTATTTAAAGGATTTGATAACCAAAATAGGAAGGAGAGAGTAAAGAAGTTGTTTGGATGACACGAGTTGATAATCTGAAACTCTTCTGACATCATCTGGAGCTACAATGTGACACAAAAACATTTCATGATAGTGTGCTCGATCGAGATTTTCAGCTCAAAATGAACGCCATTTCAGCTTTATAAGACGTGTAGCCCCCCCCCCCCCCCCCATGAACCATGGACCTTGCCGTTGGTGGGGAGGTGGGGAGGCTTGCGTGCCTCAACGATACAGATAGCCGTACCGTAGGTGCAACCACAACGGAGGGGTATCTGTTGAGAGGCCACACAAACGTGGGGTTCCTCAAGAGGGGCAGCAGCCTTTTCAGTAGTTACAGGGGCAACAGTCTGGATGATTGACTGATCTGGCCCTCTAACACTAACCAAAACGGCCTTGCTGTTTTGGTACTGCGAACGGCTGAAAGCAAGGGGAAACTACAGCCATAATTTTTCCCTAGGGCATGCAGCTTTACTGTATGGTTAAATGATGATGGCGTCCTCTTGGGTAAAATATTCCGGAGGTAAAATAGTTCCCCATTCGGATCTACGAGCGGGGACTACTTAAGAGGACATCGTTATCAAGAGAAAGAAAACTGACGTTCTACAGATCGGAGAGTGGAATGTCAGATCCTTTAATCGGGCAGGTAGGTTAGAAAATTTAAAAAGGGAAATGGATAGGTTAAAGTTAGATATATTGGGAATTAGTGACGTTCGGTGGCAGGAGGAACAAGACTTTCGGTCAGGTGAATACAGGGTTATAAATACAAAATCAAATAGGGGTAATGCAGGAGTAGGTTTAATAATGAATAAAAAAAATAGCAGTGCGGGTAAGCTACTACCAACAGCATAGTGAACGCATTATTGTGGCCAAGATAGACAAGAAGCCCACGCCTGCTACAGTAGTACAAGTTTATATGCCAACTAGCTCTGTAGATGATGAAGAAATTGATGAAATGTATGATGAGATAAAATAAATTATTCAGGTAGTGAAGGGAGACGAAAATTAAATAGTGATGGGTGACTGGAATTTGACAGTAGCAAAAGGGAGAGAAGGAGACATAGTAGGTGAATATAGATTGGGGGTAGGAAATGAAAGAGTAAGCCGCCTGGTAGAATTTTGCACAAAGCATATCTTAATCATAGCTAACACTTGGTTCAAGAAACATGAGAGATGGTTGTATACATGGAAGAACCCTGGAGATACTAAAAGGTTTCAGATAGATTATACAATGGTAAGACAGAGATTTAGGAACCAGGTTTTAAATTGTAAGACATTTCCAGGAGCAGATGTGGACTCAGACCACAATCTATTGGTTATGAACTGTAGATTAAAACTGAAGAAACTGCAAAAAGGTGGGAATTTAATGAGATGGGACCTGGATAAACTGAAAGAACCAGAGGTTGTACACAGTTTCAGGGAGAGCATTGGGGAACGACTGACAAGCATGGGGGAAAGAAATACAGTAGAAGAAGAATGGCTAGCTTTGAGGAATGAAATAGTGAAGGCAGCAGAGGATCAAGTGGGTAAAAAAACGAGGGCTAGTAGAAATCCTTGGGTAACAGAAGAGATACTGAATGTAATTGATGAAAGGAGACATATAACAGTGCAGTAAACGAAGAAGGCGAAAAGGAATACAAACGTCTTAAAAATGAGATCGACAGGAAGTGCAAAATGGCTAATCAGGGATGGTTAGAGGACAAATGTAAGGATGTAGAGGCTTATCTCATTAGGGTTAAGATAGATACTGCCTACAGGAAAATTAAAGAGACCTTTGGAGAAAAGAGAACCACTTGCATGAATATCAAGAGCTCAGATGGAAACACAGTTCTAAGCAAATAAGGGAAAGCAGAAAGGTGGAAGGAGTATATAGAAGGTCTATACAGGGGCGATGTTCTTGAGGACAATATTATGGAAATGGAGGAGAAGGTAGATGCAGATGAAATGGGAGATACGATACTGCGTGAAGAGTTTGACAGAGCACTGAAAGACCTAAGTCGAAACAAGGCCCCGGGAGTAGACAACATTCCGTTATAACTACTGACAGCCTTGGGAGAACCAGTCCTGACAAAACTCTACCATCTGGTGAGCAAGATGGATGAGACTGGCGAAATACCCTCAGACTTCAAGAAGAATATAATAATTCCAATCCCAAAGAAAGCAGGTGTTGACAGATGTGAAAATTACCAAACTACCAGTTTAATAAGTCACGGCTGCAAAATACTAACACGAATTCTATACAGGCGAATGGAAAAATTAGTAGAAGCCGACCTCGGGGAAGATCAGATTCGGTAGAAATGTTGGAACATGTGCGGCAATACTGACCCAACGACTTATCTTAGAAGAAAGATTAAGAAAAGGCAAACCTTCGTTTCTAGCATTTGTAGACTTAGAGAAAGCTTTTGACAATGTTGACTGGTATACTCTCATTCAATTTCTAAAGGAGGTAGCTTTAAAATACAGGGAGCGAAAGGCTATTTACAATTTGTACAGAAACCAGATGGCAGTTATAAGAGTCGAGGGACATGCAAGGGAAGCAGTGGTTGGGAAGTGAGTGAGACAGGTTTGTACGCTCTCCCCAATGCTATTCAATCTGTATATTGAGCAAGCAGTAAAGGAAACAAAAGAAAAATTCGGAGTAGGTATTAAAATCCATGGAGAAGAAATAAAAACTTTGAGGTTCGCCGATGACATTGTAATTCTGTCAGAGACAGCAAAGGACTTAGAAGAGCAGTTGAACGGAATGGACATTGTCTTGAAATGAGGGTATAAGACGAACATCAACAAAAGCAAAACGAGGTTAATGGAATGAAGTCGAATTAAGTCAGGTGATGCAGCGGGAATTAGATTAGGAATGAGACACTTAAAGTATTAAAGGAGTTTTGCTATTTGGGGAGCAAAATAACTGATGATTGTCGAAGTAGAGAGGATATAAAATGTAGACTGGCAATGGCAAGGACAGCGTTTCTGAAGAAGAGAAATTTGTTAACATCGAGTATAGATTTAAGTGTCAGGAAGTCGTTTCTGAAAGTATTTGTATGGAGTGTAGCCATGTATGGAAGTGAAACATGGACGATAAATACGATAAATAGTTTAGACAAGAAGAGAGTAGAAGCTTTCGAAATGTGGTGCTACAGAAGAATGCTGAAGATTTGATGGGTAGATCACATAACTAATGATGAGGTATTGAACAGAATTGGGGAGAAGAGGAGTTTGTGGCACAACTTGACTAGAAAAAGGGAACCGTTGGTAGGATATGTTCTGAGGCAGTAAGGGATCACCAATTTAGTACTGGAGGGCAGCATGGAGGGTAAAAATCGTTGAGGGAGACTTAGAGATGAATACACTAAGCAGGTTCAAATGGTTCAAATGGCTCTGAGCACTATGGGATTTAACATCTGAGGTCATCAGACCCGTAGAACGTGGAACTACTTAAACCTAACTAACCTAAGGACATCACACACATCCATGCCCGAGGCAGGATTCGAACCTGCGACCGTAGCGGTCGCGAGGTTCCAGACTGAAGCGCCTAGAACCGCTCTGCCACCACGGCCGGCACTAAGCAGATTCAGAAGGATGTAGGCTGCAGTAGGTACTGGGAGATGAAGAGGCTTGCACAGGACAGAGTAGCATGGAGAACTGCATCAAACCAGTCTCAGGACTGAAGACGACAACAACAACAACAACAGGACGTGTAGGATCCTTTAGATCGTTGCCTACAGGAAAATGATAACACAGCCATCTTGTAGCTAGCCGAACTTTCAGCTACAGGACTATATTTCTCAAGAACTGGGTCCAGCCCTTAGTGTGGCTTTCACCTGCTACTGGCGCGCCGATAACAATAGCGTTTACTTCAATCATTATTCCGAGAACCTGTCTTAAACTATTTTAAAATAATTTGTATATACAACAGGATTGTTTTAATTTCTGAGTCCAATATACGGTATACAGTATCAAAAAACAATTTAAAAGCGAAAGCTTTCTCGACTGTAATGTTAATACCTACAAATCAGTTATAGAATTTTGGTATTTATCTTGCCCGCTGTCTTTCGTTACTAGCTTGACTGCTGTTAAAATAAATGCACGTATTCTTACAAAAGCTCGAAGGAGACGTAAAAAACTCAAAAATCTTCTTTCGTTAGGAGAGGAGTTTGGCGCAGGACAGTAAAAAACAAAATAGTAAGATGAGTGATTCGAAACAATTCTGAACATTTGACAAAAATGCAGGGAAGCGCAAAAATGTGTCACGCCCTTAGACAGCTGTTTTGCACCGTGGGAATGCCGCTCGCACATGGTAGAACCAGTTGGCTGCCGACACCTCATAGAGTGCGTTCGCCAGGAGCCTTGCCGCTGCACTGCAGATCTGTCTCGCAGTTTGTACCGATACCGTACTTTGCCCACGTATGCTCACAGCGATGCGCTTCCACTTTCCTTCTCAATAAAATTCCCTTTAAACGTTAAGTTTTTTTTCACAAAATAATAAAGTACAGAAGAATGGAAAAGAAAATTGAGGATCTGTTAGATGAGGATCAATTTGGATTTAGGAAAAGTAAAGCCAGATGAAAGCCAGTTCTGAAGTTGAGATTAACAGTGGAAGCAAAAATAAAAAAAACTCAAGACACGTTCACTAGGTTTGTCGACTTGGAAAAAGCATTCGACAATGGAGAATGGTGCGGGGTCTTTGTCCAAGCTAATCTGTTTTATTACACAACTGCATTTCTGTGAATAATTATGTATACAATATTACTTTAAGTTTATAAATAAGTTACTTAGTTACATGTTCCATAGACCATTCGTACGATTTCTTAAAAATAGAAATGTTGTGGAACGAGGCAGTTTACAAGATACGTACATGTGTATTAACAATAATGAACACAGAATTTTTTTTAGTCCTACTCATGCAACCATAAAATGTTTATAGCATTTGTAGACAGAGAAAGCTTGCCCACTGTTGACTCTAGTACCCTCCTTGCAATTCTGAAAGTAGCAGGGATGACATACAGGGAGCGAAAAGCTCTTTACAACCTGTACAAAAGCCAGACTACGGTATTAAGAGTCGAGGGGCATGAAAGGGAATCAGTGAATGAGAAGGAAATGAGACAGGGTTCTAGCCTACCTCGATGTGATTTATTATGTACACTGAACAAACAGTAAAGGAAACCAAAGAGAAATTTGGAGTAGGAGTTAAAGTTCAGGGAGAACAGATAAAACTTTGAGGTTTGCTGATGAAATGTTAAGTCTGTCACAGACAAAAAAGGATTTGTAAGAGCGTTGAATGAAATGGACAGCGTCTTGAAAGAATGGATATCAACAAAAGCAAAACAAGGATAATCGAATGTAGTCGAATTAAAGCAGGTGATTTAGCGGGAATTAGATTTAGAAACGAGACACTAAAAGTAGTAGATGAGCTTTTATATTTTATCAGCAAACTAACTGATAGTGGGTGAGACACAGAGGATATAAAATGTAGACTGGCAATGGCAAGAAAAGTATTTCTTAATAAGAGGTATTTGTCAGTATCTAATTTCAATGTGAGTATTAGGTTCTGAAGGCATTCGTCTGGAGTGGAAGGAAGTCAAACGTGGACAATAAACAGTTTGGACAGGAAGGAAATAGAAGCTTTCGAAACATGGTGCTACAGAAGAACGCTGAAGATAAGATTGATACATAGCGTAACTAATGAGGAGATACTGAATAGACTGGGGAGACAAGACATTTGTGGCACAATTTGACTAGAAGAAGCGAGAGGTTGAGAGGACACATTTGTATAACCACTCTTTTGATTTTATATAGGTGCGCAATATAAGGGCTGCGACCGGTCAGGTAGTATATCGATCCGCTTGACCGGTGAAGAAATTTCATTTTTAATTTCTCCTTGTTGTTACGTAAATTCATACGTTTTGCTGCTTATCTCTGAAATGTTCCATTCTTTCTATCACAGTTGTATAATTCGATTTTATATTAATGTTTTCATATTGTCCTCACTTCCAAGTATTTCATACTTCCATTCGATCCTCTTTACTTGAATATTTAGTCCGAAGGGCATATTCCTAGAATTACTAAGACTGCGTGATTCGGGACGGCACAGTAGGCGCCTGTTAACATCAGGACAGCTCGTTAATCTTTGTGAGAACTGAAGCTGACTTCACAAGCTATAGTAAGGGCCCGTATACTCACACCATATCCTACAAATGGCCTTAATATACGAAGGTCTGCTGAAAGTAATGCCACGGAATTATTTTATGTGAAAACTCTAAAAGATTTTAAAATGAAACAAACTTGTATTGTATTGCATGTTAACCGGGGCTCTAGAAACGACGGAGAGGCTCCGTCCCCGCCGCAGCCGCAGTGGTCCACAACCCCACGACGACTACCGCAGTCCACTTCACCCCTCCGCCGCCCCACACCGAACCCAGGGTTATTCTGTGGTTCGGCCCCCGGTGGACCCCTCACACCCCAGGGAACGTCTCACACCAGACGAATGTAACCCCCATGTTTGCGTGATAAAGGTGGTGTACGCGTACGTGCAGAATTTGAGCAGCAATCGCCGACATAGCGTAGCTGAGGTAGAATAAGGGGACCCAGCCCACATTCGCCGAGGAAGATGCAAAATCTCCTAAAAACCATCCACAGACTGACCGGCTCACCGGACCTCGACACTAGTGCGCCGGGCGGATTCGTGTCGAGGACCAGGCGCTCCTTCCCAAACCGAAACGCCGTGCGTTAGACCACACGGCTAAAACAAACTTTATTCTACATCTTAGTCTGCCTGTCTACGTACTTATTTCTCGAGACAGTCACCCTGGCGACAAACACTTTCTTCCCAACGAGCGATCAGTTTTTTTTTTTTTTTTTTTTTTTTTTTTTTGTACCATCACTGGGCCGGCCGGTGTGGCCGAGCGGTTCCAGACGCTTCAGTCGCTCGAGCGCTACGGTTGCAGGTTCGAATCCTGCCACGTGCATGGATGTGTGTGATGTCCTTAGGTTAGTTAGGTTTAAGTAGTTCTAAGTTCTAGGGGACTGATGATCTCAGATGTTAAGTCCCATAGTCCTCAGAGCCATTTGAACCATTTGATTTTTGATACCATCACTGTACATTGTCTGACACTGCAGACAGAGCTTCATGCCCACCTATGCTTACAAGGCTTCATCACAATAAGTTTCGGAAACAGATGAATTCGGATGGGACCAAGTCGGAACTCTATGGGGATGATCGTTGACAGTGAACCCAAGGCGTCAGGTTGCTGCAGATGTCGCAGCGCTCTTGTGTGCCCTGCGACTGTCACACTGAAGGAGAGGCTGCTCCATGTATGCACGTTCGAATTCGTGCTTTCAGTTTTCTGAGGGGTACTCACACGCTGACATACGTACCTTATACGCCGCCGCGTTGCACGCTGCAGTTGGAAACCCTCTAGCGGTATAAGCTTGTAACTTACACCAGGGAAGATGGGAAGTCGAGCAAGTAATATGTAATAATCTCCTCCTCTTTCTCGCCCCATTTCCTTCTCTCCCTCTCTCTGTCCACCTCTTCCGCTCTCCTCTCCCTGCCCACCTCTTTCTCCAACGTTCCTCTGTCCATCCCCTCTTTCCTTTCTCTGTCCATCTCCTTCTTTCCCCTTTGTCCATGTCCCCTTCCCCTCCCTCTCTCTGTCCTTAACCCCCATTACGTCGGCGTCCATATCCTCCTTTCCCTACTGTATGCGCATCTCCTCATGACCCCTCTCTCTCTCGACCTTATCACACCTACCGTAGGAGGTTGGTGGCTCTTACTCCAAAATTTTTCTTTCCAGATCGTAACTAATGTGTGTGTACCAAACGTGGCTCTAATCGTTCCAGAGATTTAGGATGTTACTTATATTTAAAATATTTCACACGCATTTGTACAGCTATTTCACTTGTATCTCTAGTGAATTTCGCCCTACGGTTTGATTTTCAAGCTGCTCAATGTTTATGAAGTCGTATCTCCTGAAACATGTCGTACAGTGATATAATTTTGCATGTGAAAACGAAGGTATTTGTGTCTACAGTCTGAAAAATCTGTTGAGAATAGAATTGACGGTAAAAAAGTAATAAATTAAAACGCCATGCTTCATGCGGTAGTTTTTCACTAATGTCAGTGTTTATAAGATCATATCTGCTGAGCTATGTGATGTATAATGATCTATTTTTGTAGGTACATTCAGTGGCATACGTGAATACTGTCTGCAAAATGTGTCCCGAATACAGTTAGCAGTGAAAAAGTGATAAGTTACAACGTCATGCTTTATGCGGCAGTTTCATTGTAATAGCAGCGAAAATGTAGTAAGGGATAAACGTTTCTCTTTTCATCATTTTGTGCGGATTCTGAGCGAAAACAAGATTCGTAAAGGGTTGAAATTACGTGTAATGTTTCTTTCGAGTCACTAAGTGCTCTCATTCTCCAATACTGGTCGAATAAGATAAGTGTAATCGCTTTTGTGGGCTACACTGCTTTTTCAGCGCCGCTCCTTTGAAAGGGCACGTGGATCTTACCTCCACAGCGGTTATTTCCAGACAGTAAGTGACGTGTGTGCCAAATTCAGTGCTTTAGTAGATGTGGAACATACATACACATGTACATCCATTTTTATAATATGGGTTTCTTACTAGAAGTGTAGCATTACACTTGTTTCGTATAGTTGTAACGACGCCCACCAGGTCATTTGCAAATTATACCAGTCCTCTTACGTTATCGTTGTCACGTAATTTCTGTAGTATGAACTCCACTACGGATCTTTGTTTGAGACAGACATAGGACACAACCATAGCCTTTCCAATTAGGTGGCTGAAGTTATTCATCAGGATTCACAACCAACAACACCACGTGGCTCATCTTTCAACACAGATCTATGCAAAGCAGGGATCAGAATAAAAGAACAACTGAAACGTCCCCTTAGAAAAATTATTGAACTACTGTGCTGGTAAAGCCCTTACGTTATTTGAACGTACTCAGACGTTTCGCTCTTTACTTATTCTAATCAACACTAAACTGACACACAATATTTTTAGCGCAACGCAATCTGACTTTCAAAAATCCTTACAAAAGAATGGCCCTGACAAACAATAACCTTTACCTTTCATGAATCACTTACCTCACAAAAATCTTCGTTACTCGAACTACTGCAATACAGCGAGCGCCACTACTGCCAGCTAAATAAAAGATTCTAACTACTGAAGGGACTAGCTACTGATAGGCATAGTTAGCAAATGAAAGATTTTGATAAAGAACAAACAATGTATTTACCTTAATAGTGTTCAAAGTCATAATATATATATATATATATATATATATATATATATATATATATATATATATATATCAGTTCATGACATCCAGTCTTACAAATTTACTGTCTCTGATGGGCACACGTCCAGATCATCCGCTCTCAAAACTCCGCCATCTCTCTCCCCACATCCACCACTGCTGGCGGCTCACCTCCAACTGCGCAACGCTACGCGCTGTTAACAACCAACTGCCCCACACTTCAATAGCAAATTCCAACAATGCCACCCAGCCACAGACTGCACACAGCACAGCCAGTGATTTTCATACAGAGCGCTACGTGGCAGTGGCGTTACCAATATAAGAACCTAAACAGCCTACTTACACAACCATTGTTCACTTTTTCCGGAAAAATGAGGGTTCGACCACTTTTACACGAAATGCGTTTATGGCAATATGCAATGTTCAACATTTCTCCAGTGGGCAGCATCTAGGGTTATATACTCTCCACTCAATCCAAAACATTTAGAAACCAACAATTTCTTCAAACTTCAAAAAAATGGTTCAAATGGCTCTGAGAACTATTGGACTTAACTTATAAGGTCATCAGCCCCCTAGAACTTAGAACTACTTAAACCTAACTAACCTAAGGACATCACACACATCCATATCCGAGGCAGGATTCGAACCTGCGACCGTAGCGGTCGCTCAGTTCCAGACTGTAGCGCCTAGAACCGCTCGGCCACCCCGGCTGGCTTCAGACTTCAGATCTGTAAGTCAGTGGCCGCCACATGTGGTGAACAGACTGGATATTCTTACAATTAGTATTCCAAATCTCGATTTCCCCATTTCCAAAGAACCTTTAGTGGGCAACAGGGGGAAAACATCTTTGCCCAGAAGAAAGGTAAAACTTCTAATACACTTATGGCGTCTTGCATGAGAAGAGGCCATACAGTGAGTTCAGAACAACTGTGCAATACATTTTCTTTTCTTTTTTGGGTTCCGCACCTCATCCTGTGAAAGCGGAATGCTTACAGAATCACTGTATCCATCTGTCTGTCGAACTGTCGAACTGTTTGTCTGTTAAGAACTCTTATCCTCCGGAACGGGTAGACGTATGGAGTTCAAATTTATTTCACATACTAAGGTCTATAGTCCGCTGGCGGTGTAAAATATTTAAGCTTGTATGTCAATGCAATAAAACGATACGGCAATTTACGTAACGCCTGGGGTTCTTCGCTTTGAACTAGAATCATGAGTTTTGTAAGAATCATAGTTTTACAGTACAGGTCAAAGATAAATCCGAAAAACTGTTGAATTGTAACTAAAGTCTTGGAATTCATGAGACCAATATCTTACCAATATCGATAACAGGCAAAAATCGTCGAGTTTCTCAGTTCCCAGTATGGATGAACTATCTATACACATAATTAACCGTGTACGGTACCCTCAGAGCGCGAGACCTATTCGCACTTGGCAAAGTTTTCTGGTACTTACGGTGTGTGGCAGAAAAACGAAGAAAGAAAATTAGAGTTCCATTGACGCTGGAGTTATTAGAGGAGGAACTCTAGCTCAGGAAGGTGATGGATGACGAATGAAATCAATGCTGTCAATTCCGAAGAAACCGTCCCACTGATCTAGGAAAAATGTTTGCGGTCAGGAGCGCGATATCGGATGTACCTGAATGAGGATGAGGTTGCTCATGAAGAGCAACCTACGTCCTCAATTATTTGCTGGATGTATTTTAATTTCTCCCTTCGTCTACAGTTTTTACGCTCTACGGCTCCCTATAGTACTATGAAACTTATTTCGTGATGTGTCAAGAGATATCCTATCATTTTGTTCCACTCTTCTTGTCAGCGTTTTCCATATGTTCCTTTCCTCGAAGATTCTGTGTAGAAGTTCCTCATTCCTTACCTTAACGGTCCACCTAATTTTCAGCATACTTCTACATCATCACATCTCAAAGGCTTCGGTTCTCTTTTGTTCCCCCCACGGACTATGTTTCACTGCCATACAATACTGTTCTCTAAGCTAGGACTTAAGCAAGGAAGTATTCTATCTCCTGCGCTTTTTAATGTTGTGATGGAGGGAATGAATAGGGCAGTTAAAGATATAGTAAAAGAAAAAGACAAAAAGATGATTTTTGCAGATGATATGGCAATATGGGGTGATAAAGAGGTAGATGTACAGTTACAGCTTGATGCGTGGAAGGAAATAATGAAAAGGTATGGATTAAAAATAAATAAAGATAAGAGTGAAGTAATGGTATTTGGAAGGGAGAAAGGAATCAACGGAAATATTACCTTGAATGGAGAACCCCTCAAAGTGGTAGAAAGTTTCACTTATTTAGGGAGTGAAATATCTATGGATGGAAGAATAACTAACGAAATTAATAGCAGGTTACAGAAGGGAGGCAACTTCTACCAAACAATAAAACATCTGATTTGGAACAAAGAAGTTTCAGAAAGAGCAAAACTCCTTATGTATAAGAATTATTACATCCCTATTGTCACCTATGGTGGAGAAACATGGACAATGACAGAAAGGGACTGGAGCGGACTGCAAGCAGTGGAAATGAAATTTCTCAGAGCAGTTATGGGAAAAACAAGAATGGACAGAGTAAGGAATGTAGAGATTAGAAAGGACCTCAAACAAAAAAGTATGAGAGAAGAAATAGAAAGAAAGAAATTAAGATGGTATGGGCATGTTAAGAGGATGCATGGGCAGAGACTCCCCAAAATTATGGAAGAACTAAAGATGGATGGGAAAAGACCTAGAGGGCGCCCAAGAACACGGTGGAAAATGGGAGTGAGAATATCTGTTGAAAGGAGAGGTGTGACCTGGCAGCAAGTGGAGGAAGAAAAGTGGTGGGAGGACCGAGCCAAATGGAGAGGACTCGTCAGCACCCAGACCCGGCAGTAGCTGGAGCGGGATTCGGATATAGATAGATAGAAGCACACATTCTCGGAAATTTCTTCCTCAGAGACTTACGTTTGATACTAACAGACATCACTTGGCCAGGAATGCCTTTTTTTGTCAGTACAAGTCTGATTTTTATGTCCTCCTTGTTCCATCAGTCATTTGTTATTTTCCTGCCTAGGTAACTGAATTCCTTCATTTACTACGTGATCCTCAATTGTAATGTTAAGCTTCTCGCTGTTGTTATTTCCGTTATTTGTCATTAATTTCGTCTTTCTTCTATTTAATCTCAGTCCATATTGTCTAGTCATTAGAATGTTCATTCTGTTCAACAAAAACTGTATGCTTCTTCACTTTCACTGGGGATAGCAATCTCATCAGCGAATCTTACCCTTGATATCCTTCCACCCTGAACATCAATCACAGTCTTGAACCGTTTTTTTTTCAGTTTTCTTTCGGTACAACTCTCTTCAGTTTGGAAGAATCGTGGTGTTAGCGTTGTTAAATCTTTTCTATTAATTAGTGGTATGAAGGATGTTAAGAGGTCCAGTGAGTATTTGTGCAAAAAGAGGCAGTCTAGTGATTTATCATCACAAGCCTTTAAAATCAAATTTGAATGACAGAAGAGAGAGAGATGAGAGTTCTCAGTATATATTCTGCAGACGCACAAGGGACGGGTACTGCAGATTTTGCTGTGGAACGATATTGTAACGCTATGCAGAAAGAATTTAAAGAGATGACAATGAAAGACCAAAAAGTTGCAACGATCGACAGATCAGATTCATTGTTCAGTACATAAAAAAGCATTTTTTGCTAAATTTGTAAGCATGCAGCACGTGAAGAAATTGTTGTTGTTGTGGTCTTCAGTCCTGAGACTGGTTTGATGCAGCTCTCCATGCTACTCTATCCTGTGCAAGCTTCTTCATCTCCCAGTACTTACTGCAACCTACGTCCTTCTGAATCTGCTAAGTGTATTCATCTCTTGGTCTCCCTCTATGATTTCTACCCTACACACTGCCCTCCAATGCTAAATTTGTGATCCCTTGATGCCTCAGAACATGTCTTACCAACCGGTCCCTTCTTCTTGTCCAGTTGTGCCACAAACTCCTCTTCTCCCCAATTCTATTCAATACTTCCTCATTAGATATGTGATCTACCCATCTAATATTCAGCATTCTTCTGTAGCACCACATTTCGAAAGCTTCTATTCTCTTCTTGTCCAAACTATTTATCGTCAATGTTTCACTTCCATACATGGCTACACTCCATACAAATACTTTCAGAAACGACTTCCTGACACTTAAATCTATACTCGATGTTAACAAATTTCTCTTCTTCAGAAACGCTTTCCTTGCCATTGCCAGTGTACATTTTGTATCATCTCTACTTCGACAATCATCAGTTAATTTGCTCCCCAAATAGCAAAACTCCTTTACTGCTTTAAGTGTCTCATTTCCTAATCTAATTCCCGACTTAATTCGACCACATTCCATTATCCTCGTTTTGCTTTTGTTGATGTTCATCTTATATCCTCATTTCAAGACACTGTCCATTCCGTTCAACTGCTCTTCCAAGTCCTTTGCTGTTTCTGACAGAATTACAATGTCATCGGCGAACCTCAAAGTTTTTATTTCTTCTCCATGGATTTTAATACCTACTCGGAATTTTTCTTTTGTTTCCTTTACTGCTTGCTCAATATACAGATTGAATAACATCGGGGATAGGCTACAACCCTGTCTCACTCCCTTCCCAACCACTGCTTCCCTTTCATGTCCCTCGACTCTTATAACAGCCATCTGATTTCTGTACAAATTGTAAATAGCCTTTCGCTCCCTGTATTTTACCGCCACCTTCAGAATTTGAAAGAGAGTATTCCGTTCAACATTGTCAAAAGCTTTCTCCAAGTCTACAAATGCTAGAAACGTAGGTTTGCCTTTCCTTAATCTTTCTTCTAAGATAAGTCGTAAGGTCAGTATTGCCTCACGTGTTACAGTATTTCTACGGAATCCAAACTGATCTTCCCAAAGGTTAGCTTCTACTGGTTTTTCCATTTGTCTGCAAAGAATTTGCGTTAGTATTTTGCAGCTATGGCTTATTAAACTGATAGTTCGGTAATTTTCACATCTGTCAACACCTGCTTTCTTTGGGATTGGAATTATTATATTCTTCTTGAAGTCTGAGGGTATTTCGCCTGTCTCATCCATCTTGCTCACCAGATGGTAGAGTTTTGTCAGGACTGGCACTCCCAAGGCTGTCAGTAGTTATAATGGAATGTTGTCTACTCCCGGGGCCTTGTTTCGATTCAGGTCTTTCAGTGCTCTGTCAAACTCTTCACGCAGAATTGTGTCTCCCATTTCGTCTTCATCTACATTCTCTTCCATTTCCAGAATATTGTCCTCAAGTACGTCGCCCTTGTTTAGACCCTCTATAGACGCCTTCCACCTCTCTGCTTCTTTGAATAGAACTGGGTTTCCATCTGAGCTCTTGATATTCATACAAGTGGTTCTCATTTCTCCAAAGGTTTCTTTAATTTTCCTGTAGGCAGTATCTATCTTAGCCATCATGAGATAAGCCTCTACATCCTTACATTTGTCCTCTAGCTATCCCTGCTTAGCCATTTTGCACTTCCTGTCGATCTCATTTTTGAGACGTTTGTATTTCTTTCTGCCTGCTTCATTTTACATTTTCTCCTTTCATCAATTAAATTCAATATTTCTTCTGTTACCCAAGGATTTCTACTAGCCCTCGTCTTTTTACCTACTTGATCCTCTTCTGCCTTCACTACTTCATCCCTCACAGCTAACCATTCTTCTTCTACTGTATTTCTTTCCCCCATTCCTGTCAATTGTTCCCTTTTGCTCTCCTTGAAACTCTGTACAACCGCTGGTTCTTTCTGTTTGTCCAGATCCCATCTCTTTAAATTCCCGCCTTTTTGCAGTTACTTCAGTTTTAATCTACAGCTCATAACCCACAGATTGTGGTCAGAGTCCACATCGGCCCATGGAAATGTCTTACAATTTAAAACCTGGTTCTTAAATCTCTGTCTTACCATTATATAGTCATCTGATACCTTCTAGTATTTCCAGGATTCTTCCATGTGTACAACCTTCTTTTATGATTCTTGAACCAAGTTAGCTATGATTAAGACGTAAAGAAATAAGTGGTGTGAACTGTGAAATTACTGAAGTCGCACATATTATTCCATTGTCAGTTAGCAACGGAACTGAACGAAGAGTCTGCATACTTTATTTATTACTGGAAAATACGTTGGGTAAGTCAGGGGGCATACCAGAACGAGTATTCGGTTTCAAACTGGAAACAGTTGAATTTATGAAGGAAAGAGGAGTGCAGGAACGAAAATTAGAACTCTGTGTTGGAGTGCAGACCTCGCATTTTAAGGAAACCGCAAGGTCTGAAGAATTCACTGTGGCCACGAAAAAATTAGAAGGATTGTTTCCTAAACATTTTGAGGACACTTTCAATCTTACATATGTTTTCGTACCGGTTTGGAGACAGTTTACCGTTTCAGTTCCAAAAATGGTTCATATGGCTCTGAGCACTATGGGACTTAACATCTAAGGTCATCAGTCCCCTAGAACTTAGAACTACTTAAACCTAACTAACCTAAGGACGTCACACACATCCATGCCCGAGGTAGGATTCGAACCTGCGACCGTAGCGGTCGCGCGGCTCCAGACTGAAGCGCCTAAAACCGCTCTGACACAGCGGACGGCTCAGTTCCAAGCGCCCCTGTGCAAGTGCAGATTGTCATGCAAGGTAATTACTTTTTAATGACAAACCCTTATACCTTCAAACTGTCCAGGAAGTCTACTTTGTTTTCCTCAGGTAGTTTCCAGGTCTCGATAACGAGATTGCAAAAGTGGTACAATATTTCTATCGACATAATTTGTGAAAGATCTATTTCGATTACGAAATTAATAAATCACGAATACGTGGCAGCTTCAATGCAAAGATCTGTAATATTGTCTGCGTCTATCCACATGCCAACAGTTTGTACGAGATAAAAATTGAATTTTATCTTCAGCACTCCAAAGATAAATAATAGTGAACATTTCTTTTGGTAATGATATATGTTGTAGAGAAATTTAAAATATAAAACCAAGTCGTATACAGCAGACAGCACTGCCATTTAAATGTAACGCGTTCGCATTTTCCCGCTCTTCTCCCCTCCACATGCTCAGAGAGCGTGGCGCGGTGGTAGTGAAAATATAAAGCGGGGCTGAGTGCTAAGGCACTCATACCTGGGCAAGGCCAGCGAACTAAAATCGTGGTCGCCCCTGTTGTACATACTGTGTATTACCCGTCTTTTCCTGTAGCTGATCCCTATTTTTCCCAGAATCCAATGAAAGTGTCTTGGGTTTTCTTCAGTCTTGCTTCCATTATAAAACCCAGCATGAGAACTTCCTTCCTGTTGCCTCTACCTTTCCTAAAGCCAAACTGATCGTCATCTAACAGATCGTCAATTTTCTTTTCCGTTCTTTTGTATATTATTCTTGTCAGTAACTTGTGTGCGTTACCGATTAAGCTGATGGTGCGATCATTCTCGGAGCTCTCACCTCTAGGTATCTTCGGAATTGTTTGGATGATGTTTTTCTGAAAGTCTGATGGATATCGCCAGACTCATACATTCTACACTCCACAGTGAATAGTCGTTTTGTTGCCACTTCCCCCAGTGATGGAATTTCGTCTGTCGCTTCTGCCTTATTCGATCTTAAGTCTTTCAAAGCTCTTTTAAATTCTAATTCTAATACTGGCTCGCTTCCCTGTTGACTCCTGTTGCTTCTTCTATCACGTCGCCAAACTAGTCTTCTCCTCGTAGAGGCCTTCAGTTTACTCTTTCCACCCATCCGCTCTCTTCTCTGCATTTAACGATGGAATTCCCATTACACTCCTAAAGTAGCAGCCCTTGTTTTTAATTCCACCGACGGTTCTTTTGCTTTTTCTATACACTGAGTCCGTCCTTCCGAAAATCATTTCTTTTTCGAGTTTTTCACATATTTCGCGAAGCCATTTCGCCTTAGCTACCTTGCACTTCCTATGTATTTAGCTCCTAAGTGACTTGTATTTTTGCATTCTTGAGTTTTCTTGAACATTTATGCACTGCTTTCTTTCGTCCATCAGTTAAAGAATTTCTTCAGTTACCCACGATTACTTTGGTGTTACCTTCTTTGTGCCTACGGATTTCTTTCAGTTTTCTGTGGTTGCCCTTTGTAGATGTGACCGTTCTTCTTCAACTGAACTGTCTAATGAGGTAGTCATTATCACTATATCTATAGCCTCAGAGAACTTCAACAATGTCTCTTCATTCCTTAGTTTCTCCATATCCCACTTTTTTGCGCATTGGTTCCTCCTGAATCATCTCTTCAGCCTACACTTCATCAATACTTGATTGTGATCTGAGTCTGTATCTACTCTTGGGTACGCCTTACCATACAATATCTGATTTCGGAATCTCGGGCTGATCATGTTGTAGTCTAACTGCAATCTTCCCGTACCTCCCAGCCTTTTTCAGGTACACCTCCTGTCCTTGAGATTCTTGAAGAAAGTATTCGCTATCACTAACTGATATTTGCTGCAGGACTCAAGTAGTCATTCTCCTATCTCGTTTTTACTACCAAGCCCACATTCTCCCATAACCCTTTTTTTATTTCATCACCTACAACCGCAGTATTGGATTTTCATCTCCCTTTTCATACTGATATACGCGTTCAAAATGCTCATATAGTTTCTTTACATCTTCTATGCCTGAAAAATTGTTGTCAGTTGCTGATAATAAGAACCCTGTCACTCAGCTGTTCACAGTAACTCACTCTCTGCCCCACCTTCCTGTTCATAACGAAGCCTACTCCTGTTATACCATCTTCTGATGGTGTTGTTACTCTTTACTCCTCTTCCCAGAAATCGTTGTCTTCTTTGCATTCCACTTCAGTGAGCCGCACCATATCTAGACTGAGCCTCTGCATTTCCGTTTCCATATTTTCTAGCTTCCGTACCACGTTCAAGCTTTTGACACTCCACGCCCCAATTTGTAGAACGTTACTCTCTAGTTGGTTATTCAATCTTTTTCTCATGGTCACCTTCCTCTTGTCAGTTCCCTCCCAGAAATCCGAATGGTGGACTGGTCCGTAATCTTTTGCCAATGGGGAGCTCATCATGACACTTTTGTCGATTACAGACCACAACTCTTGTGTATATAAATTATGTGTCTTTGATGCAGTGGTTTCCAATGCCTTCTGCAGCCTCATGTAGTTAATCACTGGTAATTATTTCACCTCCAAGGGGCAGTGCTCCACTACCAGGGGAAGAGAGTGCTCTCCTACCGCGTCCATTAGTGGAGTTTACTGCCATAACGCTCTGTTGTCTACTAACGAATCCTTGACAAAATGAGCCGCTCTTCTTTGTATATTCTTTGTTCCCCTACTTACTTTTCCTGGTAATGGTCTCAGACTGACCAGCGATATTAAATAACTTGGATCTTGCAATTTACACCTGTCGAAGGTGTATTAGATATGTCAGATATCATTAGCTTTCTTGCAATGAAACTTAATCTGGCATGTACTTTGCTACAACTTGTTTCACGTGGTCCTTCTTTTGCAATTGTGTACTCGAATAATGATGTGTTTCCACTTGTTTATAATTAAAACTTAATGTTGAGAATGAACTGTCAGTTCCTACATCAAACGCTGAATCTTTCACAGATCTTCCTGCATTTTGCTACAGTTTTACGGAGCTGGAGCTTACTATATACAACAGAAATATCCTCGAAACGACTTTAGAATGTTGATGAGCATTCAAGAAATGCAGCATCAATCCTGCACAGATCTCATTCATAGTCAATACTTCATGTGTAATGTACCGTACTTTTCTTTTTACCTTTTTTTATCATGTAATTGCCAATTCTGGACTGCTTAGAATATCATATTGTTTAATTTTACGGTGGTTTAGTCTACGGATTGCACTTTTGGATGTCCTTCACGGGAATCATTTTCAAATCAAGTACAGCAACGGCAGAGTTTAGCTTCCCGTTTCTTAAGAAAATGTATGAATAAACTCCTTTCAGAATTCAAAGACATATAATCTCTTTTGATTAAGGCACTGTGTTCCGGTCTATTCATTTGTTCTAAAGAGAGAAACACCACTTCTTTAGAAAGATCGCACTGGTACTCAATTCACATATGTATATAAAATTTACCAAAATAAATGAAACAAAATTTCGTTTATACGTCATTTACCTTTTGGTTACCTCAGGATAGAGGAAACTGATTCTTCGTAGAATCACTCTGAGAATTAGAAAGTTTTCTTTGTCTTCCGCTCACTGTGGTATCTTTCTTTCGTGAAGTGGGAGAGTTGCATGTTAAACCTAACTGTCTCAAATAGGAACCAGTATCCTTCCACTCAACAGACAAACAGTCTGACCAGACCAGATCCGTTATCACAACTCAGTGACTACGTAACAGGCACACGTGTGTTTATCTCGACTCCTTCCGCAGGCCTTTTGCGCAGTGGCACAGGCTTTGTGGAATTATGGAAAAGGTTCTTGGAAGTGTAATTTGGGGCACAGTATTGTACGTTCGTGAAATACGGACCATGAAAAATAAATACGAATACTGAAAGACTTACGTTATATTAATCAATTGCCAAAACAACAATCAAACTACTGGGACATACGGAAATAGTTAACGTGGCGCTAAACTGATCACTAGACGGAAAACAGTGAACGAGGAGGCGACGACTAGTTAAAACAGTTTACAGAAGATGTTGGGTATAGCATTTGAGACGGACAACATAAGCACAAAACAGAAAGAGATGGTGGAAGCCTTTAATTTAATCCGAAACTGATAACCTAGATAAACAACTAGTAATATTATATACTAATTTGCAATGTTAAAATTCCTCATAATTCACATTTACGGAGATTCTAGGATTGGATCTCTACTGCCGAAAAACAAATATTAACGAGTGTAGTTATTAGAGGTGATGCGATAGATCGTATTGTACACTCCTGGAAATGGAAAAAAGAACACATTGATACCAGTGTGTCAGACCCACCATACTTGCTCCGGACACTGCGAGAGGGCTGTACAAGCAATGATCACACGCACAGCACAGCGGACACACCAGGAACCGCGGTGTTGGCCGTCGAATGGCGCTAGCTGCGCAGCATTTGTGCACCGCCGCCGTCAGTGTCAGCCAGTTTGCCGTGGCATACGGAGCTCCATCGCAGTCTTTAACACTGGTAGCATGCCACGACAGCGTGGACGTGAACCGTATGTGCAGTTGACGGACTTTGAGCGAGGGCGTATAGTGGGCATGCGGGAGGCCGGGTGGACGTACCGCCGAATTGCTCAACACGTGGGGCGTGAGGTCTCCACAGTACATCGATGTTGTCGCCAGTGGTCGGCGGAAGGTGCACGTGCCCGTCGTCCTGGGACCGGACCGCAGCGACGCACGGATGCACGCCAAGACCGTAGGATCCTAAGCAGTGCCGTAGGGGACCACACCGCCACTTCCCAGCAAATTAGGGACACTGTTGCTCCTGGGGTATCGGCGAGGACCATTCGCAACCTTCTCCATGAAGCTGGGCTACGGTCCCGCACACCGTTAGGCCGTCTTCCGCTCACGCCCCAACATCGTGAAGCCCGCCTCCAGTGGTGTCGCGACAGGCGTGAATGGAGGGACTAATGGAGACGTGTCGTCTTCAGCGATGAGAGTCGCTTCTGCCTTGGTGCCAATGATGGTCGTATGCGTGTTTGGCGCCGTGCAGTTGAGCGCCACAAACAGGACTGCATACGACCGAGGCACACAGGGCCAACACCCGGCATCATGGTGTGGGGAGCGATCTCCTGCACTGGCCGTACACCACTGGTGATCGTTGAGGGGACACTGAATAGCGCACGGTACATCCAAACCGTCATCGAACCCATCGTTCTACCATTCCTAGACCGGCAAGGGAACTTGCTGTTCCAACAGGACAATGCACGTCCGCATGTATCCCGTGCCACCCAACGTGCTCTAGAAAGTGTAAGTCAACTACCCTGGCCAGCAAGATCTCCGGATCTGTCCCCCATTGAGCATGTTTGGGACTGGATGAAGCGTCGTCTCACACGGTCTGCACGTCCAGCACGAACGCTGGTCCAACTGAGGCGCCAGGTGGAAATGGCATGGCAAGCCGTTCCACAGGACTACATCCAGCATCTCTACGATCGTCTCCATGGGAGAATAGCAGCCTGCATTGCTGCGAGAGGTGGATATACACTGATCTAGTGCCGACATTGTGCATGCTCTGTTGCCTGTGTCTATGTGCCTGTGGTTCTGTCAATGTGATCATGTGATGTATCTGACCCCAGGAATGTGTCAATAAAGTTTCCCCTTCCTGGGACAATGAATTCACGGTGTTCTTATTTCAATTTCCAGGAGTGTATATTCTACTGCACATACGAGATGGTATTTCAAAGCATAGTTTTTACAGGTCTTTCCCCTTCAGCAGTTAATAAACACCGAAAATCCACAAATAAAAGAATGAGACATAAACGCCAATAGAGTTATTATATAAAAAAGCTGGAACTATGGTTCTCCTAACACCAATGATGTATCAGTGTCCGTACGGAGAGCAAAGGAATGTAATCTCCTTGACTGTGCGCGCGAAAGGCATACAACAAAAACAGATTGCAAGCCTACGAAATGCCCCGATGTGGATCGCATGGCAGCCAATCGTGACCGTCCGCCAGTAACAACATGGCACGGGATAGCATCTCTGTGGATATCATAATTCCGTGGGTCTGCAGACGAATTGTGCGGGAGCCGCAGTATGAATAACAACGAGAATATGGGAAGGTTTGCGACGGAGAGCGTAGACCTTCGCCTCCTACTGGATACTAGATACTATGCTATATGTGTTACAGGTTTGTGAAATATGTTTACTAAATCTCAGTGTATAATGAACGACAATTAGACACTGCATTATTTTACTGAGGTCAGAATATTTGTACTTCTTCCGTTAGAGATATAAACTTTGTTCTTTATTCCAAATGTTGAGTAGTTGAGGGCTAAAAGTTTATGTTACGTATTTATATTTGAAAGAAATTCAAACAATTGTTTCGAGGTCTAAGCAAGAATCCTCTATAACATAAATTCGTTGTTCACACTGTTCGGAAGTCTCTTCTTTCTGTCCCCTCGCAGTTTTCGTACAGCAAAAAGTGTAATTCACCGTGCAATGCCGTAGTAACAAACTTATCTATTAACACAATTGGAAAAGAAACAATTTAGAGAATCAAGATAATAATTTTAAAAAATTATGTACTCTTGTAATATGAAAGAGATTTTGAATTTAAGGTGAGGCAAACATGGAAGAGACACTAGAGCCAAAGAAAGTTCTTGAAGTGCAGATTATGAATAATAAGTAAATTACTAGCGGAAAGAATGGTTAAGAGAGAAATGGATGTACACTGTTTTCTGTCTCTTCGCCTCATCTATGATAAAAAGAAAGACGATTAGGTATGAAATTCGGTTTAATTTGGATGTTGTAAACAGATACCAGAAAATTTACTGACAGATTGTTTTCACAGTCTAAATGAAAAAGTAATGTAAAACGTATAAAACTAGGCTAGCTGTCAGAAATGAGTCAGTAATTAATCTGCGAATGTCCCATTCTAAACTTCAGCAATGAGTCAGAACAAATTGACGTAAAGATAAGGCATTGCTGCAAGCTTAATTTGAATTGTTCCAGTAACGTTAGGAAGGCGATAATTCAATATAAGTTTTCTGCAACGAAATATGTTTTTATAACATCTGCAAAATTTGCTTTTATTGGTGACATGTGTATCGATGACCGTTAACAAGCTGGTATGGAAAAAGTAGATTCACTGTATATGCCTGAAGTTAAAATAAGAAAAAAGGGAAACAAGCTTAAGTAATATTCACTGTTATAAAAAAAACCTGAAACTACAGACGTTACCCTACTGATCATTATCAATGTGTGCTCTGAAAATTCCAGTGATACTGCTCTTGGTGTAACGTTCTACCCAGCATTCTGTTAACAACTCTTTATAGGTTGCCTGATGTGACACATTGCTCTTTGCTTTATTACAAAAAATATTGTTTCTGTACAACATTTTAATTCACGTCTTTTGGTAACACTCTCATTCATCACCATCTGCCGGATAAACGTCGTTGATTTTTTAAGCAACAGTAAATGGCTCTGAAACTTCCTGGCAGATTAAAACTGTGTGCCGGTTCGAGACTCGAACTCGGGACCTTTGCCTTTCGCAGGTAAGTGCTGTACCATCTGAGCTACCCAAGCACGACTCACGGCCATTCCTCACAGCTTTACTTCCGCCAGTTCCTCGTCTCCTACCTTCCAAACTTTACACAGAAGCTCTCCTGTGAACCTTGCAGGACTAACACTCCTGAAAGAAAGGATATTGTGGAGACATGGCTTAGCCACAGCCTGTGGGATGTTTCCAGAATGAGATTTTCACTCTGCAGCTGAGTGTACGCTGATATGAAACTTCCTGGCAGATTAAAACTGTGTAACGGACCGAGACTCGAATTCGGGACCTTTGCCTTTCGCGACCAAGTTCAAAATGGTTCAAATGGCTCTGAGCACTATGGGACTTGACTTCTGAGGTCATCAGTCCCCTAGAACTTAGAACTACTTAAACCTAACTAACCTAAGGACATCACACACATCCATGCCCAAGACAGGATTCGAATCTCGGTTCCAGACTGTAGCGCCTAGAACCGCACGGCCACTGCGGCCGGCGCGACCAAGTCTCTACCATCTGAGCTACTCAGCCGTGTCTCCGCAATATCCTTTCTTTCAGGAGTGCTAGTTCAAATGGTTCAAATGGCTCTGAGCACTATGGGACTCAACTGCTGAGGTCATTAGTCCCCTAGAACTTAGAACTAGTTAAACCTAACTAACCTAAGGACATCACAAACATCCATGCCCGAGGCAGGATTCGAACCTGCGATCGTAGCGGTCTTGCGGTTCCAGACTGCAGCGCCTTTAACCGCACGGCCACTTCGGCCGGCTCAGGAGTGCTAGTCCTGCAAAATTCGCAGGAGAGCTTCTGTAAAGTTTGGATGGTAGAAGATGAGGTACTGGCGGAAGTAAAGCTGTGAGGACGGGGCGAGAGTCATGCTTGGGTAGCTCAGATGGACAGTCCGCCTTCGGGGCTGCAGTGGCTCGGACGTGCCTAGCACACCAGCCGCGCCCCGTTCAACGCGATCTTTGTTTACATCTGTGAGGCTTCGCATATCGGTATATTGATTACTACAGATCACGATGGCTCTTTCTTACCAAAAGTCGAGTATCAGGTTCACGTTCGACGCACAATACACAAGACCAAAAGCACACGAAATCGAACGTTTCATGCGCGAAGTGGTAAAACTAGATCCCTTGGAGCTGATAGGAATTCACCTATCAATAGTGGCCAGCGTCGTATACGTAAAACTCACAGACGAGGCAGTGTGCGACAGACTTATCCGTCGATCCACCGAAGGTTACCGCTTTCCTCACGCCGACGGAAACGTGGGTGTGGTCTCTGTTGATCATGCCGGTCTCCGAGTGAGAACGGTACGCGTATTCGAACTTCCGTTCGAAGTTTCTGTGAGCATGATTATCGCAGCACTTCGCCCTTACGGCGTGGTCCTTAATCACGCTGCGGAGAAATGGACAAGTCTCGAGACGTATCCCGTACTCAACGGAATGCGCCAAATAAGAATTGAACTCAAGAAACACATACCATCTTATATACGATGGTCAACCGAAAACCTGTTCTGGCTGCGGGCAGGAAGGCCATGTCCGAACTGACAGTATTCAGCGACGTCTAGTACAGCTACCTCGGGACACCCAGCAACCGCCACAGCGTATGCGCAAGAGAATCGCAATGAACAGCATCCCTCAGCAGATGTGGAAGCTCCACCACGAAAACAGCATTCGACGAAACGAAAGAAGAGACGGCTGTCCACAGAAGACGAGCAACACAACCGAGGCGACGAACAAGACAATGGGAACGATCAAGATTCGTTTCCACCACCAGGCCAGGACGATGTCATAACCACATCGTCGGTGCTACAAACCGTGGAGAAGCTGCCACATCAACGAGACGCGACGGATACAGATATGCAACAGGATGAGGTCCCACCTGCAGATGAACGTCCGTCAAGAGCGGGAGTCCTCAAGGAGATTGGGCACAACAACGAGTCGGGAGGGAACCTTGCCCATGGCGGCTAATGAGGCCGTATCGTCTGGTCCCGGTCCAGGAAGAACGCTCCGTCGACGGCCGATCAGTAGATGCGTAAACTCCCAGCAGTGCGCAACCGATAAGATGTCACACGTCTACCGTATTGGCACAGTTGACATTAATGGTATCATCTATACCTCAGTAAAGATACAAATGCTGCAAGTTATGCTGCGGGCAGCGGACGTCGACATATTTCTTCTGCAGGAGGTACGAAACGATGCCCCAGTTGAGTTTTACGGTTATGACGTCTATCGTTTAACAGGTTACGACGGTAGCGGTGGCACAGCCATACTGTTACGAGAAGGAATAGTGGCGGAAGATGTGGAATACTTACCACCGACCCGTGGTGTTGCCCTGACTGTAGGGGATGTACGTTTGGTGAATGTTTACGCACCGTCTGGTGCGACCAAGAGACACGAACGCACCACCTTTTACACAGAGGAAGTGTCGCCGCTATTTCGAGGACGTCAGGAGTATTATATTGTCGGCTGCGACTTCAACTTCGTTCTGCGACCCGAGGACCAACAACCACACTTCGTTCCTCGCCTGGCGTTACAGACGCTGGTCCGGGATCTTGCACTGCATGACACCTGGGAAATGACGCACGGCGACAGCGGCGGATATACGTACTTCACAAGCCACTCAGCTAGTCGACTCGACAGGGTGTATGTGTCACGTGGGATACGCAAGGCGACGATTGACGCCGTGTTGTGGCCTACGGCCTTTACAGACCACCAGGCTTACATCTGCACCATTGCTCTGCCACGGCTTTTGGAACGGTTATCATGATACCCTCTATGAACTCGGTAGGGACGCGTACGGTAGGTGTTAAGAGTTCATTGTACATCTGTACCCACGTCGGTGGTGGTGGTCGTAGACCACAAGACTACCGGCCTTTGATATTATTGAATGGAGACTATAAAATCTTGGCACGTATCCTCCGTACTCACCTTCAAGCGGCGATAAAATACATTTAGATCAAACGTGTCTAAGTGGAAAGAGCAATATGCACACAGCGCTAGGGGCATACAGAGATGTCATAGCATTGATATCGGCATGTCGATTACGAGGAGCCCTCGTGGCAGTGGATTTCAATCACGCTTTCGACCGAGTGGACCATGTGTTCCACCGAGGACTCATGGAACGGATGGGAATCCCCCTCCAGTTTGTGGACACGATCATGAGGTTGATTAATGGCGCGAACTCGAGAGTCTTGGTGAACGGTGTTAGCTCCGAACCTTTCACCATCCGGCGCTCAGTGCGGCAAGGTTGCCCCCTTTCGGCCATCTTATTTGCAGTCGCTCTTGAACCTGCACTACACGGCCTCCGACGACGACTTGAAAGTGTCCAACTACGGACCGCATCCTTCCAACGCGGCGCATACGCTGACGACGTCGTTCTTTTGGTCAAGTCAGAAGACGAAATCCAGGCGGCGCTGGAATGGCTCCAGCAGTATGGAGTGGTAGCGGGTAGTGTCATCAATCTACGAAAGAACCGATTTACGGAAGTGGGCAGAGGGCTGCCACCAGGGACAGCAGTGCCCATCACCAAGGTCCCCACACTCAAGTGTTTGGGAATGGTATTCCGTGGAAACATACGACGTACAGCGGTGGCTAATTATAGACGGCTACTGCGACGGATTCGCGCATTGGTACGTCAACATGCACTGCGCGCTTTAGATATGTTCCAGCGCGCACGTTATGTCAACATATACTTGGCGCCGAAAATAAGTCACTTGGCACACATACTGCCGTTGCCCACCACGATCGCGTCGCGACTACAATCGGCCTTCGGACATTTCGTAAGTGCTGATCTTCTCTTCAAAATCCGCTACGATACATTGACGCCGCCACCGAGAGGAGGAGGCATCGGACTCGTAAACGTGAAGAACAGGGCGCGTGCGCTGTTTCTCAGTACGATGCAACGCTATTGGAAAACCGAGCACGTCGCCTTAATGGGCACTGTGATCAACGAAGTGGCTCCCCATTCACTCTGTCCACCTGTCAATGTAGGCCATATCACGGCACCGCTCACACACCTTCGGGACTTCTTCGTCGATTACAGTTACGTTCAGGACAGTTTGCCGGAGACCAGGCTGCCCACAACGAAATACATATATCGAAGATTTCTTCAGCAACAATCTCGCAATGTAGTCGAAATGAAGTACCCGGCGATACAGTGGCAGGGAATATGCTGAGCGGTCCATCTTCCCTCTCTCCCTACAAAGGTACGCGCATTGTGGTATGAAGTGGTGAACGGCAAATTCCCGAACCGTCAACGAATGCACTGTATTCATCTGGCTGACATGCTGATATGCACCCACTGCGCGATCGTTGACTCCGACGAGCACCGTTTGGTTTGTTGCACGGCAATTAACTGTTGGCTTCCAACGAGGAAAATGCTGGCCCTTTTACTGCGTACGGCACACACGGCGATCAAAGCTGACGACCTACTGTTACCGGACAAAGTATACTTTGCCACCGCCAGGTCAAACGCCGTAAACTGGATGAAAGGGATGGCGACATATTATCTGTATCGCACCGATGACAAGAACGTCATAGACTTTTGGTACGTACTGCAAGAGCAACATGATGTCTTGCGGCGACACGTGAAATATAGAACATGTTTTTCCAATTACTTGGGTTCGTTATTCACGGACCCTCTGGCTAATTGGGGTGTTCCGGGTATGAGAAGTGAAATGGGGATATCGCTAAACGTGCAGAAACAAACGTTCAAGCCTGATGTAATTCAGGGGACTATACATAGTTTTTAAGTTAACGAGAAGCCGACCTGGACACACGTCAACAGGGCCGTTGCAGGACCCTGTTTCCATTCCTAGAGAATTCTTTAAATTTAGACGGCGTTAGGAGCCGTTTTATTTTTACGTTAAGATGTGTTGAATGGCACCTTTACTTTCTGTATATTGTGTTTTCCACGTATAGAAAAAAAAAGATATTAGAGCACTTGCACGTGAAAGGCAAAGGTCCCGAGTTCGAGTCTTGGTCCGGCACACAGTTTTAATCTGCCAGAAAGTTTCATATCAGCGCACACTCCGCTGCAGAGTGAAAATCTCATTCTGGAGTAAATGGCTCTGTTAAATGAGAATAATTCATTATTCAGTGCGAATATATTATGTACAGCGGACAAAATATTACGAGATAAGCACTTTTTAATTGGGTAGTATGCAAGCTGAGTGCCGCGTATCGAGGAGAAATTAAGTTAGAGCGGATACAATGTCCTATTTAACGAGAGCCTGCACATGAATCTGAACCAACTCGTACAAGAAGAATAAACCAGCTCTCCCTCAAAGGGAGAAAGAAGCGATAAAAACGTTCCAGAAAAGTAAATGTTGAAATAATCCCATTTCTTTGCACCAATCATTCAGCTGAAATAACTGTCTTGAGCCTGTTCTTGTCTCAAACAGAAATCTCTGAAAAATAAAGTAGCTCCATGACTTCCTTAATGAAGCGAAAAAATTATCTATAAGATATGGACCACAGGTTCAATGCAATTATGAAAGTTGTATTGATGAAACTAGGTCAGACTGATGTTTTCATACTAATTTGAAATAAGTTTAACGCTTAACGTTGTTTATGTACATGAGAAAATATTTTCAAGGTAAACGTTACTCTTTATTACTATGGATTTTTTCGTCATTATACATTTTAAGGTTATGACGACATCATAAGGTATTTTTACATTAAATTACGATTAAACTGTTAATGTTTCTGTAGTCTCTTTCGTTCTTAAGACAGAACTATTCAGAGAAATGAACTAAATAAAGAGAGAAGCGTTACACCTATATATGTGTGCTACAGACCAGGAAAAAGAGCTAGGCTTGTACACATATTACAATCTAGAAACGAGAACGGCGCCCATGTAGTATATAGGTACGGGAAAAATAAGGATAACTATCGTAAAAGAATATAAATGGACAAATAAACAGCAACACATATAAGAGGATGTACGAAGACCACAGATTATGCACACAAGTTATGAATCATTGCTCTAGCTCGGTAACAATGTGTTACACGAGAATTATTCCCCCCCATGAACCATGGACCTTGCCGTTGGTGGGGAGGCTTGCGTGCCTCAGCGATACAGATAGCCGTACCGTAGGTACAACCACAACAGAGGGGTATCTGTTGAGAGGCCAGACAAACGTGTGGTTCCTGAAGAGGGGCAGCAGCCTTTTCAGTAGTTGCAGGGGCAACAGTCTGGATGATTGACTGATCTGGCCTTGTAACAATAACCAAACCGGCCTTGCTGTGCTGGTACTGCGAACGGCTGAAAGCAAGGGGAAACTACGGCCGTAATTTTTCCCGAGGGCATGCAGCTTTACTGTATGATTAAATGATGATGGCGTCTTCTTGGGTAAAATATTCCGGAGGTAAAATAGTCCCCCATTCGGATCTCCGGGCGGGGACTACTCAAGAGGATGTCGTTATCAGGAGAAATAAAACTGGCGTTCTACGGATCGGAGCGTGGAATGTCAGATCCCTTAATCGGGCAGGTAGGTTAGAAAATTTGAAAAGGGAAATGGATAGGTTAAAGTTAGATATAGTGGGAATTAGTGAAGTTCGGTGGCAGGAGGAACAAGACTTCTGGTCAGGTGACTACAGGGTTATAAACACAAAGTCAAATAGGGGTAATGCAGGAGTAGGTTTAATAATGAATAGGAAAATAGGAATGCGGGTAAGCTACTACAAACAGCATAGTGAACGCATTGTTGTGGCCAAGATAGATACGAAGCCCACACCTACTATAGTAGTACAAGTTTATATGCCAACTAGCTCTGCAGATGACGAAGAAATTGAAGAAATGTATGATGAAGTAAAAGAAATTATTCAGATAGTGAAGGGAGACGAAAATTTAATAGTCATGGGTGACTGGAATTCGAGTGTAGGAAAAGGGAGAGAAGGAAACGTAGTAGGTGAATATGGATTGGGGCTAAGAAATGAAAGAGGAAGCCGCCTGGTAGAATTTTGCACAGAGCACAACTTAATCATAGCTAACACTTGCTTTAAGAATCATGATAGAAGGTTGTATATGTGGTGTCACCGCCAGACACCACACTTGCTAGGTGCTAGCTTTAAATCGGCCGCGGTCCATTAGTACATGTCGGACCCGCGTGTCACCACTGTCAGCACTTGCAGACCTAGCGCCACCACATGGCAGGTCTAGAAAGACGGACTAGCACTCGCCACAGTTGTACGACGACTTTGCTAGCGACTACACTGACGAAGCCTTTCTCTCAGTTGCCGAGAGACAGTTAGAATAGCCTTCAGCTAAGTCCATGGCTACGACCTAGCAAGGCGCCATTAGCCTTACAGTGATTGTAATTAACCGTATCTGGAGATAGTCTCATTTGTATCGTCAATAGCGATGTACCACAAGGATGCATTAAAGTTGAGTATTAACTTAGATACGTACTTTTCTTTTTAGCATTCAATTACTTATCCTGTTCCAGAACTCACGCCAGCCGGCGTGTGTGTACGCGTGCCTTTCGGCTACCTCCGAGTGGCGTGGCTGTCTTGCTACGCCACAACAGTATACATGGAAGAACCCTGGAGATACTAAAAGGTATCAGATAGATTATATAATGGTAAGACAGAGATTTAGGAACCAGGTTTTAAATTGTAAGACATTTCCAGGGGCAGATGTGGACTCTGACCACAATCTATTGGTTATGACCTGTAGATTAAAACTGAAGAAACTGCAAAAAGGTGGGAATTTAAGGAGATGGGACCTGGATAAACTGAAAGAACCAGAGGTTGTACAGAGTTTCAGGGAGAGCATAAGGGAACAATTGACAGGAATGGGGGAAAGAAATACAGTAGAAGAAGAATGGGTAGCTTTGAGGGATGAAGTAGTGAAGGCAACAGAGGATCAAGTAGGTAAAAAGACGAGGGCTAGTAGAAATCCTTGGGTAACAGAAGAAATATTGAATTTAATTGATGAAAGGAGAAAATATAAAAATGCAGTAAATGAAGCAGGCAAAAAGGAATACAAACGTCTCAAAAATGAGATCGACAGGAAGTGCAGAATGGCTAAGCAAGGATGGCTAGAGGACAAATGTAAGGATGTAGAGGCTTATCTCACTAGGGGTAAGATAGATACTGCCTACAGGAGAATTAAAGAGACCTTTGGAGATAAGAGAACCACTTGTATGAACATCAAGAGCTCAGATGGAAACCCAGTTCTAAGCAAAGAAGGGAAAGCAGAAAGGTGGAAGCAGTATATAGAGGGTCTATACAAGGGCGATGTACTTGAGGACAATATTATGGAAATGGAAGAGGATGTAGATGAAGACGAAATGAGAGATAAGATACTGCGTGAAAAGTTTGACAGAGCACTGAAAGACCTGAGTCGAAACAAGGTCCCGGGAGTAGACAACATTCCATTAGAACTACTGACGGCCTTGGGAGAGCCAGTCATAACAAAACTCTACCATCTGGTGAGCAAGATGTATGAAACAGGCGAAATACCCTCAGACTTCAAGAAGAATGTAATAATACCAATCCCAAAGAAAGCAGGTGTTGACAGATGTGAAAATTACCGAACAATCAGTTTAATAAGCCACAGCTGCAAAATACTAACACGAATTCTTTACAGACGAATGGAGAAACTAGTAGAAGCCGACCTCGGGGAAGATCAGTTTGGATTCCGTAGAAATACTGGAACACGTGAGGCAATACTGACCTTACGACTTATCTTAGAAGAAAGATTAAGGAAAGGCAAACCTACGTTTCTAGCATTTGTAGACTTAGAGAAAGCTTTTGAAAATGTTGACTGGAATACTCTCTTTCAAATTCTAAAGGTGGCAGGGGTAAAATACAGGGAGCGAAAGGCTATTTACAATTTGTACAGAAACCAGATGGCAGTTATAAGAGTCGAGGGGCATGAGAGG
The DNA here is from genome assembly GCF_023864275.1 of Schistocerca cancellata. NCBI lineage: Eukaryota > Metazoa > Arthropoda > Insecta > Orthoptera > Acrididae > Schistocerca > Schistocerca cancellata. The sequence continues at coordinate 160,217,040 of NC_064628.1, forward strand.
GAAGCAGCGGTTGGGAAGGGAGTGAGACAGGGTTGTAGCCTCTCCCCAATGTTATTCAATCTGTATATTGAGCAAGCAGTAAAGGAAACAAAAGAAACATTTGGAGTAGGTATTAAAATCCATGGAGAAGAAATAAAAACTTTGAGGTTCGCCGATGACATTGTAATTCTGTCAGAGACAGCAAAGGACTTGGAAGAGCAGTTGAACGGAATGGATGGTGTCTTGAAGGGAGGATATAAGATGAACATCAACAAAAGCAAAACGAGGATAATGGAATGTAGTCGAATTAAGTCGGGTGATGCTGAGGGAATTAGATTAGGAAATGAGACACTTAAAGTAGTAAAGGAGTTTTGCTATTTTGGGAGCAAAATAACTGATGATGGTCGAACTAGAGAGGATATAAAATGTAGACTGGCAATGGCAAGGAAAGCGTTTCTGAAGAAGAGAAATTTGTTAACATCGAGTATAGATTTAAGTGTCAGGAAGTCATTTCTGAAAGTATTTGTATGGAGTGTGGCCATGTATGGAAGTGAGACATGGACGATAAATAGTTTGGTCAAGAAGAGAATAGAAGCTTTCGCAATGCGGTGCTACAGAAGAATGCTGAAGATTAGATGGGTAGATCACGTAACTAATGAGGAGGTATTGAACAGAATTGGGGAGAAGAGGAGTTTGTGGCACAGCTTGATTAGAAGAAGGGATCGGTTGGTAGGACATGTTCTGAGACATCAAGGGATCACCAATTTAGTATTGGAAGGCAGCGTGGAGGGTAAAAATCGTAGGGAGAGACCAAGAGATGAATACACTAAGCAGATTCAGAAGGATGTAGGTTGCAGTAGGTACTGGGAGATGAAGAAGCTTGCACAGGATAGAGTAGCATGGAGAGCTGCATCAAACCAGTCTCAGGACTGAAGACAACAACAACAACAACAGAGACTATTAATTCTGTAACATTACACTCGATAAACTTGGAGAAGATGTAATGAACAACATTTCTTTTGACATTTGTGAATCTATTGTCTAATAACAGTTTAGAACTGACAAATAAACTATCGATACACTTTCTTTCCAATATCAACTGCGTTAAATCTATTCACAAGTTGGTCTTTTGCAAAATCGTAGCATCAGCACTCTGCTCTTTGTCCAACGGGTAGTACTGACTTACACTACTGGCCATTAAAATTGCTACACCAAGAAGAAATGCAGATGATAAACGGGTATTCATTGCACAAATATATTATACTAGAACTGAAGTGTGATTTCATTTTCACTCAATTTGAGTGCATAGATCCTGAGAAATCAGTACCCAGAACAACCACCTCTGGCCGTAATAACGGCCTTGATACGCCTGGGCATTGAGTCAAACAGAGCTTGGATGGCGTGTACAGGTACAGCTGCCAATGCAGTTTCAACAAGATACCACAGTTCATCAAGAGTTGTGACTGGCGTATTGTGACGAGCCAGTTGCTCGGCCACCATTTACCAAACGATTTCAATTGGTGAGAGATCTGGAGAATGTGCTGGTCAGGGCAGCAGTCGAACATTTTCTGTATCCATAAAGGCCCGTACAGGACCTGCAACATGCGGTCGTGCATTATCCTGCTGAAATGTAGGGTTTCGTAGGGATCGAAAGAATGGTTGAGCCGCGGGTCGTAACACATCTGAAATGTAACGTCCACTGTTCAAAGTGCCGTCAATGCGAACAAGAGGTGACAGAGACGTGTAACAAATGGCACCCCATACCATCACGCCGGGTGATACGCCAGTATGGCGATGACGAATACACGCTTCCATTGTGCATTCACGGCGATTTCGCCAAACACGGATGCGACCATCTTGAGCGCTAGAAACAGAACCTGGATTCATCCGAAAAAATGACGTTTTGCCATTCGTGCACCTAGGTTCATCGTTGAGTACATCATCGCAGGCGCTCCTGTCTGTGATGCAGCGTCAAGGGTAACCGCAGCTATGGTCTCCGAGCTGATAATCCATGCTGCTGCATACGTCGTCGAACTGTTCGTGCAGATGGTTGTTGTCTTGCAAACGTCCCCATCTGTTGACTCAGGGATCGAGACGTGGCTGCACGATCCGTTACATCCATGCGGATAAGATGCCTGTCATCTCGACTGCTAGTGATACGAGGCCGTTGGGATCCAGCACGGCGTTCCGTATTACCCTCCTGAACCCACCGATTCCATATTCTGTTAACAGTGATTGGATCTCGACCTACGCGAGCAGCATTGTCGCGATACGATAAAACGCAATCGCGATAGGCTACAATCCGACCTTTATCAAAGTCGGGAACGTGACGGTACGCATTTCTCCTTCTCACACGAGGCATCACAACAACTTTTCACCAGGCAACACCAGTCAACTGCTGTTTCTGTATTAGAAATCGGTTGGAAACTTTCCCCATGCCAGCACGTTGTCGTTGTCGCCACCGGCGTCAACCTTGTGTGAATGCTCTGAAAAGCTAATCATTTGCATATCACAGCGTCTTCTTCCTGTCGGTTAAATTTCGAGTCTGTAGCATGTCATCTTCGTGGTATAACAATTGTAATGGTCAGTAATGTAATATTGAATCTAAAGCAATAACTGCAACAATTGATGTGCTTCTTATGAATGACTACATTAATGTGCATTACGAAAGAATTACAAGATTGAATTCAAAGTAAATATGCAAGACGTCATAACGTAAGGAAGCATGCGTGAAGCGATTTTTGTCTTCTTCTCCAGCAGTGGGACAATAGTCCAGATTATAACGTAAGAGTCTCATACTTGGCGGTGGGAAAGGCATGCTGTCAACGTGCGACCTCATAGTGGCCACGTGAAGGGTCTATTCAGGTTTGGAGAACGTTGTAGAACATTCCGGATAAGTGAACTACAGGTCCAGAGGAGTTTTAAGATGCAGTGAACCAGCAAAGATACGTGTCAGCTAAGAGGATGGACTCGGCTGGGGATTGAATAGAACTTGTAGAATTATTGGCTAATAACAGTTTAGAACTGACAAATGAACTATCAGTACACTTTTTTCCAGTATCAACCTTAGTTGAGAGAGATCTCTGCCTGACGTGATAATGTGAACTGACGGTAGACGTAACAGTGGATGGTCCGAGGTGCGAGGAGAGGGCCAGGAAACACTCAGGAGCGCACGTGGGCAGACGTCATGGTGGACCGCCAGCGAAGATTACGCGGCAGTTGTTTTAGAGTGCGCGTCGCGTAGTTATCAAAGTGAGAAGGACGAACAACAGTTAGCATTCAAATTCATTTCAGGAGTTTAGTTTTGTTTAAAGACTGAATAACGTGGCTAGGAATGGAAATATGCACAGAAGACCGTTTCCATCCTGTTCAACTAGGTAAGCACATCTACAATTTGGCTTAGCTTTCGTCGTTTCGTTTTTCAGTCTCATTGTTTTTACATCTGCTAACCGAATGGTCACATTATAGTGTACGCTGAGCATGTTTAATACTATCCTCATGCGGTAAAGCTGTGTGGTGAACCTTTTCGTTGTAGTTGCAGTTTTCTAACATTTCAAGACACATGCGACAGGAATATGTACAGAGTGCTAGCGGTACGATCTATTTTTAAGCTCTCGTTGCCTGTAAAGTCAAATTCTACATGGGTTCCATACCTTCACGTAAATAACTTACGGAAAGCGTGTTCTGATTGTAAGGTATTACGCCTTGGATCTTTGCTATATGGTGCCTGGCACGAACCACGTCGACGTGGCGATGTCAATTGTATTGTCATGCCACAGGGTTAGAGGCCGCCGAGTCTTACGCCATATTTGGTTCTGTTTTCGTTCCCAAGTCTAACTTCTCTTAAGCACTTCGACGTGATGCAATTACGGTTAGCAGAGAGCGACCTTTCTTGGAGTCTTCCTGCAATGAAGCGTCGGCCGTTGTGGCCGAGCGGTTCTAGGCGCTTCAGTCTGGAACCGCGCGACAGCTACGGTCGCAGGTTCGAATCCTGCCTCGGGCATGGATGTGTGTGATGTCCTTAGGTTGGTTAGGTTTAAGTAGTTCTAAGTTCTAAGGGACTGATGACCTCAGATGTTAAGTCGCATAGTGCTCAGAGCTATTTGAACCATTTGTAATGAAGCAAGCAGGTGGGACTGCAGTGTTAGGTGCACTGCAGAATAGCACCCGGAAACTATGATATTAAGATGAGTCGCCGCACATTCTGAGTTTGTTTCTCAACCCGACCTCAGGCAGAAACAGTACGGACAGGCGAGAAAAGACAGCACTCAGTGTTTACTCCCACAATTAAGCAGCCGGGTAAGTTCCATAGATATGTGTGAACGACGTGTATAGCGACTTAGCTACACCATGAAAACAATATAGCAAATACCGTCAAATAGTATTGTTCTCTGCGCTAATGCAGCCTGCTAGTGGGTCCATTATACTGTAGATGTGCAAGTATTACTTTGTTTAGGGTTTCGTGAGTCAGTCTTTAAAAACGGAATCCCTATAGGATCACTCTGTCGCCCATCTGTCCTTCTGTTGAGAGACCTTTTTTCGCGGGAACGGGTGTACGTACCAAGATGAATTTATGTCATATACTAATGTCTATTCTCCTTAAAAGGTGTAAAACATTAAAGCTTCTAGATCAATGGAATCGAAAGGTATAGCCATTTATGTCACATATTTCGATACTCGCAAACTCACTCGTCAAAACCTACAAGGTACAACCTACCCGTTCCCTATAATCAGGAATTTTTGCAGGGAGGCAAGGTTCCACAGTAGAAGTAAAGGAAAAAAATCCGAAAATTCTTCATTTTTAATTACATCACACCAGAAAATATACTGATGGAAAAAAGACCGCAACACCAAGAAAGAGTCGTGCGACATAAATAAAAGTCGGTAGGCGTGTTTCTACATATGAAAGATATGTCTATTCCAGTTTCACGCCAGTCGCATAACAGTAGCGCTAGTACGGGATTGGAATAATAGAGAATTGTGAAGGTGGTTCGATGAACCCTCTGCCAGCCACTTAAATGTGATCTGCAGAGTATCCATGTAGATGTAGATGTAGATGAGAATCCTAATCAGCTTTGTTTTACATACACGCTTTAACGAATGTGAACTTTAGTTACCTTTGAGATTGGGGTTGTGAGTTGACGTCAGTCAAGAATACCTTAGACGCCATTATCAACACTTCTTTGAGCATAAACGAGAATATGTAATAGGGTTACGAGAAGCTGGATGTTCGTTCTGCGATACTGCAGAAAGACTTGGCAGCAATGTAGCCACTGTACACGACTGTGGCAGCCGTGATCACTAGAATATACGGTCGAAGAGGAAGGGGCTCCACGTGGACATGTGGCACTACGGAAGGGGTAGACCTACGTGCTCGGCGTATGGCTCTGGCGCATCGTACTGCAACTGCATCAGCAATCTGAGCAGCAGTTACCACCACAGTGACACAACGAAGCGTTACATGTCGGTCAATTCAAGGACAACTGCTACCCAAACGCCATGGCTCCTGCATTCCACTGACCCCACACCACCGCCATTTCGACTTCAATGGTGTGAAGCCAGAGCTCACTGGAGGGCAAAGTCGAGTAGGACAAGGCAACATGTCGACACTGTGTAGAGCATGTTGCATTATAACAGCGGTAGGTGGGCGAGCGTTATCCTGCTGGAAAACACACCCTGGAATCCTATGCATGAATGGCACCACAGTAGATCGAGTCATAAGACGGATGTACAAATTTGCAGTCAGTTTACGTGGGATAACAACGAAAGTGGTCCTGCTGTCATATAAAATAGTACCCCAGACTCTAACTCCAGACCATTAGCTCCAGCTGTGTATGTCAAGCGTGTGTAGCAGCAGACAGGTTGGTTGCAGGCCTGAACTGGCCTCCTCCTAACCACAACGGTCATCAATGGCATCGAGGAACAACCAACTTTCATCAGAAAAGATAGTTAGCGTGAGCGCTGATATTACAGAGAGAAAATGTGTTTGCTTTTACGCAAACTGTAATGATTAAATTGGTTCTCGGGGGCTACTGGTCATTTATGTACCAAATTTCATAAAGAAACTCAGATATTTTTTATGCTTATTAAACGGAATATTTTTCTGTATTTACTGTTCGTTACCTGCAAGGCAAAAACTGCGGAGCATCTCAACTGCCTTTAAGCGGCCAATCTTAAACCTACTGAACTCATTCAGTACGAAAACATTAAAGAATGGAAATTGTCATTACTTTACTAGCTTTGAAACTATTAAAAGATCAAGACAGAGAAGTCTCCCGCGTTTACATTTAGTATTACAGACTGAATTTCTAACTAAAAAGATATCGTCAGCGTAATGGACGACCGAATGCTGCTACGGAAAGAGAGCTCCTCGCAACACGAAGTTTTTAAACATCAGACTTGGTACAATGGCGGCGTTCCGCTAGACGAAAAACAAACTAGAGGAAAAAAAATGTCTAACCCCAAAAAACATTATCTCTCTTCTTCTTCGTCTACTTTACACAGATACTATATACAAAAGGGCTATTTGTTAAAGGCATCGCTGTTTGTGAGCTTTAGAGATAATAAACTATACTTTTTTAGTATTTGATATTCATCGCGCATACGGACGTAGTCTTTCATATTTTTAACACCCAAAAATCCCTTTTAATTTTTCTCAAAATGTCAATTTATATGACGTTCAGTAGGGAAGCAGCCTACTCACGCCGTATAAAATTCACATCAGTCTTTCCATTGTGTGCCAGCCTAGTCCGCTGTAACTAGCTCTGACATCATAAATGTTGCGCAATACTTTAAAAATCAAGTAAATAACCGGAAACGTTTCTAGCATGTCAGGAGTAATACTAAATCAATATGTGTTGAATGTCAGTTCAATAACTTTAACCATTTTCGAAATTTGGACGTTTTTCTGTAAAAATCATTGGCGCAACAGAAAGGAGCTAGAAACTTAAAAATTTGTATTTAGATTCCTTTTGCATAATAATTTAGTAGAAACAGTATTCTGGATCTCACAAATTAAAATTTTTGTTGAAATTCATGATCTTCTGGTTTTTGTCTTAGAAATTAGGGAAGAAAGATAGATTAAGTAGGCTAATAAATAAGGCTAGGGTGTTTAAATTTAAGTAGAAGGGAGATCCGCTATAATCATAAAGATGTGAGAAGTTTCAATTGAATAACTATAAAACTATAGCAATAGCGTATCTCCAAAGGGCAAGTTCAGAGCTCGTCTACTGCGTGTAGTGGAATTAAATTAATTCTCTCGCCCAAAATATTTGACTTAGCCACGTCAGACTGTTATTATGATTACTTACCTGTGTGCTGTATGCACTTTTAAATTGAGAGCTTCATCGGCCATCAGCAAAGGAAGCGATGATTCATTCAATAACGTAAAGTGGTGCATTATTAGCCCAGCGGCTAGTCGGGAGAACAATTTTGATCAGGCGTTCCCTTAGCCGTCCGCACCGCGGCTTTATATATAAGAATGCTGCGCGAGAGGAAGAAGGCCCCAGTTCTCTCCAGACACTGAATAGCACACAACCTGTGCCGGGAGTCGCGTCGCGTCGGTATCATTGCTATAAACAGCCTCGGATGCAGTAATAAGTTACTCGGGATACGCGTAACCATGAAATCGTTTTCGAGTGAAGTGTTAATTCTGGGATGACTTTAATAATCTATCTTCAGTTTGCGTACGTCGTATTTTCACGTGCCGCCGCGGGACAGACGTTCTACCATTATTTAGTCCCGGGTTCGATTCCCGGCGGGGTCAGGGATTTTCTCTGCCTCGTGATGGCTGGGTGTTGTGTGATGTCCTTAGGTTAGTTAGATTTAAGTAGTTCTAAGTTCTAGGGGACTGATGACCATAGATGTTAAGTCCCATAGTGCTCAGAGCCACCATTATTTAGCGTGGCGTTTGATGAACATTATCATCAAATTATGGCGAGCATTCACTTAAACAGTTAATTTGAACAGTTATAGTTGCATCAGCGCATTAGACTCTGAACTGCTCTGTTAGTTGGATTGTGAGGATTCTTTTTAGTCTGTGACTTTCAGAATATAGTGAACATTTTAGAGAGAATCGTCTTTGATTATGAATCCCAGACAATCTCCTAATTCCTCAGAGCTATAAGCTATAAGCTATAAATGTATTTCTTAGATGAAGTGGGCACTAGGAATTCTAATTACAGGCTTCACGTTTTGCTAATCACTTTCTGGTTGCCAATATTGTAGTTAGAGAGCCAGTGTTGAGAACGGCAAATAACAGCATTAAATAAATAAATTATAGGAACATTTAACAACAATAATTCCACCCGCCGCCCCACATATGGTGCATCGGCCGGGAAATGCATCTTTTCTACATAACATTCTACATATATTAACAATTAAATTCCACCCGCTGCCCCACAGTTCCATCACTAGTCTCAGATTCATTACTGTTCCTCATACACGTAAATGATCTTCCATCTAATATACAACAAGCAGAATTAGTTCGTTTTGCAGATGACATTCGTATTGTAATCAATTGAAGCATACGTGCAGAAACCGAAGAAATGGTAAACAAAGTTCTTAAAAATATAATTAATTGGTTTTCTGTAGATGCACTCACACTAAATTTTAAAAAGACGTAACACATTCAGTCTGCACATCTAGGGGTACTGCACCAGTGATAAGTGTAACACATACTGACAAAATAATAAATAGAGTAAAAGCTTCGAAATTCTTGGTGTCGATATTGATGAGAATTTATACTGGAAAAAACACGTTTTGAAACTCCTAAAACAATTCAGCCACATTTGTCCCTAGAATCATTGCAGATTTTTGGGAGAGACAAATCAGTAAGTTGAGACATTTTGCAGATTTTCACTCAATAAGTTGGTATGGTATAATGTGCTGGGGTAGCCCATCTTTAACAAGGAAAGTCTATACCTCTCAAAAACGTACTGTAAGAATAATATATGGTGCTCACCCTAGATCACCTTGTAGATATCTATTGAAGAAGTTGGGCATTTTGATTACTGCTTCACATACATTTATGCCCTCACGAATTTTGTTACAAATTACCCACTGCAGTTCAAAAGGAACAATGATGTGCATAATTACAATACCAGGAGGAAAAATGACATTCATTACCCCACAAAGGTTGTCTTCAGCACAAACAGGAGTATACAATGCTACAACGAAGATTTTTGATCACTTAACCAGTGATATAAAATGTCTGACAAACGTAAAAGTAAAATTAGAAAACAAACTGAAAAAGTTTACCCTTGAAATATGCTTTTATTTCTTAGAAGCATTTATGTTATTGTAATATGTAAAAGTTGGTGGGTATGATTCACTAATTGAAATCTTATAAATATTCATCATGTAGCCATATTTACAAATTAAATTACTACGTGAATGTAAAATAAACTGTTATACATGAATACGATTTATCGTCCAAAATGGTCCATGGAACGCGGAACTAACGAACTAACTAACTAAGTTTTTATCTTATAGCGCAAACTGACCCTAAGTGCTCAACGTGCCAGTCAATGCAAGCATAAAATTTTGCCACCCTGTCTCAAGTATCCTACTGCCCATAGGGCAGAGAGACAAGTATCAGTCACTTTTTCCAGTAATTTCTGCAGGAATGTTTTAGAGGAACGCCTTTGTATAACCCAATAGCAAAATATATACAATGGACACATCATGGATAATTGTGTTTTATTCCACATACTAATGCCACAAATATCACCACAAAAACATGATAAGTTATCCACCTGCTTAGTCAATCAAGACCTCGCGTCATCCAGAATGCTCATTTCCTACCATCGGTTCTGACCGCGAGTTATTCATTTTAAGATACTCTACGCCCATGTAATTTTAATTGTAGACTTATGGGATGCTGTGTATATGTAAAATAAATCACCGGCGTAAACGTGAATGCATCAGAACGTCCTTATTGATGTTTTAACTTATAATATCAAATTATGAACTGGTACAGCTACTACAGGTAATGTAAAGGAATCTTCGAGATGTGAAACAACGTGTCATCTATTTTTCTACATTCACATATCGAGAAAGGCTTTTTTAAGTATCACAGAAGGTAAACTGGTAAGCGTAAATTGGTCAGTCATATGAAGCCTGCACGAAAACGAATATTCGCTAACATGCTAGGTTCCTCAAATGGTGAAGAAATTAAAGCAATGGCAGTAATATATTAAAATTATGATCTGACGATTTTAAGGATAGGAAGAAGCAATTAAACTACAGGATTTGTTGCTACACGACATGTTCCTGCGGAAGTCAATTTCACCACAGAGACCATTAAATCTGAAACACAAGCTTATTGTACATCAAGCACTAATTGAGTATCTGCACAAAGCATTGCAGTTGTGTCGAGCAAAACATGTTTAATGACGATATCGGCGAGTGAGGTACTTGTAAGCCCCACTGCAGACTGTTAACGGAAGTACGAGCGTACGGAATAGGTGCCCAGATATGTGAGTGGCTCGAGGACTTAGCATCCAGTAAGTTGCCCTCGGTGGCGAGTGTGCATCAGAGACAAGGGTGTCGTCCACATTTGGGATAGGACCGCTCTTATTCTTATTCACTGTCTCTCTCCTCTCCTCTCCCCTCCCCTCCCCTCGTGTGTGTTGATGGTACTGGGGTGCATGGGAAGATGTCGTCACTGAGTGACTGTAGGAGGATAGAAGATGACTTAAACAAAATTTCTGGTTGGTGTGATGAATGGCAGCTCGCTCTAAATGTAGATAAATGGAAGTTAATACAGATAAGTTGGGGAAAACAATCCCATATTATTCGAATACAATATTAGTAGTGTGCTGTTTGACACAGTCTCGTAGCGTTGCGAGACAATATGAAATGGACTGAACAAGTAAGGATGGCAGTAGGAAAAGAGAATGGTCAACTTCAGTTAAATGAGAAAATTTTAGGGGAATGTGAATCATCTGTAGACTGCGCGCATAGAACACTAGTGCGACCCATTCTTCAGTACTATTAGTGTGTTTGGGATCCCACTAGTGCGGATTAAAGGAAGAATCGAAGCAATTCAGTGGGGTACGGCCAGATTTGTAACCGGTAGCTTCAACCGACAAGCAAGTATTATGGAGATGCTTTGACATCTCAGATGGGAATCAGGAGAGGGGAGGCGACATTCTTTTCGAGAAGTACTATCGAGAAAATTTAGAGAACCGGCATTTGAAGCTGAATGCAGAACGGTCCTACTGTCAACAGCACACATTCCGCATAAGAAGCACCAATATAAGAGAAATTAGGGTTCGTGAGGAGGCATACAGACATTGGTTTCCCCCTCGCACTATTTGCGATTGCTGCTCGTGGTCTCGCGGTAGCGTTCTCGCTTCCCGAGCACGGGGTCCCGGGTTCGATTCCCGGCGGGGTCAGGGATTTTCACCTGCCTCGAGATGACTGGGTGTTTGTGTTGTCCTCATCATTTCATCATCATCCAGGAAAGTGGCGAAATTGGACTGAGCAAAGATTGGGTAATTGTACGGGCGCTGATAACCACGCAGTTGAGCGCCCCACAAACCAAACATCATCATCATCATCATCATATTTGCGAGTGGAACAGGAAAGGAAATGAAAAGCATCATCCGCTATTCATCATACGGTGGCTTGCGAAGTATGAATGTAGATGTAGACGTAGATGTAAGCTTAGACCTGAAATCGTTATTTAGTGAAGTCACAGAAGGAGACCGTAGCGGTCGCGCGGTTCCAAACTGTAGCGTCTAGAACCGGTCTGCCACCCCGGCCGGCCTACTATAGAGTCAAGGCGGATACAGTCGCTGAAGGCGTGTGTGACCTGATCGAATTATGTCAACGATCGAGATATTTTAAAGGAGTATTTTATAAACAATCTGACGGTGTTATCGGGTTACCTTTGTCGTCATCAAAAACTGACATTTTTGTGGAAGATTTTGAACAAAGAGAATTAACTAATTCGCTACTAAGGCTTTCTTCTTGGCTCCTCTGTGTAGATGACACGTTAGTTATATCGCCGCGCAGTAAAGAAAAGTTTCGCGGATTGCAGAAACGCGTAAATGACATTCACATAAAATCTCTTTCACTTTGTAGGTGGAGAGTGAAACCGGCCTTCCATTCCTGGATGTTTAGGTCTACAGAAGATCAGACAACCCTCCAGCGCAAAGGCTACAAACCCAAATAGGTACATAGATGTCACTACACACAAAGCACAGATTCGATCTGCACATAATATGCAATTATAGCAGTTCGCGACAAAATATTTCTGTAAAACGCATGCAAGCTTTCGAACAAAATCTAAGAGTTATGATCTCCGCTCAGACAAGTGAGCGTATGTCGATGAAACAAGTAGGAAACAGCGCTGAGAGCGAGAAAGAAGCATTTACAGAGGCAGATATTGTCCTGAATTACGAAATATTCTTTAATCATTGTTGAACAATACCGGCAACTCCTCGGCAACTATTTGCAACAGCGTGCAACATTAGCAGTGTGGTGTCACGGCCAGACACCACACTTGCTAGGTGGTAGCTTTAAATCGGCCGCGGTCCATTAGTACATGTCGGACCCGCGTGTCGCCACTGTCAGTAATTGCAGACCGAGCGCCACCAAACGGCAGGTCTAGAGAGACGTACTAGCACTCGCCCCAGTTGTACGACGACTTTGCTAGCGACTACACTGACGAAGCCTTTCTCTCATTGGCCGAGAGATAGTTAGAATAGCCTTCAGCTAAGTCCATGGCTACGACCTAGCAAGGAGCCATTAACCATTTCTAGAGAGAGTCTCACTTGTATCATCAAGAATGCTGTATACAATGAAACGTCCCCTTTGAACAATTTTACATATGAAACGTCCACTTAGAACAATTATACAAGCCTGTGCTTAACCTGACACACAATATTATTTAGCGCAACGCAATCTGACTTTCAATAACCCCTACAAAACAATGGCCCTGACTAACTTTAACCTATACCTTTTACAAATCACTTACCTCACAAAAATCTTCGCTACTCAAGCTACTGCAAAACAGCGAGCGCCACTACTGCCAGCTAAATAAAAGATTCAAACTACTGAAGGTACTAACTACTGATAGGGATAGTTAGCAAATGAAAGATATTAATAGAGAACAAACAATGTATTTACCTTAATATTCATAATTGACATTCAGTCTTACAGATTATCAAAACTCCGCCATCTCTCTCCACACGTCCACCACTGCTGGCGGCTCACCTCCAACTGCCCAGCGCTACGCGCTGTTCGCATCCAGCTATAGCAGTTCATGACAACAATGGCAGACAACAATTCAAACTAGCCACATACTGCACACAGCACAGCCAGTGATTTTCATATAGAGAGTGCTACGTAACGTTGCCAATAAAAAACATAAACAGCAAACTTACATAAAGAAAACATAAACAGCCTACTTACATAGCCCCCATGCTCCCCACAAAAAATTTTACAAAATGTTTTTGGCCAGTGGCCAATACAGATTTGAAAAATTTTTTCATAATTACAATAACAAAGATATCAAATGCACACACTTATTGATACAATGTTGGTCAACAGCTAAAATTTTTTTCACAGTCAATAAAGACAGTCCAGATTGTTCATCATAATAGTAATTACAGTTTTTGTTTTTCACAAAGTCTCATTAGTAAAAGAAATTGCACATAGAAGTAGTGGATTTCCATGCAGTCTTGATGAAGTAGTGTTGTCCTTCCAACGGAAAGACAGTGCTGACTCTTGAAATGCTGACAGGTAATGGGCCACAACAGAGCAAACCCACAGCAGAGTCAGTCGACGTTTCGAAGAATATTGGTAGGTAGGTCATCACAGAGTAGACCCACTGTAGTCCTGGTAGAGATTGTGGTATTGGTGGGCCACCAGAGGTGCAGACCCACTGTAGTCCTTGTAGAGATGGCCAGCAGCCATCTGTTGCGACTGTGCAGGTGCACAATCACCATTGAAGAGTCTTGCGGATAATAGAGCAAGTCCATAACCACCACTTGTGCACTCAAAAAGTTTTTGGAATTGTCCTTAGAACCAGCAATGCTGTTATCCAGTCCCTTGCTGAATTATTAACACACGTGCAAACACTAACAGTCCCTACTTCTCACATATTGTCCATATACTATGACCAACAGAAATGTGTGCAGTGAAATGAATGCTTACAAGTTACTGAATTTGAGTAACTGGTGTCAATTACAATTATATAACATAAGAAAACAATTACAAAGGTACAAAATACATCATTAAAAACATAACAATATAGATAACATTTGTAGTACAGGCTTTACAAAAGAATGGAAATAAACAGATACATCAGTGTTACAGGAATGATGACATGAGTACAAAAATAAAAGATCAGAATCACTTTTGAAACGTCAACTTCACACATGAGCATTAAAACAGAATAAATAATGTCTAAACATCTTTACAAGGTAAATAACAGAGTATTAGAAAAATTCTACAACATAGCTGTCATCAGCTAAACACATAAGGACAGGAAAAACACAAATACACACGGGTACCCAAACACATAGTGGGATAACACAAAAGGAAAGGACAGGGTTTGTTTTCAGTGGAACATTTGGTACTGCAGTCCACCCCACAACTTCATTCGATAGATCTTTCGTCTTATTTCAACATTGTTTCCACCAAAAAATTCTATCTAAGCATGCTTTCTGTATTTATATGTTCACACATTGCTTACCTCATCATTTATTTCCAAGAAAATCCTACCTATACCTCGTTCCTGTATTCTATTCATATTTCTTTCAAAATAATTATTTCTGATTGTACAATACTCATTTGGGCCCAAATCTTTCTTCGCAATGCATTCTTTACCTATTCTCCATAGTCAGTTTCTTATATAGTCTACCCCCTCTTAAGCTAACTTAAATCTACTGAGCTCAGATGCTAAACTAAGGGACGAGGCAATGCAGCAAAAAAAAAAATTAACACAAACATCAATGACAAAAAAATAGAAATGGCAAAGCAAGCAGCATAAATTAGCAAAGCAAGTGCAATATTACAACTAATATAAGGCAATGCAGGAAACAAGAAAAACTAGCTTAGAAGAGTAACACAAAGTCAAATTCAGCAACACTATGCCTGACAAACAGCAGCAACTTATACCTAAACATGACATAGCTCAAGCAGAAAAAATATTACAGGAAAAACAACAATGCAGACAAGGGAAATGCATATTCACATCTTAATGTCTATGTAATTAAAGTGGTGCACCATAACAACTGATTGTAAAAAAAAAAATTACCATGTACCTGAAAAGAAAATTAAGTGTTACTGTTACTAGTTACTTCTTATTGTTCTTTCCTTTCCAAGTGCTCCTTTTTTAAAGAATGTGGATTACAAAATTATCATTTAATAGATCTGTTGACAGAAAGAGTTCACATTAGCAAATGCATCTCATTTTATAAAAGCAATGCTGCAACACAGCTGGAAACCAGATATCAAATGAAATAAGCAATTATGAAAAGCAAAGCATAAAAATGTCATTCAGTAGTCATGTGACATTTCATTTCATAAGTTAATTGCTCTCAACTCTCGTACAAAGACTCTTGTCATAATCAGGTGTGCAGATGTAAAAATATTTCTTGTCATTTTGTTAGGCATTTCAGTAAATATCATAAATTTTTAAGTAACGAGGGTGTCGCATTAGCGATGAAAGGCACATCCTAATGGCTTATTCTCCAGGTGTTTGACACAGCTGTGTGCCCACAACGCATTACAAAAATCATATGTTTTCAAGTAGCGAGCGTGTCGCATTAGCGATGCCCTCTACAAAGGAATGTCATTAACAGCAGTGTAGGCCTCTCTTTGTCCTTCTCTTCCACCTGTGCCTCTGGCACACCCTAATGGCTTTCTTTTCTACCTGAGCGTCTGAAAAGGCTTGTTCTCCAGGTGTCTGACACACCTGGGTGCCCACGTCACATTATGTGCAGGTGGTCACTTAACTTTCTTACGGAAATATTTACGACAGTAGTTTCCGCTACAGTGACAGTCTCATATACAAAATTTCACAGGTCAAGAATTAGCGTTGCAAATCTGTAGAAACAAAATGCTATTGATATGACAGTGTCCAAAATATTTTCGCTTGCATTGTGATACATTCACGCATTTACACACACATTTCATAACTCTTAAAGTACGATTCTTGGTTTCCAACATCCTTTTTCACAAGTCAAGAGTCCCTAACCACTATTCATTACTCCTTACCTTATTCGTCGACACTTTTTCCATATTTCATCATAACAGATACATAGCATAATCAAATAACTCATATAGCATCAGCTTATGGATCATAAACTTACCGCAACAGCATAATACACATCGTCGTCGTAAAAATATCATAACACCTCAGTCAAATCTCAAAATCGTCGTAGCTTCCTCCAATAATTTCAAAACCTAACAAAATTCTCTGCTCATGTCAAAAGTGTCATCTGCCTCCAACGTACTTTAAAATCATACTCCCTTACCAAATACATCATTCAAAGTTCTCATAGTATCACAATGGTTTCAAAAAAATTATGAACAGTTCACAAAGTGCAGACAAAGTACAATTTCTTAAGTGTGAAGTAATCCACCTCTGTAATTGCGTAAACATGTGTCACTGACGTAGTAAAAAGATGTTTGTTTCTCTGTTAAATGATCAGATAGCTGTGTAATTTATGTGTTAGAGAAATATGGTACCGATGTGTTAAATTGTATAAGCAAATACCATATTAGCTAGGGCTCCTTGTGCTTGCCAAACACATGGTACACAAAGTAGGCGTGTACCCCCCTGAGGTTTCGATAGTTTCTTTCTTGTCTGTTACGTGGTGGAGAATTTCTGCCTGAGTCGTAACTGCGTGCTGGACCGTTACGTCTGAAGTTATTCTGTCTCCCTTGATAATAATTGTTTTGGTTTCCATATTGTCTGTTTCTCTGATTGTCTTTGTGATAGTCATTACCGCGGAAAGGTGATCTTTCCCTGTAACTATTACTCTGCCAGTGGTTATCATATGGGTGGTGTCTGTTTTGGTCACGATTTACGTTATAAGAATAGGTTTGTCGTGGCCATTTATTGTTTCTGTCGTCACGGAATTGTGACGGATGTGACCTGTAGTGATTGTTTTCCTGTTTTCGCATCCCGCGACTGTCTGTGTCAATTTCCAGTTCTTGTAACAATCCCTGAAAAGCTTCAATGTCGTCTTTGCAACGTCCTGCCAAAATAATATGTCGTAAATGTTCAGGCAGTTTGATTAAGCAAATGCGGATGAGTTCTGAGGGGCTGTATGGGTTTGATAGGTACTGATTCTTGTGCAACATGTCTTCAAAATATTTGACAAGACTGGAAAATTCAGATTGTTCAAAGTGTTTCATCATCATGATGCTATGTTTTACGCGATCTTGTGTAGCTTGTGACCAATATGCTGAGAGGAACGCATGGTAAAATTCTCCTTCACTGTGACAATCGTGAATGACCGATCGCATTCTTACAGCTGGTTCATTCTCCAAATAGCCGCACATAAATTCTAATCTGTGTTCTAATGACCAGTTGGGAGCAAAACAATGAGAGAATTGATGGAGCCACGCTTGTGGATGAATGTCGTTGGCAGAATTCTTGAATGTTTTGAATTTACGTGTAGTAATGAACAGCTTATAGTCAAAATCATCGTGTCGGCGAGTAGCATATCGGTCATTGTTACGTCGTGTCGGCGGTTCCATCTCAAAATTCGGTGTACCTTGCCAATTTCTTTCATAATTACCGAAATGCCCTGTGCTATTATTTTGTGGCTTTTCCGTATTTCTAAGTTCCTCTTCCCGTGTTGGAGCGCGAGTATCCTCTGAAATACGTAATTCTTGTATTACCTGTGTCAGCTGATCTTGTACTTCCCGGATTTCTCTTTTGTACTGTGTATTGATTTGATTTTGATTTTGTTTGAATTTTCTTATTTGTTCATAGTCTTCTGTGTCAGTGAAGGCTACGGGTCTTGTGTCATTCAGATCATCATCTACCTTTGTAGATAAGTTAGTGACCTGATCCGAAAGTTCGGCTACTTTCTCCGATAGTGAACACATTTCCTCAGTGTGTTTTTCTGAACCAAGTTTCAGAGTGTCCATTTGTGTTGAAATCGAATCTACTGTGTTCTTTAAGTTTTCCTGAGTTTTTGCCAGTTGCGTAACCGAATCGGTAGATGCAACTGAGTCAATTTTAGCCCACAAGGTCACATGATTTTCATGAACAATGGTTTGC
The DNA here is from genome assembly GCF_023864275.1 of Schistocerca cancellata. NCBI lineage: Eukaryota > Metazoa > Arthropoda > Insecta > Orthoptera > Acrididae > Schistocerca > Schistocerca cancellata. Next base: position 160,235,272 of record NC_064628.1, read on the forward strand.
AGCTCTTTTATGGCTGCTTCGTGATTCTGTAATGCATTTTCATGCCGCGAAAAAATAGGTTGAAAATGCTCACAAATTTGTGTTTTTACATCATTACAGACTTTCTGACATTTCGATTCTATTTTATGTAACTCAGTAGTTAAATCTTCACGTGTTTGTTCAAGCATATGTTCCACTGAGTCTAACTTTTGAAGCTTTTGTTCCATTGTGTCTAACTTTTGAAGCTTTTGCTGTGTTTGTCTCTGATTTTGTTCCATTGTGTCTAACTTTTGAAGATTCTGTTCCATTGTGTCTAACTTAAGAAGATTTTGTCCCATTTGTTGCATTAATTGTAATAACAATGCATTAGTGTCTGGAATCTGTTCCTCTACGCTTTTCGGTAGTGCATTTGCACCAGCAACATTCACATTTTGACAAGCAGAAAATGTGTCTTGACTCATTTGAGAAACCGGTGAGGACCCAAAACCGAAGTCTACAGTAATTGCAGTATTGTGTTCTGTCATTTCGGATTCCTGAGGCGAGCTGTTGCCGACCGATCGATTGATAATGCTTCCCTGTTCACTACCTGTTTCACTGCTTACGCCATTGTTTGACGCCCGCTCCATTTCCCTGTGCACAGTTACCAAATTACTACTTTGAACATTAGTTAACTCATTACATGGTGGGGCCAACACACTGCTTTCGTCTTCACTGTCATTTCTTAGTTTAATTTGGAGCCGAGTGTTACGTTTTTCACACGCCATTATTGTCACAATATTTCACACGATAACACAGAAAAGCACAATTTGAATAGCAAAAATAAGAGAACACATTAACATAGCACTAAAAATAATATCTAGTTAATTGCAGCTGCGAAATACTTGGTGCAAATCTACATGCATACCACAACTGTTTTACAGTACAACAATGAAAGGCTACCACTACAAAGGAGATTCTCTCTACAATTACGCGCTAGCAATAAACAAAATCTACACTAATTACACAAACTACAAGAAAAAAAATCAGAAGATTCCAGTGAGGTATCCTAGGCTAAGGGTCGACATATGAAACGTCCCCTTTGAACAATTTTACATATGAAACGTCCACTTAGAACAATTATACAAGCCTGTGCTTAACCTGACACACAATATTATTTAGCGCAACGCAATCTGACTTTCAATAACCCCTACAAAACAATGGCCCTGACTAACTTTAACCTATACCTTTTACAAATCACTTACCTCACAAAAATCTTCGCTACTCAAGCTACTGCAAAACAGCGAGCGCCACTACTGCCAGCTAAATAAAAGATTCAAACTACTGAAGGTACTAACTACTGATAGGGATAGTTAGCAAATGAAAGATATTAATAGAGAACAAACAATGTATTTACCTTAATATTCATAATTGACATTCAGTCTTACAGATTATCAAAACTCCGCCATCTCTCTCCACACGTCCACCACTGCTGGCGGCTCACCTCCAACTGCCCAGCGCTACGCGCTGTTCGCATCCAGCTATAGCAGTTCATGACAACAATGGCAGACAACAATTCAAACTAGCCACATACTGCACACAGCACAGCCAGTGATTTTCATATAGAGAGTGCTACGTAACGTTGCCAATAAAAAACATAAACAGCAAACTTACATAAAGAAAACATAAACAGCCTACTTACAACAAATGATGGATTAAAGTTAAGTATTCCAGCAGCTACGTACTTTTCTTTATAGCATTCATTACGTATCCTGTTTCAAACCTAACGCCAGCGGGCGTGTGTAAACGCGTGCCTTTCGGTTACCCGTCACTGTGGACTGGCTGTCTTGTCAGTCCACAACAAGCAGTATTGCCCAGCCATACAGTATATTGCCGCCTATTGCAGTCATATTTCAGCAATGTAGTGGACAATGTTATTGCAGCCAAATATTCTCGTAAAATATGGCTCATTTAAACGCACCTGTACCAGCCCTTTCAAGATACCCCCTTACTCCCAGGATCGACCAATGAATCGGCTGACTCGGCTTCTTGCACTGCAGTAGAATGTGGAAAAAAGCAAGACACCGCTGGCCTGATAAAGAGTCTCCAGGGCAGGAATATAGCGGTCGCTTCTTACCTTGGCTGCAGGAAACGGTCGCCCACGCAGGTTTCGGAATCCGGTACAGCGCAGACCGGGAAGCGGCGGTGCGCGCGCCGCTAGCTGGCTCTGAAGCTGACGGAGACGGTGTCGCCGGCGCGGCCAGACAGAGTGGCGTCGCAGGCCGCCGGAAGCTGCGGTCCCGCGCCGGAAGCTGCGCAACAAAGTGGCGGAAGGAACGGCCGGCCGCACCGCGCGCAGCCGCTGATAAGATGAGTCGCCACTGAGTCTGCCGTCGGCACTGCACAAATCACAAACAACCACGTCTGTGTGTGTGTGTATGTGCTCGGCCACGCATAATCACCTGCGAGGAGAGCATTACCCTACTAACTACCGCAATCCCCATTTAGGGATATGTCTTTGAAATGGAAATTTTGTGTTTGTATTAGAGGGGATGAGAGTACAAGCGGTGCGAGTGACATTTCACAAGAAAATGATCTAAATGCACTTTGGATAACCTAAGGTGTAGATCTCTTCTGCATACAAGAGGTACAAGCTACTCCTTGCTTAATGCCTCACAATGTGATGATGAAGTTTAAGCCAGTGCTGGGACTGCATTTGAAATCCAACCAGTACAAGTGAAATGACGGACAGAAGGAGTATTGCCTCTACCTGTAGGGATCCAGTCTCCGCAGTCAGCCTATAAAAATGGGGACTTTTACTATTTTTTGCCTGCCGGAGTGGCCAAGCGGTTCTAGACGCTACAGTCTGGAACCGCACGACCGCTACTGTCGCAGGTTCGAATTCTGTCTCGGGCACGGATGTGTGTAATGTCCTTAGGTTAGCTAGGCTTAAGTAGTTCTAAGTTATAGGGGACTGATGACGTCACCAGTTAAGTCCCACAGTGCTCAGAGCCATTTGAACCATTTTTACGATTTTTTTGGTAAACTAACGAAGTAATCAAGGTAAATCGTTTTGCACATGGTTTATTCATTCTTGCACAACATTTTCTTTCTTAAGGAATTCAGTCGTTACTAACCACTCCATCCGAGGGGTGGTCAGTCAGTCCAAAATGAGGTGTGTTATTGACAAGTATTGCAGTTAATGTACAGGATATTTCGCACGGAGAAATAGGACACTGTTTTGAAAACTGACAAAATAATAGAATAGCGGACGCTTGAAACAAAGATGTACTTTTGTGTGTTTTGGTTACGTGTTTATGATAACTAATAAATAAATGAAAATAAAAAATTATTCTATTCCTCCTAGCGGACTATCCCGATAAAAAATAATAATAAAAAAAATAAAAAAATAGAAATAAAAATAAAATTCGTAAAAGTCGCTTATTTTATGGGGTGACTGAGGAGGATGAACCCTTAAAGGAGGTTCAGGTGTATATATGAAAGCAATAGCCTGATGTAGCGTAATGTGTACGCTTTTAAGGATACTGTACTTTTAGTAATATCTACTGCATGCTTAAAAAGGCCACATTTCTGAATACCGTTTGGACATCTTGAGCCAAAATAAGCATACTAACACAACAGATCATAACGTCCTTTAACATGGCCATACGTACTGTATATGGAATATGACAAAGATTTTTATCTATCTGAAAAGGCAAAGAAACACTTCAAACGGGTGTTTGGTCCACATGACAATGTGAAATCAGGGATGCAGGTCAGTAGAAAGTTTTCTGTAGTCGAAAGAAAAACAAATAATTTTCAGTCAAAGCCATGAATGCCATAGCAAATGATATAGTTTCTAAGACACAGAAGGAAACAAAATACAACGAGGAATACCAGATGGACATGAAACATAAAAAAACCGCGTTAAAAATGAGGTTCAAGCATTCACTAAATCATAATCTTGAGTTTATAGAAGTAGACGTTACGAGACCCAATATTGGTCCCCATCAAGACCTCTTCTGCCGCCTTTTCATCGAGAGAAGTTTGAAGTAAAATTTGAGAAATGGAAAAATCTTCAGGAAATGAGTAACTAAATACCTCCACTTTATCGTGAGTTCTACAATAGTGCAGGCCATTCGCAGGCAGCAGTTACCATGGGTGTAATAAGAGAGAGTGGAGAAAGAAGAGAACGTCGTCAAAGACAAAGGGGACGAGGAAGCCTGAAAAATGCACAAAACTATGGTGAAGCACCACAAGTGTTACCCAGGAAGGACATTCTTCAAGAGATACACCATAAGGAAATGATTATGATTCTGTAGACACTATGAGAGGTTTGTAGAAACTGCCTATGAATAATTTCTGGTAAATAATCACTCGTATGCATTGAAACATGTTTTCGATTTGGTATTTTAATTTTCTTTGATATTTACCTACTGCTTTTCAGTTTGTTATATTAATTTCGGTTTAATCCTTACTTTATAGTGAACATGTATTGCTCTATGTATGTCATGTTGCGTTGTACCAAATGATCTTCAAATTATAAAACAGTATATAAAATTTTTTCGCTCTTCCATCCGTTTTACTCCAAAAAGTTTTAAGATACTAGGAATAGAAGTAGGGAAAACATTTCTGGTGGTTCGCTAATAACTCACATAATTTATAAACAGCTATTCAACTTTGCCAGTCATTTACACTGTTTGATTCAGCAGGGACTTGTACCATTTGTACTCTCAACCCCTCAATTATTTGGCACCAGTTGTTACTATTGTGCACTGTTGTCTAAACTTTTGTCAGTCGTGTTATTGTTAAACGAGTGAACTGCACAGGATTTCTTGTGTGTGTGATGAGGTACAGGTTTTCAAAGTTGTAACAGTGAGCACTTTCAAAGCAGTGTAAGTTATATTATTATGTAAATACCTTCCAACACCTCTGTAATATATGTTGTGCAATGGTTTTAGAATATGTTTATCAGTTATTTATTTCCAAGGATTATTTTACTATCCCGTGAGGGCTCTCTAAATTTCACCCCATTTGGGACCCATGGCAGATTACTTCCAAAACAACATTTTGCTTTTTGTTTTTTCTCCCAGGCACAATGAATCGCTATAAGACAAAACAAAGAAATCGTGAACGACTGCAATTTCATTGCTTCTTCTGACGATGCTGAAGTGAATGAGACCATAGATATTGTCGAGCTCCCTCCAGATCCCGTAGATGAGGTGTCTAACTCTGATGATATCCAGGAAAAGGTTCTGGAAGATACTCTTCCGCCTGATGTATCAGGTACCTTGAATGTTCTTACTAACGGAAAAAGGGAAAACGAGAAAAATGCTGGCCATCGCAAGTAGAAGATGAAAGCTAATATCGCTTCTATTTAGACAACAGATGATGTAACTTGCAGTGAAATCTACTCCGATCTAACGTAAACTGAACAGCGCAAATACAACTGGCAGCAGCACTGAAAGAAAAGTCTGCAGGTGAGTGCTTTTCAGAATTTTTTGACGAATAAAAACTGAAGTTGATCACCAGTGAGAGTGTCTGATATGCTACACACAAGAGTAATCGCAGTTTTGGTATAAGAAGTGAAAGCATAAGGAAGTTATTAGGTACACTGGTCTTAACTATTCTGCCACAGGAGAAGTTTTATCGGAATAAAGACGAGGTGCGTATGAAAGTTTACGACCCGCAACAGATATCTAGAAATCGAGCCCCACCTTCACTTCAGTGATAACACACATCTGAACAGAATCTCCGCTGACGATACGGACAAAATTTTTCAAATTCTTCCCTTAACGGAGTTTTGGACTTGTTGAATAGTAATTTCATGAAATTTCAAGGTTTTGGCTAATTGCCTGAGCACTGACGAGAAAATGATTCGATATTACGGACACCATTACCGAAAACAGTTCATTCACGGTAAACCAGTGAGATTGGGCTTCAAATAGTGGGCCTTGTGCTTCTCCTAAAGCTTTAACTTTCGTCACATCTTGTTTATGAAAGAAAATCGAACGGTTCAAATGTTTTGGTTTTGATACTTGGCGGATCAGTTGTACTGAAAACGATTTCTATTCTGCACTCGCCTGAACTTGGCAATCTTATTTTGACAACTTTTACGAGTTTGCGTTTCACAAAGAGGTCTCAGAAATGAAAGGACGACTGTAATCGCCCCAATGCACCTAATGAATAAGTGTCCCGTACTGAGAACAGCATGGAAAACAAAGAGGAACTATAACTATAGATTTGACAAAGAACCGAGATAATGGCATTAACGTGGGAGCAAACAGTTGTGTAAAACTCTGTTAAACTCCGAGACAGTGCATCCAATAAGCGAAGGAAAGAGACGGAGCAAAGCTGAGAATCAGGCAGTACAAGTTCCACAGTCAGGAATTATAGCAGACTGCAAGTATATGGGAGGTGTGGACAAATTGGACTGGAATGTATAGAAATACCGTGTGAGATTTCGAGGTAAGAAATGGTACTTTCCATTGTTCACCATCGCAATAGATGTAACATTGGTCAACGCCCGCATCATCTATTGCCTCACGAATGAAAATATTCCACTGCTCCAATTCAGAAGGATGGTGACAAGTATATATCTTGCTCAATTTTTCCGCTGATTTTAGTCCAAAAGCCGGCCGCGGTGGCCGTGCGGTTCTAGGCACTTCAGTCCGGAACCGCGTGGCTGCTACGGTCGCAGGTTCGAATCCTGCCTCGGGCATGGATGTGTGTGATGTCCTTAGGTTAGTTAGGTTTAAGTAGTTCTAAGTTCTAGGGGACTGATGTCCTCAGATGTTGAGTCCCATAGTGCTCAGAGCCATTTGAACCATTTGGTCCAAAAAAGGGCAGGACGTCCATCGTACTCGAAGACTTCCACTTTACATCCAGTTGAACCAAGCCTTTTGGAACCGGACGCGTTACTGAACTCACGACGTCGGAGAAGCAAAGAAAATGTAGAATTTCAAGAAAAATGCAAGGAAGCAGTGCCCTATGTACAATGTGGAACTCCATATTGAATGATCTGTCGTCTTGAACAACAAAAATATTAGGAAATGTAAAAAGAGAGTGGCATATGCCATGATCCTCATCTGGTGATCGTTTAAGATATATCGTATATTTCAAGGTTATTTCGTTGTTTTTTTTATTTCACATTACTTTTGTATGTTTCTCTGCCTATCAGGCAATTAAAAAATAAGTGTACTAAAGAAACAAATTGGCAGTTAATCGGTTAAGACAGCATCTCTGATGTTGGATCTTCGCCTTGTTTTTTACGATGACGCATCTACGTGCATCCACAGCTTACTTTCCTCCTTTGTCCTGAGGTCGCAGTGATAAATCTAGCTCTAATCCATGTTGATTAGATGGTACTGAAATGGTGACACAGAGATGCAACATTTTCGCTGCTGCCTTCCTGGAATGGACATGGGAAGCCTCAGAAACCTGCCAGCAGCATGTTCAAAATGTCGTTCAATACGTTGATAACTGATCCGTGCTTATTTTTCACTTTTTCCACTCTCGCAGCTGATATACAGCGATTTTCTAGAATCAGGGCGTCCTCTTACGTTTCTTGGTTCTTCACGCAGGAATGTTCTGACTCTTAGTCATTCAGGTATACCTGACCACATTGCAAGCATTTGCGTCATCTAACCACTGTGTCATATGGTGGTGCGTTGTCGCCGTTGACGTACACCTAATTACCAAAGTTTGTTGCAACCTTGTTTGCTTTCAAGGAGGTCAGGGTAGAAATTTTTTAGCCTAATTTTTATTGGCTGCCGCGCGGGATTATCCGAGTGGTCTTAGGCGCTGCAGTCGTGGACTGTGCGGCTGGTCCCGACTGAGGTTCGAGTCCTCCCTCGGGCATGGGTGTGTGTGTTTGTCCTTAGGATAATTTAGGTTAAGTAGTGTGTAAGCTTAGGGACTGATGACCTTAGCAGTTAAATCCCATAAATTTCACACAGATTTGAACATTTTTATTGGCTTAAAATGTTCCTTAGAGAGTCTATTTTTAAGATTCATTCATATAAAGTGTGCCATAAATGTTAATGTATGTTAAAACAGCGATCCATTGCGTGGGGGTCTGGTTATCTGAGAGCTGGAATGCAACCGGTATATAGTCTGAAAGCGTGTGCTTGTCTCGCGTCTACTTACTTGTCACTACGATTGCTTTTTATATGAAGTAAAACATGAGAGCCTGAAAATGACAAACAAACGTGATTATGCGGATAGAAAAACTCGAAAAGTAATACCGATCGTGGAAAAACGCTGCGATTGGTAAACGGAAACCAGTTAATCGATATAATTTCGCCAAAATGCGTTTCGACATCGGCGAAAGAAAGGCCATCTGTACTGCCGATTGAAGTTTTGTTCAATGTCAGTATTAAAAAACACACATGTAACTTTAACCAGTTGTTTCTTCCAAATAAAAACATTCAAGTTGGAGGGAGCTATAGCTCATGAAATATACGTGCAATTACATTACAATTTTTTTGTAAGTTATAACTCAGCGTTTTATCTGATGTAGTAGATTTTTACGATATATTTTTATTTCGATTTTTGGTGCACATCTTTAGAAGGACTTTTTTGTCCAAAAAACTGGATTTTATTTTAAAGTACCGCCATTTTGTTAAATACCATTTTTAAAATACCCTACATACTACGTCAGACAATACGAGTATCTCTAGTTTCTAAGCAGTTCTTGAAATTTTGTCCCAGGTTGAAAATTGTGGCGTTTAGAGTCGCCCTTGCACTCCGCGGAGGCCCTTTGTCAGTGTGGTGTAGAGTTTTTTATTTAAAAAATACGTAATACTGTCGTAAGTGTATACAATGAAGGCGTAAAGTCATTTTTGTAATGTGTTAGTTATCATGAATATGGGTTCCAAAATCGAACGTCATCCTAGACTACCCCTAAAGTGCACCATTTATTTGGCTCCTCTACCTTTGTGACATGGTACCGCGGCGGGACATTTCACAGTGTAGCAAGTTCGCCGACATGTGCTTAAAGCAAACAAAAAATTTATTATGTAAATTTATTCCTTTAGGTAGTTTATACAGACTCTATAGCAGGAAACAATGAAAAGCAGAATACAGTAAATGAATAAAAGTATAAAGAGAAAAAGTTCTGCATCAAGTAATGTATAGATTGCATCATGTCGCTAAGAGAAAATTTCGGCTTCGAAAGTTACGGCAAGCGGACAGCGTTTCATTTTCAGCGTAAAGCACGTCGGTAATTAATCACGAGCAAAGAGCGCTGGTTCCATGTATCGATCAACGTGCATGAATGGGGAAGGGCAAACTGTTTGTTTCAGAGTAAACTTTTCAAGACAAAAACTGTACATTACCTTCCGCAGTGTATGAAAGACACGACGTCCCAAAGGGCATTTCAAAGGATAGTCAAAGCAGGTACACTGCTGCCCACAATTAATTATCATAGCTGGATACTTGAAAGACTGGACCCCTTATAAGGAGGAGAGGTATTCACGTTACCGCCTGGAGACCCTTATTTAGCTTTTTCACGGCTTTTTTAAATGTTTTCCTAAATCGCCTAAGATGAATAGTGGGAAAATTTCTGAAGAACTGGTTTCCTACCCGTTTCTCCAGCTCCCGATAAGTCTTTAATGATCTTGGAGTGGACAGAACGCATAATCTTCCGTTCTTACTGCTTAGTTATCGGTTACAATCGGTTGGTATCCACATAAAATGAAAAAAAGGTACATGAGTTAATTGGAAATTATATACAACATACTGTCGTTGTATACTGCTGTTTCCTATCAGCAACAAACAAAAGGAAATACGAAAGTCTTGCTCATTTCTAGTCCGTGCTTGGAGGTTCACTACGCAAATGGCTGATCTATCTATGATAGATGAGATAAAGGAGTTTTTGATAATACAGGCCCGCATCTCGTGGTCGTGCGGTAGCGTTCTCGCTTCCCACGCCCGGGTTCCCGGGTTCGATTCCCGGCGGGGTCAGGGATTTTCTCTGCCTCGTGATGGCTGGGTGTTGTGTGCTGTCCTTAGGTTAGTTAGGTTTAAGTAGTTCTAAGTTCTAGGGGACTGATGACCTTAGCTGTTGAGTCCCATAGTGCTCCGAGCCATTTGAACCATTTTGATAATACAGACTGAACTATTACGGAGTGAAGTTAAGCGAAAATGCAATGTCACAGCATTAGCAAAACATTGTCTACTCTGGTTTTTCACATCTAATAGGAAGTGCACCTGGCTCATACCGTTAAGCGTTTACGCAGTAAGAAAATGTGGTTGATTTACTTCGTACTGGTAACGGGGCGCTGACTATAGGTAGTGCTGTGCATTTGCTTACAAGAATTTAGCTTGTATTTTGTAATTCTTCTTGCTGGTTTCTGAACGACGTTTCAATGCCTAAGAGTTCCTCTGCCTCGCCTGTCTGTCTTGAGCTGAGACTGCCAGCGCATGTTTTCTGGACTGAATTCAGCTGTTAGCGACTGTGAAAATACATGCCATGGCCAAAGTAAACATTACTCTACTTGAAAGAAAGCAACAGCATAGAAACATGCCTGAAATTCTTGTTTCTTTATCGTTTAACAAACTATTGTGTCACTGTTTGTGTATTCACTTCGATGTGAGTGTTCCGTCGTTATTTGAATATTACTCGCTACTTAAGGAAATTTGCTATGAAGGCAACGCTAGTTTTGTGGCATTAATTTCATTGAACTGTCTAATTCTAACATTTACCGTAATTTTAAAGTTCTGTGCAGTGTTTTTTTTCTTTTTTTGGGGTCATCAGTCTTCTGACTGGTTTGATGTGGTCCACCACGAACTTATTTCCTACGCCAACCTCTTCATTTGAGGGTAGCTCTTACAACCTACGTCCTCAATTATTTGCTGAATGTATTCCAATCTCTGTGTTACATCGGCGAAAAAAAGTGATACCACTCTTTAACACGGTACTTGTCAAAGTTAAATTTTTTTTTTAATTTTGCATTTTTTATTTAGCCTTCAGTGCAGCCACAATATTCAACCATTTCGTTGTAATACACTAAATTAAATTTATGCAGACACTGACACCGATACCCAACCATGTCTCATACAATACTTCATTAAATTGACATCGCTTAATGATTAGCGTTTTTATCGCTCATTATCATCTTCAGACGAGCTTAATCCACTAATAGATTAGTCGTGATATGGAACAGCTATACACTCTGAACGTTGTGAAATCGTGTTAAGCATGTCAATGAATTGCACACCATGGCGTCGTATGTGTGTTGTTGTGGTCTTCAATCAGAAGATTGGTTTGATGCAGCTCTACATGCTACTCTATCCTGCACAAGTCTCTTCATCTCCGAATAACTATGTATTACAAGATATAACATCCTGAATCTGCTTACCGTATTCATCTCTAGGTCTCCTTCTACAAATTTTACCCCCACCATACTTCCCTCCAAAGCTAAATTGGTCATCCATTGATGTCTCAAAATGTGTGCCTTTCAATCGTGCCCTTCTTCCAGTCAGGTTGTGCCACTTATTTCTTTTCTCCCCAATTGTATTCAGTGCCTCCTCATTACTTACGTACTCTACTCACATAATTTTCAGCATTCTTCTGTAGGACTACATTTCGAAACCTTCCGTACTCTTGTTGTCTAAACGGTTTATCGTCCAAGTTTCACTTCTATATATGGCTACTCTCCAGACAAATACTTCCAGAAAATGCTTCCATCAGTTAAATCTATATTTGATTTTAAGAAATTTGTATTCTTCAGAAAAGCTTTTCTTGCCATTGCCAGTCTCCATTTTATATCCTCTCTACTTTGGCCATCACCAGTTATTTGCTGGCCAACCAAGAAAACTCATCAATACTTTAAGCATCTCGGTTCTTAATCTATTTTCGCCAGTTTCACCTGGCAGACAGAAGAATACGTAGAAAATGTTCCAATTTCTCCACTGGGAAGTCTATTTTCCAGTGTCCACAGCTGCACTGACTATTTCCAGATTACAAAATGACAATATGTAAATTCAGATGGCAAAAGTGAACTACAAATAGAAACAAGTCAATAAGTCAATCAATAAATAAACCCATTGCAACATGCTCAATGCATAACATCGGGGCTAGGCTACAACCCAGTCTCAGTCCCTTCTGAATCAGTGCTTCCCTTTCATGCCCCTTGACTCTTATAACTGCTATGTGGTTTCTGGACAAGCTGTAAATAGTTTCTCGTTCCCTACAATCTTCAGAAAGGAGGATATTACAGACCATCAATAAACGCAAAACAAGGATAATGAAATGTAGTTGAATTAAATCAGAACATAGGGTAAGGGACGGTAAACCTACATCTAAAGCATTTGTAGTCTTAGAGAACTTGAGTAGTTTCTTTGAAATTCTGTCTGCTCGTTATTCCCCACTCTTCACATAATGTCGCAGAATCCCCTTACCCTGCAATGTCTTCGACACGGTCGTGGTCGTCTACAACAGTGCCAACCGCCACCACAATATACAGTATACTAATTTGGTAGAGAAGTTCATGTTCTAAAGATAAGTCGTTGTGTCAGTATTGCCTCGGGTGTTCCTACATTTCTCCGGAATCCAAACTGAAGCGCCTAGAACCGCACGGTCACACCGGCCGGCTTTAAATTCCAAAAGAAAGCATGTGTTGACAGCTATTAATATTACTGGGCTATCAGTTTAGTAAGTAATGGCTGCAAAATACTAAGGCGAAGTCCTTAAGGAAGAACGGCAAGATCCTTTCAAGACGGTGTTCATTCCGTTCCGTTCAACTGCTCCCCCTAGTCTCTTGCTGTCTCTGACACAATTGCAGTATCATCGGCAACCTGAAAGTTTTTATTTCTTCCCTCTGAACTTTAATATCTACTACAAATTTTTCTTTTGTTAGTCTTCTGCGTAATATAACAGTTCAGAGCATAATTTTATTGCAAATAACCATCCAGTAAAATCCACTGATACACTTAAAACCATACATTTAAAACCAACACGAAATAATTCATTTAAAACAATATGTCAAAAAAACTTTACAATGAAACGTTTAATTTAATTTAATGTGGTACCTTGGCCCAGAAAAACTTTACAACCAGAAGTGAATATGACACACGCGCTCATCCTATCAAAATTACTGAAGTTCCTCATTCGTCTATGTTTGCTCAATGCAAACAGTTACAAAAGAAAACACAACTCTCAGAATTTGTCTCTGGGACACGAGCCAATTGATGACGAGCAAGCAGACATGCACTGATGGTCACCTGCTGATTCTTGTGATTTTGGGTTAGATCATAGGTATCCATAAACCCGATATTTGAACCTTCCTCATTACAAGCAGTGGTGGATTGATCACTTTTCTCAGTTCTACTCTCGTATACTGACGTGACGTGAATGATTGTGAATTAATGCGCTTAAGCGATCTTCATTAAATCTTGAAGATCTCCCTGAACGTGGAGTGCAACTAATGTTAAAACGATTCTCCTTAAAACGAGAAAATGGTTCAAAAATGGCTCTGAGCACTATGGGACTTAACTTCTGAGGTCATCAGTCCCCTAGAACTTAGAACTACTTAAACCTAACTAACCTAAGGAGATCACACACATTCATGCCCGAGGCAGGATTCGAACCTGCGACCGTAGCGGTCGCACGGTCCCAGACTGTAGCGCCTAGAACCGAGAAAATGGTTTTTCTTGCCGTACTCTGTCCAGTGGCATTATTCTTATACACGGCGCAAATGTTTCTGATTGCCTCCGCTGCTGTCAACCCTCTATTGAAGCCAGACAGAAGAATACGTAGAAAATGTTCCAATTTCTCCACTGGGAAGTCTATTTTCCAGTGTCCACAGCTGCACTGACTATTTCCAGATTACAAAATGACAATATGTAAACTCAGATGGCAAAAGTGAACTACAAATAGAAAAAAGTCAATAAGCCAATCAATAAATAAACCCATTGCAATCGAACATCGACATGCAAAACAAAACAAAAAAACACTATGAACTTCTCTACCAAAATAGTATACTGTATATTGTGGTGGCGGTTGGCACTGTTGTAGACGACCACGACCGTGTCAAAGATATTGCAGGGTCAGGGGATTCTGCGACGTTATGTGAAGAGTGGGGAATAACGAGCAGACAGCGAACGTGGGTCGACGTTCCGATTTTAGCGACAGTATTGTGTTTAGGAGTCGCTTAGACGGAGATGGTGCCGAGTGTAGGCTGTTATCCCTCCGGGAATGACGCATGGTTTATGCACCGTCGAACACTACCGTGTTTAGCTGCACGGACTCCTGGTTAATATTCGCTCGCCGGTGTTGTTGTGCTACACGAATGCTTCCCGAGCGGAAGCAAGGCTTTCCAGATACGTATTATGGCGTACAGCGGAGCGCGCCTATGCGTGTGTGTTCACAAGGAAGTAACAGCCACATTCGAGAAGCCGCGCCGCGCTGCGACAGCGGCGAGTGGTCGCCCACGTTTGGTGCTTGTCGGGTTACCTTTGAATTGCATGACGTTGCGACGATGGTACTTTGGTTTGGAGGCTGTTTCATGATACCTTGTGGTCACGCATCACTGACATTTACTGTGTAGGCTTGCGCTCGCGCGTCTTAGTCAAAGGGTTAATGCAGCCGTTGCAAATGTAATCGGAGTAGTAATTATAATGTTACTTAAAATCCGTCTTGATTGCCAAAAATTTTATTACTCATATGGCCGGTTTCGGTTCATTCAGAACCATCTTCAGATCTGTAAAAATAATTATACTAATTTACTATAGTAAAAAATTTTATTATTCATAGCCGGCCGAAGTGGCCGTGCGGTTAAAGGCGCTGCAGTCTGGAACCGCAAGGCCGCTACGGTCGCAGGTTCGAATCCTGCCTCGGGCATGGATGTTTGTGATGTCCTTAGGTTAGTTAGGTTTAACTAGTTCTAAGTTCTAGGGGACTAATGACCTCAGCAGTTGAGTCCCATAGTGCTCAGAGCCATTTTTATTATTCATATGACCGGTTTCGGTTCATTCAGAACCATCTTCAGATCTGTAAAAATAATTATACTAATTTACTATAGTAGAAAGAAACCGGTCATATGAATAATAAAATTTTTTGCAATCAAGACAGATTTTAAGTAACATTATAAAATCAGTGATTGCTGGTATCCCACAAGACATTATGTCTGTTTTTGCAAAGGAATAGTAATTGTTTCTGCTTGATTCAAGATATACAAGGATTACAGTGGTTCCCTGACTTGATTTAGAGAATATTGTGGTGTTTGTCTTGATCAATATTATTGATTATTAATCTGTCTTAGGCACGAAGTAAAATTTCGTTCTATGATTTATACTGTTGCGACCAGTGTAAAGCTTGTCAACTAAATGTAAGGCTTGAGTTAAAGCAGAGGTTTCACTTTATATTTTTGAGATGGGATTAGAAATGGTTTCCATGTCTCACTGGACCTTATGATGATTTATTGGAACTATTGAGATGAGCCTTAAGAAACTGATGTCACTTTTCTGGTGGAGAGTTAAAAGGGTCACGTCGAGCAGTAAGCATTGCTGTCAGCGTCTTGCTTGTGTGTGATCTACCGTTATCCTGTTTAAAGTATGAATGTTTCAGGAAACAGACTGCATTACGTTCAGAGGTATACTATGAAACTGGTTTATGTTGTAATGAAAACGGCCTTTAAGAAATGTCCGGCATATGTCGCATATACGACGAGAAGGTTGCGTAATTCCGACACATGAAGTTACCTTCCACTCTGCCTGCCACTTTTTTGTAAACTTTATAGACCGAGGAGGAAGAAACTGCAACACCAAAAAATAACTAAGGTAGAATAATGCATTTTCGTGAATACCTTTATGTAGGTACCATGCTTAGGTGATTAACATTCAAGATTGCACTTTAATGTAAGTGCAAGATAAGATATTACAAATCAATATGTCAGCACTCTGTAGAGCATGTTGGGCTACAACAACAGCGGTATGTGGGGCGAGCGTTATCCTGTTGGAACCCCCCCCCCCATCCCCTCGCAAGCTGTTCATAAACGGCAGCACAACAGGTCGAATCACCAGACTGCCTTACAGATTTTCAGTCAGGGTAAACGGGGGTTAACCACGAGAGTGGTCCTGTTGTCATACAAAGTCGCACCCCAGATATTACTCCGGGTGTAGGTCCAGTACGTCTAGCACATAGACAAGTTGGTTGTAGGGCCTCAACTGGCCTCATTCTAACCAACAGACGGCCATCATTGGTACCGAGACTGAACCAGCTTTCATCAGAGAACACAACAGACCTCCACCTTTGTCCTTCAACGAGCTGTCTCTTGACACCTCTGAAGTCTAAAAGGTGGTTGTCTGGGATCATTGGAATGCACGCTACAGGGCGTCTGGCTCGTAACTGTCATCGAAGTAACCGATTTATGGTAGTTCGTTGTGTGACTATGGTGCCAATTGCCGCTCAGACTTCCGCTGGAGATGCTGTAGATTTGCAGGACCATACGCCAAAAATGGTGGTCCTCCTGCTCGGTAGTGCCACGTGGCCGTTGAAAGCCCTGTTTTCTTGCGACCATACATTCTCGTGACCACTGCTGTCAGCAGTAATGTACAGTGGATACATTCCTGAACATCCAGCTTCTCGTAACCCTATTACACGACCTCATTCAAACTCACTGAGGTGTTGATAATGGCGTCTTTGTCGCTTTTAAGGCACTCTTGACTGACATCAGCTCACCACATCCTTTCTCAAAGGTAACAAACGCTCACGGCCATTATACCTCGTATTTAAAGCAAACCTGGTTGGAATCCTCATACCGGCGGTAATAGTGCCAGTCTCAAGCGACTGGCGCCTACCAACTTTTCTTTATGTCGCACAACTCCTTAGTGTTGCGGCTTTTTTTACCCGTCAGTGTAATTCGTCTATCGAATGGTGCTATATTTTATTTCACAAACTTTGCCTAATGTTTAACAGTTTTACATAATGTCTTATGACTGTTGTTTTATAACTTATTTTGGGATTTTACTTTAATTAACAGTTGAGGGAAATTGTTTTAAGGTTGCTGAGACGTTGTGGGAAGATTTTTCGAATTTGGATAAGATGTGTGTTATCAGAAATATTGGACCATATCTGTGAATCGTAAGTTACACTCATGTTAAGACCTTCTTGGTTTGGTATTTTCTGATTAACGACTTCTTATTCTGAGTAATAAAAAAGCACTCCGTCTTCGGGCCACAAGTGGCCCATCGGGACCATCCGACCGCCGTATCATCTTCAGCTGAGGATGCGGATAGGTGGGGCGTGTGGTCAGCACACCGCTCTCCCGGTCGTTATGATGGTTTTCTTTGACCGGAGCCGCTACTATTCGGTCGAGTAGCTCCTCAATTGGCATCACGAGGCTGAGTGCATCCCGAAAAATGGCGGCTGGATGGTCACCCATCCAAGTGCGAGCTACGCCCGACAGCGCTTAACTTCGGTGATCTTACGGGAACCGGTGTATCCACTGTGGCAAGGCCGTTGCCATTCTGAATAATAGATGTGTGTTAATTTTGGAGGGATAATTGTGTTTTTGAATGGATAAACTGTTTTATATGCATATTTAATAAAATGGACGCTGTGAGTGATCCTTGGGTTATACTCTCGTCCTACCGTCGCAATCAACAACGGGAATTTGGGTTGGCTACTTACTGGTACGATCTAATCTGTAAGAGAGATCAGTCTCATTTTCTCTGGTGTTTTAGCAGAGTTTGCAATTTGGTTTTTGCAACGTGTAACGGGAGTAAGCCCAAACAAATAACGCCCATCGCCATTTTCCTACGACGTCTAGTGTCAACGGAAAACAGCGGTTTTCTTACTGTCACAAACAGAATGAGCTTCAAACTAAAATTTAAGGATTCCATTTCATAGTGCGCTTTCAAATTAGGTTAGTTTGATATTGGATTTATCAACATGTATTAAAAGGATCAGTAAAATACGAAGAATAATCAGTGCTACAGCAGCGGCTGAGTAGCGCTGCTGCATGGCGGTAGCAGACAGTGTGCGGCATGGCGGCACACGAGATGTGGCAAGTCGGACAAGGAAGACGTAGCGAACAGATGTTTACAGTCATGACAAGGGCAACAAGACTCTGGAGCTGGGTGCGGACGCATCTCAGTTTACTATCCACCACGTCGCTCTGCAGAATACGTCTACACTTCAGAAGTAACAGCTATGATTTTGGTAAAGGGTAAGTGCTGCTAAGATTTTCATTTATAAGCATCCTGTTTAATCATTGTTACTGTAGTGGATCTTTCTGATAAGATTCTGTACTACGAATTTTATTTCTTTAGGCGGTGGTAATGAGGTTGTTAGGGAGGCAGCTCGGGCGTGCGCTGAAAGATATTCGCAACGAGAAGGGAAACATCCTTGCTCAGAGACGTTTCGGGCTATAGTACAACGAGCTTGAGACACTCGGGATTTCCTCCCGGGGAAACGCCAGCGAAGCAGGCCTGTGTAAAATCGATACGATGGCATGCGTTGGATGTGATACACCAAGTCTACACATCCTACAAGGACGCTCGCTAAGGAGTTACAAATCTCACGCCGCACAGTGCTTCGCATTTTTAAAGACTCAAACATTCACCAGTAGCGCCGGCATGCACAACAAAGCCTTTCAATGGATGCCAAGGCCAATAACTTAATTTTTTGTGAGGTACACTGAGTTTTTCTAAAGAGACTCTATTCACAGACGAGTCAACGTTAAAAAAAATGGTTCAAATGGCTCTGAGCACTATGGGACTTAACATCTGTGGTCATCAGACCCCTAGAACTTAGAACTACTTAAACCTAACTAACCTAAGGACATCACACACATCCATGCTCGAGGCAGCACTCGAACCTGAAGCGCCTAGAACCGCTCGGCCACAACGGCCTCCTTAACTAAGATAAATTTAAGGAGTATCGTCTGCCTTTTGCTCCTTTTTACTCCTCTGAAAAGTTCGTAAAATTAAGTAGACTTTAATTTGTTAGGGATATGGAAATTGAAACCGTTCCGTGAAATTGTCTTGAAAAATGACACCCTTCTCCGATGTATTACTACGTGCCTATGTATATTGCTCTCAACCGGTCTGTAATGCAGGTGATATCAATAACAGAGACGGAAGTATTGGTAAACATTCGTTCGCCACGGTTTCCTTGCCTGGTCTGCTCCGTCTCGTGTGCCACCATACGAAGCAGTCTGTGCTGCCGCCATGCAGCGGAGCAGTTCAGCCTCTGCTCTAAAACTCGTTATTCTTCTTGTTTTACTGATCCTGGTAAGACATCGATAAACCGAATATTTGCCTAGACTAACACGGGAGCGCTTTATCGAAGGAATCGTTAAACTGCACTTTAAAAAATATCCTTCTTTATTGTAACGTGAAATAAAACGAAATTTTCCGTTGACACTAGACGTCGCAGGAAAGCGGTGGTGGGCAACATTTCTTTTGGCTGACTCCAGCTGCACACTCAAAAAAGGAAACTGTAATTATCTGCTGAAACATCGGAGAAAATGTGCCCAACATTTTTTTCCGATAAACAGCTGAAATCCGATAAACAGCGTTCTTCTAAAGACGAAGAATAGAATGTACAACTGATAAATAGTGTCCACTGGAGCTGTATAAGTAAAGTGCACATGTCAAGACTTACAATAATAAATGAAATATTATTGGATATTACTTTACAGTATTATGGTGAAGTAAAATGGTAGATTTGAAGAAACACGGTAAAACACAGCTGAATAACGGCCTCCCATTTAATTAATTCTACTATCGCAACATTTTTTTTCCCCATAGAGCTACTGTTGATACCCTGTTTTGTGTATTTTATTGTTTATGAAGTCACTATCTTCAATACCACATCACCTTCATATCTGCCTCAGAAGGGCTTAATACTCCGTTTGACTAAGCAGTTACGGTTTTCTTTATAGTTTCCCTTATTTTTGAGCAGAAGAGCTATATTGCATGGAGCTATGTTGTCTGTTCCCCTTTTTTCTTGCTCATATTCTCCTCATTTAGATCTGTCAAAAGGTTTCAGTAACCCATACTAACTGCTGTATAGAGAAAGGCTCACTCTGCAAACGAGTTTGGCAGTCTGTGGGACGTATTTTTATGTTATCCCTTATATTATGTATAGTCCACAGATTCAGCAAGCAAACTAGTTCTCATACGCTCAAGTTCGTGCAGCAGCAGCTGCTCTTTTCTTTTGAAGGTCTTTTTTTTGTAAATACGTATATCTCCTCAACATGTCTATTAAACATAGGGCCTCAGGATTTCGTACTATGTGTTCAATATTTTTATGTGGTTGCAAGAAAACCGGACAGTGAAAGGATAAGACAGTGAATTTGTATCAAAAGAGGAAAAATGGTTCAAATGGCTGTGAGCACTATGGGACTTAACTTCTAAGGTCATCAGTCCCCTAGAACTTAGAACTACTTAAACCTTACTAAACTAAGGACATCACACACATCAATGCCCGAGGCAGGATTCGAACCTGCGACCGTATCGGTCGCGCAGTTCCAGACCTTAGCGCCTAGAACCGCTTGGCCACTCCGGCCGGCTCAAAAGAGGAGCAATGCAAATTTCGGTTTAGTTATCCTGATTAAGTTTCTTTTTTATTTCGATGGCTCACTTAGGCTGAATGGTCTAAAATCTAACGCACTATTTATGATTCTGTATGGGCCCTCTCTAAATGGAAAAGTTTCTGTGTTTCCTGATTTATCAATATGTTTTTGTCTCCTTGGAAAATATTCTGCCAGCGACTGTGGCTGAACGGTTCTAGGTACTTCAGTCCAGCACTGCGCTGCTGCTACAGTCGCAGGTTTAAATCATGCCTCGGGCATGGATGTGTGTGATGTCCTTAGGTTAGTTAGGTTTAAGTAGTTATATCTAAGTCTACTGGACTGATGACCTCAAATTTTAAGTCCCATAGTGTTTAAGCCATTTTTTAAAATGCTCTTTTCAATTCTTTTGTATTTCGTCGTGTTTGATACCGCCTTCATGTTTTTCTCATCTCATAGTGTTAGGTGGCAGCTTGAATGAATATCAATTTCACACCTTACATGAGAGATTATACAGTGTAACAAGAAGATGAACATGTCACCTGATACACCTCAGAGATAATGAGCAGATTTGCCTATCAAAATGTATAGTATGTAATGCAAAGGGATGACACTCAACTCGATGGTATTAACACATCGAACCCAAATCCTGCATGTCAGTAAGGAAAAGGTGAAAAAAGCTACTGGAGGAAAAGTTTTAGTTTGGGGCATACACGAGTTGTACTGTCATGGCCCAAGTACAATGGAACGCTTCTAAAAAGGGATTGGTGGCCCGCGGTGAGTGGGACAACGAACACGCCAGGCGATACATTGAGGGGAGCAGGTAGCGGCGCAGTGCTGCTTGCTATGGAGAAATTCTTTAGAATACTGCATTGGACAATTTCCAGATGGATACAAACATACCAGTGATGCAGCTGATCACGTGAAATGCCCATGGTACACTCATGATGTACGTGTGTAACTTTTAGGTGTCAGGAGCGGGCACAAAACGTCCTATTGGCTGAAATAAACTCGGAAGGAGAAGAAAGGACAATATTTTGATGCAGTTTAAAGGCAGACCCTTTGTGATTGGCAGAGGTAGTTTCTACAAGATGAAAGGAATGATCCGATTGGTTCGAAAAAGCCATGACGTGAAGAACGAAAGGGCACAGCTGTGGGACAGTTTGCTACAAAAGACACAAGACAGAAAACTTCAAGGACTCTCCTCTGAACCAGCGTCAAGTGTAGAACAGCATGCATCACACTCTGTACTACGTCACTTTGGCTGACATTCAGCTAGAAAGTAGCTGAAGAGTCGTTGAGCTTTTATAGCGGAGAAACGAAACAAACACATAGTTAATTGTTCTTGCAAGAACTGAGAGGGCATTAAAGTATACACGCTGCACCTTCTATGCACGTGTACATCGCCATATTTTCCAGATTAGGCGTGACTGCAAATTTTCTCGCCTAACGAAAAACATAGAACAGGTAGAACTGATAAAATCAGTAAGGATTTTGATTAGCTTTTTGTAGGATTTTCAGAAGGCGTGAGCAGCCATGCAGCCGACAGAACATCGCAGCTAAAAGCCATTTTCGCTGGCAGAGGTGTAAACTTGTTGGTTCACCTGCCAGCGTCCACTGTGAACTCGAGCAATCTTGAGTAACCTTTTGCTCATCTTGTCACAAAAACTAACCGTCCTCTGTAGACTTGATAGTGATCCTAAATACACTCCTGGAAATGGAAAAAAGAACACATTGACACCAGTGTGTCAGACCCACCATACTTGCTCCGGACACTGCGAGAGGGCTGTACAAGCAATGATCACACGCACGGCACAGCGGACACACCAGGAACCGCGGTGTTGGCCGTCAAATGGCGCTAGCTGCGCACCATTTGTGCACCGTCGCCGTCAGTGTCAGCCAGTTTGCCGTGGCATACGGAGCTCCATCGCAGTCTTTAACATTGGTAGCATGCCGCGACAGCGTGGACGTGAACCGTATGTACAGTTGACGGACTTTGAGCGAGGGCGTATAGTGGGCATGCGGGAGGCCGGGTGGACGTACCGCCGAATTCCTCAACACGTGGGGCGTGAGGTCTCCACAGTACATCGATGTTGTCGCCAGTGGTCGGCGGAAGGTGCACGTGCCCGTCGACCTGGGACCGGACCGCAGCAACGCACGGATGCACGCCAAGACCGTAGGATCCTACGCAGTGCCGTAGGGGACCGCACCGCCACTTCCCAGCAAATTAGGGACACTGAATGGAGGGACGAATGGAGACGTGTCGTCTTCAGCGATGAGAGTCGCTTCTGCCTTGGTGCCAATGATGGTCATATGCGTGTTTGGCGCCGTGCAGGTGAGCGCCACAATCAGAACTGCATACGACCGAGGCACACAGGGCCAACGCCCGGCATCATGGTGTGGGGAGCGATCTCCTACACTGGCCGTACACCACTGGTGATCGTCGAGGGGACACTGAATAGTGCACGGTACATCCAAACCGTCATCGAACCCATCGTTCTACCATTCCTAGACCGGCAAGGGAACTTGCTGTTCCAACAGGACAATGCACGTCCGCATGTATCCCGTGCCACCCAACGTGCTCTAGAAGGTGTAAGTCAACTACCCTGGCCTGCAAGATCTCCGGATCTGTCCCCCATTGAGCTTGTTTGGGACTGGATGAAGCGTCGTCTCACGCGGTCTGCACGTCCAGCACGAATGCTGGTCCAACTGAGGCGCCAGGTGGAAATGGCATGGCAAGCCGTTCCACAGGACTACATCCAGCATCTCTACGATCGTCTCCATGGGAGAATAGCAGCCTGCATTGCTGCGAAAGGTGGATATACACTGTACTAGTGCCGACATTGTGCATGCTCTGTTGCCTGTGTCTATGTGCCTGTGGTTCTGTCAGTGTGATCATGTATCTGACCCCAGGAATGTGTCAATAAAGTTTCCCCTTCCTGGGACAATGAATTCACGGTGTTCTTATTTCAATTTCCAGGAGTGTAGTACCGAACATAAAACCAGAATCGGTTGATTTGTAGTAATATTAGCCAACTTCACGGTGTAGTAGTAAGAATAATCTCGTAGAGAACCTTCTATTTAAATTTGACATTGCTATGTTCACCCCCCCTCCCCCCCCCATGAACCATGGACCTTGCCGTTGCTGGGGAGGCTTGCGTGCCTCAACGACACAGATAGCCGTACCGTAGGTGCAACCACAACGGAGGGGTATCTGTTGAGAGGCCAGACAAACGTGTGGTTCATGAAGAGGGGCAGCAGCCTTTTCGGTAGTTGCAGGGGCAACAGTCTGGATGATTGACTGATCTGGCCCTGTAACAGTAAGCAAAACGGTCTTGCTGCTGTGGTATTGCGAACGGCAGAAAGCAAGGGGAAACTATAGCCGTAATTTTGCCCTAGAGCATAAGGCTTTACTGTATGATTAAATAATCATGGCGTCCTCTTGGGTACAATATTCGGGAGGTAAAATAGCCCCCCATTCGGATCTCCGGGCGGGGACTACTCAAGAGGACGTCTTTATCAAGAGAAAGAAAACTGGCGTTCTACTGATCGGAGCGTGAAATGTCAGATCCCTTAATCGGGCAGGTAGGTTAGAAAATTTAAAAAAGGAAATGGATAGGTTAATGTTAGATATAGTGGGAATTAGTGAAGTTCGGTGGCAGGAGGAACAAGACTTTTGGTCAGGTGAATACAGGGTTATAAATACAAAATCAAAGAAGGGTAATGCAGGAGTAGGTTTAATAATGAATAAAAAAATAGGAGTGCGGGTAAGCTACTACAAACAGCATAGTGAACGCATTATTGTGGCCAAGATAGACACGAAGCCAACGCCTACTACAGTAGTACACGTTTGTATGCCAACTAGCTCTGCAGATGATGAAGAAATTGATGAAATGCATGATGAGATAAAAGAAATTATTCAGGTAGTGAAGGGAGACGAAAATTTTATAGTCATGGGTGACTAGAATTCGACAGTAGGAAAAGGAAGAGAAGGAAACGTAGTAGGTGAATATGGATTGGGGCTAAGAAATGAAAGAGGAAGCCGCCTGGTAGAATTTTTCACAGAGCATAACTTAATCATAGCTAACACTTGGTTCAAGAAACATAAAAGAAGGTTGTATATATGGAAGAATCCTGGAGATACTAAAAGGTTTCAAATAGATTATATAATGGTAAGACAGAGATTTAGGAACCAGATTTTAAATTGTAAGACATTTCCAGGGGCAGATGTGGACTGTGACCACAATCTATTGGTTATGAACTGTAGATTAAAACTGAAGAAACTGCAAAAAGGTGGGAATTTAAGGAGATGGGACCTAGATAAACTGAAAGAACCAGAGGTTGTACAGAGTTTCAGGGAGAGCATAAGGGAACAATCGACAGGAATGGGGGAAGGAAATACAGTAGAAGAAGAATGGGTAGCTTTGAGGAATGAAATAGTGAAGGCAGCAGAGGCTTAAGTAGGTAAAAAGACGAGGGCTAGTAGAAATCCCTGGGTAACAGAAGAGGTACCGAATTTACTTGATGAAAAGAGAAAATACAAAAATACAGTAAGTGAAGCAGGAAAAAGGAATACAAACGTCTCAAAAATGAGATCGACAGGAAGTGCAAAATGGCTAAGCAGGGATGGCTAGAGGACAAATGTAAGGATGTAGAGGCTTATCTCACGAGGGGTAAGATAGATGCTGCCTACAGGAAAATTAAAGAGACCTTTGGAGAAAAGAGAACCACTTGCATGAATATCAAGAGTTCAGATGGAAACCCAGTTCTAAGCAAAGAAGGGAAAGCAGAAAGTTGGAAGGAGTATATAGAGGGACTATACAGGGGCGATGTTCTTGAGGGCAATATTATGGAAATGGAAGAGGATGTAGATGAAGATGAAATGGGAGATATGATACTGCGTGAAGAGTTTGACAGAGCACTGAAAGACCTAAGCCGAAACAAGGCCCCGGGAGTAGACAACATTCCATTAGAACAACCGACAGCCTTGGGAGAGCCAGTCCTGACAAAAGCCTACCACCTGGTGAGCAAGATGTATGAGACAGGCGAAATTCCCTCAGACTTCAAGAAGAATATACTAATTCCAATCCCAAAGAAAGCAGCTGTTGTTAGATGTGAAAATTACCGAACTATCAGTTTAATAAGTCACAGCTGCAAAATACTAACGCGAATTTTTTACAGACGAATGGAAAAACTGGTAGATGCTGAACTCGGGGAAGATCACTTTGGATTCCGTAGAAATGTTGGAACACGTGAGGCAATACTGACCCTACGACTTATCTTAGAAGAAAGATTAAGGAAAGGCAAACCTACGTTTCTAGCATTTCTAGACTTAGAGAAAGCTTTTGATAATGTTGACTGGAATACTCTCTTTCAATTCTGAAGGTAGCAGGGGTAAAATACAGGCAGCGAAAGGCTATTTACAATTTGTACAGAAACCAGATGGCAGTTATAAGAGTCGAGGGACATGAAAGGGAAGCAGTGGATGGGAAGGCAGTGAGACAGGGTTGTAGCCTCTCCCCGATGCTATTTAATCTGTATATTGAGCAAGCAGTAAAGGAAACAAAAGAAAAGTTCGGAGTAGGTATTAAAATCCATGGAGAAGAAATAAAAACTTTGAAGTTTGCCGATGACATTGTAATTCTGTCAGAGACAGCAAAGGGCTTGGAAGAGCAGTTGAACGGAATGGACAGTGTCTTGAAAGGAGGATATAAGTTGAACATCAACAAAAGCATAACGAGGATAATGGAATGTAGTCGAATTAAAAAATGGTGATGCTGAGGGAATTAGGTTAGGAAATGAGACACTTAAAGTAGTAAAGGAGTTTTGCTATTTGGGGAGCAAAATAACTGATGTTGGTGGAAGTAGAGAGGATATAAAATGTAGACTGGCAATGGCAAGGAAAGCGTTTCTGAAGTATTGATTTCAGTGTTAGGAAGTCGTTTCTGAAAGTATTTGTATGGAGTGTAGCCATGTATGGAAGTGAAAGATGGACGATATAGTTTAGACAAGAAGAGAATAGAAGCTTTCGAAATGTGGTGCTACAGAAGAATGGTGAAGATTAGATGGGTAGATCACATAACTAATGAGGAGGTATTGAATAGAATTGGGGAGAAGAGGAGTTTCTGGCACAACATGACTAGAAGAAGGGATCGGTTGGCAGGACATATTCTGAGGCATTAAGGAATCACCAATTTGGTATTGGAGGGCAGCGTGGAGGGTAAAAATCGTAGAGGAAGACCAAGAGATGAATACGCTAAGCAGATCCTGAAGGATGTAGGCTGCAGTAGGTACTGGGAGATGAAGAAGCTTGCACAGGATAGAGCAGCATGGAGAGCAGCATCAAACCAGTCTCAGGACTGAAGACCACAACAACAACAACATTGCTGTGTTCAGGGGTATTTCTGCTAAACAGGACGTAATGCTTTACCTTGACAAGTGTCATGTAAGTGTCATGTCACAATCTATGTAAACTCGTGTGCTTCTTTAACAACAAAACAGGAATAAACCAGTTTTACAGCTTAACACCAGTATGCTCCGTCCTAGAATAAGGGTCCACTCCTAACCTCAGTCACTGATTCTAGCAACGTTAATGCAATCACAGGGTGATTTTGCTGATGTCTGTCAAACGTGAAAAGGAGTGGAGTGTCAGAGCAGTAATCGTTCGGATCCACATAACTACTATGTCCAAAACCCTTTAGAATCTGTGCACAATATTCTAGTCTCTCTGTCCTACAACATCTCTCGCCTGTACTTCAGCTTCTAGCTTCATTGTAGATACACCGGAATGATGTATCAGAGTTATTGTAGTCCTGCATTTCGTATTTTAATATTGTCCACTAACTTTTAACATCCCCTTATTACAACACACATCAGATGTTTACAGTTTCTTCTTCATTTATATGCAATATAGCACTCCAGACGTTCACATCCAGAATTTCTTACTCACGTCTGCACCAGTATCTGATAGCAGTTGAAGGCGTTCTCCGTTCCCACGACAGGATTGCGTGTATGTTGTGGCTGGCGTAGGATGGAAATGAATTCATACGCGGGTGATTCTATTTGCGTACGATATAGTTTCGTACATTGACGGACGGAATGTATGCGTTTCAGCTCACAATAGCGGGCGCCGCAAACTCAAAGCATAGCGCTGTGACAAGGAAAGTTTAACCCGAAAACGTGCCATTAGTAATCAGACGGCAGAAGGATTGGCATGCCGCTTTCTAAGACCTGATGCGCTAGGACTTTGCCTTACACTAGGAGTAGGAAACGCCCATCCCTGGAAAACTATTGCGGCATGGCAGAATAACTACCGGTATATCACAGACATAACTAGGAAATGTGAACCTGGCCATCATAGGATCTGTCAGGTAAATGACGACGAGAATCTTTCAGTAGCTGGTACATATTTCTTTTTTTTTCAGTCAATGATTCGTATGTAAGGCTGTAAAACTCGGCCCGTGTGAAAGTGAAAAATGGTTCAAATGGTTCTGAGCACTATGGGACATCATTTCCCTAGAACGTAGAACTACTTAAACTAACTAACCTAAGGACATCACACACATCCATGCCCGAGGCAGGATTCGAGTCTGCGATCGTAGCGGTCGCGCGGTTCCAGCCTGTAGCGCCTAAAACCGCTCGGCCACTCCGGCCGGCTGTGTGAAAGTGAAATTTAACTGTATCTGAATTAATCATGAAGCAGGCACACCCTTCGAATTCAGTGCTAAATTTAACGTATGCAACTGGTTTCCCAACCCTAGCAGTGAATTTGAAGGTGAGGAAATTGACATAATATTTATCATTGAAACGGAATGAGTGTGACAGAGTCAAGATTTAAGTTTACTCTATGGTTTATTACAAAAGAGAGTTGGAGTTGTAAAACATTAAAAATAATTACAGGAATTAAAAAAAAGTAAAGCTCCGAGGTGGCAAAATTAATGAATGAGGTGGAGTTGCTGGTGGAGTTGCTTAATAATAACGCGTCTGACACTATGAACGGATCTGCACCCTGACTATGGCGATCGCACTCACTGTTTTTCTCCAACAAGAACCTAGAACGCCAAAGGCTGGAGGAAGCACTGCCTACTATCTGACAGTGAAACGCATCTTGAATTTGAACTGCAGAACTTTCGATTTTCTTAATATGCCATAGCTGTGAGCGACACTTACCGTAATCTTCAATTTAACGCGAACAGACTGGAGACAGCTTTGCTCCCTAGTCTGAAGTTCAGCTCTACGGTCAGGCAACTGAGAGCTTGAATATTGGACCCCAGAAGACGCCGCCATCAGAGATTTTATCTGGCTTGTAATGACCAGCCTGGCTGCGAGCTAGGGGAATTAGTTGAACCAACCAAGGATAAACAAATCCTGGAAATACTGCTTGTTCTGTAATTTGTACTTTATTTAATTAGAGTATACCTGTCAAGCGTAACAGTTTCATATTCAACGGAGGGCGAGATATTACACAGTAGAGAATTTTCATTACAGCAGCTAAGCTTTGCCTGTGCAAATCTATTTCCGACATATTCCTTGCTTCTATTATCATTCGTATTCGTATTTTCTGAGCAGAAATGTTCTTATTTACATTGTCTATGTCTTTCAAATAACTTCCAGGAATTCAGCCAGGTAACACTTCCAGCGACCTTGAAAATCGTGGTGTGTTCTCCCGCCGAAATATCGGCGGTCGCTGAAAGTGTTACCTGGCTGAATTCCCGGAAGTTATTTGAAAGTTGTTTACGCCAGGAGAAACTCGGGTCTCACATTGTCTATGTCCTCGAAAACTGAAAACTGTATTGTTGCAAAGGAATGACCAAAATACTATAACCATTCCTGCCGGATTAGCTGTAAAATGTCCTCTTTTAATAGAAGTTTGTATATTTTAAATTTTTTATGCTATGACTACGGCGCATTATTGTGCGTCATTATGTACTCATGACTGTGGCGCGTTATTCCACGTCGCCATATATGTCCTCACTTAACTAAAAATTGCATGTCACTCGCGAACAGGGAAAAATTTTCACTGTTTTTTACGATCTATACGAAAATTTTATGTCGCCGGCTTCCAGTTAGTTTTACTGCTGTTCTGTACTGAGCCTGTTCAGTATGTTCCTTCACTTTTCATAAAGTACTCTTAAGGCTTTTCATGCAACTTACTTGTATTTTTCCTCCTTTTGAATGCAAATAACTAATTCAAATTGTGAATGGCCGTACTAGTTGGCCCTGAGCTGTTCTTCCCGTCATTAGATGGCAGTACTTTTGCCACAATGATTTACCAGTTTGCTTTCCACTTCACGTACGCTACTCCGTGTTCTGCACTCGCTGGTGATACACTGCATCCTGCAATGGTCCACCACGGGGCTCCGGGTCACAGCACAAAGTGAAGTGCCCTGGTGTTCATTGCATATTTATTTACCGAGGCGACCATCCGTAGTAATGTCTGGTGTCACTTGGCCATTGACTGATGTTTTACCGCGCCTAGCCCGACCGCTGTTTTCTAAAATGTTATATGGAATTTCTTTTTTGCAGTGAACTTCTGCGTGTAAACACTATCATTAGCTCCGGTCTTTTGTTTAGTTTCAGTATAACATCGGATGATGAGCATGTAAGAGCCAGAAACGGCAGTGTTTTAGGTATTCAAAAATAAAAAGGACCTTACAACTGAAGCGGTATTTTCAACTTCTGCTAAAATACTATAAATTGTTTCATGATGAGCAGATTCCCAATGACTATTTACTTTCTGGTGGCGTCAATGATGTACCGGTAGTTGTTATGCCATGCCGCAGTGGTTCTCCAGGGGTGGACGTTTCCTGTGTCCTACTGGACGGCGTAGACTTAGTGCAACGAAAGCGGCATTTTTTTTTTCAAGCCATCTGACGACTAACAGCTAACGGGCCTTTTCAGGGTTACCTTTTCTTGATATGGCGGTATGTTTTTTGTTTTCCAGAACTTATTATTATCAGATAAATTGCTCACATTTTCTCCACCAGGGTATGGAATCATATCACACAAAAAAAGAATCACCCTCATATGAATTTATTTTTACCCTATATCTACCATAACCAGAAATGCTGTTGCGTGAACAGAGAATTCTTGGAAGCGCTGTCAGACACGTGCACACGTGAATACTAAAGTTCTGACAGTGTACTTGTGGAACGCAACATTGTATATAAATGAAGAAGAAACTGAACGTATTTGCTATATGTTACTATCGGAGGATGTTAAAATTTATTGGACAGCTATAATACGAAATGCAAGAGCACTAAAACGTCTGCTACTGCATTTGGAGAAAGTTAACCTGAAGCTGAATAGTGTAGAACAGGGGAAAAATATTATGGGAGTCAAACACTAGAATACACGGCATATTTTCAGAATGATATTGAGCATAGTACCTAAACAGATATCAAAAGATTACTACACGAATGAAAAGGATGGAGACAGTATCAACGAAAAGCAGAAAAATTAAAAAGAATATTTTTCAGGGGAGACAAAAACATATTATTAAATCAGGAAACACAGCGATGTAAGAACCAATTCACTTGACATCAGAATTTCAGTGCAGTATAACAAACAGTGTGTGAGACTGTACACGATTCACCGGTAAGTGAGACGTATAAAGCAAGGAATAGTCCAAACTGGATTACTAGAAGGAGATCTGAATTACTCTTCTCTCCATACAAATTCAGTGTCGTACCCATTCACAGTCCGGTTTTTTGCTGCCACACGAAAGTATTAAACAGTGCGAAATGCTGAGTCCCTACAGTAAAAAGATGAGGTGAGGGAATATGCCTATCCTCTCACTGTACAACTTCCAACGTCGAGAATGCTTTACTTAAACTTCCACACAGCTTTAAAATAGCAAAATATAGGCAACACCTAGGGGTCAAGTACTAAAGGGCGAGTGAATGGATTTCTTTAGTGCTAAAGACGCATAAAGAACCAATATGGCAGTGAGCATGCCTTAGTAAAAGGTTAGTCGTGTAAGCTTTAAATGTGACTCTATGATAAAATACATATCAGTAAATGTCAGTCACAATATTAAAACGTTTACATATAGTGACAGCTCCAAATGGAATGCTCACTTACGTCGCTATTTATAGTTAGAACATAACTGGATTCATTGCACCAATCTACAGCGCCCTATTTACGTGTATGGTGCGTTAATAACATGTTTTAATTTTATTTCTCAATTCAAATTTTTTTAAATTTTATTTATTAATTTATACTTTTAAAAAACTTATGTACATAAAACAAATTAGGTGATTGTAACTAAAAACACTGACTAATGTCTTACAGTTAAACGTAGTTGAAATTGTGTGAACTAACCAGTGACATCCCTTGTTGCTGCACACTTTGTAACTGAACATAGTTTTAAAGAATGCAAAATTGGAACAGTCAAGAGTGTTACCGTATGAGCAGTGGTACGTGAAAAGAGCGAAAAATCTTTCTGCTTTAAAACGCCCTCTCATGAGTTGAAAAAGTATAAAATGATGAAATATGCGAATTGCAAAATAAATTTAATAAATATTATCAGTGCATGATATATTTAAGATTGATATAGCGTCCACTAAAGCCAGCTGTGTTTTAATTGTAAATAGCGACCTCAGAGCGAACTGAACCTTCGATATGAATAGTCCATTTTTATATGTAGTGTTTTAATGTTTTAACCAACGTTTACGGACATGTTTTTATGACCGGTTCTCATTTACAACTTACACAACGGTACATTTGAATAAGGCATGCATGTTACCTTACTGTAACAGGTTCTTTGTATGTTCTTTAGCAATGAAAAAGGCCACACACTGACCGAAATCTGGAAATGCAATGAACATTATTTGTGACTGACTTATGCAACCTTTTACTACTTGAAGCAAATACTGTCATTAGACACAACTGCTTTCCATGATATCAAACCTTATTGACAGTGTTTTCGGAAGATACAGCTCTTCGGGTCGAAAATATATAAAAGTAAGAATTGTTCAGTCAAATGGAAGCTTCAAGTACCAGCTTTAAATGATGACTCGAGGTATATAGTAGACCCCCCCACCCCCCACCCCCCCAAAAAAAAATTGCTTCCGTAGAGATCGTGACGACAAGATTAGAGTAATTACTGAATGCACAGAGGCATTTAAACAGTCATTCTGCCCGCGTTCCATACATGAAGGGAACAGGAAAAAGTCCAAATGTACCATGGGACGTACCCTCTGCGACACACTTCACAGTGATTTGCAGAGTATGACCTCAGATGTAGATATAACTGTGTCACTGACGATCAATGAAATGAATATGCTTGGCAATACCTTCGACCATAGATACTAGTAGACTGGCCTTGCTGTGCAGAAGCTATAGGGCTGGTGTGGCTCCAACATAAACCACGTGACTGTTGGCAAAACGTGGCGGGATTTCAAATCAGCGGTCTGCCATCCTATGTTTGTATCGTATTTTACCCACATTTCTCAACTGACTGTCAAACGCTTCCTTTTTTATTTGCGAAAAATTATGGCAGAACTACATTTGACCTGGATTTGCCCACAGTATCATTTATAAAATCTAACAAATACATCGAACGCCCCTCTGGTGGGCAGCGGGACGAAATTACTATAAACTATCAGTTAAAGTAAAATGTCGTAAAAATTCTTTTAAACACTATGAGTGGGCTCGTGTCAAAACTTTAAATATTGGATTCGCCGCGTTTTGAGCTCTAGTCACTTTCTAAAAGAAAATGGGATATGGGAATTATGTCAACTATAGGTGCCAAAATTGTCGACTTTAGGAGCAGGTCCATTTTAGAGTATCAATTTTAGGTGCACTTCAAAGGTTCAGTTCCTACTATTTTTACGAAAGTTTAAACTATCAGTTAAAAAAAATGATATTTTAGATGAAAGGTGAGACTTTGAAGTTTCAGAAAATAATTTTGGAGCCTACATTTATTTAATAGTATTAGAAGGTAGAAAAAAATTCTCTTCAAGTGTCGACTATAGGTGCTCTTACCTTATTATAATCTCACTTGTATATACAAAAAGGCGCGTATGTGCAGATGGCTTAAAGTTTTTCCGTTTCAGGGCCTGTGTCCAAAGCTGCCTTCGGTTTTCATCCTTAGGGACCCCATGAGTAGGAACGAGAAACAGTTATATTTACTTCTGTAACCGAATTATCACAGATAGTTTCCAAAATTTAATATGAGTCTGACTTTACAGGCATCACTTTCAACACTTTAATTTACGTGATACTCTATTTCAAGTGTAAAAAACATATAAATGTCACTTCAGCAGATTTCAATAAACGCATCTGCACTATCATAGAAACACACGTGAAATGTAACGCCATTTTCCCCGACAAAACGCTGAGTACAGCCATAAGCGCAACACGAAACAACCATGTTTTGCCAACATTCACGTGACTTTAGCCCAGAGATGTTGGAGCCACGAAAATGACGTCAGGGGCCAGTCTATTATATTTATGGTCGAAGGGCAATACACAAGTTTTTTTACGTGTTTAGACAGTTCAAAGTACAATTTGCTTCGAATCATGTCCACTTACGTCATGGAGGATGTGTAAGAGATACACGCGTGTGATTTAAAACGTTTTTGAGGTACTGCAAAACTTTTTTTGATGTGAACATACGGGTAAACTGCCTCTGTTTGCACGTGGAAAGCCAGCACTTCGTGTCACTTTGTTCTCGTTCGGCCAGTGGCAGCGCGACAACAGCAGGCGTGTTTACGCTCCGTCGGGCTGGACGTGTGGCTGGCGGGGCCAGGCCGACATTTTGCGGTGAACGTCCTGCGGCGCCGATACTGCCGTTTCCTGCGACGCCGCGATAAGCGGGACTGCGCTTGTCACCCCGTGGGAGGTGCTGCGCTGCTGGCCGTCGTCCGGCGTGTAGCGGGTAGCCGATATCGCAGCGGCGTCGCGGGCCAACACACCGTCAGTTCCGGGTCTCCGTACCTTGACGTAGGGATTGTAGGTGGTATCCATCTACTGAATTACGAAGCTGGAGGTCACCGCGGATTGCATAAGCGTCTACGCCATTCTTTAGTTTCCTTCTCAATCATAAGGTTGGGTTATGGTACACTATCTGATTAGATGACACCTATGATGTAGGTAGCTGGCACAGTAGCTCAGCGTGTTTCGTCAGAGAGTTGGCTGCTCTGTGTAACAAAAAATACTGGATAATGTGTTCAACGATGAGTTTGAAGAGGTGTCCCGTGACGCCATCCCAGTACAAAATACGAGAGCAATGACGAACAAAATAATAAAAAAAGAAAAAACATGTCGCGTCCCGGCACAGCCTCACTATACCAGCATGAAGTAAGTGCGAAGTGCGTAGCGCAATCGGGACGTTAACGACAATGGGTTGGTTATAAATTGCTGTCAACCTTTATATCGGAGATGAGAGGGTGAGAATCCCCTTGGTTTGAAGCAAATAAGTTTCCTGAAAATAAGTTACAGAATTACAATAGGCAGAAAAGATTGGTTAGTTTCTATCAAGTTCATTCTCACACATACTTATGTGAGGAGTTGGACCATAAACCCCTTAGTAAGATTCAGTCTATTTATTTGGACTTGCTACTTCAGAGCTAATTGCCAGTACATATAAGAAACAAGTGCACTAAGTTATTTGATCAACAAGCCATACTTGGCAGTATCTGCCGCTTATCTTGTCACTACGTCCTGGTGGACTATTTCTTTACCGAGCGGGGTGGCGCAGTGGTTAGACACTGGACTCGCATTCGGGAGGACGACGGTTCAATCCCGCGTCCGGCCATCCTGATTTAGGTTTTCCGTGATTTCCCTAAATCACTCCAGGCAAATGCCGGGATGGTTCCTCTGAA
Organism: Schistocerca cancellata; assembly: GCF_023864275.1. Classification (NCBI taxonomy): domain Eukaryota; kingdom Metazoa; phylum Arthropoda; class Insecta; order Orthoptera; family Acrididae; genus Schistocerca; species Schistocerca cancellata. The sequence goes on from NC_064628.1 coordinate 160,270,577, forward strand.
AGGGCACGGCCGACTTCCTTCCCAATCCTTCCCTAATCCGATGAGACCGATGACCACGCTGTCTGATCTCCTTCCCCAAACCAACCAACCAACCAACCAACTATTTCTTAATGTCGGCTCGCTGTTTGCCTATGGAGCCTGGACTCTTATTATGGTCACAAAAGCAAGAATAAAAATTAAAATTTTATATCGTCACAACAAACAGAGGGAAAGAAGGTGGGGTTGGTGGGAGGAGAGCTTCTTTAAATTGTAATCAAAATTTTGTGTAAACGTCATCAGCAACTGTGGCCAAAGACTTCCTGCATAAGAAGTCACTCTCGTTCTACCAACAGCCTTGTCAAAGATAACAGAGGCACGCGGGGTAGCCGCGCGGTCTTAGGCGCGGTTCCCCCTGGCGGGGGCTGGAGTCCTCCCTCGGGCATGGGTGAGTGTGTCGTCCTTAGCGTAAGTTAATTTAATTTAGATTAGGTACAGTGTAAGCTTAGGGACCGACTGCAGTTTGGTCCCATAAGACCTTACCACAAATTTCCAGAGATAGCAGATCAGTGGCCAGAGTTTCACGGCACTCTCTGCCCCTGGGTTGCGAAACAGCTGTAAAAGGCAGACAAATTAGCAATGATCAACATCGTGAGGATGCAGAAGGCAGTGGAAACCGCTGCATTAAAGACACATAATATGTGTCGGCAGGAAATGTGATCTGTAACTCAGAAAGTGTGATGATGCTCTCTCCATTGCAGAAAGATTCCGGATTAGTCTCCCTTTCAGATATCCGAGAGGCGACTGGCAAGGAGGACGTGGCTATGAGAAAAAGACTGAACAATCAAAGGCGGGTTGACATGCTACAAGTTGGAGGATGCGAAGTCAGAAGTCTAAACGTGGTAGAGAAGCTAGACAGTACAATGACTCAGTTTAGATATTGTGGCGGTCAGTGAAATGAAATGGAAAAGCGAAGGACTCTTGGTCAGACGAGTATAGCGTAGCAGAAAACCGTATAACGGGAATAGGATTCATTATGAATAGGACAGTAGGGCAGAGAGGTGTTACAGTAAACAGTTTAGTGATAAGGTTGTTTTCATCAGAATCGCCAGGAAACCAACACCGACAACACTAGTTCAAGTATGCATTCCTACGTTGCAAGTAGAGGGTGAAGAGATAAAGAAAGTATATGAAGATATTGAACGGGAAATTCAGTACGTAAAGGAAGATGGTAACCTAGCAGTCGTAGGAGATTGGAATGTGGTTGTAGGGAAGGGGTAGAAGAAAGGGTTACGGGAGATTATGGGCTTGGTGTTAGGAATGGGAGGGGAGACTAATTGAGTTCCGCAATAAATTTGGTATGCTTATAATAGGCCGGGATATACGGGAAGATTTCCGAAATCAGATATTGGATTGTAAGGCTTACCCAGGAGTAGATATAGACTCAGATCACAGTTTAATAATGATGAAGAGCAGGCAGAATTTTAACAGAATGATTCAAATGGCTCTGAGCACTATGGGACTTAACTTCTGAGGTCATCAGTCCGCTAGAACTTAGAACTACTTAAACCTAACCAACCTAAGGACATCACACACATCAATGACCGAGGCAGGTTTCGAACCTGCGACCGTAGCGGTCGCGCGGTTCCAGACTGTAGCGCCTAGAACCGCTCGGCCACTCCCGAATTTTAACAGATTAGTCAGGAAAATCAATGTGCAGAGAAGTGGGATACGGAAATACTAAGGAATGAAGAGATACACTTGAGGTTCTCTAAGGATATAGATACTGCGAGAATGAATAGCTCAGCAGGCATTTCAGTTGAAGAGGAATGGACATCTCTAAAATGTGTAGTCACAGAAGTTGGAAAGAAAACCGTGGGTACAAGGAAGGTGACTGCGAGGAAGCCATGGTTGTGAGAGGAAATACTTCAGGTGATCGACGAAAAAACTAAACACAAAAATGATTAGGGATATTCAAGAATACGGAAATAAGTCACTTAGGAACGAAGTAAATAGGGATTGCAGGGAAGCTAAGGCGAAATGGCTACATGAATAGTGTGAATTAGTCGGAAAAAGAAATGATTGACAGAAGGAGTGACTCAGTGATACAGGAGTGACTGAGTGATACAGTAAAGTCAAAACAACCATCGGTGACATTAAAGCAAAGGCGGAAACATTATGAGTGTAATGGGAATTCTACTGTTCAATGCAGTGGAGAGAGCCGATACGTGGAAAGAGTGCAGTGGAAGCCACTGTGAGGGGAAGGACTTGTCTGATGACGTGACAGAGGAAGAAACAGGAGTCGTTACAGAAGAGATAGTGAATCCAGTATTAGAAATTAAGACCTTCGGAAGACTTAAAAATCAAATAAGGCAGAAGGGACAGATAACAATGCGTCGGAATTTCTAAAATCATTACGGGAAGTGGCAACAAAAGGACTATACAAGTTGTTGTGTAGAATGTATGAGACTGAATTTCGAAGACAGCAACAGCTGACGAGTGCGAGAATTATTGCACAATCAGTTTAACAGCTCTTACATCCAAGTTTCTAGGAAGAATAATATACAGATATTTGAGGATGCGTTAGATGCGAGCAGTTTGACTTTAGGAAAGATAAAGGCACCAGAGAGGCAATTTTGACATTGTGGTTGATAATGGAAACAAAACTAAAGAAAAATCAAGACACCTTCAAACGATTTGTAGACCGGGAAAAAGCGTTCGTCATTGTAAAATGGTGCAGTATCTTCGAAATTCTGAGAAAAACAGGGGTATGCTACAGGGAAAGGTGGGTAGTACACAATACCTACAAGAACCAAGAGGAAACAATAAGAGTGGAAGAGCTACAAGGAAGTGTACGGATTAAAAAGTGTGTGAGATAAGGATGCAGTCTGTCGCCCCGCTGTTCAATTTATACGTGGAAGAAGCAATGACGGAAATGAAAGAAGGGTCGCGTGTGGGATTAAAATTCAAGGTGAGGGGATTTCATTGTTAAGATTCGCTGATGACATTGCAAATCTCAGTGAAATTGAAGAAGAATTACAGAACTTTTTTTGAATGGAATGAACAGTGTAATGAGTACAGAATTTGGACTGAGCGTGAATCGGGGGAAGACGAAAGTAGTGAGAAGTAGCATAAATGAGAGCAGCGAGAAACTTCGCATCGTAATTGGTGACCACGAAACCGATCTGGCTAGCTGGGTGGACATAGCAAACTTCACTGACGCTGCCAAAGATGCCGACCCCTGCGTCTTCGAGACTGCCGACGCGCGCCCGCGGGCGCGAACTGCGGTGGGAACGACACGTGACGGGAGTGGATATAAGGCGGCGGCCCGCCTTCAGGAGTCCCCTCCCCCCTCTTTCCATCCCGTTTTCTCCCCGCCAAACCTCTCCCTACCTCCCTTCTGCCCCCCCCCCCCGATTCCTTTTGTATTCCCCTCCTCTGCCTTCCCCACTCCCTGTCGCGTCTGCCCAACCCCCCCCCCTCTTATGGGTCCTCATCCTCCATCGGCTGGTTTCACCACCCCCCCCCCCCCCGCCTTCGCTTTTCCACTCCTTCCACCCTTTTTTATTTTGCCCCCACCTGCTCTCGGCTGTGGTATGTCACATTTGCCTACTTTTTAGTACAGTGTACCAGTCCAATGTTCAGTGTTGTTCGTCTTTCTAGTGTTGCGAACAGAAACCATGCTGTCGCTGGGTGTGAATTTTATGTCTTTTGCGAGCAGAAACCAGGCAGTCGCCGTGTTTTTTAATTGTCTGTCTATTATTTTACCTGTCTGCTTCGTATGTATTTTATTAGCATCACCATCAGTTTGTTTTATGTTTTAAGTTCCACGATTTTTTCGCCATGTTCCTATTTAAGTCTCCGATTTTATCGCCTGTTTTTATTATTTATTCCCTTCATCTTTTTAAAACAAAGTCTGTCTGCTGAAGAGCGACATACTAAGCTGCTACCAGCCCGCCCCCTTTGGGAGGAATCGAAATCAATAAAGAAGAAAAAAAAAACTTCAGGAGCTCAGTTCGTCAGAGCGCCTGACGATGGCGACATGTCTGATAGCCGAAATATTGTGCCCATTGGACACTATAAACTGGCAGTACACCCGTGCACTCTTCGATCAGAACGACAGTACATTTATTTAGACATCAGGGAATAAATTCTATGATACTAGAGGGACCTATAGAGGGTAAAAAACGGTAGAGGAAGACAGAGATTGGGATACAGCCAGCAAATAAGTGAGAATATAGATTGCAAATCCTACTGAGACGAAAAGGTTGGCACAGGAGAGGAACTCGTGGTGGGTCGCATCAAAACAGTCACAAGACTGATGACTCAAAAAACATCTTATCAAATTATTTGGACACCCTCATACGGAATTGATGGCTAATCGCATACCCACCAGTACATAAGAAGTCGGAGAGTGTTGTGTTGTCACTGGAGAAGCAGTAACAGCAGAAGTGGTAGGTCAGAACAGCTCATTGATATCGAGCTTTTCACTGGATGTTACCTGAGTAACAAGTCCATCAGGGACATTTCAACGCTTCTAAGGGTGCCGAAGTCGAGTGTTGGTGACGTGAGTGTGAGACGGAAACTCGAAAGAACAGTCACAGGCAAACTACCACCAGACCGACCTCTGTATACTGGACAGGGACCGCCGAGCACTGTGCAGAGTGGTTGTAGAAAAGCTCACAAAATCAGCAGGTAAATCACGCGTGAGTTCCAAAGTGCTACCAGCAGTCTAACTAGCAGAAAGGCTGAGTATTTTCAATTAAGAGAGTAGTGTAAAATGGTAGTAGCAGCTCCTCACCAGAAACACAATTCTGTAGTCAGTGCTAAGCGGCGCTCAGGGTGCTATAAAGAGCGACGCCTCAGGGCAGTGAATGAGTGGACCGATCTGGGGCGACGAAGCACGCCTTACCCGCATTCATGACGCGCCAAAGTATTGCTTGGTCGGCGCCATGAAAATCTTCGTCGCCCAACCTTAGTTGCGAGTCAGTTGTATGCTAAGTTTAAATTAGAACGTGGTTACTGACATGAAACCTTGCTTTTCTTTCTTGTAATTGCCGTGTGCAATATGTTGTACTGAACGAAGAGCAGTGGTCTGTGGGAGTGGATACAGTGACAAGTAGAACTGCACGCAGTAACTCCATGGCGCCCTAAGGAATGAACAAGCAGAAGCTGACCACTTCGTGTGGCACGAAAATCAAATTATTACTATATGTCTGTTATTCAAGTTCTGTTAGCTCTTCGAGCAGCACTCATATCACAAGATTTCGTGCACGTGTCGTTTCACACGCAGTATCGAATACTGCATGAACTGCTATCACCTTTCTGTAGCGTCCGATGTGGGTGCTTGGGAATCTACATATTGCGTTTTATAAAAGTATGCAGTTTCAAAACCAAGGCACATAGAAAATTTATAAAAGAAAACACGTCGTTGTTGGTATGGTTCGTAAAATTAAACGTTATATAATGACATATCGGAAGATAAAGCTTTCATGATCTCTAACTGCTACGTCTACATCTACGTGATAACTCTGCTATTCACAATTGTCTGGCAGAGAGTTCAGTGAACCACCTTCAAGTTGTCTCTCTACCGTTCCATTCTCGAACGGCGCGGGGGAAAAACGAGTACTTAACATTTTCTGTGCTAGCCCTGATTTCTCTTATTTTATCGTGATTATCATCTCTCCCTATGTAGGGGGTGCCAACAGGATTATTTTGCAATCAGAGGAGAAAACTGGTGATTGTAATTTCATGAGAAGATCCCGTCGCAACGAAAAAAGTTTATGTTTTAATGATTGCCACTCCAATTCACGTACCATGTCTGTGGCACTATCTCCCCTATTTCGCGATAATACAAAAACGAGCCGCCCTTCTTTGAACTTTTTCAATATCATCCGTCAGTCCTAACTGATACGGATCCCACGCCGCACAGTAATACTCCAGAACAGGGCGGACAACTGTTGTGTAAGCAGTCTCTTTAGTGGATCTGTTGCACCTTCTAAGTGTTTAGCCAATGAATCGCAGTCTTTGGTTTGCTCTACCCACAACATTATCTGAGTGATCGTTCCAATTTAGGTTATTTGTAATTGTAATAGCTAAGTATTTGGTTGAATTTACAGACTTCAGATTTTTGTGACTTAGTGTTTAATCAAAATTTAGCGGATTTCTTTTAGTACTTATGTGAATAACTTCACACTTTTCTTTATTCAGGATCAATTGCCACTTTTCGCACCACACAGATATCTTATCTAAACCATTTTGCAATTCATTTTGGTCATTTGATGACTTTACAAGACGGTAAATGACAGAAGTATCTGCAAATAATCTAATAGGACTTCTCAGATTATCTCCTATGTCGTTAATGTAGATCAGGAACAATAGAGGGCCTATAACACTTCCTTGGGGAACGCCGGATATTACTTCTGTTTTACTCGATGACTTTCCGTCTATTACTACGAACTGCGACCTTTCCGACAGGAAATCCCGAATCCAGTCGCACAACTGAGGCGATATTTCATTAGAAGACGCTTGTGAGGATAGGTGTCGAAAGCCTTCTGAAAATCTAAAAATATGGAGTCAATTTGACACCTCCTCTCAATTGCACTCATCACTTTATGAGTATAAACAGCTAGTTGTGTTCCGCAAGAACGAAATTTTCTGAATCCGTGCTGACTATGTGTCAGTAAAACGTTTATTATGTTCGAATACAGTATAAGTTCCAAAACCCTTCTGAAAATCGCTGTTAGTGATACGGGCCTGTAATTCAGCGGATTACTCCTATTTCCCTGTTTGGGTATTGGTTTGACTTGAGCAACTTTCCAGTCTTTAGGTGCGGAACTTTCTGGGAGCGAGCGATTGTATATAATTGCTAAATATGGGGCTATTGCATCTGTATACTCTGAAAGGAACCTGACTGGTATACTATCTGGACCGGAAGCCTTGCCTTGATTAAGTGATTTAAGCTGCTTTCGTACACCGCGGATTTCTACTTCTATGTTCCTCATGTTGGCAGTTGTTCTTGACTGGAATTCAGGAATATTTACTTCGTGTTCTTTGGTGAAGGAGTTTCGGAAAACCGAGTTTAACTGCTTTGGTGGCACTGTCATCAGTGACCACCGTTGTTATCGTGCAGTGAAGGCATTGGTTGGTTGGTTGGATTAAAGGAGGGGGGAAGGGACCAAACTACGAGATCATCAGTCAATTGTTCCGAAAAAACAATGCCACAAGTGTGAGAATAAAACAAACGAGACACAACTAAAAACGGAATGAAGGGAAAAATCACAAGAACGATGAAGGGCAACCAACATGTAAATGGACAAAAGGGGACAAGAAAACGCAGAAACGCAAGGAACGGGATGAAGACATTAAAACAACAAAGCAAATTACCATGGCTGGCTGACCATGAGAATAAAAAAAGAAGCCAGCCACTCTGCAACACATTAGAACTAGGGTGGAGGACACAGAAGCACAATGGACATGCGCTAAAACTTAGATCAAATGATAAAACCCACCCTCAGGAATAAAACGTTAAACTACACTCCTGGAAATTGAAATAAGAACACCGTGAATTCATTGTCCCAGGAAGGGGAAACTTTATTGACACATTCCTGGGGTCAGATACATCACATGATCACACTGACAGAACCACAGGCACATAGACACAGGCAACAGAGCATGCACAATGTCGGCACTAGTACAGTGTATATCCACCTTTCGCAGCAATGCAGGCTGCTATTCTCCCATGGAGACGATCGTAGAGATGCTGGATGTAGTCCTGTGGAACGGCTTGCCATGCCATTTCCACCTGGCGCCTCAGTTGGACCAGCGTTCGTGCTGGACGTGCAGACCGCGTGAGACGACGCTTCATCCAGTCCCAAACATGCTCAATGGGGGACAGATCCGGAGATCTTGCTGGCCAGGGTAGTTGACTTACACCTTCTAGAGCACGTTGGGTGGCACGGGATACATGCGGACGTGCATTGTCCAGTTGGAACAGCAAGTTCCCTTGCCGGTCTAGGAATGGTAGAACGATGGGTTCGATGACGGTTTGGATGTACCGTGCACTATTCAGTGTCCCCTCGACGATCACCAGTGGTGTACGGCCAGTGTAGGAGATCGCTCCCCACACCATGATGCCGGGTGTTGGCCCTGTGTGCCTCGGCCGTATGCAGTCCTGATTGTGGCGCTCACCTGCACGGCGCCAAACACGCATACGACCATCATTGGCACCCAGGCAGAAGCGACTCTCATCGCTGAAGACGACACGTCTCCATTCGTCCCTCCATTCACGCCTGTCGCGACACCACTGGAGGCGGGCTGCACGATGTTGGGGCGTGAGCGGAAGACGGCCTAACGGTGTGCGGGACCGTAGCCCAGCTTCATGGAGACGGTTGCGAATGGTCCTCGCCGGTACCCCAGCAGCAACAGTGTCCCTAATTTGCTGGGAAGTGGTGGTGCGGTCCCCTACGGCACTGCGTAGGATCCTACGGTCTTGGCGTGCATCCGTGCGTCGCTGCGGTCCGGTCCCAGGTCGACGGGCACGTGCACCTTCCGCCGACCACTGGCGACAACATCGATGTACTGTGGAGACCTCACGCCCCACGTGTTGAGCAATTCGGCGGTACGTCCACCCGGCCTCCCGCATGCCCACTATACGCCCTCGCTCAAAGTCAGTCAACTGCACATACGGTTCACGTCCACGCTGTCGCGGCATGCTACCAGCGTTAAAGACTGCGATGGAGCTCCGTATGCCACGGCAAACTGGCTGACACTGACGGCGGCGGTGCACAAATGCTGCGCAGCTAGCGCCATTCGACGGCCAACACCGCGGTTCCTGGTGTGTCCTCTGTGCCGTGCGTGTGGTCATTGCTTGTGCAGCCCTCTCGCAGTGTCCGGAGCAAGTATGGTGGGTCTGACACACCGGTGTCAATGTGTTCTTTTTTCCATTTCCAGGAGTGTATATCAGCCGATGAGGCGTTATCAGATAAAATTAGCGGCAACGAGTCCGGTAACCCATGGTTTCGTCTCTGGGCAGTCAAAGCGGGACAGTGCACCAGAATGCCACTGTCAACGGGCGCCGCTCAGACACTCAGGCGGATCTGCACGGCGCAGGGGGTAATTGTGGGTCGCCCAAGCGTGGCCAATGCGGGAACAGCAGAGGACAACTCATTCCCCGCGAGAGACCTGGATGGAAGTCTTCCACACATTCGTAGTCACCTTAACGACACGCAGTTTGTTGTGTGTACTGCTATGCCATATAGACTCTCAAAGCCGAAAAACCCTGTTGCGTAAATCAGAATGCAGGTCAGGTTCAGGGAAGCCCATCTCCAGAAGCGGTTTCCGCGTGGCCTGTTTGTCCAGCCTGTCGGCACTTTTGTTCCCTGAGTTGCCGACATGTCCTGGAGTCCACACAAACACCACCAAACGACGGGACCGACCCACAGCATAGATGGACTCCTGGATGGACGCTACCAAAGGATGGTGAGGTCTATAGCTTGTAAGCTTGTCAAGGAGTCAGTACACAGAAGAAACGATTCCCCAGGGCGTGAACGAGAGATGGCCACCAGCTCTGCAGTGAATACACTGCAGCCATTGGGGAAGGAATGCTGTTCAAAATGGCCTCTGTGGATGTAGGCGAAGCCAACATGGCCATCACACCAGCCATCGAGCCGTCGGTGTAAACCAATTCAAAGCCCCGGAACACGTCAAGAAGCGAAAGGTAGTGACAGCGGAGAGCAGGAGGAGTAACTGAGTCCTTAGGGTCATTCGAAAGGTCCAGACGAATCTGCGGCCTAGGTGTACACCATGGAGGTGTATGTGGACGGACCTGGATGGGAGGTGGTAAAGGGAAGGACTCCAGTTCACAGAGAAGGGATCGCATGCAAACAGCAATCGTTAGCCCTGACCTGTGCCGCCGATACGGGAGATGAACTGGCGGGGGTGGAAAAAGGAGATGGTAATTCAGATGCTCAGGAGAACTACGAAAGTGTGCAATGTAACTGGCGAGTAGTTGTGCACGTCGGATCCGCAATGGACACTGGTCACTGGACTCGCTCTGAAAGCTGCCGCCGCTAGGCGAACGCCACAGTTGTGCACTTGGTCGAGTACACTCAACGCTGAGGGCGCCGCCGAATCAGAAACCAGATTCCCATAGTCAAGGCGGGATTGAACAAGGGCTTTGTAGAGCTGTAGCAGAGTAGAGCGATCTGCACCCTAGTTGGTGTTGCTCAGGTAGCGGAGGGCATTGAGCTGCTGCCAGCACTTCCGCTTATGCTGACGAAGGTGAGGTAGCCAAGTCAATCGGGCGTCGCAAACCAGTCCTAAGAATCTATGTGTCAAGAAGGTAAAGTTCTGGTTCCGGATGAATGGTACGACGCCGACAGAAGTGCATGACACACGATTTAGTGGCCAAAACTGGAAGCCCTGGGCGAGAGCCCATGACTGCGCCTTGTGGATGGGTCCCTGTAGGCGCCGCTCAGCAACACCATTACTGGTGGAGCAGTGCAAAATGCAGAAGCCGTCTGCATACAGGGAGGGTGAGACGAACGGCCCAACAGCTGCTGCTAGACTGTTAATGGCCACTAAAAATAGTGATACACCAATTCAGAGCCCTGTGGGGTTCCATTCTCCTCAATACGGGGGAACTATGGGAGGCACCAACTTGGTCGCGGAAAGTACAGGGCGACAGGAAATTCTGGACAAAAATCCGGAGCGGCCACGGGAACCCCAGCCGTATAATGTGGCAAGAATATGATGTCGCCAGGTGATGTCATACGCTTTGCACGGACAAAAAAAGACGGCAAACAGGTGTTGGCGTCTGGAGAAGGCTGTTCGGATGGCAGACTCAAGGGACACAAGATTATCAGTGGTAGAACACCCCTGGCGGAAGCCGCCATAACATGGAGCCATACATTCTAGCAGCTTACAAACAACGTTGGTGAGGCTGATGGACCGATAGCTACTCACATCAAGCGGGTTTTTTTGCTCTCCCGCCATTGCGATGGAAAGATGCCGTCACACCAGATCCGGTTGAAGATGATGAGGAGATGGCACTTGTAGTCAGACGAGAGATGTTTAATCATTTGACTGTGGATCTGATATGCACAGAAACTGTGTCGGGACAATGTGCAAGTGCGCTGAAGAGCTCCCAGTCCGTAAATGGGACGTTATAGGGTTCACTGTGGCGTGTAGTGAACGAGAGAACTTTCGTTTCCATCTGCCGTTTGAGGGTGCGAATGGCAGAGTCTCGGCCATAGTGCTCAGCCAAGTGCTCGGCAATCGCTTTTGCGTCGGTACATAGCACGCCATTGATGGTAACGCCAGGGACAACTGTTGGCATCTGGTACCGAAAAAGATGTCTGATCTTCGTCCAGATTTGGGAAGGTGATGTATGGCACCCAAAAGTCGACATGTACCTCTCCCAACACTCTTGTTCCTGTCGTTTTGTGAGCTGGCGTACACGGACAAGGAGCCGCTTAAAGGCTATCAGATACTTTAGAAAAGGGTGCCGCTTATGTCGCTGTAGAGCACGCCGACGCTCCTTAATTGCCTCAGCGACTTCCGGCGACTACCAAGTGACTGTCTTTCACCAAAGGGCACGCTAAAGAGCGAGGGATCGCGTTTTCTGCCGCATAAACGATTGTTGTAGTCACCTGCTCAACCAACATATCGATGTTACCATGTGGGGGAAACTCATCGGTGACATCAGAGGTGAAGGCTTCCCAGTCTGGCTTGTTTAAAGCCCATTTGAGCAGGTGTCCGTGGCCCTGACGCCGGGGCAGTGACAGGAAGATGGGGAATTTCTCACTACCACACAGGTCGTCATGTGCTCTCCAGTCAATAGATGGGAGAAGCCCTGGGCTGCAAATTGATATATCAATGGCCGAATTAGTACCTCGAGGGACGCTGAAATGTGTGGCTGCCCCAGTATTTCAGAGACAGAGGTCGAGTTGTGACAATAAATTTTCGACATTTCTGCCTCAGCCAGTAAGCACGGTGCCACCCCACAAGGGGTTACAGGCATTAAAATCTCCCAAAAGTAGGAAAGGTTTAGGGGATTGACAAATCAGTGCAGCTGGTACATTTAGGGATACTGCACCATCTGGAGGAAGATATACATTGCAGACAGTGATTTCCTGCGTCTTCCATATTCTGACAGCCACAACTGCAAGAGGGGTTTGAAGGGCACAGTTTCACTACTGACTGAGTTTAGGACATAAACGTAAACTCCACCTGACACTCGATTATAATCGCTACGGTTCCTGTAATATCCCTTATAGCCATGGAGGGCAGTGGTCCACATTGCCGGGAACCAGATTTCCTGGAGAGCAATGCAGAAAACAGGTATGAAGCTTAACAGTTGCCGTAGCTCATCCAGGCAATGGAAAAAAAACCGTCACAATTCCACTGGACGATGACATCATCGTGAGACTGGGAAGGCATGGAACATTCAATGAGGCATAGTTTGCGCCTCAGGGTCACCTGCTGCTACCGACTTTTTGCCTGAGCAGCCTATATCCATTGTGTCAGTGGACGCCAGAATCTCCACCCCATCCTCAGACCCAGAGCTTGTAGGTAGTGTTGGTGTTGGTGCCACCTCAAGTTCCTTGGGGGTCTTCTTTTTCGATTTCTCGCGCTGTTCCTTGGGTTTCCCTGGCTGGCAGGGCTTCACTGAATGAGTCTCCAAGACTGAGGATGAGCGTGAAGCCCAATGACCAGCTGCTTTTGGGCTCTTCAGCCACTGGTCGGTGTCATCTTTCCCACTATCAGAAACCTGGGAAGGGAATGACCCAAGGGACCCCTTCCTAGCGAGAGGAGCTGAAGAAGCCTTACGCTTCTCTGGCTCAGAAGTGGGGACTAAAATCTCCGCTGGTTGGGGGAGTGTGGGGGGGGGGGTTGTTGCTCCCAAAATAGGTGGAGCGGGAGCAACAGGGAGGGAAGTGCCCCCCACTGTCGAGGGTCAGGTGTAGTCTTGTGGTTCTGGTTTCGGCTGAACTTATTTCCGGCTTTAGCCAGCTTTCTGTACCTATAACTATTCGAGCTTCAGTGCTCTCTATTACGGCTTGGAGATCTGGTTCCAAGACAGCTACGAAAATTTACAACTACAATACCGATCGTTTCTACAGCTACCTTTGCGTCTGCTGATTCTGTAAGCGATAAAATTCGGACAGTACATCTGGAGATTGTGGCGAAGCCATTACACAAGTAAATCAGGGCAGTATAGTTACGAACGCGGTGTGGCCTCGTCGCCAACTGTTGTGGATTGGCAAGACAGCCAACCCACTATAAGGAAGCCGAAAGGCACGCGTTTAAACTCACGCAGGCTGGCGTGAGGTCTGGAACAGGACAAGGAATTGAGACTAGCAAAAAACGTACGTATCTTCTGGAATGCTTAACTTTAATCCATAATTGGTGAACATCGCTCTTGACGGTACATGTTTTACAGCATCAATAGTAACTGGTAATGGCGCCTTGCTAGGTCGTAGCAAATGACGTAGCTGAAGGCTATGCTAACTATCGTCTCGGCTTATGAGAGCGTAATTAGTCAGTGAACCATCGCTAGCAAAGTCGGCTGTACAACTGGGGCGAGTGCTAGGAAGTGTCTCTAGACCTGCCGTGTGGCGGCGCTCGGTCTGCAATCACTGATAGTGGCGACATGCGGGACCGACGTATACTAACGGACCGCGGCCGATTTAAAGGCTACCACCTAGCAAGTGTGGTGTCTGGCGGTGACACCACAACCTTACTGTGTTTTACCTGCATCTTTTAGACGGACGCCCTTTCTGTGGTTTCCTGAGACCGTCTAACCTATAAAACCGCCCAGTCCCTTCCACACAGCCCTCGCTACCCGTGTAGCTGCTTCCTGTGTTTAGTGGTCTCCTGACCTATTAAGCGGAACCTGGAAAACCACCACCCGATCGTGCAAGTCAAGGAATCTGCCGGCTACACAGTCACAGAACCGTCTGAGCCTCTGATTCAGATCCTCCACTCGGCTCTGTACCAAAGGACCACAGTCGGCTCTGTCGACGATGGTGCAGATGGTTAGCTCCGCCTTAATCTCGGAAGCAAGGCTGGCAGTCTTTACCATTTCTGCTAGCCACCCGAAACCAGAGAGAATCTCCTCCTATCAAAAGCGACACACGTCATTGGTACCGACATGGGCTACCACCAACAGCTGCTTGCACTCTGTACTCTTCATTGCATCCGGAAGCACCGTTTCCACATCCGGAATGACTCCCCCCGGTATGCACACGGAGTGCACACTGGCTTCCATCCTCTCCTTGGCAGCCAGGTTCCTAAGGGGCCGCATTACGTGAATATTTTGGAGCTTCCAACTACCAGCAGATTCACTATCTGTGAATGTTCAGACCTTGGGGGCTGTGAAAATTCCTCTGGAACAGGGTAGACGACTGCATCGGCTCAGAGACTTCGTCAGCCACTGATAACGCCCGAAACCTGTTAGTCAAACGAACCAGGGAGGCCTACGACGGCCGGCCACGGCCTAGGTGCTTCAGTCCGGAACCGCGCGTACCTGATCGAGCCCAAGAACAGTTAGAACCTAAATTTGGTGAATACCAAGCAGGCTTTAGACCAAACAGAACCTGTACAGAACAAATTCGTAATTTAAAACTAATCCTTGGTCGCCAACGAATTTCTAGCAACAACATTGTACGTACATCTGAGGATTTAAAAAAGGCCCCCGACTCAGTTGATCATGAATTTCTTTCCCCAAAATATTAATGGAACAAGGGACGGATAATAATACTCTAATCCTGGTAAGCAAACTTTAACAGACACTAGCTCTAAAGTTAAATTCGCGGGAGAAATTTCTGACCCATTTGATACACTGAAGTGACAAAAAACTGGTATAGGCATGCGTATTCAAATACAGACAGAATACAGGCAGAATACGGCGCGGCGGTCGGCAACGCCTGTATAAGACAACAAGTGCCTGGCGCAGTTGTTGGATCGGTTACTACAGCTAAAATGTCAGGTTATCATGATTTAAGCGAGTGTGAGCGTGGTGTTATAGTCGTCGAATGAGTGGTGAACGCTAGATGTCATCAGGAGTGAATGGTCCAACACTCTAGTACGGAGGAGGTGAATCAGCATGAAATGTACCCTGTCATAAACAAACGTCGTGAGGCAATAGTTTGTGAGGAATAACATTCCTCAAATGGACTGGCTCGCCGATGGTCCTGACCTGAACCCAATAAAATACGTTTTGGGTGAGCTAGAACGCTGACCAGCGTTCAGCATCACTATCCTCTCTGGCTTCAGCATTTGAGGAGGCGCGGGCTGTCAGACATTCCGGCACCTCACTTAAATTGGCCCGAGCAGAGTTCAAGCCGTCATAAGAGTGAAGGGTGGACACACCTCATATTAATGTCCACCAAAAGGTGTCTGACTATTTTCTGTCAACTACCACACACCAAGCTTTGAGAGTAAGCTTTCCCACGAAAAAAAAAGAATCTATGGACTAGGATGTAGGTAAAACATAAAAGCCGTTCCACAGACAGCCAAGGTCATCTCCAAAGTTAGGCTGCCACTGTGCTGTGAAGAGTATGCTTGATTCAAACTTTCTGACCGATTAAAGTGAGGGCGTATTTGCAGCGGTAATAGGCAAGCGAAAGAGACATGATTTTCAGATGTAATGTGTGTAACTTCTCTTTCCTCCTTTCTCTTTTTCTTTCTAGATAGCAAAATTCGCCCATATCTTCACCTTTTGCAAAGTATAACATTTAGCCATGAATATTCACTGTTACATCAGTGCGTATTTTACTCATCAGCTGGCATGAGTTCCATTTCTTTAAGCATCCAATTCAGTTCCTGTTCACACTCGGCATCCACTGCTGTCATCAGCTATCCGTATCGCGCTGACTTTATGTCCGTGACGAACTCGTATAACATTTAAGTGGTGACTACTCCAATCTGCTTCGCATAAAGAAAATGGATCACCCTTATTCTTACATCCCTGTAGTTGATGTGACACTACCAGTGAATAAAAATTATTCAACTCATATCACTAAACGCCTTCTCCAAATATACACTAGTGGCCATTAAAATTGCTGCACCACGAAGATGACGTGCTACAGACGCGAAATTTAACCGACAGGAAGAAGATGCTGCGATTTGGAAATGATTAGCTTTTCAGAGCATTCACACAAGGTTGGCGCCGGTGGTGACACCTACAACGTGCTGACATGAGGAAAGTTTCCAACCGATTTCTCGTACACAAACAGCAGTTGACCGGCGTTGCCTGGTGAAACGTTGTTGTGATACCTCGTGTAAGGAGGACAAATGCGTACCATCACGTTTCCGACTTTCATAAATGTCGGATTGTAGCCTATCGCGATTGCGGTTTATCACGTTGGTCGAGATCCAATGACTGTTAGCAGAATATGGAATCAGTGGGTTCAGGAGGGTAATACGGAACGCGGTGCTGGATCCCAACGGCCTTGTATCACTAGCAGTCGAGATGACAGGCATCTTATCCGCATGGCTGTAACGGATCGTGCAGCCACGTCTCGATCCCTGAGTCAACAGATGGGGACGTTTGCAAGACAACAACCATCTGCACCAACAATTCGACGACGTTTGGAGCAGCAATGACTATCAGCTCGGAGACCATGGCTGCGGTTACCCTTGACATTGCATCACAGACAGGAGCGCCTGTGATGGTGTATTTAAATACGAACCTGGTTGCACGAATGACAAAACGTCAATTTTCCGGATGAATCGAGTTTCTGTTTACAGCAGCATGATGGTCGCATCCGTATTTGGCGACATCGTGGTGAACGCACATTGGAAGTGTGTATTAGTCATTGTCATACTGGCGTATCACCCGGCGTGATGGTATGGGGTGCCATTCGATCCCTGCGAAACCCTACATTTCGGCAGGATAATGCACGACCGCATGTTGCAGGTCCTGTACGGGCCTTTCTGGATACAGAAAATGTTCGGCTGCTGCCCTGGCCAGCACATTCTTCAGATCTCTCACCAATTAAAAACGTGTGGTCAATGGTGGCCGAGCAACTGGCTCGTCACAATACGCCAGTCACTACACTTGATGAACTGTGGTATCGTGTTGAAGCTGCATGGGCAGCTGCACCTGTACACGCCATCATAGCGTTGGTTGACTCAATGCCCAGGCGTACCAAGGCTGTTATTACGGCCAGAGGTGGTTGTTCTGGATACTGATTTCTCAGGATCTATGCACCCAAATTGCGTGAAAATGTAATCACGTGTAAGTTCTAATATAATATATTTGTCCAATGAATACCCGTTTATCGTCTGCAATTCTTCTTGGTGTAGCAATTTTAATGGCCAGTAGTATACAAATACCAAGTGTTCCATCAAGTGCTCTTGTTCATATGTGTGTGAAATCTAATGGGACTTAACTGCTAAGGTCACCAGTCCCTATGCTTACACACTACTTAACCTAAATTATCCTAAGGACAAACACACATACCCACGCCCGAGGGAGGACTCGAACTTCCGCCGGGATCAGCCGCGCAGTCCATAAATGCAGCGCCTCAGAACGCTCGGCTAATCCCGTGCGGCCTCAAGTTCTCTAAGTATGTGCATTCTATTATTTAACTTGGAGTGCAACGCCCCCTTCTTCATAGCATTTTGGATTGAAATATAAATGACCGTGATCGCGCATGACTCAAGACATTTTACAGTGAGTAAGGCTTTAGACGGAAACTGGCCATAGCAAACAAACAAAACTGGTAGTAAATAGTTAGTAAATTACTATATTTTTACAAAATTAAGTGATTGCATGGAAAGGAAAGAGACCCCACTTGTTAATAATGTCTGAGAACAGTGACAACACAGGTACCCTACAAGTTTTAACTATTGCAGGTTATTATTCAAGAAAGTTAGTTATTAAAGTTTGTGAAAGAAATGCCACTGGGTAATGCCCGTACAGTCTTAGCTGTACTTCGTCAGCTAAGAGTCTTACGATGTTGTAGCTGTACGGACAACGGAGGATGTAGCCGAATACAATGCTGAGCGGCTGTTGACTGCGAACGACGGGTCAGCTCCAGAGCCGCGGATAATTGTGAGACAGGCAGTAGTCAGAATTGCATCTTCCTCCGCCTGTCCACTCCGACCGTGCTCTCAATACTCGCGAGTTAACGAAGCTGGCGCGCCTACACTGGCGCGATCATAGCAGCACACCGCGTCTGCGAGAGCGTCCAACAAACACTTCCGCACTCTTTCAGGACTCAAGCTGCTCTGCCTCCTCTCCACTCGCAACATGACATAGACTCTCCATACGCAAAGATACAACGGCACAGCTACTGCCACTTAGTTGTTCCTATCGATATGTTTAAATAAAATTCCCTTGGCTATTACCCAGCAATGTACAATATTTACATTATATTTCCAATCACTTATACACTCCTGGAAATGGGAAAAAGAACACATTCACACCGGTGTGTCAGACCCACCATACTTGCTCCGGACACTGCGAGAGGGCTGTACAAGCAATGATCACACGCACGGCACAGCAGACACACCAGGAACCGCGGTGTTGGCCGTCGAATGGCGCTAGCTGCGCAGCATTTGTGCACCGCCGCCGTCAGTGTCAGCCAGTTTGCCGTGGCATACGGAGCTCCATCGCAGTCCTTAACACTGGTAGCATGCCGCGACAGCGTGGACGTGAACCGTATGTGCAGTTGACGGACTTTGAACGAGGGCGTATAGTGGGCATGCGGGAGGCCGGGTGGACGTACCGCCGAATTGCTCAACACGTGGGGCGTGAGGTCTCCACAGTACATCGATGTTGTCGTCAGTGGTCGGCGGAAGGTGCACGTGCCCGTCGACCTGGGACCGGACCGCAGCGACGCACGAATGCACGCCAAGACCGTAGGATCCTACGCAGTGCCGTAGGGGACCGCACCGCCACTTCCCAGCAAATTAGGGACACTGTTGCTCCTGGGGTATCGGCGAGGACCATTCTCAATCGTCTCCATGAAGCTGGGCTACGGTCCCGCACACCGTTAGGCCGTCTTCCGCTCACGCCCCAACATCGTGCAGCCCGCCGCCAGTGGTGTCGCGACAGGCGTGAATGGAGGGACGAATGGAGACGTGTCGTCTTCAGCGATGAGAGTCGCTTCTGCTTTGATGCCAATGATGGTCGTATGCGTGTTTGGCGCCGTGCAGGTGAGCGCCACAATCAGGACTGCATACGACCGAGGCACACAGGGCCAACACCCGGCATCATGGTGTGGGGAGCGATCTCCTACACTGGCCGTACACCACTGGTGATCGTCGAGGGGACACTGAATAGTGCACGGTACATCCAAACCGTCATCGAACCCATCGTTCTACCATTCCTAGACCGGCAAGGGAACTTGCTGTTCCAACAGGACAATGCACGTCCGCATGTATCCCGTGCCACCCAACGTGCTCTAGAAGGTGTAAGTCAACTACCCTGGCCAGCAAGATCTGCGGATCTGTCCCCCATTGAGCATGTTTGGGACTGGATGAAGCGTCGTCTCACGCGGTCTGCACGTCCAGCACGAACGCTGGTCCAACTGAGGCGCCAGGTGGAAATGGCATGGCAAGCCGTTCCACAGGACTACATCCAGTATCTCTACGATCGTCTCCATGGGAGAATAGCAGCCTGCATTGCTGCGAAAGGTGGATATACACTGTACTAGTGCCGACATTGTGCACGCTCTGTTGCCTGTGTCTATGTGCCTGTGGTTCTGTCAGTGTGATCATGTGATGTATCTGACCCCAGGAATGTGTCAATAAAGTTTCCCCTTCCTGGGACAATGAATTCACGGTGTTCTTATTTCAATTTCCAGGAGTGTATATACAGAGAAACATTGTAATACATATTAAATATACACATATATAAATTAAGGATAATGCTGATACATGGTGAAAAAACGCTGTGGTGGGCGGTTTGTGGGTTTAAATCACCTCGAGGTATGACCTTGCTGTTCATTTGACCTATGGTCGACGCACTGTGGCACTGGCAGCAGTCCGCATATGCAGAGGTGTGTTGGTGCATGTCAGATTACGGTGCGGCAATTAAGTGTGCAGACGATTTCAGACGTGCTAATGGTGAAAGTGTGTTGAAAGTGGCTCAAATAACACATAGTGATGACGTTATGAGGGGTAGAATACTAGGGCGACTGGAGGCTGGTCAAACACAGCAGGCCGTAGCACGGCCCTCCGTGTGCCACAAAGTTTGATCTCACGATTATGACAACGATTCCAGCAGACAGGAAACGTGTCCAGGCGCTATAGCACGGGACGTCCACAGTGTACAGTACCACAAGAAGACCGATATCTCAGTATCAGTGCTCGCAGACGGCCACGGAGTACTGCAGGTAGCCTTGCTCCGGTCGTTACCACAGCCACTGGAACAGTTGTCTCCAGACACACAGTCTACAGACAACTGAACAGACATGGTTTATTCACCCGGGGACCTGCAAGGTGCATTCCACTGACTCCTGGTCAGAGCAGAGCCCGTAAAGCCTGCTGTCAGGAACGCAGTAAATGGTCATTGGAAAAGTGGTCCCAGGTTATGTTCACGGACTAGTCCAGCTATAGTGTGAACATTGATTCTCGCCTGGTTTTCATCTGGCGTGAACCAGGAACCAAATACCAACCCCTTAATGTTCTTGAAACGGACCTGTATGGAGGTCTTGGTTTGATGGTGTGGGGTAGGATTATGATTGGTGCACGTACACCCCTGCAGGTCTTTGACAGAGGAACTGTAACATGTCAGGTGTATTGGGACGTTATTTTGCACCAGTATCTCCGCCTTTTCAGGGGTGCAGTGGGTCCCACCTTCCTTCTGATGGATGATGACATGGCAGTATTTTTGACACCCTTGCCGGTCAAGACACAAAGAAAGTACAGGAATTATTCACGAATATGGTCAATCCAATTAAAGAAAAAATAAAAGTTAATATAGCAAAAGCAACTGAAAATGTAGTGATTGTTAATGTAGCAACAGAAGAGGAAAAAACCGAGCTGCCATCGTGGTGAAACAGAAGATATCAGGCAAATGGAGTGGCCTGCCTGTTCTCCAGGCCTAAACCCCATCGAGCACGTCTGGGATGCTCTCGGTCGACGTATCGCTGCAAGTCTTCAAACCACTACGACACTTCAGGAGCTCCGACAGGCACTGGAGAAAGAATCGGAGGCTATACCCCAGCATCTGTTCAACCACCTGATCCAGAGTATGCCAACCCGTTGTGCGGCCTTTGTAGGTGTTCTTGGCGATCATATCCCATATTGATGTCCGGATACATGTTCAGGAAACAATGGCATTTGTAACACGTGTTTCGGGACTGTTTTCTCAACTTATCACCAATACCGTGGACTTACAGATCTGTGTCGTGTGTGTTCCCTATGTGCCTATGCTATTAGCGCCAGTTTTGTGTAGTGCCACGTTGTGTGGCACCACATTCTGGAATTATCCTTAATTTATGAGCATGAGTGTAGTTTCTGTAATAAAGGTTACGGATTCAGAATCAGCAGAATATTACAATTTATCGCCAGATATTAAACGGCAAAAAATTTTAGATAGTGCAGAAGGTATTTTATCTGCACTTTTGGTGTTACAAGGGCTAAACTCATTCATCCAGTCTTCATGCGACCTCTAAAACTAAACTGGTCTTCTCCTATTAAACCGGGTGCGGTGTATGTTAGTTAACCGCTGTGGGCTTCCACCGTGGTCAGCTTTTAGCTAATTAATTAATTGATATACCCCACATTGAAAAATCGCGAAACCTGTGCGCAGGGCAATTTGTTTAAATAGTGATGGCCGAACTGGTGATTGGTCTGAGACAAGTGATAGTCCGAGTCTTTGTGCCATCTGTGCATTCACTTTAAGCGTGAGAAGTGTACATTGCGAACATAAAACTATCCACAGAACAACGTCTGTTTGCTTTGTAGGCGTGGTAGAAATTAGATCGAAACTATGAAGAGATAAGACAATCTCATTGTAAAGAACACCCATATACAGCCACTATGTAGCTTGCTTTCTGCAAATTAAATCGAAGGCTCGCGGTGAAATCTTTTGTAGTTGACTTATCACGCAATGTTCCCCTCCTCCTCCCAAATTATTAACTACTGAAGAAGATTTGTGGCTGTTTGCACACATATTCGCGCATTTAACTAAGAAAGCTACAAGAAAAGTTTGTAAGGAGCTATAATATCCTGGCACAAATTTAACCCTGTGGTGGAGGTTGTGATATTATTGGATTTCAGACATTTTGCATATGAGAAAAGGACAGCCACCAAGCTGTAGTTTGCAGTGATACTAAGCATGACAACGCGAGAGTAAAGAAACGAAATCTGTTTATAACGTGCGCTTATACCAAGACGCGCGCCCAGCGTTTAAAAGGTACTTTTAAACACTATGACTCTCTGGGCGCAGATATTTAAAGTAATTGCCGCAGCGCTTGATAGCAAGAAGCTGCGAAACAGAAGAAAGAACAATTTATCATTTGTCAGGAAAATTCTAGAGTCTTTATAGTTAGTTGTACTTCTGGTCGCCGATATGTTAACATGTACTTCATTACCTTTGATGTTTGGTTGCCGACTTGTTAAGACGTGTTGTGTAGCACCGCTACAAGTTTAGTGTGAAAAACCACGTTATCATCAAGAAAGAAAACGCTTTTGTAAACCTAGTGACGATAAAAAATACTTACGCGCACGCCAGGACATTTAATTTTTACAAAATATCACACATACAAAAGCAGCGATTGTTGGACTGCTCCATGTATGAGAAAAACATAAAAATGTAAGTTTTGTATTCATTGTAAATTTGGTAATGTTTATAGTTTAACGCCTTTCTTCTTTGAGAATATACTTTTCCTCCACTGTACAGAAAATCTATGCTTATTCTTTTCTTTAAATTAACCACAAATAATGTTTATGTTTAAATGAACTTTGTTACAGGTTCGCTCTTTATCGCGGTGTGTCGATTGTATTTGGGAGACCATTAACGTGTTCAATTTACGATCTGACAACTTTTTTTACAAAATTTCACTGTTTTGCAGTCATTTCCAATTTTTTTTATTATTCAAATAGGTCCCTTAGGTAATTTCATTGAAGAGTCTGATTGCATGAAAGCAATCCGGGTTAAGAGGTCATTTGAGAAACTATTTTCACTCAATCAATCCGTACGTCTCCTAAACACAATCGAGAACCGACGCATCATCGATCATTCATTAATTTTTCTCTTTTTCCAAGTCGTACCAAGAAACGGCCAAGGAGAACTGCCGTGAGTACGCAATCTAGTGTTAAAAGGTTGCATTCTTTATCTTGTCGGCAAACATTGCCATGAATTATCAACATCAATGTTATATTTGGTTAAATGTGAAAAGCCAAAAAAAAAAAAAAACCTTTTAACGCTAGATGTGGCGCCCGAACAGGGACTCGACTAAAAAACTAATTTGTTCTTTTTATTTTCATGCTACCATCTGGAGAAAATTGGAAGCCAAAACCAGTGATAAAAAAAGGACGCATATGCAGAAAATCGCAGCAAGAATCCACAACAGCAATAAATAGCAGCGCGTAAGACAACTAATGTGAGTACGATGTTTCATTACGTTTGAAGCTTTGCGTACCGAGCATTCAGTCGGCTCGTGACATTCACTCTCTACGCTTTTTTCCTTTTCCTCAAGCAATTTAATTTCGAAATTTCTGTTTCCTTTTGCTATTAGATCCGCCTCTATCACATCATTTCGCTTACAATAGTTAGAAATAGTTAGCAAGAATTCCATTGTTGTGCATTTTAGTAAATCACAATGGCCGCCAGTTTCAGTGCTCTATAAGTGTTTTTCATTTATTTTATTTCTCTCGTTGCCATATTGGCATTTTCGTGTGTCAGAGTTTCAATTGTTTATAACGCGCAAGCAATATCTGAGAAATCAGGACGCGAAATCCTTGGCGCACCTGACAAGTGAAAATCATAATTTAAAAAAAAATTATCTTTTCTAGCTCGTGCAGTGTAACTACTTTAAATTTACGATGGCTGATGAGCAACCAAGGCAACTTAGACCGCGCGCGGGTGTAAACAAACCTGAATTTCGTAGTGAGGGAACAACACAGGACGAAGCGACACGTGAGCTGTCGGCGCCACAGACCGCGTCGCAGTCACGTGAATGCTCGCTGTCAGATATACTAAAATTGTTTGCTGATATGAAAACCAGTTTTGAAGCAAACATGGGTAATCTTGGAACCCAAATCAGTCAGTTAACAAACCAAAGTGACAATCTTGGAACGCAAATCAGTCAGTTAGCAAATCAAAGTGACAGCAGGTTCAGCAGTTTAGAATCAAGGATAGAGGACATCCAAGCACAAATCAAAAATTCGAATGACACCATGGAGGAAAAAATTAAAGCCATTACCACTGCTTACGCAAGCGAGCTAAACGCAAGCGTACACGCAAAAATTGATAGTGTTCTTTCGATGGTGGAATCCGCCGAGACCAATATTGGTAGCAAGTTCATAGATATGCAGGCCCAAATAGATGTGTGTAAATCAACTACGAGTGACTCTTTGAAACATTACAGTGATGTTTCAAAGAGAGTAAGCCAATTGACAGAAAGTGTCAACCACGTTGGCGAGCGAGTCGAAGACCTTGCTCAGCAAATATCCGATGTCAATATTGACAAAAAGATCGCAGATGTCAACACCGGTATAAGCAATACACTTAATAGGGAATTTGAAGAGTGGATGCAATCCAAAGAACAGTACATTGTCAGCAAGGTACACGCTGAACTAAAGGGTACGGTTAAATCTGCTACAGCAGAAATCTTAACCGCTCCCGGTACTTCTGGTGACACTTTAACCAGTGAATTAGGTGAAATCAGACGAGCATTTAGCCACGATCTTCCGGAATGGAAACGTCAGCTAAGCACTGATATAGATCAACTAAAACGACAAGTTACGGAATTGCAAGGTGACAATCAAAGTGAGTATTCGCTACCGCCAGAACACGATAATCGTCAATATCCCGAGTGTCAGGTACAATTCTCACCAACAGTAAATAATACGCGTGGTGAAACTTCTACGTCACGTAGTCATGCCGATCAACTAACACTCGTTGAACTAATGCGAGACGAGAGTGTGCTAAAACACAGAGCTTTTCAGCCTTTTATACCTGAAAAACGAAATATACATCCAATGGTATTTCTAAAATCATTCACAGGCGCTTTTCCAGAATCATGGAACGACAGGCAGCGGATACAGTTCATCTTAGGCTATGTACACGGTGAAGGATCAATTTGGGGTACATAAATAATAAACAAATGTCACACCTATGCAGATTTTGAAAAGCATTTTTTGAATAAATTCTGGAGTTCAGGCATACAACAAAGACTCCGAAAAGAGGTTTACAACGCCGAACCTTTCAACACCAAAGGATGAGGTTTGAGACGTTATTTTGAAAAATATCTACGTAAAATTCAGTATTGGGACACGCCCATTTCAACCAAAGATGTAATCATGATCTTAAAGTCAAAACTTCCTGTGTCAATA
Organism: Schistocerca cancellata; assembly: GCF_023864275.1. NCBI lineage: Eukaryota > Metazoa > Arthropoda > Insecta > Orthoptera > Acrididae > Schistocerca > Schistocerca cancellata. The sequence continues at coordinate 160,296,074 of NC_064628.1, forward strand.
AGAGAAAAACTAGTTAATGTGAGTGAAGAAGACCTAGAAGCCTTTCTTTCTGTTCTTGACAATTTGGATATGATCTATGAGGATGTGCGTGCGAGCGCGCGGAATAATTATAATAATGGACCGCCCGCTCCGCAGCAGCACATAACAAATTGCGTCAATGGAATGTCATACCAACATAACACGGGACAACCAAACGCTCAGCCTTACAGCAATCATAACAGTTTCAACCTCCGTAATGGAAAACAATATAACAAACATCCACACCAGAATAGGTACAATCCGATTTATCAAAACACACAGCAACAATACGGTAATTCACCGATAAATCATAACGGTAATTACCAGTACCAGAACAACAAGACGAATAATGGAAATCGTCACAAGGGAAAGAAATGGAACAATTATAACAATCCACAACAGTACAGTCAGCCGAGTCACTTCACTCCCTCTCAGCAAATAAATTTTTCACAGCCGAAAAATGCGACATTTTCTCACCAACCCAACCAACAGTTCAGGAACAATAGTCAGGACAATTCGTCGGATGCTTTTCCTGCCACCGCCGGTTATAATAGCCAAGGAAATCCGACTATTTTTTACACACAGGCGAGCCAAGCACCAAACGCGACGTCAAATAACACGCAATCAACAGATGCACAAGTCGTATGGGATACGAACGCAAATTTTCGACCTGGTAGGTCGCAAAATACTAGTCAAGTAAAAAATAACTGACATTTCAGCTCCACCCCAGTCGGAAAACCATTAGCAGCTAATTTAGGCCTCCACGGGGAAGCTGCAGAACCAATAAGCTCTCATATCTTTAACCACTCATGCCAACCTAAAAAAAAAAAGGCGCATGACAAACACATTAGCAAAGTCTTATCGTATCGTATAAATGAACGAGTGCTATTAAAGACCCACTTCAAACCATCTTTGATTCATCATAAGAATCGCAAGTGGCAGCACTTGTATGAAGGACCATATATTATATTAAGAAAGCCGCACATTGTTTGCTATCTATTAGCTGACCCTGTATCTGGACGAATAAAAGGATTGTTTCATCACGCAGACTTGAAGAAATACCGAGTCAACCATTGAAAATATCTGTTAAGTTAAGCTGCTAAAATAAAATATACACACACTATAAGTTGTCATACTATGTGTGAAGTACCAGTAAGTAAGTAAGAGTAGTGCACAGGACTAACACCCTGTCGACCTGCCACAACAAGATAAGTAATTTATATGAGCACCTTAAGTAAAACACATTTATTGTAGGAGAGCAAGATTTGCCTTAGATGTAAGTTAGTTTTAAGTTAATTGAGCCATGAACGGCCACAGCCGAAAGAGCTGACATATATTATAGTAGGGACGTGCTAAGTGCCACCTGCTACCACTAGTTTTAAGTATAGCAAAGCTCTCTCCTCTTGAATGAAATAAATTAAAATGATCATTCAGACCAGAATGATTGCTCGTAGGTAAAAAAATAAATAAATAAAAATTATCAAGGTCGCTTACTCTAATGAGGTAAATGTTATGTTATGCATAAGGAGTGTGTGACAACAAATTTTATGAGACCACCTATGAAACGCAGCAGGCAAAAAGCAGCAGCTTAGCATATAAGAATCAAGTAAGTCAATAACGATCCAGGTAGCAGGAAAGAAGTGCGCAACTCAATTATTTTATTATAATACGGAGAAAACCGTATACACATATAACAATTTTACGGCACAGTGCAGCTGAAATACCTACAAAGATCATTTATAAATAAATTAGTTTAGTACTAGAAATATCTATTTCAGGTCCTCGAGATACGACGATTTTTTTTTTTTTTTTAGAAAACAATTTTACGATACATGGAACAGAAGATAGTTAACGGACACAGTTCACTGCTAATGCATGGTTTAAGTAATTTTAGATATGCATAGAAAATTGTTTAGAGAGCTGGATCAGACGACACTGAAACTACTGTATCGATTTAATTATACTATTTGTCATGAAAAACTAAGGTGATAATAATTTATGTTAAGCTCATCATATCATACGTCATTAACACTGTGTCTTCAAATCTCTTCACTCCATAAAAGTCTTTTGTGTTTTCCTCTAACCAGTATCCTTACCATCCTACCTTATCCAGTAGAGAAGTGAATTTTACGAGCTGGTTGCATGATTGATACATACAGGCTATACGAATGGATAGTCGTGACTCATTGGTTGTCGACGGGCTATGCTTATTCTCCGCAAATTGCGAGTTCAATTAAGATTTGTTATGTGCAATTGCACGACAGGGAACACCAAGCTTCCCAATTTCCCAATGGTAGTTTGAACACGAACTGTTCATCACGTAAACGAAGCCACATTGACTATGTCTTCAAACTAACGACGTAATAGAGAGAAAATAAAAGAGCTGAACTTGCGAAAAGAGTAACTATTGTAAAAAGAAAAGAATAACAAGATTTCGAACAAAGTGTAAACCTAAAGTGCCTTGGAAGCACAAACTACGAACAAGAGACACGCTTTTCGTCAGGCCTTGTAGTCACAGAGACTAAATATTTCTTTGTAAATAATTTTTAGACATGATATGTATACTAAATGTTAACTGTACTTTGTAGTAATAATGCAGTCAGTAATAAATGGACACGTATATGCTGCTGCGTGTGAACCGACTATAGACAAGTAATTAATGGACACGTATAAAAGTGGTGCGTGTGAACCTTAACATGACGACCAAATAAATGTGAACACGAATTAACAATAACGTGTGAACTGAAAAGGTGATAACTCCGAGGACACGCGTGAAATACCGCGTGTGAAGTAATGTTATAAGTACTTGTACCACGAAACCGCGATGTAGAAAGCCGAAGAGTGAAAGTGAATAAGTGTTGTACTTACCACAAACGATACTGTACGCCTTTCCACGGACACATTCTTCGAAACAGCTGCGGGAGTCGCCGCATCTGGCTGCTTCCGTAATCCAGAGTCGATGAAAAACTGTGTAAAAACTCACACCACGGCTAGTAGACACCAAACACTCTGCTTCTCGCAGAATACTGCTGCTAGCGTAGTGGAACTGTCAAGTTATTGTCACGTGATTGTGACCAACGGACGTAACACTGTGTACGCTGAGCGCTCAACAATCAATTTTTCTTTGCACAACGAGCGCGGATGCCAAATGTGTTTGAAATGCATTCAAAATAAAATATGATGAAGCAATGAATTAAGCATTCATGTACCTTGTGAAATTATAAAGACACTAGTCGGAAGAGTCTTAAGCTCGATTTTGACAATTGCTACCGAATTTACTGACCAGGCCGAGTAATGACGAAAACGTGTCGAACCAAATAAAACCAGAAAAATAGATAAATATGAGAACTGAGCATTCCTAAGAGAATGAGACCTTATATACATAAACAATTGTTATCCTTACCTAATCCGATTTTCTTTTAGACTAAGTTATTAGTAAGTAAGCACATTCTAATACAAATTTTTTTCTGTATTTTTCATGTACGAAAACATACATGGAAGCACGGACATGTGTCAAGTGAAATAGAGACCGCCACCATACGGCTCAACATGTTGCAGAACCAATCTTCCAGTTCCTGACCCACGACGTATTTCCAACGCAACATCACACCCCGACAACCATTCCAACTTCCACAGTGAAAGTGATGCCCTACTTTTCCTCCACTGTGAAAGTGTAATCAATTTCCCCACTCAAGTGCAGTGCTATCATTTATACCCGAAGTTCTACCACTCCTAGTGCAACTCATACCTACCCAAGTGTAGTGAAACATTTTTTTTTGCAGGTCATAAAAGCCACAAATAAGTAAAGTGCTACGTATTTACTGCAAGAAATCTTCGACGAAACAACGACAAAAATATTCCTGTAATATGCCATTGTAAAACAAGAATGTCAATCTTTTGTAACATATTTTTTCCACGAGTGCACACAGCACCCAGACTTCCTACGAAGTCAAGTAATTTATTTCTTTGTTATTTTTTTTATATTTATTATGCCATGTATAATGTATCTATGTATGTGTATCTTTATCGTAATTTCATTATCTTTTACCGAGAAATGAACATTTGTTATCCTTGTACAATACATTAGAAAGAGCAAAGTTCAATTGTCATGTAGTTACCCAATGGACAAATTACTATCAATTTCAGTCGTACGAATATACTTACCCGATACTCTGAATGTTAACCACTTTGTCTGATGCAGTGTGTAAAATCTATTGTAAAGAATTTTTGCAAGTAATACTAACTTGTTTCACGAAAGCAATAATATCACGACTACGCGTGAGTCTCGATGATCCTGACGGAGTCATCGCTCCTCACGCGGGAAGCAATGTGATATTATTGGATTTCAGACATTTTGCATATGAGAAAAGGACAGCCACCAAGCTGTAGTTTGCAGTGATACTAAGCATGACAACGCGAGAGTAAAGAAACGAAATCTGTTTATAACGTGCGCTTATACCAAGACGCGCGCCCAGCGTTTAAAAGGTACTTTTAAACACTATGACTCTCTGGGCGCAGATATTTAAAGTAATTGCCGCAGCGCTTGATAGCAAGAAGCTGCGAAACAGAAGAAAGAACAATTTATCATTTGTCAGGAAAATTCTAGAGTCTTTATAGTTAGTTGTACTTCTGGTCGCCGATATGTTAACATGTACTTCATTACCTTTGATGTTTGGTTGCCGACTTGTTAAGACGTGTTGTGTAGCACCGCTACAAGTTTAGTGTGAAAAACCACGTTATCATCAAGAAAGAAAACGCTTTTGTAAACCTAGTGACGATAAAAAATACTTACGCGCACGCCAGGACATTTAATTTTTACAAAATATCACACATACAAAAGCAGCGATTGTTGGACTGCTCCATGTATGAGAAAAACATAAAAATGTAAGTTTTGTATTCATTGTAAATTTGGTAATGTTTATAGTTTAACGCCTTTCTTCTTTGAGAATATACTTTTCCTCCACTGTACAGAAAATCTATGCTTATTCTTTTCTTTAAATTAACCACAAATAATGTTTATGTTTAAATGAACTTTGTTACAGGTTCGCTCTTTATCGCGGTGTGTCGATTGTATTTGGGAGACCATTAACGTGTTCAATTTACGATCTGACAACTTTTTTTACAAAATTTCACTGTTTTGCAGTCATTTCCAATTTTTTTTATTATTCAAATAGGTCCCTTAGGTAATTTCATTGAAGAGTCTGATTGCGTGAAAGCAATCCGGGTTAAGAGGTCATTTGAGAAACTATTTTCACTCAATCAATCCGTACGTCTCCTAAACACAATCGAGAACCGACGCATCATCGATCATTCATTAATTTTTCTCTTTTTCCAAGTCGTACCAAGAAACGGCCAAGGAGAACTGCCGTGAGTACGCAATCTAGTGTTAAAAGGTTGCATTCTTTATCTTGTCGGCAAACATTGCCATGAATTATCAACATCAATGTTATATTTGGTTAAATGTGAAAAGCCAAAAAAAAAAAAAAACCTTTTAACGCTAGAAGGTGTCCACTGCAGTGGGCAGCTGTTCCTGTCGCTTCTTCGGCGTTCTTAATCAGTCCTGAGACTGCAAATGAACGAAGTCCACTCCTGTGGATACTCCCTACTGGTGCTGTGCCCTGTGTGCATTTTCAGCCTCAGGATTAATTAAACACGCCAAAGAAGCGACACTAACAGCTGTCACTGCAATGGACAACTGCACCATATAGCTAGGGAGAATGTTAAAGACATTACATCTAAAGCCTTTTAAGCACACACTACTACACACCCTAAACGAGGATAATCATGGTCGAATGTAAGTGGTATATGATCAGTACTATAGTCTGATGAAGCAAGTTTTAATTTAAGGGTTAACACACCCAGCTGCGCGTACTGGTGTCCTGAAAACCCACAGTTGGTCCTTCAGGAGGAGTTAAAATGTTCGTGTAGTTTTCGTATATGCAGCAAATAAGTGATGGGTCCTTATACAGTACTTTCCAAGGAGCCGTGACTTTGGAAAGGTATCTTGAAACGTTATAAATTATTATTGTATTAGACAGTACCCCCGTACTTGAAGCGACGAAACAATCTCGTATGCCAGCAAGACGGTGCTCCATCGCACTATGGACTACACGTTTCTGCATTTTTGGATGACAATTTTCAGGAGTGGAGAGAAAGGCAGGGTGAAGTCCATTAGTCTGTTAAATCAACGGACCTCACAACGTGTGATTTTTCAATGTGGGGAAAATTGAAAGACAATATTTTTACAACAATCCCAATAAAGGTACAGAACAAGAATTTGAAAACATTTTTAGCGATATTGGGTAGTTACGTGACAACATATGTAATACAGTGTTTAAACTATGTGCTAAATGTGTAGATAGTCCTGTAGGACACGAAGAACTATTTCAGTAAGTCGTATTACTTTGCATAAACCAATGAAGTTACTGTACTGCGTTTCCGGTTAACTGACTTTTTCCGCACCCTGTAGTTTCAATTTTTCCTTTGATTTTTAACGCATGTGGTACTAGATTAACTGTGCGGCGCTTTTCACGTGTGTCTGATCTTGCTCTTCCGGATGTTGCATACTTACGTTATTGGTCAATGTCTTACGGAATTTCACTGGTTACTTAAATTTCATTCATGAACTTGTGTAAGTCTTTTTCCTTCCTTTGACGTGATGTAGCAGTTCCGTTACTATTTTGTCAATACCTAGGAATCTATTCTTTGCGTTATGCAAAATGTTCTGAGTTTCAAATAGTACCTTTAAATCTTCCTTATTGTTTACTTCACGGCATACTCATTGACCTAATTTATTCTTGGTAGTCATAATGTTTGTTTTAGGACTGTTCTGCCTTTTTGCCTTGTTTTCCATTTACTGTGTCCAATTACCTTTTTCATCTGCTATTATTCTGCGCCTTGTTCAGAGCTCCCAAATCTGGGAGACTGCCTAAATCTAGCAACTGAATTATCGTATTTCAGTTTCGCAACTATCTCATGATACTACTTTTCCTGCAGCATTTATTGCTCTTCTTCAACACTCTTCCATCCACCAATAACTCTTAGAAGTGCCACTTTTCCTTTGCTAAATGTTATCTAAAGACACTCTGAATTTTGTGTTCCTACAACACATTTGGTTCTTAACATTTTAGCTGACTTCTCTCTAACCATACCAGCATCTCCATAATTATTTTAGTCAATTCTTCCTTAATATTCTTAAGTAGGTTGTGGATGGAGATTGTTTAGCTGGCTCCCGAGCTGGTGAATTTCCCATTGCAAGTCAGGAAGGCATGGTCCTTCATCATCCACAATGTCATTTTTTCCCATTGTGGAAACCTTGTAAGTGTACTTTTGTGTATTGATATACAATTCTAATTAATCATTTTTTTTGTTACCTAGGCAAGAGCTGCAGAGGCATCGTATCAGATCGCAAGACAAGCAGCTAGTAGGAGGAGATGCACGCGTCTATACGATTACTCCGCGATTCACACTTTGGGTTCTTACAAGGGAAGGATCTAATCCGATATGTCAAACCTTGTCCTGAAATTTTTTTGTATGGGAAGGATACACCGAACGAAAGACCCAGTCAGAATTTAAGCTACTAAGCAAATTTTAGTTTTCGTTTTTCTCTGAAAGAGTTGCCAGCAGTTACTGTTCACTCAAAATTGCAACTCATTTAACATCGATAATATTTACCAGTTGCTTTTGCAGTTGCATGTTAATAATGGAGATAAAACTAAATTAATATTCATTGGGTTTAACGCTTAATGTTATGCAATTTGCAAACCAGGTTTTGCTTCATAAAATCTGACTTTGAACTGTGTAAATGGAAGAAACCGATCGAGGTGGCGCAGTGGTCAGCACACTGGACTCGCATGCGGGAGGATGACGGTTCAAACCCGTTCTGGGCGCTAATGACCATAGAAGTTTTGCGCCCTAAAACCAAAAACAAAACAAAAAAAAAAAGAAAAGGTTCAAACCCGCGTCCGGCCATTCTGGTTTAGGTTTACCATGATTTCGCTAAGTCGCTTCAGGCCAATTCCTGAATGATTCCCTTGAAGGGTTTCCTTGAAAGGTTCCCTAACCCGGTGGGACCGATGACCTCGCTGTTTGGTCCCCTTCCCCGAATCAACCAAGCAACTTAAGACGAAGTGATAAATATGTGACAAAATGAAACTCACAGAACTGTGAAAGAGAAACTGTCTGAAAGCTTAACTCAACAGAGTGGCCACAAAGCCCAGTTACCCTCCATTAAAAACCAGCATAGACCCTTAAACTTGAATAAATAACATAAACAACTGTTCTTTAGAGAAGTGAACCATGTAGAACTGCTCGAGAGATACAATAGAGATTTACAAGGCTGGGCCCTCCGAATCGCAGTTGAGATAAATACTGATGATTTCAAGTCTTCTTGGACGACTTACGCAGATTCAAGAAATCATACAATGTAGAAAGTTGCAAAACAACGAAGTTTACTTCAAGTAAAGGTGTAAAGGAGATGCTATTAGTTCGCAGGTGATGCGAAGATAAAGCTTGCTGTTATTCCCGCATCTGCTGTATCTAACGCCAGTCAGTCAGATTTCGTGAAAGAACTGCGAACAAATCGTACTTTATCATTTCGGGCTGAAAAAGAGAGTCTGCTGTGTAATAGATTAATGATATGACACTTTCATGTACAACAATGACAGCGATAAGCATAAGTGGATTACTGTTTCCAGAGTTTCAGAGACCTCAAGGCAGGCTAGAACCAAAATAAGAAAAGGGCTTTTTAGTGGCAAAAATCTTATAATCGACCTATCAAGATCTGGAAATCAGTAGAGAATAATTTTTGACATTTCATTCGAAGAGGTTTCTAAACACTTGCAGAAATAAATTCATTCTTTTTGTTGGACTCATGGCTTCGACATAATGATACCTCTGACTTTCAGGAGGACGATGAAAAGATTTTACATAATTCACATTCAACACAGAACAACGAGTGTGACTCTCGATAGAGAATTTTTTCGACTGTGTAATGTACTTTTAAGACATTGGTAGACAATATAATTTCCGGTATTTCCGTGTCATCTGAGATTTATGAGGGAAACAATATCCCTATAATTTAGTAATTTGTGCTTTATCTTGTCTACAAATATAGCACCATTCTTATCCGTCACCTATCAGAGATCATTGGAACGGCGGAAAGTTCCACGGGACTGGAAGAAGGCCCAGGTCATAGCAATCTATAAAAAGGGTAGAAAATCGAATGCACATAATTACCGGCCAATTTCACTGACATCGATTTGATGTAGAATCATGGAACATATTTTGTGTTCAGACATAATGACCTTTCTAGGCTCAGAGAAGCTCATCTGCAGAAACCAGCACGGTTTTAGGAAACAGCGGTCATGCGAGACACAGCTGGCCCTCTTTGCGCATGATATACAACAGGCTCTCGATACCGGCTCCCAGGTTGATGCCATATTTCTCGACTTTCGAAAGGCGTTCGACTCAGTTCCGCACTGTCACTTGCTACAAAAAGTACGCGCTTACGGTCTATCCAATGACATATGCGGTTGGATAGAAAGTTTTCTAACAGACAGGGAGCATATGTCGTCCTGAACGTGGTAACTTCAACAGAAACAGGAGCAACTTCAGGTGTGCCCCAGGGCAGCGTAATAGGTCCTCTGCTTTTCACTACTTACATAAACGATCTGGTTGATGGTATTGACAGCGGCCTTAGACTGTTTGCCGATGATGCTGTAGTCTACAGGAAAGTAGTATCACACGAAAGTTGTGAACAAATCACTGAGGATTTGCAGAAAATAAATGCGTGGTGTAATGACTGGCAGTTATCTTTCTATATTAGTAAGTGTAACCTACTGCGTATAACAAGGTGACAATCCCCATTAATGTATGACTACAAAATAAATGATCAGTCTTTGGAAGCGGTAACATCAGTCAAGTATCTGGGTGTGACTATTCGAAATGATCTCAAATGGAATGATCAGATTACACAAGTAACGGGTAAGGCGAACTTGAAGCGATGCAGTCCTTCAACAAATGAAATAGCTTACAATACGTTAGTTCGTCCAGTCGTAGAGTATTGTTCGTCTGTATGGGACCCTTCCCAGTTGGGTCTGATTCAAGAGATTGAGAAGGTCCAAAGAAGAGCGGCAAGATTCGTGACTGGTACATTTAGCCATCACGAGAGCGTTACAAATCTCATAGAAAGTTTGAAGTGGGACACACTTACATATAGACGACATGCTAAACAGAAGGGGCTGCTCACTAAATTCCGAAATCCAATCTTCGCCGAGGATGTAGAGCATATATAATTACGACCAACTTTCAAATCGCGTAATGATCATCATTCAAAGATAAGGGAAATAAGAACTCGTACTGAGGCGTTCAGTCGTTTTTCCCTCGCTTGATCCGCGAGTGGAACAGAGGGGAGGGGGGAGGGGAATATGTCTTTGGCGCGAATTGTGCCCTCGCCCACATACCGCTTGGTGGCTAGCGGAGTATATATGTAGATGTAGATCTTTCTGAATGAACACATTTTACCAGTTGCTTCAAGTATTTTTTCTAGGTATGCAGCACAGTAAGCAGAGAAATGGCCTGAACCATTTCTCACTACATTGCAGTTATGACGATACAAAACTAGTAACTACTATGACGTGCGTGAATGCATAATTTTTTTTTCCTCAGGTGTGTTTGGCGTAACGAAAATGTTTGTTTTCGTCATTCAATTGACACTTCGCTTTATTGCGACGACTGTGGGGAATAAACAAGGAACCGTTTCATTGTTATTAAGATATATATTATTCAAAAATTATAAGAACTGTGCTATAGGAATTATTATAAAATTATTTATGTTTAAGAAATATTTCATTTCAACTAATTAAAGACACGATTGATGAAAGTCGTCTGTAATGTAACGTCAATCACTGCCTTGATTTATAGTTTTCCTCTCCTAGTCACCTTTGTAAGAATTACATATCCAACAATTTAGCTGTCAATACGAACTGCCTCTCATTCAAAACATTAATGATACATGACATTTTTTGTGTGGTTTACGTGCTTCAAATTCGCTAGTGTCACTGTAGATATTAGCACTATATGGCGCTAGGCTCTCTTGTCACGACCGATCACGCACTAGGTAGGAAGGGTTGTACAAATCACTGCCATAAGCAGTTTTTTGTGCAAAAAAACTAGTAAATTCAACAATTACAAATATACTTGCAGTCCATCTTAGCAGTTAATTTTACTCTTCTTATAAATGTGTAACTGAACCGGCTTTTGTGCACCCCAGGCTGGGTGAATTGTGAGGACCTAGTTCGTCCATTTATAAAAATCTTAGTTGTGTTTAATTGTTGAGCTGCACATCTGTTGTTTGCATGATTTGAATGCCTTATACAAAGGGCGTTCAAAAAGTTTTGCACAGTCGTTTCTAATTTTTTTTATTTTTTGCAGGAGGAGAATGAATTTTTTTGAGAATATACATGAAACATTTAGCTACACATTGAGCCTACTCAATGTAGCCTCCATCAGCTGTACCGCACATCGCCCAACGTGCTTTCCATGATGTAAATGCACGTTGGTAAAATTCTGGGGATTGACTTTTACACCATCGCTTGAGACAGGAAATAAGGTCTTTCCCACTATCAAATGTTTTACCGCGCAGGTGGGCCTTAAGGTGACCAAAGAGGTAAAAATCAGACGGAGCCAAGTCCGGACTTTAGGGAAGATGAGGAACAATTTTCCAATCAGTTTTCCTGATTTTCTCCTGCGTCATAAGGACTGTATGGGGTGTGGCATTTTCGTGGTGTAGTGTGATGAGCTGACCCTGAAGCTGTGGTCTATAGGTCTTAATGGCACGTCGCAGCTTGTCTAATGACAAACAGTAACGGGCCCGGTTAATTGTGGAGCCAGGTTCCAAAAAGTCAATGAAAATGACCACACTGATCCCAGAAGAAGGAGGCCATCACCTTTCGACCCACTGTTCGTGAAAGTCTTGGTTTCGTCTTCCGAGGGGAATCCGGATGACGCCACTCCATGGATTGGGTTTTGCTCTCAGGTTCGGACAAAAACAACCATGTTTCATCCTGGCTAATGACGCCGTCAAAACACTGTTTTCACTCTTCAGTAAAGGTGTTCGTGAGACCCTCGCACACATTCTTCCTCATCGTTTTCATTTGTCTTGTCAATAATCTAGGCACCCAACGTGCACAGATTATTCTGTACCCTAGTCAAACGGTTCAAATGGCTCTGAGCACTATGGGACTTAACTTCTAAGGTCGTCAGTCCCCTAGAACTTGGAACTACTTAAACCTAACTAAGGACATCACACACACCCGTGCCCGAGGCAGGAAACGAACCTCTGACCGTAGCGGTCGCGAGGTTGCAGACTGTAGCGCCTAGAACCGCTCGGCCACCCCGGCCGGCTGTGCCCTAGTGACTGTACCAGTAATACCACACTACCTAATAACAAACGAGTCATTTCAGCAAGCTGTCGTGTCGTCACACATCTGTCATTTTGGGTGATTTGATCAATGGTCTCCTTATTCACATCACCCACTGCCGTTGATAGTATACCGCATCGTGGATTGTCCAGTAGAGAGAACTCACCTACCTTAAGCCTCTGCAGCCACCGCTGGATACTGCTGCGATCAACTGTGTCCTCCCCATAAACAGGGAGCAACTTCCTGTGAATCGATGTGGCAGAGTCATCGCCGGTCTTGAAGAGATCGTCGTCGCAACCTGACGTCTACTTCACGGTCCATTACGGCTCACCTGTAAATAAAATACTCTTATATACCAACGTATAGCTAAATGTAAACTGCATTTTGAGATTTATTTTCGACAGTCTGTAGATAATATTTTGGACAATTACTTAAAAAGTATGTGAACTGACGTGTAGCAGCGACATCTTTAGAGCCATCATCCAAGCAATCCACTCGTCAGTGCACGACACTATACCCCTTGTCTGTTAAGTGTAAGCCGGCCGGAGTGGCCGAGTGGTTCTAGGCGCTACAGTCTGTAACCGCGCGACTGCTACGGTCGCAGGTTTGAATCCTGCCTCGGGCATGGGTGTGTGTGATGTCCTTAGGTTAGTTAGGTTTAAGTAGTTCTAAGTTCTAGGGGACTAATGTCCTCAGAAGTTAAGTCCCATAGTGCTCAGAACCATTTGAACCATTTGTTAAGTGTAAACATATTTGATGTATTTGTGTCCATGGTACTCAGAAAAATTTTTACATTTTGTGACTAAGATTGTATGGATCATCAGTGTGACTGTACCGTCTATATACGCAATGACACGTTGTGAAATGTTCTGGATGCACTCAACTGGGGAAATATTGTCATGTTTCATTATTATTACTCACGTACGGGCCCAAGAGGACCATGCGAAGTACAATCCATCAATGTCACCTCTGATGGTTGGCCTTCCTTTGTGTCCAAATTTGTTCATCCTTTCAGAATGAAGTATCGTTCTCTCATCAGACCACGATGTTCCAGTAAGTTTTCTAATTTCTCTCTGACCAATTCTCTAATCAAATATCTTTTGTCTGAATGTTTTTCTATCTGTAAAGTCTGCCTGAGCTATACCGGATGCTTTAAGATCCTCCTTAATGGCAGCGATCCATTTAATTGGCTCACTTTTGGCCTTACTCCTGTTTTCGTAGAATTCTACTATTTGTTTTGTCATCCTATTGGGGTGCCATTCTTTTAATGTGCCCATAAAATTTAAGTCTTAGTTTTCTCATGTTGCCTTGTATGTTTGTGTATTCTTCTATTTCCTTATTGCTTCTCAGTCTGTGAGTTTCTCCATCAGTAATTTTGGGGCGTAATATTTTCCTAATAATCTTTCTTTCTTTCATTTGAATTTCTTCAGTATCCCTCTTTCTATGTAAAATTAAAGTTTCTGCTCCATAAAGACATTCAGGCTTCACTACAGTGCTGTGATGTTTAAGCTTACTGGTTTTAGAAAGTGATTTAGTATTACAAACATTTTGTGTTAATCTGAATGCAGTTGCCATTTTTTGACAGCCGTCTTCGTTAGCAACTTTTTCCAGAACGTTTTCTTGTATGATTTCCCCTAAGTATTTAAACTGAACAACCCTTTTTATTTTTCCACGTTTTGCTTTCAAAAACTTTGGTGCTTATTTGGTGCATGTCATATATTCCGTTTTTTCGGATGATATTTGTAGTCTTTTTCCCCAACTTCTTTAATAATTTCAATTAGTATTTGAGCTGTGGTAATATCCCCAATTAAAATTTCCAGATCATCAACAACGGTGAGGCTATCTAATGTATTATTACTTCTACCTAACTTGATGGATTGATCTATATTTTGATTCGACATTTGCTCTCGCCCTTCTGTAATCACCTTTGCCTAAACGCAGTTAAACAGTAATGAGGAGAGTCCATCTCCCTGTGTAACACTAGTCTTTATATTAAATGGATCAGAAATTTCTCCCATGAATTTAACTTTACAGTTAGTGTCAGTTAACGTTTCGTTCGCGTTTACTAATAAAGATGATTTCTGATTCTATATTTTGGAGACATTGTAAATCAAGCTACATTTATATGTTATTTTTTATGTATGAAGATGATCTAGCTGCCAGAAATTAATTACCTGGTTAATAAAACTTTTGTCATCCATGACTGAACTTAGAACAAAAGAAATGTTTCGTGGATCGCTGTGAAAAGTTATTCCGAATATGTCGCATCTCGTGAATAAAGATAGGAGAGTGTATGGCATATATTGCTGAGTGGCTGGACGTAATAATAGGTACGGGATTCATCTTGTGCTAGATCGTTACAAAACTGTAACATTTGAAGCGTAATGCAGCATCTGGAAGTGCTGGGGGAGATATACGACCAGACCACTACTGCGCAGGCGGCGACGGCGTAGTATATCGTTTTACATTCTGTAAAGGAAGCACACGCTTTGCGCCGGAGATAACAAATTACCTGCGCTGCCTGCAACCATACAATGTACTTAGAGTTCCGAGATCTTCTCGGAAAGAAAGGAAAAGAAAGATCTCTTGGCTGATAGCCATCTTGTGATGTAGACGAGAAGGCAATTTGCTCTTTTGTAATATTACGCAAAAGGAATTGCAATTATTCTAAACTGCCCAGATTGTGGACGATAATTATATCAATCACAAAATCTTTAGGCAAGGCAACAGATTTGTTGCGTTTTCTCCAAAATAAACTTCAAAATGACATCGTTATTTCAATAACTTCCTATTACAGTTATCTCGTTCAAATGGTTCAAATGGCTCTGAGCACTATGGGACTTAACATCTATGGTCATCAGTCCCCTAGAACTTAGAACTACTTAAACCTAACTAACCTAAGGACATCACACAACACCCAGTCATCACGAGGCAGAGAAAATCCCTGACCCCGCCGGGAATCGAATCCGGGCGCGGGAAGCGAGAACGCTACCGCACGACCACGAGCTGCGGACAATTATCTTGTTATCTTGATCCATTTTCATAAGTAAATGCGTATTGTGGGTCGGAGGGGTCATTGGAAAGTGGATCAGTGGCTAGAATCTGCACTTGTGATCAAGCGCCATGTGTGGCGAAATCAACCCCCCCCCCCCCCCGCGCCAAGTTCACACACACACACACACACACACACCTTCACACACACACAGATACACACACAAACACACACACAAATACATGCGCGTGCGCACGCGCGCGCAATTCTGAAAAGCTGTATCCTTTATAAATGATTCAAATTCTAACATTTTATACAAATCATTTGGAGCTGCAATATAACAAATATTTTAAGCAACGCACTACATAAGCTCACGAAGGTTCTAACGTTAGTAAAAAATATCAACAGATTTGCCAAATCAAAAATATTAATATCATAATTAATAAAAATAATAATAATAATAATAAAACGTGATTCTTTCAAAATGCATAAACTAAATTTTAATGGAGCCCATAAATATATTTAAGAATGAGAACAGCATGCGACAATACACTGCTTCTGCTATAAAGATTTGAGAAGCCCAAAGTACGGATAGTGAGTGAAGAAACTTAGTGTTTCTTTGGCCGACCGGTTGAGTTGTGTTTCCCTGTTTATTTTTTCTTTAATGCTTTTGACAGTTATCTATTTACCCGTAGCAGTTTACATACAATAAAAAACAATAGTTATTTCTCGATATCCTGGGGAGTTTTTGTATCTGTAGACTACATCATGATCAATACTTATAAAAGCAAAATACAATTAGACTCTGTATAGTCAGTTTTGCGTTTGTAGAACTGATTGAGTGACGTAATACTATTATGTTGCTCCAGGCCAAGCTATTATTGCGTCTAATGTTGAACTGGAATTGAACTGAAATATTTAAAGAATAGACAGGGAACTCCGAGAGGCAGTGCTTGTATTTTCCTCTAGAAAAATATATGGGACTTGCATTACAGCATTTATCCTCTTTATGATTCCTGTTTGTAGGTTGTGTAAAATCAAGTGACTGTGATGTTTCTTGGAAGTCTCCTCGGGTTTGCTGCCAGATCCTGAAATCAACTTTATTCAATATTCGGCGATCCAGTTGCCCACCCTCTTTGGGAGACGCTGCTGCTGCTGCTACTGCTGAGTCCCACTGAAAGTTTCCAGTGGGACTCAGTGATATTTGTTTGAAGAATAGTTTCCTGTACAGTATTTTACATGAAGGATAGTATTATGAGGAATGAGAGGAATATTGACCGTTCGAAATTTATAAAGTCTCTGTGAGAACTTGAACTTCATAATTCGTGTAGGGAAGAACTCTAACTGCAACGCAGTATTAACATTCTCATACAGGGTGGTCCATTGACAGTGACCGGGCCAAATATCTCACCAGATAAGCATCAAACTAAAAAACTACAAAGAACGGAACTCGTCTAGCTTGAAGGGGGAAACTAGATGGCGCCATGGTTGGCCCGCTAGATGGCGCTGCCATAGGTCAAACGGATATCAACTGCATTTTTTAAAAATAGGAACGCCCATTTTTATTACATATTCGTGTAGTACGTAAAGATATATGAATGTCTTAGTTGGACCACTTTTTTAGCTTTGTGATAGATTGCGCTGTAATAGTCACAACCGTATAAGTACGTGACATCACGTAACATTTCGCCAGTGCGCAGCGCGGGATTAGCCGAGCGGTTTAAGGCGCTGTAGTCATGGACTGTGCGGCTGGTCCCTGCGGAGGTTCGAGTCCTCCCTCGGGCATGGGTGTGTGTGTTTGTTCTTAGGATAATTTAGGTTAAGTAGTGTGTAAGCTTAGGGACTGATGACCTCAGCAGTTAATCCCATAAGATTTCACACACATTTGAACATTCCGCCAGTGCGGACGGTATTTGCCTCGTGATACGTTACCAGTGTTAAAATGGACCGTTTACCAATTGCGGAAAAGGTCGATATCGTGTTGATGTATGGATACTGTGATCAAAGTGCCCAACGGGCGTGTGCTATGTATGCTGCTCGGTATCCTAAACGACATCATCCAAGTGTCCGGACCGTTCAGCGGATAGTTGCGTTATTTAAGGTAACAGGAAGTGTTCAGCCACATGTGAAACGTCAACCACGACCTGCAACAAATGATGATGCCAAAGTAGGTGTTTTAGCTGCTGCCGCGGCTAATCTGCACATCAGTAGCAGACAAACTGAGCGAGAATCGGGAATCTCAAAAACGTCGGTGTTGAGAAAGCTACTTCAACATCGATTGCACTCGTACCATATTTCTACGCACCAGTAATTGCATGCCGACGACTCTGAATGTCGTGTACATTTCTGCCACTGGGCCCAAGAGAAATTACGGGACGATGACAGATTTTTTGCACGCGTTCTACATAGCGACGAAGCGTCATTCACCAACACCGGTAACGTAAACCGGCATAGTATGCACTATTGGGCAACGGAAAATCCACGATGGCTGCGACAAGTGGAACATCAGCGACCTTGGCGGGTGAATGTATGGTGCGGCATTATGGGAGGAAGGATAATTGGCCTCCATTTTATCGATGGCAATCTAAATGGTGCAATGTATGCTGATTTCCTACGTAATGTTCTACCGATGTTACTACAAGATGTTTCACTGCATGACAGAATGGCGATGTACTTCCAACATCATGGATGTCCGGCACATAGCTCGCGTGTGGTTGAAGCGATTTTGAATAGCATATTTCACGACAGGTGGATTGGTCGTCGAAGCACCATACTATGGCTCGCACGTTCACCGGGTCTGACGTCCCCGGATTTCTTTCTGTGAGGAAAGTTGAAGGATATTTGCTATCGTGATCCACCGATAACGCCTGACAACATGCGTCAGCGCACTGTCAATGCATGTGCGAACATTACGGAAGGCGAACTACTCGCTGTTGATAGGAATGTCGTTACACGTATTGCCAAATGCATTGAGGTTGACTGAGATCATTTTGAGCATTTATTGTATTAATGTAGTATTTACAGGTAATCACGCTGTAACAGCATGTGTTCTCAGAAATGATAAGTTCACAAAGGTACATGTATCACATTAGAAGAACCGAAATAAAATGTTCAAAAGGATCTACGTTCTGTATTTAATTTAAAAAACCTACCTGTTACCATCTGTTCGTCTAAAATTGTGAGCCTTATGTTTGTGACTCTTACAGCGCCATCTGTCAAAAAGCGAAAAAAGTGGTCCAACTAAAACATTCATATTTCTTTATCTACTACACGAATATGTAATAAAAAATGGGGGTTCCTGCCTATGGCAGCGCCATCTAGCGGGCCAGCCACAGCGCCATCTGGTTTCCCCTTCAAGCTAGACAAGTTTCGTTCTTTGTAGTTTTTTCGTTTGACGCTTATTTCGTGAGATATTTGGCCTGGTCACGATCAGTGGACCACCCTGTATATTAAACAGTTGTGCAAGTACTGGGATTTAATATTAGGCGGGTGTTGTGGCTGGTCTCAATTGAATGGGAATTTAGTATTCTTTGAGCGTTCAAGACCGGTAGTTTCATCAAACAGACTTTAAAAATAAGTTCTTCATCGTCTCCCGACAGAAGTAACGCCACATTGTTCGCGGATGAAAATCCCATCCAGATCCAGTTAGCTTACGAAGCAGACAGCTACATCGCGACATTCCTTGGACAAAGATGTATACCGAGCGAGGTGTCGCAGTGGTTAGCACACTGGACTCGCATTCGGGAGGACGACGGTTCAATCCCGTCTCCGGCCATCCTGATTTAGATTTTCCGTGATTTCCCTAAATCGTTTCAGGCAAATGCCGGGATGGTTCCTTTGAAAGGGTACGGCTGATTTCCTTCCCAATCCTTCCCTAACCCGAGCTTGCGCTCCGTCTCTAATGACCTCGTTGTCGACGGGACGTTAAACACTAACCACCACCACCACAAAGATGTATAAATGCCGGGATAACCTCTCAAGGATCCCATATCGCACAGTAATACTCCAGAACGGGCTGGACAAGCATGGTGTAGGCAGTCACTTTAGTACATTTATTGCTCATAAATATTCTCCCGATAAGATACAATGGTTCCAAATTAAATTGGTTGTAGCTGTAATCGCTAATTATTTAGGTAATATCTGGGAATGTTTATGAAAGTAGTTAAATTACTGCAGGTAACATATCAGTGGTATAGGAGTACTAGTAATTTTAGGCTTTCATTTAAAGAATAACAATCGTTCGCGCGTCGGAAAATCTGCACCTAAAGACTGGAAAGTTGCACGAGTCCCACTTACACCCAAGAAAGGAAATAGGAATGAAACGATGAATTACAGAATCGTATCGCTACTAAAGTCGATAAGTAGTAGAATCTTGGAACGTCTACTCTGTTCTAATATTATGGGTTACCTCGAAGAAAACGATTTGTTGACGAACAGCCAATCCGGATTTCGAAAATATCATTCTTGTGAAACACAAATAGTTCTTTATTCTCACAAAAAATGAGTTCCAGCGACATGGGAGGCCAATTCTTTTCATATTTTTAGATTTCCAGAAGGCGTTTGACACCTTTCCTCACCAACGTCTTCTGATCGGTTGCCTATGGAGTATATTGTCTTAGTTGTGCAACTGGATTTGAGAGTTCCTGGCAAGAAAGGTCACAGTCTACTGTAACTGACGGAAAGTCATCAAGCGAAACAGAAGTAATATCTGGCGTTGCCCAAGGACGTGTTATAGGCCCTCTGCTGTTCCATATCAACATAAACGATTTAGGAGATAATCTAAGCAGCCCTCTTAAATTGTTTGCAGATGATTCTATCGTTTACCGTCTTATAAAGTCATCAGATGACCAAAAAAAATTGGAAAACGATTTAGACATGGTATGTATGGTGCGAACTGATAAATTTCGATTACACGATGAATCACACGAATCCAAAAGTTGTATATTTAAGGATTACAATTAAGAATAACTTAATCTGAAACGATCACGTAGACCCTCTTGTAGGGAAAGCAAACCAAACACTGCGATTTATTGGCAGAACACTTAGAAAATGCAAGAGGTCTACTAAAAGAGTACTTACACCATGCCTTTCCACCCTCTTCTGGAGTATTGCTTTGCGGTGCGGGATCCGCGTCATATGGGATTGACGGAGGACATCGAAAAAGTTGAAAAAAGGGCACTTTTTTTTTACTATCGCTAAATAGAGGAAAGAGTGCCATGGATGTGATACGCGAAATGAGATTTGCGTCACCAACTTTGTCCTCAGAGTGTGAAAATATTTTATTGGCGCCCACTTACATGGGGAGAAATGATCATCATAATAAAATAAGAGAAATCAGAGCTCGCACGAAAAGATTTAAGTGTTCGTTTTTCCCGCGACATGTTCGAGATTATGTAAGTAGGCTGTTTAAGGTTTTTGTTGGTAACGCCACGTAGCGCTCTGTACGAAAACCACTGGCTGTGCTGTGTGCAGTCTGTGGCTGGTTTTCATCGTTGTTACTATTGTAGTGTTGAGCAGTCGGCTGTTAACAGCGCGTAGCGTTGCGCAGTTGGAGATGAGCCGCCAGCAGTGGTGTATGTGAGGAGAGAGATGGCGGAGTTTTGAGAGCGGATGATCTGGACGTGTGTCCATCAGAAGGAGTAAATTTGTAAGTGGATATCATGGACTGATATATATATATATATATATATATATATATATATATATATATATATATATATATATATATACTCCTGGAAATGGAAAAAAGAACACATTGACACCGGTGTGTCAGACCCACCATACTTGCTCCGGACACTGCGAGAGGGCAATGATCACGCGCACGGCTCAGCGGACACACCAGGAACCGCGGTGTTGGCCGTCGAATGGCGCTAGCTGCGCAGCATTTGTGCACCGCCGCCGTCAGTGTCAGCCAGTTTGCCGTGGCATACGGAGCTCCATCGCAGTCTTTAACACTGGTAGCATGCCGCGACAGCGTGGACGTGAACCGTATGTGCAGTTGACGGACTTTGAGCGAGGGCGTATAGTGGGCATGCGGGAGGCCGGGTGGACGTATCGCCGAATTGCTCAACACGTGGGGCGTGAGGTCTCCACAGTACATCGATGTTGTCGCCAATGGTAGCTCCTGGGGTATCGGCGAGGACCATTCGCAACCGTCTCCATGAAGCTGGGCTACGGTCCCGCACACCGTTAGGCCGTCTTCCGCTCACGCCCCAACATCGTGCAGCCCGCCTCCAGTGGTGTCGCGACAGGCGTGAATGGAGGGACGAATGGAGACGTGTCGTCTTCAGCGATGAGAGTCGCTTCTGCCTTGGTGCCAATGATGGTCGTATGCGTGTTTGGCGCCGTGCAGGTGAGCGCCACAATCAGGACTGCATACGACCGAGGCACACAGGGCCAACACCCGGCATCATGGTGTGGGGAGCGATCTCCTACACTGGCCGTACACCACTGGTGATCGTCGAGGGGACACTGAATAGTGCACGGTACATCCAAACCGTCATCGAACCCATCGTTCTACCATTCCTAGACCGGCAAGGGAACTTGCTGTTCCAACAGGACAATGCACGTCCGCATGTATCCCGTGCCACCCAACGTGCTCTAGAAGGTGTAAGTCAACTACCCTGGCCAGCAAGATCTCCGGATCTGTCCCCCATTGAGCATGTTTGGGACTGGATGAAGCGTCGTCTCACGCGGTCTGCACGTCCAGCACGAACGCTGGTCCAACTGAGGCGCCAGGTGGAAATGGCATGGCAAGCCGTTCCACAGGACTACATCCAGCATCTCTACGATCGTCTCCATGGGAGAATAGCAGCCTGCATTGCTGCGAAAGGTGGATATACACTGTACTAGTGCCGACATTGTGCATGCTCTGTTGCCTGTGTCTATGTGCCTGTGGTTCTGTCAGTGTGATCATGTGATGTATCTGACCCCAGGAATGTGTCAATAAAGTTTCCCCTTCCTGGGACAATGAATTCACGGTGTTCTTATTTCAATTTCCAGGAGTGTATATATATATATATATATATATATATATATATATATATATATATATATATATATATATATAATGACTTGAACACTATTAAGGTAAATACATTGTTTGTTCTCAATCAAAATCTTTCATTTGCTAACTATACCTAGCAGTAGTTAGTGCCTTCAGTAGTTAGAATCTTTTATTTAGCTGGCAGTAGTGGCGCTCGCTGTATTGCAGTAGTTTGAGTAACGAAGATTTTTGTGAGGTAAGTGATTCATGAAAGGTATAGGTTATTGTTAGTCAGAGACATTATTTTGTAGAGATTTTTGAAAGTCGTATTGCGTTGCGCTAAGAATATTGTGTGTCAGTTTAAGCAGTCATTTATAATTTGTGTAAGGGGACGTTTCATATGTCGACCCTTAGCCGAGGATACCTCACTGGAATCCTCTGATTTTTTTCTTGTAGTTTGTGTAATTAGTGTAGCTATTTTTTATTGCTAGCGCGTAATTATATAGAGAATTTCCTTTGTAGTTGTAGTTTTTCATTGTTGTACAGAAAACAGTTGTGGCATGCATGTAGATCTGCACAAGTATTTCGCAGCAGCACTAGCAATTAACGAGATATTATTTTCAGTGCTATGTTAATGTGTTTTTGTATTTTGCTCTTCAAATTGTACTTTTCTGTGTTATCGTGTGAAATATCGTGACAATAATGGCGTGTGAAAAACGTAATACTAGGCTCCAAAGTAAATTGAGAAATGACAGTGACGACTAGCGTAGCTTATCAGCACCACCATGTAATGAATTAACCGGCATTTAAAGTAGTAATCTGGTAATTGTGCATAGGGAAATGGAGCGGGCTGCAAATAATGGTGTAGACAGTGAAACAATTAGTGAACAGGGAAGCATTATCGATCGATCGGTTGGCAACCGCTCGCCTCAGGAATCCGAAATGACAGGACACAATCTTGCAAATACTGTGGAGTCAGGCTTCGCGCCTTCGCCGTTTTCTCAAATAAGTCAAGACACATTTTCTACTTTTCAGAATGCGAATATTGCCGGTTCAAATGCACTACCGAATAGCACTGAGGAACATGTTTCAGACACCAGTGCATTGTTATTACAGTTAATGCAACAAATGGGACAAAGGCTACAAAAGCTAGACACAACGCTTGAACAAAATCAGAAACAACTGGAACAAAATCTTCAAAAGTTAGACGCAATGGAACAAAATCAAAAACAGTCACAGCAACAGCTTCAAAAATTAGACACCACGCTTGAACAAACACGTGAAGGTTTAACTGCTGAGTTACTTAAAATCGAATCTAAATGTCAAAAAGTCTGTAATGACGTAAAAACACTAATTTGTGAGCATTTTCAACTGCAAACTATTGTTCATGAAATTCACGAAACCTTGCAAACTAAAACTGACTCACTTGCATCTACCGATTCGGTTACTTAACTTGCAAAAACCCAGGAAAACGTAAAGCACAAAGTAGATACGATTTCAACACAAATGTAGACTCTGAAATTTGGTTTAGAAAAATACACTGAGGAAATCAGTTCATTATCGGAGAAAGTAGCCGAACTTTCGGATCAGTTCACTAACTTATCTACAAAGGTAGATGATGATCTGAATGACACAAGACCCGTTGCCTTTACTGACACAGAAGAGTATGAATAAATTAGAAAATTCAAACAAATTCAGAATCAAATCAATACACAGTACAAGAAAGAAATCCGGGAAGTACAAGATCAATTGATACATGTAATACAAGAATTACATATTTCAGAGGACACTCGCACTCCAATACAGGAAGAGTGACATAGAAATACGGAACAGCCACAAAATAATAACACAGGGCACTTCAGAAATTATGAAAGAAATTGGCAAGGTACACCGAATTTTGAGATGGAACCGCCAAAACGATGTAACAATGACCGATATGCGACTCACCGACATGAGGATTTTGACTATAAGCTGTTTATTACTACACGTAAATTCAAAACATTTAAGAATTCTGGCAATGACATTCATCCACAAGCATGGCTCCATCAATTCTCTCATTGTTTTCCTCCCAACTGGTGATTGGAGGACAGGTTAGAATTTATGTGCGGCTACTTAGAGAATGAACCAGCTGTAAGAATGCGATCAGTCATTCACTATTGTCACAGTGAAGGAGAATTTTATCATGCCTTCCTCTCAGCATATTGGTCTCAATCTACACAAGACCGAGTAAAACATAACATCATAATGATGAAAAATTTCGAACAATCTGAATTTTCCAGTCTTGTGAAATATTTTGAAGACATGTTGCACAGGAATCAGTACCTATCAAACCCATACAGCCCCTCAGAACTCATCCGCATTTGCTTAATCAAATTTCCTGAACATTAACGACATATTATTTTGGCAGGACGTTGCAAAGACGACACTGAAGCTTTTCAGGGACTGTTACAAGAATTGGAAATTGACACTGACAATCACGGGACACGAAAAAGGTACACAACAATTACAGGTCACATCCATCACAATTCCGCGATTAAAGAAATAATAACTGGACACGACAAGGCTATTCTTACAACGTAAATCATGACCAAAACAGACACCACCCGTATGACAACCGTTGGCCGAGTAGTAATAGTTACAGAGAATGATCGCATTTCTGTAGTAATGAATATGACAGAGATAACCATAGAAACAGACAATATGGGAACCAAAATAATTATTATCAAGGGAGACAGAATAACTTCATACGCAACAGTTCAGCGGGCAGTTACGATTCAGGGAGAAATTCTTCCCCACGTGACCGGCAAGAAAGAAACTATGGAATCTACCGACATGACGACAGGCGATATAATCGTAACGACAGACCTGAATTTCATCTGAACTGGCGGGATTCAAACAGGGCAGGGCCCTCTCAACAAGGTGAATTTGTAGAAGTTAGGTCTCCTAATTCCAATAACAATGCGCGCCATCAAAGAGACAATGACTCACACCGCAGGCAGCCACGTGCACCGGCTGGCTCAGGGAAAAATAACATAGATGCTAACCTTGAGAACATCTCCAGTATTCTTTACCGACATATACCTCATGATAATTTTGTTGAAGTTAAATCTCTGTGTGGTAGGAAGAGTAAAGGGTTACACCATATTTCACATGTAAAACCGTTTATTGAGAGATAATCTGCTTTTTAACTTAGTCTTTGCTATAAAATTTTTCACTTCACTTTGCTAGTACTCTTTGTCACACTTAAAAACTGTTAACATGCAACAATATTTTGAAGTTAACTATCCAGTCTAGAACCTAGGGAACATATTTAGACAGTATTTACGAGTGCATTGTTATAGTGAACAGATGACACAGTGTTATTGTGTGTGTACATTCTTGCTTGTTAGTTGCATGATTACATAATGACTATAAGCCTCACATACTTAGAACATATACCGGTACTGCTAATGCAACATTTTGGTTTATTTGAAAATACATTCTGGATTTAAAGTACTTTCTGAGAGATACCAGATGACACAGTGGTTAGTTTATTTGACAGCTACACGATTATATCACAACGCAACTAATGTGTGACACAATTTACATTGTTGCTTTTGCGGTGTATCTGTTTTATCTCTGCACAGTTTTTCTGAATTCTTCTGGAAAGGAAAATATGTTTTAGTAGTAACTTTTGTAGTATAGCTACAATGAGACAGCCTTTTTCGTGGCACAACAATACGTTTCAGTATAGTACTTTCTTGATCACGGTAATGTAGGTAATAACTACGATATCTATACGCATAGCATTTCACTTTTGTTTATTACGAGGTAAGTACATTGACTTCTACAGAACTTCGCTTATGGACGACCATAATTACGACACTTGGAACATTTTTACCGTTAAGTAATGACAGAGATTATCTTACAACAAGACGCACAGTTTAGCACTGCAGTACACGTATTTGAGTGATAATTTTGTACTTCAAAAATTTATTTTTAAATATTTTTGAATTACAAGGATACAAAAGTTTTTCGTGGTACATTTCATTCCATTGCTGTAATCTGTAACACCTGAGGGGATAATTACATTAATCCTCAGGGGGGTACACTCCTACTTTGTGTACCATGTGTTTGGCAAGCACAAGGAGCCCTAGCTAATATGGTATTTGCTTATACAACCTTACACATCGGTACCATGTTTCTCTAACACATAAATTACACAGCTGTCTGATCATTTAACTGGGAGAGACAAAGATTTTTTTTTACTACGTCAATGACTCATGTTTACATAATTACACAGTTGGATAACTTCACACTTATGAAATTGTATGTTGTCTGTACTTTGTGAATTGTTCATATTTTTTTTTGGAACCACTGTGATACTATGAGAGCTTTGAATGTCGCATTTGGTGTGGGATCATGATTTTTAAAGTACATTTGAGGTAGATGACACTATTGAAATGAGCAGAGAATTTTTTTTAGGTTTTGAAATTATTGGAGGAAGCTACGACGATTTTGAGATTTGACTGAGGTGTTATGATGTTATTATTACGATGACAATGTGTATTGTATTATGCTGTTGAGGTATGTTTAAGATCAATAAACTGATGCTATATGAGGAATTTGATTATGCTACGTATCTGTTATGATGAAATATTGAAGAAGTGTCGACGAATATGTATATGTGTAATAAGGTAAAGAATAATGAGTAGTGGTTAGGGACTCTGGTTTGTGAAAAAGGATGTTGGAAACCAAGAATTGACTTTAAGAGTTATGAAATGTGTGTATATGCAGGGATGTATCACAATGCCGGCGAACATTTTTTGGACACCGTTATATTTACAGGATTTTGTTTGTACACATTTGTAACGCTTATTCTGCACCTGTGAAATTTTTATATGAGACTGTCACTGTAGTGGAAACTGGTGTCTTAAATATTTTGGTAAGAAAGCCAAGTAACCTTGACGTAATGTGCTGTGGACGCCCAGCTGTGCCAATCGCCTGAAAAGAGAAAGCCATTAAGTGAGAAAAAGGCCATTATCCTCGCTATTGACATTTCTTTGTAGAAAGCATCGCAAATACGACACGCTCAAACTTGAAAACATAGGACTATACTGTGGAGCTCTTAATTTATGATATTTACTAAAGAGCCTAATGAAATGATGACAAACATTTTACATCTATTGTCTTTCTAGTTGAGAGATTGCTCATTTTGTTTAATATCTAGTTTCTAGCTGCACTGCAGCATTGGTTAAAATAAAATGTAATAGATGTACTAATATAGTTATTTTATGCCTACACATCCAGTAAATAATAATTTTATGATCTACTTCCAAGAAAACGAGGGAACATAAATAGACATTTCCCTTCACAGGAATTGCATAAATAATTTTTTTTACAATTTGGTAACTTGTCTGCTAGAGTAAGTTCTCGTGATGCATCACTCTAGTGTTAAGATGTGACATAGGTATTAAACGTGGTCATTTTTACTGTAATATTTTTTTTGCATGAGCTTTGTAATGTTTAAGTATAAGTTATTGCATTTGCTGCTGCTGCTTGCCACGCATAGTGCTTTTAATTTCACTTTTTATTATTCTGTTAAGCCAGTTTTACTACTGATTTATTTTTCATTTTGCTGCACATTGGCTCATATTAGTGATAATGTTGCATTTGCTTTGCTAATTTTTATATATTGCTGCTTGCTTTGCCAATTTGCATTTTTTGTCATTACTGTTTGTGTTAATTGTTTTGTGCTGATGCATTGCCTCGTTCCTTAGTTTAGCATCTGAGCTCAGTAGATCTAAGTTAGCTTAAGAGGGGGTAGGCTATATAAGAGAATGAGTTGTGATGAATTGGAAGTAATGCATTGACAAGGTATAAAAAAAAGTGAAATAAGAGGAAACATCTATGAAATGACGTTTTGGGTTGGACTGCAGTACCAAATGTCACACTGAAAACAAACCCTGTCCTGTCCTTTTGTGTCATTCCACTATGTGTCTGAGTACGTTGTGTATTTGTGTTCTTCCTGTCTTCATGTGTTTATCTGATAAGACTTATCTTGCAGAATGTTTCTAATACTCAGCTGCATTCACTACGATGAGGAATACTGTTATCCTTAAATGTAATTTGCATTTATAATATGTTATTTACTTTGTAAAGATGTTTAGACATTATTTATTCCGTTTTGTTTTTATGCTCACGTGTGAAGTTGATGTTTCGAAAGTTATTCTGACCTTTTATATATTTACTTATGTCATAATTCTTGTAACACTGATGTATATGTTATTTCGATTCTTTTGTAAAGCCTTTATTACTACAAATGTTATCTGAATTTTTATGTTTTTTAATGATGTTTTCTGTACCTTTGTAATTGTATTCTCATGTTATAAAACTGTAATTGACACCAGTTCATCAAATTAAGTAACTTGTAAGCATACATTTCACTGTATTACTACAAATGTTATCTGAATTTTTATGTTTTTTAATGATGTTTTCTGTACCTTTGTAATTGTATTCTCATGTTATAAAACTGTAATTGACACCAGTTCATCAAATTAAGTAACTTGTAAGCATACATTTCACTGTACACGTTTCTGTTGATCATAGTATATGCACAATATGTGAGAAGTTGGGACTGTTAGTGTTTGCACAAGTGTTGATAATTCAGCAAGGGACTGGTTAACAGCATTGCTGGTTCTAAGGACAATTCCAAAAACTTTGTGAGTGCACAAGTGGTGGTTTATGGACTTGCTATTGCTGGTTCTAAGGACAATTCCAAAACTTTGTGAGTGCATAAGTGGTGGTTTATGGACTTGCTATATTCTCCGTAAGACTCTTCGATGGTGATTGTGCACCTGCACAGTATAGCAACAGATGGCTGCTGGCCGTCTCTACAAGGACTACAGTGGGTCTGCAATACCATTATTTCTACAAGGACTGCAGTGGGTCTGCACCTCTGGTGGCCCACCAATACCATAATCTCTACCAGGACTACAGTGGGTCTGCTCTGTGATGACCTACCTACAAATATTCTTCAAAACTTCGACTGACTCTGCTGTGGGTTTGCTCTGCTGTGGCCCATTACCTGTCTGCATGTCAAGAGTCAGCACTGTCTTTCCGTTGGAAGGACAACACTACTTCTTCAGGACTGCATGGAAATCCACTATTTCTGTGTGCATTTTCTTTTAATGCTCAGACACTGAGAAAAAAAAACCACTGCAATTTTACTGTGATAAATGATTAGGACTGTCCTTATGGACTGTGAGAAAATTTTAGCTTTTGACCTACATTGAATAAATAAGTGTGTGCTTTTGATATTTTTGCTATTGTAATTATGAAAAAATTTTTCAAATCTGTATTGGCCACTGCCCAAAACAATTTGTAAAATTTTTTGCAGGGAGCATGGGGGCTATGTAAGTAGGCTGTTTAGGTTTTTATGTTGGTAACGCCACGTAGTGCTCTGTACGAAAACCACTGGCTGTGCTGTGTGCAGTCTGTGGCTGGTTTTCATTGTTGTTTGCTATTGTAGTGTTGGGCAGTTGGCTGTTAACGGCGCGTAGCGTTGCGCAGTTGGAGGTGAGCGGCCAGCAGTGGTGGATGTGGGGAGAGAAATGGCGGAGTTTTGAGAGCGGATGATCTGGACATGTGTCCATCAGAGACAGTAAATTTGTAAGACTGATACCATGAACTGCTATATATACATTGACTTTTGAACACTATTAAGGTAAATACATTGTTTGTTCTCTATCAAAATCTTTCATTTGCTAACTATGCCTATCAGTAGTTGGTGCCTACAGTAGTTAGAATCTTTTACTTAGCTGGCAGTAGTGGCGCTCGCTGTATTGCAGTAGTTTTAGTAACGAAGATTTTTGTGAGGTAAGTGGTTCATGAAAGGTATAGGTTATTTTTAGTCAGGGCCATTCTTTTGTAGAGATTTTTGAAAGTCAGATTGCGTTGCGCTAAGAATATTGTGTGTCAGTTTAAGCAGTCATTTATAATTTTTCAAGGGGATGTTTCAATTGGAACGGAAGAGAAATAGCTTGGTGGTTCGAAAAACTCTCTGCTAGCCACTTAATCGCGAATTGTAATCATGTAACTGTAGATATAAATTCAATAAACGCTCCAGTTGTTAAAGAGTTCTTTATTTTATTCTATGAAAGATTTCTAGTGCAACCTGAATACTGTGCTCTTGTAAAGCAAAGGCAAAATCATCGTTTGACGCTACTTCACGACTGCACATTTTTCAGCTTTCACTGGTCTCAGTACAAACGCAAAACCACTCTTGGAGTAAAATAAACAATATTTTAGCAACTAGAGCGGTTATCCATTAATTCGGCACATAGTTACGGAGCAGCAGCGTTCTGCAAACACGGAGAAACCAATATTTTTTTGCACTTGTCTATCAGGTTAGAATGAGGCCGTTGTTATAGGTGACCAGTGTAGAGAACTGATCGAGGTTCGCCAGTAAACGTCTCCGATGGCTGTCGAATACTACGTCGCGAAATTTGTCTTAGGCGTCGTACGTCGCTAGTACCCGCCCTGTGTGAGCTATCTGATGCCAACACGGCTTCCGAGCTCCAGTCACTCAATGCGAAGCGGTGCGAATCAGTCCGTCTGTCATACGTGGGCAGCGCAGCTGTATTTTACACTGATTGAAGCGGCAGAGCTGACGAGCTGGGTGCTTTGAAATATTTATCATCCGATTTTAAGATTCAGCGGAGGCGCTGGCGCGTAAAGAACACCAAAGCGAATTAAGTTTAATCTTAGCAAATTTACGTAGTTTGTTGCATCTGGGCAAATAGCATTTCCTCAATTATTGTCTCGTATACCGTGCCCACAGGTTTTGGCCATTGTCGAAATCATGTAAAGCGTCTGTGGGAATTTTAGAAGTGAATGTGTCACATTTGGGGTACAAAATACACTGCGCACTTGGCGTTGCAAGTAAAATTATTCCTTTTCACTTTTTCTGCTTTCACTACTACAGCTACTGTTCTGTTTCTGATTTTGTATGCAAGTCGTCTGTAAAGTATAAAAGTCCTTTTTCTCGTTCAGGCTGCGTAAAAAGTCACAACTGACACATTTTAGGAGCTATCCAATATTAATTCCGATGTTGAAATAGAATGTTCAGATGGAGGGGATATGGGGTTACAAACGGGATGTTTATCAACAGAAGAGGCAAACAGAGTAAATGAAAGAAAATCTGAAACGACAGTAAAAGCAGAACTAAACAAAAAACAGCGTGAATACATGTTTGGTTGTTATTATAAAGTTAGAAATTGCGATACTTAACAAAAAGAAACCATTTAATTAAAGTAATAAGACATAAATACTATATCTCATAAAAGTGGCAGACGTTTTTGGACCCTTTGTACTAGAAGCATGGCATCTGTAGCAAAGATTGGCAACTACACAAGTTGAAATAATAGTAAAATACTGATAAGTGAAGAAATTCTTAAATACAACTCCACTAAAGTGATGGATGTGAGGTAGATTGGTACAGAGTACGAAGTATGCGGTGTGCTCAATAACGTTAAGAAGAATACACGAACCCATTGGAGGGTTAAGAAAACTACATGCTGAAAAAATTTGGTTTTTCTCAATTTACAGTCTGGTGGCCTACTGTCTTTGCACGCTAATGGTCCGAATATCCTTTCGTTATTCATCACAGTTACTGTACCGCGTGACATCCAGTAAATCGGTGCACGAGACATTAAGGTTTTGGAGAGATAAAAATGCATTGCATGAACATTATGAACCGTTCATTTTGGGTTGTATATTGCTGCAAATGAAATGTAGCTAAAGTATCGAAATTATATTTAAAGTTGAGAGCAGATTTATATCGACCTCTGTTCTTGAGGTAACTGTTTGCATGTTTACGGAAGGGTCACAAGCAATGCATGTGCAACGTGAGTCATGTGTAAGCCGGATCGCTGATCGCCGTCTGCGATCGGCTAATTTATCTTTCCTATTTACGGCTAGTGATCTTTGTCAGAGAGGTTAGTGAGGGCAGGGGGAGAGTAGAGCCTTAGCTGTCAATGCGAACGGTGAAAATTTTTGAAAACATTATCAGCGATCTTCAAAATTAAAATTTAAATGTTAAAAACAGTCTTCATTACTTTTATTGGAGTGACCGGTTTCGATTCTATTTAAGAACCATCTTGTGACTTCAGAACGGTGGATGGACTCCGTGGAGCAAGTTGCGCCGACCCTCGACGCTGGAGTTTTAACGCGAATGGTTTTGCGTTGAGTTTTGCATGGGCTTGGCTCGTGATAGCGTGCAGGTTGCACGGTGTATGCTTTTAGCGGGACGTAGTGTCCTGTATGAGGAAGTAAACACGCCAAGCCTTGCTGGAAGGAGACGAGCACGCCGTGCGCCGTTGATAGTGGAAGATTCAGTGCGGGCTGTTGGCACGGTGCAACGTGCTAGTTGCAACCCGTAATGAATTATGGAATGACGGCCTCGGTGTTTGTGTGAGACGCGCAGGCGAGGTTTGTTTGAGGCTATCCGTTCCGGTTTTCCTACAGGGTGTTTAAAAAATGACCAGTATATTTGAAACGGCAATAAAAACTAAACCAGCAGCGATAGAAATACACCGTTTGTTGCAATATGCTTGGGACAACAGTACATTTTCAGGCAGACAAACTTTCGAAATTACAGTAGTTACAATTTTCAACAACAGATGGCGCTGCAGTCTGGGAAACTCTATAGTACGATATTTTCCTCATATCCACCATGCGTAGCAATAATATGGCGTAGTCTCTGAATGAAATTACCCGAAACCTTTGACAACGTGTCTGGCGGAATGGCTTCACATGCAGATGAGATGTACTGCTTCAGCTGTTCAATTGTTTCTGGATTCTGGCGGTACACCTGGTCTTTCAAGTGTCCCCACAGAAAGAAGTCACAGGGGTTCATGTCTGGCGAATAGGGAGGCCAATCCACGCCGCCTCCTGTATGTTTCGGATAGCCCAAAGAAATCACACGATCATCGAAATATTCATTCAGGAAATTAAAGACGTCGGCCGTGCGATGTGGTCGGGCACCATCTTGCATAAACCACGAGGTGTTCGCAGTGTCGTGTAAGGCAGTTTGTACCGCCACAAATTCACGAAGAATGTCCAGATAGCGTGATGCAGTAATCGTTTCGGATCTGAAAAATGGGCCAATGATTCCTTTGGAAGAAATGGCGGCCCAGACCAGTACTTTTTGAGGATGCAGGGACGATGGGACTGCAACATGGGGCTTTTCGGTTCCCCATATGCGCCAGTTCTGTTTATTGACGAAGCCGTCCAGCTAAAAATAAGCTTCGTCAGTAAACCAAATGCTGCCCACAAGCATATCGCCGTCATCAATCCTGTGCACTATATCGTTAGCGAATGTCTCTCGTGCAGCAATGGTAGCGGCGCTGAGGGGTTGCCGCATTTGAATTTTGTATGGATAGAGGTGTAAACTCTGGCGCATGAGACGATACGTGGACGTTGGCGTCATTTGGACCGCAGCTGCAACACGGCGAACGGAAACCCGAGGCCGCTGTTGGATCACCTGCTGCACTAGCTGCGCGTTGCCCTCTGTGGTTGCTGTACGTGGTCGCCCTACCTTTCCAGCACGTTCACCCGTCACGTTCCCAGTCCGTTGAAATTTTTCAAACAGATCCTTTATTGTATCGCTTTCCGGTCCTTCGGTTACATTAAACCTCCGTTGAAAACTTCGTCTTGTTGCAACAACACTACGTTCTAGGCGGTGGAATTCCAACACCAGAAAAATCCTCTGTTCTAAGGAATAAACCATGTTGTCTACAGCACACTTGCACGTTGTGAACAGCACACGCTTACAGCAGAAAGACGACGTACAGAATGGCGCACCCACAGACTGCGTTGTCTCCTATATCGTTCACATCACTTGCAGCGCCATCTGTTGTTGAAAATTGTAACTACTGTAATTTCGAAAGTTTGTCCTCCTGAAAATGTACTGTTGTCCCAAGCATATTGCAACAAACGGTGTATTTCTATCGCTGCTCGTTTAGTTTTTATTGCTGTTTCAAATATACCGGTCATTTTTGAAACACCCTGTATATCTGCGTTGAAATCAGCAGCCTGATGCTACGGTGAGCATAATTATTATTTGCTCATGCAGACCACTCCGAAAGTGTGTGACACCTCCTAAAGATTCTTCAGCTGTCGACAGCCGTCTAGTTAGTCGTTACGGAATTTGAATTGCCTGACTACTTATTGGTCTGATCTGTGTCGGCTCAATCTGCGCCTCCCTATATTAAGATATTTTATGCTCTGTTTCTGTAACAACTTCACGGAGAGACTGTTTACTGCGTACAATTTGTCTGGCGTGTTGGTGTCTACGTATGTTTGTTTAATTGACGGCTGGGGCCGCGAACTTGTATTTCAGTAACAAAATGTTTCCTTGTGATATTTTCACAATGCTTTGCACACACATACAAAAACTCAAAAAGATTTTTTACGCATTCACAAATGTTCGATGTGTGCCCCTTTAGTGATTCGGCAGACATCAAGCTGATAATCAAGTTCTTCCCAAGCTCGGCGCAGCATGTCCCCATCAATGAGTTCGAAAGCATCGTTGATGCGAGCTCGCAGTTCTGGCACGTTTCTTGGTAGAGGAGGTTTAAACACTGAATCTTTCACATAACCCCACAGAAAGAAATCGCATGGGGTTAAGTCGGGAGAGTGTGGAGGCCATGACATGAATTGCTGATCATGATCTCCACCACGACCGATCCATTGGTTTTCCAATCTCCTGTTTAAGAAATGCCGAACATCATGATGGAAGTGCGGTGGAGCACCATCCTGTTGAAAGATGAAGTCGTCGCTGTCGGTCTCCAGTTCTGGCATGAGCCAATTTTCCGCGGGCTACGCGTGAAACTTGCCCGCATGCGTTCAACCGTTTCTTCGCTCACTACAGGCCGACCCGTTGATTTCCCCTTACAGAGGCATCCAGAAGCTTTAAACTGCGCATACCATCGCCGAATGGAGTTAGCAGTTGGTGAATCTTTGTTGAACTTCGTCCTGAAATGTCGTTGCACTGTTATGACTGACTGATGTGAGTGCATTTCAAGCATGACATACGCTTTCTCGGCTCCTGTCGCCATTTTGTCTCACTGCGCTCTCGAGCGCTCTGACGGCAGAAACCTGAAGTGCGGCTTCAGCCGAACAAAACTTTATGAGGTTTTCTACGTATCTGTAGTGTGTCGTGACCATATGTCAATGAATGGAGCTACAGTGAATTTATGAAATCGCTTCAATCATTTGTAATAGCCCTGTACTTGTATGAGGTGTCTGACACTCTTCTTGAAATTTCTTTGTATTGTGACGTACCAGGTATAATTGCCTGTCACCATCTTCAAAATTCACACGTACTGTGGAACAATACAGTGTACTATGTGTGTTCCCTCCGACTGAAGGCGGTTGGGTAGTTAATTAGGACCACAAGTATCTTTAACAAAATTGTTCAAACGGCTCTGAGCACTATGGGACTTAACATCTGAGGTCATCAGTCCCATAGAGCTTAGAACTACATAAACCTAACTAACCTAAGGACATCACAAACATCCATGCCCGAGGCAGGATTCGAAGCTGCGACCGTACCGGTCGCGCGGTTCCAGACTGAAGGGCCTAGAACCGCTCGGCAGTACCTTTAACAGATCGACTTTAACTATAATGATACAACGCTAGATTCGCAACTTGACTGAAAAATAAAGTATATGCATTTGATTGACCTGTATGACCAGGACAGATGACTGAATATAGTTTCATAGTGCCATTATGATCGACGTGCGTATGATTGTGTGATACTCCACGTCAGTAGAAAATGCTCCCCTTTTCAGATTTCTAGACGTGGTTGGGGAAAAGGTCTAATAGCTTGTACAATGGGACATACCCTCTGCCATGCTCTTCGGTTTTTTACAGGGCGTTGATGTAGATGAACACAATTACTTGAACAGCACCGATTAAAATTTGAAAAATTTCAGCTTGAAAAATCAACCGCAAATCGGGTCTACTTTGCTTGAAAACATACAACCAACTGATAGCGTTCGCTTCGTTGCAGTGCACGTCACATGATGACCCATGCGCGTGCGCTCACGTAGGGCAGTTCAGCCACTCGCGACTGTCTGATATTTTCGCGTAGTCACCATATCACGCCACATTCGCAACATTCCGGTCACGCAGGACGACGCCTCTGGTCTCGGATACGATATGAGCGCTAGAGCGCTGAGTAACAAACAGGTGGAGGAGCGGCAGAGCAGCAGCGCAGCGTGGGAGGGCGCCGGCTGCTGTAAGAGCGGGAGAGGGGCATTTCACATCCGTTCCTCACATGAAGGCATCGCGTGAAATCTGTGAACGAGAGTAGGAATTATAGTCTTCTTCCCACTAATATGAGTAGAAAAATCTATGGAGAGTACCACCTTTTGTTTCATGATTGAAGAAATGACGAAACTATGTTTTGTGCTTATAAAAAAATACCTATCCGAACATTAGATTAGATGCTCTAGAATATAATTCCTCGCTTGAAGAAAACAGCAGACCTTCGACTGCAAGTGACACCAGAAGAGAAACTCGTAATTCTGCCGTATGCAAAAAATTCATTTACTAAATTAAACTTTGTTTGAAAACTGTGTGAAAAAGTAATAATCAAAAAATAAGCAATTTCTTTCCAATTTCCATTGTATATTTATTGCTTTCAAGTTGACAAATAGATGACCTTGTTTAACAAATAGTGTATAGATTTCGAAACTAAACACAGAAAATGTTCAATTTATTTTATTGGATACTTAAACACATGAAATTTTCATTTGGTTCATGAGGTGGTTTCGTCCATGAGAGGTGTCTTCTAATTCAGTGAAACTACTGACAGTTGATGACAGAGTGTGGAAGAGCTGTTTTGATGTCCTCGTTTTATTTTCTCTTACAGCTTCAAATACGAAATTTTGAATTTTAAAGCGGGTTCGAGCTTTTCCAGATCTTTCAAATGGCTCAGATGTGGAAGTACACTTAAAATTTTCCTACCATCGTTTCCTACCATTGGACTCAGAAGAACAACGTCTCGGATGAACTCCATTAGTGTTGCAAATTTCCACTTTTTGTGTCGAGGACTGGAGGCAGAAAGAGATTTAGATTCTGAAGTTTGCGTATTATCATTTAGGTTCATCTGATTTCTTTCTACCTTCGTTCCTTAGAACAAAGAGAATTTATCTTTGTTGTAACACAAATTAGTATTGGTGATAACTGTAATTAAATGTACAAACAAAATAATACATTTCAGCTATATTTTAGTTGTTTGAAATGAAAAGACATAAACAAACATGATTGTCTCCTACATTGCTAGTAAGTGCCAAAACTGATTAATTAAGTATTTCCATTATAATTGAAATATTAACTATATCTGTAAGTATACAATTGTTAATTACTTTTAACTAATTAAATTACTTGATACCAAAATATTCTATCGTCTTTTATTTCCGGGGTTTGGGGACAGGGGCGCCTTTTAGACACCGAGCATTCGAATCTGTACTGTTAGCTGGAGAGTTTTGACACGTGTTCAGTTACTGTGCTACACTTAGGACCTGAAGGACCTGAAGTAACGCTGCGACCCTCTGAAGAAAACCTCAGGAAAGTAGCAGAAAGATATATCCTGTTATGGAAATTTCGGAACTGCATTGGAGTAATAGGCGGCCGACAAATTGAACTTAAATGTCTACCGAATTATTTCAACTGTATGAAGTACTTTTCTGTACTTCTAATGAGTGTTGCTGATGCTAATAAAAAGTTTTTGGTTACCAATGTAAATGTTAGAGGGAAACAGTGTGATGGCGGAGTTTATGCCGCCAGCAAATTATTTCGAGGGCTGTAAAACAACGAATTCAACGTACCTTTGCTAAAAGGTTACAAATAACAATATTTCAGCCCCACACGTTTTCATTCCAGGTGAAGCCTTTCCATTCAAATCGTATCTTCTGCGCCCATTTTCACTAAAAGATATGACGGCAAATCACGAAAACTTCAACAATAATCTATCAAAATCTAGAAAAACCATTCAATTTACTTTTGGGATCTTACGTATAGTATTATCAGAGACAAAGATTGCATCAACGATGCAGGCTACATATTATTTCTTCGTGAAGAGACCGCGATTAAAGTGAGTAGTTCATCGAATCCTGTTCCAAATCAGTATCGAAGGCGAACCGCAGAAGGAGTAGAAGTAAGGAATAAATTAATGACCTATTTCAATGCACTTGCTTCATTATTTGGCAGTTATTGCCACCATATTTTAAGGTTGCAATAATAGTTTTACTAGTTATTAGTTGAACTATATTTTGTTCATATCTGGTATGCAATAATGGAAAACATTTTTCGTTGGGGGATGAAAGTGCTTTTATGAGAATTCTTAACGTAATGAGTAAATACTATCTTACCAGTTTATTGTATTTCCTATTTCCTCCCACAGTTTCTTTGTCGCAACAGCATTTTTGAAATAGAAATGTCTGTCGTTGCACAAACACATCCTGAACTGAATATCCAAGATCAAAGTCTCACACTCGAGGTCTGTTAGTTTTCTCCTTTGTCATCTTACTGCTCGAGAACTTCTAAACTGGAAAATACCGTGAGAGGTAAGCGAAAATTAGCCCTCCGTTAGAAATGTGGGATCTAGCGCAATGCATTGGTCTCACTTTCGTTTACAACACCTAGATGGAGCCACCGGTACTGCTGAGGTTCTGAATAGCTATCAATGGCGTTACCGAGGTGCTCTCAGAGTTTGCCTCATTCGCGGGCTAGAGCTTCACGGGTAAACATCTGTATCATCTCCGTTGGGATTTACTCTACCCCATCTTTTCGTGCTTGTCGTTGGAGTGGGTTTAACCACACTCCACCTTTCTAAGTGTGTAGTTTTTCATCAGTCGTAAGTGAGGCTAAATTAGATTTTCCGCGATTTCCCTAAACCGCTCCAGAAAAACGCCGGGATGGTTCCTTTGAATGGGTACGGCTGAGTTTCTTCCCCATCCTTCACTACTCCGATGGGACCGATGACTTCGCTGTTTGGTCCCCTCCGCACAAATCAACGAACCAACCAACCGCAATATATTATTGCAGTATTATAATAATCTCAGATATAAATAACATTTGTTGCTTATATCTGGGCTGCTGGTATTTGTATATTCTATTAAAATTATTGTGTTATGGTTATGTAACGTCCCCTTAGAAAAAATAATGAATTACTGTGCTGGTAAACCCCTACGTTATTTGATTTTCAAACAGCTGAGCAGAACTGAACGTACTCAGACATTTCGCATTTCGCTCTTTACCTATTGTGATCAACACTAAAATGACACACAATATTTTTAGCACAACGCAGTCTGACTTTCAATAGTCCCTACAAAAGAATGGCCCTGACTAATATTAAACTACACCTTTCACAAATCACTTACCTCACAAAAATCTTCGTTACTCAAGCTACTGCAATACAGCGAGCGCCACTACTGGCAGCTAAATAAAAGATTCAAACTACTGAAGGCACAAACTACTGATAGGCATAGTTAGCAAATGAAAGATTTTGATAGAGAAAAAACAATGTAATTACCTTAATATTGTTCAAAAGTCATATTATATATATCAGTTAATGACATCCAGTCTTAGAAATTTACTGTCTCTGTCCAGATCATCTCACTCCCCACATCCACCACTGCTGGCGGTTCACCTCCAACTGCGCAACGCTACGCACTGTTCACATCCAGCTGCCCAACACTACAATGGCAGACAACAATGCAAACTAGCCACAGACTGCACACAGCACAGCCAATGATTTTCATACAGAGCGCTACGTGGCGTTACCAATAAGAAAACCTAAACAGCCTACTTACATGGTGTATTATAATTAATGTATTGTATTGTATTATATTACAGATGTTGTAATACAAATATGAAACAGCAAGGCTGCTGGAGCTACAGCAAAGAGTGGAGGAAGAGGACGAGGCTGCCGAGGGTGGCCAAGAGGAAGAACTACTTGCTGCCGATGATGGTTGGGGGCGAGGAGTGTGATGGGCAAATTCAGAGAGCGAATGCGACGCCGACTCAAGTGAGGTTGTCAGCAACGATGAAACCGACGGCCCAATCAGATGCTGAGACTTCCAATTCGAAAAGGTTGGGTCAGCAAGTGGATGAAGTAACAACCAGGCCTGCAGAAGGTCCAGACTGAATGGTGCATCATCATCAAAGAGGCTTCTGAATGCGAAGACTCCGGCGGATAGTCCCAGTCTTTTCATTACCCCGAGACTGTCTACATCATTCTAAATGATTTCAACAAGAAGACCGAGAAACATGCTGAAAACTACAAAATCAAGACGAAAAGCATGTACCGAAAGACGAACAAGTCTGAAGTGAATCCCCCCCCCCCCCCATTGAATCGAAGGAGTTTGTGAAGGATGAACTAAGGTACCAGCAAAGAACATGCACTTTTTTTGTAAGTTTGGTTCTTATACAAGCAGTAATGTTTTCATTGTAATGTGTTATAAAGGTACAATAAAGCGTAAGAAAGAAAAAAAATAGCAAAGAAACATAGTAGTACGATTAGAAGTCTTACACTAAAAACAAGTAACGCGGGAGAATTGTTGTTATTGGGATACACACCACCCCACCTTCTAAGGCAGGGGTCTAAGGTGAGTGGTGGGGACGAACCAGCAGAATGTTTTTCCCGGAGACTCGTCCTTATCCCAACCGGCAGCTCCCATACTTCGTTCAGTTCAGAAACGTACACGTGAGGGGCGCCGCTCTGCCGCTCCACCGCTCGTAAGCGAGGCCACAGAACACGGATTGTGGCAACGGCTGCGCTTGGGACTTAGGACACGCAGCGCCTCAGGATATCCGAGGACGACTGGAAGGGAACGCAGTGAAATGTTGGCTGAAAACACGTAACACATGAGGCGTGTTCTTAACCTCTTCAGTCCAGGTGAGAAAATAAGTGAAGAAATGTGTTATTATCATGTACTTTATTATTGTTACACTATAAATTACACTGTTTGTAAGTAGGCTGTTTAGGTTTTTATCTTGGAAACGCCACGTAGCGCTCTGTATGAAAATCACTGGCTGTGCTGTGTGCAGTCTGAGTTTGGTCGGCATTGTTGCAATAGTCGCTATTGTAGCGTTGGGCAGTTGGATGTTAACAGCGCGTAGCATTGCGCAGTTGGAGGTGAGCCTCCAAGTGGTGGATGTGGGGAGTGAGATGGCGGAGTTCTGATAGCGGATGATCTGGACAGAGACAGTAAATTTGTAAGACTGGATGTCATGAACTGATATATATATATATATATATATATATATATATATATATATATATATATATATATATATATATATACTTTTGAACACTATTAAGGTAAATACATTGTTTGTTCTCTATCAAAATCTTTCTTTTGCTAACTATGCCTATCAGTAGTTAGTGCCTTCAGTAGTTTGAATCTTTTATTTAGCTGGCAGTAGTGGCGCTCGCTGTATTGCAGTAGTTCGAATAACGAAGATTTTTGTGAGGTAAGTGATTTGTGAAAGGTATAGGTTAAAGTTAGTCAGGGCCATTCTTTTGTAGGGGTTATTGAAAGTCAGATTGCGTTGCGCTGAAAATATTGTGTGTCATTTTAAGCACAGTCATGTATAATTTTTCAAAGGGGACGTTTCATGTTTTAATTTTTACTTCTTATATTTTCTAAAATATTTAAGTTACACATATCGCACTCTTCCTACAAAATTGACACAACTTAAACTGCCAGGTTTTCCATAAATCAGGATTTAACGCTTTTGGCAATAACTAAACATTATCAAGGCAAGCCAATTTATCAGCACTAACGAGAATGGACATAACATCGGCATCGAGTGATGTTCCAGGAAGTTTTAGCAGTAACATACTAGTTATGTAATTTTTAGTGTATTTATCAGAGGTATAGTTATTTATTAGAGTTCGAACATTTCGCTGGAATAAAACATAATCAGATGTCACTTTTGATGTTCTGTTTGTGCTTATTAGTAATGTTTTATTTGTAATTAAGTCGCAAATTGTGTAGGATAGATTTTGACTAGGCTTTTGGTGTCCGATACCACAAACACATTACGTTTATGGAAATGACATAAGTTCAACAAAGCCTTTCAGAGACTCAGAAGTATAACTGAAATGAAATGATCGTATGGCATTTATTGGCCGGGATATCCCCTTTGGGGTTCGGCCGCCGTCTTCCAAGTCTTTTCAGTTGACGCCACTTCGGTGACTTGCGCGTCAATGATGATGAAAATGATCGACACACAACACTCAGTCCCCTGCCGGGAATCGAACCCGGACCCCCTTGGGTGGCGGGCGGTAACGCTACCGCTGCACTATGGAGGCGGACAGAAGTAGAACTCAAATGACAGTAGTATTTAGCAGTATACAAGTCTGTTATCAAACACTAAAATGGTGTAATGATAATAAACAATTCAAATATTCAACTAATACTAAAAATGTCTTTATAATATGAATTATAAAAATTCTTTGGAATTATATTTTTGTAGAGCTGTGGAATAGGCTTCTCCTTGCTCTGAGACAGAGAAACTGGTGAGAGTAAGATGTAAACAATCTGCTTTATAACCTAGAAGCTACGGTATGAATGTCATTTCAGTCTCCATCACAACTGGTAGTAGCAACAATTGGTAATATTTCATTACGGAATTCCATTACGGGTCATACATTTCTATGAAAATGTAGTCCACGAAGTATTTTACTACGTTCTTACATTTTGGATTTGTTTCACGGGCTTCCTTACGGATTAGTAGAATGTCCATCCTCCACATTATCCCGCAATGTGACAGGTGAACGCCCTGATGACATCACAATTCAGCATTAAAAAGGAACACAAAAAGGTTGAGTATATTCTCGAAAAATGACGAAGCTGAAAAGATCCTAATCCACTTCCTCAAAACCGACACGACTGACACCGTTAAAAATAATTATTCTATAGAGAAGTAATTCAAAATGATCAAAATAACAATACATAATCGCAATTAATACAGTTTACACTATAAACAGGGGATGTAGTGTTTATTTTGAGAAGCTGGTAATGGTTAAATTAGAAAATAACGAACTTTGTGTGACAAAAGCACAGAAATCAAACATTTCAGTTTGTTCATTAAATCTGACGTAACACAAAATTCCCTATAATGAATCTTCAGAACTGTAGTAATCCATATTATGGAAGTGTTCTACGCTTACTTTGGTTGATAAAAGTGACACAAATAGAAATGTGACGCTCCTCTTGTTGTGACCTCAATCCAAAAGAATGTCACAAGTCAAAACTACAGAATTTTCATCTTCTTAACAACTATCCATTATCGAACGGAACAATTTCATTGCTCGACTAACAATCCAAAGCGTTTACTCCCATGAA
The DNA here is from genome assembly GCF_023864275.1 of Schistocerca cancellata. Classification (NCBI taxonomy): domain Eukaryota; kingdom Metazoa; phylum Arthropoda; class Insecta; order Orthoptera; family Acrididae; genus Schistocerca; species Schistocerca cancellata. Next base: position 160,339,898 of record NC_064628.1, read on the forward strand.
TACGTTCCTATTCCATACAATTCAAGCGACGTAACTGCTCTGTAACGGCCAAATTATGACATTATAGAAACACACTTTTGATATTTGGTAAAGTACCATTCCTCGACTCTATCATTGCAACAACTCCAAAACGAAAATTTTTTATTTGTGTCATTTTTGTAGAGTCACATTTGTGTACTTAAGGTCTCAACCACTACAGGAAAACATTTTCATGACGCATATTGAGATTTTTGTTATTGAAATTTCCAAAAGCAGCTGTTTTTAAGTAAACACAAATATTATACTTCTTGCATGCGGTTCAGCGCTCTTCACAGCGACACTTAGACACGTTTTTCGTCTCTATGTACTGGGGGAGGTGGTGATCTTGGTTATATCGATTTAGATCTCTTAGCTGGGGGACTACGTTTCTTCTCTTTGGTGTATCAGAATGAGAGCCAGGACTGTCAGAGCTCTCCCATTCATCCTCAGATATTTATCTGGAAAGCTGTGCCGAACTTCTCACATGAGAAGTCTTTATCAGCTCATTAAGAAAACTCACTCTAAATTTTATTAGGATCCATCTGTTAGATTTTGGTACTTCTTTTCTATTGTTTAAGATACTTCTTAAATAATCCAACAATTAACAATAGTTAAATCAGTAAAATGGTTAAACAGTGTAACTGGCAATTATTTGTTCTAATATTTGAACTATTTTTTTAGAGCACTTGACCATCACTTTCAAGTAATTAGTGACACACTTGCAACGCAGGAGAATAGCCCAATAACAGATAGAAATCACTCTCCTCCAGAAAGTGAAGTATTTCTTCAGCGTTGATAAATCAAAAGAATGACACATATTAAGTATTGGCATTATAATAAGCTGTTTCCCAACAGTCAAGTTATATACAGTGCGTTCAGAAATTCCTCTTACAGACTTCTAGGACTTTAAGAGAGGAATGAGTACATAATATTTAGAAAAGGAACACTTGTCCGGAAATGCCATGAAGCGATGCCACAGAGCGTCGAAATTATAGACACTGGCGCCTATAAATGCACACTGATCAGCAAGAACATTATGACCACCCACCTACTACCGATGTGAACCCATCCAGCTGATGGGGAGAAGTGTGGGCTTTGCCGTAGGTTCGTGAGTAGTGGATTGCGGTGTGAGACTTGTTCGAAGTATTTTCACTGTGGGGAATGCAGTGGGGAAGCCAGTGGGCATTCTGGTGAGATCCTCTCCTGGAACTGCAGGTTATGTAGCAAGAGTAAATTGATAGAGGAGCAGGAGCGTAAGATCTGTGCCCTTCAGGTGCAGTTGAAAAACGCACAGGAGGAGCTAGATAGGATGAGGAGGGAGAAGGGGGTTGGGCAATGGGAGCTGGCTGTTGGCAAGAGATCTGCTAGGAGAAGAAGATTTTCAGATAGTTTTACTATTGGTGTTTACAATAGATATGACCAACTGTCAGAGTCTAGTGGAGAGGAATCTCTAGTAGCTGTAGATGTAGGAAGTATGCAGCAGACCTCAGTAGTTACTGTGCCTAGAACAGTTGCAAAGTCGAAGAGGAAGAAGAAATTTCTGCTGTTAGGTAGTTCTCATGGCAGAGGTGTAGGCCAGCAGTTGCAGGAAGTGCTGGGGAGTGGGTACCAGGTCACCAGCATGGTGAAGCCTAATGCAGTGTTGGCTCAGGTGACTGTTAACATAGGGGGTTTATGTAGGGATTTTACTAAAGAGGATCAGGTAGTGATTGTAGGTGGGGCTGGTAATAGTATTGATAGGGATGGGGAGTATAACATAGATGGTGACCTGGAAAAGATAGCCACTCAGACTGGCAACACGAATGTGCATTTCGTGGAACTATTTCAGCGTCACGATCGGCCTCATCTTAATACAGCCGTCAGGCGTAATAACATGAGACTTGGGGGTGCGCTGATGACAGAAAGCATGGGTCACATTTCAGTGGTGTCGGTGGAGTCTATCAGCTGGACGGGTTTCACTAGACACGGCCTGCACCTCAACAGGTATGGGAAGGGGAGGTAGGCAAAGCTTATAGGTGACAGCATAGGTGGGGTTGGTGGGATCACTCATGGGAAAATTCCTGCAGTAGTGGGTGTTAGAGCTGCACCTTTTTTAGATTGAAGTCAGCTGATAGGTATTCCTGCTTAAGGGAAGTCTCTCTAACAAGGGAATCACTTTAGACAAAGCTTAGGTATCCGAGTAATGAGGGAATTAGTATATTTCATCAAAATATACAAGGTATTAGAGATAAAGTTAGTGAACTGCTTATAGATGTTGACTCTGAGATTATTGGTGTATCTGAACACTTCTTAAGTAAGGAGATAATTCAGAGGCTTCCTTTACAAGGATACAGGTTGGCTGGCTGCTTTTCGAGGAGCTCTTTGCGGTGTGGGGGAGTAGCCATGTATGTGAAAAACGGCATCGCATTTGAGTCAATTGATGTTTCAAAGTACTGCACTGAAAAGGTGTTTGAATGTTGTGCAGGTGTGGTTAAATTTAACGGAGCTAAACTTGTAACTTTTTATTTATAGATCCCCAGACTCCGATTTCACAACATTTTTGCTAAAGCTAGAGGAGGTTCTTGGTTCACTTTATAGGAAATACAAAAAGTTAGTTATATGTGGTGACTTCAATATTAATTGTATAAGTGATTGTGCAAGGAAGAGGATGCTGGTAGACCTCTTTAATTCATATAATCTTATGCAAACCGTATTCTTTCCAACGAGAGTGCAAGGGAACAGTAGAACAACCATAGACAACATTTTTGTTCATTCATCATTACTAGAAGGGCATTCTGTTAGCAAAAAGGTGAATGGCCTTTCAGATCATGATGCGCAAATTTTAACTTTAAAAGATTTTTATGCTGCAACACGTGTTAAATATAGTCATCAGCTGTTCAGGAAAGCTGATCCAGTTGCTGATACAGTTGTTTATAGTGCTGATACAGTAGGCGATAAATATAATGCTTTCCTCAAAACTTTTCTCATGCTCTTTGAAAGTTGCTTTCCGTTAGAACGTTTAAAACAGGGTACTAGCACAAACAGGCAGCCTGGATGGCTGACTAGAGGGATAAGAATATCTTGTAGAACAAAGTGGCAATTATATCAAAACGTTAGAAACAGTCAAAATCTAAATGCAGCAGCCCATTACAAACAGTATTGTAAGGTGCTTAAAAATGTTATTAGGAAGGCAAAAAGTATGTGGTATGCAGATAGAATAGCTAAGTCTCTGGATAAAATTAAAACCATATGGTCAGTCGTAAAGGAAGTTGCTGGTCTGCAGAGACAGGTCGAGGATATAGAATCAGTGCGTAGTGGGAATGTCCGTGTTACTGATAAGTCGCGTATATGTACAGTATTTAATAATCACTTTCTGAATATAGCAGGTGAACTAAATAGAAACCTAGTCCCAACAGGGAATCATATAGCGCTCTTAGAAAAAAGTGTTTCGAGACTGTTACCTGAAATGCTTCTCCATGATACTGACAAGAGGGAGATTGAGTTAATAATGAAATCACTAAAGACCAAGAACTCTCGTGGATATGACGGGGTATCTAGCAGAATACTGAAGTATTGTTCTATGTATGTTAGCCCAGTTCTCAGCCATATCTGTAACTTTTCCTTTAGGAGTGGTCGGTTTCCTGACCGATTAAAGTACTCGGTAGTGAAGCCACTTTCTAAAAAGGGAGACACTGATAATGTTGACAATTTTAGACCTATTTCTATGCCATCGGTGTTTGCTAAAGTTATCGAGAAGGTTGTATATACAAGGTTACTGGAGCATTTAAATTCACATAATTTGCTGTCAAATGTTCAGTTTGGTTTTAGAAATGGTTTAACAACTGAAAATGCTATATTCTCTTTTCTCTGTGAGGTTTTGGACGGATTAAATAAAAGGTTGCGAACGCTAGATGTTTTCTTTGATTTAACGAAGGCTTTTGACTGTGTTGACCACAAAATATTACTGCAGAAGTTGGGCCATTATGGAGTAAGGGGAGTAGCTTACAATTGGTTCGCCTGTTACTTTAAGAACAGAAAGCAGAGGGTAATTCTCCACAATATTGAGAGTGGTAGTGATGTTCAGTCCCAATGGGGCACTGTTAAGTGGGGCGTTCCCCAAGGGTCGGTGCTGGGGCCACTGCTGTTTCTTATTTATATAAATGATATGCCTTCTAGTATTACAGGTGATTCAAAAATATTTCTGTTTGCTGATGACACCAGCTTGATAGTGAAGGATCTTGTGTGTAATATTGAAACAGTAACAAATAATGTAGTTCATGAAATAAGTTCGTGGCTTGTGGAAAATAATTTGATGCTAAATCACAGTAAGACTCAGTTTTTACAGTTTATAACTCACAATTCAACAAGAACCGATATTTTGATCAGACAGAATGGGCATATTATAAGCGAGACGGAACAGTTCAAATTCCTAGGCGTTCGGATAGATAGTAAGATGTTGTGGAAAGCCCATGTCCAGGATCTTGTTCAGAAGCTAAATGCTGCTTTATTTACCATTAGAACAGTATCTTAAATAAGTGACACTTCAACACGAAAAGTAGTCTACTTCGCATATTTTCATACGCTTATGTCGTATGGTATTATTTTTTGGGGTAATTCTTCTGATTCAAAAAGGGTCTTTTTGGCTCAAAAACGGGCTGTTCGAGCTATATGTGGTGTAAATTCGAGAACCTCTTGTCGACCCCTATTCAAAAATCTGGGAATTCTGACATTGCCCTCACAGTATATACACTCCTGGAAATTGAAATAAGAACACCGTGAATTCATTGTCCCAGGAAGGGGAAACTTTATTGACACATTCCTGGGGTCAGATACATCACATGATCACACTGACAGAACCACAGGCACATAGACACAGGCAACAGAGCATGCACAATGTCGGCACTAGTACAGTGTATATCCACCTTTCGCAGCAATGCAGGCTGCTATTCTCCCATGGAGACGATCGTAGAGATGCTGGATGTAGTCCTGTGGAACGGCTTGCCATGCCATTTCCACCTGGCGCCTCAGTTGGACCAGCGTTCGTGCTGGACGTGCAGACCGCGTGAGACGACGCTTCATCCAGTCCCAAACATGCGCAATGGGGGACAGATCCGGAGATCTTGCTGGCCAGGGTAGTTGACTTACACCTTCTAGAGCACGTTGGGTGGCACGGGATACATGCGGTCGTGCATTGTCCTGTTGGAACAGCAAGTTCCCTTGCCGGTCTAGGAATGGTAGAACGATGGGTTCGATGACGGTTTGGATGTACCGTGCACTATTCAGTGTCCCCTCGACGATCACCAGTGGTGTACGGTCAGTGTAGGAGATCGCTCCCCACACCATGATGCCGGGTGTTGGCCCTGTGTGCCTCGGTCGTATGCAGTCCTGATTGTGGCGCTCACCTGCACGGCGCCAAACACGCATACGACCATCATTGGCACCAAGGCAGAAGCGACTCTCATCGCTGAAGACGACACGTCTCCATTCGTCCCTCCATTCACGCCTGTCGTGACACCACTGGAGGCGGGCTGCACGATGTTGGGGCGTGAGCGGAAGACGGCCTAACGGTGTGCGGGACCGTAGCCCAGCTTCATGGAGACGGTTGCGAATGGTCCTCGCCGATACCCCAGGAGCAACAGTGTCCCTAATTTGCTGGGAAGTGGCGGTGCGGTCCCCTACGGCACTGCGTAGGATCCTACGGTCTTGGCGTGCATCCGTGCGTCGCTGCGGTCTGGTCCCAGGTCGACGGGCACGTGCACCTTCCGCCGACCACTGGCGACAACATCGATGTACTGTGGAGACCTCACGCCCCACGTGTTGAGCAATTCGGCGGTACGTCCACCCGGCCTCCCGCATGCCCACTATACGCCCTCGCTCAAAGTCCGTCAGCTGCACATACGGTTCACGTCCACGCTGTCGCGGCATGCTACCACTGTTAAAGACTGCGATGGAGCTCCGTATGCCACGGCAAACTGGCTGACACTGACGGCGGCGGTGCACAAATGCTGCGCAGCTAGCGCCATTCGACGGCCAACACCGCGGTTCCTGGTGTGTCCGCTGTGCCGTGCGTGTGATCATTGCTTGTACAGCCCTCTCGCAGTGTCCGGAGCAAGTATGGTGGGTCTGACACACCGGTGTCAATGTGTTCTTTTTTCCGTTTCCAGGAGTGTAGTTAAGATAACTTAGTGTCATTGGTAAATGCAGTTTTAAATGCAGAATACTGAATTCTAGTGACACGTAATGATGTTCTCTGATATGAAAGGTTGCAAATTAGAAAGTGCAACACCATTAAAGCCCCTTTAATGGAGCTTTGCTATTTTCAATAAAAAGAAAATTACTTCTCCTGGGCGCCTTGGCCCCACACACACTAGTTTTCTGAGGGCCTGTCGTTATTAGAATATTATGTTGCACGTACCTTCCGTCGTTTGCAGACGCGCAGTGCCGCTGTGCAACATGAAGCTGAAAACCTGTGCTGAAGTGCACCAAAATCTTGATGGTTACGTTGAAGGCGTTGATTGTTTTGCGAGTAATGTTAATTTCTTTTCAACTGCAAGTTTAAGCAGTCTAGCATGTTTGTGTTTAACGTATTAGACATGAAATGTAGCAAAGCTAAATGTCGCGCACATTAAAATCCGACCAGCTTTATTGTTCTGTTAGTGAGAAGAGACTCTGGGCTTTCTGTGAGGTTCGCATTGAAATCTGGTTATAGAAATGATTAAAATTCTTTTAAAGCTATTTTCTATTTACATTTAAATTACAATTATCTTTTTGCACTGTATCGTGTGAGACCTAATTCGTGCTGACTGGTCCAGGCTAACAGAAAAACTGTTTCTGCAATTATATTAATTCACTTTCAAGTGAAACACTTAATCAGATAGGTGTCAGCGAGCGAGTTTCAATTTTTAAGCCGTGCGGCATAATAAAAAACTTAAAATTATTTTCTCGCTCGTAATGGCGTCTTTGAAACAAAATCAGCTCAGTATATGAAAACTACAAATTATTCAGTAATAATTATGGGATGCCATTCCCTACACTATTGAAAGGAAAACACAAGTTTACACATTTGCAGGATTAGTTATTACTATCATACGAATCTTTTTCTTACAGTATTAGTAACAAACGCATACCATTCTCATCACGAATCGTCAATGGCGTCCTTCTACAATCAAGAACAAAACGAAGAGTAGTTAGTTTTTCTCTTTCTTCCTCGTTAGAAGACTGTCTATTCATTTTTACCTTTGTTCACAGATTATCCTCGAAATACATAGTTTTCGTATTAATAGTAATTTTCATTGTTTTTTTCTATATTATTTTACAATATTTCACTGCAATAATCACAACACATCGTCTTTATGGCTTTTACCAATATTTTCGTTATTACGATTGTTTTTATATCGTCGCACTAGTTTCGTAAATTTTCACAACAACGTCATGGGGATGGCACAAAGTGGAGTCGGAGCTCATCGCCCTCTTACGCGGAGTTTACGTGAACCAGGTGACTTGGGTGTGCAGATGTGGTGCCAACTCCCTCCAGAGACCTACCCAGGCCTGATTCCTTCCCTGCCACGACCGGTCTCCGCTATTGGCCGTGCAAAAGGTGGACATAGCGGCTATTAGGTGATGGTCATAATGTTCTGGCTGATCAGCGTATGTATATGAAGGGTGATTCCGTGATGGTGTTCCAGACTTTCTGTCTGATACCTCTGACAGTGGAATACGTGTACCGCTCTCGTTGTTGCTAACAATGTAGGGTATGCATCTTTCAGAGGTGGTATTATGGACGAAAACAAGAAAAAATGTCTAGTAAACATGGGCTCTAAAAAGATGCATACCTTAACAGCTATGAGCACGTTTCCATCATCACTACAGTGAAACACCTCTACTGAACAAGTGGTCCATAGCTCCTCAGGTAATCATTTTATAGTCTGAAGCTGAGAAATCTTTTTCTAAACGATACTGAACACTGTTTATTCTTCTTTGAAAATAAACTCCAAGAACAGATGAATGTGTATATGAACACTAAAGCACAATAAATAACTGAATACACTGTTAAGCTTCTTTAATTTACGTCTATGGTCACAATCTTTTTTATTTAACAGATTACCGGTTTCGGTCTTTAATGACCATCATCAGATCTGTTTCATAAAAACAAAGGCCACTATGGCTGCAGTACATTAGGAATTTGTTTTTATGAAACAGATCTGAGGATGGTAGTTAAAGACTGAAACCGGTAATCTGTTAAATAAAAAAGATTGTGACCACGGACGTAAATTAAAGAAACTTATTACATATACGGGTCACTCTGTTTTTCGCGACGATGTCACAGCTTGTGACACTTTTAAGCGATTGTAAGAAATTCACTCGATAACGATGAAGGTACACCTGCTAACCGCATGAGTAGAGGGCTGCAGACTACTACTTCTGGTCAATTCGTGCCTTTCCTTCAGAACCCCACTCACGTCTCAGATGGTCCTATTACTAGCGACGTTTCCTGTTTCAATTCTCTCCCTTACTCACGGAGGTTCAGAAGAGCAACTGAACACCGGAAGTTCCAGGGCAACGCTTTGGCCTGTATGCATGCTGTCTGAGCGACTTAAGTTTTTCACGTGATGAAAATACTTTAAAAATTCAGATTAAATACTGTAATACAAGAAAGAAAGGAAGAATTATGTTTAAATATATACGTTTATAATTTGCACAATCAGCATTTTTCCAGGGGTTCACTGAACAATTGAAGACAGGACAAGCCGCCTCTGTTAAAAAGCCAGGCGGCAATTTTCTATGGGGGTGGATTTCAAAAGCTGGAGTACCGTACGATAGTAGCTTTGATATACATAGATGGAAATACAGAAGAAGATGAAGAAGAAGCCCGCGGGAGCGCTAGCAGAACGCAGCGTGGGCGGATTTCAAAAGCTGGAGTACCATACGACAATAGCTTTGATATACATAGGTGCAAATATAGGAGAAGGTGAAGAAGCAGCCGGCGGGAGCGCTGGCAGAACGTAGAGTGCGGCAGCAGGCGATATGAGCGCGCGGGCACGCCCCCCGCGGCCGCTATGCAGCAGAAAGTGTGGCCCGCCCTTGACCCAGAGAGGCGGCCGGTTCCCGGCTCCCAGGTTCGCTCTCTCTGCGCCAGGCGAGACCAGCAGCCCAGGGAAGAGCAGGGCCCGGCGCACCCAGGAAGGCGAGCTCTGCCTGCCCCGCCGCCTCTGCTGTCAGCTAACGAGCCGGCGGTGGCGTGACACATGGGGCGACAGCGCAGGCCGGCTTTCACCCGCGTTGGGCTGGAGTGGCGCGGAAATGACATCGGAACGCCACTCAGCCACTCAGGAGGAACATACGTGTCACACTGCACCACTGATTCAGCGTACTTTCAAAGGACAAATCAGGCCGCCAGCGTCTGTAGCTTACCCTACAGCCTCTTAGGCGCTAAAACGTTGTCGTACGTGGATAAATTGATGTCGTATGTTGGTAAACAGGGGTATATTAATATGAGTCATTCGCTGTCACGAGACAGCTACAAATGGTTCAAATGGCTCTGAGCACTGTGGGACTTAAAAACTAAGGTCATCAGTCCCCTAGAACTTAGAACTACTTAAACCTAACTAACCTAAGGACATCAAACACATCCATGCCCGAGGCAGGATTCGAACCTGCGACCGTAGCGGTCACGCGGTTCCAAACTGAAGCGCCTAGAACCGCACGGCCCCACCGGCCGGCGAGACATCTACATCTACATCTACATCCATAGTCCGTAAACCACCTGACGTTGTGTGGCGGAGGGTACCTTGAGTACCTCTATCGGTTCTCCCTTCTATTCCAGTCTCGTATTGTTCGTGGAAAGAAAGATTGTCGGTATGCCTCTGTGTGCGCTCTAATCTCTCTGATTTTATACTCATGGTCTCTTCGCGAGGTATACGTAGGAGGACTCCTCGGTGAAGGTACAGGGCTATTACAAATGATTGAAGCGATTTCATAAATTCACTGTAGCTCCATTCATTGACATATGGTCACGACACACTACAGATACGTAGAAAAACTCATAAAGTTTTGTTCGGCTGAAGCCGCACTTCAGGTTTCTGCCGTCAGAGCGCTCGAGAGCGCAGTGAGACAAAATGACGACAGGAGCCGAGAAAGCGTATGTCGTGCTTGAAATGCACTCACATCAGTCAGTCATAACAGTGCAACGACACTTCAGGACGAAGTTCAACAAAGATCCACCAACTGCTAACTCCATTCGGCGATGGTATGCGCAGTTTAAAGCTTCTGGATGCCTCTGTAAGGGGAAATCAACGGGTCGGCCTGCAGTGACCGAGGAAACGGTTGAACGCGTGCGGGCAAGTTTCACGCGTAGCCCGCGGAAGTCGACGAATAAAGCAAGCAGGGAGCTAAACGTACCACAGCCGACGGTCAACAGGATGGTGCTCCACCGCACTTCCATCATGATGTTCGGCATTTCTTAAACAGGAGATTGGAAAACCGATGGATCGGTCGTGGTGGAGATCATGATCAGCAATTCATGTCATGGCCTCCACGCTCTCCCGACTTAACCTCATGCGATTTCTTTCTGTGGGGTTATGTGAAAGATTCAGTGTTTAAACCTCCTCTACCAAGAAACGTGCCAGAACTGCGAGCTCGCATCAACGATGCTTTCGAACTCATTGATGGGGACATGCTGCGCCGAGTGTGGGAGGAACTTGATTATCGGCTTGATGTCTGCCGAATCACTAAAGGGGCACATATCGAACATTTGTGAATGGCTAAAAACACTTTTTGAGTTTTTGTACGTGTGTGCAAAGCATTTTGAAAATATCTCAAATAATAAAGTTATTGTAGAGCTGTGAAATCGCTTCATTCATTTGTAATGACCCTGTATATTCTCGAACTTCAACAGAAGCCCGTACCGAGCTACCGAGCGTCTCTCTTGCAGAGTCTTCCACTGGAGTTCATCTACCATCTCCGTAACGCTTTCGCGATTACTAAATGATCCTGTAACGAAGCGCGCTGCTCTCGGTTGGATCTTCTCTAATCTCTTCTATCAACCCTATATGGCACGGATACCACACCGGTAAGCAGTATTCAAGCAGTGGGCGAACTTCCACTTCCTTTGTTTTCGGTCTGCATTTCCTTAGGATTCTTCCAATGAATCTCAGTCTGGCATCTGCTTTACCTACGATTAATTTTATAGGGTCATTCCATTTTAAATCACTCCTAATGACTACTCCCAGATAATTTATGGAAGTAACTGCTTCCAGTTGCTGACCTGCTATATTGCAGCTAAATGATAAAGGATCTTTCTGTCTATGTATTCGCAGCACGTTACACTTGTCTACATTGAGATTCAGTTGCCATTCCCTGCACCATGCGTCAATTCGTTCCAGATCCTCCTCCGTTTCAGTACAATTTTCCATTGTTACAACCTCTCGATATACCACAGCATCATCTGCAAAAGCCTCAGTGAACTTTCGATGTTATCCAAAAGGTCATTTATATATATTGTGAATAGCAACGGTCCTACGATACTCCCCTGCGTCACACCTGAAATCACTCTTACTTCGGAAGACTTCTCTCCATTGAGAATAACATGCTGCGTTTTGTTATCTACGAACTCTTCAATCCAAACACACAATTTGTTTGATAGTCCATATGCTCTTACTTCGTTCATTAAACGACTGTGGGGAACTGTATCGAACTCCTTGCGGAAGTCAAGAAACACAGCATCTACCTGGGAACCCGTGTCTATGGCCCTCTGAGTCTCGTGGACGAATGGCGCGAGCTGGATTTCACACGATCGTCTTTTTCGAAACCCATGCTGATTTCTACAGAGTAGATTTCTCGTCTCCAGAAAAGTCATTATCATCGAACATAATACGTGTTCCAAAATTCTACAACTGATCGACGTTAGAGATATAGGTCTATATTTCTGTACATCTGTTCGACGTCCCTTCTTGAAAACGGGGATGACCTGTGCCTTTTTCCAATCTCTTGGAACGCTACGCTCTTCTAGAGACCTACGGTACACCGCTGCAAGAAAGGGCAATTTAAATGCCACCCAAAGGCGACGCGCACAATGCGACAGTGGAGTACGCCGAACAGTATGACCGTGCGGCGGCGCTGATAGAGCTCCGAAAAACGGAGCTTGTCTGTGCACGAGGCTAATAAACTAAGCCCTTGAGAGGACGACGATGCGATGGACACAGCCTGTAGTGGGTTAATCTCTTGGACCTAGCATTACTGTACTCTCTGGATATCGGTCTGTACGCGTACCAATATCTTCCAAAAATACGCACGCGAAAAACCAAATTTTCGTGGGTTCATGTCACAGAAATCAAATGGTTTGGATAGCCCTTGGCTCAGAGACTATTTGTATACCTATCGGAAGACCGGGAATATTGTAGCTATCTAACAGTACAGGATCAAAACTTAAACATTACGCAGCTCCTGCAGCCCAGACGAAACGAGCAAATCGGTTAGTTCTTTTGCAATATGTGTAGTCCAGGGTGGAGCTCAGATAGCTTATAAAAGCAACATTTGTTCATTGGCAGTTCCTGAGAGAACCCCGAAAAAACATGATCTTTGGGTACGCAAGGTACTAACTGTCGGGACAGCCACTTCTATGATTTCTATTCACGGCAAATTATCCAAATTTTTACCATACGTTCTGAAGATGACATTATTGGGGGACATTGAAACTTTTCGATACTCATCCGCTACGGCGGTCCAGTGGTTCAAAGTTACCGTATGTTGTCACGTAAAATACACAAGTAATTTCCGTTCTGAGGCATAAATGTAGTTTTGGCTGACGTAACGAACATATGGCAAGGGTTCTAGGGTCATCGCAAGGGTTCTGAATCAACCTGTTTTTAGTCGTCTTTTTTTTACCAATAACACTTCAAGATGCACTGTCCCTGTGTAACGGACACGTCACGTCTGTACAAACATGCCCGATGTGGTACTGTACTGACAGAAATGAGCCAAAAAGGTTTTTACATTCCTGAAAATAACTTAAAATTACATAAAACTGGGGGCGCAGCCCAGAATCCTCCGGCGGTCAGACAAATGGTACCTAATCATCCCAATCCCGCAAGGGTCTGAAAAACGATGGGACCGAATCCTCCAGTTTGAAGCAAGTAGCAGTTCCAAACATTATGAATACTCCAAGCAGGCAAAGGAAAGCATATGAAGTTAGAGTAGAAGATGTAGAAATTTTTCGCGTGTATTTTATGTTTAAAAGTTTTATCTTTTATGTTATTGAGATAAAGTCCAGCCGGCACAGCGCCAGCGACTAAATCCCGCTCAAGGTCAGCGCAAAGCGTGCGTAAGTGAATCAATATTTTTTGTTTAAAACATGAGAGTGGTAGGGAAAGGAGATAAGGAACATGGCAGAGATAATTATATTATTGTCTATAATACAACATATAATGTGTCGGTTTGGGAGAATTCGGTCCTGTTACCTGCTTACCTACCTGGTTTCGGGAGGATTCGGGGCTGCGCCCAAAACTGGAAAGACTGCCAATTCAATAAACTATCTGTAATAACATTTCTACTCCTTTCAGATGCAAATTATAAGACGTCTGTTTTCGATGAATTATGATCAATGAGCCAAGTATTCAGAAGAAAATGAAAAGCAAACGATTTTGTGTGAACCTCACATCGCGTGTACTTAATTGTTGTTTACATAAGTCAAAACTTCACATACTCATAGAATGTCCTCCCTGCGAGCCAAGAGTCTCGCATCTTGCGGCCTTTATGTGATGTTGCCCTGTAGGGTTTGACCACCATTTTTCAAAATTTTCCCGAAGAGCGAGCCAATTTGGGATGGGCACCTTACACGGTGCATCGTGTTACGGGCTTTCAAACAATAGATTGAAATGATGAGGTGTGGTGACGCTCAACTACGTACCCTCTGATCAGAGTTGAAATGTTAAAAGTTTTGACTGGTTTCGTTGTCTAGGGGCTGGGATACGTAGTTGCCGCTTTACAAGCCAAATACTGCTGTGTCTTCAGTATACAGTACGAATATACACATGAATCAAATGGTCAAATATTCCTATCACTCGGCAACTGCGAATGTAACGTAGAAGAATATAAATGAAAGATTGCAATTAAATAAAATCCGCAGGTACTACCTTAACAACTTTACATGATGAATATGATAGTAGAAGTACTTTTGAGAATGCGGTATATTTCTGCAAAACACTTTCTGGTGTCGATGGTCCAGCAATTAAACAAAATATGAGTTGAATAACAGGGAAACAATAGAGTCCTACTGCACTTCATTAGCTACGAACAACAACATAGCTCGCGAGATATTCATTTCTAAATGCATACTACGTCTTCATTATAGAAACCACGGAAATCTTACAAGTTCACAAATCGGCACTCGGAAGTATTTCTATCACTCGTGACCACACGAAAACCGCTCCACACTCTCCAAGCCTCTCTTGCGACCGTGTGTCCGTCGCGCCGTCACGTCCAGCACTCTCCGTGTCCTGTGCGACTCCCTTGTGCCGCACTGTTCCGTTTGTCCCTGTGTCCTGAACCATACTGATCAGCACTCTTCTCCCGCTTCTAATCAATCTCCCCATTCACAAGCGCTGTGAATGGCTAGAGCGCTCACGACATGTCTTCAAGCCTACGCAGCCGCACAAACATAATGAAACACATTAGAAATACTGGATTCACATTTAAATAAATTGAAATTAAATAAATATTCCTATGGCTAGACCATAAACACGCTCTAACACACATTATTAAAGACATAAACAAATTAAATAAAGATATATAAAAGGAATAGCGACAAAAGGTAGGCCAGTAGCCTAATGTCTCTGTGCTTTCTAAAACACAGTAAATATTTAACCAATTTCTACATGAATATCATATATCGGATATAAAAAAAGACATAGATGAATAAATGTATGTACAAGCGCGCTGCCACCATTTTTCGTGTAACTGTGGAGTACTTACAGCCTGACGCGATCGATAGTAATCGGCCACTTAGACCTCCAATAACTCATGTACTATTCAGGTTACAAACCTGTAATTGATACCAACTTAGGTTTACACTAACAGCTTTCTAGAGACACATCGATTGACGAATTGAAGCGAAGTAAAATTTCAACTAATAATGATATTAAAAATCTGATTAGACCGTCAGAATCGTCATGCAAATAATAGTAATGTACATGTTTCTTTTTGAGGTGGTATGATTCATCTGGCTACTATTAATTACCATACGAACTGTACAATGTATGCCATTCAGGTTTCACAAAGTCCGCCACCTTTGGCACTCTCGGCATACAAGTCTATTTCCTTGACACAGCATCACCATGTAATTCCCAGCCACGTGCTCGGGCTGGATCCTTCTTTCTTCAGCCAACGTCCGGCGCCACGTGGTCGGCCTGCTGAGTGGCCTGCGCCTGCCGAGCGGCCCGTGCGGCTCCGCCAGCTCCGGTCTTGTAGTATTTTCAGGGCGCCACGATTCGCACATTACCTCACAGTTCCATTGTGCATTGATGTCTTTAGCCCACTTTCTTGTCGTGGCATTGCAGTCCCACTCTACCTCCATCTCTTGGGCGAGGACATCTTCTTGGGTGCCTATTCCTCCACCCACTATGCAGTGTCGTTTTCTGCGCCGACGATGAACATGGAATTCTTTGCACCTCATATCCAGCACGGTAGCCAATCTGTTGTGGTGGGGCTGCAACGTACACTGTTGGTTGTAGCCCGCTGACTACACAGGGATCACTCTGCTGATGCCTGCGCCATTAACTCACCACATATGCCAAGGAGTGGGTGCCCGTCACCCTGGGGCATCAGGATTCCCAGCAATGGCCATCCTGCCAGGTGGACATTGCTGCGGCTGGGTGGTGCCACTGGGGAGGGCCTCTGTTCGGAATGGGTGGCATCAGGGCAGATGCACGTGATGAAGCATACCACATCATCGCTTGCTGGTGATGAAACACCAGCAGTCTCTAAGCGTTCCAAGTCTCATAACAATGCAAAAGGTATGATCCTAAATTGTTCACCTCCCTGGCCACAACATGGGAGGAACGCCAGGCTAAGGATAGAAAAGAACCTTATTTGCCCCGTTATTTCATATGTACGAGAGCTGATGGGGACTCCTTTGTCTCAATGAAGCCTCAGTTTTTTTGTAGAGCATTTAGAAGACAGGTTTGGGGAGGTGGGGGGCTTGTCCAAAATGCGGTCAGGGTCAGTATTGATAAAAACGGCATCCTCGGCCCAGTCACAGGGATTAATTGCTTGTGACAAGCCGGCCGCGGTGGTCTAGCGGTTTTGGCGCTGCAATCCGGAACCGCGGGACTGCTGCGGTCGCAGGTTCGAATCCTGCCTCGGGCATGGGTGTGTGTGGTGTCCTTAGGTTAGTTAGGTTTAAGTAGTTCTAAGTTCTAGGGGACTTATGACCTAAGATGTTGAGTCCCATAGTGCTCAGAGCCATTTGAACCATTTTGAGCTTGTGACAAGCTGGGGGATGTTTCCGTTACCACCAAGCTTCATAAGAGCAGTCCAGGGTATTATATTCCACAGGGACCTTCTTTTGCAGTCTGACGACGAGCTGCATGCCAACTTAGAGCGACAAGGAGTTAATTTCGTCTGGCACGTCCATCAGGGTCCGAGGGATAATCAGGTTGCCACCAGTGTCTTCATATTGGCCTTAGAGGGTGACACATTGCCTGAGAAGGTCAAGGTGATGGTCTACTGCTGTGACATAAAGTTACATATCCCTCCCATGATGTGGTGCTTTAATTGCTGGGCGTTCCGTTATATGTCTTCCTGCTGTACTTCCAACATCACATGTCGAGATTGTGGACGTCCATCCCATCCCAATACTCAATATACCCCGACTCCCATGTGTATCAACTGCAGAGAGCATCATTCCCAGACTGCAGGATTTTACAGCAAGAAAGGGAAATCATGGATTACAAGACCCTGGATCAACTGACCTACACTGAGACTAAGAGGAAAATGAGCGCCTACATCCTGTGGCTATGACCTCCTCTTATGTCACCGCCACGAGAAAAAGTGTAGCCCATCAGTTCCGTGAGTTGCTGTCAGCTCTCAGAGCTGGAGGACTACATCTGCACCCTTGATAGTGTGGGGCGATTCTCTCTCTGTTGCTTCCGCACCACCTACCTCGGGAGAAATGTCCCCCCACCATCAGCGATAGCAGTCCCCACTTCTCAGCATGAGAAGCTTAAATCTTCTTCAGCTCCTCTTGCTACGAACGGGTCCCTTGGTTCACTGGTGCTTGTTGGAAAGATGGTACCTGCCAGTGGCTGAAGTGCCCAAAAGCAGCTGGTCATGGGGCTTCACGATCGTCCTCAGTCCCAGATACTGAATCAGCGAAGCTCTCACAGCCAGAGAAACCCAAAGATCTGCAAGAGCAATCCAGAAAGAAGATCCCCCAAGACCATGGGAATTGCAGTGGCTGCTGCCTACAAGCTCTGTGTCTGAGGATGAGGTGAAGATTCTGGCATCCACTGAGGGCCTCACCAGAGCGTCAGACACAATGAATATAACCTGCTCAGAAAATAAGTCAGTGGCAGCTGGTGACCCTGAGGCATAGACTGCTTAATTGAGTGTTTCATGCTTTCCCAGTCTCACGATCGCATCATGCTCCATTGGAATTGCTGCAGTTTTTTCCACCAACTGGCTGGCCTACGTCAACTGTTAAGCTTTACATCTGCTTTCAGTATTGCCCTCCAGGAAACCTGGTTCCCATTAATGCGGACCCCTGCCCTTTATGGCTACAGGGATATTAAGAACTGTAGCGAATATAATCGAATGTCAGGTGGAGTTTGCGTCTATGTCCTGAACTTAGTATGTAGTGAACCTGTGCCCCTTCAAATTCGTCTTGAAGCTGTGGCTGTCAGGATATGGACGCTGTAGGAAATAACTGTCTGAAATGTATATCTCCCTCCAGATGGTTGGGTACCCTTGAACGTATTGGCTGCACTGATTGATCAACTCACTAAACGTTTCCTACTTTTGGGAGATTTTAATACCCATAACTCCTCGTGGGGTAGCACCATGCTTACTGCTGTGGCAGAGATGTTGAAAATTTACCGTCCCAACTCAACCTCTGCCTCTTAAATCCTGGGGCCGCCACACATTTTAGTGTGGCTCATGGTAGTTACTCGGCCATTGATTTATCAATTTGCAGTCCAGGACTTCTCCCATCTATCCACTGGAAAGCACATGATGACCTGTGTGGTAGTGACCACTTCCCCATTTTCCTGTAACTCCCCTGGTGTCAGGCCCACGGACACCTACCCAGATGGGCTGTAAACAAGGCAGACTGGGAAGCTTTAACCTCTTCAGCTATCGCTGAATCTCCCCCACATGGTGCCATCGATGTTGTCGTTGAGCAGGTCACTACAACTATCGTTACTGCGGTGGAAAACGCAATCCCTCGTTCTCTAGCGTGCCCCTGGTAAAAGACAGTCTCTTGGTGGTCACCGGAAGTCGCTGAGGCAATTAAAGACCGTCGGCGAGCTCTACAGTGACATAAGCGGCACCCTTCCGCAGAGCAACTAATAGCCTTTAAGCTGCTTCGCGCCCGTATTCACCTGCTTATAGAATGATGAAACAGTCTTGGGAGAGGTACCTGTCGACAATTGGGTGCCATTCGTCACCTTCCCAAATCTGGACGAAGATCAGACGTCTTTTATGGTACTAGACACCCACAGGTGACCCTGGCGTTAACATCAATCGCGTGCTCTCTACCGACGCAAACGCGATTGCCGAGCGCTTTGCTGAACACTATGTTCAGCCTTTTGTGTGGGAGAGCTACCCCCCAGCCTTTCACTCCCTCAAGCGACGGATGGGAAGGAAAGTCCTCTCGTTCACTAACCCCCACCTAACGCCTCATTTATAGAGTGGGAGCTTCTCAGCTCCCTCGCACGCTGCCCCAACACAGCTCCTGGGTCGGGTCGGAACCACATTCAGATGAGTAACCATCTCTCGTCTGACTACAAGTGATATCTCCTCGTCATCTTCAACCGGATCTGGTGCGATGGCGTCTTTTCATCGCAATGGTGGTAGAGCACCATCATTCCAGTGCTCAAACCCGGTAAAAACCTGCTTGATGTGAGTAGCTATCGGCCCATCACCGACATTCTCTGTAAGCTGTTGGAACGTATGGTGTGTCGGCAGTTGAGTTGGGTTGGGTCCTGGAGTCACATGGTCTACAGGCTCCATGACGGGGCGGCTTCCACCAGGTTCGCTTTACCACAATAATCTTGTGTGCCTCAAGTCTGCTTTCTGAACAGCCTTTTCCAGATGCCAAAACCTGGTTGCCGTCTTTTTTGCCTTATCTAAAGCATACAACACGACCTGGCGACATCATATCCTTGCTACATTGCATGAGTGGGGTCTCCGGGGCCCGCTCCCGATTTTTATCCAGAACTTCCTGTCGCTTCGTACTTTCTGTGTCCAGGTTCCCCCGTATTCAGGAGAATGGCGTTCTGCAGGCCTCCGTATTGAGTTTATTTTTAGTGACCATTAACGACCCAGCAGCAGCCGTACGGCCGTCGGTTTGCCCTTCTCTGTATGTGGATGACATTTGCATTTTGTGTTGTTCCTCCAGTACTGGTGTTGGTGAGCGGTGCCTACAGGGAGCCATTCACATGCCCCAGTCATAGGCTCTAGCCCACGGCTTCCAGTTTTTAGCCGCGAAGTCGTGTTTCATGCACTTCTGTCGCTGTCGTACTGTTCATCCGGAACCAGAACATTATCTTAATGACGATCCACTCACTGTAGTGGAGACATATCGATTCTTAGGACTGGTTTTCGACGCCCGATTGACTTGGCTACCTCACCTTCGTCACCTTAAGCGGAAGTGCTGGCAGCACCTCAATGTCCTTCACTGCCTGAGCAACAACAACTGGGGCGCAGATTGATCTACTCTGCTGCAGCTCTACAGAGCCCTTGTTCAATCTCACCTTGACTATGGGAGTCTGGTTTATGGTTCGGCGGAACCCTCAGCGTTGCGTTTACTCGACCCAGTGCACCACTGTGGTGTTCGCCTAGCGACGGGAGCTTTTAGAACGAGGCCGGTGACCAGTGTCCTGGTGGAGCCGGAGTCCCTCCATTGCGGATCCGACGTGCTTAACTGCTCGCCAGTTATATTGCATACATTCTCAGTTCTCCTGAGCATCTGAATTACCGTTTCCTTTTCCCACCCGTGGCAGTTCATCTTCCGCAACGGCGGCCCAGGTGAGGGCACACGATTGCACTTCGCGTGCGATCCCTTCTCTCCAAACTGGTCCTTCCCTTTTCCACCTCTACTTGAGGTCCATTCACGTACACCTCCACGGTGTACACCTCGGCCGAAGCTTCGTCTGGAGCTTTTCCATGGCTCTAAGGACTCCGTTCACCCCGCCGCTCTCTGCTGTCACTTCCTCTCGATTCTTGACGTATTACGGGGCTCTGAAGTTGTTTACACCGACGGCTCGATAGCTGATTGTAATGTTGGCTTCACCTATGTCCACAAAGGCCATATTGAACAGCATTTCTTGCCCGCTGGCTGCAGTGTATCCATTTCAGAGCTTGTGGCCATATCTCTTGCATTTCAGTACATCCATTCATGTTGTGGTGATTCGTTTCTTCTCTGTTCTGACTCCCTGAGCAGTTTACAAGCTATCGAACAGTCTACCCTCGCCATCCTTTGGTAGCGAACATCCAGGAGTCCATCTCCGCTCTGGAACGGTCCAGTCGTTCAGTGGTGTTTGTGTGGACCTCAGGACACGTAGGAACCCCAGGCAACGAACTTGCTGACAGGCTATGCGGAAACCGCTCCTGGAGATGGGCATCCCCAGGGAATCAGTTTTCCTTTGTTGGCTCTGCATTGGCCATACATGACTCACACATGGTTACCTTCTCTGTTGCGAGGATGCACCCCATTGTCACTGTGGCTCCCAAATAACAGTCGTGCACCTCTTGCTGCACTGCCCACTTTTAGCCGCTCTGTGCCGGTCTTTTCACTTTCCCAGCACCCTATCTTCGCTGTTAGGCGACAATGCCTCAACAGCAGCTTTAGTTTTAGGTTTTGTTCGTGAGGTTGGGTTTTATCATTTGATCTGAGTTTTAGCGCATGTCCTTTGTCCCTCTGTGTCCTCCACCCTAGGGCTTTTAGGGTGGATGTTTTAATTTGTTGCAGAATGGATGGCTTCTCCTTTTTTATTCTCATGGTCAGCCAGCCATGGTAATCTGCGTCTTTGTTTTTAATCTCTTTTCCCTGTTTCTTGTGTCTCTCTGTGGTTTTCTTGTCCTGTTTTGTCCATTGCAGTGTTTATTGCCCTTCTGTCGTTCGTCTGCTTCTTCCTTTCTCCTGTTATTGTGCAGTATCTCTTCTTTGTTTTCTTCTTTCCCTTGGGTAATTGTTCTACTGGGACCACGGGACCGATGACCGCGCAGTTTGGTCCCTTCCCCCACCCACCCACCCCTTTTCAACCAACCAAGCAGAATTTGTTTTGTGTACACAGTACATCTTGCTGTAGCAGTACAACGTGATGTGGACGTCCTGTATCGGGCTGATTTCTTGTACCTGGCGTTACTATACTCTCTGGATATCTTACATGCTCGATAATTTCACAAACGAGCGAATAATTATGAACTATGTTCGTATTTTGAAAGATTTTTGTATTTAATGTTTAGATCATTCTGTAGTCAGTCTGTCTGGTGCGTGGCTTTAGCTGGAGCCAGGACAAGCACAGTGGTCATGTTTTAATAATCACTGTCCTGATTATGAGAATGATTATAAAGTTACTACAAGCCGGTAAAGCTGAGTCTATCCGATTATCATTTTAATGCTTCTGATCTATAACTGTAGGAGTTCTCATTTCTACTTCCTCTCACTTCCTTTGTCCTTTTCCGATTCAATCTCAGTCCATACGTGTATTCTATGAGTATTAGACAGTTTGTAAGGGATCCGTGAACATAGATGCTAGTATCTGACGCCCAGGTCGATAGTAGACAGGAGTCGATTGTCGAGCGCTGCAGGACGCAGTGAGACTAGGGTTGAGCGAGAAGTAGCACTGGAGAGTGTCGAGTGAGAAGTGGTGTTGGAGAGACGGGCAAGAATGGTGGTCGAGTGAGTTGTAAACCGTAAAATTCACCGGAGTATGACGAGTGAGCACGTCCCCCTGATCGTCGTGGGGTTGACCCTCACTAATACCGATTCGCGAGTGATATGCAACAGAAAGTGACGAGTGCCGAATTACGTGTTTCGCGTCAACCGCGTCGGCCAACAACAACCGTGGATTGCAGTGAGGATTGTTGTGAATGTTAACCATCAGCATTGCGTGTGACGAAGTACTGAAAATCAACAACCAATAAAAAGATATAACTGTGATTAGACGTGTAAGGCGAAGGTAGCAACTGCCTCAGCATTTGTGCGTTAGAAAGAAATATATATCAGTTGTACATCGCGACCTTTGTGGTCCTTAATAATAGACAAACTTACAATCATTCCACTATTCAGTCTCAGAACAGCGGCACTCGGTTGAAATACCCCCGAAACCACAGCAGAAAAACAGATAGCCTTTCATACATTAAGCACACTGTCATACAATCATAATAATTAACTGTTTGGCGGCTACGATAAATTACACAAAACCCAATAAAGGAATGAAACGGGGGTGTTTCAAGTTCATTCCATCCAAGAAATCGTGTAATTCTTCTTCACTTGCACTGAGGATAGCAATGTCATCAGTAAATCTTATCATTAATATCCTTTCACTATGAATTTAATTCCACTATTTAACCACTCTTTTACTTCCTTCATTTCTTCTTCGATATTTAGGTAGAACAGTGTAGGCGAAAGACTGCTTCCCCTTCTTACACCATTTTTAATCCGAGCACTTTCTTTCTTTGCCTTGATTTCTTATTATTCCCTATTGGTTCTTGTACATATTATATGTTACCTGTATTTTGCTGTAGCTTACTCCTATTCTGCTCAGAATTCCCAACATTTTGCACCATTTTATGTTGTCGAATGCTTCTTCAAGGTCGACGAATGCTTGTCTTGACTTTTCTTCAGCCTTGCTTCCGTTATCCAGCGCAACGTCAAATGTGTTGCCTTTACCTTTCCTAAAGTCAAATGATCGTCATCTAACGGATCTCCTGTTTACTTTGCCATTCTTCTTGATTGTCTGCAACTTAGATGCGTAAGATGTTAAGCTGACTGTGGAATAGTTTTTGTATTGATCTGCCCATACTGTCTTCATTATGTCCGAAAGCCTGGTGGTACGTCACCAATCTCATAGATTTCACACACCAACTCGAATAGTTGTTTAGCTGCCATTTCTCCCACTGAATTTGCATATTTGATGCAATGTTATCCATCTCGTCTGTATTATTTGATATTAAATTTTCTAGAGTTCTTTTAAATTTTGAGTCTATTATTGGATCCTCTATGTCATCTCTGTGGCCTTCTACGTATCATCATACGTCCTCCCCCTCATGAGACCTTCAGTGTATTCTTTCCATCTACCTGCTCTTCTCTCTGCGTTTAACAATGGAATTTCCATTTCACCCTTGCTTTTAATTTCACCAAAGGGTGTTTTGACTTTTCTGAATGCAATATCAGTTTTACCGACACCCAT
Organism: Schistocerca cancellata; assembly: GCF_023864275.1. Lineage (NCBI taxonomy): Eukaryota > Metazoa > Arthropoda > Insecta > Orthoptera > Acrididae > Schistocerca > Schistocerca cancellata. The sequence continues at coordinate 160,363,522 of NC_064628.1, forward strand.
TGTTTTTTTTTTTTTTTTTTTTTTTTTTAGATTTATTCACATCTTTCCTCCGACCATTGCTCTGCATCTGGTGTTTATTTCATTCCTATGGGATTTACATTGCTGTATTGCTGTCTTTCCCTGAGCATTCCCTATCCAACACCTGTGGTTGCCCTTTCTAGAGATGTTCACCCTTCTTCGACTGAGCTGCGAACGTACGTGTTTGTTATCACAGTATCCACATACTTATCGAGTTTCAAAAGCTTCTCATCATTCCTCAGTATTTCATTATTCCACTTCGTTCTACACTGATTTTTTTCTGATCGTTCTCTTAAACTTCAGTCATTCTTCATCATTATTCAATTGTGATCTGAGTCTATTTCCTCCTCGGTACTCCTTACGATCCAATATCTGATTTCGAAATCTCTGCCTGAGCATGGAGGTAATCCATCTGGAATCTTCCCGGGTCTCCAGGACTTTTCCAGGTATACTTCCTCCTCCTCTTGTGATTCTTGTGTTACATTCTAAAATTTATGGCAGAACTCAGTTAGTCTTTCTCACTTCTTCTGCCAAACCAATAGTCTCCCGTAACCCTTTTTTCTAGTCCTTTCCCTACTACCGCTTTCCAACCTCCCTTGATGATTATATTTTAATTTACGTTTCCATATTCAAATATTCGTTCAACATTTTCATATACTTTCTGTGTTTCATCTTCTGCTTGCGACGTCGGCATGTATACGTGAACTATCGTTGTCGGTGTTCGTTTGCTACCGACTCTGATGAGAACAGCCCTAACACTGAACTGTTCATAGTAGCTCTTTCTCTGCCCTACTTTTCAGTTCGTAACGAATCCTACTTCCGTTATACGATTATCTACTGCTGTTGGTACCAGCCTACAATCGTCGAACCAGAAGTTCTTTTCTTCTTCCCATTTCGCCTGATTGACCCCCACTGCATCTAGTATTCCGAAATTCAGATTTTCTAGTTTTCCTACCACGTTCAAACGTCTGACTTTCCACACCCTGAACAGTAGAACGTTATCCTTTAGTTGGTTATTCAATTTTTTTCTTATGTCACTTACTCATTTGAAGTCTCCTCCCGGAGATCCGATTGGGGGACTAGTCCCGAATCTTTTGCCCTGGAGGGATCATCACGATACTTTTTTTCCATTTCAGGCCACATGTCTTGTGCATACACGTTATGTGTCTTTAATGCAGTGGTTTGCATTGCCTCCTGCACCCTCATGCCATTGATCATTGCAGATTTCGCCGCCTTTTAGGGCAGGTTCCCACAGCAAGTCCAAGAGAGTGCAGTGAACCTCTGTTCGCTTCTCCGCTCTCTTTGCCAAGGCCATTGGTAGAACGAGCGTGACTTTTTACGCCAGTAGTATCTGGCTGCCATTGCTGGTGGCTAAATTCGAAATTTAAGCAGTGGCTGGTTTCGAACACGGGACCCAGGACGTTTTGAATATTAGTAAAAAACGCTAACCCTAGAAATGCAGATATGACTGTTATGTGACTAGTCACAGCTCCTCAGGAATTCACTTGTGATGTTGAAGGAGGTGCTTCGGGAAGTCGTTTCTATCTACACTCCTGGAAATGGAAAAAAGAACACATTGACACCGGTGTGTCAGACCCACCATACTTGCTCCGGACACTGCGAGAGGGCTGTACAAGCAATGATCACACGCACGGCACAGCGGACACACCAGGAACTGCGGTGTTGGCCGTCGAATGGCGCTAGCTGCGCAGCATTTGTGCACCGCCGCCGTCAGTGTCAGCCAGTTTGCCGTGGCATACGGAGCTCCATCGCAGTCTTTAACACTGGTAGCATGCCGCGACAGCGTGGACGTGAACCGTATGTGCAGTTGACGGACTTTGAGCGAGGGCGTATAGTGGGCATGCGGGAGGCCGGGTGGACGTACCGCCGAATTGCTCAACACGTGGGGCGCGAGGTCTCCACAGTACATCGATGTTGTCGCCAGTGGTCGGCGGAAGGTGCACGTGCCCGTCGACCTGGGACCGGACCGCAGCGACGCACGGATGCACGCCAAGACTGTAGGATCCTACACAGTGCCGTAGGGGACCGCACCGCCACTTCCCAGCAAATTAGGGACACTGTTGCTCCTGGGGTATCGGCGAGGACCATTCGCAACCGTCTCCATGAAGCTGGGCTACGGTCCCGCACACCGTTAGACCGTTTTCCGCTCACGTCGCTACATCGTGCAGCCCGCCGCCAGTGGTGTCGCGACAGGCGTGAATGGAGGGACGAATGGAGACGTGTCGTCTTCAGCGATGAGAGTCGCTTCTGCCTTGGTGCCAATGATGGTCGTATGCGTGTTTGGCGCCGTGCAGGTGAGCGCCACAATCAGGACTGCATACGACCGAGGCACACAGGGCCAACACCCGGCATCATGGTGTGGGGAGCGATCTCCTACACTGGCCGTACACCATTGGTGATCGTCGAGGGGACACTGAATAGTGCACGGTACATCCAAACCGTCATCGAACCCATCGTTCTACCATTCCAAGACCGGCAAGGGAACTTGCTGTTCCAACAGGACAATGCACGTCCGCATGTATCCCGTGCCACCCAACGTGCTCTAGAAGGTGCAAGTCAACTACCCTGGCCAGCAAGATCTCCGGATCTGTCCCCCATTGAGCATGTTTGGGACTGGATGAAGCGTCGTCTCACGCGGTCTGCACGTCCAGCACGAACGCTGGTCCAACTGAGGCGCCAGGTGGAAATGGCATGGCAAGCCGTTCCACAGGACTACATCCAGCATCTCTACGATCGTCTCCATGGGAGAATAGCAGCCTGCATTGCTGTGAAAGGTGGATATACACTGTACTAGTGCCGACATTGTGCATGCTCTGTTGCCTGTGTCTATGTGCCTGTGGTTCTGCCAGTGTGATCATGTGATGTATCTGACCCCAGGAATGTGTCAATAAAGTTTCCCCTTCCTGGGACAATGAATTCACGGTGTTCTTATTTCAATTTCCAGGAGTGTATTTCAAAACATTACTACTGTCTGCCAGAAATTTTCATGTAACGGGAAAAATTGAAAAGTTATGAAAGGCATTTGAAAATCCGTTTTTGTAACTAATTTTAGATACTTTTAATGTAAAAATTTACAGACACTATGGCCACAAAAAGAAGAAATTTTCGAAGGACCATAACTGTGTACTTCATTCCTGTCTATGGTCAAGACTGATCAGACGTTAGGTATTTATTCGATATGCTATTTATTAACACCGTACTCTGATAGTCTTAAACGTGTTACCTTGAATACAGTGTAAGAAGAGTACACCATAAAAGTTAAATCATCCTCTTTTACAATGTACAGCTAATAGCGTGTAAAGGCTGAAAATACTAAGGAATTACAAAAACAAAATAAAAAATTCCCTAACTAGACAACACAAACTAAACTACTCTATGGAAGAAAACGAAAGTCGCATCCATGATGTATTTACAAGCACATGTACATAACAACAAATAATAACAAAGACAGATGCTACACTGAGATTCACTGTAAGAATTCTCAGGAACCGTAGTCCGCCCACGAAGTACACAGATTCGTCACGTTTAGTATCTGCGTAAGTGTTATAGAGATGTTCAGCCAACTCCCGCGGCAAACGCTACAAGAGAGGCGTTGTACATCAAGGCACGATTTGCTGTTTAAATCCCGTGAACGGTAATTCCTAGTAGTTGTATTTCTGCCTTCTACGTATGTGAATACTAAATTTTAGAGATTCGAGCTCACAGACAGGTTTACTCGCGGTCGTTCTTCCTGCACATAATCCGCGACTGGAACAAAAAATACGGGGTTGGGGGGGATGGGACTGGAGGAGGCGATGATATTGGTACACAATGTATCCTCCGCACACACCGCAGCATGGATTGCAAGCCGGCCGCGGTGGTCTTGCGGTTCTAGGCGCGCAGTCCGGAACCGCGCGACTGCTACGGTCGCAGGTTCGAATCCTGCCTCGGGCATGGATGTGTGTGCTGTCCTTAGGTTAGTTAGGTTTAAGTAGTTCTAAGTTCTAGGGGACTGATGACCACAGTAGTTAAGTCCCATAGTGCTCAGAGCCATTTGAACCATGGATTGCAGAGTGTAAATTTAAGTGTAGATATAGATGCAGAAAAAAAGCAAGTTACAATGTGAGACCTTAACTTTTCCCAGCGAATTGAATGTTCAAATAACTTACGGGTTTGCTGCCGGGTGACGTCGTCGACCACCGCCAATATTTCGACAGGGGCACACCCTGCCATTCAAAAGGCACAACTGCAAGGAGGAAGCAATGTGCAAGGGAATTTAATACCTCGGTTCACACAGGAAAAACAAGGAAGATATCACACACAGAACAATTAACCGCAGAGTCAACACATAAAAAAGAAAACCAACTACTAATCAACAGGTGAGGTAGCACTAATTCTGTCCATCTGTTTTTTGATGAGAGACAGAGCCGGATTCCAAGCAGCATATAAACAAAATCCACCATCTCTGTTTATAACGTTGCTTGATAGTTTGATTTCAACAGCTTCCTTAATAACACTATCCCAACAGCTGGCCGTGCAAGCCAGAATGTCCGTGTTGTATTCCATAGGATGGTTCAAATGGCTCTGAGCACCATGGGACTTAACATCTGAGGTCATCCCCTAGAACTTAGAACTACTTAGACCTAACTAACCTAAGGACATCACACACATCCATGCCCGAGGCAGGATTCGAACCCTCGACCGTAGCGGTCGCGCGGTTCCAGACTGAAGCGCCTAGAACCGCTCTCCATAGGATGAGCTGTGTCAAGGCAATGTTCTGCAATAACGGATTAGCTCCGCTGTTGTAAGCGCGTGTGACGCTTATGTTCAATACACCGGTCTTCCACACTCCTGATTGTCTGACCAATATATGACATGCCACAACTGCAAGGAATACGATAGACACCAGCCTTATGCAAACCAAGATCATCTTTTACGGACGCCAACAGGGCCTTAATCTTAAAGGTGGTCGAAAAACACATTTCACATTATATTTCCGCAAAATACGGCCAATCCTGTTGGAAATGCTTCCTGCGTAAGGCAAAAAGGCCGAAGACTTAGGTGCCACTTCGTTGCTAACGTCACTCACCCGTTGCAGAGAAGGCTGATAGCGTAACGCACGTTTGATCTGCCTCTCACTATAACCATTCTGACGAAAGGTGAGTTCGAGATGTGATAGCTCAGCTGCCAAACTTTCAGAGTCTAAGATAACGTGGGCTCTGTGAACCAAGGTACGAAGTACTCCTTCACACTGAGCTGGATGGTGACAACTATCAGCTCGCAGATACAAATCAGTGTGAGTAGGCTTCCCATAAACAGAATGTCCCAACGTACCATGTTTTCCTTCTGACCAACACATCAAGGAAGGGAAGTGAACTGAATATTCGGGTGGATTGAATTCAGGTGTTCCAAAAACCGGTTTAAATTCTCACTACCGTGAGGCCAAACAACAAAAGTGTCGTCTACATATCTGAAAAAAAAAAAAACACGCAGGTTTCAAGGTCACTGAGTGCAATGCACGTTCCTCAAAGTCCTCCATAAACAAATTGGCTACAATAGGTGAAAACGGGCTTCCCATTGCAGCTCCATCAGTCTGTTCGTAGTACTGACCATTGAATAAAAGTGTCAAGAGAAAGACTAATAACCTCCTGAAGGAAAGTTCTTTGTCACAGGAGACTATCAAAAGTCTTAATTCTTACTGTGCTGTACAACCTAGATTGTATGGCCTTCCTAAGGTCCATAAAGAGGCTGTCCCGTTGAGGCCTATTGTTTCTAATATTGGTGCTCCGACATATCGTGTAGCTAAACATCTTGCTAGTTTGTCTAGCCCACTAGTAGGTAGGAGTGAACACCACATTAAGAACTCTGCAGATTTCTTACGTCGATTGCGTGGATTGCGTTTGAACGACTCTGATATTTTAGTCAGTTTTGATGTGGTTTCTCTTTTCACTCGCGTTCCTCTATCTGATTCGTTGCAGCTAATTGAGGTTAAGTTTGGTGTCGACTTAACAAATTTGTTTCGACATGTGCTGACTTCCACTTACTTTTTATTCAATGGTCAGTCCTACGTACAGACTGATGGAGTTGCAATGGGAAGCCCGTTGTCACCTATTGTGACCAGTTTGTTTATGGAGGACTTGTGCATTGGAGTCAGCGACCTTGAAACCTGCGTGTTTTTTCAGATATGTAGACGACACTTTTGTTGTTTGGCCTCATGGTAGTGAGAATTTAAACCGTTTTTCGGAACACCTGAATTCAATTCACTCGAATATTCAGTTCACTATGGAGGTGGAAAAGAATGGATGCCTTCCCTTCCTTGATCTGTTGTTCAGAAGTAGAGTGGGGATCGGCCGTGAGGCGTGCCGAAATCGTCCCAGCAGTTGTGATTACGCTACGTCCAGGATGGCGCAGTGGTTACAGCAGCTGCCTAGTAAGCAGGTTTAGAATCCCGGCCTGGTACACATTTTTGCTCGTCGCCACTGGTTCCGCTTCATTTCCTGCTGCAGCTGACAGCAGTGATCCGCCTTCAGTTTACAAATAATACGTCAGAGTTGTTCGAACGTCAGTGGGTACTTGTTCCCAGTGTTAGCAGCAGCGACTACATCTAAATCTGCGTTCCTCCAAAGAGGTGGAATTCCCCAATGGTTCCTACTTAAGTATCGCACAATCCACACTGGAATTTTCTAAGTAAACAGAGCCATTACAGGCATAAAAATACAGTCCACTGCCTACCATTTGTGTGTCATCCGTTACGCTGCCTGTGGCTGTTGACACCTCAGCGGACGAAAGTTGCTCCAGGAAATGTTAATGGCGATGTGGCTGAGGCAGCAAGATGCGACTCTCTGCCACGACGATGTCAATGCTGGTCTTTTTCCTTTTAGTATTACATACAAAAATAGAGGAAATACATTTTTACTTTGAAAAGCAAAATGTAGAGAGTAGACGATTATGAACGTAGTCATAAAGGCATATGGAAACAGGCATAAATGTCATAAAATCTTGTAGCCTATTGAAAGAGGACTGTTTAATTTCCTAAGCTTGGGTGGGCAGATGAATGGTAGCAGTAATTCAGTCACTCTTGTCATGTTCACGGTACTTGCGAGAAACAATCTTACTTTCCGAGCTTTTTTTTGTCATTGGTCTTCTGAATGGTTTGATGTGGCCCGCCACGAATTCCTCTCCCGTGCCAACCTCTTCATCTCAGAGTAGCATTTGCAACATACGTCTCAATTATTTACTGGATGTATTCCAATCCCTAGCTTCCTCTACACTTTTTGCCCTCTACAGCTCCCCCTAGGACCGTGGAAGTCATTCCCTCATGTCTTAATAGATGTCCTATCATCCTGTCCTTCTCCATATCAGTCTTTTCCACAATTCCTTTCCTCTCAGATTCTGCGTAGAACCTCCTCCTTCCTTTCACAAGCTTCGATATTGTCGCAAATAAAACAGTGACGCGTATATGGAATAGATTTCCTTTAATTTACGTCTATGGTCACAAACGTTGTGTTCATAGATCATCGGTTTCGGTCTATAATGACTATCTTCAGATCTGCAGCAAAAAATATGGGAACAACATAAATACGCTCGCAGATTGTCTACAGCTTACAAACAATAAATAGACCATAATGAAAAGTACTACTGACATATACAGGGTGAACCACCTAATGTTACCGCTGGATATATTTCGTAAACCACATCAAATACTGGCGAATCGATTCCACAGACCGAACGTGAGGAGAGGGGCTAGTGTAATTGTTTAATACAAACCATACAAAAATGCACGGAAGTATGTTTTTTAACACAAACGTACGTTTTTTTTAAATGGAACCACGTTAGTTTTGTTAGGACATCTGAACATATAAACAAATACGTAATCAGTGCCGTTTGTTGCATTGTAAAATGTTAATTACATCCGGAGGTATTGTAACCTAAAGTTGACGCTTGAGTACCACTCCTCCGCTGTTCGATCGTGTATATCGGAGAGCACCGAATTACGTAGGGATCCAAAGGGAACGGTGATGGACCTTAGGTACAGAAGAGACTGGAACAGCACATTACGTCCATATGCTAACACCTTTTTATTGGTCTTTTTCACTGACGCACATGTACATTACCATGAGGGGTGAGGTACACGTACACACGTGGTTTCCGTTTTCAATTACGGAGTGGAATAGAGTGTGTCCCGACATGTCAGTCCAATAGATGTTCAATGTGGTGGCCATCATGTACCGTGTGTACCGTGATGTGCCTACAACCCCAGAGGATATGAAACAACGTATTGTGGCAGCCTGCGGCGACATTACACCAGATGTACTGCGGCGTGTACAACATTCATTACGCCAGAGATTGCAGTTGTGTGCAGCAAATGATGGCCACCACATTGAACATCTATTGGACTGACATGTCGGGACACACTCTATTCCACTCCGTAATTGAAAACGGAAACCACGTGTGTACGTGTACCTCACCCCTCATGGTAATGTACATGTGCGTCAGTGAAAAAGACCAATAAAAAGGTGTTAGCATGTGGACGTAATGTTCTGTTCCAGTCTCTTCTGTACCTAAGGTCCATCACCGTTCCCTTTGGATCCCTACGTAATTCGGTGCTCTCCGGTACACACGGTCGAACAGCGGAGGAGTGGTACTCAAGCGTCAACTTTAGGTTACAATATCTCCGGATGTAATTAACATTTTACAATGCAACAAACGGCACTGATTACGTATTTGTTTATATGTTCAGATGTGCTAAAAAACTAACGTGGTTCCATTTAAAAAAACGTACGTTTGTGTTAAAAAACATACTTCCGTGCATTTTTGTATGGTTTGTATTAAACAATTACACTAGCCCCTCTCCTCACGTTCGGTCTGTGGAATCGATTCGCCAGTATTTGATGTGGTTTACGAAATATATCCAGCGGTAACGTTAGGTGACTCACCCTGTATATGCATTTGTGCGCTTTACCTGTGTTTTATAAAAACACTGTTCTTCATATGTACGCTCTCGGAATTTCAAACTTCACCGTGACGCATAACGCTTCTTTCGTAGCTTCTTTGCTGAGCGTTTCCGTAACGTTCTCGAGCATACTAAACCATCCTATGACGAAATGTACTGCTCATTGCTGGATCTTATCTCTCTTATATTAATCTATCCTGATAAATGTCTCAAACTAATGATGAGCAATACTGAAGAATTTCTTACAAGCGTTTCGTATGCTACATCTTTCGTGGATGAATCAAATTTCCTTAAGGTTCCCCCAATATCTCCAGCCTGGCATCTGTTTTTCGTACGGTAGGCTTCACATGGTGATTCTACATTGCGCAACACAAAGGATCTCTTTTCTCAATCGCCCTAATTGTCTCCCTTTGCGACACATGAGTTTGAAATTTGGCTCGAAAGGCGCCAACAGCCTTCCTGTGTAACGGTGCGAAAGATAGACCACGTCAGCCTCGGCGACGTTTCAAACAGCAATGTGTCGATATATGCCTAGAAAAGGTCACACCTCAGAAGTTCATGTGAAGTGTAAGGTGGGTTCATGATGTCACTTTGGCACCAAATGTCACCAAAATTATATCCAACGAAACCGTTGACGTCCCATGCGATGGGAAGGTCGTCACAGCGCCCTTCCTTTCGACGCCTCTGTAATGTTATCGTTGAAATCAGGCGGTTTTCTTATGGGTCGCCGAGGAAAGCATTTCATACACACTCACGCTCAAAATCGACACGAAGCGGCCTTAGGGGGTGACGCAATGAGCGTCAAGGAATCCACTTCTTCCGTTGGAACCTAGATTCCCACATATTTCGAGGCAGAAAACGACGTCCGCAGTGTAATGAGCAACAGCACAACGTTCGCCACAACCTTTGACACTACTGACACCCCTGGGGAGACTCAGTCCTTCTCTAAGGACACCGTGGGTCAGTAAGCCCACTGATCGTGATCGCTCCCTCTGGGATGTAGCGCGATCCAAGTTTTTGCTCTGGTGTACAGGGTGGAACAACTAGAGACCATTCAAAACCATTCGACTAAATATGAACGCGATCCGAAGCAGCAAAGTGTGTTTGCGCTTTTTCAGCCCTCCTGTTTCTCGCAATCCTGAGGCGTGATTGCGGAGGGATGTGACACTGACATGTGCTCGAATAAAATGGCAAACGGTCCCTCTTAAAACTCCCAGTTCGACGGTAACCTAGGTGGCACCCGGCCAACTTTCTTTATGTAATTGCGTAATATCATCATCTACTTTTCGTCTTTATTTAGTCAGCAGTTTGTAATGATTAACTTCATTTTTTTTCAAATATTAACAGACTGTGAGACACGTCTTCCCGAAATTAAAGCAATAGTTTAAAACATTTTGTTTACAGTGGACCGTTCACGACAGAACAGAGGAAATTAGACAATTGTTCGGTTGGAGTGAACAAATACGTTGTAGTTGTGTGGTAGGCAGGGAAATGGCTGTGACAAACCACTTGTGGTGCTCGTTTATTTATTTATTTTTAGCTGGTTTACATATAAGTTTTAAATTAAAGCACGCTATAATTTTGTATGGGATTTGTTAACTATTACACTATAACTTCATTTGGTAGGTATCTGAATGAAATAATTTTCAGCTCATGCATTAACTACTGAGATAATAATACTTAATAAATAAATTTAGTAATACACTAACTACTTATTCATTGCTAATTAAGATCCAGGGTCTTCCGCACCTGCACTTACTTCAAAAAGATATACGACTACTATCATAGCCTCAACATAGCATTTTTGGAAATCGAAATTATTTACACTTTTTAGTTATTTAAATGTTTTCATTCAATCTTCTGATTTTATCTCGTCGCTGTACAACATGACATGGACGATTGTCCTGGTCACATGCGCGTCAACACAAGTCTTCGTCGTGATCTTCGCTTACAATTATTTCCTTAAGATCAACTACTTTTAATCTTCTGCTGTATTTGAAAATAAGTCTCCAGTTGTTTCCTCGATAGCTTCTCGCGTATTTTTGCTTTAAGGTTTGCCACTTTGAGTCGTTCCGTACGATGTTGTGTACTGTTTCATACTCTAGTTTAGCTCTTTCGTATTAGGCGGTTTGTATGAAGAAACAAAGTGCGGAACAATATCAGCCGCCGCCAAAATCTCTTTCCAGTTACCGTTCAGTCGATGTGCTTCTGTTGAAATACGCACGGCAAGATGCATGTCCTTTAAGGAAACGGATCATGCCCCTCATGAGTAGAACGCACTGCATTTGAAGTCTCTTTCGCACAATATGAAACAACTGAGAGGCATCGTGCTGTTGTTCTTGCATCCCAATCCTCCTGCAATTCTCGCATTACACACAGTGATTTCCTACATCTACATGGATACTCTGCAAATCACATTAAGTGATTGGCAGAGGGTTCATCGAACTACCTTCACAATCCTCTATTATTCCGCTCTCGTACAGCGCGCGCAAAAAACGAACGCCTATATCGTTCTGTGAGTGTTCTGATTTTCCTCATTTTATTATGATGGTCGTTTCTCCCTATGTAGGTCGGCGTCAAGAATATATTTTCGCATTCGGAGGAGAAAGTTGCTAATTGAAATTTCGTGACAAGATTCCGCCGCAACGAAAAACAGCTTTGTTTGAATAATGTACACCCCAAATCTTGTATCACTTCAGTGACACTCTCCCCCCTATTTCGCAATAATACAAAACGTACTGCCATTCTTTGAACTTTCTCGATGTGCTCAGTCAATCCTATATGGTAAGAATCCCACACCGCGCAGCAGTATTCTAAAAGAGGACGCACAAGCGTAGTGTAGGCAGTCTCTTTCGTAGATCTGTTACAATTTCTAAGCGTCCTGCCAATAAGACGGAGTGTCTGCTTAGCTGCCCCACGACGTTTTCTACGTGTTCTTTGCAATTTGAGTTGTTCGTAATTGTAATTCCTAGCTACTTAGTTGAATTTACGGCCTTTAGATTTGACAGATTTATCGCGTAACCAAAGTTTGACGGATTTCTTTTAGCACTTATGTGGATGACCTCACACTTTTCGTTTTTAGGGTCAACTGCCAATTTTCACACTATACATGTATGTTTTCTAATACGTTTCCAATTTGTTTTGATTTTCTGATGACTCAACTAGTCGATAAACGACAGTGTCATCCGAAAAGAACCTAAGACGGCTGCTCCTATTGTGTCCCAAATCGTTTATATAGATAAGGAAGAGCAAAAGGCCTATAACACTATCTTGTAGAATGACAGAAATCACTTCTGTTTTACTCAATGAATTTCCGTCAATTACTACGAACTGTGACCTCTCCGACAGGAAATCACGGATCCAGTCACACAACTGAGACGATGTTCCATAAGCACGTAATTTCACTACAAGCCACTTGTATGGTACAGTGTCAAAAACCTTCCGGAAATCCAGAAATACGGAATCAATCCCTTGTCAATAGCACCCAACACTTTGTGCGTTTAAATGCTTCAAATGGCTCTGAGCACTATGGGACTTAACATCTGAGGTCATCAGTTCCCTAGAACTTAGAACTAATTAAACCTAACGAACCTAAGGACAGCACACACACCCATGCCCGAGGCAGGTTCCAACCTGCGACCGTCGCGGTCGCGTGGTTCCAGACCGTGCGTTTAAAGAGTATTTTTCTTTGCTGTAATATTTCTGACACTTTTTCTGCGTAGCATCTTCTTAACTACTACTGTGCTCCCATATTTTTTGTTACTATGTCTAGAGGGCTTATTCCTAATATTACCAAACGAACTTACGTAAAGTTGCTCCTGTATGCACCTGTACGTCTCAGTAATACGATCTTTTGCACTATGCGTACAGCCCGCGCCCTTCCTTACTGAAGGTGAGGTACTGACGTAACAGCGCCAGTATTTTTAAAGCAGCGCCGACGGCGCTTCGCTCTCTTCGACCCACTGCGTCCGCCGTGCTGCCGTATTTGCACAAGTAGGCTGATCGGTGCGGCTGCAGACTGCAGCGGCAGGTAGCAGCGGCCGGTACTTTCTCCGCCACACTCGCCACTAGGCCGCTCGTCTGGAGCCGGACTGTCGATTGCTCCACAGCACGCGCCGGCTCCTAAGAACCTCCCGCACAAAAGGCTTACGATTTTCTCCGGCGCTGGCGGATTCTCCGGATCGCCTCCTTTCTAATCGAGGTCCATTACAATAACAAAGCGTCGGAGGGATAGCTGGACCGCGCAGCCGGAGAAATCGCCCAGTGAGCGTATCGTCGTTCCACGGCTCGGCCTTCGGGTGTTTAGGGTCAGTTATCAAGGCCTGATTTCGTGTGGCGGCGTGGCGACTGGCGATTGGCGCGAAGTGGAGCTGATCACGATGCCGTTGCAACGTGGAGAAGCAGAGCGGGTGAACAAGTATGACGTTCTGCCTACAGCAACCATTCAGATCCAACGCAGAACCCAAGGGTATAATACGTAACAAAGCTACATTCAAAGGGGTGATCAAAAAGTTTCTATTTCAGGGCGGTGCTGCAGAGTAAATGCCACTTAGCGCGACTCCGAGGCTGTGATACAAGCGCCGCCATGTAGGCAAGGGATTAGTGTGGCATTCGGGTCTTTTAGACGTACGAGCGGTAAACGCAGAAACGTCAGCTATGACGACGTTATGTGACCAAGTAGGACCAACGGGCTGTTATGTTTTTCTTGGCAGCCGAAGAACTAATACCGGTAGAGTGATAACGCACGCCCCCAACCCTAAATGGCGTAACTGTTCGAGCGTTTGGGATCCCTGACGGCCGGATTGAGGGAAGACATAGAAGCAATTTAGAGGCGGGCTGCTAGATTTGTTACTGGTAGGTTTGATCATCACGCGAGTGTTACGGAAATGCTTCAGGAACTCGGGTGGGAGTCTCCGGAGGAAAGGACGCGCTCTTTTCGTGAACCGCTAGTGAGGAAATGTAGAGAACCAGCATTTGAGGCTGACTGCAGTACAATTTTACTGCCGCTAACTTATATTTCGCGGAAAGACCACAAAGATAAGATAAGAGAGATTAGCGCTCGTACAGAGGCATATAGGCAGTCATTTTTCCCTCTTTCTGTTTGGGAGTGGAACAGGGAGAGAATATGCTAGTTGTGGTACGAGCTACCCTCCGCCACGCAGCGTATGGTGGATTGCGCAGTATGTATGTAGATGTAGATGTAGATGTAGTTGTAACATTAAAGTTACGCCAACTCAAGTGGGAGACACACCTGCCATGTAGTCCTGATCAGCCTTCATGCTACTATCGGGTCTTCGGATGCTTAAAAAAGTCCTTGAAGGGTCGAAGATTCTGTCGGACGAGGATGTGCAACAAACAGCAGAACACGGTGATTTATCAAATGACTGTCTTCAACCTGGTGGAACGATAGCCCGAATGCTCCGACGAATTTGCTAATTGCCATGCCGATTCTGGACTGTGCGGCCTTCGAACGGAAAATTTTGCTCTCCCCTTACATATCCAAACCTACATATACAGGTTATTTGTTTTAACTTGCCGGCCGAAGTGGCCGTGCAGTTCTGGCGCTGCAGTCTGGAACCGCGAGACCGCTACGGTCGCAGTTTCGAATCCTGCCTCGGGCATGGATGTGTGTGATGTCCTTAGATTAGTTAGGTTTAACTAGTTCTAAGTTCTAGGGGACTAATGACCTCAGAAGTTGTGTCCCATAGTCCTCAGAGCCATTTGAACAATTTTTTTTTGTTTTAACTTGAGACGACTAAGGCTATCGAAAACAAGGCGTCGTAAGAAAAAGAAAAGTTTCTTCGGGAAATTTAATATTTAAAAACGGGACATCTATATATGGTCACCTCCTAACAACTCCTCCTGCATGGGCTGGGTCAAGTCTGTATTTTCAAATTCGAACCCCAATTTTACTGCATATTCGGATTCTGCGCCAAAATAATACATGCTGTTTATTCGAATCATTGTTTTTCATTCGTGGTAGACGGCGATGCAACCGACAGATATCGAGGCTGACTTTTTATGCTATTAAGACCTGACGCATCTGATTCTACGTATTTTCATTTACGATGTAAATGTAAAGGCCAGCGTCTTGCCGCGCTGGTAACACCGGTTCTCATCAGAACACAAGATGGATGGGTGCCGAGCGTTGTTGGCAAGGAGGCCGCATTCAGCCCTTGTGAAGCAAACTGAGCAGCTACTTGGTTGAGAAGCAGCGGCTCCGGTCTCGTAAACTGACATACGGCCGGGAGAGCGGTGTGCTGACCACGTGCCCCTCCGTATCCGCATCCTGTGACGCCTGTGCGCAGAGTACAGGGTGTTTCAAAAATGACCGGTATATTTGAAATGGCAATAAAAACTAAACGAGCAGCGATAGAAATACACCGTTTGTTGCAATATGCTTGGGACAACAGTACATTTTCAGGCAGACAAACTTTCGAAATTACAGTAGTTACAATTTTCAACAACAGATGGCGCTGCGGTCTGGGAAACGCTGTAGTACGATATTTTCCACATATCCACCATGCGTAGCAATAATATGGCGTAGTCTATGAATGAAATTACCCGAGACCTTTGACAACGTGTCTGGCGGAATGGCTTCACATGCAGATGAGATGTACTGCTTCAGCTGTTCAATTGTTTCTGGATTCTGGCGGTACATCTGGTCTTTCAAGTGTCCCCACAGAAAGAAGTCACAGGGGTTCATGTCTGGCGAATAGGGAGGCCAATCCACGCCGCCTCCTGTATGTTTCGGATAGCCCAAAGCAATCACACGATCATCGAAATATTCATTCAAGAAATTAAAGACGTCGGCCGTGCGATGTGGCCGGGCACCATCTTGCATAAACCACGAGGTGTTCGCAGTGTCGTCTAAGGCAGTTTGTACCGCCACAAATTCACGAAGAATGTCCAGATAGCGTGATGCAGTAATCGTTTCGGATCTGAAAAATGGGCCAATGATTCCTTTGGAAGAAATGGCGGCCCAGACCAGTACTTTTTGAGGATGCAGGGACGATGGGACTGCAACATGGGGCTTTTCGGTTCCCCATATGCGCCAGTTCTGTTTATTGACGAAGCCCTCCAGGTAAAAATAAGCTTCGTCAGTAAACCAAATGCTGCCCACATGCATATCGCCGTCATCAATCCTGTGCACTATATCGTTAGCGAATGTCTCTCGTGCAGCAATGGTAGCGGCGCTGAGGGGTTGCCGCGTTTGAATTTTGTATGGATAGAGGTGTAAACTCTGGCGCATGAGACGATACGTGGACGTTGGCGTCGTTTGGACCGCAGCTGCAACACGGCGAACGGAAACCCGAGGCCGCTGTTGGATCACCTGCTGCACTAGCTGCGCGTTGCCCTCTGTGGTTGCCGTACGCGGTCGCCCTACCTTTCCAGCACGTTCATCCGTCACGTTCCCAGTCCGTTGAAATTTTTCAAACAGATCCTTTATTGTATCGCTTTTCGGTCCTTTGGTTACATTAAACCTCCGTTGAAAACTTCGTCTTGTTGCAACAACACTGTGTTCTAGGCGGTGGAATTCCAACACCAGAAAAATCCTCTGTTCTAAGGAATAAACCATGTTGTCTACAGCACACTTGCACGTTGTGTACAGCACACGCTTACAGCAGAAAGACGACGTACAGAATGGCGCACCCACAGACTGCGTTGTCTTCTATACCTTTCACATCACTTGCAGCGCCATCTGTTGTTGAAAATTGTAACTACTGTAATTTCGAAAGTTTGTCCGCCTGAAAATGCACTGTTGTCCCAAGCATATTGCAACAAACGGTGTATTTCTATCGCTGCTCGTTTAGTTTTTATTGCCGTTTCAAATATACCGGTCATTTTTGAAACACCCTGTATGACACGGCGGCCTGACGCTACCGTTGGGCCTTCATGGCGTGTTCGGTTGGAGTTTTTATGTAGATTTAAACCTTTGTGTTCTGACAGTTGATATTTATGTTCGAAATTTACTTTACTCTTACAAATTAGATTTTACATCATGGTTAGCTGTTTCTAAGTCTGGTTGAAAACTACATTTAACGTGATCCAGGAACGACTACATTGGTGTAATAGTGTTCTGTTCCCATAGTGATGCTTGATGTCGGTGAGCCGCTTTGCCCCTCACAGTTGGGCTGCTTCATTTCGGTGAATATCCATGGCACGTGCGCCTATCAGTTTCACGATATGGTTGTGGTTTATATACTGCCGGTAGCCGCGTAGCGATCAGCGTGAATGTTGCGGCAGTTGGATGTAAACACACACATAATTCATCCCCCTGTTTTGGGATTTGAGGGCAGCTACCGAACTACCTTACGATACAAGTAGCTTCTTTGGCAGAAATGTCAATGTGTAGTAACATTATTTGAACCGTACAGACACATTTGGAACATTCACGTAACGTCTAAACCTCAGTATCAAGCACTAGAACACAAAGGCTTACATTTTTCACCTTAAATGAAATGTAGAATAAAATGCGTCGGTTCTCAGTTGCAAAACCAGGCACTCTTCATGTTTGTCGATTACAGCGCCATCTAGCACGAATTACAAACAATGATGTGAATGAACTGTACGCACAGGTTTGGCGTAAGGTCCAAATATGCAATAAAAATGGGGGGGGGGGGTCCCTTCTGAAAGTGCAAAATTCACCCCGACCACGTGGAAGAGGTGGTTAGTGGTGGCCTCTTGTAGCACAGACAGAATAAGTCCCCTGTATCAATATTAACTTTTAACCTAGAACATTCTTTTGTTCGATACGTCGTTTTCAAGATTTTAGTTGCCTCAAGTTAAAACAGACACACTGTATATGCACCGCAAACCGTATTATGAGTTATGACGGAGAGCACTTTGTATACCACTGTGAATTACCCCATTTCCTGTACCACTCACGAATGGTTCACTAGAAGTACTATTGTTGGTCAGCCACTGTGTGAAGTCGGAACTCTCTAATTTTACTATCGTGCCTTTTCACGAGCTCTCTGTGGGAGGAAGCAGTACAGAATAGGGACGTATTTTCTCGGTATTTCAACAATAAATCACATTCTGGAGCACAACGTTTCTCTTGTAGCGTCTGTCAATGGAGTTGGCTGAGCACTGAAACCTGGTAATTAAGGAAGGCAGGATTGGTTTACTATTGTGAACGGGGCCCGAATCGATTACTACTGGTTGTTTTCAATTTCACTCATTTATTTTAATAAATAATTTTTTCAAACAAGCCAATGAGGTCGCAATCAGATTTTTAAGGCACGTAACCACAATCACAGTTGAAGGCCTTTAACACCAGAATGGCAATTGTAAAAAAAAATTAAAGAAACGTACATAAAATACAGGCAGCAAATAATTTTGAAAACAAGCCAATGTGGTCGCAATCAGAATTTTAAAACAAGCAACCACAATCACAGCTGAAAGCCTTAACGCCCGAATGGCAATTATAAAAAAAAATATAACAAATACACTCCTGGAAATTGAAATAAGAACACCGTGAATTCATTGTCCCAGGAAGGGGAAACTTTATTGACACATTCCTGGGGTCAGATACATCACATGATCACACTGACAGAACCACAGGCACATAGACACAGGCAACAGAGCATGCACAATGTCGGCACTAGTACAGTGTATATCCACCTTTCGCAGCAATGCAGGCTGCTATTCTCCCATGGAGACGATCATACAGATGCTGGATGTAGTCCTGTGGAACGGCTTGCCATGCCATTTCCACCTGGCGCCTCAGTTGGACCAGCGTTCGTGTTGGACGTGCAGACCGCGTGAGACGACGCTTCATCCAGTCCCAAACATGCTCAATGGGGGACAGATCCGGAGATCTTGCTGGCCAGGGTAGTTGACTTACACCTTCTAGAGCACGTTGGGTGGCACGGGATACATGCGGACGTGCATTGTCCTGTTGGAACAGCAAGTTCCCTTGCCGGTCTAGGAATGGTAGCACGATGGGTTCGATGACGGTTTGGATGTACCGTGCACTATTCAGTGTCCCCTCGACGATCACCAGTGGTGTACGGCCAGTGTAGGAGATCGCTCCCCACACCATGATGCCGGGTGTTGGCCCTGTGTGCCTCGGTCGTATGCAGTCCTGATTGTGGCGCTCACCTACACGGCGCCAAACACGCATACGACCATCATTGGCACCAAGGCAGAAGCGACTCTCATCGCTGAAGACGACACGTCTCCATTCGTCCCTCCATTCACGCCTGTCGCGACACCACTGGAGGCGGGCTGCACGATGTTGGGGCGTGAGCGGAAGACGGCCTAACGGTGTGCGGGACCGTAGCCCAACTTCATGGAGACGGTTGCGAATGGTCCTCGCCGATACCCCAGGAGCAACAGTGTCCCTAATTTGCTGGGAAGTGGCGGTGCGGTCCCCTACGGCACTGCGTAGGATCCTACGGTTTTGGCGTGCATCCGTGCGTCGCTGCGGTCCGGTCCCAGGTCGACGGGCACGTGCACCTTCCGCCGACCACTGGCGACAACATCGATGTACTGTGGAGACCTCACGCCGCACGTGTTGAGCAATTCGGCGGTACGTCCACCCGGCCTCCCGCATGCCCACTATACGCCCTCGCTCAAAGTCCGTCAACTGCACATACGGTCCACGTCCACGCTGTCGCGGCATGCTACCAGTGTTAAAGACTGCGATGGAGCTCCGTATGCCACGGCAAACTGGCTGACACTGACGGCGGCGGTGCACAAATGCTGCGCAGCTAGCGCCATTCGACGACCAACACCGCGGTTCCTGGTGTGTCCGCTGTGCCGTGCGTGTGATCATTGCTTGTACAGCCCTCTCGCAGTGTCCGGAGCAAGTATGGTGGGTCTGACACACCGGTGTCAATGTGTTCTTTTTTCCATTTACAGGAGTGTATACTGTCAAATGGCGAATGGCATAGCAGAAGTTAATTAAAAAAACAACAGATTACCAAACAGATGAGACAAATGATGGTAACTTAATAATTCAGTAATAAAATAAAACACAAGGGCCAGTGACAGACGATGCTCCAGCAATCGACCTCTGAGTAGGTCACACCAAAAACACTTTCGCGAGCGGAGAGAAAGGAAGCCAAGAGTTGCATTCAGATCACAAGATAGTAACTCGGACTAGTGGCAGTCCAACTAGCGACTAATGATAATTTTGGTGAGGCTACTTGACATCCAAAAAAACAAATGCAAGATGTAAAATTACGCTGAAGCCGGAACCGGCGGGCTGGGCTCCGTCCGCAGAATACTGTACTTAGAGCGCTCGGAACAAGAAGGAATGATTACCACTAAGGTAGAAGAACGCCACCCAACCTACAATCAAGAAGCTGTCAAACTTACTCACCGGAAAACTACGGCATGATGAGGAAATGTACACTGCCGTTACATACACTAACCCTCAGGGCAGGTAACTGGGGCGTTAGCGGCCACAAGGCAGAAAAATACCGCTGGTTGAACTTAACAATGTAAGAAGCTGAAAATAGTAAATAGTAATTAGAAGCTCAAGAAGGATAATCAGATCCGCCTTCCCCAAGTACTCCACTCGCTGCTTTTCGCCTCGGCGACACTACGATCAGCAACATGAACCCAAGTCACTGGAGAATCGTGAGATTTCACAGTGGTGGAGGTTACTCTACGCCAATTGCAATGCACTCAACTTAAACATGCAAGATCCGGCTCGGACGATGTCGTGCACCCTCGTGACCACTGCCCTTCGATCCGGCAGTCCATACACGCCGCCAGTGGTCCCGGCGTGTTGTCGCTCTGCGCTGACCTCGCTGCTGCTGCGTCCCCAACCGAACTCTCCACACTCACACCAAACGGGAGAAGCACGATGTCGCCCCAATGATAGGGCAGCAGAACTACATATCAATAAGCGCTGCTGCTGCCACTAGCGGACAGGCAACGCTTACGAAACTGAGTGGCGCAAGTGAAGACGAGAAGAAGACAAACAACGCAACCATGTCAGATAAATGATACGGTTTGTCAGAAACCTACACAACACGGCACCAGCGCAAGCCGCAGCACGGCTGAAGCACGTTTGTGACACTTTCGCTATTGTTAAAAGAACCTGTAACGGAACGCCCTGGTATTCTTTGCATCTCGTCTATTCCCTCTATCGATCCTTTCTGGTACGCATCCCAGACACACGATTTATGCTAAACCATCAGCTCGACGAGGGTTTTGTAGGCTACCTTCTTTGTGGTGGACTGCGCTTACTGGGGATTCTTCCAGTCAAGCTGAGTTTGGCATCTGCGTTACTTCATGTGATTATTTTACAAAAGTGTAATCGTACATTGGCGGCACTTTCTGTCTATTTATGCACAAAATGTTACATTTACTTGTTGGCTCCGTGCCGACGAAATGCCCTAAAACACTTTAGGCATCATACATTTATTTGGTATAGCACTTGCCCGCGAAAGGCAAAAGTCCCGAGTTCGAATAACGGTCCTGCACACACTTTTAATCTGCCAGGAAAGTTTCATATCAGTGCACACTCCACTGCAGAGTGAAAATCTCATTCTGACATTTTAGTAAGAGTCACGTAACATCGTAACCGTCATAACCAGTACAGACAATATATTAAATCTACAGAGTCTACACGATCTACACAGACAACATTTCACTGTTTGATTAGGGATTTTTATGGCTAGTTACAAATTAATTGCAATTAGTTTTATTTTCCCTCCCCCTCCCCCCTCCATAGTTAGCTGCCTTTATCGGTATTGGATTGAAAATATTTTCACAACAGTGCAAATGTCAATGGTATGCCATCTGTATCTTGTTTGTAAACACACTTGTTCCATTAATTCGCGGTAACTGCTGTTGACAAGAACGATGTTTGCTTACTCTTCGCTTTCAAGCTTGCATCCAGCACCGCTGGATTGTGCCTCTGGTTTGTTTCTCCGGCAGTGTTCAACGTGTGTTACACTGTGGATGCGGGTTACAAATAAAGTGTTCCGTCTGAGCTTTGTTGCATTACTCTGTATTTTTGTTACACATTTTGCTGATGGCACATTACAGACTATTTCTCTACTGTGAAAGTATTTTCACAGAAGCGATGGAAATGGGGGTAAGAAAATGAATTTATAAAAATTACATTTTATTATACCAAAATAAATAGCAAATATTGGTAAACAGGCTCGAAATTTTCTCGTAGACAATGGAGTTTGGGCTTCTTAACGATGACTTGCATATATCGAAAGATTATTACCAGATCAACCGAAACTTACAAATCAATTGTTCACGAGTTATCTGGTCGAATTCTAAAACTGAGTCAGTTCTGAGACACCCCTATAGTACTAACGTGAGTTCGACCTATTTTTAATTTTCTTTCCCTTCCTCCTTGAAGAGAGGTGAGAACCTGACTGGGATTACTTACTCAAATATGAGAGGAGAAAGTTCGTATTATTTTCTGAGCATTCTGATAAACGGTCTTCAGTGGTTCCTCGACGAGACTTGATTCAAATGTCTGATTTCTGTCCTTGTCCTTGCGCTGTAGCACTCATTCAGTGGAAGATATGTTCAATCATTGGAAGTAACCTACGTGCTCCTTATTTTATAAAGTATATTACAGCTTGATGTAAATTAAAACGAAAGGAAATTTTTCGTCCGGACCATTTCTATTGGCGATAAAAATATTTCAAATCTCAAACGACTTCCGAAATCACTTTAATTCCCAGGTTATCATACACAATCTAGACTATTTGGAACTAGAAACCACCTAGTTGTAAGGCAGAAAAAGCCGATGGCTCAAAATTGTGGTTTTGACGTGAAAAGAAATAAATTAAATTTCTGTAAGATTTCTGAACTTTTGCTCACTGCTGATGGTGGCTGCACCGCGTGCCTACGGACTCACTTCAGTAGTCAGGCACGCTGGCTAAGAGCTGTGTCGTAAACCGCAGTGTGCCCGAGCAGTTGCTGCAACAGGGCACCGCGGTCGTCTTCAAGGAAAAGCCGAACTCAAGGCCGCGTCATCGTCACATGCAGAGCCGCCCGGCGTCTTCCACTGAGAGTTGTCACATCAGGTAAGGGTTTTGTAGGTTCTACTGTCGTGTGTTACCTCCACTGGGTGTGGGTCAGTGCAATTTAACGAAACTAGGGCTCGACATGATAAGGAAGGGGAGGGGGGGGGGCGGTATAGAGCGAGCTATTGTGAACAATTTAGCGACAGAATTATTCTCGTAAGAAGCGACAGCAAACCAACGCCAATGACAGTAGTTGAGGAGTTGAGGTATACATCCTGACGTAACAAGCAAAGATTAAAGGGGCAGAAAAAGTATGAGGATACTCAACGTGTAATTCAGTAAAAAGTGGATAAATTACTATAGTCATTACAACATTGTGGTAAAATAGGGTCTCACTAGTAGGGTAGTAGGAATGAGAGAGGAAAGACGAGTTCTGCGGTAGATTTCTACTAATGTTAGCGAATACACTTTTCAAAAGTCCTGGAGGATGCTGTATACTCGGAAAAAATCGCGAGACTGGAAGGTTCTAGTTGCAGTACGTGTATCACGGAGATTCCGAAACTAAATATTGGGTTGTAAGGCACCCCCAAGAGCAGACACAGACTCCCATCACAATTTAGTAATGACGAAGCGCAGGCTGAAGTTAAGAGATAGACCAAAAGGCATAATTTGCAAAAAAAGTAGGGTAGTGAGATACAGAGGACTGATGAGATGCATCTGAAGCACTATGGGACTTAACATCTAAGGTCATCAGTCTCCTAGAACTTAGAACTACTTAAACCTAACTAACCTAAGGACATCACACACATCCATGCCCGAGGCAGGATTCGAACCTGCGACCGTAGCGGTCACGCGGTTCCAGACTGAAGCGCCTAGAACCGCACGGCCACACAGGCCGACAATCTGAAGCTCTCTGAGGCTATATATGCTGCGGTGATGTTTGCCACAGGAGGTAGTTCATTTAGAAGGTATGGACATCTTTACAAAGGGCAGTCAGAAAAGTTTAACAGATAAACAAAGATACAAGTGAGGTAATAGGGAAGAAATATAGAGTACTTTCAGAATTACTTAAATTAACTGTCGAAAGAAGGAAGTATAAGAAAGTAGGAATACTGCAGGATAAGTCACTTATGAGTGAAACAAATGGGAAGTACATGGAAACTAGGGTGAAATGGCTGCAAGAAAAATGTGAACAAAAGTTGCGAAACCAGTTGTGTGTGTTTATAATTTTCCGGGAACAAATACAGCTACAGCGGACCATTGGATATTTGATTCGGTTTTTGTTTAGTAGTTTTAATGCCTGTTCACTGTATGAATTGTCAAGCAATCATGTATAATTATTTTAGCTGTGGTTGTGACTTGCCAAGCATGACTAGAAGGACATTTTACGAGTTTTTAAATTTTTGTAAGATGCTAGGAAAAACTGTTATGAATGTCCGATTCAACAGTTCACGTTTAGTGGGCCACATTTTTCCAAATTATATTGTGAACAGACTGAATAAGCATTCTCATATGTCAGAACTTTCACCCAAGCGCATTATGGATTTTTATTTACGAGTAGAAACCTGCGAGTTATATACGAGAAAAGGCAGATCTAATAAAGGCCTGTTTATGTCACACTTGAAGTTAGCAAGTATGATCAGCATGAAGAACTTTGATGCAGTACGTGAGCATGTGAGTGATTGTGTCGATAGTTTAAGGGATAGGCTGTCTTCGGTTCGTTAGAACAAACTACAGAAATTACGTTACACAAGTAGAGAACCTAATTCCCCTAGTACTCCTTAAATTGCGTTTAAATATGTGCCCCAGGTCTGCAACCTAACTGAGATTAGGTTCAATACCAATGAAACACTGCTACTTGAGAAAGGCTTATCACACAACACTACTACACCGTTATCCCGACACCAAATTGATTATTCCGTTGCACACTCCTTAGCCGCCATGGATGGCGTTCTTGTTTCAACTACCCAGAGAAACGAAACGGCACATAAACGCGATGAGGTAACACGGGGACACATTCAACATCAAGGGGTCGGTCTAGATGGGTATTCAATCTCATAAAATGCAGCTCTTCGCACCATTAATAGAAAAGCTAGATGATCGGTTACACGATAAATCAGTCTAATCTAAAAGCCGTAAATTCAACTAAATACCTAGGTATTACAATTACGAACAACTTAAATTGGAAGAAACACATAGAAAATGTTGTGGGGAAGGTTAACCAGAGACTGCGTTTTATTGGCAGGACACTTAGAAAATGTAAAGACCTACTAAGGAGACTGACTACACTACGCTTGTCCCTCCTCTTTTAGAATACTGCTGCGCAGTGTGGGATCCTTACCAGATAGGACTGACGGAGTACATCGAAAAAGTTCAAAGAAAGGCAGCACGTTTTGTATTATCGCGAAATTTGGGAGAGAGTTTCCAGAATGAGATTTTCACTCTGCAGCGGAGTGTGCGCTGATATGAAACTTCCTGGCAGATTAAAACTGTGTGCCCGACCGAGACTCGAACTCGGGACCTTTGCCTTTCGCGGGCAAGTGCTCTACCATCTTAGCTACCGAAGCACGACTCACGCCCGGTACTCACAGCTTACTTCTGCCAGTACCTCGTCTCCTACCTTCCAAACTTTACAGAAGTTCTCCTGCGAACCTTGCAGAACTAGCACTCCTGAAAGAAAGGATATTGCGGAGACATGGCTTAGCCATGGCCATGGCTTTGCCTTTCGCGGGCAAGTGCTCTACCATCTTAGCTACCGAAGCACGACTCACGCCCGGTACTCACAGATGGCCATGGCTTAGTCATGTCTCCGCAATATCCTTTCTTTCAGGAGTGCTAGTTCTGCAAGGTTCGCAGGAGAACTTCTGTAAAGTTTGGAAGGTAGGAGACGAGGTACTTGCAGAAGTAAGCTGTGAGTACCGGGCGTGAGTCATGCTTCGGTAGCTAAGATGGTAGAGCACTTGCCCGCGAAAGGCAAAGGTCCCGAGTTCGAGTCTCGGTCGGGCACACAGTTTTAATCTGCCAGGAAGTTTCATTGGGAGAGAGTGTCACAGAAATGATAAGGGATTTGGACTGGAAATCATTAAAAGAAAGGCGTTTTTCGTTGCGACGGAATCATCTCACGAAATTCCAATCACCAACTTTCTCTTCCGAATGCGAAAATATTTTGTTGACACCGTCGTACATAGGGAGGAACGATCCACGATAAAATAACGGAAATCAGAGCTCGTACGGAAAGATATAGGTGTTCATTCTTTTCGCGCGCTATACGAGATTGGAATAATAGAGAATTGTGAAGGTGGTTCGATGAACCTTCTGCCAGGCACTTAAATGTGATTTGCAGAATATCGATGTAGATGTAGATGTAGACCACAGAGCGACCATAGTGAGGGCAGATAAGGATAAAACGAGTATTGTTGTGGAGGATGAGTACGTAGCCAAAGTTCAGGGTTTCTTCGAGGAAAACAATATTTCTCGTTGTAGATTTGATCCTACTGAAAAGTTTTTGACCCAATTGAAGAAACACTTGAAGTCTGTCTTTTCCACCACTTTCCAAAAGAGATCTCTCATACCTATGAATCCACAAGCACCCAGGTTAAGAGCGGTTATCAAGTTACATAACACAGATCTTCCGACGTGTCCGACCGTCATCTCCAGAAATGGTGTTGTCTACCAGGCAGAAGCATTTATACCCATCTAATTTTTCGTTATGCAACCGTGCACGTCTAATTTCTATTCTAAACAACTTGAACATTCCCACTGACACCAACGTAACACCTTTAGACATTAAAAATAATGCATATCAACGTACCTACGGACCAAGTCCAGAATATTATTGCTGAAAATCTGCGTATTCACACATGTCGTCGAATGCTGAAGTTGTTAAGAATCGTTCTTAATTATAAATACTTCACGTTTGGTGACCGTTTTTTCATTCGAAAACTGGGAGTAGCAATGGATTCTCGTTTGTGTTGCTGACTGGCTAACATACTTCTGTCTAAGTTTGTGCACGATTTTGTGCAAAAACACCTATCTTATGTTGTAGATTACCTTGGTTGGTTTCGTTACGTTAATGACGTTCTCTTACTGTATAAAGGCTCCAATGAGTTTTGCGGTTCCCTTGTCGACTACCTGAATTCGCAGCAGTCTGGTATTCAATTTATAATCGAACACAATGTTAATGGGACAATCCCTTAACTTGACCTCTTAATCACATTAAGAAACAGTACTTTCATTTTTTATATTTACCGGAAACCGTAAACCTCTGACAGCGTGCGTCTTCATTCTACTGATCCTCCCATAAAACACAAAAAAGCCTGCTATTCGTTCGCTTCTTTACCGCCTCCATCGACCCCTCGTAAGCCCCTTCTTCCGACCGAGAGTACCAAGTTATAAAAAGTATTTTACTAGCTAATGGTAATGATATAAATTTTGTTCACTTTATTAATAAGGTTGTATTAAAGAAGACAAGTTCTGCCAATAGCCACTCCACGTTTTCTATCACTTTATTACATGGTAGGCAGGACAACAAGATCAACCACCAGCCCCTTTTCAAAAAGAATAGGTAAACATTTAAAAAAAATACATAAATCCAGCGTTTTTCATTCTGCAGAATGTAGGTTCCAAGTATAGACACAGGGAACAGTCAGCAAGCCTTATAAGAACACAGGGGTTTATTCAATTTCCTGTAATGAGTGTTCTCAAAAGTACATTGGGAAAACGGATAGGGGTTTCGAAAGTCGCTTGAAAGAACTACTCAACGAGAGCAGTTCGAAATCTGATCTAACGTTTCACTTACGTGATAATCAACATTCTATTTTATGTCTCCAAAATAACTTGAAGATACTGCATAAAGAGAGAAATGGCGTTGTGTTTAACGTCCTTGAGGAGAGAGGCATAATAAAGTCCACAAGACACTCCACTGATAATACTGTCAACATCCAAACGAAGTTAAGGCACCGAGCTCTATTAGCCAATTCTGACTACTTAAATTTTTGAAGTTAGGCGTCTCAATATCTAACCAGTTGGGTGCCTTATTACAGCTTTTTTATGTTAACTTTCATGTTTACCCGCACTGTTGATCCACTTCGAGGTCATCTGCTCCATTAATGTATACACTGTTTTAATGATTCAGAAATAAGTTCTAATGATTCAAAAATAAGTAGTTCATCTTAATTATCATATTTAACATTATTCAGGTTCACTTTTATGTAACACAGAGAGCTGAGTCTAATACACTGAAGAGCGAAACAAATTGGCCCATCTGCCTAATATAGTGTAGGCCACCCTCGAGGATGTAAAAGTGCCGCAACACGACCTGGCATAGACTCGGCTAAAGTCTGAAGTGGTGATGGGGGGAACTGAAACCATGAATTCAGCACGGCTGTCCATAAATCCGCAAGACTACGAAGGGGTGGAGATCTCTTCCTAACAGCCCACTGAAAGGCATCCCACCTATGCTCAATAATTTTCATGTCTGGGAAGTTTGGTGGCCGGCAGAAGTGTTTAAACTGAGAAGAGTGTTCCTGGACCCACTCTGTACCAATTCTGGACGTGTTGGACGTCGCATTATCCTGCTGGAATTGCCCCACTCCATCAGAATGCACAATGAACATGAATGGATGCAGGTGATTAGACAGTCAGAGACGTGTCTAGACGTATCAGGGCTTCCACATCACTCCAAATGCACACGCCCCACACCATTACAGAGGCTCCACTAGTTTGAATAGTACTCTGCTAACACGCAGGGTATTTGCAATCATGAAGTTGTACACCCACTCGATACATTCTGGAACGAGACTCGTCCGACCTGGCAACATGTTTCCAGCCATCAACAGTTCAATGTCGGTGTTGACGAAGAGTAAAGCTTTCTACTGCGCAGTCATCAATGGTACACGAATGGACCTTCGGCTCCGAATGCGCCTATCAATGATGTTTCTGTGCTGGTGTACGCTGGCGCCAACATACCATGCGGTATAGAGGTTAAGAGAATATCGATAGAGGCCAACGACAAGACTCGCTGGAAACAGGTCGCCAACGCCCTTACAGCCGCCAATATTTAGGATCGCCGCCGCGGTCGGAAGGGTCAGTTAGTTATTTCGTTCCAGTTAGTCAGTTAGTTCGAACCTGTACGCTGTGAGAGTTCAAGGGTGTCACCGAGACGAAGCCACAGACTTACCCTCTAGCACAGAGACAGGTAGCACATAGCAACCTTATAGTGATCAGCCGCGCGGTATTAGCCCAGCGGTCTTAGGCGCTGCAGTCATGGACTGTGCGGCTGGTCCCGGCGGAGGTTCGAGTCCTCCCTCGGGCATGGGTGTGTGTGTTTGTCCTTAAGATAATTTAGGTTAAGTAGTGTGTAAGCTTAGGGACTGATGACCTTAGCAGTTAAGTCCCATAAGATTTCACACACACACACACACACATGTAGTGAACGTAGCGGACTTCTACTTCAACAGCATTGAGGCTACGTGGACTGTACAGAAGAGATCTTGTACCACAGCACATGGAAGCTTAAAGTTAAGGAGCTCTTTGTTTATGAATAAATAACCCAGTTATATATTATGTGCAGTTTGTGTTATAGAACGAAGATACCGGCCACCAACCAACATCCTCTCCTTGCCTCCCATGGTACAGCTCTACAGAGACAGCGAGACGACATAAAAGCGGCTAAAGAGAATACAACAGTTTCGTAGAATGGTCCGCACGCCGACACTTGTTGATTGAAATCTGTAGCAATTTGGGGAAGGGTTGCACTTGTTTCACTTTCAACGATTCTGTTCAGTCGTCTTTGGTCCAGATCTGACAGGATCTTTTTCCACTATTGATGCTGTAAAACATGTACCGTCAAGAGCGATGTTCACCAATTATGGATTAAAGTTAAGTATTCCAGCAGCTACGTACGTTATTTGCTATTATAATTACCTTGTCCTGTTCCAGACTTCACGCCAGCCTACGTGAGCTTAAACGCGTGCCTTTCGGCTTCCTTCATGGTGGATTGGCTGTCTTGCCAGTCCACAACACACTTCATCGCTATCTCGGAGATGCTGTGTTCCATCGCTCGTGCGCCTACTGGAACACTACGTTAAAACTCACTTAAATGTTGATAACCTGCCATTGCAGCGGCAGTAACCGTTCTAACAACTGCGCCAGACACTTGTTGTCTTATACAGGAGTCCACAACACACTTCATCGCTATCTCGGAGATGCTGTGTTCCATCGCTCGTGCGCCTACTGGAACACTACGTTAAAACTCACTTAAATGTTGATAACCTGCCATTGCAGCGGCAGTAACCGTTCTAACAACTGCGCCAGACACTTGTTGTCTTATACAGGAGTTACCGCCCGCAGAATCGTATCCTGCCTGTTTACATACAGGGTGTTTCAAAAATGACCGGTATATTTGAAACGGCAATAAAAACTAAACGAGCAGCGATAGAAATACACCGTTTGTTGCAACATGCTTGGGACAACAGTACATTTTCAGGCGGACAAACTTTCGAAATTACAGTAGTTACAATTTTCAACAACAGATGGCGCTGCGGTCTGGGAAACTCTATAGTACGATATTTTCCACATATCCACCATGCGTAGCAATAATATGGCGTAGTCTCTGAATGAAATTACCCGAAACCTTTGACAACGTGTCTGGCGGAATGGCTTCACATGCAGATGAGATGTACTGCTTCAGCTGTTCAATTGTTTCTGGATTCTGGCGGTACACCTGGTCTTTCAAGTGTCCCCACAGAAAGAAGTCACAGGGGTTCATGTCTGGCGAATAGGGAGGCCAATCCACGCCGCCTCCTGTATGTTTCGGATAGCCCAAAGCAATCACACGATCATCGAAATATTCATTCAGGAAATTAAAGACGTCGGCCGTGCGATGTGGCCGGGCACCATCTTGCATAAACCACGAGGTGTTCGCAGTGTCGTCTAAGGCAGTTTGTACCGCCACAAATTCACGAAGAATGTCCAGATAGCGTGATGCAGTAATCGTTTCGGATCTGAAAAATGGGCCAATGATTCCTTTGTACGTCTGCAGGGCGATTACGTCGAGAAGTAACGCCAGTTTCATCGATTTCGGGTGAGTAGTTAATTAGAAAAAAAATCGGAGGCCTTAGAACTTGAATGCACCTCGTACACTGCTTGTGGTGTTGATACAAAACAGGGCATTGGCAACGATAAACATAGTAAACATTTCGTCATATCTACAACAATAGTTGCCGAAGGTGACATTTTGTCAGAAGGGAATACAAGCAATTTTGCAGAGTGACAAAGAAATGGCAAAGGAAGTATCAGCTTCTCTGCAAGGTAAGTCAATGGAATGTGTGATGTCGTATAGCCTACGCTTGACTGTGCAGAAAATATACGATTACAGTGATGATTATTCGTGCTTAACAAGTGAAATTTATACTGAAACAGGCGTCAAGCCATGTAGTCCATCATCCTTGTCGGACAGGGAGCCACAAATCCCGTCTTCAGTGGACAATCGTTGTCCAAGGAGCAGGTGCTAAACGTAATTACGTACGTGGAAGATTGACTGCAGCATAGTGAAAAACAATTATGAATAGATTTAGAACTAGTCCGTAGCAATGTAACAGTAAATGAATAAGAAAAACTATGGATATTCAAGGGAGGACACGGTGCCCTTGTTAGAAAAATCCGTGTTTGCGCGTTTGAAGGACGCTCGATAAAATTTACAGGATGTGCATCATAGGGACCTACTACGTTATGCACTTCAAATAACGCGCGACGTAGATTACAATTATTTCAGTAGTTGCATGTCTTCAAACACAGCTACAGAATTGGAAGACGTAAGATGACGAATTTAAAAACAAAGAATCAACTTGACGATGCACAGGAAATTTCAGAATCGGCCCGAGAAACTTTTGATGAGATAAACAACCTTATGCAATCGTTCAGTAAGGAATTTCTTTTCAACTCTGCCCAGTCGATATTTGAAAAGAAAATGCATGTGGAAGGAAGCCCGAAAATTAGAGCCAGAAAGAGAGTTGTATGAATATCAGCTAACATCAGTGCCTTAACGTATTAATGAACTCTTAGGCCGACTGTTAATCTGGATGGTAAACTGGCCAGAAACTTATTTATTGTGCTGCGAGAAGTTGGAGGTGCCCTGCCCCCTACAAATCTTTCTCGTTTGCGTGATCTTGCAAGGGCTCTTAGGGAATATTTAAGTCACAGCAAACAAGAGAAGGAAAATGGACATAACTAAAACTATGGTATGAGAACTGTTTTTGGACAATAGCTAGTCAAAATAACTTGCTTTTACTTGATTCCTGGTCCTCGTACAAAAAATCGTATTTACTGCAAACTATCCCTCCTGAAAAGTGTGTGACAGTGTAGTTCATACCACCTGCAACCACTGGATAAATTCAACCTCTGGATGTTTATCGTTTCCGTGTCTATAAAACATACTATCGCACTATCTGTAGCTACGACTTACAAGATAGCCAGTTTCACGATAAGCTCCACAACAGACTGCTTCGAATTTGGTTATGTTCCACCACATTCCTTCTGCTCTCATCACTCCGCTGCACCGATATGATTCTTATATACTCATTCTTTAAAAGCGAATACCTAGCTCAACGTCCTGCACCGTTTGTAGCTCCCAGGGAGTTCACCTTCAGTCTTGATAGTGGGAGCCTTTGTGATCACTGTGGCGCTCCATTATTCATTCTGTGTTCATGGTGCAAGTTAATGGTTTCTTTGAACATTTCTTGAATGGCGACAATGTCTACTTTGTGAAGTGCAGTACAAACTTCCCATAGAAGATTGATCTCTGCACCTCCCGGACGCTCACTTTCTGTCGCCCTCCTGGTGCGATTGGTGAGTCATTAGCAACTGATATTTTTCTTGTCATAATTGTTAACACGACAGTTTCAAATAAGCCTTACTAAAGACTGAACTTGTGACCTCGGACTCAAGGGGTTCTTTATCACTTTTTCCTATTGCCTGAGGATGTAATGCGCTGATTCTGAGTTTTTAAATGCACTATAATCAATTCAAAAGCTGTATTAAATCTGACATTAAATTTACATAATTTTGTCTTGATTGCATAGTTTTATAAACAAGACTACCGGTTTCGGCTATGCAGTAGCCATCTTCAGGATATATAGTAGAAGCAAAGCAACGCAAAAGTCGGCTTCCAAGCGACAATTGAGACATCGCCATAAAATTTCTCAAAAGTCCAGTATTTTTTCTAACTCACGTGTTTTATAAAATTACATGTGGTGACTGTTATTGCTTTTATACTGGGCAGAGGAATGTTCGTTCGAAAGCAGATTTAGAAAGCGCACATGGCTACAATAAAACAGCATTTGGTGATCACGTAAGAAGTCAGAAACGCAGAATGACAGACATAATCTTAAAAACGTGCGCACCGCTCCTAAAAGCAGATACCTTAGTATTTTGAAGGAACTTGAAATTTTTGCCGGCCGCTGTGGCCGAGTGGTTCTAGGCGCTTTAGTCCGGAACCGCGCTGCTGCTACGGTCGCAGGTTCGAATCCTGCCTCGGGCATGGATGTGTGTGATGTCCTTAGGGTAGTTAGATTTAAGTAGTTCTAAGTTCTAGGGGACTGATGACCTCAGATGTTAAGTCTTATAGTGCTTAGAGCCATTTGGAGCACTTTGAAATTTTTGGCAGTAAGGTACAACATCATGGTCGTGTCCTGGAGAAGAGTGATTTCAACCAAACCTATAATTCGAAATCTTCGAATAACTTATTTTTTAGACCTCTTAATTTCTAGTGTGGAGTGCCATCGTATGCTGGTGAATGCTTGTAGAAATCGACAGTGCCACTGTCACCTACAGCTCTACACTGATCAGCCAGAACATTATGACAACCTACATAGTCGCCGGCATATACACCTTTGGCAAGTATAAGAATGACGACGCATCATGGCATGGAAGCAATGAGGCCTTGGTAGGTCGATGGAGCGAGTTGGTGTGGTGTCACCGCCAGACACCACACTTGCTAGGTGGTAGCCTTTAAATCGGCCGCGGTCCGTTAGTATACGTCGGACCCGCGTGTCGCCACTATCAGTGATTGCAGACCGAGCGCCGCCACACGGCAGGTCTAGAGAGACTTCCTAGCACTCGCCCCAGTTGTACAGCCGACTTTGCTAGTGATGGTTCACTGACAAATTACGCTCTCATTTGCCGAGACGATAGTTAGCATAGCCTTCAGCTACATCATTTGCTACGACCTAGCAAGGCGCCATTACGTGTTACTATTGATGCTGTAAAACATGTACCGTCAAGAGCGATGTTCACCAATTATGGATTAAAGTTAAGTATTCCAGCATCTACGTACGTTCTTTGCTACTATAAATTCCATGTCCTGTTCCAGACCTCACGCCAGCCTGCGTGAACTTAAACGCGTGCCTTTCGGCTTCCTATCATAGTGGGTTGGCTGTCTTGCCAATCCACAACAGTTGGCGACGAGGCCAACTCGCGTTCGTAACTATACTGCCCTGATTTGCTTGTGTAATGGCTTCGCCACAATCTCCAGATGTACTGTCCGAATTTTATCGCTTACAGAACCAGCAGACGCAGGCCTTACCGGATGCCCCGGGACAGCTCGTCCAGGGTCAACGTGCAATGCACAACGATGCGGCAGCCGCCGCTCCACCGCTCACGCAGCCACAACACGCAGCTGCACCACCTTTTCGCCCTTTTGATGCTGCACTGGAAAGCTGGACGGAGTGGTCACGCCAATTTGGATTCCATCTCGCCGCCTACAGAATTCAAGTAATGAGCGGCAGCCTTATCTCCTTTCGTCCGTCGGCATCCACACGTACCGTGTGATAATCAAATTATTTCCCCGACGCGACGTAGCGACTCTGTCCTACAATGAAATTTTATCTGCATTAGATGCATATTTCAAAGAATCAGTCAATGTAGTTGCCAAACGGTATGCCTTCTTTCGTACAAAACGTACGGCCGGTCAGACAAATCGGGAGTGGGTTGCAACCTTTCAAGGCCTTACTAGGGATTGTGCTTTTGAGTGTGAATGTGGACTCCCTTATTCAGATACTATGGTGCGTGATGCAATTGCACAGAACGTTTCTGATGTTCGTATACGAGAACAGATTTTGAAACTAGTCAATCCCTCCCTTCAACAAGTGATGGACATATTGTATCGGCAGGAAACACTTGACTTTGCTCATGAATCATTTGAAACTTCGCCACCCGTGTGTCAGGTTAACTGGTCCACCAGGCGAGCTGCACGTAACAGTAAACAGTCCTCGCGCCCGGCCGCGCCAAAGCTGCCTGGCTCTCAGCCACGTATACCGCGCCGGCAAGCAAATGCAGTGAAATCATGCCTGCAGTGTGCTACTAGACATTCGCGTGAGAATTGCCCGTCACACCAAGCTATTTACTTTTACTGTAATAAAAAAGGACAAGTTCAAAGTGTTTGCCAGAAAAAGCTCCGATCGGACGCTCAAAACCATTCCAGGCCCTTTGCTTCGCGCCGAAATCGAACCAAGGATACTCAGGCTCGTGATACTTCGCCTATGGAAATTCATATAGTTCATGCCACTCCTCCCAGTGCCACTCTCTCTAACAGTGACTGTGTTCGTCCCACAAATAGTGTTCGTCGACATCGCCGGAAATCCCGTCAAGTCGCAAGTGATTCTGTACCAGTGTCAGTTCACGTTGCACGAGACAGTCGCTCTTGTCGTCAACAGGACAATAGACTTTTTGTGGACTTGGACATTAACGGCAAGGTGATACCGTTCAAGCTCGATACCGGAGCTGCAGTTCCACTGATCAATCAAGACTCTTACAAACAGCTGGGCAAACCTCCATTGCATGCCGCAAATGTTAAGTTAAGTAGTTATTCAGGACAAGCGATCCCTGTGTTACGACAGTGCAGCCTTCTTGCAACATACAAGGGACAAACAAAACTTGTGTCATTTTACGTCCTTCGTTCTTCTTCTGCAGTGAACTTGTTTGGTTTCGATTTATTTCAGTTGTTTAACTTGTCTATAGTAAATCAGGTCCTATCAGTGAACCAGACTGTGCCTTCAGCCAGTGTTCCTCGTCTATGTGACGAATTTGCAGACATTTTTGCACCGGGCCTCGGTTGCGCTAAGAACTATAAAGCACATTTGGAACTGAAAGTAAACGCGCAACCGAATTTTTTCAGAGCGCGCAATGTTCCCCACGCATTGCGTGATGAGGTCGCAAAAACATTACACGATTTGGAATCACAAGGTGTAATTGAACGTGTGCAGGCTTCTCTCTGGGCATCACCCTTAGTAATTTTGCAAAAACCTTCCGGAAAATTGAGACTTTGTGTGGACTTCAAGGCAACAGTGAATCCACAACTAGTGACCAACTTTTCCTTTACCCTGCCCGGAAGATCTTTTTGACAAACTGTGCCCGGGTAAATATTTTTCGAAGTTGGATCTAGTAGATGCGTACTTGCAAATAGCGGTGGACGAAGAATCCAGCGCGTTTTGGTGGTTAACACGCATCTTGGTTTGTATCGATTCAAACGACTGTCATTCGGGTGTGCCCCTGCATTGTTTCAGCAATATCTACAAACAGTTTGTGCGTCGGTCCCTACTGCAGCAAACTATCTGGACAATATTGTGATCTCCGATCACAACAGCATTTGGTGATTACGTAAGAAGTCAAAAACGCAGAATGACAGACATAATCTTAAAAACGTGCGCACCGCTCCTAAAAGCATATAACTTAGCATTTTGAAGGAACTTGAAATTTTTGCCGGACGTTGTGGCCGAGTGGTTCTAGGCGCTTTAGTCCGGAACCGCGCTACTGCTACGGTCGCAGGTTCGAATCCTGCCTCGGGCATGGATGTGTGTGATGTCCTTAGGGTAGTTAGATTTAAGTAGTTCTAAGTTCTAGGGGACTGATGACCTCAGATGTTAAGTCTTATAGTGCTTAGAGCCATTTGGAGCACTTTGAAATTTTTGGCAGTAAGGTACAACATCATGGTCGTGTCCTGGAGAAGAGTGATTTCAACCAAACCTATAATTCGAAATCTTCGAATAACTTATTTTTTAGACCTCTTAATTTCTAGTGTGGAGTGCCATCGTATGCTGGTGAATGCTTGTAGAAATCGACAGTGCCACTGTCACCTACAGCTCTACACTGATCAGCCAGAACATTATGACAACCTACATAGTCGCCGGCATATACACCTTTGGCAAGTATAAGAATGACGACGCATCATGGCATGGAAGCAATGAGGCCTTGGTAGGTCGATGGAGCGAGTTGGTGTGGTGTCACCGCCAGACACCACACTTGCTAGGTGGTAGCCTTTAAATCGGCCGCGGTCCGTTAGTATACGTCGGACCCGCGTGTCGCCACTATCAGTGATTGCAGACCGAGCGCCGCCACACGGCAGGTCTAGAGAGACTTCCTAGCACTCGCCCCAGTTGTACAGCCGACTTTGCTAGTGATGGTTCATTGACAAATTACGCTCTCATTTGCCGAGACGATAGTTAGCATAGCCTTCAGCTACATCATTTGCTACGATCTAGCAAGGCGCCATTATCAGTTACTATTGATGCTGTAAAACATGTACCGTCAAGAGCGATGTTCACCAGTTATGGATTAAAGTTAAGTATTCCAGCATCTACGTTCGTTCTTTGCTTCTATAAATTCCTTGTCCTGTTCCAGACCTCACACCAGCTTGTGTGAGCTTAAACGCGTGCCTTTCGGCTTCCTATCATAGTGGGTTGGCACCACGTCTGTAAACACAAGTCATCTATTTCCTGTAAATTCTGGAGAAGGGCGATGATCTCTGACGCCAATTACATCCCAGGTATGTTATAGCGGGTTCAGATCTAGCTAATTGGAGGTGGGGGGGAGGGACAGCACATCAGTTGGAACTCGCCACTTTGTTCGCCGAACCATTCCATCATACTCCTGGCCTTGTTACATAGCGCATTATCTTGCTGAAAAATTCCACTGCCGTTAGGAGACATGACCATCGTGGAGGAGTGTATACATGTCCTGAAATCAATGTCGATACTCTTTGGCGTCACGGTGGTTTGCACGAGCTCTACTAGACCCATGGATGCCATTGCTGTCACATGCATGAGCCATCAGCTGCAGAGATGCATCGTTAGGACTGTTCGGTGCACTGTGTGTTCAGGGACACTTGTGTTCTTCCTGTTTTATCAGTCTGCCCAGCCTACGACATCGGACATAGTTTCAACTGGGATTCGCAACGTATTGAGACACTCACCACATCACTCCTCGAACACCCAACATGCCGTTCAGTTTCCCAAATGCTCGCGCCGAATCTCTGGGCCATCACAATTTGTCCCCGGACAAACTGAGATAGATCGCGTGGCTTCCCATCCTACACAGGGCCAGCACTCTCACTGATCTTACATGCACTGTTCGTGTGTCTATCAGTCATACCTCAAGAGGTAACGATACTATTGCAT
Organism: Schistocerca cancellata; assembly: GCF_023864275.1. Lineage (NCBI taxonomy): Eukaryota > Metazoa > Arthropoda > Insecta > Orthoptera > Acrididae > Schistocerca > Schistocerca cancellata. The sequence continues at coordinate 160,401,897 of NC_064628.1, forward strand.
GGACGGGTTTATATCCACAGGCGACCTGTGATCATAATGTTCTGGCTGATCAGTGTATGCGGACACACAGCGCACGGAACAGTGCGTCGTTACGTTCCTTGCATGAACGTCCGCAGCATGCAATACCACAAAGAGGTCCGTAGCCAAGATAAACTAAAACGGAACTAAAAGCAGTCTGCGCCATCTAGCGATTACCGCTACACTTCACTGTCTTTCCATTATAAAATATACCGTCTCTCATTTATTTCTCGAAATGTTGCTGTAATGTACTCTTTTCTGTCACCTCACACCCTATTTGCTTTCCATATCCGTTTAAATGACTTCTTTTTTTTAATTTTTTTATACGTCTAGTTCCGTAGGAAGAAACTGAGGAGCAAATCTCCAAGGTAATGGAACGTGTCAGTACATGAAATTACAACATAAAATTAATAACAGGTACAATAAAATGTTTATGAACCCCAAAGAAGTCAATGCATATGTTTAAGTAAACGCAATCAACAATACAAGAATCAGCTTATTTTTCAAGGAACTCCTCGACAGAGCAGGAGTAACCCATGAGGAAAGTCTTCAGTTTCGATTTGAAAGCGCTTGGATTACTGCCGAGATTTTTGAATTTTTGTGGTAGCTAATTGAATATGGATGCAGCAGTATACTGCACACCTTTTTGCACAAGAGACAAGGAAGTGCGATCCAAAAGTTGATTAAATTTCTGCCTAGTGTTAACTGAGAGAAAGCTGCTAATTCTTGGAAATAAACTGATGTTAACAAGCAATGACAGTAAAGAATATATATATTGAGAGGCCAATGTCAGATGACCCAGACTAGTGAACAGGAGTCGACAAGAGGTTCGTGAAATTACACCACTTATTGCCCGAACTGCCCGTTTATGAGCGAAAAATATCCTTTGAGAATGGGAAGAGTTATCCCAAAATAAAATTCCATACTATGTAAGCGAATGAAAGTAGACTAATTTTCGTGTCGAAAGGTCACTTAATTCAGTAACCGTTCGAATAATAAAAATGGCAGCATTAAGTCTTTGAACAAGATCCTGAACGTGGGATTTCCACGAGAGTTTACTTACTATCTACCTGAACACCTAGAAATCTGAATCGTTCCGTTTCACTAATCATATGCCCATTCCGTGAAATTAAAATGTCAGGTTTCGTTGAATTGTGTGTTAGAAACTGTAAAAACTGAGACTTACTGTGATTTAGCATATGAACTTATATCATGAACTGCACTATTTGAAACAGAGTGTTGCGCTCAACATCCTCAACTACCAACCTAGTGTCATCAGCAAGCACCAATATTTCAGAATTAACTGTAATACTAGAGAGCATATCATTTATATAAATAAGGAACAGAAGTGTCCCCACCACTGACTCCAGGGGCCGCACCTCCCCCCATTTGCTTGTGCCCTACTAAGACCCCACACCACAGCCGTTCTAAACACTGTGAATAAAGACCTTTTGCTATCTGTTGTTAAAGTAATAGGTGAACCAACTGTGAACTACCTCTCGTATTCCATAATTGTCCAACTTCTGGAGAAATATTTTGTGTTCAACACAATCAGATGCCTTAGTTAAATCAAAAAATATGCCTAGCGTTCGACAGCTTTTATTTAATCCATCCAGTATCTCACAGAGAAAAGAGAATTAGCATTCTCAGTTATTAAACCACTTCTAAAGCCCAACTGATCATTTGATAGCAAATTATGTGATATAAAATGCTCAATTACTCTTACATGCACAGCCTTTTCAATAACTTTAGCGAGCACTGGTGGCATAGAAATATGTCTAAAATTCTCTACATTATTCCTTTCACCCTTATTATAAACCGCCTTTACTACTGAGTACTTGAATCGTTCAGGTAACTGACCGTTCTTAAAGGAAGAATTACAAATATGGCTAAGTATAGGGCTAACGTGTGGAGCACAGTACTTTAATATTCTGCTAGGCACTCCATCATATCCATGGGAGTCCATAGTCTTCAATGATTTAATTACTGACTCAATTCCCCCATTGTCTGTATCAGAGATGTAAGTCTCAGAAAGGAATTTTCCGAGAGAGCTACATATTGCCTGTACAAAATTTTTATTTAATTCACTAGCAATGCTCAGAAAATGATTGTTAAACTCTGTACATACATCTGATTTATCAGTAACAGAAATATATTTACTACGAACTGACTTTATATCGTCGGCCTTATGCTGCTGACCAGACACTTCCTTCACAACGGACCACATGATTTTAATTTTGTCCCATGAACTAGCTATTCTATTTGCGTACCACATACTCTTTGCCTTCCTAATAACATTTTTAAGCATCTTACAATACAGTTTTCAATGGGCTACTGCAGCTTGATTGTGAATGCTTCTGACATTTCGATATAATTCTCACTTCGTTTTACATGATATCCTTATCCCATAGTCAGTCACCCTGGCTGCCTTTTACTGCTAGTACACTGTTTAGAATGTTCTAATGGAAAGCAACTCTCAAAGTGCTTGATACATGTCCTAAGGAAAGCATTATATTTGTCATCAATGTTACTGGCACTATAAACATACTGCCACTCTTGTTACTTAACGAGGTTTCAAAAACTCTATTGCCCTTGGATTAGCTTTCCTACATACTTGGTAATTATATGCAACATTAGTTTGAGTACAAAAGCCTTTTTCTGTTAAAATTTGTGCATGACGGTCTTGAAGGCCATTCACCCTTTTACTAACAGAATGCTCATCTAGTAATGAAGAATGAATAAAAATATTGTCTATGGCTGTGCTTCTGTTCCCCTGTACCCTGGCTGGAATAAACATAATCTGCATCAGATCTTAAGAGTTCAGCAGATTTACCAAAATTCTTTTTCTTGCACAATGATACACAAAATTAATATTGAAATCACTGCATATAACTAATTTTTGGTACTTCCTATAAAGTGAACCAAGAACCCTCTCCAACTTGAGCAGAAATGCTATGAAGTCAGTTCTTTGTTGAAAAAACCGCAGACAATACCGTGCTCCACTGAGGTGCAGCTCCATCCCGTTGAAAGACGAAAGTCAAGGAGTCAGCAGTCAGTTGTGGCAATAACCACAACAGCAACATATTGAGAGACATGAGACCTTTTACGTGCATATCGATATAGTGTTAACTAAGCCAGCGCTGGTGCTTTGACTTGGCACGCCGCTAGAACAAGCTGCTCCTGGATGGGTGATGTGGAGAGGCCGCTCAAGCACGAAAGTGAAGTCTGGGGCTTGACAGGATGCTTCTAGTCCTTTCCCTAGCAGCCAGAGAACACGAAGGTTGTCTTGGGCTGTCGACAGTGTTGATGTAAAAGGGGAAAAAGGGTGGCTACGTGATGGTTATCCACAGCTAAAGTTCTTGTTTCCTTCGTGGCGTCTCCGTTACTGGTATGGAACAATCAACCCGGTGACGCAAGGTTGTTTCACCACGAAGGTGCTGCTGCGGGACGGTGTGGCAGTTATTATCATCACTCAAAGACGTGATGGTGAGCTCCTGGCTGCTTTATTGCATAAGGGCCGATCAAAATGTTTCCGTTCGAAGGCCGCGCAGACCACAAGTAGAATTCCAATAAGGCTTCAAAGTAATTATATTTCTCTTACGTACTTTACAGTTACGCTATAGCACCCTTCTGAGGCAATCATCTGAAGGACACACCCGTTTGGTAAAAAGCTGTGACCTGTTGCCTGAAGAAGTCCATAATTGCCTGTTGCATGTCCTCATCCGACAGGTATCGTCGACCCTTCAGGGCCTTTCTTGAGGGACCAAAGGCGTGATAATTGCATGAGAAGAGATCAGGACTGTAGGGAGGGTGCACGAGTTCCTCCCACTTGAGCTGGCGTAACTTCTGTGTTACGACATTTGCGATATGGGTACTGTGTTGTCATGAAGCAGCATCGTTCCTCATCGTAGTTTTTCCGGACTTTGCGCCTTAATTGCATGCTTGCATACTCGCATCATAGTCGCGCTGGGTTGCATACACGCTGCAGTAACGCCCTCTAACAGATCGACCCATACATAATAACTGAGTTGTGCCAAAGGTGACTGAATCTAGCAGCCCTCGTGAGTGTTCTGTTGCCCCATAAGTTTATTTTTTAAGGGAGTTTCAGGCCTAACTTTTCTGTGATTTGATTGATTTAACTGTGTCAAACTCTTGCACCACATGAGTGACATACAGCCATAAACGGCGTCTGTTTGAAACCGCCCGAGATAGCATTCACTTAAAGGCGTGCTCTTCGATAAAAGAGGGTCATATAACTAATTATCCATTGGTAAAGTTATTCATGTGATTAAGGGAGGCAAAAGATACAAGTTTGGTTCCTTATCTTAAATGATTTGTGTTTTCTTTGTACTTTTTCGTGTTGTTTTTCTGCTTGTTATTCCACATGCGTAAAAATCAGCGGGATGTTCTGAGGGTCCGTCGTCGAATGAAACCCAATCTCCTGGGGCAAGGTTCTCAATGTGAGGTCTTTGCGTTCCTCGACATCTACTTCTACAAGGACTCTCTGCAAAACACATTAAGTGCCTGGCAGAGGGTTCGTCGAACCACCTTCACAATAATTCTCTATTTTCCAATCTTGAACATGGCGCGGAAAAAACCAACACCATATCTTTCCGTGCGAGCTCTGATTTCCCTTATTTTATTATGATGATCGTTTCCGCCTTTTTAGGTCGACGTCAAAAAAATATTTTCACATTCGGAGGGGAAACTTGATGATTGAAATTTCGCCATTGTTCTAATGTTGTCCACCCCAAATCCTGTATCATTCCAGTGACACTCTCTCCCCTATTTCGAGATAATACAAAACGTGCTGACCTTCTTTGAACTTTCTCGATGTACTACGTCAATCCCATCTGGTAAGGATCCCACACCGCGCAGCAGTATACTGAAAGATGATGGACAAGCGTATTGTAGGCAGTCTCTTTTGTAGATCTGTTACGTTTTCTAAGTGCCCTGTCAATAAACGCAGTCTTTGGTTAGCATTCCTCACAACATTTTCTGTATGTTACTTCCAATTTAAGTTGTTCATAGCTCTAATTCCTAGGTATTTAGTTGAATTTATGGCCTTTAGATGACTGATTTATCGCGTGACCGAAGTTCAACGGCTTCCTTTTAGCAGTTATGAAGATGACCTCACACTTTTCATTATTTAGGGTCAATTACCAATTTTTGAATCACGCAGATATCTTTTATAAATCGGTTTGCAATTTGTTTTGACCTTCTGATATGGCTTTACTAGACGATAAGCGACAGAATCATCTGCAAACAACCCAAGACTGCAAGATTGCTGCTGAGATTGGCTCCTAAATCTTTATATAGATAAGGAACAGCAGAGGACCTATAACACTACCTTGGGCTACAGCAGAAATCACTTCTGTTTTATTTGAAGACTTCCATCAATTACTACGAACTTTTACCTCTCTGACAACAAATCACGAATCCAGTCACATAACTGAGACTATATTCCACAAGCACACAATTTTACTACGAGCCGCTTGTGTGGTACGGAGTCAAAAGCCTTTTCGAAGTCTAAAAATACGGAATCAATTTGATATCCCTGGTCAACAACACTCAACACTTCGTGTGTGTAAAGAACTAGTTGCGTTTCACAAGAATGATATTTCCTAAATCCGTGTTGACTGTGTGTTAACAAACTGTTCTCTTCGAGGTTCGAACACAATATATATTCCAGAATCCTGCTGCATATCGACGTTAATGTTATGGGTCGGTAATTTAGTGGATTACTCCTACGTTTCTTGAATATTCGTGTGGCCTATGCAGTTTTCCAGTCTTTAGGTACGGATCTTTCGCCGAACGAGCGGATGTGAATCATCCTTAAGCATGGGGCTACTGCATCAGTTTACTCTGAAAGGAACCTAATTAGTATACAGACCGGACCAGAAGACTTCCTTTTATTAAGTGAATTAATTTGCTTCACTACACCCAGGGTATCTATGAGACTTGGTGGTCAAGGTAAGGTAGGATTCGGTAACGATTGTGGACGGAGCCGTAATCAGTTACATTGGCTACCATTTACAGTTACACACAATTTATTTTAAATCAGCAATTCCAGACTCAATAATAAATTTAAAAAATACGGTACCACACGTTATTAATGAAGGAATAAACAAGTGTAAATAATAGTGTTTTCAGTGAGTTACAATTGAGCAAATCACCATTAAATTCCGATGCAACAGATAACGTTTTAAAAGCAAGCCACTGTGATCTGCGAAGAAGCCCTTACGCCAGGAATGGCAATAAATTAATAATTGTTTAAAAGTCGCTGCAACTTACAAATTACAGCTACTGAAATATTAAAGGCAAGTCGCTGCAAATACTGCAGAAGGCATCAGACGCCAGGAATGGCAGTAAATAATGTTTTAAGGCTTACTGCTAAAACACAGATATCAAATAGGATTTTAAAGCAAATGACTACAATCACGGCTGAAGACCTTACACGCCAGGAACGTCAATAATATAAAAAGAAATTGAAACCTGCTATAGAACAGCAAATACAATAGCAAAGCTTAATTTTAAAAAAAACAAGCAACTGATCCAAACGGTGCTCCAGAAATCGACCTCTGAGAAGGTCCGAGCGATTAGACAGGCAGCCAAGAGTTGCATTCACATCAGAAGATGGTAACTCAGACCAGTGGCAGTCTAATGAATGACTAATGATAATCTTGCTGAAGGTACCTGACGTCCGATAAAGCAAATGCAATGATGGAACAATATGCCAAGGCCGGTACCGGCGGTCTGGACTACGTCCCCAGAATACTGTGTTTAGAGCGTCCGGAACTGGAAAGGAACCACTACCAGGTTTCCGTCCGATTCGACAAACCCGAAAATCTTAACAAGCAAGTCACAGTACAGAACTCCAGACAAACTAACAGTAACTAAAACCCCACTCGATTTGCGTGCGAGGCAAAACCGTAATGTAACCCATCAGAATCAGCAACCACATGTCACTGAGGAAACAGTCACAAAGCGAGCCAAAACCAAGTACCAAATGAGTGACATCAAATTCATTAGGCACACAAACGCACACTGAACTCACTGTGGCAAATCTGACGACGGTTGGCAGAATGGACTAAACCTCTTCACTGCTTTATTAATTCACTGTTGAGTAACCACACCGTCTAATCACTGATCCAAGTGCTTTTAACATAGTAGAGTCTTATATATATATATATAACCACATAGGTCAAGGAACAGAACTCGTACTATGTTTACATGAAATATTTGATGCAACATCACAGATGTCTGATTAGTCTACAGTCAATAGGTGTATATATGATAGCTAAGGCGAATGCTGTGCACAATAAGTGATGTTAAAAGAGTCATCCCAGAAACATACAGTGTTTAGCTGTTTGGTGTACTATGCAGTGATGATGAGGGCTTCATGAAGGAATCTTCCACCTTGTGTGACTGCGGAGAAGAACAGACAACCAAACATTTAATTAACTGTCCTAGATGTCCTGTACCATGTTCCACACAAGAGCTTGTTGATGTTTCAGACAATGCTGCTGCCGTTGCACAATTTTGGGCTAATACCGTTTAGTTTGTTCTTTTATGATTTGACCTGATTTGTTATATTGTATATATTGTAAATATTGTTGTAATGTTTTTGACTCGAAATAAATAAATAAATGAGGGTGACACAGCTGTCTCCCATAATACCCCTCTCACTTTACCCGCGTTCATAATTACAATGACTCGTCTCTATCTTTGCGTATGCCACATAACACACTGCTTGTGGCTGCACACCACTGCAGTCTGAAGTAACAAAGAGGCAGGGACTATCTCGTCGGACTTCTCCACAGGGTATTTGTACAGCACTGGCCCCCAGAAAGAGCGAGCTGACAAATCTTGCGCGACAATACGCATTTCTGCGGGAAGAACAGGAGATGTAGAAGGAGATACACCAGGCCGGTTTAGGCATGTCAGACCTGAGACTTAAGATGAGCCAGTAGGAGATGAGCATCAGAAGATGTACAGATGGTTAGTGCGAGTACCTTGGCACCCAGCTAAACCACTGGAGTAAACGTTCAGTATACAGAGGGTCGAATGGAGATACATCTGCGTGAAGTCAGGATAGCTGTTGGGAATCTGTGAAGCGTCTTCGATGCTAGTGAAACATTATTATAGTTCAGACATTTATTCTCAATGTTTACAGTCGTCGTTGTTGCGCGTCAGACTGCCTGTAGCTCATTCAGCTTCGTGTTGGATACTAGTAGACGTCTGTCGAGTCATATCAAGATCTGTACACAGAGGAGAAGATGTGAGCGACCATGGCGCTGGGCGGTTTGCCGGCTGGAAGCGCAGCTGTTGCCCAGCCTGAAGTGATTCTCGCGGTGGCTGCTATAGTGTACTTAGACCCACTCCGAATTCTACGATAGTACGAGGGCAGTTCAATAAGTAATGCAACACATTTTTTTTTCTGAAACAGGGGTTGTTTTATTCAGCATTGAAATACACCAGGTTATTCCCCAATCTTTTAGCTACACAACATTATTTTTCAACGTAATCTCCATTCAATGCTACGGCCTTACACCACCTTGAAATGAGGGCCTGTATGCCTGCGCGGTACCATTCCACTGGTCGATGTCGGAGCCAACGTCGTACTGCATCAATAACTTCTTCATCATCCGCGTAGTGCCTCCCACGGATTGCGTCCTTCATTGGGCCAAACATATGGAAATCCGACGGTGCGAGATCGGGGCTGTAGGGTGCATGAGGAAGAACAGTCCACTGAAGTTTTGTGAGCTCCTCTCGGGTGCGAAGACTTGTATGAGGTCTTGCGTTGTCATGAAGAAGGAGAAGTTCGTTCAGATTTTTGTGCCTACGAACACGCTGAAGTCGTTTCTTCAATTTCTGAAGAGTAGCACAATACACTTCAGAGTTGATCGTTTGACCATGGGGAAGGACATCGAACAGAATAACCCCTTCAGCGTCCCAGAAGACTGTAACCATGACTTTACCGGCTGAGGGTATGGCTTTAAACTTTTTCTTGGTAGGGGAGTGGGTGTGGAGCCACTCCATTGATTGCCGTTTTGTTTCAGGTTCGAAGTGATGAACCCATGTTTCATCGCCTGTAACAATCTTTGACAAGAAATTGTCACCCTCAGCTACATGACGAGCAAGCAATTCCGCACAGATGGTTCTCCTTTGCTCTTTATGGTGTTCGGTTAGACAACGAGGGACCCAGCGGGAACAAACCTTTGAATATCCGAACTGGTGAACAACTGTGACAGCACTACCAACAGAGATGTCAAGTTGAGCACTGAGTTGTTTGATGGTGATCCGTCGATCATCTCGAACGAGTGTGTTCGCACGCTCCGCCATTGCAGGAGTCACAGCTGTGCACGGCCGGCCCGCACGCGGGATATCAGACAGTCTTGCTTGACCTTGCGGCGATGATGACACACGCTTTGCCCAACGACTCACCGTGCTTTTGTCCACTGCCAGATCACCGTAGACATTCTGCAAGCGCCTATGAATATCTGAGATGCCCTGGTTTTCCGCCAAAAGAAACTCGATCAGTGTCCGTTGTTTGCAACGCACATCCGTTACAGACGCCATTTTAACAGCTCCGTACAGCGCTGCCACCTGTCGGAAGTCAATGAAACTATACGAGACGAAGCGGGAATGTTTGAAAATATTCCACAAGAAATTTCCGGTTTTTTCAACCAAAATTGGCCGAGGAAAAAAATGTGTTGCATTACTTATTGAACTGCCCTCGTAGTAGGGTACTAGGGCTCTTGGCGCAATTCTTATATGAAATAGATACACAAATTAATTAAATTGATCAATTAATTACCCCCACTGCCCCCACCCATAACCCCCTCCAGTTGTCATATGTTTTCCCCAGGTGGCACATGGGTCCTCACCCTCTCCTCCTTCCCACCCCTCACCCTCCCCAACCCTACCCGCCGCCTCCTCCAACTTTACTATTGGCAGGAATTTATAAATGTGGCTGGAATTTCGAATTGTGGCTGGAATTTCGAATTGTGGTTGTAATTTAGAATAGTGGCTAGAATTTAGAATTTTGGAGGAAATTTCGAATTTTGGAAGCAATTTCTTTGTCCCAGGGCTGTGCTGACGTCCCGCCTCACGTGTCATCCGGGAATCGGATGGGAATTTAAAATAGCGATGGCCCTTCTGGGACTCAAATCCTATTCCTTCTATACCGAAATCCCAAGTTCACCCCCCCCCCCCCCCCCAACACATAGGATACTGTTCAGGTGGAGAAGAGGAAGGTTAGATTATTGTACTTATTTTTGGTTCGGAAACTTAGGTAAATATTGGCCCTAATTACGCAGTTAATCATAAAGATCGACCATAACTACACAACTATACACACAGCGCTACACAAGGAGTGCATAAATCGCAACACAGCTCAAAAATTGACGATGCCATACAACTGGTGTTATCCTGCTGGGAAAGAATTTCGCAATACCTATCTTTATTTTTTGGCGGGAATTGTGCTCAGCTGATGAGATGCTGGTGTTGGACAGAGAGGAGTTTAATAAGTGTATTACTTGTAAGCGTACAGCTGAGGACTGTATCTTTAGCCGTTTGACGTCAGACAGGCACCTTTCGCTACATTGCTTGACAATCACCCTGCAGCTCAGGTAATAGAAATTCAGGAAAGTTATCACAACTGATGGAAAATTCTTCACTGTTCTAATTACATATCGAAATTGTGGTGAAAAAAAAACAGCACTCGTAATCAAAGGTTCACAGTCCAGCACTTGCATGGGGGACTAGGGAAAATCATCATCCCAGAAGATTGCACCAGCAGAGAGGGGTAACATTTGAACATTTCTTCTCCTCAATATACAGTCACGAAATGCCGAAATTACATCTAGTCTTCCCTCCCTTCATCCCTACATCTCCCTCCTCCACCTACTGCGACGATACAGGATTTTTCAAATGGCCAGCTGCTACCAGTTCCGTATGTTGCACCCTGCTTTGAAGCATACCAGCCTCCTGCTTGCTGTCCTCACCTGGGCAGCCGCCACAGTGGCAGAGTCTTCGACTACTGGAGCATGAGACCAGTTGTTCGAGGCGGCGGCTCTGCGCTAACCCAAAAAACCGTAATGCCCCTGACCAAAGCAAGAGAAATGACGGTCACGCAGAATACAACTTGGTTGCTGATCTAAAATGTAACTGCGCCCTGGTCGAAGCACAGCTGCCTTGGACAACCACACACACAACACACATTGGAACCCCCCACCCTCAACCGCATGGTTTTTGCAATGGAGAACACTTGTATTTAGTGTCAATCCACCTCTTATAAGGTATTTAGTGTCAATCCACCTCTTATAAGCGAGCATCTATTAAAAAAAGAAAACACATTATTCTGGACATCTAACGAAGTAAAAAAGAAGTCAGTACCGCCGTTTACAAGAGATCAAACTGCAGAGGTCAGAGCAATTTCTTCCGGTTTGACGGACAAAATTACATGGCTTGTGAGCATTCATCACGTTCAGATCAGTGTCTATAAATAAACTGTCATGCACTTCTGTATTACAAACGTTTCGGATGTGTGAAACAACCTAACAGAATACAGTCTTTCATGACATTTGCTCACATGTGGAAAAACACAATTATTTTACATTCGACAACTACAAGCTATAATTCAAGAGGAAATTGTTGTTTTGTACACTATAACAGGTCCTGCTTTACCAATGCAATGCTGTACTGCACTGGCGTTTACGAAACAAATAGCGAGGGCATGTGTTGTGACACAACCTCCTGATGTCACCTAGTAGAGAACCCTATAATATTCTTCCGATGCACCGAAAAAAAAATACCGTATGCATGCTTACATTTGACACTTTTTGCACCATAACTTCCCTGTAATCTCTGAGTAAAGTTTCTGTCATCCAGTAGACAATCATTCGCAATGGTAGCAGATTCTTGCGTTCTAGTTTCATATGCAATTTGATCATCACAGAACAGCCGGTTTCACGTAATCTACTCACATGTTGGGAAAAACACTATCATTTCTAGGTTCCACAAAGAGCTATAATTCAAGGAGTGTCTGTTTTACAGTTAAGGGTTATGAAGTATTAAATAGCACAGGACTTGCAGTAACACCTATTCCTAAACATACGGTAGTGACCATAATGATAAGAACAGTCATGGTTCCACAGAAATAGATACAGCCGACTTCTATTTGTTTTATAAATAAAATCAGTGTAGTTTGAGAGCATTCCATGAGCTCAGATTACAAGCTGTCATGTACGAGTGCTTACATTCATTTCAGACGCATGAAATACTGGTACAGATCAGCATCTTAACAGGGTGTATACGTAGATAAGAAAAAAAAATTCCCTGATTTTTCCCGGATTTCGCGGTTAAAAATACACTTTCTCCTGGGTGACAGTGTATTTTCCCTTATCAATCCTTTGAATGGTTATGGTTTTATACACGGGCGTACAATATCCCGGCACTTAAAAAATAAAACGAAACTCAGGGAAAAAGACACGTTTTGGAAATATCTTTCATGTGCAGAAACATGTACGCTGCGTATTTTCGTATTACGAAAGCATGCATCGGAATTCCACCAAACACCGAATGTTACTTTCCGAATCATTTAAATCGAGATTTCGATACGCTTTTGTAAGCCATTCGTAGCTCATGTCACGTGATCTCGCAAGCCGATGACAGCGGATATTCAGAGCACAGGACACGTGATGTAGTCAGCCAACAGCAACATCACTGTTAAGTAGCAAGAACACACAAACAGGGAAGGTTAATAGTTTATATTAATATACATAGTGTTGCTACAAGAAAACCAAAGCTTGCACATATAATATTGGTCTCAAGCTGCAAGAGAAGCTAAGCTTTCTCATATACTGTTGATTTTTTTTGCGCGTGTTACACTTTAAGATATATCACACAAATGTGCCACAAAATTTTTTAATAATGACATAAATGTCTGATGTTCAGGGTTCAAAATTCTTCTAAATGGCTCGTCATCAAATAGTTGATTTTTAAATGAGTTTCAAACTCTCAGTAATTTAATAAATTCATGGTACATTCTTGCACATAGCTCAACGTACGTAAAACGATATTTACTTTGAAAGTAACTCTTTTCAAACCACCATTCGCAATATTTCCAGCGACCTGTTAGAAATAGGTTCGTTTCAGTAGTTACCAGAGAGAGAGCAGATAACAGGCGACACCGCGCTTGGGTAGCAACCATGACGTAGGAATCTCGTATGTACATATGTGTAAAACATTGAAAGATCATAAATTATGTCATAAAAGAAAGGATACTGCAAGAGCATCGGAATTTCGTGCACCATAGTAAAATGTGCACATTTAAAGTGTATACTTAAAGAGCACATTCGTATATCCAGATTCCAAATGAAGTAGACCTCGACCTGATATTAAACTTTTCAGTGTGGTTTTCAGGATGTAAATTTTCTTGGAGCATCAGTACTGTATTATATCATGTTTGGTTCTTTATTATGACATAATGCCATACGTACTAGAAAATGAAAATGTGCACTTGAAATGCAGCGAACAGTTGAAACTAGCCAGTACTGTGGAATTAAACATTTCGTTTCAAATACATTGACTGACTCTGCGGAAGAGGTTAACAAAAGTCAAATTTCTTTAGCAAACAGACAAAAGTAACTTCGTTGTTCCGCAATCCTTGACTGTCAGAAAGGTGGAAATAAAATAAAATCTGAAACTAATGACATATTTCAACCTTCTGTAATTATGTGAATGTGTTTTAATTCACTTGATAGCTCTCGGCCACAGATATCTGTTTTGTTTTCATTTGACGTGAGAGTAAACGAAGGGAAAACAGCAAAATCAGTAAATGTAAACACGGGTCACGTGGAGACTACCCACTATAACTCAGACTGCTCTGCGCATCAATCCCGAATCTACGATGCTTGCGAACCGGGTCAATACTAAAAAAATCGAATTTTCAAAATATGTTCCTCTTGTAGCGCACATCTTCCTGAAAAGTCTGAAACATAAAACATATGTATTTGAGGAAATGTAAGACGTATTATTTGGTCTTAAGTATGTAAAAGTGCAGTGCCGCACCTCTTCATAAAGCATTTTTCTACCGCACGTCCAAACTATATTCAGGAAAGTGGAAATTGAAATGTCCTGTGGTGCCTCTTCTGCTCCCAGTCGGCCGGTTTGAAAGCCTGCCTCTCTTTAAAAAAATTTCGCAATTAATAGCGGATGGAATTATTTGTAATCGAGAGAATAAGAACTCTACAGAAAACCTGAACTCTTTATTGCCTATTAGTTAATAACTGGCTGTTTTATGTGACATAAAATTAAATATAGGATATATAAAACCAATACTGACAAGAGATAAGTAAGGAATTACACATTTCTTCAAACCTTAGCTCCTAGCATTTTATTCTCTCTAATCTTGCTACAGATTTACATGGCGTGCTTTCCTTTCTGCGAAAGAATCTATTACCTTACCAAAGTTCGTCAACGTTATGCTACGTGAAAAATCGAAATGTCTGTATCTAATACTGAAAAAGCTGTTAATACAAATAATACCCAAGACTGGTGTGGTTTCTCGATCTTATTACGTCTATTTTGTCACTGTCTGCTAGATAAAACAAAATATGACTTTCTAATATGGCAGCAATTTTTTAACACACCAAATAAACCAGATTGTTTTGGCACAAATGGCCATTTTTATAACACGACAGAATATAATCCAGTAAGTACCAATATCAAATGCCTATTAGGCCTACTACAAGCAAAAAGCTTTATGTTAGGAAATAGTTTCACGTTTCATTCACACGCACCAGCTTCTCAAGCATGAGATCGAAAAGTAGTATTGCGAATTTTTTTTGTAAATTTGGAATCGTCTTATTCTTTCATAATTTGTGTGATGTCCCAGTTTCTTCTCCTTCCTTGTTCTAAAAAACAATCTTGTCATCACCAATTCTGTAGCTATTGCTGCCACTGTCAAAATTTGTTCGCCGAATAACTTCACAAACCCTGCCAGAATCACAGGTTTAGTTATCCCGCGGTTATTTTCCGGTTAGGCGTTATTATGTGTTCGAGCAACACGTTTTCCGCGTTACTTCCAGAATAGAACTTACGCGGCTGCTAGCCGGGGACTGTACTACTGGTCCTTACTAGTGTAGCGATCTGGCCAAAACTTTTCTGTCAAAATTTCGTTTTCTTGGATACACCGAGAAGATAGAAAGTAATCTTTCTCACCTGTTATTCCTGTCAGTCGTTTATTTCCATTCTGGTGGTCTGAATCTATGGATTTCGAAAGTAATTATAACAACACTGATCATTTGCAAACCCAATCAACCACATAATCACTTGGAACGCGCGACATGAACGAGACACGCTTCATTCAATTAACACGTGACGTATCCCGACATCATAGCATTTGTTAGCTGCTTAGACCCACTGTTTTAAAGTAATTGCTGTAGAATAATGAAATTTCGGGAATACATTTGTCTAGGTAACACGTCTGATTAACTTCGCAAGATAACAGGTTAATGTAAGCGCGAGACGAGCCATTGCAAGTGCGAAATGCTGTTACACGGCATGGCGACGTGCACATCATAGTTTAGATTAATGTCCTGAATATCAGCTCACAATAAGAAACAATACGACATGTACAGTTATTAGTTTCTTATGCCACGGCATACACCAGACTGATGAATATTTCCGATGATATTTCATATGTGCTTTATTGGAGTCAGATCTGTTGGGTTACGACAGCGGTATGTGGGTGAGCGTTATCTTGTTGGAAACACCCCCTGGAATGCAGATGATGAATGGCATAACAACAGATTGAATCACCAGTTTGGGTGTGTGGGATAACGACGAAATTGATCCTGCTGTAATACGAAATCGCTCTCCACACCTCAGCTCCAGGTGTAGGTCGAGTGTGTCTAGCACGCAGACAGGCTGGCTAGAGGCTCCCAATGGCCTCCTGTTAACCACCACACGGCCATTACTGGCAACCAAGGCAGAACCAGGTTTCGTCAGAAAACACAACAAACATCCGCCCTCCCCTCCAATGAGGACCCGCTTGCCACCACTGAAGTCGCAAATGGTGGTGATTGGGGGT
Organism: Schistocerca cancellata; assembly: GCF_023864275.1. NCBI lineage: Eukaryota > Metazoa > Arthropoda > Insecta > Orthoptera > Acrididae > Schistocerca > Schistocerca cancellata. The sequence goes on from NC_064628.1 coordinate 160,418,014, forward strand.
CAGTGGAACGCACGCCACAGGGCATCTGACTCGGAGCCGCGCTTGAAGTAACCGACTTGCAACAGTTCTTTGAGCTAATATTGTGCCAGCTGCTGCTCACAAGGGAACCTCCCCATCGCACCCCCCTCAGATTTAGTTATAAGTTGCCACAATGGATAGGCCTTGAAAAACTGAACACAGATCAATCGTGAAAACAGGAAGAAGTTGTGTGGAACTATGAAAAAATAAGCAAAATATACAAACTGAGTAGTTCATGTGTAAGATAGGCAACATCAAGGATAGACGGAACTCAGAAGCGCCGTGGTACTGCGGTTAGTGTGAGCAGCTGCGGAACGAAAGGTCGTTGGTTCAAGTCTTCTTTCGAGCGAAAATTTAATTTTTTTTATTTTCAGACAATTATCACAGTTCACTCACTCACAAATAATCAAATTCGCTCTCCAAAATTCCAGGACATGTTCAGATTTGCTTGAACATAGGCAGGATTTGACGGTCTACACACGGGAAAATTTGAAAACATAAAAACATATGTTTTGACAGAGCACAGGGAAAAGTGAGCGACTGTGAAACTGTTGGAATCATTTGTTGCAGTTTATGTAACAAACTCTTTTTTTATCACTTTTTTGGGAGTAATTATCACATCCACAAGAAAAACATAAATCGGGCAACGCAGAAGAATGTTTTTACCCATTCGCCAAGTGTACAAGTTAGGTGGGTCGACAACATATTCCTGTCATGTGACACACATGCCGTCACCAATGTCATATAGAATATATCAGACGTGTTTTCCTCTGGAGGAATCGGTTGACCTATGACCTTGCGATCAAATGTTTTCGGTTCCCATTGGAGAGGCACGTCCTTTCGTCTACTAATCGCACGGTTTTGCGGTGCGGTCGCAAAACACAGGCACTAAACTTATTACAGTGAACAGAGACGTCAATGAACGAATGGACAGATCATAACTTTGCGAGTATAAAGAAAAAAGTTTAGCTCGAGGGGAGACTTGAACCACGGACCTCTTGTTCCGCAGTTGCTCACGCTAACCACGGGACCACGGCGCTCCTGAGTTCACATTTATCCTTGATGTTGCCTGTCTTACACACGGACTACTCAGTTTGTATATTTTGCTTATTTTATCATCGTTCCACACAACTTCTTCCTGTTTTCTCGATTGATCTGTGTTCAGTTTTTCAAGGCCTATCCACTGTGCCAACTTATAACTAAATCTGAGGGGGGCGCGATGGGGAGGTTCCCTTGTTAGATTGCTGCCGCAAGTGCAGTACGAGAGTCATAGGCCGAACCATGATTGTCCCTTTCGGCAGTGCCAGCGGTCGTCCGCGGCTTGGTCCTCTTGCGACAGTACATTCTCTTGACCACCGCCGCCAGCATTCATGTATAGTGGCTACATTCCTGTTAAGTCTTTCTGCAGTATCGAAGAACAAACATACAGCTTCTCGTAGCCCTATTATACGTCCCCGTTCAAACTCAATGGTGCGTTTGTCGCCTTAAGTGTATTCTTGGCTAACATCAACTCATAGCCTCCAGTCTCTAAGGTAGTTAACACGAACGACCGTTAAAGAGTGTATTTAAAGCAAACCTGATTCGCATCAAATGGTTTAAATGGCTCTAAGCAATATGGGACTTAACATCTGAGGTCATTAGTCCCCTAGACTTAGAACTACTTAAACCTAACTAACTTAAGGACATCACACACATCCATACCCGAGGAAGGATTAGAACCTGCGACCGTAGCAGCAGCGCGGTTCCGGACTGAAGCGCCTAGAACCGCACGGCCACAGCTGGCGGATGATTCGCATCGTCTTATTTCACAGCCGCGTCATTGGAATAGACTTCATCTTTCAGATGTAGAAACTCGGCTACCAATTTTCTTTTGTGCCGCACAACTCCTTCTAGGTGTACTGATTTTTTTCCGTCAGTGTATTTCCAATTTTATTGAACGCGCCAAACAGTCCTTGCTGTTCCCAGTGCATCTTGATAACCTGCCATTGAAGCAGCAGTAGCGTACGGTAAGTACCCTAAAAACAGTCGCGAACAGCACATCGTACACTTTAGATCGAGTTTCTGAATCTCAGTTTTCCGGGAGAAATTGCATTAACGTATATCCAATTCGCTTTGACAGTCCGCGGTACGCACTACACAACCCGCGTGGTTGACAATGGATCCCGTGAAAGCGTAGCATTCAGACGGCATGGCGACGTGCACATTGTAGTTCAGATTAATGTCCTGAATATCAGCTCACAATGAGAAACAATACTACATGTCCGGTTATTAGTTTCTTTTGCCACTGCATACACCGAAATCATAACGTGTAGCACCGGTAAAACAGATTTTTAACATCTCCCAAGGCCACAAAGGCACGACAGTCACCTTCGTCTCGCTGTCTGACTGTTTATTGGTGTCCTTCTGTCGCAGTGATTTCCAACCGGTGGCCCCCCTAAGAGCCAAAATGTAATTATCTGAGGGATAAAACCCAAAGTGTTCAGTTTTGTTTCGATTGCGAAAATGATTTGTTTTTAAAATACTATCATAAAAAAGCACTCGGTCTTCAGGCCACGAGTGGCCTACGGGGACCATCCGCCCGCCGTGTCATCCGCAGTGGAGGATGCGGATAGGAGAGGCGTGGGGTCAGCAGACCGCTCTCCCGGTCGTTATGATGGTATGGTCAAGTAGCTCCTCAATTGGCATCACGAGGCTGAGTGCACCCCGAAAAATGGCAACAGCGCATGGCGGCCTGAATGGTCACCCATCCAAATGCCAACCACGCCCGACAGCGCTTAACTTCGATGATCTCACAGGAACTGGTGTATCCACTGCCACAAGGCCGTTGCCCAAACCACTATTATGGTTATCATTATTTCGTAAGATTCGTAATGATTACGTAAGTTAACAGTAACGACAATTTTTGTTTTCAAAGCTACCATTAACGCGTGACACAATGCGGTGTGGGTTTCAGGATGCGAAACGAATGTATGAACATCTTCCTCACATAACCCACCCTCAACATACGTACATTGTAGTTTGTATCACGCAAATGTGACAGTGTCATTGGGACTTACATGCGACATATGCGTAAATATCTCACGGAAATGCCTTCTCCGAGCTGTAGGTAGTTCCCGGAATAGATCAGAAATTGTTTCATTATTCAGTTCGTAACAATAAATGAAGTAAGCACAACATACACTGAAGAGCCAAAGAAACTGGTACACTTGCCTAATATCGTGCAGGGCCCCCGCAAGCACGCAGAAGTGGCCCAACACGACGTCGCATGGACTTGACTAATGTCTGAAGTAATGCTGGAGGGAACTGACGCCATGAATCTTGCAGGGCTGCCCATAAATCCATAAGAGTACGAGGGATAGGAGATCTCATCTGAACAGCACGTTGCAAGGCATTCCAGATATGTTCAATAATGTTCATGTCTGGGGAGTTTGGTGGCCGGTGGAAGTGTTTAAACTCGGAAGAGTGTCCCTGGAGCCATTCTGTGGCAATTCCGGACGTGTAGGGTGTCGTATTGTTCTGCTGGAATTGCTCAAGTCCATCGGAATGCCCAATGGACATGAATGGATGCAGGTGATGGAATACCATGCTTATGTACGTGTCACCTAACAGAGTCGCATATAGAAGTATAAGGGGAACCATATCACGCGAACTGCACACGGCCCACATCATTACACAGCTTTCACTAGCTTGCACAGTCCCGTGTTGACATGCAGGGTAGATGGATTCGTCAGGTTCTCTCAATATCCCTACACGTCCATCCGCTAGATAAAATTTGAAACGAGACTCGTCCGACCAGGCAACATGTTTATAGTCATCAACAGTCCAATATCGGTGTTGACGGGCCCAGGTGAGACGTAAAGCTTTGTGCCGTGCAGTCAGAAAGGGTACCAGAGTGGGCCTTCGGCTCCGAAAGCCCTTATCGATGATGTTTCGTTGAATGGTTCCCACGCGGACACTTGTTGATGACCCATTATTGAATTCTGCAGAAATTTGGGGCAGGGTTGCACTTCTGCCACGTCGAACGATTCTGTTCAGTCACCGTTGGTCTTGTTCTTGCAGGATCTTTTCCCGGCCGCAGCGATGTCGGAGATTTGGTGTTTTACCGGGTTCCTGATACTCACCGTACGCTAGAGAAGTGGTCGTATGGGAAAATCCCCACTTCATCGCTACCTCGGATATGTTGTGCCCCACCGCTCGCGCTCCGACTAGAACACAAAGTTCATACACACTTAAATCTTGATAATGTGCGAATGTAGTAACCGATCTAACGACTGCACAAGAAACGTGTTGTCTTACATAGGCGTTTCCGACCGCATCGCCGTAGTCTGCTGTTTACATATCTCTATAGTGGAATACGCATGACTATATCAATTTCTTTGGCGCTTCAGTGTAGAAGTAACTAAGTAATGGCTACTACACTGCTATAGGATCTACGTTGTTTTACAGACAAAGCATTGTGAGTATAAAGTCCGTAATTTGTCTCAGTTACGAAGTAGAAGTCCAACAATCAAGTGATTTACAATCAGTAAGAATATTACACACGTTTTCACTGATTGATTCTGAATGGGGCTGAATGGTGAAGGTCAAGCAAGTGTCATTAACGAGAGGATTGGTGCACAGGAAGGATGTTCTGTAACAAGTGCTTGCCCTCAATGTCTTTTCTAAGGAGGACTTGCAGGCAGCAGTGCACTGAAAATTGCTTCACCGTTTTATAAAAATGGTTGCTAGAAATAAGCAATAAGTTATTGTCTGTTCTACAAGATTATGGGATAGGAGGCAAACTTTTGCAAGCAATTAAAGGTCTTTACATGGATAGTCAGGCAGCGGTTAGAGTTGACGGTAAATTGAGTTCATGGTTTAGAGTAGTTTCAGGGGTGAGACAAGGCTGCAACCTGTCTCCACTGTTGTTCATATTATTTATGGATCATATGTTGAAAACAATAGACTGGCTGGGTGAGTTTAAGATATGTGAACACAAAATAAGCAGTCTTGCATATGCGGATGACTTAGTTGTGATGGCAGATTCGATTGAAAGTTTGCAAAGTAATATTTCAGAGCTAGATCAGAAATGTAGGGACTATGGTATGAAGATTAGCATCTCCAAAACGAAAGTAATGTCAGTGGGAAAGAAATATAAATGGATTGAGTGCGAAATAGTCACAGGATGGCAACATAGTGAAAGAACTGGAAGCGAGGTGTAGCAAAGCTAATGCAGTGAGCGCTCAGCTACGATCTACTCTCTTCTGCAAGAAGGAAGTCAGTACCAAGACTAAGTTATCTGTGCACCGTTCGATCTTTCGACCAACTTTGTTGTATGGGAGCGAAAGCTGGGTGGATTCAGGTTACCTTATCAACAAGGTTGAGGTTACGGATATGAAAGTAGCTAGGATGATTGCAGGTACTAGTAGATGGGAACAATGGCAGGAGGGTGTCCACAATGAGGAAATCAAAGGAAAACTGGGAATGAACTCTATAGATGTAGCAGTCAGGGCGAACAGGCTTAGATGGTGGGGTCATGTTACACGCATGGGAGAAGCAAGGTTACCCAAGTCAGCAGTAGAGGGTAGGAGGAGTCGGGGCAGACCGAGGAGAAGGTACCTGGATTCGGTTAAGAATGATTTTGAAGTAATAGGTTTAACATCAGAAGAGGCACCAATGTTAGCACTGAATAGGGGACCATGGAGGAACTGTATAAGGGGGGCTAGGCTCCAGACTGAACGCTGAAAGGCATAATCAGTATTAAATGATGATGATGATGATGATGATGATGAGAAATAAGCAGTACCAATACCGTTAGTGCCAGCGGCCTTACCGTAGTGGTGACACCGGTTTCCGTCAGATCACCAAAGTTAAAGGCTGTCGGGCTTGGCTAGCACTTGGTTGGGTAACCGACCTGTCTGCCGGGTGCTTTGGGCAGGCGGGGTGCACTCAGCCCTCGAGAGTCCAGCTGATGGGGAAGTAGCGGCTCCGGGCACGATAACTGACAACGGAGGTGTGCTGACCACATGCCCCTCCGTATCTGCCTGTGGGCTGAAGCTGACACTGCGGTCGGTCGGTACTGTTGGGCCTAGACCTGTCCGATGACTCACTAGTATACAGTTCAATAAAACATCTACAAAAACTAAGTATCACTTATCGTTCGTCATTTAAAAAATGAAACTGTAGAAAGAAAATTATATTCTGGTGTTTAATTAGGAACTGTTGCTGACGGCATTGGAGAGAAGGGGTGAGGGTTGGGGGGGGGGGGGGAGGTACTAGCTAATATCTGATTGCACTCTCGGCTAATGGTGTCAGAAAGCTTGGGAATCACTGTTGTCTCGACTTTAATTTCTACATTTCAGCACGTCTCGCTTCGCATTACATCGAATACAACGATTTACAATTTCATACAGAAATACAACTTCACATTATCAACGGTAACGCAAAAAAATTTTAAGTAGTATAATAACAAAAGTGCAAACTCAACATCAGGAAAAATAATAATTCCATGATGTAAACGCAAATAAAGTTGCAGGAAGGACACCTTAGCAAATTCAATGCTATAATAAATCTTCCAACGTAGTAAAAAAAGAAAAAAAAACAGAAACCAAGGAAAGAAGAAAGCACAAGAAAAACAATATCTCCACAGATACCGTCACGTTTTGTAATTATTTGAGTCAACTCGGCTTGCAAAAACGCAGTATAGGTCACATTTAGAATGAAATTAACCACTTCTCTCTTGAAATTTAATTTTGTGGAAATGACTTGGTGATACATGTCATTTACTCGCACTTTTGTGTGAAGTCGTTACTTGCACTAAAGTCTTTAACTGGTGGAAGTTTGTAAGTTAATTCACATTCTAAAACATAGAACACAGTTTGCAGCAGACTACCTGTTGAGCTAGTCCCTTGTCCTATGTCGTGCGCGACAGCACGATCACTCTGATACATGATGTAACCAAAACAATGCACTGTGTTCTGTTCAGATAACATCATATTACTTGTCATGGATCTGGTTTGTTAAGCAGTCCTCTACAAACCCAGTATATTACTAAATATTACCTGTCAGTCCAGACCTCTATTAAATGTCAGTATCACTTGATGTTTACACAAAACTGTTAACTGGACGTGTACTAGATTCAGCTACAGATATCCACACGACTTAATACAATGAGTGCATCTGGTATCACATAGGTCGTAAAATTACATTCTAAATTATGTTGTTGTCAGAATTACGTTTAGTGCAATCACAGTTTTACTGGAATATTACGAAAAATCTGGTTATGACCCAAAGACATTCTAGTCTTAAGGAGACAATTACCGAAATTCTGTACGCAGTGGGTCAATCATGGATGAAAAATGAGCAGATAATTGGAATTACATCACGAACATCAAGAAAATAAACTGTGTCGTTTGTAACTATTAAAATCATCTGAAGATCAGTGTCGGATTGTTTAATTAATGTGTTTCTTTCAGTCCACGAATTAATTGATTTCGGTTCTTTATTTAAACAAAAGTTTACTTCACCAATTTTTGGGTGAAGTTACGGTCAGACAGGAGACCATCCTCCACCACAAAGAAATGCACTTGTGGCAGAACATGCGTCCAAACGTGATCATTTGTATCTACATTGACGTTATACATATTTTTTTTGCTTCAAACATAGGATGAAGGAAAGGTCACCATTTGAGCGTTAGGCGGTATGTTGCGAGGGCGAGGGACAAGGCCAGACTAGGTTTCGCGCTGACAATGTATTGCCTAATGTACAAATGTTGATCTTTCATTTATTCTAAAAGTTTCAAGCAGATAAGATATGTATAACATCAATCTACATACAAATGATGAAGTTCTGACGTGTGTCCTGTAACAAGTGCCGTTCTTTGTGGCTGAGGATGGTCCGTTGTCAGACCTAAACTGCTATTTTTAGTGAAGAAACGTACAGCTATCATTACCTGTCAAAAAAATGTAAAAGCTGTAAATTATCACCACCTGAAAACAACTTAAATGTTTTCGGGTGTCAATCCGATATGATGATTCTCATTTCTCAGCACAAATTTCAGACCACAAAACTAGTCACCTGTATTAAGCACAGCAAGCACTTGTCTAATGTGTACTTGCTACTAGGATTTCACCTTTTTAGCGGACCAGATGCTTGGAAGTCACAGGGCGACATGTCATAGCTGTAGGGCGGGTGCTCAAGCTGGTCGCACTTGGCCATTACACTTCGTGTGACCCCGAAGACATGTGGACGCGCTTTATTGTGAAGCAGAATCCCTCCCTCGTGAGCAGCTCAGGCTGTTTCCTCTTGATGGACTTCTGTAGGCTACGGTTCAAGTGATTCAAATGGCTCTGAGCACTATGGGACTTAACATCTGGGGTCATCAGCCTTTAGAACTTAGAACTACCTAGACCTAAGGACGTCACACACATCCATGCCCGAGGCAGGATTCAAACCTGTGACCGCAGCGGTCGTGCGCTTCCAAACTGAAGCGGTAGGCTACGGAGTATCTCACAGTTGCACGTCACTGTTAATGGTTTTTCCGCACTCGAGGAATTCGAAGAGTGACATACCTCGAACGCAGAAGAAGGCGGTCAGCATCACCTTGCCTGCTGAAGACACAGCTTAGATTTTTTTTTTGGGGGGGGGGGGGGAGTGATGACGCGTGTTTCCATTGCCTAGATGTCTCACTACTTGCTCCGATGCGGCGTACACTAGTTTCAGCCGGTGTGACTGTTACTACATTTCGTACATTTTCGTTTGAACACTCCTTATATTGTGCTCAGCAACGCAGTTGTCATCCAAAGACATACACTGAAGAGCTGAAGAGCCAAAGAAACTGGTACACCTGCCTAACATCGTGCAGGGCCCCCACGAGCACGCAGATGTGCTAACTTCTGAAGTAGTGCTGGACTAAACTGATACCATGAATCCAGCAGGGCTGTCGATAAATCCGTAAGAGTACGACAGGGTGGAGATGTTGTAACGTAACGAGTGGTCGAGCCCAGAAAATATTCTAAGTTCGGAGGAAGCGTGGCCGCTCTAGCCGGTCGGCGGGCGCGGGTCGCTAGGCTGGCCGAACACGTGGTGCCGAACGTTAGCCGGACAAGAGGGGTAGCCCCAGCGCAAGGTCCAGGCCGAGCACGTGGCTGGGAATTGCTTAGTGATGCTGTGTCAATGAAAGAGACTTGTATGCCGAGGGCGCCAAAGGTGGCGAACTTTGTGAAACCATCATGGCAGACATTTCACAGTTTGTATAGAAATTAATAGTAGCCAGAAAGTAGAAGTAAAAAGAAACATGTACATTACTATTATTTGCACGACGATTCTGCTTGTGTAATCAGATTTTCAATATCTTTTTTAGTTTAAAGTTTAGTATCTGACGGTAAATTATACAAGGGACACCCAGCAACTAATTTCCAAAATATAAACGTTTCATCCGATTTTGTCGGTCGCCGTGTCTTTAGAAAGCTATTAGTATAAACCTAAGTTGGTGTGAAATTACAGGCAAGTAACTTGAATAGTACATTGTAAGTAGGCTGTTTGTTTTCTTATTGGCAACGTTACGTAGCGCTCTGTCTGAAAATCACTGGCTGTGCTGTGTGCAGTCTGTGGCTAGTTTGCATTGTTGTCTGCCATTGTAGTGTTGGGCAGCGGCAGCTGGATGTGAACAGCGCGTAGCATTGCGCAGTTGGAGGTCAGCCGCCAGCAGTGGTGGATGTGGGGAGAGAAATGGCGGAGACTTGAAATTTGTAAGACTGGATGGCATATATATTATGATTATTAAGGTAAATACATTGTTTGTTCTCTATTAAAATCTTTCATTTGCTAACTAGGCCTATCAGTAGTTAGTGCCTTCAGTAGTTTGAATCTGTTATTTAGCTGGCAGTAGTGGCGCTCGCTGTGTTGCTGTAGCTTGAGTAACGAAGATTTTTGTGAGGTAAGTGATTTGTGAAAGGTATAGGTTAATGTTAGTCAGGGCGATTCTTTTGTAGGGATTTCTGAAAGTCAGATTGCGATGCGCTAAAAATATTGTGTGTCAGTTTAAGCAGTCTTGTATAATTTTTCTACGTTTCAACATGAGTTATTGGAGGTCAAAGTGGGCCGATTACTATCGATCGCATCAGGCCATAAGTACTCCACAGTTACACGAAAAAACGGTAGCAGCATGCTTATAAATATATTTATTCATCTGTCTCTTTGTTTATATCCGATATATACTATTCATGAAGAAATTGTAAATATTTACTGTGTTTTAGAAAGCACAGAGACATTAGGCTACCGGCTTATCTTTTATTCTATTCCTTTGACATATGTTTATTTAATTTGTTTATGTATTTAATAATATGTGTTAGAGCGTGTTTATGGTCCAGCCGTGGGAATATTTATTTAATTTCAACTTATTTAAATGTAAATCCAGTATTTGGTACGTGTTTCAATATGTTTCTGGCTTGGAGACTTGAAGGGAGCGCTCTAGTCAATCACAGCGCTCGTTACTACGAGAGACGTATGGAGGTTGGGGAGCAGCATCGTTTCCGGAGAGGACACGAGGCAGTTCTGGCAGTGAGGGAGTGCTGGAGAGTACGGCCCAGGACCCGGGAAGTCCAGGACGGTATGGTGCGACGGACGCACGGTCGGTGGAAAGACTTGGATAGTGAAGCTGTTTGCGCGTGGTCGCGGAGGATAGAATTATTTCAGAGTGCCGACCTGTGATCTTGTGTGATTTCCGTGGCTTCTGCAGTGAAGATGTAGTATGCATTCAGAAGTGAATATCTCGCGAGCTATGCTGTTGTTCATAACTAATTATGTGAAGTAGGAATCTATTGTTTCCCTGTTATTCTACTTATATTTCATTTAATTGCTGGACCATCGACAACAATAAGTGTTTTGCGGAAATATACTCCATTCTCAAAAATACTTCTACTATCGTACTCATCATTTAAAGTCGTTAAGATATTACCTGCAAATTTTATTTAATTGCAATCTTTCATTTATAAAGTTATATGTTATTTCATAATTCGCAATTTCCGGGTGATGGAAAACTTCGACCATTAGATTCATGTGTGTATTCTTATCGTATACTGTAGACTCAGCAGTATTTGGCCTGTAATGCGGCAACTACGTATCCCAGCCTGTAGACAATGAAAACAAACGAAACTTTTAATATTGCAACTCTGATCCAGAGGGTATGTAGTTGAGGGCCACTTCATATCATTCATTTTCTATCTGAAAACCCGCAATCTCTTCTGAATAGCACATTGCAAGACATTCTAGATATGCTCAATAATGTTCGTGCCTGGGGAAATTCTATGACCAGGGAAAGTGTTTAAACTCTGCAGAGATCTCCTGGAAACACTCTGTAGAAGTTACGGACGTAAGGTGTGTCTCATTGTCCTGCTAGAATTGTCCAACCCCTTCGTAATGCACAATGGACATGAATGGGATGCTTATGTATGTGTCACCTGTCAGTCTTATCTAGACGTATCAGGGACCCATATCACTCAAACTGCACACCATGACAGGACTTCCACTTGCTTGAACAGTCCCGTGCTGACATGCAGAGTCAATTGATTTATAAAGTACACGTCCGTCTGCTCGATATAATGTGAAAAGAGACTCGTCCGAGGAGGCAACATGTTACCAGTCATAAACAGTCCATTTTCGGTGCTGACGGGCACAGGCGAGGCGTAAAGCATTGTGTTATTCAGTCATCAAGGATACACGAGTGGGCCTTGGGCTCCGAAAGCCCGTATCAATGATATTTCGTTGAATGGTTCGCACGCTGACACTTGTTGATGGCCCAGCATTGAAATCTGCAGCAATTTTAGGAAGGGTTGCACTTCTGTCACGTTGAACGATTCTCTTCGGTCGTCGTTGGTCCCATTGTTGCAGAATCATTTTTCGGCCGCAGCGATTTCGGAGATTAGATTTTTTACTGATTCCTGATATTTAAGGTACACTCGTGAAATGGTACGCTTAAGTCCCCATTTCATCGCTACCTCGGAGGTGCCGTGTCCCATCGCTCGTGTGCCGACTATAACATCACGTTCCGTCTCAATTAGCAGCAGTTACCGATCTAACCACTGCACCAGACTCTAGTTGTCTTATACAGGCATTGCCGACCACAGCGCAGTATTCGGCACTTTTAAGTATTTGTGTATTTGAATACGCATGCCTATATCAATTTCTTAGGCGCTTCAGTGTATTAAGCTGAGAGTACTTCAGAAATCACAAATTGCAAATGATGTCGATTGCTTCTGTTGAAACAAAGGCATCGTCCGTACCTGTGAATGACAATCTAGTGTAGTGTACGCCAAGTGTTTTAGCCAACGTGGACGACTCAGTGGTGCACGGATAAAGCAGCAATGTAAAGGAGCGAGGCAGCTGCAAGAACGTCGCCGCGTGTTTCAGGCGCTCTGCGTCTGCTCTTCCTAATCCTTTATTTGGAGACGTCAGTGCCAGCGCAGCGAGCGAGGTCGAGGCGACGGCGGCTGACAGCTGGCAGCGGGGACAGAGTGTCCTTACAAATACGGCGCCGAAGAAGCCCTAATGACCCGCAGTTTAAGGCAGCGAATGGGCCGCCGTCCAGGGAATGCCTGCACCACGTGCGACGGCCCTGTAAGCTGTCACTGCCAGCGCACACTGGCTTCCCCTCTCAGGAGACGCCTCCAGCCGCAGAGTGAAATGGGCAGATGGACGAGGTTCTCGGGAGGGAAGGCACTTCCCATAAAAGCAGTCTGCAGAAAGTCAGATGGGTAAGCACGAACTCCACTGACAAAATTTCGGAAGCTTTTCAGGGATATTAGTCAAGCGTTTTGGTGTAGGTGACTCCTGGTTCCCAGTGATTAGTCACAGCCTAAGTGCGCTGCGCTTGCCTTCTTACCCTCATTTAACTTCATGTCTGTTATAAATAATTTTGTGTTGTGAGCAGTTGCAGCGAAACTAATTCATATTTCACAAATAAACTGCTTCCACCTGTATTTCACTTACAGGACCACAACCGGTTTCGTGATATCAAATCACATCCTCAGATGTACATACGTCAGCGAAACAACTGGAAGGAGAGGGATTCACCCGTTGTAAAAACTTGAAGTTATCTAATTAAAAATACCTAATCATGGGAAATTGTGGAAAATATGTAATAAAACAATTTTTTTTAGTTTGGAAATTTCTAATGAAAGGATCTTTGAACATTGATAGAATTGAATGAAACTAACCTTGTTGCGGGAAGGCTCACTCACAGTGTCTGTACATTACGTGTCGAGAGAGTGTTCACGTCTAATTTACTTCACTGCTCGCAATAAGGAAATCCCGACCCAAATGAATTCTGTTATTATGTCCTGATAATGTCTTTCTTGGACCCGACGCTCGGTTCTTTTCTTCATCGCAGTAGCTACCAAAGACAATAAACAGTGCGTACTATAATTTACCATTTGTCAAGAAAGACAACAACTTGTTCAGTCGTCGTTCCATTCATTTTCTAACAATCCTCTTAATATTCATTATATTCAAAATTTATTTCATTTAGGAAAAGGGGGAGGATGACTATAAATGAAAAATAAAAAGAAATCAGAACTTATATAATTTTCTCAAATAAATTTTTAATAAAATTACTCATTCTTTTTAATCCTATCATAGACAATAAGCATTACTGAAGTATAAAATTATCGCCAGTTTCACTTTTAAATTATTAAATCAAAATATGTCTTTAATTGACATAAATGGATGGATCCCGATAATACCTCGAGCATATGACCGATAAATCGTCTTCTTTACCTTACACATGAAATCAACTGACAATGAAAATTACCAAACTACAATAATTGCTAAATGCACGCAAAGCAATGCGACAAATACTTTTCGGTTGTTGCGTAGTTTCTGCGCCAAAATCAAATTCCAATAATGTTTCGTCCAATAGTCCTCAATGCTTAATTGTTCTCCACTGTCCTCACCTTCAAAAGGGAACAACTTCCTCTGATCCAGAGCTTCTCATCTAAGCCAACCAATCACTGTCACATGTCACCCAACACTCGCCTGTGATTGGCTCTTCCCGCTACTGCTGTTCTGCCTACATTCCGCTATTTTATTCAACAAAGATTTTATGAATATTCAAAAACAATGTATCCTTCCATGGGATCAAAAGTTACAGACGTCTCTATGAAAGTTAAAGTCTTTGCAATCGTCTGCAATACAAGTGACTGATAAGCGCAGACTATGAGAAATGGTTCCTCAGTAAATTGATACATTACAAAAACAGCCGTCAAACTATTTTTATGAACAAAACTTCTTCATGATCTAAGTGGAAGACTACTTGTTTCATTAAGATACTTCTGTAATGTACGTCAAATTGATCTATAAAATGTTCCCAGATCATGCAAAGTATGTGCCTTTCTCCTTACAAGAACCTTTCAAACTGACATGTTAAAACCAGATGAACATCATAACAAGCGGCGGACAGCATCCCTCAAACCGCTTCGCCATACTTGTCCACTTTCCCATATTATGGGTTTAATATTTTACTGACGTTTGTTCACCCGAGAATGTGATTTGATATTACGAAACCGGTCGTATTCCTCTAAGTAAAATTCAATAACAGCGAGAAGCGATTTAGCTGTGAAATGTGGCTTTGTGTCTGTCACCCACTGAAAATATCTACACAACATTGTAAAAGTCTACTGTATGCGACGTGTTTCTTGTCTGGAAACAAACATGTTACACTCACTTACGTTACTTGCGTTGACGACTGTAACCCCGTTTTGCTCTTCACCCTCAAGGTTGCATTCATTCCTTCACAACTATGTCTTAGGTTTGTTTTTCCAGCAGTATTACTGGCACGTTGACAGTACTACACAGCAATATGTTTAGGTTTACTGATTAAGAGGTACAAAACTAGCAGGTGTTCAAGTACTGTGATGTGATTGCTGTCGCTAAGTGAACAGCTCGGCATATGATCATTGTGTCACTGTTCCACTGCATTCAATGAATACATACACGAGGTGCATAGCGGCCAACTCTTAGTCAGTAAACGCATAACCCATCCATAATCATGTGTATCACTTTTAAACCTTATCTTTCTTTACAGGTGAAACAAACCCGAAATAGAATCGAGCAGCAAAGTGGGTATTGCTCTTGGTAACCGCAAGCACCGGTAGTTATAGTAAGAATTTGTCTAAAAAGAAGGAAAAAGGAAAACAGAGGTACTCAGCACATACCATTGGCACTGTTGGATAAATATACTCAGTGCGAAACAGATGTGGGGTTGAGAAATCAAACGAAATACAGTTACCGTGTAACGGGCCACCAGGAACCGAGGGTCGATTATACAAAACTGATCATCAAAATATCGCTGAACAACCTCCGAAATATTGTCAGCGACGTTCCGGTTCGCCATGTATTTGAGTAAGTTCTGTTCCAAATGTGTCATTGTGACACGTTAAAAACCGTGAAAATCCGAGCTATTTACGGGGTATGCGTAAAACGTTCACTGTATGATATTACACGTAAAACTGAATCCATAAAAATAATAAATCTATAACACTTTCGTATGTGTCGGTTTGAACACGCTTGTCAAAAACTACCAGAAGCATCGTCATAGGGATCTCACAGGGAACTGAGCGTAGCTTGGGGCACTGTACAGAGGTTAAATCATTTTCTAGTTTATGGTGGGGTTGGTAATGCAATCTGTATGTATGATATGAAGAAACAAGCAGTCTTGGTTGCAGTGTTAAAATTTTTTTTATAATTATCCAGTGACACGTTTCATTTTTATTTAGGCATCTTCGGACTGATTGATATGTGGTAGCAACGGGTACACGAGATACAGCGCATAAAATATTCCAGTAGGTAAACACCCTTTATCAAAACTTTAAAAACACTGTGCAGTTTTCTTATTACGGCATGTGGCGAACTCCTAAGCAACCAAACGGGATCGTGGACGTGATGGAGGTGTAGTGTACATTCTGACATGTTCATGATGTAAAGATTTACCCGTTTGGTTTGCTCTGGAGTGCATCACATGCCTTAAAAAGGACAATGCGCAGTGTTTTTAAAGTTTTGACAAGGGGCATTCACCAACTGGGATATTTCATACGCTGCATCCCATGTACCCGTCGCTGCCAAAAATCAGCAAAAAAGAGACGTCATGATTTAAAATTCCAGTGGCCCACTCGTAGCATTCCAGATGATGACATGGCCATCACGTCCACGCGTGTGACATTTTATTACTGAAGCAAGATACCACGATCATCACGACCACTAGGCACTATCCTAATAGCTGCGGCCAAATCAGATGGATCCATCACATTCTTGTACGACATTTGAGTGAGAATGCCACACAAAAATACGTGGAGAGCCCTATTTTTGGCTTCTCAGCGTAGCGCTGTATTTACTTCCTCGTTCTGCCTGAAGCGGTAGTTCCAAACATACGGGTTAATACAAAAGCTATTCGGGAACGATTCAATGTACTCGTTATGTTTCTGCATCCACGGGTTTAGTTTCTCCATGAAGAAGCAAGTGCTGTTCTGCTTACGATATGGGTGTCGTAACCCGTCACCTGGCTCTTTGAGTGTTTGCGGATACCGCAAGGTTCAAAATGGCTCTGAGCACTATGGGACTTAACATCTGAGGTCATCAGTCCCCTAGAACTTAGAACCACTTAAACCTAACCAACCTAAGGACATCACACACGTCCATGTCCGAGGCAAGATTCGAATCTGCGACCGTAGCGGTCGCGCGGTTGCAGACTGAAGCGCCTGGAACCGCTCGGCCAATCCAGCCGGCGGATACCGCAAGGTCTTAACGGTAAGCAACGTATGACTTAGCCTCTCCAGTCAACTGCAAATTGGCCATACGAAGGAAACTATCGTAAGACCAAATACGCAACTCAGCTGCAGCTGGGACGTCATTGAGAAACACAGCTATGTTCTCTGTTGTCTTGTCAGAAAGAGGCAAGATCAAGTTTACTATAGTAGGATCGATAGAAGGAAAGGATAGAATAATATTAATCTTTACTTGCTGGAGATTTCCTAGTACTTGTTGCTTCTCGGTACCCAGTACCTCTGCCTGCTCCTTCTGATGCTGTAATTCCTCTACGCTCTGCTTGTACCCTAACGATCCCCTCCCTGAAAGCGGCAATTGAATTACCCGTAATCGCGGTGCGTGTTTTTACCGGCATCGTGCGTTTCCTGTAGCTACTAAAACAATAAAGAAGCACACAATACAAAAGGAAATGCCACTAGTTTGACACAACCGAGCTCACAATACACATTGAGTAATCCTGGTTCTTACAGAGTATCAACGTTTAACTCCTTCACTACAGTCTCGTGCCAAATTACTCAAATGTCGACAAGTGAAACGTTTGTCTTCCACAGCCTTCGTGCACAACGACTCGTGCCCAGAATGACTGCAAAATGATCACCTGACAAGTGTTAAATGTGTCTCACAACAGTTACCCTTGAAAGCAGATAAGTCAGGAGGTTCATACGGTTGTACAAGAGTTATTGAAATCCCTGGACTAGCAGGACAAAGTGCGTGAGGTTACATTTATGGAAAGGGGCCAAAATAAGTTGTTGTCAGTTACACTCAACATATAAACGTTATTAGTTAAAACACACAATAACATAAGCAAGAATTAAAACTCTCAGGGTTTTAACGAAAGAGCTCCTTTGCTTTGATTTAAATCGGCTGAAAGCCACATACGAAAATCGAGGCTCCAAGGCCTAAGCAAGGAATTGAGATCCAGGAGTTCTTCTGGAAGTTTCACTTCTTTCAAGCTTTTTTTTTAACTTCAATAAAAATAGACTGAAGGTCACACATTAAGCAAGAACAATGTTACGGCTTAAGGCCAAAACAAAGATTTTCAGTGTTAATTCTAAATTGGCTGAAACCTGGCTGAAGACGTCATATCAACCAAACAATTTAACGGCTTAAAGCCTAGGAAGAAGGGCTTAATATTACAGGCTGAGGGCCTTAGCTTAAACATTTAATGCAAGCTCGGCTGAAGGCCTCATACTAAAGAATAACAATATTATGACTTACAGGAAGACCAAGATTTTAAAGTTTTAGTTTAAGAGAGATTAAAACGCGGCTGAAGGCCACATACTACAGAATAACAATCTTATGACTTAAGGGCAAGATGAATTTTGAATTTTCAATTTAAGAGAGATTAAACTCGTGAAGGCCACATACTAAAGAATATCAATCTTATGGCCTAAGGGCAAGAACAAAATTTTGAATTTTATTTTAAAAGATATTAAAACTAGGCTGAAAGCCACACACCATGTCAAAACAATTTTACAGCTTAAGGCCTAGGAAGAAGAGCTTTCAATCTGAAAAGGCTGAGGGCCTTACCTTCAAACATTTCATTTAATTTTTCAGTTTAAGAGAGTTGAAAACTCGTCTGAAGGCCACACACCATGGAGAAAACAATTTCATGGCTTAAGGCCAAAAGAGTAAAAAGCTTACAATTTTAATAAGCTAAAACTCGGCCAAAGGCCACACAGAGTTCTTAAGATTAAAAGGAAATCACTGTGTAAAACACAAGGAGCGGCATTCAGAAGGTTCCAAGCGTCGGCCTGGGAGGTAACAATAACGCATGTTTAGGTGAGACAGGCAGCCAGACCGACAACCTCTTACTCGGAAGGCATCACAACCGAAGGCCAGCCAACAAACCAACCAATCAAATCAGTTCTGCTCCACCCGACGAGCAAAACGACAACAAGACGTCAATAGCTCAACGTTCTGGATACTGGTGCCCAATCCAGCCAAGTCACAATAAACTCCCAAAACTACCAACACACCTTAGCAGTCGAACTACACGCCATGCTGGACAGCAAAAACACGATGAGGAAAATACACTGCCAAAAACTACGTCAATTTCCAGGGCAGGTAACCGGAACGTTAACGGCCTCAAGGCAGGAGATACCGCTGGTGCACTTCACTAATGAAGGAGTTAATTAAATTAAGCCCCATCCAAGAAAACGGCTGCAATTCTAGCCATCTGTAATGCCCACGCTTTGTTGCTCGCTGGAGTCTATCAGAAAGCAACAACCAGGATTAAACGAAGAGAAGTGATAGCGGTTGACGCTTGATAGTAGGTTAAGTGAGCACTCAACTTTAGAGTCCAAGATCGGTGGGCGACGAACTTCGTAACCCTAGCAAGAAGCGCCTCAAAATTCCAACCGCGCGTGCAGGTCACTAGCAGCTCCGGCTCGACTCCGCGCAACGGGGACCTCCTCGCTGTTCTACACCAACCGACAGACAGCCGCACACACGGAAACGGTCGAAAGACCAAATACACTTTGGCCGATGAGACGACCGTACGACCAACCAAAGGTCGTTCCCTCTCCAGTCTCCTTTCGTCGGACAGTGCATGTGTGTCCCCAGCGGTCGGCAAGTACTGTCTGTCAGCACCTCACTGGCGCTCCGTCCCCGACCCTGCACCGTGCCCTACTGCACTCCTGGTCCGTCTCCAACTGACTTCCAGACACACGACGACCAGGAAATACCATCGGTCGCTCCAGAGACGGTACGACTGTGCACTTGTCGATAAGCGCTGCTGCTGCCACTCATGGGCAACTAAGGCAGAAGTTAGCGACGCCAGTAAATCGAATAAGAAAACAAAGCGACAGTACCGTAAAACAAGATGACAAACAATAAATGGGATGAACACTAGCTAGCCGCGCTTGGCAGAGTTATCTTCAGTTTAATATGAATGTCCCTCCGATCCATCATGGCCATGATACAATGAAAACGGTCAGTTACAAGGCAACCAAAATGCTTCTCACTCACACTCCAGCATTGTGCGTATCATTGACTGCAAGAGAGCAAAGCAGCTGTGGTGGTGGAGGCGACGTCGGAAAGTCACCAGTTGTAGCTGTGTCAGTTGTATCAGTAGTAGTGTGAGACGCACTTGAGGCCACCAGATGCCACAGTGGTCAGGCACTTCTGACGCTAGTTTGGTTCGGCGTCAGTGTGAGGCCCAGTTCTGATTACCAGTTGTAGCGGTCACTCCTCGGATTCGGATTTTTAGGGGGTTCGAGGCTGTGCAGATGAGGTGGTGGTGTTAGCGGTGCAAGAGACCAAACTCGGGAGTTCGTGTGGAAGGCTGTCATGTGCCCTGTGATTTTACAGAAAGCATTTTTTCTCTGGTTTGGCAGAAGGCATGCTGATTCTCACTCTTGAGTGTGGCAAGGAATGTAAAGGCATCGCATACTCGGATGTGATCACTGTCCATGTCAGGAACCAGCAATAACGTTGTGTAGATAGCCGGAACAGGAGTCTGCAGGTGCAAGCCTACTGTGGCTCACAGGCTGCTAGTGTGGTCAGCTTCAGTATTCTCGAAGATGACGAGCTCTTAAGCAGGTGCCAGCAGCGTATCATGGACAGTGGGTGTCGTGAAGGCGGATGCCCAGGATGCAAATTAGCAATTCAGTGTAGAGCCAAGGAGGTGGCACCCAGGTAACAGCAGCAGTAGTTTGCGGTCACTTTGGGAAGGACCAGGCTTATACACGTCTTCTTCAGTCATGGCAGTGATCAGACATCACTGTCAGCTTGCAGCGGCGAAGTTCTACTAAAACCGGCAGGCTGTGGTCTCGAATGTGGAGTCTTCTCTTGGCAGCACGCGGCACATCAAAATTCCCCAACCAAGTTATCCTGTAACTAACAGGCCTGTTATTCCATCGGAATCAGCGATGCTGTCAGGATGATCAGACACTTAACAGGAAGACTCCTGAAACAGTCATATTTAAGCTGGATGTAACGCCATGGTGCATGGTGTTGCAGACATTTACTCATTATTCTAAGGTGTTAGAGGACTTATACTCATCATAGTGTCTCAGTTATTATCAATTCTCCTTGACTTCTCACTTTCTATCAGTGCTAGGACGCTGTGGAGTGGCTGAGCTCGGAGGTCACATGTTACTGTTCCATACTGCAAGGCTCACAACATGATGCATTAGGGGCTGTAATACTACACCTCTGCACTTCTTGGTTATGGCAGGGCTCGGACTGCAAATGTATTACGAGCGGCGCCCTGCCATCTACAACACTGCACTCTTTACATGTCCCAACACTGGTGGTGACAGGTGGCGTTGGTTGGATCTGATTCTCCGCCATCTGACCCAAGAAATAACGTTAAAAGTTTCAATGAGCAGCCCGGGAGTTGGACCTTCTGTCCATCGATATTGACATCTGTTGCTTGTCAATTACGGTTTACACTGATAAGCCAAAACATTAGTACCACTGCCCGCCGCGGCGTTGGATGCTGTTTGGTGACGTTGCGGGCACGTGACGTGGTAACATCAAGTATGTAAGCGGGGCACACACACTGAAGATAACCTTAGCGAAGATATAAACTGCAAATGGAGAAATACATTGAGATGAGCGACTTTGACAAAGAGAGGATTGTTATCAATCAGAGCTTGTGAACGAGTTTCTCGTAAACGGAGTAGCTGGTCGAATGATCGCGTGCTACTGTGTTGAGAACCTACGGAAAGAGGTAGGACAGTGAAAACACCACTAAGCGTTAAACATTTGGACGTTCACGTCTTCTCAGAACATGGGCTTCGGTGGCTTGTCTGTTCTGTATAGTAGGATAAATGGTATCTGTGTCATCCAGCCCGAAAAGCACAATGGTCGTGCACATATAAGTATTTCAAAGGACGCCGTTCAACGCCACACACCGTCAGGTCGCTTGCGGAGTATGGATGTAGATGTATATGTATCACCGCAGCAGATCACCCCTATGTGTTCACATGTTGACCCAACGAGGCTCTGAGCACTATGGGACTTAACATCTATGGTCATCAGTCCCCTAGAACTTAGAACTACTTAAACCTAACTAACTTAAGGACATCACACAACACCCAGCCATCACGAGGCAGAGAAATTCCCTGACCCCGCCGGGAATCGAACCCGGGAACCCGGGCGTGGGAAGCGAGAACGCTACCGCACGACCACGAGATGCGGGCTTGACCCAACGATTTCAGTGGGCACAGGACCATCGGGATTCGACCGTCAATTGATGAAAACGTGTCGGCTCCACAGACGCCGTCGTCGAGGAACCCATACGGCTCCCTGTCGGGTATCCATAAAAATAGCGGATGGTAGGCAGAACGGCAGGAGCAGGAGGACAAATCATAGGCGAGTCTTGGACAACACGTCAAAGACAGGGATTGGTTGGTTTAGCTGTGGAGCTCGAGAACAGAGCAAGTGGTTCACTTTTGAAGGTGAGGAGGAATTTTGTGAAGTGGAGAGCAGCTTTTTTGGGGGTCATCAGTCTTCTTTGATGCGGCCCGCCACGAATTCAACTCCTGTACCAATCTCTTCATCTCAGAGTAGCACTTGCAACCTACGTCCTCAATTATTTGCTGGATTTATTCCAATCTCTCTCTTTTTTTTCCTCTACAGTTTTTTGCATTCTATAGCTCCCTCTAGTACCGTGGAAGTCATTCCCTCACGTCTTCACAGATGTTATATCATCCTGTCCTTTCTCGTTATCAGTGTTTTACAAATATTGCTTCCCTCTCCGATTTCTCGTGGAACTTCCTCATTCCTTACTTTATCAGTCCACCTAATTTCAACATTCGTCTGCAGCACTACATCTTAAATGCTTCGATTCTCTTCTGTTCCGGTTTTCCCACAATCCTTGTTTCACTCCCATACAATGATGTATACCAGACGTTAATTATCAGAAATTTCTTCATCCAATTAAGGCCTGTGTTTGATACTAGTAGATATCTCTTGGCAAGGAATGCCCTTTTTGCATTGCTAGTCTGCTTTTGATATCCTACTTGCTCCATCCGCCATTGGTTATTTTACTGCTTAGGTAGCAGAATTCCTTAACTTCATCTACTTCGTGACCATCAATCCTGGTAGGTTTCTCGCTTTTCTCATTTCTGCTACTGCTAATTACTTTCGTCTTTCTTCGATTTACTCTCAATCCATAGACTGTACTCATCAGAGTGTTCATTCCATTCAGCAGATCATGTAATTCTTCTTTATTTTCACTGAGGATAGCAATGCCATCAGCGAATCGTATCAGTGATATTCTTTCTCCTTGAATTTTAATTTCACTCCTGAAACTTTATTTTATTTCCATCATTGATTCTTCGATGTACAGATTGACCAATAGGGGCGAAAGACCACATCCCTGACTTACACTATATTTAATCCGAGCACCTTGTTCTTGGTGGTCTACTCTTATTATTCCATCATGGTTCTTGTATATATTGAATATTTCCCCTCTCTCCCTATAGGTTACGCCTATTTTTCTCAGAATTTAGAACCTCTAGCACCATTTTACCTTGTCGAAGGCTTTTTTTCAATTCGACAAATCCCATGAACGTGTCCTGATTTTTGTTTACTCTTGCTTCCATTATCAACCGAAACGTCCGAATTGCCTCTCTCGTGCCTTTACCTTTTGAACCTTTTCTAAAGCCAAACTGACCGTCGTCTAGCACATCTTCAATTTTCTTTTCCATTCTTCTATATATTATCCTTTCAGTAAGTTGGATGCATGAGCTGTTAAGTTGATTATCCGACAATTCTCGTACTTGCCTGCTGTTGCAGTCTTCGGAATTGTGTGGCTGATATTTTTCCGAAAGTCAGATAGTATGTCGGCGGACCGATTCATTCTACACACCAACGTAAATAGTCGTTTTACTACCATTTTCCCAATGATTTTAGAAATTCTGATGGAATGTTATCCATACCTTCTGCTTTATTTAATCTTAAGTCCTCCAAAGCTCTTTTAAATTCTGATTCAAATGCTGGATCCCATATCTCTTCTAAACAGACTCCTTCTATCACATTAGACAAATCTTCCGCTTCATAGAAGCTTTAAGTGTATTCTTTCCACTCTCTCCTCTGGATTTACCGTTACAAAATGGCTCAAATGGCTCTGAGCACTATGGGACTCAACTGCTGTGGTCATAAGTCCCCTAGAACTTAGAACTACTTAAACCTAACTAACCTAAGGACAGCACACAACACCCAGCCATCACGAGGCAGAGAAAATCCCTGACCCCGCCGGGAATCGAACCCGGGAACCCGGGCGTGGGAAGCGAGAACGCTACCGCACGACCACGAGATGCGGGCTAATTCCCGTTACACTTGTAATGTTACCACCCTTGCTTTTAATGTCACCGAATATTGTTTTGACTTTCCTTATGCTGAGTCTGTCTCTCCGACAATCATTTATTTTTTGAAATTTTCTGGCAGATTAAAACTGTGCCGGACCGAGACTCGAACTCTTGACCTTTGCCTTTCGCGGGCAAGTGCTCTAACAACTGAGGTACCCATGCACGACTCACGCCACGTCCTCATAGCTTTAATTCCGCCAGTACCTCGTCTCCTACCTTCCAAACTTCACAGGAGCTCTCCTGCGAGCCTTGCAGAATGGCACTCCTGGAAGAAAGTATATTGCCGAGACATGACTTAGCCATAGCCTGGGGGATGTTTCTCGAATGAAATTTTCACTCTACAGTGGAGTGTGGGAGTGTGCACTGATATGAAACTTCCTGGCAGATTAAAACTGTATGCTGGACCAAGACTCGAACTCGGGACATTCGCCTTTCGCGGGCAAGTGCTCTACCAACTGAGCTACGCAATCACGACTCACGCCAGGTCCTCACAGCTTTAATTCCGCCAGTACCTCGTCTACTACATTCCAAACTTCACAGAAGCTCTGCAAGGATCGCAGGAGAGCTGTCGGTTTGCTGTTGATTCTGATAAGAATAATCCTATCACTGAATGTCCACAGTAACACACTCTCTGCTCTACCTTCCTATTCAGAACGAATCCTCTTTCCGTTATACCATTTCTGCTGCTTTTGATATTATCCTATACTTCTGTGATTAGTAACCCTTGTCTTCTTTCCATTTAACTTCACTATCCCCTACTGTGTCTAAATTGAGCCTTTGTACTTCCCTTTTCAGATTTTATAGTTTGAGTACCACGTTTTAGCTTCTGACATTCCATGCCCCGACTCGTAGAACGTTATCCTTTCGTTGATTATTTAATCTTTTTCTCCTGGTCACCTCCCCCTGCGCAGTCCCCTCCCGGAGATACGAATGGGGGATTATTCTGGAATCTTTTTCCAATGGAGAGCTCATCATAACACTTTAAGTTACAGGTCGCATGTACTGTGGATTTTCGTTATGTGGTTTTAATGCACTGGTTGCCATTGCCTTTTGTATCCTTATGCCGTTGATCGCTGCTGATTCTTCCGCCTTTACGGGCATTTACCCACCCCAAGGACAAGAGAGTGACCTGAACATCTGTCCGCTTCTCCGTATCTGTGACAAGGGCGTTGGCAGTATGAGGGTGACTTCTTATGCCGAAAGTCTTCGGCCACAAAGCTTATTAATAATCAAATATTTAGGGGTGTTGGGTTTAGAACCCCAGACCGAGGGCGTTTAGATTACTGATCAAAGCCCCTATGCCTTTTTTTATCTCATTTTGTTCGTTGTTGTTCGTTTCATTTGTTCGGGGCGGATGTCCCATGACACCTATTGGAGTTCATTGTGGATCCAGTCACTGTTTTTTATTGCAGACGGCAGATAAATCTCTGACCGAACACGCTGAGCTACCGTGTCGGCTACCTAGACCACGGGTAAAAGACTAACTAGCGTAGCTAAGACGTGAGTATTATTCGACGAAAGAGTTTTGGAATTTATCACCACGCACGCAAATTAGCTGCCCCTTATTTACGCGAACTGCATGACCTGTGCGTCGACATCTAATGCCACATACCTCCAAAAACCCACCAAGAAATTGTCGGTTCGGCAGAATCAGTGATGTATTTCGTTCCAAAGACCCCGCCCGGTCTGAGGCGATTTGTCACGGAACGCGTGGCTTTCCCGTCGGAGGTTCGAGTCCTCCCTCAGGCATGGATGTTTGTGTCGTCCCTAGCGTAAGTTAGTTTAAGTTAAACTAAGTAGTATGTAAGTCTAGGGACCGATGACCTCAACAGTTTGGTCCCATAGAAGTTTACCATAAAAAAAAACGTACAAGCAACCTATTAAACAAACAGTCATAATGTTTTGGCTCACCAATGTAAATGAATTACGTGGCTCCACGCAACACGAAGGAGATCGATGTTGCACAGTTCCACACATTGGCAAACTGCCGTCGGTAGGCTCCTACATCTTAAAGCTGTCACAACACACGGTCCGATGTATAGGGTTTGGAATAGATTTGTAATGATAAGTGCCACGAAATATAAGTGTAGTATAGCTAAAATATTTTGTAGGCGCTGCCTACAGTAATAAACATATTAAATACCATCTCTGACTTACTTTACTACTTAAATCTGCCACATCCATATTCACATAATGTAGCTCAAATGAATAAGAAATCAGTGCACCCAGAAGCTTTAACGAATCTTATTCTCATGTATAAACCAGCAACATATTTCTCATTACTGAAGCCAGAGATAAATTCTACCGAAATTTTTACAAAGGTACAGACGGTGTTTAGAAAGGATAGATTGCATGCAACCGGTGGTGGAGTGTTCGTCGCTGTTAGTAGTAGTTCATTCTGTAGTGAAGTAGAAGTGGATAGTTCCTGTGAATTATTATGGGTGGAGGTTACACTCAACAACTGAGCTAGCTTAATAATTGGCTCCTTTTACCGACCTCCCGACTCAGCAGCATTAGTGGCAGAACAACTGAGAGAAAATTTGGAATACATTTCACATAAATTTTCTCAGCATGTTATAGTCTTAGGTGGAGATTTCAATTTACCAGATATAGACTGGGACACTCAGATGTTTAGGACGGGTGGTAGGGACAGAGCATCGAGTGACATTATACTGAGTGAACTATCCGAAAATTACCTCGAGCAATTAAACAGAGAACCGACTCGTGGAGATAACACCTTGGACCTACTGATAACAAACAGACCCGAACTTCTCGACTCTGTATGTGCAGAACAGGGAATCAGTGATCATAAGGCCGTTGCAGCATCCCTGAATATAGAAGTTAATAGGAATATAAAAAAAGAGAGGAAGGTTTATCTGTTTAGCAAGAGTAATAGAAGGCAGATTTCAGACTACCTAACAGATCAAAACTAAAATTTCTCTTCCGACACTGACAAAGTTGAGTGTTTATGGAAAAAGTTCAAGGCAATCGTAAAATGCGTTTTAGACAGGTATGTGCCGAGTAAAACTGTGAGGTACGGGAAAAACCCACCGTGGTACAACAACAAAGTTAGGAAACTACTGCGAAAGCAAAGAGAGCTTCACTCCAAGTTTAAACGCAGCCAAAACCTCTCAGACAAACAAAAGCTAAACGATGTCAAGGTTAGCGTAAGGAGGGCTATGCGTGAAGCGTTCAGTGAATTCGAAAGTAAAATTCTGTGTACCGACTTGACAGAAAATCCTAGGAAGTTCTGGTCTTACGTTAAATCAGTAAGTGACTCGAAACAGCATATCGAGACACTCCGGGATGATGAAGGCATTGAAACACAGGATGACACGCGTAAAGCTGAAATACTAAACACCTTTTTCCAAAGCTGTTTCACAGAGGAAGACCGCACAGCAGTTCCTTCTCTAAATCCTCGCACAAACGAAAAAATGGCTGACATCGAAATAAGTGTCCAAGGAATAGTAAAGCAACTGGAATCACTCAACAGAGGAAAGTCCGTTGGACCTGACGGGATACCAATTCGATTCTACACAGAGTACGCGAAAGAGCTTGCCCCCCTTCTAACAGCCGTGTACCGCAAGTCTCTAGAGGAACGGAAGGTTCCAAATGATTGGAAAAGAGCACAGGTAGTCCCAGTCTTCAAGAAGGGTCGTCGAGCAGATGCGCAAAACTATAGACCTATATCTCTGACGTCGATCTGTTGTAGAATTTTAGAACATGTTTTTTGCTCGAGTATCATGTCGTTTTTGGAAACCCAGAATCTACTATGTAGGAATCAACGTGGATTCCGGAAACAGCGATCGTGTGAGACCCAACTCGCTTTATTTGTTCATGAGACCCAGAAAATATTAGATACAGGCTCCCAGGTAGATACTATTTTTCTTGACTTCCGGAAAGCGTTCGATACAGTTCCGCACTGTCGCCTGATAAACAAAGTAAGAGCCTACGGAATATCAGACCAGCTGTGTGGCTGATTGAAGAGTTTTTAGCAAACAGAACACAGCATGTTGTTATCAATGGAGAGACGTCTACAGACGTTAAAGTAACCTCTGACGTGCCACAGGGGAGTGTTATGAGACCATTGCTTTTCACAATATATATAAATGACCTAGTAGATAGTGTCGGAAGTTCCATGCGGCTTTTCGCGGATGATACTGTAGTATACAGAGAAGTTGCAGCATTAGAAAATTGTAGTGAAATGCAGGAAGATCTGCAGCGGATAGGCACTTGGTGCAGGGAGTGGCAACTGACCCTTAACATAGACAAATGTAATGTATTGCGAATACATAGAAAGTAGGATCCTTTATTGTATGATTATATGATAGCGGAACAAACACTGGTAGCAGTTACTTCTGTAAAATATCTGGGAGTATGCGTGCGGAACGATTTGAAGTGGAATGATCATACAAAATTAATTGTTGGTAAGGCGGCTACCAGGTTGAGATTCATTGGGAGAGTCCTTAGAAAATGTAGTCCATCAACAAAGGAGGTGGCTTACAAAACACTCGTTCGACCTATACTTGAGTATTGCTCATCAGTGTGGGATCCGTACCAGATCGGGTTGACGGAGGAGATAGAGAAGATCCAAAGAAGAGTGGCGCGTTTCGTCACAGGGTTATTTGGTAACCGTGATAGCGTTACGGAGATGTTTAACAAACTCAAGTGGCAGACTCTGCAAGACAGGCGCTCTGCATCACGGTCTAGCTTGCTCGCCAGGTTTCGTGCGGATGCGTTTCTGGATGAGGTATCGAATATATTGCTTCCCCCTACTTATACCTCCCGAGGAGATCACGAATGTAAAATTAGAGAGATTCGAGCGCGTACGGAGGCTTTCAGACAGTCGTTCTTCCCACGAACCATACGCGACTGGAACAGGAAAGGGAGGCAATGACAGTGGCACGTAAAGTGCCCTCCGCCACACACCGTTGGGTGGCTTGCGGAGTATAAATGTAGATGTAGATGTAGATGTACTTTACATGTGAGTTAGCGTGTTAAGTATGTGACGTTAATAATGTAAACGAGATAACATCTAAAAGGAGTTCGACTATGTTTACAGTTAGTTGTAAATCGCTGTGTGCTCTCATCATCAAACAGGATGAGCACATTCTGGGTACTATGCGCTCCGTTTTAAGGGAAAGGTAATCTCTCACGGGTATCAGTGTTTGGGGTCGTATCTCCTGAACCATATCTCGTTCAGTTATATAATTTTTTACGTACGTTCTAATGTTCTTCTGAATATTTTCTGAAAAACGTGCTGCGAGTAGAGTTGGTAATAAAGAAGTGGTAAATTAAAACGTTATGTCTGATCCCGCAGTTTTGCTGCACGGACAGCGAAAATGTAGTAAGATAAACGTCTTTCCTTTCATCATTATGTGGGGAGTGTAGGGGTATGTCAGCCGAAAAAGGTGTTCTCAAAAGTTTGTTGCAAGTCACTAATAGTCCTATTCTCAAATCCTGGATGGATATTGGCTGATTATTTGCTCACAGTGATTTGCTATGCCTTAGTCGAAATACACATTTATAATTATAATAAACATCCTATAGTGATGAACCTTTCACATAACATTACATTTCTTATAACAGTATTTAAAGTTTTCCAATTCGGTCACTGCTACTATGAAATATTGAAAATCAAACTTTCTTTATCCCTAGAAGCCGTTAGGTAGGCAACCTGCATCTGAAATTTGATTTTGTGCCCCGGGATAGTGTACACAGATGTGCTGTTCTCTGCAGGTACAGTTTAGTGCCTTACGTAGGTGGCTAAACTGAGGATACCTCTACCTTACGGGATTCGGCAAATTCTCGTATAGTCGATGAGCGTGAGTGGGTGTCATACATTCTAAAATCGATTTTAAGGAGTAAGCGAACTATGCAAGACTTATTTCTATCTGCGAGAAGCAAGAGATTTTGGTACGAGGAAGAATAACTACTAGTAAAATCGGTATACTAGTACAGCGAGTATAAATGGCTTGTTACATCATTGCTTATGTACAGGGTGAGGCAAAAGTCTGGATACACCCATATAAAAGTCGAATGGTGTGAGGAATCATAAAGGCGTCTGATATGGGGTGTTTGTAGGTGTGGGCGCAACTTGAAGGAGCTATGGTGACAGCGGCGGCCATCTTGAAATCCGCCAGCTTGGATCTGGGTTACGTGTTTCAAATGGGAACGGGGTCGTATGGCACATCGTTTTGAACTGCCTCTTTTTCAGGAATAAACTAAAAAAAAACTCCTTCCGAACAGACCATGAAGGCCCAACGGTACCGCCGCGTGGGATTAGCCGAGCGGTCCGGGGCGCTGCAGTCATGGACTGTGCGGCTGGTCCCGGTGGAGGTTCGAGTCCTCCCTCGGGCATGGGTGTGTGTGTTTGTCCTTAGGATAATTTAGGTTAAGCAGTGTGTAAGCTTAGGGACTGATGACCTTAGTAGTTAAGTCCCGTAAGATTGCAAGCCCAGCCCGACAGCGCTTAACTTCGACGGGAACCGGTGCTATCACGGCGGCAAGGCCGTTGGCCTTTCTCAGGAATACACATCTCAAATTTGTTTTAAGCTATATTTTCTGTGCGGGAGCTACGACCTGGACATTTCACAAGATCTGTGGACCAACAGAGGCACAAGCCTCCTGAGTACACCGGCAAAGATGAGCTACTTTGTTGATTTTGACCTCATACACAGTTGATTTAAAATGTTCCCACTGATAAAAGTCAAGTGGTGTGAGATCAGGGGACTGTGGTGGCCACTCGCTAGGACCCTTTCTACCTATGCTGTGACCTCCAAACTGTTCATCCAGAAATTGTTTGATTTCAGTAGCGTAGTTGGGACGTGCACCGTCTTGTTGGAAGAAGGTGGGGATGTCACAGCAGATTCAACTGCGTTGGAAGGACATAATCACAGAGCATGTTAAAATACTTCTCCCCATTAAAGATTCCATCAATGAACACCGGTCCCACGATTCTTGTCCCAAATCACACCCCAAACCATCACATTTTACCACCTGCACTTTACAAGGATCCATCCACGAGGGGTTTGCATCTGACCAGTGACGATGATTCTGTTCGTTTGGTTCTCCTTGCATATAAAAATTAGTTTCGTTACGGAACAATACCTGTCGTATGAATTCTAAATTCCTGTTACACTGATCCAGAGCCCATTCTGCAAACTGCAACCGCTGATCAGGATCATACTCCGAGAGATGATATTGCAACAGTAGCTTGTACAGGTGCCACTGATCTGTGTGCAACATATGCAGAATTGAACGTTGGCTGACACCGTTGTTGCTGATAACCGGCGCGTACTGCGATATGGACATTTTACAAACGATGCCAGAATTGTTGTTTCAGTTTCCTCGTCGGTAGCTGTTCCTGAACGTCCACGGCTTGGCTGGTCCATCACAGAATCTGTTGCACGCAATGTGTCCAATAAATTGGATGCTGTTATGTGTGAAATGTCATTTTCCTCAGGATGCCAGGTATTGAAGTCAGCAGCGATCACATTGGTACCTCGTCCACCACTCATTAACATAATTTCAATGTATTGCTGCTCTGTAACTGCCATTGTGGATCACCTGCAACAAAATCGAGAATTGATCATCTCAGTGCAATTTCAGACTTTATCAGATCATAGCTTGTACACAAAGATATCCTAAAACAGAGTTCACATGTGTATTACTGCGAAAGAGGCAGTTTAAGATGAAGTGCCACATGTCACCGTTCCCATTTGAAACACGTAACCAAAATCAAAGATGGCGGATTTCAAGATTGCGGCTTCTATCGCCATAGCTCTTATAAGCTGCGCCCCCTCCTTTCATAGGCGTATTATGCCGACTTTTGCCCCTGCCCTCCTCTATTATCCAAGGTCGTCATGTACCTGCAGTTCTACCTATACCTGAAAAATATGCGAGACAAGTACATTCCGTGGCGGCAGGGCATGTCTGGTGATTCAATTTGTTCAAACTACCTCACATATTTACGCCATGTATCGACAACAGATTGCGGCTGAGAAGTCCATACAAGCATTGCACGACAGTAGTCCTGAAATATATGCGCAAGTTATTCAGAGAAGCATCACAGAATAGATCTTCCAAATGTTTCGACAGTCCTATTTAAGGCTGCCGATTTATACCGATCCAGAAACTATACAGAAACATGCCACGTAGGAGACGATACACTCAAGTATTCTTCAGCAAGAGTCAACTAAATATTAATTCAAAGCGCTCCTAGGCACGTTAGGGCCATAAAATATCCGCATAAAATTTGGTCACAATTTTGGAGAAATTTACGGGAAGGATTTTACCCACAAATATTAGAACTACGTATTTTGAAGTCATCGCCGAAATCCACCCAACTGTTTCTAAATAATATCGAATAAAATGTATCCCCTCGGCCTTACGTGAATCGTGAGGTGTTCAAATGAACATGGAACCCGTACATCTATGCAAGGAAACGACTGACATTTGGAACTGCTTGAGGAACAAGGTCTCTATTATCATGAGAACTGCCATAAATATGTTAAACGTCTACCATGCTTTGCTACCAGATTGGGCATTATTTCCCTCAGTCTAAACACTTGCCGGCTTGTCGGACACTTAATACTTTTTTCCACAAGATTCAAGGGCATTGATATACAGTACCTATCGACTAATCCTCATTGCACCGATTGAGTCTTCAATCCCATCTAGGACCCGGTACGGACCGACAGCTCACAATTATCCTCGGGAGATTCCCGATAAATTTTAAAAAAGGAAAATGACGATTAAGAGTAGGCATTAGTGAGTAACCAATCACCTGATGGAACAAGACATGGGAAAATCATCTTCAGTGACAAGCAAAATAGACTTACAATGGAGTCATTGGGAGTTAATTGTAACAGCATCAGCCGTGGTTTTGAATCTCAGGCCACTCTATTACCAAAATTGGACTTTCAGTACTGCCACAACAGGGGATAAAAAGTAGTTGTTCTATGCGTGTAGCAGACACTTTATGAACGAGGAGTTCTGCGGAAGCCGAGTTTGACTTTTATCCCTTATTATGGAAGCATAGTAAGATGTGTGTAAGTCCAGTTTTTGCCACAAGAATGCCCTGATGGTGCAGTGCGTCATCGAAACCAATCGCGTTTGAATGAGATTTAAATACGCGGCTGAACGTGTTACCATTAATTCTCGTATACCGATCAACTTCTATCCCACTTCCCATCCGAAATAGATGATAAATATACGAAAGCATGATGATGAACGCTTTGAGACCACATATGCGAATGAAAAGAGACAAGTCATTGTTTGTTGCAATTTTGTTATTATTACAAGTGTAACAGAAGGAAATTATATATTTTGTGTCTCACGTCTAATTTCGCATGTATTCAGTTTCAGTTAACAAAAATTGATTAGATCAGTTACATCTGCAAAAAATTTAAATAAATCATGCATATCATTGACACAAATACCCCTTCTTCACTATCTTGTAATAGACGAAAATTTTTGTTTTACGAAACAACTTAGACCCGGTGGTGATTCTTGCAATTCTGCTGTTTAATTTCTCTAATTTAAATATAAAAGTATTTCAAATAATATACACTCTTGGAAATTGAAATAAGAACACCGTGAATTCATTGTCCCAGGAAGGGGAAACTTTATTGACACATTCCTGGGGTCAGATCACATGATCACACTGACAGAACCACAGGCACATAGACACAGGCAACAGAGCATGCACAATGTCGGCACTAGTACAGTGTATATCCACCTTTCGCAGCAATGCAGACTGCTATTCTCCCATGGAGACGATCGTAGAGATGCTGGATGTAGTCCTGTGGAACGGCTTGCCATGCCATTTCCACCTGGCGCCTCAGTTGGACCAGCGTTCGTGCTGGACGTGCAGACCGCGTGAGACGACGCTTCATTCAGTCCCAAACATGCTCAATGGGGGACAGATCCGGAGATCTTGCTGGCCAGGGTAGTTGACTTACACCTTCTAGAGCACGTTGGGTGGCACGGGATACATGCGGACGTGCATTGTCCTGTTGGAACAGCAAGTTCCCTTGCCGGTCTAGGAATGGTAGAACGATGGGTTCGATGACGGTTTGGATGTACCGTGCACTATTCAGTGTCCCCTCGACGATCACCAGTGGTGTACGGCCAGTGTAGGAGATCGCTCCCCACACCATGATGCTGGGTGTAGGCCCTGTGTGCCTCGGTCGTATGCAGTCCTGATTGTGGCGCTCACCTGCACGGCGCCAAACACGCATACGACCATCATTGGCACCAAGGCAGAAGCGACTCTCATCGCTGAAGACGACACGTCTCCATTCGTCCCTCCATTCACGCCTGTCGCGACACCACTGGAGGCGGGCTGCACGATGTTGGGGCGTGAGCGGAAGACGGCCTAACGGTGTGCGGGACCGTAGCCCAGCTTCATGGAGACGGTTGCGAATGGTCCTCGCCGATACCCCAGGAGCAACAGTGTCCCTAATTTGCTGGGAAGTGGCGGTGCGGTCCCCTACGGCACTGCGTAGGATCCTACGGTCTTGGCGTGCATCCGTGCGTCGCTGCGGTCCGGTCCCAGGTCGACGGGCACGTGCACCTTCCGCCGACCACTGGCGACAACATCGATGTACTGTGGAGACCTCACGCCCCACGTGTTGAGCAATTCGGCGGTACGTCCACCCGGCCTCTCGCATGCCCACTATACGCCCTCGCTCAAAGTCCGTCAACTGCACATACGGTTCACGTCCACGCTGTCGCGGCATGCTACCAGTGTTAAAGACTGCGATGGAGCTCCGTATGCCACGGCAAACTGGCTGACACTGACGGCGGCGGTGCACAAATGCTGCGCAGCTAGCGCCATTCGACGGCCAACATCGCGGTTCCTGGTGTGTCCGCTGTGCCGTGCGTGTGATCATTGCTTGTACAGCCCTCTCGCAGTGTCCGGAGCAAGTATGGTGGGTCTGACACACCGGTGTCAATGTGTTCTTTTTTCCATTTCCAGGAGTGTATAATATGGTGTAAGGAGTACACCTGTTTATTATAAATAATTTGACGAATATAGTTACAGTGATTAACCTACGCGCCAAAATTTGTGAAACATTGTAGTACCTGTATTTCAGACAAATAAAAGATAAGCCGAAACATTAAGATCACCAGCCGGCCGTTGTGGCCGGGCGGTTCTAGGCGCTTCAGTCTGGAACCGCGCGACCTACGGTCGGAGGTACGAATCCTGCCTCGGTTATGGATGTGTGTGATGTACTTAGGTTAGTTAGGTTGAAGTAGTTCTAGGGGACTGATAACCTCAGATGTTAAGTCCCATAGTGCTCAGAGCCATTTGAACCATTTGATTACGGCCACCTACTTAATAGTTTGTTTGTCCGTCTTTGGAACGAAATACATCCTGACTCTGCGTATCAGTGACCTGACAGTTTGTTGGCAGATTTGTTGAGGTCATATAAATCGCGTAACTAATGAGCCGCTGAAATGCGTACGCGGTGAGGGCACCCGATAGCGACCCAGATGGGTTGCTTAGGATTTACATGAGGCGAATTTGGTGGCTGAGACATCAAAATGAGTTCACTATAATTCTCCTCAAACCACTGTAGCACCGTTCTGGCTCCGCGACACTGACAGTTCTACTGCTAAAAAGGACATCAGCCTTGGGAAAGACATCAAGCATGAAGGGATGCAAGAGATTCGCAGCTGTTAGCGTGTTTTCGGTTACTACCACAGGTCCCATGCAAGCGCAAGAGAACGTCTCCCATAGCATAGTACTTCTCC
Source organism: Schistocerca cancellata (assembly GCF_023864275.1). NCBI lineage: Eukaryota > Metazoa > Arthropoda > Insecta > Orthoptera > Acrididae > Schistocerca > Schistocerca cancellata. The sequence goes on from NC_064628.1 coordinate 160,453,911, forward strand.
CACCAGCCTGCGTCCGTGGCACGCTGCACTCTACGAGCCGCAGTTCAACTCGATGACGGCCTTTGTGGAGACGACCTTCGACCTAGTGTAGCAAAAATGTGATTCACCCGAAGAGCCAACACGATTCCATTGACCGACGGTCGAATTCCGATGGTCCCGTGCCCACTGCAATCGTAATTGACGACGTCGTTGGGGCAATATGTGAACACGTAGGGCTGGTCTGCTGCGGAACTCCATGTTCATTAATGTACGATGAACGGTGTGGTCGGAAACACTTTCGCATGCACCAGCATTGTGCTTCTTCGGCAGAGAAGCCACAGACCACCAACTATCCTACTTTACAGAGCAGACAAGCCTCCGAACCCCACGTTCTGGCCAGCCGCTGTGGCCGAGCGGTTCTAGGCGTTTCAGTCCGGAACCGCGCTGCTGCTACGGTCGCAGGTTCGAATTTGCCTCGGGCATGGATGTGTTTGATGTCGTTATGTTTGTTGTTGTTGTTGTGGTCTTCAGTCCAGAGACTGGTTTGATGCACCTCTCCATGCTACTCTATCCTGTGCAAGCTTCTTCATCTCCCACCACCTACTGCATCCAACATCCTTCTGAATATGTTCAGTGTATTAATCTCTTGGTCTCACTCTACGATTTTTACCCTCCACGCTGCCCTCCAATACTAAGGTTTAAGTAGTTATAATTCTAGGGGACTGGTGACCTCAGATATTAAGTCCCATAGTGTTTAGAGGCATTTGAAGCCACGTTCTGTGAAGAGTAGTGGATGTCCAACAATTTAGCGCCTATCGGCAGTTTCACTGTCCACCTACATCTTTCCGTAGATACTCACGACAGTAGCATGTAATATTCGACCAGCTTCACTGGTTTCGAGAAACTCATTCACAGGCTCTGAGTGACAATTTTTACTAAGGTCTAAAAGATTGTTCTTAATTATAACTTTGAAGGTTTCCAGAGTTGCTTATCTCAGTGGATTTCCCGATTTGCAGTCCATATCTTCGATAGGATGACCTCCCGACAGTATCTGCTACCACGTGACATGCCCACAAGGCCACCAGATGGCGTCCAACGTAGCGCTGGGCAGTGGTCATACTGTTTTGGCTAATCAGTATAGTGAAAAAATAATTAGGTGTAGCATTTCTGACCAGTAATCAAAACGCTCTTGTTTCCTGTCGATCCCAGCCACTACTTAAATTCTGTATAAAAAATACTAACAATGTCAGCCAAAAACTTCAGGTACAAGGAGACACTCTCGGCGTGCCAACCGTCTTATCAAAGAGGGCTAATGAGCAGAAAGTTACAGTGAAACTTCTTGCCACTGAGGTGAGAAACTGCACCAAAAATCCGGAAGAACTGCTAATGATCGATAGCATGGGTATGTGGAAGGTGACGGAAACAACCGCATTAAAGACACTTTACGTTTGCCTGCAGATCATGTGACCCGTAAATAAAAAGTTTCATGAATTTCGTTCCACTGGCAAAAGATTACGGATTAGTCTCCCATTTGGATCTCCGTGAGGGGGCTGCCAAGGGGTGTTCACCTCGACAAAGGTATTGAATAATCAATTAAAGGGTAACATTCTGCGTGTCTGAGGGTAGATTGTAAGAAGTTTTAGCGCAATAGGCAAACCAGAAATCTTAAAACGCAAATGCAAAGGCCCATTCTAAATGTAGTGGGAATCAGTGATGTGAAATAGAAGATATCTGGCCAGACGAATACAGAGTAACAGCTACATTAACAGAAAATGGCATAACTAAAGAAAGGTAAATATATAATAAATAAAAAGGTAGAACAGTGTGTGAGTTATCTTGTATAATTCGGTGATAGGATTATTACCATCAGAATCGACACCAGGCCAACGCCAACAACAATAGTTCAGGTATACATTCGGACGTCACAAGAAGAAGTTGAGGATACTGAGCGTGTAATTCAGAATGTGAAGAATGAAGATAATCTAATAGTAACGCCGGACTGTAACGTGATTTTAACAGAAGGGGTAGAAGAAAGAGTTGCAGGAGGATGTGCAATAAATTTCATTTAGTAATATGGTATACATGGTTCAAGAATCACAAGAGGGGGAGGCATATTTAGGAAAATACCGGAGATATGAGAAGATTATATCATGATCAGACAGAGATTCTGAAATCAGATAGTGGATTGATAGTCGTAGTATCCAGGAGCATATACTAGGAACATGATGAGTAAAATGAAATTCAAGGGAATCGCCTGAAAAATTCCTTAAAAAGAACTGGGATTCTGAGGAAGTGAGGAATGATATGGCGCATTTGATGTTTTATGATGCAGTACATAGCGCGCTAATGAATACCATAGCAGGTAGTTCAGTTGAAGAGGAATGAACTTCTCTAAACGGACAATCACCGAATTGGACAGACAAAAATACTTACAAGGAAGGTACTGCGAAGAAACCTAGGGGTCACAGAAGAAATTCTTCAGCTGATCAACGACAAAAACATTCACAGCAAAATAAATGCAGCTATATAAGTCACCAATCAATGAAAAAAAAAACAGGAAATGCAGGTAAGGTAAGGCGAAGAGGCTGCAAGGAAAATATTAAAAAGAAGTCGAAAATTGGTCAGTAGAAGAACAAAGTCAAAACAACTTAGGCGAAATTAAAATCAAGGGCACCAACATTGAAAGTGCAGTGGAAATTCCAGTGTTAGAGGAGAAAGCGGATACTAATGCAAAAACAGGGTGGGTAGATGTGGAATACATTGGAAGTCTCTACAGGGAGGAAGACATTTCTGAAGAGTGAGTCGATATGCATAGTCAGTATTAGGTCGGCGTTTAAAACAGTTTTGGGGACCTTGAGCTCAAATAAGGCAGAATGGACAGTTAAAATTCCTTTGGAATTTCCAAAACCATTGGAGGAATAAAAGCCACACGATCATTCACGTTGGTGAATAGAATCTTTGAGACTGTAGACATACTTGTGAGACTTTCGGAAAAGTATGAGACACCCAATTCCGAAGACACTAAGTGCAGGTAAGTGCGAGAATCAGGCAAAATCAGCTCAACGTCTCATGTAGCAAAGTTCCTGACAAGAACACTATACAGAAGAGTGGAAAATAAAACTGAGACTCTGTTAGAACGAAAATCAAGACAGATTATTGGATTTGTGGAACTAGAAACTGCGTCCGACAATGAAAACGATGCAAGATAATCGACAGTCTGAGAAAAATAACAGTAAGCTATAGGGAAAACAGGGAAACATACAATGAACACAAGAAACAAGGAGGAACAATAGGAACGGAAGATGAAGAACGATGTACCTGGACCTCTAAGTGTGCAAGGCAGGGATGCAATCTTTCACCCTTAATATTGAATCTATATATCGAAGAAACAATTGTACAAATTAAAAAAAGATGCAGGAGTGGGATCAGAATTCGGGATTAAAAGCTAGTAATGGTAAGATTCATTGGCGATATTGCTATCATCAATGAAAGTGAGTGATGTTCACTGGACCTGATGAACGTAGTGCATTCTCTAAGGAGAGTAAATTGAAGAAATCAAAAATTAATGCGGAGCAGCAGGAAAGAGAATAGCGGAGCAACGTCAGAATTGGTGACCAAGAAGGTAAATAATTCTGCTACGTTGGAAGCGTAATAACGAATGAGGGACAAAGCAAGGACATAAAGTGAGACTGACACGGAACAAGAGGGTGTTTATTGCCAAAAGAAGTCTGCTAGTATCAAACATTGGCATTGATTTGAGGAAGAAAATTCTGAGAATGTATGTTTGGCGCACAGCATTCTATAATTATGAGTGATGGACTGTGGGAAAGCCGGAAAAGAAAGAAATCGATGCGTATGATATGCAGTACTGCATGAGGAGGCTGAATATTAGGTGTACTGATGAGACATGAAGTGGTTCCCCGCAGAATGGGTTAAGAAAGGGCAACATAGGGGCAACACTAACAGGAAGAAGAGGTTGGATGATGGGACATGTTTTAGGACATCAGGGGATGACTCCCATGCTGCTGGAAAGAGGATAAAAACTGTAGGGGAAGACAGAAGTTAGAATATACAAAATAAAGGTGATTTGTTGTAGGTGCTACTCTGAGACGAATACAATGCATATTACAGGAGAGGAACTCGTTGTGGGCCGCATCAAATCATTCAGAGGACTGATGGCTCAAACAGATTAGCAGCAGAATACATGTAAACAACTACAAAGAAATGTAACAAAGGGACTCATGGTGCCGCGCGGGATTAGCCGAGCGGTCAAAGGCGCTGCAGTCATGGACTGTGCGGCTGGTCCCGGCGGAGGTTCGAATCCTCCCTTGGGCATGGGTGTGTGTGTTTGTCCTTAGGATAATTTAGGTTAAGTAGTGTGTAAGCGTAGGGACTGATGACTTTAGCAGTTAAGTCCCTTAAGATTTCACACCCATTTGAACATTTTTGGACTCATGGTCACTGGTATCCCGTTACAGAATATCTGCATTTCATTTGATTTCTCACACCCATTTATCTTTTGTATTTACATACGTATATAGAAAAAAACCACCACTATTTATCCCGAACAGCAACCACATATCCCCCGCGTACGGAAGTAATAAGGAATTGTGGTATAAGGAAAAGGTATTCCCTGCCTTATACAGTGTAGGTATACTTCAGCGTTTGAGTCGCGCCTACGAACAAACCCACGATGTCGCAGCACGGCGCACCCCTGCACGACGCGGCGATACGTGAGATTCACTAATGAAGCGTTGCGAAAATGGCTTATTCAGTAATGTGATACTAAGCGTTATTGTAATCTAGCTTACGAGAACGCGATTTAGAGATCTACAGGATATTTCTTGATTAATCCCACGAACAATAATAAAAAAGTAACTCCGTGATCAAGACTAGATGAAACTTACTGTGTAGTTAATCACAAAATATTACGATTTTCTATTGAGTTGATGCTATTTTAGATGTATAGGTGTTTCTGTAACATATCGCGCCCCAACAAGAACAGTCACACAACTCAAAAATGCAACAATTGAGTAAAATCGATTTAAAGAATTCTATAGAACTAGCAATGAAATATTATAAGCTTAGTTTAAATTTCAAGCAAGTATTTTTTGTAAGAATTCCATTACGTTATATACAACAGTAACATGAAAATTTAGTTCTGATGTCGTCGAATGTGAGGTGTTATCATGTCATTATTAATTAGTTCTTCGAGATGTATCACTTTTCTTACTCTTCCAAAAATTTTTTTTATTATCCTTCGTATAACACTTTTCCAACTTTTCCACCTCAATATATATAATATATATACAATATAATACGACATTCGAACCTCCATCAGACAAAATTAACTTAGACTAAAAAATGAAAAAGAATTGAAATGGTTTTGTTAGAAAAACACACAATGTGAAATTATAATTTATGAAAATTAATACAATTTAATAAGGGACATCAATTAGGTATAATTATAGGACACAATTTACAAGGAAGTAGTCATAAATGGGCTTATTTAAAGTTGGAATAGTTATCGCTGAGGAAAGGGATTCAGTATGAACTTTCTTTGTAGTAGTTGAAAGGTCTCTGTTGGATTCCTTTCATGTTAATTTCTTAAATATGTTGTCATTTACGGCATAAATTCCTCTTCTAAATTTACTGTGGTGTTTCTGACTATCTGGGAGGAGACTGAGCAGTGAAACGTGTTACTTTTACACATAAAGAAGAACGATCTGTCACACTACTACACTTTAAAACACAGTTTATATGTAATTCATGTCACACAGTCTCATACGGAACCTACATCCGCTTTCTTTTATATACTGTATATGATAAGATACTGTCATCCCCCTTCCCTTCTGTGTGAGAGGATGAATGAGCAAATGTATTTGTAGTTGCATGCTCGATGGTAGCAGACAAGCCTGTCTGCTAGAGAGCAGTAGGACCAACGTCGGAACAGGTAGCTATGCTTTCTAAAAGCAGAGAGGTTTCTATTCTTAGTATGGTCCTGTCCGTCCCTTGTCATGTTGGTACAGGAAGCTGCCTGTCTGGTCACTTCCGTTTGTATCGGTTAAGCAAGCTCGGTAGGAGCCCAGGTCAGTCTGTCCGCGGCGAGCGTCTGAAGTGGTAAGATCTCCGGCTAAGTGCGTGTCTGCTAAGTCCGTAGGACAATGGATTTCTTAAGTTCAGCCTAACTGAAAATTTAATCACCTTTATTTCAGGTTTAGCTCTAAAATATCTAATGTTATCTTAAATTGCAACGCAGTGTATTTCGAGTGTGAAGTTCAAAATATCTTCCGCTAGTTGCTTTGTCACTACTTTGTGAGTAAAGTGGAACCACGTATTGATCAGTAACTCTAACTACGATCATCAATCTTAAATGCGAATGTGCGTGAGATTATAACATCTCGTCTTGACAATATTTTTCAATATAGCAACTTTCCTTTCTGTTCAACCCACGTGGGCTGTAATTTGTGAGACCAGTACCACGTGCTTTTACAGTTGTTTGACCCATCAGATTAATAGTAAGACGATAGTAACCAGTTCGAGGTTTTTCTTTTGTAAATTGCTTTTCGATCTAATTTATTTTAACTATCAAAATTATTGTGGAGTTACACTCTTTGCGTAAACCAAGTTGACCACGTGAAGCATGTGGTGTAATCATCAAAGTAGCCCTCAGCTATTCTTTTCGGGAAGATTTCACAGAGAGTTAATATGAACTTAGTATACCAGTGTGTGGTAATTTCATGACGGACAGGATTGCGCTACGAACGTAACTTCTTTGGGTGAAAATTGAATCGGTTGGTTGTGGTTAATTTCCTCTTGGATACGTTTCAACGTTCTTCCTGTGTTATTTTATGAATGCAGTGTTGTATTTAGTCTCCCAATCTTGGCTCCCTATTTGATGTGTTCCGTAAGATTACAAACTCACATTTTCACAATCCTAAATAAGGCACCAGTTTAGTTATGAATCAAGTTTGATATGCTGAAATTTTAGTGGAACAATGACCAATGTTAAAATAAATGTCCATATAAACTGATTTATTTCTTTTTATTTAAATTGTCTTATTTAAATTCCCAACAGGACTAACATTAATTATAATCTTTTAGTATTCATCTTACGATAACCGGTGACATATATATATATATATATATATATATATATATATATATATATATATATATATATATATATGTCACCGGTTATCGTAAGATGAATACTAAAAGATTATAATTAATGTTAGTCCTGTTGGGAATTTGGTAAGCTAGACTGGATACCTGGTGAAACAGTTGCGCAGTTATGCAAGGTTAACTTCCTCACATAGCTCTAAGCTTTTAACCCACTTTTATTGTCTATCGGCACCGCTTTCAGAACAAATTAAAGCAACAACATTACATAGTAATTATGTTACTTAAAATCCGTCTTGATTGCAAATTTTTTATTCATATGACCGGTTTCGGTTCATTCAGAACCATCTAGAGATCTGATATTTCAGTTACAGGAGTAACTGAATGAACCGAAACCGGTCATATGAATAAAAAATTTGCAGTCAAGACGGATTTTAAGTAACATTATAAAATCACTGATTGCTGTTATCCCATAAGACATTATGTCTGTTTTTGCAAATACATAGTAATTTCCATTTTTTCTTGTACACTGTAACGCATGAAATTTCGTAATCGACAAAAAAGTGTCTGTTCCTTCCGACAGGCATGCATTTGCGAAGGACACTCTAATCTAAGATGCAGGCACTCTGGTAATCAGTATTCAACTTATATCATAAAGGAAAAGTGTCCCGCTCTTCTTGAGGGACCCATTTACATGTCAGAAGCAACACTGAAGGGTACTGATCTTGCCGTGGGAAATCAAGAAGTAGCCTACAAGAAAAATGACACAACTACCCTGAAACGGACAAACTACGAAATAGAGAAGTGACGTTTTTCGTGCAAGTTGGGTCTCCTCACACGTATTTTTCAGTGACTTACGAGTAAACTAAAAATGAAAGTTTTATGAGTTCTGTTACTTTTCTTACCGGAGTGCGATATGTCAAAGACAGTCACAGCCATCCCTACTGCCTAATTTGCATACAGTCCTTACCCAGTTTCAGATACAAATGATATGTATCACATACACACACACACACACACACACACACACACACACACACACACACATTCAAACTGAACGGCAACGTAAGAAATTTACAATAAAAGTAATTCGGGTGTTTGCTTTACGCACCCCTGAACTTACGTGTTCGCCCCACGTTACAGTCAACGCAGTGTTTCTCCTATTGGCTGGTAAAACATTACTGAGTCAGCCTGCGAGTCATGAAGCCTCCACTGGAAGATCAGAACTTTTTGTGCCTCTTGAATCCGCCAATTTCTACACCTGCGTATTAACAGTCAGATGCCAAGCAACATGCCAGGTGGAAAGCATGTAAATAGGTGGCAAGATCTTTGTGTGCTATTGTTCAGCCATGAAAACGCCATTTCTGGTGCTAAATATTTGGAAACATATGGTGACAGGTTGCGGATAAGATACTGAATGTGTTCGTAAAATATTCAGAACAATGAAAACAAAAAATATGATTGCCGTTAGTGTGGTAGGAGTTAGGAGGTGATTTCCGTCAAAAACAACAATCATACGGGAAGAGAAAGGTCCCACTTCAAAAATGTGTGTGAAATCTTATGGGACTTAACTGCTAAGGTCATCAGTCCCTAAGCATAAACATTACTCAACCTAAATTATCCTAAGGACAAACACACACACCCATTCCCGAGAGAAGACTCGAACCTCCGCCGGGACCAGCCGCACAGTCCATGACTGCAGCGTCCCAGACCACTCGGCTAATCCCGCGCGGCGAAAGGTCACACAGAACAGCGATTGTGTCAAACGTAAGCAACGTAAGTATAAAGTACGAATAACCTGCCGATTATTAATTGTGCACATTGTGACAGGTTTTGTAGAGAAACGATCAGGCGCTTTCAGTTTCTTTGCTGGGAGCACGAAAATAAAAACTCAGGGTGCATTCGACTCACGCCTACTGATCCGCAAAGCAGCTATATGAATGTTTTTGAGGAGCTCGGATAGGTTGTTAAATGAGCAGAGCGAGTGTCTTCTCAGCATGTGCTTGTGTGTGTTTGGGCCTGCGGTATCGTCCGAAGAGTCAGGTCCCTTAGTAAAAATGGTTTCTCACGACGGAACCACAAAGTAAAATCATTCGCTGCCCTGACGCAGCCATGAATATAGACGTCGACGATGAGACGTTTCAAGATGTTTCATACGCTGCCGCTCCCTTTAAGTCTTAGAGTCAGAGCACAGCGCAACTCGCCCCACACCTTGATACCCGAGCCTTATAGCAGTGTCAATTCTACATCTACATTTATACTCCGCAAGCCACCCAACGGTGTGTGGCGGAGGGCACTTTACGTGCCACTGTCATTATCTCCCTTTCCTGTTCCAGTCGCGTATGGTTCGCGGGAAGAGCGACTGTCTGAAAGCCTCTGTGCGCGCTCTAATCTCTCTAATTTTACATTCGTGATCTCCTCGGGAGGTATAAGTAGGGGGAAGCAATATATTCGATACCTCATCCAGAAACGCACCATCTCGAAACCTGGCGAGCAAGCTACACCGCGATGCAGAGCGCCTCTCTTGCAGAGTCTGCCACTTGAGTTTGTTAAACATCTCCGTAACGCTATCACGGTTACCAAATAACCCTGAGACGAAACGCGCCGCTCTTCTTTGGATCTTCTCTATCTCCTCAGTTGCAGGAGCGACCTGCTATCATTAGTCAGAACTTTGTACCACTGTTAATATTAGATGTCATTCAGTATCATTCAGAGTAATAAAAATGATCGTTGTGTTCTGCCACAGCACTAAATATGCATTGTCATTGTCATCTATTAACGAATTTTACCAAACTGAACTAATAATCTTCATATGCATTGTAGTATCCTCTCGACCTCCTCGTGAAATAAAACAACTGAACTGTCATATAGACTTTCTATGACACATAAAAATTGCGACGATTGTGGCCTTATAAGGGTTCAAGCGTGAATAGAATTCCGCCCTCGCCTATCTAAGTGCTGATTTCAAAGCCAGGGTAAACTAATAAATTGTTGTAGATTCATTTCCTCTCCGATGACCAGAGGTGTTAGTGGACAGACCGGGACAGGGTGGATTTTTTTGTAAAGGTCCGTCTTGGTCACATACGTTATACAAGTCACGCGTGAATAGAATTCCGCCCTCGCCTATCTAAGTGCTGATTTCAAAGCCAGGGTAAACTAATAAATTGTTGTAGATTCATTTCCTCTCCCATGACCAGAGGTGTTAGTGGACTGACCGAGACAGGGTAGATTTTTTTGTAAAGGTCCGTCTTGATCACATACGTTATACAAGTCACAGTTATCGGTTTTAGACAGTGTCATCTTCAGATCATAAAAATATTCTGATATAAGTACTAATGTCAATATCTATACAACAAGGTATATAGTATGTGATTATCATGTACTAGTGCTTAGTGTGTACCCAGTTGTGTAGATTTTGAGGTTGATATATAGATCAGCATATTCTTATGATCTGAAGATGGTGATGGCCAATACCAGTAAGCGTGAATTGTACGGCTATTGTGAATAAAATAGACCTTTACAAATAAAATGCCATAACATGATAGAACACCTATTTACAGACTTTATTCTTCAACTGATAACAGCGCAGATTGATATATGTGAGGCATATTTACATTTACTGCTGCATGAGCAGTTCAGGCAACATTTTGTGGCCAACACTCACCTGGGATTGTTCTTTTTTGAAAGACCACTCCTCCTAGTTTTTAACGTTTCCTGCAACAATTAACAGGGAAAATCCCTTCATTTATGAACTATTTGGATGATATCGTCGTTGTAGGACACGTAGCTGCTGAACATTTTCAAATTTTGAGCGTGCTCGCTGAGGCTGGCTTAAAGTGTAACAAGGAAAGGTACTCCTTTCTCCATGAAGGACTTGAATATTTAGAACGTGATATACGCAGGCTACATATCATGCTCATTCGCACTTGTCTGCGATTAGTAATTGCTGGCGCCCCGTAACAATGAGGAGTTACAGGCCATCTTGGGGAAGTTCACGTACTATGGTAAGTTTACTGATAATGCACAACTTGCTGCTTCGCTGAACCGTCTGCACCGGAAAGATATTACCATTGTGTAGTTCCAAGAATGTCAGGACACATTTCAGCAGTTAAAGGACGCTTTGTTAAGTAGTCATTGTCTGATTTTCATCCAGCTAAGCCTATTGTGTTAGCTACAGACGCAAATTCTTATCGGATTAGAGGTGTGCTCTCCCATAGAATTGGTTCATCTGACAGGCTTATTGCATTTGCTTTGAAAGTTCTCAACCTACAGTGTAACTGTAGTCAACTTGAAAATGAGGCGCTCGCCATTGTCTATAGCGTTACCAAGTTCTACCAATATTCCTTGGTCGAATGTTCCATTTGGTTGCAGATTATCTGCCTTTAGCGGCTTTGTTCAATCTTTCCAAGCCTGTCCCATTGTGCATCTTTACTATGATACGAATTGTCTAATTATCAGTACGAGGTGCTCTACAGACGCACAACGTGCGAACGCTAACTTGTTTTCTCGGTTACTGGTCTGTACATAGACAGCGTTTGATTCACTGAGAAATCGTGTTATCAAATTGCACTCAGTATTTTCAAATTCTTAATTTTCTATTGACTGTCAGTGTAACGAAACTTCTTGCGACCCAATTCTTCGGGTAGTTTCCTAATATGTGCTCCGTGGCTGGCCACGTTGTTTGAAAGAAGTCCTCACCGCGTTGAGCATCGCTACTTTTCATAATGGAACGTGCTACTCGCGTGGTCAGGTGTTCAGCTGCTGCATACAGAGAACGACGATGCTTGGGTTGTGGTCCCTCATTCCCTACAACAGGAAGTTTTGTCTTTGTTGCACCAAGGTCACTGGCGCATAGTTCGCACAAAACAACTCTCCCGATATTATTTTACTTGGCTTAGCATGGATGGTCAGATTCAACAAAAACGACCTATTGTTGCAATGTTTGTGCAAAACATCAGTCTGCTGCCCCCAGAGCCATTTTCGGTGGCCGTGTCTGTCCTGACTGTGGCGATGCCTGCGCATTGGTTTCACAAATCATTTCTGTAACATATGATGGTTGTTGGTGGTAGACGAGTACGGTAAATTTCCTTTTGTTGTCCCAAAGATACCTGCTACCACTGCTGGAATTGTATCAGATTGCTCTTCCATTTTGTGTCTCGACGGTTTCCCAAGATCTTTGTCATAGACAGTGGGTCACAGTTCACGTCAGACAACTTCCAAAAGTTTTGGTCCAGCAACGGCATACACCATGTCATAACTGCTCCTTTTCACCATCAGTCTAACGGCGAAGCTTAATAGAATGTTTGAACGTCCAAGTCACATGGAGATGCTACATTCCTCCCATACATGCACAGGAGTGACCCTTAAAGATTTTGCTTTCCTGCTACCAATCCTTACCAAGTGACAGAAACTGTCTGACAGAATTATTGCACGGTCAACGTCACAGTGTCGGACAAAGTTCCAGCCACAGGATAAAGATTTCTTGAAAGTTTTTTTGCAAGAAACAGCTTTGGGAGCACGGTGTCATCACATTGGTCTGCAGGTCGTGATTGGTGGGTAGGGGTGGGTGGTGGTGGGGGGGGGGGGGGGGGAACAGTTGCGTATGGCGTGTTTAGTACAGAAGACAGGACAAACACACTGGAAGCTTGGCTCATACCCAAAGAGCTTGCTGTGGTGACAAATAGCAATTACGGCACAGAGTTTATCTCCGTGAGAAACAGAATAGCGAACTCCACAGTGGCAAAATAAGTAGATTGATGTTTTCAGCTTCACAGGCTGACATCTAATTGCGACTTTTATGAGCTCCTATGTAAAATTGTGAAGATAATTCCGTCATAGGTAATTTTACCTAAACATAGGATGTAGTGCTCTTAGCGACAAAATATTCCCGGACTTCCCACATATTTCTTTCCCCTTTCCATCGTATTTTTGCATTACTATGTTTCCCAATAATATCACAGTAAGACACTCCAAAAATATTTCGGCCATTTGGTACTGTTAACTCTTTCAATATTTGAAGGCTGCTTAGGTCATAAACCAAAGAGCTACTTTTTAACAAGGGCAGACTTGTTTGACTGTGTAAGTTTCTGGTGGGGCGAGTGACTGCGTTGTTGTTTGGACGTTCACTTCGCTTAACAGACTTTCTCCACACTACAACTGGGTGATGCAAGGCAACGTTTAATGTGTGATACCTAACAACAAATATTGTTAACTCTGCCAGATGAAAAAGATACTAACACAGAGAGCCTTAATTTTTTTCGTCTGAAAGTTACACCTCTGCAGCCTTCTTAACTGTACGTGAATGTTACACGTGGTGCATACCGGTCACTTAAAACGTTAGTTGCCAGTCTACACTCTTGGAAATGGAGAAAAGAACACATTGACACCGGTGTGTCAGACCCACCATACTTGCTCCGGACACTGCGAGAGGGCTGTACAAGCAATGATCACACGCACGGCACAGCGGACACACCAGGAACCGCGGTGTTGGCCGTCGAATGGCGCTAGCTGCGCAGCATTTGTGCACCGCCGCCGTCAGTGTCAGCCAGTTTGCCGTGGCATACGGAGCTCCATCGCAGTCTTTAACACTGGTAGCATGCCGCGACAGCGTGGACGTGAACCGTATGTGCAGGTGACGGACTTTGAGCGAGGGCGTATAGTGGGCATGCGGGAGGCCGGGTGGACGTACCGCCGAATTGCTCAACACGTGGGGCGTGAGGTCTCCACAGTACATCGATGTTGTCGCCAGTGGTCGGCGGAAGGTGCACGTGCCCGTCGACCTGGGACCGGACCGCAGCGACGCACGGATGCACGCCAAGACCGTAGGATCCTACGCAGTGCCATAGGGGACCGCACCGCCACTTCCCAGCAAATTAGGGACACTGTTGCTCCTGGGGTATCGGCGAGGACCATTCGCAACCGTCTCCATGAAGCTGGGCTACGGTCCCGCACGCCGTTAGGCCGTCTTCCGCTCACGCCCCAACATCGTGCAGACCGCCTCCAGTGGTGTCGCGACAGGCGTGAATGGAGGGACGAATGGAGACGTGTCGTCTTCATCGATGAGAGTCGCTTCTGCCTTGGTGCCAATGATGGTCGTATGCGTGTTTGGCGCCGTGCAGGTGAGCGCCACAATCAGGACTGCATACGACCGAGGTACACAGGGCCAACACCCGGCATCATGGTGTGGGGAGCGATCTCCTACACTGGCCGTACACCACTGGTGATCGTCGAGGGGACACTGAATAGTGCACGGTACATCCAAACCGTCATCGAACCCATCGTTCTACCATTCCTAGACTAGCAAGGGAACTTGCTGTTCTAACAGGACAATGCACGTCCGCATGTATCCCGTGCCACCCAACGTGCTCTAGAAGGTGTAAGTCAACTACCCTGGCCAGCAAGATCTCCGGATCTGTCCCCCATTGAGCATGTTTGGGACTGGATGAAGCGTCGTCTCACGCGGTCTGCACGTCCAGCACGAACGCTGGTCCAACTGAGGCGCCAGGTGGAAATGGCATGGCAAGCCGTTCCACAGGACTACATCCAGCATCTCTGCGATCGTCTCCATGGGAGAATAGCAGCCTGCATTGCTGCGAAAGGTGGATATACACTGTACTAGTGCCGACATTGTGCATGCTCTGTTGCCTGTGTCTATGTGCCTGTGGTTCTGTCAGTGTGATCATGTGATGTATCTGACCCCAGGAATGTGTCAATAAAGTTTCCCCTTCCTGGGACAATGAATTCACGGTGTTCTTATTTCAATTTCCAGGAGTGTATATATTCGATGGAAATATGAAACTGCACTGAAATGGTTCCATTAATTTTCAGTGTTTCTAATAAAATCTGTCGATAAATCAATCCCTCCACACTCATTATTTTTCATCATCTGTGTAAGAACCAAACTGCATAAGAATTCCGAATCAGTAAATTTCATTTGTCGATGGTGACGCTCGCCCGAGAAACATAGCTTACTATACCTGCTAATAAACAAGACTAATACTAGTCAGTTGTGCTCCGTTTACGACACGCGGAATAGCTTCTTAGCAAGCAGAGTAACTTTCTACAAAAACGCTACAGCCAAGGTTGTAATCTAAAAATGGTTCCAATGACTCTCAGCACTATGGGACTTAACTTCTGAGGTCATCAGTCCCCTAGAACTTAGAACTACTTAAACCTAATTAACCTAAGGACAACACACACATCCATGCCCGAGGCAGGATTCGAACCTGCGACCGCAGCGGTCGGGCGTCTCCAGAATGTAGCGCCTAGAACCGCTCGGCCACCTCGGCCGATGGTTGTAATCTGAAACATGTAAATTTTTGTTCAGTACATTCACTCACGAAGTATAGTTACAAAATGTCCGAATAATACAGCGAACTTTTCTGCACCGAAAGAGACTACTTATACAACTCAAAGTGAAATCATTGACGAACGAAAAAGGACTCAACTATGTCTCGGAGCCTTTTTACAGCATATAATCTCAGCACACCAAACTGAAATAATGACTTCTCAGCTAACTGCACAGTAGAACCATCCACGACAGATTCCAGAAAAACATTTAAACGGTTAGATATTGGCTTTGGTAATTTGACTCTCTAAACATTGCGAACATTAAAAATAAATTGCATCTTCTCATACAATCTAAAGTTATCGGAAAATGGTTTGCAAGCTCGCCACGCGTGCCTCCATACTTGGGGACTTCACTATTCACGGCAAGCCAAGTACTGATCTGTTCTTCCGCTAGTTGTGTCCTGCTCTGGGCTCTTAAATAAGGTTACCAACAATTTCCTGCCTTTTAAGTTGCATATTAAGTCATCATAATGTGCGATGTACGTAGGTATCATTTGTACAGAAGATACAGAAATGAGACTGTATTTACATAGGAAGGCACTGTAGAAAACGTTATATATTTGTCACATAGAAATAATTAAATAAACTAAAAGGGGGAGAAAGAGTTTTTTATGTGGAGATACAGTTTGCAATTGATGAGAATTAAGTTGAATTTACAGTTTGAATCCAATATTCGTAACGAAAACTTAAGTTAACAGAGGGGAAGAAGGGAACTGTTATTATTTAATACTAAGGTGGCATTCTGTGTCAAGAGTCTGTTGATTTCCAGTACTTGAAGTAGGGTAGACTTTCTGCTTTTCTTAACAGGAATAAAATGGAAATGAGCGTATGGCATCGTTGGCCGGAAGGCCCCTATATTTGGAAGTTCGGCCACCAAGTTCGAGTCTTATTTCATTGGGCGACTTGCGCGCCGCTGATGAGGATGAAATGATGATGAGGACAACACAACACCCAGTCCCCGAGCGGAGAAAATCGAACCCGGGCTCGCTTGCATGGGAGGCGAGCACGTTATCACCCACCTAATCAGGCGAACTTTTTTTACCACACAGTAAGAGCGGCTTTCTAGTTAAACGATGGTCAGCAGAGGTTGAATCTTTCTTCCTTCATTTGTAGTTTCCCTCATTTCCCTCATGTTCAGACAGTGTACCTGCCACAGCTCCGCATGAGTGCCAAAATGCACATCCATATGAAGGGCTTATTTCAGTAGTGGTACAAGTCCATTACCTCCACCTTTCTGTCTATAATGCTTCTGAAATTATTGATGCAAACAAACAGAAAGAAAGGTTCATCTCTAGCAAGAAGCCATATGCTTGAATATTCCTGGTATCTCAACTTCAGATTTTTCAGCGCTCATTTAACTTTAGGACTCTATATCTCAAAATGTACAAAAATTGACTTGTACCACTATTGAAATAAGCCCTTCATATGATGTAGCATGTGAAGTTTTAAAGTCTGTTAAGAAAAGCAGAAAGATAACCTGCTGGAGATACTGGAGATAAACACACGCTTGACACAGAATTCCATCACAGTATTAATGACTAAACTCAATTTTATACTTCCTCTTTGTTAAAGTAAATTTTCGTTACAAATACTAGTTTCAAACTATAAATTACTCTTATTCCTCGTCCGTTTTTAAGAGGTATTTTTTAGGTTATGTTATATTTCTATGTGATCAAAAATGTAATGTTTTCTTAAATGTTTTTCTGTTTCACACTGTGTGTCGTTCTTCACCTTCTGTGCAAATAGACCTTTGTGCCCTGCGCATCACGTTTATGTGTTTGTGACGTTCAGTTGTCACCTGTAGTTGGCCTGAGAAGCCGAAAATCAGTTCGTGAGGAAATAAATATAATTTTCCAGAACATTAGGAAGCGTTTTTCTTTTTAATATCATTATCATGTTTTGCCAAGCACCGATAGAAATTTCAGTTAATTTACTTTGTTATTGTAAACGAAAGGCTAGCGCGCTTAACTGAGGGAGTCGTGAAACAGTAGAAAATAGGATTGGCCACAGGCCCTAGAGGAGTGAGTGAGCTTGCAGGGCAGTTTAGCGGTCGTTTCGTTAGCGTCCAGAAACGGCCGTAGCCTGCAGGTAGTGGCCACGCGGGCGCCGTTACGTCACGACAAGCGGCTAGCCTCGCCAGCAGCCAGCAACGCCGCCTTTCGCCGACACACTTTCCGCCCAGACGGACTCGCGTGGGCGCTGTCTGGACACTGTCTGCCCGCCATGCTCCCTTTTCAGCCTGACTGCTTTATGCTTTTTATTTCTCGTCGTTTTGTACGACAATGCTCAAAAGAATTAGGGGAAGATTTGCATGGCTCAAATGGTTCAAATGGCTCTAAGCACTATGGGACTTAACATCTGAGGTCACCAGTCCCCTAGACTTAGAACTACTTAAGCCTAACTAACCTAAGGACATCACACACATCCATGCCCGAGACAGGATCGAACCTGCGACCGTAGCAGCAGCGCTGTTCCGGTCTGAAGCGCCTGGAATCGCTCGGCCACAGCGGCCGGCGATCATGTGTATGAACATCCAGTATGTTAAACCTACTTTTATGCAGTCGATACCTGTATGGTTTCAGATCTTCGGTTTTAATACTGGCAACAATTGAAATCATTCGCCATATATTTGCGATATTACGCATTTCATTGTCATGTGATCTCTCAGGAAGAAATTAGTACCAATGTCGCAGTGTTTCCTATTGAGGTCCATATATGACTTTTGTCATCTGTGGACGTTGTATTCAATCAAGCATGCAGTGCAAGTTCTAAGGGCAGCCTATAAGATCCAGAAAAGAAGGTGAAACGTCCCCTTTGAAAAATTTATACACGACTGTGCTTAACCTGACACACAATATTATTTAGCGCAACGCAATCTGACTTTCAAAAATCCCTACAAAAGAATGGCCCTGACTAACATTAACCTATACCTTTCACAAATCACTTACCTCACAAAAATCTTCGTTACTGGAACTACTGCAATACAGCGAGCGCCACTACTGCCAGCTAAATAAAAGATTCAAACTACGGAAGTCACTAACTACTGATAGGGATAGATAGCAAATGAAAGATTTTAATAGAGAACAAACACTGTATTTACTTTAATAATCATAATATATATATAGCAGTTCAATTTCAAAACTTCCGCCATCTCTCTCCCCACATCCACCACTGCTGGCGGCTCACCTCCAACTGCGCAACGCTACGCGCTGTTCACATCCAGCTGCCGCTGCCCAACACTACAATGGCAGACAACAATGCAAACTAGCCACAGACTGCACACAGCACAGCCAGTGATTTTCATACAGAGCGCTACGTAACGTTGCCAATAAGAAAACATAAACAGCCTACTTACAAAGGGACTATCTGTAGTGTTGCTGCAGATGCCAATGCCTCTCTATGTGCCATCCACAGGTTGTGGACACTTTACAGAGAGACAGGTTAGTACACATGGAGAGTTGGACAACGTCACTAATGCTTTACAGTCCCATGTAAAGTCTGATATCTGGCCATCTCTTCCTAGCGGCATCGCACAGATTCGGCCACTAGACGATCTTGCCTTCAGTTTTTTTTTTTTTTTTTTTTTTTTTTTTTTTTTTTTTTTTTTTTTTTTTTTTTTGTCGTCAGTCTACTGATTGGTTTGATGCGGCCCGCCACGAATTCCTTTCCTGTGCTAACCTCTTCATCTCAGAGTAGCACTTGCAACCTACGTCCTCAATTATTTGCTTGACACATTCCAATCTCTGTCTTCCTCTACAGTTTTTGCCCACTACAGCTCCCTCTAGTACCATGGAAGTCATTCCCTCATGTCGTAGCAGATGTCCTATCATCCTGTCCCTTCTCCTTATCAGTGTTTTCCACATATTCCTTTTCTCTAGAACCTCCTCATTCCTTACCTTATCAGTCCACCTAATTTTCAACATTCGTCTATAGCACCTCATCTCAAATGCTTCGATTCTCTTCTGTTCCGGATTTCCCACAGTCCATGTTTCACTAGCATACAATGCTGTACTCCAGACGTACATCCTCAGAAATTTCTTCCTCAAATTAAGGCCGGTATTTGATATTAGTAGATTTCTCTTGGCCAGAAATGCCTTTTTTGTCATAGCGAGTCTGCTTTTGATGTCCTCCTTGCTCCGTCCGTCATTGGTTATTTTACTGCCTAGGTAGCAGAATTCCTTAACTTCATTGACTTCGTTACCATCAATCCTGATGTTAAGTTTCTCGCTGTTCTCATTTCTACTACTTCTCATTACCTTCGTCTTTCTCCGATTTACTCTCAAACCATACTGTGTACTCATTAGACTGTTCATTCCGTTCAGCAGATCATGTAATTCTTCTTCACTTTCACTCAGGATAGCAATGTCATCAGCGAATCGTATCATTCATATCCTTTCACCTTGTATTTTGATTCCACTCCTGAACCTTTCTTTTATTTCCATCATTGCTTCCTCGATGTACAGATTGAGTTCTACCGTCCCCATATCAACTGGCACCTTCGTCACTGACGAAACGTATTAGTCACAGACGAGTCCTGATATTCTCTTATGCAAGCTGACGACCGTGTTTGTGTGAGGGGATCTATGGACAGTGGTACCTGTCAAATATTGTCCAGGAAATAGCCAGATTTCCAAGGTTCTGTGCTGTTGGGGGAGGCTTCAGTGTTGACAACAATATGGATTTTGTCGTTGTCCATGTTCGCCTTACCGCCAGGCAGTACATCGAACAGAGCATGTGGTGGCTTCCGCATACGGTGGTTGTCCCGAATTCCTTCTAATGCCAGGACTCAGGTGGCGGGTATCAGCGGGGATGACTTGCGTAGCCTGTACACTGAAGTAATGGAATGGCTGGTGGGAAGTCCCAACAAAAGCCCCATTGTGCATGTGTGGAACATGCTTCACAGACGTGTTCGTGGTCGTCTTGTTCCACCACAGATTCTCACGGAACTCTCATGGGCTCTCACTGAAGAGTGAGATCGGCTATCACAGAGTGACCTCCGTATGCTTACACGGAACATTCCATGTAGCTGTCAGGCAACGATAAACGCTCACAGAAGACATATATGTTGTTGAAGCTCGCAGCGTCCAGTGAAAAACACCGAGGATGATGGGATGTTTGACTGTTTCCATTTGGTTTTCAACACCTGTCAGACATTTCAGTTCCTTTTATATAAACAATCGAGGATGTAATGATATTTTGTTGTGTACCTAATTTGCGAAAGATAAAGTTATAATTTGGTGACGTACCCAGTGCTCAATTATTGCTCAGTGGAGTATTGCAGACGCCCAGGTCATGTCCCCCAAATCCTTTTGAGCAGTGTATTAATTCTCAAATTCCCATGTACCGAAATGACTGAGAAAAACGCAATATATTCAGTCAAATACGCATATGAGATGCGCACCTGACACAAGAGTAGTCTCCTCAGGAGTCCACACCATAATACCGTGTAAAACCTTCAGTAGTCTTGATAAAGGCCTTAATTTCGCGAGGAAGAGAATACACAAGTTCCTTCTGGAATTTTATTCCCAGCTGAAGCCATTGAATGTTCTTTCCAAATTCCGGGGCTGCCAACTGCTATGTTTCTTCGTATGTTGGCAGCGCCATAGACTGTGTTGGTATTGCTGACAGCCCTCCGCGTCCTCGGCAAGAGAGTTTAGCTTACCATGTAAACACAAAGGGATAGGGAAACACAGACACACAAGGGTACACATAAACATATCAGAATAACAGAAAGGAAAGGACAGAATCTGTTTTCAAGCGTAAATGTGTCAAAGTGTAAGTGTAACAATTGATACTGCAGTACTTTGGTGTGCATTTTTTACATTTTTTATCTCTTGTTTCAACGAAAACTACTTCATTTCCAACCAAAACTTCATTTAATTATCACCTCCCTACTTCAATATTTGTTTCCACAAAAATCCTACCTAAGCATGCTATCTGTATTTATACTTTCAAGCAGTGCTTACACTTCGATATTTTTCTTACCTCGTCATTCGTTTCCAAGAAGATCCAACCTAACCTGTTGCCAATATACCCTACTTATATCCGTTCATTTTGAAACATCCGCTTAGAAAAATTTTATAAATGACAGTGCTAGAAAACCTCTACGTTATTTGATTTCGAAACAGCTGACCAAAACTCACCCTACTCACTCAGACATTCACTAAACGACACACAATATTTTCTTAGCCCAACGCAATCTGACTTTCAATAAACCCTACAAAAGAATGGCCCTGACTAACAATAACCTATACCTTTCATGAAGCACTTACCTCAAAAAAATCTTCGTTACTCAAACTACTGCAAAAGAGCGTGCGCCAATACTGCCAGCTGAATTAAAGATTCTAACTACTGAAGGCACTAACTACTGATAGGCACAGTTAGCAAATGGAAGATTTTGATAGAGAACAAACAATGGATTTACCTTAATAGTGTTCGAAATTCATGACATCCGGTCTTATAAATTTACTCTTTCTGATGGACACACGTCCAGATCGTCCGCTCTCAAAATTCTGCCATCTCTCTTCCCACATCCACCGCTACTGGCGGCTCACCTCCAACTGCGCAACGCTACGCGCTGTTCACATCCAACACTACAATAGCAGATATTCCAACAATGCAAACCAGCCACAGACTGCACACAGCACAGTCAGTGATTTTTATACAGAGCGCTACGTGGCTTTACCAAAATAAAAACCTAAACAGCCTACTTACAATTTCTTCTTTCAAAATAATTGTTCCTCATTATACAATGCTCTTTGGTCGGATCTTTTCCTTATAGCTTCTCAATGCATTTCTTCCCAACTCATCACAACTCATTTTCTTGTATAGCATACGCCCTCTTAAGCTAAGTTAAATCTACAGAGCTCAGATACATAAACTAGAGGACGAGGCAATGCAGCAGCACAAAAAATTAGCACAAACAACGACAAAAATGCAAATTGGCAACCAAGCAGCAGCATATCTAAATTAGCAAATCAAATGCAACATTGCATTTAATGTAAGGCGATATGCAGCAAACAAGAACAATAAATCAGTGGTGAAACTGTCTTAGCGAAGTAAAACAAAATAAAATTCAATAGGACATTGCCTGATAAATATCAGAAGCAAATGCAATAACTTATACCTAAACATCACAAAGCACAAGCAGAAAAACTATTACAGTAAAGACAGTAATGCAGATAAGGGAAATACATGTGTAAGATTACAGTAGCTTGTGTGCATCTGTGATCATCAAAACTATGCAAAGCGCCAGCACAAGGAACAAGATCTATACTATCTCCCATGTGAAATCCAATGATTCTGTGTCACATCTTAACACTAAAGTGGTGCACCACAAAAACTTATTCTACCAAAAAAATTATCAAGTTCTTGAAAAAAAAAAATTACGTACGCATTTCCTGTTATTAGTCCCTTCTCCTTCTTATTGCTCTTTCTTTTCCTAGCGCTCTTTTTTAAGAATATGGATCATAAAGTTATTATTTAATGGATCTGTTGACAGAAAGTGCTCACATTAACATACGTATTAAATTTTATTTCATAAAACCAATGCTGCAGTGCAGCTAGACACCATACATCAAATAAAATAAGCAAATATGTACAAACCAAAGCATAAAAACATCATTCAATAGCCACGTTGCATTTCATAAGTCAGTAGAAATTCTCTAATACTACCAATATTCTTCAAGACTTTGATTGATACTACAGTGGGTCTGCTCTGTGGTGACCCACCAATTCTGCCAACATTCTTCAACACTGACATAGTGCTTTGGGTCTGCTGTATTGTGGCCCATTACCAGTCTTACGATACCAACTGAGATCTTCGTATCAAGAGCCAGTACTGTGTTTCCCTGGGTAGGAAAACATTACTTCTTCAAGACTGCATGGTTGTCCACTGCATTTTCATATACTGTTCATCATTTGTGCGTAAAACTTGCGTAGACTTCTCTTCTGAAGACTTATTAGGACTGTCTTTAGGGACTGTGAGGAGAATTTTTGCTTATATAAAAAAATTTTAACAACTTAGTCTTAGCGATTGCCCAAAACACTCTGTAAAATTTTTTGAGAGGAGCAGAGAGGCTATGTAAGTAGCTTGTTTGTATGTTGGCAGCGCTATAGACTGTGTTAATATCGCTGACAGCGTTCTGCGCCCTCGGCAAGAGATTCTGTAGTTGGACGGACTAGCAGTCAGCGAGTGAATAGAGAAGAGTATCGACATGTTTTTTCTTAGTGGAGACTCTGTGTTGGTAGGACACGCAATGTAAAGTGAGGTGTAATTGCTTATAAGAAAATATGCAGAAAAACGTGTGATAATGGATGTATGGTTGATAGTGTTAGGGTAGTGGAATTATTGATAGCTATATAATTTTTGAAACTGGATGTCGCATGAATAAGGTAAAATTTTCTAAATACATTGTTTGCTCTACAGCAAAACCTTTCTTTCGCTAACCATTTGCCACCTGATAGTTAGAGTCTATAGCAGTTAGAATCCTTTTATTTAGCTGGCTGTTGTTGCTACTTGCTGTCACGCAGGTGGCGCTCTGGCATCTGTTTGGTCAACGTTCAAACGCACGTTCTGAGTATCTGCCATGCTAGATATTGCTCTACACTTTCGGAAAGACTCCTCGACGTTCATGGAACTTTCTCCCGACAGCGGCCATATCAGGGAGTTGAAATTAATAAACGATGCGAGTTGAAAATTTGTGCCGGAGCGGGACTCGAAACCGGATGCTCCGCTTTTCTAGAACGGTTGCTTTAACCGCCTCGGCCATCCAGACACGCTTCTCGCCCAGCACAAATTCCCAACTCATCATACGACAGTGCGGCGGCCCTGTGCATGCACCCTCTCTCGCAGCTTGACCTGTATCCCCAGGAATCTGGTGCGCATCCACAGTGAAGGAATCACGTTTGGCTGTCAAGTATACAGAAATATTGCCCGGTTAGCCGTTCGGTGTAACGCACTGTTTTCCGGGCGTGAAGGCGTGCCGGTCGCCGGCACGAATCCGCCCGGCGGATTAGTGTCGAGGTCTGGTGTGCCGGCCAGCCTGTGGATGGTTTTTAAGGCGGTTTTCCATCTGCCTCGGCGAATGCGGGCTGGTTCCCCTTATTCCACCTCAGTTACACCATGTCGCTGATTGCTGCGCAAACGTATGTGTACACCATAAGAATTTGGGGCTACACTCGTCTTGTGTGAGACGTTCCCGGAGGGGGGGGGGGGGGGGGGGGCCTCCTCTGGGGCCAAGGGCCAAACTGCACAATAACCCTGGGCTCGATGTGGGGCGGCGGTGTGGTGGGTGGACTGCTGTAGCCTGTTGTGGGGTTGTGAACCATTGAGGTCTGGGGGGGGGGGGGCAAAGCATGTCTCTCCGTCGTTTCTAGGTCCCCAGTTCAATATAATTCAATACAGGAATGTTACATGTATACGTACGCGGTGTCTCTATATGTATCTAGCCAACGTGATTTTTCCACGGTATGATATTAGAAACGTTGACATTCGAAGGCACGGTCCGTGTGCCAACGGCCTTAGCGTTCAGATAGCTCATTGCGCTATTGTCGCAGGCAGAATTGGTAGGCTTTTTCCATTGCTCCTGCTACGTAGAGAACTATTCAGTCAACGGCACAAAAACAGCGAGGCACAAAGAGGGGGAGCACTAGCCCAGTTGTTCAAAATGGCTCTGAGCACTATGGGACTTAATTTCTGAGGTCATCAGTCCCCTAGAACTTAGAACTACTTAAACCTAACTAACCTAAGGACATCACACACATCCATGCCCGAGGCAGGATTCGAACCTGCGACCGTAGCGGTCCCTCGGTTCCACACTGTAGTGCCTAGAACCGCACGGCCACCGCGGCCGGCAGCCCAGTTGTGATGAGTGAGAAAGCGCTGTGTCACCATTCACATTAACTGTCTCGGCAAGCCAACGGTAGATCAGGATTAGGGCGAATGAAGATCTCAGCGCCACTCCCGAATGTGTGAAAGTGGCTGAATTCTCATGATATGGAGTCCGGTCGGCGTGGATATGATCGCTTTAGACAATACGTCAAGCAATGTTACTGCCTTCGCTGAGATAATCAGCAGTCGGCCAAACCTAATTGTCTTGAACAAGATGAGCTGTTCAAATACAAAATGTATGTAATATCATCCATTCTCGTATAATTAAAATGCTCGTACGAAGTCATACAATGTTATGAAGCATCCACTTTTAGAAGGGATTTCTCCTTACAAGGGCTAGAGGGAGCCCTAAATCTGTACCGGCTCTTCTCCCATCGAAGTGGCCCTTGGCACCTGGTAGAGTGAGATTCCTTATCCCGGGAATCATTCGGCTGTGTGCTTGTTAGCCGTTTGTCTCTATGACGGGAAGGTGAGCAAAAGGATTTTCCTCTAAGCAGGCCTAGAAGTAAGATGACATTTCCTAGTCTCTCCATTATTTTAGAGATGAAGGATATTGCAAGCCTAATCCGGCAGGAAAAATTTGCTTTTAACATCTAGCAGCAGAGACAACCACATCAGGGTCTTAAAGACGAATGCTGGGAGTGTGTGGCCTTACGGAAGTGAAACATGGACTTCGAAGAAACGAAAGAAAACATAAAATAGCAGCCTTCGAGATGTGGTTCCAGCACAGAATGCTTAGATTTTCCTGCGTAGACAAGATATCGGACTAGGAGGTGCTCCACAAAGTGGAGCGGTTTATTAAACATGAGGCACACATGGGTCGGCCATCTGCTGGGCCATGATAGCATCACCAAATGTACCACTGAAGGGACAGTAGAAGTGAAGAATGTAGGAAGGAGGCAGAGACTAGAATATATCAACCAGATCATGAAGAGTGGATCCACCACCTATACCACTCTCAAGACGAAAGCCGAAGACAGAAATGCATGTCGACCCGCTGCTAACCAAACTGACGGCTGAAGACCGAAGAAGAAAATAATCAAGGTTGCATCTCCCGTGACTGCAGTAATCATAAAAAACTTTCCTAAGGTCTACAAAGACACAAAGAATATTTCTTGGCTTGACGCAGGTGTGACTTTAATGTCACTGAAAGTTTGGTGCACATGATCGGACAGTAAGTATTTCTATGGTTCTTTCGTGTGAGACGATGGCGTGTCGAGGGCCGCATGTCTTAGCAAGTAAGCCTTCCTCATGTCATTGTGTCAGGTTGTAGACGCTGTTATTGACCGGGATAGCCATCTTTCAACTCAGGATGGTGGGTTACGTAACACCAGCATGTGTGGTCATGGAATTAGAAATGCTCCATTAGTCAATAGTTTCTCTATTCAATGACTCCCTCGGACTGTTGGTACAGACTCGATGGCTTGTGTTGGCTCTGTGGTAACAGGGGCAGCGATAGCAAGCCAGTTAGCAGTTCGCTCGGCACGTGGCAAAGCGAGCAAGATGAGGCGGCGATGTACTGTCTTAGCAGAATAGCAACGGCAGTGGCTTTGCTGGTGTAACAGCTACGTCGGATACCTTGCACGCCACTGGTGTGGGTGTAGAACACCGGCCGTTCCCACAGTCAGCCAGCATGCAGTGCACAAGTGCTCAGGACCCAAACCCAGCACCCCTGGTAGACGCCCAGATACCGGATGATGTCATCATGGAAATGAAACCTCCCCCCCTCCCTCCTCCCTTACGTCGATATGTCCAGCTCGATTTTCAGAAACCTCAGATCTAGCAGGCACTCGTAGAGCAACAGGTAGTGGGTGAGACAGCTAGACATAGCCAAAGCTCTGGCTCACATGAGACTGTCAATTGGCTTGGAGTAGATCTTGGCATCTGGAGCAGTCGAAGACATGATAGTACTAGGCGTGGGTGATGAGCACTTATAATTGTTCGGCCACTTTTATGACAGGGATCACTTTTGATCATTTGGACGCCAGAAATGGCGCAGCGCAGGGCCACCCCCAGGTTGTGATTCAGGCCACCTCTGCGGTGGACTGGATTGCACAATGGTGCATCAACAACGCTGCGTCAACAGTATTCCAGCTCTGGCTGCAGGATTCGTAAGGTACTAGCTTGCCTGCTGTGACACTGACTTATAGAAAATAACTTTTACCACCCCCTGAATGGCGCTGTGATGGCAAATCAGATGTATCTCCTCATCTTAGGTTTTAGGTGTTCATACCCACTGACGCATAACACAACCAATTAGTCCCACTAACGTTTATTTACGCTTCGACTGCTCAGTGGTGTTTTTTTTTTCCCCATGTCTGTGATGGCGTTGGGCTCTAGTTCGTAACCAAGTATATGACTTCTGTGCTCGTATCGAGGAAGCAGTTATGATAGAACTGCTGTTCACCAGTTTAGTATCGTCGAGGTTTCTTGTCAACATCTGGTTTGATGTTGCAAGTTTAGTCATTTAATGATTGTGTAAGACTCTTCACCAGCTGCTGGATCACTCCAGTCAGCCACGGTGTTGTTGTTCTTGTTGTGGTCGTTAGTCCAAAGACTGGTTCTGCAGTCTAAAGACTGGTTTGATGCAGCTCTTCACCCATCTTGTCCTGTACAACACTGCACCTTCGCAACCTACATTCATCGCAGCAAGCTTACTGTCTTTAGACATTGGTCTCCCTCTATAAATATTACCACACGCTTTCCGTTAGTAGATTGACGATTCACTGATGCCTCAGGGCCTGTGCTATTAACTAATCCTTTCTTTTAGTCAAGTTGTATCATAAATTACTTTCTTCCCTAATTCCATTAAGTACCTCCTCATTAGTTATTCGATCTACCCACGTAATTTCCAACATTCATCTGCAGCACCACATTTGACAAACATCTGTTCTGTTCTTGTATGGAGTGCTTATTTTTCACGTTTCACCTCCGTCTATGGTAAAACTCCACACAAACACCTTCAGAAATCGCTTTCTAACATTTAAATGTGCACAAATGTTAACAGAACTCTCTTTTACACAAACGATTTTCTAGATACTGCCTGTCTGAATTTTATATCCTCTCTATTTCGGCGATCTTCTTTTATTTTACTGCCCAGTTGGCATTTCATTACCCTTTCCTTTTTTTTGTTGATAGTCATCTTACACCCTCTTTTCAAGACACTAAAACCTTCAACTGCTCTTGTAAGTCCTTTTCCCTCTCTGACAGAACTACAGTGTCAACAGGAAATCTCAGAGTTTTCATTTTTTTCTCTCTGAACGTTCTCTTTCCTAAGTTCTCTTTCATTTACTTTATTTCTAGCTCAGTGCTCAGATTTAAACATCAATATCAGACTAAAACATTAGTATTGCTTTACTTTTACTCTTATAGCAGCAGTCTGGTTTCTGTACAAGCTGTAGATAGCTCTCCATTCCCTATATTCTATCCTGCCACCTTCAGAATTTCAAAGAATTTAGTCACCCCAAGTTGTCAAGAACTTCCACTGAAGCAAATAATTATACGATCATACTTTTGCCACATTCGCCATTTGGTTCACTTTTTCCAGCCACACTGGAGACGTATCTTCTACGAAGTATATTCTTTCAAACTACTCCCATTGACCAGTTCTTTCTTTTTTGCATATTAGATATCTTGCATCTAGAATTTTCAGGTTACGAACTTTACTTGCGACTTCTTTAAAATTAGGTTTGATTGACTTGTAAGTAATATAATTGTTTCTTAAACTTAAGGGTGTATAAACTACGTCCATACCTTCAGAACATGGCATTGTGGAACCAACGAAAGCTGCTGTAAGTTTTTTCACAGCTAATCAGTTTATGATATCATTTTGGCCATACACTATGCTGGCCACTGTAATGAACTTTCGAGTTATAAAATTGTTGTCTGATAAAAACGTATAAGTTAATTAATGTTTATATATCTGACAGATTCTATAACTAAGAATAATTAATTATTTGATACCAAAGAACTGTCCTTTAGCTTGATGTAGTGTTTCATGTTTAACGCATTAATTTTGTTTTTCTCTGTTAATTCCGTTTTGAAGCAGTGGATAGCACAGGAGCACCTTGCTAACCTTTGTGTATTTCTTTCTCTCATCTATGAGCTGGAGACTGAGATAACCAACAGTTCCTGAATTTCTCTTACAATTGAAAAGTCTGCTGTTGATAATCTCTGTGCCATACATCAGCCTAATGTGGAATATTAATGTTAGTTGTCATCTTCCACTATTGTGAAGAGAACCAACAACTGCACACTTCATGAGTTTCTTTAATGCCTATACGTAAAGCAAAATATATATTTGTATTTGTGTATTTCCAGGATCTCAACACAATCAAATTTGTTGTGGCAGAGCAGGCCTTGTGAGTATCAGCACTGCAGGGTTTATAATATCCTAGCCACAACAGGACTGGAGGTATGGGAAACATGTTCTTTCAGCCCCTGCCATATAGGCTGCCCTGCATGACAGGCATGTAGTATGGCTAATCTAACTGATTTGCAGTGTAACCTACATATTGGGAGTAAGAAATGGTTTCCCAGAACCTGTCGTGTAGGCTGCCTAGCATGATACTTGTGTTGTTTTGCAGGGCAGTGTACACATGTGTATGGGCACAGTTGGGTGAAGTTTGAGGTAGACAGTGGAGATAGGAGAGAGCAGTGGTAAAAGGAGACGAGAGAAGGGGCAGGAGGAGATGGAGTGTGATGTGGAAAGGAGGAGAGTGAGGGGGAGGAGAAGACAGACAGGGAGAGAGAGGAGGAGGAGATAGCAAAAGGGAGGATGAGGAGGAGTTTTACAAAGAGAGGAGAAAGATACAGAGGGAGGTGCAAGGAAGATATGATCAGCGAAATGGAATAGAGAAGATGGGCAAAAGAGGGCATGAGGAGATTCTTAGGGGTGGAAAGATGAGATGGGGGAAATGAGCACAGCGAGGAGGGAGAACTAGATGTATGTAATATATGTGTGGAACACATTCACAGGCGAAGTCTCAGGGAAAATGCTGGTTGATGATGCATACAAACAGAAGTATAAGGCGCAGCTCACAAGAGGACTCGTGGGATGTGCCATTAATGTGCGTAACATGTTCCTCGGCTACTGAGAAATTCTGTACTTGGCCAAACGTGCTGTGCATCCACAAGCTTATGATTAGCCGCAACAAGGGTAAATTTACAGCAGAGTGCAAATATGCTTTTTGTTCATGCAAACAAAAAGGGCTCTTGGCTGGTCATAAAATTCTTTCTTTACAGCTCTTCATCACCAACAGAAATTCAAGGTTTATAATGAGCTGGCTTGTTTACTTTCATCAGATAAGAAAGTTATACCTGGTTCAAGTGACACCGTACTTGACTTGAAGACGATCGACATCATAGCCGTTCCAAAAATGCAACAGTAGATGAAAACATGCTGAACGTTTAAAGTATGGCATTGGACGTTTGGCAATGAAATGGGCCTCATCATAGCGATGTCATAAGCAAGAGTACGGTACATTTTTATTCGAAAAAATTAAGAATGAAAAAGCTCTAAGACGTATACTGCATTTAGTCAATTGCTGACAGAAAGCAAATACAGAAACCTATCTCTCATCAATATTCGATCGTTTCCAGCAGAAACTAAGCAATTTTTTTCTAGATTTGTTACTATGGATGAGGCTGCGACCAAAGTATTGAGCAGAAAGAGATGGCTGTGTACCGCACTAGGAGACGGCGGCTCCTTCTGAAGGACCCGTTGTAAAACTTTTACCCGTTGTAAAACTTTTACTGTGTTGCAAATCAGATTCTTGTAAATAAAAGTATGTTTTTAATTTTGGACATGGCGGCTAAGTGTAGAGACTGTCAGCGTGTGGAATAATTTCCTGTGTTATACTGCTAGCAGTTACATTTAATTTCATTTTCCATTTAATTTACCATAACGCTATGCGTTTCTAGCTTGATCTGTTCATCTCCAGGCTTGTATATGAAGAATCATATACGTCATTTAATGTCTAATTGTATAAATTATATCATAGGTACTACCGATACAATTTTGTGCACTGTTGTGATGATAGAATGGCTGTTCTGGTATGTGGGAGTGTTGTGGGTGGAGGGGAGAGGGGGCCGAAGAAATCTAAGTCAGGCGTTATCTGTTGCACCCGTTATTGTTATGTGGAGCTCAGCAAGATGTAACTCGTTGTCTGTTGAGATGGAGAACACACTCTGTTTGTGATGTATGCAGATAGTTTTGCATCAGCTCTGTGGTGCAGTACAGGTGTGATAAAAATTTAATGTGTCAGTTGTTCAGTTATGATTTCGGTGTTATCTCCATTCGCATGTAAATGAATCTAAAATAATGGGAAAGCGAATGTAGCACGTAACCAGGCTAAGCAGTAAGCTAAGTCTCTTCATCACATTAAAAGAACATACATACGCAAAGCCGTAACATTTTTCTGTCCCCCCTCCCTCACACCAACATACACAGACATATACACACACACAGACATACAAATACACACACACACACACACACACACACACACACACGAATTCCCCCGTTGCTCAGAGCATGTCCCACCAAGCAATAACACTCGCAGCTACGTAAAAGAAATCCACATATTGAACTGCACACAGACACTAGGACACTAAAGGGAAACAAAAGACGTTACAAAAATTCAAAGCGATGGAATAAACAGTAAACAAAAGAATACGTCACCCGGTTTTGAAAGAAAAAAAGTGAAAGTGAAGTTTTCAAGTGAAATGCATTTGAAAAGGACGATGCATAAGTGATCTCGCAAAAATAGTCGGATCCAAACATGAATTTAACTAGATTAAATTACGCTCCTAAAAGATGTCTGTAGCCGAACGATAAGAGAACAAAGAAAAACTGTAATATAGTAACCTGTTTGGAAACATTATGTAGTACATATATCATACAAACATGACACACTGAAGAGTCTTCGTAAATGAAAGGAAGCGAAATGTGTATGGTATGAAAAGAAGTAGCCTTTTATTTAGTTTCATACACGAACCAAATCACCAAGAAAATAATAATCATAATTTCGTTTGGCAGCGCAATATAGGGGACTTGCCAGTGACATTTCAAGTACGACTTCATGGACCAAACATCCTGAAACGCTTTGTTACCGACTTTCCCTACACCACTATAAAATTTAGTTTGGAAAACGATTTTACTCGAATGAAGAAGTTAAGGGAACGTTTTATGTGTGTTTTGAGACTTTCAAGTATTTCACTTCATGCATGGAATCACTCTATGAGATCCAATAAGACATGACCACGTCAAGAAAACTACAGTTATTACCTAAGGCTACCAACGCCTCGCGAATAAAATATACCTTTGCATTTGTACGATCAACATGTTGGTGCGCATCACTTACGTAGAACCAGAAAGTGATTAGCCTGCTCATAAACTGGTTTCCTGACCTGTAAGACGCCTGTGACAATTTATATTCGCCCACTGTAGTCCATATGTCTCGTTAGTGAAATTCCTTTCGTTGTCTCCGTTCATAACTCGACTACGAATGGCCGATATTGATGTCATGCAGTAAGTTTTGTCGTAGTGATCGCTGGGCAAGAAGAGATTCCGCTTCTTTATGACTTATTTTGATACACTGGAATAACTGAACACACCACCATGCTAACGAAATTCTCTGTTTACTCCTCTGGACAGTATTTAGTAGTCCTGAAGTCAGGCATCAGCATTTCATCTATGTGATTCCGTATTGATAATACTCCCCATAATACATGCAGTGTACGAGGTGTCTTTTTGTCACTGCCGTGGAAATGGTAGCACGGTAGTCTACAATACGAACACACACTGTCTCGTTACACGCGCTACAGATATGCGTGAAATTATTGTTAATATGCGTCCACAAGCTAGTCCCTTTATAGACTGCTGTGGCTTTTATCTGCGATCGAGTAAGTTCCATAGCAATCGTGCCCACCAGACTTCGGGGCATGACGTTCCCGATATTTATTTTCACCGCTGGGTTGAGTAGAAACTACAGCAAGCGCTGTTTTTTAAATTTTAAAACCTTCATTGCAACTTAATACTGTAGTCTTGAAACTAAATTGGTGTGTGTGTGTTTGTGTGTGTGTGTGTGTGTGTGTGTGTGTGTGTGTGTGTGTGTGTGGACGTATGCGTGTATGAGTGTGTGTGTGTGTTTGTGTATGTAAAATAGCTCAGAAACAAGAAAGGAGATAAACGATATGCAAGTGAAATACGATTCTGTCACTGCTTAGCTGTAAAATTCGCTCTCCACCTAAAAATTTTGTTCAAGAATTTTTTTTAGTAGAAGAATGAGAAGTTTATACGTTCATTAGTTAGGGTACAATGGGCCATAAGACCTGTTAATTGCGGGTTTCAGTGAGTCTTAGGTACGTTGTAGAGGGATATGTCCTGAGTAGCTGGTTAGTGGATTTTCAAGCGACAGTCCCCAGTTTCCCAAAAAATCGGTGTTGAAGTTTTATGCATACCAGCTATACCAGAGACGTTAGCCACGTTTCGAGCTAGTGAACGTAACGCGCCGGCCAAGGCTCAAGACTATCAGGCTGGTGGTATATTTTCAAATCCCGCCCAAGTATTTCTTTTTTTAAGCTTCATCTTATAGTATCATGAAATACACTGAAGAGCCAAAGAAACTGATACACGTTCCTAATATCGTGGAAGTGGTACTAGAGGGAAATGACATCATGAATCCTGCAGGGCTGTCCATAAATCCATAAGAGTACGAGGGATGGAGATCTCTTCTGAACATAACGTTGCCAGGTGTCCCAGATATGCTTAATAATGTCCATGTCTGGGGAGTTTGATGGCCAGTGGAAATGTTTAAACTCAGAAGAGTGTCTCTGGAGCAGCTCTGTAGCACTCCTGGACCTGTGGCGTGTCGCATTGTCCTGTTGGAAATGCCAAGGTCCGTCGGAACGCAGAATGGACATGAAAGGATGCAGGTGATCAGACAGGATGGTTACCTACGTGTCACCTGTCTGAGTCGTATCTAGACGTCCCTTATCACTCCAACTGCACACGCCCCACACCATTACATAGTCTCCTACAACTTGAACAGTCCCCTGTTAACACACAGGTTCCATGGATTCATGGAGTTCTCTCTATACCTGTACAAGCCCATGAGCTCGATACAACTGAAACGAGATTCGCCGACCAGGTAACATGTTTCCAGTCATCAACAGTCCAATGTCGGTGCTGACGGATCCAGGCGAGGTGGAAAGCTTTGTGTCGTGCAGTCATCAAGGGTACATGAGTGGGCTTTCGGCTCCGAAAGCCCATATCGAAGATGTTTCGTTGAATGTTTCGCACGCTGACACTTTTCATGGCCCAGAACTGAAATCTGCAGCATTCTGCGGAAGGTTTGCACTTCTGTCACGTTGAACGATTCCCATCAGCCGTCCTTGGTTCCGTTCCTGTAGGATCTTTTTCCGACCGCAGCGATGTCGGAGATTTGATGTTTTACAGGATTCCTGATGTACAGCGTACACTCGTGAAATGGTGGTACCAGAAAATCCCTACCTCATCGCTACCCTGGAGATGCTGTGTCTCATCGCTCGTGCGCCGACTACAACACCATGTCCAAACTCACTCACATATTCATAACCTGGCACTATAGCAGCAGTAACCGATCTAACAACTGCGCCAGACACTTGTTGTTTTACATTGGCGTTGCTGAGCGCAGCATCATATTCTGCACGTTTAGGTATCTCTGTATTTGAATACCCATGACTATACACGTTTCTTTAGCGCTTCAGTGTGGTGTAAGTCACGTAAAATAATTTGGATAGCGCCCCGCCTTGATGTACTGCACTTTGCCTACCTTGTGAAGGAAAAAAATTCAAAATGCTTCCGACTTGAGATAGAGTAGTAGAGAAATCTCTTCGAAGGGGCAAAAAAATACATACAGTCTTTAGATCTGCATCAATTTAGTGCACCTGCTTCAACAAGATGATCATCGCATCGATGTTGATCGAAGAATAGGCTTTTTGGATTTAAACGAATTGTGTTTTCCGGTATCGCTTGAGAAATGTGCGTATGCCCGAAAGGCAGTATTTTTCATTGAATGTGCGTGTGCTCTACGAATTTCTGTTTGGTTGTTTCTACGACAAATACCATGCGGAATTCTGTTGTAGCACTGCAAGTGATAGTGAGCAAGGCGAGTCTCTAATCTATTCTGTAACAAATAAAACACACACTTGACGTAAGTTTGCTGTAATTACTGATTTATTAATGAAATGTCTACAATGGAAATCACTATTTTTTAAGAATTCTGCCTGAGATATGCTATTTAATGATACTCTGTGCGATTGCATTAAAAAAAGAACCACGTACATGGGCAGGTCATGAAGTCATACCGTGTGACAGCGTGAACGTTAACCACTGCGCTATACTCGGTTCATCAAAACATGTCTATTGTCTTGGGTATAGTAGGTAGACATAAAACTTCAACACCGATTTTCTCGGAAATTAGGGGACGTAGCGTGAAACGGCGCACTCCTGTTACTCAGGACAAGTTCCTCTACAACATACCCAAGACTCATGAAAATTAGTGATTAACAGGTATGGCTGTTGATATACTTTCCGGGATGTGAGGTCGTGGTCCAAGAACTTTTTCGGTCCTTACGTTTCGTCCAGAACTGCGCTGGACTTCCTCAGAGGCGCTGCTCCGCTGAGTGTTGCCGACTGCGCAGTTCTGGACGAAACGTAAGGAGCAGAAAAGTTCTTGGACCATGACCTCATATCCCGGAAAGTATATCAACAGCCATGTCACCCGGTCGTGAAAGCCTTCATTCTACATTAACAGGTCTCATGGTCGCCTGGTCAGAAATGGAAGATTTTTTTCCCCTCAGCTAAAGCGATTGCTAGAACAGTACATACATCTCCTATTCAAGCACTACAAACTACAACAACAGAAACTTTCACAAACAAAACACCACACTATAAATGGCTCTCGGAGTTGTATCTGCAACTATAATAGCTGTTTATTAATTTAAGATCAAAATCATATAGACGGCAGAAGACCTATACAGAATTCTTGGAGGTACGTGAGCAGCAGCCGTAAATTAATATGAGAAATGCATGCATATAAACCACTGATGTTTCACAAAAATTAACGCCCCTTTCACATCTACATTACGGATGATACATTAAAACCCAACGTCTGGTATAGGATATTTGCACGTAATGTTTCAATGCTGAAGATGGAGCGTGGCACGTTACAAGAACTTGCAGACATGCCTTTGTACTCACGCTCTCGTTAGTTCACGGGTACTTGTCACTATTTATAGATTTGAGACAAGATGAAAGTAAATTACTTTACTATTTTCCAATGTGTTTTCAGTATTTTAATGAGTTAACAGTAAAACTACAATCACCCATCAAAAGGAAAGACTTTGCAATGCGCTTTTCAGTGAGACCTAATCTAATATGTCTAATTCTGTCCTGGGCGTCTCAGATGAATTAATTTTCTCCGTAACTTTCAAAATAATCAGTGAAAGTAATACGTATTTACAAAGCTAAATTTAGGAAACGTTTCTCTTTCTGCAGAGTTAAGGACATAGTTTATTTAGTTGTTTTCCAGTGATTTACAGCAACGAGTTACAATTTTTTAAGTAGAACATTATCTTTTCTATCATGTGGGTGGTGTATGGAAACCAACTGTGTACAAATCAACTGAAATAAAGTTTCTATCTATTTTTAGTTAGGGGACGTTCATCGTTGTAGTCTCGATGCACGCGAGCGATTTAAGTCGCGCGTGCTCGCATCGAGATCGCGGCGTGAGAATTCGTTTCAGTCCACACACGCCGGCATCGCAGCGATGATGGCACAGCAGTACTGGATTAAAAGTGAACCAATAAGAATGTAGGCAGAAAAAAGCTGGAGCTGTCTGCTTATTTCGTTTCTGAATATACACTACTGGCAATTAAAATTGCTACACCAAGAAGAAATGCAGATCATGCACGAGTATTCATTGGACAAATATATTATACTAGAACTGACAAGTGATTAAATTTTCACGCAATTTGGGGAAATCAGTACCGAGAACAACCACCTCTGACCGTAATAACGGCCTTGATATGACTGGGCTTTGAGTCAAACAGAGCTTGGATGGCGTGTACAGGTGCAGATGTCCATGAAGCTTCAACACGATACCACAGTTCATCAAGAGCAGTGACTGGCGTATTGCGACGAGCCAGATGCTCGGCCACTACCGACGAGACGATTTCAATTGGTGAGAGATCTCGAGAATGTGCTAGCCAGGGCAGCAGTCGAACATATTCTGTATCCAGAAAGGCCCGTACAGGGCCTGCAACATGCGGTCGTGCATTATCCTGCTGAAATGCTGAAATGTAGGGTTTCGTAGGGATCGAATGAAGGGTAGAGCCACGTGTCGTAACACATCTGAAATGTAACGTCCACTATTCAAAGTGCCGTCAATGCGAACAACAGGTGACCGAGACGTGTAACCAATGGCACCCCGTAACATCACGCCAGGTGATACGCCAGTATGGCGATGACGAATACACGCTTCCAATGTGTGTTCACCGCGATGTCACCAAACACGGATGCGACCATCATGATGCTGTAAACAGAACCTGGATTCATCCGTAAAAATGACGTTCTGCCATTCGTGCACCCAGGTTCGTCGTTGAGTACACCATCGCAGGCGCTCCTGTCTGTGATGCAGCGTCAAGGGTAACCGCAGCCATGGTCTCCGAGCTGATAGTCCATGCCGTCGAACTGTTCGTGCAGATTGTTGTTGTCTTGCAAACGTCCCCATCTGTTGACTCAGGGATCGAGACGTGGCTGCACGATCCGTTACAGCCATGAGGATAAGATGCCTCTCATCTCGACTGATAATGATACGAGGCCGTTGGGATCCAGCTCGGTGTTCCGTATTACCTTCCTGAACTCACCAATTCCATATTCTGCTATCAGTCATTGGATCTCGACCAACGTGAGCAGCAATGTCGCGATACCATAAACCGCAATCGCGATGGGCTACAATCCGACCTTTATCAAAGTCGGAAACGTGATGGTACACATTTCTCCTCCTTACACGAGGCATCACAACAACGTTTCACCAGGCAACGCCGGTCAACTGCTGTTTGTGTATGAGACATCCGTTGGGATCTTTCCTCATGTCAGCACGTTGTAGGTGTCACCACCGGCGCCAACCTTGTGTGAATGTTCTGATAAGCTAATCATTTGCATATCACAGCATCTTCTTCCTGTCGGTTAAATTTAGCGCCTGTAGCACGTCCTCTTCGTGGTGTAGCAATTTTAATTGCCAGTAGTGTATTTAACAAATGCAACGTCAGCTTTTGTACTCACGCACTTGTTAGTTCACGGCTACTGAGAGGAGCGTTCTTGTCATTATTTATAGATTTGAGACAAGATGAAAGTAATAAATTCTTTAAAAATTTCCGAATGGATGATCAGTGTTTTAATGAATGACAGTAAAACTACAGTCACCAATAAATATCAAAGACTTTGCGATGAGTTTTTCAGTATCACCTAATCTAATCTGTCTAATTTTGTCGTGATACCGAACACCGGAACTTTCCTTTCTAACAAGAAACGGATCTTTAATAATTCGTGGTCGGAAATATGCGCAATACGTGTATGTAAGTCTAACATATAAATGGAGACTATCTCACAGACCTATCAATGTTACCTGACTTTTGCTGTTAGCATTATCAAATGGTGCTGTGTCCTTTACAACTGTTGCCGTTTCAAAGATCGTTTTAAATTTGAAGACCCCTTGTGTACACACATGCTGTGTAATCTGGACAATGAAATCGTATGACCTCAAGGAAGAAGTTCATTTGACAGTAGAAGTAATATTTTCAGTGATTTGTAGACATCGCTGGCAAAGTACTATAACGAGAGAAAAGTGTATAAACTTGGTTGGTAACAGTAACAGTTAACACTGAATTAATTTATTGCTAAACGTGAAAGACTGTTCAATTTAAGTCGGTATTTTAATACGTGTAATCATGTATTTTGTGCTTGTAGTACAATAAAGCATTGATCACACTGAAGTTTTGAACAGAATTTATTTTAAACTGTTATTGTTACCAAAAGGTTTGATCATTCATTTGAAAGGGTTATAGCCAGGGAGCAAAGCATTTGCTGCTTAGCGCTATTTCAAGTTTTCGATGGGCACACACGAGCAAAAATGCCACCAATAGAATGCAAACACACACAAAAAAACTTAAAAAACATTTATACAGTTTAACATAATTTTTCACGTGATCTGGTTTTTGAGCAAAACTTTTCATTCTAACATTTGAAACTAGCGGCTCTCTTCTTAATCCCATCCCGATACTCCTTGCGAGATGTGCCCCTTATTTCAGGGTATTTCTTCATTTCTTCAGTTAACGAATTCCACATTCAAATCGGCCACATCCAAAGTGCTTGACGGCAGCTGCGGCTGGAGTTCGCAGTACACGTGCAATGCCCCATTCACTCTGGCTCTATGCACACGAGCGAGTAATACTCGTAGCTGCACGCGCTCGCAGTGATATTGCGGGGTTAGAAATCGTTTCAGTGCACACACGGCTTCGCAGCGATAATCGCTCAGCAGCACTGAGTCCAATCAGTATGCACGTATGACGCAAAACGCAAGCAGTGTTTGCTCATTTCGTTTACGAATATGTTCCGAAACGCAACAGGAGATTTTGAGTCACCCACTGGTTCGTTCACAGCTGGCGAAAATAGCGTTCACGATACTGTTTACGGGATTAAGAGCAGATGAAAGCAAATTCTGTAGTTTTGAATGAATGTACTGTTGTTTGATGATTTAACAGTATAAAAGCAGCTGCAGCGTGAACTGTTCATCTTTTCCAGATATCTGAGCAGGGGCTGCACTATAATCTGCATTATCTATGCAGACGTACAGTACTTTCTGAAGATGTTATAAAGGCTAACCGGCCATTGACCTTCTTCTTCTGTGTGGAGTCATGAACTGTGCGGCTAGTCCCGGCGGAGGTTCGAGTCCTTCCTCGGGCATGGGTGTGTGTGTTTGTCCTTAGGATAATTTAGGTTAAGTAGTGTGTAAGCTTAGGGACTGATGACCTTAGCAGTTAAGTCCCATAAGATTTCACCCACATTTGAACATTTTTTTTTCTGTGCGGATGCACACTTATTTCCCGAACTGTTACGGGACTCGGTAAGATTGTCTGCCGCGAGTAATCAGTGTAATGGGCAGCCGCACTACGAATGTAGTGTGTCGACACTAAGTTGGCAATGTGGGTCTCACGGGGGTGTGCAAAGGATAAATCCCTGCAGTCGCACTATCCTCTGTGCCCTCGGTGGCTCAGATGGATAGAGCGTCTGCCATGAAAGCAGGAGATCCCAGATTCGAGTCCCGGGCAGGGCATATATTTTCAGCTGTCCTCATTGACGTATATAAACACCTGTCGACAGCGTAGGGTCTTGATTTAATTATCATTTCACAATACTTTGTAGAATAGTAAGGAATGTTTCTAAATCTGTGTGGGAAGTCTTGCACATAGAGCAGATATCGATGTTCACAGAGAAAAGCTGGCTGATGAATGCCAGGTGATCTGAAAAGCGTGCTACGTAACCTGGACAATAAAAACTGATCAACCGAAGGAGGAAGTCACGTAAGAGTAGGAGATATGTGTTCGCTGATTACTTTGTAGAAAATGCTGGAAAAGTACTATGGCAATACAAAAGTATCTATATACGGTCGGTCAAAATAGAAGTGTACACTGAATCCTTGAAATGTAAGCAATTATGTGTTTTATGGCTGTAGTACAATAGAATTTATTTTGATGTGCTATTGTGAACTGAAGATGAAAGGGTTCTCGCCAGGAAGGAAAGCATTTGCTGCTTAGCGATATTTCATATTTTAGAAGGCCACATTCGAGCAAAAACGCCATCCGTAGAACTCATTCACAAAGTAGTTTAATAGTTATATTTACTTATAGCATCTCTATCCTGATTCTGTTTGGCAGCGAAGCCCTCAAAAAACTTGACACGTACTTGAATCGACCCGGCTCTGTTCTTAATCCCATCATGATAGTCTTAGCTGGATGTGCTGTTTAGCAGTACGCGGCGACTTCGCAGCGTCGCCGCCGTATTGTGCGCGTC
The DNA here is from genome assembly GCF_023864275.1 of Schistocerca cancellata. NCBI lineage: Eukaryota > Metazoa > Arthropoda > Insecta > Orthoptera > Acrididae > Schistocerca > Schistocerca cancellata. Next base: position 160,495,370 of record NC_064628.1, read on the forward strand.
TCCATTGCTTCACATGCACTGCCAAAACGTGCGAAAAATTAACGCTGCGAGCTCGCAATTGCTCGGGTGCAAAGAGCTTTACGGTTGGATACGGCACGTTGCACATAATTAAGTGTGTTCATATGACTCTTTTGGTGGCGGAATATTGATTTTAGTGAGGTGTTCAGACGAGCGCTCATTTTCCTGAATGCAAAACTTTTCGCGCCTTCTACATTACTTGTAGACGGGATGAAAGGTCGCTAGTGTCACGGGCCTCGTCATACTGTCAGAGTGCAGTGAGACACGGCAGAGCAAGAAAGACTGGAAGTAGCATGAAAGAGCTCTTACTTTCGTCGCGACTGGAAGCTAATTTCTTGATAGGCGAACTTATTACGCAAGTGTGCCCGCGGGTATAAGAGGCGGCGGTGAGATGTGGGATCAGCGATGCGGCGGCCTCTCCGGCTGTGCCAGCCACCAGCGCGCCACCCACGGCGAAGGACGCAGGGCTGCGCAGGCTGCCGCGTGGGCGCCGTTTGATGTGCCGCCGTCGTCGGGAAATGCGGCGCACGCAGGCGCTACACGGTCCACCGAAACCGCCCAACTTCCTGGCCGCGCTGACGCCGAAGCAGTCGCACCAGCTACAGGCGAGCGGGGAAAGATCGCAGGCCGGAATGGCACAAGACACGCGACATTTTCTTATCGCTCTTACATACACAGTGATTCAGCTGCCTCTACCTGTGGGTCTTATGCAACCCGCAACGCCTTCAAAATCCACACGCGAGATTTTCATATTCTCCCACTGTCTACGTGCAATCTGTTAGTCCTACGGAAAAAAATTAACAGTACCTTTTTGTAGGAAATTTAAAGTACCTAAATTTTTACTGGGATTCCAGTTCCAAAGAAATCAGGTGTTGACAGATGTGAAAATTACCGAACTATTAGTTTAATAAGTCACGGCTGCAAAATGCTAACGCGAATTCATTACAGACGAATGGAAAAACTGGTAGAAGCCGACCTCGGGGAAGATCAGTTTGGATTCCGTGGAAATGTATGAACACGTGAGGCAATACTGATCCTACGACTTATCTTAGAAGATAGATTAAGGAAAGGCAAACCTACGTTTCTAGCATTTCTAGACTTAGAGAAAGCTTATGACGAGGTTGATTGGAATACTCTCTTTCAAATCCTGAAGGCGGCAGGGGTAAAATACAGGGAGCGAAAGGCTATTTACAATATTTACAGAAACCAGATAGCAGTTATAAGAGTCTAGGGGCAGAAGGAGAAGCAGTGGTTGGGAAGGGAGTGAGACAGGGTTGTAGCCTCTCCCCAGTGCTATTCAATCTGTATATTGAGCAAGCAGTAAAGGGAACAATAGGAAAATTCGGAGTAAGTGTTAAAATCCATGGAGAAGAAATAAAAACTTCGAGGTTCACCTATGAAATTGTAATTCTGTCAGAGACAGCAAAGGACCTGGAAGAGCAGCTGAACGGAATAAACATTGTCTTGAAAGGAGGGTATAAGAAGAACATCAACAAAAGCAAAACGAGAATAATGGAATGTAGTCGAATAAAGTCGGGTGTTGCTGAGGGAATTAGATTAGGAAATGAGACACTTAAAGTAGTAAAGGAGTTTTGCTATTTGGGGAGCAAAATAACTGATGATGATCGAAATAGAGAGGATATAAAATGTAGACTGGCAATGGCAAGGAAAGCGTTTCTGAAGAAGAGAAATTTGTTAACATCGAGTATAGATTTAAGTGTCAGGAAGTCTTTTCTGAAATTATTGAGTGTAGCCATGTATGGAAGTGAAACATGGACAATAAATAGTTTGGTCAAGAAGAGAATAGAAGCTTTCTCAATGCGGTGCTACAGAAGAATGCTGAAGATTGGATGGGTAGATCACGTAACTAATGAGGAGGTATTGAACAGAATTGGGGAGAAGAGGAGTTTGTGGCACAACTTGATTAGAAGAAGGGATCGGTTGGTAGGACATGTTCTGAGACATCAAGAGATCACCAATTTAGTATTGGAGGGCAGCGTGGAGTGTAAAAACCGTAGAGAGAGACCAAGAGATGAATACACTAAGCAGATTCAGAAGGATGTAGGTTGCAGTAGGTACTGGGAGATGCAGAAGCTTGCACAGGATAGAGTAGCATGGAGAACTGCAACAAACCAGTCTCAGGACTGAAGACCACAACAACAACATGTTTTTCTCTGAAGGCCACGGTTTTATTCAAGAAAAGCACTACTGAAGGTCACTTATGAACGTTTCTGTTAAATAACTCGAAAACTATGGCTTCTAGCGAAATCGTATCATAGTACAAAATTTAGCTACTTTAAATTTCCTACCTAAAGGTCTTTGTTCATTTTTCCTTCAGGACTGAAAACTTTCAGTTAGCAAGTGAGACAATATGAAAATCTCACACTTTGTTTCTAAAAACGTTATGGGTTGCATAAAACACACACACACGTAGGAGCAGATGAGAGAGAGACAGAGAGAGAGAAGAAGGAGAAAGAGATAGGCAGGAATCATTTTTGAATATTTTCGCCGGCCTTTGGCGCGCTACAAGGGCAATGCTTTCTTATTGTCCATAGTCTGTACAAGTTTTAGTGGGCTTTTCTGTCGTGGGTTAGTGCAGTTTCGGTCATTTCGTGCAGCGCTAACAACGTACGATTCGCACCTATCATCTGCAATGGTAGGGACGTCACACGGAAGTTAAGGGCCACTCACACGTTCAGTATTACTGTCGATATGCCTGTGTAATGACCTTGAACTGTGCAGACGCCGATCGAAATATTATCTCTATTAACAATATGTACTGTGTCTCTGAGGGCAAGATTTATCGTTTTGATGGTTCACCGTTCTATTGCCCGCATTTTTCTATTTTGTCTTTTCTATAATACAGCCGATATGTGCTACATTCAACCCATTTAGACTTTCAAACTTTTAAAACGAATAAAAAAGTATGGCTTTGAAACTTCCTGGCAGATTAAAACTGTGTGCCCGACCGAGACTCGAACTCGGGACCTTTGCCTTTCGCGGGCAGGTGCTCTACCAACTGAGCTACCGAAGCACGACTCACGCCCGGTACTCACAGCTTTACTTCTGCCAGTACCTCGTCTCCTACCTTCCAAACTTTACAGAAGCTCTCCTGCGAACCTTGCAGAACTAAGCCATGTCTCCGCAATATCCTTTCTTTCAGGAGTGCTAGTTCTGCAAGGTTCGCAGGAGAGCTTCTGTAAAGCCTGGAAGGTAGGAGACGAGGTACTGGCAGAAGTAAAGCTGTGAGGACGGGGCGTGAGTCGTGCTTGGGTAGCTCAGTTGGTCGCCGGCACGGTAGCTCAGCGTGTTCGGTCAGAGGGTTAGCTGCCCTTTGTAATAAAAAAACTGAGTGCACCGATCAACAACGAACTGAAACGGATGTCTTACGGCGTCTGCCCCGAGCCAATGCAACGAACGAAAGTGAACAAAATGAGATTAAAAAAAAAAAAAAAAAAGTTGGTAGAGCACCTGCCCGCAAAGGGCAAAGGTCCCGAGTTCGAGTCTCGGTCGGACGCACAGTATTAATCTGCCAGGAAGTTTTATATCAGCGCACACTCCGCTGCAGAGTGAAAATCTCATTCAAGTATGGCTTTGATTAGTAATACAGAAAGAACGCATGCCAGTCATCAAAAGTATTCTTCGACAAACATTTTAAAAAGGATACTGTTTGTGGGTACTAACACACTAAATTTCCAGTATATGAATGTCCTGCCTATGGCGAAAAACAGGATTTATTCCTAACTGCATGTCGATCGGGATTGCCTATCTAATTGCAGACGTTGCATGGGGGCTTAATTAAATAATATTGCAAATAATAGTAGCTGTTGTCCTGTTACGCTGTCTCGTAAACGGTTGGCACTGACTAGTTTTAGTACGCAATCTGACTGCATAGAATAACAACAAAGAATGAAAGAACATTTCCGTTAACACAATTAATTAATTAAGTCCCCAGCAACTATAAAACGTACGAAACCAAAGCACAAGTGTAACTGTTCTGTGTGTGGAAGTGTGATTCAACGTACACATCTGGCACGGTTCTTCAGTAAGACAAGAAATTTTAAGTACCATTTATATTGAAGTAATTAAAAGAATAGAAATACTATAATTGCGCAAGAAAACCAGAATTACACTCTAATACAAGAACACAAGCCAGATGCTTTGTTGACTGAACCTGTAATGAAACTTTATTTAAGACATTGAAATAATAAAAGAAAAAGGGAATTTTTTACCTCATATACATTGACGAAAATCACTCTGATCGTTACAATATCTCCATTCGAAAAAAATCTGCTGTCTAGCCCATCAAAACTGCATAAAACATGGAACAAGCACTCTCCACCACGACTTCACAACAACTCTCCACTACCACCTCTCGACAAGCACTGTCCACCACCGCATCTGAACGACTACCCTCCACTACGACATCTCGACCAGAACTGCCTGTGGAGGCGGCTGAATAATACTCTTTGGCGCAATCTCCGGCGCTGTGGCTCAGTGTAGCCACCTTTCAACGTTTGTTTTTCTGAATTAATTTATAATGAATCACCTGCCTTTTAGGCGTTTATTTTTCCATGATGACACTGCAGTATGCCTGAGTACCCGGCTTCAGATGCTGACATTTATTTACGCGTGTTGAACACTGTCTACTATCCTCGTTTCAGAATTCCGCAACGGAAAACAGCTATTGCAAAACGTCGTAATAAAATACATTGTGTTCGCGAACCGCAAATAAGTGTAAACTTCAAGGTGATGTATACATAAAATGAAAACCTCAAAATCACGTGTTTTTGAAGCAAAATTTGTTGGCGTGGCGTGTCGGGAAAGGGATGCCACTCACATCGATGTGTTACGCCGTAGCATTAACATCACAGACGCACTAGTTTTGAGTTAATTTGCTAGAAGCGCTGCTGTCACGTCACCTGACAAGGTGGTCCGCAGGTAATATGTGAATCAGACTCGCAGGTAATCAAGGGTTGCTCATGAGTGATATCAAGGATGAATGCCTCCGGCAAAATATACGGCATAAAATTAAAATTAAACCTGTAGCGATGATAAGCATCTGACTAAACCCAAGCACGATTCGACAGACCAATACGTGTACTGGGCAATGGTGCAGTCTGTCATGCTTGAGAGATGTTCCGATGTGGTTCGGTTAATAAACAACCTCAACAGGCAACTACAGGTCAGTTCCTATCCTTAGATATGAGAAGAAAATAATTATATCGCAGATACAATTACTTATAGACGGACTGACAACGCTACCCTACCTGAAAAGAATGAGATAAGAAGTTGGCAGTCATAACTTGTTCTTTCGTTAGTATGACTTACCTTAATTTTATATAATTAAGCGTAACATTCAACTGACTCCACATAGATATCGCAATGAAGCAGTAAAAGTTAACAATATACTAGCATTAATAGCAAAACTATTTATTGATTATTATTTTGGAAAAAGCATGAGATGGGTGCATTAGTCACGTCGAGGTAAAAAACTTGAAAATTAAATAAACTTCTGCTTTATTACAATGATTATTACAACAAACTCACGCATAAATTAATATAAGACGTAACATCTGCTACATTTAATAGAGTTCCAGTTGGCTCGATTCCAGAATAGGCAATATTAAGAAAATACAGAAATATTCCCCATACGATTAATAAATTAAAAAGTCTAATCGTATCTCTGCTAAGTGGTTCATCAGAAAACCTAATCATTACACTGCAAGGCGGCTGAATCAACTGTAAGAAAATAGAAACATAACATCTTTCCTCGTATCATAGAGCAGAATGCAAATATTGGAGCAATGTGTACTTGTTAAAATCACTTTAAACATAGTACTATCATAAAAGCATGGCACCAGCAGTCATAAGAAAACTTTTAAAGTTAGTGAGTTATGATTATGTGATCACACGATAAAAGTTGATACACTCACTACAAAAGCAGAAGTTGTACCACTTATGTCGATATTGATACATTTCAAACCATCTGCAAATAATAGATTCTGCCTAAGAAGGCACACGGCGTGTCCAAAGAGGAATGGTCAATGTTCAGGTAACGACAGGAATGATGATTCGAAGCAAAAGCTCTAGTAAACGTGGGCTTTAAAAGACAAACCGTTCCTTAAAGCTATGAACATTTCAATAGTTTTCAAAAGGTACTATGAACCAAAACAAGAAAGAGCTGTCTAGTAACCATCGGTTCTAAAATACTTACCTTAAGAGCTGTGAGCGCTAGTTCCGTAAAAGTAATGTGTGTCGAGTTAGCGAAGATGAACAAGTGACTGAAGCTCTTAAGTAATGCATGTTCGAGGTCATGTTCACTAAACTTTTTGGTTCGAATTATCATTCCCGTAATATCCCTGAATACTGAATATTCCTCCTACAGCACCCTGTGTACTCACTCTACAGGGTACAAGCTTTCAATGGATCTAGCATCCCAACGACTTAAAGTGAACTAAGAGATCGCTCTTTAATAGTTTTATAGTTTACAGGATGTCTACACATAAAATAAAAGCCCTCCTATGAACCAGGATAGTAGTGGTGCTGGGCTGTTTCTGGCACAGCTTCTGTTGTTGCCAAATTTATCCAAAGTGGCGGATTCAAGATGGCAGCCATAGATGTGGCAACATCACACTGAGATCATGGCACAAAAGTAAAATTTTGGTGGCAAATAAGGCAATTGAGGAACCTGTACTAACCTAACTCCCCCACCAGGTCCCCTCATGCCTATGAAGTCATGCACCCACTCCATCCTCACACCCCCCCCCCCTTGTGAATTGGTGGGAAAGGACTTAGTATGTGCTGAACTGCATTAGAGGAAGGAAGTAAGGATGCATTTACTTATTTTAGCGGAAAATGTGTTCATACTGGTGTTGTCCTGCTGGTAGATTATTCTTCATACTACAGTGCCCCCTGCCGCCACTTTGCAACACCCTATACACCCACTTTTTCTTATCACATGTGTGTTTGTTCACCTTGGAGTTTGAAGACAGTCTGCCCTAGCGCACAATACCACCACCAGAGGGTGCTTGAAACTATCCTACAGCCACCTCCCACTTTCTGCCTCCCCCCCCCCCCCAACTTTCAACTTTCAGGTGCATGTTTGGAGGCATTGTCAGAGAGAAAAACATTTCTGAGTTCTACTCTCACTATGGTGTTCACTTTTCTGAAACGCTGAGTCAGGGATGTTACAACGCTTATTTTTATTTTCCTCACTTCTCGAAGCGCAGTTCTATAATGAGAAAGCCACACTGTTACCTACAAACAGACGAGAAAATCAGAATAACTGGATATCGAAAAGTTCATGACATTTCTAAACCCACAGTAGGTCGCAGAAAAATATAGACACAAAAGATTGTCCTAGATTTCGAAGCACTTCCTACAGATGAGGAAAATGGCTGGAATTTTCGATGAATATTCGGTGTCCTGCAACTGTTGGTCTGAAGATGATGTAAAGCCACAGTGGTGAATGGGGGACAGCGTCCCACATGTCCGAATCAGAGGAGCGTTGTTCCATAAAATTTTGGGTGTGCAGTCGGATAAATTCGACTTCTTCTCCTAATATTTCGGCTGAATACCGTCCAGTCTTCTTCAGAGTGAGACTCAGTTCACTCTGAAGATGGCTGGATGGTATTCAGCCGAAGTATTAGAAGGCGTAGAATTTATGCGGATGCACGCTCTAAATTTTATGGAACAGTCTTTGCACCGCGAAAGTATGAAGATGCACATCAGAGGAGTGTTGTTTGCCTGGACTTGCGTATGAAACACAAGCAAAGAAGATATCACGTGACACTCTGATGTCACAGAACTTTCCATTGATACATTGTTCTGCCTCTGTCTTGTTCGAACCAGTCTGTAGAGACTCCTATGCCCTCGACAAAGGAGGTGTTGTGACACTCTGGCATTGTGGATCTCCCTGTGAATGGAGCGATCTGATTGGTTCTTATGGAATTTATCCACCAAAATACTGCTGTTTGTGTGGGAGCATTGGCCACAACTGTCTACAGATGGACCGATTACAAGAATTATAGTCGAAAACTATTCTTGTGAAAACGATTGTACCACCATATCACATCGCTGTAGTAAACACAATTACTATCCTGCACCATACAAAATCATCAATTCTGCATATAGCTATCGACTACCTTGAAAAATTAAGTTGATTCTTATTGTATTGTTGATTGCGTTTACTTAAACTGATGGACTGACTTTTTTCGGGTTCATAAACATTTATTTTTATCTGTTATTACTTTTATGTTGTAATTTCATGTACTGACACGTTTCATGAACTTGGAGATTTGCTCCTCAATTTGGTCCTACGGAACTTGACGTGTAAATAAATAAAAAAAGTAAACACTTCTACATATAATGCGAAGACACACAACCCCCGCACATGCACTGTGTATAGTCGCAGTGCTAGATATGCCCCAGGAAGTTAGTCGGCCATCCATGGTGGCCAACGGTCATGAAGCCACCGCTCCCGCATATGCTAACCTGATGCATGATCAGGACACTGTCACTAACAGCAGTCACTCTCCAAACTAGTGGCCAAAGGGTGGGCTGGCCCTGCACTAACGGTACTATTTCCGGTCTGGTCTGCTTCCTGTCGTAGTTTCTACAAGAGTTGGGACCATCTACAGACTCTGGGATGACAGGAATATTTACGTTCTCTGCTTTGTCGATGAGAAATGCTTCGTCATTCGGGAATTAATTTACCGATCTCGAAACCGATGTTCCATTTTACACACCAAAAAACGAAGGTGTTCGTGAAACTTTTATGCTGAGAACATCGAGGAGAATATGAAAAATTCCAGGATTTCATATATTTTCACGTGGTTTGCCAGAGTAACATACCATTTACGCTACTGTTCTCGATATCAACCGCATTGCAGTTGGTTAGCGATTGCCTGCACTGTATAATTATATGTTTAGGGAGCCGGAACTTCACAGAGGTCATTACGTGGGATATGCTGCAAGCCACTGAGTAGTTAGAAACTTATCTCGTCTGTGAAGATTGTTATGTTAAAACTCTAGAATAGAAGAAACTGGTAGTTCCACTCGTATTTTTTTCATGAATAACGATGTCAATGATTAAACAGATACCACATCATCCTTGTACTACGCAAAGTCGACTGAGGTTTCAATACTCATAATCATATGTGCTTCTAATGTCTAGAGAAACAGGAAATATATATCCCAATGGTGTTTTACCATCTCAATTCATGCAACACATCACAATCGATGACCTCTCAACCAAATAAAGATAGGAAATGTGTGGAATGCCAGTATACCTCACAGTCGATCAAAATCCTTCTGGAATTTTCGTACCTGCCGGACTAATGACATACAAAGAGAAAGAGACTTGTAGTGATTTGTCTTACTAAGGCCTCCAACAAAGTAGTGTGATGTTACTGATTACATCACCTCACGCTCGGACAAGAGGTTTCTGTTTCCGATGTGCAGAAATCAGTCACAGGTGGACAAAAGACTCAAGAGCACGACGCTTCCTTCAACCTGTTAAACATTGGAAAGACTGCCTGCCCACCCTGGAATAATAACGAAATACCTGACAATTCTTCGTGAATGAAGAACTGAACGATCAACAGCGGTGTGCTTTGTAAGATCTGGATGTCTTCGGCACTATCTGTAAGTGGTCCTCGGTTCAGTAAAATCAAGCTCATGTAGGAAAACCATTGCGCTGTTCAAAGCTACACTTTGGCACTTCTCACTGCTAATACCTTCATACCTATACCTACCGGAAACATTTAGCACTGAAATATGGTCTTCAGTGCATATTCCCATTCGTAAGCTTTAGTATGACGTATAAATCGCATTAATTGAGTGTTACTGTATGTTAAAGTTTTTCCAGAACAATTTCTCTGAACTGTAACTTGCTTTCAGTTAGCTAGTTTGTCTAAGCTTCCACTGCTGAAAACTTCATACCTACACTCACCGGAGACTTCTGCCGTCTGTCGTTCGTTAGATTTAGATGTGCACAATACCACTGTCGAAAAAATTGACGGGAACGCTGATACCTCTATAACCCAGTTCACAGCAATTTGACCTCGGAAGTCAATCGAAAATCCTTCCTACGCGCTTACAGATCATGCGCAAAGATTTCACAGCGGACGCATGCAGAGCTGCCGGGCCCGAATCTACAGCGGCGGCCGGCTAGCATAGCCTCAATAGATTCGTAAGATGGCATGATGAGTCCTGTTATGATTTCACAAGAGTGATGTGGTCCAGTCTGCAGGATCTAAATGCAAATGTTCATTCAGGAATTCAAGTGTATTGATGGACGAGAGCAATCAAAAGTTGTCGCCAATCTAGAACAATACTTTACTTTGACTACACGTGTGGCTGTGTGTGTGATATATATATATATATATATATATATATATATATATATATATATATACACTCCTGGAAATTGAAATAAGAACACCGTGAATTCATTGTCCCAGGAAGGGGAAACTTTATTGACACATTCCTGGGGTCATATACATCACATTATCACACTGACAGAACCAAAGGCACATAGACACAGGCAACAGAGCATGCACAATGTCGGCACTAGTACAGTGTATATCCACCTTTCGCAGCAATGCAGGCTGCTATTCTCCCATGGAGACGATCGTAGAGATGCTGGATGTAGTCCTGTGGAATGGCTTGCCATGCCATTTCCACCTGGCGCCTCAGTTGGACCAGCGTTCGTGCTAGATGTGCAGACCGCGTGAGACGACGGTTCATCAAGTCCCAAACATGCTCAATGGGGGACAGATCCGGAGATCTTGCTGGCCAGGGTAGTTGACTTACACCTTCTAGAGCACGTTGGGTGGCACGTGATACATGCGGACGTGCATTGTCCTGTTGGAACAGCAAGTTCCCTTGCCGGTCTAGGAATGGTAGAACGATGGGTTCGATGACGGTTTGGATGTACCGTGCACTATTCAGTGTCCCCTCGACGATCAGCAGTGGTGTACGGCCAGTGTAGGAGATCGCTCCCCACACCATGATGCCGAGTGTTGGCCCTGTGTGCCTCGGTCGTATGCAGTCCTGATTGTGGCGCTCACCTGCACGGCACCAAACACGCATACGACCATCGTTGGCACCAAGGCAGAAGCGACTCTCATCGCTGAAGACGACACGTCTCCATTCGTCCCTCCATTCACGCCTGTCGCGACACCACTGGAGGCGGGCTGCACGATGTTGGGGCGTGAGCGGAAGACGGCCTAACGGTGTGCGGGACCGTAGCCCAGCTTCATGGAGACGGTTGCGAATGGTCCTCGCCGATACCCCAGGAGCAACAGTGTCCCTAATTTGCTGGGAAGTGGCGGTGCGGTTCCCTACGGCACTGCGTAGGATCCTACGGTCTTGGCGTGCATCCGTGCGTCGCTGCGGTCCGGTCCCAGTTCGACGGGCACGTGCACCTTCCGCCGACCATTGGCGACAACATCGATGTACTGTGGAGACCTCACGCCCCACGTGTTGAGCAATTCGGCGGTACGTCCACCCGGCCTCCCGCATGCCCACTATACGCCCTCGTTCAAAGTCCGTCAACTACACGTACGGTTCACGTCCACGCTGTCGCGGCATGCTACCAGTGTTAAAGACTGCGATGGAGCTCCGTATGCCACGGCAAACTGGCTGACACTGACGGCGGCGGTGCACAAATGCTGCGCAGCTAGCGCCATTCGACGGCCAACACCGCGGTTCCTGGTGTGTCCGCTGTGCCGTGCGTGTGATCATTGCTTGTACAGCCCACTCGCAGTGTCCGGAGCAAGTATGGTGGGTCTGACACTCCGGTGTCAATGTGTTCTTTTTTCCATTTCCAGGAGTGTATGTGTGTGTGTGTGTGTGTGTGTGTGTGTGTGTGTGTGTGTGTGTGTGTGTGTGGCCCACGGTCCTCTCTGTTCATAAATAACAGACTATGTCGATCGTTTCCACAGACAAACTACTTCCTGATATGCAGCTCTCTAATCTGCAGTCTCCAATAATACGGCTATTTCGGCTATTTCAGGAACATTCAGTCTTTAATGCTAGAAGCTTTCTCAGCATCTGCAGCAGTGAGAGGAAGAGAGAGAGAGAGAGAGAGAGAGAGAGAGAGAGAGAGAGAGAGGTAATACTTGCCGAAACCAAATAGTTATTTATAAACAAAATTCTTGTTTAGAATTGACGTCCCTGAGCGCTGAGGAGAAATGCTTTCTGCAAACCGTAACATGCCCGTCTTGAGAAAAATAGCCAAGTACCTAGAATGAAATTTTCACTCTGCAGCGGAGTGTGCGGTGATATGAAACTTCCTGGCAGATTAAAATTGTGTGCCGGACTGGGACCTTTGCCTTTCGCGGGCAAGTGCTCTACTGACTTTTTTTTATTTCTTGAGATCACATAGGACGCCCTCCAGGCGAAAAACAATTATGTGTAATTACCATCAATAACAAACAAAATAAAAAGGGAATTATAGAATTTAAAGAAAACGCCCTCCTGGCAGAAATGACAAAATGGCATCCGCGTCCCGCCTGCTTGTCGGTAGACGCACACTGAATCCCAAGGCAGTCAGGCATGTTCCAGGCACGTCTTCACGAAGAATATTGCATTTGCCGATATATTGGACCGAGTCCTGATACTACACAATCTCACTGAAATAACCTTCTCATACCTGGGACACCCCAGCTGCAGTGGGGGGGATCGACGAAGGCACTACCCAAAAAGTTGGCACAGTACTGACGGTATCGCGGATGGACCACGAGAAAAGTAAAGCGATCTTGCAGGAACGTCAAAAAATCAAGAACACTCTTATCACCTTCATGGAACAAATAAGAGATTACGCCTTTTATCCAGATCACAACGTTGGTCTTCCTACGTGGGAACTATGTCTCATCTGGGAACAGAAGAGATTGCGGTGTAATGGCATGGGGAGCCGTACGTAGAGGAAAGGCAAGGATCTTCTGAATCAGCTGCCACACCTCTGCAGAAGACCCACACATCATTTGATGTTCGTATCAAGCGTGTGACAACGAGGACACAGCGGCGAATCTGTCATTTTTATGGCATGTAGACGAAGTTGTGTCGTGTATTGTCTGTTAACGACCAGATGCCAGGTCGCACGAGCGCTCGTGTCGAGGAGGATATGGTGCACAGAACGCCAAACCACGGGCCATGCGATCGTAGGATATCGGCTTTCCACAACATTACTAGTATGATATCCCGTGATTAGGCGGTAAACATCACGTGCGGTAGGGTTTCTGGTACTAGGCACGTCGGCATGGACATAACTGTATTCGATGAAAAAGGTCCTGACATGTGAGATCGAGGAAGAAATATGGGCTACTGCGACAGGTGCCACTCGAGAGGGAGAGGCCAGTTCGTCAGTCAGGCTTTCCGAAATCCGGTTCGGCGGCGGGTCCACGATTTAACCATCGTACTTACATAAAGGGCAGCTGCTCTCGCTTGGACGTTGACAATGCCGAGACCGCCATCTCGAGGAGGAACTGTCAGCGTGTCGTGGCGAATTTGGAAAATAAGACCCGCGCTTACAAAGTAGCCGAACGCCGCCTGGAGTCTGTGTGACATTACCTTTGGCAACGGTGAAATCTGTCCTAGATGGGGCAGTCGCGAGACTAGATGACTTAACAAAATCCACCCTTTGTAACATGTCCATTGCTCTCAGGAGGTTGCCACGAACGTTCGCGCGGATAGCTTGAAGCAGGCGTTTATAGTTAAATGAGACCGTGCGCTGTATATCACACGAGAAGGTGATCCCCAAACATTTGAGCTTGTCCACTAATGGTAATGGAGCCACACTCTCTGCTGGAAGACCTCTACTGACGGACATAGCACTAGATTTCGTCAGGCTCACACGGCTGCCCGCAGCAGTCCCGTACTGGTTGATCCATGCCAGTGGCTCTCGCACTTCATCCTACGATAGAACCAAGAACACCACGTCATCTGCATAGGCGTGGCAGATGAAAGCATTCTCCCTCAATGTTATCCCTGTGAGCCGGCTCCTCAGACCGTGTAACAGTGGCTCAAGGGCGATGGCAAAAAGCAGCATCGACAGCGGACAGCCTTGACGGACCAACCGCATGACATTAATAGGGCCCGCCACACGGCCATTGACCAGCACTCGCGACGTGGCACCTCGGAGGAGCCGCAAAACTATGTGTATAAACCTGTGGGGAAAGGCCATCCGTCTGAGTACGTTTTCTAGAAAGGCATGACTCACTCTATCAAAGGCGTGGTCGAAGCCCACTGTCACTAAGGCACCGCGACGGCGGCAGGTCGTGGCCAGTGCTATGACGTCACGGTAATCGCTGAGTGCCGTCTGAATGTTACTGTCACCACCAAATCACGTTTGATCCAGAGAGATGACTTAAGAAATGACGTGCCGAAGGCGAGCGACAAGAATCCGGGTAAAAATCTTGAAGTCACAATTTAACATGGTCAGCGGTCGATAATGCTCAACTCCCCGATCTCCCGATGACTTGGGGATCGGGATAAGCAAGCCTTCTACGAATTCGGGTGGGAGTGGAAGGTCACTCAGGGACGTCAATCAACGACCATCTGGCACGTCGAGGGCGTTGACCAGCTTTTTCCGACACCGTTGATTCTCTCGGATAATATGATGCATGGACGGGGGCTCTCTCACAATCGTGACATCTTGAGCGTACTATTGTGTCTTCCAGGACGCATAAGAGAAATTACCTTCGCCTTAATAAGTTGAATTTCAACCTGTCGTTGAACAGAGGGGACATGGTTTGAAAGTTCCCGGAGAATTGAGAAATAGTATTTCATGGTATGTCGTTGCCACAGCGTTTTGTCACGACCGTAATTCATCGTCGCACGACGTAAAACACGCTTGGTGCAGTCGAGCCACCACCAGAGTGTTGAAGGGTATGCTGGAAGGCGTCTCACACAGTTGTTCCACGTCGTTTCTACGACCTGCCTGCATTCCGGATCCTTGAGATGGGCGACATTCAGCTTCTACAGGCCTCGACCGCGCCACACCGTCTGCCTCTGGATCGAAAAAGTGCAAATGTAGGCGATATGGTCGGAAAAGGCGGTAGGCTATAACTAAGCGTCGAGCGTGGCAGTTACGAGTCCTTGGGAAACGTTGACACGGTCAAGACGACTTGCTGAATGGCTGGTGACGTACGTACATCCGGGCCAATCATCATGCACGCGGTCCCAAGTATCGGTGAGGTTCAGTTCGTGCACGAGCAGCTTGAGATCCTGGCATGTGGTGAAATGGGGATGTTGGTCCTTCTGGGATAACACACAATTGAAGTCGCCGTCAAGAATAATATGGTCGTAGCGGCCTACAAACAAAGGAGCGACCTGTTCTGAATAGAATCGCGACTGTTCCCGTCGTTTGGCCGTGCCCAAAGGAGCGGGTCATTGATGACTCGGACACCGTGGAAAGTCAGAGAAAGACCCCTAGCCGATGGTAGGTAAATCACGTCGTCGACCTCAATGCCTTCTTTTAAAAGAATAGCTGTCCCACTGCCTCCGTCAGCACACGGCATGAGGTAGGACACATAGCCATAGATATTTGGAAACGTCGCCAGGAGAGCTTCCTGCAAAAGGGTAACATCGAGGTCCGACGCCCTCAACATTTCACGGAGCAATTGCAGTTTGACAGGGGTGGCAATGGCGTTGACATTGATGGAGCCAATCCTGTAAGCTTGTCGTGGAATTGGGACTAATGAGGCGCTCATGGAGGCACGAAGAGCAGCAGCGAACAGGAACGTTGTCCCAGTAGGCTGCACATCCTCATCCAGCAACCCTGTCGATTAGCAGTCGTGGGTTGGAGCAGCAGCATTCGCTGCTGTCTCAACGGAGGGTGTTTCGTCGTCTACATCGTCAGACCACGCAAAGGTGTGTGAATGGTGTGTGTCCGGTGGAGTACTTGTGGAGTCCGAAGGCGGCGTCACGTCGGCGGTGGAAGAGTGGTGCTGGCTCAGCTGCTGTTCAACGTCCATAGGTACAGCGTCTGGTGCATGCAAAGATGGTTGCACCTCCGACGGGGTGAAGACTGGTGCTTCTAACACGGAATCGTTCATAGGGGCAACATCTTGATAGGTGTGATCCTCATCGTCTAGAGACTGCGTCCTGCAGGTGTCAGACGGGGCGATCAGCCGTTTCTGACGTCCCTTCGGCGAAATTTGCTTGTGCACGTGATCTTCAGTGTCCGAAGACGCCTGGAAATCTGGATGTTCGGGCACACAAGCATCGGTAGGCACAACCATGGAGTCAAGGGCCGTCACCAATGCACATGCTGGGAGGAGGAGGCTAAGGCGCCGGTCCTTCCGCAACAGCCTGAGCCATTACCGGGGACGACGATGTGGCAGTAGTAGGAGCTAATGGTGATCGCAGTCGGGGGTCGTTATGGAGAACTTCGACAAACGTCAGCGGTAGTGTCGTCGGAGTGGTCGTGGCCGGCAGGTCCCCAGGAAGTAACTGTGTGATCCTGCTTTGCAGGCAACTGGAACGGAGGTATCCTTCTTTGCCACATCCCGAGCATGTCTTCGGCTGGCCACCATAAATAATAATTGCACGGCAGCCACCAATATACACACCTGGAAATTGAAATAAGAACACCGTGAATTCATTGTCCCAGGAAGGGGAAACTTTATTGACACATTCCTGGGGTCAGATACATCACTTGATTACACTGACAGAACCACAGGCACATAGACACAGGCAACAGAGCATGCACAATGTCGGCACTAGTACAGTGTATATCCACCTTTCGCAGCAATGCAGGCTGCTATTCTCCCATGGAGACGATCGTAGAGATGCTGGATGTAGTCCTGTGGAACGGCTTGCCATGCCATTTCCACCTGGCGCCTCAGTTGGACCAGCGTTCGTGCTGGACGTGCAGACCACGTGAGACGACGCTTCATCCAGTCCCAAACATGCTCAATGGGGGACAGATCCGGAGATCTTGCTAGCCAGGGTAGTTGACTTACACCTTCTAGAGCACGTTGGGTGGCACGGGATACATGCGGATGTGCATTGTCCTGTTGGAACAGCAAGTTCCCTTGCCGGTCTAGGAATGGTGCGGTCCCCTACGACACTGCGTAGGATCCTACGGTCTTGGCGTGCACCCGTGCGTCGCTGCGGTCCGGTCCCAGGTCGACGGGCACGTGCACCTTCCGCCGACTACTGGCGACAACATCGATGTACTGTGGAGACCTCACGCCCCACGTGTTGAGCAATTCGGCGGTACGTCCACCCGGCCTCCCGCATGCCCACTATACGCCCTCGCTCAAAGTCCGTCAACTGCACATACGGTTCACGTCCACGCTGTCGCGGCATGCTACCAGTGTTAAAGACTGCGATGGAGCTCCGTATGCCACGGCAAACTGGCTGACACTGACGGCGGCGGTGCACAAATGCTGCGCAGCTAGCGCCATTCGACGGCCAACACCGCGGTTCCTGGTGTGTCCGCTGTGCCGTGCGTGTGATCATTGCTTGTACAGCCCTCTCGCAGTGTCCGGAGCAAGTATGGTGGGTCTGACACACCGGTGTCAATGTGTTCTTTTTTCCATTTCCAGGAGTGTATGTCTACGTTAACTAATTTCAAGTATACCACACTGCTCACTATAGACAGGTGGACGCCAACAAGATCGTTGCTATCAACCCCGACTTCATCTCTGATAAACTGTTCGATTTCCAGTATTTTTGTTCGGGCATATTCAGGTGCAAAGCTAATCTTCAGCGTCGATTTTCTGCGGGCATAAGCCATTCTCTGTCCAAGGAAATATAGCGCGCTAAGACGGCAGAATCACGTAAACAACTCCGCGAGCGAGCTGCGCGGCGAGGACGTAAACAAGACGTCTGTGCCGCTTGCGTGCCGAAAGGCGACTACGTGACTGAGCTACCCAAGCACGACTCACGACCCGTCCGCGCAACTTCTGCCAGTACCTCGTCTCCTACCTTCCAAACTTCACAGAAGCTCTCCTGCAATAGAAAAGAAAATTGAGGATGTGTTGGATGACTATCAGTTTTTCCTTAGGAGAGATTATGGCACCAGAATGACAATTCTAACTTTGCAGTTCATAATGGATGCAAGACTGAAGAAAAATTAGGTCACGTTCGTAGGTTTCATCAACCTGGAAACACCGTTCGACAATGTAAAAATGATGCAAGATGTTCTAAATACTCAGAAAAATACGGGTAAGCTGTAGGGAAAGGTGGATAATATATAATATGAACAAGAACCAAGAAGGCCGGCCGGAGTGGCCGAGCGGTTAAAGGCGCTACAGTCTGGAACCGCACGACCGCTACGGTCGCAGGTTCGAACCCTGCCTCGGGCATGGATGTGTGTGATGTCCTTAGGCTAGTTAGGTTTAAGTAGTTCTACGTTCTAGGGGACTTATGACCACAGCAGTTGAGACCCATAGTGCTCAGAGCCATTTGGACCATTTTGAACCAAGAAGGAATAATAATAGTGGAAGACGAAGATCGAAGTGCTCGGGTTAAAAATAGTGTAAGAAAGGGATGTAGTCTGCCGCTACGACTGTTCAAAAATGGTTCAAATGGCTCTGAGCACTATGGGACTTAACAGCTGTGGTCATCAGTCCCCTAGAACTTAGAACTACTTAAACCTAACTAACCTAAGGACATCACACACATCCATGCCCGAGGCAGGATTCGAACCTGCGACCGTAACCGTGGCACGGTTCCGGACTGCGCGCCTAGAACCGCGAGACCACCTCAGCCGGCTGCTACGACTGTTCAATTGACGCTTCGAAGAAGCAATTGCGGAAATAAAAGAAAAATTCAAGAGTGGAGTTAAAGGTGAAGGTGAAAGGACATCAGTGACAAGATTCGCTGATGACATTGCTATCCTCAGCGTTAGTGAAGAGAATTACAGGATCTGCTGAATGGAATGTAACGGTATAATGAGTACAGAAAATGGACTGAGAGTAAATTCAAGAAAGAAGAAAGTAATAAGAAGTAGCAGAAATAAGAGCACAGAAAACATTATATCAGGTTTGGTGATCACGAAATGGATGACGTTAAGGAACTGTGCTACCTAAGCAGCAAAATGATCCATGACGGACGGAGCAAGGACAACATAAAAAACTAATGACGCTTGCAAGAAGTAGGTTGCTGGCCAAGAGAAGTCTATTAGTATCAAACATAGACTTTAATTTGAGGAAGAAATTTCTGAGAATGTACATTTGGTGCACATCATTGTGTGGTAGTAAAACATGGACCGTGGGAAAACCAGAAGAAAAAAAGAATCGAACTATTTGAGATGTGGTGGAAGAGAAGAAAGTTGAAAATTAGATGGACTGATAAGTAATGATGAGTTTCTCTGGAGAATCGGTGAGAAAACGAATGTGTCGAAAACACTACCATTAAGATGGGACAGGATCGTAGGACTTCTTGAAGACATAAGGAAATAACTTCTATGATGCTAGAGGGACATGTAGAAGATAAGAACTGTAGAGGGAAACAGGGACTGGAATAACCCAGCAAATAATTGAAGACCTTGATTGCATTGCTACTCTGGGATGTACGTGGTTGGCAAAGGAGCACATGAAAGGAATTCGTAGCGGGCAGCATCAAACCAGTCAGAAGTTTGGTGACTGAAGAGAGAACTTGCAGAGAACTCCATCACCTACGAACATCCCACATATGAAATAAGTATACTACAGGTGGCTGTATTGGGCATGGTGGAGGGTACATCACACCAGGATTACCGATTGCTCTTCTATGCCAGTCTCTCACCCTGATCGACTAACAAATTACTAATATACTTCCATCCCTATGTTTCCAGGAGAAGTACGTCGTCTTCCCCAGAGATTTTTTTCCGTCAAACATTCGATTGAACTATGCTAACCTGTGCGAACCTAGCAGCATCTATATGATGCTTTTGCTTCATAGATCATTCACGCAACACGAACAGATGTAGGTTCATAGGATTGGTAGACAGCGACTATGCAGTGTCGAGCTGTCGTATGGATATTACTTTTCACCAGTACGTATGATTTAACCACAATTGGGTCTAAGGATGTTAATGTAGGGGTAGCAGCTGACAATAACCTCAAAGTTGTAGTGAATATTCAGAATGTATTGCGAAGTACGAAGGTGGGGCTCATTCAAATAAAGTGGGGGAAGCAACGCGGCAAACTGACATTCTGTTTCGGTATTCCCGTCTTCAGGAGCTGCAGTACTATGCAGCAATTACTCACTGTGCTTGGTCTTGCTACGTTAAAAGTAACAGCTCGAGAGCCATCACAGAACGTATTTCTAAAGCAACAAAGCTCCGAGAACACACATGGTCTGCAGGAAGTGGTATACGCTACAGTGGAGCGAGGGTAGGTTTGTGTATTGTTCTGCTCAAGATAACTAGAGCATTGAGCTGGAGATGTGCTGTCCGTGATTTCGGTCACTCAGTCATTCTAAGATCAACGAAGATTCATTGCAAGATGGTGTATCTACTCCAACAGGTGTTGCATTCAGTAAGTGTGGTATTAAAAGTATACAATAAAAGTCATTAGCAAAATACTGTCGGATAGTTTGCAATCGTCAGTCAGTGCCATTTAAGTACTATGATGCTACGCATGGTATTCTCTCCAACCGTTAACAAATGTTCCAGTACAATTTCAGTCTTGCATTCCGTATACGTGCATACAAAATGTAATTTGCTTAGGAAGAGAAGAAATAGTACCTAGTTATCGAGTAGTGGAATGGAATGAGATACCTGTAACTTGATCTCCAAATGTCTGTCAGGCCTGTTTAAGTACAACGATAATAACACCCAGCAATCCTGCGGTGTCCTGGGATCACTTGCTTGTAATATAGGTCCCAAACGACTGTCAGGGCTATTTAAATACAGTGACGCCTTCCATAATTAATAAACGTGACATTAAAGCTACAGTCTTCCGAACCATATACACCCATACCGATTTTTCAAATGTACTTCCTCATGTATCAAATTTGGACAGTCCATTTCACAGTTTTAAATCAGAGCTTAAAGCCAGTTTCCTTTTATTGGATCCTTCTCGCTTCTGTAGGAAAGTGATAGGAAGACCACTGCTATTAAAAGAATCTGGTTTTGCAGCTATGATTAAAAACGATGGAAATGTACTGTTCGAGTTTGATATTGTCTAAATGCTAGCAATGCGGAAGTACATTTCAAAAATCTGTATGGGTGTATAAGGTTCGGAAGGCGGTAGATTTAATGGAACACTAATTAATTATGGAAGACATGAATGTACGTAAGTAGCTCCGACAGTCTTTTGGGACCTATGTTACACGTAATTGATTCCAGTGCACCGCAGGATTACTCGGTATTTCTTTCTATGTATATGGCATGGAAGACTGTAATACACTCCTGGAAATTGAAATAAGAACACCGTGAATTCATTGTCCCAGGAAGGGGAAACTTTATTGACACATTCCTGAGGTCAGATACATCACATGATCACACTGACAGAACCACAGGCACATAGACACAGGCAACAGAGCATGCACAATGTCGGCACTAGTACAGTGTATATCCACCTTTCGCAGCAATGCAGGCTGCTATTCTCCCATGGAGACGATCGTAGAGATGCTGGATGTAGTCCTGTGGAACGGCTTGCCATGCCATTTCCACCTGGCGCCTCAGTTGGACCAGCGTTCGTGCTGGACGTGCAGACCGCGTGAGACGACGCTTCATCCAGTCCCAAACATGCTCAATGGGGGACAGACCCGGAGATCTTGCTGGCCAGGGTAGTTGACTTACACCTTCTAGAGCACGTTGGGTGGCACGGGATACATGCGGACGTGCATTGTCCTGTTGGAACAGCAAGTTCCCTTGCCGGTCTAGGAATGGTAGAACGATGGGTTCGATGACGGTTTGGATGTACCGTGCACTATTCAGTATCCCCTCGACGATCACCAGTGGTGTACGGCCAGTGTAGGAGATCGCTCCCCACACCATGATGCCGGGTGTTGGCCCTGTGTGCCTCGGTCGTATGCAGTTCTGATTGTGGCGCTCACCTGCACGGCGCCAAACACGCATACGACCATCATTGGCACCAAGGCAGAAGCGACTCTCATCGCTGCACCCGTGCGTCGCTGCGGTCCGGTCCCAGGTCGACGGGCACGTGCACCTTCCGCCGACTACTGGCGACAACATCGATGTACTGTGGAGACCTCACGCCCCACGTGTTGAGCAATTCGGCGGTACGTCCACCCGGCCTCCCGCATGCCCACTATACGCCCTCGCTCAAAGTCCGTCAACTGCACATACGGTTCACGTCCACGCTGTCGCGGCATGCTACCAGTGTTAAAGACTGCGATGAAGCTCCGTATGCCACGGCAAACTGGCTGACACTGACGGCGGCGATGCACAAATGCTGCGCAGCTAGCGCCATTCGACGGCCAACACTGCGGTTCCTGGTGTGTCCGCTGTGCCGTGCGTGTGATCATTGCTTGTACAGCCCTCTCGCAGTGTCCGGAGCAAGTATGGTTGGTCTGACACACCGGTGTCAATGTGTTCTTTTTTACATTTCCAGGAGTGTATTAATGCACATTTATTAATGGTGGGAGGGAGTATAACACATAGCAACACTTTAATTAAAATTCCCAGGCAGATGTTTGGTAACTATGTTTCAGGCAACTGATTCGGTAGATTCACTGGATGGCCTGTATTTTCGTCATAAACATATTATATATCGAAATCAGGATTGAGTCTACATGCATGTATGCGTCATGGAAGACTCTAGTATTAATAGAACATTTGTTAATGGTTAGAGGGAATAGCACGCATTACATCACAGTACGTAAATGGTACTGACTGACGATTGCTAACTATCCGACAGTATTTCGCTAATAGCTGTTTTTGATTAATTTGGATACCACATTCATCACATGGAACGCTAGTTGGAGTAGGTACACCACCATGCAATGACCATTCTTTGATCTTAGAATGATTGAGTGACCGAAATCTTGAACAGCACATTTCCATCTCAATGCTACCGCTGTCTTAAGCAAAACTATACCACAGATCTTAAGCTGCACTGCATCACATACTACTTTCTGCAGATCGTATGCTTCACAGCACTCTGTTGCTTTAGAAATACGTCCTGTGATGGGTCTCGAGATCAACACCAAGCACAGTGAATAATCGCTGCACTAACTGCTGCTGTCGAGGACGGGAATTCCGAGACAGAATGTGTCGTCCTTAACTGTCAACTGACCCTGAATATATATGTTAGTTTGCCGCACAGCTTTCCGCACTCTGTTTGAATGAGCCCCAGCTTCGCACCTCACTGTACATTCTCAATTTACACTATTAACTTTGTGGACGTTGTCACCTGCTGTCAGTACATTAACACACCTAGACCAAATGGCGGTTACATGATGCATCATGATGAACTGTATCATCGATAAAACAGCCTGATACTGCGTGGACACCGTCTACATATTCTACGAGCCAACATCTGTTTGTATCATGTGACAGATTTTTGAAGCAAAAGCATTATAAGAATGCTGCTAGGATCGCATAGGTTGGCGTATTCCATTTGAATATGCGACAAAAAAAACTCTTGGAAAGATGATGTATTTCTCCTGGAAACATAGAATTTGATTAGGGTATGTATGGATGCATATAGGAAATTTTTTAGTCGATCAGTGTGAGTGTGTAAGATTGGGATAGAGCTGTCTGCAAGTAGGAGGGAAGACCTGTGATGGAGATGGTTTTTGACCTGAATGCATTTTGGAACAGACTTAAGTGCATTCAGGTCAGAAACCATCTCCATCACAGGTCTTCCCTCCTACTTGCAGACAGCTCCATCACCTACGAACATCCTGCATCTAAAACGTATGCACTGCAAGCAGCTGTACAGTGCATAATTGGAGGAACATCACACCAGTATTATGGATACCCTTCTATCCCAATCTTACACGCTCACACTGATCCTTCCAGCGCACTGGATCCCGGGTTCGATTCCCGGCGGGGTCAGGGATTTTCTCTGCCTCGTGATGACTGGGTGTTGTGTGTTCTTCATCATCATTTCATCATCATTGACTCGCAAGTCGCCGAAGTGGCGTCAACTAAAAAGGACTTGCAATACGGCGGCCGAACTTCCCCGCATGGGGCCTCCCTCCCAACAATGCCATATGAGCATTTCATTTTTTTTGGTCCCAAAATAATACGACTAGAAACCCCGCACACTGTCATCGAAGGGTTAGCTGCAGTAAAATGCCAAGCATCTGGAGCGAGCTGAGATAGAATGCATATGCTGGGTTCAGATTCATTTGTTGGAATCCTTTGGAAAGCAATCCAAGGTCTAGGAACTGACAAGTGAGTGAGCTAAAGCAGAAGAATATATCAGGCTCAAATTCATTTGTGTGGATCTCATCGAAATTTACAGTAATGGACACTAATCGAAATATTTAACTGTAGTTCTTTACTTGAAACTTGATTGTTGCAGGTTAATGTTAACAGGCACCACCAGTGTTAATGTACATGAGTATTCTTGACGGTGAATTACGCAGAAATAAACTACTCGTTTGAAAGTGGCCAAATTTCGCGTCACCTTACACACACTGCGGACATACCTTATTTGCATTCCAAACAAACTGGGACCTTGCACTTGC
The DNA here is from genome assembly GCF_023864275.1 of Schistocerca cancellata. Lineage (NCBI taxonomy): Eukaryota > Metazoa > Arthropoda > Insecta > Orthoptera > Acrididae > Schistocerca > Schistocerca cancellata. Next base: position 160,519,997 of record NC_064628.1, read on the forward strand.
GGCACAAATAATTTGTCTTCCTCTTCTGTTTAGGTGGAAAATGCGACAATCTTCCTTCCATCCCCAGATAGTTTTTTCTCCTTTTCCAAGTCTTCATGGAGATGTACCTCCACTCCTAGAACTCGACCGACAGAAAATCTCAATTCTCGTGGAAGGTATTTATTATTCTTTCGCGCAATGAAAGTTCGATTAGTTCTTTCGCCAAAGCTTTCATAAACCTCATCCTGGTAAGTGCAGTTCTTTCCTTAAATGACGGATGACCAATATATCCACTGATAACACTCATTTCAAGAATACGGAAAAACACAGCCAGGATGCAGCGTTGTGTACGGTGGCTTGAACAATGTTTAGCAGTATTTTCATGTATCAACACCACACTTTGTGTTATTACAGTGAGCTATAATCAGATTTTTCACTTTCGACATCATCGTCTAGGGCCTGATGTATTGTTTATGTAAGAATTACTGCTCTTCCTCTCTTAAAAAAATAAGCACGCGAGAAATCAGCGTGATGTGTTTGGTAAATTCATAATGCGTTGTTCCAACTTCACGTCCACGGGAAGGCAAGAAAGATGCCAGAATCTTTCACTTTGTTCCCAGTACGGTCAGACCAATTTTCCGCAGCACGTCTGGAAGTTCGATTGACACATAACAGTTGTCAACGGCAATGTTTTGGTTATATGTGCCACTGGGTTGCAGAATCTGAAGATAGCATGAGAGGGAATGGCGTATTTCTTCTCGTCTGGGGAAATCCTGCTCCATCGATGTCTTTTCCACGAGAGAGATAGGTGATGAAAACCTAGAATCGGCGAGGCATTGAAGCTTCAGGTAGTACTTCACAGTTTTAGATGGATATACATTTTGAACTTACAGCGTCATGTAAAGCCTATTTTCATTTCATCAACTGTAGCTTTACCCAAGAACGTAGGACCGCTGCGAATTTTCATTGAATTTATGGAGAATGTTGTTATAGCAGCTGCTGGATCAGGAATCTTACGTAACACGCTGTCATTAGGGTTTTCAAATCTCAGGCAGCTGAGAATTACAGCAAATCTTACTGATGACATAGCGATACGACAAATAATACGACCTGTCCCATCAGTACAAAAGAGAGAACGTTTGTCTTCGTTATTCGATTTGAATACATAATCGTAGATTAGAAGGGCGATGAAACTCCTTGTTTTACACATTGTAAAAGGTCTAACTTCTGTTCTCTCCACATTCATGTATTTTCCCCGATTTTTTTCAAATTTTTCATTTGTCCATGTGCGTATTTCGTTTACCATAACTGAAAATATAGCTCTAAGCTGTGATTGTCTTCTGAGACTGTGTCGAAGTGCTGGTATCTTCAATATATTATGAGTTGAATTTCTGACATTCCTGTTTGGTTCTACTGTCGGCCATTTAAACTTATTTCTGCCATAGATGTATTTCGTAGCACGTTCCTCATCATCTTCTCTTTCTGATTCTCCTTCAGCCCTTTCCTCGCCATTTTCACTGTCTCCAGACACACTGGTTTCCGAATCATGTTTTCTTTGTATAAAATCACCCTCCTCCACGTCAGAAAAATTAGAGTTGCATATGTCACTCCCCACTTCACCTATAATTCTTGAAAGCTTTTCTTCAAAATATGGATCGTCTGTTCTTACATACAGTGGACCAGGGTTGCTTGAAATGGTCCAGTTGCTGTCACCAAGAGATACAAAGAACAAAACAAACAAACTCAACGAACAAGAAAAATATTCAGTAAGACACTGACTTACACCAACACAGCCATGCGTCCCCTGGACGTCGTTTCAACGAAACAGAGCACTTCTAACAATGACTGCTTGTGCAACAGGAAGCAGACTGAGAATGTGGAAACTAATCGGCAGCTTAGCTCTCCAAGATCATTAGCATACCCAGAAACAGGATTGTGGAAAGCAGTGTGACAACACGGTCCTAGGAACCATACAACTGTAGTTAAGGGATAAATACCTTACGTGCTTCCTCTCCTGCAGCTCAGCACAAACTGAGTCTTTTCCTACCAATTCACAAGTGGGGAGAGAGGGTGCAGGGGGTGGCATCATAGGAGTGGCGGTGGAGGGGTTGGGGAGATAAGTTAGCGGACGCAGCGCAAATGCCCTATTTCCCTTCAACATTTAAAATTCCCACCATGATGTCAGTGCCACCTTCTTGGATCTGACATCTTGCATTAATTTGTATAGAATGGATGCTGTGCCAGAAACTGCCTAGCCAATTTACTCAGGTTATGATTATGTGATGTGAGTGGGAGGCTGGATATTAATTCTGATGAGGTTGATTTAATTCTAATTTATTAATTTCAGGTCCGGACAGGAAATGTTGAAGCTCTCTAGGATGACGGGTTAGTGAGTGTTCCCCTGTCTCTCTGTGAGCAGAAAGCATCTTGAGCAGGCTTGCTGCAGTGGAAACGGCATGGCGGAAACTTCAGGGTACTGCGCCTGGATACCTGAAACTACGATGGCTATTCGGAAACTGAGGAACGATCGGTCGCGAAATGGAAACCACTGTAAAAATCCGACGAGGCTTTTCACAGATATTTTGGGCAGTGTCTCTAATATGCCCGTCGATCGCATCAAGACGCTCTTTTCAGTCTGTGAGCGCTCTGTGAGAGAGTAAAGATGCCTAGAACAACAATGTCTCCCACCAAGAAGGAGGGCTCGCTGAGAGGCTTCGCCTTAGTGAATGCAGCCCACCTAACACAACTGCCACGCACTTCCTTCTTCATGGCAATTCTCAGCCGCACTCTGCAGGAGCAGTGAAGACGCTCCTGCAGCCTTTTCAATGGGAAGTGTTCGATCACCCACAACACAGCCCTAATTGGCTCGTCCTGAGTATCATCTCTGTTCACATGAAACGCTAGATACGAAGACAACACTTGGGCGCAGGCTACGCCCTATAGACCAGGGTATAGAATTATGAGAAAGCACAGGCGGCTGCCTTCTATGACGATGGTATTGGAAATTTGGTATAACGTTCCGACAAATATCTAAGTCGGAGATGTGACTATGTAGAGAAGTACTTGGAAGGTGTAGTTAAATGTGCAAAGAACACTGTGGTTTCCATTTCATAACCGATCGTTCCTTACTTTCCGAACAATCCTCGTTTCACCATAAATCACCACCAAAGTCTTGGCAATACCTTAGACCATGCCCTGATACACATCGTAACAATAGGAACACCACAAATGGCAGTTTTGTAAGCTTATTAAGATCAACAAAATCCTTGCCTGACGCAAAACGATTGGCTCCTATACCTAATTAGACTGTGCAACCCGCTTAAAACCAAAAATCAAAAATTCTTAAACGTGCAAAAACGTTAAAAGTGTTCCCTCCAAGATCTGAAATGCAACAGGCGCATCACAAAAAAATGGTTCAAAAGGCTCTGAGCACTATGGGACTTAACATCTATGGTCATCAGTCCCCTAGAACTTAGAACTACTTAAACCTAACTAACCTAAGGACAGCACACAACACCCAGCCATCACGAGGCAGAGAAAATCCCTGACCCCGCCGGGAATCGAACCCGGGAACCCGGGCGTGGGAAGCGAGAACGCTACCGCACGACCACGAGATGCGGGCGCGCATGACAAGAAAAGCTTAATAAAACTAGTCAGCCTAATTAAAGCTGCAAAAACAACTTCGTCAACGAATTATAGAGGAATAACCTAGCTAGTATATAATAATTTGTAAAATATCCAAGGCAGCGACTGCAAATTTTATTAAGTCGTAAATAAAACGCCGAGAAGGCAGTAAGATAGGGTAGCCTAAGTCCATAAACAGACCACAACAAACATCAGAAAAGTAATGTATTTGTTTTAAAGTAACGCCATTAAACCTAGACTGCAAAGAACATCACCACTTACCACAGCGCTAGCGCAATTCTGTGTTACTACTAGTGTAGCTACTTACAGTAAGAGGAAGGCTTGCCGCCCTATTGCTTCGTAATAAGATTCGCTGTGTACAACTTCCGTTAATTGTTGCGTGCTTTCGAATAATCGGAACAAGTGTGTGTTGCGGGCTGAACACTTCGAAGGCGACCATACCCAAAATAATAATTAAGGTCAATCTACGACTTGACTTAAATATCTAACTACAGTGATGCACCACTACTAAGTTAGGCAAGAGTTAGTAAAACTACTTTTGCTAAAGTACCACAAAAAATATACGCAACATAAGACGTTATAGGTGTAGGACATTAGAGTTTGAAACCAAGGAAACAAGTCAGACGCCGCTCAATAACGACCAAACCCAGCTCTTTTCAAAACACGATACCATTTCCCGAATCGTCTGTCCATCCGACTACGCAATTCAGACTCACAGCAAACCTTCCACATCACAGAAGTTCGCAGATTCGCAATCCAAGAGAAATCAGGTGGTTAAGCTTCGTCAGACTTATTCAGATAATTAGTTACATAACAATCATATGGAGGCCGTCAAAGCGCCACATCTTTTTACAGCAGGTAATACGCGTTCACAAAGCCGTAACATTCGGCTCCACCGAGCGAGGTGGCGCAGTGGACAGCACACACGACTCACATTCAGGAGGACGACGGTTCAAACCCGCGTCCGGTCATCCTGATTTAGGTATTCCGTGCTTTCCCCTGATCGCTTCAGGCAAATGCCGGGCTGGTTCCTTTGAAAGGGCACGTGCGGTTCCATTCTCAATCCTTACCTAATCGGAGCTTCTGCTGCGTCTCTAATCACCCTGTTGTCGACGGGAAGTTAAGCAGTAATCTTCTCCTCCTCCTCCACTCGGCCCCATAGATCAACTACGTTAATAACACGTTAATCCACACACTCACAAGCAGAATCAATTAAACACCAACTAACCTCATTATTACTTATTATATACTTCTCAGCGTTGTGCACCATGTACGAAGAACAACGCAGTGGATTGGATAAAAGGCATATCGATCTCTTTCTTCTTTCTCCGGCATATCGTCAATACCAGGCTAACTTTTTGGGTAGTGCTTTCTTGGACCCCTCACAGCCGGGGTGTCCCAGGTATGACAAGGTGATTTCACTGTGATTAGGTGCAGTGCACCGGTAATGCTGCATATTATTTGAAAAGACGTGTCCAGAATATATCTGATTGATTTGGGATTCTGTGTGCACTAACCCACAACATGGCGGCGCGTGTATGCCATGTTGTTTGTTTCACCGGGAGAGCGTTTTTTACCTCCATTAATGTTTCGTTTGTTATTGATGCTAATTGCTCATCATAATTTTTCGCCTGGAGGGCATTATCTTTGAATATAATTGTTATTTATGTTGGTGATGATCACACATAATGTATGAGCCTTTTGTACGCTCTCCGCTGTACATTCTTTTTTGTAAACATAAGAATTAAAAATAATTCCTAAGGGTATTTTTGTGCCGTCGTTAGAACTACAAGAAAATACATGTTTTTCTCATGTAACGATTGAACAAAGATATCCCCAGGAAGGATAAAGCAACTATCAACAGTATGGCAACACAAATGAAAAAAAAAACGTTATTGCGAAAAAAGCGTTCAAGGCGACCGCTTAAGGAAAATACCGAATAGGCGCTTAGTTTCATCAGAAAATAACCACTGCTTAAATTTTGAATAAAAATCATCAGCAACTGGCAGCCGAAGACTCCCAGCGTAACAAGTCACCCTCATTCTGCCAACAGCCTCGTCAAAGGGAGCAGAGGAGCGGACAAAGGTTCAGAGCACCCTCTTACCCTTGTAATGGAAAACTGCCCCAAAAGCTGGAAGAACCAGCAACGACCAACGGCATGAGGATGCAGAAGGCAATGGAAACCACCACATTAAAGACGCATAATATGACCCGTAACTGAAAAAGTGTCGTGATGATCTCTCCATTGGCAAATATTCCACACTAGTCTTCCATTTGTTTGATAGAAGAAGGAACAGCAGTCGATATAGAACAGATATAGGATCTAGTGTTAGAATCAGAATTTAAAAGAGCTTTGGGAGACTTACAATAAAATAAGACAGGAGTGACCATTCGAATTTCTAAAATCATTGAGGAGAATGGTAATAAAATGACTATTCACGTTGATGTGTAGAATCTATGAGACTGGCGATATACCATCAGACCTTCGGAAAAAAATCATTCACCCAATTCAGAAGATTTCAAGGGACTGGTTTTAGGGTTACTTTTTACAAAAGATGAACTGTTGATACGTGGATTGTGTATTTTGACCGACTGTTTGATCTCAGGGAGTGTTCCCTGTGTGCCTTAAGTATTGTGAGATCTTACTGGCAATTACATTTTGGTAACGGCACCGCAGACGAGGTTTGGTATTAACTACGAGCTGCGTAAGGCTACTCGAGTTCTGTTCTCTCGCGCCAGAGCCCAAGTTTTGCAACAGTTTGACCGCCTTACGTGGATTTATACAAAGTAGTTAAAAGATGCTTTAAGGTTTTAAGTGAACTATTTCATTGTGTTGCCTTGTTGGATTGGCATCGCTTATGTCTCCATTAAGAATTAATAACGGTTTCTGACCAGTAGTGCAATTCTTAGCTGTTAAAATTGGGAAACAAACTGCTCCGTACCCAGGCTCAAGATAATATTAATGTCGTGATATTGGGCGTATGTGGAACCGTTCTTTAAGCCCGCCTTTGTGTCATGAGTTATTACATTATGAAATTATCACTATTCTGTTTGGCCTTTATTACGTATTAGTGTTATGTTAATTCTGTCATTGCGCGGTCCTGTAACGTTTAGAGTCATAGCCTTGTCGTTGTAAATACCTGCGACACATTATTTAGGAAGGAAATATTTGTTTTCTTCCGGTCTTCCGGTTTTCTTAGAAAACTTGTCGAATTTTGGGTTTTCATTTCTTACTGTCAGAGCTATTTGGACCTCAGGACGTGTCTCGCACGCAGTGACTTTAAACGTTCATGTATGTGATCCGTTGGTACTTACGTTCTAGAGCGGGGGAGCCTGGATATTGGGGATGACTGTTTGTAAGACATCCCGAAAGTTTTGGGTGACGTGGGGGCATGTTATTAGCCATTTAGTAAATAACTCACAAACAGAGTTTTCTTTTGTACATATTTTTCTTGTTTTTGCTATGTTCTTTGCTAAGTTCGATAACTTCTTTTGAATACTAACGTTTTCAGTGATTTCCTGAAGGAAATGTCAATAACACTAGCTGCTCACTCAAATTTTAACACTTTGAATAATTTTCCTTTAATAATTGTGTTAGACCAAAGCACTGGATTTGTGATCGGATGTGAAACACACTTCCATCCTTCCATATTTGAGATCCGTATTGTGTCAATCATTATAATCATTGTGGAGTAAAGCCTAGTGTTTTAACTGACTTGATTGATGTATGTTAAATAAATGTACCGTAAAACATTTTAGCGCCACGAATGATGTTCAGCATCTCTTTGGTACACTCCTTTCGATCCCAAAGCAACCAGGCACGGCAAACGGTGTATCAAAGAGGTTCCTCACAGAATCGGCGAGGAAAGGAATATGTGGAAAACACTGACGAGAAGAAGGGACAGAATGACAGGCAACCTTTAAAGACATCAGAGAATAATTTCCATGGTACTGGAGGGAGTTGTAGTGGGGTAAAAACTGTAGAGGAAGACAGAAGTTAGATTACGTCCTGCAAATAGTTGAGAACGTAGGTTGCAAGTGCGAGAAGAGGGGTTGCCACGAAAGAGGGATTCATGGCGGGCCGCATGAAATCAGTTAGAGACTAATCACTCAAAGATAAAAAAATCTGAAATGGAACACATGGTTTGTGCGGCACAGCGATTTATTTGGACTGTATAGTAAACTTCCCATCGCCCTCTCTAATGTTGCATCTGTGACACTTGGTCGACCGACCGGTTTTTTTCTGTTTATAGAGACAACAAATGTTCCTAAAATGTCAAATACCAACGTTTACATGGTGGGTCTTTTCCATAATTTTGTTTCTGAATGCATGCTGCACTGACATAACTCTTTTCTCGCTTTGATTTATGTTGAGTAAATGCATTGTAAAACTTTTTGGCGTCTCGAATGATTTTCAGTACCTCTTTGGTACACTCCTTTCGATCCCAAGGCAACCAGGCACGGAAGAGGACATTGCACTCGTAACGCCATCTGGTAGGCCAACTCGGTTAGCTTACGGCTCTACTCACGTATAAATCATATTTATACATGTAAGATCTGGAAAAATACAGAACTCTGAAAACAAATGAATCATAGTAGCCCTGAATTAGAGTTGAACAGGAAATTTTTGGTACATAACAATCAGTCACTGCTGAAAAACTCGTACGTTTCATTTTGATAGGCTCAGTGCTGAAAACAGGTACCTCGGATTACCTCTCGTTCAGTGTCATGGAAGAGACATTGGCCACCCGCTCACGTCGCTTTCACGAGGCAATCTGTTGGCGCACTACGTGTCAGGCATACTCGTCCACGAGTATGCGTACGCGCCAAGCCTCGTCCTTCTAATTAGTGACGCACTGCATTCATAACAATATCATTCGCTATTTTGGTCTTATAGTTTTCACCTTTTGATACGAGACGGGCGTTGTTTTGAACACAGAACTGAAACAGTTTTTGCGGGATTTTGCAGATTTTGCAACTAAATATCCGAATATCAACAAGTTTTATATCTGGCTGATGTGTCTTGATGTTGTCTAGGGCAGTTAAATGATGTAATGAAACAGTCTCCTACTGCTTGCATTTTGTACTTACCGCAGCTTCCCGAGAAATATGTAACACCTAAAGAACTAGATGATTTGCTTTACGTATTCTTTGTGTATTGCTACAATGGTTTTCCTGCATTGATTTTAAAATCAGCAGTCTTAGAATCTTTAGGACATATTCCATTAACTTGCCCTTTCTTGTGGTTAAGGCTCTTTTTAGACTTATTTATTTATCTGATCATTCTTACATCTCTTCGTTTTGTAACTGATGTATCCAATTTATTGTAATATTCTTTGCACTTCAGGTACTTTCAGTTCCTTCTTCCAGTTTTATGCTCCAGATGTAGGCGTCTTTCTCCTTTCTCTGGACGTTCTATTTTGACACCAACAGAGTCCTTTCGTTGAAGCAATCTAGTTTTGGTTGCTTAATTCTAGTTCTAGAGTCTTGCTTACTTCTTCCTTAAGTTTTAATCTTGCGCCCTAGATACATAAAAGTATTCTTTTATTTATTCTTTTGTATCTTTCCCAGTCTGAATTCTCTAATCCCACTTCCGCCACTCTTATGAAGATGATATCTGTTCTTACCGACATGACCGAAAGAACAGGTCTGTTCTTGCGGACATCTCCAAAACAACATATACCATTGGAGATCTTGCAGGTCTCGAAGAATGAAATTACAATGAATTCCAGACCATTAGCTGCTTACAGGCATTGATAAATATCAACGAGGACAGCTGAAAATGTATGCCCCGGCCCTCTCTATCTCTCCCTTTTTATTTTTTTAAGGTAGGCAGGAGAAACAGAAACCTTTATTATTCACAAAACCATAGTACGTCCTTATCCATTATAACTTTCCTGGAAGGAACCTGACTGCCATCCTATCGTGCAGCATGAAATAACAACAACTCCGACAACCTTTTAAAACAAGTATTTATAGATATTAAAACAAAATTCGAAGAAACATTTCATTGCTAACTGTGCAAGTGTTAGTTGTTCCTGGGTCACATACTCGCGTAGTTTTCCTTAGCTGATCACGTACTTTGTCGGTTTCACGACAGCACCGCCGCTCATCTTTGCACACCCGGCACACCCCAGGTATATGGCGGGTATGCAAAAACTGTTCCTAGGGAATTGTGCTATCGCACCCGTAATAGTTTTGTGTGTCCATCTTGCAAGTATTGCCAGTAATACAGTACGTTCAGTGCCGTCAGACGTGTGTGTCTATAGAGGATGGACCATTGATAGTGACCGGGCCAAATATCACACTAAATAAGCATCAAACGAAAAAACTACAAAGAACGAAACTCATCTAGCTTGAAGGGAGAAACCAGATGGCGCTATGGTTAGCCCGCTAGATGGCGCTGCCATAGGTCAAACGAATATTAACTGCGTTTTTTTAAATAGGAACCCCCATTTTTTATTACATATTCGTTTGGTACATAAAGAATTATGACTGTTTTAGTTGGACCACTTTTTTCGCTTTGTGATAGATGGCGCTGTAATAGCCACGTGGTATCACGTAACATTCCGCCAGTGTGGACGGTATTTGCTTCGTGATACATTACCCGTGTTAAAATGGACCTTTTACCAATTGCGGAAAAGGTCGGTATCGTGTTGATGTATGGCTTTTGTGATCAAAATGCCCAAAGGCGTGTGCTATGTATGTTGCTCGGTATCCTGGACGACATCATCCAAGTGTCCGGACCGTTCGCCGGATAGTTACGTTATTTAAGGAAACAGGAAGTGTTCAGCCACATGTGAAACGTCAACCATGACCTGCAACAAATGATGATGCCCAAGTAGGTGTTCTAGCTGCTGTTGCGGCTAATCTGCACATCAATAGCAGACAAATTGCACGAGAATCGGAAATCTCAAAAACGGCGGAGTTGGGAATGCTACATCAACATCGATTGCACCCGTACCATATTTCCATGCACCAGGAATTGCATGGCGACGACTTTTAACGTCGTGTATAGTTCTGCCACTGGACAAAAGAGAAATTACGGGACGATGACAGATTTTTTGCACGCGTTCTATTTAGCGACGAAGCGTCATTCACCAACAGCCGTAACGTAAACCGGTATAATATGCACTATTGGGCAACGAAAAATCCACGATGGCTGCGACAAGTGGAACATCAGCGACCTTGGCGGGTTAATGTATGGTGCGGCATTATGGGAGGAAGGATAATTGGCCCCCATTTTATCGATGGCAATTTAAATGGTGCACTGTATGCTGATTTCCTACGTAATGTTCTACCGATGTTACTACAAGATGTTTCAAGGCATGACAAAATGGCGATGTGCCTCCAACATGATGGATGTCCGGCACATAGCTCGCGTGTGGTTGAAGAGGTATTAAATAGCATATTTCATGACAGGTGGATTGATCGTCGAAGCACCATACAATGCCCCGAACGTTCACCGGATCTGACGTCCCCGGATTTCTTTCTGTGGGGAAAGTTGAAGGATATTTGTTATCGTGATCCACCGACAACGCCTGACAATATGCGTCAGCGCATTATCAATGCATGTGCGAACATTACGGAAGGCGAACTACTCGCTGTTGAGAGGAATGTCGTTACACGTATTGCCAAATGCATTGAGGCTGACGGAGATCATTTTGAGCATTTATTGTATTAATGTAGTGTTTACAGGTAATCGCGCTGTAACAGCATGTCTCAGAAATGATAAGTTCACAAAGGTACATGTATCACGTTAGAACAACCGAAATAAAATGTTCAAACGCATCTACGTTCTGTATTTTAATTTAAAAACCTACCTGTTACCAACTGTTCGTCTAAAATTGTCAGCCATATGTTTGACTATTAGAGCGCCACATACCACAAAGCGAAAAAGGTGGTCCAACTAAAAAATTCATATTTCTTTACGTACTACACCAATATGTAATAAAAAATGGGGTTTCCTATTTAAAGGAACGCAGTGATATGCGTTTGACCTATGGCAGCGCCATCTAGCGGACCAACCTTAGCGCCATCTGCTTTCCCCCTTCAAGCTAGACAAGTTTCGTTCGTTGTAGTTTTTTCGTTTGACGCTTATTGCGTGAGATATTTGGCCCGGTCACGATCAATGGACCACCCTGTATATGTAATGGACCGTCATAGCTGTGATCCACGCCACTGCGTTCTTCTTACGACGCGGAAAATACTTTTCCTCTGGCAAAAATACTATGTCGTAAGATATTGCTGTATTCATAGTGCGCCGCATGAACGCTAGTATCTTACTTGCTAGAGTCCAGACAGCCAATGCCTCCCCACAGACCAACCGGTGGTCGTTCGTAACCAGCATGCTGCATTGCTGACACACGGGCGAATCGGTCAAATGTATTACGTACTTTTTGTCATTCGTTGGGGATTTCCGGTTCGCTACAATGTACCATATTGACCTGACTGTTGTAGGTAGGTGGGGGTGGTGTACCGAGCGCCACATCAAGTGCCAATTACCGGCTGGATGTTTCCGTTCCACCCTGTCCTGAGCGATCTGTCGAAGAAGCAGATCGTACACGTCCTTTGATGTCGACTGTCGAGACATTGGTAAACTCTCTCAAATGTAACTGTTCAACGATGAACGTGCACACATATGTGAACGGGGGCAATACATGGCCGACACTGACAGGGAGAAAATGCGATGTTGGCACTAGTTCTTCTATGATCGTCCCCGTAAGCGAGTGATTCCTGTTGAGCCACCGTTTTAGCATAGTATTATTATGCATGGGACGCGCCTTCTCGTGCACGTTCACCAAACCAACTCCCCCTTCTCGCGCTGGGAGTGTCAGTGTGTTGTACTCTACCTTAAAGAGCTATCCTAGGCTTACCTAGTACCCAAAAGCCACCTGAATACTCATAGCCATCGTACGCGTCAAGGGGAGAAGGTGTGTCAGGTGGCACATCATGGGAGTTAAGATAAAAGTTGACGAGCCACACTCGCTGCAGCATATCCATCGGCCATAGGGCGTTTAGTCGTACTGACGTGCGGACTCTGAGCAACAGCCGTCGGTAGTTGTCTACAGCCGTTCCCACCGTCTCCTTATGAAAGATGATACCCAAACATCGGATGGTTTGCAACACAGGTAAGTGTCCTTCCGTTCCTGGTTTTAGTCCACACCCGACACGCAAGAATTGTGATTTTCGGAAGCTGACCTCGCTGCCAGCTGCCATCCCATACATCTGCAGCCAATCCAGTGCTGATCGAGTCTCCCCCTCATTCCGGACGAGGAACACAATGTCATCCATGTATGCTCTATATCTGAATGATAGATGCCGCAGGAGATCCCGGTAAGACGGCGGTGAAGGGCTACGAGGCACGATTCTAAGGCGATCGATTATAGGAGGATCGACAAAGGGCAACCCTGTCTGACTGATCTTAAGATCTTAAAATACTCTGTTCTCCCTCCGTTGATTACCATCGCTTATCTGGCACCTGCAAAAGCAGAATCACTGCAGTGGTCAATAATGACGAGATACCCATCCTATTTGTCACCGCCGTGAGGTACACATGATCCACGCGATCAAAAGCGTAATTGAAATGTACAGCAACCAGAGCCCCCCAGAGGCGCCATGCATCCGTGAGGGCGACGACGTCACGATAGTCTCCCAAGGCTGTGTGGATATTACTGATGCCGCCAAGACAAGTCTGATCGGCATGTATTCGACCCGCCAGCGACGTTTTGATACGGCTGCCCAGTATGTGCATTAAGATCTTGTAGTTAATATCAAGGAGGGTGAAGGGGCGATGATCACAAGGCCGTTTGTCACCATGGGACTTGGGTATTGGGATCATGAGCCCTTCTGTGAATTTAATGTTAGACAGTACTTCTTGCCGCAGAAGCTCATTAAACATGCATAACCACATCGGTGTCATAATGGTCACAAACGCGCGGTAAAATTCCAATAGGAATCTGTCTGAACCTGTGCACTTGTTGGAGGTACCTTGTGTAATCGCTTCCTCCAGCTCCTCAGACGTAATTTCAGATAACATGTCCGCTTCCGCATTCACACACGTTGCGTCTGGGATCTCCAGGACATTCTCCAGCTCATTCTGGCCCTCCCCGTCGCTCGCAAAGAATCTGCTAAAATGATCCATGAACGCCTGTGCTATTCTTCTTTGTTTTGAAAAGTGACGGCCATCGCCGAGATCGATCTCATGAAATAACGTCCTTCGTCTTCTTCTTTCCTTCATCTCGTAATGCATCGAGGGAACCTCATTGGGCAGGTAATCTTGTGACCTCGCGTCATCGTACCCGCCATCCTTAGCGACGCAAGTTAAACCAGCTTTGACTTGACTCGGTGGACGACCACCTGGCGTAGAAGGTTGAGTGAACAGTTCCCGGAGGGCCGTAAAGTACAAGTCAGTGGTCTTGCGCTGCCATTGAGAAACCTCCTTCCCATAGCCTATTAACATCCTCCGAAAAGCTCGCTTCGCTCACTTATTCCACCACTACAGTACAGAACCGTAAGAATTTCGTCTACAGAAGCAGCCATGCTATGCATCCTCCATCATGCGCCGGCATTCTGCATCAAACAAGTGGGAGACGTTCATCTTTCAATTACTCCTCCGCCTCCATACCTGCTGTCTATCAAGGTTAAGCGTACAAATATATGCCTTATTACAATGAAATGAACACCCTTAGCTGCTTACAGGCGTTGACGTACGTTAACGGGGACAGATGAAAATGTGTGCCCCGACCGGGACTTGAACCCGGGATCTACTACTTACATGGCAGATGCTCTATCCATCTGAGCCACCGAGGACATAGAGGGTAGTGCGACTGCAGGGATTTATCTCTGGCACGCCTCCCGCGAAACCCACATTCTCAACATATTGTCCCACACTATTGACCATGCAGCTTGTTCGAATGAAATGAACACCCTTAACTATTTACAGGCATTGACATACGGCAACAGGGACAGATGAAAATATGTGCCCCAAGCGGGACTCGAACCTGGGATGTCCTGCTCACATTCCAGACGCTCTATCCATCTGAGCCACCAACTATATATATATATATATATACACACTCGGTGGCTCAGATGGATGTAGCGTCTGCCATATATATATATATATATATATATATATATATATATATATAGTTAAGACTCACCGGCCACTTGACCATTTTCTCCTTCTGTGCGAAAGCACAAAAAGTGCCCAAACTCTTATGGGAATCGGCAATGCACCGCGAGTAATGAGTATAATGGGCGGAGGCACTACGAATGTAGTGTGGGACAATACGTTGAGAATGTAGGTTTCGTGGGAGGTGTGCCAGAGATAAATCCCTGCAGTCGCGCTATCCTCTGTGTACTCGGTGGCTCAGATGGATAGAGCGTCTGCCATGTAAGGTGGAGATCCCAGGTTCGAGTCCCGGTCGGGGCACACATTTTCATCTGTCCCTGTTGACGTATGTCAACGCCTGTAAGCAGCTAAGGGTGTTCATTTCATTGTAATTTCATTCTAACGATCTGCATGGTCACCAATGGTATCTGTTCTTTCAGACATGTCTGAAAGAACAGATACCATCTTAGTATATATATATATATATATATATATATATATATATGCCTTATGGTTTGTAAACGCAGTCGGCCTGATTTCTGCGTCCACCATCGACATCGTTAACGCCCTTGAAACGTAGATCCGATCCAAATGACTCACAGAATGGCTCGTAAAAAATGTATAGCTTGGTTGGTTGCAATACTTCAGGTCCCATGTATTGACTAATTCCATCCCATTGACCAGCTCCTGAAGTTCTTGGCTAGGAGTATGGTTAGGATGGATGTTGGTCCTTTCTGTCAAGCACACAATTAAAATCTTCACTGAGTATGCAAGCATCGTATCGTCCCCGGAACAACGGTGTAACCTCATGGGCGTAAAAGTTGGCTCTGTCCCTTCTCTTATCTGAGCCTGACTGTGCGTATATATTGATCAAACGTGTTCCGCCTATAGTTATGACCGTACCTCTGTTAGAAGGCAAATACTCTACTTCGTCTGCATGGAACCCTTCCTTCAATAGTACCGCAGTGCCAACACCTCTCTCGTCACAAAGGAAACAGTAAATATCGTAACCGTAAAATTCCTGTAATAGCGCTATGTCTAAATCTGCAGCCTTTATCATGACACTGAGCATCTTGGTTTTTACTGGTGTCCCAATGCTATTGATGTTAACAGACCCTATCCGATAAGCTTGTTACGTGGCCATCAAGATAGATAGAGCACCTTACGGTCACTAAGTCTTCTATACACAGGCTGCTTTCTTTCTAACGTCCCCCGCAGTCCCCTCATACTGTTTGCTGTTATTCTGTGCACTCTTCCATTCCTACACCGGGAGAGTGTGTGGTAGCAGTTCCTCTAGCATCATCTGTTCCCAGTGGGGGTGGGTCTTCTGACCAGTCCCCTAGCGTCCCATCATTGTCGTGCGCTGTAGGTGCCATAACTCCCTCAGGCCATGACTCGTTCTATGTATTACTGCAGCACACTGCTACACACTTAACGTGAACACACACGTGCGGCAGGGATGTAAACACCATGCAAACCGCTGCGCTGCTGAAGGCTGACTGAATGAGCCACCAAGGACACACATGCTAGTGTGACGGCAGGGACATATTTCTGGCAAAATATAATAAATAAATTAATTACTACAAGAAAATACTTCAAATGATTTGGTGTCATCTTTCTATGCTTATATTAATATATAATACAGTCACTTTATGGGCAAATATTTTAATCAAGACTGACACTAACATGAATGCCCAGGAATAGAGTAATACAAGGTTACAGTATTTTCAATGAAGTGAAGCTTTTACAACGAACTTTGCTTCAAAAACAACAAGAACAAGACTTCAAATTAACTTCTGACTTATGTTCTTACACTAACATCCTTTGGAAAATTAGTAAAGGCAGATTCTGTTTCTTTTGGCTACAGGTAGCATGTACAAAAACATTGATTTATTTTCATTTTTCATTTTTATTTTATTTTTTTAACGGTAGAGGGTTTGGGCATTTAAACATTGAAACCTACAATTATGGATAAAGGGATTTAAGGCGAAAGGTTAGAGCCAATGTACCATCACGATTCATTTCCTGTTATTATCTTATTAACATAAATACCTCTGAAACCGGTAGGCTTTTAGCAATCACAATTTCAGTTAATCACAATATAGATTGAGTAAGATATTACATCTCAATAATAGGGCAATAAAATAGGTAGGCCTTGATTAAGAAGACTTTCAGCTAATCCAAATTATGAAACACCTCTTAAATTAATTAAAAGGCAACAGGCGAGCCTTCAGTAATATCAGCTTCAGTTAAGCAAAATTACCAAATGGAAAACAGGCAGGCCTCCAATGGTGACAGCTTCAGTTAAGTAGAATTGCCAAAAAGGAAACAGGCAAGCCTTCAATAATAAGAGCTTCTGTTAAGTAATTTTAGCAAATAGAAAAGGCAGCTTCAGATAAGTAAAAACCAAACAGCAAACTGGCAAGCCTTCGCTAATAACAGCTTAGACCTCAAAATCTAAAATTTAACTGGAGTTAACGAATCAAAGCTGACGCTTGCCAGTTCCAAAGGGGGCCCAGAATACAGCCTAGCGAAACTGGCTTCAACTCTCTCATTGCTGTGCCAGGTCCCAGAGCTTGCTGGCCAGGCTATGCATGAAGATGGGACTCAAAGTAAACCACAGATTCAAATCGGCCCACAAATATGCCCAGCAACCACTCGCTGGACTCCGTGCCCAAGACGCTTGCGCAAGTGCTCGCCTTATCCTCCAGGCAGGCATATCACACTGTCCTCCTCGCTCCATTACACTCCCCAACTCACCACGCCACAACATGCCCCGTCGCCATCAACAATCTAGAGCAAAGATCTTAGTATCCTCAAACCAGAGGGACATCACATGGGAGATCGAGCTACTGGCGCCAGGAATTCGAAAGGTGATGCCAGCAACTCCGCCACGGCTCAGACATACAGTGCAGGATTTATTCTGTGGTATGATGTTTATGTCGACATTAAAGAAGGTAGGATGTAAAGAGTGGGACAGAAGAGGGCATTGGAGGAGGGATGGCGGGGGTATTGGGGTGTTGGGTGGGGGGCATGGTAGGTTGACTGATTACCTGTTTTGAAACAGTAAGCCTTCGAAAGTCTGAAGGAAAAATTTTCTTCTCAGTTCCGTTTGGTCATTGAGTAGGTGGTAAGGTGCTGAATTTGTGTTGGTAAAAATTTCTATTTCTTCAAAAATGCTTTTGTTGGCGAGATTAAGTATTTGGAGGTTCTGTTCTACACTGAAGCGCCAAAGAAACTGGTATGAGCGTGCGTATTCATATACGGAGATATATAAAAAAGGCAGAATACAGCGCTGCGGTCAGCAGCGCCTAGATAAGACAGTTTGCGCAGTTGTTAGATTGGCTACTGCTGCTACAATGGCAGATTATCAAGAATTAAGTGAGTTTGAACGTGGTGATATAGTCGGTGCATGATCGCTGGGACACAGCATCTCCGAGATAGCGATGAAATGGGGATTTTCCCTTACGACCGTTTCACGAGCGTACCGTGAATATCAGGAATTCGGTAAAACATCAAATCTCCGACATCACAGCGGCTGCAAAAAGATCCTGAGAGAACGTGACAAATGACAACGGAAGAGAGTAGTTCAAAATGATATAAGTGAAGGTCTTCCGCAAATTTCTGCAGATTCCAATGATGGGCCATAAATATGTGTCAGCTTGCGCACCGTTCAATGAATCATCATCGATATGTGTTTCCGGAGCCGAAGGGTCACTCGAGTACCCTTGATGACTGCACGACCTAAAGTTTTACGTCTAACCTCGGCCCGTCGACAAGGATATTAGACTGTTGATGACTGGAAACATGTTGCCTGATCCGACGACTCTCGTTTTCAAATTGTATCAAGCGGATGGAGGTGTATGGGTATGGAGACAACCTCATGAATCCATGGGTCCTGGATGTCAGCAGGGGTCTGTTCAAGCTAGTGGAGGTTCTGTAATGGTGTAGGGTGCGTGCAGTTGGAGTGATATGGGACCCCTGATATGTCTAGATACGACTCTGACAGTTGACACTTAATGTAAGATGTGGTGGTCGTGCCCTCCCCAGGATTCTTCCATCAGACTTCGTTTGGCGCGACTGCACACTTGCCTGACAGATTGCCCTCCACGATCTACTTTGTGGCGCCTGTAGTTGACAATCCTCACGCTCTATTTATATTATAGAAGAATTTTATAATGGAGAATAATCGGCAACACTTCACGCAGTAACTCTTGGGTTGTTTCCCTTTGATGTATTCCATTTTATTTAATATTCCCTTATCCAGACACACATATCCTTCAGTAAGGACCCTCGCTTTTTCTATTCCATCACACGCCTTCCCCCTATGCAATACAAGGATTATTACTAGAATATTACATCTACTAATCTACTAATATCTTTACAATAACTACTGATAAGGCTACTAACATGTGGTGATGTTTCTGGATTTAATCACGGCAATTATCCTTAATCCTTCAATTTGGATCACTTGAAACTTTCACGCAGTTACTCTGCTCACTTTTCTTCACCCACAGCGTAGCATCTGGAACTTGCAAGTACTGTACCTTATAGTGTCCTCTGACCCCCGCAGCTCGCTGACATCTATTGTTTCAATTCTGAGTAACTATCACCAGCGAAATTCTCTGCTTCAGTGCGACTGCCAATGCTCCTGTCGACCTCTTGTGTACTCCATGACTTGTACCCAAGCCATGTACCAGGTGGTGAAGGACTCAGGTTAACACTCAAATAACATTCAATAGGACCACTATTTGGGGTAAACACTTATTTAATATTCTTTCACTCGTAGCGCAATATATATATATATATATATATATATATATATACTTCTTTTACACTGGAAAAACAAATACTTTTTTGTTTGGTTTTGGTCTTTGCTCTACGGCGCGGTTTCGCACTTACAACCGCACACAGTGTTGGGAGCGTCTTATATTCATGAGCTCGGCCCAACACAGCGCACTTGACAACTTTCTTCTTTACCGTTGCCTCTGTATATCCCATAGCGGAGTCCAAAGCCGTGGGTATACCAGGTTGCCATCGTCATTGCCGTATTGCACAATAACGCCCTTTTCAGTGAAATATACTTCTCCTCGTTCTGCAACCTTTTTAGCATGTATATGCCACTGTTCCACTCCACACGACGTCTTTTCGGTACTGTCTGTTATAATAATTAACGAAAGGTAGTGCACTGCGTACTTAGGCCTCGCCAGTTCACGTGCGAAACTTCCGCTGCCGTAAGCCACCACGACTTGACTCTGCTCATTGTACTTTTTCTTGCCTGCCGGCTGCGCTATTCCATCTGCATAACCTTGGGGGGGGGGGGGGGGGGGGGGAAGAAACTCCCTTTGTTATTCTTGTAAAATTACTGGTTCCTTTACTTATAGTCTATATACTTTTACCTATTCTTCTTCCATCAGTACAGCTCAATTATTATTTCTACTCATTTACTTATTATATGTTTTCCTTACACACTATTTACATTTTCAAAGGGGGAGTACTGCCCCCAGGTAAGACTAGCAGTACCGTTTCTTTTTTTAAGGCGCTAGATGCCTCTCGCTGGCTGTCTCCATTCCCTGCTGCCCTCTCTCAACTTTATTTTATGTTAATACTTCCACTTAGCGTCACCTTTTTGCCGCTAGATGGCTCGTGCTGGCTGCCTCCAGCTATCGTATTGTAGCATAACAAAGAATACTGTCGGATCACTTGCATCCATTCATGTCCATTGTGCATTCCAAAGGACTAGGAAAATTCCAGCAGGGCAATGCGATATCCTACACGTCCAAAATTGCTACAGAGTGTCTCCATTAACATTCTTGTAAGCTTCAACACTTCCGCTAGCCACCAGACTCCCAGACATGAACATTATTGTACGTATGTGGGATGACTTGTAACGTGCTGTTCAGAAGAGACCTCCACGTCGTCGTACCTCATGGATTTATGGACAGTCTTGCAGGATTCATGGTGTCAGTTTCCTCCAGCACTAATTCAGACATTAGTCGAGTCCATACCACGTCTTGTTGCTGCACTTCTGTGTGCTCACGGGGGCGCTACACATGTACCAGTTTCTTCAGCTCTTCAGTGAATGTTGTTTGAAGAATGATTGTCTTGGGCAAGATGTGAGGAAAAGGATTTGTTCAGATTGTTAAGATGTAGTGCACCCATGTTCTCTTTAAGGGGAGTTAGAAATGAAAATTTTTTTCACGTTTTCGAAATTTTATCTCATTATAAAGTTTGCAATTTTCCAAACACCAGGTTGAGGAAGTTGAAACGAAGTTTGAGACACAAGAAACGTTCTTATGTTAAAACCATAAGAGGCACGCTGACAGACAAAATGATTGATGAACTACAGCAATATTATCGGATGACCATTAGAAACAATACTGAGGATTTGTTGAAAATGAAGCAAGCAGTACAGGCTACCTTCTTCCTCAAACTGTCAACTGATGAAAAACCAGTACACCACCTTTACCTTCCTGGACCTGATTCATGGTGCAATTACTGCAATTCCCAGTACTCAAACTTCATACAGCCATAAACATTCCATCCCAGCACCAGGAAAGGATATCATAAAACCTATTTACAGGAACCTGGTAAATCCTGAATTACTGAAGAAGTGTCTGCATGGTCAGACTCAAAATCCCAATGAGTCGTTCAGTAATCTTATAAGGACTCGCTTAACAATAAATCTTTTGTTGGAATGAAGACACTAAAGTGGGCGGTCAGTGATGCTGTTATTGCTTTTAATGATGGCAAAATTGCTAGGGTGAAAGTGCTACAGCATATGGGAATTAATCCTGGAGCAAACTGCATCAGAGAACTTGAACAGATGGACAAGGTTCCTATTGATAAAACAGAGTATGCAGCACAGTTGGTCACTAAGGAGTCCAGAAAGAAGAAAAGAAGAAAAAAACTTGGAAAAAGATCAGGAGGATGATATACAGTATGGTGTAGGGTGCTTCTGAGTGAATAAAAAAAAAAATTAAGCATAAATTAAGTGAGTTACAGTCTTTTGAAACTTTAGAAGTCGTTCCTGAAAATTTACATTTTTGTTGCACTTTTCCCTTAATCTCAGAAGCCACTTCGAGTAGAGTATTCAAATTTTCAGGGAGTAATGACAAGCATATCCTGAGTTACTAAACTACAAGAAGAACATAATGTTATGTATACTTAAAATTATTTACGATAATGTAGGAAAGAATTACACAAAATTTTAACTGTGTAGTTAAAAAATTGTATTACCGAAATCAGTGGCTGAAATGCAATTATATATAGTTTAGTAGACTCAGAACATATAGTTTAATGTGCTGTAAAAGTTTGATGTCAGTGGCTACAGTGGTTCCTGAAATACAGGGAAGCCAATACACTAAATATAACATTGTCGGGATGGGCGTTCCAACTCCCCTTAAATTTTGTTTTGTTACTGTTGTATGATTTATTTCGTACTGTGAATGATGTTATTCAGTATTTTATTGTTGGTGTAAAAGCTTATTTTTATGTTGTATGTCTTGAAGGGCATATCAATTTGGTGATAAATCTTCCATAGGAAAGGCAGGCCTATAAATGTGGTCTTCTTGATCGTGGGCAGTTGTTCAGCAATTGTTTGGTTTAATTTTGTTGTATGGATTAATCTATCTATTATAGCAGGATTGTACCTATTTACCTACAGTCCTACCATCTTCCCATTTCCTCGTACTTGTTGACTTTATTATATGTAATATTACTATCATGGCCCGTTCTGACGTAATCATATTCTGTCAGTGACCAAAGGGATGTGATACCTCACAACTAGGGTTGGGATAACATTAAGGGAAAACACACAGAAGGTGGACCCACATGTTTCGTCATTCGTTGTTTCATGGAATACACTTTATTGCTTAACAACAATATTTTAACTACAATTTTAAAGACCTTTTCAGAAGAATAACAACGCTCACAATTATTTTAAAATGTTAAACATTCTCAATTCATTAACAACAAGCTTTAACAATTTATACCATTAAGAGCGGGCTTGAAACCAGGGGTATACAGTTCCCAAGTACAAGAAAGAAGTCACACCAGCTTCGCATGGCCGAAAGCGGGTTCAGTAAACAACTTTATCAGTTAAATGAGCTACAATTACTAACAATTTTCATGCATGGGTAACACGTTACGCAAGTGGACAACGCCTATCCAAAATCCAGAAAGGGTCACGCCACGCTCTTTGAAAGCCCTTAACAATGTGTAAGCCTTAATAACAAATCCCTTAAGCACACAATGCCCCAAAATACAGGCAAAGCTGCGACGACATACGATTTAAATGTGACTCCTAACTGGTACACACCAGTAGAAACGTTAGCAACGACCGTTAATAAATACACAATTGCACAAAATACAAGGTAAGTTGAGAACTATAACAGACAACTATCATGGCCAACAGGGAGCAAATAGGCAAGTTTCACAATAAGTCGAGTTAGCTAATGACGGTGGATGAAAGGAATGGTTCAACAGATTATGTTGTTGTTATTGTGGTCTTCAGTCCTGAGAATGGTTTGATGCAGCTCCCCATGACACCCTATCCTGTGCAAGCTTCTTCATCTCCCAGTACCTACTGCAACCTACATCCTTCTAAATCTGCTTAGTGTATTCATCTCTTGGTCTCCCTCTACGGTTTTTTACCCTCCACGCTGCCCTCCAATACGAAATTGGTGAGCCCTTGATGCCTCAGAACATGTCCTACCAACCGATCCCTTCTTCTAGTCAAGTTGTGCCACAAACTTCTCTTCTCCCCAATCCTATTCAATACTTCCTCATTAGTTATGTGATCTACCTATCTAATCTTCAGCATTCTTCTGTAGCACCACATTTCTGTTGATAAGTAAAAGGCCTAATAAGTGTGCACGGTTTAAAAGAGTAGTTAAAGAGCAGGTGTAGTGAGGGAGAACTTCAGGCTTGCAGAACACGCTTTAAACTTCATGAACTCACTGAATTCACCAAACAGGACAAACTAATTATTTACAGTTAATCGGCAACACTGCGCTGTGCCGAGCGTCAAACGATCAACTTGAGCCATGGAAGTGCCGTCGGAGCAGAAAACAAACACGTCTCTTCTCCAAGTCCAGAGAACAGGAACGCGTCATCCGCTGCCAAAGCTACCCTGCCATCACATAAAGAAGGGAACAGTAATATGTGCAAATAAGGCTACAGACGAGAATGCCTAAGATGTAGGAAATCTGAACTAATCGCGAATGCGACTACACATACAAATTACAGGATTAGCACTTCTTAAAATTACTTGTAAGTTAGAAGACGAAATATCAGACCCTGCTGATACAATGATTAAAACATTCTCATCTTCATAGGGTGCTTTGCCTCTGACGCAGATTATGTTACAAATTTAATTTCGAAGAGTCAATTTATAACAGACAATACTCGTACACTTGCGCAGATTATGGACTGGAAAAACGAATTCGATCAATTATACTTACTGATGATGATGCAGACAATCACTCAGGAGCGTGGCCTTGCTATACCAAATACCTAAAAAATAAGAAAACAACACTTAATTCCATTCGTATTTGAAGGAGCCGTGACTTCTAGGATTCCAAGCGGGGGTTGTAATTGCCTTCAATCCGTACAGGCGGTCTTTGATGTACCGTAAAATTTAAGATGGCAGAGTAGGCTGGCAATTAGTTGACGAGGTCGCGCGCGACGTCGGCTGCTCTTCCCGCAATTCGCCGCTACCAATCCTTAAGCGAGCCGGCAAGGCTTACCTCCGACCGATTTAACCACTCCCGGCTTCTCGAGGCCCGTACCGAACAGCCGGAGGCCTCCAAAAGTGACAATTTGCTAGTCACGTGCCCTCCAGCCAACTGCCAGCACCAGGATCCACCAAACCAACAATGCACGCCTCGACCAAAGACTCTAGCTTCCGACATTATAAGGTCGACATCGGCAATCCAAGTAGGGTGGCGAAAGCGGAGTACCATGCCGCCAAAATTAAAGCCGCCATAGCTCAGGAAGCATTTGTTCATGGTTCCTGTTCCCAATGGGAATTATACAATGACGGGAAAATGTTGCGACAC
Organism: Schistocerca cancellata; assembly: GCF_023864275.1. Taxonomy (NCBI): domain Eukaryota; kingdom Metazoa; phylum Arthropoda; class Insecta; order Orthoptera; family Acrididae; genus Schistocerca; species Schistocerca cancellata. The sequence goes on from NC_064628.1 coordinate 160,544,795, forward strand.
CAAAAAGTAATAAATGTAGAGTAATGAAATTTCGGAAATGCAATTGTGGAGGTAATTTATTTAAGTGGCAAACATTGCAAGATCACAGGTAATGTAAGAGCAAGATTGCAAATGTGGAATGCTGGAACATTATTGTAACATGGAATGTGGGAAAAGCGGACCAGAATAGAAGATTTTTGATGTGGTGCTTCAGAAGACTGTTGAAAATTAGGTAGACTGGTGAGGTATGCTATAAGGTTGTTCTTTGCAGAATATGTGGAAAACAATGACAATAAGAAGGGTCAGGATGGTATGACATCACTTAAGACGTCGCGGAATAACCTTCATGGCAGTAGAGGGAGCAGTAGAGGGTGTGAACTGCAGATGAAGAGAGGGATTGGAATACATCCTGCAAATAACTGAGCACATAGATTACAAGTGCTACTCTGAGACGAACAAGTGACACAGGAGAGGAATTCGCTGCGGGCTGCATCAAACCAGCCAGAACACTTATGACTAAAAAGAGAAGAATCCCCAGAATGTTTGCAGGAAGCATGCAAAAATGCAGGCGTTGTATTGTAAAGCTGTCGGATGTCAGTTTCTGGGCTGCAGATCCATTTCTGTTTCACTTGATGGGTAAGCAAAAGGATAGTTAATGATGTTTGTGGATGACGCTAGAGTTGCATCCGACGATATCCCATATGTGCTAGATTGGAGTTAGATCTGGTGATCGAGCATGCTAATGTAACATGTTGACACTGTCTAAAGCTTGTTGGGTTACAAAAGCGGTATGCGGGCGAGCGGTATGTTGTTGGTAAACACCCTCTGGACTGGCAGCATCACAGGTCAAATCACCAAAATGGCGTACAAATTTGCAGTCAGAGTACGTAGGACAACCACGCGAGTGTTCTCGATGTCAGCACCCCAGACATAATTCCAGATGTAGGTCCAGTGTGTCTAGCACGCAGATACGCTAGTTACAGGCCCTCGTCTGGCCTCCTCTTAACCAACACATGGCCATCACTAGCATCGAGGTAGAATCAGATTTCATCAGAAACCACAACAGACCTCCACCATGTCCTCCATTAAGCTCTCACTTGACTCCACTGAAGTCGCAAATGGCGGTGGTTTGCGGTCAATGGAATGCACGCTACAGGGCATCTGACTCGGAGCTGTCATTGAAGTTACTGATATCTGACAGTTTTTGGTATCACTGTGATGCCACATGCTGATCATATTACTGCCGCAAATGCGGTACGAGGCGCCAGACCCATACGCCCTCTCGGTAGTGCCACGTGACCTTTCGGAGCGCTGTCTCCTTGCGACTGTACTTTCTCGTTACCACCGCCGCCAACAATCACGTACATTGGCTACATTATTACCACGTATTTCCGCAGTATCGCAGTAGGAACACCCATCTTCTCATTGTCCTATTACACGACCTCGTTCAGACTCAGTGAGGTGTTGATAATAACATCTTTGTCTCTCTAAAGGTATTCTTGGTTAACGTCAATTCACCATGTCCAATCTCAAAGACTGTCAGGTCCTTTGTAGCTGAGTGGTCAGCGCCATGGAATGTCATACCTCAGCCGGCACGGTAGCTCAGCGTGTTCGGTCAGAGAGCTGGCTGGCCTCTGTAATAAAAAAACTGAGTGAAATGATCAACAAACGAACTTGACCGGATGGCATGTGACGTCCGCAACGAACAAACACAACGATCAACAACGAACAAAATGGAGGAAAAAAAAGTGGTCAGCGCCATTGAATGTCATACCTAGCGGCCCGGGTTCGATTCCCGGGTGGGTTGGAGATTTTCTCCGCTCAGGGACGGGGGGTTGTGTTTTCCTTATCGTCATCATTTCATCCCCATCGACGCGCAAGTCACCGAAGTGGCGTCAAATCGAAAGACTTGCACTAGGCGAACCGTCTACCCGATGGGACGCCCTAGCCACACGGCATTTCCATATTTATCTCAAATACAACTAACACTCAGAAATGCTATAGCGTTTATTTAAAGCAAACCAAATTTGCATTCTCAAAGCGGAGCTACAAGCGGCACTCTAAAGCAGCTGGCGTGAAATTTGTTTAGACATCATCTTTCAGATGTAGAAACACGCCTATCAACTTTCGTTCATGTAGCACAACTCCTTTTTGGTGTTGGAATTTTTTCCCGTCAGTGCATCTGAAACGTCTTATGAGACGAGCAACTGCTGCTGATCAAATGCTGACCACAGCAGTAATTACTCGTCTAGTTTTAGTTATCACGTAAAGAAAATCCAAGCTTGGACCATCAATAATGATTGTGATGTTAATCTTCTACACAGTTAGCCTTCCACATTACAAAATTTTCAAAATTTTCCCAACAATGGATTCCTTGCCGAAGACTCAGCGGTGCCACTCTGCATTTTGGCAGTTCAGAAAACGTCCCAACGCTAAAATCGCCGCATATCCATTCTGGAAATGTCTGGCGCACATTGATCCCTTCATTCCAGGTAAAAAGAACGTCTTTCAGTATCACGTTCGAAGAATACTAGAGGCGAGGCAAAATCCAGTAAACCAAATGCAGCAGCATCTGTGATTGTTCCTATGTAGAATGACTTGGGGCATTATCGTGGAGGAAGAACACTCCCTTGCTCGGCTTGCAACGACACTTCATGTTGGCAGCTTCCAGTAACCTCGTCAGGAGATTTCGTAGTATCGTTTTACGGACAGTTCTTAAGCAATGTTTCACTGCTGCGATTGGTACACCGTTCGTTGCAGGCACGCTGGACGCTTTGTTAAACCAAACTAATCTGGCAACTTTACGCTTGATATGGTCATGGGCACGTACAAACATGATAGCTTCCTTCTGTCACTTTGTCTCCATATCGACCAACGTTACTGTGATAATTTAAGGCTCACTGAGACATACTTCACTGCCATGACTTACGTCAGCTGTGGAGGATCACATGAGCATTGTTTCACTATTTTAATCTACATCTACTCACAGCTGTGAGTACCGGGCGTGAGTCGTGCTTCGGTAGCTCAGTTGGTAGAGCACTTGCCCGCGAAAGGCAAAGGTCCCACGTTCGAGTCTCGGTCGGGCACACAGGTTTAATCTGCCAGGAAGTTTCATATCAGCGCACACTCCGCTGCAGAGTGAAAATCTCACTCTGGAAACATCCCCCAGGCTGTGGCTAAGCCATGTCTCCGCAGTATCCTTTCTTTCAGGAGTGCTAGTTCTGCAAGGTTCGCAGGAGAGCTTCTGTAAAGTTTGGAAGGTAGGAGACGGATACTGGCAGAAGTAAAGCTGTGAGTACCGGGCGTGAGTCGTGCTTCGGTAGCTCAGATGGTAGAGCACTTGCCCGCGAAAGGCAAAGGTCCCACGTTCGAGTCTCGGTCGGGCACACAGTTTTAATCTGCCAGGAAGTTTCATTTCTTATCTTGTTGTGCTCTCACATGCAGTGAAGGAAAAATTACTACCTATACGCCTCCACACGAGCTCTAATTTCTGTAACCTTTCATTCGTGGTCGTTACGCGAAATGTTTGTTGGTCGCAGTAGAACTGTAATGCAGTCACTTTAAAACGGTTATACTCCAATTTTTTTTAATGTTCCTTGAAAGGTACGTCGCCTGCCCTCCAAGAATTCGAATTTGAGTCCTCAAAGCATCTTTGCAATAGTTGCATGTTGTTCGAACCTACCAGCAACAAATCTAGCAGTCTGTCTCTAAATTGCTTCGATAGCTTTGTTTAATCCGACCTGCGGTGTATCCCAGATTCTCTAGCAGCACTCAAGAAAGGGTTGCACAGGTGTTGTATATCTGGTATCCTTTCCTAAAATACTCCCCATAAACCGAAGTCGATCATTCGCCTTCCCAACTATAATACGTCCTTGTTCCATCTCATATCACTAGATACTTAGTCTATGCAGGTGTGTCAAGCAGCGAGCAACACATTTCACACTAACTAGAGCTTTTGTTGTCCGCCCCCGGTAGCTGAATAGTCAGCGTGACGGATTGTCAATCCTCTGGGCCCGGGTTCGATTCCCGGCTGGGTCGGGGAATTTTCTCCGCCGAGGAACTGGGTGTTGTGCTGTCATCATCATCATCATCATCCTCTCATCCTCATCGACTGCAGGTCGCCGAAATGGCGTCAAATTGAAAGACCGGCACCCGGTGAACGGTCTGCCCGACGGGGGACCCTACACATACTATTAAATTAACTAAGGGCGTTTGTCTTTGTCATTTTCTATTCCCCTACAGTCACTCAACGACGGCATCTTCCCGTACACTACGGCACCTTTAGTAAATAGCTGCAGATTTCTGCGGACCCTCTCATTTATGTGAAGGGGCGGCCAAGGTTTCGGCTCACAGGCTATGCCCAGGCACAAATGCGAAGTGCTCAGCCTCACTGTACATTTCCCCCACCTCCACACAACGCAGCCTTTTCGCGAGGAGGGGTAAGAGGGGAAAACTACGAACGCGCCGCATTTACATGGCAGTGCAGTCGCACTGCATACGACTTAGTTTGATATTTCACATTTCTCAATAACATAGATTACAAACAAAACAAATTTTCAGAATTATTTAATTATTTTGGGAGCACGGAAGACATAATTTTTACCTTGTACAAACTGTTAGCATATAGACAGAAGCAAACAATTTCACAATGAAGTTGCCATGTAATCATCTACATCTACATGAACTCTCTTGCAAATCATATTTAAGTGCCTGGCAGAGGGTTTATCGAACCACCTTCAAAATTCTCTATTATTCCAATCTCATATAGCGCACGGAAAGAACGAACACCTATATCTTTCCGTGAGAGCTCTGATTTCCCTTATTTTATCGCGGTGATCGTTTCTTCCTATGTAGATTGGTGTCAACAAAATATTTTCGCATTCGGAGGAGAAAGTTGGTGATCGGAAATTCGTGAGAAGATTCCGTCGCAACGAAAAACGCCTTTCTTTAAATGATGTCCAGCCCAAATCCTGTATCATTTCAGTGACACTCTCTCCAATATTTCGCGATAATAGAAAACGTGCTGCCCTTCTTTGAACTTTTTCGATGCATTCCGCCACTACTATCTTGAAAGGACCCCACATCGCGCAGCAGTATTCTCAAAGAGGACGGACAAGCGTAGTGTAGGCAGTCTCCTTAGAAGATCTGTCGAATTTTCTAAGTTTCCTGTCAATAAAACGCAGTCTTTGGTTAGCCTTCCCCACAACATTTTGTGTGTTCGTAATTGTATTTAGTTGAATTTACGGCTTTTAGACTTCACTGATTATACGTGTAATCGAAGTTTAACGAATTCCGTTTAGCACCTATGTGGATGACCTCACACTTTTCGTTATTTAGGGTCAAGTGCCAATTTTCGCACCATTCAGACATCTTTGCAAATGGTTCAAACGGCTCTAAGCACTATGGGACTTAACATCTGAGGTCATCAGCCCCCTAGACTTAGAACTACTTAAACCTAAAAACCTAAGGACATCACACACATCCATGCCCAAGGCAGGATTCGAACCTACGGCCGTAGCAGCAGCGTGGTTACAGACTGAAGCGCCTAGAACCGCTAGCCCACAGGGCCGGCGATATCTTTTCTAAATTGTTTTGCAATTTTTTTTGACCTTCCGATGACTTTATTAGTCGATAAACAGCAGCATCATCTGCAAACAGCCAAAGATGGCTGCTCAGATTGTCTCCCAAACCGTTTATATAGATAAGGAATAGCAAGGGGCCTATAACACTACGTTGGCGAACGCCAGAAATCTCTTCTGTTTTACTCGATGACTTTCCGTCAATTACTAGGAACTGTGACCTCTCTGATAGAAAGCCACAGATCCAGTCAAATAACTGAGACGATATTCCGTAAGCACGGAATTTCACTACAAGCCGCTTGTGTGGTACAGTGTCAAAAGCTTTCCGGAAGTCCAGAAATACGGAATCGGTCTGAAACCCCTTGTCAATAGCGCTCAACACTTCATGCGAATAAAGAGCAGTTGTGTTTCACAAGAACGATGTTTTCTAAACCAATGTTGACTGAGTGTCAATAGACAGTTCTCTTCGAGGTAATTTATTATGTTCGAACACAATATACGTTCCAGAATTCTGCTGCATGTCGATGTTAATGATATGGGTCTGCAATTAAGTGCGTTACTCTTACTACCTTTCTTGAATATTGGTGTGGTCTGTGCAACTTTCCAGTCTTTGGGTACGGATCTTTCGTCGTGCGATCGGTTGCATATGATTCTCAAGTATGAAGCTAATGCATCAGCATTCTCTGAAAGGAACCTAATTGGTATACAATCTGGACCAGAATACTTGCTTCACTACTCCGAGGACATTTACTTCTACGTTACTCTTATTGGCAGCTTTTCTTGATTCGAATTATGGAATATTTAATTCGTCGTCTTTTGTGAAGGCATTTCGGATGGCTGTGTTTAATAACTCTGCTTTGGCAGTACTGTCTTCACTGTCTTCGATAGTATCTCCATTGCTATCGTGCAGAGAAAGCATTGATTCTTTCTTGCCGCTAACATACTTCACATAGGTCCAGAATCTCTTTGGATTTTCTGTCAGGTTTCGAGATAAAATTTCATTGTGGAAACTGTTACAAGCATCTCGCATTGAAGTTCGCTTAAATTTCGAGCTTTTGTAAAAGGTCGCCAATCTTGAGGATTTTTAGTCTGCATAATAGTAGTCGAAAGAAGGTCTTTCACACAAATGTGTCAGTCGAAATATTGTGGCACATTTGCAACTTCATTATGGAGGCATGGAAACTCTACCTAAGGAAAGGAATGTAGATGTTCTGGACAGTTTTAACGTAAAAAGATTTGTCATTAAAATTTTAATTTCCTTTCAGGTCAATCAGCTACATTTGCACAATCAGTTACATTCGCCCAGTATCCTCAAAACCTTTATGAAACTATACTTACAACTCTTTCAAGGCCACAATTAATTCTTTAAAACTCGCTTTTTCTTTAAGGCAAGCGATTTTCGGTAACTGGACTGTCTTTGTCAAAATGTGTACCTTCCACGACGTGATTTACTTTACCAATACATCCACATCAAATCAGAAAAAGTTACCTTACAGTGTCTTACTGTGGGTAGTGCGCAGCCACATCCACTTTAAATTCGAAGTCTGCAGTCCATTCCAGATGTTCTATTTTTTGTTCCTGCACTGATTTTTCCTTCATAAATTCGACAATAGAGAGGTACAAATTGAAAGATCATTCTGGGCGTGCCCCATGACTTAACCTACATAATTTGGAATAATATATGAAATCTCCATGCTCTACCTTCAGCTCCATTAAAAGTGTTGCAATTGACAATAAAATAATATGTGCTATCTCAAAAATTTTACTACTCGAACCACCAGTTTCTCTATGTGCTCCACGCTCGCAGATTTCACACAGAGTGCTTCTCGATGTACAGAATAATGAATTACATCTGTCGATCATTCTAATTTTTTGCTCTTCCATTGTAAACTAAATCTTTAAATTGTTTCTGAATGGTGTTGCTGTTTCATGCCACATATGGAGAAGCGTCGCTTAGGCGAAATGAGAACTCTCATCCCTTTCTTCTGTCATTCCCATTCACTGTAAACGATTGTGACGACAGATCGCTAGACAGCCTCCTTTTGCACGAACAGCCACTGGATCTGTGAACATGCTTCTTACCACGAGCAACTAACGAACGGTAAACAGCGATGACACCACGATTCTACCAAACTCAGAGAGTTTTTCCGACCGAAAAATGCCGCACCTCAATGCTAAATGAAATGTCACTGTGTTCCAGGTACTTCCGAGAAGGACCGAGCAATCCCAGTGACAGGTTGGACCTCGCCCGCACGCGGTGTAATGTCAACGCCAATAAGCTGAGGTCTGTTCTTTTAAACATTGTAAAAGGTAGTCATAAGTGATCTAAAGAAAAATATAATGTACAATTTACTAAATGTAATTCTAGTTTATGGACATTTATTTGTAATTAGATAACCAACTATGAATGTTTTAAAGTTTTGTGACCGCAGCAGTCCAGACTGTACTTTGTCTGCCGCTATTACGTTTGCGTATGGAGCGGCTATTTCGAACTGCAGAAATAATCAGCCATTAAATCTTTCGATCGATATTACAATATTTGAACTCGGACGACAAGAACCCGCAGGAATTTCTTATTTTTCTATTTTAACAGTGAAAATAACGTTCAGTAGAACAATCTTAGGCTTTACGTAAATGAAATAATTTTTGTGGCTGGTGCGTAATATAAATTTTTCTCAGAGCGATTTATCAGTGACTAAATATAAATATTAACGACACCAGTGTCATGTGAAGAGGTTGTGGTGTGATATATTAATTATTTGGTGCATACATTTTAATGTCACTTACTGAATTAGTGAAACAGCATTTCAGTATTTATTTGTAGTGATAATGTATGGCAAAATAATTCATTATATTCGGGCTCAGCAGCTCTTAAATAAGAATTATCAGAGATTATTTATTTCTTTCAAATAATATTGTTATTCTTGCTACTACGTTCTCATACGCTTCACAATAACACGCACAGGCCACCACAACAAGTTTAAACAGAACAAAACTCATTACAGCGGCCAGAACAAGCTGCAAGTTTGAAGTGTGGCGCACCTTCACGTGCCCTAATTTCTGTATACAGGAAGCCCGCCCGGATAGCCGCGCGGTCTAACGCAGGGCTTTCCTGAGTGGGAAGGATCGCCTGGTCCCCGGCACGAATTCGCCCGGCGGACTTGTGTCGAGGTCCGGTGAGCCGGCCAGTCTGTGGATGGTTTTTAGGCGGTTTTCCATCTGCCTCAGGGAATGCAGCATGCTGGTTCCCCTTATTCCGCCCCAGCTACACTATGTCGGCGATTTCTGCGCAAACAAATTCTCCATGTACGCGTACACCACCATTACTCTACCATGCAAACATAGGGGTTACACTCGTCTGGTTTGAGACGTTCACAGGGGGGATCCACCGGGGGTCTAACCGCACAATAACCCTGAAAGAGTAGTTCGGTGTAGAAGGGCGGAGGGGTGAATTGGACTACGGTAGTCGTCATGGGGTTGTGGACCACTTCGGATGCGGCGGGGACGGAGCCCCTCCGTCGTTTCTAGGCCCCTGGTTAACATACAGGGTGTTTCAAAAATGACCGGTATATTTGAAACGGCAATAAAAACTAAACGAGCAGCGATAGAAATACACCGTTTGTTGCAATATGCTTGGGACAACAGTACATTTTCAGGCAGACGAACTTTCGAAATTACAGTAGTTACAATTTTCAACAACAGATGGCGCGGCGGTCTGGGAAACTCTATAGTACGATATTTTCCACATATCCACCATGCGTAGCAATAATATGGCGTAGTCTCTGAATGAAATTACCCGAAACCTTTGACAACGTGTCTGGCGGAATGGCTTCACATGCAGATGAGATGTACTGCTTCAGCTGTTCAATTGTTTCTGGATTCTGGCGGTACACCTGGTCTTTCACGTGTCCCCACAGAAAGAAGTCACAGGGGTTCATGTCTGGCGAATAGGGAGGCCAATCCACGCCGCCTCCTGTATGTTTCGGATAGCCCAAAGGAATCACACGATCATCGAAATATTCATTCAGGAAATTAAAGACGTCGGCCGTGCGATGTGGCCGGGCACCATCTTGCATAAACCACGAGGTGTTCGCAGTGTCGTCTAAGGCAGTTTGTACCGCCACAAATTCACGAAGAATGTCCAGATAGCGTGATGCAGTAATCGTTTCGGATCTAAAAAATGGGCCAATGATTCCTTTGGAAGAAATGGCGGCCCAGACCAGTACTTTTTGAGGATGCAGGGACGATGGGACTGCAACATGGGGCTTTTCGGTTCCCCATATGCGCCAGTTCTGTTTATTGACGAAGCCGTCCAGGTAAAAATAAGCTTCGTCAGTAAACCAGATGCTGCCCACATGCATATCGCCGTCATCAATCCTGTGCACTATATCGTTAGCGAATGTCTCTCGTGCAGCAATGGTAGCGGCGCTGAGGGGTTGCCGCGTTTGAATTTTGTATGGATAGAGGTGTAAACTCTGGCGCATGAGACGATACATGGACGTTGGCGTCATTTGGACCGCAGCTGCAACACGGCGAACGGAAACCCGAGGCCGCTATTGGATCACCTGCTGCACTAGCTGCGCGTTGCCCTATGTGGTTGCCGTATGCGGTCGCCCTACCTTTCCAGCATGTTCATCCGTCACGTTCCCAGTCCGTTGAAATTTTTCAAATAGATCCTTTATTGTATCGCTTTTCGGTCCTTTGGTTACATTAAACCTCCGTTGAAAACTTCGTCTTGTTGCAACAACACTGTGTTCTAGGCGGTGGAATTCCAACACCAGAAAAATCCTCTGTTCTAAGGAATAAACCATGTTGTCTACAGCACACTTGCACGTTGTGAACAGCACACGCTTACAGCAGAAAGACGACGTACAGAATGGCGCACCCACAGACTGCGTTGTCTTCTATATCTTTGACATCACTTGCAGCGCCATCCGTTGTTGAAAATTGTAACTACTGTAATTTCGAAAGTTTGTCTGCCTGAAAATGTACTGTTGTCCCAAGCATATTGCAACAAACGGTGTATTTCTATTGCTGCTCGTTTAGTTTTTATTGCCGTTTCAAATATACCGGTCATTTTTGAAACACCCTGTACAATACAATACAATACAATACAATGTATATAGGAAATAACAGCGGTCCTATCACATTTCCCTAGGGCATTCCTCATGAGACCCTTGTCGCTCTAAATCAGCTAATAACCTTTTTCAGTTGCAATGACTAATATCTGATTCCGTGGGCATTTTTGTATATAACAACATATGCATAGGACCACTTTGTCAGGGTGTTCATTTTCCAGTAATATATCTTACTCCTCTCCAGACAAGAGTAGATCAACAAGCAAATATGCTTTTGACATACAGGAGAAGTCTCTCCGAACTACTTTATTGTGCCTCGATTCCCACTGGGGCTCTATCTCGGTCAGACAGCACTGACTTTTGCCTGCTAACGCGCTGCAGATCCGAGCAGAACTTTGAGGTGTGCCTTCGGTGCTGGTGTGTCCCGACGTGTTTCGTCATTTCTTGAACAGAAAGCCGAGTGAAGCCGCTTAGGCTGCCGTGGCCACTCTTGGCCCGGACTTCCCCGCTACGCGTCATGACGTCATCCCTGGGGAGCCGCCGCAATCGGCTTTGCGCCTCGTGCGCTGCCGCACCTCCTGGGGGACGGCAGAGCACCCGCGCTGCACGCGGAGGCGCGGTGCACTTTGCAGTCCGGCAGCCGGAGGCGGCTGACAAGGCTCGCCCGTCTCCGGCAACAACTTCGGTAAGAGCTCGCCGCGCTTTAAAACTTCGGCCGTCCTACTTAATCGCTCTCTTCATAATCCCTTCTGGCTAAAACAACACCTTTGGTGAAACTAAAGCCACTGCACTGCATATTTTAATTAATTTGTGGATGAAGGTCAGCTGACAAACTGAGTAACAATTAATAGTAAAAAAATCTGTAAAAATTATTAACAGTTAGGTTGTTATGTATGAGTTCAATTCATCCAGCAGTGTCTTGAACACAACCATTGACCATTACCGTATCTGTTGTCATTACAGTTATTTTCGAGAGAGTAAGGTGAACAGATGTTTTACAGTCGTCGAACTCTACATATCTACATCACGCTCTGCAAGCCTTCTAGTGGTGTATGGTGTAGGATGCTTAAGTTACCACTAACTGGTGCGCCCCTCCCCCAATACCCTATTTTCCAGTCGTGAACGGCACGTGGAAGAATGATTGTCGGTGAGCCTCTGTGTGTGTGTGTGTGTGAGTGTGTGTGTGTGTGTGTGTGTGTGTGTGTATGTGTGTGTGGGGGGGGATGGGGGAGGGGAAGTCATTTCGCGAGAGATGTGTGGGAGGAAGTAATATGTTTTGTAGGCCTTCCCGGAAAGTACTCTCTTGAAATTTCGGTAGTAAATCTCTTCACGATAAACTACGCTTCTGTTGTACCGTCTGCCGGCAGAGTTTGTTGAGCATCTGTGTAACGCTCTCGCGTTGATCAGAGGATCCCATCACGAAACGCGCTGGTGTTAGTTGAATCTCCTCTATCTCTTCCATCACTCCTGGTAAGGTCCTAGATTAATGAATAATATTAAGGAATTGGTCGAACAAGCGCCTTGTAAGCCACTTCTTTTGTTGATGAATTCGGTTTCTTTAAGATTCTTCCTATGAATCCCAGTCTGACATCTGCTTTTCTTACCATTTGTTTTATTTGATCATTTCACTTAAGATCGCTCGGGATGGTTACTCTTAGATATTTTACGGTAGATACTGTTTCTTTTTATTTATTTGTTTATTTATTTATTGTTCCGTGGGACCACATTAAGGAGAAGTCTCCATGGTCATAGAACGAGTCAATACATGAAATTATAACACGATTGTAGAAACAGATAAAATGAAATATAAGAAACGTATTCAGGCGACAAGTCGTAAGTTTAAATAAAGAAAATCATCAATGTAACACTGGAATTTGCTTAATTTTTTAGCTCTTCCAGGAGCTCCTCGACAGAATAGGAGGAGTGAGCCATGAGGAAACTCTTCAGTTTAGACTTAAAAGTGTTTGGGCTACTGCTAAGATTTTTGAGTTCTTGTGGTAGCTTATTGAAAATGGATGCAGCAGAATACTGCACTCCTTTCTGCACAAGAGTCAAGGAAGTGCATTCCACATGCAGATTTGATATCTGTCTAGTATTAACTGAGTGAAAACTGCTAACTCTTGGGAATAAGCTAATATTGCTAACAACAAACGACATTAAAGAAAATATATACTGTGAGGGCAATGTCAAAATTCCCAGACTATTGAATAGGGGTCGACAAGAGGTTTTCGAACTTACACCACACATAGCTCGAACAGCCCGTTTTTGAGCCAAAAATACCCTTTTTGAATCAGAAGAATTGCCCAAAAATAATACCATATGACATAAGCGTATGAAATTATGCGAAGTAGACTACTTTTCGTGTTGAAATGTCAATTATTTCAGATACTGTTCTAATGGTAAATAAAGCAGCATTTAGTTTCAGAACAAGATCCTGAACATGGGCTTTCCACAACAGTTTACTATCTATCCGAACGCCTAGGAACTTGAACTGTTCTGTCTCGCTTATAATATGCCCATTCTGTCTGATCAAAATATCAGTTCTTGTTGAATTGTGAGTTAGAAACTGTAAAAACTGAGTCTTACTGTGATTTAGCATCAAATTATTTTCCAAAAGCCACGAACTTATTTCATGAACTACATTATTTGATAATGTTTCAATATTACACACAAGATCCTTCACTACCAAGTTGGTGTCATTAGCAAACAGAAATATATTTGAATCACCTGTAATACTAGAAGGCATATCATTTATATAAATAAGAAACAGCAGTGGCCCCAGCACCGACCCTTGGGGAACACCCCAATTACCAGTGCCCCATTGGGACTGAACATCACTACCACTCTCGATATTGCGGAGAACTACCTTATACCGCGGGACTGCTACGGTCGCAGGTTCGAATCCTGCCTCGGGCATGGGTGTGTGTGATGTCCTTAGGTTAGTTAGGTTTACGTAGTTCTAAGTTCTAGGGGACTTATGACCTAAGATGTTGAGTCCCATAGTGCTCAGAGCCATTTGAACCAGAACTACCTTATGCTTTCTGTTCTTAAAGTAAGAGGCGAACCAATTGTAAGCTACTCCCCTTACTCCACAATGGTCCAACTTCTGCAGTAATATTTTGTGGTCAACACAGTCAAAAGCCTTCGTTAAATCAAAGAAAACACCTAACGTTCGCAACCTTTTATTTAATCCGTCCAAAACCTCACAGAGGAAAGAGAATATAACATTTTCAGTTGTTAAGCCATTTCTAAAACCAAACTGTACATTTGACAGCAAATTATGTGAATTTAAATGCTCAAGTAACCTTGTATATATAACCCTCTCGATAACTTTAGCAAACACCTATGGCATTGAAATAGGTCTATAATTGTCAACATTATCCCTGTCTCCCTTTTTATAAAGTGGCTTCACTACCGAGTACTTTAATCGGTCAGGAAACCGACCACTCCTAAAGGAAAAGTTACAGATATGGCTAAGTACTGGGCTAACATACATAGAACAATACTTCAGTATTCTGCTAGATACCCCGTCATATCCATGAGAGTTCTTGGTCTTTAATGATTTAATTATTAACTCAATCTCCCTCTTGTCAGTATCATGGAGGAGCATTTCAGATAACAGTCTCGGAACACTTTTTTCTACGAGCGCTATATGACTCCCTGTTTGGACTACGTTTCTATTTAGTTCACCTGCTATATTCCGAAAGTGATTATTAAATACTGTACATATATGCGACTTATCAGTAACACGGACATTCCCACTATGCACTGATTCTATATCCTCAACCTGTCTCTGCAGACCAGACACTTCCTTTACGACTGACCATATGGTTTTAATTTTATCCTGGGACTTAGTTATTCTATCTGCATACTACATACTTTTTGCCTTCCTAATAACTTTTTTAAGCACCTTACAATACTGTTTGTAATGGGCTGCTGCATTTAGATTGTGACTGTTTCTAACGTTTTGATATAATTGCCACTTTGTTCTACAAGATATTCTTATCCCTTTAGTCAGCCACCCAGGCTGCCTGTTTGTGCTAGTACTCTGTTTTGAACGTTCTAACGGAAAGCAACTTTCAAAGAGCAAGAGAAAAGTTTTGAGGAAAGCATTATATTTATCGCCTACTGTATCAGCACTATAAACATCTTGCCACTCTTGTTCCTTGATAAGGGTTACAAAGGTCTCTACAGCAACTAGATCAGCTTTCCTAAAAAGTTGATAACTATATTTAACATGTGTTGCAGCACAAAAATCTCTTAGAGTTAAAATTTGTGCATCATGATCTGAAAGGCCATTCACCTTTTTGCTAACAGAATGCCCTTCTAGTAATGAGGAATGAACAAAAATATTGTCTATGGTTGTTCTACTGTTCCCTTGCACTCTCGTTGGAAAGAATACGGTTTGCCTAAGATTATATGAATTAAGGAGGTCTACCAGCATCCTTTTCCTTGCACAATCACTTATACAATTAATATTGAAGTCACCACATATAACTAACTTTTTGTATTTCCTATAAAGTGAACCAAGAATCTCCTCAAGCTTTAGCAAAAATGTTGTGAAATCGGAGTCTGATGATCTATAAATAACAACATTAAGAAGTTTAGCTGCACTAAATTTAACCACACCTGCACAACATTCAAACACCTTTTCAGTGCAGTACTTTGAAACATCAATTGAGTCAAATGGGATACCGTTTTTCACATACATGGCTACACCCCCACACCGCAAAGAGCTCCTAGAAAAGCTGCCAGCCAACCTGTATCCTGGTAAAGGAAGACTCTGAATTATCTCCTTATTTAAGAAGTGTTCAGATATACCAATAATTTCAGAGTCAACATCTATAAGCAGTTCACTAACTTAATCTCTAATACCTTGTATATTTTGATGAAATATACTAATTCCCTCATTAATCGGATACTTAAGCTTTGTCGAAAGTGGTTTCTTTGTTAGAGAGACTTCCCTTAAGCAGGAATACCTATCAGCTGACTTCAATCTAAAAAAGGTACAGCTCTAACACCCACAACTACCGGAATTTTCCCATGAGTGATCCCACCACCCCGACCTATGCTGTCACCTATAAGCTTTGCCAACCTCCCCTTTCCATACCTGTTGAGGTGGAGGCCATGTCTAGTGACACCCGTCCTGCTGATAGACTCCACCGACACCACTGAAATGTGACTCATGCCTTCTGTCATCAGCGCACCCCCAAGTTTCATGTTATTACGCCTGACGGCTGTATTAAGATGAGGCCGATCGTGACGCAATTTGTAATCAATAGCGTAGTTGTACAGTAGTGGATTTCTTTTCCTATATATGTGAAATATGTTACATTTATTTACGTTCAGGGGCAACTGCCAGAGACTGCACCGTTGATGGAGAATGCGCAGTTCATTCTGCAAATCGATACTGCCTTCCGGTATTGCTGCCTTCACGCAAACAATACCGTAATCTGCGAACAGTCTTAAAGAGCTCCCTACGCTTTCTACTCTATCATTTATATTCATTGTAAACAGTAACGGTCGTATCACACTTCGTTGGGGTACTCCGGAAATTTCCTTCACATCTGTCGACTTTGTACCTTTAAGAGCAACATGTTGTTGCTCCCCCAATCACAAATCTGGTCCGATACTAAGTAAGCTTGTTTTTTTGCACGGCCTTACGGGATGGTGTCAACCACCTCTCTGAAGTCAAGGAAACGGAATCAATCTGAGCGCTGTTGTCTACAACGCTATGTGGAACAGAGCGAGCTGTTTCGCGAGATCTCCGTTTGCGGAATCCATGTTGATTTTTACAGAGGAGATTTTCGGTCTCCAAAAACATCACAATTCTTGAGCATTAAAATGTTTTATAATGATTGTACGACATACCGATGTCAATGATACAGGCCTATAATTATGTGCATCTTTCCTATGACCATCCTTGAAGAAGAGAATTATCTCCCCTCTTTTCCAGCCGATACTTCCTTTCCTCCAGCGATCTACGATAAACTGCTGCTAGGAAGGAAGTTAGTTCTTTCGCATGATCTTTGTAGAATCTTACAGGTATCTCATTTGGCCCTGGTGCTTCTCCACTACTAAGAGACTGTGGTTACTTTTCTGTACCGCGATCGGCTATCTCAGTATCTACCATTTCGACATCCGCACGATAATTTGAATTGTAATTGCTAGCATTGAATTTCTATCTGAATGCAGCAATTTCCGCAACCTTGTAACCTCTTTCCTGTCACATTCCAGATAGAATGTGCATTTCATTATTTGATGATTGACTGTCGAGGATTTGCCTAGAAGGACCGATGGCGTGGTGAAGTCTAGCGGAATTGGGGTCGGCGGTGAAGCAAGCATGGTCCGGGAACCGGACGACCTGGTTCCCGCGCGGCCCGCCACAGAGAGTGCAGCGGGGAAAACGCTTTTCCTTACTGGAAGAGGCGCAAGTGAGCGTGTCTTCCACTGCACCGCTGCCATCGCGGTTCGCGATTTCACACGGGCCGAAAGCAAACTGCTCGAATATGTGAAGGTGTACTTTGCGGGTTTAGCTCCGAACGCCCGCAGCTCGGCTTTCTTTCAGTCCGAATAGGAAGTTGGAGTCAAAAGACTACTGTGAACTTTAAAAATACAGAATAACAATTTGGCCGCCAAAGAGATACAATAAAATGCAAGGAAAAATTGCAATCGTGGGTGAAACCTCAGATTTGAGTGATACTATGCAGGGCATCCCAGGAGGAATGGTCAGTATTGTAGGACATGACAAGTGAACCGATCCGCTGTCGATATTCTAACAAGGGGACCCTCCATACTGTAAATAAGGGATTTTGATGCGCTTCAAATATGTTGTACAGGCACTTACCCTTAGTACCAGGCTATCCAGTTTTTTAGCGACGGGCCTTCGTTTTTGAGAAAATCGATTTTGAAGTTCATTGCGGATTTTGTACCTCCGTAACGTTAGATATTTTTCGAGCAAGTCAGCGTAGCGCAGGTGAAGGTTCACGGCTGTCGCACTGGAGGTACCGTGTTCGAATATTGCTTGTGTACTTTTTTTTCAAAATCGACCGAATTTTTCTATTTTATTTCAAAGAATGTAAATAAGTTATACACAACTGCAACCAGTCACTTTTTTTCAATAATAATGCTGTATTACATGAACCGGTTTTCGAACCTTTTCAGGTTCATCTTCAGATGGTTTCGGGAGAATTCGGAAAGTTACATGGTTCAAATGGCTCTGAGCACTATGGGACTTAACATCTATGGTCATCAGTCCCCTAGAACTTAGAACTACTTAAACCGAACTAACCTAAGGACAGCACACAACACCCAGCCATCACGAGGCAGAGAAAATCCCTGACCCCGCCGGGAATCGAACCCGGGAACCCGGGTGTGGGAAGCGAGAACGCTACCGCACGACCACGAGATGCGGGCTCGGAAAGTTACATCATTACTGGTAGTAGCATAATGCTGGATACTGGTTTGCGACAGTATAGGCGGCTTTTTTCGTATCTGTCTGCCTCTATTTTGATGTCCAGAACACTTTCACACGAACTATATTAGTTTACACTTTGACAGTGACACTTTACCAGCATCCAGCATGCGCTTTACAACAGTTGTGGTTCTTCGTTGCATGAAGTCGACCAACAAAACACCATGCCTATCCCAAAACACCGACGCCATAGAGGCGAGTGTGTGTGACTCCATTCCACGCTCTGTTGCTTTGATGCGGGTGTGATATGCGAAACCCATGTTTCGCCTCCAGTTACGAAGCAGTCACCTTCTTCATGATAGCGAGTCAAGAACTTCATCGCAAACTCAAATCTTTGGTTTTTATTGTCTTCTGTTAGGAGTTCCGGGACCGAAGGGGAGCACAGTTTCCTAAACTTTAGGCGTTCAGAAACAATGTTGTAAAGCACTGATCTCGACAAATCAGGAAATTCGTTGGAGAGACCTTTATTGTGAAGCACTTGTTCTCACGAATCCTTGCTTCATCTGAAGCCACCAAATCGTCCCTAATCAAAGAAGGGCGACCGGAGCGGTCCTCATTATGGACGTTCTCGTGACCATCTTTGAATTCTCGTACCCACTTACGCACTTTGCTTTCACTCATAATAGTATCACCGTACACTTCACAAATCTGTCGATGAATTTCTGCAGCAGACAGGTTCCTTGCTGAAAAAAACCGTATCACTGAGCGAACCTCAGACGCGGCGGGCGAATTGATAGTCTTCAACATTTTGAAAGCACAGAACATAAACGTACAGGTTAGCTACGGAGCTGAAACTGAGCACACTTGTTCCCGAGGCACGCCGGCACACGACGCACGCACTCGTTGTGGCATGCCCGCGATCTACTAGTGTCTACAACAAAACTGATCTTACTGAAAAAACACGCCTCGTAGATACGTGTTTCAAAGTTTTACTGACCTTCAAAGTAGTCACCAGCATTGTGTATAACCCGTTGTCAGCGATGTGAAAGTCGTAGGATACTCTTAGCAGTGCCAGTTGCGTTGACAGTTCGAGCGCCACGGTCTATTGCCCGACGAATTTGTAGCAGTTCTGAAGCGAATGCCGTGAAGTGTTTCCATCAGTTTAGGGATCGAGTTGAACTCACGAGGGCTTAAGTCAGGAGAGTGCAGTAGGCGGTATAGCACTTAGCAGCCCCATCAGTGAAACAAATCAGTAACAACTTGCGCTGTACGTGTTTGACATTCTCCTGCAAAATGATGGTCAGGTCCTGCAGAAAGTGTCATCACTTCTGTCTATAAGCTGGTATTCGGTTGTGTTCCAGAAATGAACAGCACGATATTGGTGACGACTGTGAAGCTATATACAACAGAAAGTCACAGACCACTCAATAACCGTCACTCTCGTTACAAATTACGCAAGCCTGCATCTTGACTGAAGCAAGAGAGCAAGAACGTACAACGGCGTGCGTAGTAACGACAGACCTCAGAGCTTATCACACTGCAGCTGAGATATCAGAAACCACAACCCTGACCGACACCATCTCTGCCTCGTTGCCATAGCGCCCCTAGCTAAAGCTGTGCTCGTAAACACGGGCGGTCCAGAACTGAGCGCCGCCCAAGCGTATACCACACGCACCACACGCACCGCAACGAGCGCACGTACGATGTCACACAGTCCGTGGGATAGCGAGCAACTACGCAAGGTGGCACGATGGCGCGAACCGGCACATTCCGACGGTTGTCTATCGCTGGTTGTACGCCGGTAGTAAAGGAAAGAGTAACAGCAGGTCGGTCCTGTTTGGGGGTATATGGTAATAACGTCGCCATAGTTCACGCTTTCGCATTTACCGCGCACACGTCGGAAAGACACGAACGCCACACTGATCCTTTGTCTATATGTCGGTGCTTGTACACGCGGATGGAAGTCACGCTGCGTTGCATATGTGATACAGCAAATCCCTGAAACGGAAACTGATCAGCACCTGTTATGGAAACAAACTTCCCTTGTTAGCCAAAAATTTCATTAGAATAGGAAATAATATTTCTGCTGAAGGCAGCTGATGTCTTCTCATGTTTGAATATACTGTACTCGAACGAACGTGTTTATCTTACGAACAAAGTTCAAGTGAATACACGAGAAGGTTTTAAAATAATGAGCAGAAGAATGAAGGGTAATTCCATACGAAACATAAATTGTATAAAGCAGAATGTAACTTTTCGTATTGTTCAGAAGATGGATACAAAGCTCATGAATAATACAAGGCATCCATAATTAAAGTTCCAGCTTACGAAACGCTGTAGAAAGAGATCCACTGCTCAGAATGACAAATTTTAACAGCATATTATTGGCGCAGTGGGAAACGTCATGAGGAAAAAAAATTAGATTGAACGGAAATGAACTGGTTTGCGTAAGCATGGACAGGGAAGTGGCAAGGGCTACTTACCCAGAAAATATACTGATGAGCAAAATATTATGACCATGTGCTTAATGATAGCTTCTTTGTCCATCTTCGAAACGGAATACACCATTGATTTTGTGTATCAGGGATCCGACGTTTGATTTTAGGTTTGTGGAGGTATGTGGCATTAGATGTCGTCGCAAAGGTCATTTAATTCGCGTAAATGACGGGCCGCTGATCTGCGTACGTGGTGATGACACCAGACCACACCCATATGGGTTCCATACGATTTATATCAAGTGAATGTGGTCACCGAGACATCAATGTCAGTTTATTATAATGCTCCTCGAAACACTGTAACACGGTTCTGGCTCCGAGACACGGATAATTATACTGCTGAAAGATGAAAACGCAGTCGGGGGAGACATGAAGCATCAAGCGATTCATGTGGTTCGCAGCTGACACTGTGTCTTCGGGCACTGCCACAGGTCCCACGCAAGTGCTGGAGAATGTCTGCCATAGTATAATACGGCTCCCACCAACCTGCGTCCCGGGCGCGCTGCACGTTTCGAACCGTCGTTCACCACGATGAAGGCGACTGTGAAGACGACCACCGACCCAGTGCAGCAAAAGTGTGATTTACCCGAGGGACCGGTCCGTGTACATCGATCGATCGTCTAATCCCGATGGTCCCGTGCCCACTGCAGTCGTCACAGACGACGTCGTCGAGTCGACATGTAAACGCCTAGGGGTGGTCTGCTGAGGCGCTGTGCGTGCACAAGCATTCTGCTGTTTGGGCAGAGATGCCACGATCACCATCTATCCTGCTTTACAGAGCAGGCAAGCCTCCAAACCCCAAGTCCTGTGAAGAGTCGTGGACGTCCAACCATTTAGCACCAACTATTAGTTTCAGTGTCCTAAGTCTTTCCGTAGATGCTCACTACAGAAGGACGTGAACATTTGACCAGCTTCAACGTTTTCGAGATTCTCGTTCACAGGCTCTGCGTAATAATAATATGCCCTTTGGCAGAGTCGCTTGTGTCAACGGATTTCCCCATCTGCAACCCATATATTCTGTAGGGTGATCGCCCGTCCGTGTCTGCTCCGCAGACATACTTTTGTATCCGCGTCACGTACCCACAAGGGCACCAGGCGGTATCGAACGCTGCGGCGAGCTGTAGCCACGTTTTGAGTTATGAGTGTAAAATTTTTTTGTTAAACTGTAACACATTTATTTCTCCGAGTCTTTTGATTCTTCTCTCCCTTTTTTTGAAAAAAAGAGACATTTGTTGCAATTAGAAAACCCTTATATGAAATCAACTCTTCATCACCAACATTAAATCACTATACCAACATACTGAGCTCAGATATTACTGTCTTTCTCTTAATTTGTAACTAATGGGTGCAGCTAAAACTAGAGTAAGAACATATTTACTGTTTTAACGCAAATGGACTTTAGTGAATCTTTCAATATTAATTTGTTTTGTGGATAAAAAACGCCTTCTCTTGCTGCACTGTGTTCTATTTTCCCAGACGCATTTCGCCTTTATTCATTTTAAGGTATCATCAGTGGGATCTATAATGATACAATTACGATACACTTCCGTTTTGATATGTACTATTCGTAGATTATAGTACAGATCACTTCTCGCTTGTTATGTAAATAAGTGATTACTTACGATTCTTACTGCCGCGCGGAGTGGCCGCATGGTTAAAGGCACCGTCTCACGGACTGCGTGGCCCCTCCGACCGAAGGTTCAAGTCCTCCCTCTGGCATGGGTTAGCATAAGTTAGTTTAAGTTAGTTTACATCGTATGTAAGTCTTTTTTCTTCCGACTTTTCATTTTGTTTGCACTTGTTGTGTCTTCTGTCACTAATATGGACATAAAACTAATACGGAAATCACTACTTTGAGTTCGGTGTATCTCATCCTATTTGGTTTGTTTAAATACTCGTACATGTTGCTAACCTAATGAAGTACATGCTGAAAACTACCTTCTATTCTTCTTTTCATTTCTGTAATGTTTATGTTTGTGTGTATGTGTGTATGTGTGTGTCTGTTAAAGAGAGAGAGAGAGAGAGAGAGAGAGAATGTGTATACATGCATGGAATTATTTTTTTTTCATTTCATTTGAGTTTTGGTTTAAGTGTTTCGTGGAGAGCTTCATGGGAAAATGAGTCGAAAGGGGATTGGAAAATATTATTATTATTTCTTTCTTTCTTTTCTCAGACGTTATGTCTGGTCAAAAATGGAAAGTGACGCGGACCTTGATCAAGCGTGACTTCCTTTTAACTGTACAGTATATGTTATATTGCATTTAGGAACTTTCGGGTGATTGAACATGAATCAAAAATTACGGATTTCTGTAGTTGTATATATAAGTTTGGATGTAGCTGTATTGCGTTGATGTACTGGTGGATATTGCATGGTATGACCACTGTAGTTGATAGTATAATTGCTATAATATCAACTTTATCCTGATGCCACATGTCCTTGACTTCCTCAGCCAGTTGGATGTATTTTTCAATTTTTTCTCCTGTTTTCTTTTGTATATTTGTTGTATTGGGTATGGATATTTCGATTAGTTGTGTTAATTTCTTCTTTTTATTGGTGAGTATGATGTCAGGTTTGTTATGTGGTGTTGTTTTATCTGTTGTAATGGTTCTGTTCCAGTATAATTTGTATTCATCATTCTCCAGTACATTTTGTGATGCATACTTGTATGTGGGAACGTGTTGTTTTATAAGTTTATGTTGTAAGGCAAGCTGTCGATGTATTATTTTTGCTACATTGTCATGTTTTCTGGGGTGTTCTGTATTTGCTAGTATTGTACATCCACTTGTGATGTGATCTACTGTTTCTATTTGTTGTTTGCAAAGTCTGCATTTATCTGTTGTGGTATTGGGATCTTTAATAATATGCTTGCTGTAATATCTGGTGTTTATTGTTTGATCCTGTATTGAAATCATGAATCCTTCCATCTCACTGTATATATTGCCTTTTCTTAGCCATGTGTTGGATGCGTCTTGATCGATGTGTGGCTGTGTTAGATGATAGGGGTGCTTGCCATGTAGTGTTTTCTTTTTCTTATTTACTTTCTTCGTATTATGTTAATGTTATGTGATCTAGAGGGTTGTAGAAGTGCTTATGAAATTGCAGTGGTGTAGCCGATGTATTTATATGAGTGGTTACTTTGTGTATTTTGCTAGTTTCTGCTCGTTCTAGAAAGAATTTTCTGAAATTGTCTACCTGTCCATAATGTAGGTTTTTTATGTCGATAAATCCCCTTCCTTCTTCCTTTCTGCTTAATGTGAATCTTTCTGTTGCTGAATGTATGTGATGTATTCTATATTTGTGGCATTGTGATCGTGTAAGTGTATTGAGTGCTTCTAGGTCTGTATTACTCCATTTCACTACTCCAAATGAGTATAAGTATTTGTAGCTTTTGTCTTGTTTCTTGCTGTCAATTCTGTTTTCAGTATTTTTGTTAGTCTTTGTCTATATTTTTATTTTAGTTCTTCTTTAATATTTGTATTATCTATTCTTATTTTTTGTCTGTATGCTAGATATTTATAGGCATCTGTTTTTTCCATCGCTTCTATGCAGTCGCTGTGGTTATCCAATATGTAATCTTCTTGTTTAGTGTGTTTTCCCTTGACTATGCTATTTTTTTTTCATTTGTCTGTTCCAAAAGCCATATTTATATCATTGCTGAATACTTCTGTTATCTTTAGTAATTGGTTGAGTCGTTGATTTGTTGCTGCCAGTAGTTTAGATCATCCATGTATAGCAAATGTGTGACTTTGTGTTTGTATGTTCCAGTAATATTGAATCCATAATTTGTATTATTTAGCATGTTGGATAGTGGGTTCAGAGCAAGGCAGAACAAGAAAGGACTTAATGAGTCTCCTTGGTATATTCCACGCTTAATCTGTATTGGCTGTGATGTGATATTATTTGAATTTGTTTGTATATTAAGTGTGGTTTTCCAATATTTCATTACTATGTTTAGGAACTGTATCAATTTAGGATCTACTTTGTATATTTCCAATATTTGTAGTAACCATGAGTGGGGTACACTATCAAAAGCTTTTTGGTAATCAATGTATGTGTAGTGTAGCGACCTTTGTTTAGTTTTAGCTTGATATGTCACCTCTGCATCTATTATCGGTTGCTCTTTACATCCTCGTGCTCCTTTGCAACAGCCTTTTTGTTCTTCATTTATAATTTTGTCCTGTGTTGTATGTGTTATTAATTTCTGTGTAATGACTGAAGTTAATATTTTGTATATTGTTGGTAGGCATGTTATGGGGCTATATTTAGCTGGGTTTGCTGTGTCTGCTTGATCTTTAGGTTTCAGATAAGTTATTCCATGTGTAAGTGTATCAAGGAATGTGTATGGGTCTGCAATGTAACTGTTAAATAATATAGTTAGATGTGAATGTGTTGAGGTGAACTTCTTTAGCCAGAAATTTGCTATTTTATCTTTTCCAGGGGCTTTCCAGTTGTGACTAGAATTAATTGCTTGGGTGACTTCATGTTGCAAAATTATCACTTCAAGCATCCGCAGTATCTTCTTGTATGTGTCTGTTTCTGCTTGTATCCACCGTGCATGTCTGTTATGTTGTACCGGGTTTGACCATATGTTGCTCCAGAAGTGGTCCGTGTCTGTTATGCTTGGTGGATTGTCTATTTTAATGTGTGTGTTATCTATTGTCTGGTAAAATTTCTTTTGGTTTGTGTTGAATGTTTGGTTTTGCTTCTTTCTATTTTCACTTTTTTTGTATCTTCTAAGTCGTTTGGCCAATGCTTGTAATTTCTGCTTCTTTTCATCTAATTGCTCTATCGCTTCTTCTTGTGAGATTTTACCTAACCTTTTTCGTTTTTTTTCTGAAATTTCATTTCTTATAAATTATGTTAGCTGTCCGATGTCTTTTCTCAGTTTTTCTATTCTGATCTTAGCCTGTGTTGCCACGCTGGTTTTGTGGGTTTCTTCTGTGTATTGGTTGGTTCTGATCTCTGCCTAGTGTGTATATTTAGTGTAGTGAGTGCTCCTATATAAACCTGTAGTTGTAACTCTTCCATAGTTGTATTTTCATTTATTTTGTTGTGTATGATTGCGTTGATAGTTTTTATTGTTGTTTCGACTTGTGGGTTATTTGGCGGTCTATGCAAGAATGGTCTAATGTCTGTATTTGTGTCTTTGTACTCTATATATGTCAGCTGGAATTTCTCTTCTATATCTAACATGTGTGTCACTTCGTGTTCTATTTGTGCTTTTTCTGGTGGCTGTCATAAGATTTCGTTTTCCTCTGATTGTTTAATTGATACGTGTTGGTCTTTGTTTGTTTGCTCTGGGATGTTTGAGTCCATTACTGTATTTTCTTCTTCATCTGATTGCCCATTATTTTGTTCCAGTATTTATTGTACTTGTTGTTTGATGTTTTCTAATTCTGACTGGGGTATCCTGTTATTTTTGATTATTACATGGATCTGATCAGCTAGTCGTTGTTCTGTTAAAAATTTTAATTCTGGGTATCTGGTAATAAATGTTGTGTATACTTGTGATCTGTATCCAGTTGTGTTGGTTCCTAGGTTTGTTGCTTGGTAATAACAGAACATGAGGTGTCGATTAACTTCATCTGACCATCTCATCCTCTCTTTGTTTTCCTTCTAGGGTGGTTGCAGGAAGCATATCATGCAAAACACCTTTATTTGGATTTAAATCATTTTCCTATTTGGATTTAAATCATTTTCCAGTTGGCTAGCAGTGTCATTACCATTGTGGGCGGGCATAGGGTTCAAGCATCGTCCCCAATCATGACGGTGCTTGTCCGAGGCTTCTTTAGTTCTGTCCTGAACCAAGTAATCACACTAAAAGGGGGGTTAGCCCTATTAGTGGTTTGTTCTTTTCGTCACCTTTTACGACTGGCAGAACATACCAGAGGCCTATTCTTTTCCTGGGCCTCCACGGGGTAAATTACTATTATTATTATTATAGTCCTGTGTTGTAGTATTGCTCTGTTATTTTATCTGTTAGTGTAAGTGATGATTTGTTTGGTACACGTACTAGATCATTCAACATGTTTTTTTTTCTCATTGGTTTTCTGTATGTGGTATTTTCTTGCAAGGGTAGGAGGTGTTTCTGTTGTTGATACTAATTATTTTCGTGTCTTCTCTAGTGGTTGGTTTGTGATTCTGTTCTCTTACGTGTTCTGCAAATTAGAGTTTGTCCAATACTTCTAAACTCTCATGTCTTCTTTGTATCTGAAGTAAATTCTTCTGTTTGTTTGTCCTATGTGTCGGCCATCACAAGTGTTACACTGTAATTGATGTTCACCTGTTTTCTGGTAAAACGTTTCTTGTCAGTTTTGGTGTGGATAGAATTGTCAGTTGTGCATGCCACGTTTATTCCCTGTTTTTTTTTTTTTTTTTTTTTTTTGAGAGAGAAATTGATACTTTTACGTGTGAGTGTGTGAGTGTGTTTGTATGCCATTGAGTGCCATCTTGTGTTTTATGTTTTCCTGATTATTTTGTATAGTTATGGTACTGAGTGATTGTGATTGGTTCTGTTGTGATTTTGTAAATGTTACTTTTAATTTTGTTGTTAAGTTTTGCGACAATGTAACTATTGTACCGATCGTTTTGGGCTATATGCATTATTATGTTCAGTTCTTTTTGGTAATTTTCTTTGTTGAATGGGACAATGTTGTGTCTATGATGCATGTGTCAAAGTACTACTTTCTTTTGTGAGTGTGAGTGTTTCGATGATTGGGGGATGATAATGTCAGTTGCTATGGATTTTAAGGATAAATTTCAAACACATGTTTATTGTTTTGCTTTTTATATCCTGAAAGATAATTTGGTTTCTCTGTTCTCTTTCAATTGTGAATTTTATGTTTTTATGTACCTTGTTCATGTCAGCACATAATTTTTCAATTTTTGTTCAAGTAGAGGATGTCATCCATGTACCTGAACCAGTATACTATGTTGTATTATTTTTGTGAAAATGATCTCTTCAATGTGGTTTATAAAAATATTTGTTAAGGCTCCTGGCACTGGGGACTCCACTGGGAATCCTTCTTGTAAATAAAATTCAGTATTGAATTGGAAATAATTTTGTTCTGTTATGAACTTTATTAATGTGAGTATTCCATAATTTGTTTATCAGGGAGTTCGCTGTGTTTTCAGTTTCTTGTTAATGGTTTCTATTGTTTCTGGTACTAGTATGTTGGAATACGTGCTTTCTTCATAAAATGAGAGGAGTTTTACTGTGTCTATGATTCTTATATCTTTTATTTGTTGTATTAGATGTGTAGTGTTTTTAATGGTTCTGTTTTCTTTTACTTTGAAATTTTCATACAGTAATTTTAACATTAACCTGCAAGCTTGTAAGTATGGGAGTTTTTGAAATACATTATTAATCACACAGGAAGATTTGGTTGTGGAGCTTTGGTTAGCTCGGAGGACACGTGTAGCAGGAGTAAACTGTGTCATCTTTTTCTTTTATCTGTGCTATCTAGTGCGATGTCTGTACTTTTCAGAGTGTGTTTTAGTTTTATCTTGACTCTGTTTGTTGGTTCTGATTTTTGTGAGATGAATTCTTGTATTTTTTCAATGTATTGTTCTTTTTCTACAAGTACTATAGTGTTCCCCTTGTCTGCTTTCGAAATGACATTTTGATTTTGCAATTTTTTCCTCAGTTTTTTGAGTGTTATAGTTTTTCTATGTTTGTGTTGTTTTTCATACTGGTTATTATATTATGCATTTCTTTATTTACTAGTTCTCTAGCTAATCCAATATTGAAACTGCTGTTTTCTCCCCTACCTTCCCTTATCAATAGACTTTCTGGTTCTTATCTATTTCTAAATCGACAATGTATTTTAATCCTTTTTCCAAGAGTTGTCTTTCTTTACTGTCTATTTGTATGTCTGTAAGGCTTACTAATCTTTCTTAGAATTTGTGTGTGTGTTTCTGTTAATGGTGTGTAGAGCTACTGTGCTGTAACTGAAGTGATTTGAGTTGACTAATCTTTCTTCTATGAACTGTTTCTACTCTTTATACAGCATTTTTTGTCTGACTTTCGACCTCTTCGACCAGATTGGAGAACACTGCCATGTTATTAATGGTGTTTGCAGGTTGTAAATGCATCTTATATAACTCGTAATGTAGCTCTTGTTTTGTAAAGTATGGGGATTTGATTTCGAATTTTAACCACATTTTCTAATCATCATGCAATACTGTTTTGAATGCTGCGTGAAGTATTCTTTATTTTTACATTGATATATTTAGGTACGAGGTCATTACGTTAGCATATGGTGTTGAATTCTATGTGTTGTAAGATTTTATGAACGTTCAGGTGAAGTCTTCTGAATTTACGGTATAAACCACATGGAAATACATGGCATGGCGTAAATAACGATTTGTTTGCATGGCCATCCTCTGCAGCAAGCGTAGAAATATTTCGTTTGTAAATAAAAATTTCGAATTTTAACCACTGTTTTATAATCGACGAATAATATACGAAAACAAAACAAAAGTTCATCATAACTGCAATTATAGATCCCGCTGATAATGCCTTAAAGGGGGAAAATGCGAAACGTGTCTGGGGAAACAAAACACAGTGCAGCAAGGAAAGGCGTTTTTATTTTAAAATTTCCTGTACAACTGACATTAAAAGGTAGCTGAAGCAGAACGCGAATTTAGAAGCTGACTGCTGGAGGTGTTGCCATAGAACAGTCAGAGTTAACTAATTACTTGCCAGATTTCAAATGTACACACTGTTTCACTGGAGAAGCAAACTAGTAAGGAGGAAATAAATGTTAGAGCACGGCGAGGGGCATTATAAGAACACTCGGGTCTGAACACTGTCGCAAGACTTTCCCAGAGGCAGATGCTCACCAGTTTCATTTTTGGTGGCAGAGTCCATCATATAATCGTCCAGAGCACCCTCTTGGCAGCGACCATGGATGAACAGTCACGTAACGTTCAGCGCACTCAGGGGCGACGTGGACCAGACCTTCCATTTAATCCTCCAAACAATAATTCCATGCATCAATTGCCGGCCCGGTGTCCTAAACGGCAAGCAGCCTACTCCCATTGTGCAGCCGCGATCGGCAGTAGGTATGCACTTGCTGCCGCGCCCCCCAGGGTTCACGCGGCGACCGGGAAAAACATACATATAGCAATAATACCTGATCGAAGCCAGAATCAGATCCAACCGCACCACGGCTCAACCTCCTCCCCCCCCTCTCCCCCCTCTAGTACCTGGGGCTCGAAGTAGTTTGACCGAGCCTCTAGGGCATTCGTGATTTGGCTAAGGTGGAAAATCACAATTTTACTGGTGCCTGTGCTCTGTATTTGAAAGTGGCTGGGCGCAGAAATTCATTTTATAAGATCGTTTAAAATGGGGCAACAATTTTTTTTAGATTATATCAACCGCTTTGCCATCGGCGTGAAAGTTCTTAGCAAACACAAGGTCTCCCTTACGCTCATTCGCTACAGCGCAGCGGCATCGCTGACGGGGATGCTCCAGCAGCGGCTGGAGAGCGATTAGCGTGAAGGGGAGAGTCAGTTGAGTCTGGATAGAGCGCGGATGTGTGTGAGATAAGTTTAAATTTTTGAAGCACAGGATTACATTTCATGTCCGGGAGAGCTGCTACATAAAGAAAACGTAATCGTACTGTAGTAAACCAGTAATGGTAAACTGTCAGAAGCGCGTCATAAATGAATGACTGCAATCTGATCAAGTAGGGTCAATTTATTGAATTTAAAGTGAAATGAAATAACGGTATCTTACAAAAGTGTTCGCATGTTAAAGCCTGTTCATTGTTAATAGAATGTTTGGAAGGAACAGAATCATAGAGCAGCCTCAGAGAAAAGATAGGGCAAGCGTCGTTGGCTCACGGTCAGAACCTTAGTTATAGGTGCATGTACTTTGGGAGTAAGTCCGTCCTCCATAACTAGCTACTTACTGATGTCCGATGCCTAATTTTTCTAGTCAGGCCGACTACAGCAAGTATTAATCACCTATATTCAACGAACAGCAAGAAAATAGTAGGGAAGCTTACACAATCGAGGAGATAAACTGGATATGTTTCATCATTGACTTTCAGCACGGCAGCAATGAGTGAAAAGCTGATTATCCGGAATGTTCTAGCGCAAATTAAACTAAATAAATAAATACGACACAACAGGGGTGCTAATTACGCGACGTTTTGTATATACGCATGGGAAAATGTGTGGTAGAGAACCACTGTGTTGGAAAGAGAGCGGTCCTCTCACCACAGCGAATGAATGACGTGGCGGTAGGGTAGGCGTTGTCCTGGTGGTAGGTGTAACAGTAGAGCGCAGTCATATGAAACAACGAAGGAAATTAGTCCCTGCGACCATGCCAGCTATGTGAATGTTTTCAGGCTTGCATGGTTTCACTGAACGTGAGGCAACAATGACACCAGTCTCTGACCGTTAGGGCAGTTACGTGAATGTTTTGAAACGTCCCCTTACAAGAATTATACAAGACTGTGCTTAAACTGACACAATATTTTTAGCGCAACGCAATCTGACTTTCAAAGATCCCTGCAAAAGAATGGCCCTGAGTAACATTAAACTATACCTTTCAGAAATCACTTACCTCACAAAAATCTTCGTTACTCGAACCACCGCAACACAGCGAGCGCCACTACTGCCAGCTAAATAAAAGATTCAAACTACGGAAGGCACTAACTACTGATAGGGATAGTTAGCAAATCAAAGATATTAATAGAGAACAAACAATGTATTTACCTTAATAGTCATAATATATATAGCAGTTCATGACAAATTACAAAACTCCGCCATCTCTCTCCCCACATCCACCACTGCTGGCGGCTCACCTCCAACTGCGCAACGCTACGCGCTGTTCACATCCAGCTGCCGCTGCCCAACACTACAATGGCAGACAACAATGCAAACTAGCCACAGGCTGCACACAGCACAGCCAGTGATTTTCATACAGAGCGCTACGTAACATTGCCAATAAGAAAATCTAAACAGCCTACTTACAGTTTTTACCCAGTCTCCGGGTTTCAACGATTTTATCCACATACTTTTTCAGCCTTTTCGGTTATTTGCAGGTTCGGCACAACAACTTCCTTATTTGAAACATGAGCTACATAGCGACCGTTAATCATCGTTGTATGCAACTAACGCGTTCGAAAGGGCGAGATCTTAGTTTTTCAATTTTGTTAATAAACATTAGTTTAGTAGCGATCATGCAGTGATCGATAAAAGAGCGCGCGTTTGCGGTGACTACTTACTTTTCCAATGGACATTCAGCCATCATAAACCGGCATGCATTGAGAGAGCAGTTTAATATCGACCTTGCAGGTCGTGTTGTTGATCGAAAATCGATTATTATGTGGGTGAACACGTTTATAGTATGAAACGTCCCCTTTGAAAAATTATACGTTACTGTGCTTTAACTGACACACAATATTTTTAGCGCAACGCAATCTGACTTTCAAAAATCCCTACAAAAGAATGGCCCTGACTAACATTAACCTATACCTTTCACAAATCACTTACTTCACAAAAATCTTCATTACTCTAACTACTGCAATACAGCGAGCGCCTCTACTGCCAGCTAAATAAAAGATTCAAACTACGGAAGGCACTAACTACTGATAGGCATAGTTAGCAATTGAAAGATGTTAATAGAGAACAAACAATGTATTTACCTTAACAGTCATAATATATATAGTAGTTAATGACATCCTGTGTTACAAATTTCAAAACTCCGTCATCTCTCTCCCCACATCCACCACTGCTGGCGGCTCACCTCCAACTGCGCAACGCTATGCGCTGTTAACATCCAGCTGCCCAACACTACAATGGCAGACAACAACGCAAACTAGCCACAGACTGCACACAGCACAGCCAGTGATTTTCATACAGAGCGCTACGTAACGTTGCCAATAAGAAAACATAAACAGCCTACTTACAATAGATATTGTTAGTGCGCAGAAAAAGAAGCGATACATTCAAGTCCACTAGAATACGCGAAGAAAGTAAGACTGGTGATTTTCAACTATCCAAAGCGATATGTACGCCGACATGAAGCTGCTCTTTCAATTTTTGATCGCACAACGATATGATTTCTTTCATGAAGACTTGAAATTTATCCATGCAAACGGCAGTGGGGTATGGACTTACTCCATGCGATTTATTTTCAAGAAATAAAAATGTATGTGAAGCCTTTATGGAAAACCTGCCTGAAGACACCTTTGTGTTCTCCAGCGACGAGTGTATTTTCATTTGTGTGCATGCGTAAATAAACAAGACATGCGATAATGAAGTGGCACGAACCCCAGAGGACTTCATGAGCAGCCACTGCACATAGAACATGTCTTTAATGGGCACCTTCAGTGGCCAATAGGCTTGCCAGATTCAGCCTCCAGCGACTTTTTGTTATGGGGGTACCTTAAAACCTTGGTGTATACCAATCTTACAAGGACACTGGGTTAGCTAAGGAACAATTTTTGTGCTGCTACTGTCAAAATCTGATGAAGGAAAACTTTAAATGTACCTTTATGTAAGGAAAAGAGAATAAAGTTGATATCTCGAATACTTTCGGTTGCATCATTTGTTTTGTCCGCCCCCGGTAGCTGAGTGGTCAGCGCGACAAAATGTCAGTCCTTAAGGCCCGGGTTCGATTCCCGGCTGGGTCGGAGATCTTATCGGCTCAGGGACTGGGTGTAGTGTACCCCTAATCATCATAATTTCATCCTCATCGACGAGTAAGTCCCTGAAGTGGCGTCAAATCGAAAGACTTGCAGCCGCCGAACGGTCTACCCGACGGGAGGGCCTATTCATTTGTTTTAATTAGAAAGTTCCTGCGCTGTAACTGTACATGAATCACGACGAGGATTGCCAACCTTTTTAGAGACAAATAACAAATATCTTCAACATTTAGCGGCCCTGTCAGCAACTGTACAAATATTAATTTTAATTATCAACAGCCTCAGTTGCTACATTTACCTAGAATTTACCTAGGTTTCAGTCGGGATAACCGAACCGTCTTCAGAATAACAGTAACTACCGTTTTGTGGACATCATCAAGCTAAAACCGCAAATCCATGAAGTATCGTCAGACTGTAAAAACTTATCTGAAACTGCCTCGGCCCCACTTCGCGGCAGCCACGAGTAGTTTTAGCTTGACAATGTCCACTATGGACAAACGGTAGTTACTGTTATTCTGAAGAAGGTTGGTTTATCCCGACTGAAACGTAGGTAAATTCTAGGTAAACGGTGCAACTGAGGCTGTTGATTATTAAAATTAAAATTAACATACCTTATTTCAACTAGAGGTGAATAAAAGACATTTTATTTACTTAAGTTTTCGTACCTCTACCATTAAATGTTGATTTTTGGTTGGTCTCAATAGGTTAACAACGAATGCTACATTATGGATTTATGTTTGAATAAATAAACATTTACTTCTTTATTTAAATTTTTGAAGCTTCTTCTCTCTTGCCACTGGTGTGCACCCATCACTGGTTACATTATTTCGGTAAATGCTGAGGTGACGTGCACAGAAAGCAGACAAGATTCATTTTTTTGGATTGTTTGGTGATTTAATGCTTTCGAAGCATATAATGTCACTTTTCAGAGGTAAGTTTCTTTCCAGAAATATTTACCATAATTTAACTTCCCTTGAATTCCTTTAGCCGCCAGGTTAGCCGAGAGCGCTTATGCGCTGCTTGCTGGACTCGGGTAGGCGCGCCAGCCACTGATCGAAAACGCCCGGCGGATTACCGACGTCGGCCGGTGTGCCAGCCAGCCTGGATGTGGTTTTTAGGCGGTTTTCCACATCCCGCTGTGTGTATACCGGACTGGTCCCCGCGTTCCGCCTCAGTTAAACCACTCGCAGACATCTGGACACGTTCCCACTATTCCATGGATTACACTAGACGCAGACAGCTAGGGTACACTAATTCTGTCCTGGAGGGTACAGGTTAGTGGCAGGAAGGCCATCCGGCTACCCCTTACAATTGCCCTTGCCAAATCTGTTCTAACCATGCCGCCCCTGCGAAACTGCGGGACTAGGCACTAGCAAAAGAAAGAAAGAAAGAATTTCCTTTGAATTTCTTTAATTTATGTGTAAGGTGGGACAAAGTTTTCTTCGAGGACGTTGCTGCAGCGTATACGCAACATAGATCGACTCCCATCCAGGTATATAAGCATTGTCACATAGGTAAACGATTAGTGTGGCATTCCCGCCTTTCTGAAATACGTGCGGTAAATGGTTCAAATGGCTCTAAGCACTATGGGACTTAAGATCTGAGGTCATCAGTCCCCTAGAGTTAGAATTACATAAACCTAACTAACCTAAGGACATCACACACATCCAAGCCCGAGGCAGGATTCGAACCTGCGACAGTGGCAGCCACGTGGTTCCGGACTGAAGCACCTAGAACCGCTCGGCCACCGCGGCTGGCTGCGTGCGGTAAATGTGGAAATGTGAATCATAG
Organism: Schistocerca cancellata; assembly: GCF_023864275.1. Classification (NCBI taxonomy): domain Eukaryota; kingdom Metazoa; phylum Arthropoda; class Insecta; order Orthoptera; family Acrididae; genus Schistocerca; species Schistocerca cancellata. The sequence continues at coordinate 160,579,794 of NC_064628.1, forward strand.
CGAAGTTATTACCAAACAGGACCAAGTGTTGATGCTCTTTTCTAAAATGCAGAAGGACAAACACTGGTAAAGATCCATCGGATAATGAAGAAAGTATACGCGGCAGCATATCTATCGAAGCCACTGTCGTCGATTGGTACGAGATGAGATGTGCTGGTACTTTATGAAAATGCAAGTTCCCATATCGTGAATGTCGTAACGCAGAATTTAATGCCAACTCAACTGGGACACACTCGACCAGTCACCCTATAGTCCTGATCTCTCCTCCAGCGATTATCACTAGCTAGGTCCCTAGAAAAAGGCTTTGGAGGGTCGACTATATCTGTCGGAAAAGGATATGCAGCAGAGAGATGTGGGGTTTTTAACGCAGTAGGTCGCGGAATTTTAGCAAACGGTTACCTTCAAACATGTACGTAGGTGGGATGATTGTGTCAATGTTCACGGTGATTTTCCCTCATTGACATACCGATTGTGGTCTGTATGGCCTTCGAAAGGAAACTTTTTGATTGTCCTTTATAGCTTCAAAATATGAAACATCCTTGCAGGTACTGTATATTACACTGGAGCTTTCTTAAGGATCACTTTTTATCGGGTCGTGTGAGTTCTTCCATTCTCAGGAAATTGAGCGTTTCCACTTCTGATCGAGACACGAAGTTCGTTTCTAAGAAACCGCATTGTCATATAAAACTGAATTAAAACTTACTTATTGGCACTCAACGAAAAGCAAATTTCAGGACGGCAATAACAGAGACGAAGTTCAATAACAGAGTACAATGGACAATAATGGCAGAAATTTCGAATGTTTCCTGTCGTAACTGAATCCGCCGGACTGTGTTAACTGTTTTCGTCCGGTTGCGGCCACACACTGGTTTCACCAGGTCCGGCTAAAGGGCGGAGCAGAGGCACCGCACCCGTAATGTTTCTGTACAGGACGTGTCACACTTTGTAGTGCCCGCTTGAGGTGTCAAGTTGAGTGCAACGTTTGTATACTCTACGTATCACAGTTGCTAGCTAAAAGTGACTCCGGTGAAAATGTTCGAGGACTAAAGGGAGAAGCTGGGGAATGGACGGGGGTGTTGGGGGGGCGGAGGTAACAGGAGGCACTCAGTGGTAAGTTGCTTGTGCAGAAAATTATTCTCGAACCAGCTCTGGATAACACTGAAATTAATATCTCCAACAGTCTAAATCCCACATCCAGTATTAAAGATTGTTTTCCTTTGTTTGTTACTAAAGACTGATTTCATTAAAAAAGAGTTGTTCATGTACAGGGCTTCTTATCTTGTCAATCGTGCACCGTGAAAACCTCTATGCATGTGTAGTCGCCTTCTTTTGGTTCGACTGTTGTACTCAAAAATGGGTCGATGACGCGGGTCGTCGTCGACTGTATGTTCTGAATTACCGCCAAACAGCGATATTGAAATCATTGTCACGGATGCCATCGACATGCCACTAGGCGCGCAAGTGGTCCGGAATATAGGAAGAGGCTGCCCCAAGCGCGGACGTTGGCTTGCAGTGCCTGCGATCCGCCTTGCCCTGTGAAATGGGCTGTCTTGTGGCAGACAGGCATTTCGAGGTTTGTATACCATCGACAGTCTAACTACAGAATGGTTCAAATGGCTCTGAGCACTATGGGACTTAACATCGGAGGTCATCAGTTCCCTAGAACTTAGAACTACTTAAACCTAACTAACCTAATGACATCAAATACATCCATGCCTGAGGCAGGATTCGCACCTGCGACCGTAGCGGTCGCGCTGTTCCTGACTGAGCCGCCTAGAACCGCTCGACCACTACGATTCTAGCTACAGATATTCCGCTTTTGCTCTTGGAATTCTTGTGGTTCCCTCGGTAGGTTATTCTCTAGGTCTAGACACTTCCCCCTTCTTCTTGAAAAAGTATGTTGAGCAGTTTGATGCTTTCCTCCAACTTTCCCTATCTCGTACTAATCTCTATAGCTCTACAATATTCTCAGTAATCGGTTTCGCAAATTGTAGTCTGCGTCTGCCACTCTATTTTTACGTCCTTTCCTCCTTGCAGCATCTTATTTTACTTCAAAGTGCGGTAGCAGAGGACACACTGATGTGTCTCATTTTGTACTAAGGGTCTGTCACAGACCTTTCTTCATCTATTCTAAACTCCTGGAAATGGAAAAAAGAACACATTGACACCGGTGTGTCAGACCCACCATACTTGCTCCGGACACTGCGAGAGGGCTGTACAAGCAATGATCACACGCACGGCACAGCGGACACACCAGGAACCGCGGTGTTGGCCGTCGAATGGCGCTAGCTGCGCAGCATTTGTGCACCGCCGCCGTCAGTGTCAGCCAGTTTGCCGTGGCATACGGAGCTCCATCGCAGTCTTTAACACTGGTAGCATGCCGCGACAGCGTGGACGTGAACCGTATGTGCAGTTGACGGACTTTGAGCGAGGGCGTATAGTGGGCATGCGGGAGGCCGGGTGGACGTACCGCCGAATTGCTCAACACGTGGGGCGTGAGGTCTCCACAGTACATCGCTGTTGTCGCCAGTGGTCGGCGGAAGGTGCACGTGCCCGTCGACCTGGGACCGGACCGCAGCGACGCACGGATGCACGCCAAGACTGTAGGATCCTACGCAGTGCCGTAGGGGACCGCACCGCCACTTCCCAGCAAATTAGGGACACTGTTGCTCCTGGGGTATCGGCGAGGACCATTCGCAACCGTCTCCATGAAGCTGGGCTACGGTCCCGCACACCGTTAGGCCGTCTTCCGCTCACGCCCCAACATCGTGCAGCCCGCCTCCAGTGGTGTCGCGACAGGCGTGAATGGAGGGACGAATGGAGACGTGTCGTCTTCAGCGATGAGAGTCGCTTCTGCCTTGGTGCCAATGATGGTCGTATGCGTGTTTGGCGCCGTGCAGGTGAGCACCACAATCAAGACTGCATACGACCGAGGCACACAGGGCCAACACCTGGCATCATGGTGTGGGGAGCGATCTCCTACACTGGCCGTACACCACTGGTGATCGTCGAGGGGACACTGAATAGTGCACGGTACATCCAAACCGTCATCGAACCCATCGTTCTACCATTCCTAGACCGGCAAGGGAACTTGCTGTTCCAACAGGACAATGCACGTCCGCATGTATCCCGTGCCACCCAACGTGCTCTAGAAGGTGTAAGTCAACTACCCTGGCCAGCAAGATCTCCGGATCTGTCCCCCATTGAGCATGTTTGGGACTGGATGAAGCGTCGTCTCACGCGGTCTGCACGTCCAGCACGAACGCTGGTCCAACTGAGGCGCCAGGTGGAAATGGCATGGCAAGCCGTTCCACAGGACTACATCCAGCATCTCTACGATCGTCTCCATGGGAGAATAGCAGCCTGCATTGCTGCGAAAGGTGGATATACACTGTACTAGTGCCGACATTGTGCATGCTCTGTTGCCTGTGTCTATGTGCCTGTGGTTCTGTCAGTGTGATCATGTGATGTATCTGACCCCAGGAATCTGTCAATAACGTTTCCCCTTCCTGGGACAATGAATTCACGGTGTTCTTATTTCAATTTCCAGGAGTGTATTTATTACTTCCCAGTGCCGTATTTCATCTGTACACTTAGTTTTCAATATTTTAAGTTTTTTTTCATGTCCTTCCAGTTTATTATTCCTTGTGTTTTTGATCGTCCACATTTTACTTCTGTTAAGTCCCTTTCATGGGGCGTGAAAACGCTGTGGGCGAGAAGCTGGAATTCCGCGTTCCACTACACGGGTGGAGCGTGAAGTAAGTAATCTGGCATTTCAGATGTTTGGCTCGTAAGAGGCATGTGGCCAATGAGAAGCGACATCGATTTACGTCACCAATAGAACATAGTAGCCGTCATATTGTACGGCGTTAAACATCATATTTGATGGCGTTTCTGTCTCGTAGAGTAAGTTGTATGAATACAAGCTGTTTGAAACCATCAGTAAATTGTATATCTCTTGAAAACGCGTCATTTTAGCTACGGTTGGTTATAATAAAATATCAGAAAACTCTGTATCAGTAGGTGAAAGCTTCATGCAATTTATGTTTTTTATGTTATAAGTTGTATACTATGAAAGTATTCCGTTTCAGTACCACGGCAGAACGATAATATATCCAAAGCGCGTTCTTTTCGCACAATTTCCGTGTTAAATATGAGATAATGACGTTTGCAGGTACACACTTTCGATGGTGTTTACTATGTACTGAGACTTAGTTTCTACATCGAAGCTGTAGCGCTGTTGATAGCATCATGAGTTTTCGAGTTGCGAAAGGAAAGTTAACAGATTCATGTTCACCTATACCCAATTTCTTTTTTCTTTTTTTCTTAAGCTATTGTTTTCGAAGAGTACTGAAGGACTGTCTCAAAAGTCATTGCTGCAGTTCTTGAAAAAGGCCAGTGACTGTTGTTTCCCCTGTGTTCAGAAATCTTAACGTGACTGCCTGTCTACGTCTGAAAGCAAAACACAAATTACACACTGGAAGTTTTTGCTGTTATGAAATTTTCTGTAAAATATACACCGTGCTCAGAAATGTTAACGTGACTGCCTGTCTGCAAAAATCAGACATAGGATGTTTTTGCTATTATTAAATGTTGTGTAAAATATATAGATATTGTAAGAGGTCCATGACTAAGGAATTTATTGCTAGCGGACTCGAGCACATGTAATTTCGATGGCTTGCTCACGCGCTGCCTGCGATATGTAAGCTATAAGAGAATCTCAGACCAGAGAGCAGAGTTGGCTGCACTAAGAGCAGTGTTAGTAGGAGTAAGCTGTAGCCAGCAGTCTGGTGTATGGAGTTGGCGGGACCGGTCATGGGGAGCGATGGCGGTGCCTGAGGGATGTAGCATAAGGTAAAAACAGCCACGCGCATATTTAATTTATTATAACCAAATTTGTATTATTGTTATATCAAGTCCCATGTAAATGTTTCAAAAAATCTTTTAATAACAATCCTTTTTATAAAATTAACTTTGAAACGTCCCCTTAGAACAAATTATACAAGACTGTGCTTAAACTGACACACAATGTTTTTAGCGCAACGCAATCTGACTATCAAAGATCCCTCTCGAACTACTGCAATACAGCGAGCGCCACTATTGCCAGCTAAATAAAAGTTTCAAACTACAGAAGGCACTAACTACTGATAGGGATAGTTAGCAAATGAAAGATATTAATAGAGAACAAACAATGTATTTACCTTAATAGTCATAATATATATAGCAGTTCATGACAAATTACAAAACTCCGCCATCTCTCTCCTCACATCCACCACTGCTGGCGGCTCACCTCCAACTGCGCAACGCTACGCGCTGTTCACATCCAGCTGCCGCTGCGTAACACTACAATGCAGACAACAATGCAAACTAGCCACAGACTGCACACAGCACAGCCAGTGATTTTCATGTAGAGCGCTACGTAACGTTGCCAAGAAGAAAACATAAACAGCCTACTTACAACTTTTTGAGAATCATTCATCTGAATTTAAAGAATTTACTAATTTCTCCAATCCATGGTCATCCCGATTATCGTAAAGAAAAATCAGTTGTTTCTTTCTACACCTGACAAATCTAATGGCCAGCATTGCACAGGGCTGTGCCAGAAAAATTTCTTATAACAGCAGATATATACGCGTTATACGGCGACTTCATTGAGGTAATATTTTTCAATTTATTGAGAATGAATTTTCAGGGCCATGACGCAGCATTGCTGACGACCGAAATTTACCAATTTAAATTCACAGTTATTAAAAGGTTATTAGTGAGCCACAGTTTTATTGAAAGGTTAGTCACGTTATTATTGCGAGGTTACGGAATAATAAACAGTTGGGTGGTTACACTGAATGTGAATGTTAATATTTTTCCTGTTGGGAGGTTACATTGAATGTGAATGATACACATATTATTTTTTATTGTTGCGAGGTTACAGTGATTGTGAATGCTATATACATAGTTTTTTGTGGGGAGGTTACACTTGGCGACAGCCGGCCGGGATCGTATTTTTTCGTGAATTTCTGAGAAGTAGTCAGTTATATATCTGCTGATGAATTGACCAGTCATATTGACGTTATCGAAAGTAACAATGACACCAAATCAGACGATATGTCACCAGTTTCGTTCAAACACCTGTTTACCAAAATTTACAGCAGACAATCAGTGACATAGGTTCGTCCTACAATACATTGCGTAGAAAATTGTCATCTTTACAGCAAGAAGTGACAGAGATGAAAAATGTTTTAGCCTCTGACACGTCACAGCATATGCCAGATCCTGAAAATTTGTCACACTCACACGGCCAGTATAATTAAGTAATTTACAGAGAGTATGTGACTTAGATTCCAAATAGACACATACAAATATATTCTCATGCAATCCTGAACCTGCTCAGACATACAGAGACGATAATTTTGATTAAAAGCACTTTCTATCAGTTAGAAAATTTAAGGTATTTGAGAATGATAGAACACAGATTCACCCCTTGGATTGGATACAACAATTTTGCTTTGCTTTTCCACCAGCTTGGCTCGTAACCCACAAACTTGAATTTATTTGCAGTTTTTTGGAAGGCGAACCGGCAACTCGCGAGACAATGCTACTCCGTAGAAGAATTTCAGAATGCTTTTCTGGCAGCGTATTGGTCGAAGACGACAGAGCGCGGAATCAAGGATCAATGTATTTCAAAATTACCACGATCGTTAAGAGTGACACTTTTAACAGGACAGCAGAAAGAAAATATTTCGGCATTTAGAGGTCTGCTACAGCTTTTTGAAGTTCAGCAATCAGACTATTCCTTCATAAAAAAAAATTTCACAACATAACCAAGGCCAACAAGCAGGCAGTAATTACAATCAGCCACACTATTTTAATAGCAAAGGTTATAGACGCTCCAGGACTAAAAATCACCAGAACTTTAATATCAGACAAAATTTTAATTAGCAGTATCCTCATAATTATTAGCAACAGCAAACACATTTTGGCAACAATAGAGACTTTTCCCCACAACAGCAGCAAACAGCAACAGCCTGTTAGCATACCTAACCAATAATATAATATGCAAAGTCAACCAAGCTTTAATGTTTTACCGCCTACACGTAAAGCGTCGGCTCCACCAAATAGTAACGCACAGCAGCAAGGAAATCGCTAAGTACAGAAAACACATCATTTCAACTCCCATCGCAACGGGCCGTATAATAATGATTATCATGACAGGCGTAAAAGTAATGAGCACCGTTTTCAGCGTACAATTAATAACAGTCGATCTTATCAGCAGCAGAGTCATCCACAACAACGGATAATCATGAATGAACCAGACAGTCGGTATCATCCCGAACCTAATACGACAGGACGAAGTAATAGAACAGAACAAATAGTCGAAATACCACAGAATCCTCCTGCAAATAACAGCATGTCACAACGAATTTGAATAGATACAGTACATGTTGCATCTTCCAGCAACGTAAGCAATACTTTTGATACACAGAATCTTTTTCACGAGAATTTTATTACTTTTGACGACATCCGAGACACACTTTTACATGAAAAACCAGTTATTCAATAAACCATTTCCCACCCTGTTATTGAAGTAAAGATTGGATCATCCACATTTTCAGCTGTAATCAATTTTGGATCACCTATGTCAGTTATAGATAAGGAAACTTTCAACAAATGTAACACAGAGGACACCTATCCTACGTTACCATTAGGCAAAACTGAAGTAAAAGTAGCAGTATCTGGTAAAGGAGTAGATGTAAAACTACAGACACACTTATCATTTTGTATTGCAGGTCATATGTTCCACTCAAATTTTTGGATTGTTCCCTTATTGACAACAGACGTTATTTTAGGTACGAATTTCTTGGTACAACATGACGCAATTACGGACTTTCAAAATTCATATTTAATGTTAAAGGATGAGAAGGTACAACTGGCATTACAATTTCAGCACGCGTTATCTGCAGAAGAACAGGCAATTAATCGAACAGAGGTCATTTCTACATCACGTAACAAAGACTGTCATTCCACATTGTTCACAGATACGTATGTACACAACTACAATACACCAGACGAAGCCGACTATGACGTTATGCAAATGATGTTCAGATAAAGTAAAACAGAGCAACGCAAATACGAATGACGAACGTACTCAGCCACGCAAAACTCTTTTACAAGCTCCAGTTTTTGATAACATCCCTGGTACTATGTCCGGTTTCATGTATGAATTTCAAGCTAAACAGCATGACACATTTAAAGCCAAACATTATCCCATTCCATATATTCACAGAGAAAAAGTTAAGAAAGAGTTGCAAGCTTGACCAAGGAATTATTGAACTGGCAGTTAGTCCGTACATAAACCCGCTCCATATTGTTAAGAAAAATGATGGCTCACTTCGCCTCGTACATGATTAGCGTCATGTCAACGACATTATTATTAATGAAACAGATCGCCCACAGGCACCAGAAGAACTATTACAGAAATTTCATGGTACTGCTGTTTATCCCACATTAGATTTAAAATCGGGATTTTGGCAAATTCAGTTCCATCCGAACTGCAGAAAGTACACAGCATTTCTCTGTTTTGGTGATTGTTATCAATTTTGCAAATTACCGTTCGGTTTAACAATTTCTTCAGCAGCATTTATTCGCGGTTTGAGTAGGACAGAACTGAAAGACAGAATCACAACATATGTAGACGACATCCTTATCGCAGAAGGTAACTGGTCTGAACACAATCTGATTCTTGAACAACTGTTGCAAACTTTTCGTGCACAAGGATTCACAGTTAATCTTTGCAAATCACACTTTGGCAAAACTTCTATAAAATTTCTTGGACATGTAACTTCAGCAGAAGGCATTGCGCCTGACCCGGAAAAACTTCAAGCTTTACGTGACATTACTGTTCCAACAACGAAGAAACAACTACGCAGATTTCTGGCATTAATTAACTTTTCCGTAAATTTATTCATTACTCTGCTTTAGATACACCTAGATTATGCCACTTGACGGGTAAAAACGCTATTTGGTCCTGGGATAGCCAAGCACAGTCTGAATTTGTTAATGTGAAACATGCCTTGTTGAATGCACCACTTTTATCACACCCAGATCCTACTAGAAGTATTTCCATTGCCACGACAGTTCAAACACCGCTTTAAGCGTACACATTTTTCAGAAAATTGAAGAAGATGGTATTACAGTAATTAAAAACATCGCTTTAGCAAGTCGCATTCTGTCACCTGCTGAATGCAATTATTCTGTTACAGAACTTGAAACATTATCTGTTGTATGGACATTACCAGATTTAGGCATTTTCTTTTGGAAGACATACTACCGTTTACACAGATCATAGAGCTATATAGTTTTTACTTTCCGCTAAATTTACACATGACAGGTTAAGCAGATGGAAAATTAATTTACAGGAATTTAATTTTACAACTGTTCACATTCCCGGTACACAAAATATTGTAGCAGACACACTATCACGTTCTCTCGGCAACAATCAGCAAGACATCGCAACCAGCTTCTGCCAAGCAAATTTTAGCGTCATGTATATTCAACAAGTTGCATTTGAAAATTTCATTTCGTCGTCATTACGAGACATAGCACAAGAGCAGAGCAAAGAGAACGTATGAAAAGAAATTAAACACTTTTCTGAAGATAGGAATAACGTTACCATTAGAAAACATTATACTGTACGCAATAACGTTCTGTTTCGCCGCTCTCACCCTGACAGCAATAACTGGTTATTATGCATTCCTGACGAGCTTGTTAACAAATTAATTTGGTGTACTCATTTAAGTTACGCACATTATGGACCCAGATAATGTTTTCTTATACTGAGACAGAACTGTTATTTTGCGAACATGGAGAAACGAATTCGACGAGTTTTAGCGTCATGTAAAATCTGCCAGAAAGCTAAGTCAGACACGACTTCACGTATTCCTCCGTTACAACCCGTTGTACCGATTAAATTGAGACATACTACCTCTGTAGACATTTTTGGTCCGATTCCCAGATCCAATAGAGGTTTTTGTTACATCTTTGTCGCTGTTGAACTCACTTCGAAATTTGTTACCTTCACTCCGTTACGCAAAGCTACTGCTAAATCTATTTCGAACGCATTTGTAAAACATTTTTTATTTCATGTAGGATATGTATTGAAAGTAATTTCCGACAATGGACCACAATTTCGATATGCAGTATGGACACGTATGTTACGAGCTAGAAACATTTCTCCGATCTATACTGCCATAAAAAAATATTGATTGGGATACATACATACTCTCATTCCAGGATGTAATTAACCCCATACCAAATGAATCTACTATGCTATCTCCGACTGTTATATTGAAAAATGTTGAACCACCCAACAAAATTAAAGAATTAGTATCTTTTCCTACATCTCGTCGACTACGCCACCATGAAATAATTGACATTGCTCTCAACAACATCAAACGTGCCGCAGAGCGCCGGAGAAGACAGCAAAAACAGGTTTGTACACGCCGTGACTTTCACATAGAACAGAAGATATTAGTACGTACACATTATTTATCCAACAGAGGAAAGAGTAGATGCAGTAAATTTGAGCCTCTATGCGCAGGTCCATATAGAATTCGCAGCATTCCTCACCCCAATGTGGTATATGTCGAAACTTTGAGAACCAAAAAAAAAGCAAGGGCAATCACCATATTTCCAATATTAAACCCTTTATTGAATAAACATATTTCATGGTTTATCACACTGTAATGCCATTTGCAGATATTTATATGACCACTTACTGATGATGATCATATTTTTTCTTGGCAAGTGCCCGGCAAGGTAAGGTTAGCAGGTCGCTTTTCTTGTCGTTGTATATGTGACCGTGCACATTTTCCATTTTTTGTGTATGGATGATTGTTTTCCTATCGAAAGTAGAATTTTGTCTGTATGCACTATGAAATCTTTAATATGTAACAAACATCAGTTGACTTTGACATTTTGCCTTATGATATCTCAATATCTTGACTGTTCTAGATTTTTTTTTGCTACTACATTTGAAACGTCCCCTTAGAACAATTATACACGACTGTGCTGATAAACCTCTTACACTATTTGCTTTTCAAACAGCTGAGCAAAACTGAACGTACCCAAACATTCACTAAAGTGACACACAATATTTTTAGCGCAACGCAATCTGACTATCAAAGATCCCTGCAAAAGAATGACCCTGAGTAACATTAACCTATACCTTTCACAAATCACTTACCTCACAAAAATCTCCGTTACTCGAACTACTGCAATACGGCGAGCGCCACTACTGCCAGCTAAATAAAAGATTCAAACTACGGAAGTCATTAACTACTGATAGGGATAGTTAGCAAATGAAAGATTTTAATAGAGAACAAACACTGTATTTACCTTAATAATCATAATATATATAGCAGTTCAATTTCAAAACTTCCGCCATCTCTCTCCCCACATCCACCACTGCTGGCGGCTCACCTCCAACTGCCCAACGCTATGCGCTGTTAACATCCAGCTGTCCAACAATACAATGGCAGACAACAATGCAAACTAGCCACAGACTGCACACAGCACAGCCAGTGATTTTCATATAGAGCGCTACGTAACGTTGCCAATAAGAAAACATAAACAGCCTACTTACACAGTATGGTATTGTGTGTACATTTTCGCACTTGAAAGCTGTCCATATTGTTGACCTAATACGTTTTCTGTCATGCTACGCTGTATGCTTAGTCATATCACTAGAAACAAGTTTTCATTTAATGGGTATATGATTTAAATGCAAGATATTAATGCATATTCATAATTTTCAGAAAGCAATAACGTGTAAAAGAAATAAATTAAACAAACCACAATGGTTTATATGAAATGGAAATTTCAGCATCGGAATCAACGAAAGAAAATGCAATTCTTTGTCATGAAGAGTAAATGGATCAGAGTTAACAAGCATTAACAGGAATGTACTATACACACTGTATGATAGCAGTCTTGACTAATTATTTTTCTTTCAGAATACGAGGCGATTGTGGTGGCAAGCTGTCAGACAAAACTACACAATTATTTTTTCTTGTTGCGAGATTACAGTGATTGTGAACGCTATATACATATTTTTTTGTGGGGAGGTTACAATATACACCTCTCTCTGGGTTTATGGACTGGCCCACGTTTGTATCTTGTCCGTTAGTATCTTTTTCAGTGATGGTGAGCAGCTTCGAAGGAATCTCCTATTCTGTTCGAATGAAATTACGAAACGAATCTCGATCTTGAAACCTTTGTGGTGAAATACGTTATGTCAGTGTCGGTAGTCCACGAAGCATCGAAAATATGGATGTTATTCATGTGCAAACTGACATTAGGCGCTATGCCATAACTATATTCAACTTTCAAAAATTGGATGAAAATTCGGCTGAGTTAACAAATAATACAATAGTATACATCTCAGATCGTTGTACAGCACTATGTAGTATTCCTTAGCTGCACTTCGCTGTTCAGGCCATTGACTGGTCCAGAATCTTTTTTGGTATTTTGTCCGCACTTCTCCCTCAATCGCTAACAGAAGTAACGCAGCTATTTTACGGGTGCCTATATTTGTAAAGAAACTGTGTGGTTTGCGTACCAAATAAAGCCGACAGTGGCCACTGGAGTTCGCTGGGAGCACAAATCACGTTAAACGGCTCGTCCCGCGTGGCGACGGCGCTGTCTGTCATGATGTCGCGTCCACTTCCACGTCAGAGTTAGCTGCCTCGTCTCTTGTGAAGACGGCTTTACTGACTGCTCAATGCTTGAGCAAACTGTTCAATGAATTAATTAGATGGCAATCCTGGATGAACTGCACGAGGATTTGACGGCGGCATAGCAACACCAAACGTGTAAGTTGATCACTAATTCAATTTTTGTGTTCAGGATATACGACTTTTGACTTACACGAAGTAATAGCTGATACTAAAGAACAGAAACCTAACAGTAGCGACACAAGATGCTGGCAGCTTCGTGGAACCAATTTAAAATTGCTCCTAAGGCCGAAACTGGCCGGTCGTGATATGCAGAAAATGTGCAAAAACCTTTTTGCAAAAGCTTACAGCTCTGGACCAACCACTGCTTTAATACAGAATGAAGTTTTCACTCTGCAGCAGAGTTGCGCTGGTATGAAACTTCTTGGCAGATTATAAGTGTGTGCCAGACCGAGACTCGAACTCGGGACCTTCGCGTTCCACAGCAAGTGCTCTACCGAGTGTAGAGCACTTGCCCGTGAAAGGCAAAGGTCTCGAGTTCGAGTTTCGGTCTGGCACACAGTTTTAATCCGCCAGGAAGTGTCATGGCTTTAATCTTTACAAAGATATACCGTATAGCCGTTCGGAGTGCACTTCAACTTGCAGTTCTTTTCCTATGGCCATATCGATGATATCTGTGGTATAAGAAGCTGTTTGTAGTCTACATTAAATATTCGCTGAACCATAGGTATTTATTTGCGGTTCATTTTTCATGTTATATTTGTCCCATTTTATGATTTTGTCTCCCTTTTCTTTTGCACTTTGCTCAGGTTTGGTAACATTCGACGGTTAACATCTCTAATGTTACCTGCCTGGTATTTTCACAAGATAATGTAGGAGGAAACCACATAATGATTCAACATGCTACGAACATTCGATCGCGGTATTTCGACAGCAAACCACACCGTGATGTACCGTCTGCCACTGTTGTTGGATGAGCATTTCCGTGTCGCATTCGCACTTTGCCAAAGCAAGCCAAAGTGAAAAGTTTCTTCTTCTTTGGATATTTTCTGTTTCCTCCAGCAATTCTACTTGGTGGGTTTCTCAGATTGAAGAGTAACACTCACGTATTGGTCAAACGAGAGTTGTACCTCTGTCTCCTTCGTGAATAGGACATTTTTCCAATGGCCATCAGCGTAGCATCTACCTTTGCACGGTTAATTTTATATGGTCGTTCTTCTATAAATGTCTCCGTCTGTAAACTGCCAAATATCGGTTGCCTGTAAGTTTTTCTAATACCTAAGTGATTAATAAAGCATACGTAAGCAAACAATAATGGGTCTTTTCACCTATTTATAAGCATTTCAATACGTTTGTACATGTTGACGGTGAACTGCTTATGTCTGTGTCAAACATCGATCCTCAGCTGGTGTTCATGCGTTTTGCTAGAGTTTTCTGGCGTTGTGACAACTCTACTTACAACAGCATCATCGACAAACAGTCTCAATGATATTCCAACATTACCCACTTGATCATTTAGACAAATTACGGTTTTTAATAATACAAGGTACTCCCTTAGGGTACGCTCTGGGGTACTATCATGTCTAGAAATTTCTCTTCATTGAAAACTATTGCTATTTACTGTATATCACTTGATAAGCGTAGAATGTGAAATTCTGAATATGGTTTTCCAAACTCAACCATACGACACTTCTGCGGTAACCGAAATTCTCTATTAACGCAACAGTTTTTGCATTGCATCCATTCCATCTTGTGCAAAGCATGTACTGCGCGCTAGATCTTCACCTAAACACGCAATACAGTCTGCATATATCTTGTTTGTGTTCACGTTCCGCAAATAAAATGATAGTACATTTACATATATGGATTTCCCAGGCGGTAGCAGTGGGCACAACGATTCTGACGTTCCTTTAATGTTGCAGGGATAAATCTATACCGCTTCCCTTTCTCCCTACACACACCTCATATAATTTTAGTTAACGAGTCGGCAGCATCGTGACTTCTCGAATCTTTTTCCCCCCATTAGGCAAATTGCTGTTGTAGCCACAGATCTGGACAGTGGCAGAGAAGCCAGCCATAAATCACAGTGTCCCAGTGGGCAGAGCGGGTGGGCGTCAGCCGTGGAGGAGCTCACCACTCGTCGTCTGTCACTACACAGCCAGGCGGGGTGCAGCTGCTCTTGAAAGGTCACAAGTGCAGCGCTGACAGATTATGTCACAACCTCTGTCTCATGACTAGTTTGATACCTTCTGCTGCGCCATTCTTTCCATCTCAGAGTAGCACTTCCGTCCTTAATTATTTCTTGAATATATTCCAATCTCTGTCTTCGTCTATAGTTCTTACCCTCCACAGTTCCCTCTAGTATCAGAGACGTTATTCCTTGGTGTCTTAGCACAAGTCCTATCATCCTGTCCCTTTTTCTTATCATTGTTTTTCATATCATTTCTTTCATCACATATTCTGAGAACAATCTCGTCATTTCTTACCCAATGATCCACCTAATTATCAACATTCCTCTATAGCACCACATCTCAAACGCTTCGATTCTCTTCCTATTCCTTTTCTCCACAGTACATGGTACACTTCCATACAATGCTGTGCTCCAAACGGACATACCCCAAAATTTCTTCCTCACATTAAGGCTGAAGAATTCTTTTGGACAGGAACGACCTCTTTGCCTGTGCTAGTCTGCTTTTCATGTCCTCCTTGCTTCGCCCATCATGCATTATTTTGCTTGCAGGGTATCACTGTTATTCTTTCACCCTGAATTTTAATCCAACTCTTATTTCCGCCATTGCTTCTTCGAAGCATAACTTGAACAGTGGGGGTGAATGACTGCACCTCCGTCGTACGCCTCTTTGTAAAATGGTTCAAATGGCTCTGATCACTATGGGACTTAACATCTGTGGTCATCAGTCCCCTAGAACTTAGAACTACTTAAACCTAACTAACCTAAGGACAGCACACAACACCCTGCCATCACGAGGCAGAGAAAATCCCTGACCCCGCCGGGAATCGAACCCGGGAACCCGGGCGTGGGAAGCGAGAACGCTACCGCACGACCACGAGATGCGGGCACGCATCTTTGTAACCAGAGCAATTCCTTCTTGGTCTCCCAGTCTTATTGTTCGCTTTTAGTTCTTGTACATAGGCTAACGAATATTACCCGTATTTCCATATAGCTTACTCATATTTTTCTCAGAATTTCGAAAACCGGGCACCATTTTACATTGTCGAACGCTTTTTCCAGGTTGAGAAATGCTATGAACGTCCCTTTATTTCTCTTCAGTCTTGCTTTCATTATCAAGCACAACGTCCGGACTCTCTCTCTGTACTTTCTTAAAGACAAACTGATCGTGCTGGCCGGTGTGACCGAGCGGTTCTAGGTGCTTCAGTCCGGAACCGCACTGCTGCTACGGTCGCAGGTTCCAATCCTACCTCGGGCATGAATATGTGTGATGTCCTTAGGTTAGTTAGGTCTAAGTAGTTCTAAGTCTAGGGGAATGATGACCTCAGATGTTAAGTCCCATAGTGCTAAGAGACATCTGAACCAAACTGATCGTCATCTAACAGATCCACCATTTTTTCCATTTTTTCTGTATATTATTCTTGCCAGCGGCTTGGATGCATGAACCGTTAATTTGATAGCACAATAGTTATCGCACTTATCCGCCCCTGCTATCTATGGGACTGTGCGACTGATATTTTTAAAAAATCGCATTTTATGCTTCCAGATTCTACAAAACAACTTGAAATCTGTACGCTTATCAGAATAAGAAACTTCGAGCTTGAACATAGAAATTACGAAAGTCATGTGATACTGCCTAATATCGTGTCGGCCTCCTTTCGCCCAACGCAACATCGTCTCAGCAAGGCCATGCTGTCTCTATTGCCATTCGTAATTGACAAAGTCTTTACCGGTGTAGGATTTCGTGCACGAACTGACCTCTTGATTACGTCCCATAAATGTTGGATGGGATTCATTCGGGTAATACGGGTGCACAGAGCATAACTTAATCATAGCCAACACTTGGTTCAAGAATCATAAAAGAAGGTTATATACCTGGAAGAATCCTGGAGATACTAAAAGGTATCAGATAGATTATATAATGGTAATACAGAGATTTAGGAACCAGGTTTTAAATTGTAAGACATTTCCTGGGGCAGATGTGGATTCTGACCACAATCTATTGGTTATGAACTGCAGATTGAAACTGAAGAAACTGCAAAAAGGTGGGAATTTAAGGAGATGGGACCCGGATAAACTGAAAGAACCAGAGGTTGTAGAGAGTTTCAGGGAGAGCATAAGGGAACAACTGACAGGAATGGGGGAAAGAAATACCGTAGAAGAAGAATGGGTAGCTCTGAGGGATGAGGTAGTGAAGGCAGCAGAGGATCAAGTAGGTAAAAAGACGAGGGCTAATAGAAATCCTTGGGTAACAGAAGAAATATTGAATTTAATTGATGAAAGGAGAAAATATAAAAATGCCGTAAATGAAGCAGGCAAAAAGGAATACAAACGTCTCAAAAATGATATCGACAGGAAGTGCAAAATGGCTAAGCAGGGATGGCTAGAGGACAAATGTAAGGATGTAGAGGCTTGTCTCACTAGGGGTAAGATAGATACTGCCTACAGGAAAATTAAAGAGACCTTTGGAGAGAAGAGAACCACTTGTATGAATATCAAGAGCTCAGATGGCAACCCAGTTCTAAGCAAAGAAGGGAAGGCAGAAAGGTGGAAGGAGTATATAGAGGGTTTATACAAGGGCGATGTACTTGAGGACAATATTATGGAAATGGAAGAGGATGTAGATGAAGACGAAATGGGGGATAAGATACTGCGTGAAGAGTTTAACAGAGCACTGAAAGACCTGAGTCGAAACAAGGCCCCGGGAGTAGACAACATTCCATTTGAACTACTGATGGCCTCGGGAGAGCCAGTCATGACAAAACTCTACCATCTGGTGAGCACGATGTATGAGACAGGCGAAATACCCTCAGACTTCAAGAAGAATATAATAATTCCAATCCCAAAGAAAGCAGGTGTTGACAGATGTGAAAATTACCGAACTATCAGTTTAATAAGTCACAGCTGCAAAATACTAACGCGAATTCTTTACAGACGAATGGAAAAACTGGTAGAAGCCGACCTCGGGGAAGATCAGTTTGGATTCCGCAGAAATGTTGGAACACGTGAGGCAATACTGACCTTACGACTTATCTTAGAAGAAAGATTAAGAAAAGGCAAACCTACGTTTCTAGCATTTGTAGACTTAGAGAAAGCTTTTGACAATGTTAACTGGAATACTCTCTTTCAAATTCTGAAGGTGGCAGGGGTAAAATACAGGGAGCGAAAGGCTATTTACAGTTTGTACAGAAACCAGATGGCAGTTATAAGAGTCGAGGGGCATGAAAGGGAAGCAGTGGTTGGGAAAGGAGTAAGACAGGGTTGTAGCCTATCCCCGATGTTATTCAATCTGTATATTGAGCAAGCAGTAAAGGAAACAAAAGAAAAATTCGGAGTAGGTATTAAAATTCATGGAGAAGAAGTAAAAACTTTTAGGTTCGCCGATGACATTGTAATTCTGTCAGAGACAGCAAAGGACTTGGAAGAGCAGTTGAACGGAATGGACAGTGTCTTGAAAGGAGGATATAAGATGAACATCAATAAAAGTAAAACGAGGATAATGGAATGTAGTCAAATTAAGTCGGGTGATGCTGAGGGAATTAGATTAGGAAATGAGACACTTAAAGTAGTAAAGGAGTTTTGCTATTTAGGGAGTAAAATAACCGATGATGGTCGAAGTAGAGAGGATATAAAATGTAGACTGGCAATGGCAAGGAAAGCGTTTCTCAAGAAGAGAAATTTGTTAACATCGAGTATAGATTTAAGTGTCAGGAAGTCATTTCTGAAAGTATTTGTATGGAGTGTAGCCATGTATGGAAGTGAAACATGGACGATAACTAGTTTGGACAAGAAGAGAATAGAATCTTTCGAAATGTGGTGCTACAGAAGAATGCTGAAGATAAGGTGGGTAGATCATGTAACTAATGAGGAGGTATTGAATAGGATTGGGGAGAAGAGAAGTTTGTGGCACAACTTGACTAGAAGAAGGGACCGGTTGGTAGGACATGTTTTGAGGCATCAGGGGATCACAAATTTAGCATTGGAGGGCAGTGTGGAGGGTAAAAATCGTAGAGGGAGACCAAGAGATGAATATACTAAGCAGATTCAGAAGGATGTAGGTTGCAGTAGATACTGGGAGATGAAGAAGCCTGCACAGGATAGAGTAGCATGGAGAGCTGCATCAAACCAGTCTCAGGACTGAAGACCACAACAACAACAATACGGGTGACTCAACCATTCGCTCTAATTGTCCAGAAAGTTCCCCAAACCAATAGCGAAGAATTGTGGTCCTGTGACATGGGGTATTATCATACAATGATCTGCAAGCAGCCAAACATCCAAGGGGCCCAGCCCATTCCACGTAAACACAGCTGGAAACGCTATGGAGGCACAACCGGATTTCGACGCTCTGTTAACAACTTGCGTCCAGGGCTTCGTGGGGTCTGCACCACACTCGAATCCTACCATCAGCTCTTACCAACTGAAATCGCGACTCATCTCTGATCAGGCAATTGATTTTCCGGTCGTCTACGGTCCAATCGATATGGTCACGCGCACGAGAGTGGGCACTGCAGGCGCTATTGTGCTCTTAGCAAAGGAACTCATTTGGGTTGTCTGCTGTCATAGCCCATTAACGCCATATTTCGCCGCACTGTCCTAACGGATATGTTCGCCTCACATTGATTTCTAATGCTGTTTTGCGCAGTGTTGCTGGTCTATTATCACTGATACCTCTAGTCAAACCTCGCTGCTCTCGATCGTTAAGCGGAGGCCGTCAGCCATTGCATTCTTCGTGGTCAAAAGTAAAAGTAATATCTGAAACATGGTATTCTCGGTATATTCTTAGCACAGTGTGATCGCAGAATGTTGAACCCTAACGATTTACGAAAACGAATGTCCATGCGTCTAGCTCCAACTACCATTCCGTATCGAAAGTCTGTCAATTCCCATCGTGAATGGGGGGCTCCATATGGTTCCCAAGTTGTGCAGCGACTGTAAACCATAAAATTACCAAATCAGCAGCAACCAGTCGCAAGATCATGTTTTCTTTATTTACTTTTGCAAATCGATTTCAACTGATTGACAGCCATAAAGGAAACATGATCTTGCTACTGGTTGCTGCTTATTTCGTAATTCCCATCGTGCAGCCGTGATCACGCTGGATACCTTTTGCATGAATTACCTGAGTACAAATGACAGCTTCGCACATGCACTGTTCTTTTATACCCTGTGTAGGCGATACTAGCACTATCTGTGTATGTACACATCGCTATTCCACAACATTTGACACCTTAGTGCATATTACAGAATACACGATGGCGAAGGCAGACTGGGAGCTGAAGTTGTTTAAAAGAGACCGACGTCTCTGGAAAAGAAGCATATGAGCTGTATAACTCTAGCATAATACTTTTTTTAGTTATGAGTCTTCTGACTGGTTTGACGCGGTCCACCAAGGATTCGTCTCTTGGGCTAACCTCTTCACGTGCACTTGCTCCCTACGTCATCATTTATTTCTTGGACATATTCCAATTTCTGTTTCCTTTACACTTTTAAATAATACTAGCAAACTTGAAACTAAACCAAAAAACACTTTGATGGTAAATTTGAAGCTGCTGACGTCCAAAGATGATGGGTTGTGCATGTGGATATTTATGTAGAAATAAGTAACAGGAAAGACATGCTAAAGTAAATTAATTTTTTTAAAGAAGTGAACCATAAAGTAGATGTGGGTCAAGAACCAGACCTTTCTTTCTCTAATAAAAAGTGGATGAAGAGTCCAAATAACTGAAACATATTAATTGCGAATGAGTTTCTCCAACATCGTAAATGGCGAAAGATACCCCAGGAAGGCATCAGGCCGTTTACGGGGCAACAGATTTATTATATTTCAGTGCAATCACGTTTTAGACACCAAGGACAGGAAGAGCACTCCATCTGCAGACAAAACCAATGATTGCAACTTGCAAAAGATAGGAAGTTACTCAGCTTGAAGTGTCTGTAAGGAAGGTAAAGCAGAACTGGGAAATGAAAAACTGAAAACTGAGGAGCTAAGGAAGAGTTGGGTCCAGGAGACACATGATAGAAGACATAGAGTGAAAAACGCTGCGATAATGAAGAGCTGGAAATAACATGGTATGAAACAGCAAGGGAGCCCCTTTATCGGAGAATGTAACAGAAAAACAAGATAAGGCAATGCAAAAGACATTTCGCAGTTAGAATTTGACTGTGCTCTCACACACGTACAGGAGAGCTAAACAACCATTATTCATGACTTTTATGCAGAAATAATAAAAAAATTCAGGCGCTTGCTTGAAAATGATGCTGTTGAAACTAGTTTGTTCCACTTACAACACTTGAGAGACACCATCACCAGTTTGCATACCGTACAAGGTGCCAACTACAAAATGCGTACAATACTGAACGTTAAGCCCCACATCACGGATATATCAAATTATTGTGACAGTGTTGAAAACGTGGAGCGCATGTTGAGTGTGAATCAGTTCTGATTCAGTAGAGGATTAGGAACGAGAAAGTCGATCATTGCTATGAGGCTTTCTATTAAAAATAAATACAGGTAAATACGCCGACGTGCGTGATGTAGAGCTGGAAAAGGCATTTGATGGTGTTATCTAGCAATAGATGTTCACAGTGCTGCAAAAGCCAGTTTAAATACAAAGGGATCCGGATAACATTCAACTCCTATAAGAAGATATTGTTGTTACATCGATGAAAGAAGGTGTACGGAAAGTGTTCATTCCCAACGGAAAGGATTTTATGTAACCGCTATGGTATCGCGTAATTAAACTAGAACCAAAATATGTAGCGGAAACTAACAGGAGGCTCCGAGCATGTCGAATGGATGTTACAAGTTTGAAGAGATTATTTGTGAAGCAAGATCAAAAGTGAGTGTGAGTAAAAACAGCATTTAATTCAAGAAAGAACTCGTTTGCAAACAAGAAAATAAGCCATGTTACCATGCTTTTAGATTGTGAAGTTTTACGATTGTGAAACATAGGCAACAGAACAACAATATGGGAAACGGCTAGAAAATCTAGATATACTGAGAGGAAAACATCGCAACACCAAGAAGAAGTTGCGCGTCGCAAAAGAAACTTGATAGGCGCGTTTCTACATCTGAAAGATGAAGTCTATTCAGATTTCAAGCCAACAGCATAAGAGTGCCGCTAGTGTCGCCACTATGAGGATGCAAATCAGGTTTGCTTCAAATACACACCGTAACGGTCGTGGGCGTTAGTCGGCTTTGATACTGGACGTGGTGAGTTGATGTTAGTCAAGAATGCCTCTAAGGCGATAAAACCTGAGTCTGAATGGGGTCATGTGTAAGTAGGCTATTTAGGTTTTTATATTGGTAACGTCACGTAGCGCTCTGTATGAAAATCACTGGCTGTGCTGTGTGCAGTCTGTGGCTAGTTTGCATTGTTGTCTGCCATTGTAGTGTTGGGCAGCTGGATGTGAACAGCGCGTAGCGTTGCGCAGTTGGAGGTGAGCCGCCAGCAGTGGTGGATGTGGGGAGAGAGATGGCGGAGTTTTGAAATTTGTAAGACTGGATGTCATGAACAGCTATATATATTATGACTTTTGAACACTAGTAAGGTAAATACGTTGTTTGTTCTCTATCAAAATCTTTCATTTGCTAACTATGCCTATTAGTAGTTAGTGCATTCAGTAGTTTGAATCTTTTATTTAGCTGGCAGTAGTGGCGCTCACTGTATTGCAGTAGTTCGAATAACCAAGATTTTTGTGAGGTAAGTGATTTGAGAAACGTATAGGTTAATGTTAGTCAGGGCCATTCTTTTGTAGGGATTTTTGAAAGTCAGATTGCGTTGCGCTAAAAATATTGTGTGTCAGTTCAAACACAGTCATGTATAATTTTTCTAAGGGGACGTTTCACATGTAAGAAGTCTACAAGAAGGTGAATGTACTTTCTGCGATATTGTAGAAAGACTTGGCAGGAATGAAGCTACTGTACATGATTGTTAGCAGCAGTGGTCAAGAAAGTGAATGGTAGCAAGCAGAGCAGGCTACGGTCGTCCACGTTGCACTAACGGGAGGAACGACCATCGTCTTTGGCCTATAGCTCTGGCGCATCCTACTGCACCTGCAGCAGCTATTTGAGCAGCAGTTGGCATCAGAATGACACAAACAACTGTGAGATATCGGTCACTTCAAGGACAGCTCCGTGCCAGATGCCTTGTAGGGTGCAGTCCACTGAGCCCAAACCACCGCCATTTGCGACTTACGAGGCATCAAGCGAGAGCTCAGTGGTGGTCAGAATTGGGGTATGTTGTCGTTTAAAATGTAAGCTGGTTCTGCCTCGGTGCCAGTGATGGCCGTAAATCGGTTAGTACCGACACACTGAACATAAACCTGGTGTTACGACCAGGGGTGCAATTTCGTATGACAGCGTATGAATGCAAATTTGTGTGTCACGGTGATTCGACCTGTTGTGCTGCCTTTGCCTTGCATGGTGCTGAGGTGTCTATTGCCCAGGGTAAGCGAGTCACCCTACAGTGTTGGCAAGGTACAGTACAATCACTTTCTACGAGACCTCTTACACACTTGCGAACAGTACCTGCGCGAACACTGAAAGAACGAGAGTTTCCTGCACATGTGCGGATCAGGCGATAGTTGCCTCTGTCGAATTCTGAAGGTCTTTAATATGTCGCTCCTTCAAGCTGTCAAATACTAAAAAAAAAAAAAAAAAAAAAAAAAAAATTAAAAAAAACACCTATGCAAAAAATGTGGAAAAAACCCGCAAACTGACATTTATAGGAAGAGGAACAACACAAAAAATGCAGCAGGAGCGTAATATGTACAGAATCGTCCACGCAACCTGTATTTATAGTTCAAAATATTACTACATAGCCCGCAGCTCGTGGTCGTGCGGTAGCGTTCTCGCTTCCCACGCTCGGGTTCCCGGGTTCGATTCCAGGCGGGGTCAGGAATTTTCTCTGCCTCGTGATGGCTGGGTGTTGTGTGATGTCCTAAGGTTAGCTAGGTTTAAGTAGTTCTAAGTTATAGGGGACTGATGACCATAGATGTTAAGTCCCATAGTGCTCAGAGCCATTTGAACCATTTGAACCATTACTACATAACAGCAAAGACCAACCACCAGAACTGTTTATAACCTATAGGTATACTGACCAAAATGTAAACTAAGTAGCAAAAATATGTACATATTACAGACCAGTGAAGATACCTTGCAGAAAATAAAGGCGAAACGCGTATGGCACGAAAATTGTGTTTCATACAGTTGTAGTCGGACGGTCGATAAAGTAAAAAATGATCAGCATACCGTAACAAAAACGGCTAATTATTTATTACCTAACTAATTACGGTCATTGTCAATTTCTCAACCCACCTATTACAGAAAACAAACGTTTCTACGAATGGATGTATCGAATATGGAAAATAAAGGTATCAGTAATAACGGGGTCCAGGCTACTTACGGTATTTTGTATTTGAGATGTTCTTTGTGTGGACATTTCTATTTGTGTCATCACACTTCAGATGTAGCTTATTGTAGTACGTCAGTGTATCAGCGTAAAGTATATTTATATTAAATGTAGTCCCTTCACTGATCTGATCCACGCGACAACGATATTTCATTAACAATATAATGGAGAATCTGTTGGCGTTAGAATTCACTTTGTGTCATGCTCACTTATTTTCGTAATTTAGACGAATGTTGATACAAAGAATTTTATTATATGCTTTACATAATCCCTGAAACATTCAGTTTACTCTGTGTTCGCATTATCGCAATCGGAGTAATTAGGATATTTCAGAGATTAATGCATTAATGCAACCACAGAGTAAATTGAATATATCAGAGATTATGAAAGACCAAATAATAAAATCTTTGCATCAACATCTGTCTAAATTACGATACCAGCTGAGAAAATAAGATACCGTGGCACACAGTGAACTTCAGTGGCAACAAGTTTATGGGAGCCTTTATATTGTATGAAGTAACAGCTTTTTCATGAGATGAGAAAACATTTTATTTTCCAAGCACAGATCAAAAATTAACAAGAATAAACGACTCGTAACCAAGCCGACTACGGCAAAGATAAATATCTATCAGCTGCAGCTTTCACCCGCTGTTTTTGGCACAGTGTATAAATGACGTCGCCACATCAGCCCCCCTCCTTTTGAAACCGGGTGCACCAGGTATGTGGGGAAACTTGCACTTGATTTTTCTACCAGCTCTCGTGAAAACATCTGGTGCAGGCAATGGCTGCTCCTGTTCTGCACTTGCTGCTTCGTTATCCTCTTCTGAAACCGAGGGCTCGGCGAGACTATCTGCTGTTTCTTTGGCCTCCACGTTTGAAGGTGATTTTGCAGCACCCTCTTCGGTGTAAGCAGGTTTAAGCCGCTCAATTGAGACTGCCTCTTCTTTACCATCCTTATCGATTTTGAAGCTGTGGCTTCCTCTTGTGATTACCCTGTACGGTCCAGAGTAAGGCGAAACAAGCGGCGGGCGCACCGTATCATCCCTAAGCCACACGTGGGACGTTGCTTGCGGGTCTTTATGTACAAACACTCTCCGGTCTCCATGTCTGACAGGGTTAGTGGGTTTGATGTTTCTCATTCTATCTCTGAGTTGTCTCGCGAATTGCGTGCATAGCTCAGGGGCGAACGGCTGTGTAGATGCTGGAACGATAAATTCTCCAGGAACCCTCAATTGCTCGCCATAAACCAATTCTGCGGAAGAGCATTGTAAGTCCTCCTTCACGGCCGTTCTCAATCCGAGTAGGACCAGCGGTAGTGCTTCAGGCCATGACGTGGAACTACACATTAATGCAGCTTTGAGCGTGCGGTGTAGTCATTCCACCATTCCATTACTAGATGGATGATAGCTTGTGGTGCGTAGGTGGTTGCACCCGCACAGTAGTAAAAGTTCATTGAAAAGTTGGCTTTCAAACTGCCTTCCGCGACCTGTTGTTATGTTTTGCGGAACGCCAACCCTGGAGAACCATGAATGCAACAGTGCTTTTGCAACCGACTCCGCAGAAATGTCTTGTATTAAAACTACTTCTGGCCACGTGGTAAAACGATCAATGATTGTGAGCAAATAGCGTTGTTCTGAAGAGCATGATAGCGGACCCACAATGTCCACATGTATATGTGAAAATCTTGCAGATGGCGTCGGGAAGTCAGCAATAGGTGCAAAGACATGTCTGCTGATTTTATTACGCTGGCATGTTAGGCATGCACGCGCCCATGCACGACAATCTTTTTGTATTCCAGGCCACACTACTTTGGAGGAAACTAACTTGGCTGTAGCTCGTAATCCTGAATGTGATAGGTTATTTAGTGCACTATAAATCTCGCGACAACATTGTTCTGGTATGTAAGGTCGCTCCTTTCCTTTTGCTACATCACACCAAATTCCGTCTGGAACATTTGGGACAGACACACGTCTGAGCTGCAGCGCAGTTCTCTTTTTCTCTATTAGACGGCGCAAGAAAGGATCTTCTTGTTGTTTAGACGCTAACTCGGTCCAACGAATTGAATTTAAACTGGCACAATTCCTAGACAGGCAATCTGCGACCAGGTTGTCTTTTCCTGAAATGTGACGCACATCAGTTGTGAACTGTCCAATGTACTCGACTTGCCTGCACTGAAGTGGTGAATTGAGCTCTGTGTCTCGTTGAAATATAGCTACTAACGGCTTGTGATCGGTAAAAATTGCAAAGTGCCTCCCTTCGACAGACGTGCGAAAATGCTTTATGGCTAAGTAAATAGCAAGCAACTCACGGTCAATAGCACTCCATTTTTGCTGCTGTCGAGTCAGGTTTTTAGAGAAAAATGCGAGCGGCTGCCATCTGCCATAAAGTTCTTGCTGTAGCGCTGCACCCACTGCTGTTTGGCTCGCATCAACCATGAGCGCTAAAGGAGCGCTCAATCTTGGATGGCCCAGTAGTGTTGCCCGAGAAAGACATTTCTTTAAGTCATGGAAAGCTGCTTCAGCATCTGGACTCCATGGAATTTTACGATTTCCTGTTGTATTTTTACCTGCAAGTAACGTTGTGAGTGGCTCTTGGGCGGCAGCTAATTTAGGTAAGTGACGTCTGTAATAGTTGAGCATGCCTAAAAATCTGCGAAGTCCTTTGTAAGTTGTTCAAATGGCTCTGAGCACTATGGGACTTAACATCTGAGGTCATCAGTCCCCTAGAACTTAGAACTACTTAAACCTAACTAACCTAAGGACATCACACACATCCATGCCCGAGGCAGGATTCGAACCTGCGACCGTAGCGGTCACGCGGTTCCAGACTGAAGCGCCTATAACCGCACGGCCACACCGGCCGGCTTTGTAAGTTGTGGGAAGGGGCATCTGTTGTACTGCTTCAACCCGCTCAGGCAAAGGTGACAGGCCTGCTGCTGAAACCAAATATCCCAGGAACTTAACCTCGCGTTTTCCAAACGTGCACTTTGTTTCGTTAATAATTATGCCATACTCTGTCAGACGGCGGAAAAGCTGCCGCAGATGTTCGACAAGCTGATACACAGAACCAGAGAATACTAAAATGTCGTCCATATAACAAAATACGAATGGTAATTCTCGAAGCACCCCATGCATGAATCTCTGCCATGTTTGGGCAGCGTTTCTGAGGCCAAATGGCATAAAATTGTACTCAAAGAATCCGAATGGTCTGATAACTGCTGTTTTTTTAATGTCAGATGGAGCCATGGGAATCTGGGAAAATGCTTTGGCGCAATCAATCACACTAAATATTTTGGCATTGCTAATCGTACTGTTAAAATCAGTCACACTGGGTACTGGGTAGCGGTCGGGAATTGTGCGGGCATTGAGCGCCCTGTAGTCTCCACATACTCTCCATGAATTGTCTTTTTTACGGACCATGTGAATTGGAGATGTCCATGAACTATCGGACCTACTTACAATACCTGTTTTTAGAAGTCTGTCGAACTCAGCTCGCGCCGCGAGCAGCTTCTCTGGAGGCAGACGCCGCGGGCGGAAGGCAACGGGTTGACCTTGTGTCGTGCTGATGTGGTGTTGAGTACTGTGTCTGCATTTCCTGGTTGCGTTGACGGGTTCGGTAAGTACTGGAAAGCCTTGAAGCTGTTTACGAAAAAGTGATTCCTCCGACAGTGCTCTGATATTGCCTACAGTATACGAATCGTTACGACTGTCGGGTGTCTTCTTGCGTGACGCACACGTGTGCGCCCCGCTTAGTTGCGGGTACGAAATCGTATCACAATATCCCGACGCGGATGACGAGGTAGAGGAGCCGGAAATCTTCGTGCGGAAAAACACGGGCACATCGCACTGCACTTGAACCGACGCGGAAGACGCAGTAGGCAATATCCCTTCTGTGGGAACTGTCACCAAACGACGGTTAACCAGGTCGGGCATAAGTCGGTAGTTCCGTAAAAAGTCTGCTCCAATTACAGGACTCGGCACATCAGCAACCACAAAAGTCATTGTGGATGGAAGTTGGAATTCAGATTTAATGCCAACTGTTTCTCACCATAGGTAGATATTCTGGAATTGTTTGCCGCAGTCAGCACATGTTGCGTTGTTGTAGTGAGTATATCACTTCTCTTTCTTGGATAAACACTGACTTCTGAACCTGTGTCAATCAGAAACTTCTCACCTGAAGAGAGGTCCAACACGAACAATCGGTGTGATTGGTTGACTGCAGATACCGTGGCGTTTTCATCTCTTTGAATCACGCTATGACTCGGGCGCCTATGTTGTTGTTGACGAACGTTAGCGCCCTTTAACGCTCGCCTCTTAAGTTTGGGTAGCTGCAGGGTTGAATACATTGACGGGTAGTGTTGCCGAAGCGTCTGTGGTACCAGCACCATTGATCCGTAAAATCCTGTTGGATAGCATTTCTTCGTCTTTTCCAACTGCGACTTCGTAGCTGGTGGTGGTGTGAAGTTACTTGCACGTTGAGTTTTGCCACTTGTGCTGCCAGTTGCTGTATGGTGGGTTCGGTCGATGAGCACTGCTGTTGGGAAGTATTATTGCATGTTCCTGGCTCACTGGCGTCAGATTCCATCACACTACACGGTCTTGGGCCACTATCCTGGCTGTAGTTGAATTCGGAACACGCAGAAACTTCGGTTAAGGTGTTGGCGATGGTGTCTGCCTTTTTTGCTAAGACTTGCAATGGTAAGTCTGTTTCTCCTGCAATGACGGCACGGATGTTGGCAGGAAGTTTACGAAGCCATATTAGACGTAAAGACTCTTCAGGTAGGAGTTCCGGGCCGGCTAATGTACGTAAGGCTTTGAGTACTTGTGACGGACTCTTGTCGCCCAAATCTTCGTAAGTTGTTAGACACCCCACGCTGCCGAAATATGCATTCAGCTTGCGTAAACCAAAGCTGGGGGCGCGACGGCCAGAACGCGGGAAGCTTAACATTTCCTTGTCGCGCGTAGGTACTCCCATCTTTTGCGTTAACATCTGTCGTTCCGTTTTGTGGCGAATCAAAAGGCGTGGACTGCGATCCTTGGTCGAACAGACTGTAGTCTTCAATCTTGATTCCACTGCCCCATGCTTTTGTCTCTGAATTCATTATTCTCGTCGATATATATATTTTCTTTATGCTTCTGCTACGATTTTTCGGGGTCACCACTATGGGAGCCTTTATATTTTGTGAAGTAACAGCTTTTTCGTGAGATGAGAAAACATTTTATTTTCCAAGAACAGATCAAAAACTAACAAGAATAAACAACTCGTAACCAAGCCGACTACGGCAAAGATAAATATCTATCAGCTGCAGCTTTCACCCGCTGTTTTTGGCGCAGTGGATAAATGACTTCGCCACAAGTTCTTCATATTATATGGAATATCGTGTCACGTGGATCAGATCATGCTTCATACTGAATGTTCTACAATTAAAACAAATGTATGTTCTGCTTATACAATGATATGCTACAATAGATGTAGCTACAATTGCGACATATATTAACATGGATCTGAGCTACATTTAAGGTGTGATGACAAACAGAACTGCCCACACGGAGTATATTTCAAATACAAAATACGTAAGTAGTTACCATCTGGACCATAGGTTTGTTATTCTTGTTAGTTTTTGATCTGTTCTTGGAAAATAAAATGTTTTCTCATCTCATGAAAAAGCTGTTACTTCACAAAATATAAAGGCTCCCATAGTGGTGACCCCGAAAAATCGTAGCAGAAGCATAAAGAAAAAATATATATCGACGAGAATAATGAATTCAGAGACAAAAGCATGGGGCAGTGGAATCAAGATTGAAGACTACAGTCTGTTCGACCAAGGATCGCGGTCTACGCCCTTTGATTCGCCACATTCGAATGCATCCACTCATAAAAACCTTTGCTCTCTGTAATAGGTGGTTTGTGAAAATGGACGAAGTCCAAAACTAGTCAGCAAATAATTAATTAGCAGCTTTGGTGCAAACAGTTGAATCTCTCTTTTCTTGAACAGTTAGTACACTCGTGTCCCGAAGAAACAGAGCTACTTGAGCGGTCAGTACAGGACGTTCATATTCACAGAACATGCACATTAGTACGTTCTGCAGAAATGATTACCATTTCAACGATGTCGGCTCATGATTCAAGGTCAACATCGATATCGCGGCGGAACACCATCTACCGGTAAAATGTGCCTGCAG
This sequence comes from Schistocerca cancellata, assembly GCF_023864275.1. NCBI lineage: Eukaryota > Metazoa > Arthropoda > Insecta > Orthoptera > Acrididae > Schistocerca > Schistocerca cancellata. The sequence goes on from NC_064628.1 coordinate 160,610,308, forward strand.
CTCTCGTTGTCGCCATAAACCGAAGGTAATGGATCTGTGCGACTTAAGCAGACGTCCAGGATGCCTCGCCAACGTATGCGCGAACCGTACCGTCAAATCAGTGAGTTTGAAAGAGGGCGCATTATTGGCATGAGAGAATGTGATGCATCCATCTGGAAAATTGCTGTTCGTGTGGGACGAAGCGTATCGGCAGTGCAACGGGTGTGTGCAGAATGGTTCACGAAAAGCCGTAGAACAGGACGAGATGGGTCAGGTAACATCACCCACACCAACATCCGGAAAGGTCGACACCTCAGCCGAATGGCATTGCAGGTCATATCTGCGCCCTCCTCGACTCTGGCGCAACAGTGGAACAGTTGAAAGGTGGCTACACTGAGCCACAGCGCCAGAGATCGTGCTAGAGAGTATTGTTCGGCCGCCTCCACTGGCAGTGATTATTGAGAAGTTGCGGTGGGCAGTGCTTGCTGAGATGTCGTGGTGAAGAGTTCTTGTCGAGAGGTCGTAGTAGGGAGTGCTTGTGGAGATGTTGTAATAATGAGTGCTTGTTCCATGTGTTATGCAGTTGTTTGATGGGCTACACAGCAGATGTTGTTCTAATGGAGATATTGTAATGATTAGAGTGCTTTTCATCAATATATATGAAGGTAACAAAACTCGCTTTTTTTCTCATTATTTCAATGTCTTGAATAATGCGTCATTACAGGTTCAGTCAACAAAGCATCTGGCTCGTGTTCTTGTATTAGAGTGTAATTCTGGTTTTCTTGCGTACTTATAGTTTTTCAATTTTTTTTAATTACTTCAGTATAAATGGTATTTAAAATTTCTTGTCTTGTTGAAAAAGAACCGTGCCAGATGTGTACGTTGAATCACACTCCCACACACAGAACAGTTACACTTGTGTTTTGGTTTCGTAGGTTTTATAGTTGCTGGGGACTTAATTAATTAATTGTGTTAACGAAAATTTTCATTTCATTCTTTGTTGTTGTTCTATGCAGTCAGATTGCGTACAAAAACTAGTCAGGGCCAACCGTTTACGAGGTTGCGTAACCGGACAGACAGTAAAATTATTTTCATAAAAATTTAATTAAGCCCCCATGCACAGTGTAACACATCGCACACTATCAGGGTTGACAGTCCGTAGCCGTTTCTTACGGCACGGGTTACGCGCGCGCCGTTCCCTTCTCCGCCGACCTTTGACGAATATGCAGAGATATGCTTCAGCCGGTGGGTTTCTGGCACCAGGCGATATCGATTCTTACTTCCATCTTTGATCGTTGTCCCTGTGCCTTGTTCTCTTTGCGTCTTTGAGGCAGGCTGTTTATGGTGGCGCGCGTGCGCAAGTCGAGGAGAGTGGGTCCGCGCATGAGCCGAGTCAGTCTGTGACGGGACGTGCTTTCGATGTTGTCGTTGTTGGCAGTTGGCGACACCATGTCACGTGGCACGGCCGTATGCCGTCAGGACCAGTTGACTTGGAGCAATGAAGAAGCATGGGCCGCTGCCGGAAAGTATTAAAGTTGTATTGACACGGCCGGCCAGTGGCGACCAGGATTTACTACTACCTCGAGAGCTATGTGGATGGATGGCGTGTGAATTTCACGCGAAGAAGAAAAAAATAATTGACAAGCTTTCGTGGTGGGCTCCTCCTATATATAGTGAATACACTCCTGGAAATGGAAAAATGAACACATTGACACCGGTGTGTCAGACCCACCATACTTGCTCCGGACACTGCGAGAGGGCTGTACAAGCAATGATCACACGCACGGCACAGCGGACACACCAGGAACCGCGGTGTTGGCCGTCGAATGGCGCTAGCTGCGCAGCATTTGTGCACCGCCGCCGTCAGTGTCAGCCAGTTTGCCGTGGCATACGGAGCTCCATCGCAGTCTTTAACACTGGTAGCATGCCGCGACAGCGTGGACGTGAACCGTATGTGCAGTTGACGGACTTTGAGCGAGGGCGTATAGTGGGCATGCGGGAGGCCGGGTGGACGTACCGCCGAATTGCTCAACACGTGGGGCGTGAGGTCTCCACAGTACATCGATGTTGTCGCCAGTGGTCGGCGGAAGGTGCACGTGCCCGTCGACCTGGGACCGGACCGCAGCGACGCACGGATGCACGCCAAGACCGTAGGATCCTACGCAGTGCCGTAGGGGACCGCACCGCCACTTCCCAGCAAATTAGGGACACTGTTGCTCCTGGGGTATCGGCGAGGACCATTCGCAACCGTCTCCATGAAGCTGGGCTACGGTCCCGCACACTGTTAGGCCGTCTTCCGCTCACGCCCCAACATCGTGAGCCCGCCTCCAGTGGTGTCGCGACAGGCGTGAATGGAGGGACGAATGGAGACGTGTCGTCTTCAGCGATGAGAGTCGCTTCTGCCTTGGTGCCAATGATGGTCGTATGCGTGTTTGGCGCCGTGCAGGTGAGCGCCACAATCAGGACTGCATACGACCGAGGCACACAGGGCCAACACCCGGCATCATGGCGTGGGGAGCGATCTCCTACACTGGCCGTACACCACTGGTGATCCTCGAGGGGACACTGAATAGTGCACGGTACATCCAAACCGTCATCGAACCCATCGTTCTACCATTCCTAGACCGGCAAGGGAACTTGCTGTTCCAACAGGACAATGCATGTCCGCATGTATCCCGTGCCACACAACGTGCTCTAGAAGGTGTAAGTCAACTACACTGGCCAGCAAGATCTCCGGATCTATCCCCCATTGAGCATGTTTGGGACTGGATGAAGCGTCGTCTCACGCGGTCTGCACGTCCAGCACGAACGCTGGTCCAACTGAGGCGCCAGGTGGAAATGGCATGGCAAGCCGTTCCACAGGACTACATCCAGCATCTCTACGATCGTCTCCATGGGAGAATAGCAGCCTGCATTGCTGCGAAAGGTGGATATACACTGTACTAGTGCCGACATTGTGCATGCTCTGTTGCCTGTGTCTATGTGCCTGTGGTTCTGTCAGTGTGATCATGTGATGTATCTGACCCCAGGAATGTGTCAATAAAGTTTCCCCTTCCTGGGACAATGAATTCACGGTGTTCTTATTTCAATTTCCAGGAGTGTATTATTGGGTATTTAAGGACTGTTGACTGTTGCAGTTGCTCGTGCTAGTGGGCAGCAAGACATTCACGGCAGTGGTGGCGGAGCGAGTTATGTTCTGGAGCAGCCATGAAATTATGTTACTAAAGTGGCTAGAAATAGCGCCTCGCATTTGTAAGTTTGGATTTGGTGCTTATTGGCACGCTGAAGGTAGCTGGTTCACTTCAACGTCATTTCTTAATTTAGTTATAGATTTAGAATTTTCTGATTTTTACAAATTAGTGGTAGTTGTTCTTTCTTAATAATTTCTTGCGTGTAATGAAGAGACATTAGTTTCCAAGGGGAATTTCAAACACCTATCTCAAGGTTGATTATCACGTTAGGAACTGCATGCTTCTTAATTCTGTTCATTGGTTAACTTGCAATATGTTTATATTCGTAACTTGTATATACTACAGTGTGTCTGCTGCTCGTATTTTCCTGTTTTCAGAAACGTGTATAGTGGTCGACGTGAGCAAACCTCGCCCCGCGAGCTTGCAGTGTGACGGAAATCTCAGGATTTGAACTCCGGGCAGTCCGGACCCCGTCAAGGCGCGATTTCTGTTCCATTCAAGGAGAGGCTTGTTTTAGGCAGAAGATTTCCTTCTGCCCTAAGTTGAGTATAGGTTCACCCTTTCGATCGTGTGTTTGTGAAATCGTAATAGATTAACGTTTGCTCACGTCCATCAAATGTTCATCAAATTGACGTTTCGCATAAAGTCTAGAATCTTCCGGACGTTGAGTGTAGTAGAAGGCTAAATGAAAAAAGAACAATTAATAGTACCCTTCAGGTCGGGTACCATTAAATAAATTTTACCTTTCAGTAAGTGTATAACTGAGTGAGAAAGGCGATACCAAACATTGTAAACATTTGGTTATCTGTTGTTACCGGCACGGGCCGTTGTCAAAAGTGCGACAGTTAATATTGTAAATACTAATTGTGGATAGGGCCTTGATATGCAAATGTTGTTAATTGACTATTACTGCTGATGAATTCATTGGCGCCTTACATGCATCGATGCTATCATATAGGAAGCAAATTAATGACACATTGCGGGCCCTGTGCCTTCGAGGCAACAGGACGTGAGGTGACTGAAATGCTAATCATTCATGCAGAACATACTAATGTCCTGTGAATATGGACCTATCTCTAGTCCTTCAAGGGATCTGCTTTTTTCTGAAGTAATTCTATGTTTATGATGCTTTTGTTAGTAGTTCGGTACTAGGAAAGACGATGGTCATGCCTGAGATAGAAACAGCAAAAGAAAGGAATCCTGTCCTGAAAAGAGATACTATTCACTATGTACTGCAGTAGACTGCAATCAAGCGAGTGAATCACGGTATATGGATACCAAATCGCATCAAAAATGATATATAATTGGAGGCTACTGGAATGAGACATTAAACAGAACATCGCGTTTTAATTCGGCAGTGTAACTAAATCTACAACGGAAGAATTAATATGAAAGAATTATTCCTCCTCTTATACTTCAAGTGATGTTGTCGTTCCTGGATTCTTCCCTTTGATATTCTGTAACAGTACCTTAACCATTGAAGTTTATTTTAACTATTTTTGTCTTCAGAATGAAATGTGAAGTTTGGAAGGTAGGAGACGAGATACCGGCAGCACTGAAGCAGTGAGGAGGTATGCGTCATGCTTGGGTAGCTCAGATTGTAGAGCACTTGCCCGCGAAAGGCAAAGGTCCCGAGTTCGAGACTCGGTCCGGCACACAGTTTTAATCTGTTCTTTCCTTTGAGCCATCCGTCTTTTCACTGGTTCGATGCGACCCGCCACGAATTCCTCTCCTGTGCCGTTTTTGCGTTGCTAGTCTGCTTTTGATGTCCTCCTTGCTCCGTCCGTCACTGTATATTTTGATTCCTAGGTACGAGAATTCCTTAATTCCATCTACTTCGTGACCATCAATCCTGATAAGTTTCTGGCTGTTCTCATTTCTGCTACTTCTCATTAATTTTGTCTTTCTGCGATGTGCTCTCAATCCATATTCTGTACTCATTAGATTGTCCATTCCATTCAGCAGATAATGTAATTCTTTTTCACTTTCACTCAGGGTAGCAATGTCGTCAGCGAATCGCAACTTTGATACTCTTTCACTTGAATTTTAATTTTCACTCCTGAACCGTTCTGTTATTCCCATCATCGCTTCTTCGATGTACAGATTGAAGAGTAGGGACGAAAGACTACATCCCTGTCTTACGCCCTTTTTAATCCGAGCACTTCGTTCTTGGTCGTCCACTCTTATTATTCACTCATGGCGCTTGTACATATTGTACATTTCCCGTCTCTCGCTACAGGTTACCCCTATTTTTCTCAGAATGTCGAACATCATGCACCATTTTACATTGTCGAAACCTTTTTTCCAAATCAACAAATCTTATGAACGTGTCTTGGTTTTTCTTTAGTCTTGCCTCTGCTTTCAACCGCAACATTAGAACTGCTTCAGTGTGCCTTTAACTTCCCTAAAGCCGAACTGATCATCTGACACATTCTCAACTTTCTTTTCCATTCTTCTGTACATTATGCTTGTCAGCAACTTCGATATATGAGCTGTTAAGCTGATTGTGCGATAATTCTCGCACTTGTCAGTCCCTGCAGACTTCGGGATTGTGTGGATGATATTTTTCCGTTAGTGAGATTGTATATCGCCAGATTGATACATTCTACACAAACGTCAAATGCAAGTTTTGTTGCTACTTGCCCCAATGATTTTAGAAATTCTGATGGAATGTTATCCATCCCCTCTGCCTTACTTTAATTCCTCCAAAGCTCTCTTAAATTCTGATTCTAATACTAGAGCCCCTATCTCTTCTTAATAGACTCCTGTGCTTCTACCACATCAGACAAATTTTCTCCCTCATAGAGACCTTCAATGTTCTCTTTCCATCTGTCCGATCTCTCCTTTGTATTTAACAGTTGAATACCGTTGCAATCATAGTGTTACCACCCTTGCTTTGAAGTTCACTGAAGATTGTTTTGACTTTCTTGTATGCTGTGTCAATTCTTCCGACAATCATTTATCTCTTTCGATATCTTCACATTTTTCATCAGCCATTTCGTCTTAGCTTCCCTACACTTTCTATTTATTTCATTCCTCAGTGACTTGTTTATCTGTATTCCTGAATTTCCCTTGAAATTTTTGTACTTTATTCTTTCATCGATCAATGAAATAGTTCTTCTATTACCCATGGCTTCTTCAGTTACCGTCTTTGTACCTATCTTTTTCTTTCCATCTTCTGTGATTGCCCTTTTTAGAGACGTACATTCCTCTTGAACCTTGCTGCCTACTGGACTAAACTTTATTGCTGCATCTACAGCCTTAGATAATTACAAGCGTATCTCGTCATTTATTAATACTTTCGTGTTGCATTTCTTTGCTTATTGATTTTTCTAGACTAATCTCTTAAATTTCAATCTACTCATCACTACTACATCTGGTCCTGGGTAGGTCTTACAATCCAGTATCTAATATCGGAATCTTTATCGGACCATGATGTAATCTGATATCTTCCCATATCATCTGTCTTTATCCAAATATACCTCCTCCTCTTGTGATTCTTGAACAAAGTATTCGCTGTTACAAACTGAAGTTTATTAGAGAACACAATTATTTCTCCTCTTTCCTTGTTCAAGCCCCTACTCTCCCATAAGCTTTCCTTCTACTCCTTCCCCTGCAACTGAATCCCAGTGCCCCATGGCTATTAGATTTTCGTCTCCCTTCACGTAGTGTATTACCCTTTCGATATTTTCATATACTTTCTCTGTCTTCATGTTCAGCTTGCGACGTCGGCGTGTATACCTGAACTATCGTCGTCAGCTTTGGTTTGCTGTCGATTCTGATAACAACCCTATCACTGAAGTGTTCACAGTAGCACATTTTCTGCCCAACATTATTCTTTCATTGGCTGTTCAATCATTTTCCCATGGTCACCTCCTCCTTGGCAGTTCCCTCTCAGAGATCCGAGTGGGGTACTTGCTACGTAACGCGCTCTTTCGCACATCGATGGCGGTTCTGCAACGTAAATTGTCCGTCTGCCTCGATACTGCTGCAGATCTGCAAACGTAGCTCCTGGCTGCAGCTACTTAAGAGATCTCAGAAAAGCAGTGTTGAAGAAACTGAGTTTTCATAACTACACGTCGGTTGCCGCTATAACTACAAAAAGCTGAAAATAGTCTTTTGAACTCTAAAGAATAAATCGGAAATGGGTTGCTGTTCAAATTTCTAAGTTCAAAGGTCCTTTTAAGCTTGCATTAGGATTTTTTTATTGCTACCGAGCAAGATCATCAGCCCACATGTATTCAAATCATTAAAGTTCCTGTTCACAGTCCTCATCACACTCAAACAGCCAGAACTTTTCCTATCCAATTCCGAAATCAATTACGAGAGTAACACAGTCGATAAACTGCTATTTACTTTTGCCCTCGGCATTCAGTGGTTGCCTTCAAATAGTTTTTGCTCGCCATAAATACTCAGTATAAGAAATTTACCTAGTACCGCCACACTTTTAGTTCAAAGTTTACACACGCGATTTTCTCCAGAACAAAATATCTCGAGACTCTTAAAATTTCACATATAGTTAATAGTAAACAACAGCTACCTTTATCACTGTACCGAAACGCGAAAGTCACAATATCACTTCATTTTACACATAATGCGTTCGGATCCTTTCAGCATGACCGGCTCCTTCGAAAGCTGGTCCACCACTTCCTTCTTCTCTCTGCCTCTACAAGCACCTCTATCTCATGCGTTAGGTGGCAAACAGTCTCACTTGTTACTGGCTGTACAGAATTACGGCCAATCAGAACTGAGTTTCAGGGCGTGGCTCGCGCCAAAATCTAGCAAGAACCAACCACTGCTCTCAGCTCATTGAAGACATTAAAATAAGCAACTCAAAACTCTTTTGAAACAAATAAATTGAAATAAACTTCAAGCTGTACTTTACGTATGGAATTTAATATATAGTCGAGAACATTGTCTCTTACATATTCAAACATGCTTGGACATCCGTCATCCACTAGTAGGGGAACCACTAGTGGATTCGTTCCCACAATACAAAGCTGAAACACTTGCAAGTTCCTATAGAGAATGACAAACTGAAAATTTAACATTGGCGAATGTCCCACATACTCACACAAATACTCTCCCACACTCATTCTAACACAAAACACAAATATCTACTTGAAATTCTTAAAATTATGACTACAGCAAAATTACGTTTTCTAGAATGAGAACTTTTCAAATTTGAATCTAAACACTGAAGGTGTTATCATATCTTTTCAAATAGTCACAGTTGGTTGACTTCACATTTTGACAAATTGTTCCTTTGCACAACAGAAGGTTATGGACCTAATATGAAGTTCCTTAGGCTGCTTCTAGATCAGTTATCAATTTTTATAGTTCCAGAGAATGTAACTACTCTGTAAGCGCCTCTCCACTACTTTCACATGCTGCAGTCACGCCATATGGTCATGACGCACGTCTGCAGGACACATCTCGCCCGTTGCAGATCGTATAAGATTCTGACTGCTTACGCTGGAGCCCACATACATTCATACAAGAAAGCTTTAATAGACAAATTGGATATCGCACCCTAGCTGCAACGCCTCATACCTCCTGAGGAACTAAAAATTTTAACCTCTTAAAATGTTTTTGTTTCTTACTAATTTTTCTATAAAGCTGTTACCCTAACTAATCTGATACTTTCCAACTCGAATTCAATTAAACTATCATAAGTATTAATATGACATTCTTTTATATATATATATATATATATATATATATATATATATATATATATGGCTGACCTACAATCAAATAATTCTAAACATACTTATTACATCATCATTGGATGTAAAGAAAAAACAAATACTATCTTCATAATTTTATAAATTGTTGAAAAAGAAACACCTACAATCTTCATATTTTATAACATCGTTTTTTCTTCTTTACACATCGCAATGGTGAGCGTCTGTGTAACAACATTTTACTCTTTGTACATCACAGGCACACTAACAACATCGCTTTGGAGAGCGTCTGCCTACGAACACTTTCACTTTGCTAGCACTCGTTGTCCAACTCTGTCCTGCTTTGGAGGTCTGAGTCTCGTGCTATCTCTATATTGTCAGCGCACCTGAAAAATTCAGCTGGCTTCAGATTCCATCCTTAATTGCTACTTCTTAACCTAACATCAATATACATCTCAAAATTCTTTTAATCTTTCTTTCAATGACTTTTTCTGAATAAATCTACTTTCTCATGTCACAGCGAATTTTTTTCAAAATTTACATTTACTGATAATCTTTTTAGCTAAAAGTGAACTAACTTTCCCTCAAGCAGTACCAAAGTGGCACATTGACTATTAATCTTTTTTCAAAATCTCCCTGCAATCAAACAAGTTACTGTTACAATTTTATATGCAAATGACTTCTTAAAATCATTAGACAAGTAAACATCAAATGTCAGCCAATGTTTGTGGCTCTCCAATCCTGCATAACATGTTACCTTAAAAAAAACAATATTATTAATTAAACAAGTTTTCTCCAGGCCCTCTCCTGTAGTCATGTAAACCTGACATATACACATACCTAAATATAATTATTAGTGAATCCACTGTGTGGCTTCAACACCTTCTCCACACCTTTAGTTCTTTCCAACTACCGTGACCCTCATAAGAGGCAGCATCATAACCACATACTGAAACCATCTTCCAATCAACTGTGTGGTTTCCAAACACACTTATACCCTATATGTACAAGAAAAAAGAGCTGAAAACACAAAACACAAAACATTTCTTAAAACCACTAATCTTGAAAATTGTTCTGCCGACTTCTGTGGCACTTCAACATGTCAAATTCACATACATTTTACTATTTACTAAAGTCCACTTAAGGTTTCTCAATCCAGCCTTTTATTGCTCTGTTACAATAACATCCACATCAGGTTTCACAAACTAGCTCTTTTACTGTTCAGCTTCAATGTCTCACAATTACATCAGGGTCCTCAGTCACATTCAGTCTTTATTACATAGTCATGTCCACACCACTCAGATTAGTGATGGTTAATTACGTACGTGTCTATTATTGGTTACTTCAGGTCCTTATTTATGCCTCTTGTTAGCACTTCCACCTGTTTCTAAACTTTGATCCCTTTTGTTTAACTCTTTGTTTACTACAATTAGTAGGCAACACCTTGCCTCTCACTCATTTGTTTATTCATTACCATTGTCTTACAGTCTGCCTTGCTGCTTTGTAAATACTTCCTTAGACGAAATATAACACCTTCTGAGGGTACCCAAAACCTCCATGTCTAAATTTACTTAAATAATTCATCTCTTCCTGGACAATATTACCATTGTCTTACAGCCAGCCTTGCTGTCCTGTAAATATTTTTTCGTTTCTTCTTACAATAACAACCTTCTGATGTCTCCACAGGACTCAGGTCTCACTTAATATTACTAAAGTGAAGAAGGAAAGACGACAGTCAAAAGTTCTGAATGATGAAGAGGAAGAATGACAACACGAAATGAAAATTAAGTAGTATTGTCATTAACTCGAGTCCTAGTTTTTGTCAAACACTTAGCCTTGCAAAGAGTGCAAAGCCCTCTGAGGTTTATAGTTACTCCTGGCTACGTCTCATGTTTGAACATATCTCTTTAAATCAATAATATTTCTTAAGCCTAGCAGCTTATGAGACCAATCGGTAAGCATTAGGGTGAAGTTTCTCTATTGTCCTAAATGGACCCACATACTCGTCAGTAAACTTTTTGGTTCCCGAGGTAAGGTTTTCTGATTTCTCCTTGATCTTTATCAAAACTAGATCACCAATATGGAAGCTAGTAGGATTAGCTCTAGCAGCGTGTCTCCTCTTTCTTTCCAGTGCCTTCTTCCTTATAGTAGAACGTGCTAGTTTCTTCTTTTCTTCCATAGTTAAATCAGTAAGACTAGGGAATTCTACAAGATCAAACAAGATGTTATTTGGCGTAATTCCACACATTAGTTCTACATGTGCAAATCCGGTGGCTTCATGTTTAAGATGGTTAATGACCTCAAAATACTGTGTAGTTGGCCCACGCAGAATGTTTCTTGTGGCAGTAAGTCCTACGTAATCGGTTTAGTTCCTTCATGATCTTCTCACAAATATTACCTTGAAGAAAATACGCGGAGATCTTAATATGCTCTACCCCAAGTTGTTTTAGGCACTCCTCAAACCTCTTAGAAATAAATTGTGGCCGATTGTCAGATGAGATAGCCTTAGGCACTGCTCTATTTACAAAGTAATCCTTTTCCAATATGCTAACTAGTACCTGAGAATTAGCTTTCCTGATAGGGTAAAATCTAACGTACTTGGAAAAACCATCTACCATTACAACACTGGAAGCGGGCCGAATAAATCGACTGATACCAAATCCAATCGATTCTGTAGTTCTACAGAATTGATCTGACCTTGAATAATTTTATTGTTGGCTCTGATTTTCTGACACCGATCACTTGACTCTAACCGCTGTTGAACCCTTCTCCACATGTTGTTAAATATCACCACTTCACTCAACTTAGCTATGCACTTACGAGCTCCGTAGTGTCCGTCCTTACAGTGTATATAGTCAATTAATGCACCTACATGCTGTTCTGGCAAACAAATTTTCCAGTTCTCCGTATTTTTCCTACGCCTAAATAAGACATCTTTATGCACCTTATAGCATACAGATAGTTTTGGAAAATCAGGGTGATCTATTCTGTTCTTTACTAGTCTTGGTTTTGCTCCCTTCGCAGATTCTTACAAATACGTTTGATCGAGCCTTCATAATGCAGCTGCATAAATGCCAACAACACTTCATTACATTCTCTATTACAGATGAAATTCACGCCCTGTCCGTTGTCTTTTACACTTCTTGATAAGGCGTCCGCCACAATGTCCACCGAACCCTTAATATAGATTATCTTATACTTACTGTTGTAGATACAGGGCCCCATCTCCTTCACCTACCATACTTAAGTTGACAGGTATCTAGACAGGTGAGTGCACTATGTTCCGAGAAAATCATAATCTCCTGTCCTAAAAGGTACTTCTCGAATTTTTGTAAGCCAAAAATTACAGCTAAGGCTTCTAATTCGGATATACTGTAGTTCTTTTCTGCTTGTTGAAGAGACCTACTTGCAAAAGCAATGATTTTGTGTACTTCTTCTTCTCCTTCTTTCTCAATCTGAAACAGTTCAACTCCTAATCCATATCCACAGGCATCAGATCAAAGACAGAACGGTTTTGAAAAATCTGGGTAGTTTAAAACTTGACTATTAACTAAGGCTTCTTTTAGATCTTCTAACGCCTTCTTTCATTCAATAGTCCACTTATATACTACATTTTTCTTTAACAGTTCTCTTGAGCAAGGTGCATTAAACAATTGACCAGACACAAATTTTCTGTAAAAACCAAACAGAAAATCATTTGTAAGAGCATCAGTGCATCGCGTGTTGCTGGTGAAGCATAGTCTCGGATAGCTTTAATTTTCTATGGATCAGGCATGATACCTGCTCCACTTACTACATTCCCCAAGAATTTGACCTTCTTGACAAATTCTGTCTTACCTAACTTGAACTTCATTCCTCCCCATTTTAAGTGTTTTCAGTACCTCATCTAGTAATAAACAATGTTCTTCTCAAGTAGGAGTCGATATTAAAACGTCATCTACATACACATTTCTCTTCTTAACAATTGGTACCATAAGACCTGTGACATTGCTCTTACAAATGCACACACACATTTAGGACAAACGGCACCACCTTGTATTGATAACATCTACCTTCAAATAGAAACGCCATATACTTTCTTGATTCCTTGGCTAAAGGAAGATTGCAGTAACCACAGGTTACATCCATGGATGTGAAGAACTTTAACTTCTGTAACAGTTCTTCTATATTTTCAGGTCTGTCACTCTCACGTAATACAATATTATTCAAGGCTCTAGCATCTAATACTTATCTGATCGAGCCATACTTCTTTGGTACTATAACCAGCGGGTTGTTATACACACTTATTGCTCTTTCAATGATCCCCCACTCTACCATAGTCTGAATCAGGTCACGTACTGCATCCTTGTGCACTTCAGGAACTGCAATCGGTTTTTTGAAAAAATGGACATCCTTTTGTCACTGTCAAAAAACATTCGTAATCTTTAATTAGACCTGGTTGATCAGAAAATACTCCTATATGCTTAGTGAAAATTTGTCTTAGGTCATTTTTTGTCCCTCATCTAGGTCATTTTATTCTAGCAATTTATGATTGATCCTAGCTCTGACACTATCCAGCTCAGACGGATCCACTTCTTCACTTCCACCATACTCATTATAGCCTTCAATTAGTTTTGTTGTCCTGCAAATACGGATTGGCAAGTCATTTAGTTCTTCATCCTCACTTGGTCTCTTACCTATGAATGGTATAGTGATAAGATTACCATTAATTCTTATTATTACTTCATTGGTCCTGAAATTTACCCATCCTTCATGTTTACTAAGAAAATCGACACCCACCAGCATATCAACACTTAGACCACTAATTACTAAGAAATTCTGCTTAATTGCTACTCCCTTTACCACTATGGGTAGAAATACACTCCTGGAAATGGAAAAAAGAACACATTGACACCGGTGTGTCAGACCCACCATACTTGCTCCGGACACTGCGAGAGGGCTGTACAAGCAATGATCACACGCACGGCACAGCGGACACACCAGGAACCGCGGTGTTGGCCGTCGAATGGCGCTAGCTGCGCAGCATTTGTGCACCGCCGCCGTCAGTGTCAACCAGTTTGCCGTGGCATACGGAGCTCCATCGCAGTCTTTAACACTGGTAGCATGCCGCGACAGCGTGGACGTGAACCGTATGTGCAGTTGACGGACTTTGAGCGAGGGCGTATAGTGGGCATGCGGGAGGCCGGGTGGACGTACCGCCGAATTGCTCCACACGTGGGGCGTGAGGTCTCCACAGTACATCGATGTTGTCGCCAGTGGTCGGCGGAAGGTGCACGTGCCCGTCGACCTGGGACCGGACCGCAGCGACGCACGGATGAACGCCAAGACCGTAGGATCCTACGCAGTGCCGTAGGGGACCGCACCGCCACTTCCCAGCAAATTAGGGACACTGTTGCTCCTGGGGTATCGGCGAGGACCATTCGCAACCGTCTCCATGAAGCTGGGCTACGGTCCCGCACACCGTTAGGCCGTCTTCCGCTCACGCCCCAACATCGTGCAGCCCGCCTCCAGTGGTGTCGCGACAGGCGTGAATGGAGGGACGAATGGAGACGTGTCGTCTTCAGCGATGAGAGTCGCTTCTGCCTTGGTGCCAATGATGGTCGTATGCGTGTTTGGCGCCGTGCAGGTGAGCGCCACAATCAGGACTGCATACGACCGAGGCACACAGGGCCAACACCCGGCATCATGGTGTGGGGAGCGATCTCCTACACTGGCCGTACACCACCGGTGATCGTCGAGGGGACACTGAATAGTGCACGGTACATCCAAACCGTCATCGAACCCATCGTTCTACCATTCCTAGACCGGCAAGGGAACTTTCTGTTCCAACAGGACAATGCACGTGCGCATGTATCCCGTGCCACCCAACGTGCTCTAGATGGTGTAAGTCAACTACCCTGGCCAGCAAGATCTCCGGATCTGTCCCCCATTGAGCATGTTTGGGACTGGATGAAGCGTCGTCTCACGCGGTCTGCACGTCCAGCACGAACGCTGGTCCAACTGAGGCGCCAGGTGGAAATGGCATGGCAAGCCGATCCACAGGACTACATCCAGCATCTCTACGATCGTCTCCATGGGAGAATAGCAGCCTGCATTGCTGCGAAAGGTGGATATACACTGTACTAGTGCCGACATTGTGCATGCTCTGTTGCCTGTGACTATGTGCCTGTGGTTCTGTCAGTGTGATCATGTGATGTATCTGACCCCAGGAGTGTGTCAATAAAGTTTCCCCTTCCTGGGACAATGAATTCACGGTGTTCTTATTTCAATTTCCAGGAGTGTATTTCTTGCTTCATCACCTTTTTTGTTTTTCCCTTTGCTACAATTATATTTAGGTCACTTACTGGCATCCTTACTACTTGCTTATTTGCTGGGATTTCATTTAAAAAATTTTGGGACACAGCACACCTCAGATCCTGTATCAATGAAACACTTTACATTTTCATCAAAAACATTTATCTCTATTATAGGCTGTCCTACGTACTCTTATTTGCAGGTTCTACCTCGTCTAGTAAATCCTGCACCGTTACCCTTCTGTCAAAACCTTTGTTCCGTGTGGCTGTCATATTTATGTTTACTGGGTCTTCCTTATGCTTAATATTATTACTACTAGTGGCAGCTCCTACCAGTCTGTCTACTATCGTGTTTCCCTTTCTGTATTTACCTCTGTTTATACGACCCTACACCAGGTGTCGTCAGCATTATATATTTCCTCTTCTTCCTTTTCCTCCTCTTCACTACTCTCAATTACTTCAAATAACCTATCAAGCACCCCGTCGACCCCTACTCCATTAGTGATTCCACAACTGCCACACAGTTCCTCCTCTGTTTCTCCGTGCAGATTTACCTCCACCTCCTGATTCAAAATCATATTATTAGTACTTATCTCCTCTATAAATGTGTTCTTATTACAGGTGTTACTACTACTGTGCTCCCTTAACTCTACATTGTTTATTTCTCTTGCCTCTTGCTGCTTCCTGTTATTCTCCCATTCTTCCTTAGTGACTACATTAATACTAGGTGGTTGTGCTGGTGCCGTTGTTACAAATGGTTTCGCCAGCGGGTTCAACTGGTAAAGTTGTTGTCTACGAGCGCCAGCCACCTCGTAGACTCTTAGCAGTTTTCCTGTCGAGGTACATCACCGCTAACTGATGCCTTCAGCCAGCTGGCTGCGTCATCTCCTGGCAGCTGTTTACAGTCGCCATACTGACCTCGGTCACTGACCAGATTATCATATGTCCGGCCTCTCCCTCGTAATCGACCTCGGTATCCGCTTCCTCTCTGTACACTCATTGTTTGTTTACCTCGGCTCGATTTTCCTTCTGCCTAACAGGATGTCGATACTCTCTCCTCGCGCTGTCATCCTCTTTTAGTACAGATTCTACACGTTCAAGATATTGCACGAATTTATCTACATTAACTCTAGGTGCAAATATAATCTTATTATTCCAGTACCAAGGTAGCTTATTTTCTACCCCCCATAACTATTTGTTGAGTTTCTACCTAGGTACTAAGATAGGATAGAGTAGTTACCCACCTCTGTACGAATCTTTTTCTCCCTTCTTTCTTGGGGTCGTATTTTTCACCAGACCAAAACTGATTTAGCACATCCATTTGTTTACGCTTTCCCCAGTACTCTTCAAAGAAAGCTTGGTTAAATTCCTGTAACTTATTATATTTATCTGAGGCCAAGTGTCCCCAGATTCTTGCCTCCCCCATTAAGTCAGAAGTAATAAACCCGATCTTCTGCTTATCACTCCACACTTTAGGCAAGATATCCTCAGTCATTCCAAAATTCACGTGGATGTACACTTTTATTTGGATCAAGCTTAAGAAACTGACGATGTGTGACATAAGCAATCTCAGTGGATTCTATTATTCCACTAGAAACAATACTACCCCTACTGTAATGACAACTGTTCTACTTTTGTTATTCGACAGTCATGCTCACACAGTTGCTCATTCACACTGTTACTGAACTGATAAAGATGGGTTTCCAAGCTAGTCACTTAATTACCTGTGCGCCAAGTTTTTCACACTTATCATTACTTTCTTTCAAGTTACATTCTAATGCTGAGTGATTTATTTCACCATAATTTTCCACCCCTTGGATATGTTCACGAGCCTTGACTATCTCTCATTTGACATGCACTTTGAACTGTCAGTGGTCATCAGTAACTTGTTCGATCTGTGTTGTTAATTCACTTTTTACTTTAACAATAGATTGTGTACATTCCTGTTTAACCTGGTTGATTCCAATTTTGCCGCGCGGGATTAGCCGCGCGGTCTGAGGCGCTGCAGTCATGGACTGCGTGACTGGTCCCGGCGGGTTAAGTAGTGTGTAAGCTTAGGGACTGATGACCTTAGCAGTTAAGTCCCATAAGATTTCACACACATTCGAACATTTGATTCCAATTTTTATATTATTGTTAAGCACTGCCATGTCGTGCTTCCAAAATTCTCTTAGATCTGAATTTTTTTTATCCAGTTTAGATTCTATTTCAACACCCACATTACTCATTTTTGAATCTAACCCACTCATTTTTGTATGAATATCAGACCGCATCTTATTTACTTTAGATTCCATCTCATCACTTAATAACGTACCCATTTGTCATATTAGAATCCAACCCATTCATTTTTGTCAATATTCATTAACATTCCTGCTAGACTATCATTAGCCCCATCATTGACTAACCCAATTTCCTGATCTATATTAGCTACCGCAACACGTAGGTCTGAAGCACTGGGGTCCGATACATTGTTCCCCCTCCGATCCATAATTACCATGTAATGAATCTAACAAACTGCTACTAAAATTTGGTTGATACATCCAAACTAAAGCTCATGGGATCATTAACTTCTCCCCTTTTTCTTTCCCCAAATCTACCTTCAGGTCATCCTTTACACTTGTCTGCTTACTTTCAGCCATTTTATTCAATTTCTGCGCACTCTCACACGAAGTTTTACAGGTTACACTAAACTTTGCGCTTCTGATGTCTGACACACCTAGCTGTAACTGCAGGTCCGATCACTATGCGCCGGGACGTCGTACCAGTTTACGGGCCACCACTCAGGTCAGCACTGCCAACTGCTTTCGTTGTCGGTTTCGCCTCGTCTCTAGTAGCTTGTAGGCTGCTTGAAGTCGCCGCTATCCGCTACTCCAGTCGGCGAGATACAACCGCAAATCCGTCCGCCAAGCACAGCAAATGCAATCACAGTTCATGGGCTATCACTTTCTTTCTATCTACGTGGCGATAGTTCACTCATAATATTTGTCCTTCGCAGTTCCTATTTATTCGCGAGCACATTTTCACAGTCCGATTATCCCAACATTACTGATTTTCTAGAAAATCGCTTACCTCCGCGAACTTTACTAATTTTTTTCGCGGCCGATCCAGCACCAATTGCGTCGTAACGTGCTCTTTCGCACATCGACGGCGGTTCGGCAACATAAATTGTCAACCTACCTCGATACTGCTGCAGATCTGCATACGTAACTCCTGACTGCAGCTACTTAAGAGATCTCAGAAAAGCAGTGTTGAAGAAACTGAGTTTTCATAACTACATGACGGTTGCCGCTATAACTACAAAAAGCTGAAAATAGTCTTTTGAACTCTAAAGAATAAATCGGAAATGGGTTGCTGTTCAAATTTCTAAGTTCAAAGGTCCTTTTAAACTTGCATTAGGATTTTTTATTGCTACTGAGCAAGATCATCAGCCCACATGTGTTCAAATCATTAAAGTTCCTGTTCAGTCCTCATCACACTCAAACAGCCAGAACTTTTCCTATCCAATTCCGAAATCAATTACGAGAGTAACACAGTCGATAAACTATTTACTTTTGCCCTCGGCATTCAGTGGTTGCCTTCAAATAGTTTTTGCTCGCCATATATACTCAGTATAAGAAATTTACCTAGTACCGCCACACTTTTAGTTCAAAGTTTACACACGCGATTTTCTCCAGAACAAAATATCTCGAGACTCTTAAAATTTCACAAATAGTTAATAGTAAACAACAGCTACCTTTATCACTGTACCGAAACGCGAAAGTCACAATATCACTTCATTTTACACATAATGCGTTCGGACCCTTTCAGCATGACTGGCTCCTTCGAAAGCTGGTCCACCACTTCCTTCTTCTCTCTGCCTCTACAAGCACCTCTATCTCATGCGTTAGATGGCAAACAGTCTCACTTGTTACTGGCTGTACAGAATTACGGCCAATCAGAACTGACTTTCAGGGCGCGGCTCGCACCTAAATCTGGCAAGAACCAACCACTGCTCTCAGCTCATTGACGACATTAAAATAAGCAACTCAAAACTCTTTTTAAACAAATGAAATACACTATAAGATGAACTTTACGTATGGAATTTAACTATATAGTCGCGAACGTTCTGGCTGACTCTAACATATTCGAACATGCATGTATATCCGTCATCCACTAGTAGGGGAATCACTGGTGGATTCGTTCCCACGATACAAAGCTGAAACACTTGCAAGTTCCTATAGAGAATGACAAACTGAAAATTTAACATTGGCGAATGTCCCACATACACCCACACAAGTACTCTCTTTCACACTCATTCTAACACAAAACATAAATATCTACTTGAAATTCTTAAAATTATTACTACAGCAAAATTACAAACGTTTTCTAAAATGAGAACTTTTCAAATTTGAATCTAAACACTGAAGGTGTTACCATATCTTTTCAAATAGTCACAGATGGTGAATTATTGATTTAATCTTTTAAGTGTCTGATAATTACGTTTGTTACTGACTTTTCTTTTTTTTGTATCTTTCAAATTATTACAGTTATTGACTTCATTTTGACATTGTTTGACAGAAGGTTATGTGCCTAATATGAAGTTCCTCAGGCTACTTCTAGATCAGTTGTAAATTTTTATAGTTCCAGAGAATGTAACTACTCTGTAAGCGCCTCTTTCACATGCAGCAGTCACGTCGTATGGTCATGACGCACGTGTGCAGGACACAGCTCGCCCGTTGCAGATCGTATAAGATTCTGACTGCTTACACTGGAGTCCACATACATTCATACAAGAAAGCTTTAATAGACAAACTGGCGATCGCGCCCTAGCTGCGAAGCCACATACTGTTCCGGAACCTTTTGCCAATGGAAAGCTCATCATAACACTTTTTCAATTACAGCCCACATGTCCTGTGGATACACACTGTGTCTTTAATGCAGTGGTTTCCATTGCCTTCTGTATCCTTGCCCCATTGATCGTGCTGATTTTTTGCCTTTAATTTAGTTTCTTGCCCCAAGGACAAGAGAGTGCCGTGAACCTCTGTCCGCTCCTCCGCTGTCTTCGACAAGGCTGTTGGCAGAATGAGGGTTTCTTATGCCGTAAGTCTTTGGCTTCCAATGTGTATTATTAATCAAAATTTAGGCGCTGGGGTCATTCGAACCAGGTCCAGGGGGGTTTTGATTAATAATCAAACATGCTATCGATAGACCACGGGTACAAGCTATGCAAATGCATTATGTAATTGCTTAATGATATGTAGCGACTGTTGAAGACCGCAGTTAGGTAAGGAGGCCTACTAAAAGGTAGTCCGTAGTACGTGTAACTGTTGTATATTAGCGGGTCAGCACAAAATGTTGAAACTAGGCATTATCCATGGGTGATTATAGTCATGCATATTTGACTTTGTAGTTATGTGCGTCATGTAAATTTCATAATTTCAACGGACAAAATATTAGACTTCCTCTTACAGTATTGTTCACTTCAGAGCAATTTATACAGTCAGTCCAAAAAGTTTTGGGGCTGAATTAACAAAAATACAGAAAGTTGAAACAAATGATTTATGATTCAGGTGTCTTCCCTCTCACTTGAGTAAAAAGCATAGAATGTTCATACAACCAAGTGACACTCTCAGAAAAGTCTTTTGGGGCGTTGCACAACTTACACCTGACATTGGCCTCAATTTCAGTTACGTTGTCAAAGCGCTGACTATTTATATGAATATTGCTGTTGATCGGTCATGGACTGGGGACATCAGTATTAATGAAATTCTCCAACAGCCGTGTAGCTAAGATATTTTCATTTTATTTTGCCGACAACCAATTTTGGCATTCCACTATGCCATCTTCAGGCCCGATATGCACCTCTCAATGTCTCTTGCTATTAAATCAAGTGAAGCGCTTGTGAAACGGTTTGAACTCACTAAACCTAGGAATATATGGCACTTTAAGGCATTTTCGTTTATTCTGAGGCGCATATGGGGCCTGAAGATGGCATAGTGGAATGCCGAAACTGGTTATCAAAATAAAATATCTGCACGACTGTTAAAGAATTTCATTAATACTTAAATTTATGTGAATTTATGCGCTTTGGCGTTTTGTGTTAGGAATGGTTTGATAACAGTTTCGTCATCCGTGACGATTTTTTCCAGAAAACAATTGTCCGCGTTTCATATTTCAACAGCTTATGGCAGGCTTTCGCGCATCGTCGTTTTTGTTTGAGAGTGAAGGTATTTTGGACAAATTTTGCACACACTTTTCTCTTCCTGAAAACGTTTTGGAGACGGTCTTACATTGGCAGATGTTCCTCCATTGCGATTTGTGATACCACCATAGCAACTGCGCTTATGTCAGTTACATGTCAGGAATAAAATCAATCTCGGAACGTTGTGAACAGGCGGTGTAAATGGTACAGATGATACCAGGTGGTCAAATTGCCCTCCAGTGCTGACGTGGCACGGCAGTGAAGTGTATGTATATGCCAGTGTGTATCGAAGCAGCACAAAAATACGCGTCAACGTGGAGAGGTGACAGAACGGCTGAAAGAAATTGTCGTCTTTAGAAATGTCTGTGATTAAACGATGAATGAAACGGACTGATTTTTTTGGCGTATCAAAACGGGCTTTCCAATGTATCTTAAAGGAATGATCTACCACTCGTAGATATGTAACACAGCATAAGAACAGTGGCGATAATATGATTCTGACACATATATAACGAGTGTCTTGACTCAAGGTCACTCGGTTTCTAACCCAGCAAAAAATTACACAAGTCAGTAAACGCAGCTCAATCTGGACCACTTTCCGAAAGAACGTGCTGTCGGTGCACGTCTTTTTTGGGCCAACGAATGCAAAAGCTGGACGGTAGCTCGAAAAGTGGTAAACCTTTCGGCTCGTCTCCTTTCATTCATATTTGATAAGTACACGACTAGCCATTGAAAGTGCTACACCAAGAAGAAATGCAGATGATAAGCGGGTATTCATTGGACACACATATTATACTACAACTGACATGTGATTACATTTTCACGCAGTTTGGGTCCATAGATCCTGAGAAATCAGTACCCAGAACAACCACCTCTGGCCGTAATAACAGCCTTCATACGCCTGGGCATTGAGTCAAACAGAGCTTCGATGGCGTGTAAAAGTACAGCTGCCCATGCAGCTAGAACACCACAGTTCATCAAGAGTTGTGACGAGCCAGTTGCTCGACCACCATTGACCACACGTTTTCAATTGGTGAGAGATCTGGGGAATGTGCTGGCCAGGGCAACAGTCGAACATTTTCTGTATCCAGAAAGGCCCGTACAGGACCTGCAACATGAGGTCGTGCATTATCCTGCTGAAATGTACGGTTTCGCAGGGATCGAATTAAGAGTAGAGGTACGGGTCGTAACACGTCTGAAATGTAACGTCCACTCTTAAAAGTGCCGTCAGTGTGAGCAAGAGGTGACAGACGTGTAACCAATGCCACCCCATACCATCACGCCGGGTGATACGCCAGTATGGCGATGACGAATAGACGCTTTCAATGTGCGTTCTCCGCGATGTCGCCATACACGGATGCGACCATCATGATGTTATAAACAGAACCTGGATTCACCCGAAAAAAGGACGTTCTGCCATTCATGCACCCAGGTTCGTCGTTGAGTACACCATCGCAGGCGCTCCTGTCTGTGATGCAGCGTCACGGGTAACCGCAGCCATGGTCTCCGAGCTGATAGTCCACGCTGCTGCAAACGTCGTCGAACTGTTCGTGCAGATGGTTGTTGTCTTGCAAACGTCCCCATCTGTTGACTCAGGGATCGAGACGTGGCTGCACGATCCGATACAGCCGTGCGGATAAGATGCCTGTCATCTCGACTGCGTGATACGAAGCCGTTGGGATCCAGCACAACGTTCCGTATTACCCCCCTGAACCCACAGATTCCATGGTACGCATTTCTCCTCCTTAAACGAGGCATCACAACAACGTTTCATCAGGTAACGCCGGTCAACTGCTGTTTGTGTATGAGAAATCGGTTGGAAACTTTCCTCATGTAAACATGTTGTAGGTGTCGCCACCGGCGCCAACCTCGTGTAAATGCTCTGAAAAGCTAATCATTTGAATATCACATCTTCTTCCTGTCGGTTAAATTTCGCGTCTGTAGCACGTCATCTTCGTGATGTAGCAATGTTAATGGCCAGTAGTGTAATTCCATTGTACATGAATTGGTCCAGTCAGGGTCTGAGAACAATAAATTTTTAATACAGATCTATCCGATTATAGTGGTTCTACGCACTATCATCTCTTCTCAAAATTCTTCAATTTAATCTGGAGCGGAGTATCTAAATTGATTTTTAGGATGAGCTTTAGAACTCAGATGGCACACAAAACCAACCCCTTGTGGGCCGATGGAATGCGGCCTTTACAGAACTGGTATCGCGTTATCCACAAGTAGAAGCTGCCCTCCCGTTGTGGGAAAATCCTCCTCGGTTAGCGTTACACTGGCGCCCAGCCTATTGTGCATTTTACAGCATGTATCCACTTCGGATCGCCGAACTAGAAGCTTTCATTCTGGACGATGGATCCCTGCCGGGCAGGAGGTGAGGGTCCAGACCATGCCAAGTAAAGTACATTCACGTGATGAACCTCTCCCGTCCTCCCCCCGAAAGAAAACATGGTAAACTAGCTCTGGCATGTTACATGTTCAGGAAGGAGATACCGCAAAGTTTACGGACTGCCTCGAGCACAGCTTTTTTTATCTTTTCCCAGTGCCTGTAATGCAAGGCTAGCTGCTGCTTGAGAGGGCATCGATCGGCGAAATTTGTGGCGTCGGAAAAACATGACACGTAGTGTGAAGTTTTCAGCAAACGTGGAATCGAGATTATTTGTTTTTAACGTTTCACCTCTGCTGGCGGAAGATTTTGTTACGACTAAACAGCTACGCCTTTGGCGGTATGGATAACTTTAAGACAATTATTTGTCAAGATGCCTGGTGGGAATAAGCGAGTAATTATTTCTTTACCGACTATAAATTAAGGGATTCGTCTCGAAACTCGGCTCTGAATACATCGGAACTCGACAGGCTTCACTCTCAATTGGAACAGCGGACTCCATTAACAGAGTGGGGTCCAATGTTCGAGCCTTTGGGAGAGCGGTTCTAGCGATGTACTTGATGTCAGCCAGACACGGTGTCACCGATCTGCTCATACCGGACTGACGATAATGATGAGTATAATTTACAGCTTCAGCATGTTAGGACCACTGCGATCTAGATATTCAGAATCGTATTCGGATTCACTCTCAGTTGAATGGGCTTCTTCGTTTCTCCAGTCAGACAATCATTTTAACTGATGTGTGGGCAGGTGAAGCTGAATTTCAGAATATAATGTATATGATTATGAGCTAATTCCGACCCTCACTACGTAAATTTTCCAACCATTAGTTCACTTATCTGTTTCTCATAGTTGCTAATTAAATTTATAATTTTCGTGATTTCATGAATTACTTAGATGCAGTCCGCCCCAGTAGCTGAGTGGTCAGCGTGACGGATTGCCGTCCTCCGGGCCCGGGTTCGATTCCCGGCTGGGTCGGAGATTTTCTCCGCTCAGGGACTGGGTGTTGTGTTGTGTTCATCATCATTTCATCCCCATCCGGCGTGCAGGTCGCCCAATGTGGCGCCGAATGTAATAAGACCTGCGCCAAGGCGGCCGGACCTGCCCCGCGAGGGGCCTCCCGGCCAATGACGCCAAACGCTCATTTCCATTTTAGATGCTTATTGTCTCTTGTGTCTTTTTATAATAAACTAAACAGTTCATTTAAATCATGGCTTTGGTGCAAGAATTTGTCTCCATGATCTAATTAATATTTTTCAATGACAAAATGAATATTCTTCGCTTTATAATTCACTGCTACAGCCACGACCTTTCATGGTTAGTCACACCGCTGCGTGCATTTATTCCAGCATTGGATCCTAAGGGTGTGTCTGAATCACGATTAATTCTGATCCAGTTAAATTCACTCTGATTGGAGGCTTTTAGAGTTCCGCCGGTTCGTGATTTTGCCCATCTTAAAATGATACTAGTCTCTTAGTGCATCGTCGGCCCACTGAGGCTTTTAACACTTAGTTATAGAAGATGTCATTCTGGTCACGTGGTGGTCACGTCATTTTCGTATCATGACTTTGGCCCTCTGTCATGCTACTGTGAACATCAACCACTACGTTTACTTCAACATTCACAGTGTCCAAAAATTGCCATTTCTTGTGTTTTTTCATGATAAGAATACTGTGAGCATTACCATCTGTGCCGGCCGGAGTGGCCATGCGGTTCCAGGCGCTACAGTCTGGAACCGGGCGACCGCTACGGTCGCAGGTTCGAATCCTGCCTCGGGCATGGACGTGTGCGATGTCCGTAGGTTAGTTGGGTTTAATTAGTTCTAAGTTCTAGGCGACTGATGACCTCAGTGGTTAAGTCCCATAGTGCTCAGCCATTTGAACCATTTGAACTACCATCTGTCAAGGTAACGACAGCTGTGCTCACAGGGCTTCACGGATACAATCCTGGTTTGACGAACACTGAGACACAGTATCGCACCTCGACTGGCCCGCTAAAGTGCCCGGTCTTAATCGCAAAGAAATTATGGGAACACATGTAACACCTAGCGAGGTGGCGCAGTGGTTAGACACTGGACTCGCATTCGCGAAGACGACGGTTCAATCCCGCGTCCGGCCATCCTGATTTAGGTTTTCCGTGACTTCCCTAAATCGCTCCAGGCAAATGCTGGGATGGTTCCTTTCAAAGGGCACGGCCGACTTCCTTCCCCATCCTTCCCTAATCCGATGAGACCGATGACCTCACTGTCTGGTCTCTCTCCCCAAAAACAACCCCAACCCATGTAACAGGTTACTTACAAAATATTTGCTAAGGGTGTCTGACGCCATGACGCAACTGAACTCAATATACAGTTTCACATACATATTTACATCTACGTTTATACCCACCAAGCCACTCTACGGTGGGTGGCAGTGGGTTCTTCTAGTATTAGTATGCGTTATTTTTGAAGACATATGTGGAAGCAAGTGACATCTTGTCCGACGGTTCTTGGGATGTGCGCTCTCGGAATTCCAATAGTAAACCACACCGAAATGCACACGTCTCTCTTGTAGTGTATGGCACTGGCGTTCGTTGAACATCTCCGTAAAGCCCTCGTACTTACTAAACGAGCCCGTTTCGAACCATGTCGTTCTTCTTCAGAACTTCTCTATCCTTTTTAATAATGCAAACTGGCGATGATCTAACAGCTATTTTGTAAGCTACTTCTTTCGTCGTTGAATTAGCTACGTTTCTTGTCCCAATGAATCTCAGCCAGCCATCTGCTTTTCCTTCAACTTTTTCTTACGTGATCAACATGCTTTGTGTCCTTCAATGTATAATATGGCATTTGCCTTTCATAGTGATTTTTCACTAGTATTGTAATCGAAAATCAGTAATCTCTTTGCCTATTTACGCGCAGTACGATACACTTCTTAATTTCAGAGGCAACTGGCCAACTGTCAGTGCATGCACAAATAACTATTCTGTGTAGGTTTTCTATTATCTTTTGGCACTGTAGACTTCATTTAGGTTGGTTCAAATGGCTCTGAACACTATGCGACTTAACTTCTGAGGTCATCAGTCGCCTAGAACTTAGAACTACTTAAACCTAACTAACCTAAGGACATCACACACATCCATGCCCGAGGCAGGATTCAAACCTGCGACCGTAGCGGTCGCTCGGTTCGACTGTAGCGCCTAGAACCGCACGGCCATTCCGGCCTTCATTTAGGTAACATATTTCGCCACCAATAGCTTAACGGAGGCTACAGCGTTGTTTACTACATCTACACTAACAATAAAGCTGCAAAATAGTCATGTCTGTCATATGCACGGTAAATTCTAGAACTATTAGACCAATTTTCATGGGATTTTCACAGGTAACTTGAGCGTAGCTTGGGGCAATACATGGCGTTATTTTATCAAACGGGAACACCGGAAAGAAAGACATCGTGATTTAAAGTTTTATGTAATACCCTCATATCACTCCACCGAGCGAGGTGGCGCAGTGGTTAGCACACTGGCCTCGCATTCGGGAGGACGACGTTCAATCCCGCATCCAGAGATCCCGATTTAGGTTTTCCGTGGTTTCCCTAAATCGCTCCAGGCAAATGCCGGGATGGTCCCGTTGAAAGGGCAAGGCCGACTTCCTTCTCTAATCCGATGAGACCGATGACCTCGCTGTCTGGTCTCCGCCCTCAAAACCACCCAACCCATATCGCTCTGCTTGAACACGCAATGTCCAAAACTACTAGACGAATTTTTATGGCGATTTCCCTGCTAAATTCAGTGTAGTTTGGGGCAGCAGCCTGCCTTGATTTGATCAAACTTAGATCACGAAAAAAAGTTTCATAATCTAAAGTTTTATATAAAATCGTCTGGTGAGCTTAATAGTTCGGATGTTTACCTCAGTGACACAATCATAACTGCGTACTACACCAAGTAACAAACAAAAGGTGCTGTTAGTTTCGTAGTACACCAAAGAACCAACAGATGGCGCTGCTAGTTTTTACCTCACTGACAGACGTTTTTGGTAGTTTACGTCAGTGACAGAATTAAGCACCGCAGTCTTTATTTATGGATACAGACTAACAACTAATCTACTTGTCTAGGAATACCGGATTTTTTTGCTTTCGTTTTGGTTTCAAAACGTTAAGGACGTATTTCTTCTTTAGATAGGTTTAAATTATATTCCTTACTAGGAAAAACCTTTGTGTTTAGGATGCTTTCTAATTACATTTTGATTTGCCTTGAAACTGGTACTCTTCCTGAAAACAACAGAATGGATAAAAGTCTGAACAGTATACGTGGCGAGAATCCATGAAGATCGTGAGGTTGGACTTGCTGAGGCTCGAGAGCTTTAACCCACTCTTCGGAAAATCCTTTGGAAAATGAGACGAGATGTAACTCTGATCGACAGCGTCATGTCTTATCTCGCTCCTCACTACGTATTATAGACATTTCGTCTGGCCATAGATGTTTGTCCCGGCAGTTATTAACCTGTAGAGAGCAACAGCTCTAATAATCTCCCTCGGAATTCTCCCAAAATTACGTCTGAATCCATCGAGATTTTTCCCGTGAGAACAAAATGTTCAGTCCTGATCCATGCACCAGCCTGGTCTAATATTTTGTTCACTAAAAGAAAGTGAACAACTGTGTCGGAAGCCAAGGAACTCTGCGTCAACGTGGGATGTCTGGATCTGACACATAAAAAAACGTGTTGAGTTTCTCTCTCTCTGTCTGTCTGTCTGTCTGTCTGTGTGTGTGTGTGTGTTATACGGAAAAGATTCTTGTCCTCCAAAAAGCTTGGGCACAAAGACGCTCTACAGTTGTACATTAGACTGATGTCAGCCGCCATCTCAAGTGTCGGTTAACAATGAGTACCTCTACCATTGTATCCCATTCTTTTTAACTCCAGACACATTCGTTGTGCTAAGTGGATAGAGGGCAGCACTTTTGAATTCAGGAGTAATGTATTATGCACTTTATTTACGAGCGTGAGGTTTGCCTGACTCTCATTTAGCTGTTGTTGATCCTTTACCTTTCCACTGTCATTAGCACTCAACTTGGGCAGCTTCAGAAGGCTCGAAATGTCTGATGGATTTGTTACTCAGGTAACATCCGCTGACCAGTGCATATTTGAAGCCACTTAACTCTTCTGACCAAACCATTCTGCTCTTGCCGATTTTTTTACTGACAATACTCTCCGCCTCTTTTTATTCCGGCGGTTCCACCTCTCGTGAAATACCAGCGGCCAATTCCGCGTTAAATAGGAGTGTCCAGATATTTTTGTTCAGATAGTGTACCTGTTCAGAGTTGTACGACTAGGATAACTGATCGTAGAAGAAACAGCAAAACTGGTGCAGTAAGTTTAAGAGTTGTGAGGTGGGTTTCTCGGTGATCCGCGGCCTCGAGATTCTCGCTGCGAGCGAACGAGACGAGGAGGAAGCGGAGGCGCCGCATTGCGGCCATTCGGAAGAGGAAGTGGGCAATGACAGCGGGAGGCCGTAATCCCAGCTTGGATTACACGACTGGAGAAAGTGCGGCCTGCGGCTGTAGCGGCAGCGTCGCTCTCCCGTGCCACGCGACGTCTCCGCTCGCCTCCCGGGGGCGTCTTCCGCTCGCCAGACCACCTCAGCCGAGCCGACAGTCCTCAGCAGATGCTACAAGCTGCTACTTCTATACCATTTATTGTCTGGTCGTTCGTATCACACACAAGATTCCTCAACAAAAAGTACCGTGGCTGAAAAGTCTTTGTGTTAAAAATGTATCGTGTGAACTGAAAGACAGGGTTCAAATGAAAGTGTTTCTCACGTCAGGCAGTGGGAAGCAAGACTCGTATTTAAACGAAATAGGGCTAAGTTCCAGTGAGAAACCGGTTAAAAATTTCAGAAAAAGGCTACGGAGAAGTACGAGAATTTACTGTAATTGAAAGGATTAAAAGCCTTTATTCGAAAATTTATTCACGGTTTTACGCTGTCTAGTCACACTGGTGGGTCTGAATAACAACCTTTTGCAGTGTGGTCTGCTGCGACATGAAGAGTGTGAGTGGGGTCCTGGGAGGTATCGACAAGTATGCGGATCTCTGCCGTGGCCAGCTGCGCTAGGTTCCTTGGTTGAGGATCCACGGTGCGAACAGCCTGATCCAGTTGGTCCCACAGATTCTTTATTGGGTTGAAATTCTGGGAGTTTGATGGGCAGGAGAGTACAGTAGACTCATCCTAATGCTCTTAGAACCATGCATACTGTCTCATACGTTTTACTGTCCTGCTGATACATTCTACCGAGGAAAACAAATTGCCTGTACGGGTGGACATGGTATCCAAGAATAGATGCTTACTTGTGTTGATCCAATGTGCCTTCGAGAATGACGGCATCGTCCACGAATGCTACAAAAGGCTTCCACGTTCGGAAACTGTGTAAGTAGGCTGTTTAGGTTCTTATGTTGATAACGCCACGTAGCGCTCTGTATGAAAATCACTGACTGTGCTGTGTGCCGTCTGTGGCTGGATTGCATTGTTGGAATTTGCTATTGTAGTGTTGGGCAGCTGGATGTGAGCAGCGCGTAGCGTTGCGCAGTTGGAGGTGAGCCGCCAGCAGTGGTGGATGTGGTGAGAGAGATGGCAGAATTTTAAGAGCGGACGATCTGGTCGTGTGTCCGCCAGAAAGAGTATATTTGTAATACTGGATATCATGAACTGATGTATATATTATGACTTTTGAACACTATTAAGGTAAATAGTTTTCTATCAATCTTTCATTTGCTAACTATGCCTATTAGTAGTTAATGCCTTCAGTAGTTAGAATCTTTTATTTAGCTGGCAGTAGTGGCGCTCGCTGTATTGCAGTAGTTCGAGTAACGAAGATTTTTGTGAGATAAGTGATTTGTGAAACGTATAGGTTAATTTTAGTCAGGGCCATTCTTTTTTAGGGATTATTGAAAGTCAGACTGCGTTGCGCTAAAAATATTGTCAGTTTAGTGTTGATCAGAATAGGCAAAGAGCGAAATCTCTGAGTACGTTCAGTTCTGCTCAGCTTTTGAAAATCAAATAATGT
Organism: Schistocerca cancellata; assembly: GCF_023864275.1. Classification (NCBI taxonomy): domain Eukaryota; kingdom Metazoa; phylum Arthropoda; class Insecta; order Orthoptera; family Acrididae; genus Schistocerca; species Schistocerca cancellata. The sequence goes on from NC_064628.1 coordinate 160,641,066, forward strand.
AAGAGGTTTATCAGCACACTCATTCATAAATTTTTCTAAGGGGGTTTTTCAACTGTTGCAGGGTGTTGCTTTCTGACGATTCACGGTGTACATGCCAACAGCAGTCTGTCAGCTGGAGCACAAAATGTGATTTATTTGAAAAGGCCTCATGTTGCCACTCACTGAACGTCAAGTTGCGGGATAGGCATGAATATTCCAGCTTTCGGCGCCGACGAACAGCGGTCTGCATGGGTACATAAACTAGGCACCTGCCGCGGAGCCTCAGAAGCAGCAACGTTTTTTGAACGATCGTTGAGGAGACATCCGTCCCAGCCCCTCGGTTAGGCTCTCATCGCTCAACAGTTGCATGTCTATTCGTCCGTACGCGTCTGCACAGCCTTTGTTCACCCCTGTGCACCACAGTTGTCTCTGCGCCATTTTGCCTTGCGCGGTATGCTTTAATGACAGCGGCAACTTCTGACTGCTTTGATGTATAACTTTCAGAATGTCATTTGAGAAATGTTTAAGAGGGGTTTCGCATGAACAGCGTTTTCATAACCGATGCCGTTTGACCTGGAGCAGGGTTTTCTGTTACAGTATCTCAACATGTTTGAGCTTGTAATATGCTCGATATTGACGAAGTCGTCAGTACATTTAATAGCTTACACAACAAAATTGCTTTCACAGTTGAAAAAGGACAGAATGGAGTCATTAATTTTTTAGACCTAACCATTGGAAGGGAAAATGGAAAACATACATTTGACATTTACAGAAAATCAACATTCACAGATATCATCTTAGATTATGGTTCACAACACCCAGACCAACACAAAAAAGCGTTTTTCCACTTTGCATTTCATCGTATGTTCCGATTACCATTATCTAATGAAAACCATGAGAGAGTTAAACATACTTAAACAAATTGCAAGAAATAATAATGACCCGTTGAAATACGTCATGAACATTTATGAGATGACATCCAAAAAATATAGTAAAGACAATTTAAGGCAGAATGAGACAAGCGAAACTAAAAACCAAAAATTTATCACATTGCCTTTCTATGGTCCCATTAGCAATAAAATTGCCAGTGTATTCAAGAAGAGAAATATTAATGTAGGTTTCTCGACGGCGAACAGACTGGGCGTGCTTTTAAGGAATAACATTCATGAACGCAAAGTCTTACATGAATAAGGTGTTTACAAACTTGTGTGTGCCACGTGTAATGCAGGTTACATAGGGCAAACCGGACGAAAATTAGAAACAAGGTTCCGTGAGCACGTTGCACTTGAGAGGAAAGATATTGCTGGAAAATCGAATTTCGCAGCCCATCTGGTAGCAACTGGTCATACAACTCCAGATTTGACATCGCAATTGAAGTTGTTGCACAAGGGTAAAAAAGGTCGCCTCCTCGACCTTATGGAAGAGATGGAGATTTTTTGTCATAATAAAGCTCCAGATATCGCGCTACTTAACGAGCAAACGATATCGAGAAGCACACATTTTTGGGAATGCTTCTCCGATTTTCTATGAAATAGTCAACTTGTGGTCAATTATCACAATTAGCAATTCATAGTCAGTTGCTTGTTATCCCTTATATACAACGCATCAGTCATAGTCGCTACGACAACACGTACAATGGCCGCTATTTCAACTATCTCAACACATTGACACATGTTTTCAGTTTGTTTTAATAACATTACTAATTTCGGTTTTTAAAAGATGCTTCTTCCTTTTTTGTTCTGTAATTTGCAGAACTCATGGACGGCTACTGAACATAATTTTACTACAGTCGACATCTCGTAGGCGTTGACACAAAGTAATACAAACCGGTTATCACTTTACGTAATTATTTTTAATGTATGTTAACAATTCCTTTGCTACTTCAATAAGTGCTGGATATCGTGCATAGTCTGTTTAATTTCTCTAAAGTGCGATGTATATTTTGGTATAAGTGACACTATTACTTGTCCTTCCTCATGATGGTTTCTCGATGATTGATGTATACTACTTGTTCGCACCTTTTATTTTCACGACATTTTAATTATTAAGTAACGGCAGTTTCGTACTGTCAGTTATTTTTATATATTTGACTCCTTGGTCTTAACGTTTGTTACATAAATTACGAACGTTGTACTTCTGACTTCCCACGCCAGATGGTGGGTATTAGGTTTTTTAAAAAGCCTGTGTTACACCTCATTCTATGGTATTCATGTATTTTTCTTTTGCATTATCTTTTGCTTTTTATATGTCCTGCACTCTAACAACTTATCATCGATCTATTTTATGTTTTATATTTTATAAAAAACAATACGCCAATGTATTTTAGATATTTCCTTCCCCCTGCGTCTGCTATGTGTTGTACGTATATTTTAAATTTGAATTACTACACCATTCACAAAAGTACAAGAGTTATTTAATGTTAATAATTCGCAAAACCAGTAATACTATGTCTTCACGTGACACATGTCACATAGAGGGCGTGTCAAGCCCCGTCACACCGAGGTCTGCTGAACAAGTGCAGGTAAACAGCGACCTCAGTCTATGTGATTGCCGTAAGCTTAGTGACAACAGTGCATCCTAATTTAAGTTATACAATATAGGTTTGTTTCTAACTATTGTTATGTTCATATGCAGATATAATTGTGATTTTCTATGTTATACTCTGATCGTAATGTGAAAAATTTTTTTAACTTCTAGCACTGAAGATGGTCACTCAGTGACAGAAAATCGATTATGCGATAGTAAAAAAAATATACGACCAATGCTGTCTTTTTTTTCAAGTATATCTGTTATCTGGTCGTAGTGCACAGGACAACATGGAGTCGCCAATCAATAATATGCTGGATGTTACTGATAAAGGACGCTAGGCTTGTGGATCACATCTGCTAGCCTTTGTAACACCACAAGAAACCCGAAAACTCTAAAAAGAATGTCATGATTTAAACTAGGGAGCAGTGTTATCGTGCCAGGTACGACAACTTTGACAATAATATAACACCTTAAAGTTTGGATGAACACCAATTTTAATAATTACTAAGTATGTCATGGTAGAAAGGTACAAAGACAGAAATGTTACTTTTAATTACCTATCAAACATCTCAGTAGTAACTGCAAACCAGTACGACGAAAGTTAAGTCCAAAGTAATATGTCGGTCAGAGATAACATTTATCGTGAAAGAGTTGTAAACGCGGCAAAAAGGAAATTCAATGCGTCTAAAATGCTCGATCATGGAAATGATAGTCGCTTGCTTGCTATAAAGTCGTGAGGGAGCACCGTTTGTTATAGTACTACAGACGGAACGCTACGAGATTGTTTCTATTCAAAAAAAAGTACTGTTGCGTGATAGACATGCGCGGACTTTGTTCTCAGTTATTCTGACGAGAACTTGAACTGAAGTGATATTGTGAACTTCAATTATTTGAGATATTATTGTTGCACTAAACCTTCATCAAAGTGAACAGTTACAACGAAGAATGGACATAGTATCGAAGACTGCAATACGTGATTAGCCTGGAGTAGGAGGCATTAATACGAACACACGAAGATAATACAAATACGCCGTTAGTAAAAGTTGTCCTAATTGTCACGATCAGCGAACTGAAAAGAATCGTAATTGACGTGATCCATCGGTGTGCGTGTGGTGTGATTATAAACTGCTAAGAAGGAAGAATAAAAATTTTTCGTGAGTTATGGAAATCTTACGTGTTGGCTCCATCATTAATTGAACTGTGTGATAGTTGATGATCAAAATTAACTGCGAACATTTTAATTGAAACAGTGACTTGATGAACATTGACCATTGAAAGGAGTGTTTTGCCGAAATAATATTACGACGCACGAAAACAAGATAGCATTATAGATTCTCTGGATTTGCGTCGTGCCGTAGTGAACAATTCTGCCTAGCAACGTAACAACTACTGATACTGAACCGAAAATGAATTTTTCCTCGCTTCGGTGGTGTGAAAAGACGCCGGTGACGTATGATTCACTCAATACTGCAATAACTCACTCAATGCTGCAATAACTAGCTAACCGGGCATAGCAAATCATCATAAAACCATAACAGATAATTAAAATCTGCAGTTCGCATCGCTGAGAAGACTGTGCCGACTCGCAAACGGACTTTCATACATTCCGCGAAGAACAATTTTCTTTAGAGATTTTCAGGTGCTGTTTCACGTTATCCGACGGGGACAACCATCACTGCGCGTCGCGTCTCCATTCCACCGAGCGAGCTGTAGCAGTAGCGGCTCAACGTCAACAGCAGGGGACGTCACACTTTCTAGTAGACGGTGACCTGTGATTGCTTCCGACTACTGGGAATAGTTTTCGGTTCGATGGTCTACGGTAAATTACGTTCGAAAGACGGGATAACTCAGTCACAACTTCTGTGTAAATTTTGACAGGAATTCATGGGACCCTGCAGCTTTCTTCTGTTTTATGAATTTCGGATTGTTTCTCAAAGGCAGTCATCTGTGCGTGGTCTGAGAATTACTGGGGATAAATTCCTGGAGTTCCCTTTCTAAACGGACGTTCGTTGAAACAGTTCACTGGTTCAGTCGATTTCGGTCTATGAAGCATCTTCTTCGGTCGCCGGAAAATAAGCATGACAAATGTGACGGATACTGACACAAAGTAATTCTAGGATGGCTAGAACGTAAGGTCTAGACGAACACAATGTAGTGAGAGATAGGACACAAGCTCAGATTGGACAAGAGTTAAGGGGAGTGGGGGGGCGGGGGACACGGAAGTTTTGGCCTTACCCTTTTCAAAGACATCAATAGTCGGTTTTGCAGGAAAACAGTGGGTAACTCAATGAGGATGGTTACAATACGATATTGCTGTGTTACTTCGAATTACGATGACAAGTTCCTTTGGACATGTGTGGCACTGCGGCGACTGCAGCCGTTACGAAATATATGAAATGTATTCAGTTACGAATATGGACAATCATCAGCTATATAATGAAATGAAGACAGTGAAAATTTATGCAGGACCAGGACTCGAACCCGGATATCCCGCTTATCACGAGCGGAAAATGCGGATTCGAGTGCCGATCAGGCACAAATTTTCATTGTCGTTACTTCAATATATAGTTGATGGTTGTCCATATTCGACACTGCGAATACATTTTACGAGGCGTGTTTTTTAAGTGAGTACCGTTTTGAAATATAAAAAAGCCGTGCTAAGATATCTCAATAATTTTATTTTTACGTGAAAACATGTACCTTAATCTACTTTTCTACATAATTTTCGGCAATATTGAGGCACTTGTCATAACGTTGTACCACTTTTTAAATAACCTCATTGGAGTCTGCCGCCTGACTTGTTAACCATTGCATCACCACTGTTTTGACTTCGTCTTGAAGACGCTGACCGCCCAGGTATTTCTTCAAGTGCAGGAACAGATGATATTCACTGGGCGCAATATCGGGGCTGTACGGAGGATGATTTCGAGTTTCTCATCGAAAAGATGTGGTGAGATTTTTGGTCTGATTCGCCACATGCGGACGGGTATTGTCTTGCAGCAAAACGATGCCCTTGCTCAATTTCCATGGACCGTTACTTTGATTCTGGTGTGACGTAGGCCACCCATGTTTCATCGCCCGTAAAAATTGGGCTTAAGAAATCATCACCGTCGATTTTACCGCTCAAGAAAAGTAAATGCACTGTCTAAACGTTTGGTTTTGTGCATACCCGCCAACATTTTCGGTACCCAACGTGCGCACAATTTTCGGTAATTAAAGTACTCGGTCACAATGCCATACAAAACACTACGATAAACATTAGAAAAGTCATCCCGGAATGAGGAAATCGTAAAGCGTCTGTTTTCTCTCACTTTGTCCTCTTCCTGTACCGAACTTTCATTAACGACCGAAGGACGCCCACTCAGTTGTTCACCATGCACATTTGTGCGGCCATCTTTAAATGCTCTCACCCAATTTCTTACTATTCCATCACTCATACCGTTTTCTCCGTAAACTGTACAGATCTCACCATGAATATCGATCGCCTTTAGGACTTTAGCACTAAGAAATCTTACAGCCCGTACTTCAGTCGGCGGGACTCAAGATTATCGGAGGCATCTTAAACACTCAGTACACAACGTAATCGAGGAAGAATCAGACTGTAATGGCGTTAGTGCGTAGATTAAGGTACAGGCTTTCATGTAAAAATAAAATTACTCAGATCTCTTAGCACGTCTTTTTTTAATTTCAAAACGGTACTTCCTAAAAAAAAAACACGCCTCGTATGTAATCAGGATGGAATATTGAGGTCTCTTCTTCCCGAATTCTGTTAAGGTACCTTAATCACAGTAAACGCTTACTCGGTGGTGAAAACTCCCTATTGGAAGGGACCGTGACCATGCTATGTACACAGAACTAAAATTAACTCCAGTGACGTTCATTTACTTCCAATAATTTTGGGTAATCCTCTTGTAGATTTGAATAAATATTCCTTTTATCTTGTCAATCGCTTTTTCATCGTGCTATTGCCGCTTTTGTGGGACGCCACATCTGCACGACAAGAGATTACAGAGGGGTTCCCACAGCGTTCGACAATTGTCCGACTACTATTCTTGGTTCGTTTTAACGATCTGCCATCTCGTTTGAAGGCAGAGGAAGAATTTGTGCTATTTGCAGATGATACAAGCATTTTGTGAAGCTGAGAAAAGAAGTGTCAATAGAGCAAATCCTAAAACGATTTATAGAATTTACTGACTGGTTTTGCACAAAGTATAGCTGAAACGCCGGAAAAAATATCCGTAACACACTCAGTGTTTTATTATCAAAATGTCCCACCTATTAAACTACTATACCCGTAACAAATAATAAACTGGGTAGAAAGCTGTAAGTTCTAAGGTCCACACATTGATGTAACTCAGAATGTAAAACCGTGTAGTGACCTGCTAAAACGTTTAGGTTCTACTTTTGCCTTACGAATAATTCCCAAATTCAGGGATACAAAAATTATTTTGTATATTTCCATCCACTGATGTCTTACGCCATAATATTGTCGGGTAACACATTTAGGCAAGAAGTATTAATTGCACTAAAGATACTAATAATTATGTGTGGAGGAAACGTTTTGCGTCCGTGACATTCCTTACGTCACACGTGTCGTATGGGTGGTGCTAAAGAACTGTCACTTCAAGGCAAAAACCGAAAAGCGAGAAGTATATGCAGCCAGATAATGTCAAAGATTTCCTGGCTAATATGAATTTGACACTGGACGTGCACTCAAACGGTGCACTCAGTTATAACCTTCGGACGCTGAAAACGGTGAAGTCGTTGTAAACTGGGCAGAGGACAATAATTAACTTCTATTTGGCGTTGCCGTGAAGTGTAGAGGAACATTTATATCGGCAGCTATGACAGGGGTATAATCCCCATCTATGCTTCGTAATAACTAATAAGAATATTTTACTCCTCCGATGTTCCAGTTTGTTTTGCATGACCTCCCACACAACCAACAACGTTCAATCCTCATTGAAATTGGGACAAGTATCCCACTCGCATCAGCCTGTGCACCATCTAGATGAGACTTCAGAAAATCAAAGTGGGATGTATTAGTTAAAAATCTGGACGAATGGTTTGGTTGGATCTCCGCAAAAGCAAATAACTATGAGGAGCATTTTGGAGCATTGATAGGAGCAATAAATAAGACAAACCCTAGAGAGTTCTGCACACAATATATCCTGATCGGAATGAAATTAACGAGGAACAGTATGATAAATGTCTTAAAAGTGCTGACCCGGAAGAAGCGGATTACTTACTTCATAACCTCGATGCAGCAAGACGTACCAGGTGTATAGACACTGCTGAGTTACTCAATTTTCATACTTCAAGAAGGGAAGCATGATCGTTTGAAAGGAAGGTGGCTGGAAATAAAATTAAAGTAAGGGACAACACTCATATATAAACAAACAACATTGCTTCACATTTACTGTCCACATTCAGAGCACTAAGGAATAAATCGCATACAAGATACATCAGACGCTAACTTACATTTCTCAAAAAGACTAATGAACAATCTGAGTTTTCAAGAACGTTCTTCGTATTTGAAATTTATGCTGGCCTCAAAATTCAAAAACCTGTAAGAGCACCCCAGAATTTCTTGCACATCGTGAAAACTACTCAAAAAGACGGCTGATGGATTTCTTCTGTGACGTTGTGCAAGTAGGCTGTTTATGTTTTCTTTATGTAAGTTTGCTGTTTATGTTTTTTATTGGCAACGTTACATAGCACTCTGTATGAAAATCACTGGCTGTGCTGTGTGCAGTATGTGGCTAATTTGCATTGTTGTCTGCAATTGTTGTCATGAACTGCTATAGCTGGATGCGAACAGCGCATAGCGCTGGGCAGTTGGAGGTGAGCCGCCAGCAGTGGTGGACGTGTGGAGAGAGATGGCGGAGTTTTGATAATCTGTAAGACTGAATGTCAATTATGAATATTAAGGTAAATACATTGTTTGTTCTCTATTAATATCTTTCATTTGCTAACTATCCCTATCAGTAGTTAGTACCTTCAGTAGTTTGAATCTTTTATTTAGCTGGCAGTAGTGGCGCTCGCTGTTTTGCAGTAGCTTGAGTAGCGAAGATTTTTGTGAGGTAAGTGATTTGTAAAAGGTATAGGTTAAAGTTAGTCAGGGCCATTGTTTTGTAGGGGTTATTGAAAGTCAGATTGCGTTGCGCTAAATAATATTGTGTGTCAGGTTAAGCACAGGCTTGTATAAATTCCTCTAAGTGGACGTTTCAGTCAGTATAAATTGTTCAAAGGGGACGTTTCATATGTCGACCCTTAGCCTAGGATACCTCACTGGAATCTTCTGATTTTTTCTTGTAGTTTGTGTATTTAATGTAGCTTTTGTTTATTGCTAGTGCGTAATTGTAGAGAGAATCTCCTGGGTAGTTGCAGACTTTCATTGTTGCACAGTAAAACAGTTGTGGCATGCATGTAGATTTGCACCAAGTATTTCGCAGCTGCAATTAACTAGATATTATTTTCAGTGCTATGTTAATGTGTTCTCTTATTTTTGCTATTCAAATTGTGCTTTTCTGTGTTATCGTGTGAAATATTGTGAAAATAATGGCGTGTGAAAAACGTAACACTCGACTCCAAAGTAAACTGAGAAATGACAGTGAAGACGAAAGCAGTGTGTTGGCCCCACCATGTAATGAGTTAACTAATATTCAAAGTAGTAATTTGGTAACTGTGCATAGGGAAATGGAGCGGGCGTCAGACAATGGCGTAGGCAGTGAAACAGGTAGTGAACAGGGAAGCATTATCGATCGATCGGTCGGCAACAGCTCGCCTCAGGAATCCGAAATGACAGGACACAATTTTGCAAATACTGTAGATTCAGGTTTTGCGTCCTCACCGTTTTCTCAAATGAGTCAAGACACATTTTCTGCTTGTCAAAATGTGAATGCTGCCGGTGAAAACGCACTGCCAAAAAGCATAGAGAAACAGATTCCAGACACTAATACATTATTATTGCAATTAATGCAACAAATGGAACTAAATCAGAGACAGATGGGACAAAATCTTCAAAAGTTAGACACAATGGAACAAAAGCTTCAAAAGTTAGACACAATGGAACAAAAGCTTCAAAAGTTAGACTCAGTGGAACATATGCTTGAACAAACACGTGAAGATTTAACTACTGAGTTACATAAAATAGAATCGAAATGTCAGAAAGTCTGTAATGACGTAAAAACACAAATTTGTGAGCATTTCCAACCTATTTTTTCGCGTCATGAGAATGTATTACAGAATGACGAAGCAGCCATAAAAGAGCTGCAAACCATTGTTCATGAAAATCATGAGACCTTGTGGGCTAAAATTGACTCAGTTGCATCTACCGATTCGGTTACGCAACTGGCAAAAACTCAGGAAAACTTAAAGAACACAGTAGATTCGATTTCAACACAAATGGACACTCTGAAACTTGGTTCAGAAAAACACACTGAGGAAATGTGTTCACTATCGGAGAAAGTAGCTGAACTTTCGGATCAGGTCACTAACTTATCTACAAAGGTAGATGATGATCTGAATGACACAAGACCCGTAGCCTTCACTGACACAGAAGACTATGAACAAATAAGAAAATTCAAACAAAATCAAAATCAAATTAATACACAGTATAAAAGAGAAATCCGGGAAGTACAAGATCAGTTGACGCAGGTGATACAAGAATTACGTATTTCAGAGGACACTCGCGCCCCAATACTGGAAGAGGGACATAGAAATACGGAACAGCCACAAAATAATAACACAGGGCATTTCGGTAATTATGAAAGGAATTGGCAAGGTGCACCGAATTTTGAGATGGAACCGCCGAAACGACGTAACAATGACCGATATGTGACTCGCCGACATGATGATTTTGACTATAAGCTGTTCATTACTACACGTAAATTCAAAACATTCAAGAATTCTGCCAACGACATTCATCCACAAGCGTGGCTCCATCAATTCTCTCATTGTTTTCCTCCCAACTGGTCCTTAGAACACAGATTAGAATTTATGTGTGGCTACTTAGAAAATGAACCAGCTGTAAGAATGCGATCGGTCATTCACGATTGTCACAGTGAAGGAGAATTTTACCATGCGTTCCTCTCAGCATATTGGTCACAAGCTACACAAGATCGCGTAAAACATAGCATCATGATGATGAAACACTTTGAACAATCTGAATTTTCCAGTCTTGTCAAATATTTTGAAGACATGTTGCACAAGAATCAGTACCTATCAAACCCATACAGCCCCTCAGAACTCATCCGCATTTGCTTAATCAAACTGCCTGAACATTTACGACATATTATTTTGGCAGGACGTTGCAAAGACGACATTGAAGCTTTTCAGGGACTGTTACAAGAACTGGAAATTGACACAGACAGTCGCGGGATGCGAAAACAGGAAAACAATCACTACAGGTCACATCCATCACAATTCCGTGACGACAGAAACAATAAATGGCCACGACAAACCTATTCTTACAACGTAAATCGTGACCAAAACAGACACCACCCATATGACAACCACTGGCAGAGTAATAGTTACAGGGAAAGATCACCTTTCCGCGGTAATGACTATCACAGAGACAATCAGAGAAACAGAAAATATGGGAACCAAAATAACTATTATCAAGGGAGACAGAATAACTTTAGACGCAACGGTCCAGCGCGTAGTTACGATTCAAGGAGAAATTCTCCACCATGTGACCAACAAGAAAGAAACTATGGAAACTACCGACATGACGACAGACGATATGATCGTAACGACAGACCTGAACTGCATCAGAACTGGCGAGTTTTAAACAGAGCTGGGCCCTCTGGGCAAGGCGAATTTGTGGAAGTTAGGCCTCCCAATCCCAGTAACGGCGCGCGCCAACAAAGAAACAGACAATGACTCGCACCGCAGGCAGCTGCGTGCGCCGGCTGGCTCCGAGAAAAATAACATTGACGCTAACCTTGAGCAAAATTCCCGTATTCTTTACGGACGAATACCGCATGATAATTGCATTCAAGTTGAAACTCTGCGTACTAGGAAGAGTAAAGGTTTACACCACATTTCTCATGTAAAACCATTTATTGACAGATAATCTGCTTTTTAACTTAGTCTTTGTAATTTTCACTTCACGCTACTTGTACTATTTGTCACTCTGAGAAACTGTTAACATGCAACAATGTTTTGAAGTTCAATATCCACTCAAGAACCAAGAGAACTTCTTCAAACAGAAATTACGAATGCATTGTTATTGCGAACAGATGACACAGTAGTTAGTTAATGTGACAGTTACACGAATTTATCACGACACTACTAATGAGTGACAATTTACAATGTTGCTTATGCGGTGTATCTGTTTTATATCTGCACAGTTTTTTCTGAATTCTTCTATAATGTGAGACATGTTTTAGTGGTGACTTTTGTGCTATTGCTACAAGGAGACAGCCTTTTCCGTAGCACAACAATACTTTACAGCACAGTAATTTCTTCATCACGGCAATAAGCGTAATAACTAAGTTATCTATACGCAAAGCATTTCACTTTTGTGTATCATGAGGTAAGTACATTGACTTCTGCAGAACTTAGCTTTCGGAGGACAATAACTACGACACTTCCCAGAGATTATCTTACAGCAAGACGCATATTTAGCGCTACTGGACACGTATTTGAGTGATTAATTTTGTACTTAAAACATTTATTTTTAAAGATTTTTGAATTACAAAGAAAGTTTTTCGTGATACATTTCATTCCATTGCTGTAATCTGTAACACCTGAGGGTATAATTACAACAACCTCAGGGGGGTACACGCCTACTTTGTGTACCATGTGTTTGGCAAGCACAAGGAGCCCTAGCTAATATGGTATTTGCTTATACAACTTTACACATCGGTACCATATTTCTCTAACACATAAATTACACACCTATCTGATCATTTAACTGAGAGAGACAAATCTTTTTTTTTACTACGTCAGTGACACATGTTTACGCAATTACAGAGTTGGATTACTTCACACTTAAGAAATTGTACTTTGTCTGTACTGTGTGAACTGTTCATATTTTTTGGTACCATTGTGATACTATGAAAGCTTTGAATGATGTATTTGGTGTGAGATCATGATTTTTAAAGTACGTTTGATGTAGATGACACTACTGAAATGAGCAGAGAATTTTCTTTAGATTTTGAAACAATTGCAGAAAGCTACGACGTTTTTGAGATTTGACTGAGGTGTTGATGGTGTTATTTTTACGATGACTATGTGTATTATGCTGTTGCGGTATGTTTATGATCAATAAGCTGATGCTATATGAGTTATTTGAGTATGCTATGTATCTGTTATGATGAAATATTGAAGAAGTGTCGACGAATAAGGTAAGGAATAATGAGTAGTGGTTAGGGACTCTGGTTTGTGAAAAAGGTTGTTGGAAACCAAGAATCGTACTTTAAGAGTTATGAAATGTATGTAAATGCGTGAATGTATTACAATGCCGACGAAAATTTTTTGGACTCTGTTATGTCAATTGGATTTTGTCTCTACAGATTTGTAACGCAAATTCTTGACCTGTGAAATATTTTTATATGAGACTGTCACTGTAGCGGAAACTGCTGTTGTAAATATTTCCGTAAGAAAGTTAAGTGACCACCTGCACATAATGCGACGTGGGCACCCAGGTGTGTCAGACACCTGGAGAACAAGCCTTTTCAGACGCTCAGGTAGAAAAGAAAGCCATTAGGGTGTGCCAGAGGCACAGGTGGAAGAGAAAGACAAAGAGAGGCCTATACCCCTGTTAATGACAGAGGGCATCGCTAATGCGACACGCTCGTTACTTGAAAACATATGATTTTTGTAATGCGTTGTGGGCACACAGCTGTGTCAAACACCTGGAGAACAAGCCATTAGGGCGTGCCTTTCATCGCTAATGCGACACCCTCGTTACTTAAAAACATATGATTACTCGCACTTTGTGCTAATTATTGAAATGCTTATGAATTGATGGGAAATATTCGTACATCTGCTCACCTGATTATGACAAGTGTCTTTCTACGAGAGTTGAGTGCTACTGACTTACGAAATGCCACATGACTATTGAATGATATTTTTATGCTTTGCTTTTCGTAGTTGCTTATTTCATTTGATGTCTGGTTTCCAGCTGTGTTGCAACATTGCTTTTATAAAATAAAATGCATTTGCTAATGTGAACTCTTTCTGTCAACAGATCTATTAAATAATTATTTTATGATCCACATTCTTTAAAAAGGAGCACTTGGAAAGGAAAGAACAATACGAAGGAACTCGTAACAGTAAAACATGATTTTCTTTTCAAGTACATGGTAATATTTTTTTACAATAAGTTGTTATGGTGCACCACTTTAATTACATAGACATTAAGATGTGAATAGACATTTCCCTTGTCTGCATTGTTGTTTTTCCTGTAATATTTTTTCTGCTTGCGCTATGTCATGTTTAGGTATAAGTTGCTGCTGTTTGTCAGGCATAGTGTTACTGAATTTTACTTTGTGTTACTCTTCTAAGCTAGTTTTTCTTGTTTCCTGCATTGCCTTATATTAGTTGTAATATTGCACTTGCTTTGCTAATTTATGCTGCTTGCTTTGCCATTTCTATATTTTGTCATTGATGTCTGTGTTAATTATTTTTTTTGCTGCATTGCCTCGTCCCTTGGTATATATATCTGAGCTCAGTAGATTTAAGTTAGCTTAAGAGGGGGTAGACTATATAAGAAACTGACTATGGAGAATAGGTAAAGAATGCATTGCGAAGAAAGATTTGGGCCCCAATGAGTATTGTACAATCAGAAATAATTATTTTGAAAGAAATATGAATGGAATACAGGAAGGAGGTATAGGTAGGATTATCTTGGAAATAAATAATGAGGTAAGAAATATGTGAACACATAAATACAGAAAGCATGCTTGGATAGGATTTTTTTGGTGGAAGCAAAGGTTGAAATAAGACGAACGATCTATGGAATGAAGGGAGATCTCCAAGCAAAATACTGCAGTAAAAGAAACCCTGTCCTTTCCTCTTTGCTGCTTTTTCCCAATATGTAATTGTGTGTTGTCCTTTCCATTTGTGTTATCCCACTGTGTGTATTTGTGTTTTTCCTGTCTTTATGTGTTTAGCTGATGAGAGCTATGTTGTAGAATTTTTCTAATACTCTGTTATTTTCTTTGTAAAGATGCTTAGACATTATTTATTCTGTTTTGTTTTAATGCTCATGTGTGAAGTTGACGTTTCAAAAGTGATTCTGATCTTTTATGTATGTACTCATGTCATCATTCCTGTAACACTGATGTATATGTTTATTTCTATTGTTTTGTAAAGCCTGCACTACAAATATTATCTGTATTGTTATGTTTTTAATGATGTATTTTGTATCTTTGTAATTGTATTCTTATGTTATAAAATTGTAATTGACGCCAGTTAATCCAATTAAGCAACTTGTACGCATTCATTTCACTGCACACATTCTGTTGGTCATAGTATATGGACAATATGTGAGAAGTAGGGACTGATAGTGTTTGCACGTGTGTTAATAATTCAGCAAGGGACTGGATAACAGCATTGCTGGTTCTAAGGACAATTCCAAAAAACTTTGTGAGTGCACAAGTGGTGGTTATGGACTTGCTCTATTATCCGCAAGACTCTTCAATGGTGATTGTGCACCTGCACAGTCGCAACAGATGGCTGCTGGCCATCTCTACAAGGACTACAGTGGGTCTACACCTCTGGTGGCCCACCAATACCACAATCTCTACCAGGACTACAGTGGGCCTGTCCACACTTTCTACAAGGACTACAGTGGGTCTACACCTCTGGTGGCCCACAAATACCACAATCTCTACCAGGACTACAGTGGGTCTACTCTGTGATGACCTATCTACCAATATTCGTCAAAACGTCGAATGACTCTGCTGTGGGTTTACTCTGTTGTGGCCCATTACCTGTCTGCATGTCAAGAGTCAGCACTGTCTTTCTGTTGGAAGGACAACACTACTTCTTCAAGACTGCATGGGAATCCACTACTTCTGTGTGCAATTTCTTTTACTAATGAGACTTTGTGAAGAAAAACTGTAATTACTATTATGATGAACGATCAGGACTGTCTTTATGGACTGTGAGAAAATTTTAGCTGTTGACCAACATTGTATCAATAAGTGTGTGCATTGGATATCTTTGTTAGTGTAATTATGAAAAATTTTATCAAATCATTATTGGCCACTGGCCAAAAACATTTGTAAAATTTTTTGTGGGGAGCATGGGGGCTATGCAAGTAGGCTGTTTATGTTTTCTTTATGTAAGTTTGCTGTTTATGTTTTTTATTGGCAACGTTACATAGCACTCTGTATGAAAATCACTGGCTGTGCTGTGTGCAGTATGTGGCTAATTTGCATTGTTGTCTGCCATTGTTGTCATGAACTGCTATAGCTGGATGCGAACAGCGCATAGCGCTGGGCAGTTGGAGGTGAGCCGCCAGCAGTGGTGGACGTGTGGAGAGAGATGGCGGAGTTTTGATAATCTGTAAGACTGAATGTCAATTATGAATATTAAGGTAAATACATTGTTTGTTCTCTATTAATATCTTTCATTTGCTAACTATCCCTATCAGTAGTTAGTACCTTCAGTAGTTTGAATCTTTTATTTAGCTGGCAGTAGTGGCGCTCGCTGTTTTGCAGTAGCTTGAGTAGCGAAGATTTTTGTGAGGTAAGTGATTTGTAAAAGGTATAGGTTAAAGTTAGTCAGGGCCATTGTTTTGTAGGGGTTATTGAAAGTCAGATTGCGTTGCGCTAAATAATATTGTGTGTCAGGTTAAGCACAGGCTTGTATAATTGTTCTAAGTGGACGTTTCACATGTAAAATTGTTTTAAGGGGACGTTTCAGTTGTGGTATTTGGTTCAATCCCACAAAGTAAAGTTGTCGAAAATCTCAGCTATACTCAAACTCAGCAAGGCATGAGAATAGCCAGAGAACTATCGCTTGCTGAGTTCCTTTAAAGAAGATGCGTATAATTGGATTAATTCAGTGGTCTTTCAGAACCTTCCTGTTGAGCAAGTTGGATTCCGACCAGAACGGGGCTTTCCACATTCGTCTGTAGCACAACACCTCACATGCTTAGATTCTCTTCTTTACCGGTTTTCCTCGTAGTCCATGTTTCAATACCACCCTACAGTGCTGTGCTCCAAACGCATTCTCAGAAATTTCTTCCTCAAATTAGTTCCTGATTATAAGTTCCTTTAAAGAAGATGCGTATAATTGGATTAATTCAGTGGTCTTTCAGAACCTTCCTGTTGAGCAAGTTGGATTGCGACCAGAACGGGGCTTTCCACATTCGTCTGTAGCACAACACCTCACATGCTTCGATTCTCTTCTTTACCGGTTTTCCTCGTAGTCCATGTTTCAATACCACCCTACAGTGCTGTGCTCCAAACGCATTCTCAGAAATTTCTTCCTCAAATTAGTCTATTTTTGATATTAGTAGATTTCTCTTGGCCAGTAACACCTTTTCCCAGTGCTAGTCTGCTCTTCATATCCTCCTCGCTCCGTCAATCAGGGGTTATTTTGTTGCTTACGTAGCAGAATTCCTTAACTTCTTTTACTTCCTTATCCCCATCTCCCATGTTAATTTCTTGACAGTTTATTTATGCTACTCCTGATTGATTTAGTCTTTCTCCGGTTTGCTCTCAGTCCATATTCTGTACTCACTAGACTAATCTCTCCAACAGATCCTGTAATTTTTTTAAATTTCACTGAGGATAGTTATGTCATTAGCGAATGTTATCATTGACAACCTGTCAATCTGAATTTTAATCCTATTCTGAAGCTTTTCTTTTATTTCCGTTATTGCTTCTTCGACGCACAGACTGAACAGTAAGGACGAAAGACTATGCCCCTTACTTGTTGTTGTTGTTGTTGTTGTGGTCTTCAGTCCTGAGACTGGTTTGATGCAGCTCTCCATGCTACTCTATCATGTGCAAGCTTCTTCATCTCCCAGTACCTACTGCAACCTACATCCTTCTGAATCTGTTTAGTGTATTCATCTCTTGGTCTCCCTCTACGATTTTTACACTCCACGCTGCCCTCCAATGCTAAATTTGTGATTCCTTGATGCCTCAAAACATGTCCTACCAACCGATCCCTTCTTCTAGTCAAGTTGTGCCACAAACTTCTCTTCTCCCCAATCCTATTCAATACCTCCTCATTAGTTACGTGATCTACCCCCCCTTATCTTCAGCATTCTTCTGTAGCACCACATTTCGAAAGCTTCTATTCTCTTCTTGTCCATACTAGTTATCGTCCATGTTTCACTTCCATACATGGCTACACTCCATACAAATACTTTCAGAAACGACTTCCTGACACTTAAATCTATTCTCAATGTTAACAAATTTCTCTTCTTCAGAAACGATTTCCTTGCCATTGCCAGTCTACATTTTATATCCTCTCTACTTCGACCATCATCAGTTATTTTACTCCCTAAATAGCAAAACTCCTTTACTACTTTAACTGTCTCATTTCCTAATCTAATTCCCTCAGCATCACCCGACTTAATTCGACTACATTCCATTATCCTTGTTACTTTTGTTGATGTTCATCTTATATCCTCCTTTCAAGACACTGTCCATTCCATTCAACTGTTCTTCCAAGTCCTTTGCTGTCTCTGACAGAATTACAATGTCATCGGCGAACCTCAAAGATTTTACTTCTTCTCCCTGAATTTTAATACCTACTCCGAATTTTTCTTTTGTTTCCTTTACTGCTTGCTCAATATATAGATTGAATAACATCGGGGATAGGCTACAACCCTGTCCCCTTGCTTAAACTCCTTTTAATAACAGCACTTCGTTCTTGCAGTCTCCTTCATGGTTATTGTACGTATTGTGTATTACCCGTCTTTCCACATTTTAGCTTACTCCAATTTTTTCTCAGAATGTTAACATCTTGCACCATTTTACATGTCTTCCTTTTTCTTTAGTCTTCTTTCCAGTATCAATCAATGTCAGAACTGCCTGTCTGATCCCTTTACAGTTATTAAGGCAAACAGATCTTCTAACAGACCCTCAATTATCTTTTCCATTCTTCTGTATATTGTTTTTGTTAGCAACTTGGCTGCATGAGCTGTTATGCAGATTGTGCGATCATTCTCGCTCTTTTCGGCTCTTGATATCTTCGGAACTGTGTAGCTTACGGTTTTCCGAAAGTCTGATGGTATGTCGCCAGTCTCGTTCATTCTAGGCAACAATGTAAACAGCCGTTTTGTTGCCACCTCCTCCAAAGATTTCAGAAATTCCGATGGGATGTTATCTATCCCTTCTGACTAATTTGACCTCAAGTCTTCCAAAGTTCTTTTAAATTCTGATTATAATACTGGATCCACTATCTGTTTCACATAGATTCCTGTTCCTCCTATCACGTCATCAGACATGTCCTCACAGAGGCCTTCTGTGTGCTCTTTCGACCTACCCGCTCTCCCCTTTGGATTTACCAGTGAAATTCCGCTTGCACTCTTAATATTACAGTCCTTGTTTTTAATTTCACCAAAGATTATTTTGACTTTTCTGTATGCAGAGGCAGTCTTTCCGACTATCATTTCATTTTCGATTTATTTACGTTTCCATGCAGCCATTTCGCCTTAGCTTCCTACACTTTCCATTTATTTCATTCCTTAGTGACTTGTATTTCTTCATTGATAACTATCAAAGACGTTGCGCCCAGACCAGGGATGAACACTCACATTTACTGTAACTACAGGATAAAACACTAGCTATCTAAAAAAAATTACTAATTGCTTACCGCAGATATACTTCCTTACTGCTCTCTCGCGTAAATTAAATACATATCTGGTACTCCTCCAGCGCAGTCGAAAAAGTTCAGATATTCGAACGACTTGTCAGTAACTTCAGAACACAAAACATTTGAAATAACTGAAGAACTGTTAAACCTCTGATCTATACGTCTTAAGCCAAAATATCATGAGCTGGTGCGCTGCTGGCGCCAGTCTCCATCGATTGTCATCCGGATCGTTGAGTCGATTTTCGATGCCTGCTTGTCTTCTTCGCATCTTTGGCGGATGGCTATTTAACTGCCACGAGCGCGCTCTCCAGCGGCTTGCGTTCGGATATCAGCTGTGTGAGCGACAGTGGCGTGTGGCGCTGGCGAGTGGCCGAATCGCTACGACGAAGGAACGTGGGCAGCTGCTGCGGCGTGTTTCGTTGTTTGAATGCAGATTCGTTGCCGACGGTGATTGGGATTTCCTGGAGATTTGAAGGACAGATTTCCCTCTCGCCTGTTACATGTTACTCAAAGTGAATGAACTGGAGTCGAGAAATTGTTGTCCGCAGCTCGTGGTCGTGGGGTAGCGTTCTCGCTTCCCGCGCCCGGGTTCCCGGGTTCGATTCCCGGCGGGGTCAGGGATTTTCTCTGCCTCGTGATGACTGGGTGTTGTGTGATGTCCTTAGGTTAAATAGGTTTAAGTAGTTCTAAGTTCTAGGGGACTGATGACCATAGATGTTAAATCCCATAGTGCTCAGAGCCATTTGAACCATTTGTGAGAAATTGTTCCTTGGTGGGTTCTGTTCATGTTACTTGAATACCCGAGTGCACTGAATACTTGATAGTTGGCAATACTCTCTTAGGATTTAAAGGTTGGCTACAGCGCGCATACACAAACTCTGGAATCTAAGATATTGTTGTCGCGCTTCGCAGCGCACGGATTAATTAGTGGCAGTTTGGAAGCCAGTGTAGGAGCCCGCCTGCTGTGGTGCGCACGTGTGTTGGGCGAGGGGTGGTCGCCGTACTGCCGTGTCCGCCAGCAGCGACACAGGATTTGGTATTGAGTTGATATTTTTTATAATTTGCAGCGCGCTTCTTAATTTAAAGGAAAGGGTTTGTGTATGTGCGTAGCAGCAAGAGGTAATTTTGATAATGATAAGAGTTGAATTCTTAAGGGAAACCATAGTTAGGCGAATAGATTAAGTATTGATTTTTGTCATTGATTTCCTTTGTAATTGTCAGGGAATTGTTTCACTATGTATTTAATTGAGAAGTATTTCAGTCTGTCTCAAGAGTTCGATTAATTTGTAATACTGCTTTAATGCCGCTGGAGGCAGATTTACATACGAAGCGATTGTTCAAAGAGCTTCTAGCGTTTTATTAATTGAATGAGAAAGAATCGCTTTCAGAATATAGTTTTTGAAAAAAAGGAATTACTTGTTTGGTTTATCATTTATCGAGTTCAGATTTGACCAAACCCTTTCTCTTGAATTTTATGTAGTTGTAGTAAGCAGCAGCAGCCGCAGCAACAGCAGGAGCCGCCATACAGAACATGCATTGCACTCAGCATGAATAATAATAGGTTTTTATGTTTTTATTATATAAGGGAATGCAGCAGATCAAGCAGTGGCAGCAGAAAGACCGAGTAAGTTATTTGTGGCGCACTGGACCAAATTAAAAAAAATAAAGTTTAGGCGATCTCTGTAATAGGTAAGTTAACAAGAGTACAAGCACGAGATTTTCGGTAGAAGACACGAGATAAGAAGGTAGAGCTCGCGACTTTCGCCAGTCGCCATGCCTGCCAGGATAAGTGTTTTTTTTTTTTTTTTTTGTTTGGATGAGTCGTAGTTAGAGATGCTTCGTCTTTCTACTGCCAACTGCAAGCTTACGCAACAGTAATCATTTATGGTGGCACAGCATTTTGATCGCTTGCGCACTGCTTTGTATTAACACAAAATTTTATTTCAGCAGCTTTGTCTTTGAATTTGTTGGTGCATTGTGTAATAGTTAATTGAACAGTGGTATTTTTAGGATAGCGGTATATGTTAGTGACATGTTTTCGTTCGTATTGCGACTATGACGACGCGAGCACAAAAGAAAATGGTAAAGAATGCAGATGCTACTGCAAACGCGAACCTAGATACGGTTCCGAACATGAATGTAGAAGTGGTTTCAAACGCAGTTTACAAAAATTCGGAAGAGAGAGCAAAATTCTTTTGTGAATATTGAGATCTGGGAATTTTCGAACAATACTGCGGAGAATCGAAATGTAGGCTATCATTTGCCAACAATGCGTGATGAACAACTGTGTGCTACACGCAACTTAGGACATGACAATACAGTGACACAAACCGAACTCAATATGAGAAATTCCAGCGTTGCTTCTGCCTCAAGAGCGCAGAATAATTTTCCTTTCCCGACTTTCGGTGGAAATTCAGGTCTCGTTGCCACTCCGATAGAGCGGAGTAATTTTGCCTTTCCTTCTGTTAGTGGAAATGCAGGTACTGCTTCTGCTTTAACAGAGAAGAGTAACGTTGTACTCCCTGCCCACAGTAATGATGTTGTACAATTATTACTGAGTATACTCACTGAATTTAATGACAGGGGAGTAAACTTACTGAATTTAACAACAATAATGAAAATAATTTCAAATCGCTTCAGAAAGAAATTAACGAGAATCTCACATCTGAAGAAATGGCCAGTCAGTTGAAAAGTCAGGTACGTGAGGAATTCAAATCAAATATTAATAATCTTGTATCCCGACATGATCACGTACAAAATGTTGTTATTGTTGAAGTGAAACGACAGACGTCACAACAAGAACCGCAAGTAGAGGAATTGGCGAAAAATGTCGAGTCACTGCAATTACAGACCACCAATGAAGTTTCAAAGATAGAAACTCAATTAACGGCAGTAGCTAAACAGGTAGATGAATTATCCATGAAAGTGACGGAACTGAGTAGCGGGTTAGATACGAGGTCAGATGACACTCAGCCGGTACCGTTCGCGGATATCGAAGAATTTGTCTCTGCAACGTTTTCAACAAGAGCAGATGACAATTAATTAGCAAAACAAACGTGAAGTGAAAAATATATAGGAACAGCTTGCCAGCATCGAAGAAAAGATCGATCGCAGCAATGACACTGGTAGATTTGATAATTACCAAATTGGTAACGACAATGAGCGCGTTAATTATGGAAATGCTGACCACTTTTCTCGTGAATGACACGTTTGCGGGACGTAATAAAGGAAACGCGAGTCATGCTGTAAAAGAAAACTCATCCGCTAAGAAAAATGACGAGTTTGACTATAAGCATTTTCTCACAGTTAGGAAATTTAAAATTTTTCGGACTGCTAGTCACGAAATCCACCCTCGAGAGTGGTTACAACAATTAGACTATTCTTTACCACCAACATGCCCAATTGGCCACAAACTGGAATTCATTTGCAGTTATCTTGAAGGAGAGCCTGCAACAAAAATGCGCTCAATAGTACGTGAATGTCACACATATGGTGATTTTTATCACGCATTCTTATCTGCTTAGTGGTCGGAGACTACACAAGATCGTGTAAAACATTACATCATTATGATGCAAAGTTATGAGCAGTCGAAATTTTCAACTCCAGTGCAATATTTTGAAAACATGATGCGCATGAACAGATATTTAACGAATCCGTACAGTCAGTCGGAATTAATTCGTATCTGTTTGACAAAACTGCCGATCAGATTACGCCACATAATTTTAGCAGGTAGGTGCAAAGATGACTTGGAGGCATTCCAAGCTGTTTTACAAGAATTAGAATTTGACAACTATGAACACACACAAAGAGATAATAGTAACCAGTATTGAGAAAATAATATCCGCGGCGAGACCTAAACGCGTATGGAACTCGGACGAACCTCACGAGTACAGGGCGGAAGAAGATAGGCGCTATATGCGGCATCAACCGTATAACACAGATCAGACGCCAGAGAAATGATTTTTATGATCATAGGAACTCCCAGTACAGTAATAGAGATCGCGGACAGCAAAAGCAAAGGCGTAATGGAAATGAAAATTATTTTAGAAGAAATGGTCGCGTTAGAGACAACCGAAATTGGCGCGGACACGCAAATTACAATTCGGAACGCGGTACTTATGCAGAATACAGAACATAGAGCCCACGCGATAATTATGGTCATAACAACTATGAGAACCAAAACAGTTATGATGAGGGGACAGGATCACAGAAATTCCAATTTAGAGCGTGGCGACAATGTAGAAATCAGACCACCCAACCCAAGCAATAATTCGCGGCAACACGAGCCGGCACAACAGTGACTAGCAACAAGGACTACGAACGAACCGTTTGTAGCGGCGGAAAGCCGACACACAAATTATGTTAACTTTGTTGGACTGGAGGACATTAGAGACACATTATTACAAGAAAATGACAACAGTGAAATTATATATACTCATCCAATTACAAAAATCTCGGTAGGAAATATTCTACTTTCAGCTGTACTTGATTCTGGCAGCCCTGTGAACGTAATTAGCGAGACAATGTTTAAGAAGTGTGAACAGGCATCTGTTTGTCCAACCTTGCTATTATTGAAGACCAAATTAAAGGGAGTCATTCAAGGAAAGAGTGTAGGTGTACGCAATCAGAGTTCTTTAGTTTTCAGGTGTCAAGGACACGAGTTTTCTACAAGTTTCTTAGTAGTCCCGCTTTATCAACAGAAATGATTTTGGGTGTGGAATTCCTACGTGAATATAAAGAAATGTTAAACTTTTGTAATGCTGAAGTCATGTTAAAAGTAAATCAAATGCTAGTGACGCTTAAATTTCAAGGATGGTTAACAAAGGAGGATGAGGAAGTGAATTACCTGCGTTTCTCATTCCGCTTGAGGCACAACAATCACTGAATTTGTCTAATAGTTGCACAGATAACATCACTATGTTTTACTGAGAAACATAACAATCCATTAGTACAGAACAATTAATTGAAAGGAAATCATTCCATGTAGGCTTTCACGGCCG
Source organism: Schistocerca cancellata (assembly GCF_023864275.1). NCBI lineage: Eukaryota > Metazoa > Arthropoda > Insecta > Orthoptera > Acrididae > Schistocerca > Schistocerca cancellata. The sequence goes on from NC_064628.1 coordinate 160,665,368, forward strand.
GCGTCTTCATCAGTAAACACTTCCGGGCTAAGTTGCCGTGGTCGATCTGTAGAACTTCTTCTCCCTGACGTTTCGTTCTCAACTACGGAGAACATCTTCCGAGGTGAGTCAACGACTGGCTGCTAGGAGCTGGGGCCGCCGCTTATATGGATATCGTAGGGGGCGCCACCGCACGTCACGTGGCGTCGATGTGCAGCTATCTCTGGTTATCGTCTGGAAGATGTTCTCCGTAGTTGAGAACGAAACGTCAGGGAGAAGTTCTACAGATCGACCACGGCAACTTAGCCCGGAAGTGTTTACTGATGAATTAAAAGATAAGTTTACCGAGACAAAGTAGAACCTAAAGCAGGCCTTGATGAGTTACTTGAAATATTACAAATTGTGAAGTTTTTTCTCACAAGACAGGAGCAATTTAAAGAAAGTTACGTATTCAAGGTCACCATACGTCATCCCATTAACATACAGAGACAGTCAAACAGGAAATACAATCCATGTTAGAGCAGGGTATCATCGAACCTGCTGTGAGTTCATATAACAGCCCATTACACGTGCTTAAGAAAAGGGATAATTCCATTAGACTGGTTCTTGATTCCAGAAAAATTGACACAGTAATTCAACATGAAACCGATAGACCACAGACACTAGATGAACTATTCCAAAAATTCAATGGAGTGAAGGTGATGTCATCTTTGGGCTTACAAAGTAGTTTTTGGCAAATAGAATTAAATCCAAGGTGTAGGAAATACACAGATTTGCTCTGTTTTGGAAACTGTTACCAATTTCGAAAATTGCCATTTGGTCTCAACGCTTCGTCAGCTGCATTTATCCGTGGTTTGAATACAATATTACCGACACACTTAAGACAGGATCACCACTTATGTTGACGACATTTTGATTGAAGAAGATTCATGGACAAAACATAACCAACTATTAAGTGAATTATTATAAACATTTCGGGAACATGGCATTACAGTTAATTTAGAAAAATCAGGCTTAGGTAGAACACAAATCAAACTTCTTGGCCACATTGTTACAACAAAAGGCATTCTACCCATTCCAGAACAATTAAATGTGATCAAAGAAATGCCCCTACCAACAAACAAGCGACAGTTAAGAGGACTTTTGGGAATAATAAATTTTTATCGTCTTTTATTAGCCTACAAAGCTTCTCAACACCAAGATTACGTCAACTAACAGGTAAGAACACAGTTTCGGACTGGGATCATGTTGCCTTTCGACAGATAGCTCAAGATCTGGGCTTGGTGTCCATCTGTTTCAAGAAGTTGTGAAAAATGGAATTCTTACTCAGAAAAGTATAGCTTTTGCCAGTCGAGTATCAACAAAATCAGAGCGCAGCTATTCAGTCACAGAGCTGGAAGCATTAGCCATAGTATGACTATCTGCAAGGCAAGCACACAAAAGTATACACAGACCATCGGGCGTGACAATTTCTCATATCATCATCATCATCATCATCATCATTTAAGACTGATTATGCCTTTCAGCGTTCAGTCTGGAGCATAGTCCCCCTTATACAGTTCCTCCATGATCCCCTATTCAGTGCTAACATTGGTGCCTCTTCTGATGTTACACCTATTACTTCAAAATCATTCTTAACCGAATCCAGGTACCTTCTCCTCGGTCTGCCCCGACGCCTCCTACCCTCTACTGTTGAATCCATGAGTCTCTTGGGTAACCTTGCTTCTCCCATGCGCGTAACATGACCTCACCATCTAAGCCTGTTCGCCCTGACTGCTACATCTATAGAATTCATTCCCAGTTTTTCTTTGATTTCCTCATTGTGGACACCCTCCTGCCATTGTTCCCATCTACTAGTACCTGCAATCATCCTAGCTACTTTCATATCCGTAACCTCAACCTTGTTGATAAGGTAACCTGAATCCACCCAGCTTTCGCTCCCATACAACAAAGTTGGTCGAAAGATTGAACGGTGCACAGATAACTTAGTCTTGGTACTGACTTCCTTCTTGCAGAAGAGAGTAGATCGTAGCTGAGCGCTCACTGCATTAGCTTTGCTACACCTCGCTTCCAGTTCTTTCACTATGTTGTCATCCTGTGAGAATATGCATCCTAAGTACTTGAAACCGCCCACCTGTTCTAACTTTGTTCCTCCTATTTGGCACTCAATCCGTTTATATTTCTTTCCCACTGACATTACTTTCGTTCTGGAGATGCTAATCTTCATCCCATAGTCCTTACATTTCTGATCTAGCTTTGAAATATTACTTTGCAAACTTTCAATCGAATCTGCCATCACAACTAAGTCATCCGCATATGCAAGACTGCTTATTTTGTGTTCACATATCTTAATCTCACCCAGCCAGTCTATTGTTTTCAACATATGATCCATAAATAATATGAACAACAATGGAGACAGGTTGCAGCCTTGTCTTACCCCTGAAACTACTCTGAACCATGAACTCAATTTACCGTCAACTCTAACTGCTGCCTGACTATCCATGTAAAGACCTTTAATTGCTTGCAAAAGTTTGCCTCCTATTCCATAATCTTGTAGAACAGACAATAACTTCCTCCTAGGAACCCGGTCATATGCCTTTTCTAGATCTATAAAGCATAGATACAATTCCCTGTTCCACTCATAACACTTCTCCATTATTTGCCGTAAGCTAAAGATCTGGTCCTGACAACCTCTAAGAGGCCTAAACCCACACTGATTTTCATCCAATTGGTCCTCAACTAATACTCGCACTTTCCTTTCAACAATACCTGCGAAGATTTTACCCACAACGCTGATTAAAGAGATACCTCTGTAGTTGTTACAATCTTTTCTGTTTCCATGTTTAAAGATTGGTGTGATTACTGCTTTTGTCCAGTCTGATGGAACCTGTCCCGACTCCCAGGCCATTTCAATTATCCTGTGTAGCCATTTAAGACCTGACATTCCACTGTATTTGATGAGTTCCGACTTAATTTCATCCACCCCAGCCGCTTTATTGCACTGCAATCTATTGACCATTTTTTCCACTTCCTCAAATGTGATTCTATTTCCATCATCATTCCTATCCCATTCTACCTCGAAATCTGAAACATTACTGATCGCATTTTCACCTACTTTGAGCAACTCTTCAAAATATTCCCTCTATCTGCCCAAGGCATCCACAGGATTCACCAGCAGTTTTCCTGACATGTCCAAAATACTTGTCATTTCCTTCTTACCTCCCTTTCGAAGACTGCTAATTACACTCCAGAATGGTTTTCCAGCAGCCTGACCCATAGTCTCCAACCTGTTTCCAAAGTCTTCCCACGATTTCTTCTTCGAAGCTGCAATTATCTTTTTGGCTTTGTTTCTTTCTTCAACATAACTTTCTCTGTCTACCTGGGTTCTGGTATGTAGCCAATTTTGATACGCCTTCTTTTTCCTTTTACAGGCTGCCTTGACTGTATCATTCCACCAAGCTGTTTGCTTCATCCTACTTTTACACACTACTGTTCCAAGACATTCTTTAGCCACTTCTAGTACTGTGTCCCTGTACCTTGTCCATACCTTTTCCAATGACTGTAATTGACTACATTCAACTAACTGGTACCTTTCTGGGATCGCTGTTATGTACTTGTGCCTGATTTCCTTATCCTGAAGTTTCTCCACTCTTATCCTCCTACATATGGACCTGACCTCCTGCACTTTCGGCCTCACAATCCCAATTTCACTGCAGATTAAATAATGATCAGTGTCATCAAAGAATCCCCTGACTACACGTGTGTCCCTCACAGCCTTCCTGAATTCCTGATCTGTTATTATATAGTCAATGACAGATCTAGTTCCCCTGCCTTCCCAAGTATACCGGTGAATGTTCTTATGTTCAAAAAAGGAGTTTGTGATTACTAAGCCCATACTGGCACAGAAATCCAAGACTTGTTTCCTGTTCCTGTCGGCCTCCATATCCTCTCCAAATTTACCCATAACCTTTTCATACCCTTCTGTTCGATTTCCAATCCTGGCGTTAAAATCACCCATGAGCAGAACACTGTCCTTGTCCTTTACTGTAACAACTACATCACTGAGTGCCTCATAAAAACTATCCATCTTATCTTGATCTGTCCCTTCACAACGCGAATATACTGACACAATCCTAATTTTCTTGCTAGACACTGTCAAATCTATCCACATCAGTCGTTCGTTTACATACCTTATTGCAACTACGCTGGGTTTCATTTCTTTCCTGATGTAAAGCCCTACACCCCATTGTGCTATTCCTGCTTTCACTCCTGACAGGTAGACCTTGTATTCTCCCACTTCCTCTTCTTTCTCACCCCTTACCCGAATGTCACTAACAGCTAAAACGTCCAGCCAAATGTCGGCCAAATTAAATCACGACCGTTTAAAACGTTGGGCTTTGTTTCTTTAGGAATTTAACTTCACTGTTATATATTCCAAGTTCACAAAACATCATTGCTGATGCGCTTTCACGAGCACCTGTTGGTTTAGCTCAAAGTAACGAGGAAGATTGCCTAGAAAATAATTACAGCTTACTCTACATGCAGAAGGTTGCTTTTGAAAACTTCATTTCATCCTCATTAAGTGACGTTTCTCATGAACAAGAAAAGGATTCGATTTGGAAGGATATAAAAAGGAAGTTTGAGAATAAGTCACATCCTACTATAAGACAGTTTTATATCATACGTGATAACATCTTATTCGGATGCAGACGTCCTGACAGTCCTTCTGGGATTTTATGCATACCAGACAAACTTGTAAATAAACTCATTTGTTACACACATCTCAGTTATGCCGACTTTGGTGCGAAGAAATGTTTTCAAAAATTAAGAGACACATGTTACTTTTACAATATGGAAAAGAGAATCCGTAAAGTCCTGGCAATATGCAAGTTATGTCCGAAAGCAAAACCACCAACAGTGACACACCGAAAACCACTATTTCCAATTATACCAGTCAAATTAAGAGATGGCTGCCGTGGACATCTTGGGGCCAGTAATAAGATCTAGTCAAGACCATTCATATGTTTTCGTAGCTGTTGAGCTTACTTTTTATTTAGCTGGCAGTAGTGGCGCTCGCTGTATTGCAGTAGCTTGAGTAACGAAGATTTTTGTGAGGTGATTTGTGAAACGTATAGGTTAAGGTTAGCCAGGGCCATTCTTTTGTAGGGATTTTTGAAAGTCAGATTGCGTTGCGCTAAAAATATTGTGTGTCAGTTTAAGCACAGTCTTGTATAATTTTTCTAAGGGGACGTTTCATATGTCGACCCTTAGCCGAGGATACCTCACTGGAATCTTCTGATTTTTTTCTTGTAGTTTGTGTAATTAGTGTAGCTATTGTTTATTGCTAGCGCGTAATTGTAGAGAGAATCTCCTTTGTAGTTGCTGTCTTTCATTGTTGTACAGTAAAACAGTTGTGGCATTCAAGTAGATTTGCACCAAGTATTTTGCAGCTGCGCTTGCAATTAACTACATATTATTTTCAGTGCTATGTTAATGTGTTCTCTTATTTTTGCTCTTCAAGTTGTGCTTTTCTGTGTTATCGTGTGAAATATTGTGACAATAATGGCGTGTGAAAAACGTAACACTAGGCTCCAAAGTAAACTGAGAAATAATAGTGACGACGAGCGTAGCTTATCAGCACCACTGTGTAATGAATTAACAGACATTCGAAGTAGTAATTTGGTAATTGTGCATAGGGAAATGGAGCGGGCGGCAAATAATGGTGTAGACAGTGAAACAGGTAGTGAACAGGGAAGCATTATCGATCGATCGGTCAGCAACAGCTCGCCTCAGGAATCCGAAATGACAGAACACAATTTCGCAAATACTGTAGATTCAGGTTTTGTGTCCTCACCGTTTTCTCAAATAAGTCAAGACACATTTTCTGCTTGTCAAAATGTGAATGTTGCCGGTGCAAATTCACTGCCGAAAAGCAATGAGGAACATGTTTCAGACACCAGTGCATTGTTATTACAATTAATGCAACAAATGGGACAAAAGCTTCAAAAGTTAGACACAATGGAACAAAATCAGAGACAAACACAGCAAAAGCTTCAAAAGTTAGACACCACGCTTGAACAAACACGTGAAGATTTAACTACTGAGTTACATAACATCGAATCGAAATGTCAAAAAGTCTGTATTGACGTAAAAGCACAAATTTGTGAGCATTTCCAACCTATTTTTTCACGTCATGAAAATCCATTACAGAATCACGAAGCAGCCATAAAAGAACTGCAGACTATTGTTCATGAAAATCACGACACCTTGCAAGCTAAAATTGACTCAGTTGCATCTACCGATTCGGTTACGCGACTTGCAAAAACTCAAGAAAACTTAAAGGACACAGTAGATACGATTTCAACACAAATGGACACTCTGAAACTTGGTTCAGAAAAACACACTGAGGAAATAAGTACACTATCGGAGAAAGTAGCCAAACTTTCGGATCAGTTCACTAACTTATCTGCAAAGGTAGATGATAATCTGAATGACACAAAACCGGTAGTCTTTAATGACACAGAAGAGTGTGAACAAATTAGGAAACTGAAACAAAATCTGAATCAAATTAATACGCAACACCAAAGAGAAATCCGGGAAGTATAAGATCAGCTGACACAGGTAATACAAGAATTACATATTTCAGAGGACACTCGTGCTCCAATACGGGAAGAGGGACATAGAAATACGGAACAGCCACAAAATAATAACACAGGGCACTTCGGAAATTATGAAAGAAATTGGCAAGGCACACCGAATTTTGAGATGGAACCGCCGAAACGACGTAACAATGACAGACATAAGACTCGCCGACATGACGCTTTTTACTATAAGCTGTTCATTACTACACGTAAATTCAAAACATTTAAGAATTCTGGCAACGACATTCATCCACACGCATAGCTCCATCAATTCTCTCATTGTTTTTGTCCCAACTGGTCGTTAGAGCACAGATTAGAATTTATGTGTGGCTACTTAGAGAATGAACCAGCTGTAAGAATGCCATCGGTCATTCACGATTGTCACAGTGAAGGAGAATTTTACCATGCCTTCCTCTCAGCATATTGGTCTCAAGCTACACAAGACCGAGTAAAACATAGCATCATGATGATGAAACACTTTGAACAATCTGAATTTTCCAGTCTTGTCAAATATTTTGAAGACATTTTGCAAAAGAATCAATATCTTTCAAACCCATACAGCCCTTCAGAACTCGTCCACATTTGCTTAATGAAATTGCCTGACATTTAAGAAATATTATTTTGGCAGGGCGTTGCAAAGACGACATTGAAGCTTTTCAGGGACTCTTACAAGAATTAGAAATTGACACAGACAGTCGCGGGATGCAAAAACAGGAAAACAATCACTCTAGGTCACATCCGTCACAATTGCGTGACGACAGAAACAATAACTGGACACGACAAGCCTATTCTTACAACGTAAATCATGACCAAAACAGACACCACCCGTATGACAACCACTGTCAGAGTAATAGTTATAGAGAAAGATCGCATTTCCATAGTAATGAATATGACAGAGACAATCATAGAAACAGACAATTTGGCAACCAGAAATATTATCACGGGAGACAGAATAACTTCAGACGCAACGGTCCACCATGCAGTGGTAATTCAGGGAGAAATTCTCCACCACTTCACCGACAAGAAAGAAACTACAGGAACTACCGACATGACGACAGTCGATATAATCATAACGACAGACCTGAATTTCATGAGAACTGGCGGGATTTAAACAGGGCTGGGCCCTCTGGGCAAGGTGAATTTGTAGAAGTTTGACCTCCAAATCCCAATAACGACGCGCGCCATCAAAGAAACAGACAATGACTCGCACCGCAGGCAGCCACGTGCGCTGGCTGGCTCAGAGAAAAATAACATAGACGCTAACCTTGAGCAAATTTTAGCATTCCTTACCGACGTATACAACATGATAATTGCTTTGAAGTTGAACCTCTGCGCACTAGGAAGAGTAAAGTATTGCACCACACTTCACATTTCTAGTATGCTTTGTCAGACTTAAGAAACTGTTAACATGCAACAATGTTTGAAGTTAAATATCCAGTCAAGAACCAAGAGAACTTATTTAAACAGAAATTACGAATGCATTGTTATTGTGAACAGACGACACAGTGTTATTGTGTGTGTGCATTCTTGCTTCTTAGTTGCACAATTACGTAACGACTATAAGGCTTACATACTTAGAACATATACCAGTACTGCTAATGAGATTTTACTGCAACATTTTGTTTTACTTGAAAATACATTCTGGATTTAAAGTACTTTCAGTTAGATACCAGATGACACAGGGATTAGTTTATGTGACAGCTACACGATTTTATCACGACGCTACTAATGAGTGACAATATACAATGTTGCTTTTGCGGTGTATCTGTTTTATATCTGCACAGTTTTTCTGAATTCTTCTGGAACGTAAAACATGTTTTAGTAGTAACTTTTGTGGTATAGATACAATGAGACTGCCTTGTCCGTAGCACACCAATACGTTACAGCACAGTACTTTCATCACCACGGCAATAAGCGTAATAACTAAGATAGCCATACGCAAAGCATTTCACTTTTGTTTATCATGAGGTAAGTACAATGACTTTTGCAGAACTTAGCTTTCGGAGGACGATAAATACGACACTTCCACAGAGATTATCTTACAAGACACACAGTTTACCACTACAGTACACGTATTTGCGTGATTAATTTTGTACTTTAATCATTTATTTTTAAAGATATTTGAAGTACAATGGTACAGAGGATTTCCATGATACATTTCATTCCATTGCTGTACTCTAACACCTGAGGGTATAATTACATTAATCCTCAGGGGGTACACGCTTACTTTGTGTATCATGTGTTTGGCAAGCACAAGGAGCCCTAGCTAATATGGTATTTGCTTACACAACTTTACAGATCGGTACCATATTTCTTTAACACATAATTACACAGCTATCTGATCATTTAACTGAGAGATACATTTTTTTTATTACATCAGTGACAAATGTTTACGTAACTACACAGTTGGATAACTTCACACTTATGAAACTGTATTTTGTCTGTACTTTGTTAACTGTTCATATTTTTTCAGACCCATTGTGATATTATGAGAGCTTTGAATGATGTATATGGTATCAGATCATGATTTTTAAAGTACGTTTGAGGTAGATGACGCTATTGAAGTGGCAGAGAATTTTCTTTAGGTTTTGAAATTATTGCAGAAAGTTATGACGATTTTGAGGTTTGACTGAGATGTTATGATATGATGTTATTATTATGACGACGATGTGTATTATGCTGTTGAGGTATGTTTATGATCAATAAGCTGATGCTATAAGAGGAATTTGATTATGCTACGTATTTCTTATGACGAAATATTGAAGAAATGTTGACTAATATGTATATGTATAATAAGGTAAGGAATAATGAGTAGTGGTTAGGAACTCTGATTTGTGGAGAAGGATGTTGGAAACCAAGAATCGTACTTTAGAATTATGAAATGTGTGTACATGTTTGAATGTATCACAATGCCACTGAAAATTTTTGGACACTGTTGTACTTATAGGAATTTGTTTCTACAGATTTGTAACGCTAATTCTTGACCTGTGAAATATTTCTATATGAGACTGTCACTGTAGTGAAAACTGCTGTCGTAAATATTTCGGTAAGAAAGTTAAGTGACCACCTTCATGTAATGCGTCATGGGCACCCAGCTGCGCGACAGACGCCTGGAAAAAAGCCATTAGTGTGTACCTTTCAGAGGCACAGGTAGAAAAAAAAAGGGAGGCCATTAACCTCGCTATTGACATTCCTTTATAGAAAGCACCGCAAATAAGACACGCTCATTACTTGGAAACATTCTTACATCTGCACACCTGATTATGACAAGTATCTTTCTACAAGAGTTGAGAGATTTTTTTACTACCTTATGAAATGCCATATGGCTAATGAATGATGTTTCATGCCTTCCTTTGTACATATTTGCTCATTTTCTTTAATATCTAGTTCCTAGCTGTACTAATATAAATATTTTATGCCTACAGATCCAGTAAAAAAATAACTGTATGATGTACTTAAAAAAAACGAAGGAGCACAAAAACATTTCACAGGAATTGCGTACAGAATTTTCTTTTCAAGTACTTGGTAATTTCTTTTGTAGAATAATTTGTGGTGCACCACTTAATTTACATAGACATTAAGATGTGAATATACATTTCCCTTGTCTGCATTATTGTCTTTAGTATGTTTTTTTCTGCTTGAGCTATGTCATGTTTAGATGTAAGTTATTTCATTTGTTGCTGCTGTTGCCAGGCATAGTGTTACTGAATTTGACTTTGTGTTACTCTTCTAAGTCAGTTTACTACTGATTTATTTTTCTTGTTTGCTGCACATTGCCTTATATTAGTTGTAATATTGCAATTGCTTTGCTAATTTCTATAATGCTGCTTGCTTCGCAAATCTGCATTTTTTCATTGCTGTTTGCGTTAATTGTTTTGTGCTGCTGCATTGCCTCGTCCCTTAGTTTAGCATCTGAGCTCAGTAGATTTAAGTTAGCTTAAGAGGGGTAGACTAAATAAGAAACTGACTATGGAGAATAGGTAAAGAATGCATTGCAAAGTTATATGAAATGATTTGGGCCAAAATGAGTGGTGGTGGTGGTTGTTGGGATGTTTAAGGGGGACTAAACAGCGAAGGTCATCAGTCCCCCCAAAATGAGTATTGTACAATGAGAAATAATTATTTTGAAAGAAATATGAATAGAATACCGAAAGGAGGTATAGATAGGACTTTTGGAAATAATGAAGAACGAAGGGAGATCTCTGAGAAGTAAAGAAAGTTTTGTTTGCAAAATACTGCAGTAAAACAAACCCTGTCCTTTCCTTGTATTATTCCGCTATGTGTTTGTGTACCCTTGTGTATTTGTATTCTTCCTGTCTCTGTGTACTGTTTCATAGAATTTTTTTTCTCTTCTAATACTAAGCTACATTCACTATGATGTGGAATATTGTTATCCTCAAATATAATTTGGATTAATAATACGTTATTTACTTTGTAAAGATGTTAAGACTTTATTTATTCTGTTTTGTTTTAATGCTCATGCGTAAAGTTGATGTTTCAAAAGTTATTCTGATCTTTTATGTATTTACTTATGTCATAATTCCTGTACCATTGATTTATTCGTTTATTTCTATTCTCTTGTAAAGCCTGTACTACAAATGTTATATGTATTGTTATGTTCTTTAATAATGTATTTTGTACCTTTGTAATTGTATTCTCATGTCATAAATTTCAAATGTAATTGACACCAGTTCATCAAATTAACTTGTAGGCATTCATTTCACTGCAAACGTTTCTGTTGGTCATAGTATATGGACAATATGTGAGAAGTAGGGACTGATAGTGTTTGCACGTGTGTTAATAATTCAGCAAGGGACTGGATAACAGCATTGCTGGTTCGAAGGACAATTCAAAAAAATTTTGTGAGTGCACAAGTGGTGGTTCATGGACTAGCTGTATTGTCCACAAGACTCTTAGATGGTGATTGAAGCACCTGCACAGTCACGGTAGGTGGTTGCTAGCTGTCTCCACAAGGACTACAGTGGGTCTGCATCTTTGATGACGCACCAATACCATTATTTCTACAAGGACTACAGTGGGTCTACAATTTTGCTGACTCACCAGTACCATTATTTCTACAAGGACTGCAGTGGGTCTGCACCTCTGGTGGCCCACAAATACCGTAATCTCTACCGGGACTACAGTGGGTCTAATCTGTGGTGACCTACCTACCAATATTCTTCAAAACTTCGAATGACTCTGCTGTGGGTTTGCTCTGTTGTGACCCATTACCTGTCTGCATGTCAAGAGTCAGCATTGTCTTCCCGTTAGAAGGACAACACTACTTCTTCAAGACTGCATGGAAATCCACTACTTCTGTGTGCATTGTCTTTTACTGCTCAGACTTTGAGAAGAGAAACGGCAGTTTTACTGTGATGAATGATCAGGACTGTCTTTATGGACTGTGAGAAAATTTTAGCTTTTGACCAACATTGTATTAATAAGTGTGTGCATTTGATCTCTTTGTTATTGTAATTATGAAAAATTTTTTCAAATCTGTATTGGCCACTGCCCAAAACAATTTGTAAAATTTTTTGTGGAGAGCATGGGGGCTATGTAAGTAGGCTGTTTAGGTTTTTTTTATTGGTAACGCCACATAGCGCTCTGTATGAAAATCACTGGCTGTGCTGTGTGCAGTCTGTGGCTGGTTTGCATTGTTGTTGGCTATTGTACTGTTGGGCAGCTGGATGTTAACAGCGCGTAGCGTTGTGCAGTTTTAGGTGAGCCGCCAGCAGTGGTGGATGTGGGGAGAGAGATGGCGGAGTTCTGAAATTTGTAATACTGGATGGCATGAACTGCTATATATATTATGATTATTAAGGTAAATACATTGTTTGTTCTCTATTAAAATCTTTCATTTGCTAACTATGCCTATCAGTAGTTAGTGCCTTCCGTAGTTTGAATCTTTTATTTAGCTGGCAGTAGTGGCACTCGCTGTATTGCAGTAGCTTGAGTAACGAAGATGTTTGTGAGGTAAGTGATTTGTGAAACGTATAGGTCAATGTTAGCCAGGGCCATTCTTTTGTAGGGATTTTTGAAAGTCAGATTGCGTTGCGCTAAAAATATTGGGTGTCAGTTTAAGCACGGTCTTGTATAATTTTTCTAAGGTGACGTTTCAACCTCACCCTTCCTAATCGGCCTATTTGATTGCGATATAATTGACCGTGATCGCGTATGCCTAATAAAATTTTCCAGTGAGTCAGCCTCTCATTACCGAAGGAAAATAATACCAGTTGGTAGGAGAAAAGTTTGCAACAGACCCTTGTGAAGGAAGAATCTATTCTAAACCTAATCTAAGTACTGATGATAATTTTAAAATGGGTGGAATATATAGCAATCGCCCCACGAACCACACATTGAGAGGAAAGGGTACCACGTATATTTAATATGAAAAATACTGATAATACAAAAATAATACTCAACAGGTAAAAGGATGATAATTCAACGATCGCCAGTCCCCTAGAGCAACGAATATCCAGAATCTTAAGAAAGGTAAAGGCAAGGAAATTTAAGCAAATAACTGGCGTGGCAGCAGAAGGTAGTCACGCGTTTCCACGGCACTACAGTTCACGAGAAAATAAATGAATCAGAAAGCACTGGGTTTGCAGTTACTTATACTGAAATAATAAATTTTGAAAGTAAAGTTAGATGAAGTTACTGATTGAATAAATGACTGATGTTAACTAAAACTTGGTTATGTAAAAACACGACTTTTGATAAACTTAGTGTAACGTAAGGCAAAAATTTAGAAAAAGGCAAGTAATTTATTCTTGACTATTGAAAGATCGATTTGAATTTACTTTAAGCAAATGAACAATTGATTTTACTTTTAATCTAAGAATAACCAAATACATATCAAGTCAGCAGAAATTATTCGCCAATGCTAAATACAGAATAAATGAAATTGTGCACTCTTAATTTGTGCTATACCTTTAGTTATCACTTGTGCCAGCGAAACTTTACGTTACTTTCTCAGAATGAAGTTAATACTCAAAATTGCAAATTAGTTAAGTATGTTATGCAATACAAGAATGAACAGTTTATGAGGCATAAAATTTAAACTGAAGCAGATAATCAGCAAACAGACAGAACTGGCAGTAAATAGTTCACCCATTTTCGAATTTTTACGACACTCGGTGAAAGGAAAGGGACCCTTCTTGGTAATAATGCCTTGGGATAATGGCAACACAGGTGCCCTACAAGTTTTAACTGTTGCAGGTTATTATTCAAGGTAGTCATACTCTGTGACAGAGGTTCCACTGGGTAATGCTTCTACAAGGTCATAATTTTTTCACCAAACATGTTGAAGCTGTGCGGACGACGAAGATTGTAGCTGACGACAATGCAGAGCTGCTACTTTGGTTGAGAACCCCGAGTCGTCTCCTGAGCCACGGATAATTTAGGGACGTGCAATAGTTATAACTGCAGTTTCCTGTGCCTGTCCACTCCTACCGTGTTCCCAATACTCGCGGGGTAACGAATTAGGTACACCTACACCGGCGCGATCATAGCTGCACACAACGTTTGCGGGAACTTCTAAAGAACATTTCCGCACTGTTTCATCACAAGCTGCTCTGCTTCCTATATACTCCCATCCCGACAGAGAATCTCCATACGCAAAGATAAACAACGGTACACCTATTGCATCACTCATCAATTTACAATATTTACATTATAATCACAATCAATTATATACATTCAGAAATTAATACACTATTACATCCATTACATATTAACTATAGTTTCTGCAATAAAGCTTACGCTTTCAGAATCAGAAGTACAGTACAAGGTATTAACGGATACTAAACACCAAGAAATTTTGAATGGTGCAGAAGGTATTTTATCAGCATTGTCGGTGTTACAAATCTTCTGACTGGTTTGATGCGGCCCGCCACGAATTTCTCTCCTGTGCCAATTTCTTCATCTCAGAGTAGCAAGCAACGACCACAATTATTTCCTGGATGTATTCCAATCCCTGTCTTCCTCTATAGTTTTTGCCCTCTACAGATCCCTCTAGTACCATGAAACACATATTCCTTTCCTTTTCAATTCTGTACATAGCCTCCTCACTCCGTACCTTATCAGTCCATCTAATTTTCAACATTCGTTTATAGCACCATATCTCAAATGCTTCGATTGTCTTCTGTTCCGGTTTTCCCATAGTTCACGTTTAACTACCATACAATGCTGTGCTCAAAACGTGCATTTTCAGAAATTTGTTCCTCAAATTAAATCCTATGTCTGATACTGGTAGCCTTCTATTGGCCAGGAATGTCCTTTTGGTGTCCACCTTGCTCCGTCCATTATTGGTTATTTTGCTGCCTAGGTAGTAGAATTCCTTAGCTTTATCTACTTCGTGCCCATCAACCCTATGTTAAGTCTCTCCCTGTTCCGATTTCTGATACTTCTCATTACTTTCGTCTTTTACTCTCAATCCATATTTTGTACTCATTGGACTGTTCATTCCATTCAGCAGATCATGTAAATATTCTTCACTTTCACTCAGGATAGCAGTGTCAACAGCTAATTGTATATTATTATCCTTTCACCTTGAATTTTTATTCCACTCCTGAACCTTCCTTTTATTTCCATCATTGCTTCTTCGATGTACAGACTGAACAGTAGGCATGGAAGACTCCGTCTTACACACTTTTTGATCCAAGCACTTCGTTCTTGGTCATCAACTCTTATTATTCCCTCTTGGCTCATGTGTATATTGTATATTATCCGCCTCTCCCTTGAGCTTACTTCTATTTTTCTCAGAATTTCGAACATATTCCACCATTTTGCAATGTGGAATGTTTTTAAAGGTTGACAAATCCCATGAACGTGTCTTGATTCTTCTTTAGTCTTGCTTCCTTTATCAACCGCAAGGTCAGAGTTGCCTCTCTGGTGCCTTTCCTAATGCCAAACTGATAGTCATTCAATTTTATTTTTTATTTTCTGCATATATTCTCGTCAGCTACTTGGATATATGAGCTGTTAAGTCGACTGTGGGATGGTTTTTACCCTATCAGCTCTTGCAGTCTTCGGAATTGTGTGGATGATATTTTTCGAAAGTCAGATGGTATATTGACAGACTCATCCATTCTATCCACCAGACTGAAAATTCATTTTGTTGCCACTTTCCCCAATGATTTTAGATTTTCTAATGGAATGTTACCTATCCCTTCTGTCTTATTTCATATTAATAATGGAGCCCCTGTCTCTTGTAAATCGACTGTTTCTTCTTCTATCACGTTAGACACCGTTAATACATTCCTTCAGTGAAAAATTTCCGCCTATCCGCTCTGTCGTTTCCGTTGAGCAGTGGGATCTTCGTTGCAATCTTATTATTACCACCCTTGCTTATAATTTCACTGTAGGTTGTATTGACTTTCCTATATGCTGAATCAATTTCCGATAATCATTTCTTTTTCGAATTCTTCACGTTTTTCATGCAGCCATTTCGTCTTAGCTTCCTTGCACTTCCCATGCATTTTGTTCCTGAATGACTTCTATTCCCACATTCCTGACTTTCCTCGAAGTAACAGAAGAGATATTTCAGTCGATCAAATGAAGTATCTCCTCAGTTACCCATGGTTTCTTTGAAGTTACCTTTTTTGTAACTACGGTTTTCTTTCCAACCTCTGTGATTGTCCGCATTAGACATGCCCATTCCTCTTCAACTGTACTGTCTACTGAGCTATTCCTTATTGCTATGTCTATAGCCTTAGAGTACTTAGAGCGTATCTCGCCATTCCTTAGTACCTCCGTATCCCACTTCTTTGCGTGTTGATTCTTCCTGACTAATCCATCATACTCTTCAATATAACTATATTGTGATCTGAGTCTGTATCTCCTCCTGGGTACGAAACACAATCCAGAATGTCTGACCATCATGTAATGTAACTGAAGTCTTCCCATATCACCTGGCCTTTTCCAAGTGTACCTCATCCTCTTGTGATTATTACACTGCTTTCCAGTCCCCCATCACTATTAGATTTTCATCTCCCTTTACATACTGTATTATCCTTTCAGTAACTTCATATTATTTCTCTTCATCTTCAGCTTGCGACGTCGACATGTATATTTGAACTATCGCTGTCGGTGTTGGTTTGCTGTCGATTCTGATAAGAACAACCCTATCACTGAACTGTTAACAGTGACACAGTCTCTGTCCTACCTTCTTATTCATAATGAATCCTGCTCTCTTTATACCATTTTCTGCTGCTGTTGATATTACTCTATACTCATCTGACCAGAAATCCTTGTTGCGAGAAAATAAGACGCCTAAAGCCGTCCTTATGATTTTATTTATTTTGATGGATCCAGTTTCGGCTTTTCAATGCTCCATCTTTAGGCCGTAGTTTATGCGGAACGCGTTGATACGTTCGCTACATATATCGCATCAGTGGCCTGTGTAACTGGATACGCAGATAATCTGAAAACTTGCGTGTCAGCAGACTAACCATTAACTGCAGCCTGAAGATGGCGCTTTGAAGTGCCGAAACTGGTTGCAACAAAGTAAATAAAATCATATGGACGGCTGTAGGCGTTTTATTTTCTCACAATGGTTAACGGCCGTCGTCACAAGTACCTCCTCCAAAAAGGATGGACATTCAAAAACTAGAAATCCTTGCCTTCTTTCCGTTTAACTTCACTGTCTCCTACTATATCTAGAGCCTTTGCATCTCCCTTTGCAGATTTTCTACCTTCGGTACCATGTTCAAGCTCCTCACATTGTACGCCCCGACACGTACAACGTTTTCTTTTCATTGATTATTAAGTCTTTTTCTCATGGTCCCCTTCCCTTGGCAGTCCCCTCCTGGAGTTCCGAATGGGGGACTATTCCGGAACTTTTTGCCAATGTAAGGATCATCATAACACTTTTTCAATTACAGGCCATATGTCCTGTAGATACAGATTATCTGTCTTTAATGCGGTGGTTTCCATGCCTTCTGCATCCACATGCATTGCTGATTCTTCCGCCTTGAGGGGCAGATACCCACACCATAAATAAGAGAGTGCCCTGGGACTCCGCCCTCTTTTGACAGGGCCGTTGTCAGAATGAGGGTGACTTCTTATGCCGAAAACCTTCGGCCGCCTTTTTCTTACCCAACTGCATTTTAAGGCATAAACGAAAAGCTGAAGACTTCGTATCGTTCACCCCCTTCTCTGCCAAGCCGAATCGTATGATGAACAGTTCACTGACTGGGAGCTGCTTCAGGCTGTTAACTAGTTGCACAATACAGCTCCAGGTCCTGATGCTATTCATAATCACATGATCTAAGATTTGTATGTTAGTCAGAGGTATCAAAGTTGTGAAACAGAAGAGAAGAAGATGAATCGGTGAAGGCTACTACAATGACACCATAGGCCGCAGATCTCCATGCGCTGAAGAATTCTGCACCAATTTTAACTGATGTTCTACCTCCAATTGTGAAAGACGTGACCGTGGAACGTGATCTGTCCCCGTATGTAATGGTTCCAATCTTTAAACCACGCAAAATCCCAACTTTCGTCGACAGCTACCTAGCGATTAGCGCCACCAACGTAATCGGAAAACTGCTTGAAGTGATTGTAGCCCACTGGTTATGCTGTGTTCTCGAATCACGAGGGCTTTTGTCGCACGATCAGTGTCTTTTCTGGGAGAGAAGATCCACAATCAACTATCAGACAGACTTTTGCTCAACGCCAACACATCATTGTAGTCTTTTTTGACCTGCGTAACTCATGCGACACCATTTGGAACCATCAGGTGTTACCCTGCGTGACTAGGGCTTTCGAGGCTCCCTGCTGATTTTCATTCGTAAATCTTCATCCCATGGGTTATTTCGGGTTGCAATTGATACAACACTCAGCCCTCCACGGTTTCAAGAGAACGGCGTCCCGCAGGGCTCTGCGCTGAGTGTTACACTTCTCGTGCTCGTTGACGAGTTTTGGATTTGGTATAGCTCCCTGCCTGTAGCCTTTTCTGAACGCCACCTTCAAGGCATCATTCTAAGCGTCTCCGCTGAGACCCATTTTCTTGGTAACTTCCTCCTACTCCACGGTATATGCGGTACAGTAATATGGGTAGTATTTCGAACCAAAAACAGTCATGGCTGCAGGGGAAACAATACGTTTATTAACTTGTTTCGCTCTTCTGGAGCATCGTCATAAGAAATTAACATACTGAAAAATTTACATTCGTCACACCTGTGGGGAACGTTGTGGGAACCTTGTGTTTTACATGCGTACTTGTAAGTCGGATTACAACGGGTCATTACTTAGTTTACACATTGTGCTACGTGGTTTCAAAATCTGCAAGTATGGTCCTATGAAAGCACGCTTTTGCAACCGATCCTGTTGTATGTTTAAGGTACACGCAACGGTTCTCAAATATGTGACGAATGCAAATTTTACGGTACATTGAAACTTTCGTATATGAAAATTTTCTATTGATGCCCCAGAAGTGCGACACGTGTCAATGAAATTATTGTTTCCCGTAAAACCAAGACAGCGTCTTTTTTCCGAAAATTTTTTACATTGTTTCCAATGCTAGTTTGCGAAAACGCTAGTCGTGTGTTTCCGTCGTCGTATCTCGAGAGTTCTATTTGGGTTCCAGCACTTGGACGTTGTTGCACATTCGCGATTTTTGGTAAAAAAACTGACTTGGCTGTCCAAACGAAAGACTATCTGGAGATGGAAGCTTGAAACACCGCCAAATTCGAAGTAAGACGGCTACTGACAACTTCCAGACCAGTACCGTAGGCAGTCTCCTAACTTCAGCAGCCATCTTCCCTCTTCAGTTCCGATAGTACCAACTCTTGCTCACTTATACAATCACCATCTGACAATATCCTATACGCCTGTGGGTGGGATTTCCACTTGAAATGCAAATCGAGGGCCTCTGCCTGGATCTCGACTAACGTCCTTAGAATGTGCTCCCCGTGTTTTCCTGCATACCCCGCCTTGGACCACGAATTAGGATCGCTTCAACGACTTTTCGGCGTCTGTTCCTCAGGAGTGTCAGGGAACTCGTCATTTACACTGACGGCTCTAAAACCACAGGTACGACGATATAGGTTTTTACCTGTCCCGTCGTTAAGAAATTTTTTGCGGTAAATTCCTATGGGACCAAACTGCTGAGGTCACCGGTCCCTAGGCTTACACACTACTTAATCTAACTTAAACTAACTTACGCTAAGGACAACACACACGACCCATGCCCGAGGGAGGACTCGAACCTCCGGCGGGGGGAACGGAGGGGGGGGGGGGGGCGTTGCTATCCCGCGCAGCCGGTCCGTCAGAAACATTTGTTGCAGGGAGCGTTTAGTGTTTTCACGGCGGTGCCGATAGCCATTGACCGACTCCTACATTTTGTTAAACGTATCTTCCTCGACCGCGTTTTAATTTATAGTGACTTAATGAGCAGTGTCCAGCCCAATGATAGATGTTACTCTTGTCAGCCTGTGATATCTGGTGTTCATGACGTCACTTCTGACCTTTCAGTTGTTTTTCTCTAGGTGACAGTTCAAGTGAATAATGAACTTGCCTACCGTTTGACCGCAGGAGCGAATATTCACGCAAAGTTCGCTTCGACGATCCCAGGTTTTGATTTTCGGGTGAAAATAAGGCCTCTCCTCACTAAGAGATGGAGCAAAATCTGGTGGGCTGCATCCCTCTCTAATGAACTCCACACTATCTAGGAGACTACTGCTGCATGGCGCTATTCTTTCCGTTCCTCACAGAAGGCCTCCATCGTCATATTTCCCATACCATAATGATACATAGTTTATTTTATGCAACGACTTACCCCACATTGTGGTAGTGGAGCCATATAAACAGTTGCCCACATCCTGGAGGGATTCCCTTTCCCTCTGACTCTCCACTAAACTCTGACTCTGACTAAACATCGTCTTCCAGATTATTTACCCGTAATACTGGTGGTCGACTCAGTGACAGTTGAGTTGATTCTCCATTTCCTGTCCAAATGGCGTATCGTATTAACTGTCAGATGCAATATTTTAAACTACTTTTGGAGAGCGGGGTTGAGGGTGGTAGGGGCTGTGGCGCTTTCTGCAGCATGTTGGGTCTGAGATACCCTCGATCCTACTTTGCCAAATGCCTCAGTCATCCCACTTTCAATTGCTTCCAGATGCCATCGGCCCTTTTTCTGCCACAACCTTATTTTTTTCTACTTGAAGTATAGCACTCCGATGAATAATGGGCTCCGTTCCCCTCTTTAACGCTCTGACTGTAACGGATTGAGTGTGAAACGCCTTCCGTCACATGTAGAGACCCCGTGTGCTCTCGTGCTTCACCCACAAGCTGAACTGACTCCTCTCACTTTGTTTAATACCGTTGACTGCCCAACTGATGTCCATTACCTTTCTAGCATTCTCACTTCTACTATTAATAGACTATGGGCTAGAAGGCAATCTTTACCCCGCAACTTTCTTCATCTTCAGTCGGGTTGGCGAGGGGTCAAATGCGGCACTAACTCTGCTTCGGCCTGAGCTGCATACTTTTCATTCTTCGTAATTTATTTCTTAGATCTGGCATCACTTTTGCTTTCAATGCCTCGGTTTTTACTACTTCTACATACTTTCAAAATCGGTTCAGATTTCTGGCAGACTTCAGTGACTTCCGATGAACTATGTCTTGACCGAGAGACTGATGACCTCGCTGTTTGGTCTCTTAAGCTTCAACCAACCATCCAGTCATAAGAATGAGAAAATCGAGCACAGCTGACAACCCATTCAATGTACTAGTCTTTAATGTGAAGTTTACAGTATAAGTTAGATGAGAAGCATCTAACTGCGGTTTAAACTACATCAAAGGGAATCCTTCATAGGAGTTTTGTCGGTCACAAGTCTTTTATGGGCTTTCAGCAGAGTGCCCTGTTTGGGATTCTTGCATGACGTATTTTCTAATGAATGATAAAACGTTGTCGTTGATATACTCGAAAAAGTCTCCTGGATCCGAAGCTGCAATTTTCCAACCTAAATGTTTGTTATTGGAGGCGGTTTATCATGTACTTTACTTCAGCCACCAAAGCACACTTTACGTTTGAACTCACACCTGCTGACACCAATAATTTTTTCTCACTGTCTCTAACTCCAAAGAAATGCTCGGGGTGATTGAAGACTAGCTGTCCACACAGAACAAAGTAAGGGGAAAAGAACCTTGTACCAAGTCGAACGCTGTTACTGTGTTCAAAGTAAAATTTGCCGATGGGTTTTCGCTAATGTTGGTTTATTCACCGGTAAATCGCAAAGTGGGCCCTTCTCATGTACTTTTTACGGTAAATTTGACACTGAAGAAGGGAATGACCGATTTTCGGACCCTCCAGTTTACTCTGTTACGAGGTCATATGGGAATGATCGTTAAATGGGTGTTCAATCGCAGAATTCATTAAATCCCAAATATATGCTTGTTTTGAACTGAACAGCACTAGACGTCATCTTGAAATTACCTATCCCCTTTGACCATACGAATTTATCTTTCATTAGAACCTGTTTCGTCTTTCAACATCTGCGCTGAATGCATTCAACAGTGATATTGTTGTGAAGTAAAATAAAAGGAAACTGATCTGTGATGGTGCTTCAAACAGAGTTATGCTCCAAAAGTGTACTGTAATCGGTAGCGAAGATCAGTAGCTTCCTTTGGTTACAGCAACAAGTGTGGTGATATTGTAAGAAGAACTGCCATTAAAACGGAAGTAAACAAATACACTGAGGTGCAAGCAAGTGTAGGGGCCGCTGGAATGACGCAGCTATGTGGCTTTTGCGCAGTAGCAAGCGGCTGCGGATTGGCTTGGCTGCTCTTTTCACACCTAGTAGCTCGGAACATACTCAATTACTAACAGTTCACAGGGCAAAGGGATCGATACCTGAATCAAAGCGAACTGGTATCAAGGCGAAACCTGTGTTACTGGATGGGCTAATCGCAATTATTAACGCATGATATGCAAATAGACTGCATAATGTGTACCAAATGCGGCGCAATCGGTTTATCGTTACAAGAGCAACGTGCTAATAAATTATGAGACTTCATGAATGCTATACCAGAAATGTGCTTACTCTCCGCTTTGTGCTATCTTTGTTTTCATTCACTCTTTTTGGCCTACTTTTTTTTCATAGCCTGAGGGCTCTGGTAATGGAACGGGTGCGACAGGGAAGAGGAAGAGACACAGACAGAGAGAGGTGGGGAGAAAAAGAGACAGAAAAGTAGCAACGTGAGATGGAGGTGAAGACGAGGAGGAGGAAACACGCAAACTGAGCGAGAAGAGACAGAGATGACAGCACATCTTAATGTTGTCACATCTGAAAGTCATTTCTCATCTTACTGTGCAGGTTATAGTGAACACGATTAAAACACCGTACGCAAGAAGGCACAATAATTTATGAATTTCTGTCATTCTTTTACCTCCCTTTGTTGTCACGGAAAAGGCTTTTCGTGGGATTTTAATGTAAACCATGTTTAACGAATGTAACACACCGTTGGGAAACATCAACTCGTTAATGGAATTCTTACTCTCCTAACATTTCAGAAGAAAAATCTGTTCCAAGTAAAGACTGTAGTACGAACTGAAGTTAGTCTGCAAGCATTGTAAAAGTCTAGTTGAGGTAATACTTCACTCGTAATTAAATGTAGCAATCCCACGCAGCAAAATAAATAATATTTGCATTAAAACTCATTTTCGTAAAACATTGTGTTCAGCGTTATCCTACTAAATGACGACCAATCGAAATATAAATTACTTCACAACTTTCAGATTTTTATTTAATTAATTAATTTATTTATTTATTTGTATTCTGAGGTATTTATATGTTAGTTGTAAACTCTGTCCAAGGTACATAGGTTACTCTTTCGCCTGATGTCCTCATCCAGCGCATTTTCCTACCCTCATGTATTCCATTGCATACTTGTTACAATTGTATCACTTCCTCAAATAATTTTTTTTTCTGATTTGTACAGAATTTATCTAATTCTTCGCAAATTGAGTTTCAAGAAAGAAGTTTTTCTTTTCTTATTACTCTCCATTTCTTTATTCCGCAGTTCCAGCTATTCTGCCAGTCTCTTCATCTTTTAACTTTTCTTTCCTTGATGAATATATACCTTTTCTCTCATGTAAACGTTATATGCTTCTTCTCTTAGAAGTTTACAAGGGGAATCTGTCATCACATTATGTATAACTGTACGCTTCCTGTCTTATGGCAACCAATTTCAGTATTGGGAACAAAAGAATTTTCATATCTATAATTTATATTGTTAGGTTTTATGATGGTATTCAGCATATTGAATTTGATCTTATTTTATTTTAAGTTTTGAAACTTATCTTTACACACTAGCTTCTATAATTACTGTATAACCTGCCACCATTAATGGTATTAAAATGAACTTATTTATATACCGATGGAAACATTACTATCTGTATTATTGATACACTGTCTTTACTCAGGATTGTTTTATTCAATAAACTTCCTATTTATGAAGAGAGCATTATAAAACTTACTATATATATATATCTATATATATATATACTCCTGTTTCTAAATACTACAGTTCATTTCATTTGAAGACAATTCAACAAGTAGACATGGAGAGCAAATGATGGAACCTTGTGCCTACTGCTCGAGACGTGCCTGTAGTTAAATGGCACACAAAATTAATAACTATTGAAGGTAAAGATCTTCTAGAACGAAAAAACAATGTCCACTGACTTAGCTTATTAATTTTCAAACGACAGAATACACGTGACGGTATTCCTCTCTTTCACACTAATATAATTCACAAATCAAAATACTTTTATTCCACAGAAACCACAGTTTCTACACGTTGATTCAGTAAGAATCTGATTATGAAAATAGTTAGGTCTCCTACAAAATTATTCTGCGTCCCGGTGTCAGTATTAACAAGTAGTATTCACAACACTCCCATGAGTTAACATCTGGTTCCGTAAATTTATTTCTGTGCAACGCGATAGTGTCTCCTATTCACATCTTTTTATTAACCTTCATAAATCAAATAATACACATCCCGATATAACTGTTTACATACCTTCCACCTTAACCTGCACGTATTCATTTCTTTTACCCACAGATGTTAACTTCTCACTCTATTTGCTCGCTACTGCAAGAATTGTTGACGCGATATGACAGTGCCCCAGTCGCCATAAAAGAAGCATAACATTAAAACATATTTGAATGTTAGGCTCACCGATTTTATTCAGGATTCCAATACAGAACTGTATTTTTTGCTTCAGAAACCTACTTTTCAACATAACCTCCTTTCCATGCCACGGCCATACTCCATGTTACCGGGAGGGCCTGAGAGTGGATAAGGAACAACGGACCAATGCAGTTTCGTGATCTCGTATCAGGTGCGCAGACTTGTGCGAGACCTTGCGTCGTCATGGAGAAGGAGAAGTTGGTTTGACATTTTTTCAAAGAAAGTTCCGCACTGGCTGTATGAATGATTTTTATTAAATCTGCGGCTGGTTACGCACCACTTATCGGTGCATCTTCAGGCAATCTGTACAAAAAAATAATATAATAAGAGCTCATATAAACTATTCGATCCCTCAATTCTGAGGTGTAAATTAAACCTTTAAATAGCCAGTTTTTTTAATGAAATGAGAAAGGACTCACATACGCTATTTATAACACAGTAACTTTGAACACTGCTCTGTACCCACTCCCCACCAATATACCGTCATCTGATGAAAGCGGAAGTAAAAATTTAAAAGTCTTTCTTTTTAATCCTTTTTTAAATGATGGGAGCGACAATGACCTGTTGTTGTTGTGGTTTTCAGGCCCGAGACTGGTTTCATGCAGCTCTCCATGCTACTCCACCCTCTGCAAGCTTCTTCATCTCCCAGTACCTACTGCAAACTACATCCTGATGAATCTGTTTAGTGTATTCATCTCTTGGTCTCCCTCTACGATTTTTAAACCCCACGCTGCCCTCCAATACTTAATTGGTGATCCATTGATGCCTCAGAACATGTCCTACCAACCGATCCCTTCTTCTAGTCAAGTTGTGCCACAAACTCCTCTTCTCCCAAATTCTATTCAATACCTCCTCATTAGTTATATGATCTACCCATCTAATCTTCAGCATTCTTCTGTAGCACCACATTTCGAAAGCTTCTATTCTCTTCTTGTCTAATCTATTTATCGTCCATGTTTCACTTCCATACATGGCTACACTCCATACAAATACTTTCAGGAACGACTTCCTGACACTTAAATCTATACCCAATGTTAACAAGTTTGTCTTCTTCTGAAACGCTTTCCTTGCCATTGCCAGTCTACGTTTTATATCCTCTCTACTTTGACCATCATCAGTTATTTTGCTCCCCAAATAGCAAAACTCCTTTACTACTTTAAGTGTCTCATTTCCTAATATAATTCCCTCAGCATCACCCGATTTAATTCGACTACATTCCATTATCCTCGTTTTGCTTTTATTGATGTTTATCTTATATCCTCCTTTCAAGACACTGTCCATTCCGTTCAGGTGCTCTGCCAGGTCCTTTGCGGTCTCTGACAGAATTACAATGTCATCGGCGAACCTCAAAGTTTTTATTTCTTCTCCTTGGATTTTAATACCTACTCCGAATTTTTCTTTTGTTTCCTTTACTGCTTGCTCTTTATACAGATTGAATATGATCGGGGAGAGGCTACAACCCTGTTTCACTCCCTTGCCAACCACTGCGTGCCTTTCATGTCCCTCGACTCTTATAAGTGCCATTTGGTTTCAGTACAAACTGTATATAGCCTTTCGCTCCCTGTATTTTACCCCAGCTACGTTCAGAATTTGAAAGAGAGTATTCCAGTCAACACTGTCAAAAGCTTTCTCTAAGTCTACAAAGGCTAGAAACGTAGGTTTGCCTATCCTTAATCTATTTTCTAAGATAAGTCGTAGGGTCAGTATTGCCTCACGTGTTACAATATTTCTACGGAATCCAAACTGATCTTCCCTGAGGTCGGCTTCTACCAGTTTTTCCATTCGTCTGTACAGAATTCTTGTCAGTATTTTGCAGCCGTGACTTATTAAACTGATAGTTCGGTAATTTTCACATCTGTCAACACCTGCTTTCTTTGGGATTAGAATTAGTATATTCTTCTTGAAGTCTGAGGGAATTTCGCCTGTCTCATACATCTTACTCTCCAGATGGTAGAGTTTTGTCAGGAGTGGCTCTCTCAAGGCTCTCAGTAGTTCTAATGGAATGTTTTCTACTCCGGGGGCCTTGTTTCGACTCAGGTCTTTCAGTGCTCTGTCAAACTCTTCACGCAGTATCGTATCTCCCATTTCATCTTCATCTACATCCTCTTCCATTTCCATAATATTGTCCTCAAGTACATCGCCCTTGTATAGACCCTCTATATACTGCTTCCACCTTTATGCTTTCCCTTCTTTGCTTAGAACTGGGTTTCCATCTGAGCTCTTGATATTCAGACAAGTATTTCTCTTTTCTCCAAAGGTCTCTTTAATTTGCTGTAGGCAGTATCTATCTTACCCCTAGTGAAATAAGCCTCTACATCCTTACATTTGTCCTCTAGCAATCCCTGCTTAGCCATTTTGCACTTCCTGTTGATCTCATTTTTGAGACGTTTGTATTCCTTTTTGCCTGCTTCATTTACTGCATTTTAATATTTTCTCCTTTCATCAATTAAACTCAATATTTCTTCCGTTACCCAAGGATTTCTACTAGCCCTCGTCTTTTTACCCACTTGATCCTAGAAAATAAAAAAAAAATTCGGTGCTAATAAAACTAACCTAAACACGAACGATGAAGAGCGCAACATTAGCATGAACAAACAGCGGAATTAGGGCCATGTAAACAAATCAGAGCATACCGTAGAAGTTGAGAGGAGCCGCGCGGAGGCGGACGCGGCCTGACTGGATTTTTGTGGCCACTAATGCGTTGAAGGCGTTTCGTCAATTTCCTGAGGGTAGCGCAATATACTTCAGAGTTGATCATTGGACTGTGAAGGAGGATATCAAACAGAATGATCTCTTTAAAATCTGACTTTGCCGACTGAGGGTGCGGTTTGAACTTTTTCGTCGAAGGAGAGGTTGTGTGGCGCCTGTCCACGTATTGCCATTTTGATTCCGGTTCCAAGTGACGAAAGCATGTTTCATGACGATCGACAAAAATTCTCAAGATCAGAGTCGTAATGCGCATGCAAATTCCGCGCAGATGGTCCTTTGTTGCTCTTTATGGTCTCCTGTTAAGCGGTAAGGAATTCAGCAAGCACGCACCTGTGAGTATTCCAATTGGTGGACGAGTGTGTGAGCACTACCAACAATCCAGTTTACCAGCGAGGTATCTGACTGCGATACGTCGATCACCTCGAAGGAGACTACAGTAAATGTATTCGCAATTGCGAATATGAATAACCGTCAGCTGTAAAATTGAATGACGACAGTGTAAACCTGTGCCGGACTGGGATGCATGCATGTCTAAAGGAAATTTTCATCGTAAATCATAATAACACAGGCATTGCAATATCGTATGTATCCGACGAGACATGGCAAGCTGTTTTCAAGTAAGATGTCTCACTCGTACGCGGATATACGTAATGAAGTTACGAGCACAGGTTGTCGACTCACGGTTGACGACATATGGAAGATTGGGCCTGGCCGTGAGTCGTGCATAGCTAGCCAAATGGAAAGGCTACCGCTCGCGATGAGCGAGAAATCCGGGTTCGAGTGCGGATAAGGCGTAAATTTTCATTGTTCGCATTCTATTCTGCAGCTGATGGTTGTCCATATTCGAAACTGCGAAAACATTTGCAGTGCCGGTTCCTTTGGACGTGAATGTATATGCAAAGGAACTTTGCATCGTATTTGGAATAACACAAGCACTGCAATATCGTATCGAATGAGAGTGTCCGCACGTTCCGACATTGCAGGAGCCACAGGTGTGTGCGCCCGCCAGCACGAGGGAGATCGGATACGTTTGTGTGACCTTGTTGCGAAGATAACAGACACCTCGCCCAGCGAGTCGCCGTGCTTTTATACACTGGCAGGTCTCCGTGGACATTATACAGGCGCCTATGAACATCTGCGACGCCAAAAGAAACTCAGTGGCAGCTTTCTGCTTGGCAAGCACCTACATTACAGACGTCATTTTGAGGGCTACGTATAGCACTGCCGTCTATCGGAACTACATGAAACTTAATGGGCTGAAGCGCGAACATTCCACAACGTCCCACAGCAAATTCCACATATTTAACCGAAAATGGCCGAGAAAAAAAAAAGTGTTGCATTAATTATTGACTACATCTCGCATAACTGTTAAAAGCCACGTTATCAGTGCAGACGATAGCGCTTTTCGGTTGTTACTGGAAGGAATTACATTTTATAAAACTACTATCACACGATTCTTTGTCATGTTTATTTCACAATGTAACAAATTGTGTAATGTTAGTAGCGGTGTAGGGAAGTTCCGCATGGCGCGTTTCACGTAACGATCGTGCTCTGTTTCGCTACAGACTTTGTAATGTTGGTTGCTTCTCCATTGGCCCGATGCAGTGAACAGTGCATCACGAAGTGGAAAATCGGAAGAAATTAAGTGGCATGGAAATATTAAAATTGTATGATATTCGGATGCCACTGGATCTATGTTTCTATTTATAGAACCAAAAAATCAAGGAAAAGGTTCTGAAAACCAGCCTGCTATTATTCTTCATGTCAAAGTTTTTGGATCCTAATTATTTCCAGAGCGAAAGCCACAATAAAAAGCTCCACACGATCTTAGAATTCACACGCGAACTCACAAAAGAACGTCAACTGAGGCACTTATAGTATACCATTCCAGCTTAACGCGAAAATCACATTTTATTCACAGATTAAAATACTGTCTCCTCCGGACACGATCACAAACTCCTAGTGAGCTATCTTAACATTATAGCGCCTGTTCACTCAGGACTAGCCTGTGATTGATCTGTAGCTCAGTAACGGCTGTCAGCTTTAACTGAAGTTATTTAGTTTTTACATGTGGATAGAACATTATTACAATTGTTATTAACAAGATGTCAGTGCAAGTAACGTCACAAACATGGTCGGGGATGTACATTAAAATTCAAACAGTAAATATAAATGAAGAAAATTCTGGTCCCTCGCGCAGAGCCTCGCAGGCCAATCTCTGCTGTCTATACAGGTTCCAGCACGATACAGCTCTTACAAATCCGCCGGTCTCATACTCTGAGACCATCTCTCACGTGATGTAACGAGTACGCTTATTGCTACCTTACAATGACATGAATCTTTCTATACTGAATATAACAGCGTAAGAATAAAAATGTAATGAAATGTAGGTGGAGATGTGGCATAAAAGTCACCCCCCTCCAAAATTGCCTTTGGAGATTTTCTGACTGTGTTAAAATTTATAAAATATAAAAAATAAGACAGGCTCCAATTTTGCTAAGGCCTTAGCTTCACTTTCACATGATATATTCCTATTACTTTGGATTATTTTAAAATTACCTTAAATCCTACGATTGTCGTCTCTGTCGAAATACAACAACAAATACACATAACTAATTACACCGGCGGAAAAACTCGCAGCACCAAAAAATAATTAATGTGTAGTTTTTTTAATTTTGTGAATACATTTGTCTAGGTAACATGTGTAAGTGACTGACGTTGCATGATCACAGGCTCATGCATGCTCGAGGGAAGCTATTGCAAATCTGAAATGCTGGTAGATTGATAATCGTATAATCGCCAGAGTGTTGAATGCAATCATGCAAACGTACATGCATTGTGTTGTACAGGTGAGGAATGTCAGTTTGTGGGCTGGAGTTCCATGGATGTTGCACTTCGTCGGTTGAGATGTTGTCCGATGATGCCTCATATGTGCTTTAATGGTCACAGATCTAGTGATCGAGCAGGCTAAGACAACATGTCGACACATTGTAGAGCATCTTGGGTTACAACAGCGGTATATGGGCGAGCGTCATCCTGTTGGAAAATGTCACCTGGAATGCTGCCCATTAATGATAGCACAACAGGCAGAATCATCAGACCGATGTGCAGATTTGCAGTCAGAATGTGTGAGGTAACCACGAGAGTGCTCCTGCTGCCGTAAGAAATCACACCTCCACCATAACTCCAGGAGGGGTCCCGCGTGTCTAGTAGGCAGGCAGATTGGGTGCGGACCCTTAATTGGACTCCTCCTCACCAACACACGGCCCTTGCTGGCATCAGAAAACGCAACCGATTTCCACCCTACCCTCCCATGAGCTCTCGCTTGACACAATGATATTTTACGAAAGGCTATGGTTTGCTGTCAGTGGAATGCACGCTACAGTGCGTCTGGCTCGGAGCTGTCGTTGGAGTAACCGATTGTTGACAGTTGTATCACAGTGCTGCCAACTGCTGCTCAAATTTCTTTTGCAAGTGCAATACGTTGCGCCAGAGCCATACGCTCAACTCGGCAGTGCCACGTGGACGGAGCATGGTCTTCTTACGACAGTACATTCTCAAGATCACCGCTGCCAGGAATCATGCACAATGGCTACATTCCTACCTAGTCTTCGTGCAGTATCGCAGAGGAAACATCCAGCTCCTCGTAACCCTATTAAACGACTACGTTCAATCTCAGCAAGGTGTTGCTAACGGCGTC
Organism: Schistocerca cancellata; assembly: GCF_023864275.1. Taxonomy (NCBI): domain Eukaryota; kingdom Metazoa; phylum Arthropoda; class Insecta; order Orthoptera; family Acrididae; genus Schistocerca; species Schistocerca cancellata. Next base: position 160,696,598 of record NC_064628.1, read on the forward strand.
TATGCCGCCTTAAAAGAATTCTTGTCAAACATAAACGAACCATGCTGCGACTCAAAGGTAACTAACGCGTACGACCGTCATAGCATGTATTGAAAGCAAATCTGATTTACATTCTCACAGTGGCGCTAACAGCGCCAGTCTCATGCGGCTGGAGCGAAATTTAAATACACATCGTCCTTCAGACGTGGAAACACGAATACCAAGTTTCTTTTATGTCGCACGGCTTTTTCGTGGTGTTGTGATTTTTTTCCATCAGTGTGTACGAATTATCTAGCTCTCATAAGATAATGTTACAACTGATTAAGAAATATATTCGTTCTTCATTTTCATTTGAATACATCAAAATAATAATTTTCGTATTCAATACTCACCATACCTCCACATCATGCATTTATTCATTTTGGATGCCAAATTGCGGAGTCATCTGCCGATTCACAGGTTGCTCGTGTCGTTTAGGTGTTGCATCCATTCTCCACAGCTCTCTAACATGTTGATACACGAAACACACATTAAGCAATACAAATACACTCCTGGAAATTGAAATAAGAACACCATGAATTCATTGTCCCAGGAAGGGGAAACTTTATTGACACATTCCTGGGGTCAGATACATCACATGATCACACTGACAGAACCACAGGCACATAGACACAGGCAACAGAGCATGCACAATGTCGGCACTAGTACAGTGTATATCCACCTTTCGCAGCAATGCAGGCTGCTATTCTCCCATGGAGACGATCGTAGAGATGCTGGATGTAGTCCTGTGGAACGGCTTGCCATGCCATTTCCACCTGGCGCCTCAGTTGGACCAGCGTTCGTGCTGGACGTGCAGACCGCGTGCGACGACGCTTCATCCAGTCCCAAACATGCTCAATGGGGGACAGATCCGGAGATCTTGCTGGCCAGGGTAGTTGACTTACACCTTCTAGAGCACGTTGGGTGGCACGGGATACATGCGGACGTGCATTGTCCCGTTGGAACAGCAAGTTCCCTTGCCGGTCTAGGAATGGTAGAACGATGGGTTCGATGACGGTTTGGATGTACCGTGCACTATTCAGTGTCCCCTCGACGATCACCAGTGGTGTACGGCCAGTGTAGGAGATCGCTCCCCACACCATGATGCCGGGTGTTGGCCCTGTGTGCCTCGGTCGTATGCAGTCCTGATTGTGGCGCTCACCTGCACGGCGCCAAACACGCATACGACCATCATTGGCACCAAGGCAGAAGCGACTCTCATCGCTGAAGACGACACGTCTCCATTCGTCCCTCCATTCACGCCTGTCGCGACACCACTGGAGGCGGGCTGCACGATGTTGGGGCGTGAGCGGAAGACGGCCTAACGGTGTGCGGGACCGCAGCCCAGCTTCATGGAGACGGTTGCGAATGGTCCTCGCCGATACCCCAGGAGCAACAGTGTCCCTAATTTGCTGGGAAGTGGCGGTGCGGTCCCCTACGGCACTGCATAGGATCCTACGGTCTTGGCGTGCATCCGTGCGTCGCTGCGGTCCGGTCCCAGGTCGACGGGCACGTGCACCTTCCGCCGACCACTGGCGACAACATCGATGTACTGTGGAGACCTCACGCCCCACGTGTTGAGCAATTCGGCGGTACGTCCACCCGGCCTCCCGCATGCCCACTATACGCCCTCGCTCAAAGTCCGTCAACTGCACATACGGTTCATGTCCACGCTGTCGTGGCATGCTACCAGTGTTAAAGACTGCGATGGAGCTCCGTATGCCACGGCAAACTGGCTGACACTGACGGCGGCGGTGCACAAATGCTGCGCAGCTAGCGCCATTCGACGGCCAACACCGCGGTTCCTGGTGTGTCCGCTGTGCCGTGCGTGTGATCATTGCTTGTACAGCCCTCTCGCAGTGTCCGGAGCAAGTATGGTGGGTCTGACACACCGGTGTCAATGTGTTCTTTTTTCCATTTCCAGGAGTGTATTAGACATATACAGTATCATAAACTTCTTGAAAGCAAGACAAAATTACAATAATATTAATTACACTGGGTGGTCCATTGATCGTGACTGGGCCAAATAACTCGAGGAAATAAGCGTCAAAAGAGAAAACTACAAAGAACGAAACTTGTCTAGCTTGAAGGGGTAAACCAGATGGCGCTGTGGTTGGCCCGCTAGATGGCGGAGCTGTAGGTCAAACGGTTATCAACTGCGTTTCTTTAAATAGGAACCCCCATTTTTATTACATATTCGTGTTGTACATAAATAAATATGAATGTTTTACTTGGACCACTTTTTTCGCTTTGTGATACATGGCGGTGTAATAGTCACAAACATATGGCTCACAATTTTATAGGAACAGTTGGTAACAGGTAGATTTTTTAAATTAAAATACAGAACGTAGTTACGTTTGAACATTTTATTTCGGTTGTTCCAATATGATGCATGAACCTTTGTGAACTTATCATTTCTGAGAACGCATGCTGTTACAGCGTGATTACCTGTAAATACCACATTAATGCAATAAATGCTAAAAATGGTGTCTGTCAACCTCAATGCATTTGGCAATACGTGTAACGACATTCCTCTCAACAGCGAGTAGTTCGACTTCCGTAATGTTTGCACATGTATTGACAATGCGCTGACACATGTTGTCAGGCGTTGTCGGTGGATCACGATAGCAAATATCCTTCAACTTTCCCCACAGAAATGAATTCGGGGACATCAGATCCGGTGAACGTGCGGGCCATGGTATGGTGCTTCGACGACTAATCCACCTGTCATGAAATATATGAAATATGCTATTCAATACCGCTTCAACCGCACGCGAGATAAGTGCCGGGCATCCATCATGTTGGACGTACATCGCCATTCTGTCATGCAGTGAAACCTCTTGTAGTAACATCGGTAGAACATTACGTAGGAAATCAGCACACATTGTGCCATTTAGATTGCCATCGATGAAATGGGGGCCAATTATCCTACCTCCCATAATGACACACCATACATTAACCCGCAAAGGTCGCTGATGTTCCACTTGTCGCAGCCATTGTGGATTTTCCGTTGCCCAATAGTGCATATTATGCCGGTTTACGTTACCGCTGTTGGTGAATGATGCTTCGTCGCTAAATGGAATTAGTGCAAAAAATCTGTCATCGTCCCGTAATTTCTATTGTGCCCAGTGGCAGAACTGTACGCGACGTTCCAAATCGTTGCCATGAAATTCCTGGTGCATAGAAATATGGTTCGGATGCAATCGATGTTAATGTAGCATTCGCAACATGGAAGTTTTTGAGATTCCCGATTCTCGCGCTATTTGTCTGCTACTGACGTGCGGATTAGCCGCGACAGCAGCTAAAACACCTATTGGGCATCATCATTTGTTGCAGGTCGTGGTTGACGTTTCATATGTGGCTGAACACTACCTGTGTCCTTAAATAACATAACTATCCGGCGAACGGTCCGGACACTTGGATGATGTCGTCCAGGGCACTGTGAAGCATACATAGCACACGCCCGTTGGGCATTTTGATCACAATAGCCATACATCAACACGATATCGACCTTTCCGCAATTGTTAAACGGTCCATTTTAACACGGGTAATGTATCACGAAGCAAATACCGTCCGCACTGGTGATACGTTACGTGGTACCACGTACTTATACACTCCTGGAAATGGAAAAAAGAACACATTGACACCGGTGTGTCAGACCCACCATACTTGCTCAGGACACTGCGAGAGGGCTGTACAAGCAATGATCACACACACGGCACAGCGGACACACCAGGAACCGCGGTGTTGGCCGTCGAATGGCGCTAGCTGCGCAGCATTTGTGCACCGCCGCCGTCAGTGTCAGCCAGTTTGCCGTGGCATACGGAGCTCCATCGCAGTCTTTAACACTGGTAGCATACCGCGACAGCGTGGACGTGAACCGTATGTGCAGTTGACGGACTTTGAGCGAGGGCGTATAGTGGGCACGCGGGAGGCCGGGTAGACATACCGCCGAATTGCTCAACACGTGGGGCGTGAGGTCTCCACAGTACATCGATGTTGTCGCCAGTGGTCGGCGGAAGGTGCACGTGCCCGTCGACCTGAGACCGGACCGCAGCGACGCACGGATGCACGCCAAGACCGTAGGATCCTACGCAGTGCCGTAGGGGACCGCACCGCCACTTCCCAGCAAATTAGAGACACTGTTGCTCCTGGGGTATCGGCGAGGACCATTCGCAACCGTCTCCATGAAGCTGGGCTACGGTCCCGCACACCGTTAGGCCGTCTTCCGCTCACACCCCAACATCGTGCAGCCCGCCTCCAGTGGTGTCGCGACAGGCGTGAATGGAGGGACGAATGGAGACGTGTCGTCTTCAGCGATGAGAGTCGCTTCTGCCTTGGTGCCAATGATGGTCGTATGCGTGTTTGGCGCCGTGCAGGTGAGCGCCACAAACAGGACTGCATACGACCGAGGCACACAGGGCCAACACCCGGCATCATGGTGTGGGGAGCGATCTCCTACACTGGCCGTACACCACTGGTGATCGTCGAGGGGACACTGAATAGTACACGGTACATCCAAACCGTCATCGAACCCATCGTTCTACCATTCCTAGACTGGCAAGGGAACTTGCTGTTCCAACAGGACAATGCACGTCCGCATGTATCCCGTGCCACCCAACGTGCACTAGAAGGTGTAAGTCAACTACCCTGGCCAGCAAGATCTCCGGATCTGTCCCCCATTGAGCATGTTTGGGACTGGATGAAGCGTCGTCTCACGCGGTCTGCACGTCCAGCACGAACGCTGGTCCAACTGAGGCGCCAGGTGGAAATGGCATGGCAAGCCGTTCCACAGGACTACATCCAGCATCTCTACGATCGTCTCCATGGGAGAATAGCAGCCTGCATTGCTGCGAAAGGTGGATATACACTGTACTAGTGCCGACATTGTGCATGCTCTGTTGCCTGTGTCTATGTGCCTGTGGTTCTGTCAGTGTGATCATGTGATGTATCTGACCCCAGGAATGTGTCAATAAAGTTTCCCCTTCCTGGGACAATGAATTCACGGTGTTCTTATTTCAATTTCCAGGAGTGTACATTGTGATTATTACAGCGCCATCTAGCACAAAGCGAAAAAAGTACTACACTAATATAAAATAAAAATAGGGGTTCCTATTTTTTAAAGAACGCAGTTGATATCCGTTTGACCTATGGCAGCGCCATCTAGCGGGCCAACCATAGCGCCATCTGGTTTCCCCCTTCAAGCTAGACGAGTTTCGTTCTTTGTAGTTTTTTCGTTTGATGCTTCGTGAGATTCATAATCCGGTCACTATCAATGGACCACCCTGTATAAACGGTTAAAATTTTCACATAATCGATTCTGCAGCCCATAAAATGCCTTGTTTGTAAACAAACGACCTCTGAATATTCGAGAAACGATACATAGCAAAGCGTCATCTGCATTCCGTTCTGTCTAGCGCCACAGGAATGACATTTCCGCAACAGCCGGTGACTGGCTGTTCGTCGCCCCACACATTGTTAGCTACGTCTCCAGTATTGCTGTTGTGCAAATGGTTCAAATGGGTCTGAGCACTAGGGGACTTAACATCTGTGGTCATAAGTCCCCTAGAACTTAGAACTACTTAAACCTAACTAACCTGAGGACATCACACACATCCATGCCCGAGGCAGGATTAGAACCTGCGACCGTTGCGGTCACGCGGTTCCAGACTGAAGCGCCTAGAACCGCTCGGCCACACCGGCCGGCCGCTGTTGTGCAGTCAGCTGATTTTGACAGTCCGTGTGCTGTGCACTCATTCTGCGCAATCTCTGCCTTACTTTAAACATATAATACATTCACAGTTCCTGGACAGTGCCGCACCATATTATCATCACATTAAAATGACCTCACAATAAACACTAAATTAACAGCTGTAACGGGCCTCAGTTATGTGCTCTCTAATTCATCGTTAGAAGTTCTAATAACATACGAACAGGCGAGATCTTTTTACATTTGGCTGCACACGAACGTAAAAAGCCGAGCACATTCTGGCTAAAGTCGGCCACTTGGCAAACCTAAGCTCGGGCATTATGCAGAATGTCACTGAGACAATCAAGACATAGTATAACTCCTGGCTAACTCATCATAAACGTATCCCCTGAGACGACGACTGTGATAAACTTCAATACAGCAAGATTCAATAGGGGCAAATCCGGAACAATTTTTCCACTGGCATTAACGGCTTAATAAATGTTTATTGTTGTTGAAAGCCTATATGAAAAAAACACCAGTTTCAATTAACCTCCAGTTACAAAAATCACGATAAAATCTTAGGAAAGAAGGCTGATCGATGACCTTTGGTGCTTTACGGCTTGTAGCCAGCTAATCGACATCTCGACCTGTCTCCGAAGGCGTCACACATTCTCCCCACGATCAGCCTCTGAATGAGAAGAGAAATACAATTTCTGTAGTATTACAACAAATATATATTTTAATGTGCAAAACAAGTCGTCAAACGTTTTAGACCTAAATGGTGGTTATAATTAAACTTTCGCCGCTTGAGAGGGCATGCTATGAGAAACTAATGCCCGTAGAACAGTGAAACTTGCGGAGCACACGTAGAAGACAATAACGAATAAACCATTGGAAGAAACTTTTAATTCCCACATGGAACGGTAACACTTAATAATGGCATACGATGCTTGCACTCTACGTTACGAACGTTGCTTAGCGTGACGACCATCTGCATTGATGACAGTCTGGATACCATTTCACCATTTCACAGTTCTTCGCAGGACTTTTAAAACTGTCTACCATGGAATATTTAGCTGTCGTGACACAGCTCGTGGACTGCTTGAATATCCATCACTCCCATCCATGGCAACAGTAACTTCCTCAACAGTTTGTGGCGTTATTGACCGTCTTCCCCAGGAGCAATTCCCAAATCGTCAGTTAATGCTAACTTCCGAATCACGTTCTTCAACTTTGGTGCGGTAAGAGGACCGCACAGTATTTGTTTAGTCCGTCGATACTAAAGAAGAGCACCAGCAGCTGTTGTTTTGATAAAACAGCATACGTAAAGCCTGACTCATCTCGTCCCTTGACTGTCTGGAACTGCAATGCAGAGCAAGTGTTTGAACCCTACATCGCCTTAACAGTCATGGCAAGTAATGATACTAAGGCATATACTGGTAGCACGATGTGACGAACATTGGTTCCCAAATGGCAAATAATTTTCCGCCTATACTGACTCAGGTAGAGAATAATTTTTCAAAAGGCAGAAAATGACTTCCAGTTTCCAGTGCATCGCCTACATGAAATACATAAGACAATCACCTAAAAATTTCTGTAAAAATTATTTTAAAACAGTGACCCCAAAAGGAAACCTTTCAGTACGCTCCAAAATAGTACTATATGAATAATAACTTGATTATGTGTCATATTTTCAGCTATCAAGCGCAATATTAGAATGAAAACGCAAGTAAAGTAGTGAAAGAATAACCCTTGCAGAGCAGGATAGAAATATCAAGGCTAAGGTAATGTGGGCACTTAAAGAGAACGAAAAATGAGAGGATTCCCAGTAAGGTACATGAAATGGACGTGGGAATGGAACGACTAAGAGGAAGACCAAGAATAGATGATTGAAAGGTGTGGAGGAGTGTGCTGAAAGAAGTGGCGAGGACTGGAGCAGAGTGAACACAGAAAGATATGGGAAACGAGAATTAGATGGCCAAGCTTATGTTCCAAACAGAACCAGCCTGGGACTGGAAAATTCAAGTTAACAATGATTAGCTATGAGTATAAAAACACCGTCACTAAAGACTCATAAAAAGACAGAGATTTAGGAACCAGGTTTTAAATTGTAAGACATTTCTAGGGCAGATGTGAACTCTGACCACAATCTATTGGTTATGACCTGTAGATTAAAACTGAAGAAACTGCAAAAAAGTGGGAATTTAAGGAGATGGGACCTGGATAAACTGAAAGAACCAGAGGTTGTACAGAGTTTCAGGGAGAGCATAAGGGAACAATTGACAGGAATGGGGGAAAGAAATACAGTAGAAGAAGAATGGGTAGCTTTGAGGGATGAAGTAGTGAAGGCAGCAGAGGATCAAGTAGGTAAAAAGACGAGGGCTAGTAGAAATCCTTGGGTAACAGAAGAAATATTGAATTTAATTGATGAAAGGAGAAAATATAAAAATGCAGTAAATGAAGCAGGCAAAAAGGAATACAAACGTCTCAAAAGTGAGATCGACAGGAAGTGCAGAATGGCTAAGCAGGGATGGCTAGAGGACAAATGTAAGGATGTAGAGGCTTATCTCACTAGGGGTAAGATAGATACTGCCTACAGGAAAATTAAAGAGACCTTTGGAGATAAGAGAACCACTTGTATGAACATCAAGAGCTCAGATGGAAACCCAGTTCCAAGCAAAGAAGGGAAAGCAGAAAGGTGGAAGGAGTATATAGAAGGTCTATACAAGGGCGATGTACTTGAGGACAATATTATGGAAATGGAAGAGGATGTAGATGAAGATGAAATGGGAGATACGATACTGCGTGAAGAGTTTGACAGAGCACTGAAAGACCTGAGTCGAAACAAGGCCCCCGGAGTAGACAACATTCCAGTAGAACTACTGACGGCCTTGGGAGAGCCAGTCCTGACAAAACTCTACCATCTGGTGAGCAAGATGTATGAAACAGGCGAAATACCCTCAGACTTCAAGAAGAATGTAATAATTCCAATCCCAACGAAAGCAGGTGTTGACAGATGTGGAAATTACCGAACAATCAGTTTAATAAGCCATAGCTGCAAAATACTAACACGAATTCTTTACAGACGAATGGAAAAACTAGTAGAAGCCGACCTCGGGGAAGATCAGTTTGGATTCCGTAGAAATACTGGAACACGTGAGGCAATACTGACCTTACGACTTATCTTAGAAGAAAGATTAAGGAAAGGCAAATCTACGTTTCTAGCATTTGTAGACTTAGAGAAAGCTTTTGACAACGTTGACTGGAATACTCTCTTTCAAATTCTAAAGGTGGCAGGGGTAAAATACAGGGAGCGAAAGGCTATTTACAATTTGTACCGAAACCAGATGGCAGTTATAAGAGTCGAGGGGCATGAGAGGGAAGCAGCGGTTGGGAAGGGAGTGAGACAGGGTTGTAGCCTCTCCCCAATGTTATTCAATCTGTATATTGAGCAAGCAGTAAAGGAAACAAAAGAAAAATTCAGAGTAGGTATTAAAATCCATGGAGAAGAAAAAAAAGCTTTGAGGTTCGCCGATGACATTGTAATTCTGTCAGAGACAGCAAAGGACTTGGAAGAGCAGTTGAACGGAATGGATGGTGTCTTGAAGGGAGGATATAAGATGAACATCAATAAAAGCAAAACGAGGATAATGGAATGTAGTCGAATTAAGTCGGGTGATGTTGAGGGTATTAGATTAGGAAATGAGACACTTAAAGTAGTAAAGGAGTTTTGCTATTTGGGGAGCAAAATAACGGATGATGGTCGAAGTAGAGAGGACATAAAATGTAGACTGGCAATGGCAAGGAAAGCGTTTCTGAAGAAGAGAAATTTGTTAACATCGAGTATAGATTTAAGTGTCAGGAAGTCGTTTCTGAAAGTATTTGTATGGAGTGTAGCCATGTATGGAAGTGAAAAATGGACGATAAATAGATTAGACAAGAAGAGAATAGAAGCTTTCGAAATGTGGTGCTACAGAAGAATGCTGAAGATTAGATGGGTAGATCACATAGCTAATGAGGAAGTATTGAATAGGATTGGGGAGAAGAGAAGTTTGTGGCACAACTTGACCAGAAGAAGGGATCGGTTGGTAGGACATGTTCTGAGGCATCAAGGGATCACCAATTTAGTATTGGAAGGCAGCGTGGAGGGTAAAAATCGCAGGGGGAGACCAAGAGATGATTACACTAAGCAGATTCAGAAGGATGTAGGTTGCAGTAGGTACTGGGAGATGAAGAAGCTTGCACAGGATAGAGTAGCATGGAGAGCTGCATCAAACCAGTCTCAGGACTGAAGACAACAACAACAACAACAACAAGTTTCAAATGATGTGTGGTACGAATCAATTCACAGAACATCTGGTGGCAAGAGAAGAAAGAATACACTCTAAGACAAGAAAGAACGACGCACCACAAAGGAATATCCAAATGGGAGAATAATCGGTAGATGTAATGCACGTATAGCGACATACAGTAGATGGATGATTTAATCAAGAGAAAGAGCTTCACAAATTGAGCAAATCAATAACGCTTTGGTCCACCTCCAGCCCTTATGCAACCAGTTGTTCGGCTTGGCATTGATTGACAGAAATGGTGGATGTCCCCCTTAGGAGTATGGTGCAAAACTCTCTACAAGTGGCGAGTTCGATCGTCAAAATCACGAAATAGTTTGAGGGACCTGCCCATAATACTGCTAACGTTCTCAGTTGAGGAGAGATCCGCCGACTTTGCTGCCCAAGGTAGGATTTGGCACGCATGAAGTCAAGCAGTAGAAACTCTAGCCATGTGCAGGCAGGCATTATCTTGCTGAAATGTAAGCCCAAGATTGCTTTGCCAAAAAGAGCAGCAGAACAGGGAGTAGAATATTGTCTACGTACCGCCGTGCTGTAAGGATGACGCGGTCGACAACCAAAGAAGTCTGCATCTACGTGATTACTCCGCTATTCACAATAAAGTGCGTGGCAGAGGGTTCAGAGAACCACCTTCAGGCTGTCTCTCTACCGTTCCACTCTCGAACGGCACGCGGGAAAAACAAGCACTTAAATTTTTCTATGCGAGCTCTGATTTCTATTATATTATCGTGATGATCATTTCTCCCTACGTAGGCGGGTGCCAACAGAATGTTTTCGCAATCGGAGGAGAAAACTGGTGATTGAAATTTCATGAGAAGATCCCGTCGCAACGAAAAACGATTTTGTTTTAATGATTGACACTCCAATTCACCTATCACGTGTGCTGTGAAACGATATGGCACCAAAGACCACCAAACCAGCAAAAGTCAGGTTGGTATCCCATCCTTTCTGGGGCGTCTTCAGACTGTTCTTCACTCGTTTTTAGGACTTGCTTCGAAACAGGACTCATCACTGAATTCTATTTCAGTCAATGAGATTCCCGGCCGAAGACGTTTCTGGAGACGCCCTGGACAGCGGTGGGATACCAGTGTGACTATCACCCGCCATATGGTCCAACAACCGGGAGTAATGATCTGGGGCGCCATTTCCTTTCATAGCAGGACCCTTTTGCTAGTCATCAGCGGCACCCTTGCAGCATAGCACGCTTTCAGCAAGATAGTACCCGACCGCGCACGGCGAGAGTTCGTACTGCTTGTCTTGGCAGCAATGTTGACGGATCTCTCCTGTGTGTGAATGTTTGGAGCATTAAGGACAGGGCCCTGCAACCAGCTCGGAATTTTGAAGGTCTGACGCGTCCATTGAACAGCATTTGGCATGACATCCCTCAGGATGACATCCAGCAACTCTGTCAGTCAATGCCAAGTCGCATAATTGCTTTTAAGGGTCAGAATTCGATCAACACATTATTAACTTACTCAGTTTGTGAAGATTTTTCTCTTGAACAAACCAACCAATTTTTCTGAAACTGTAATCATATGTACATGTACATCACATTTATCGACTTTCGTCCCATTCCGAGAAACCTTCGTAGTGAGTCTTACTTGTTTTTTTCTTTTGTGTTGGAGTGAAATATTATAAGAAGAAGAATTCAATGTATGCTGTACAAAAGAAAAATGCAGAGATCATATAAAAATTCGGAGGAGACATTACTTAAAAAAAAAACACGTACAACTGCTAATACGGTTCCGTAATAATTTTGGGGCTCAAAAGTCTGGCGGAATTCTTTCAACTGAACACCACTTCGACGACTTGCATCTCTCTAACCAAACCTATTTACAACGGGAAAACGGGACATAAAGTTAAAACGAAGACTGAAATTACTTACTCCGACCGAGATTTGATCCAACGACCTGTCTGTACGCAGACGCGTGCTTTGCCGCTAGATTTTTCTCTTTTCATTAATTAAAAAACGACCACGAGGGCCGACATTTACAAAGTGAGTCATCTGAAACTTAAAAAAAAGTCTGGAAAAATACAAATCGTATTAAAAAAAATGGTTCAAATGGCTCTGAGCACTATGGGACTTAACATCTGTGGTCATCAGTCCCCTAGAACTTAGAACTACTTAAACCTAACTAACCTAAGGACATCACACACATCCTTGCCCGAGGCAGGATTCGAACCTGCGACCGTAGCAGTCGTGCGGTTCCGGACTGAGCGCCTAGAACCGCATGGCCAAAATCGTATTCAAGAAAGATTCTAATAGAAATTGTTCGTATCGAAGTGGGACATTCAATGACACCAAAGTAGAACCTCCCAAGGGACTACAGCAGGAAACTTTGAAATATTAAACAGGAACCCACATTTTTATGGTGGATTTGGATTCTCCTGGAAAAATTCGGAACTTCTGTATTTAACTTTTTTTCGTTGCGTCGTAGGTGACTATGAAATAGAAAAGACTCAAAATAGATTAAAACTGTTAATACATGAAAATACATCATGAAATACACATCAGATCAGGATCCTAGGAGGTTAGAAACGGTTATTCTAAAATATTTAATGGGGAACCTGCTACTATAGGAAAAAATATACATAGACTATATGATCAAAAGAATCCGGACACCCCAAAAAACACACGTTTTTAATATTAGGTGCCAGGTATTCTATATCAGCGACCTCAGTAGTCATTAGACATTGTGAGAGAGCAGAATGGGGCGCTCCGCGGAACTCACGGACTTCGAACGCGGTTGGGTGATTGGGTGTCACTTGTGTCATACGTCTGTACGCGAGATTTCCACACTCCTAAACATCTCTTGGTCCACTGTTTCCGATATGATAGTGAAGTGGAAACGTGAAGGGACACGTACAGCACAGAAACGTACAGGCCGACCTCGTCTGTTGACTGACAGAGACCGCCGACAGGTGAAGAGGGTCGTAATGAGTAATAGGCAGACACCTATCCAGACCATCACACAGGAATTCCAAACTGCACCAGGATCCACTGCAAGTATTATGACAATCAGGAGGGAGGTGAGAAAGCTTGGATCTTATGACTGAGTGGCTGCTCATAAGCCACACATCACGCCGGTAAATGCCAGACGACGCCTCGCTTTGTGTAAGGAGCGTAAACAGTGGACGATTGAACAGTGGAAAATCGTTGTGTGGAGAGGCGAATCACGGTACACAATGTGGCGATCCGATGGCAGGGTGTGGATATGGCGAATGCCTGGTGAACGTCATCTGTCAGCATGTGTAGTGCCAACAGGGAAATTCGGAGCTGGTGGTGTTATGGTGTGATCGTGATTTTCATGGAGGGGGCTTGCACCTCTTGTTGCTTTGCATGGCATTATCACAGCAGTTTAAGCACCTTCTTGCTTTCCACTGTTGAAGAGCAGTTCGGGGATGACGATTGCATCTTTCAAAACGATCGATCACATGTTCATAAGGCACGGCGTGTGGCGGAGGTGTTAGATGACAATAACACCCCTCTAATGGACTGTCCTTCACAGAGTCCTGACCTGAATCCTATAGAACACCTTTGGGATGTTCTGAACGCCAGCTTCTTGCCAGGCCTGACGTCTCCACAATGCAGCACTCCGTGAAGAATGGGCTGTCATTCCCCAAGAAACCTTCCAGCACTGATAGAACATATGCCTGCGAGAGTGGAAGCTGTCATCAACAGCGTACTGAATTCCAGCATTGCCGATGGAGGCCGCCACGAACTTTTAAGTCATTTTCAGCCAGGCATCAGGATAATTTTGATCACATAGTGTATTTTTTCCTCATTATTGATGTAGTTTCTTTTGCTGTTTCTGTTTAAGTTTAGAAGCAATTTTAACTCACTGATAAACTAGTGAATAGTTCCAACTGCTTTCTGTTTTAGAGATATCTATGCAACGGGTCTTAACAGCTGGGGAGAAAGAAATAAAGACAAACAGACAACAAAGTGACGTTATAAGTGTTCCGTTTTTACCGATCGACTTACGGAACCATAAAAATTCATCACTATAAACCCATAGCAGACACAGGGACGGTTTAAGGCCTAAGCGACATAAGCCGCCGCTTTGGGTGCCAAGCAGAGAGGGGCGACAGGGGCGCCCAAGTGCAAGATTTTTATCAAAATTAGTAGAGAAAACTGACACAGGTGAAAGTGGGAGCAGGAAAAGCGGAAGAGCGGGTGCCAGCTTATGGTCGCAAGATTCAAAGTTCGAGGTGTGGAAATTCGGACCTGTATCTGACGTACGTTAATTGATCACCACCCGAAATAATGAATTAGGAATTAAATGATTACTAACTCAAACGAGAATAACAATTAATTTCGTTTGTTCCATTAAAGAAAACTCTTACCAAGCAATTACAACAATCCTCTGTTACAACCTTAGCACACCTGATAAAAGGATCTGGGGTAAGATTCTAATAATCGCATAAATCAAACAATTGTAGTCGCGAAGCTGTACCGCGATCGTTTTGATGACAGATTGCACTAAAGAAGGAAACGCGTTGAACCTGCGGTCGGAGGTGATAGTAAGGTGTGCATTGAATCTGAATGCAATGCAACGCAATGAAGATATGATTTTCTACAAAGCGGCTTTAATGCCACTACTGTGTGTTTATGGTTTTCCCTTGATTATGCACGGACTTGTTGTTCAACAAATGAGACCTTTTAAACGTTTCTGGAGTCCCATGAATTATGGTGGCCGTTCTTGTAGCTTAAAGAATACTCCATTCGGAGTTCCACTAATAGACTGATGTCTGCCATCGCCCAGTCAGAGCCGTTTCACCTTGTAAGGTTAGTCTGCTTAGCTGTTGGTTAAAAAACGCCCGCTCGGTCAATAATGAGTTACATTTCTTATAAGGATTGGATATAACGGTTTTTTACTGGTCAGGCACGACCGTCCCTGTTTATGTAAACTTGCTCATTGACATATACATACCGCCAATTGGTCACGAGCGTTTTCTCAATAAAATTATTCCTGGTATTGTATAAGAGGCTTAAATATTGGTTAATAATGCCCGCTTGTTTAATGCTGTGTTATTTTGCTTGTTAATATTTAATCTGCTTTCTTTTACCTGTTAGTTACGGCCGCCCTTGCCTAATAAATATTTCCCTATTCATATAATCACCGTGCCAATTGTTATTGCGCGATCTCGCAGTAAAATCACGCTTTGTATTATGTAAGTAATTTAGCTGCAGGAAAATCATGGCCACTTTTTTAATGTTGTGCGATTTTGCTATTAAATATTTAATGTAACTGTTTGTTTTACTGGTCAGTTTCGGGCTTTCTTGCTTAAAGAATATTTACTTACTCGTACACATACTGTCCATTGCTCATAGGCGTTGTCTCAGTAAAACTACGCACTCTATTGTGTAAGTGGATTAGCCGTTCGTTAATTACTGCCGTTTGTTTAATGCTGGGTTATTTGTTGCAATATTTTACCTAACTGTTCCTTGGTCAGTCATGGCCGTTTGCTTAATGCTGCGATGTTTTTTCTCAGTGTTTAATCTTACTGGTTTCCTTTGTGGCCAGTTACGGCAATTCTTGCTTAGTGAAATCTGTGATGTACTGATTCCGCTAGCTGGGAACAGGTGTTCCCTCGGTAAGTTGTGCTCTGTATTTTTTTTAGTCTTCTTAGTATAGGCCAGTAACAGTTATTTTTTAAGGTTATGTCGTCTTTCCTTTTAATTTTTAGTTTAAATGTTTCACTGGTCAGTGACTGCTGTTTGGGATAAAGAATACAAACAAAAAATTAGCAAGGTTACGTGGATGCAGAACTGAGATGGCTCTCTGGAATTAGTGGACTTACATAATTTTGAGAAAAGAGTAATTTTCGAGATGATATTTAACAGAAGTACAAATTTAGTTCAAACCCTATTTTCTAACGCAAGAACTCTAATTGTACTCTTCTCTGGAAGTAATAATGTATATTTCTTGCTTTATTAGAGAGAAATGTTTTTAATTGTGAATGTATTTTCCTGTATTGCTCAGGTACGAATGTATGTTATGTTTGCTTTGGTGATAAAAAAATGTTGAAAATAGCTTAGTGGCCCTTCACTAAGAGACCACTCAGTTCCAAAGTAGCACCCAGTCCTTCCCATTATCCTACCTTCTGGGTGCGTTTCACATTGGTACATTGCGTAAGTTGGGAGCAGTTGCAAAGCGATACGAAAACTTTCGAATAACCACTGACAAGGCTTAATCAAAATATCGCCAATATCAAAATGAGATAAATCGCTCCCAGCTAAGGCAGTGATGACTAATGAATGAAGCGGTCGAGAGGTTACAGTCCAACCTTATATGTCCTGCATAAATTACGAAACAAACATTGTGCAATAAATCGATTTTCTTTGACAGTGGCACGCATACCACCATTTGGGTTCAAAAATGGTTCAAATGGCTCTGAGTACTATGGGACTTAACATCGGAGGTCATCAGTCCCTTAGACTTTAGAACTACTTAAACCTAACTAACCTAAGGAGATCACACACATCCGTTACTGAGGCAGGATTCGAACCTGCGACCGTAGCGGTCGCGCGGTTCCAGACTGAAGCGCCTAGAACCGCTCGGCCACAACAGCAAGCCCACCATTTGGGAATCCCTGTTTTAAGCGGTTAACAAGCAATGCGCGTTCTGCCGTTTAACAATGAAAACGCATCTCTGTGGCCATTGAGGTGAGTCCTCATTATTATATTCGAATTCCTCTAATCGAGCCCACCCTTATTAGCCAATCCTGACAGTTCTTAAAATCTGCTTAAACATTTGGTTTTTGTGAAGTCGACGTCCAGCAGTATCTCACACCTTCAAAGCATCCCGAAACTGAGGTTTCCCACTCCATTTTCGAGATAGCAACTCTAGGAGAGACTGGGCACGGTGGCC
This sequence comes from Schistocerca cancellata, assembly GCF_023864275.1. Lineage (NCBI taxonomy): Eukaryota > Metazoa > Arthropoda > Insecta > Orthoptera > Acrididae > Schistocerca > Schistocerca cancellata. The sequence goes on from NC_064628.1 coordinate 160,713,532, forward strand.
GATGCGCAGTGACCAATTTTCGTCCAGGGCGCTGGTCAGTTCATTCGTTTGTTCGGAAGGGAAGGCCGGCACTATCTGCCACGTTTCGGTAGATCGACGATGACAGAGTCGAGGCACACGCCCTACAATCTTCCTCAAAGGCTTGTACAGAAGCTATTCGCTAAAAAATTAATTTTTGCATTACTTGTAGCTTTATATGTCAGGTTCAAGATGGTGTGCCCATCATTTCGTTAATGGTCATAATTATTGTGATACTCTCGTGGAAGTAAGAGACTGCGAAATACGAAAATGCTTGCAATGAGAAATTGCTATGATTTTGCGTTTTGGGCATAATATGTAACTGTTTGTGAAATTTAGCTAACATACTGAATTTTTGTTTATACTTGGGTGGGGGAATCTACCTCTGTCACCAAACTCGAGAAAATTGATCTGAAGTAGCAGGTTCATTTGCGATCGCGCCGGGCCAGCGATAAAGCCACAACGTACTTCATATTTCATAAACGGTTTCAGATATCGAAATGAAATTTTGGAAAAAATAGCACGCAAAGAGGAGAGTATTATTCGGTATGGTTATTAGATGGAAAATTTCAATATCTACCGTGTTATTCCACTAATTACAGACTTTTTCGATGAAAGAATGTAATTTTTAAGGGCCATCGATAACTTGTGAAACGAGAAATGCTATGGGTATTGGAGCAACATAAATGAAGACATTAAACCCTTGTTTTGCACCGACGATACTCTTTTTCGTAAGTTACTGTCCTTACTTTTACTCAGTTCCCCACTGAATAAACTTAATAAATCACCGTTTCAGAATTCTCTCGCAACTGCATCTCCACATGTTAGTGAGATGAGACTGTGTAAACTACGCTATGTTTTGGCAAAAGAAGGAAATATCAACGTGGCAAGGAGAGAAATGTGTAAGTGTTACTCAAAATTCGCCATTTCTGATGCTTTTCTGAAAGCCACAAGTTGTTAACAAGGGAGACGAAAATACACTACTGGCCATTAAAATTGGTACACGAAATTTGACCGACAGGAAAAAGATGCTGTGATATGTAAATCATAAGCTTTTCAGATCATTCACACAAGGCTGGCGCCGGTGGCGACACCTACAACGTGCTGAAATGAGGAAAGTTTCCAATCGATTTCTCATACACAAACAGCAGTTCACCGGCGTTGCCTGGCGAAACGTAGTTGTGATGCCTCGTGTAAGGAGGAGAAATGTGTACCATCACGTTTCAGACTTTGGTAAAGGTCGGATTATAGCCTATCGCGATTGCGGTTTATCGTATCGCGACATTGCTGCCCGCGTTGGTCGAGATCCAATGACTGTTAGCAGAATATGGAATCGGTGGGTTCACGAGGGTAATACAGAACGCAGTGCTGGATCCCAACGGCCTCGTATCACGAGCAGTCGAGATGACAGGCATCTTATCCGCATGGCTGTAACGGATCGTGCAGCCACGTCTCGATCCTTGAGTCAACAGATGGGGACGTTTGCATGACAACAACCATCTGCACGAACAATTCGACGACGTTTGCAGCAGCGTGGACTATCAGCTCAGAGACCATGGCTGCGGTTACCCGTGACGCTGCATCACAGGCAGGAGCGCCTGCGATGGTGTACTCAACGACGAACCTGGGTACACGAATGGCAAAACGTCATTTTTTCGGGTGAATCCAGGTTCTGTTTACAGCATCATGATGGTTGCATCCGTGTATGGCGACATCGCGGTGAACGTACATTGAAAGCGTGTATTCGTCATCGCCATACTGGCGTATCACCCGGCGTGATGGTGTGGGGTGCCATTGGTTAAACGTCTCGGTCACCTCTTGTACTCATTGACGGCACTTTGGACAGTGGACGTTACATTTCAGATGTGTTACGACCCGTGGCTCTACCCTTCATTCGATACCTGCGAAACCCTACATTTCAGCAGGATAATGCACGACCGCATGTTGCAGGTCCTGTAGGGGCCTTTCTGGATGCAGAAAATGTTCGACTGCTGCCCTGGCCAGCACATTCTCCAGATCTCTCACCAATTGAAAACGTCTCGTCGATGGTGGCCGAGAAACTGGCTCATCACAATACGCCAGTCACTACACTTGATGAACTGTGGTATCGTGTCGAAGCTGCATGGGCAGCTGTACCTATACACGCCATCCAAGCTCTGTTTGACTCAATACGCAGGCGTATCAAGGCCGTTATTACGGCCAGAGGTGGTTGTTCTAGGTACTGATTTCTCAGGATCTATGCACCCAAATTGCGTGAAAATGTAATCACATGTCAGTTATAGTATACTATATTTGTCCAATGAATACCTGTTTATCATCTGCATTTCTTCTACGTGTAGCAATTTTAATGGCCAGTAGTGTATATCGCTGTATTTTCGACAGAATTCTTTATAAATACTAACCAAAGCACAAGGGACATATTTCTGAATGTTCACCATGCAAGAGGGGCGTGGAGGCGCCCGGCTTCATACTTATAAAAAATATGAATGTGGGCTTCAGTTTAGAACGTCACTTCCCCTCCAGCACTCGGCACTTCCCCGACAGCTCCTAGCCGCAGCCCCACTACCACCAGTCTCCCACCCGTCCCCTACCTTCTGCGCATCTACTGGTCAAGGTATTCTGCGCGGACTCTTATCTGGCACTTTATGGAGAAAATGCAGGTTTCCACGTTGATGCACAATAGTGCCTCCTTCGACTTCGCTACAAAACAGCTAACCTTCTCATTCCACTTCTGGATTCTAAGAGTGGTCGCAGTAGGGCCCTTTCGCCACGAGAGATCTTATCTGTGTTCTGCCTGTGGTGCTTTGGGCGTACAGTGGTGGCAATACAGAAGACTGACCGGCAGCCTGCGAGACACTGACCTGTGTTCCTCCCGCCACTCCCTTCCGAGAACTCCTCCCAGGGTGGTGGCCTACGTGACTTCACGGAGCTGTCGTCTCGTCGTAGTCTTTTTGTCAATGTCCTCTCATTTATATGAGATATGCAAATTCAAATAGAACGGAAAAGGAATACTAAATTACGTTAGTCAGCTACCGAAAATCACAAGTACTGTTATGTACCACATTTGTCGGTGTCTATTTCTAATACCGATCTAAGGTGTCTCTAACAGCCGTGTACCGCAAGTCTCTAGAGGAACGGAAGGTTCCAAATAATTGGAAAAGAGCACAGGGAGTTCCAGTTTTCAAGAAGGGTCGTCGAGCAGATGCACAAAACTATAGGCCTGTATCTCTGACATCGATCTGTTGTAGAATTTTAGAACATGTTTTTTGCTCGCGTATCATGTCATTTCTAGAAACCCAGAAACTACTCTGTAGGAATCAACATGAATTCCGGAAACAGCGATCGTGTGAGACCCAACTCACTTTATTTGTTCGCGATACCCACAAAATATTAGATACAGGCTCCCAGGTAGATGACATTTTCCTTGACTTCCAGAAGGCGTTCGATACAGTTCCGCACTGTCGCCTGATAAACAATGTAAGAGCCTACGCAATATCAGACCAGCTCTGTGGCTGGATTGAGGAGTGTTTTGCAAACAGAACACAGCATGTTGTTTGCAATGGAGAGACGCCTACAGACGTTAAAGTAACCTCTGGCTCAGTCTGGAACCGCGCGACCGCTACGGTCGCAATTCGAATCCTGCCTCGGTCATGGATGTGTGTGATGTCCTTAGGTTAGTTAGGTTTAAGTAGTTCTAAGTCTAGGGGACTCATGACCTCAGCTCTTAAGTCCCATAGTGCTCAGAGCCATTTGAACCATTTTTAACCTCTGGCGTGCCACAGGGGAGTGTTATGAGACCAATGATTTTCACAATATATATAAATGACCTAGTAGATAGTGTCGAAAGTTCCATGCGGCTTTTTGCGGATGATGCTGTAGTACCCAGAGAAGTTGCAATTGCAGCGAAATGCAGGGTGATCTGCTGCGGATAGGCACTTGGTGCAGGGAGTGGCAACTGACCATTAACAAAGACAAATGTAATGTATTGCGAATACATAGAAAGAAGGATCCTTTATTGTATGATTATATGAAAGCGGAACAAACACTGGTAGCAGTTACTTCTGTAAAATATCTGGGAGTATGCGTACGGAACGATTTGAAGTGGAATGATCATATAAAATTAATTGTTGGTAAGGCGGGTGCCAGGTTGAGATTCATTGGGAGAGTCCTTAGAAAATGTAATCCATCAACAAAGGAGGTGGCTTACAAAACACTCGTTCGACCTATACTTGAGTATTGCTCATCAGTGTGGGATCCGCACCAGATCGGGTTGACAGGGGTGATAGAGAACATCAAAAGAAGAGAGGCGCGTTTCGTCACAGGGTTATTTGGTAAGCGTGGTAGCGTTACAGAGGTGTTTAGCAAACTCAAGTGGCAGACTGCGAGAGAGGCGCTCTGCATCGCGGTGTAGCTTCTTGTCCAGGTTTCGAGAGGGTGCGTTTCTGGATGAGGTATCGAATATGTTGCTTCCCCCTACTTATACCTCCCGAGGAGATCACGAATGTAAAATTAGGGAGATTCGAGCGCGCACGGAGGTTTTCCGGCAGTCGTTCTTCCCTCGAACCATACGCGACACGAGACTGGAAGAGGAAGGGAGGTAATGATAGTGGCACGTCTTGCGGAGTATGGAGTATAAATGTAGATGTAGATTTAGATGCCTTTCCATTATGATTTACTTATCTTACGAGGTGATTTAGAACAAAATAAAAAAAGAACGGTTGCGGAACAGGGGGCGCCAAATAATATGTCGCTTGTGTGGAAAAAAAATTTCTCGAACTAGCCATGAGCTACTCCATGAAGTAAAAAAAGGGTATACTTGGTTTTGCTCTTTGTGGAGTAGTGGTGGTTACGCAGGTTAACCATGCGCTGCCTGTGCCAGCACCGCAGCCGTCTCGGTGCGGTCTTGGCTTTGAGCGCTCCTAAACGCTGACAGTTTGAACGACTGCCAGAAGGGAGTGTATGGCACGCGCAGGTAGATCAGCTGTTGCGGTACGGCGGTGCGCAGCGTCCCCCGCACGGGAATTAGCGCGCCGCCGCCGCCGCCGCGGCCGCTGCTACTTTCACCTGTCGCCCTCGTCGCTGGGAGGCTGGCGAGGCACGCCTGTGTCGGAGCGAGCTTTCCCGAGCAGCGCGGCGCGGCGCGGCGCGGCGCGGCGCGGCGCCCCTCCCGGCCCCGGTCAGGTCCAGCTGCTCCGCGAGCCGCGCTCCTCACGAGGCCGCGCACCACTTTCCCCATTGTTTGCACGCAGCCAGCGCCACAGCCGGCGTCCGGTCGCAATATCGCTTCATTTAGGCTGCCGTACACAACCGTTACAACATGTACCACAGCGTGGATGAAAGAGATTATACACTGAAGAGTCAATGAAACTGGTACATCGGCCTAATATCGTGTAGGGCCCCTGCAGGCATGCAGAAGTGCCGGAACACGACGTGCATGATCTCGACTAATATCTGAAGTAGTGCTGGAGGGAACTGACACCATGAACCCTGCAAGGCTGTCCATAAATCCGTAAGAGTACTAAGGGGTGGAGATCTCATCTGAACAGTACGTTGCAAGGCATCCCTGATATGCTCAATAATGTTCACGTCTGGGGAGTCTGGTGGGGAGCGGAAGTATTTAATCTCAGAAGAGTGATCCTGGAGCCACCATGTAGCAATTCTGGACGAGTGGGGTGTGGCATTGTGCTGCTGGAATTGCCCAAGTCCGTCAGGATGCACTACGGACATGAATCGATTCAGGTGATCGGACAGGATGCTTACATACGTGTCACCTGTCATAATCGTATCTAGACGTATCAGAGGCCCGATATCAGTCCAACTGCACACTCCCCACACCACTACAGAGCCTCCACCAGCTCCTGCTGAAAAGAATGCTCCACGTATTCATGAGGCTGTCTCCATACCAGTACACGTCCATCCTCTCGATACAATTTGAAACGTGATTCATCCAGTCAACAGTCCAATGTTGGTGTGTGTATGTGTGACTGTGTGAATTCCTAAGGGACCAAACTGCCCAAGTCAGCAGTCCCTAGGCTTGCATACTACTTAAACTAAATTAAACTATCTTATGCTGGAAAAACACATAGGGATCGCACAATCCGTGTCAACCAATGTCGTTGTTGACGGGTCCAGGTGAGGCGTAAAGCTTTGTGTCATGCAGCCATCAGGGGTACACAAGTGGGCCTTCGGCTCCCGAAAGCCCATATCGCTGATGTTTCGTTGAATGGTTCGCATGCTGACACTTGTTGATGGCCCAGCATTGAAATCTGCAGCAATTTGCGGAAAGGTTGCGCTTCTGTCACGTTGAACGTTTCTCTTCAGTCGTCGTTGGTCCCGCTCTTGCAGTATCGTTTTCCTGCCACAGCGATGTCGGAGATTTGATATTTTACCGGATTCCTGATATTCACGGTACACTCGTGAAATGGTCGTACAGGAAATTCCCCACTTCATAGCTAACTCGGAGATGCTGCGCCCCGCTGGCCGCTGTGGCCGAGCTGTGGCGCTTCAGTCTGGCACCGCGCAACCGCTACGGTCGCAGGTTCGAATGCTGCCTCGGGCATGGATGTGTGTGATGTCCTTAGGTTAGTTAGGTTTAAGTAGTTCTAAGCTCTAGGGGACTGATGACGTTAGATGTTAAGTCCCATAGTGCTCAGAGCCATTTGAACCATTTTGCTGTGCCCCATCGGTCGTGCGCCGACTAAAAGACCACATTGAAACTCACTTAAATCTTGATAACCTGCCTTTGTAACAGCAGTAGCCGATCTGAAACCTGTGCCTGTTTACATCTCTCTGTATTTGAATACGCAGTCCTTTACCAGTTTCCTTGGCGTTTCAGTGTAAACTTGCCGTACTACGCCACGTGGGTGAATTCTTTTGTTAGCCGCTGAACACAATGCTGTACCGCATTATCTCGTTCGCTAGTCTAAAAGTCCTTAAACATTATTATTTTCTAGCGATGGTTCTAATTTACCCGAGACCGGCCGAGCCGTCGGGCAGTTTGTCCTCTTCCTGTGGAACTGCTACGCAGCATGTAGGTTGAAAGATAAATATTCAAATGTAACCCACGTTAGTTGTACTGTCACTCCAGTTATTTGTAATTTTTCTCTCGTAAAAGTCTCTACATTCATTCTATCAGCTTCCTTACTAAAGAATAACTAGTATTCTGGAAAGGGACAGCCATGACAAAACTAATCCAACTAAAATGATAGATATGTCAGACATGACATTTTCACATCGACTGTTCTTAAATGTACACTATCTGGTTAACCCTTTCTTTCCTGACATAAGAAAAAATTTACTTTTTCACATTTTCTTTGCAGAATTTATGCTATTGTGGCCTCAAATGACGGTAGGAGTTTTTGTAAAATTTTATCTTATTTTTCACAACTTTTTTCTCTCCTGGTACTCAGAAGTACCGTCAGACTCCGAATCACAATATGCGCAGAAAAATGATCCAATTTTTATAACTAGTACTTTATTCCACATAAACATTAAATATTTTTACATTAGAAAATTAATTAACAGAAATATGATATGATATTTCTGAATTTTTTTTTAAATTTCGCATAAATTTATTCTAGAGCAACTTCACAATACATAGTAACTTAGCTATAAATATCACATATTTCGTGTTAGTGATACCTCATGAAATTGTAGGAAACAGTTCTTTTTCTCATTGGAGCACAAATACACTTTACATGTACTACATTGTGAATGTGGTCTCGACTGAATTTTATTTTTCGCACACATTTCGCATCGTCCTCTTTTACAACTGAACACTGCAAAATGGTTTTCTCGGTTGCCAAGATGTACATTCTTCGGAACAGAAAAGTTATCCTTCCTTCTCTTTGGGGGAGTTATTTCATCTTTACCAGAGTTTCTCTTTTTGAGATTTGGCACTTGCTGTTCATTCATTAGCCCTAGTGCCACAGCACTCCTGAATTCCAGCAGTGGCAGTGCCCCATGTAGATCACTGAAAATGACGTAAGCATTGACAAAAGCAATTTCTATTGCTCCCCAGAAGAGACGGTGCCACCATTTCTTTGATCGCCTGTCTAGACCATAAGTTGAACGTAATCTGTCTGCATGATCCACACCACCCATGTGTTTATTGTAATCACATACAATAACCGGTCGTGGTATAGTCATACTAGTTCCATCTTTCTGTTTTCTTGTCACTACGCTGTGTTGAGTGCCATGGAAGTTTGACGCAAAATACACTCCTTTATTTTCCCTCCATTGAAATACTGTTAGGTCTAAAGATGACTCTCTGTGATTTGATTCCCCGCGGTTTAGACATTTTTCTTTAGGTAAATTCCCTGGAAAACCTTTCCTGTTTGTTCTAATTGTTTCTGTGTGAGAAAAAGTGAACAGAACAACTAGTGAGAGGTAATGCATTGTTGCTACAATAAAGTGTTCGCACAACCTGACGGTACTAATAAGTCCGCCTTATATTTTCCACTTTATCTCATTCACTTGTAACGTAATGCTTCAAACTTTTATAAAAAAACAAAGAAGGTAAGAACGTACAATGGAAAACTCAACGGAAGTTTCAATAAATTGCACACAAACTCAGGTAACACCATTGAAACAAGCACATACAATCTTCTGTTTTCCCAGCAGCGCGCAAAAAACAATTTCAAGCTCTGACCGCCAGAGAGGTCTATGTATTGCACAATAACATCTATGAAACAGTAGAGCAGAGTTACTGTTACGTACCGACGGGCTCTCAGATCACGAAACTGCACCACGAGAAAATAATGAGAGTCAAAACTTACTGGTACTTTTAAGTACCGTCAGGCAACAAAGGGTTAAAAGTATCCGGAAACCCCTCTGCATTGCGGAATTAATGGCTATATGTGGACCCGAGCCGCTAGTGTGGAAGAGGCGTTGGGGAGGGAGCGAGGGGGGGGGGAGGGGGGGCAGAATTGTCATGCTGTCAGTAGTGAAGTAGTAAAAGCGGTATGGGTCGTTCAAGAGCGCTCAGCGACTTCGAACCTTTACTACTCATTGAACGTCACCAGAGCAACAAGTTTACCAGTGACATTTACACGCTCTAAAGCGTTGGACGTGTGGCTGTCAAGGAAAACGCCAAGTAACAGCGATAACTAAACCAAGACCCGGCAGACTTCATACAGTGACGTATAGAAACTGTCGAGCATAGCATTGACTGTATGAATGCAGAGTCTCGCGGCGATAACATTGAATAAAATGTTCTCTGGTTTCCAACCGCATCAATTGGTTAAAACTACACGAGCTTTCGGCCAAGCACTCCTTGGCCATTGTCAAGTCTTATGACTGCCAGTGGCCTGTTGGCGCGCCCTTATATACGCTAACAGGCCTCCAACGAAAATCCGTCAATTACTGAGACCAGTTAAAGACGTTGTAGGTCTCAGAACACCTGGAATTTACGAAATACCTTGTGAGTGTGGCCAGAAGTACATCGGACAAACAGTGCGCACTGTGGAACAACGCAGGAAAGAACATGAGAGGTATTATCGCCTACGCTATCCAAAGAAATCTGCATTAGCTGAGCATGCGTTAAAAAACGGTCACCACATAAAATTTGGCGATACCTCTGTCGTGGCTCGCACTAACGGCTTCTGTAACAGTTTAGTACAGGAAGCTATTGAAATAAAAATTACCAAAAACACCCTGTATAGAGACGGTGGCTTACAGCTCAGCGCTGCGTGGGATCCAGCGATCGCGCGGTTGAAGAGGGCACATCGAACGCCGACTCAAAACATGCCCATATATGGCAATGTCACGGGCACCAGTGACGTCACAGTCGGCAGCTAGCGTATATAAGGGTACACCAACAGCCCAATGGCAGTCATACCACTTGACAATGGCCAAGGAGTGCTTGGCCGAAAGCTCGTGTAGATTTAAGCAATTGACGCGGTTGGAAACCCGAGAACATTTTATTCATAGCATTGACTGGTTCGTAAAAAATCGCATGAAATCAGCAGACTGAATCACTCGTGAATTCGTAAGTTCTACCAGTTATTCAGCTAGCACAATGATTGTGAGTAGGGAGTTAAAAGAAGTGGTTTACAACGGTCGTATAAGCCAGGCATTACTGTAGTAACTGCTACACTTGATAGGGTATACAGAGCGACGGCACTGAACAGTGGGTTACTGGAAACGAGTGATTTGGAGTGCTAAATCTTCTTAAACCTTACGGCAGTCCGATGTAAGGGTTTGGGTTTGGCGAATGACAGGAGAACGCCACCTGCCATCATGTGTACCGCCAACAGTGAAGTACGAAGCAGGTGGTAAATATTTTGTCGGTGTTTTTCATCGTTACTGTGTGATCCCTTACAGCTCTGAAGAGAAGGTTGAAAGCGAAAGGATATTAACGTATTTTATAGCATTGTGAATAGTGCAGGAATAGTTCGGAGGCGATGGTAGTTTTCATCAGCGTGATAATACATCCTGTACAAAGCAACATCTGTGAAGCCCGATGTGAACCCAATGGAACACCTTTGTGATGAGATTTTCGACTTCGATTCAGAACCGAGCGTCCATCATCATTGCTTTCCGTGACTTCGGCTCGTGTGGAAAAAATTGGAGGTAATTCCTCCGCAGACACTCACACACCTCATTGGAAGTGTTCCCACGAGAATTTAAGAAAGGATAAAGAAAACTGTTCGACGCATCCCATATTAATGCCCATTGACAGGTGGCCGAATATTTTTGATCTGAATGTGTAATTATTCACAATCACGATTTCGGCATATTATGCCGTTCTCATGTGATAGCTCTCTATGATACGCGTTAAAAGTAATCGTTTCTGTGGAGTGACAGTGTTCTCAAGTCAACCATCACGGAGATACGGAATTCCTATTACAGGCTTCTGTAGACCTTGTAGGTCAGTTCTGGTAAGAAACCTATGTCCGGAAATACACGACTTCGATGTAAAATCAGTTTAGGGTCGGATCACTTTTATATCCCCCGCTTCACTGACGTACACAGCGGAGACAGTGAGCTCTGAACTGTGTGCTGTGGGAGCACATGGCATGGGCAATGTTTCGAGTCCTCGTCTTCGGGTTCTCTTCTACGTGACGAAGGGCGTCCACTGCAAAGAAGAGAGTGCATAGCGTCCGGTCCGAGGAGCGCCACAGCCAACCCTCCTAGTTTCGAACGTACCAATTTCTCACTGCCGTCGTAGTCAACGAAGGTATTAACCGATGTCATTATGACGGTGTGGAATGACGGCGGTGCCTTCGTCTCAGCTTCTGTGCATATCGCAAAGTGGGTGATTTGGAAGCGATCCATTCTACAAACATTTTATATCCAAATTATATATTTCCGTACATTGGTTCCTTATCAAAACATTAGTATCAAGTCCCCTCTACAGCCATTACAAGCCCGTAATAGAAATTTTGAATCCCGCTGTATGTTGTTGTTCTGGTCTCCAGTCCGAAGACTGATATGATGCAGCTCTCCGTGCTACTCTATCCTGTGCGAGCCTCCGAATAACTACTACAACCTGCATCTTTCTGAATCTCCTTACTCTATTCACCTCTTGGTCTCCCTCTACGATTTTTACCGCCCACACATCCCTCCAATACTAAATTGACGATCCTTTGGCGTCTCAGAATGTGTCCCATCAATCTATTTCTTCTTTTTCTAAAGTTGTGCCACAAACTTCTTGTCTCCCCTATTCTATTCAGCACTGCTTTATAAGTTAGGTGATTGATCCATCTAATCTCCAGCATTTTCCTATAGCACCACATTTCGAAATCCTCTATTCTTTTTTATGTAAATTGTTTATCGTCCGTGTTCCACATGCCTACATGCCTACATGCCTACACTCCAGACAAACATCTTCAGTAAAGACTTCCTAACACTTAAATCTATAGCTTATGCTAACAAATTTCTCTTCTTTAGGAATGCTTGTCTTGCCATTACCAGTCTACATTTTATATCCTCTCTACTTCAGTCATCATCAGTTACTTTGCTGCCCAAATAGCAAAACTCATCTTCTACTTTACGTGTTTCGTTTCCTAATCTGATTCCCTTGGCATCACCTGAATTAATTCAACTACATTCCATTATTCTTGTTTTGCTTTTGATGATGTTCATCTTATACCGTCCTTTCAAGACACTGTCCATTTCGTTCAACAGCTCCTCCAAAGCCTTTGCTGTCTGACAGAATTACAATGTCATCAGCAAGTCTCGAACCTTTTAGTTCTTCTCCCTCAACTTTAATTCCTACTTCAAACTTTTCTTTGGTTTCCTTTAGTGCTTTTTCAATACATAGATTGAATAACACCGGGTATAGGCTACAACCCTGTCTCACTCCCTTTTCAACCACCCCCTCCAATTCATGCCCCACGACCCTTACAACGGCCGTCTCGTTTCCGTACAAGCTGTAAATAGCCTTTCGCTCCCTGTATTTCACCGTTGCTACATTCACAATTTCAAAGAGATTGTTCCAGTCAACACTGTCTACAAACACTATAAATGTATGTCTGCCTTTCCTTAACCATTCTTCGAAGATAAGTCGTTGGGTCAGTATTGCCTCCAGTGTTTTTACTTTTCTCCGGAATCCATACCGATCTTCTTCGAGGTCGACTTTTATCAGTTTTTTCCATTCCTCTGTAAAAAATTTATGTTAGCATTTTCCAGCCATAACTTATTAAACTGATAGTTCGGTAATTTTGACACCTATTAGCAACTGCTTTCTTTGGAATTGGAATTACTGCATTCTTCTTGAATTCTGAGGGTATTTCGTCTGTCTCATACATCTTGCACACCAGATGGAAGAGCTTTGTCGTAGCTGCCTCTCCCAAGCGTATCAATCGTTCTGATGAAATATCGTCTACTCACAGGGCCCTGTTTCAACTTAAATCTATCAGACATTTGTCAGATTCTTCCCGCAGTATCAAATGTCTCATCTCATCTTCATGTACGTCCACTTCCCTTTCTATAATATTGCTTTTAATTTCAACTTCCTTGTATAGACACTGTATATACTCTTTCCACTTTTTAGCTTTCCCTTCGTTGCTTAAGAGTGGTTACCTCTGAGCTCTTTTCCCCAAAAGACTCTTTAATTTTCTGTAGGCTGTATCTTGCCCTATAGGAGGGTCGTTCAATAATTAAAAAGCTATTAACACACATAGACACGTCCTTGCTGGAGCCTCACATTTGATGTTCATTCCGTACCCCGCTGAAATTTCGAACCGTTCTGACAGATGGCAGAGCCGTAGTACTATGTCAAAATGGCGTTTACATACGATTCACGTTACAAGCGGCGTGCTGTTATTGAATTCTTGTGTTCAGAAAAAGAAATCGTGGTGAACGTCCGTAACCGTTTATGTGTAGTGTATGGCGATGCTGCAGTTGATTAGAGTACAGTTGGGCGATGGGTAAAGAAAGCTACAGCCTCAGGATGTGCAGAAACAGAGGTCCATGCAATGATCGAGATTCTTGGATATTCAAAGAGGTGCTCACGAGATTTTACCAGCAGGGAATACATGCTCTTCCACAACGTTGGTCTACGGCCGTAGAATGTGATGGAGACTACGTAGAAAAATAGGACATGGACAAGACATGTTGATGTATATTGTCACCAAATTCTAACTCTTAACAATAAACATCTTCTGAGAAATAAAAATGTGGGGCATTACTTATCGAACGAACCTCGGATATATTGTAGGTACCTGATCAGTTGAAACCTTATTACCACTGCCCATCGCGGGATCGGATGCCGTCTGATGGCGCTGAAGACACTTGAGGATACAAAAAGTACACAAAACTAGCATAAACGAATGGGTAATTAGTGTAACGGAAAATAGGTAAATTTACTGACATAAGCGACTGTGGCAAGGGCAGATAGTTCCGGCTGGGCCCCTGGCAACGATCATTTTGTAGACTACGTAACCGATCGGCTGTTCGCCTGCTGCCTTCGTCAGGATCTATGGAAATGAAGGTCTATTGTAAGAGGTCCGAGCAGATGTAAATTTATGTAAGGGGTCCGAGCAGATGTAATTTCGATGTATTGCTCATGCGCTGCCTGCGATATGCAAGGTATAAGAGAATCTCTGACCAGAGAGCAGTGTTGACTGCAGTACGAACTGTGTAGCTGTAGCAGTAAGTTGTTGCTAGTCTGCGCCAGTCTGCAGTCTGCTCTGGTCTGGTCTGGTGTTTCGTGCTGGGTGGCCGGTCGCGGTGCAGCGATGCCGGAGCCTGAGTATTATTGTATAAGGTAAAAAGCAGCCTCGCGCATATGTAGTAATGTCATCTCAAGTCCCATGTAAATGTTTTTAAAAATCTCGTAATAATAATCTTTCTCATAAAAAGTAACTTTTAACAACCATTCATTTCAATTTAAACAATTTACTAATTTCTCCCATCCATGATCATCCCGATTGTTGCAAAAGAAAAATCAGTTGCTTCCTTTCATAAATGACAAATCTATCGGCCAGCATTGCACACGGCTGTGCCAGAAATATTATTTTAAGAGCGGATATATATGCGTTATCCGGCGACTTCATTGAGGTAACAATTTTTCTCTTTTTTTTTTATTCAGAATGATCTTTCAGGGCCATGACGCAGCACTGCTGACGTCCAAAATTTACCAGGTTAAATTCATAGTCAATTATTGAAAAGTCATAAGTGAGTGACAATTTAATTGAGAGGCTAGTTACATTGTATTATTACCAGGTTACTGAATTTTTTTTTGGGACGTTACACATAAATGTGAACGACATAATTATAATTTTTACTGTTGAAAGGTTTAGGAATTTTTCTGTTTTGAGCTTACATTAAATGAGAAAAGAATTTTGTGGGCACGTGAAATGGGAAAGAAATTTTGTTCTGAGGTTACAATAAATGTGAATGAATTTAGTCCGGAGGTTAAATTGGAACGAATTTTGTGTGGATGTAAATGTGAATAACAATTTTTGTGGGGAGGTTACACTTGGCGACAACCGGCCAGGATCGTATTTCTTTGTGAATTTCTGAGAAATAGTCATATATCTGCTCTTACTTACTTAAATGTAGTTTGCATCTGGCGCAATGCATTACTAATTTGTTACCCTTTCTTTCACAGATCATCGGCAATTTATTGCTCTTTGTTGTAATTGTGTTTGTTCCATTTTTGCTTCGTCTTTGTTTCATTTTTGTGCTTAATTTTGATTTGTGAAAAATGCCACGAAAAACTGTTAACAGTACATCGCGATGTGCAATGAGTGAAATAGCCGACTCGAATAATTTGACAGCTAATACTAGCGACACTCAGTGTAATAGTGATAATCCCATAATTACAGATAATCAGTGCGTGCCGATCACTAGTAATTATTTTGATCCTAATGATGAACAAACAAATTCAATTATGTCCACAGTAAATGTAACAATTGATGACGCGGCACGTTCCGATACAATGAACGCTGCCCAGTTTGACACACCCAGTTTGCAAAATTTGAATTGTGAACACATAAATTTTTCTCACAAAGATGAACAATGTAGTCAAAATACGTCAGATTTATTTGATTCCGAGGTAGTGACCCACAGTGCACACCCGATTGGCCAACCTTTTCGAGAATCACAGAATGACCAAATGGTTACACAAAACGTGAAAATTGCAGGTACGCCAACAAACAGCACAGAGAATAGGGTAGGTAATATTGGCATGGATCAAGTTATGGCGTTATTGCTGCAACTTAATGAAAATTTCAAACAACAACTTAATGAAAGTCTCAAACAACAACTTAATGAAAATAATGAAACTCTTAAACAACAACTTAATGAAAATAATAAAAATCTCAAACAACAACTTAATGAAAAACTGCACAACAATTCCAAACAGTCGAATGATAAGCGAGATAAGAATTTCAAACAACTTAATGAACAGAACAAACAACTTAGTGAACAGACTACAGCCATTGCCGCGCAACGTCATGATACTAAAGAACAATTACGTGAGGAAATTAAAGCTTATGCTAGGAACAGTAGTGAAGAAATTAGATCTGTGGCTCAAGAATTAAATAATACACATGCAGCCACAACTAAATTACTTAGAGATGAAATTAGTGCAGTCGCTAAACAATGCTCTGAAAAACGCAACACAGTTACGCGACGAGTTTAAATTAATGTCAACAGAACTTTCACGCACACTGGATGCAAAAGTAGACGCGAAATTTGACCAACAGAACAGCCAAATTGACGAACGTTTTAATCACCACCTACAAAACAGTGAAACGTGTTATAGTAAATTTATACAGGAACAGAATAAAGTAAAGCAACAAGTCATGGAAACAATTACTGCACAGAGACAGGAAGATAAGCGTAAATTGTTTACGAAAGCAAAAACATACGTAGACAACAATATTGCTACAGTATCAGACGAAATCAAACAGTTGAACACCGAATTGCATGATGAAATCTCCGATCTTAAAACAAAAACAGACACACATACATTAGACTTTCAGACAATGACCAACAGACTTGAAAAGTTGGAATTAATACAGGATCCCGATGCCATCAGAGCAGACGTTAAGAAATTGAACAAAACCACACGAAAATTACAAAAACAAATTAATGATTGTGATACTAAAAACGATGATCAGGTAAAAGTACTGACTGAAAAATATGATGAATTGGCCAGTCGTATTGATGTTATCGAAAGTAATAATGACACCAAATCAGACGATACGTCACCAGTTTCGTTTAATCAAACACCCGAATTCCAAAATTTACAGCAGACGATCAGTGGGATAGGTTCGTCTAATAATACATTACGTAGAAAATTGTCATCTTTACAGCAAGAAGTGACGGAGATGAAAAATATTTCAGCCTTTAACACATCACAGCATACGCCACTTTCCGAACATTTGTCAGACTCACACAGCCAGTATAATTTAAGTAATTTACAGAGAGTACGTGAGTTAGATTCCGAACAGTCACAGACAAATAGATTCTCATACAATCCTGAACCTGCTCAGACATTCCGAGACGAAAATTTTGATTACAAACACTTCTACCAGTGAGAAAGTTAAAGTTATTTAATCATGACAGAACACAGATTCACGCTTTGGACTGGATACGACAATTTGCTTTTGTATTTTCATCAGCTTGGCCTGTAACGCAGAAACTAGAATTGGATTGGATACAACAACTTGCTTTTGAATTTTCTCCGGCATTGCCTGTAACGCAGAAACTAAAATTTATTTGTAGCGCGTAATTGACCTCAGGGGATTCATTACACTTCGATGAATATGTGCTGTAGCGTGCACAGGGCCCCGAGCCGTAGTAGTGCTATTTCATCTTTAGTTTTCTGCACTGCTGCCTTCTCTTCTACTATCCTTTATATCAAAACAGCTCTTCCACTATCGGTTTATCTAGGATTAAGAATGAGTAAAGAAATCTGATATGACGAGCTTTATCGAAAGTGACAATTTTCATTAGATACTCCAGAACTATCAGCGTAATTTTAATGAAAGACAGAAGTGTAATCACCAGTATGTACAAAATTATCAGCAATCGTAGACACACTTTGGCAACAATAGAGGCTTTTCTTACAACAGCAACAAAACCAGCTGGTTAGCATACCTAACCAACAATGTAGTCTGCAAGGTCAACCAAGCTTTAATGTTTCGCCGCCTACACGTATAGCGTCGGCTCCACCAAATAGTAACGCACAGCAGCAAGGAAATCACTACGTACAGAAAACACATCATTTCAACTCCTATCGCAACGCGTCGTATAGTAATGACTATCATGACAGACGTAAAAGTAATGAGCACAATTTTCAGCGTAACAGTCGGTCTTACCAGCAAAAGAATCATCCGCAACAACAGATTATCATGAATGAACCAGACAGTCGGCATCATCCCGAACGTAATACGTCAGGACGAAATAACAGAACAGTACAAATAGTCGAGATGCCACAGCATCCTACCGCAAATAATAGCACGTCAGAACGAATTTGACTAGATACAGTACAGGTTGCATCTTCCAGCAACGCAAGCAATACTTTTGACACAGAGAAACGTATTCACGAAAATGTTATTACTTTTGACGACATCCGAGACACTCTTTTGCAGGAAAAACCAGTTATTCAAGAAACCATTTCCCACCCTGTCATTGAAGATTTCGGCATTTCCTTTATGGAAGACATACGACCGTTTACACAGACCATAGAGCGATACAGTTTTTACTTTCCGCTAAATTTACACACGACAGATTAAGTAGATGGAAACTTTATTTACAAGAATTTAATTTTACAATTGTTCACACTCCCGGTACACAAAATATTGTAGCAGACGCACTATCCCGTTCTCTCAGCAACAATCAGCAAGACATCGCAACCAACTTCTGCCAAGCAAATTTCAGCGTCATGTACACTCCTGGAAATTGAAATAAGAACACCGTGAATTCATTGTCCCAGGAAGGGGAAACTTTATTGACACATTAGTGGGGTCAGATACATCACATGATCACACTGACAGAACCACAGGCACATAGACACAGGCAACAGAGCATGCACAATGTCGGCACTAGTACAGTGTATATCCACCTTTCGCAGCAATGCAGGCTGCTATTCTCCCATGGAGACGATCGTAGAGATGCTGGATGTAGTCCTGTGGAACGGCTTGCCATGCCATTTCCACCTGGCGCCTCAGTTGGACCAGCGTTCGTGCTGGACGTGCAGACCGCGTGAGACGACGCTTCATCCAGTCCCAAACATGCTCAATGGGGGACAGATCCGGAGATCTTGCTGGCCAGGGTAGTTGACTTACACCTTCTAGAGCAAGTTGGGTGGCACGGGATACATGCGGACGTGCATTGTCCTGTTGGAACAGCAAGTTCCCTTGCCGGTCTAGGAATGGTAGAACGATGGGTTCGATGACGGTTTGGATGTACCGTGCACTATTCAGTGTCCCCTCGACGATCACCAGTGGTGTACGGCCAGTGTAGGAGATCGCTCCCCACACCATGATGCCGGGTGTTGGCCCTGTGTGCCTCGGTCGTATGCAGTCCTGATTGTGGCGCTCACCTGCACGGCGCCAAACACGCATACGACCATCATTGGCACCAAGGCAGAAGCGACTCTCATCGCTGAAGACGACACGTCTCCATTCGTCCCTCCATTCATGCCTGTCGCGACACCACTGGAGGCGGGCTGCACGATGTTGGGGCGTGAGCGGAAGACGGCCTAACGGTGTGCGGGACCGTAGCCCAGCTTCATGGAGACGGTTGCGAATGGTCCTCGCCGATACCCCAGGAGCAACAGTGTCCCTAATTTGCTGGGAAGTGGCGGTGCGGTCCCCTACGGCACTGCGTAGGATCCTACGGTCTTGGCGTGCATCCGTGCGTCGCTGCGGCCCGGTCCCAGGTCGACGGACACGTGCACCTTCCGCCGACCACTGGCGACAACATCGATGTACTGTGGAGACCTCACGCCCCACGTGTTGAACAATTCGGCGGTACGTCCACCCGGCCTCCCGCATGCCCACTATACGCCCTCGCTCAAAGTCCGTCAACTGCACATACGGTTCACGTCTACGCTGTCGCGGCATGCTACCAGTGTTAAAGACTGCGATGGAGCTCCGTATGCCATGGCAAACTGGCTGACACTGACGGCGGCGGTGCACAAATGCTGAGCAGCTAGCGCCATTCGACGGCCAACACCTCAGTTCCTGGTGTGTCCGCTGTGCCGTGCGTGTGATCATTGCTTGTACAGCCCTCTCGCAGTGTCCGGAGCAAGTATGGTGGGTTTGACACACCGGTGTCAATGTGTTATTTTTTCCATTTCCAGGAGTGTATATTCAACAGGTTGCATTTGAAAATTTCATTTCGTCGTCATTACGAGATATAGCACAAGAGCAGAGTAAAGGCAACGTATGGAAAGAAATTAAACACCTTTGGCAAGATAGGAATAATGTTACCATCAGAAACCATTACACTGTACGCAATAAGATTCTGTTTCGCCGCTCTCACCCTGACAGGAACAAGTGGTTACTATGTATTCCTGACGAGGTTGTTAACAAATTAATTTGGCATACTCATTTAAGTTACGCACATTATGGAGCCAGAAAATGTTTTCTTATACTGAGACAGAACTGTTATTTTGCCAACATGGAGAAACGTATACGACGAGTTTTAGCGTCATGTAAAATATGCCAGAAAGTTAAGTCAGACACGATTTGACATATTTCCCCGTTACATCCCATTGTACCTGTTAAATTAAGACACATGGCCGCTGTAGACATTTTTGGTCCGATTCCCAGAACTAATAGAGGTTTTTGCTACATCTTTGTCGCTGTTGAACTCACTTCAAAATTTGTAACCTTCACTCCGTTACGCAAAGCTACTGCTAAAACTGTTTGGAAAGCATTTGCAAAATATTTTCTATCTCATGTAGGACATGTATTGAAAGTAATTTCCGACAATGGACCACAGTTTCGACCTGCTATATGGACACTTATGTTACGAGCTAGAAACATTTCTCCGATCTATATATCCAGGTACCACGCTTCTTCGAACCCTTGTGAACGACTAATGAAAGAAATTGGTAAACTATGTAGAATATACTGCCATAAAAAACATATTGACTGTGACACACACATACTCTCATTCCAGGATGTAATTAACTCCATACCAAATGAATCTACTATGCTATATCCGACTGTTATACTGAAAAAGTTGAACCACCTAACAAAATTAAAGAATTAGTATCCTTTCCTACCTCTCGTCGACTACAACACCATGAAATAATTGACATTGCACTCAACAACATCAAACGTGCCGCAGAGCGCCGAAGAAGACAACAAAAACAGCTTTGTACACGCCGTGACTTTCACATTGGACAGAAGATATTAGTACGCACACATTATTTATCCAACACAGGAAAGAGTAGATGTAGTAAATTTGAGCTTCTATACGCAGGTCCATATCGAATTCGCAGCACTCCACACCCCAATGTAGTACACGTCGAAACTTTGAGAACCAGAAAAAGCAAAGGCAATCACCATGTCTCCAATATTAAACCATTTATTGAATGAACATACTTTATAATTTATCACACTGTAATTTTTATATGACCACTTATGCAATTATATTTATTTGAACACTTACTGATGATTATCGTATTTTTTTCTTGGAAAGTGCCCGGCAAGGTAAGGTTAGCAGGTCGCTTTTCTTGTCGTTACACATCAGACCGTGCACATTTTTCCAGATAAACTTACATATTTTATGGCCAATTATGCAATTCTATCTTTGTGATTACTTACTGATGATTGTCATATTTTTTCTTGGTAAGTGCCCGGCAAGGTAAGGTTAGCAGGTCGCTTTTCTTGTCGTTATGTATCAGACCGTGCACATTTTCCATTTTTCGTGTATGTGTGATTGTTTTCCTGTACGCACTATGAAATGTTTAAGATGTAACAAACACCAGTTGACTTTGACATTTTTCCTTATGATATATGACAAGTCTTGACTATTCTACATTTTTTTGCTACTACATTATGATACTCTGTGTACATTTTTTTTTTTTTTTGCATTTGAAAACTGTCTATGTTTTTGACATAATACGTTTTCTGTCATGCTATGCTGTATGCTTTATTATGTCACTAGAAACACGTTTTTATTTAATGAGTATATGATTTAAATGCAAGATATTAATCCTTATTCATCATTTTCAGAAAGCAATAACGTTTAAAAGAAATAACTTAAACAAACCACAGTGGATTACTATGAAATGGGAATTTCACCTTCGGAATGAACGAAAGAAAATGCAATACCATGTCATGAAGAGTAAATGGATCAGAATTAACAAGCATTAACAAGAATATACTATACACATCGTATGATAGCAGTCTTAACTAATTATGTTTCTTTCAGAATACGAGGCGATTGATGCAGGCTGTCAGACAGAACTACACGTCTTAGTTTCAGTGATGAAATATGCTAGAAATAAGAAACTCTATACTATGAATAGTTGTATGAAGTAAATGGTAATATGAATAATGAATAATTAAGTGTCTTTTTGCAGATGATAATGAATGATGATGAATAGTGATGAAGAATATGGTAATATGAATAATGAAGTTTTTCTCTACAGATGATGATAGTAATGAAGTAAATGGTAATATGAATAATGAAGCTTTTCTTTGCAGATGAGAATAATGATGAAGTTTATATAGTTACTGTTAGTTAAGAGGTGCTATGTAGTTATTTAAGTATTTGTTGCAGTTCGTTTTGACAGTATGTTTTATGTCGCATGGTATAATGACTGAATGTTTTGGAAAGGACAGCTAGAGTACAAACATATTGAGTACACGTTTCATTACCTGTTAATTCGAAGTTCACTACTTTTCAGCATAATATGCGGTTCTTCTTTCAGCTCAATAATCCATTTTGCATTTTTTCTAGGAGAAGCTATTCATGAAATTAATGTGCTATAAGCAGTTAGTCATTAAACCTGTTCTAGTAGTTGCATTGTTTTTACCCATTTGTGTGTGTCATTCATGAATGTGATCACATATACTCTACTTGTTTCATAACCTTGCTACAGCTGACTCATGACGAATGACGTTACTAATCCTTATTTGCAGCAATACGTCAAAAGAAAATATTTTCATCCCTCAGCAATTGATTAACGATCCCAACGCAATGCATTGCTACCACTAAAAAAAAAAAAAAAAATTACCAGTCCCAGCTATTACCAGTATACAACCAAATAATGCTACCAGTTTAAGAGATATTTCTAGTTCTAAATAGAATGCAAATTTCTCAGATGTTTTCTAACCACAGACTTTGAGTAATAGTTACAGTGGTTAGTGGTTGGTTGTTTGGGGAAGGAGACCAGACAGCGTGGTCATCGGTCTCATCGGATTAGGGAAGGATGGGAAAGGAAGTCGGCCGTGCCCTTTCAGAGGAACCATCCCGGCATTTGCCTGGAGTGATTTAGGGAAATCACAGAAAACCTAAATCAGGATGGCCGGACGCGGGATTGAACCGTTGTCCTCCCGAATGTGCTACATTTTTAAATATGTCGTATGTCACTTGAATGATGAAAAATGTTTTGTAATATTCATTAGTTGCTATATGTTTAGTAACTGGCCAATGAATGCCACTGTTTCTTATATTTTAAATTTGTCTTATGTCACTCACGTCACTCAGGTTACTGAATTTATTTTTTTATTTTTTTTTTTGTTGGGACGCTACACATGAATGTGAACGACATAATTATAATTTTTACTGTTGAGAGGTTTAGGAATTTTTCTGTTTTGAGCTTACATTAAATGAGAAAATAATTTTGTGGGCACGTTAAATGGGAAAGAAATTTTGTTCTGAGGTTACACTAAATGTGAATGAATTTAGTCCGGAGGTTATATGGGAACGAATTTTGTGTGGAGGTTAATGTGAATAACAATTTTTGTGGGGAGGCTATACTATAAAATCACCACTAGATGATAAGACGTTGGACGTCCACATCCCTTCACAGAACAGGTCAGTGTCTTGCACACTCCATAAAGCAAAACTAGTAACGATATGTGGCATACATGACGGCAAAGTATAACGCAGGTGCAAGCACACCGTTCAAAACACATTGTTGAACATTGTGCCCCACAGCAGATGACCTCTATGTGTTCCCACGTTGACCTGTCCACATAATGGTCGTAATCGAATGCGTCATGACAGCTGTGGAATGCGTGATCAGTGTTATGGACCACCTTCACCGCTTTGTGTTTGTTGTCTCCTCCGACCCCAATGAAATCTTCCAGCGAGAAACGCGCTAAACTGATTTGAGGAGCATGATAGTGCTCTCATGTTGATATCTTGGCCACCAAATTTGCTTAATATGAATCCAGTGGAGTACTGGGCGATCAAAAAGTCAGTATAAATTTGAAAACTGAATAAATCACGGAATAATATAGATTTAGATGTACAAATGGACACACATGCTTGGAATGACATGGGGTTTTATTAGAACCAAAAAAATAAAAAAGTTCAAAAAATGTCAGACAGATGGCGCTTCATCTGATCAAAATAGCAATAACTAGCATAACAAAGTAAGACAAAGTAAAGATGATGTACTTTACAGGAAATGCTCAATATGTCCACCATCATTCTTCAACAATAGCTGTAATCGAGGAATAATGTTGTGAACAGCACTGTAAAGCATTTCCGGAGTTATGGTGAGGTATTGGCGTAGGATGTTGTCTTTCAGCATCCCT
Source organism: Schistocerca cancellata (assembly GCF_023864275.1). Classification (NCBI taxonomy): domain Eukaryota; kingdom Metazoa; phylum Arthropoda; class Insecta; order Orthoptera; family Acrididae; genus Schistocerca; species Schistocerca cancellata. Next base: position 160,737,738 of record NC_064628.1, read on the forward strand.
AGAGGTGTCGGTCGATCACGATACACTTGCGACTTCAGGTAACCCCAAAGCCAATAATCGCACGGCCTGTGGTCTGGGGACGTGGGAGGCCAAGCATGACGAAAGTGACGGCTGAGCACACGATCATCACCATACGACGCGCGCAAGAGATCTTTCACGCGTCTAGCAATATGGGGTGGAGAGCCATCCTGCATAAACATCGTACGTTCCAGCAGGTGTTTATCACCCAAGCTGGGGATGATGCGATTCTGTAACATATCGGCGTACCTCTCTCTCGTCACGGTAGCAGTTACGTTTTGCTGTCCAGTGCCATCTGTAGGACATTTTGTGAACTTTGCTTTTTTTTTGTTCTAATAAAACCCCATGTCATTCCAAGCATGTGTGTCAATTTTTACCTCTCTATCTACATTATTCCGTGGTTTATTAATTTTTCAAATTTATACTAACTTTTTGATCACCCGGTACAACTGGAACGCTATCAGGCGCCAGTTCCACAGCTAGGCCATCGGCCTATTAGTTGCGGAAATTGTGTGACCAGTGTGTATACCCATAGTGCCACTTACCTCTGGAAACATCGTAGGGTTTGTGGTAGCCACGCCACGCAGAATCGCGGCTGTGTGGCGTTCCGGTGAGGAACCAATACACTGTTAATCATGTGATTTGGCTCAACAGTGAATCTCATGACCACATGAAACATATAACACTAGGACAATGTCCTCTTTAAAATGGATGTTTCTCTTGCTTATGCTGTTATTTATTTATGGTTGGAACTTAAATTTGCGAAGACTGTTTCATAGCTGTGAGTGTGAGTTTCAACCAAAGTCAGACCTTAATCTGAGTTGAGAATGTTTGTCTTAAAGTGTTTATCGGTAGCAAAAGACTTAATTTTGACATGATCTAAATAACGGTGAGTTATACCCTGAAGCTGAGATGACGTGCAGGTTTGACGAGAAACTATGAGCAACGGATATTCTGTGCTGCATGTCTACTGCATCTCGAGGACTCGTACTGCGACGAAGTGAAGGAAAATGTATTTACTTACGACTATATGTAGTGTGCATGGCTTAGGCAATTACACGAAAACGTGACTGTAGTCATGGTGATGATAGTACGGGAGTTACAGGTAATTATACATAGATTTTGCAGAACCACTACCTAGCATTTTAAATGCGTATATGTACAAAAATGTCAAAGAACTTCAACGATATTGTTAGCTCCGGTGACGTACGTCGATATGAATATACGTGGCAAATAGCTGAAGACACACAGTATGTGACCTCGTGCTTCAGAGACACACATAACACAAAATTATACGTTAATCGTAGTTACCAAATATACCGACCGAAACCTGTGGAGCACATATTAAGCATTCTAAAGAAAGAATACCAAAACTGCGGTATCGTCCTGGGCATAAACTCGTGATGGCTTACTAGCTGGTGGTTATGCAATTTTCTATTCAACAACGGGATTCGCGAAAACCAACGAACTGCAATCTCGCAACCGTAACATGGCATAATTATTACTTTAGTTTCACTCGGTAGCTATCACTAGGAATGGAAATAGTTACAGAAGATACTGGATTCCTAAAACATATACCAGCTCCGTAATATAGCCCCAGCGATATACACTGAAGGACAAATGTCAAGACACCAAGAAGGAGATGTGCGAAATAAACGAAAGTTGTTAGTTGTGTTTCTACTGTTGAAAGATGAATTCTTTCAAACTTCGCGTCAGTCGCTAACAGCGACACTACGAGGATGCAAATCACATTTGCTTTAAATACACGCTGTAACTGTCGTGAGGATTAGTTACCGTTTATATTGGACGTTGTGAGTTGGTGTTAGTCAAGAATGCCTTTAAGACGACAGAGACGTCACGGCAGGAATGTAGCGACTGCACATGATTGCTGGAACCGGTAGTCACGGGAATGTGCGGTCACAAGAATACCGGACTTCGGATGGCAACGTGGCTCTACCAAGAGAGAAGACCATCGTGTGCGGGATATGGAACTTGCGCGTCATGCTGGGTCTGCAACAGCAATTTGAGCAGCAGCTGGCATCACAGTGACACTAAGAACTGTTAAAAATCTGTTACTTGAAGGACAGCTCCGAACCATACGTCCCGAAGCATTCATTCCCCTAACCCCAATCCACCGCAATTTGGTGTCAAGTGAACGCTCATTTCAGGGCAGGATGAGGATCTGTCGTGTTTTCTGATGAAAGCTACACTCCTGGAAATTGAAATAAGAACACCGTGAATTCATTGTCCCAGGAAGGGGAAACTTTATTGACACATTCCTGGGGTCAGATACATCACATGATCACACTGACAGAACCACAGGCACATAGACACAGGCAACAGAGCATGCACAATGTCGGCACTAGTACAGTGTATATTCACCTTTCGCAGCAATGCAGGCTGCTATTCTCCCATGGAGACGATCGTAGAGATGCTGGATGTAGTCCTGTGGAACGGCTTGCCATGCCATTTCCACCTGGCGCCTCAGTTGGACCAGCGTTCGTGCTGGACGTGCAGACCGCGTGAGACGACGCTTCATCCAGTCCCAAACATGCTCAATGGGGGACAGATCCGGAGATCTTGCTGGCCAGGGTAGTTGACTTACACCTTCTAGAGCACGTTGGGTGGCACGGGATACATGCGGACGTGCATTGTCCTGTTGGAACAGCAAGCTCCCTTGCCGGTCTAGGAATGGTAGAACGATGGGTTCGATGACGGTTTGGATGTACCGTGCACTATTCAGTGTCCCCTCGACGATCACCAGTGGTGTACGGCCAGTGTAGGAGATCGCTCCCCACACCATGATGCCGGGTGTTGGCCCTGTGTGCCTCGGTCGTATGCAGTCCTGATTGTGGCGCTCACCTGCACGGCGCCAAACACGCATACGACCATCATTGGCACCAAGGCAGAAGCGACTCTCATCGCTGAAGACGACACGTCTCCATTCGTCCCTCCATTCACGCCTGTCGCGACACCACTGGAGGCGGGCTGCACGATGTTGGGGCGTGAGCGGAAGACGGCCTAACGGTATGCGGGACCGTAGCCCAGCTTCATGGAGACGGTTGCGAATGGTCCTCGCCGATACCCCAGGAGCAACAGTGTCCCTAATTTGCTGGGAAGTGGCGGTGCGGTCCCCTACGACACTGCGTAGGATCCTACGGTCTTGGCGTGCATCCGTGCGTCGCTGCGGTCCGGTCCCAGGTCGACGGGCACGTGCACCTTCCGCCGACCACTGGCGACAACATTGATGTACTGTGGAGACCTCACGCCCCACGTGTTGAGCAATTCGGCGGTACGTCCACCCGGCCTCCCGCATGCCCACTATACGCCCTCGCTCAAAGTCCGTCAGCTGCACATACGGTTCACGTCCACGCTGTCGCGGCATGCTACCAGTGTTAAAGACTGCGATGGAGCTCCATATGCCACGGCAAACTGGCTGACACTGACGGCGGCGGTGCACAAATGCTGCGCAGCTAGCGCCATTCGACGGCCAACACCGCGGTTCCTGGTGTGTCCGCTGTGCCGTGCGTGTGATCATTGCTTGTGCAGCCCTCTCGCAGTGTCCGGAGCAAGTATGGCGGGTCTGACACACCGGTGTCAATGTGTTCTTTTTTCCATTTCCAGGAGTGTAGTTCTGCCTTGGTTCCAATGATGGCTGTGTGTGTTACGGGGACACCAGCCGAGGGCCTGCCACCAACCTGTCTGTGTGCTAGACAGACTTGACTTACAACTGGAGGTATGGTCTGGGGTGCAAATTCGTATGACAGCAGGAGCACTCTCGTGGTTATCTCATGCACCCTGACGGCCAATTTGTATGTCAGTTTGGTGATTCGGTCGGTAGTGCTGCCATTCATGGATAGATTCCCAGGGGGCGTTTTCCAAGAGGATAAAGCTCGCCTACATACCGCTGTTTTAACCCAACATGCTCTACAGAGTGTCACTGGTTGCCTTGGCCTGATAAATCACCAGATCTGTCTCCAATCGAGCACGTATGGGACATAACCAGACGACAACTCCAGCGTCATCCACAAACAGCATTAACTCTGCGTTGACCGATCAAGTGGATCAGGTTTGAAACTCAATCCCACAAAGTGACATCCGGAAGCTGTAAAAAAATATATGCATGTCTGCATGGTTGCATTCAATATTCTGGCGGTTACACCGGTAATTAATGTTCTAGCATTTCACATTTGCTATAGCTTATCTAGCGCTTACATTAATCTGAGATCTTTCAATGTTAATCACTTGTATATGTTACCTAGGTAGATGTCTTCCCCGAATTTCATTGCTGGCCGCTGTGGCCGAGCGGTTCTTGGCACTTCAGTCCGGAATTACGCGGCTGCTACAGTGTCCTTAGGTTAGTTAGGTTTAAGTAGTTTTAAGTCTAGGAGACTGATGACCTCAGTTGTTAAGTCCCATAGTGGTTAGAGCCATTTGAACCATTTTTTGAACCGAATTTCATTAGTCTATATTATCTTTTTGTGTTGCGATCTTTTCCCGTCAGTGTAGTTCATAACGCAACATATACATCTTTCTATTAAATGAAAGTAGACTAAACGTACTCCGCAACAAGTATAAGAGTAAATATTGTTTTCGTTATCAACTCTACAGTAATGAACACCACCGATTCATCGTGCTCGAGACAGCTGCTTCCATCGCAGAGTCTACCAGAAGAGTGTCAGTTTACATTAAAGCTTAACCGGCGAAAGCGTCAACACAAATGAGCTCTCATTCCCGGCTTACAAAGAAAAACAAGATGCATGTACTAAAGACATATCAGTAGTACGGAGACTGATTGTGACAGACGAAGGCGTGTTTCAATGCAATACGTCGATGAGACCTCTGGGGAGTACAATTTGCGTTCCACAGAAATGTAGGCACACGCGAGACAATATTGATACTAAGAATTATCTTGGAAGAAAAGTTGAAGAATGATCAACTGTCGTTTACGGCGTTTGTAGACTTAGAGAAAACTTTTTTGTAATGTCAACTGGAAAATATTCTTTGTAAATTTGAAGATAGCAGGGATAAATTTCACAGAGAGGAAAGGTATGTACAACTTTTACGTCTACATTCACGCTCCGGAAGCCACCGTGCGCTGCATGACGGAGGGTACCCTGTGACATTACCGTCATTCGTTTCCTGTTTGATTCGCAAACTGAGCGAGGGGAAAACATTTCTTATATGCCGTCGCATGAGCAATAAGTTCTCTTATCTTCGTTGTCTTTATGCGAAATGTACGTTGGCGGCAGTAGAATCACCCTGCAGTCAGCTTCACATTCCCGATCTCTATATTTTCTCAACAGTGTTCCTCAAAAAGATCGTCACCATCCCTCCAGCGATTCCCATCTGAGTCTCCGAATCATCTCTGTAATATTTTCTTGTTGTTATAACCCATCAGTAACCAGTCTACTTCTGAGTAATCCAGACGGCAGCTATAAGAGTCGAAGTATATGAAAGTGAAGCTATTTTGGTTACCTTGATTCATCCTAATGTCCAAGTCACTAGTTTCTCTATGTATTTATCTTGGCCACTGCATTTTATTGACTTCATTTCACCTTACGCTTTCCGGCGTTACGCCATTTCCAAAGGATTCGAAAATATAACACTGTGTTTCATGATTAAAAAACAGCACAATGCGTCAATCCAATATAGCTATACAGTATCTTAGCAATCTCAGTATCATGTGATGCAAGTGCATATCATGTTTGCAATTGTAGCCTTTTTATAATGCTACTAAATCACGCAACATCTCAGAGCATTCGATAGAGAATTATGCAAAACAGACCTTTGGAGAAAAGAGAACCATTGACTCGGATGGAAAATCAGTTCTAAGCAAAGAAGGGAAGGCAGAAAGGTGGAAGGAGTATATAGAGCGTCTATACAAGGGCGATGTACTTGAATATTATTGAAATGGAAGAAGACGTAGATGAGGATGACATGGGAGATACCATACTGAGTGAAGAATTTGACGGAGGACTGAAAGACCTGAGTCGAAACAAGGCCCCGGGAGTAGACAACATTCCATTAGAATTACTGGTAGGAAAAGAGGAGACAGCCCTGACAAAATCCTACCATCTGGTGAACAAGATGTACGAGACAGGCGAAATACCCTCAGACTTCAAGAAGACTATATTAATTCCAATCCTAAAGAAATCAGGTGTTGACAGATGTGAAAATGACCGAACTATCAATTTAGTAAGTCACGGCTGCAAAATACTGACAAGAATTCTGTACAGACGAATGGAAAACCTGGTAGAAGCCGACCTCGGGGAAGATCAGTTTGGATTCCGTAGGAATGTTGGGACACTTGAGGAAAACTGACCCTAAGACTTATATTAGAAGATAGATTAAGGAAAGGTAAACCTACGTTTGCAGCATTTGTAGACTTAGAGAAAGCCTTTTTGACAATGTTGACTGGAACACTCTTTCAAATACTGAAGGTGGCAGGGGTTAAATACAGGGTGTGAAAGACTATCTGCAATTTGTACAGAAACCAGATTGCAGATATAAGAGCCGAGAGGCAAAAAAGGGAAGCAGTGGTTGGGAAAGGAGTGTTATTCAATCTGTATATTGAGCAAGCAGTAAAGGAAACAAAAGAAAATTTTGGAGTAGGAATTAAAATCTATAGAGAAGAAATAGAAACTTTCAGGTTTGCCGATGCCATTGTGATTCTGTCAGATACAGCAAAGGACATGGTAGAGCAACTGAACGAAATGGACAGTGTCTTGAAAGGTGGATTTAAGATGAAAATTAACAAAAGCAAATGGGATAATGGAACGTAGTCGAATTAGATCAAGTGATGCTGAGGGAATTAGATTAGGAAATGAGACACTTAAAGTAGTAGATGAGTTTTGATATTTGGGGAGAAAAGTAAGTGATGATGTTCGAAGTAGAGAGAATATAAAACGTAGACTGGTAATGACAAGGACAGCGTTTCTGAAGGAGAGATATCAGCTAATATCAAGTATAGATTTAAGTGTCAGGAAGTTTTTCCTGGAAGTATTTGGTTCAAATGGCTCTGAGCATATGGGACATAACAGCTGAGGTCATCAGTCCCCTAGAACTTAGAACTACTTAAACCTAACTAACCTAAGGACATCACACACATCCATGCCCGAGGCAGGATTCGAACCTGCGACCGTAGCGGCCGCGTGGTTCCAGACTGAAGCCCCTAGAACCGCTCGGCCACTCTGGCCGGCCGGAAGTATTTATATCGAGTGTAGCCATGTACGGAACTGAAACATGGACGATAAATAGTTTAGACAAGAATAGAATAGAAGCTTTCGAAATGTGGTGCTACAGAAGAATGTTGAAGATTATATGAGTAGTTCACGTAACTAATGAGGAAGTACTGAATAGATTTGGGGAGAAGAGAAATTTGTGGCACAACTTGACTAGAAGAAGGGATCGGTTGGTAAGATACTTTCCGAGACATCAAGGGATCATCAGTTTAGAATTCGAGGGAGCGCGGAGGTTAAAAATCGTTGAGTGAGACTAAGGCATGAATACACTGAACAGATTCAGAAGGATGTAGGTTGAATTAGTTACTCGGAGATGATGAAACTTGCGCAGGGTAGAGTAGCATGAAGAGCTGCATCAAACCAGTCTCTGGACTTAAGACCACAACAACAACAGCAACACAACAACAACATGTAGACTAGAGTCATCGTCCTGCGATAACTACATGTTTGGACCACTGAAAGAAGTACTGAGGACTCCGGTTTCAGACGACAACGCAGCAGCAGAGAATTTCGTGCGCAAGTGCCTTTTTCGAGGATGGCATCAAAAAGTTGACAGTTCGATGGGAAAAATATGTAGCGAAATCAGAAGACTCTGTAGAAAAACCAGGTGAGTTTATTTTTGTTTTGGTTCCCTTTCATATTTGATCTTTTCTTGTATAACATTAAATCCTCTCTTAGGGAATGATGACATCTAATTAGCAGATCAGTTTCTAGTGTATTTTCGCGACAAGGGGCTCAGCCTGAAAGTCAAATCTTTGCTGCCTCATCAGAAAGCTTGCCGTAGTTCCCAAGTTGCGTCTCTCTTGTGCGGCGCTGTCTCCCCTGGAAATCGGCTTTGGCGGTAATTGGCCTCTTTTCTGCCGAGATATATTCAGCCTGTTGGTATCGCACATCCGGTGACCTTTATTCCGTGATATCGCATCATTTCAAATACTTAGAAGGGCGTAGTCACTAAGCGGCTTAAAAACGGTGTCAATGCTGAAGGTGGAACCGTATCATCGTCAGTACCAGTAGGACACAAGAAAAGATAGATGCAAAGAAAAGAAATATTATACAGTAGAAAAAATTACAAAATATGAAGTAAACTGATATTGCAGAAATGCTTGCCGATAGCAAAGTTATATGTTTACCACGAAACTGAATTGTCTCTGTGTAGAAGGTATTACTGATGACGAACGAGGGAATATTAAAAACAATAAAAGTTAAACATTCTATAGTAGTAAACAGGTGCAAAATACGTATTGTTGTTTCCACATTTGTTTCTCGAAACAGTCTTCGTACGTTGACTGAAATTAATAGTGACTTAAATTCTGCTTTGCTATACAACCACAACTGAGCATTTATCGTATTGATAAGGCTGAAAAACCCGCGTCAATTGTAAATGATATTTTATTTGCGTGACTAGCTCCGGAGACATCGTAAGGTTTGTGTAGCACGTTTATTCGTGCTAATAAAATATCACTCACAACTGAAGCGAACTTATTAATCCCATCAGTTCTAATAGTGTCTTATTTCGTGATATTTCGAAGCACACAGAGATTCCTTTAACAAAAAATGTATTTCCTTGCATCTCAGGCGGAGTGGACACCGTCGAGCTAAATCTCTGTATCTAGTAAAATTTTCTTTTAGGATTGTTTCGTATAATAATAATAATAATTCTAATAATAATATCTCCCTATGAAGCGTCTTGAGAGAGGCACAGTTACCCACATAAAGTACAGTCTTGAACAAAACGAGCGAGACCCCTCGCCTTTTTGTTATGCTGATCCGCACAGCTGTAAAGTCTGCTACACAGCATAACAGGCAAGGCGACAAAGAGCTACCAACATACTATGTGCAGGTGTGAAATTGAAAAAACTATCCGAACTTTGTCACACTGCTTTCAATCATGTGCAACACTATATTAACGCCGATTAGTGTGTTAAACACAACACGTAAATATAAGGTATAAGTGAAAGAAGAAACGCTAATTAGTATGAACTGTACCAATAAAAATGAATTTTAGCGTATCCAGATAACATAACTATTTTAGTAAGACAAAGTGTGGTGTCACCGCCAGACACCACACTTGCTAGGTGGTAGCCTTTAAATCGGCCGCGGTCCGCTAGTATACGTCGGACCCGCGTGTCGCCACTGTCAGTGATTGCAGACCGAGCGCCGCCACACGGCAGGTCTAGAAAGACGTCCTAGCACTCGCCCCAGTTGTACAGACGACTTTGCTAGCGATGCTACACTGACAACTACGCTCTCATTTGCAAAGACGATAGTTAGCATAGCCTTCAGCTACGTCATTTGCTACGACCTAGCAAGGCGCCATTACCAGTTTATATTGAGATTATATAATGTATCAACAAGAGCGATGTTCACCAATTATGGAATAAAGTTAAGTATTACTTCAACTACGTACTTTATTTGCTATATTAATTACATTGTAATGTTCCAAACCTCACGCCAGTCTGCGTGAGATAACGCGTGCCATTCGGCATCCTCGCATAGTGACTTGGCTGTCTTGCCAAGTCACAACACAAAGTACCATAGATCGTTACGAATTAGCAAAATATTATGCGCATTCGGCCGCGATACGGTCTGTATCAACGTTCAGACGAGTCATACAAGATTACCGTTGCTGACCTACCACGAAAGTGTGCAAATTTATCTATGTGTGAAGATTCATAACGAAATTCAGTTAAAAATCATTCAGTACCGCACTTAAGTCAGTTCAATTATTGACCGAAGCGGAAAAAGTGGGCAGTAACAAGTACGAAATTCTACAAGATTTTCATATTTACATCCACAGGGCGCCGGTAGAGAATAAAGGTAGCAATAAAACGTATTGGGGGCGCGAGAACTTCTTAAAATTGCTTTACTGATAGTCTACCTCCCTCCATCAAGATTAGAACCCAAAACAAACCGGAGCTCTCTTGCAGTAGCAAACACCTTTCACTACGATAGCAGACAACCCAGGAAAACAGCCCTCTATTATTACCCCAGACATGAATAAGCCGGCAATTTCGAAATGAAAATGGAAAAATGATCTGCAGTTTCTGTTGCATAGAGCTTTCTGGACTGAGAAACATGAATTTTCTACCTTTATGACACCGCTTATGTGCTAATCATTCGGGATGTTTATCGAAATAACAAAATACACTCCTGGAAATGGAAAAAAGAACACATTGACACCGGTGTGTCAGACCCACCATACTTGCTCCGGACACTGCGAGAGGGCTGTACAAGCAATGATCACACGCACGGCACAGCGGACACACCAGGAACCGCGGTGTTGCCCGTCGAATGGCGCTAGCTGCGCAGCATTTGTGCACCGCCGCCGTCAGTGTCAGCCAGTTTGCCGTGGCATACGGAGCTCCATCGCAGTCTTTAACACTGGTAGCATGCCGCGACAGCGTGGACGTGAACCGTATGTGCAGTTGACGGACTTTGAGCGAGGGCGTATAGTGGGCATGCGGGAGGCCGGGTGGACGTACCGCCGAATTGCTCATCACGTGGGGCGTGAGGTCTCCACAGTACATCGATGTTGTCGCCAGTGGTCGGCGGAAGGTGCACGTGCCCGTCGACCTGGGACCGGACCGCAGTGACGCACGGATGCACGCCAAGACCGTAGGATCCTACGCAGTGCCGTAGGGGACCGCACCGCCACTTCCCAGCAAATTAGGGACACTGTTGCTCCTGGGGTATCGGCGAGGACCATTCGCAACCGTCTCCATGAAGCTGGGCTACGGTCCCGTACACCGTTAGGCCGTCTTCCGCTCACGCCCCAACATCGTGCAGCCCGCCTCCAGTGGTGTCGCGACAGGCGTGAATGGAGGGACGAATGGAGACGTGTCGTCTTCAGCGATGAGAGTCGCTTCTGCCTTGGTGCCAATGATGGTCGTATGCGTGTTTGGCGCCGTGCAGGTGAGCGCCACAATCAGGACTGCATACGACCGAGGCACACAGGGCCAACACCCGGCATCATGGTGTGGGGAGCGATCTCCTACACTGGCCGTACACCACTGGTGATCGTCGAGGGGACACTAAATAGTGCACGGTACATCCAAACCGTCATCGAACCCATCGTTCTACCATTCCTAGACCGGCAAGGGAACTTGCTGTTCCAACAGGACAATGCACCTCCGCATGTATCCCGTGCCACCCAACGTGCTCTAGAAGGTGTAAGTCAACTACCCTGGCCAGCAAGATCTGCGGATCTGTCCCCCATTGAGCATGTTTGGGACTGGATGAAGCGTCGTCTCACGCGGTATGCACGTCCAGCACGAACGCTGGTCCAACTGAGGCGCCAGGTGGAAATGGCATGGCAAGCCGTTCCACAGGACTACATCCAGCATCTCTACGATCGTCTCCATGGGAGAATAGCAGCCTGCATTGCTGGATATACACTGTACTAGTGCCGACATTGTGCATGCTCTGTTGCCTGTGTCTATGTGCCTGTGGTTCTGTCAGTGTGATCATGTGACGTATCTGACCCCAGGAATGTGTCAATAAAGTTTCCCCTTCCTGGGACAATGAATTCACGGTGTTCTTATTTCAATTTCCAGGAGTGTATATTAGCGAGTAAACTGAGCAGGATAATTCTGCACCACCCCAGGAAATAAATAGCTACATAGCTACCAAACGTATTCTACAATGTTTCGAATTCTCCATGAGAAAACGTTCATTAGCCGAAGTGTTTCATAAGCTAGCTAGGAGTGGGAATGCTCGCACTTCTAAAACGCAGTGGCATTAATACTGGGATCTGAATTACCACGTGTATAGGCAAATGGATTTTATTTGCATTCCTGTAAACGTGATTTGGATCGAAAGCGTAGCTACGAGTGATATGCTGATGTATCGACTGCAACTAGATCATTTCGAATAAAGAGTAGGGAGAATTATTTATGCGGCCCTCATCTTCAGTAATTGTCGTAGCTATTTTCGTTGTTAGAATTTCGTCACTTAATTCGGTAAAAATGGAACCCTACTAGTCTCACTTTCTTCTGTCCGTCTACCCAACCCTTACAACCCGTTTACCTCGAGTACGGGTAGACATAATAAGCGGAAATGTATCGCACTTCCTGCGGTATACGGTCCCTTGGTGGTGTAAAAAAGTGAGCTTCTATGTCAACGCAATCTTAAGTTACGGCCGTTTATGTAAAAAAAATTTACGTGAAAGGTCAAAAAATGACTCTAAGAACTATGCGACCAAACTGCTTAGGTCATCAGTCACCTAGACCTAGAACTACTTAAACCTACGTAACCTAACACACATTTATGCCCGGGGAATGATTTGAACTGACGCCGCAAACAGCCGCGCGGTCCGCGATATGACGCTGTTGAACGCACGGCTAACCCGCGCCAACAAGCTACTAAATTTACTCGCAAATAACAGTATTTTGTTCTTTCGATAAACACCCAGAATTTTTGTCACATAAGCAGTGACATAAAGGTAGAAAGTTCATGTGTCTGAGTCCAGAAACTCTATGCAACGGAAACTGCAGACATTTTGTCATTTTCATTGCGAGATTGCCGGCTTATTCATGTCTGGGGTAATAATAGAGAGCTGTTTTTCTGGTTTGTCTGCTAGCGTAGTGAAAAGTGTTTACTACCGCAAGGGAGGTCTGCTTTGTTTTCAGTTCTAATCTTGATGGAGGCAGATAGGCTATCAGTAAAGCAATTTTAAGAAATTCTCGCGCCCCCAATACGTTTTATTGCTACCTTTATTCTGTACCGGCGCCCTGTGGATATAAATATGAAAATCTTGTAGAATTTCATGCTTGTTACTGCCTACTTTTTCCGCTTCTGTCAATAATTGAACTGACTTAGTGTGGCACTGAATGATTTTTAATCTTCGCGCATTGCTAAATTTGCACACTTTCATGATAGGTCAGCAAAGGTAATCCAGTATGACTGGTCTGAACGTTGACACAGACCGTTTCGCCGCCGAGTGCGCGTGATATTTTGCTAATTCGTAACGATCTGGGGTACTTTGTCTTACTAAAATAGTTATGTTATGTGGATAAGCTGAAATTCATTTTCATTAGTACAGTTCATACTAATTAGCGTTTCTTCTTTCACTTACAGGGTGTTTCAAAAATGACCGGTATATTTGAAACGGCAATAAAAACTAAACAAGCAGCGATAGAAATACACCGTTTGTTGCAATATGCTTGGGACAACAGTACATTTTCAGGCGGACAAACTTTCGAAATTACAGTAGTTACAATTTTCAACAACAGATGGCGCTGCAAGTGATGTGAAAGATATAGAAGACAACGCAGTCTGTGGGTGCGCCATTCTGTACGTCGTCTTTCTGCTGTAAGCGTGTGCTGTTCACAACGTGCAAGTGTGCTGTAGACAACATGGTTTACTCCTTAGAACAGAGGATTTTTCTGTTGTTGGAATTCCACCGCCTAGAACACAGTGTTGTTGCAACAAGACGAAGTTTTCAACGGAGGTTTAATGTAACCAAAGGACCGAAAAGCGATAGAATAAAGGATCTGTTTGAAAAATTTCAGCGGACTGGGAACGTGACGGATGAACGTGCTGGAAAGGTAGGGCGACCGCGTACGGCAACCACAGAGGGCAACGCGCAGCTAGTGCAGCAGGTGATCCAACAGCGGCCTTGGGTTTCCGTTCGCCGTGTTGCAGCTGCGGTCCAAATGACGCCAACGTCCACGTACCGAGTCATGCGCCAGAGTTTACACCTCTATCCATACAAAATTCAAACGCGGCAACCCCTCAGCGCCGCTACCATTGCTGCACGAGAGACATTCGCTAACGATATAGTGCACAGGATTGATGACGGCGATATGCATGTGGGCAGCATTTGGTTTACTGACGAAGCTTATTTTTACCTGGACGGCTTCGTCAATAAACAGAACTGGCGCATATGGGGAACCGAAAAGCCCCATGTTGTAGTCCCATCGTCCCTGCATCCTCAAAAAGTACTGGTCTGGGCCGCCATTTCTTCCAAAGGAATCATTGGCCCATTTTTCAGATCCGAAAGGATTACTGCATCACGCTATCTGGACATTCTTCGTGAATTTGTGGGGGTACAAACTGCCTTAGACGACACTGCGAACACCTCGTGGTTTATGCAAGATGGTGCCCGGCCACATCGCACGGCCGACATCTTTAATTTCCTGAATGAATATTTCGATGATCGTGTGATTGCTTTGGGCTATCCGAAACATACAGGAAGCGGCGTGGATTGGCCTCCCTAATCGCCAGACATCAACCCCTGTGACTTCTTTCTGTGGGGACACTTGAAAGACCAGGCGTACCGCCAGAATCCAGAAACAATTGAACAGCTGAAGCAGTACATCTCATCTGCATGTGAAGCCATTCCGCCAGACACGTTGTCAAAGGTTTCGGGTAATTTCATTCAGAGACTACGCCATATTATAGCTACGCATGGTGGATATGTGGAAAATATCGTACTATAGAGTTTCCCAGACCGCAGCGCCATCTGTTGTTGAAAATTGTAACTACTGTAATTTCGAAAGTTTGTCTGCCTGAAAATGTACTGTTGTCCCAAGCATATTGCAACAAATGGTGTATTTCTATCGCTGCTCGTTTAGTTTTTATTGCCGTTTCAAATATACCGGTCATTTTTGAAACACCCTGTATATCTTATATTTACGTGTTGTGTTTGGCACACTAATCAGTATTTAATATAGTCTTATTCATGATTGAAAACAGTGTGACAAAGTTCGGATACATATATGAAGATGTTATCTGTTGTTTAGGACATGTCCGAAGTCAACGGAGACAGTTGTGCCCCGCCCGGAACTCGAACACAGGATCTCCTGCTTACATGGCAGATGCTCTATCCATGTGAGCCACCGAGGACACAGAAGATAGTGTGACTGCAGGGACTTATCTCTGGCCCGCCTCCCGTGAGACCCACATTCACTGCATCTGGTTCCGCACTATATTCATAGTGTCCTTGACCATTATACTCATTACTCGCGGCTTTACTGTCAATTCCCGTAAGAGTTCGGGCACTGTTTGTGCATCTGCGCAGAGAAGAAGATGGTCAAATGGCCGGTGAGCCTTAACTATAGATATATAAAGATGGTATCTGTTCTTTCGGACATGTCTCATTCACTATTTGCCGGCACGGTAACTCAGCATGTTCGGTCAGAGGGCTGCGTGCTCTCTGTAGTAAAAAAACTGAGTCAAGGAATCAACGATCAACTTGAACGAATGTCTTGTGACGTCCACCCAGACCAAACGCAAAGAACTGTATCGAACAAAACGAAAAAAAAAGATAGATAGAGCTTCTGCCATGTAAGCAGGAGATCCCGGGTTCGAGACCTGGTCGGGACACAAATTTTCAACTGTCCACTTTGACTTATATCAACGCCTGTATGCAGCTAAGGGTATTCATTTCATTGTAAAAACCGGATATTTTTTCAATTTCACGCCTGCCCATAGTATGTTGGTAGCACTTCGTCGCCTTGCCTTTTATGCTGTGTAGCAGACTTTAAAGCTGTGCGGATCAACATAAGGAAAAGGCGAGGGGTCTCGCTCGTTTTGTCTACGACTGTACATACAGGGTGGTCCATTGATGGTGACCGGGCCAAATATCTCAACGAATAAGCGTCAAACGAAAAAGCTACAAAGAACGAAGCTCGTCTGTCTTGAAGGGGAAAACCAGATGACCTTATAACCAGGCCAGCTAGATGAAGCTGCCATAGGTCAAAGGGTTATCAACTGCGTTTTCTCAAATAGGAAACCCCATTTTTATTACATATTCGTGTAGTACGTAAAGAAATATAAATGTTTTAGTTGGACCACTTTTTTCGCTTTGTGATACATGGCGCTGAAATAGTCACAAACATATGGCTCACAATTTTAGACGAACAGTTGGTAACAGGTAGGTTTTTTAAATTAAAATATAGAACGTACGTACGTTTGAACATTTTAATTCGGTTTTTCCAATGTGATACATGTACCTTTGTGAACTTATCATTTCTGAGAACGCACGCTGTTACAGCGTGAGTACCTGTAAATACAACGTTAATGCAATAAATGCTCAAAAAGATGTCCGTCAACCTCAATGCATTTGGCAATACGTGTAACAACATTCCTCTCAACAGCGAGTAGTTCGCCTTCCGTAATGTTCGCACATGCATTGACAATGCGCTGATGCATGTTTTAGGCGTTTTCGGTGGATCACGATAGTAAATATCCTTCAACTTTCCCCACAGAAAGAAATCCGGGGACGTCAGATCCGGTGAACGTGCAGGCCATGTTATGGTGCTTCGACGACCAACCCACCTGTCATGAAATATGCTATTCAATACCGCTTCAACCACACGGGAGATATGTGCCGGACATCCGTCATGTTGGAAGTACATCGCCATTCTTTCATGCAGCGAAACATCTTGTAGTAACATCGGTAGAACAATACGCAGGAAATCATCATACACTGCACCATTTAGACTGCCATCGATAAAATGGGGGCCAATTATCCTTCCTCCCGTAGTGACACACCATACATTAACTCGCCAAGCTCTCTGATGTTCCACTTGTCGCAGCCATCGCGGATTTTCCGTTGCCCAATTGTGCATATTATGCCGGTTTACGTCACCGCTGTTGGGGAAGGACGCTTCGTCGCTAAACAGAACGCGCGCAAAAAATCTGTCATCAAATGGTTCAAATGGCTCTGAGCACTATGGGACTTAAACATCTATGGTCATCAGTCCCCATTCTGTCATCGTCCCGTAACTTCTCTTATGCCCAGTGGCAGAACTGGACACGACGTTCAAAGTCGTCGCCATGCAATTCCTGGTGCATAGAATATGGTACGGGTGCAACCGATGTTGATGCAGCATTTTCAACACCGACGTTTTTGAGATTCCCGATTCTCGCGCAATTTGTCTGCTACTGATGTGCGGATTAGCCGCGACAGCAGCTAAAACACCTACTTGGGCATCATCATTTGTTGCAGGTCGTGGTTGACGTTTCACATGTGGCTGAACACTTCCTGTTTCCTTAAATAACGTAACTATCCGGCGAACGGTCCGGACACTTGGATGATGTCGTCCAGGATACCGAGCAGCATACGTAGCACACGCCCGTTGGACATCCTGATCACAATAGCCATACATCAACACGATATCGACCTTTTCAGCAATTGGTAAACGGTCCATTTTAACACGGGTATTGAATCACGAAGCAAATACCGTCCGCACTGGCGGCATGTTACCTGATACCACCTACTTATACGTTTGTGAGTATCCAAGCGCCATCTATCATAAAGCGAAAAAAGTGGTCCAACTAAAATATTCATATTTCTTTACATATTACACGAATATGTAATAAAAATGGGGGTTCATATTTTTTTAAAAAACGCAGTTGATATCCGTTTGACCTATGGCAGCGCCATCTAGCGCGCCAACCATAGCGCCATCTGGTTTCCCCCTTCAAGGTAGACGAGTTTCATTCTTTGTAGTTTTTTCGTTTGAAGCTTATTTCGTGCAATATTTGGCCCAGTCACTATCAATGGACCACCCTGTATAGTTTCAGCAACAGATTACGTTTCTGATTACCAACTTGATTATGTATATAAGGGTAACTTTATGACCCATTATATTATTTGATTCTCTGTAGTAGGTGGCAATTGTAGTAATTCCTAGCACATGGTTTCAGATCCAAATGGTTCGAATGGCTCTGAGCACTGTGGGACTTAACATCTGTGGTCATCAGTCCCCTAGAACTTAGAACTACTTAAACCTAACTAACCTAACGACATCACACACATTCATGCCCGAGGCAGGATTCGAACCTGCGACCGTAGCGGTCACGCGGTTCCAGACTGAAGTGCCTAGAACCGCACGGCCACACCGTCCGGCATGGTTTCAGAACTATAAAATAAGGTTGCATACGTGGAAGACACTTTGATAAACCAGCAGGTTTCACATAGATTATATCACGGTAAGATTGAGCTGCAAATCATTTATGTGCTCAGGTGTGGATTTGGACCATAGTTTATTGGTTATGAAGTGAAGAAACTCAGAAAGGTAGGTAACTAAGGAGATTGGATCTGAATAAATCGAAAGAATCCCGTACTGTCGAGAGTTCCAAAGGGGTATCATGCCACCGTTGACTGAAAGAAGGGAAAGTAATACAACAGAAGACGAATGGGTTGCAGCGAGAGATGAAATGCTTTAAATGACTGCAGACAATACAGATGATTACAGATGTCTACAAAATGCGATCGACTGAATGTGCAACATGACCACAGCATAAATGCAGGGCTGAGAAATCATGTGTGACTAAGGAAAAGATAAAGCCACATATAGGAGACGTTTGGAGAAGAAAAGAAGTAGCTTTGTGAATATCAAGACCTTACGCAGCAAGACACACTCAAGCACAGGGGAAGCTGACAGGTTGAAGAAAAATATAGAAGGGCTAAAAACTCAAAATGAACTTGAAAATAGTACTAAAGAAAGGAAACAGAAATTATATATAGGTGATCGATGAGATATAGCGAAATAGCTTGACACAAGTCCCTTATAATTGTTGAGATACTTGGGAGAGCCAGCCTTAACAAAACTGTTCCAATTGGTTAGCAAAATGAGACAGCGAAGTAATCTCAGATTTCAAGAATAATGTAGTAATCCCAAGTACAAAGAAGTTATTTGCGGCCACGTGTGAATATTACCTCACTGTTTGTTTCATAAGTGATGATTACAATTTACTGACTCGATTTACATGTAGAAGAATGGAAAAAACTTGTAGGAAATGAGTTAAGGGATAATAAATTAGGATTCCAGAGAATCGTAGAATGTGCGAGACAATACTAACTCTTTGACTTACCTTGAAGGACAGTCAGAAGAAAGGCAGAGCTACGTTTATACAATTTTTAGATTTGGAGAAAGCTGTTGAAAACTGGAATACACTGAGGTGACAAAAGTCTTGGGATAGAGATCAATATCTACATCATACTCCGCAAGCCACCTAATGGTGTATGGTGGATGGTGGTACTTTCGGTACCAATACCTGATCCCTCCAACCCTGTTCCACTCGCGAATAATGCGTGGGAAGAATGATTGTCGGTAATCCTCTGCAGTGGCTCTAATTTCTCGTATTTTCCCGTCGTGGTCAATACGCGAGATGTATGTGGGGAGAAGTAATATGTAGTCTGACTCTTCCTGAAAAGTGGTGTCCCGAAATTTCAGTAGTAAATCTCTCCATGATGCACAACGTCTCTCTTTTTACGTCTGCCAGTGGAGTTGGTTTAGCATCTCCGTAACGCTCTCTCGCCAGCTAAACGATTCCGTGACGAAACGCGCCGCTCTTCGTTGGATCTTCTTTACCTTGTCTATCAGTCCTACCTGACACGTATCCCAGATAGATGAACAATACTCAAAAATCGGGTGAACAAGCGCCTTATAAGCCACTTCTTTCGTGGATGAGTTACATTTCCTTAAGATTCTTCCGATGAATCTGAGTCTTGTGTCTGATTTTCCCACTATCTGTTTTATATGGTCATTCCACTTAAGGTCATTCTGGGTAGTTATGCTTAGACATTTTACGGCGGACGCTGTCTCCAGCTGTTTGTGATCAATAGTGTAGCTGTACAGTAGTGGATTTCAAATGTGTTTTATTCCAGTCTTTGATCACAATATCAATTCTTTTGACGATGACCGGTTTCAGTCAGTAAGGACCATCCTCAGATGTACAATATAAAAATATATACACCTAGTGAGCAGTGTGTCTTTCAACGCAATACAGCATTACGTGTCACAATATTTTAACATACAACAGGGAAATCTACAGATAAAATATGGTTCAACGTACCTTTTATACATCATGTCCTAAAGTGATAAGGCCGTAAAGGCATCGTCAAAACATATCAATATACTCAGCACAGCATCGTCACATATTTCTAAAATAAGGTGTAGAATAGGCCACAACGTTCTCAAAGCCATTTTTGCAAATGGCTACTGAAGTACAGTTGTTGTTGTTGTGGTCTTCAGTCCTGAGACTGGTTTGATGCCGCTCTCCATGCTACTCTATCCTGTGCAAGCTTCTTCATCTCCCAGTACCTACGGCAACCTACATCCTTCTGAATCTGCTTAGTGTATTCATCTCTTGGTCTCCCTCTGCGATTTTTATCCTCCACGCTGCCCTCCAATACTAAATTGGTGATCCCTTGATGCCTCAGAACATGTCCTACCAACCGATCCCTTCTTCTGGTCAAGTTGTGCCACAAACTTCTCTTCTCTCCAATCCTATTCAATACTTCCTCATTAGTTATGTGATCTACCCATCTAACCTTCATAATTCTTCTGTAGCACCACATTTCGAAAGCTTCTATTCTCTTCTTGTCCAAACTATTTATGTTTCACTTCCATACATGGCTACACTCCATACAAATACTTTCAGAAATGACTTCCTGACACTTAAATCTATACTCGACGTTAACAAATTTCTCTTCTACAGAAACGCTTTCCTTGCCATTGCCAGTCTACATTTTATATCCTCTCTACTTCGACCATCATCAGTTATTTTGCTCCCCAAATAGCAAAATCCTTTACTACTTTAAGTGTCTCATTTCCTAATCTAATTCCCTCAGCATCACGCGACTTAATTCGACTACATTCCATTATCCCCGTTTCGCTTTTGTTGATGTTCATCTTATATCCTCCTTTCAAGACGCTATCCATTCCATTCAACTGCTCTTCCAAGTCCTTTGCTGTCTCTGACAGAATTACAATGTCATCGGCGAACCTCAAAGTTTTTGTTTCTTCTCCATGGATTTTAATACCTACTCCGAATTTTTCTTTTGTTTCATTTATTGCTTGCTCAATTTAGAGATTGAATAACATCGGGGAGAGGCGACAAACCTGTCTTACTCCCTTCCCAACAACTGCTTCCCTTTCATGTCCCTCGACTCTTATAACTGCCATCTGGTTTCTGTACAAATTATAAATAGCCTTTCTCTCCCTGTATTTTACCCCTGCCAGCTTTAGAATTTGAAAGAGAGTATTCCAGTCAACATTGTCAAAAGCTTTCTCTAAGTCTACAAATGCTAGAAACGTAGGTTTGCTTATCCTTAATCTTTCTTCTAAGATAAGTCGTAAGGTCAATATTGCCTCACGTGTTCCAGTATTTCTACGGAATCCAAACTGCTCTTCCCTGAGGTCGGCTTCTACTAGTTTTTCCATTCGTCTGTAAAGAATTCGTGTTAGTATTTTGCTGCTGTGGCTTATTGAACTGATTGTTCGGTAATTTGCACATCTGTCAACACCTGCTTTCTTTGGGATTGGAATTATTATATTCTTCTTGAAGTCTGAGGATATTTCGCCTGTTTCATACATCTTGCTCACCAGATGGTAGAGTTTTGTCAGGACTGGCTCTCCCAAGGCTGTTAGTAGTTCCAATGGAATGTTGTCTACTCCGGGGGCCTTGTTTCGACTCAGGTCTTTCAGTGCTTTGTCGAACTCTTCACTCAGTATCGTATCTCCCATTTCATCTTCATCTACATCCTCTTCCATTTCCATAATATTGTCCTCAAGAACATCGCCCTTGTATAGACCCTCTATATACTCCTTCCACCTTTCTGCTTTCCCTTCTTTGCTTAGAACTGGGTCTCCATCTGAGCTCTTGATATTCGTACAAGTGGTTCTCTTTTCTCCAAAGGTCACTTGAATTTTCCTGTAGGCAGTATCTGTCTTACCCCTAGTGAGATAAGCCTCTACATCCTTACATTTGTCCTCTAGCCATCCCTGCTTAGCCATTTTGCACTTCCTGTCGATCTCATTTTTGAGACGTTTGTATTCTTTTTTGCCTGCTTCATTTTCTGCATTTTAATATTTTCTCCTTTCATCAATTAAATTCAATAATTCTTCTGTTACCCAAGGATTTCTTCTAGCCATCGTCTTTTTACCCACTTGATCCTAGAAAATAAAAATAACTACTTGATCCTCTACTGCCTTTACTACTTCATCCCTCAAAGCTACCCATTCTTCTTCTACTGTATTTCTTTCCCCCATTCTTGTCAATTGTTCCTTTATGCTCTCCCTGAAACTCTGTACAACGTCTGGTTCTTTCAGTTTATCCAGGTCCCACCTCCTTAAATTCCCACCTTTTTGCAGTTTCTTCAGTTTTAATCTACAGGTCATAACCAATAGATTGTGGTCAGAGTCCACATCTGCCCCTGGAAAGGTCTTACAATTTAAAACCGGTTCCTAAATCTCTGTCTTACCATTATATAATCTATCTGATACCTTTTAGTATCTCCAGGGTTCTTCCATGTATACAACCTTCTTTCATGATTCTTAAACCAAGTGTTAGCTATGATTAAGTTGTGCTCTGTGCAAAATTCTACCAGGCGGCTTCCTCTTTCATTTCTTAGCCCCAATCCATATTCACCTACTACGTTTCCTTCTCTCCCTTTTCCTAGTACCGAATTCCAGTCACCCATGACTATTAAATTTTCGTCTCCCTTCACTACCTGAATAATTTCATTTACTTCATCATACATTTCTTCAATTTCTTCGTCATCTGCAGAGCTAGTTGGCATATGAACTTGTACTACTGTAGTAGGTGTGGGCTTCGTATCTATCTTGGCCACAATAATGCGTTCACTATGCTGTTTGTAGTAGCTTACTTGCATTCCTATTTTCCTATTCATTATTAAAGCTACTCCTGCATTACCCTTATTTGATTTTGTGTTTATAACCCTGTAGGCACGTGACCAGAAGTCTTGTTCCTCCTGCCACCGAACTTCACTAATTCCCACTATATCTAACTTTAACCTATCCATTTCCCTTTTTAAATTTTCTAACCTATCTGCCCGATTAAGTGATCTGACATTCCACGCTACAATCCGTAAAACGCCAGTTTTCTTTCTCCTGATAACGACATCCTCTTGAGTAGTCCCCGCCCGGAGATCCAAATGGGGGACTATTTTACCTCCGGAATATTTTACCCAAGAGGACGCCATCATCATTTAATCATATAGTAAAGCTGCATGCCCTCGGGAAAAACTACGGCCATAGTTTCCCCTTAATTTCAGCTGTTCGCAGTACCAGCACAGCAAGGCCGTTTTGGTTATTGTTACAAGGCCAGATCAGTCAATCATCCAGACTTTTGCCCTTGCAACTACTGAAAAGGCTGCTGCCCCTTTTCAGGAACCACACGTTTGTCTGGCCTCTCAACAGATACCCCTCGGTTATGGTTGCACCTATCTGTATCGCTGAGGCACACAAGCCTCCCCACCAACGGCAAGGTCCATGGTTCATGGGGGGAGGGAAGTACAGTAGCTACCAGAAATATGTTGCCTACATCCTACATAGATGTCACACTGCGGGCTTAGATGTAGTCATCATTTACGTAAGAAACATAATCTGATAAAACACTTTAGGTAAAACACATGTAGCAGACTTTTATTGTGTTTTTCCTTTATTGTGATTTCATTCCCCTGCCCCTATGGGGCAGGGGAGGGCTGTCAGCGGCACAATCCGCCGTTCTTCAGCCGAGTGACACGATAACTAAAACAAGAATAAAATGACACATACATAAGGAGATAAAAAAGGGGAACATAAAACAGAGTAAGGGGAGAAGATGGAGGTAAAAGTACACTGACATGGAGGCGTTCATGGGGGACAGTTAAAACAGTCACCAGAAAGTTAAAAAACACAGTTGGCGATTCTCAAAACACAGAGAAGACACTGAATGCGCATGCACAGATTAAAAGTTGGCCACAGTATTAAAAACACTCCAAAACAACACACTTAAAACCCACCTGGAGCACACACTACGCAGAATAAAACTACCAGGTGGGACCTGCCAAGGGAAAGGTCAGAGAGGATGTAAAAGGAGGGGAGAGCATGGGGCAGCTGGGGAAGCGGTGGAATGAAGAGAGGAGGGGCAACCGTGGGTTCATGAAGATGCAGGAGACACGTGGGGTGGGAGAGGAAATGTGAAGACAGGGCAGGAGGGAGCACAGAGACACTGAATGGAGGCACAAGAGATGGAGGGGGAGTAGGAGGGGGAAGCTGCTCAGGAGGAGGGAGGGGAAGGAGAGGGAGCCCTGAGGAGGAGGCAGGAAGAGGGGGTTAGAGTTGGTAGGAAGGGTAGATGTCAGGGCGAAGCTCATCATCCGGGATGGGTAGACGGTGGAAGTTGTGTTGGGAAAGAAGATGGAGGGTGTGGAGATAGAGAGAGGGAGGGACACAACGGTAAAGGTGCGGCAACTGGTTGGGGGTGGAGAGGAAGGGAGACACCGGGGGGTGAGGGGGATCAAGGCGACGGATAATATATAGTGTGCGGATATGTTCAAGGAAAAGGAGAAGGTGGGGGAAGAGGATGAGTTTGTAGAGGATGCGCGTGGGGGACGGAAGGCGGATGTGGAAGGCGAGGTGGAGCACATGGCGTTCGAGGATTTGGAGGGCTTTATAGAACTGTGGAGGGGCAGAAATCCAAGTGACACTGGCATAACAAAGGATGGGGCGGATCATGGGTTTGTAGGCGTGAAAGATGGTGGAAGGATGCAGACCCCACGTCCAGCCAGACAGGAGTTCCAGGAGGCGGAGGCAGTTGTGAGCTTTGTTTTGGATGGTAAGGAGATGGGGAGTCCAGGTGAGGTGGCGGTCGAGTGTGAGGCCAAGGTATTTGAGGGTAGGAGTGAGGACGGCCATAAATGGTGAGGTAGAAATCATGAAGGCGGAAGGAGTGGGTGGTGTGGCCTATGATGATCACCTAGGTCTTGGAGGGATTAACACGGAGGAACCACTGGTTGCACCAAGCGGTGGATTGGTCAAGGAGGGTTTGGAGGGTACGTTGGGACCGTTGAAGGATAGGACAAAGGGCTAGGAAGGCAATGTCATCAGCGAACTGGAGAAGATGAACAGGAGGGAGAGGTTTGGGCGTATCAGCAGTGTACAGCAGATAGAGGAGAGGGGAAAGGACAGAACCTTGGGGCAGAGGGGTAGAAAGTACGGGAGTTGGAATTGTGGATAGTCACATAGGAGGGACGATGGGAGAGGAAGGAAGCAACGAGACGGACGAAGTTGATGGGGAGAGCATAGGTCTGGAGTTTGGAGAAGAGCCCGGGATGTCACAGTCATAGGCGTTCTGGAGATCAAGGGAAACAAAGATAGCGGAGCGACGGAAGTTAAGTTGGAGAGAAAGAAGATTGGTAAGGTTAAGGAGCTGGTCGTCGGCAGAAAAGGAAGGCTGGAAGCAAGACCTTACTGAACATGATGGTGAGGCAGATTGGACGATAGGACGAGGTATCAGAGGGGGGTTTGTTAGGTTTAGGGAACAGCAGGACACGGGAAGTCTTCCACAGGTCAGGGTAAAATCCAGTAGAGAGGAGGACATTGTACAGGGTAGCAAGGACAGACAGGAAGGATGGAGGGGATTCCCTGAGGTGACGGTAGGTGACGCCTTCATGACCAGGGGCGGTGTTGCGTTTGGAGCAGAGGACGAGTGTGATGTCTTGTGTGGTGATGGGAGTGTTTATGTCTGAGGGGGTAACTGATCCAAGTACTGGAAGCTAGGGGTGAGTGGGGGGACAGAGGTGTCAGTGTGGTCAAGGACGGTGGGGAAGAGGGAGTAATCAAAATGGGGATCGTCAGGAATGGAGAAGACCTTGGATAGGTGGGAAGCAAAATGGCTAGCCTTATTGAGGCTGTCAGGAAAGGGTCGATCGTGATGGAAGATGGGGTAATACGGGGTGGGATGGCTACCAGTAAGGCGGTGGAAGGCTGACCAGTACTTGGAGGAGTTGACAGGGAGGGTAGAGTTGAGGCATGTGCATGTCTGGCGCCAGTCCCGGCGTTTCTTTGCTGTAAGGAGGTTCCGGATATGTCGCTATAATTGCCGGTGGCGGGTGAGAGTATCCCGGTCACGTGTGCGGAAGATGGAGCAGTAGAGTCTGCGGGATTCACACAGAAGAAGGATGGCCTGTGGAGGAAGCGTAGGGCAGTGAGGGTGGATGAGTTTGGTAGGGACATGAGCCTCCACAGCGTCAGTGATCGTCTTCTGAAGAAAGGAAGAGGCATGGGTGATGTCATCAGGGTGGTGAAAGGTGAGGGGGGGGCTTTCGACCTGTAAGGCAATGGATTCCCAGTAGACATCCCAATTGGCACGGTGGTAGTCATGGACAGACTTTGGAGGGGCAGCTGGGCGGGTGGCTGCAGTGGCGGGAGGGGCAGGGGAGATGGTGAGAAGGACAGGGAGATGGTCACTAAGGACAGGATCGAGGACATCAACGGCGACACGACCAAGGAGGTTGGGGGAAGTGAGGATAACATCGGAGGTGGAGTTACTTTCAGGACAGGTGTGCTGTGGGAGAGGAACAAGGTCACCATGGAGGGTGGCAAGGAACTGATGCCACTGCCAAAGGGTGACAGGGTCACGGCTGTGGATGTTGAGGTCAGCAGCGATCACATAGGTGGAGAAGGTATGGTCAACATGGGAAATGAAGTCAAAGGGGAGAGGAGTTGCGGGGCAGATATAGATAGTGGCACAGGTGACAGTGAGGGAGGGAAAAAATAGGCTGAGGAGAAGGTGTTTGGTCGGGTCATTGAGGAGGGGTTGTGGCCGGACAGGGAGATGCCTGAGGTGGCCTATAGCAACCCTGCCTCGGGCTAGGGGAAGGGGATTGTCAGTACGGTGAAGGAGATAAGGGGAGGTGCGGACAACATGGTGGGGTTGGAGGAAGGTTTCATTAAGGATGAAGGAGTAAACCTGGTGCTGAGAGAGGGTATGCATGGAGAGGTATTTGTTTGCAGGGAGGGAGCGAATATTGAGGTAGAGGAGACAATACTGTTGACACGCCATGAGGTTGGGGGTGGTAAGGGTGCGGGAAGGGGAGAGAAGGGCTTAAACGAGGGTGTCTAGGTGGGTGAAGGTAAAGTAGGCCTGGTTGTGGGAGTATGTGGCGTAGGTGTTTAAGTGGAAAACAGAGCGTGTGGCAAGGGAAATCTGCTGGAGTGTGTGGGGGCGCTGAAAGGGGTGGATGTTCTGCAGGATGATGGTGAGGAACCGGATGATGTCTTCTGCTGTAGGGGAAAGTTGGAGGGAATTGTTAGGGTGGATGGGTGGGTCAATGGGGCGAACGTGGATAGTGAGTTCAGGGTCGGTGAGAGGGGGCTTGGCTTTGCATTTGGAGGAATCGGTGGGGTGAGGTTCACTGCAGGTGTTGCAGGATGGGGGGGGGGGAGGCGAGGTTGGGACACTGTTTAAGGAAGTGGGAGGCTTTACAATGGGGGCAGGTGGGTGGGTTCTTGCAGTTTTGGGTCAGGTGGTCATTGTACAGAAGACAATGCTGGCAGCGGTAGGACTGAGGAGGAGAACGGGACAGGTCAACAGGGTGTCGGCGGTTGAAAATCAGGGCTCCCTGCATGAGGAGGTGGTTGATGGAGGAGGTGGACTCTGTAAATATACGCATTAGGAAAGTAGGGCCAGAGGAGTTGTACATACGGTGGGCGGAGCGGACTTGCAGGGTGGGGTGGGCATTCAGTTCCACCAACACTTCAGCCTCCGTAACCACAGGGCTGAGTTTTGTGATGACGGCGTTGAGGGTCGGCAGACGACGAGGTGGTTTGGGCTGATGAGGAGAGGAGGATGTAAGGAATGGGATGAGGGATGCGTGGGGCCCAAAGGTGATGGGAGGAAGCCACCAGAGATCAGTATGGAAGGACGGAGAGGGAGACTTGATGAGGACAGAGTCTCTGCAAGGGATAAGTTGAGTGATGGGTGCACTGGGGATGTACTTCCGGATTTCAAGGGTGAGGGCGCGGGCATCCAGGAATTTTGGATCAGGGTTGGCTAGGACAAAGGTATACAGGGAGGGGGCTGGAGAGGAGGGACGTGGGGTGGTATACATAGCGGGGTCAGTGGGAGGTGGGGCGGGCAGTGGCTTTTTGGATGAGAGAGTAGAGGAGAGGTCGCCACTGGGCCTTTTGGAAGATATTTTGGTGGGTGTTGCCTGGGAGGAGGGATGAGGGACTGGATGGATGGGGAGGTGGTGGGAGGCAGGGCCCTGCTGTGAGGCAGTAGCACCAGATGAGAGGGTAGGGCGCTCTGTGGCGGCGACTGTGGCGCGGCAGGCGGTGACTTGGGCAAGGGAAGCAGCGGTAGTTGCAGGGGGGGAGGGGTGGAAAGTCGTCTCGGCGGGCGACAGGTGTGGGAGGGGGAGATGGGAACAGGGACAGAGGCAGGAGCAGGAGCAGCAGCAGGTGCAGTAGGAGGGGTAGGAGCAGGAGTGACGTACAGGTGGGGATACAGTGATGGAGAGGAGACTGTGAGTAGGGGAGGTGAGGTGGATGAGACGGGTTAATCCCAGAGGAAGCATTCCAGGACGTCACAGTGGGGGCAGGTGAAGGGGATGTGTAGATGATGGTGGTAGTCGGGGCGTCCATGATTGCAAGCAGCAGCGAACACCGAGAGACGGCGGCAGCGGCGGCGGCAGAAGCGGCGAGCACCGAGAGACGGCGGCAGAAGAAGCGGCGAGCACCAAGAGACGGTGACCAGGCGGCGGCGGCAAGCACTGGGCGACGGTGACCAGACGGCGGTGGCGGCGGCGGCGGCGGCGGCGGGCAGCAGTGACGGGGTGCAGACGGGCAACAACACGACAGGCACGGCTGGGGCTCTTCCACGTCGAAGATACACCCTGAGAGTAGCCCAGGCAGTGCGAGTCCTCGATGAGGAAGTGAGGGAATCCAACCCTCGAATGTCGCAAACTTTTAATTTTTTTTCTTTTTTTTTTTCTTTATTGTTATTTGAACACCCCATACAGGGTCGGCTGGCAGCGGAAAAGTTGAGTCCGCTCTTCAGCCGTAAGCATGACTATAAAAAAGAATGTGAGACATATAAGTAACAGAGTGGCGGTTAAAAAAACAGTAGATACAATAATTAAAAATCATGAAGCCGTTCACAATCGACGAAACAAACAAGAAAACTGTCGGCACTGTGCACAAACACTGACGAGTTAGACGACACATGTGAACGAAGGAGCGTGGACGGCGAAAAACACAGATGCACAAACACGACGGCACAGACACTAAACTGAGGGCGATGATCTCCGGCGCGCGAATGTTCACTTTGCGTGTGCGAGTCCGGGGACCTGCCAAGGGAGGAGGAGGAGGAGGAGGAGGAGGAGGAGGAGAGCGAGAGCGGAGAGCAGAGACGCCACGGGCAGGGGAGAGAGGGAGGAGAGAGGAAGGGGGAGGGGAAGCCCGGGGGAAGAGGGGTGGAGGGAGGGGATGGGGGAAAGGAAAGAGAAGGGAAGGGAAGAGAAGGGAGGGAGGGTGCCTAAGGGAAAGGACATCGGAAGTGGGGGGGCAGGGTCAAAGTTGATAAGAGGGGTAGATGGAGGGGACGAGGACATCATCAGGGAGGGGGAGCTGGCGGAAGCCACCTTGGGAGAGGGTAAGGAGGGTGGAGAGATGGAGACCGGGTGGGACGTGGGAATACAGGCGCGGCAGCGGGCAGGGGTGGGAGAGGATCGGGGACACGAGCGGGTGAGGAGGATCAAGTTTACGGGAGGTGTACAGGATCCGTATCCTTTCAAGGAAAAGGAGGAGGTGGGGGAAGGGGATGAGATCATACAGGATCCGCGTGGGGGAGGGGAGACGGATGCGATAGGCAAGGCGGAGAGCATGGCGTTCAAGGATTTGGAGGGATTTATAGAAGGTAGGGGGGGGGGCGGAGATCCAGGCTGGATGGGCGTAACAAAGGATAGGGCGGATGAGGGATTTATAGGTGTGGAGGATTGTGGAGGGGTCCAGACCCCACGTGCGGCCAGAAAGGAGCTTGAGGAGGCGGAGTCGGGAACGTGCCTTGGCTTGGATCGTCTGGAGATGGGGAGTCCAGGAGAGGCGACGGTCGAGGGTGACGCCAAGGTACTTAAGGGTGGGAGTGAGGGCGATAGGACGGCCATAGACGGTGAGATAGAAATGAAGGAGGCGGAAGGAACAGGTGGTTTTGCCTACAATGATCGCCTGGGTTTTGGAGGGATTGACCTTGAGCAACCACTGGTTGCACCAAGCGGTGAACCGGTCAAGATGGGATTGGAGAAGGCGTTGGGAGCGTTGCAGGGTGGGGGCAAGGGCGAGGAAGGCGGTGTCATCGGCAAACTGGAGGAGGTGGACGGGGGTACAGAAGGGGGGAGAGGACGGAGCCTTGCAGACTTTTAAACATTGATAACTGTTATATAAACCAATTGTGATACAGTAAAAGATGAATAAAGATACCATATAAAATTATTACAAGGAAATATATAAAGATAATACGTCTGACGCTTTTATGGTGTATTTACGCTCAAAAATTAATATATGTAATACATTGCCTGTAACAACCAATAAATTACCTATGAAAGATAAAATGTCTATATGACAGCTGAAGAAAAAGACTGATGAATGATCAGCGCCCTCTGTTGGGTCGGTCGCTAGGACGTTATGTAGGCTCGCATCTATCATAAGAACTTAACCACTAGAGGGCTTTACATACATTGTGATACGTCTCCCACAGAAAACGTTTAAGCAGCATATTAACAATCAATAAATAAAATTATCTAGTCTGGCCATACAATACATGAATAGGTAGGACATAATCAGTTGCAGGAATAGAGCGACGAATGTATGAAAGTAAGGCAAATGCCTACTGTTCTCAACATAAATCATCAAGCAAGGCTAGGTATAAATATGCGAGGCATTAGTTGGTTATATACGATCTCATCCCCTTCCCCCACCTCCTCCTTTTCCTTGAAAGGATACGGATCCTGTACACCTCCCGCAAACTCGATCCTCTCCCACCCCTGCCCGCTGCCGCGCCTGTATTCCCACGTCCCACCTGGTCTCCACCCTCCTTACCCTCTCCCACGGTGCCTTCCGCCAGCTCCCCCTCCCTGATGATGTCCTCCTCCCCTCCATCTACCCCTCCTACCAACTTTGATCCTCCCTCCCTCTTCCTGTATCTGTTCCTTTGGGCACCCTCCATCCCTCCCCCCCTCCTCCTCACTTCTCCCCCGGGCCTCCCCTCCCCTGTCCTCATCTCTGTTCTCCCCTCTCCACCCACCCTCACCCTGCTTCCCCTCTTGGCAGGTCCCCGGACTCGCACACGCTACGTGGCCTTTCGCGCGCCGGAGATCATCGCCATCTGTGTCTCGTGTGTGTGACGTCGTTTCGTGTTTTTAGTGTCCGCCGTCACGCTTCTCCGTTCACTTGTGCCATCGGATTCATCAGTGTTCTGTGCGCCGTGTCAACGTGTTTTCAGTGTCTTTCTCGTCGAGTGTGAACGGCTCCGTGTTTTTTGTGTGACTGTGACCACTATTTTTTTTCCGTCACAATGTTCATTTTCATTCTCCATTTTTTGTACTGTGATTGTCAACTCTCTGGCTGAAGAGCTGCGTAGCATGCCGCTGCCAGCCTACCAGTTTTGTTCAGGTGTTAAAATAACAATAAAGTAAAAAAAAATAGTTGGTTATCGTCAATCACCAGCGAGTTTGCGATGCCGACGAGCGAGGACGATGCGCGTGCGGCCGACGCTGCCGCCTCGGACGCGGCGGAGTCGGTCGGTCCTGGCCCGCCGACCGACCCAGCGGCCGCTCCACACAGGACGGATCCCAGGCTACGGCACCGGTTCATGACAGGATAGAACGTCAAGAACGACGATCGACAGGCGCTATTCGACCGCAGAAGGCTACACACTACACGACGTAACCGTATTCGGACGTCGGCCATACGTCACATCACGGCGGATGCAGCAATGAAGACGACCGCCAGGACTAAGCCAGAAGACTCGATATATGTCGGGAGGAGGACAAAGAAAAGCTGAAGGACATACAACGCCTTATCCGCTATTCACGGGAAACACAAGAGCAGGATAACGACACCTGTCTGGCATCTCCATCTATGGACTCAGATGTCGAATCACAGCACTCCCACCAAACAGTCGACGACGCGGAGATAGCAACGGCCTTTCCAGCAGAAAACGACAACGACTCCCCACATGCAGAGGGGGACTTTACGCTCGTACACAACAAACGCATTAGCAACGCATTAGCCAAGTACTTAGCCAACCCGGCTAAGAGACGAACAGAGACCATCCCCACAACGAACCGATTCGCCCCACTGACACCTCAAGCTGTGCCTCCATCACACCCACCAACAAGCTACAGGCACAAACTTCTAATGCCGCAGAAGCCGTGGACAGAGACAAGAATGTGCTTCGCAAAGTGCCCCCAGTCACTATTTATTACACAAATTATTACGTTCACCTCAATGAAACGCTCAACGGACTTCTAGAGGGCAATCTTAAAGCTATATACCAAAAGGACCGCATCAAATACCACTTTGAGACCTTCGAGGACCAAATACGTGCAATAAAATTCTTCACGAACCACAGCTTCTCCTATTTAACGCATCGAGCACCAGACGACAAGGAACTGAAAGTAGTTGTCAAACGTCTTCCGGCGGAAGTTAGCGAAGAACAACTTTACTATGCCCTCAAGGAAAAAGGCTTCAAAGTAATACAAGTCTACCAATTTAAGGAACGCGACGACAAGACGAAACAACTAATACCGCAACCTGTGTACTGAGTCACCCTCCCATCCGGAAAAGACAGTGACAAAATATATGATGTCAAGTACCTGATCTACACCCGAGTGATAATAGAAACCTATAACAGTAAAGAAGGACCAGTCCAGTGCCGACAATGCCAACGTTTCGAGCATACAGCGAACTACTGCAGTATGCCAGCCCGCTGCGTCCGCTGCGGTGGCTCCCACAAATCACCGAATTGTACCCATCCTAGGACGGCGCCCCCAAAGTGCGCCAATTGTGAACAAGAACAATCAGCAGCCTACCGTGCTTGCCCCAAATTTCAAGAACTCCTACGGAAATATACTAGAAGGACACCAAAGAAGTCGACCCCACAACGGCCTATAATTGTTAAGAACTCAGCCATGGCAGCGATTCCGGCCACCCAACAACAAGAGGCA
The DNA here is from genome assembly GCF_023864275.1 of Schistocerca cancellata. NCBI lineage: Eukaryota > Metazoa > Arthropoda > Insecta > Orthoptera > Acrididae > Schistocerca > Schistocerca cancellata. The sequence goes on from NC_064628.1 coordinate 160,770,966, forward strand.
CCTCTCCCTGTGGACACAATCGCTTCTCGACCACAGCCGGCGCCCAGAGTGACTCTACGACAGAGAAGACAACAGCGCTCTTACTCCGAAGCAATACGGGCCCATCCACCGGCGCCAACACCAGCGGAGACACCATCTGCCTGGTCGACCACCTTTACACCAGCGTTAACAGATATTCTTCAAGTACTCACCGCCCCCCCCCCCCCCAGCAGAAGCTGACGTCTATCCTCTCGCTTGTAGAAAGCGTATTGACAGCTTTTCAAACACCCTAAATGGATAGACGACATCACACGAGGAATCTTAAGTTCTGCATCTGGAATGCCAACGGCCTGAAACTGAAGAAAACAGAATTCACGGACTTCTTACATCGCCACAGGATAGACGTAGCATTAGTGTCCGAAACACATCTGCGCGAGTCAACCGACCTCCGCTTGAGGAACATGCACATCTACCGGACGGACAGACGGGACCAACGGGGTGGAGGGACCGCAGTTCTGATCAAAAAATGTATTCGTCACCACCAAGAACATTTACCCCAACTCCAGACTTTAGAGGCCACGGCAGTAACAGTCCACACGACGCTCGGAAACATTACCTGTATTGCGGCTTACCTTAGCCCAAAGAAGCCTCTCCACCCAAAAGATCTTTATGCCGTTACAGAGGATTACGACAAGATCCTCTTTGGAGGGGATCTTAATAGTAAACATGTTGCCCGGAATTCCCGTAAGACTAACCCAAAAGGACATATGTTGTTTGCACTGGCTGAGGATTTACATGTGTCCGTCCATGGCCCACGGGAACCGACGAGGATACCTTACGTCCAGACACAAGACCCTGATGTTCTAGACATCGCCATAATCAAGAACATCAACCCGAATCTCCATCTGCGGACGCTGGATGATCTTTCGTTGGACCACAGACCGGTATTAGGTCTCACAGAGAGGGCCACTTTGCAACTTCCACTGCCGACGACAAGAACTTACGACTGACAGCAGTTCCAAACGTACCTCAACAACAATGTGCGACCAACCCAGGTTGTTAATACCAGAGAAGCGATTGATGTGGCAGTCGCAGTACTCACGAAGAAGATTAACAGTGCGAAACAACGAGCACTCACGGAGCACCTGCAACCAGAAGTCAATTATGACGAGTTTCCACCACCATTGCAGGAACTTAAGACAAGGCGCAATCGATTTCGGAAACGGTGGTCCGTTATCGCCATCCGAATGATAGACGGGAGACTCACAGACTAACCTGAGAACTCCGGCGAAAAGTTCAGGACTGGAAGCAACACACGTGAGAACTCCGAATGGACAACTTTCTATTACGTACCAAAGATGAATGGCGAATAGTTACAAGTCTCAGACAGCAACAGCCCCCCAAAACGGCCATTCGAGGACACCATGGCCTCTTGTACGACTCACTGGCGCAGGCGGAGCTGAATGCGGATACATACCAACAACAGATGACTACGCCTCCCACGGAGAATGGAGATGATGTAGTCCACCGTGCAGAGGAGGACACAGCAGCGGAATGGGAAGCTATTCGGGACGCCCCGACTAATACCATGCCCCGGCTGACAACGCCGGAGGAAATTCGGAGGATTATCGAGTATAGCAAACATACCTCGCCTGGAACAGATAGAATCGGTAATTGAAACACCTACCGAGAAAGCCTATTGTGCTTCTCACCCGGATAGTGAACAGCTGCCTCAGGACTGGATACTTCCCAGAGGCATGGAAGATTGCCAGAATAGTACCAATACCAAAGCCGGGCAAGGATCTCTCACACCCTGACAGCTACAGGCCCATAAGCTTACTGCCGACGCTGGGAAAGGTACAGGAACGTGTCCTACTGAAACGCATGCTGGACACCCTTGTGGCACACAACATCATCCGACCGGAGCAGTTTGGCTTCCAGGCGAAGCTATCGGCTGAGTTACAACTACTACGCATCACGGAATCTCTCCAAGACAATTTTAACAAGAAAAAACATACCACTGGAGTGTTTCTCGATATAGAGAAGGCTTACGATAAAGTATGGCGACGCAACTTGATCGTCAAGCTCCGACGTACCACTCCCCTACCAGACTGCTATTTAAAACTTCTCGACAATTTTCTTCAGGATCGCAGATTATATGTTCGCATTGATGACAAGAATTCAACAACACGGCCTGTCCTTGAAGGACTTCCACAAGGATCGGTCATATCTGCACTGCTGTTTAATTTATACATTAACGACCTCCCGACCGTACCACATGTTACTGCCAGTTTCTATGCCGACGACACAGCGCTCCTGACTGCAGGCACCAGAATGGACTACCTCGTTACACGGATGCAGTGCCAACTAAATTTAGTGGACCACTGGATCTACAGGAACAAAATAACGGTCAATGCAGAGAAAACCAAAGTTATTGTCTTCACACGTCGGAGACCCATCGTCAATGAACGCCTACGGGTATCAGACCAGCCACTCCCCTGGGCAACAACTGTAAAATTCCTTGGAGTGCATCTGGACGCCAAACTGCTGTATAGTCATAACATTATGGAGAAGAAGACGTCTGGCCCCAAAATGCTGGGAGCTCTCCTCCCATTTCTGAAGAGCTCGTACCTCAGCCAACGCATGAAACTCGAGTTGTACCACGCCACAGTCGAACCATCTACTTTGTATGGATCGACCTCTTGGAGTACTACGTGTGCCACTAACTACAAGAAGCTACAGGTTGTACAAAGCAGATGCCTACGATGGATCACTGAAGCGCAATGGTGGATCAGGAATCATGATATTCATCAAGCCTTAAGCGAATCTTACGTCTCAGACATGGTTAACGAGAAGGCACGAACCCTATTCCGGAAGTTGGACATGATACGTGACAGTACACCACAACTCACCACAGTAGGTACGGTAGAACCCTTACGCAACCTCAAATATAAAGTACCGAAGGCGATAGTATTTGAGCGTCCGTAACTGTTATCCCTACGTAATTCTCCATAATTTAAGGACATAAAGTCCTTTAGCACTTCTACAACCATGTTTTCATACACACACCAAAAGCAGCGAGTTAAAGGACCCTTCTGTGTGCCCAAACTAAAGCTGAAAGCAGAATAAATAAATAAAGCGAAAATTTTTACCCTTTCCATTCCCTACAGAAGTAAAAATCAACGAAGTTGTTCAGACTTCAGCACCACTACCACAAAAAAAAAATTGGTTATCGTAGTATGTTATTAAACAAAGCAAAGTAGGCGTTGGGTACAAAATCGCTTTGTCCATTTAGTACTCTAGTGGGCTCATGCTTTTAGGCCTCGTAAATCTTCAACCCCTCCTACAAGTCGGGAGCGCGACCCTTCTCTGTCCTGTGTAGAACAGGCATACAACTCTCTATATTGCCTACAGTATGACCGGTTTCTGCCAAATGCATTCCTAATGCAGTTTTGTTACGTGCCTGCAAATGCTCCCCGAATCTTATTTTAAAAGAACGGTCAACCGACCCAACAGAGGGCGCTGATCGTTGATCTCTTATCTTCAGCGGTCATATAGACGTTTTATCTTTCGTAGATAATTTATAGGTTGCTACAGGCAATGCATTACGTATATTAATTTTTAACCGTAAATACACCATAAAAGTGTCAGACGTATTATCTTTATGTATTTCCTCGTCATAATTTTATATGGTTAATGTATTCGTCTTTTAGTGTATCACATTTGGTTTCTATAATAGTTATCAATGTTTATTAATCTGCTACATGTGTTTTACCTAATGTGTTTTATCAGATTATGTTTCTTACGTAAATGATGATTACATCGAAGCCCACAGTATCGGCATCTATGTAGGATGTAGGCAAACATATTTCTGGTAGCTACTGTACTCCAGTAGCCAGTTGCAAAAATGACTGTGAGGACGTTGTGGCCTATTCTGCACCTTATTTTAGATCTATGTAACGATGCTGTGTTGAGTATATTTGTATCTTTTTACGATTGTATTACGGCCCTATCACTTTAGGACATGTTGTAGAAAAGGTACGTTCTACCATATTTTATCTGTGGATTTCCCTGGTTGTATGATAAATATTGTGATACGTAATGCTGTATTGTGTTGAAAGACACACTGTTCACTAGGTGTATATATTTTTATATTATAGATCTGAGGATGGTCATTACTGACTGAAATCGGTCATCGTCAAAAGAATTGATATTGTGATCAAAGACTGGAATAAAAAATATTTGACAGTATTGGTTCACTGTTCATATACGCGACTGTGTCGTAGCTGGTGAAAGTAATGGATTTCTTTTCCTATGTATACGCAACATGGTTCATTTATTTACGTTCAGGGTCAACTGCCAGAGTCTGCACCATTCATCAATTCTCTGCAGATCGTTCTGCAAATTATTACTATCTTCTGGCGTTGGTACTTTGGTATAAACAACTGCATCATCTGCGAATAGCCTTACAGATCATCCGACGCTTTCTACTAGATCATTTATATATATTGTGAACAATAACGGTTCTATCACACTTCCCTGTGGTACTCCCGATATCACCTTTACCTCTGTCGATTTAGTTCCATTAAGAGCGACGTGTTGAGTTCTCTCTGCAAGAATGTCTTGAATAGAATCGCAGGTCTGCTTCTATACTCCGTAAGCTGGCATTTTTTTTTCATTAAATGGCAATGCGAGACGGTGTCAAATGCCTTACTGAAATCAAGGAACACGGCATCAGCCTGAGCGCCGTTGTCCACTGCGCTGTGGATCTCATGGAGGAACAGAGCGAGCTGAGTTTCGCAGGATCTCTGTTTGCGGGATCCATGCCGATTTTTATAGAGGAGTTGTTCATTTTCTAAAGACGTCACAATTCTTGAGCATAAAAAATGTTCCATACTTCTACAAGTGATTGACGTCAACGATATAGGTCTACAATTGTGTGGATCTGTCTTACGGCCTTTCTTAAAAACGGGAATGACCTGCATATTTTTTCAGTGCTTAGGTACCTTTCGTAGCTCAAGTAATCTACGATAAATTACTGCTAGAAAGGGAGCAAGTTCTTTCGCATAATCTTTATAGTATCTTATAGGTATCTCATCTGGTCCTGAGGCCTTTCCACTACAAAGCCATTGTAGCTGCTTTTCACTTCCGCGATCGGTTATCTCAATATCCGCCATTTCGATGATCGCACGACGATTGAAAGGAGGGACAGTGTTACGATCTTACGCGGTGAAACAGCTTCGGAAGACTGAATTCATTGTTTCGGCCTTCTATCTGTTATCTTCCGTTTCGGTGCGGGTGTGGTCGCTGAGAGAATGAATAGATGATTTTGACCCACTTACTGAATTTACATACGACCAAAATCTCTTAGGGTCGGTTGACAACGTCTTACGTTCGAAAACATTGAATGCTTCTCTAATTGCTCTTCTTACGCCCATTTTCGCTTCGTTCAGCTTTTATTTGTCAGCTAGGTTTTTACTTCTCTTGAATCTGAGATGAAGTTCTCTTTGTTTACATAGCGCTTCTCTAACACGGCTATTAAACCATGGTGGATCTTTTCCATACCTTAATACCTTAATTAGAATGTGTTTGTGTAGGGCATATAGAACGATTCCTTTGAATTTTTTCCATTTGTTCTCCACATCTTCGTCCTCATATTGCGTAATTTTAAATGATAATAAATGATTGGTTGAATAATTAATGCAATGATAGCCGTGCCATTAATCTTAGTGTATGAAATAGTTTTGAAAAATAGAAATAATAAATCTTTTCTCTTTTATGTATGTTAAAAGCCACGGCTGATTTTTCTCAGGGTGCTTTCACTAACAATAGCATACATATCCCAACGTGAAGACATCCGTCCTACTCACGACGGATTAAAATCCTTTTTAATTACTATGTGATAATACATTTAAATAATTCTTAATTGTTTTTTCTGAGGGGCTGGATGTTCCAGGATAGCTGCCTATGTGCAATGGCAGCGTAAGCATTTATTGATATTGTTATTAATAAAACTGTACCTCTGGCCAAATATTGCAGGACGCCGTTTTCAGATTATTAAAATTATTCTTTTTATACTTTTAGTATTATATGGCTGTTGGAAGGACTCGTATAATTTTTGTCATTAATGGTGTCGCTACCACAATCAGCCTACACAGAAAAGACCAGGGCAACATTTAATTATTACTACTGAATCATATACATGATAGGTACCAGCTACTCACAAAAATATGCACTACGATTATTAATTTCATATGTATTCAACAAAATTATATTCCTACTACGAATAATTGTATCAGTTACAGACCGTGAAAATTTAACGTCCGTCAGTGAGGGCCGCAGAATCGACAGACAATGATATAAAAACCACTCATCCTTCATCTACAAAAAGCACAGATAATAATATTTGTAATTCTGACAGCACAAATAACTCTTCTCCATTGCTAAGTCTCTGCAATTTAATTTTACTATTTTTTACCTGAGGCTGTGCTACAAAAGCCTCCTGGAATGCCATTTGCATAGCTACTGAACCGTGCTCTCTCCCAACTATGCGTTTTCGTGAACTTCGCTGTCTATCTGTGTTTGGTTTCCCGCCCATGTCGCGGTTACGTTATGGTTCTTCTTCCTTCTACGCGTGGCAGCAGTGATGTGTATCGATATTTGCGCCGTGTACCATCTTTGGTTTGGTGCATATAGTTTTCGGCAAGGGGGTCTGGAGTGAGTCGGTTGATTGTTACGGACGAGGGAAGTTATCTCCGCGCGGTGCAGTCGGCTGGGACCGCTAGTAGCCCCTGCGCAGTGTCGGAGCGTGTGTGGAGCTGTCCGATCGCTACGAGCTTCGTGGTTCACCGACCCAGGACGTCAAGATTGAGTAGTGGTTTCAACTACCCAAGCCACATCTACTCATGTTGTGGTGGTTCGCTTCGGTGGTTTGCTGTTGGCTAGGTTTTCTGGTGAGCAACACCGAGTGGTTCTACTGCTGAGATTTAGCCGCAATGCGGTGCAAATAACTATATTGGTCGACTACGATTTGAGTGCACCGATGGAATTTTATTTCTTTGGCCGTTAGTGCCCTGGCCACTAACGTAATTTCGGGCAACATGGTGTGTAATTTTGACAGCTAATACATCCTCCATTGTGGACTTTCACGTTTGTAACATTGCCGGTTTGAGTTCTCATGTACTGATTGACGGGAAGCAGGTCGTTGTGTCGGTCGGTCCGTGGCTGTCCCCTATTTGGGTTCCGACGGTTCATGTATAGTTGGGCTCACCACGCGTCTCACCTAAGTGAATGAGGGCAGACCGACTTCCCTGGAGGCTTTCTGAGTGCCTTCTGCCTTTAAAGATTATGATAATATATTTTAAAAAATTTGAAGCTTAACTGTGGCCCTCAGCCGTTGGTATTGCACCTTGCATGTGTTGCTTCCTTAAATTAGCATCAGCAATGATGTTATCTTTCCCATTAATATATACAATTGTGAAGTGATACTCTTACAACGCTAAAGCCCATCTCGCTAAGCATGCCTGTAACAATTTACATGTTAACAAGAAACTTAAAGATTGGTGATCACAGTATACCTTTACCTTTTTATCGTAAACGTAAAAATGAAATTTATTGAAGGCCCAAATCACAGTTAAGGCTTAAAGTTCCGTTACTGAATACTATCGTTCACATTCTGTTAGCACACGACTTGCAAAACTAATCACTTTAATCTGGTGTTTGCCGTCTTTCATCCACTTTGAACAGACAAGCTCCTAGTCCTATAAAAAACGCATCAGCAGCAATGCAGAAATCTTTCTCCATTTCGGGATGATACAGAATACCTATGTTGACTAACGCTTGCTTTATTCTATTGAACTCTCTCACAGGCTGAATTCCATTCCCAAACTATATTTTTCTTGATCAAATTTAACAACATATCGCTGTTTAATGATTGATTGGCCACAAAACACCGGAAAAAGGATACTAAGCCGAAGAATACTTCCAATTGCCTTTATGCTCTAGGCGATGTAAAATTCTCTATGGCTTGCATTTTCTTCTCATCTTGCACAATCCATAAGGGTCAAATGACATGTCCCAGAAATTTAATCTTTTCTCTACCGAATTTTGACTTATTTAAATTGGCAGTGACTCCCATCTGTTCGGATTTTTTCAGTATTCTGTTCATTATCTCAATACGCTCTTCTTAGGTTGGGAGTTGCAATCAAAATGTCATCCACATATAAGGTGACTCCATCAAGCAACTCTGGGCCTAACACTGAATGAAGAGCTGCTATGAATACCCCAGAACTCGTATTTAACCCGAATTGGAGCACTTTAAACTGGTAACTCAGGCCAGCGAAAATGAAAGCTGTATAGTTTCTCGACTGCTCCATCAAAGGTACCTGGCAGTAGGATATTGCAAATCTATGGATGAAAGATACTTCACTCCAAAGAACTTTTGCAACTGTTCCTCCAAATTATCTGGCCTGCTCCTTACTGGCACAATAATCTTATTAATGCCACGAGTGTCTAACACCAGATGTATTTTTCCACTTTTTGTAACCACAAGTAACGGGCTGCTGTAAGGTGACATTGATGGCTCAATTATTCCCCATTGTAGCATCTCACGTATCCCTTGTTTCACTGCCTCCTTTATCGACCATGGAGCGGAGTAAGTAGCGTTACAAAATGTCTTGTTGTGTGGTCTCACATCAATATTATACATATAACCTCTGATGATCCCTGGTCTCTCAGAGAATACCTCTATATGTTCCTTTAATATCTGAAATAATTTTAGTTGTTGATCTCGTGTCACATATCCGAATTCCTCTACTTTATTGTTTATTGATTGACAGGACTCTGTGGTACTAACATACTCTCCACCATGATGGCTATAATCTCGCCCCCCAAAATACTGCTGCATATACACTTCACTTTAATATTCTAACAATACTTGCCATGTATAGTTTTAGTGCACAGCAATTCCAGTCTCACTCTCACTTCTCTATTCTCCAAATTGCAAATACATTGAGAGAGGTCCATATAGGCATTCCTTTCCCTCAAAAACTACCAACCCAGAATACAGGCGACTCTCAATCCCTTTACAACCAGGAACGTGAAACTGAATGCTCCATTTCCCATAAATACGTCCACCTGTACCTAGCTCTCCACTACCTGTGCTTGGGCACCAATGGCACCCGACACTTTGCAGTTCTGAACTGGCAACACTGGCACTTTATGCAATTGGCACAATTTCCTAAAGACGTCATAACTCATCACATTAACCGTAGCTCCTGCGTCAATCATGATATTGACTGGTATACTAAGAACTTAAGCATGAACCACCGCCTGTATCAACTCACTATTTACTTGGTTACATCTCTTATTCTCCAATAAAAGTTCCTCCTTTAATCCAACACCATTACATTTTCTTAAAATATTCACTATATCATGTTTCTCCTTACTGTCTTGTGTGCTCTCCCGCTGTCCCACGGCTGACAATGGAGAGCTAATTGCGGCCATCTTTAGTTTGTCGAATCGGTTGATATAGGACGATTGTGATTCGTCACATCAACTATTCTCACACTTTGATCCTGATTCTGCCAAGCTGGGTTGTTTGAAGTACCTACTTGACCATGTTCGTCCTTATTATTGCTATTGTTCGGATATATTTCTGTGTTATTCTGACTATCCTGTCTCGGATACCATTTCAAATCTATTCTTCCACTGTGGCCCTGCGTCTCGCATCTGCTTTTGATTGCCACCTCCTGGGCCAAACCTTTCCTCGTACCTTCGTTTCCGTCTGTATTGGGGTGAACTTTTTCCCCAGGCATGTCTGTTGTTATTACCTTTGTCATTATTCGGATGGCCGCTAAACGACTGGTTTCCGTTCACAGGTTTAACATTGTGGTTTCGCACATTAGAGCCATTCCCACAATTATTCCAACCATTTTATCTTATTATCTTAACTATTTCCATTGGCACTTTGCAACTTTAAGTCTTCCTGAATTAAATCTATTGAATCCAAGAAAGACAAGAAGCTATACAGATCATTGTCTGGCTGGAACATGTTTCTCTCTAATATTTGGCGGAACTCTTGCCTTTAATAGCCTGATCATACCACGATTTGATATCGGTTCGTCCCAATATCACATTTTGTTGATGTACTTTTCAAAATACTTTCTTAGACTTCCTTGTTCAGGACTACATGCCTTTGGATTATATACAGGGCTATTACAAATGATTGAAGCGATTTCATAAATTCACTGTAGCTCCATTCATTGACATATGGTCACGACACACTACAGATACGTAGAAAAACTCATAAAGTTTTGTTCGGCTGAAGCCGCACTTCAGGTTTCTGCCGTCAGAGCGCTCGAGAGCGCAGTAGACAAAATGGCGACAGGAGCCGAGAAAGCGTATGTCGTGCTTGAAATGCACTCACATCAGTCGGTCATAACAGTGCAACGACACTTCAGGACGAAGTTCAACAAAGATCCACCAACTGCTAACTCCATTCGGCGATGGTATGCGCAGTTTAAAGCTTCTGGATGCCTCTGTAAGGGGAAATCAACGGGTCGGCCTGCAGTGAGCGAAGAAACGGTTGAACGCGTGCGGGCAAGTTTCACGCGTAGCCCGCGGAAAATTGGCTCATGCCACAACTGGAGACCTACAGCGCCGACTTCATCTTTCAACAGGATGGTTCTCCACCGCACTTCCATCATGATGTTCGGCATTTCTTAAACAGGAGATTGGAAAACCGATGGATCGGTCGTGGTGGAGATCATGATCAGCAATTCATGTCATGGCCTCCACGCTCTCCCGACTTAACCCCATGCGATTTATTTCTGTGGGGTTATGTGAAAGATTCAGTGTTAAAACCTCCTCTACCAAGAAACGTGCCAGAACTGCGAGCTCGCATCAACGATGCTTACGAACTCATTGATGGGGACATGCTGCGCCGTGTGTGGGAGGAACTTGATTATCGGCTTGATGTCCGCCGAATCACTAAAGGGGCACATATCGAACATTTGTGAATGCCTAAAAAAACTTTTTGAGTTTTTGTATGTGTGTGCAAAGCATTGTGAAAATATCTCAAATAATAAAGTTATTGTAGAGCTGTGAAATCGCTTCAATCATTTGTAATAACCCTGTACTTCTTTTCTAAGTCTTTCCTGAATACAAGACGACCAGTACTCATTTAGAAATACCTTCTAAAATTGTTCACAGGTGTAGCTGGTTTCAGCTGCATATGTCGCCCATACAGCAGCGTCTCCTACTATGTGCGAAACAATAAACTGTCTTTCGTTTCTCTGTCCATGCTCTGGGCAGTACGTTTCGAAAACTCTTTATAAATACAACTAGGTGGATATTTTTCTTGTCGGTGGAGAAGGTTTGGAACTGTCGGTGTTTAATTAAACTCTCTTCCACCATTATTGAAAATACAGTGGGCACAGCCCCAGCACCACTCAACGGTTCACTGTTAAGGTGCGTTCACACTACTCGTGCTCTCCAGACGTGTGCTCGCCTTATTCGTCTGGCAGGAGACTTGTCTGACTTGCCCAGCCGCCGAAAGGAGCCGAGAGTGGCCTCGGAACCCAAGCGGCAGGCGTCATTGGTGCCGACACGTGCCACCACCTGCAGCCGGTTGCACCCAGTACTCTCGTTAGGCACCGTCAGGGCCTCGTCCACATCACGGGTGAAACCTCCCGGCAAACATGCCGAATCCAGACTGGAATTCTTTCTCGCCTTGCCTGCTATCTCCCTGAGAGTGGTCGTACAGGAGAAGCATCCCATCAACACTGGGGAGCTCCTAGTACCTGTTTCTAAGACGGAGGGAGCCAGCCGCACGGCCTGCTCCGTCTTTCGCCTTCCGCCCAGTGACACGCCAACCCACCACTGTCTGCCACCCACTCTGGAGTGAGGACGGGCCGGTCAGATGTTGCGTATCGGATGCCGCAGTGACGTCCGCGCCAGCAGGGGATTCCACTGACACCAAAGGCGTCGCAGGTCTCATCACTGCCGCCCCGAAGTCACAGCACTTCGAGCATTAGCTAGAAGCTTGTCGACGATAGCCAACGCAGCTTCCAGCTGTTTCCAGCAGCAGCCAACTCTCCTTGTGTCCGCTCACAACAAGCACAGGCCCTAGCCACATCGTACTGTGTATAAAACAGATATAAGGTCTCAAATAGCGGTACTGCGTTTGAAAATATACCAAAGGAGCAGAAAGTAACACTAAAAGTAGGTGTGCAGTTTTCTCACTGAACTCTGAGACCGCAAGCTATTAAACAGAAGTAAGTTTCTCTACGCGGAAAATTTACGCTAGGAAGCTGCCCTACACAATGATATTCTCAATGCTTACGCAAAAACAAGAACTATGTTTAATTTTCTAACCACTAGTTTACACAGTAAAATACACACCTACAGTTCACTTCTTTACGGAAGCACGTGAACAAAAAGCAAAGACTAACAGTTTATCACACAAGCTGCTGCTGCTCTGCTGCGCGTCCTCTCGGCTTGGCGGCTGCCGTTAGACTGTGCATATTTACAGATGGCGGTATTATCTTTTACCCAAGGTAAAAACGGGCATTGTTGGAGCTGTTATTTATATTCTGGGGATTCATCTGAAAAGCGTTCCGACGTGGTTATGGCCGCACGATGATAATTAACAGACTTTGAATGCGGAATGGTATTTGGAGCTAGAAGCATAGCACATTCCATTTCGGAAATCGTTAGGGAATTCGATATTCCGAAAACACAACGTCAAGAATGTGCCGAGAATACCAAATATCAGGCAATACCGCTCAGCACGAACAACGCAGTGGGCGACGACCTTCACTTAAAGACGGATAGCATAGGCGTTGCCAGTGCTAACAGAGAAGCAACAGTGCGTGAAACGACAGTAGAAATCAATGTGGGACGGACGACGAACGTATCCGTTAGGGCAGTGAGTTCGACATTCGGCATTAGTGGGCCATGGCAGCAGACTACGGACCCGAGTGCCTTTGGTAACGGCACGACATCGCCCGCAGCGCCTGTACTCTGCTCTTTACCTTATCGTAGGGACACTAGACGACTGGAAAGCTGTGGCCTGGTCAAATGAGTCAGTCGGTAAGAGCAGATGGTAGAGTTAGTGTGGTGCAGACTCCACGAAGCCATGGCTTCAGATTGTCAACAAGGCACTGTCCCAGCTGATGTCTCCATAATGGTGTGTGCTGTATTAACATGAAAGAAACTGAGTCCCCAGTCCAAGTGAACCGATCGTTGACTGAAAATGCTTATGTTGGGCTACTTTCAGACAACTTTAAGCCATTCAGGAATTCGTATTCCCAAACCACCATGCAATTTTATGGATGACAATGCACAATGCCACAGTTGTTCGCCATCGGTTTAAAGTACATTCTGGACAATTCGAGCGAACAATTTGGCCACCCCGATCGCCCGACAGGAATGCCATACAACATTTGTGGGACATAATCGAAAGGTCACTTCGTGCACAAACTGCTGCACCGACAACACATTCGAATTATACACTCCTGGAAATTGAAATAAGAACACCGTGAATTCATTGTCCCAGGAAGGGGAAACTTTATTGACACATTCCTGGGGTCAGATACATCACATGATCACACTGACAGAACCACAGGCACATAGACACAGGCAACAGAGCATGCACAATGTCGGCACTAGTACAGTGTATATCCACCTTTCGCAGCAATGCAGGCTGCTATTCTCCCATGGAGACGATCGTAGAGATGCTGGATGTAGTCCTGTGGAACGGCTTGCCATGCCATTTCCACCTGGCGCCTCAGTTGGACCAGCGTTCGTGCTGGACGTGCAGACCGCGTGAGACGACGCTTCATCCAGTCCCAAACATGCTCAATGGGGGACAGATCCGGAGATCTTGCAGGCCAGGGTAGTTGACTTACACCTTCTAGAGCACGTTGGGTGGCACGGGATACATGCGGACGTGCATTGTCCTGTTGGAACAGCAAGTTCCCTTGCCGGTCTAGGAATGGTAGAACGATGGGTTCGATGACGGTTTGGATGTACCGTGCACTATTCAGTGTCCCCTCGACGATCACCAGTGGTGTACGGCCAGTGTAGGAGATCGCTCCCCACACCATGATGCCGGGTGTTGGCCCTGTGTGCCTCGGTCGTATGCAGTCCTGATTGTGGCGCTCACCTGCACGGCGCCAAACACGCATACGACCATCATTGGCACCAAGGCAGAAGCGACTCTCATCGCTGAAGACGACACGTCTCCATTCGTCCCTCCATTCACGGCTGTCGCGACACCACTGGAGGCGGGCTGCACGATGTTGGGGCGTGAGCGGAAGACGGACTAACGGTATGCGGGACCGTAGCCCAGCTTCATGGAGACGGTTGCGAATGGTCCTCGCCCACGTGTTGAGCAATTCGGCGGTACGTCCACCCGGCCTCCCGCATGCCCACTATACGCCCTCGCTCAAAGTCCGTCAACTGCACATACGGTTCACGTCCACGCTGTCGCGGCATGCTACCAGTGTTAAAGACTGCGATGGAGCTCCGTATGCCACGGCAAACTGGCTGACACTGACGGCGGCGGTGCACAAATGCTGCGCAGCTAGCGCCATTCGACGGCCAACACCGCGGTTCCTGGTGTGTCCGCTGTGCCGTGCGTGTGATCATTGCTTGTACAGCCCTCTCGCAGTGTCCGGAGCAAGTATGGTTGGTCTGTCACACCGGTGTCAATGTGTTCTTTTTTCCATTTCCAGGAGTGTAGATTGCTATAGAGGCGGCACGGATCAGGGTTTCTGCAGACAACTTCCAACGAGTTTGTTGTATCCACGGACCCAACCAACTCGCGCACGCGCGCCCTGACCGTGACATCGCTGGCCACAGTTCCTGTCGCGGCCGTCGGCGTCTCAGGGCGTTACCGCCGACGGAAGAGTTTGCGCCATGGCTGAGCTCGGGTCCGCAGCGCCCTCTGCCTTTTGCATATAAGGAGGAGCGCTGGCCCCGAGACGGACAGTCTATTGTCGATTGCTATCATTTCGTGGAGTTTATAGCGGAGCCATTGCAGTGTGATATTTGCTATTGTATTCGGCTTGGCTCAGTACACGGATTACTCTTGGATATGACTTGAATTTGTATTGTTGGTGCACGTTTCGTCAGAAATAAAAATAAGTCATCTCTTCATTCTAGCTGGCGCAATTGTCATTAATTATTTTTTTCGGCCAACAGACATAGCTACATCCTGGTCACTACCCACGCTTTATACAATTTGTGGTGGCTGCCCCAAAAGTACCGCCGAGGACCTTGGGTTTGGGAGCCGTCACAAAAGAGTTGTCGAGTCCTATCACGTCGAGTTGCTGCACTAAGGGGGGGAAAAAGGGCTCCTACACAATATTAGGAAGTATCCCATGACTTTTGTCAAATTAGTGTACACTGTTTGAAATGGTGAATTAGCAGGGAATCAAATATTAATTACAATTTGCACCGAAACTAGACTGCTGTCATAAATGTCGAAGACGTGAGAAAGAACAGAAGTTAACAAGTGAGTCAGGATTGTAGCTATCTTCCATTTTATTCAACGTGTGCATTGAAAAATCAGTAAAGGTACCTGGAGGAGAAGTTTAGAAAGGGGAGCAAAGTTCAGGGAGAAGAAATTGGAACTCTTTGGTTAGTTGATGACGGGAGATACTCTTAGAAACAGCAAGGTACCTGGAAGAGCAATTCAGCGGATGGTCTTGTAAGGATGTTATAAAATGAACAGGGGTAATGTAATGTGTGAGCATTAGCTCAGGTGCTGCTGAGGGAGTTAATCTTAAGAAATAAGACATCAGAAGTAGTTGATGTGTTTTGGCACATGGGCAGTAAACTAACTGATAAAGTCCGACTTTCGAGATTTCAATTAATAGTCATCAGTTTGTTAATTACTTTACCGATAGACTTTAATACGCCTCCACAAGGAAAGACAAGAAAGGCCTGGACGAATGGTGACTGAACATTATTCGTTAATGTACATTTCAACTACAGTTTATTAAGATTACAAAATTCCACATAAATCAGCAAACATAATAGGGTTGCCCCCAGAACCAAAGGGTATTGTTACCATTTCCAAATTAAGAGCACTTGTAATGTCCCCACAGAAAATACCCTCTACCACGCACCAATTAATCATTTTCAATCAAACCATCCACATTCATTCACTTTGGAAAAGTTATCTGATCTGATTTTCTGGTAATATATGCGGCGACACCTCGACGACGCCAAAGTATTTTCTAGTGCGTTTATTCTTTGAAATAACTGAGATGCATATATGCATTCGCCATGGTTGTTGGAGTGGTAACTAGGACAGCTTCTGGAGTATCTGTTGAGGGATTGACGTGTTTCTGAAAGATACATATTCTGTTTTTCTTCTCGCTAAAGCGAGCCAATTAACATTTGTGCCGCTAGCGGTTTGTTTGAGGAGAAGAGACTGTAAAAGGAAAATAATTAAGGCGTGGAAAATCACCGGAGATCTGGATATGTAATGGAGATGGATTTAATACACAATTTCCTCCTTAAATAAGGTTTGTGACTTTTTTGTTCTGGAGTGAATGAACGAATGAGTTTTTTCTGAATCATTTGATGATCACGTTGGACCTGTAATTAGTGGGGAAGTTTCAGCTGTGTCGAAGAGAGCCTGCAATCACTGAGTCTGTGTTAAATCGTCCAAAAAGGCTTCTTACACATCTGGAATTCGCAATCTTTCGTAAAAGGAACAAATTGTCCAAACGATTGACTCTCCCGACTGACTGCAGTGTTTAACAGTAATAATAAATGTAAAGATCTCTTACAGCAAGCCAGCCGCTGATTACCCAGACGAAGGACTTCACCAAAGATCTTATTTGGCTGATTTCACGTAATGAAATATTATATTAAAAACTGTACATAGATAAAAGAGTGAAAGAGAGAGAGAGAGAGAGAGAGCGAATGAAAATAGAGATAATACTAATAATCCTCCATTAGTCTAAAGTTTCGCCTGTCTTATCACGGATCAGCCAAGAGGCCTTACTTTACTGTATAGATTTATGAGTGAAGTTGAAGGGATCTTAAAGGCTACAGATACACGTCTATACAGACAAGACATTACACAGAGATAGCGGCTAGCTGCATTCATCATCTATTCTTAGATAAAGAGACGGCAACTTATTATCCGAACATCTAAAAAATGTTAAACACTACATGACAAAGATTTAATTATATTGAAATTTACCAAATATTCTTTACATCAATGAGCATTTGAGACTAAAATTACATACTAGGCTTTAAATAACGTAAAACAACTCTTAAAACGTTTTAGCCGTGCGTAAAATAATGTATACAATTTCACAGCAACACCCAGCTGAACCTTCACTGCGCAAATCTAGTAACATTTAAAACAATTCAGAGAATGACTTAAGACGTCTACAACAATTGTAATAATAAAACTGGTGGTGAAACTTTGTCGTATACAACTACTGTATGAAAAAATTTTTATGTGAAATCTTTTGGTACTGCAAACTGTTTGCAACAAAAAGTTTAATGTAGAAAGAATAAGCGGATTGCTGCCGTAGTCCGCAGCTCGTGGTCGTGCGGTAGCGTTCTCGCTTCCAGCGACCGCGTTCCCGGGTTCGATTCCTGGCGGAGTCAGGGATTTTCTCTGCCTCGTCATGACTGGGTGTTGGGTGATGTCCTTAGGTTAGTTAGGTTTAAGTAGTTCTAAGTTCTAGGGGACTGATGATCATAGATGTTAAGTCCCATAGTGCTCAGAGCCATTTGAACCATTTGATTGCTGCCGTAACAGCAATAATAAATTGTAATACAAAATTAAATGTAAATAATCGATTTAATGTCACGTTGTCAACAGCAAATCCCCGTAAGCATGTAATTAGAAGAAAGTTTTACAACGAGAGGCTGAACCTTGTCAGACAGATCAAATGATTTAAATAGGAAGATGGTAATTAGTGGGTATCGGCTTTTCTCAGATGTCCGCCCAGTCAACGAGCAATGCAAGACACTCGACTGGTATAATGTTTTAATTGCAGTTCCAACAGCACTGTTGCACTGCTAAATGTAAGCAAAAACTAAAAGCTCCTCGCCGGTCGTAAAGGAGAGACGTAAACATGCAGCTTGCGGTCCCGCAGCGGCACAGAGTAGAGCTCTGCCTGTCTGCAGCACCAGTCCTTACGCCGCATTCGAAAAACTCCCCCCTCCCGCAATAAAACTAACTACGGTGGAACGTGGGCCACACGCCCGCCGCGAAAGCACAGCCGCCAACCCCCGACCAGCAGGCAGGTGCTCCGCACGGCACCTCGTGTCTCCTCGGCGGAGTGTCTGCAAGAGAGCCAGCTCGCCACAAACCTTTTGGAAGCCGCCAGTGGACGCCCTCTAGCCAAAGATAAGCGCACACGAAAGCCTGGCGCGCTGGGTCGATTCGCGACACGGCGCAGCTGTTTGTTTTGTCGTGCTGGAAAGTTTCGACTTATAAATGTCATGTTACTTTGAATCTTTTTGAATTATAAACAATTGTGTGGTATTTACTTTGCGAGGCTAGGAGCTTCCCATTATAGCTCTTGACACGTTTTATGTGGATTTTAAGTATGGATCAATTCCGTATATTGTACGTCAGTTTGTTTTATTGTCAGACGCTAATTTTGCCGTACGAAGTAATTTTAGTTAATGACTATGCATACTTCATTTTAATTTGTAAATTAACGATACTGGTAACTCATGTATTCTAGGAATTGTGGCCTCTGCTGGCCTCAGTTATCGGTATAAATGCTGGACGCATCCAGGCCATCACCAGCACTTACTATGTACCTACATTAATAGATTTTGACGTTGATAACTACAGCTGGAATATTTTGTGGTATGCATGGATGTTGGCATGCATTACTGTTATTTGTGTAAATATTTTTCTTTCCTATGTATCGCTATGCCTGTTATAGATTTGGCTTCAGATAATTAAAATTAGTTGGTTACACCACTGTTTTTGCATTTGTAAGAGATCTGAAGATGGCAGTAATCGAAACTGGTAGTTGTGAACTGTAAAACTTGTGTGATGAAGACTGACCTTTACAAATAAATTTTCAATTTTATTTACAATTGTTTCAGTTTTCAGTTGCGGTTTAACCGGATAGTTTTATCATGGCTGGCTATACCAAGGTTCACAACAATTCTGAGGGAATGTCGGCTACTTTAGGGGCCTTCAGGCGCCTTAGGCTTAAGTTTTTCAGTGCTCTGTCAATTCCTCACAGTAAAGTATCTGCTCTCTCTCTGTCGTTTACTTCCAAGTCTATCTGTGATATTACCTACAAGTTATTTTCTCTTGTATAGGTCTTCTATATATTTCATCCACCTGCCAGTTATCCCTCTTTGCTTAGTACTGGCTTGTCATCTGAAGTCTTGATACTGCTTTCCTCCGAAGATTTACTAAATTTTTCTAAAGGCGGCATTTGTGTTTTCCCTAGTCACGCTTGCTTCTGCAGTCTGTCGTTTGTGCAACTAGCCATTGGTGCGTAGCCATTTTGCATTTTCTTTCAGTCAGTCATTACACGTTTCTATTGCTTGATAGATTTTGATATTTTCTTCTTTCGTCAATTAAATTCAGTACGTTCTTCGTTATCCAAGAATTTGCACCTGTTTTCTTAAATACTTTGCTGCCTTCACTATTTCATTTCTCAATGCTACCCACTTGTCTTTTATTGTTTTATCTTCCCCCTATTTCAGTCAAACAGTGCTCCCTCTGAAATTCTCAGCATCGTCTTATTTCTTCAGTTTATTTTTTTTTTCGTTTATTTATTTGATCGTGCTTTCTACACTACTGGAAATCTTGTCTTAAGGTTCGACTAAACATCGCCAAACCTTATTAACAAGATGTACACCAGTTCATGTCTATGTTGTCCGAGCTTGATAGCGTGGCCGCAGAGCACTTGCTATGATGCATTTCGTTTCTTCCGCGCTTACATAGAGAGTTGTTGAAACTGGTTGTCATCGCTTTCAGTCACATCTCTAAGTTCCTCCTTTCTCGTGGCTGTGATTGCAGCTCTCAAATTTCTGCAATGAGGTCAGGTGATGGCTCACAATTAATATTTGTTGCCGATACCCTTACATCACGAAATTGACACAGACATGGAGAAAGCCTGGCCACTGGTGGTGTTGCAGCCTCGCTCACGTCAGCACACGTTGTGACGTCCTTGCTGACACGTGACTGCAGTCCCTCGTGACTGTGTGGCAGCGCAGCGGGTACCGGCCGCTTGGCGGTGTACTGCGAATGCAACATTCACTGCCGCTCATCTACGACTGCGCCCACCTCTGGACTTAGGTTCTAGACATCTTTGGAACTGATTCCATTACCGCTATTTCCGAAAAGTTGCTATGCCGACAGACTGCCGGACCACCCCAACCGGAATCTTGACAGTGTTCAACCAACTCTGCGTACCCACTTAGAACATTAGGTTAATTTTCGAACTGTGCTTGCTGTTAATAGCTATACTTGTGCAGTATCCGGTTGTTGCAGTTGTTATAAAAGTTCGAAATGCTACCTTGTTACATTGTCCTCAAAATGTTCCTTCAGTACCGCACGTAATGAGTCTATACTATTTTTTCCGCCTTTCTTCGTATCGAAATATCCGACCGTATGTATACATGTTCCATACGTAATTCTTTAAGAATCAGTTCGTAGTCGTCAGGAAGATACTGATGTCTTATTGAAGCGGCTTCTGTTGCTCACATTTTTCCATAAAGGAAAGTCATGTGTAAAGTCATTTGACGCATTCATCATTAAATAATATCCCATTTCTGTTCACTTTTGAGGATACTTTCAATGTACATTTCGAATATTAAGTGTGGTAAGTCACATCCTTACCTTTGGCTAGGGCTCTACCTCACTTGGACGGGGATCTCCATGTAGAACTGCAGAATACTACTTCTGTCAATGTAGCCTACTACTCCAATTTTCATCAGATTCTTTTCTGAATTTGCCCACTATCGGGTGAAGTGGCACAGTAATAACACGCTCGATAAGTATTCGGGAGGGCGGAGTTTCAAATCATCGTCCGCCTATCCATAGTTAGACTTCCCTGAACTTTCCTAAGTACCTTAAAACGAGTGCTGAGATTGTTCCTTTGGAAAGTAATGCCGATTTCCTTCTCATCCTTCCCCAACCCGATCTTTTGCTCTTTCAAACGACGAGAAATAATGTCAGTATATTTGAAGCACATCATCCAAATCGACAGGTCCATATTGCCCAGCCTTCATTGAACTGATTGTCTGCGGAATGTATATAATGTGTTTGACTAAAGTCGTCATATTTCTCCATTTGTGAAGATGTGATTCTTCGTTCGAAATAACAAGTGCACACGTCGCTTTGGATTGACCGTAAATGTAGAATCGAGAGTACTCATAATAACAATGTTTGATGTGGATAAGCATTATTGCTTCTTCACGCCATTAGAATGTGGAATAAATCATCACAGTTTAATTTTGCTCTGCTGTAATTTTGCAGGTGTGTTAGTAGGGCAAATACTTTCCAGGATCACAACAACTTTGAATCAGAAGTGGTCACAGCACCGTCCGTTTCTCGTTTTCCTGTTGTGTTCAGTTGAATCAGTCGGTAGAGAAACGCTTCGAAAGACAAATATTCTGGTCACGTTTACGGTACTAACACCTCTTCCATGTTGGCAGTAAACATCCGCCCGGAGAGCCATGCGTGTTAAAGCGCTGCTTCCGAGACGGGGGGGGGGGGGGGGGGGGGAGAAGGGGGAGTGCGCCGGTGCCGAATCGAATAAGCCCGGCGGATTACCGCCGAGGGTCCGTGTGGCGGACATCCTGGATGTGATTCCCATACCCCACCAGGTGAATACCTGCCTGGTACCCAAGTCCCCCCTCAGTTACACAGTTCGCAAACATTTGGAAAATTCCGTAGACGGTTACATGAACAACGCAGTCAGTTGTGGTACACATACGAAGGACATTTCATAAATAATGTAAACTATTTTTTTATTTATACTTTTTTATCTCTTAACAGTCCTTAAATAAAGTCACCCTGCTTCTCCATGACTGAATCTCGACACTTCGGAACGATGTCCATGAATGGGTTTTTTCCACCTTAGGGAACAAGTCAAAGTCTGGTGGACTCGCGTTCGGGCTGTAGGGAGCATGCAGCAACACTTCCCACTCGTATTCGCGCACATTTTGGGCTACAACACTGCCGATATGTGTGAGAATCTTGAGTGACCTGACTTCCAGCAATTGAGGTCCGGCATTTTTCTGAACAGATTTTGCATGAAGTTACGCTCATACACGCTTGGGCCACTTGTTACACATAGAACACTACCTTTAATGATAATTCTTGGTGGTCATAAGTAGAAGTCATCATTTTCTTGAGCTTTGATTCAGCCACAGAAATTTTTTGGACGAGGAGAAATCATCGGACTGTGATTCCGACTCCGGTTGAAATTCTCTGATCCACGTTTCTTGAATAGCAACAATTGGACACAAGAGTCCTTGATATTCACGGTCTGATCAATGTTTGAGCAAGGTTGCAACCTCCAGGCTTTTCTGCTTCTCTTCAGCATTCAAAAAGTGTGGGACCTACCGTTCAAAAATTTTTCTCTTCTTCAAATTATTTGTCAGATTACGGAATACGAAGTTGGAGGAATTGCCGTGACTTCAGAGCGTCCCTCACAATTATTACTGCGATCTTCTTCAAGGGCATCTGTCACAAGATTCACACTTCAAGTTTCTGTTGACCTTCAAGGTCTTCTGGGTCTTGGATTATCATCTATAGTCATACGTCCACCATGAAACCGATTAACCCAAGGTCAAACGGCACTTCGGTCCACCGTAAACTCAATATAAACTTCAATTAATGCACTGTGAATTTCTGTTGGGTTCCTGCGGCGTAAAGTTTCGATCTTGATGTACGATCTATGGTCTTCAACAGTCACAGAACCAAAGGCCACTGCAGGGTTCATTTCTATCCCTCGCCAGTTTTATGTTAAAGTACTCAAGTAAAGAAAAAATCGTAAACACGTACTTTTTCCTCAATCTCCCAACAACAAGGTGACAATTATTGACCTATATGAAAAGAAATTACGGCGTGCACACACTTTCTTCAACATGTAAACTTCACTACAAATATTACGATTTAGGTCATGACGTGTTCGATATGCCTGTCATCATTCGCGAGGATGTGGCGCAGACGAATAGCGTAATTCTGCACGCGCTGAAATGTCGGAATATCCGTGGTGTCGATGACCTCCTGAATGGCTGCTTTCAGCTCAGCACTGGTTTTGGGTTTATTGCTGTACACCTTGTCTTTAATTTAGCATCACAAAAAGGAGTCCATGCGTTCAGATGCGGAGATTCCGGCAACCAATTGAGGCCAATGTCAGTGGCCTCAGGGTATCCCAGAGTCAGAAAACGGCCCCCAAAGTGCTCCCCCAGGACATCAAACACTCTCCTGTTTCGATGGCGTCGAGCTCCGTCTTGCAGGAACCACATCTTGTCGAAATCAGGATAACTTTGGACAATTTAGAAGAAATCATCTTCCAAAACCTTCACGTACCGTTCAGTACTCACCGTGCCATCAAGGAATATTGCACCGATTATTCCGTGACTGGACATTGCACACCAGAAAGTCACCCGTTGAGAGGGAAGACACTTTTCGATCGCGAAATGCGGATTATCAGTCCCCAAGGGCTCCAATTTTGATTATTGACGAACCCATACAAATGAAAATGGGTTTCGTTGCTAAACCAACCATGGTCACAGCAAAGTCCTGTTCGTTAATTCTGTGGGCAATAGTGTTGGCGAAACACAACCGTTGTTCCAGGACCTGCGGGTCAATAGCTGATGAGTTTGAATTTTTATGGGAAGAGACGCAAATCTTCAACAACAATTTGTCGCAGTGTCTATTGTGGAGCGTATGATCGATTTCCTACGGTGGTTTGAAACAAACCGCATGTGTTCTCTATTTTTTTCAGACGTTTTCAACCCTTTTGGACGCCCGACGTTGCCAACACTTTCATTATAAACACTACCCGTTCTCTAAACCTAGCAAATAAAGTTCTTGATTGATAGCACGCTTAGAATGGTAGTCTTCAGCTTGAAATCGATCGCAAACTTCCTTTGAGCGGAAGCGCTACACGCTCGGGCACGCTGTACCGTGACATTTTCACATGCAGATGGCCGACAGCTGCAAGACGCGTGGGCTTGGCACGCGGCCAACCGTGCAGTTTGAACGTCCCAACGCAAAACGTTCAGAAGTTATGATGATTTTGTTGTTGTTGTGGTCTTCAGTCCTGAGACTGGTTTGATGCAGCTCTCCATGCTACTCTATCCTGTACAAGCTTCTTCATCTCCCAGTACCTACTGCAACCTACATCCTTCTGAATCTGCTTGGTGTATTCATCTCTTGGTCTCACTCTACGATTTTTACCCTCTACGCTGCCCACCAATACTAAATTGGTGATCCCTTGATGCCTCAGAACTTGTCCTGCCAACCGATCCCTTCTTCTAGTCAAATTGTGCTACAAACTACTCTTCTCCCCAATTCTATTCAATACCTCCTCATTAGTTATGCGATCTACCCTTCTAATCTTCAGCATTCTTCTGTAGCACCACATTTCGACAGCTTCTATTCTCTTCGTGTCCAAACTATTTATTGTCCACGTTTCACTTCCATACATGGCTACACTCCATACAAATACTTTCAGATACGACTTCCTGACACTCAAATCGATACTCGATGTTAACAAATTTCTCTTCTTCAGAAGCGCTTTCCTTCCCATTGCCAGTCTACATTTTATATCCTCTCTAAATTCGACCATCATCAGTTATTTTGCTCCCCAAATAGCAAAACTCCTTTACTACTTTAAGTTTCTAATTTCCTAATCTAATTCCCTCAGCATCACCCGACTTAATTCGACTACATTCCATTATCCCCGTTTCGCTTTTGTTGATGTTCATCTTATATCCTCCTTTCAAGACGCTATCCATTCCATTCAACTGCTCTTCCAAGTCCTTTGCTGTCTCTGACAGAATTACAATGTCATCGGCCAACCTCAAAGTTTTTATTTCTTCTCCCTGGATTTTAATACCTACTCCAAATTTTTCTTTTGTTTCCTTCACTGCTTGCTCAATATACAGATTGAATAACATCGGAGAGAGGCTACAACCCTGTCTCACTCCCTTCCCAACCACTGCTTCCCTTTCATGGCCCTCGACTCTTATAACTGCCATCTGGTTTCTGTACAAATTATAAATAGCCTTTCTCTCCCTGTATTTTACCCCTGCCACCTTTAGAATTTGAAAGAGAGTATTCCAGTCAACATTGTCAAAAGCTTTCTCTAAGTCTACAAATGCTAGAAACGTAGGTTTGACTTTCCTTAATCTAGCTTCTAAGATAAGCCGTAGGGTCAGTATTGCCTCACGTGTTCCAATATTTCTACGGAATCCAAACTGATCTTCCCCAAGGTAGGCTTCTACTAGTTTTTCCATTCTACTATAAAGAATTCGCGTTAGTATTTTGCAGCCGTGACTTATTAAACTGATCGTTCGGTAATTTTCACATGTCAACACCTGCTTTCTTTGGGATTGGAATTATTATATTCTTCTTGAAGTCTAAGGGTATTTCGCGTGTCTCATACATCTTGCTCACCAGATGGTAGAGTTTTGTCAGGACTGGCTCTCCCAAGGCTGTCAGTAGTTCTAATGGAATATTGTCTACTCCCGGGGTTTTATTTCATGTAAATTAGTAATTTTCACCCTGTGCATCTGTCGTAATTTTCATTGTTGTTGCGTCAAATAACCCACAGTAACACTAATCTGGGCATTATTTGTGAAATGAAATGTCTCTCTTATTCCGACCCAGGGAGGAGGGTGGGGGCGGGGACAAGAGGGGCGTCCGGCCACCCCTTAAGATAACCATTCCGTATCCGTAATTACCATGCCGATACTGTGAAGATCCGGCCAAAGTAACAATGAAAATATAAAGATGTATCTTTGGAGTAAATTTGGTTTATGGAAACAGGA
Source organism: Schistocerca cancellata (assembly GCF_023864275.1). Taxonomy (NCBI): domain Eukaryota; kingdom Metazoa; phylum Arthropoda; class Insecta; order Orthoptera; family Acrididae; genus Schistocerca; species Schistocerca cancellata. The sequence continues at coordinate 160,796,973 of NC_064628.1, forward strand.
ACTTGTCTAATACCGAGAGTTCGATGTATCAACATAAAATATAGTTTATAAGAATAAACTGCTATTTGACTGTGTATTACTGTATTTATCTTTTGTACTAAGATGCCATTATTAAGCAATGCTCAGAGTTGTTAGATCGTTAAAGTTGTCTATCAAACTTTAGCGTTGTACTTGATAATGGCATAAGAGCCGAAGTCTCGATATTACAAAAGATAAATATAGTAATACACAGATGGTAGTTCACTCTTTTAGACAGTATTGTATGGCTGTGTCTCAACGTCATCTAAAACTTCTGAAAATATAGTTTTTTTTATGTTTACATGGCATTATTCTTCTGTTAATGAAAAGGTATTTTATTGAAATACACTGTCGGAAAAAAATCGCAACACCAAGAACGGGTGAGATGATGTCTATTAATTTGCTTTAAACATATGCTGTAATGGTTGAGAGTGTTAGTTATCTTTCAGACTGGACGTTGTGAGTTGGTGTTACCCAAGAATGCTTTTATGGCGACTAGACGCCATTATCGACAATGCACCGAGTTGGACCAGGTTGTGCAATAGGACTACAAGATGTTGGATGTTTCTTCTGCGAAAGATATGGCAGAAATGTCGTCACTGTACATGACTGCTGGCAGCGGCCGTCAAGAGAAAATACGATCGTAAGAAGACCGGGCTACGGTCGGCCACGTGTCCCTAACGAGAGGGAAGACCATCGTGTTCGACGTATGGCTCTGACGCATCGTACTACTTTAATATAATCAATTATGGAGTCGAGGCAGCAGTTGTCGTTATACTGGTTATCACTGTTAGCATTCAACCGCGATTCTTATACATATATTTTAACAACGCGTTTCAAGAGACAATGCTCCCATCATCAGGATGTAAAATCTATGTCATGAAATTAAACGGACTAAAAAGACAAAATACCATCACAAATACACTCCTGGAAATTGAAATAAGAACACCGTGAATTCATTGTCCCAGGAAGGGGAAACTTTATTGACACATTCCTGGAGTCAGATACATCACATGATCACACTGACAGAACCACAGGCACATAGACACAGGCAACAGAGCATGCACAATGTCGGCACTAGTACAGTGTATATCCACCTTTCGCAGCAATGCAGGCTGCTATTCTCCCATGGAGACGATCGTAGAGATGCTGGATGTAGTCCTGTGGAACGGCTTGCCATGCCATTTCCACCTGGCGCCTCAGTTGGACCAGCGTTCGTGCTGGACGTGCAGACCGCGTGAGACGACGCTTCATCCAGTCCCAAACATGCTCAATGGGGGACAGATCCGGAGATCTTGCTGGCCAGGGTAGTTGACTTACACCTTCTAGAGCACGTTGGGTGGCACGGGATACATGCGGACGTGCATTGTCCTGTTGGAACAGCAAGTTCCCTTGCCGGTCTAGGAATGGTAGAACGATGGGTTCGATGACGGTTTGGATGTACCGTGCACTATTCAGTGTCCCCTCGACGATCACCAGTGGTGTACGGCCAGTGTAGGAGATCGCTCCCCACACCAAGATGCCGGGTGTTGGCCCTGTGTGCCTCGGTCGTATGCAGTCCTGATTGTGGCGCTCACCTGCACGGCGCCAAACACGCATACGACCATCATTGGCACCAAGGCAGAAGCGACTCTCATCGCTGAAGACGACACGTCTCCATTCGTCCCTCCATTCACGCCTGTCGCGACACCACTGGAGGCGGGCTGCACGATGTTGGGGCGTGAGCGGAAGACGGCCTAACGGTGTGCGGGACCGTAGCCCAGCTTCATGGAGACGGTTGCGAATGGTCCTCGCCGATACCCCAGGAGCAACAGTGTCCCTAATTTGCTGGGAAGTGGCGGTGCGGTCCCCTACGGCACTGCGTAGGATCCTACGGTCTTGGCGTGCATCCGTGCGTCGGTGCGGTCCGGTCCCAGGTCGACGGGCACGTGCACCTTCCGCCGACCACTGACGACAACATCGATGTACTGTGGAGACCTCACGCCCCACGTGTTGAGCAATTCGGCGGTACGTCCACCCGGCCTCCCGCATGCCCACTATACGCCCTCGCTTAAAGTCCGTCAACTGCACATACGGTTCACGTCCACGCTGTCGCGGCATGCTACCAGTGTTAAAGACTGCGATGGAGCTCCGTATGCCACGGCAAACTGGCTGACACTGACGGCGGCGGTGCACAAATGCTGCGCAGCTAGCGCCATTCGACGGCCAACACCGCGGTTCCTGGTGTGTCCGCTGTGCCGTGCATGTGATCATTGCTTGTACAGCCCTGTCGCAGTGTGCGGAGCAAGTATGGTGGGTCTGACACACCGGTGTCAATGTGTTCTTTTTTCCATTTCCAGGAGTGTAGTTGGGAAGTCCATAGAGTAAATGTGATGGTATTTTGTCTTTTTAGTCCGTTTAATTTCATGACATAGATTTTACAACCTGATGATGGGAGCATTGTCTCTTGAAACGCGTTGTTAAAATATATGTATAAGAATCGCAGTTGAATGCTAACAGTGATAACCAGCATCGTGCTACATCTGCAGCAGCAATCTGACCAGCAGTTGGCACAACAGTGACACTAAGAACTGTTACTCATCGGTTACTTGAAGAACGGCTCTGAGCCTTACGGCCTATAGCGTGCAGTCCACTGATCCCATACCGCCGCCATTTGCAACCTAAGTGGTGTGAAGCGAGAGCTCTTTGGAGCGCAGTGTGGACGTCTATTGCGTTTTCTGATGAAAGCTGTTTAGTGTTTGGTGCCAGTGATGGACATATTTTGGTTAGAAGGAAGCCAGTTGAGGGCCTGCAACCGTTCGGTCTGTGTGGTAGACGCACTGGACCTACACCTGGGGTTACGGTCTGGGGCTGCGATTTCGTGTGACGGCATGAGCACTCTCATGATTATCCCATGCAACCTGACTGCAAATTTGTACGTCAGTCTGGTGGTCAGACTTGTTATGCTGCTATTCATTAACAGCATTCCAGGGCGTGCTTTCCAAGAGGATAACGCTCTCTCACATATCGCTGTTGTAACTCATCATGGTCTTCAGAGTGTCGACATGTTGCCTTGGCTGCTCGATCACCAGCTCTGTCTGCAATTGAGCACATACAGGATATGTGTAACAGGCATACCCACAAACTGACATCCGTAACCTGGATATCAGTAACTTCCTGCCACGATATTTCGGCGCAGAGTCTTCTGGCCATCTTCAGGTGAATGCCACTGTAGTAGTACTGGCGAGTACGCGCTGAGCTCCGCTATTTAAAGCCTTCTGAGGTGACATTGCGCATGCGCTGCTCAGCGTGCGCGTTCATAACGGCTCCGTGCGCTGCGCCTCGCGCCCTCCACTGCGAAAGCCTGGCGTATCGGTGTCAGGTCGATTTCCATCTTTATGCAGGTAACTACGTCGACTACGAAGTTACTCTATAACAGGATTCCAAGCGGAGTTCAGCTGATAACCGCTATCTCGATTGATGAGAGTCTCGTTGTCAGACAATCTTATTTCCACAGATTCATTGATAATCGAGCTCCAAAAGTTTGATTTATGGGCCAAAATTTTTGTGTCGTTGTAATTCATGGAATGGTCTGTGGAAATACAATGTTCGGCGATTGCGGACTTGGTGGGTTGGAGAAGGCGAGTATGCCGTTGGTGTTCCACAATGCGTTCCTGCACAGTTCGTGTTGTTTGCCCTATATATGATTTGCCGCATTCACACGGAATTTTGTAAACACCTGCTTTACGCAGGCCCAGGTCGTGTTTAACGGATCCCACCTGCATAAAGATGGAAATCGACCTGACACCGATACGCCAGGCTTTCGCAGTGGAGGGCGCGAGGCGCAGCGCACGGAGCCGTTATGAACGCGCACGCTGAGCAGCGCATGCGCAATGTCACCTCAGAAGGCTTTAAATAGCGGAGCTCAGCGCGTACTCGCCAGTACTACTACAGTGGCATTCACCTGAAGATGGCCAGAAGACTCTGCGCCGAAATATCGTGGCAGGAAGTTAGTGATATCCGGCAGTTCTCCCGTGTTTTTATGGAACAATCAGTACGCCGGGAAAGCTTTAAACATCACATCCGTAACCTGTACAATACAGTCCATCTACGTTTGCATGCTTGTGTTCACCATTCTTGCGGCTGCTCCAGATATTAATGTACCAGCGTTTCACATTTGCAATGGCTTATCTCCCGTTTACATTAACTTCTGATCATGCAGTACTAATCCCTTAGATGTATTATCTCGATAAATGTATCCCCGAAATTTCATTACTCTACTTTTTTTTGTGCTACGAGATTTTTCCTTCTGTAGATGCAAAACATACGCGTAAAATTGTATGACCGATTTCCTGCCGTAAACTGGTGCTTTGTCAAGGTACGCTGGGTTTGAATCTAGTCATAGCGCTCCTTTATCTCGCTCAAAAATTGAATGCTTTAGCCTTTGCAAACATTAATGGAGAGATGGGTTTCTAGCGACGGTTCGCAGCTTGTCCGGGGCACTTGCTGGCCTTCACCTCAGTTTCTTCGTGAGTCACCAGAAGAGCTGGCTGCTCACTGAGGAAACGTGACGGCTCTGTCTGACGAAGGAAGAATTTTTAGCACCGAGATGCTGACTCTAGTGCCGCAAGTGTGGCTGACTTTTTGTTCTTTTTTTGAAAGATTTGCCTTATTTTCTCGTTAATTCATAAAGAATGAGACCTCCTCGTATTTTATGGCAAGTAGAGAGTTAGATTCTGAGTCGGAGGACTAGCAGTCACAGTTCGAATCCAGTTAACGGCGGCAGCTTTGGTTGATCGGAAATTAGCAGGTGACACTGCCTTGATACTTGGCAACAGGGTTCGTTGATACTCTCTGTCAACCCTTCTCCTCAGATTCGCCCTTCAAGGGCGAAAATGGCAACTGACTACAAATAATGAAAGCTGTGAGTTTATCCACATGTGCACTAAAAGGAATCTGTTAAGTTTCAGTTACACGATAAATCACACGAATCTAAAGCTTCACAGCTCCAAATCCGCCATTTTGAGTTTTGTTTTGAAGTTTTTCCCGGAGCTTCTATTGCCCCCTCATTTAAGAAAAAAACTTATTCATACTGTGGTCATTTGTGCTTACACAACGACTTACTCATCAATTCCGTACAAATCTACATGCGCTAGTATTCGTCATGCTAATGGAATTTTTTCAACGTATCCAACCCATCCACCTTACCTCGGTTGATTACCAGGAAAATTTTGCATGTAAAGCTGAAATTTCACTTCCACGCATTGTAGCTCAATATCTCGCTTCCACAAGAGCTCATGGTTGTTGTTGACGAACCAAAATCTCGCTAACTCCCCATAGTAAAAGAAGTCCTTTTAATTATGCCATGGGAGTGTTATATTCAGTGAATGGAATGGACACGATAAAAGTCCATTACGAATGCCTTACGTCTACTTAACAGTTCTGTTATAGCGTAAGTCATTAATTGCATTTGGAAGTATAGAAACTCCTCACGTAAAGAGGATATAATTGATCATGTGACAACTACTTGGATTCCGTTTTCCATTGCTTTCCAAAGTCATTGCAAGTTCTCACTGGTATGCTTTCTGGTAAGAGGCCATAGCAGACTCCTACTCCCTTCGTTTCCCAGCGTCAAAACATTTCAGATTAAATAAGTTTCTGTAATTTGTGGCTATTATTATATTTATTTCTCATAGCAAAGATTATTTTGTTGAATACAGTCAAGCTATTCCCAGCTTCCTCAGAAATACGCCTTATGAAGTCAGTGACCTTAACATATTTTACACAAGCCTCGGGCGGTTTCGAACAGTACTATGTCTTGTCATATACTGCATTTACTGTATCCTGGGATTCCAGACTGAGCGCTCTTCGGATTATGTGGCATTGACCCCAGGACGCCAATAATGACGGACATGACATCAGTTTTACTATTCCACATCCGACCGACCTCCATGTGTTTCAATTTCGTCTGAGCCACCGTATCAGTAACGTTCTCATCGGAAGGTAGTGATTCATCGATTAAGAGGTACTATCTTTTATGTGGCTAATGAACGACAATGTTTTATGATGTAGCAATTGTTTTTTCTGACGAAAACATCCCTAGTAGTGTCGAAACCTAGGTCAATATACCTAACGTTTATGTGCAACCGGTTGTCTGTTTAGTCTTATGCTGAAAAGATAATGTTAGGCTAGTTAACTACAACCGTTCGGTTGGTACGTACTTCTTGGTCGTACTGACAGTGTTATACTCAGAAGTTATGACCGAGTTAGGCCTGTGGTTTGCCATTTGTTGGAGTCGTCAGGTACATCTAGAGTTCTATATAAATTACCTTATCAAAAGTATTCGTACGTCTATTATTGAGAATTAATATAGTTTGCGTCTAACTTTCGCCTTTATGTTGGCTTCAACTCTGCTGGGATTACTTGCAATGAAGTGTCGATGTCTTTGGAGGATTATCAGCCCTGCCTTCCTCAATAAACGAAACCAGAGAGCGTAGCGATGTTGGACGATGGTCTCTGGAGCGAAGTCGACGCTGTAACTCATCCCAAAGGTATTCTGTTAGGTTCAGGTCGGGACTCTGTGTATCCCTGTCCATTTCAGTAACACCACTACCTCACAGATTCTGCTTTATGAGAGAGCACATTGTTATGTTTGATACAATCATCGTTCCAAAGGTGTACTTCTGTTGCTACAGTACCCAGTGCTACAAAATGTGTTGATATCATTCAAATAAGTGGGCCGAACACTAACCAGGAAAAACACTCCCTTACCACTCATGGTAAAAAAACTTTCGTACGTCGGTGTTAGCATTGCACATAATGGCAAACTGTGTTCTCCAGGCATACGCCAAAGCCATACCTATCCCTCGGATTGCCGCAGGTATACTTGAAGCGTGTCTCATCACCGTCGCTCTTTGCACCACATGAAGCCTGGTCTTTGTTTAGCCGTGGTTAGTCCTTCGCGTTTCCACCTCATGATCACATCACCAACAGTTGACTTGGCAACCTTAGAATTAAATTTCCAGGTGGATTTGTTGCTCGGGTGATTCCCAACGAGCAGTCCAGGTTCGAAGTTACTGATCTCTCGTGACCCACCCATTCTGCTGTTACTGCGTCTCTGCTGCCCCTCCCCCTCCCCTCTCCTTTTCTACGATGGGCCAGCCTCTCTTGACATTTGGTGATTACGTGTGTCCTGATACCTTTGATCCGGCAGTGTGCTTGCCAATGTAGGTATGAGTGCAGCTCATTGTGCCAATGGGTGTACTGCATCTCAGCCAAGGTATTAGTTGTCTGCTGTTCCAAAGTGAATGCAGGAAAGAACGCATCTTTCGTCGTGACTGTTTTCCATTATAACAGTTTTCTAGCTCTCAATCTGACCAGTGGTTCAGCGGTAGCAACTACGATTAGTAATCTACACGTTCCTGTTCCGGGTTAGAACCTAGCCTCTGTTTAATTATTGACTGAAATTCATCAATAATGACGGCCGAAGACTTCTAGCATAAGGAGTCACCCTCGTTCTGCCAACGGCCTTGTCAAAGAGAGCGCATGAGTCGACAGAGGTTCAGGGCACACTCTTGTCCTTGGGGTGGGAAACTGCCCCTAAAGGCGGAAGGATCAACAATGATCAACAGCATGCAGATGCAGAAGACAATGGAAACTGAAGACACATAACGTGTGTCCACACGACATGGGGCCTGTAATTGAAAAAGTGTCATGAAGATCTCTGCACTGGCAAAAGAATCCGGAATAGTTCATCATTCGGATCTCCAGGAGGGGAACGCCAAGGCGGAGGTGACCATGAGAAAAAGATCGAATAATCAAAGAAAGGATAACGTTCTACCAGTCGGGGCATGGTATCTCAGAAGCTTGAATGTAGCAGTTAAGCTAGAAAATCTGAAAAGTTAAATGCAAAGCCTCAATCTAGATATAGTAAGGGTCAGTGAAGTGAAATGGAAAGAAGACAAGGATTTCTTGTGAGATGAGTGAAGGCTAATATCAATAGCAACGCAGAATGGTATAACGGGAGTAGGATTCGCTGTGAATAGGAAGGTAGCGCAGAGAGAGTGTTACAGTGAGCAGTCCAGTGATAGGGTGGCCCTTACCAGCAAAATAACAGCGACAACAATAATTCAGGTATGCATGCCAACGTCGCAAGCTAAAGATCGAGAGATAAAGAAAGTATATGAGGATACTGAAAGGGTAATACAGTACATAAAGGGAGATAAAAATCTAATAGTCATGGGGGACTGGAATGCAGTTGTAAGGGAAGGAACAGAAGGAAAGGTTACAGGAGAAATGGGTTTGGGACAATGAATAAGAGAACAGAAAGACTGAGTTCTGTAATAAATTTAAGCTAGTAATAGTGAATACTCTGTTCAAGAATCACAAGAGGAGGAGGTATACTTCGAAAACATCTCGTGATACCTGAAGATTTCAGTTAGATTACATCATGGTCAGACAGAGATTCCGAAATCATATACTGGATTGTAAGGCGTTCGCAGGAGCAGACATACACCTGGATCACAATGAGCTAGTGAAGAAGAGCAGGCTGAAGTTCCAGATACTAGTCAGGAAGAATCAATACGCAAAGAAGTGGGATACAGAAGTACTAAGGTATGGAGAAACAAGCTTGAAGTTCAATAAGACTATAGATACAGCAATAAGGAATAGCTCAGCAGGCAGTAGGCAAGAGGAATGGACATCTTTAGAAAGGGCAATCACAGAAGTTGGAAAGAAAACCATAGGTACAAAGAAGGTAACTGCTATGAAACCTTGGGTAACAGAACAAATAGTTCAGCTGATGGATGAAAGAAGGAAGTACAAAAATGTTCAGTGAAATTCAGAAATATAGAAATAAAAGTCGCAGAGGAATGAAGTTCAGGGAAGATAAGGCCAAATGGCTGCATGAAAAATGTGAAGAAATGATTGCCGGAAGGATTGACTCAGCATACAAGGAAGTCAGAACAACCTTCGGTGAAATTAAAAGCAATCTGGTCACATTAAGAATACAGCGGGAATTCCGCTGTTGAATGCAGAGAAGAGAGCGTGTAGGTTGGAAGACTAATTGAAAGCCTCTGTCAGCGGGAATATTTGTCTGATGTGATAGAAAAACAAACAGGAGTCGATTTAGAAGAGTTACAGGATCCGGAGTTAAAATCATAATTTGAGGTAGCTTTGGAGGACTTAAGATCAAGTAAGGCAGAAGGGATAGATAATATTCCATCAGAATTCCTAAAATCATTTGGGGAAGAGGGAACAAAACGACTATTCACGTTGTTGTGTAGATTGTATGAATCTGGTGACATATCATCTAACTTTCGGAAAAATATCATCCAAATAATCCCGAAGACTGCAAGAGCTGACAAATGCGAGAAACATCGCACAATCAGCTTAACAGCTCGTGTATCCAAGTTACTAACTAGAATAATATACAGAAGAATGGAAAAGAAACTTGAGGATGTGGTAAGTGGCTATCAGTTTGGCTTTAGAAAAGGCAAAGGCACGGGAGAGGCAATTCTGACGTTGCGGTTGATAATGGAAGCAAGCCTAAAAAAGAATCAAGACACGTTCATAGGATCTGTCGACCTGGAAAAATTGTTAGGCAATATAAAATTGTGTAAGATGTATGAAATTCAGAGAAAAATAGGGGAAAGTTACATGGAGAGACGGCTAACGTACAATATGCACAAGAGCCAAGAGGGGATAATAGGACTCGACGACCAGAACGAAGCGCTAGGATTAAAAAGCGTGTAAGACACGGATGTAGTCTTTCCCCCCTACTGTTTAATCTCTGCATCGAAGTAGCAATGATGGAAATGATAGAAAGGTTCAGGAGTGGATTTAAAATTTAAGGTGAAAGGATATGAATGATACGATTCGCTGATGACTTTGCTATCCTGAATGAACCTGAAGAAGAATTACGTGATGTATTGAATGGAATGAATAATCTAATGAGCACAATATATGGCCTGAGCGTAAATCGAAGAAAGACGAAAGTAATGGGAAGTAGCAGAAATGGGAACAGGGAGAAACTTAACATCAGTATTGATGGTCATGAAGTTAAGGAATTCTGCTACCTAGGCAGCAAAATAAGCAATGTGGGAAGGAGCAAGGAGGACATCACAAGCAGACAAGCCTTGGAAAAAATGGCATTTCTGGCCAAGAGAAGTATCAAATATAGCCCTTCAATTGAGGAAGAAATTTCTGAGAATGTACGTCTGGAGCACAACACTGTATGGTAGTGAATCATGGACTGTGGGAAAACTAGAGAATCGAAGCATTTGAGATGTGAGAAAAGAGAATGTTGAAAATTAGTTGGACTCATAAGGTAAGGGATGAGGAGGATCTGCGCAGAATCGTAGAGGAAAGGAATATGTGGAAAACACTGATAAGGAGAAGGGACAGGATGATAGGACATCAGTTAAGACATCAGAGAATGACCTCCATGGTAGTAGAGCGAGCTGTAGAGAGCAAAACCTGTAGAGGGAGACATGGATTGGAATACATACAGCAAATAATTGAGGACGTAGGTTGCAAGTGCTTCTCAGAGATTAGCACAGGAGAGGAATTTGTGGCGAGCCGCATCAAACCAGTCAGGAGACTGATTACTAAAAATGAAAATATGAAATCATATGCTGGATTGTAAGACGTACCCAGAAGCAGTTATATACTCGAGTCACAATTTAATAATAGTAAAAAGTAGGCTGAAGTATAAGAGACTAGTCAGGAAGAATCGATGCTCAAAGAACGGAGATATAGGCGTGCTAAGGCATGGAGAGGTACGCTTGAAGTATTCTGTGACTGTAGATACTGCGACAATGAGTAGGTCAGTATGCAGTTCAATTGAAAGTGAATGGACATCTATAAAAAGGGTAGACACAGAAATTAGAAATCAAACATAGATGCAAGTAAGGTAACTGCGAAGAGGCCATGGGAAACACAAGAAATATTTCAGTTGACTTTGACAGAAGGAAGCACAAAATTGCACAGATGCACAATTGACTTAGGAATGAAATAAACACAAAGTGCCGGGAAGCTAAGGCGAAATGGCTGCATGAAAAGTGTGAAGGAATTGAAAAATAGATGGCTATCGGAAGTACACGATCAGCATATAGAAAAGTCAAAACTACCTTCGGAAAAATTAGAAGGAAGGGCGGTAACATTATTAGTGCAGTCGGAATTCCACTATTAAATGCAGAAGAGAGAGCAGATGGGTTGAAAGAGTACACTGACGGCCTCTATGAAAGGGAAGGCCGTGTCCGATAACGTTATAGAAGAAAAGTAGACAGGTAAGAGATACGCGATCCAGTATTAGAGTCAGAATTTAAAAGGCTAAAGAGATAAATAACATTATATCAGAATTTCTAAAATCATAGGGGAAGTGGCAATAAAACGACTATCATGTTGTTGTGCGGAATGTATGAGACTGGAGATATGCCATCAGATTATCGGAAAAACATAATCCTCACAATTCCGAAGACATAAAGAGGCGACAAGTGTGAGAATCATCGCATAGTCAGCTTAACAGCTCATGCATCCGAGTTGCTGACGAGAATAACATACAGCAGATTGGAAAAGAAAATTGATAATAAGGTGAATGAGGATCAGTTTGGATTTGCGGGATGTAACGGCAACAGAGGGGCAATTCTGACATTGCGGTTTGTGATGGAAGCAAGACTGAAGGAAAATGAAGACACGTTCATCGGATTTGTCGACCTACAAGAAGCATTAGACAATGTAAAATGGTGCAAGACGTTCGAGATTCTAAGAAAACAGGGTTAAGCTCTACGTAAAAACAGTAATATGCAATATGTACAAGAATCAAGAGGGAACGCGAAGAGTGGAAGACCAAGAATGAAGTGAAGTGCTCGGATTAAAGATGGTGTTAAGATATGGATGTAGTCTTTCGCCTCTACTGTTCGGTCCCTACATCGAAGAAGCAATAATGGAAATAAGAGAAATGTTCAGGAGTGGATTAAAATTAAAGGTAAGAGAAGATTCGCTGTTTACATTCCTATCCTCAGTGGAAGTGAAAAAGAATCACAGGATCTGCTGAAGGGAATGTGGATGAGAGTAAATCAAAGAAAGAGGAAAGTATTAAGAAGTTTCAGGGGTGAGAATAGCGAGAAACGTAACATCAGAATTCGGAATCACGAAGAAGATGAAGCTGAGGAAATCTGCTACCTAGGGAGCGAAATAAACTATGATTGACAAACCAAGGAGGACACAGAAAGCAGACGAGAACTGACAAAGGGGACATTCGCGGCCAAGAGAAGTTTGCTAGTATCAAATATAGGACTCAATTTCGGGAAGAAATTTCTGAAAAAATACGTGTGGAGCGCAGCAGTGTATGGTAGTGAAACATGGACTGTGTGAAAACCGGAACAGAAAAGAATCGAGCTTTTTAGACATTGTGTTATAAATGAATGTTGAAAACTTGGTTGACTGATGAGGCAAGAAAGGTGCAGGATCTTCGCAGAATCGGTGAGGAAAGGACTGCATGGGAAACACTGACTAGAAGAAGGAACAGGATGATAGAAGATCAGGAAGTAAGTTCCATGGTACTAAGGGGAGCTGTAAAAGGTAAAAACTGTAGAGGAAGACAGAGATTGGACTGCGTCCAGCAAATAATTGAGGAAGTAGGTTGCACGTGCTACCCTGAGGTGAAGAATTTGGCTCAGGAGAGGAATTCGTGGCCGGCCGCATGAAAGCAGTCAGAAGACTAATGTCTCAGATATCTGACGTTTAAATGATTTGTCATTTTAAGGTAGTTCTCGCAGTGATCTGCCGGTGTTGTCTTCGGGATTTCGTGAATGACATTTCCTCGAAAGTCTTATAGTATGTCTACTGGTTCATAGATTCCATAAATCAATTTTAGTAATCGCTTGGTTGTCACATCCTCAAAGTTTAGCAATTCTGGAGGTATGTTCACTATACTGTCCGCCGTATTTGTTCTGAAGGCTTCCAAAGTTGACATAAACTCTGACTGTAATGGTGCATCCGCTGAATCTCCCATATCGCTCCCATTTCTTCTTCTCTCACGTTCTCAGACAGATTCCCGCACATGCCGGGACCTCCAGTGTACTTTGCCGTTTATCTGCTCTCTTCTGCTGTTAGCACTCAATGTCGACGCCTTTGCTTTTAATGTCACCGAAGGTTGTTTTGTCTTTTCCACTTTTTCTGAATCAGATCTTTCTGAAAAAGCTCTTCGTCATCTAGGCCTAATCTTGTTCAGATCCGGTTATCATTCGTTCTCTCTTCAACCACAGGCGCGTCGAATCTCTATCAACATCTTGCTCCAGGCCAATTGAGTACATATCAGGCAGAGATTCTGTCTTCATGTTTGTTTCAGATTATTATGAGTTTAAATTTTGATGCTGCTTTGTAAAAGCGAGTAGGTGTCGGTACCTAATGCGTTCTGTGAGAAAGTTTTTGCAACATTCTTAGCCTGAGCAGTAATTCCTCTATTTCCATTTGTCATTTAAGATAGCATTATTTTACGCATTAATGTATCACGTGCGTAACTACATGGCTGCCGAATATAAATACGGCGTTACAATATGCTTCTTCAATTTTTGTCTCCGTCCTCGCCCTACTTCCTTTCGTGTAGTTCACACCAAAGTTCGCATTAACAAACATAATGTCTGTTAATGTCAGCTCTGGTGTGAACTACGTCATACATGGTAAAAAAATTTCATATGCTAATGTCTGCAGAAAAACTGTCTCATTGGGTCCAGACAACCAGAAGGGAACGATATTGATTTATGGGAACTGCCAGCGGTTGTGCAACCATAATTTTGCTTCTTTATGTTGAGTTCAATTCTTAGCACACGTTTTACCCTCTTGGAGTACTTGCAAAGAACTCGTTTCTTTAATCTTCTTTGCAGTTTCATTAGTTTTCTCCATACCAAGATAAATGGAGGTCTCCTCTTCCCGAAGATTTCTAATACTTGTATCTTGATCTAAGTGAATGTACTGTGCATTCACAATTTGCTCTCTAATCACGGTAAGTATTGAGTATCTATCAGTCTGAAGCTACATGCAAATGTCATGACTAACCAGTTACTGGTTTTCGTACACAGAAACTTTAAATACTTTTTATAATTCATTCTTCATTCTGTTTCTTTCTTGTGGATTACAGGGTATTTTTAGTTGCTCCCATCTGTACCAATTATTTTATCTTTATTTGTTTCCTTGAATATACTGCACCTCTGATTATATACCACACAAGCAGAAATGAAAAAAAATTTGATACAAAGAAATGAAGTGTAGCAACATACCACCAACCATACATAAGAAACAAAACTCAGAAACCGTGTATTAAATAATTCAACCAATGTTGTAAGGAGAGAAAGTTTCAGTGACTAGGGAGATATCACGAAGGAAGTCCCATAGGATTCAGTACTGAGTCCACTCCCATTTCGTATACAGGTTGGTCAGAAACAGTCTGAAAAGTTTATAAGCGTGTTGCAGCATATGCTACGCAGACAAATAATTGTTAAGAAAAAAAATTCGAAATGTCGCGCCGTTTCCTAGTTAATTATCATTGAAGCTAGCCAATCGGGATGCTGCGCATGCAATAACTAGCTGGCCACCAGAGACGGTTTCGCCAAACGTTTCCTTTGCTTGGTTTCCTAAAACCGAACAAAACAACACAAAAATTGGATATGGAACGGTAGTAAGGATTGAACCCGAGCCAAAGGCTGAGTAGTCTCGTGCGCTGTTATCTAAGCTATAAGGACAACAGACACTAATTACATCTGGCAGGTAGCTTGAATTTACGCCCTCAACGGCCTGATTGGTTAACATCAACGCTAATTACCTCGGAAACGTCGCAAAGTATCGAGCTTTTTCCTTGACCATTATTTCTCAGCACAACCTACTCAGCAACTCCGTGACAAGCTCTCCAGAATGTTTCTGACCACCCTGTACATGTAAATGATCTTCCACTTACCATTTATCGGAGAGAATTGGTGTTTTTTGGAGAGGATACTAGTGTCATAATAAAGCCCTTATAAAGAAAGCAACAGAAGAAATTTGTATTTAAGTTTTTGAAGGAATTATCAAGTGGTTTACTGGAAATGGATTACACCTTAATTTTGAGAAAACACAATGTATTTAGTCCTGTACAAGCAACAGAGCCGTACCGTCAACTGACGTATGACATGAAGTCAGTAAACAGCGTAGAATGTTCCAAATTTTTGGATGGACATATTTATGTAAACGTGAACTAGAAGCAACAAATTACTGTGATGCTCAAACAACTAAGTTCAGCAACTTCTGCTCTTCGTGTAATATCTAGTCTTGGAAACAAACGGATAAACCTCCCAATATATTTCGCATATTCCCATTCGATAATGTCTTATAGAATAATCTTCCAGGATAACTCATCACTTAGAAAGTACTATTTCTATAAAAACGATCAGTAAGAATAATATGTGTTGTTCATTCGCAGTCATCTCGTAGTCTCTTCAGTTAGTCATTTTAGCTGTTCATCACAATATTTACCAGGTGTTTCAAAGATGTGCCTGAAACGTCTCGGGGTGAGAGATCACATTCCACTTGTTAAAGAAAAGGTATTCTTTGATACTTTCCGATTAAGCTACGCATCTTTTCATTAAATTCTCTGGCGGTGGAATTACGAGATTTCAGTGTGCTAGCAGTGTCTGTTAACAAGGTGTGTCGCATCTGCATCCTGCTAACCGAGTAAGTTGATAGTGAACCTTTAAAATGAGAATCCCTAAGAAGCTCGGCCTACCCCCTTTCACGTGAAATAGATTACTGTAGTACAGGTAATGAACACTGGATACACACGTCACAGAGTGGCTACGTCTTGTCGCCTCTTAAGGGTGGAATCAATTACAAAATACACCTAGTATCGCCAGGAAGCGTCACTAAACATTTTTTCGCTAACAAACGTTATTTTCCATTACGTGACCTATCGCCCCTACACGTTTGATGCGAGGACTTTGAGATACTGTCTATTACCTCACGTAATTCGTCATAATTAATTCCTCACAATTTGAGAAGAATATCGATGTCCATAGCTATATATGTAACACTAAAAAAATACCTTCATTACTGTTATAACTTTGTCCTTCAGAAAGGAGATAAATATATATCAACAAAAGTTTTTGAGGTTTTGTCCAATAAGATAAAATGTCTCACAGGTAGAAAAGCGAGTTTTTAGCTTCCTTAAAACATTTCATTTGGACATTTCAATTTATTCTATGGATGAATTTTATTTGAAAGCTGGTGGCGTGCAAGAAAATGAAAAGAAAGTAGTGTTAGGCGTGGTTGCACGAGTGGGACTGAATCTACGTTCATTACTGCTGAATTTAGGAAATTGTTGATGACCAGAGTGTAGCCATCCATTAAAACTAGTGATGTATACGTCCTATAAACTGACTCATTCCACATAATTTCCACAATAAAATCGTTCAAATTATGTATCGAACATTAACAATCAAACCAAAGTGGCAGGAAAGAAAGCAAATTTTAAACAGTTGTACCGTCACGAGGACGCGACGAAAACGTTTTTTAAGGTAAAACTTTTTCTCTTATATTATTTCACGCGAATTTCGTTCACAATCGAGATATTTTTTATACCCATGAAATGCCGATAATTTCTTGCAGCGCACAAACGGAGTATAATTTAATTAGAATGTTTTAAATTAGATGGACTAAGAGGAAGTAGTAGTTAAAGCAGCTTTTATTTCGTTTCTCATGCCGCAAACAATGGAGAGAGCGACAGAGACAAACAAGAACAGTACGGGTACCAGCTGGGATTAAGGAGGACTCGAGAGGACATGAGCTGTTGACGAGAGTGACATCAGTGGACAAATGAGAAAACCTAAGCAGCGCCAGCGAGGATATTTAAAAAAAAAATCAGCGGCAAAGATTTAACTATTAAAAGCAGTAATTATTCTGTGATCTGCCGAGGAATTTTATTATTATTACGAATACTCTCGTTTTCTTTAACGGAGAAGTGAAATGCGCTTTCTCTCAGGAGATAATGGACTGAGAAAAGGTTTTGTTGTAAAGCTTCAAGAAGGAAAGAGCATTATACATTGAAAAATTTACGAGAGAATACAAGTAATGAATACATGATAACTAGCTTGAATGATATAATGTAAGTAACTTTATTTTCGCTGCATTAATCAGATTGCAGATGACTTCAAAACTTGAATTACAGCCTTTTAGTTACACATAAAAATCAGTAGAAGGCAGTTTTACTGGTGGCACAAGTAAGCTATTGTTAAGCGGAACCTTATTGCAACCATGTGATACCGATTATAACCTTATTTTCAGAAAGAAGTGTAACACGACATATATTCACACAATAGGTAAAGTAAAGACCCATTACACAAGAGTTTTTCAGATTATAGCAGTTGGCGTAACATTTTTCCTGTATAATTAGGACAGCGAGTGAGTGTACAAGCTGAATGGTTTTAATTAGAGCTATTCACTCACTCTTTTGTATGCAGGTAGTAACACTAGCTCCCAGAGAATAACGCGGGAAGTGCAACAACATTTGTCACTGAACTGGGAAATATATATTTATCTGCTACCTGAGGATTGTAGACTATCACACTACTTCATATCATGTATCCAGTGAAATCAGAGTCTTAACATTCATATTACGTTATAACATCAATCCCTCTTTATTTACTTTGGATACGGATCTTGGATCAGTATCCTGATGATAGTATGTAAACATACAGCACTCGAAATACAGGGTGTCCACAAATTAAAGTTACAGCTTAAGACTTTAATAGTTTTGAAACCATGCTGGATTTTTGCAACTGGCTTTGAAAACGTGGGAAGATAAATCAAAGGTCTGTTTCCCCATTTATACACATCAGTGTGTGCATCCTTAGTGGCACTTGTAATGACTAGTCGGAACGTCAATTCTCTCCACGTGCTATTCAAGGTCTCCACGATGACATGTTTAAGAGGATTGTGAATGCGTGCCTTCAAGTCCTGTAGGTCTCTAACTCTGAATCGGCACACCATATTCTTTATAGGGTTTAATGCCTGAAGCAGCTGCACATTATAGGGACATATCTGTAACCTCTTATAAAAATGGTTCAAATGGCTCTGAGCACTATGAGACTTAACTTCTGAGGTCATCAGTCCCCTTGAACTTAGAACTGCTTAAACCTAACTAACCTAAGGACATCACACACATCCATGCCCGAGGCAGGATTCGAACCTGCGACCGTAGCGGCCGCGCGGTTCCATACCGTACCGCCTAGAACCGCTCGGCCAACCCGGCCGGCCTTCACCTCTTATACACGACATTGTGTACTGTTGATCGTTTCATTTCCAGCTCTGTGACCGCCGTACGCACCGACACCTAAACAATTTCTACCGTACCCTGCCCACATTGACAGCTGAAACAGAAGAGTGACTCGCCCTCTTCTAAAGAGAATACTAATTGTTATCATGAATGACGTAAGCCAAACCCGAAGAATTGGTTGGAACTGTGGTTGCCTTCCATACCGTGTTCGAAAGTTTCGTTGCACTTGGGTATCGGACGTCGTTGGTATGCACCAAGTCACACGCTGAGCTTTCTAGTCTGGCGTCCACATTTTATCAATTTTACAAGTTCAATTTCGCGTCAAAATTGCGTCATTTGGGGGATGAAAAGGGTTTCATGAGTTATCTTATTACATGTTGAAAAGCATTTCTTAATTTCTAATATACACTACTGGCCACTAAAATTGCTACACCAAGAAGAAATGCAGATGATAAACTAGTATTCATTGGACTAATATATTATACTGGAACTGACATGTGATTACATTTTCACGCAATTTGTGTGCATAGATCCTGATAAATCAGTACCCAGAACAACCACCTCTGGTCATAATAACGCCCGTGATACGCCTGGGCATTGAGTCAACACGATACCACAGTTCATCAAGAGTAGTGACTGGCGTATTGTGACGAGCCAGTTGTTCGGCCACCATTGACCAGACCTTTTCAATTGGTGAGAGATCTGGAGAATGTGCTGGCCAGGGCAGCAGTCGAACATTTTCTGTAACCAGAAAGGCCCGGACAGGACCTGCAACATGTGGTCGTGCATTATCCTGCTGAAATGTAGGGTTTCGCAGGAATCGAATGAAGGGAAGAGGCACGGGTCGTAACACTTCTGAAGTGTAACGTCCACTGTTCAAAGTGCCGTCAATGCGAACAAGAGGGACCGAGACGTGTAACCAATGGCACCCCCATACCATCACGCCGGGTGATACGCCAGTATGGCGATGACGAATAGACGCTTCCAATATGCGTTCACCACGATGTCGTCAAACACGGATGCGACCATCATAAACAGAACCTCGATTCATCCGAAAAAATGACGTTTTGCCATTCGTGCACCCAGGTTCGTCGTTGAATACACCATCGCAGGCGCTCCTGTCTGATGCAGCGTCAAGGGTAACTGCAGGCATGGTCTCCGAGCTGATAGCCCATGCTGCTGCAAACGTTGTCGAATTGTTTGTGCAGATGGTTGTTGTCTTGCAAACGTCCCTATCTGTTGACTCAGGGATCGAGACATGGCTGCACGATCCGTTACAGCCATGCGGATAAGGTGCCTGTAATCTCGACTGCTAGTGATACGAGGCCGTCGGGATCCAGCACGGCGTTCCGTATTACTCTCCTGAACCCACTGATTCTGTATTCTGCTAACAGTCATTGGATCTCGACCAACGCGAGCAGTAATGTCGCGGTACTATAAACCGGAATCGCGATAGGCTACAATCCGACCTCTATGAAAGTCGGAAACGTGATGGTACGCATTTCACTTCCTTACACGAGGCATCACAACAACGTTTCACCAGGCAACGCCGGTCAACTGCTGTTTGTGTATGAGAAATCGGTTGGAAACTTTCCTCAAGTCAGAACGTTGTAGGTGTCGCCACCGACGCCAACCTTGTGTGAATGCTCTGAAAAGCTAATCATTTGCATACCACAGCATGCTCTTCCTGTCGGTTAAATTTCACGTCTGTAGCACGTCATCTTCGTGGTGTAGCAATTTTAATGGCCAGTAGTGTAGTTTCAAAGTTATTGAAGTGTTAAGTTGTAAAATAATTTATGAACGTCCTGTACTTCGTTCGCCTCACGGACGAAGTCCTACTCTCGCGTTCATTCCGTGCACCAGCAGCTTCACGCCTGGAGCCAGAACGTGTTGTCGTGCAGCAGGTGCGGCCGTGGAGGCGGCTGGCCGCTGCTCTCTGCCACTGGCGCGCCGCCGTGCCTTACCGCGATGACGTCGGCGTGACGGACGAGGCTGCCACTGCCGGCGCGGCTGCGTTCCATGCATAATGCGCCCTCGCAGAGAGCAGATGCAGGCCGTCCCGCGTACCCACGCTACCTGCAGCTTCCTGCTCTAGTGAGGGACACGCTGGACGACGCCACAAAGGGCTCGCGATTCAGAAGGCAGGGTTCACGTCCACGTCTCCTCCGCGTCTTTCGAAACGTCGATCTTAACTCCCATCAAAATGTTGTGCCTGCAAGTTGTCGGTTGGTTTTTAGCAGGCACTGAGTACCCAACAGCTCCGTTACTAGATAGTCGGAGGGCCTGGATAACATCACTGTGAAACCTAAAGCGCCTAACGGAGAAATTTGGAAACTTACAATAAGGAGTGGCAACGTTTGCGGAATAATCTAAATGAGGGAAAGAAGGTTGTCAAGCGTACATCAGATGAAAACCGTGCTACAATAAATGAGAAAAGAGGCATAATACAGCTGAAATCATGAAAGGACCCCACGTCTCCAAGTAGTTATCGGAGCATCGCTGTAACGAGCTGTATAGGAAAGACCCTGGAACGGATGGTTAACGTCGTCTGGTCTGGCTTTTGGAGACCAGGCAACTTCTTAGCCGCTCTGAGTGTAGATTCCGCAAATATCGGTCCACGGTCGACAAAATAGCTCTGAGCACTATGGGACCCAACATCTTAGGTCATAAGTCCCCTAGAACTTAGAACTACTTAAACCTAACTAACCTAAGAACATCACACACACCCATGCCCGAGGCAGGATTCGAACCTGCGACCGTAGCAGTCCCGCGGTTCCGGACTGCAGCGCCAGAACCGCTAGACCACCGCGGCCGGCAACGGTCGACAACCTGACCCTCCTAGAGGCGGCTATTCAACAGGCTTTCCTCCGTCAGCATCACTGTATCGGCATATTCTTTGATATCAGTAAGGCATATGATACTACTTGGAGACACTGTATTCCTGCACATCTGCTTGAATGGGCGTGGGCACCTCCCCATCTTCATTCGGTCTGTCCTGTCTCAGCGGCTTTTTCGGAACCGAGTTGGTAACATTCTGTCTGATCGATTTGAGGAGGAGAACGGTGTCCCCCAGGGCAGTGTTCTAAGTGTTACCCTCTTTGCCATAGCCATCAACAGTATAACGTCTACAGTGAGGAGTCCAGTACAGTGCTCTTTATTTGTGGACGACTTTGCTGTTTTTTTGTTCCTCCTCCAGTGTTGCAACAGTGAACCGTCAGTTGCAACTAACAGTGCGGCGGTTAGAGGAGTGGGCTGCAAAGAGGGGTTTTCAGTTTTCTGCCGATAAGTGTGTTTGTGTTCATTTTAATCGTTCTCGTGGACCATTTAATTTGCCCGCCTTGCGTATGGGGGATACTGTCCTACATTTTAGAGACACAGTGCGGTTTTTGGGCCTAATTTTTTACTCCAGGTTGTCATGGCTGCCACACCTACGAGACTTGAAAGCCAGAACCCTGAAGGCACTGAACATCCTCAAGTGCCTCAGCCACAGGTGTTGGGGAGCGGACAGGGCGTGTCTCCTCCAGTTTTATCGGGCTTTTGTGCGTTCACAGCTGGACTACAGGTGCACAGTGTATGGGTCAGCGAGGAAGTCTTATTTGCGGATCCTTGACGCTGTCCACCATGCAGGGATTCGCCTGGCCACGGGTGCTTATCGGACCAGTCCCATACCCAGTCTCTGTGCTGAGGCTCGGGGAGCGCCACTTACTATCCGGCGGTAGCGCCTGCTGGAGCGCCAGGCTTGTAAGTTTCTTGCAGCTCCAACCTCGCCTGCTCACCATATTGTTGCTCATCCGCCTTTGGACCGCCTTTTTTCACACCGTCCCCGGGCTACGTTACCGTTTGGGATCCGTGTGCAACGCGTGCTAGAGTCCCTCGGTGTGGAGTCTGTACGACCCGAAATCCAGCGTTTTAACCGCCTGCCACCCTGGTTACTGGAGAGGCCCAGAGTGATTTCAGATTTGGTGCGGTACAGGAGAGATAACAGTCCTGCTTCCGTTTTTAATCGGGCTTTTCTGCCGTTTTATCTGAGCACCACTACCATGTAGCTGTTTTTACGGATGTATATAAGCAGGGTGACTCTGTTGGTTGCTCTGTCATCCTCCCAGATCGTGTTCTCAAGGTCAGACTGCCTCCCGAATTTAACACCTTTGACGCAGAATTGTATGCCATCTTGCAGGCACTGGAGCAGATGAGAGATTTCTCGTCTGTTCGAATTCTTTGAGCCACCTTTACTCTCTCCAGCGTTTGTACCCAGCAGATAAAGGAACATTGACAATCCACGACGCCCTCCTCCAACTACAGCGACTGGGGAAGCAGGTGTCTTTCTGCTCGGTACCAGGGCTCGCGGGAATTCTGGGGAATGAAAGGGCTGATCGAGCAGCCAAGGAGGCGTGTCGTGACCGTCAGGTTCTCTGTGTGCTATCCCACTGCATGCCCTCACCTCGCTGTTGAGGTACAAAGTCCTGTGTCGTTGGGAACATGAGTGGCTTGAAGTGACCGACAGCAAGATCCGTATGATCAAGCCCATAACTCGGTCGTGGCGTACTTCCTTCCGCCACGTCGAGGGGACGAGGTCATCCTTACTCGTTTCACATCGGCCACAGCCCAATGACGCATGGATTTTTACTCCGGTGAGAGGACCCTCCGATGTGTGGTGCTTGTGGCGTGCAGATCACGGTGCACCACATTTTATTGGACTACATTTTATTTGCTGACCGGTGGATTGCAGCGGATTTGCCGGCGGATCTGCAGTCTATTTTATGCAATGCTCAAACGAATGTGGTTCGGGTTGTAAAGTTCTGTGAATTGACCAACATTTTTAACAAGGTTTTGGGGAGATATTTTTAATGTGTCAACGGGGTGGCTGGCTCACCCAAATTTTTTCGTAAGTCTCATTTCCCTGAGCTGTTCTTTTAGCTCTATGGGGTTTGTTTTCCCTCTTTTACTTTCTTGATTAGCTGTCTTGCCTCCTCATCGGTTTTAATGCATATGAGAGTTCCTGTGCGATAGTCATTGTGTGATCGTTCCGTGTGCGTGCGTATACGACAGTTTTCGTTATCGACATTTGTTTGTTTTCATCGATGTCAGGGAGCTGATAACTTCGCCGTTGGGCGCCCATTAGTTCCCAAACCACACACACACACACACACACCTTCTGTCTGGCCATGGGTCCTTTTCGTATTTCCGTAAAATAGAGAGAAGTACTTTATGAATATGGGAGAACCGGGGCGCCAGATAATCACCTGTGGGAACGCACAGCTCACAGACTGAATTACGATTTAATCATTCTACTTTATTTCTGAAGTTCACCACGAGTTCTCCTTGCACATTCCTTTTCTCTAAATCATTTTTCCCAGCAGTTCTTTCATCTTGACCTTTACCAACTAACACATTCCCACTCATATAGGCACCCTGTTTTTCTTTCTCTGTTGCATCCTCAGTGAACTGTACTCTGGCTCGCGTTGGTGCTGCTGTAGGATTCTGTCCCATGTTGGAGGCCAGACTGTATCGTTTAGTTGACATGGTTGCAGTTGTTCGTCTTCTTCTTGTGTTGACTGGCGCCACTTGGTTTCGCAAGCGTTGCCTGTCCGCTAGTGGCAGCAGCGGCGTTATCGATATGTAGTAACTGTGGCCCTATCTTTGGGGTGACGTCGTTCTTCCGTGTCATGTGACTGAGCAGTTCGGTTGGGGACGCAGGAGGAGCAGGGTCTGTGCTGAGCGAGAACACGCTGGCGGCGCCCATGGACTGCCGGATCGAAGGGCTGTGGTCACGAGGGTGCACGACCTCGTCGAAACAGGATAATGCAAGTTTTAAGTTTAGTGTATTTCAATTCGAGTAGACAAACCTCCACCATCGTGAAATCTCGCGATTCTCCAGTGACTAGGGTTCGTGTTGCTGCTCTTAGTATCACTGAGGCAAAGAGCAGCGACTGGAGTGCTTGGGGAAGGCGGATCTGGTTAGCTTTCTTGGGCTTCTGATTACTATTTACTACCTTCATCTTGTTACAATTGCGGTATTCTTCTGCCTGGTGGCCGCTAACGCCCCAGTTACCAGCCGTGGGGGTTGGTGTATGTAGCAGCAGTGTTCGTTTCCTCTCCTTGCCGCCGCTGTCCGGTGAGGTATGTAAGTTTGACAGCTTTCTTGATTGTAGGTCGGTTGGCGATTCTTCTACCTTGGTGGTAGTGATTCCTTCCTTGTTCCCGGCGCTCTAAGCACAGTATTCTGTTGGCGGAGTCCAGACCGCCGGTTCCGGCTTTGGCGTATTTTTACATCTTTGCATTTGGTTTACTGGACGTCAGGTAGCCTCACTAAGATTAGCATTAGTCACTTTGAAACGTCCCCTTAGAACAATTATACATAACTGTGCTTAAACTGACACACAATATTTTTAGCACAACGCAATCTGACTTTCAGAAATCCGTACAAAGGAATGGCCCTGATTAACATTAACCTGTACCTTTCACAAATCACTTACCTCACAAAAATCTTGGTTACTCGAACTACTGCAATACAGCGAGCGCCACTACTGCCAGCTAAATAAAAGATTCTAAAGGCACTAACTACTGATAGGCATCGTTAGCAAATGAAAGATTTTAATAGAGAACAAACAATGTATTTACCTTAATAATCATAATATATATAGCAGTTCATGACAAATTTCAAAACTCCGCCATCTCTCTCCCCACATCCACCACTGCTGGCGGCTCACCTCCAACTGCGCAACGCTACGCGCTGTTCACATCCAGCTGCCGCTGCCCAACACTACAATGGCAGACAACAATGCAAACTAGCAACAGACTGCACACAGCACAGCCAGTGATTTTCATATAGAGCGCTACGTAACGTTGCCAATGAGAAAACATAAACAGCCTACTTACAACTTGTTAGACTGCCACTAATCTGAGTTACCATCTTGTGGTGTAAATGCAACTCTTGGCTGCCTTTCTCATCGCCTGCGAAGGTCTTTTTGGCCTGACCTACTCAGAGGCTGATTCCTGGAGCGCTGTCTGTGACTGTGTTATGCCGGCCGGTGTGGCCGTGCGGTTAAAGGCGCTTCAGTCTGGAACCGCGTGACCGCTACGGTCGCAGGTTCGAATCCTGCATCGGGCATGGATGTGTGTGATGTCCTTAGGTTAGTTAGGTTTAATTAGTTCTAAGTTCTAGGCGACTGATGACCTTAGAAGATAAGTCGCATAGTGCTCAGAGCCATTTTGACTGTGTTATTATTTTATTATTTTATTACCAAGTTACCATCATTTGTCTCACCTGTTTGGTGATCAATTGCTTGTCCTTTTGAATTAATCTTTGTTATTAGATTTGCTGTTTTATTGTATGGTGTTAAATTTTTTTTTAATTATTGCGATTCTTGGCGTTAAAGGCCTTCAGCCGTGACTGTGGTTACTTGCCTTAAAATTCTAATTGCCACCACATTTGCTTGTTTTCAAAACATTATTTGCTGTGTCTGTATTTTTTGTATGTTTGTAAAATATTTTTAATAATTGCCATTCTTGGCGTTTAAGGCCTTCAGCCGAGAAACAATTCTTAATTTATTGCCATTCAGGCCTTCAGCCATGAGCATGATTACTTGTTTTAAAATCCTAATTTGGTAATTCTGTTTTAGCACTGAGCTTTAAGAACTTTGGTAATTTGTCTTTTATATTTTAATAGCTGTAATTGTAAGTTACAACAAGTTTAATCCTTAATTTATTCCCATTAAGGCATTCAGCCGTGAAACAATTTTTAAATTATTGCAATTATTTTAATTGGTTGTTGATTTTAAATAAATTGTGTGTGATTAAAAGAAAAGCCAACCAACAGTAACTGATTGCGGTCCCGTCCACAATCGTAACCGAATCCTGCTTTCCTTGACTACCAGGTTTCATTCAGTTATCGTTTACTTCCTCGTCGGCATTCCAGTGTGTGTCATGTGTATTTCTACCATCACTAGATTTTTTTTTCCAGCGGTAGTTTTATACAATATGACGCGGTACCATACCCAGAAAACTTTTATGTTGACTGATTCTGGCCACGGAAGCTTACGCAATTATATTTTTCTTTATACCTTGCATTTTGACTGTCATCAACCTTCCATCTACATAATTCAACCGAAGTGTACAGTAGATAATCTGCAGTTGGAAATCCAATCCACTGCAAACATGAAACAGAGCGTCTCTACCTGACACTGTATGTACAGGCCAAAATTGCACTTCGCGATGCAGTCACCTTTAGGGTAGATATACACGGCTAGCCATTAACACTGTAACACAGGGAGGTGTAGCAAATTTTTCTTAGTGCGTCACTGAAATAAATCCATTGTCAACATATGAAAATTTGTGCCGGACTGGGACTCAAACCCAGATTTCCCAATTTAAGCGAGCGGTTATCCTAAGCGCTTCAGCTATCTGAGCACACTTTCCGTCCAGACTAGATTCTCAACTTGTGGCACACTACATACGTAGCGTCAACTGTCCAATGTCCTCATTACTCGGAGCGTCACCTGATTCCCGCTAGAGTTCGGACGCAGCGTATGGCACAAATTTTCAATTTTCGCCATTAGATTTATATTAATGACCGATTGTTATGAGCTCTCAGCTTCTCTTACGTTGTGCAACCATGATGTTCTTCTTCGCCATCATTTATTTTCATGCCTCACCTTTCCTTTTGTTATCAAATGTAGAAGTATACAGGGTGGTCCATTGACAGTGATCGGGCCAAACATCTCACGAAATAAGCATAAAAAGAACTATAAAGAATGCAAACTAGTCTTGCTTGAAGGGGGAAATCAGATGGCGCTTTGGGTGGACCGCTACATGGGGCTGCCATAGGTCAAACGGATATCAACTGCGTTTTTTTTAAATAGGAGCCCCCAATTTTTACTACATATTCTAATAGTACGTAAAGAAATATGAATGTTTTAGTTGGACCACTTTTTTCGCTATGTGATAGATGGCGCTGCAATAGTCACAAACTAATAAGTACGTGGTATCACGTAACATTCCGCCAGTTCGGTCTATTTGCTTTGTGATACAATACCCGTATTAAAATGGACCGTTTACCAATTGCGGATAAGGTCGATATCGTGTTGATGTATGACTATTGTGATCAAAATACCCAACGGGCGTGTGTTATGTATGCTGCTCGGTATCCTGGACGACATCATCCGAATGTTCGGACCGTTCACCGCATAGTTTGTTATTTATGGGAACAGGAAGTGTTCAGCCACATGTGAAACATCAACCACGACCTGCAACAAATGATGATGCCCAAGTAGGTGTTTTAGCTGCTGTCGCGGCTAATCCGCACATCAGTAGCAGACAAATTGCGCGAGAATCGGGAATCTCAAAAACGTCGATGTTGAGAATGCTACATCAACATCGATTGCACCCGTACCATATTTCTATGCACCAGGAATTATATGCACTATTGGGCAACGGAAAATCCACGACGGCTGCGACAAGTGGACCATCAGCGACCTTGGTGGGTTAATGTACGGTGCGGCATTATGGGAGGAAGGATAATTGGCCCCCATTTTATCGATGGCAATCGAAATGGTGGAATGTATGCTGATTTCCTACGTAATGTTCTACCGATATTACTACAAGATGTTTCACTGCATGACAGAATGACGATGTACTTCCAACATGGTGAATGTCCGGCACATAGCTCGCGTGCGGTTGAAGCGGTACTGAATAGCATATTTCATGACAGGTGGATTAGTCGTCGAAGCACCATACCGTGGCCCGCACGTTCACCTGATCTGACGTCCCCGGATTTCTTTCTGTGGGGTAAGTTGAAGGATATTTGCAATCGTGATCCACCGACAACGCCTGACAACATGCGTCAGCGCATTGTCAATGCATGTGCGAACATTGCGGAAGGCGAACTACTCGCTGTTGAGAGGAATGTCGTTACACATATTGCCAAATGCGAGGGTGGCGGTCATCATTTGAGCATTTAATGGATTAATGTGATATTTACAGGTAATCACACTGTAACAGCATGCGTTCTCAGAAATAAGTTCACAAAGGTACATGTATCACATTGGAACAACCGAAATAAAATGTTCAAACGTACCTGCGTTCTATATTTTAATTTATAAAACCTACCTGTTACCAACTGTTCGTCTAAAATTGTGAGCCATATGTTTGCGACTATTACAGCGCCATCTATCACAAAGCGAAAAAAGTGGTCTAACTAAAACATTCATATTTCTTTACTTACTATACGAATATGTAATGAAAGAGGGCGGTTCCTATTTTAAAAAACGCAGTTGATATTCGTTTGACCTATGGCAGCGCCATGTAGCGTGCCAACCATAGCACCATCTGGTTTCCCCCTTCAAGCTAGACAAGGTTCATTCTTTGTAGTTCATTCGTTTGACGATTATTTCGTGAGATATTGGGCCTTCACGATCAGTGGACCACCCAGTATAATTCGTGTTGCATAAGATATGTCTTAAATATGCAGTTTTTCTTCTTTTAAAAGTTGTTAATATTTCTCACTGTTTGTTTTTTTGTCACAATACTTGAGCGTTAGTTCTTCTTGGTGTCTATGGCATTTAAAGCATTTTGTGATAAATTAACATTTCTAAGCCATCGACCATCTTTGCTGTTGGCATATTTAGTGTAACGCTACATAATGTAATAACCAATGTGCAGCTTCACCTTTATGTGGCATACTAAAACTAGCTTCTGGTCGCGCTTACTCACAGAGGCCTCAATGACTCTCACTGGACAACGGTGGAAAAAGAATTAGCTGTCATTTTTCAGAAAGCGCCATCACGACATTCACCTGGTTAAGAAAAAACACGAAGACTTAAATCAAGACAGCCGGACAGGATTTGAACCTTCTCCTACCGACAGAGATGTTCAGTTTCAGTAGCGCTGCCAAAACTCATTTCGTAAATTTCCTACGGGAAGCCTTAGTCGAGGAGCTTTGCGAAGTCTTTCATTTGCAGGTGCAACATCAATACTTTTGTTTACAGTAAAACTGACAGAACTTTCGAACAAGTTTTTGGCATTGAATTTTCAGTGTCTTTTTGAGAGCAACATGGCGTTAGCTCTTTTACAGGAAAAAGGTACGAATAGCACACACCTCATCCAGCAGGCAGCCCATAACCGCTGATTAGCTCTCCGTGACGGTACGCCACGACTCCGCGCAACGGCAGTGGGGTGTCGGCCGCGTGCCCGGCTCGACGCCTCTGGAATGTTAACCGAGGCCGCCTTCTCGCCGGCGCCAAGTTTTCCCTTATGCAAAGTGCGCGGGAGGGGCAGGGGCGCGATTAGACAGCGCCGCCCAGCCCGGAGACTGCTGCAAACTTGGCCGTCGGTGCTTAATCCGGCCGTGCGCGCAAAAAGCCCGGCTGGGGGCCGAAGCCTGCGCCGGCGGCGGCAACCAGCTAGCTGCTGCCGTCCCGGGGGACTGGCGCCACGGCCCGCTGAGCGCGGCTGCCACGTCAGATTACGTGGCTCAGCCCCGCGAAGTGTCACCCCCAGCTGGGACAAGTAACGTGTTGCGAATGTCTCCAAGTATAAAGAGGGCAAGGTGAGACAGAGCGTCTCTGCCGGACAATGTATTTACGGGCCAAAAATACAGTTCTCAATGTAGTCATCTGTAAGATAGGTACACAATGCTAGCCGTTAATACTGTTCAACAGGGAGGTGTAGCAAATTTTACGTAATGTATTTATACAATATAGCAGGATGAACATACTGAGGTGGCAAAAGTCACGCGGTAGCGATATGCACTTATACAGATGGCGGTTGTACTAATATCCAAATTGTATGATGTTATTGTCAATGTTCATGTAGCACAAGAAATACTTGAGATGACTTACTCTCAGTATCAATGAGAATGCAGTTGTAAATGCAGTATACTCAATTCTACTAACACGTAATGATGTTCTCTGATATGATAGGCTCCAAATGAGAAAGTGCAACGCCATTAAAGCCACCTTAATGGAGCTTCGCTATTTTCAGTAAAAAGAAATATACATTTCCTTGGGCGCCTTGGCCCCAGACACTGTAGATTTCTGAGGGCCTGTCGTTATTAGAATACACCACTGGCCATTAAAATTGCTACACCACGAAGATGACGTGCTGCAGACGCGACATTTAACCGAAAGGAAGAAGATGCTATCATATGCAAATGACTAGCTTTTCAGAGCGTTCACACAAGGTTGGCGCCGGCGGCGACACCTACAACATGCTCTCATAAGGAAAGTTTCCAACCGATTTCTCATACACAAACAGCAGTTGACCGGCGTTGCCTGGTGAAACGTTGTTGTGATGACTCGTGTAAGGAAGTGAAATGCATACCATCACGTTTCCAACTTTGATAAAGGTGGATTGTAGCCTATCGCGATTGTGGTTTATCGTATCACGACATTGCTGCTCGCGTTGGTCGAGATCCAATGACTGTTGGCAGAATATGGAATCGGTGGGTTCAGGAGGGTAATACGGAACGCTGTGATGCATCCCAACGGCCTCTTATCACTAGCAGTCGAGATGACAGGCATCTTATCCGCATGGCTGTAACGGATCGTGCAGCCACGTCTCGATCCCTGAGTCAACGTATGGGGACGTTTGCAAGACAACAACCATCTGCATGAACAGTTCGACGTCTGCAGCAGCATGGACTATCAGATCGCAGACCATGGCTGCGGTTACCCTTGACGCTGCATCACAGACAGGAGCGCCTGCGATGATGTATTCAACGACGGACCAGGATGCACGAATGGCAAAACGTAATTTTTTCGGATGAATCCAGGTCCTGTTACAGCATCATGATGGTCGCGTCCGAGTTGGGTGAAATCGCGGTGAACGCACATTGGAAGCGTGTATTCGTCATCGCGATACTGGCGTATCACCTGGCGTGATGGTATGAGGTGCCATTGGTTACACGTCTCGGTCACCTCTTGTTCGCATTGACGACACTTTAAACAGCGGACGTTACATTTCAGATGTGTTACGACCCGTGGCTCTACCCTTATTTCGATCCCTGCGAAACCCTACATTTCAGCAGGATAATGCACGACCGCATGTTGCAGGTCCTGTACGGGCCTTTCTGGATACAGAAAATGTTAGACTGCTGCCCTAGCCAGCACATTCTCCAGATCTCACACCAATTTAAACGACTGGTAAATGGTGGCCCAGCAACTGGCTCGTCACAATACGCGAGTCACTACTCTTGATGAACTATGGTATCGTGTTGAAGCTGCATGGGCAGCTGTACCTGTACACGCCATCCAAGCTATTTTTGACTCAATGCCCAGTCGTATCAAGGCCTTTATTACGGCCAGAGGTGATTGTTCTGGGTGCTGATTTCTCAGGATCTATGCACACAAACTGCGTGAAAATGTAATCACATGTCAGTTCTAGTATAATATATTTGTCCAATGAATACCTGTTTATCATTTGCATTTCTTCTTGGTGTAGCAATTTTAATGGCCAGTAGTGTATTATGTCTCACGTACCTTTCGTCGTTGTCAGACGCGAATTCCCTCTCTGCAACACGAAGGTGAAATGCTGTGTTAGAGTGCACCAAAATCTTGACGGTTACGCGAAAGGCTTTGATTGTTGTGCGAGTAATGTCGATTTCTTTTCAACTGCGAGTTTAAGCAGTGTAGCAAGTTGGTGTTTAACGCATTAGACATGAAATGTAGCAAAGCTAAATATCGCACACATTAAAATCCGACCAGCTTCATTGTTCCGTTAATGAGAAGAGACACTGGGCTTTCTGTGAGGTTCGCATTGATATCCTGTTAGAGAGCTGATTAAAATTCTTTGAAAACAATTTTCTATTTACATCTGATTTACAAACTTTATGTAGTGAATCTTGTGAGACCTGATCCGTGCTGACTAGTCCAGTCTAACATAAAAGCTGTTTCTGCAATGAAATATTAATTCACTTTCAAGTGAAACGCTTAAGCAGATAATTCTCAGCGAATGAGTTCCTATTTTTAGTCCGTGTGGCGTAATGAAAACACTTAAAATTGTGTTCCAGCCCGTAATGGCGTCTTTGAAACAAAATCGGCTCAGTATATGAAAACTGCAAATTATTCAGTAATACTTATGGGATGCCTTTCCCTACACTATTAAAAGGAAAACACAAGTTTACACATTTATAGAATTAATTATTATTAAGAATGCTTTTTCTTGTAGTATTAGTAACAAACACATACCATTCTCATCACGAATCGTCAATGATGTCCTTCTAGAATCAAGAACAAAACGAAGAATAGTTAGTTTTTTGTCTTTCTTCCTCGTTAGGGTATTGTCTATTCATTATTATCTTTGGTCACAGATTATCCTTAAAATACATAGTTTCCGTATTAATATTAATTTTAATTGTTCTTTTTCTATATCATTTTACAATTTTTCACTGCAATAATCACAACACATTGTCTTTATGGCTTTTATGAATATTTCAGTTACTACGATTGTTTTTATATTGTCGCACTAATTTCGTAAATTTTCTCAATAATGCCATGGGGATGGCACACTGTGGCATCGCGTACGTAAGAGGTATTAAACGGCAGTGCATGGGCGGTGTTGTGATTCGTACTCAAATGATTCGCGTGAAATTGTTTTCGAAGTAATTCTGGGCAACCGACGGAGATTAAAAGGCTTTGAACGCGGAATGGTAGTTGGAGCTAAGCAATTGGGACATTTCAATTCGGAAATCGTTAGCGAATTCAATATTCCGTGATCCACAGAATACCTCATCTCAGCCATTACCTCTCACCACTGCCCACGCCTTTGCCGACGGCCTTCACTGAACTACGGACAGAGCTGTGTTTACGAAGCGTTGTATGTGCTAACAGACATAGAAATCGGACCAAGGCGAACCTATCCGTTAGGACAGTGTGGAGAAATTTGGCGTTAATGGGTTACGGCAGCAGACAACCGACGCGAATGCCTTTGCTAATTGCACAACATTGCATGAAGCGCCTCTCCTGAGCTCGTGACCATATCTGTTGGACCCTAAACGACGACAGAAGCGTGGCCTAGTCAGATCAGATATCAGTTGCTAAGAACTGATAGTAGAGTTAGAGTGTGGCGCTCAGCACTGTGCAGGCTGGTGAAGACATCATAATGGTGTGGGCTGATGGAATTGACTTAAACCTCTGATTCAATGAACCGATCATTGATTGTAAATGTTTATGTTCGGCTACTTCTAGACCATTTGCAGGCCATTAATGGACTTCTTCTTACCAAACAACGGTGGAATTTTATGGATGACGGTGCGCCATGTATCGCTACAGTAGTTCGCGACGGGTTTGAAGAACTTTCTGGACAAGAATGAAATTTTCACTCTACAGCGGAGTGTGCGCTGATATGAAACTTCCTGGCAGATTAAAACTGTGTGCCGGACCGAGACTCGAACTCGGGACCTTTGCCTTTCGCGGGCAAGTGCTCTACCAACCGAGCTACCCAAGCACGACTCTTGCCCCGTCCACACAGCCAGTTTGGAAGGTAGGAGACGAGGTACTGGCGGAATTAAGGCTGTGAGGACGGGGCGAGAGTCGTTCTTGGGTAGCTGAGTTAGTAGAGCACTTGCCCGCGAAAGGCAAAGGTCCCGAGTTCGAGTCTCGGTCCAGCACACAGTTTTAATCTGTCAGGAAGTTTCACTTTCTGGACAGTTCGAGTGAATGGTTTGGCTACTCTGACGACCCAAAATGAATCCTATCGAACATTTATGGGGCATAATCGAGAGGCAACAACACTTATGGACACCTGTAGAACCACCCACAGTTCAGTATTTCTGCAGCGGACTTCCACCAACTTGTTAAGTTTATGCCAACTTGAGTTGTTGCACTACGCCTGTAGGATATTAGTAAGAATCCCATGACTTCTGTCATCTCAGTGCACGTAATGAATTTTGTAGTATTTGGGAGTATACAGAACACGCAATTTAGTTGACAGAACTGCCGCGATGTCGCTAACCTTCCTCCTTTAGGTAATTGCACGTCATGCCATGCGGTTTCTATTCTATGGCAGAGTCCATCAGTCCCAGAATGTCTTCACTGCTGAGTGAACATTCCCAAGTATAAATAAACGACCTTCATCAAACTTGGCGGTGTGTAAAGGGGGCGGAAGAATGGAATACGTATTTTTCTGTTTGTGGCCAATTTCACTTTTAAGGAGTAAAACAGACTCCAGAAGGTGATATTGCACATTAGGTTTAGAGAGAATAAAATACTTTTCATATAAAAGTTGATTGTAACAAACGTTCTTGAAAACTGTAAAATCAGCTTTCGTAATAATTTTAAACTTTACAAAATACCTTACCACCATTAATTAATTTTTAAAAATGAAAGCTTTTGTTACAACGTAAATTAAAGCTATCAAGCCAAATGCACCAATGTGCAATAAAGCTGCTTGCTGAAATACCATTTTTTGAAAATAAGCTGAACACAATGTGCTGTCGCAGTATGTTCATTATACCTAACTAAAATATGTAAATATTCTTTATTATTCCAATAGTTTCTTTTACTTATTTTTGTTTTATGATTTAAATTGTTATTTTACATTTTACAATGATTTTTTCCACTTTGTTTTTTAGTTTATCGTTTCAACTAAGTATATTTTCTTAATTGAAACTAATAAGTAACTCATCACTATGATTCAAAATCATTACAGTAATGAGAACCACTAAAGAAATGCAAGAGACATAACGCTTTTTGCACTACATACACCAAATGAATGAAATTTCTTCACACAATACACACGACAGAGAACACAATACAAAACAAAATTCAGCAGGATATCTAACTGTCACGAGTGAACCTCTAAATATACTACTAGTATCAAGCAAATTTCAGTACACTAGTAACACCTTGTGAAGAGAACTGATTATATACTAGTGACTACTGCTTCATTATATTGCCCCTAAAGTGGAGATTGACATTGTAACCATGCAGTAAGCTTGAACTCAAAATCTTCTCACAAGTTTCTTTCAACATCGAAAGCCGCTGTATGTGTACCGTCGAGCCCTTTCGGATCACCAGATGCTCTCAGTGGTTCTTTCACACTGACCTCTCCCAGAATCTCACTGGGATGGAGAACATCTGTCAAATACCTTTTGACCTACTCAGACGTTTGTTTACCAGATTTCGATGCCTTCACAAGAACATTTGGCGCTTCAGAAAGCAATTCTCGGAATCTCGATCCAAAATCGCCATTAGTTTCTCTTAGCACTACGAAAAAGCGGGTGTAGAGAGAAAAAATCGTTTTGATCGTCGTACCTGAGGACAAGAAACTTGTTCACCTGGTGATGATAAAGGGCTCGACGGCACAAGTACAGCCGTGGGACGTATACGGATTTCGACGTTGGAAGAACTTTGCGAAAAGATTGTCTAATCTAGATGTGCTGAATGGTTATGATATCAGTCTCCACTTGAGAAACAGTATAATCAAGGTGTAGTCACTACTACCCTTCGCCAAGGCCTACCAATATGCTGAAAGATGCCTGAAACAAATCGGGATATTTAGTGGATCACCCGCGACATTTTGGTATCCCGCTGAATTTTGTTTTATCAAATATTCTCTGTCGAGCATATTACGCGAAAAAATTAAGTTCATTTTATGTTCGTGGTGTAAAAACTGCTATAATTAAAGCATTTTTTTGCAGATAATCGTTATTGTAATGGTTTTTACCATAATAACGGGTCACTTATTGTTTTCAATTAACAAAATACATGTATGCGAAAGAGTAAACTAAAAAAATGTAAAACGTGAAATAACAATTAAAAATATGAAACAAATATAAAAGAATAGGCTAATAATGAATGTTTAGATGTTTTATTTTTTTATGTTGAAGATTCTCGGACAGCACACTGTGTATAGCTTATTTTACAAAAAACTAGCCTTATTACAAATGGATGGATGTGGCAAGCTAGT
Source organism: Schistocerca cancellata (assembly GCF_023864275.1). Taxonomy (NCBI): domain Eukaryota; kingdom Metazoa; phylum Arthropoda; class Insecta; order Orthoptera; family Acrididae; genus Schistocerca; species Schistocerca cancellata. The sequence goes on from NC_064628.1 coordinate 160,833,175, forward strand.
TTGTTTACGTCGTAATAAAGGTCTTCATTTTAAAAATTATTTAATGGTGGTGGTATATTTTGCAAAATTTCTAATTATTACGGAAGCTGATTACACAGTTTTCAAGAACGTTAACTACATATCTACTTTTATATGGAAAACATTTTTTATATATCGCCATTTGGAAGCTATTCCTTCTAGTGTAGTATCACATTTTGTTACGGAAATAAATCAGTAAGGTTTTTCTTACACAAGGAGTAACGTCTTTGTCTGCTACACTTTTCTGTGTGTAGGAGCCAAAGACGTTACTCCTTGCGTAAGAAAAACGAACATTATCATTGCATTATCTCTGTTGTTGAATGTAATGGTTTCGATGACGAAGGGAGCTTTTAATTGTGAATATTGCGTATTACAACTCGGTGATAAGGCTGAAGGTTGTGTTTAGGAAAGAACTAAACGAGTGCCCGTCTCTGATAAATAATTGAGATTCGAACGTAAATATTATTCTTTCTAATGGTTCTAATTACCATAGAAAGTTTCAGCTACACTTTGTCGACGTGGAATTGGAGAGAACCTGGGGAGATTTGCTACTTCCAACGAACTAAAGAGTACGCAACAAGAAATTTGTCACAGCTCTTTAGCAACATATTATCACACGACAAAACACAGAAAAGGCGAGTTTAGTTTCAATGGACATTTCAATGCACCATTTGAAAACCGAGAATACATTTTAATCTTGTGTATAAAACCATAAAATACCACAACAATAACAATATAGTGTGCAATATCGTCTTGCTGTTTACAAGTCTATTTCCGGCACGATCAAGCGAAAAATTTCAGTACAGATGGCCGCTATTCGCCCAGAATCACTGAGACCCTTAATGATTTTATTGCTGTTTTGAACTCATCCGAATCAAGTTCTACATCTTCACACATACTCTGCAAGCTCCTTACAATCCAAGGCGGAGGGTACGCTGTACCACAACTAGTTATTTCCCTTCAACGACTATCTACACGTCTCCATACGAGTTCTAATATTTCTGATCTTACTTTCGTGGTACTTACGCGAAATGTGCGTTGATGGCAGTGGGATCGTTCCAGGAGAATAGTGTTTAACGTCCCGTCGACAAGGAGGTCATTAGAGACGAAGCACGAGCTGGATTACAGACGGATAAAGAAGTAAAGCGGCCTTTTCTTTTCAAGGAACGATCCCGGCATTTACCTTAAGTAAATTTAGAGAATAATGTGTATGTGTCTTGCAGCGGTGTACCGTAGCTCTCTAGAAGAGCGTAGTGTTCCAAAATATTGGAGAAGGGCACAGGTCGACCCAGTTTTCAAGAAAGGACGTCGAACAGATGTGTATAGCCATAGACCTACACTCCTGGAAATTGAAATAAGAACACCGTGAATTCATTGTCCCAGGAAGGGGAAACTTTATTGACACATTCCTGGGGTCAGATACATCACATGATCACACTGACAGAACCACAGGCACATAGACACAGGCAACAGACCATGCACAATGTCGGCACTAGTACAGTGTATATCCACCTTTCGCAGCAATGCAGACTGCTATTCTCCCATGGAGACGATCGTAGAGATGCTGGATGTAGTCCTGTGGAACGGCTTGCCATGCCATTTCCACCTGGCGCCCCAGTTGGACCAGCGTTCGTGCTGGACGTGCAGACCGAGTGAGACGACGCTTCATCCAGTCCCAAACATGCTCAATGGGGGACAGATCCGGAGATCTTGCTGACCAGGGTAGTTGACTTACACCTTCTAGAGCACGTTGGGTGGCACGAGATACATGCGGACGTGCATTGTCCTGCTGGAACAGCAAGTTCCCTTGCCGGTCTAGGAATGGTAGAACGATGGGTTCGATGACGGTTTGGATGTACCGTGCACTATTCAGTGTCCCCTCGACGATCACCAGTGGTGTACGGCCAGTGTGGGAGATCGCTCCCCACACCATGATGCCGGGTGTTGGCCCTGTGTGCCTCGGTCGTATGCAGTCCTGATTGTGGCGCTCACCTGCACGTCGCCAAACACGCATACGACCATCACTGGCACCAAGGCAGAAGCGACTCTCATCGCTGAAGACGGCACGTCTCCATTCGTCCCTCCATTCACGCCTGTCGCGACACCACTGGAGGCGGGCTGCACGATGTTGGGGCGTGAGCGGAAGACGGCCTAACGGTGTGCGGGACCGTAGCCCAGCTTCATGGAGACGGTTGCGAATGGTCCTCGCCGATACCCCAGGAGCAACAGTGTCCCTAATTTGCTGGGAAGTGGCGGTGCGGTCCCCTACGGCACTGCGTAGGATCCTACGGTCTTGGCGTGCATCCGTGCGTCGCTGCGGTCCGGTCCCAGGTCGACGGGCACGTGCACCTTCCGCCGGCCACTGGCGACAACATCGATGTACTGTGGAGACCTCACGCCCCACGTGTTGAGCAATTCGGCGGTACGTCCACCCGGCCTCCCGCATGCCCACTATACGCCCTCGCTCAAAGTCCGTCAACTGCACATACGGTTCACGTCCACGCTGTCGCGGCATGCTACCAGTGTTAAAGACTGCGATGGAGCTCCGTATGCCACGGCAAACTGGCTGACACTGACGGCGGCGGTGCACAAATGCTGCGCAGCTAGCGCCATTCGACGGCCAACACCGCGGTTCCTGGTGTGTCCGCTGTGCCGTGCGTGTGATCATTGCTTGTACAGCCCTCTCGCAGTGTCCGGAGCAAGTATGGTGGGTCTGACACACCGGTGTCAATGTGTTCTTTTTTCCATTTCCAGGAGTGTATATCTCTAACGTCGATCAGTTGTAGAATTTTGGAACACGTATTATGTTCGAGTATAATGACTTTTCTGGAGACTAGAAATCTATTCTGTAGGAATCAGCATGGGTTTCGAAAAAGACGATCGTGTGAAACCCGCCTCGCGCTATTCGTCCGCGAGACTCTTAGGGTACATGCCGTGTTTCTTGACTACCGGAAGGCGTTCGATACAGTTCCCCACAGTGGTTTAATGAACAAAGTAAGAGCATATGGACTATCAGACCAATTGTGTGATTGGATCGAAGAGTTCCTAGAACACAGAACGCAGCATGTCATTCTCAATGGAGAGAAGTAAGAGTGATTTCGGGTGTGCCACAGGCGAGTGTCGTAGGACCGATGCTATTAACAATATATATAAATGACCTTGTGGATAACATCGGAAGTTCACTGAGGCTTTTTGCGGATGATGCTGTAGTATATCGAGAGGTTGTAACAGTGGAAAATTGTACTGATATGCAGGAGGATCTGCAACGAATTGACGCATGGTGCAGGGAATGGCAATTGAATCTCAATGTAGGCAAGTGTAATGTGCTGCGAATACACAGAAAGAAAGATCCTTTATCATTTAGCTACAATGTAGCTGGTCAGCAACTGGAAGCAGTTAATTCCATAAATTATCTGGGAGCAGGCATTATGAGTGATTTAAAATGGAATGACCATATAAAATTAATCGTCGGTAAAGCAGATGCCGGACTGAGATTCATTGGAAGGATCCTAAGGAAATGCAGTCCGAAAACAAAGGAAGTAGGTTACAGTACACTTGTTCGCCCACTGCTTGAATACTGCTCACCGGTGTGGGACCCGTACCAGATAGGGTTGATAGAAGAGATAGGGAAGATCCAACGGAGAGTAGCGCGCTTCGTGACAGAATCATTTAGTAATCGCGAAAGCGTTACTGAGATGACAGATAAACTCCAGAGGAAGACTCTGAAGAGAGACGCTCAGTAGCTCGGTACGTGCTTTTGTTGAAGTTTCGAGAACATACCTTCACCCAGTAGTCAAGCTGTATATGGCTCTCTCCTACGTATATCTCGCGAAGAGACCATGAGGATAAAATCAGAGAGATTAGAGCACACACAGCGGCATACCGACAGTCTTTCTTTCCACGAACAATACGAGACTGGAATAGTAGCGAGAACCGAAAGAGGTACTCAAGGTGCCCTCCGCCACATACCGTCAGGTGGCTTGCGGAGTATGGACGTAGATGTAGATACCCAGAGGACATGTGGACGGTAACTGAAAAGGTGTCATGATGATCTCCCCGTTGGCAAATGATTCCGGAATACTTCCGAATGGGGAACTCTAGAAAGGGGCTACAAAGCGGGAGGTGACCATGAGAAATAGATTGAATAACCAACGTAAGGATAATGTTCTACGAGTCGAGGCGGGGATCCTAAAATTCTCCCAATAAACTGAAATCGACCATTGGCTCTCCCTACATCTGACATTACATACTCATTCCATTTGACAACACTTTGCCACGTTATGCCCACACATTTGATCGACATGACTGTGTCAAGCAGCTTACCGTTAAAACTGAACGTTACAGCATTGTTTCTCCTACTCATCTACGTAAAGTTACAATATCCTACACTTAGAGCTACCTACCATTCACCACATGGAACAGAAACTCTGTTAAAGTCATCCTGTATCCTTCTACATTCTCTAAACGACGACACTTCCCCGCACACTATTGCACCATCAGCAAACATTCGCTGATTGCTGATCACCCTATCCGTCAGATAGTTTACGTATATAGAGACCAGAGCGACGCTAATACTTTTCTCCGAGACATTCCTGACGTTACTTTTGTTTCGCACCCTTACAGAACTATGTTTGAAACACAGCTTTCTATGAATCATTTATTGGTTTCAAGGTTAATATTTTCAATACTTGGTTGCTATATGTACGCAGAAAGCTTTTTTCCTTGTGCAAATCTGTGCTGTGTCATGCTTGTATCTCTATTCTTTACCTACTCTACTTCCGAGACATCAAAATTCACCAACTTTGACACCATATGGAACCTTTGTGTGTAGCGATTGTAAATCATTGTAAGGAAGCGGAGGAATACAGCAACCAGTCGCAGTTCCGTTGATCTTTTATTACTCTTGCATATCCAGGTTTCAGGTGTAAATAGCTAACTTCAGGGTATTTCAGTGGATTATAACTCACTCAAATAAATTGAAAATGGGTATTTATGGCAGAAATCTGAATAGGCAAGAGTAATAAAAAATCTGTGGGATTGCAACTGAGTGATGTATTCCTAAGCTTCCTTATATCGCGCTTCACAATTCGTACACTTTCTGGAGAGTCTCCTGTCCCAGTTTGATCTTTAGCCAACCACAATTTCTACCACTGCCTTAGTTTTCTTGATGTTTATGTGCAAAGTATAGCTATCGACTAGTATATACTCCATTTCATTAAACACTCGACTGAGTTGCTGTTAGCTTTCGGCGACCACTGTTGAGTCATCAGCGACCGGCTACATGATGGTTTTCAGTCCGTGACCAATAATTCTCACATTTAGATAGACCTTTACTTCCCTTACTCCACCTGCCGTATACAAATTAAATATTGATTTTTGAGAATGAACAACCTTACCTTACGCCATTCAAGAATTTGGGCTCCCTCACGTAGTACTAACTACTCCAGACTCCTAACAAAAATGGGTTACCGTTCTGTCCATGTAGTTGTTACCACATTGGCCACAAAATGGGAAACGTTCTATTTTATAATACACTCTCTGAATAACAACTGGAAGTGTACACTGCTGACCATTAAAACTGCAACATCACAAACGCAGAATGCAACGAACGTAACAACTGCGATAAATGTACTACATGCATGGATGCACACGATTAGCATTTCGGTACAACCGCACAGCGCATGTAGAAGTAACGCCTTCTGCATTCCGTATGCAAGGAAAGATTCTTCAAAGAATATCTCGTTCATAAACAATACAATTTGCATAGAACTGAAGAGAGAGATATCCCCATCTTACAGCAGGATATAGAAATCAAACTGCGTTCATAATTTCCGAACACTAGTGTCAGCGGCTTCCAGGCTGACACCATTTAGGAGTGTATGGACGAGCCATCGATGCAGGTACAGATCTGAGGGAGACACATGACTATTCATTTATACCAGGGCTCATTTTCGCTGAGCTAGATGCTACTATTAAGCAGATTGGCGAGTCTATTGGTGTTCATACTAGTTTTTCCGGTGTTCTTTCCTTAAATAAATGATGGTTTGTTGTGAGAAGTTCGTATTATGCCTCGTGTAAAAAGAATGAAAGTCCACCAGCTGTATCACGAATCGCCTTTGGCTGGCCTGTGGCCTGTCGGGAATGCAGTTAATATTCCGCGATGGAGCTGTTTGCATTGGTTGGGATCCCACTGCTCTGAATGCAGTACGAAACGGAAGGTTCCGCCTGTCAACTGCTACACACCTACAGAGCAGCAAGTTAGTACACTACTGGCCATTAAAATTGCTACACCATGAAGATGGCGTGCTACAGACGCGATATTTAACCGACAGGAAGAAGATTTTGTGGTATGCAAATGATTAGCTTTTCAGAGCATTTACACAAGGTTGGCACAAGGCGGTGACACCTACAACATGCTGATATGAGAAAAGTTTCCAACCGATTCCTCATACACAAACAGCAGATGACCGGCGTTGCCTGATGAAACGTTGTTGTGATGCCTCGTGTAAGGAAGAGAAATGCGTACCATAACGTTTCCGACTTTGATAAAGGTCGGATTGTAGCCTATCGCGATTGCGGTTTATCGTATCGCGACATAGTTGCTCGCGTTGGTCGAGATCCAGTGACTGTTAGTAGGATATGCAATCGGTGGTTTCAAGAGGGTAACATGGAACGCCGTGCCGGATCCCAACGGCCTCGTATCACTAGCAATCGAGATCATAGGCATCTTATCCGCATGGCTGTAACGGATCGTGCAGTCACTTCTCGATCACTGAGTCAACAGACGGGGACGTTTGCAAGACAACCATCTGCACGAACAGTTCGACGACGTTTGCAAGAGCATGGACTATCAGCTCGGAGACCATGGCTGCGGTTACCCTTGACGCTGCATCGCAGACAGGAGCGCCTGCGATGGTGTACTCGACGACGAACCTGGGTGCACGAATGGCAAAACGTCATTTTTTCGGATGAATACAGGTTCTTTTTACAGCATCACGATGCTCTCATCAGTGTTTGGCGACACCGCGGTGAACGCACATTGGAAGCATGTATTCGTAATCGCCATACTGGCGTATCACCCGGCGTGATGGTATGGGGTGCCATTGGTTACAATTCTCGGTCACCTCTTGTTCGCATTGACGGCAGTTTGAACAGTGGACGTTACATTTCAGATGTATTACGATCTGTGGCTCTACTCTTCATTCGATCCCTGCGAAACCCTACATTTCAGCAGGATAATGCACGACCGCATGTTGCAGGTCCTGTACGGGCCTTTCTGGATACAGAAAATGTTCGACTGCTACCATGGCCAGCACATTCTCCAGATCTCTCACCAATTGAAAACGTCTGGTCAATGGTGGCCGAGCAACTAGCTCGTCACTACTCTTGATGAACTGTGGTATCATGTTGAAGCTGCATGGGCAGCTGTACTGTACACGCCATCCAAGCTCTGTTTCATTCAATGCCCAGGCGTATCAAGGCCGTTATTACGGCCAGAAGTGATTTTTCTGGGTACTGATTTCTCAGGATCTATGCACCCAAATTGCGTGAAAATATAATCACATGTCAGTTCTAGTACAATATATTTGTGCAATGAATACCCGTTTATCATCTGCATTTCTTCTTGGTGTAGCAATTTTAATGGCCAGTAGTGTATTTTCCACTTCCTGTGTCTTATTTGCGAGCATTCTGTGTGCGGACGCAGGAGGAGCTGGCCGCTCTTCACGGACACCTCAGTGCGCTTCAGGCTACGATCAGTCGCCTCCAGGTTGGTATCTAGGTGTGTAGTGGTGGCGGAGTATCTGGCACGTTGTTATGAAACCTCGGGTGTTGCTCGTTTCGCCTACGGGCCCTGCTGCCGAGGCACCTTCCAGTAAACCCACAGTCACTGCAGGGTGAGTGGCTGCTGGTAACGCATTCGTATCTCTCGAGGCGGAGAGCCAAATTGGCGACTGGCCTTCTGACCTCGCCTTTCACTATGCGAATGGACAGGTGGCCGCTCCTCCAGTAAGGTCCAAGCAGGTACAAGAGGGGAGGGGTTTGGTAGTTTTCAAAAAATGGTTCAAATGGCTCTGAGCACTATGCGTCTCAATATTTGAGGTCATCAGTCCCCTAGAACTTAGAACTAATTAAACCTAACTAACCTAAGAAGATCACACACATCCATGCCCGAGGCAGGATTCCAACCTGCGACCGTAGCGGTCGCGTGGTTCCAGACTTAAGCGCCTAGAACCGCAAAAAGAAAACATTGTGCACTCGGTATGTCTGCGGAAAAGAAACTGTTTCAAATTTATACGACTGGTGCTGGAGTTTCGCTTGTTTGCAAGTACTTGTTGTGTTGTCGTTGGTTAAATATGACGAAATTTCATAATGGAATCCAATCTCACGATACATACATACGCTAATGGTTAACGCTCTGGCGGCCTTCAGACTCGAACAAGTTGCACACAGACTGCAACAGGTGATGACACCACCTTCAGCCAACAGGAAAGACACTTTTTTATTCTGCTTGGACAGCTGTATTGGCGTCTGGCGACCTCCGCATGTGGAATCAACGGACACGGGAATGGGCGTACTGTGTTTAGGGGAGGGAGGGGGGAGAGGTTGAATTAACGTTCAGGTGTTGTGTCTAGGAATCCTGCATGCTCGATTCGCTAGACAGACAATCAAACAATTCGTATTAATGAGTCTTGTTACAAAAGCCAAATACAATACCTAACTTTAAGAGATGCGTCGCAAGCAAAGGTCGACATACAAATAATCATTCTTCTTCAGAATAGGCAAACACAAGTCCGTGCTATACAGAGATTCCTAACCAAGTGGCAAACGTTGACCCTGCTATCGAAGTGGTGTGCCACCAGTCGGACGCGGAGCTTATGTCGTCTACACGTAGGGGCCGCTACTGTCGCGTTGTTCTGGAGGGAGTTCGGTGAGCATTCGATTGGCTGACTTCTTCTCACTTCTTCTCTTCTCTCTCGTTCCCGACTGGCGTGCCGGCGCTGGCTTTACGCCGTAACATCAGGTACCCTGCTGCCTCGCTCTTGCACCAACTTCCCCAGTAAAGAGATCAGAGTGGCTCATTTAAGAACAGTTCTCTACCGTATAAATTCTAACACTGTGGCAAAGGGTAGAGCGCTCACGCACCCGACTTGTTATACTTGTTTCGTAATAGACAAGTCAACCAAAGTACCACAGACAGGAAAAGGTTTGAACTCTAAATACTGTGAAAAGCAGGACCTAAATTCAAATCATTTTCAGTAGTGCTTATTACTTGTCCTGTCTGGTTGTGCAGTTCGTCTTTCCTACTTAAACTCAAATTGAACGAGTGTATTGACTGAAATAATTACGCATCATTGTGGAATCTATAGAAATGGGAGTTACGGATAATTTGCTTTCTGCTTATAAAATGCGTTGGGATATTTGGAGTTTATGAAAAAAGTCACTTGGCTGATCACAGTATATTAACAACAAAATGGTTCAAATGGCTCTGAGCACTATGGGACTCAACATCTGAGGTCATCAGTCCCCTAGAACGTAGAACTACTGAAACCTAACCTACCTAAGGACATCACACACATCCATGCCCGCGGCAGGATTCGAACCGGCGACCGTAGCAGTCACGCGGTTCCGGACTAAAGTGCCTAGAACCGCACGGCCACCGCGGCCGGCTATTAACAACAAAATCAAACCATGTACGCTTACGTCTAACAAGATTGTTGAGGAGTAAACAGGTTCGGTTGCAAGGGGGGAGGGCTATGGGGGTTATAGCCCCCAATGGAGTATCGTAGTATACTGGATAAAATGACTTCTGAAACCAGTGAATATATTACTTCAACAGAGTCAATAACTTTTTTATAATTATGTAACAATATAGGTTGCAATGTATTACAAACACATTTTAACGAAAGAATAAGAGCAGCAAATTGCTTACTATCTATGCTAATAAATATCGTTTAACTTAAAATGGGCGTCTTATTATCTATTAATATATATTTGTTGTATATTGATGTACTATTACCACTTACAATAATCAAGAAAGCTAAATATGCCGGATATGGCAACCAACTCTTAAACTTCTGGCCCCAGACACAAACTTTGAAATCGCCGCACAACTGGGTCAAATCGTATTATTTTCCCAGGAACACACATTCTGTATACACGTTTTAATCCTGGACTCCAAAACAGTTACCAAAAACTACTTTAAGCAACACCAAATTTTACCAATTTGTCGGTGGAGGACCCCAAGTCTCCTTATTCCATTCCCCCCTCCCCCTCCCCGGCCATTAGCCGACCCTCCTTACCGTCTTCTAGAATCGCCCCAGGGAGTAAAAGATTTAAATCGCAATCCATTTTATAGGCGATAAATGATACCTTAACTTGCATTTTAACTGTAACCCAACTACGGTACTGTTATGTAATAGGCTATGCCCAACTGTCAAGCAACCTATTTTACCATGTAATATTCACATCCCAATAGTCAATACATTCGTTTCTTTAATGCTGCCTGATAACTGAAAGCCAGGTGCAGCATAAAGAATTGGAGAGCGTAGGATCAGCCATTGTCTGTGACCTCAAAACGAAAGAATGTCCGTTTAAATCGGTCTAACAGGGCCTGCGATTTGCTCGCAATAATTATCTCGGTAGAAGACCCGTTTTCTCTTGCATGTCTAAGTGAAAGCCTTTTGGCTGATGGGGGTTAGAAATCTGTCATGTAGTGAGAGAGATTTTCTGCCTTCCATCCTGATCACAACGCTATGGGTTGAATATGACAAAAACCACGACAGTAAGAGCTTCTTAAACTTATGTATAAAATTATTATTGGTTACAAATCGCAGGGTCTGCTGCAATTGGCTGGCGAGCTTCCTACGCTGGCAGAACCTGCGAAGTTTCAGAGAGTGAAGTCAGAGGACAATTGCTAGCTGGTGAACATTGAGGTGAGAGGAGTTGCATCACGTTGTTGCAGAGAACTGCAGACAGATATATCCCGTTCTTACAGCAGAGTATAGAAATCGAGCTGTAAAACTTCCCTGCCTGTTGGCTGTGATAGCCGTCTGCTGTATATGTGAGCTTATCTTGTATTTTGGGGGATTTAATATTTATTTAAGGGTTGCTTTCAATGTTTTTGCTGGTATGTACCAGTTAGGAATCACATTTTAAAGTCTATTCCTTACCAGCTTTTCTTACTTTTTGGGGATTGTGTATTGTATTGCTTAAGATTTTTATTAAGGTTTGTAGATTGTTAAGGACTTTCCAACGACCCGTGGCTCTACCCTTCATTCGATCCCTGCGAAACCCTACATTTCAGCAGGATAATGCACGACCGCATGTTGCAGGTCCTGTACGGGCCTTTCTGGATACAGAAAATGTTCGACTGCTGTCCTAGCCAGCACATTCTCCAGATCTCTGACCAATTGAAAACGTCTGGTCAATAGTGGCCGAGCAACTGGCTCGTTACAATACGTCAGTAACTACTCTTGATGAACTGTGGTAGCGTGTTGAAGCTGCATGGGCAGCTGTACCTGTACACACCATCCAAGCTCTATTTGACTCAATGCCCAGGCGTATCAAGGCCGTTATTACGGCCAGAGGTGATTGTTCTGGGTTCTGATTTCTCAGGATCTATGCACCCAAATTGCATGAAAATGTAATCACATGTTAGTTCTAGTGTCATATATTTGTCCAGTGAATACCCGTTTATCATCTGCATTTCTTCGTGTTGTAGCAATTTAACGGCCAGTAGTGTATATGACTTTTTATTTGTCAGATGTAATCTTATTGAGTACGCTGTACTCAGGCACTATCACAAACATCGGCGCTTGTACCAGCTACACTCTGTATCTACTAACCCACTACGACACCCTTCCCCCCCCCCTCCTCCTCCCCCCCCCCCCCTTCACCACATCGCCCGCAATCCCGTGTCCGGCCATCCTGCTTTAGGTTTTCCGTGATTTCTCTAAATCGCCCCAGGCAAATGCTGTGATGGTTCCTTCGAAAGGGCACGACCGACTACCTTTCCTAATCCGATGAGACCGATGACCTCGCTGTCTGGTCTCCTCCCGAAAAACAACCCAACCCAACATCGCCCACTGCTTTCCTTGCAATTTTGTTGTATCATCACAGTGATATCCTGTTCCTAGATGTGGATGTGCCCACATTTAGTTAAATGTACATCTTCTCAGATCAGCTCAATTGCACCGTTATTCGGTTTGTTTTTTACCTCAGCAGCACTAACATTCGTTTCAGTTTTACCTCTGTAGTTCCCATTGCAACCATAATCGTTATGACTGAATCTGATTTCTCTTTCTGCATGGTTAGCTGCCAGGAAACCTAATACCAGTAAATCATCATAGCGCTTTCGTCTGCTCCTTATTACTTACATTTCACCCACATATTCATATTCACCTACCACGAAGTTAAGGCCTTAACTGTACTGCTTGCCTGCCACCAACTTTTTTCTTTAACTGTAGGACATCACATCAAAGAAATCTGAGCCCCTGTATCGACTAGGAATGGAACATTTTGTCCACTGTAAATTGTGTTAACGAGGAGACCTTTGGAACTATAATCAGGGGAGCTAGCAGAAACTACTGCTTCTTTGGGGCGGAAGTAACGGCGACCCTTCCGGGTTCCTCCTGACGTTTAATGTATTCCACCCAGAGCTCTACAGCTTGCATTCTCCACCTAACAGTTTCACGTTATATTACTCTTCACTCCGTAGGTGAAAGGACGAATATTTATCCTACGGGATGTTGTGCTTTGCAGCTTGTTCTCACGATAGATGGTTCCCAAGTAGGCTTCGAACACAAGACAATGCAGTTTGCGGTCAGTATGAGGTCTCCATAGCTGTTCAACAGCTCAAATTTATATTTGGCAACTTGCCAATCTTATTGCTCCCCCAATTTTACTCTGTAGCCCGTTCAAAATCATATTTAATGCCACATGTCCAGCTTAAAAGAATTTGTTTCATTGCGTAAATCGTTCTCACAGTGCTGATACATGTTAGGATTAATTTTTCTAATGTAATGTGCAAAATAGTCTATGGATTCTCCGTTCAAGATGCATATTCTGAGGAGTTGCTCCCTGTAAAACCTTGCTGTGTTTTTCCTCTTGTACCATTACGCAAGTGTCTTTCTGAACTCGTCATAGGTAGCTGGAGGGCTACACATGGTGTTGCACATGATGATATCGATTGCATCATGTTGGATTCGCATTTTTTCCGCAGTTACTTCGTCCTAGTCGGTCCAGGTTCCAAAACGTGTTGCATTTTCTAGTTTACTAAAACACACGTGAACATATCTGGTCTCCTGTGGAAGACTGGAACTGTAAAGATCAAAGAAAAGTTCTTAACTACCGCTAGGTCCATTGTACTTTCATTTATCATACACCGAAATGCAATTTACTTGACCCTTGTTCCTCCTACCTTTTGCATCTCCTTTTAATTGCCGAATTTCTGAACGCAATTCCGCTATGGCAGTCTGTATATCCACATCTCGTTATGCGCCTGCCATTATTAATTACCCCTTTACTCCAGTTATTAAAGATTTCGCCATCACTGCCGTTCGCATACACGTCAGGCAAAGCCATTATCTGCAGTGATCTTATCTGCAGTGATCTTACCTGCAGTGCTAGGTCTCTGTCTGCTGCATCGATGAAGAGAACTGCTCCGATGGAAGAATGGTGTCCGTACCAGCCTTGCGGTACTTCCACATACGGATACCACACACGAATCGCGAATAATACCGATTACTACTACATCCTATGGAAAAGACCGTAGGTTTTACTCTCTCCTCAGGAATGTTGATGGATGAAGGGACACTGAGCATCCCACTTCTGACACCATTTTGTAAGAGATCTGGTCCGAGGTGACAGGTGGTGGGGTGCCGGGTCATCAGGGCGAGCAGGTGATCGGTACATAACATGATGTACAGGGTGGTCCACTGGGCGTGACCGGGCCAAATATCTCACGAAATAAGCGTCAAACGAAAAAACTACAAAGAACGAAACTTGCTCGCTTGAAGGGGGAAACCAGATGGCGCTATGGTTGCCCCGCTAGATGGCGCTGCCATAGGTCAAACGGATATCAACTGCGTTTTTTAAATAGGAATCCTCATTTTTTATTACATATTCGTGTAGTACGCAAAGAAATACGAATGTTTTAGTTGGACGACTTTTTTCGCTTTGCGATAGATAGCGCTGTAATAGTCACAAACATATGGCTCACAGTTTTAGACGAACAGTTGGTAACAGGTAGGTTTTTTAAATTAAAATACAGAACTTAGGTACGTTTGAACATTTTATTCCGGTTCTTCCAATATGATACATGTACCTTTGTGAACTTATCATTTCTGAGAACGCATGCTGTTACAGTGTGATTACCTGTTGTTGTTGTTGTGGTCTTCAGTCCTGAGACTGGTTTGATGCAGCTCTCCATGCTACTCTATCCTGTGCAAGCTTCTTCATCTCCCAGTACCTACTGCAACCTACATCCTTCAGAATCTGCTTAGTGTATTCATCTCTTGGTCTCCCCCTACGATTTTTACCCTCCACGCTGCCCTCCAATACTAAATTGGTGATCCCTGTGATTACCTGTAAATATCTCATTAATGCAATAAATGCTCAAAATGATGTCCGTCACCCTCCTCGCATTTGGCAATACGTGTAACGACATTCCTCTCAACAGCGAGTAGTTCGCCTTCCGTAATTTTCGCACAAGCTTTGACGCATGTTGTCAGGCGTTGTCGGTGGATCACGATAGCAAATATCCCTAAACTTTCCCCACAGAAAGAAATCCGGGGACGTCAGATCCGATGAACGTGCGGGCTATGGTATGGTGCTACGACGACCAATCCACCTGTCATGAAATATGCTGTTCAATACCGCTTCAACCGCACGCGAGCTCTATGTCCCGGACATCCATCATGTTGGAAGTACATCACCATTCTGTTATGCATTGAAACATCTTGTAATAACATCGGTAGAACATTACGTAGAAAATCAGCATACACTGCACCATTTAGACTGCCATCGATAAAATGGGGGCCAATTGTCCTTCTTCCCATAATGCCGCACCATACGTTAATCCGCGAAGGTCCCTGATGTTCCACTTGTCACAGCCATCGTGGATTTTCCGTTGCCCAATAGTGCTTATTATGCCGGTTTACGTTATCGCTGTTGGTGAATGACGCTTCGTCGCTAAACAGAACGCCTGCAAAAAATCTGTCATCGTCCCGTAATTTTTGTGCCCAGTGGCAGAACTGTACACGACGTTCAAAGTCGTCGCCATGCAAATCCTGGTGCTTAGAAATATGGTACGGGTGCAACCGATGTTGATGTAGCATTCTCAACACCGAAGTTTTTGAGATTCCCTATTCTCGCGCGATTTGTCTGCTACTGATGTGCGGATTAGCCGCGACAGCAGCTAAAACACCTACTTGGGCATCATCATTTGCTGCAGGTCGTGGTTGACATTTCACATGTGGCTGAACACTTCCTGTTTCCATAAATAACGAAACTATGCGGCGAACGGTCCGAACATTCGGATGATGTCGTCCAGGATACCGAGCAGCATACATAGCACACGCCCTTTGGGTATTTTGATCACAATAGCCATACATCAACACGATAACGACCTTATCCGCAATTGGTAAACGGTCCATTTTAATACGGGTATTGTAACACAAAGCAAATAGACCGAACTGGCGGAATGTTACGTGACACCACGTACTTATTAGTTTGTGACTATTACAGCGCCATCTATCACATAGCGAAAAAAGTGGTCCAACTAAAACATTCATATTTCTTTACGTACTATTAGAATATGTAGTAAAAATTGGGGGCTCCTATTTAAAAAAAACGCAGTTGATATCCGTTTGACCTATGGCAGCCCCATGTAGCGGGCCAACCATAGCGCTATCTGGTTTACCACTTCAAGATAGGCAAGTATCGTTCTTTGTAGTATTTTCTTTTGAGGCTTATTTCGTGAGATATTTGGCCCGGTCACGATGAATGGACCACCCTGTATACAACCACACTAGCGATCAACGCCTCGGCAGCATATCGACGCGAACGTGGCGCGGACGAACCCTCAGCCGATAGAAAAGATGCACTGTTATTCCATGTCTACGCGCGGCCGACGACCTGCGCGTGTGGAATCAGCGGACGTGGAATGCGCGTATGGCGCTGGGGATTGAACAGGCAAGGGGGATCGGTTTAGTGACCCAGAAGTCCCCTCCACCACGAACCGTTAGATGGCTTCCGGAATACGGTACACATCCAGATGTAGATGTTAGGGTGCTCCACTTCCGCGCTCTTACAACTCAGACGACTGTACCGAAAATACACTCCTGGAAATTGAAATAAGAACACCGTGAATTCATTGTCCCAGGAAGGGGAAACTTTATTGACACATTCCTGGGGTCAGATACATCACATGATCACACTGACAGAACCACAGGCACATAGACACAGGCAACAGAGCATGCACAATGTCGGCACTAGTACAGTGTATATCCACCTTTCGCAGAAATGCAGGCTGCTATTCTCCCATGGAGACGATCGTAGAGATGCTGGATGTAGTCCTGTGGAACGGCTTGCCATGCCATTTCCACCTGGCGCCTCAGTTAGACCAGCGTTCGTGCTGGACGTGCAGACCGCGTGAGACGACGCTTCATCCAGTCCCAAACATGCTCAATGGGGGACAGATCCGGAGATCTTGCTGGCCAGGGTAGTTGACTTACACCTTCTAGAGCACGTTGGGTGGCACGGGATACATGCGGACGTGCATTGTCCTGTTGGAACAGCAAGTTCCCTTGCCGGTCTAGGAATGGTAGAACGATGGGTTCGATGACGGTTTGGATGTACCGTGCACTATTCAGTGTCCCCTCGACGATCACCAGTGGTGTACGGCCAGTGTAAGAGATCGCTCCCCACACCATGATGCCGGGTGTTGGCCCTGTGTGCCTCGGTCGTATGCAGTCCTGATTGTGGCGCTCACCTGCACGGCGCCAAACGCGCATACGACCATCATTGGCACCAAGGCAGAAGCGACTCTCATCGCTGAAGACGACACGTCTCCATTCGTCCCTCCATTCACGCCTGTCGCTACACCACTGGAGGCGGGCTGCACGATGTTGGGGCGTGAGCGGAAGACGGCCTAACGGTGTGGGGGACCGTAGCCCAGCTTCATGGAGACGGTTGCGAATGGTCCTCGCCGATACCCCAGGAGCAACAGTGTCCCTAATTTGCTGGGAAGTGGCGGTGCGGTCCCCTACGGCACTGCGTAGGATCCTACGGTCTTGGCGTGCATCCGTGCGTCGCTGCGGTCCGGTCCCAGGTCGATGGGCACGTGCACCTTCCGCCGACCACTGGCGACAACATCGATGTACTGTGGAGACCTCACGCCCCACGTGTTGAGCAATTCGGCGGAACGTCCACCCGGCCTCCCGCATGCCCACTATACGCCCTCGCTCAAAGTCCGTCAACTGCACATACGGTTCACGTCCACGCTGTCGCGGCATGCTACCAGTGTTAAAGACTGCGATGGAGCTCCGTATGCCACGGCAAACTGGCTGACACTGACGGCGGCGGTGCACAAATGCTGCGCAGCTAGCGCCATTCGACGGCCAACACCGCGGTTCCTGGTGTGTCCGCTGTGCCGTGCTTGTGATCATTGCTTGTATAGCCCTCTGCAGTGTCCGGAGCAAGTATGGTGGGTCTGACACACCGGTGTCAATGTGTTCTTTTTTCCATTTCCAGGAGTGTAGATTAGAGGACCTGTGTTAAAGTTCGTAATGTGGGGTACATGAAAATCAGGTGGAACGCAATTCAGGTTGTTAATACATCTTTGAGCATTACAGTACATACCAAATAGAATTCGACAGCATCAGTTTAGATCGTTCAAATACATTAATTTAAAATTTAAGAACCTATATGAAATGGGGCGAACATTTAAAATATGTAATGGATATGCTGAATGCAATTCTTAGATTTGTTAGTAGGGTTCTGCAAATAATCAGTGCTCCTGTAAAGTGTGATGCATAAAATAGACTACGGCCACGAGATTTAAACCAGTGGCCTATCGTTTGAAGTCACCATCAAGCAGGAAATAATAGCAGACATGGAAGGAGTTCAGAAATAATGATGTGTCTGACCCTCCTGAACTTGAATATGCTACGTAATATCAGAATGTGATCTGAATCGTATATTTTTCTCATGTGAAAGCTGTACAGATCTGCAAGCTACTTTTGGAAGAAACTAAGCAAGCTGAAACTCAATTTTTCCACTAGTGTACCCATTAGAATCGTTGTTGTTGTTGTTGTTGTTGTGGTCTTCAGTCCTGAGACTGGTTTCATGCAGCTCTAAATGATACCTTATCCTGTGCAAGGTTCTTCATCTCCCAGTACTTACTGCAACCTACATCCTTCTGAATCTGCTTAGTGTATTCATCTCTTGGTCTCCCTCTACGATTTTTACCCTCCACGCTGCCCTCCAATGCTAAATTTGTGATCCCTTGATGCCTTAGAACATGTCCTACCAACCGATCCCTTCTTCTAGTCAAGTTGTGCCACAAACGTCTCTTCTCCCCAATTCTATTCAATACCTCCTCATTAGTTATGTGATCTACCCATCTAATCTTCAGCATTCTTCTGTAACACCACATTTCGAAAGCTTCTATTCTCTTCTTGTCCAAACTATTTATCGTCCATGTTTCACTTCCATACATGGCTACACTCCATACAAATACTTTCACAAACGACTTTCTGACACTTAAATCTATACTGGAGGTTAACAAATTTCTCTTCTTCAGAAACGCTTTCCTTGCCGTTGCCAGTCTACATTTTATATCTTCTCTACTTCGACCATCATCAGTTATTTTGCTCCCCAAATAGCAAAACTCCTTTACTGCTTTAAGTGTCTCATTTCCTAATCTAATTCCCTCAGCATCACCCGACTTAATTCGACTACATTCCATTATCCTCGTTTTGATTTTGTTGATGTTCATTTTACATCCTCCTTTCAATACACTGTCCATTCCGTTCAACTGCTCTTCCATTAGCATCACATCACCAAAAATGACATCTTATAGAACCCTCACGAATCGAGAGCTTCGGCATCTTGCTGTGGACTGCTTGTATGCTTTAGCTACGTATCGTTTAACCCTTAGCATTACGCTACCACAGCGCAGCCAGAAGACTTCACTTTAGCACAAATTACTTTATATGTACTGTTATTCGATGGGTAGACCACATAACTAATGTGGTGGTACTGAATAGAATTGGAGAGAAGAGGAGTTTGTGGCACAACTTGACAAGAAGAAGGGACCGGTTGGTAGGACATGTTCTGAGGCATCAAGGGATAACAAATGCATCAATGGATAACAAATCTAGCATTGGAGGGCAGCGTGGAGGGTAAAAATCGTAGAGGGAGACCAAGAGATGAATACACTAAGCAGATTCAGAAGGATGTAGGTTGCAGTAGGTACAGGGAGATGAAGTAGCTTGCACAGGATAGGGTAACATGGAGAACTGCATTAAACCAGTCTCAGGACTGAAGACTACAACAACAACAAAAACCTAAGGACATCACACACATCCATGCGCGAGGCAGGATTCGAACCTGAGATCGTAGCGGTCACGCGGTTCCAGACTGAAGCGTCCGGCTTTTGCCGTCAGATTTACCACTTACGTAATAAGATAGCGATGGCGTGATACGTGTAGCAAAAACTTGTAAGAGAAGAACAAATGCCTCTTAGTGAATGTTACTACTCCTTGAAAAGAAAACACTTAAAGTTACAGTACAAGGAAGAGCTATCGCCTATTTCCCTTTTTTTTCTTTAATTCCCTTTACCCTTTTCCGTTTTATTCCATCGAATGAAACGTAATCATAGCTTCTCTGTTTCTTCTCATACAAACTAATATGACTTAAAATTGAGTACAAACGTACACTAAGAAACTGAAGCAAGATGACCTTTTGGAAAGTGCTGTAGCTCGTACGGCTTTATCGGCGGCTATGCATTAATCCTCTAATGTACAATTGAAAATTACAGCAGGTGAAATGTCTTGTGTGTGTTTACTGCTCTGCAGTAGTTGCCTCCGACACAAAATTACGCACAGTTTATTCTCTTTATCTATGACTGATCGTCCAATAGCCCTGATATCAACGTGATGCGCGTGTAAATCTCTGTCGACAGTAGCTATTCTCTCATCCGGGGTAATAATGAATGCATATACGCAATTTCAAATGAAACGCACGTACAGCTGCAGTAGAGGTGTCTGTGCAAAAGTGCCTTTATTGTGTATTGTTCGCCTATAAACCTGACAGTATATTTTCGTTCAGTTCTGTGATATATGACATCGGCTTTTTCACCTTTAGATCTGTTCCCACCTTTCGGAACATAATGCGACCAGGAACATTGAAGAACACGATAATTTTGGTGTTGCAAGTGTTATGGTGTGAAGACGCATGATATTGCATGGGCGTACTGAACTCCGAATCTTTGAACACGGTACACTCACACGTCAGCATTATCGTGACACTATACTCCTTCCCCATGGGCGTCTTCCCAGGGATGTTTTCGGCCCTGATTCCATTTTTATAGGTGACAATACGGGTCTGCGTCGAACATCGGAGTTAGATGAGCTCTTGGATCCAGATGATATCCGGTAAATGGATTGCCTGCCCGTTCCCTCGACTTAAGCTCCGTTGAGCTCGTGTGGCATGCGGTGGCGAGACGTACTGCAGCAAGTTCACATGCACCAACGACCAGCCAGCAGTTATCCTACCATAAGAGCTCATTGGGGCCAGCGCCGGTTCGAGAATATTGAGCCGTGGTGTTTTACTGGCGCGCCAGCGTACTCGCAAGTACCTCGCCTTGCGCTCTTATCTTTTCTTGTGACGCGCACTGAGTCTTGGCTGCCTTATCTTTGCCGAAGGAGTTAACTGGAGGCTCTCACGAAGAGCGTGGACAGTTGGCGCTCGATGCTCCCTGAGGCCGGAGTGCGCTTGTAGTGGAGCGGCAACCGACCACGTGCATGGGGCAGCCTGGTGGGGAGCCTTTGCTGCCGCCTGTGAGAAGGCTTGTTGCTGCCTTGGGTTGCGTGCTGCTAGTTCCCGACACGGCTGTCTAGGGTCGTCCGTTGCCTTATTGTCGCCTGCTGTACCCGACGCAAGCCATATCGGACGTCCAACGAAAAGTGAGATTGTACTTAGAGCATGTGTGTGAAGGTGTTGAGGGCTGCTACCTCACTTCTAGTAACTGTAAGCGCATGGGTGGTACCATGGAAGTAAAGGTGTGCCTGTGAAGAGTTCATGGTGTTTAAGACAGTTGTTAAATATTAATATAATGCACAAGCGTGCCTCTTCCAGCTCGAGTGAAATTCTTGTTTGATGTAATACGTAATCAGCTGAAAGACCGTAATATGCTTATCAAATATACTGCATTCGAGTGTTTGGTAGCCTTAACGTAGTGAGCCCCAGTAAAACTTAGAATCAAATTTTCAGAGTTGTGCTTGTTACGGTTTTCACTGAACAGTGGGACCCGAGAGTTCACGTAGTTTAATTGTGACTAAGACGAGTGCCCGCTGGCCTTGTTAGTAATTGTTAGCTTTTTTTAATATTTTGATAGCAGGCAATTTTCCTTAAGGTTATTGATAAGATTTGAGCTGTTGGTTCAACGTGCCTGTGTAGGTCATTCGTAGTGGGGCAAAGGCAGTGTGCCGTCTTATTACTGAATAATTTAACCTGTTATTTAATATCTTCTGGCGGTTGTTTACATTGTCCCTGCGGACCTGTTCTGTGCGCTTGTTAAATGTTACAGCTGGCTGGCTGGTGTTTCGGAGTAAGCGCAAACTGTCCACCTATGAGTCCCGGGACTGTGAAACCCCCGGAAGCGGGAGGTGACTCCGGGTCGAAACTCGAGAAGTGGCTCTTGTACGACCATCCGGCTTCCGCCTTCCGCTTTGGCTTGTCCTAGTTAAGTTTCCGTTCTGCCTTCGAGCAACATGGCGTCACTCCTCGCTAATAAATTCTGGTGCTAATTATGTTTACTTGGGTGTTATTACGCTACAGGCCATTAAAATTGCTACAGCATGAAGATGACGTGCAACAGACGCGAAATTTAACCGACAGGAAGAATATGCTGTGATATGCAAATGATTAGCTTTTCAGAGCATTCACACAAGGTTGGCTCCGGTGGCGACACCCACAACGTGCTGACATGAGCAAAGTTTCCAATCGAATTCTCATACATAAACAGCCGTTGACCGGCGTTCCCTGGTGAAACGTTGTTGTGATGCCTCGTGTAAGGAGGAGAACTGCGTACCGTCACGTTTCCGACTTTGATAAAGGTCGGATTGTAGCCTATCGCGATTGCAGTTTATCGTATCGCGACATTGCCGCTCGCTTTGGTGGAGATCCAATGACTGTTAGCAGAATATGGAATCGGTGGCTTCAGGAGAGTAATACGGAACGCCGTGCTGGATCCCAATGGTCTCGTATCACTAGCAGTCGAGATGACAGGCATCTTATCCGCATGGCTGTAACGGGTCCTGCAGCCACTTCTCGATCCCTGAGTCAACAGATGGGCACGTTTGCAAGACAACAACCATCTGCACAAACAGTTCGACGACGTCTGGAGCAGCATGGACTATCAGCTCGGAGACCATGGCTGCGGTTACCCTTGACGCTGCATCACAGACAGGAGCGCCTGCGATGGTGTACTCAACGACCAACCTGGGTGCACGAATGGCAAAACGTCATTTTTTCGGATGAATCCAGGTTCTGTTTACAGCATCATGATGGTCGCATCCGTGTTTGGCGACATCGCGGTGAACGCAAATTGGAAGTGTGCATTCGTCATCGCCATACTGGCGTTATCTCCCGGCGTGATGGTATGGGGTGGCATTGGTTACACGTCTCGGTCCCTCTTGTTCGCATTGACGGCACTTTGAACAGTGGACGTTACATTTCAGATGTGTTACGACCCGTGGTTCTACCCTTCATTCGATCCCTGCGAAATCATACATTTCAGCAGGATAATGCGCGACCGCATGTTGCAGATCCTGTACGGGCCTTTCTGGATACAGAAAATGTTCGACTGCTGCCCTGGCCAGCACATTCTCCAGATCTCTCACTGATTTCTCAGGATCTATGCAGCCAAATTGGGTGAAAATGTAATCACATGTCAGTTCCTAGTATAATATATTTGTGCAATGAATACCCATTAATCATCTGCATTTCTTCTTGGTGTAGCAATTGTAATGGTCAGTAGTGTATATTTATTAAAAGTTGTCTGAAGAGCAACATACAATTGTGAATTAATTTAAGCCGTCAGGCGCATAATTGTTAGTGGTTTTAAAATTTCCCTACATATGAGATAGACTTTGTTCCATAAAAGGACATAGGTAGCAGATTCATCAAATTCTTGTCATACTATTCTTATTACCTAAAGTAATCTGGATTAAAATATTGTTATTTAAAGGAATTTGTTTATATGATCGTTAAATAAAACGAGTGATAACAAAAGGTGTCCAGTCCTTCCCATTTGTTTCCCTATTCCCTAGTGGAATGACGTCTCAAATATTTTTAGCACAAGTGCCTTATTTGGCGCATTCTCGTCCCCCTCTTTTTCCCTCAACCACTGTCGTCTGTGTGAGTTTCCGCTACCTTTTATACACACTACACACAAATCTTGCAATTGTCCTCTGCTCAGCTTGTCGCCCCAGGCGACGATTTGTTTCTCCCGGGCCTTAAAACGGCCCTCCTTGTGGCCAGCGAGGGAGCACGTCGCCGGACATGTACTACCGTCCGTGGTGATCAGAAACTCTGTTAGGGACCCCGCACCGCCTTTTGCAATGTTGAGAGGACCATCATGCAATGAAGTGACAGAGGTCGTGCGAATATATTACCGTTGCAGGAGTTTGTACATGAATTGGCCTGTCGACTGTGTCCCATAAACGTTTAATGGGATTCATGTGGGGTGATCTTGTGGTGAAATCATTCATTCGAATTTTCCAGAATGTTCTGCAAACCAGTCGCGAAAAATTGTGGCCCGGTGACAATTCCATCGTTGTTCGAAAATATGTACTTCATGAACGGCTGCAAATGGTCTCCAAGTAGTCGAATAAAACTACACTAAAGCGCCAAAGAAACTCGTATAGGAATATGTATTCAAATACAGAGACTTGTAAACAGGCAGAATACAGCGCTGCGGTCGGCAACGCCTATACAAGACAAGTGTCTGGCGCAGTTATTAGATCAGCTACTGCTTGTGTAATGGCAAATTATCAAGATTTAAGTGAGTTACAGTCGGCGCTCGAGCGATGGAATAGAGCGTTTCCGAGGTAGCGATGGGGATTTTCCCATACCACCATTTCACGTGTGTACCGTGAACACCAGGAATCCGGAAAAACATCAAATCTCGGACATCGCCGCGGTCGGAAAAAGATCCGGCAAGAACGGGACCAACGACGACTGAAGAGAATCGTTCCGCGTGACAGAAGTGCAACCATTCCGCAAATTATTGCTTATTTCAATGCTGGGCCATTAAACGAAACATTATCGATAGGTGGTTTCGGGAGTCAAAATGGTTCAAATGGCTCTGAGCTCTATAGGACTTAACATCTGAGGTCATCAGTCCCCTAGCGGTCGCGCGGTTCCAGACTGAAGCACCTACAACCGCTCGGCCACACCGGCCGGCTTTCGGGAGTCGAAAGCCCACTTGTGTACCCTTGATGACTTCACGATACCATGCTTTATGCCTCGCCTGGGCCCGTCAACACCGACATTGGGCTATTGATGAAACATATTGCCTCGTCGGGCTAGTCTTGTTTCGGACTGTATCAAGCGGATGCACATTTACAGATATGGGTACAACCTCATAAATCCATGGATCCTGTATGACAGCAGGGTGTAACCTCCCCGCAGTAAATTAATAATTAAATAAAAATGTGAATATGAGCCAAGAGTAACCTTCCCACAAAATATAATAACTTACAATTAAATGAATTTTTAAATATTGTAACCTCTGAACAAAATTGATTTTAATGTAACCTATGAACAAAATTGGCTCCGATTTAAAGTCTCTGTGCAAAGAATGCATTCACACTTAATATTCCCACAAAATTCATTTCTCATTTAATGTCAAGTTCGGAATAGAAAAATTCCTAAACACCAAAAATAATAAAAAAATTTAGTAACCTGATAAATTTTATGATGACAGCAGCGCTGCCCTTCGGCCCTGTATTCTGAATAAAAAAGCAAAAATTCTTACCTCAATAAAAACCGCAATTATATCTGCTCATAAGTTCGAATTTTTCGACACAGCTTCGTGCAATGCTGGCGTATATATATATATATATATATATATATATATATATATATATATATATTATTGGAAGGAATGATCATGCATTTGAAATATTCTTTAAATTGAAATGAATGCTTTTCTTTGAAAGAGTTGCTTTATATTATAAAAATTATTATTGGGGCATTTCTTTGAACAAATTAAATTACAATTAACATACATTATTAAATATGCGCAAGGCTGCTACTTTACCTTCTACAACAATATTCATCCTCCAGAGTCCTGACCAGAGTCGCGAGCAGAGCACACAGCCGACGCATGCCGACTCCCGCCGACTAGCACGGACTAGCACGGACTGACGACTACTGTCGACTGACTACTACTACTGTCGACTCGCGCGGTCAAGCGCAGACTAGCAACAGCTAACGATAAACTACTCTCTGGTCAGAGATTCTGTCATGCCTCGCCCATCGCCGGCAATGTATACACCTTTCATAACCCTCCACTGGGGGCAGCGATGGTGAGTCAATTGGACTTGCCATGAGCAACAAATTTTTCTTAATTATCTAACTTTACAATCACAGAATATATACAGATATATAGGTGCAGAACATGAAGTAAAATATAGTGCACATGCACTGAGTACAGATCATATCAGGCAATAACAAAATGTATACACAATGAATACAAAACATATTAACAAATGGCCAAAATGCACACGCACTGTAAAACTCTTTAGCATTTTTACAACAAATAAACATATCAAGGAGTGAAAGAAAGTGCACACGCATTGTATAAGTCTTTATCATTTTACAAGAATTTAAACGCATTGTATAAGTGTTTACTATTTTACAAGAACTCGGAAAGGAATGGGAAGGATTGCGTCATGGTTGTAGCACTTTAGGTTGCACGCAGCTGCACTGAAAATCCATAATTTTCTACAGAAGCACAACACCAAGTGAGACAATCTGAAGTTCTTTTCCTTGAAGTATTAATCAGTGTAGCCAAGACACTGAACTGTCGTAGTAATATTCATGTTATCATTTTGGTGGTACATTAGGTACACCAAACAGTGGGACTATTATAACATCTCCATCGCTCAAGGTGGTGGACAGCATGTCGTGTCAACACCACGTTCTTGTAAGGTACACCAATGTAGAATTAGTGCAAAAACCATATATAGTGCTCCATGATCATGAGGATACACAGGACAAACGGATATTGCAGTAATTCCAGTAATTAGGTCAGTAGGTGAAGGACATTAAGTCACATACTAGTCTTCATTGAGAATTACACTAGTCTAACAACTGATTTGAGTAATTGGTGGCACTCATCGCCCAGTTACTGAACATTTCTGTACCATGTATGTAGTATTACAGAATAATGTTAATAAATCGTTTGTTTACAGAGAACATTGGCACTCATTGCCCAGCTACAAACCATTAGAAGTCATCATTCAAAACAGGAGCTAATAAATGGCATAGTATTACAGAATAATGTTCATAAATCGTTTGTTTACAGAGAACATTGGCACTCATTGCCCAGCTACAAACCATTAGAAGTCATCATTCAAAATGAGTTATTATTGGCATAGCATTTGTACATAATTAATCTAATTATAGTAATCATTTGCATCATAGGTCATCTTATTACAATAATCAGTGGCATTCATTGGCCAGCTACAAAGCATTTTTTTGTGCTAGCAATGCATTGCGTTGGGATCAATAATTAATAACAATATTTGCTTTTGAGTTATTGCTGCAAATGAAGATGTGCGACGTCATTCGTCATGAGTCAGCTGTAGCAAGGTTATGAAACAAGTAGAGTATATGTATTCACATTCATAAATTACATAGGTTTAATGAACAACTGCTTATAGCACATTAATTTCATGAATAATTTCTCCTGCAAAATATACAAAAATGGATTATTAAACTGAAAGAAGAAACGCATATTATGCTGAAAAGTAGTGAACTTCGAATTAACAGGTAGTGAAATGTGTATAAAAAATGTGTTCTCTAGCTGTCCTTACCAAAACCTTCAGTCATCATACTACACGATATAAGACATACTGTCAAAACAAACTGCAACAAATACTTAAATAACTACATAGCATAAATACATAAACTTCAACATTAGCCTCATCTGTAAAGAAAAGAAAACTTCATTATCCATATTACTCGTATCATAACTCCATTATTATCATCACCTGTAAAGAAAAAACTTCATTATCCATAGTAGCATATTCTTCGTCATTATTCATCACCATTCATTATCATCTGCAAAAAAGTCACTTCATTATTCATTATACAACTATTCCTTATTTCTAGCATATTTCCTCACTAAAACTAAGATGTGTAGTTCTGTCTGACAGCCTGCATCAATCGCCTCGTATTCTGAAAGAAAAAATTAGTTAAGACTGCTATTCTACAATGTGTATCGTATATTCTTGTTAATGCTTGTTAATTCTGATCCATTTTACTCTTCCTCACGAGGTATTGCATCTTCCCATGTCTGTTTATTTTATAATTTTTTTTACACGTTATTGCTTTCTGAAAATAATGAACAAGGATTAATGTCTTGCATTTAAATCACATACCCACTAAATAAAAACTGGTTTATAGTAACATAACTGAGCATACAGCATAGCATGACAGAAAACGTAATATGTCAAAAACATAGACAGTGTTCAGAGGCAAAAATGTACAGTGTAGCACAATGTAGCAGCAAAAAAAAAAAAAAGGTAAAGTAGTCACGATGTTGAGATATCATAAGGCAAAATGTCAAAGTAAACTGGTGTTTGCTATGTCTTAACTATTTCATAGTGCATACAAACAAAACAGGAAAACAATCGTACATACATAAAAAATGACAAGAAATGTGACTTTCTTTGTGTTCAGCTTGTATGTTGTGTAGTTAATAGAGGCGAGAATTAAAGACTTTAATGGAGAGAGAATTTAATAAAATTAATATGTCACTAGATAAAATTGCATAATTATTCATAAGATACGTAAGTTTATCTGGAAAAATGTGCACGGTCTGATGCGTAACGACAAGAAGAGCGACTTACTAACCTTACCTTCCCGGGCACTTGCCAAGAAAAAATACGACAATCATCAGTAAGTGTTCATGTGAATATAATTGCATAAGTGATCATAAAAAAATTAGGAAATGGCATTACAGTATGATAAATCATAAAGTATGTTCATTCAATAAAAGGTTTGATGTTGGACACGTGGTGGTTCCCTTTGGTTTTTCTGGTTCTCAAAGTTCCGACGTGTACTACATTGGGGTTAGGAATGCTGCGAATCCGATATGGACCTGCGTATAGAAGCTCAAATTTACTGCACCTACTCTTTCCTCTGTTGGATAAATAGTGTGTACGTACTAATATCTTCTGTCCAATGTAAAAGCCACGGCGTGTTCAAACCTGTTTTTGCTCTGCGGCACGTTTGATGTCGTTCAGCGCAATGTCAATTATTTCATGGTGTCGTAGTCGATGCGATGTAGGAAAGGTTACTAATTCTCTAATTTTGTTAGGTGGTTCAACATTTTTCAGTATAACAGACGGAGATAGCATAGTAGATTCATTTAGTATGGAATTAATTACTGTCTGGAATGAGAGTATGTGTGTGTCCCAATAAATATGTATTTTATGGCAGTATATTCTACACAGTTTACCAATTTCTTTCATTAATCGTTCACAAGGATTCGTAGAAGCATGGTACATGGATATATAGATCGGAGAAATGTTTCTAGCTCGTAACATACGTGTCCATATAGCAGAACGAAATTGTGATCCATTGTCGGAAATTACTTTCAACACATGCCCTACATGAAATAGAAAATGTTTTACAAATGCTTTCGAAACAGTTTCAGCGGTAGCTTTGCGTAACGGAGTGAAGGTAACAAATTTTGAAGTGAGTTCAACAGCGACAAAGATGGGAATCGGACCAAAGATGTCTACAGCGGCCATATGTCTCAATTTAACAGGTACAATGGGATGTAATGGAGGAACATGTGAAGTCGTATCTGACTTAGCTTTCTGGCAGATTTTGCATTACGCCAAAACTCGTCGAACACGTTTCTCCATGTTGGTAAAATAACAGTTCTGTCTCAGTATAAGAAAACATTTTCTGGCTCCGTAATGTGCGTAACCTAAATGAGTATACCAGATTAATTTGTTAACAAGTTCGTCAGGAATGCATAATAACCAATTGTTGCTGCCAGGATGAGAGCGGCGAAATAGAATGTCATTGCGTACAGTGTAATGGTTTCTAATGGTAACATTATTCTTATCTTGCCAAAGGTGTTTAATTTCTTTCCACACGTTGTCTTTACTCTGCTCTTGTGCTATGTCTTGTAATGACGACGAAATGAAATTTTCAAATGCAACTTGTTGAATGTACATGACGCTGAAATTTGCTTTGCAGAAGTTGGTTGCGATGTCTTGCTGATTGTTGCTGAGAGAACGGGATAGTGCGTCTGCTACAATATTTTGTGTGCCGGGAATGTGAACAATTGTGAAATTAAATTCCTGCAAATAAAGTTTCCATCTACTTAATCTGTCGTGTGTAAATTTAGCCGAAAGTAAAAACTGTATCGCTCTGTGGTCTGTGTAAACGGTAGTGTGTCTTCCATAAAGAAAAAGCCGAAATCTCGTAAATGCCCAAACAACACATAATGTTTCAAGTTCTGTAGCAGAATAATTACGTTCAGCAGGTGACAAAATGCGACTTGCAAAAGCGATGTTTTTAATTACTGTAGAACCATCTTCTTCAATTTCCTGAAAAATATGTACGCCTAAGGCGGTGTTAGAACTGTCGGTGGCAATGGAAAAATTTCTAGTAAGATCTTGGTGCGATAAAAGTGGTGCATTCAACAAAGCATGTTTCAGGTTCATAAATTCAGAATGTGCTTGCTTATCCCAGGACCAAATAGCGTTTTTACCTGCCAATTGACATAATCTAGGGGCGTCTAAAGCAGAGTAATGAATAAATTTACGAAAAAAAGGTAATTAAACCCAAAAAGCTGCGTAGTTGTTTCTTCGTCGTAGGAACAGTAATGTCACGTAAAGCTTGAAGTTTTTCCGGGTCAGGCGCAATGCCCTCTGCTGAAATTACATGTCCAAGAAATTTTATAGAAGTTGTGCCAAAGTGCGATTTACTGAGATTAACTGTGAGTCCTTGTGCACGAAAAGTTTGCAACAGTCGTTCAAGAATCAGATTGTGTTCAGACCAGTTAGCTTCTGCAATAAGAATGTCGTCTACGTACGTTGTGATTCTGTCTTTAAGTTCTGTCGGAAGTATTGTATTCAAACCGCGAATAAAAGCTGCTGAAGAAATTGTTAAACCGAACGGTAATTTACAAAATTGATAAGTCACCAAAACAGAGAAAAGCCGTGTACTTTCTGCAGTCCGGATGGAGCTGAATTTGCCAAAATCCCGATTTCAAATCTAATGTGGAATAAATAGCAGTACCATGAAATTTCTGTAGAAGTTCTTCTAGTGTCTGTGGGCGATCTGTTTCATTAATAATAATGTCATTGTTGTGACGCGAATCAAGTACGAGGCGAAGTGAACCATCTTTTTTCTTAACAATATGGAGCGGGTTTATGTACGGACTAACTGCCGGTTCAATAATTCCTTGGTCAAGCATAGCTTGCAATTCTTTCTTAACTTGATCTCTATGAATATACGGAATGGGATAATGCTTGGCTTTAAATGTGTCGTGCTATTTAACTTGAAATTCATACATAAAACCGGACATAGTACCAGGAATGTTGTCAAAAACTGGAGCTTGCAGTAAAAGAATTTTCTGTAGTTGCGTGCGTTCGTCGTCTGTATTTGCACTGCTCTGTTTAACTTTATCAGAAATCATCTGTATAACGTCATAGTCAGCTTCGTCTGGAGTATTATAGTTGTGTACGTACGTATCTGTGAACAATGTGGAATAACAGTCTAAGTTACGTGATGCGGAAATGACCTCTGTACGATTAATTGTTTGTTCTTCCGCAGATAAAGAGTGCTGAAATTCTAAAGCGAGTTGTACATTTTCATCCTTTAACATTAAATAGGAATTTTGAAAGTCAATAATTGCGTCGTGTTGTACCAGAAAATTCGTACCTAAAATAACGTCTGTTGTCAATAAGGGAACAATCCAAAAATTTGAGTGAAATGTGTGACCTGCAATACAAAATGATAAATGTGTCTGTAATTTTATATCTACTCCTTTACTCGATACTGCTCCTTTTACTTTCGTTTTGCCTAATGGTAACGTAGGATAGGTATTCTCTTTGTTACACTCGTTGAAAGTTTCTTCATTTATAACTGACATAGGTGATCCAGAATCGATTACTGCTGAAAATTTCGATGATCCTATTTTTACTTCGATAATAGGGTGTGAAATGGTTTTTTGAACGACTGGTCTTTCCTGCAAAAGAGTGTCTCGAATGTCGTCAAAAGTAATAACAGTTTCGTGAACAAGATTCTGTGTATCTGAAGTATTGCTTACGTTGCTGGAAGATGCAACCTGTACTGTATCTAGTCAAATTCTATCTGACGTGTTATTATTTTCAGGAGGATTCTGTGGCATTTCGACTATTTGAACTGTTCTGTTATTTCTTCCAGACGTATTACGTTCTGGATGATACCTACTGTCTGGTTCATTCATGATAATATGTTGTTGCTGATGTTCTTGTTGCTGATGAGATCGACTGTTATTAAATGTACGCTGAAAATTGTGCTCATTGTTTTTACGTCTGTCGTGATAATCATTTCCATACGGTGCATTGCGATAGGAATTGAAATAGTGTGTTTTCTGTACATACTGATTCCCTTGTTGTTGTGCGTTACTATTTGTTGGGGCCGACGCTATACGCGTACGCGGCGAAACATTAAAGCTTGGTTGACCTTGTGCAGGTTAGGTATGCTAACCGGTTGGTTTTGTTACTGTTGCGGAGAAAAACCTCTATTGTTACAAAATGTGGTCCCTGTTGCTGAAAATTTTGACGATACTGATAATTAAAATTTTGCCTGTTATTAAAATTCTGGTGGTTGTCGTTCCTGAAGCGTCTGTTAGCTTTGCTATTGAAATTGCGTGGCTGATCGTAATTGCTGTATGTTTCTTGACCTTGGTTATTATATGAAAAATTTTTGTTTATAAAGGAATAATCCGATTGCTGCACTTCCAAAAGCTGTAAAAGATCTCTGAATGCCGAAATATTTTCTTTCTGCTGACCCGTTAAAAGAGACACTCGTAATGATCGTGATAATTTAGAAATACATAATTGAATAAGTGTAGATTCACTGTATGGTTCACTGAAGTACTGGTTTTGTTGGACCATGTGCTCAAAAAATTGCGTGAGAGTGGAAAACTTCGAGTTCTCATATTTTGGTAAACTAATTAATTGATCCTTAATTCCGCGCTGTGTCGTCTTCGACCAATACGCTGACAGAGAAGCATTCTGAAATTCTTCTACCAAGTAACATTGTCTCGCGATCGGTCTCATACGAGTTGCCGGTTCGCCTTCCAAAAAACTGCAAATAAATTCAAAGTTTGTGCGTTACAGGCCAAGTCGGTGGAAAAGCAAAGCTAAATTGTTGTATCTAATCCAGGGGGTGAATCTGTGTTCTGTCATTTTTAATTACTTTAAATTTTCTCACTGATAGAAAATGTTTGTAAGCAAAATTATCGTCTCTGTACATCTGAACAGGTTCAAGATTGTATGAGAACCAATGTGTCTGTTACTGTTCGGAATCTAACTCACGTACTCTCTGTAAATTACCTAAATTATACTGGCTGTGTGAGTCTGACAAATGTTCGCAAAGTGGCGTCTGCTGTGATGTATTAAACGCTGAAACATTTTTCATCTGTGTTACCTCTTGCTGTAAAGTTGACAATTTTCTACGTAATGTATTATTAGACGAATATATCTCACTGATCGTCTGCTGTAAATTTTGGAATTCAGGTGTTTGATTAAACGAAATCGGTGAAGTATCGTCTGATTTGCTGTCATTATTACTTTCAATAACGTCAATACGACTGGCCAATTACTCATATTTTTCAGTCAGTATTTTTACCTGATCATCGTTTTTAGTGTCAGAAGCATTAATTTGTTTTTGTATTTTACGTGTGGTTTCATTCAATTTTTTAACGTCAGCTTTGATGACATCGGAATCCTGTGTTAGTTCTAATTGTTCGAGTCTGTCGATCACTGTCTGAAAGTCTACTGTGTGTGTATCTGTTTTTGTTTTAAGATCGGAAATTTCATCACGCAATTCTGTGTTCAACTGTTTGATTGCATTAATTTCGTCTGATACAGTAGCAATATTGTTGTCTACGTATGTTTTCGCTTTCGTAAACAATTTGCGTTTATCTTCCTGTCTCTGTGCGGTAATTGTTTCCATAACTTGTCGCTTTACTTTATTCTGTTACTGTATAAATTTACGGAAACGCGTTTCACTGTTTTGCATGTGATGATTAAAACGTTCGTCAATTTGACTGTTCTGTTGGTCGAATTTCGTGTCTACTTTTGCATCCAGTGTGCGCGAAAGTTCTGCTGTCATTAATTTAAACTCGTCGCGTAATTGTGTTGTTTTTTCAGAGCATTGTTTACCGACTGCACTAATTTCGTCTCTAAGTGATACTGTTGCAGCTGTTTTCATATCCCTTAATTCTTGAGCAACAGACCTAATTTTTTCACTACTTTTCCTAGCACAAGCCTCAATTTCCACACGTAATTGTTCTTTAGTATCATGACATTGCACGGCAACGGCTGTAATCTGTTCGCCAAGCTGTCTGGAATTGATGTCTAATTTTTCATTAAGTTGTTGTTTGAGATTTTCATTATTTTCATTAAGTTGTTTGAAATTTTCACTATTTTGTTTGTGATTGTTGTCTTGTTCTTTCTTAAGTTGTTTGTTCTGTTCACTAAGTTGTTTGAAATTTTCACTATGTTGTAGCAACAGTGCCATAATTTGATCCAAACGAATATTACCTACTCTATTCTCTGTGCTGTTTGATGGCATACCTGCAATTGTCACGTTTTCTGTAACCATTTGGTCATTCTGTAATTCTTGAAAAGGTTTGCCAATCGGATGTGCACTGTTACTCACTAAATCGGAATCAAATAAATCTGACGTATTCTGATTACGCTGTTCATTTTCGTTAGAAAAGTTTCTCTGTTCATTACGCAGATTTTGCAAACCGGATGTGTCAAGCTGGGCAGCGTTCATTGTAACAGAACGTGCAGCGTCATTAATTGTCGTGAAATTAACCGAGGACACAATTGAATTTATTTGTTCATCATTAGGATCAAAATCATTACTAGTGGTCGGTACGCATTGATTGTCTACAATTAGGGGATTATCACCATTACACTGAGTGTCGCAAATACTATCGGTGAAATTATTCGAGTTGGCTATTTCACTCATTGTACATCGCAATGTACTGTTAACAGTTTTTCGCAGTATTTTTACACAAATCTAAATTATTCACAAATGAAACAAGGACAATGCAAAATGCAACAAACACAAATACAACAAAGAGCAACAAATTGCCGATGATTTGTGAAAGAAAGAGTGACAAATTAGTAAATGCGTTGCGCCAGATGCAAACTACGTTTAAGTAAATAAGAGCAGATATATGACTACTTCTCAGAAGATTCCCAAAGAAATACGATCCTGGCCGGATGTCGCCAAGTGTAACCTCCCCGCAGTAAATTAATAATTAAATAAAAATGTGAATGTGAGCCAAGAGTAACCTTCCCACAAAATATAAAAACTTACAATTAAATGAATTTTTAAATATTGTAACCTCTGAACAAAATTGATTTTAATGTAACCTCTGAACAAAACTGGCCCCGATTTATAGTCTCTGTGCAAAGAATGCATTCACACTTAATATTCCCACAAAATTCTTTTCTCATTTAATGTCAAGTTCGGAATAGAAAAATTCCTAAACACCAAAAATAATAAAAAAATTTAGTAACCTGATAAATTTTATGATGACAGCAGCGCTGCCCTTCGGCCCTGTATTCTGAATAAAAAAGCAAAAATTCTTACCTCATTAAAAACCGCAATTATATCTGACCTTAAGTTGGAATTTTTCGACACAGCTTCGTTCAATGCTGGCGAATCTATATATATAATTGGAAGGAATGATCATGCATTTGAAATATTCTTTAAATTGAAATGAATGCTTTTCTTTAAAAGAGTTGCTTTATATATAAAAATTATTATTGGGGCATTTCTTTGAACAAATTAAATTACAATTAACATACATTATTAAATATGCGCAAGGCTGCTTCTTTACCTTCTACAACAATACTCATCCTCCAGAGTCCTGACCAGAGTCGCGAGCAGAGCACACAGCCGACGCATGCCGACTCCCGCCGACTAGCACGGACTAGCACGGACTGACGACTACTGTCGACTGACCACTACTACTGTCGACTCGCGCAGTCAAGCGCAGACTAGCAACAGCTAACGATAAACTACTCTCTGGTCAGAGATTCTGTCATGCCTCGCCCATTGCCGGCAATGTATACGCCTTTCAAGGGGACTGTTCAAGCTGGTGGAAGCTCTGTAATAGTGTGGGGGGTGTGCAGTTGGAGTGATATGGGACCCCTGATACGTCTAGAAACGACTCTGACAGGTGACATTTACGTAAGCATCCTGTTTACTCATATGCATCCAGTGATGTCCATTGTGCATGCCGACAGACTTGGGCAATTCCAGCAGGACAATGCGTCACCCCACACGTCCAAATTTGCTACACAGTGGCTCCAGGAACACTCTTCCGCTGGCCACCAGACTTACCACACATGAACATTATTAAGCATATTTGAGATGCCGTGCTACGAGCTGTTCAGAAGAGATATTCAGCCCCTCGTACTCTTACGGACTTATGGACAGCCCTGCAGGATCGATAGTGTGAGTTCACTCCAGCACTACTTTAGATATTAGTCGAGTCCATGGCACGTCGTGTTGCGGCACTTCTGCGTGCTCATGGGGGCCCTATACGGTATCAAACAGATGTACCAGTTTCTTTGGCTCTTCTGTGTATTTCCAGCCAGTAATCCGTACAGTTAGACCAGAGGACTCTGTCCATTCCGTGTTAACAACGCCACACTCGAACCTTATCATCAGCTCTTATCAGCTGAAATCGTTACTCATCTGATCAGGCCACGGTTTCCCAGTTGTCTTGAGTCCAACGGATACGGCGACGAGTCCAGGAGAGGCGCTGCAGCCGGTGTTGCGCTGTTAGCGAAGGCACTCGCGACGGTAGTCTACTGCTATAATCCATTAACCCCCCCAAATTTCGGCGCACGTCCCATATTGATTTCTGTGATTATTTCACGCAATGTCTGTTAGCACTGACAACTCTACACAAACGCCGCTACTCTCGCTCGTTAAGCGAACGCCATCGGCTGCTGCCTTATCCGCGCTGAGAGCTAATGCCTGAAATTTCGTACCCTAGACACACCATTGACACTGTGGATCTCGGATTATTGAATTCCCTAGCGGTTTCCGAAATAGAATGTCCCGTGCGTCTAGCTCCAACTACCAACCCGCGTTCAATGGCGGTTAATTCCCGTCGTGTGAGCGTAATTACGCCGTAAAGCTTCTCACAGGAGTCACCCGAGTACAAATGACAGCTCTGCCAATGCCCTGTCCTTTTATACCTCGTGTACACGATACTACCGCCACCTATATGCGTTCATACCGCCAGCCCATGACCTTAGTCACCTCAGAGGAAATCACGTTGGCTTCAGTATAATTACTGCCCTTAAATAAAAGTGTGACTGAAAACACAAATACGAGATACAATCACTTTTTCAGCAACGTTTCTGATTGGAAATGAAGAATTTCAGTGATCACTTTGACAGGAAGTTAGGCTACAAATTTTTGCTTTTACATTTACATTGTTAATGAAGACAGACTTCAGTGTTGTGCAGCAGCTCAAGGAACAAAGCGCTGCCAGGTGTCAGCGATTTCCTTATGCTGACTGGACTATAGGGATGTCTTAGTCGTTAACAATAAATGTGTTAAAACTTCATGTGTGATGCGGTATTTATTCTACTATCTTTGTGTTTGAGACATCGTATTCCTGATCTACTGACATACAATGATTTAATTTTGTAGGTACGTTCAGCAGCATGTGTGAATGATGTCTGCAAAAAGTGTTGTGAATAGTTAGTAGCAAGGATATAATAAATTCAAACGTCATGTACCTTGCTGCTGTTTCTCTCGAATCTCATTGTCTATGACGTCATATCTTCTGAACCATTTGTGGTACCGTGTTACAATTTTGTAGATGAATTTAGCGGCATATTTGGATGACGTCTATGAAATTTATTCCGAATAGTCTTACTAGTACGTAAGTAACAAATTTAATCGTCATGCATATTGCGGCAGTTTTCACGCATCTCGTTGTTTATGATGTCATATCTCCTGAAATATGATAGATAGGTGGTTTTTACCTCCGCAACAATTATTGCCTGAGTGTAACGGCTATGTGTATCAAGTCTGGTTGAAATCTCCCCAGTGCTTTAGTTGGAGATGTAGGAGTACATGCGCACATAGATACATACTCCTACAACAACTTTTATAATATAAGTTGTTGTTGTAGTGGTCTTCACTCCGAAGACTGGTTTCATGCAGCTCTCCATGCTACTCAATCCTGCAATCCTCTTCATCTCCGAGTAACTGCTGCAACCTACATCCCTCTGAATCTGCTTACTGTATTCAAATGGTTCAAATGGCTCTGAGCACTATGGGACTCAACTGCTGTGGTCATAAGTCCCCTAGAACTTAGAACTACTTAAACCTAACTAACCTAAGGACAGCACACAACACCCAGCCATCACGAGGCAGAGAAAATCCCTGACCCCTCCGGGAATCGAACCCGGGAACCCGGGCGTGGGAAGCGAGAACGCTACCGCACGACCACGAGATGCGGGCCTACGGTATTCATTCCATGGCCTTCCTCTACCATTTTTACCCGCTACGCTCCCCTTCAGTACTAAATTGGTGATCACTTGATACCTCAGAATGTGTCCTGCCAATCGATCCCTTCGTTTAGTCAGGCTATATCACAAATTTCTCTTCTCCCCAATTCTGTTAATACCTCATTAGTTACGTGATCGACCCACCTAACCTTCAGCATTCTTCTGTAGCACCGCACTTCAAAAGCTTCAATTCTCTTCTTGTCTAAACATTTTATCGTCCATATTTCACTTCTATACATCACTACATTCCATAAAAATACTTTCAGGAAGGACTTCATGACACTTACATCTATACGCGATGTTAACAAATATCTCTTCTTCAGAAACGCTTTTCTTGTCATTGCCAGTCTACATTTTATATCTTCTCTACTTCGACCATCATTAGTCATTTTTCTTCCCAAATAGCAACTCAATTACTACTTTAAGTTTTTCATTTCCTAATCTAATTCGCTCGGCATCGTCTGAATTAATTTGACTACATTCAATTACTCTCGTTATGATTTTGGTGACGTTCATCTTATATCATCCTTTCAAAATACTGTCCATTCCGTACAATTGCTCTTCCAAGGCATTTGCTGTCTCTAACAGATTGGCACGGTTCGCCTGGCTCCCCCCGTCGAAGGTTCAAGTCCTCCCTCGGGCATGGGTGTTTGTATTGTCGTCAGCGTGAATTAGTTTAAGTTAAATTAAGTAGTGTGTAAGCTTAGAGACAAGTGACCTCAGCAGTTTGTTCCCATGGATCTTACCACAAGTTTCCATTCTTTTCTGACACAATTACAATGTCATCGGCAAACCTCATAGTCTTAATTTATTCTCGGTGGACCTTAAGTCCTACACCAAATTTTTCTTTTTTTTGCTTTACTGCTAGCTCAGTATTCAGATGGAATAACTTCGGGGATATAACCCTTCTTAACCACAGCTTTCCTTTCGTGCCCGTCGACGCATATAACTGCCATCTGGTATCTGAACAAGTTGTAAATAGCCTTTCTCTCTCTGTATTTTACCCTGGCACCTTTAGAATTTTAAACAGAGTGTTCCACTCAACATTGTCAAAAGTTTTCTCTAAGTCTACAAATGTATAAACGTAGGTTTGCCTTCCCTTAACATATCTTCTATGAGAAGTCCTAGAGATAGTATTGCCAAGCGTGTTACTACATTTCTCCGAAATCCAAACTGATCTTCTCCGATGGCAGCTTCTAGCATTTCTTCCATTCTTCTGTAATGGAATCGTGTTAGTATTTTGCAGCCGTGACTTACTAAACTTTCACTCCTGTCAGCACCTGCTTAACCTAGCCATTTCCCTATTTAAGTTTTCTAACCTACCTGCCCGAGTAAGGGATCTGACATTCCACGCTCTCTAACCTACCTGCCCGATTAAGGAATCTGACATTCCACGCTCCAATCCATAGAACGCCAGTATCCTTCCTCCTGATAACGACGTCCTCGTGAGTAGTCCCCTCCCGGAGACCCGAATGGGGGACTATTTTACCTCCAGAATATTTTTCCCAAGAGGTTGCCATTATCATACAACCATACAGTAGAGCTGCATGACCTCGGGAGAAATTACTTCCTTTGAGACGTTGGCGGTACCTGTACAGCATTGTCGTTTTGGTTGATGTTACAAGGACAGGTCACTTCAAACATCCAGACTGTTGGCCCTGCAACTATTGAAAAGGCTGCTGCCCCTCTTCAGGAACCACACGTTTGTCTGGCCTCTCAACAGATACCTTTCCGTTGTGGTTGCATCTACGGTATTGCTATCTGTATCGCTGAGGCACGCAAGCCTCCCCCCCCCCCCCCCCCGTCAACGGCAAGGTCCGTGGTTCATGGGAGGGGTTGTAATATATATGTGTACCATATAGATCACTTACTGACTTTATTTTGTACTTTTTTGTCTGTATTCCATGTTACGTACATCGGCTATTGGCATTTATCAAAATACAATTAGAAATTACGAAATAAAGTTTATGATCAATAAATTCTAAAACAAAAGCAAGGTGCCATCTAAATAACTGCTTTCACTTCGACGTGTTCGAACGCGATGGGCGAAAAACGCCAGATGGTAACGGCAGGCGAAACGATGGAAACAGAACAGGTAAAGTATCGTAGGCAATGAAAGTGACCGTGGAGAGTGTTATGAAAGAGCGAGGGTCGTGTCGTCTGTAGTGAAAGTGCAGAAGGCCTGCTATGTCTTGATTGATTTCTCGTGCTTCAGCTTACTCCGTCACGATGACGATCGACGTATTTATTTCTCCAAATAGTAACTGAAAATTTCATTATACTGAAAACAAAAAAAAAAAACATTTGAGGAAACGGGCATGAAAGGAATCGATTTGTTTCAATCGCAAGTCTTCAGCAGAAGAACTGAAGAGGATGCATAATAATTTGCTGTCGTTTCACATGACGAATATTGATGTATGGTTCGTGCAGTTGCCTACCAGTTTCGTATTATATGCTAAGGCATTACATTATCATAATTCCTTGATTTAAATTTGATACAACAATCCAGACATGAAGTATATATTTTTGTGCCTCTCTCCTCACCCAATCACCCCCTCCCCAGTACTGATCCATCATGAGCCATTCATATCAGAAAACGATGGGTTCATAAGTCATACAAGTTCCTCCAGGTGGTTTAAGTTTTCCTCTGCTGTACCATAGCTGATGTTTAATCGCGAACCACTCGCTTGGCAGTATTTAGTAAGCTAGAAATTACTCCACTGCTATCACACTACATAAGTTCGCCGATGATAGTCTGGTCGTCAACAAGCATTTGTGCATAAGAAACGGCTACATTGCTTCAACGAAGACGTTACAGAGAAACGGTATTTTATCGGCTGGGTGCACTTCCTCTTCCAACATTCACAAAAGTGAGTGTGTTGCTCTTGAGCTCACATTTGCATAAAGCTTCTGCACAAAATTGAGACGATCAATGATAAAATGCGTAATTTCAACTCCACGTTCATGATTTCTATCTTTGTTTCTTCATATAGTGTCTATCTTGTGAACTCCGTTCTCTGAAGGAATACCAAAAACCAACTTACCAATGCTCGATGTTGCAGCTGCTTGCTATAATGAATGGCGTTAAGAATTACCGTTCTTGTATAAGACCTCAGGACTGCTACCTGATGAAGCTATTTCACTTTGAATTTCGACGGTTTTCCCACATCATTCTGTTGAATATTTGGGTGTTTACTAGCAGGAGACTTCGCCGTCGCCTTCCCCATTCGCTGGCCATTATTAGTAATTCGGAATTAACGTGTTGTGCAGACTGCTGCCATCAGCTTTTAATTTACGCGGTGGTCTTGATTCATGAAAACTTCTCCATTGTCTTACACATGCTGTCTTATAGAATACGATCTGTCTCTGATGAAAGTCACCTGGAGTCACAACTGGATCACCTGAAACATCGAAGCATGTGTTTAAGAAAAGAAGCTGCAATAAGAGTGAATGTACATCAGCATTTGATACCAGTAAGCTGGAAAGAACTCTGGTGGTCAGGGAAGTGAAAGTCAGTGTGAAATACCACAGAGATTCTGCCCCTCGTGTAGAAGTAAAGAGAGAATACTGCAAAGACATAGGCTGAGAGCAGCGTTCCGATTGGCAACGAAAGAGAGTCATACGTTACGACCGATGGAACACAGCCTTGCTCTCAGAATTCGTATGATATATCTAATCACGAGCAAACGCACAGTTAACTATATACGACACACTGCTCGAATTGTACTTGAAAGCTGTGCGATGTACAAAGTCTTGTTAAAACAGAAAACGTAGTAAGTCTACAGTGATGGAAAAGAGCTTGAAACATGCTTACAAAATCAGATTGCAAGAATCATTTATTTTGGCCGACAGTGATTCATATCGCGTTTACGAAATACAATGAAGAGCCAAAGAAACTGGTACACCTGCCTAACATCGTGGAGGGCCCCCGCGACCACGCAGAAGCGCCGAAGCAAGACGTGGCATGGACTCGACTAATGTCTGAAGTAGTACTGAAGGGAATTGACAGCACGAATCCTGCAGGGCTGTCCGTAAATCCATAACAGTACGAGGGGGCGGATATCTCTTCTGAACAGTTAAGTTGCAAGGCATCCTAGATATGCTCAAAAATGTTCATGTCTGGGGAGATTGGTGGCCAGCGGAAGTGTTTAAACTCAGAATAGTGTCCTTTGAGCCACTCTGTAGCAATCATGGACGTGTAGGGTGTCGCATTGTCCTGCTGAAATTGCCCAAGTCGTCGGAGTGCACAATAGACATGAATAGGTGTCGGTGATCAGACAGGATGCTCACATACTTGCCACCTTTCAGAGTTGTATCTAGACGCATCAGGGGTCTCGTATCACTCTAACTGCACACGCCCCATACCATTACAGAGCCTCCACCAGCTTGAACAGTCCCTCGCTGACATGCAGGGTGCATGGATTCATGAGGATGCCTCCATTCTCGTACACGTCCATCCACTCGATACAACGAAATGAGACTCGTCGGACTAGGCAACCTGTTTCCAGTCCTCAACAGTCCAATGCCGGTGTTGACTGGCCCATGCGAGGCGTAAAGGTTTGTGTCGTGCAGTAACCATGGTACACGAGTGGGGCCTTCGGCTTCGAAAGCACTTATCGATGATGTTTCTTTGAATGACTCGCACGCTGACACTTGTTGATGGCCCAGCATTGAAATCTGCAGCAATTTGCGGAGGGGTTGCACTTCTGTCACGATGAACAATTCTCTTCAGTCGTCGCTGGTCCCGTTCTTGCAGGATATTTTTCCGACAGCAGCGATGTCGGATATTTGATGTTTTACAGTAGTCCTGGTATTCACGTTACACTCGTGAAATTGTCGTACGGGAAAATCCCCACGTCATCGCTACCTCGGAGATGCTGTGTTCCATCGCTCGTGCGCCGACTATAACATCACTTTCAAACTCACTTAAATCTTGATAATCTGCCATTTTAGCAGCAGTAAGCGATCTAACAATTGCGTCATAGACTTGATCTCTTATATAGGCGTTGCCGACCGCAGCGCCGTATTCTGCCTGTTTACACATCTCTGTACTTGAGTACGCATGTCTATACCAGTTTCTTTGGCGCTTCAGTGTAATAGAGGC
Source organism: Schistocerca cancellata (assembly GCF_023864275.1). Taxonomy (NCBI): domain Eukaryota; kingdom Metazoa; phylum Arthropoda; class Insecta; order Orthoptera; family Acrididae; genus Schistocerca; species Schistocerca cancellata. The sequence continues at coordinate 160,876,609 of NC_064628.1, forward strand.
GGCGGAAATAGCAAATGTTACACAATAAATGCTATAAAACTGATACTCCAGTTTTTACATATTTGTGAGATCTATCGATTAAAATATCAGCTTTCTTCAAGCTTGTTATCTGTGTCATCAGTGCAGATAAGAGTCACACCTACAGTTGAAACATTAAGTGTGTACATGATGTCAGTTGGGTGTGCGTTAACGTTACTGAAAAGGTTGAGTGGGAGATCACAACACAGCATGTGCAGAGGACTTAGATGTTAACTTCATCACCGTCTTCGAATCTGGGGCCAGTTCGAACCGTCGGCACGAGGGATATGCATCATAGCAACAGATTAGAGGCATTTAGCTGTAGCGCGGTGGCTGCAGAATGGGTGGTACAAGATGGACCAAGGATAAGTGTGCAGAAGTGCTGCCGGAACGACTATAGGTCGAGAAGAGCACAGAACTGGCCTACTGGCTCTAAAGAAGAGACAAATAATATCTGAAATAACTAGCGTACTGAATTGTATATTCCAGTAAGATAATTCAAGATCTTACGATGTAGTTCACACCATAAGCGGCTTGATGTATCCCCGGATCTCTAACAGACATGCCTGGTCTCTGGTTTATAGAACCCATAGAACACGTCTGTCAAGGGGGTGAGAAGACTTCTGATTTCATGCCAGCCCCCGGAATTCGAACATTACGAACTGATACAGCAGGTGTTTCAGAAACTGCAAGAAATTCCTCAAAAATACATTCGGAGACTGTGTGCTTCCACGCCACGACGAGTGCAATGTTCGTAGTCGTCGCAGTCGCATTCATAACGATGCTGACGACAGACATCAGTTTTAAATGGAATGGATATTTAATCATTACATACACATAATTTATAAGTGGACAGTGCTTTCGTCATATTTGTGCGATTTGTACACAGTAACATTATTTCTAGAAGATCCGAAGACGACAGCTAGACTCTGTCTAAACCGTTCACCGAAGAAATGAAAATAAAAATACACTGCTTGACAATAGCTAAGGACCAACTGACTCCTGATAATAAATAACTGAGAATTACTACGAAACACTCGACCGATGATAGCAGAAGCAAATTTTGAGGGCGGGGCGTATTAACTGTAGTGAAGCATTTGCACGAATGGGGAAGTACAGGTGTGAGTGTGTATAGGATCGTGGCTGGATAACTCAATTGGTAACACCCGCTGCAGACAAGGTTCCGGGTTCGAGTCCCGGTCCAACACACAGCTTTAATCAAGCAGGAAGTTTCATTGCTCCATGTTGTTCGCTGATCTCTTTCCAGTACACACAAAGGATAGGGATTGTGACAGTCTACATTATGGAGCATTGGAAAGAAGAGAAAGACTGTTGTGTGAATTTTCACTGATGTCCAAAAGGAACCCAGTTCTATTTATTACCTGCAGCGCAATGCAGAGTCAGTGACGTTCGGCAAACTACTGCTTGCTTTTAGCTGAGCGTACACGATGTACAACACCGTGGAGCGGAACTCTGTTATTATTCAAGCTACCTGCTATGTTTACTTGCAAAGTGGCAAAATATGTTGCAGCGCAGCTGCGACTAGCGGGGCACTGCGTACCAGTTAGCAGTGAGCTATGCGCTGCAATGTGGCGCACTGCTTTTGTTTTGAGAGCGAGGCGTGTATAGTTCGTAGAATAGCTCGTTTGATCCACGTTTAGTATGCATTCACTGCACTATTCAAAGCCACAACTAATGTACTCTCAGCCGCAAAATAGCACCCGCTTGCCGCCACGGTCGAACACTGTTCATGTAACTAGGTTATATTCTTCTCGTCGACTGAATCCTATATTCTTCTCAGTCCTCCTAACAGGCTCTTCTCATAATGCATGTCCTTTACGAGTTCTAAAAGAAAGAAAGTCTTGTATTGCTACACTATGATAGATTGTCCACGTAAATAGCCCCAAGAGTACATGATGAATAAGACTCGACCCTTACGTCACTAATGGAGACAGGTTACGGACTATATTAGGCGGATACAAATGAAATAACACAATTTCAGACACTTTACTGGTATCATCTGATATGATTTTCTGTATACAGACTAAAGCAGCGAGTGAAAATTTGCACCCACGCCAGGAATTGAACCAGGGTCTCTTGATTACTATGGCAGGTGCGTCAGCCACGAAGCCATCTTGGTACAGCTGTTTACACAGTTGTACGGATTATCCTAGCTAGCCTCCCTCCTTCTATCCAAAATTTACTGCCCCCCCACGGTACTTTAAATTCCCCCTTACACATGAACAGAATTTCCGACGCTCTCCCTGTTCTGGAAATTGAAATTTGTGGTAAGGCCTTATGGCATCAAACTACCGAGGTCATCGGTCCCTAAACTTGTTAATCTGACTTAAACTAACTTACGATAAGGGGACACACACACACACACACCCATGCCCGAGGGAGGACTCGAACCTTCGATGGGGCAGCCGGCCGGACCGTGACAAGACGCCCAAGACCGCGCGGTTACCCCGCACGGCCCATGTTCTGGAATAGCGCGTCAACAAAGAACGTGAACAGGAGATCCAGCCTGAAACATAGGTGCAGAGTCTTATACAATTCTGTTCGTGAGTAAAGGAGAATTTCAGGTAGATTGGGGCAGCAGTGAGAATTTGGATCAGGAACGAGGTGTGCCACGGTAATCTGTGCAGTTGTGTGAACTGTTGTGCCTAGGTGGCTAACGCATCTGCTTACTAACAGGGGGACCCAGGTTCGATTACTGGCCCTGGTGCAAATTTTCAGTCGCTGCTTCAGTCTATATACATAATATATACATAATATAAATCGATGGCTACGTAACAGATAGAATGAGCAGTCTGGTTCATCTACATCGGCATCTACATAGACTTTTCGCAAGCAGTCGTCCGGTGCGTGGCGGACGGTACCCTGTACCAGTAGTAGTCAATTCCCTTCCTGTTCCACTCGCAAATAGAGCGAGGGGAAAACGACAGTCGATGTACCTCCTTATGAACCCTAATTACTCGTATCTTCGTGGTCCTTACGCGCAATCTATGTTGGTGGCAGAAGGATCGCTTTACAGTCAGCTTCAAATGTCGCTTCCCAAATTTTTTTTCAGTAGTGTTTCTTGAAGAGCACGTCGCATCCTCTCCAGGGATTCCCATTTGAGTTGCCCAAAAATCTCCATAACACTTACGTGTTGTTCGCACCTACCGGTAACAAATCTAACTGTGCGGATCTTAAACACTCGAGCAGTACTCAGGAATAGGTCACACCATTGTCCTATATGCTGTCTGCTTTACAGATGAATCACTCTTTCCTAAAATAATTCCAAGAAACCATAGTCGATCATTCGCCTTCCCCACCACAGTTCTCACATGCTCGTTCCATTTCATGTCGCTTTGAAACGCTACGCCCAGATATGTAAACGACGTCACTGTGTCAAGCAGGACACTACTAATGGTGTATTGAAACATCACGGGTTGTTTTTCTTAGTTATCCGCATTAACTTAAAGTTACCGACACTTAGTGCTATCTGCCATTCATCACACTTACTAGAAATTTGGTCTAAGTCATCTTGTGTCCTCCTACAGTCATTCAACTTCGACACCTTACAGTACATCACAGCATCACCGCAAATTGCTGCCCATCTTTTCCGCCAAATAATTTATGTACACTACTGCCCATTAAATTTGCTACACCACGAAGATGACGTGCTACAGACGCGAAATTTAACCGACAGGAAGAAGATGCTGTGATATAGAAATGATTAGCTTTTCAGAGCATTCACACAAGGTTGGCGCCGGTGGCGACATCTACAACGTGCTGACATGAGGGAAGTTTCCAACCGATTTCTCATACACAAACAGCAGTTGATCGGCGTTGCCTGGTGAAACGTTGTTGTGACGCCTCGTGTAAGGAGGAGAAAAGCGTACCATTACGTTTCCGACTTTGATAAAGGTCGGATTGTAGCCTATCGCGATTGCGGTTTATCGCATCGCTACATTGCTGCTCGCGTTGGTCGAGATCCAATGACTGTTAGCAGAATATGGAAACAGTGGGTTTAGGATTACAGGCATCTTATCCGCATGGCTGTAACGGATCGTGCAGCCACGTCTCGATCCCTGAGTCAACAGATGGGGACGTTTTCATGACAATAACCATCTGCACGAACAATTCGACGACGTTTGCAGCAGCGTGGACTATCAGCTCGGAGACCATGGCTGCGGTTACCCGTGACGCTGCATCACAAAGAATGGTTCAAATGGCTCTTAGCAGTATGGGACTTAACATCTGTAGGCATCAGTCCCCTAGAACTTAGAACTACTTAAACCTAACTAACCTAAGGACATCACACACATCCATGCCCGAGGCAGGATTCGATCCTGCGACCGTAGCGGTCACGCGGTTCCAGACTGAAGCGCCTAGAACCGCACGGCCACACCGGCCGGCCGCTGCATCACAGACAGGAGCGCCTGCGATGGTGTACTCAACGACGAACCTGGGTACACGAATGGCAAAACGTAATTTTTTCGGATGAATCCAGGTTCTGTTTACAGCATCATGATGGTCGCATGCGTGTTTGGCGACATCGTGGTGAACGCACATTCGAAGCGTGTATTCGTCATCGCCATACTGGCGTATCACCTGTGATGGTATGGCGTGCCATTGGTTACACGTCTCGGTCACCTCTTGTTCGCACTGACGGCACTTTGAACAGTGGCCGTTACATTTCAGATGTGTTACGACCCGTGGCTCTACCCTTCATCGATCCCTGCGAAACCCTACATTTCAGCAGGATAATGCACGACCGCATGTTGCAGGTCCTGTACGGGCCTTTCTGGATACAGAAAATGTTAGACTGCAGTCGTAGCCAGCACATTCTCCAGATCTCTGACCAATTGAAAACGTCTGGTCAATGGTGGCCGAGGAACTGGCTCGTCACAATACGTCAGTAACTACTCTTGATGAAATGCGGTATCTTCTTGAAGCTGCGTTGGCAGTTGTACCCGTACACGCCATCCAAGCTCTGTTTGACTCAATGCCCAGGCGTATCACGGCAGTTATTACGGCCAGATGTGGTTGTTCTGGGTACTGATTTCTCAGGATCTATGCACCCAAATTTTGTGAAAATGTAATCACGTGTCAGTTCTAGTATAATATATTTGTCCAATGAATACCCGTTTATCATCTACATTCCTTCTTTGTGTAGCAATTTTAATGACCAGTAGTGTATATAGAGAACAACAGCGGTCCTATCACAGTTCCTTGGGGCATTCGTAGTTAGCCTGCTATGGACACCGTGTCAAATGATTTCAGGAAATCTAGAAATACGGTTTATGCCTGTTACCCTTCATCAGTCGTTTCTCTATTCCAGGGGTGATTATTACTGTGTCGTCCATAGGGTTACGCTCTTATTCTGCAAATATGCTGTTTGATTGGAGAGAATCTCCCATATTTCGTTTCTGTGAGACAATATTGATCTTCACTACCCAACATTTGTTCATAAAATGAGATTTTTTTGTAGAAATTGAAGTAAATTAATTTAACTATATAGTGGGAAAACGTTACTGTGGGAAGCTGCAACTTAACATGTGGCGAGAGCACATGCGCGTAAACTGTTTATCTCGAGAGGGAGACGAACGCTGGTTTCGGTTTTGCAACGGAATTCCAATTTCATTCTGACTTAAGAGGTGATGACTGTGTGCTTCTCGGTGCAAACAGATGATTAGTTCATGACTGAACTGTGTCACAAAAAATGTTTTCTATACTCCAGTCACCTTTTCGAGAATCATATCTGTTCTTCCCATTCAATTCCTGCGCGGTTAGTGACTGGTTAATGGTGTACGCCGCACCGAGAATCGAGCGCTTCTGTTCTGGTGCAGTAACCCACTGACCCATGACCTATTGAGCGTGTCGAGTTGCACGTTGTTCATTCTCTCTACTATTCGTTACATCAAGAGATCAAATGTTAATTTCCCAGTGATATCACATAATGTTTTGTGGAGTATTAGTTTGGCGTATCCTTAAGTCATTGTTCTCTCATTGTATCCAGGATGGCGATTGGAATTGCAGAGTAACTTCCGTCCCGTACAAAGTTCAGATTTACTTAATATCATAATACTACAACAAAACCAATGTTATAACAAATAATTTGTCTTCTTCTCGAGAATATCAGTTTGCAGTGTGACAGAAAGTCTAAATACAGATAAAACCTTGCAGACACACAAAACACATACATTAGATAAAGGGGTTGTGGAATATTACATGCAGTAGTTGACAGCTAGATACATTTGAACAAAGCATTTCAAACAACAGTCACATAAAGTGTTATTAAAATTATAGTTAAGGGAATAAAAACAGACTGATACGTGAACCTTTGTAATTTGAGTTTCGGAACATCACCTCTGAATAATCAGTCCACGTAGTAATGCACTTACAGAACCGGTGTCCGGAAAAGCTATCCTGAACAGTCCGCATTGTACAGGAAGAGCTGCAGCACACGCTTGGCACTCAAAATCTACCTCCTCACAGACAGTAATGATGGCGGCTATAGTGGCTAATAGTTGGTACCGTGTCTGTTATTTCTGAATTATATGGTTTTTGCTGATATCGATCATATTGTTTGTTTATTTCGTAAGCTCTCTCTCTCTCTCTCTCTCTCTCTCTCTCTCTCTCTCTCTCTCTCTGTGTGTGTGTGTGTGTGTGTGTGTGTGTATTGTGTGTGTGTGTGTGTGTGTGCGTGCGTGTGTGCAATTCAGATTACAGTAGCACTCAAAAGTAATTTGTTGTTGCAGTGTTATGTGGTCAGTACTGTTTGCTTGCTGTCACGTTTAACTGTGTACTCCATCGAGAGCTTCAAGTCGTTGTGGTTACAAATTTAATAACCAAGGAAGTTCATATAATAACAATGTAAGTACATACTTCTTCAGCTCAAAAGTATTTTGTAATTTGCTTTGGTAATACGGTATTAATTAACTATTGTTACTTAGCCATTCAGACAGTATATCGGTAGCGACAATTAGAAGCATGCCAAAACACAATGAATAATCGATCGCTGTGAGATAAGCTATTTTGCATGTTGTGAAGAAAGGAAAGTCTCCGTGTAGCGCTGCTAGTGACAGTGGCATTTCACAAGAAGTAATAAGTTTGTGGAATCGACGGCAAAAATAGGAATAAAGAGCAACGAGTCAAGTCGTCCCCGAAAAACAAGGAGGAAGGACAGCATGATTTCTAAGCTGTCGGCTATGATACAAGGAATGATCTGGATCAGCATTATGCACTATAGTTAAGCCACCATGGCACATAACATTTTTCCTTAAACCACGTGCTACAAAAAGTCACAACATATGAAACATTTGACAAAAAAATGTGTCTCAGAAAATGCCCTAGTATTTGGATGGGTTAATGGAAACCTGTTGGATGTCATTCGCTTTATAAAGTAACAAACATAACATCTCAACAGAGAAAGAACACACGAAAATTCTGAAAATACTGCGGAAATTACGACTCCAAACCGTGCAGTGACACAATATCTGCGAGTGAAGAGCAAACGCTGACTTCATTTGTACTCAAATCTTCCACCACTATAAAGCATCTCATCACACTCGCCGTCTCACGCCGCAGGGTCCAACTAGACGTTACAAGCATGTCTCCACCAGACTACTCCACAAGGCAGACGCTCTTTGTCTCCCTCAAACACACTGTCTTCCGCTCGACTGCGTGTATCACTCAAATTTCCTTCGTTCGCGGGTACCGGAAGCGCAAGGCATTTCCTGCCTGCTACACTACTGAACTCGTCATGGTTAGTTCTGCTTGTAAAAGATACGGAGTACATATTTACAATCTGCCTATGGTTTAACAACAAGCGAAATAATTTAGTGTTGGAAGTTGTGAATTGGACAAAACTATCAATTTCATACATTGTTTCGAGTTTACTCATCAAAAGGCACTTTTTATTACGAGGGCTGTCTAGAAAGTAAGTTACGATTGATCGCGAAATGAAAATCAGAGCGAAAATCAGAAATGTTCCATTTGTAACAGCTAGCTACACCTTTCAACTACTGGTCCGCCGCGCGTGGTCTCGCGGTAGCGTTCTCGCTTCCCGAGCACGGGGTCCCGGGTTCGATTCCCGGCGGGGTCAGGGATTTTCACCTGCCTCGAGATGACTGGGTGTTTGTGTTGTCCTCATCATTTCATCATCATCCAGGCAAGTGGCGAAATTGGACTGAGCAAAGGTTGGAACATTGTACGGGCGCTGATAACCACGCAGTTGAGCGCCCCACAAACCAAACATCATCATCATCATCATCATCTTTCAACTACTTCTCTACGTAGTCGCCGTTCTGACTCAGACATTCGTCGCAGCGCTGTACCAACTTTCCAATACCCTCATCATAGAAGGCAGCCGCCAGTGCTTTCCGCCAATTTGTAACCTCCCCCTCACTTACCGACCTTAATGACAGTGAAAAATTAAACCGCGTGTACCTAATGGAAATTTGAGAAAAGCAATCGTCACCGAAGTTAATCTGTCGGTAAAGAGGGAGGAAAGGGTTACATCTAAATGAAAGGAAAAATGCTAATGAAAAGGGGTAAAGTTAATAAAGGAAGTAAATGTGCGGCCATTACGTTAACAATTAACTAGCGGTAATTAGATGTTTGAGATTTGGGGGAAATTACGGTCGCCAGTGCTAAGGACAATTACTATAGTAACTGAAAAAGAAAGGTTATTATACATATAATTAGCACTAGAAGCGTGGCAACTGAAGGTTGACACGTGCAGTGTGAAAACCGAAAGTTTGTCAGAAGTAATAAATTTCGCTACACTCTGACTTAATATAGCAAAAGAATTAATAAAACAGGAAAATTTAAAGTTAATTTAGTGACTGAAGTTAATAGTGAGCTTTCTTTCTGAAGCACATCGAAATTCAGTCAAATACGGTTAGTCTTGGACTACCTCAACAATCATTTCAAAAGCTACTTGAATCTACGCAATTTAGAAATAAGGGATTTAACTTTGAACTTGAATTAAATGATTCTGAACAATTAACAATAGTAAAATTTAGTACGTACCAAGCTGAGCTGCAGTCACAGGTAAGTTAAAATACGGTAACAAAACTCGCACTCTTAATTTGTGCTTGTGTAATCTGAATATTGTAGCCAGCTATGAATACCTTAACTGAACTTTGAAATTAAAGCAGTGAAATAGGATAATGTTACTTTAATGCTGGCGTTTGAATTTCAACGACACTCGGGTTCATTCCGGAAAAGGAAGGGACCCTGCTTGGTAATGCAATTGGGACAATGAGCAACAAAGGTTCATGCTACATTACTGTAATTTTGTGATTTGAACAGTTTTAAAAGCTGAGGTTTGCCATACAGTTCTAAAACTTTACGTGCGTCCAGTCTTCCTTGTCGGTTGATTGAAGGTTTGAAGCCGTCACTCATTGTCGGCCGTAGCTGTTGCAGAAGCTGGATGTTGGCGCGCCTTCTTCTCGACACGGTCACCAGACGAAACGGGCTCTTTATGTGCGCTAGCTAATGTTTCCCGTCCGCGACACCATGTCAGAAACTATCATCGCAAGTCGAGCGCAATCACATGCTGCCAAACCCCGAAAGCGCGGCAACTCGCGGGAGCTTCACACAACACACCTGCTCCACTCGCTACTCCCGCCAGACCCCTTCTTGCTCTGCCCGCCCTCCACGAGGCAGAGTTAACACTACCAAAGATCCTACACACTTTGATTCTTCACATGACCTATCGATGTAATCGTTCGATAGCAGTTTTCCCTAGGCAAGACCCAGCGTAAAAATACAAATAATATTTACGAAATAAACCAATTATACATCGACATAAATGCATATATATATATATATATATATATATATATATATATATATATATATATATACAAACAGTAAAACAATTACAATATATAAAGAGACAAATGTCATATCTTGAGGTAACAAAACAAGGAAAAAAATTATAGTACAATATATGGAAATAGGAGGATATGCATTTCCGGCGTTACAAATTGTCTACGCTGGCGTAAAGCTCGTTGTCTGTGCCAAAATGTTGTCTTCATAGCCAGCGGTTCGTTTGAGCAGAGATGAAACTCAGTGGGAGTCAATTACGGGCTGTATTGTGGGTAACCAATCATTTCCAATTGAAACGATGCAGGGACATCTTCATTGCCCCTGCAGAATGAGGTTGAGAATTGTCTTGAAGAAGAAACCGCACGACAGTTATGTAACGTTGGTTGCATAGCTTCAGCGGAAAATCTCACCAGGCCCTCGCACTTGGCGGGAGACACTATTTTCTATAACATCTTTACGCGCTCACTAAGAGCTCAGGAAAGAAAAGAGTGACATAGTTCTACCTAGAGTCATACTAGAGACACTGCCCAACACATCTTTGCAAAGCTTTATCGGATTTTCATAGTCGTTTCCATTTCGCGACCAATCGTAACTTACTTTCTGGACAGCCCTCGTACATGTGTATGAAAACAAAAATCGCTCAAGTAGCCTAAAATTAACAGTTTGCTAATTTAAAATATCTGAAGTGATCCTGAAGCTGTCAGTCATTTACATAGCAGTGTGCGTCAGTTTCTCGCATTTCTTTGCACCCCGTCCCCCCAACCCCCCACCAACACCTCCTCAATCCCGCAACCACAGCCCGTCGTGTCACAAGACGCCACTCTTCAAGATTACATTAGACTCGGAAGGGACCATCAGGCACGTTAATCACGATTTCGATGAGTCTTGGGTAGTTTGTAGAATGTAGAGGGACCGGTCCTGAATACCTGGTTTGTGGCTTTTCTAGCGACAGACGCCAGTTTCTGAGAAAATTGCTGTAAAAGATACATGCGTACCTCAAGCTGTATCTCTGAAGTTAGTCCTCGTTCGAAAAAGTGAGCGTAGCACAGGGAACAACGTTGAGGCCCCCATGCTGGTGGCACAGGTTTTGATTCCGTCCATGAACTTATTTATTTATTTTTACAATTTCATCCTTCAGACTATCATTAAGTTCAAAATGGTTCAAATGGCTCTGAGCACTATGGGACTCAACTGCTGTGGTCATAAGTCCCCTAGAACTTAGAACTACTTAAACCTAACTAACCTAAGGACATCACACACATCCATACCCGAGGCAGGATTCGAACCTGCGACCGTAGCGGTCGTGCGGTTCCAGACTGTAGCGCCTTTAACCGCTCGGCCACTCCGGCCGGCTATCATTAAGTTCAAAAATGGCTGTGAGCACTATGGGACTTACCTTCTAAGGTCATCAGTCCCCTAGAACTTAGAACTACTTAAACCTGACTAACCTAAGGACATCACACACATCCATGCCCGAGGCAGGATTCGAACCTGCGACCGTAGCAGTAGCACGGTTCCAGACTGTAGCGCCTAGAACCGCTCGGCCACCCCGGCCGGCTATCATTAAGTAACCCAGTATATGACATACAACATTATTCAAAAACAGGATAGATGTTTTCGGCGTAGTAATTTCATTAATAAATGAATAATTATAGCGAACGTTTTTCAATTGTGTATTACATTTGCTTGTACATGTACTTAAGGAAAATATTATGGAAATGGAAGAGGATGTAAAAATATTCAAATTTGTGTGAAATCGTATGGGACCTAACTGCTAAAGTCACCAGTCCCTAAGCTTACACGCTACTTAACCTAAATTACCCTAAGGACAAACACCCACACCCATGCCCCAGGAAGGACTCGAACCTCCGCTGGGACCAGCCGCACAGTCCATGACTGCACTGCCTAAGAACGCTCGACTAATCCCGCTCGGCGAAGAGGATGTAGATGAAGATGAAATGGGAGATATGATACTGTGTGAAGAGTTTGGCAGACCGCTGAAAGACGTAAGTCAAAACAACGCCCCGGGAGACAACATTCCATTAGAACTACTGACAGCCTAGGGAAAGCCAGCCCTGACAAAACTCTACTACCTGGTGAGCAAGATGTATGAGACAGGCAAAATACCCTCAGATTTCAAGAAGAATATAGTAATTCCAATCCCAAAGAAAGCAGGTGTTGACAAAAGCGAAAATTAGCGAACTATCAATTTCATAAGTCACAGCTGCAAAATACTAAAGCGAATTCTTTATATACGAATGGAAAAACTTGTAGAAGCCGACCTCGGGGAAGATCAGTGTGGATTCCGTAGAAATGGTTGAACACGTGAGGCAATACTGACCCTGTGACTTATCTTAGAAAATAGATCAAAGAAAAGGCAAACCTACGTTTCTAGCATTTGTAGACTTAGAGAAAGCTTTTAACAATGTTGACTTGAATACTCTCTTTCAAATTCTGAAGGTGGCAGGGGTAAATACAAGGAGTGAAAGGCTATTTACAATTTGTACATATAGAAGATGGCAGTTATAGGAGTCAAGGGGCATGAAAGGGAAGCAGAGGTTGCAAAGGGAGTGAGACAGGGTTGTAGCCTATCCACGATGTTATTCAATCTGTATATTGAGCAAGCAGTAAAGGAAACAAAAGAAAAATTCGGAGTAGGAATTAAAATCCGTGGAGAAGAAATAAAAACTTTGAGGTTCACCGATGACATTGTAATTGTGTGAAAGACAGCAAAGGACCTGGAAAGCAGTTGAACGAAATGGACAGTGTCTTGAAAGGACGATATAAGTTGACATCAACAAAAGCAAAACGAGGATAACGGAATGTAGTCGAATTAAGTCGGGTGATGCTGGAGGAATTAGATTAGGAAATGAGACACTTAAAGTGGTAAAGGAGTTTTGCTATTTGGGGAGCAAAATAACTGATGATGGTCGAAGTAGCGAGGATATAAAATGTAGACTGGCAATGGCAAGGAAAGCATTTCTGAAGAAGATAAATTTGTTAACCTGGAGTATAGATTTAAGTGTCAGGAAGTCGTTTGTGAAAGTATTTGTATGGAGTGTAGCCATATATGGAAGTGATATAAAGAAGATATAAAATGTAGACTGGCAACGGCAAGGAAAACGTTTCTGAAGAAGAGAAATTTGTTAACATCGAGTATAGATTTAAGTGTCAGGAGATCGGTTCTGAAAGTATTTGTATGGAGTGTAGTCATGTATGGAAGTGAAACATGGATGATAAACAGTTTGGACAAGAAGAGAAGAGAAGCTTTCGAAATGTGATTCTGCAGAAGACTGCTGAAGATTAGATGGGTAGACCACATAACTAATGAGGGGTATTGAATAGAATTGGGGAGAAGAGAAATTCGTGGCACAACTTGACTAGAAGAAGGGATCGGTTGGTAAGACATGTTCGGAGGCATCAAGGGATCACCAGTTTAGAATTGGAGGACAGCGTGGAGGGTAAAAAGCGTAAAGGGAGACCAAGAGATGAATACGCTAAGCAGATTCAGAAGGATGTTGGTTGCAGTAGGTACTCGGAGATGAAGAAGCTTGCACAGGATAGAGTAGCACGGAGGGCTCATCAAACCAGTCCCTGGACTGAGGACAACCACAACAACATTACATTTGCTATCAAACAGACTATAGAATCGTATCATTTGCTAATGCTTGCATTGCTTGCTATGCTAGAACGGAATTCTGAGTTGTATTTGTCGGAGAGGTAACCGAAACACTGTTTCATTAAGTACCATTCACGTTAAATGAAAACCACTGCCTTGCAGGTTCACAGATTTTTCTAAAGCATTATCGTAAAATACAGTGCATTTATAATCAAAAAGATTGTTCCTTCTTCGATCAGTTTTGATGTGAACCACACGTATGCATTCCTGGGAAATCAGGTGCTCTAAATTGATGCAGATTTAAGGAATGCATAAAGCAGATGCACTAAACTGATCCAGAATTAAAGAAAGTATTTTCATGGCTTCTTCCTTAAAAGCGATTTCCCTGTTAGTCGTTGGCTAGCCGGGAGCATTTTGAATTTCTTTCGCGAAAATTTAAACTGCCTATAGAAACTCCTCGTAAATCATTGTCGTGAAGTTTCGTGATACGTTGCAGGACACAATTACGATTTTTAATTTATGAGTCAACTCCTCAACTATGTTCTGAAAAATGCAACAGAACTTCCCGGTTGATTCTTGAATGCATAAGGAAACGTAAGGGAAAATGTTTCTTGACGCAGTTATATTATATTGTGTTGTGAAGGAACGATTAATCTTGTTCATATCGGTTTTCGTTTTTTGATGCGCAAGGAATCTATTGTACGCAGATTGGTACTGACAGGCGGTTTGATCGGTTTTAATTATATAACTGTGGTCTAAATTAGGAATGAGTATTTTCGTCTCTGCCTGAAATCCTTCCGCATCTGCTGATACTTCATCCGCTCTTGCGAACTCCTTGGAGGTGTCAAAATACTTGGAATTTAACTACGAACCACAAACTGAGCACGCTTTTGAAGAAATTGTGCTGTAATGATCGGTTTATTAATGAAATTATTACGTCGAAATTGATTAATTTTGAATAATTTTGCATGACACATACTATTTAAGGATATTCTGTACAATGAAACTGTAAAAAGAGAAAAGTACACAGGCATACTGCCAGCGTAGCAGCAATGAACTTTAGCCTCTGTGCTAAGGTCTCCAGGTAGAACCATGATTAGCGGTACGAATAGAGGAGGTACTCATAAACATTCAACAACAATTTTCTTGGAAATTAGGGCTGTCGCATGAAAGGCCGCTAGCCAGGTACTCGGAACAGGTCCCTATACAACGTGTCTAAAACTATCAAAATCCGTGATCAAAAAGTTCGATGGTCCACTTGTTAGTCTGACATGAATGGTACATGTCACTTTACAATTCCTTACATTTACGTCACAAATAAAAGCGGGCATTACAAACGCTCAGGAGATGGTTAAAGTCTCTCACATATGAGGTGAATCCCGGTAAAATCCATCTTTATTGTCTTTTTGCGCCATAAAAGCTTTCATTAAGATTTGGGGGGCTCACAGGGACAGGTGGAGGCAGCTGGGTTGCCCTGGCTGTTTCCTGGCATGCATCACTGTGCATGGCCATAGGATCGCCTAAGCCCTCAAGTAACTACTTGAGCTGTGACAAGTGCCTATTCAGCACGGTTGTCAACAAGTACAACGCCTGTACGTTTCCTTGCAGCGTGAGAAAATTCGTACGATCTTCACAAAATTTCTGTCCGTCAGATCCAGTGTATGGTCCCTCCTATTAGACAACCTGTGTCCTCCACAGCAAAAGGCTGTTCAGGCTCACGAGGAACCGTTTCAGTGCGAGGTCGCAAAAGCCCAATGATGTTTACGGCATTCAACCCCCCATATATTGTCTACCGTACAACCGCAGTATTGGCGGCTAACGGCAACAGCGGGCGAGCTCAGCATGATGCTACGAAGCATAGCTGAACTGTTTAGTCAACGAGTAATTCACAAAACTGATAAGTGCTATTGGTGTTGGCACAAAGCAGAGCGATGGAAACGATAAACAAAGCAAAATTGCATTATGTCTACAACAACTGGTGCCGAAGTTGAACTTTCGTGAGAAACGAACCCAAGGAATTTCGCAGAGTGAGAAAAAAGTAACAGATGAAATATCAGCGTTTTTGCAAGATGGGTCAGTAGAGTATGTGGCGTCATATACGCTCGTCTGTGCGGACAGTGTACATTAGGCGTATAATGATGACGATACGGCTTAACAAGTGAAAGTGATATTGAAACAGATATCGAGCCATGTAGGTTATCAACCTTGCCAAACAGGGAGTTACAAATCCCGTCTCCAGCGAAACGTAGTAAGGAGAAACGTTGTCCAAGGAGCGGGAACCAAACATAATTACGTACACGGAAGAATATCCGCAGCATAATAAAAAGACAATTATGAAAAGATTTCGAATAATTCCATAGCAGTATGATAGTGTAGTGCATAACAAAAACAAACTGCGTAATCAGTCCGAAAATTTGTTGATGAGATAAACTTATCCCATCATTCAGTAAGGAATTTCTTTCAACTCCCACGGATCAGGATTTGAAGAGGAAATGCATATGAAAGAAAAGCCTGGAAATTAGAGATACTAAGAGAGTTGTAATTGTCCGCAGCTCGTGGTCGTGCGGTAGCGTTCTCGCTCCCCACGCCCGGGTTCCTGGATTCGATTCCGGCGGGGTCAGGGATTTTCTCTGCCTCGTGATGACTGGGTGTTGTTTGCTGTCCTTAGGGTAGTTAGGTTTAAGTAGTTCTAAGTTAGTTAGGTTTAAGTAGTTCTAAGTTCTAGGGGACTGATGACCATAGATGTTAAGTCCCATAGTGCTCAGAGCCATTTGAAGAGTTGTAATTACAACGAAATGAACACCCTTAGCTGCTTACAGGCGTTGACATACGCCTGTAAGCAGCTAAGGGTGTTCATTTCATTGTAATTTCATTCTAACAAGCTGCATGGTCACCCATGGTATCTGTTCTTTCGGACATGTCCGAAAGAACAGATACCATCTTAGTATGCAGGAGAGTTGTATAACGATCACCTGACATCAATGCCTTAACGCATTCGTATACAATTATGCTGCTGTTAATATGGATGGTAAATTGGTTGGAAAGTTGATTATTATGCTGCGAGAAGTTGGAGGTGCTCTGCTCCCTACGATTCTTTCTCGTATGCGTGATCTTGCAAGGGCAGAAGGGAATATTTACGTCACAGCAAGGAAGAATGGGAAAATGGGTGTTAGAGAACTACAGCTGTGGTACGAGCGCTGGTTTTGGTCAATAGCTGTGCAAAGTAACTTTCTTTTGAAACTTCCTGGCAGATTAAAACTGCGTGCCGGACCGAGGCTCGAACTCGGGACCTTTGCCTTTCGTGGGCAAGTGCTGTTGCCGGCACAGAGTTTTAATCTGCCACGAAGTTTCATATCAGCGCACACTCCGCTGCAGCGTGAAAATCTGTCTGGTAACTGTCTTTTGTTTGATGCCTGGTCTGTGTATTAAAATCCTACTCCATTAGAGCAAACTATCCCTCATGAAAGGTGGTGACGTTGAATTTCATACCACCTGGAACCACTGGAAAAATTCAGTTATTGGATGTTTGTTTTTCTGTGCCTGTAAAACATATTACAGCACCACCTGCAGCTATACCCTAAAGGATAGCTAGTTTCACTATAAGCTCTACGACAGACTGTTTCGCATTCGATTGTATGGCATCACATTCCATCAGTTCTTCTCTTCCCTTTACACCAATATGATTCTATATGAATTCTTTAAGTGTGGATACGTAGGTGAACGTCCTGCACGGCTTGTAACTCTCAAGCAGTTTGCCTCCGATAGTGATGGTGCGAACGCTTATGATGACTGTGGCGCTCCATTTTTCATTTGGTGTTCATGGTACAAGTTAATACTTTCTTTTCAACCTTTCTTGAAGGCCGACGATGTCAGTTTCGTAAAGTTTAATATGTACAGTCCATAGAAGGTTGATCTTTGCACCTGCGAGACACTCGTATTTTGTCGCCATTCTGACGCACATGGTGAGTCATTAGCAGCTAATATTCCTCCTGTCATAATTGTTAACACAACACTTTCAAATGAGCCTTACTAAAGATTGAACTTGTGGCCTCGCACTCAATGGGTTTCTTCTCGGTAATAAGCTAATAACAGAAAAATGCGTATTTGTACGCCTGGAAAGAGAAATTTTAGCTGCGTCCCCTTCAGTATTAAGCTACAAGGAACATTCACGTCGTCAAATGGGCAACGAGCATGCTCTAGACCCTCCAAAAGGCTTCGGACAAAGAGATCAGTTGAGAAGGACGCAGAAAATCATATTCGCTTCCTGGCTTTCATTCCCGTACTGACTATGGAATTTTGAGATACAAGCATAGTTTGGCAGAATTGTATACAGCATCAGCCGTTATATTTCAAAGTCCGTATTCTGAACTGCTGGCATTTAACTTAATCATTTGTGCATCATGAATGTGGAGTTCTTTGTCATAGTTCTCTTGTTAATTTGCAACTGCGAGCTGGTCAGATGAGCAACTCGATATGTTTTCTTCTTTCAGTCTTCTTAACGATTTCAATTAAAGTCCCACATCATTAACTCCGGTTTTCGTGTTATTCTTCTGTGTTTTTGTTTTTTAAAGCAAAATTGCAGTAAGATTTCATCTTGGTTTTCAAAACTGATTAAAATTTTGGTAATTGCGAAATCGATTTCCAATTGTGGCATCCATTTCCTACAATTTCCCCCGTTGTTAGACGACACTTACTAAAAAATACAACGAGTTGTACCCTAAGTTGGTGTTTTCAATGTGATGATGTTTCCATTTTTTTCTTTGGCCAAATAATGAGTGCAGTGATATATAATATGCAAATGTGGTGACGAGTGGCTCGTATTCGCAAGTTTTGCAACAGAATTCTAAATCAGTTACTGTTGACGAATTAGTTCAGTAGTTTGTTAAATTATCAAATAGCTAACGCGCAGCAATGAAGAAAATAAATAAACTGCCTGATTGGCAGTCATACAAAGCATATAATTAAGCCACTGAGAGAGTCAAGCAGTGATAGCTTAGACGCTAAAGAAATCTGAAATAAATGTGTGGCGTTTCTTTCGATTCCAATCAGAAACTGCAAATAGTAAGTACATTCTATCATAAGTAGCATTTATAGTATCCCTTCACTAGGACATACTAAGCTCTTCATAATTCCATAACTAAGTAGCATTCTTGGAGGCATAAAACCAACTATGGCGACATCGAAGCGAAATTTGTAATCCTGGGCGTTTTAGAGATTGCTGAAATTTGCGGTTTATTAACTGCAATAATGAATTTCAGCTGAACACGTTGTCAGGGGTAACTATCGCCAACGCAGTAAAGACTCTGAGGGGGAATTTTGCTCTTTATTTAAGATATAATAATTACAGGCGAAAGAGCCAGCTTGTTTAAGCCAAAAAATGTCAAGCTACATTTTTTTCAATACCTGACTGGACAGCGGTAATATGAGTGTGAAACGTCCCCTTTGAGGAATTTATACATATGAAACGTCCACTTAGAACAATTGTACATGACTGTGCTTAACCTGGCACACAATAATTTTAGCGCAACGCAATCTGACTATCAAAAATCCCTGCAAAAGAATGGCCCTGACAAACATTAAACTATACCTTTCACAAATCACTTACCTCACAAAAATCTTCGCTGCTCGAACTACTGCAATACAGCGAGTGCCACTACTGCCAGCTAAATAAAAGATTCAAACTACTGAAGGCACTAACTACTGATAGGGATAGTTAGCAAATGAAAGATATTAATAGAGAACAAACACTGTATTTACCTTAATAGTCATCAATAGTCATAATATATACAGCAGCTCATGACATCAATTTTTACAAATTTCAAACTCCGCCATCTCTGTCCTCACATCCACCACTGCTGGCGGCTCCCCTCCAACTGCCCAGCGCTACGCGCTGTTCGCATCCAGCTATAGCAGTTCATGACAACAATGGCAGGCAACAATGCAAACTAGCGACATACTGCACACAGCACAGCCAGTGATTTTCATACAGAGAGCGCTACGTAACGTTGCCAATAAGAAAACATAAACAGCAAACTTACATAAAGAAAACATAAACAGCCTACTTACATAGCCCCCATGCTCCCCACAAAAAATTTTACTAATTTTTTTGGGCAGTGGCCAATACAGATTTGAAAAAATTTTTCATAATTACAATAACAAAGATATCAAATGCACACACTTATTTATACAATGTTGGTCAAAAGCTAAAATTTTCTCACAGTCAATAAAGACAGTCCTGATCATTCACCACAGCAAAACTGCCGTTTCTTTTATCAAAGTCTGAGCAATAAAAGGCAATGCACACGGAAGTAGTGGATGTCCATGCAGTCTTGAAGAAGTAGTGTTGTCCTTCTAACAGAAAGACAGTGCTGACTCTTGAAATGCTGACAGGTAATGGGCCACAACAGAGCAAATCCACAGCAGAGTCAGTCGAAGTTGATGAATATTGGTAGGTAGGTCATCACAGAGTAGACCCACTGTAGTCCTGGTAGAGATTGTGGTATTGGTGAGTCATCATAGATGCAGACCCACTGCAGTCCTTGTAGAGATTGTGGTACTGGTGAGTCAGCAAAGGTGTAGACCCACTGTAGTCCTGGTAGGGATGGCCAGCAGCCATCTGCTGCGACTGTGCAGGTGCACAATCACCATCGAAGAGTCTTGCAGAGAAGATAGCAAGTCCATAAACCACCACTTGTGCACTCACAAAGTTTTTTGGAATTGTCCTTAGAACCAGCAATGCTGTTATCCAGTCCCTTGCTGAATTATTAACACACGTGCAAACACTAACAGTCCCTACTTCTCACATATTGTCCATATACTATGACCAACAGAAATGTGTGCAGTGAAATGAATGCTTACAAGTTACTTAATTTGATTAACTGGCGTCAATTACAATTATATAACATAAGAATACAATTACAAAGATACAAAATACATCATTAAAAACATAACAATACAGATAATATTTGTAGTGCAGGCTTTACAAAACAATAGAAATAAACATATACATCAGTGTTACAGGAATGATGACATGAGTACATACATAAAAGATCAGAATCACTTTTAAAAATTCAACTTCACACATGAGCATTAAAACAACACAGAATAAATAATGTCTAAGCATCTTTACAAAGAAAATAACAGAGTATTAGAAAAATTCTACAACATAGCTCTCATCAGCTAAACACATAAAGACAGGAAAAACACAAATACACACGGGTACCCAAACACATAGTGGGATAACACAAAAGGAAAGGACAGGGTTTGTTTTCAGTGTAACATTTGGTACTGCAGTCCACCCCACAACTTCATTCGATAGATCTTTCGTCTTATTTCAACATTTGTTTCCACCAAAAAAATCCTATCCAAGCATGCTTTCTGTATTTATATGTTCACATATTGCTTACCTCATCATTTATTTACAATAAAATCCTACCTATACCTCGTTCCTGTATTCTATTCATATTTCTTTTAAAATAATTATTTCTGATTGTACAATACTCATTGGGGCCCAAATCTTTCTTCGCAATGCATTCTTTACCTATTCTCCATAGTCAGTTTCTTATATAGTCAACCCCTCTTAAGCTAACTTAAATCTACTGAGCTCAGATATATAAACCAAGGGACGAGGCAATGCAGCATGACAACAAATCAACACAAACAGAAATGACAAAAAATGCAAATTGGCAAAGCTAGCAGCATAAATTAGCAAAAGTCAAATTCAATAACACTATGCCTGACAAACAGCAGCAACTTATACCTAAACATGACATAGCTCAAGCAGAAAAAATATTACAGGAAACAACAATGCAGACAAGGGAAATGCATATTCACATCTTAATGTCTATGTAATTAAAGTGGTGCACCATAACAACTGATTGTAAAAAAAATATTACCATGTATCTGAAAAGAAAATTAAGTGTTACTGTTACTAGTTACTTCTTATTGTTCTTTCCTTTCCAAGTGCTCCTTTTTTAAAGAATGTGGATTACAAAATTATCATTTAATAGATCTGTTGACAGAAAGAGTTCACATTAGCAAATGCATCTCATTTTATAAAAGCAATGCTGCAACACAGCTGGAAACCAGATATCAAATGAAATAAGCAATTACACAAACCAAAGCATAAAAATATCATTCAGTAGTCATGTGACATTTCATTTCATAAGTTAATGGCTCTCAACTCTCGTAGAAAGACACTTGTCATAATCAGGTGTGCAGATGTAAAAATATTTCTTGTCATTTTGTTAGGCATTTCAGTAAATATCATAAATTTTTAAGTAACGAGGG
The DNA here is from genome assembly GCF_023864275.1 of Schistocerca cancellata. Lineage (NCBI taxonomy): Eukaryota > Metazoa > Arthropoda > Insecta > Orthoptera > Acrididae > Schistocerca > Schistocerca cancellata. Next base: position 160,898,366 of record NC_064628.1, read on the forward strand.
TGTTGCATTAGCGATGAAAGGCACATCCTAATGGCTTATTCTCCAGGTGTTTGACACAGCTGTGTGCCCACAACGCATTACAAAAATCATATGTTTTCAAGTAACGAGCGTGTCGCATTAGCGATGCCCTCTACAAAGGAATGTCATTAACAGCGATCTAGGCCTCTCTTTGTCCTTCTCTTCCACCTGTGCCTCTGGCACACCCTAATGGCTTTCTTTTCTACCTGAGCGTCTGAAAAGGCTTGTTCTCCAGGTGTCTGACACACCTGGGTGCCCACGTCGCATTATGTGCAGGTGGTCACTTAACTTTCTTACGGAAATATTTACGACAGCAGTTTCCGCTACAGTGACAGTCTCATATAAAAATATTTCACAGGTCAAGAATTTGCGTTACAAATCTGTAGAGACAAAATCCAATTGACATAACAGAGTCCAAAAAATTTTCGTCGGCATTGTAATACATTCACGCATTTACATACATTTCATAACTCTTAAAGTACGATTCTTGGTTTCCAACAACCTTTTTCACAAACCAGAGTCCCTAACCATTACTCATTATTCCTTACCTTATTCGTCGACACTTCTTCAATATTTCATCATAACAGATACATAGCATACTCAAATAACTCATATAGCATCAGCTTATTGATCATAAACATACCGCAACAGCATAATACACATAGTCATCGTAAAAATAACACCATAACACCTCAGTCAAATCTCAAAAACGTCGTAGCTTTCTGCAATTGTTTCAAAATCTAAAGAAAATTCTCTGCTCATTTCAGTAGTGTCATCTACCTCAAACGTACTTTAAAAATCATGATCTCACACCAAATACATCATTCAAAGCTTTCATAGTATCACAATGGTACCAAAAAATATGAACAGTTCACACAGTACAGACAAAATACAATTTCGTAAGTGTGAAGTTACCCAACTGTGCAATTGCGTAAACATCTGTCACTGACGTAGTAAAAAAGATTTGTCTCTCTCAGTTAAATGATCAGATAGCTGTGTAATTTATGTGTTAGAGAAATATGGTACCGATGTGTAAAGTTGTATAAGCAAATACCATATTAGCTAGGGCTCCTTGTGCTTGCCAAACACATGATACACAAAGTAGGCGTGTACCCCCCTGAGGATTATTGTAATTATACCCTCAGGTGTTACAGATTACAGCAATGGAATGAAATGTATCATGGAAAACTTTCTTTGTAATTCAAAAATCTTTAAAAATAAATGTTTTAAGTACAAAATTAATCACTCAAATACGTGTCCTGTAGCGCTAAATGTGCGTCTTGCTGTAAGATAATCTCTGGGAAGTGTCATAGTTATTGTCCTCCGAAAGCTAAGTTCTGCAGAAGTCAATGTACTTACCTCATGATACACAAAAGTGGAATGCTTTGCGTATAGATATCATACTTATTACGCTTATTGCCGTGATGAGGAAAGTACTGTGCTGTAACGTATTGTTGTCCTACGGAAAAGGCTGTCTCCTTGTAGCTGTACCACAAACATTACTACTAAAACATGTTTTACTTTCCAGAATAATACATAAAACTGTGGAGACATAAAACAGAAACACCGCAAAAGCAACATTGTAAATTGTCACTCATTAGTAGCGTCGTGATAAAATCGTGTAGCTGTCACATAAACTAACCACTGTGTCATCTGGTATCTCACAGAAAGCACCTCAAATCCAGAATCCACTCGTAAGCAAACCAAAATGTTGCATGTTAACAGTTTCTCAGTGTGACAAATTGTACAAGTAGCGTGAAGTGAAAATTGCAAAGACTAAGTTAAAAAGCAGATTATCTGTCAATAAATGGTTTTACATGAGAAATGTGGTGTAAACCTTTACTCTTCCTAGTACGCAGAGTTTCAACTTCAACGCAATTATCATGTGGTATACGTCGGATTCTGTAAGGTCCATTGTAAACTAGAAAGAATTTGTGACTCAAGTGTTTCTTCTTATGTGACAATGAATGAGCTTTAATGAGAACTTTCTGACCAATATATAATTTCTTTGCATTTGCTTTACCGTGTAGTTTTCTCCTTTTGTCTGCTGCAGATTTTATATTTTTTTAGAGCCAAATCAATTATGTCTTTGTGTCGAACTTTACGTGTATTCGGGAAAGGTACAAGCTCTCTGATTCTGTTCGGAGGTTCTTCATTCTTCAGTACAAGAGTAGGTGGTAAAGCAGTGGAATCATGAGGCATTTCATTCAGCACATTTTGAAATAAGTGTAAATATCTGTCCCAATGCTGATGCTTTCTGTGACAATAAAGTCTGCAAAGCTTATTGATTTCTTTCATAATCCGTTCAGACGGGTTACAATGTGGTGAATACAATGAAATAAAAACAGGTTTGATTTTATGATTCCGAAGCATGCGTGACCAAACAGCAGATCTGAATTGCGGTCCATTATCTGAAATGACTTTACTAACGTGTCCAACTTCACGTAAGAAATTTTTAACAAAGGCGTTGGATACAGACCGTCCAGTGGCTTTACGTAACGGAGTGAAAGAAACAAATTTTGAAGTAAGTTCAACAGCGACTAGAACGTACGAAAATCCATTCGATGTTCTGACAAGGGGTCCCAAGAGATCAACAGCAGCAAATTCTTTTAATTTAGAAGGAATAATAGGAAACAACGGAGCACGATGTGAGATAGTAGATGGTTTCGCCTTTTGACAAAGTTTACAAATAGACAAGACTCTTCGAATTCGCTTTTCCATATTGTTAAAATAACAAGTCGTTCGAAGAATATGATAACATTTTCGTGGGCCAAAATGTGCGTAGCTGAAATGAATGTACCAAATGAGCTTATTAACAAAATCGTCTGGAATGCAAAGTACCCATAGCTTGTCATCAACAGTGCAGCGTTTGAAGAGTATGTTGTTTCTAACCAGGTAATAATGCCGAATCTGAGTCTGTGTCTTTTCATGCCATTTACTTTTGATATCTTTCCAAATCGGATCTTTATCTTGTTCATGAGCAATGTCCTTTAAAGATGTGGTGATGAAGTTTTCAAAGGCGACTTTCTGAATGTAAAGAATACTGAAATTTTTCTCGAGGTTGCCTTCTGTGTTACTTTTCTCAAGCCCAGCCGGTGCGCGTGACAGTGCGTCCGCAACAATGTTCTCCTTGCCGGGAATGTAGACTATTGTGAAGCGGAATTCTTGCAGAAACAATGCCCAACGTTTTAACCTATCATGATTTAATTTTGAAGACATAAGAAACTGTAATGCGCGATGATCACTGTATACTTTTACGTGCTTACCAGAAAGAAAGAAACGGAATTTGTTAAATGCCCAAACGATAGCTAAAGCTTCTAATTCAGTAACGGAATAATTTTTTTCAGATTTTGTTAGCACTCGGCTAGCAAAAGCAATGGTTTTCTGAACAGTAATGTCATCTGCTATGGCTTCTTGAAATAAGTGGGCACCAAGACCGACTTTAGAAGAATCCGTGCTAAGGCAGAAATCTTGTGACAGATCTGGATGAGCTAGTATTGGCGCGTGAAGTAACGCTTCTTTCAAAGAATTGAATTCCAACTGTGCTTGTTCGTCCCAGTTCCAAATAGTATTTTTTCCAGTGAGAGAACAAAGTTTTGGTGTAACTAGAATTTGCATATTCAGAAAACGACGGTAAAAATTTACGAGACCTAGAAAACTGCGGACTTGTCTTTTTGTGGATGGAACTGGAATGGCTCTGATTGCTTCTAACTTTTCAGGATCCGGCTGAATGCCTTCAGAAGAAATAATATGTCCCAAAAACTTCACCTTTGACCTACCGAATTCAGACTTTTCCAAGTTAACTGTAATTCCAGATTCTGCAAAAATACGTAACAAACTGTTGAGGATGCGGTTATGTTGTTCCCATGAAGCTTCTGCTATTAGAATATCGTCCACATATAAAGTGATGTGACGTTTTAAGAACTCAGGTAATATGGAATTTAGCCCCCGAATGAATGCCGCTGAAGAAATGTTCAAACCAAAAGGAAGTTTCCGAAACTGATAACAAACGCCGAAACAAAGGAAAGCTGTGTATTTTCTACATTCTGGATGAAGTTCGATCTGATAAAAGCTGGATCTGAGATCAATGGAAGATAACACTTTTACACCATTAAAATTTTGAAGAAGTTCTTCCATCGTCTGCGGCCTGTCTGTTTCAGGAATGATGATAGTATTGATTTGTCTCGAATCTAAAACAAGCCTGATCGATCCATTCTTCTTCTCAACAACATGTAATGGGTTGTTGTATGAGCTTACTGCAGGCTCAATAATGCCCTCGTCAAGCATAGATTGTATTTCTGTTCTAACACGGTCCCTATAATGTGCCGGAATTACGTATGGTCTAACACAAAATTTAGTATGCTCACGAACACGAAATTGGTATTGAAATCCCTTGATTGTTCCTGTCTTGTGAGTAAAAACTGTGGAATGTGCTTGTAAAATCTCAAAAAGGTCCTGCCTATCAGTGTCATTACAATTCTCAATTGTTTGAATTTTATTCTGAATTAACTCATTAATTTCAAATATGCCGTCGATATCATCCCTTTCAGTACTTGCAGAGTGATTGTTGGTGTCTAGTTCCGTAGAAAATTCCGAACTGTTATCTAACAGAAGGTAAAGCCGATTAATTTCCTCATCATGGTTTGAGAGCCAGTCTTCAAATTTCAAAGCTATTGACTAACCTTCTTTCTCTAAACTTATTTCAGCATCGTGAAAGCTTAAGATTGCTTTGTATTCATTCAAAAAGTCTACTCCCAGTATAATTTCCGTCGACAATAATGGAACAATAAGGAAGTTCATAGAGAAGCTGTGGCTTTGACAAAAGAATTCTAAGTTGGTTTGTTGGCGTACATCTACACTTTTTCCAAAGATTGCACCTTGTAATTTAATCTTACGTAACGGAAGTGTGGGGCAATCGTTCGATTTGTTGCATTTGCTAAAAGCTGTTTCACTAATTACTGAAATGGGACTGCCAGAGTCAAGTACTGCCGTAAATTTTACGTCATTTACAGTAATGTGAATCACAGGATATGCAATGGTGTTACGTGTTACGTCGTGTTCCTGGAGTAAGATGTCCCTAATGTCTTCCATTTTTACGTAATTACTAGCTACGGCAGCTGCGTCGTCAGTTTCATAAGTACATATTGTGGCTGCCAGCGATGTGAGTCATCGCCTATTGTCTCTTTGTTGGCGCGCGTCGTTATTGGGATTTGGAGACCTAACTTCTACAAATTCATTGTGACGAGAGTGCTCTGCTCTATTTAAATCTCGCCAGTTCTGATGCAATTCAGGTCTGTCGTTACGATCATATCGTCTGTCGTCATGTCGGTAGGTTCGATAGTTTCTTTCTTGTCGGTCATGTGGTGGAGAATTTCTCCCAGAATCGTAACTACGCGCTGGACCGTTGCGTCTAAAGTTATTCTGTCTCCCTTGATAATAGTTATTTTGGTTCCCATATTGTCTGTTTCTCTGATTGTCTCTGTGATAGTCATTACCGCGGAAAGGTGATCTTTCCCTGTAACTATTACTCTGCCAGTGGTTATCATATGGGTGGTGTCTGTTTTGGTCACGATTTACGTTGTAAGAATAGGTTTGTCGTGGCCATTTATTGTTTCTGTCGTCACGGAATTGAGACGGATGTGACCTGTAGTGATTGTTTTCCTGTTTTCGCATCCCGCGACTGTCTGTGTCAATTTCCAGTTCTTGTAACAATCCCTGAAAAGCTTCAATGTCGTCTTTGCAACGTCCTGCCAAAATAATATGTCGTAAATGTTCAGGCAGTTTGATTAAGCAAATGCGGATGAGTTCTGAGGGGCTGTATGGGTTTGATAGGTACTGATTCTTGTGCAACATGTCTTCAAAATATTTGACAAGACTGGAAAATTCAGATTGTTCAAAGTGTTTCATCATCATGATGCTATGTTTTACGCGATCTTGTGTAGCTTGTGACCAATATGCTGAGAGGAAGGCATGGTAAAATTCTCCTTCACTGTGGCAATCGTGAATGACCGATCGCATTCTTACAGCTGGTTCATTCTCTAAGTAGCCACACATAAATTCTAACCTGTGCTCCAATGACCAGTTGGGAGGGAAACAATGAGAGAATTGATGGAGCCATGCTTGTGGATGAATGTCGTTGCCAGAATTCTTAAATGTTTTGAATTTACGTGTAGTAATGAACAGCTTATAGTCAAAATCATCGTGTCGGCGAGTAGCATGTCGGTCATTGTCACGTCGTGTCGGCTGTTCCATCTCAAAATTCGGTGTACCTTGCCAATTGCTTTCATAATTACCGAAATGCTCTGTGTTATTATATTGTGGCTTTTCCGTATTTCTATGTCCCTCTTCCAGTATTGGGGCGCGAGTGTCCTCTGAAATACGTAATTCTTGTATCACCTGCGTCAACTGATCTTGTACTTCCCGGATTTCTCTTTTATACTGTGTATTAATTTGATTTTGATTTTGTTTGAATTTTCTTATTTGTTCATAGTCTTCTGTGTCAGTGAAGGCTATGGGTCTTGTGTCATTCAGATCATCATCTACCTTTGTAGATAAGTTAGTGACCTGATTCGAAAGTTCAGCTACTTTCTCCGATAGTGAACACATTTCCTCAGTGTGTTTTTCTGAACCAAGTTTCAGAGTGTCCATTTGTGTTGAAATCGAATCTACTGTGTTCTTTAAGTTTTCCTGAGTTTTTGCCAGTTGCGTAACCGAATCGGTAGATGCAACTGAGTCAATTTTAGCCCACAAGGTCTCATGATTTTCATGAACAATGGTTTGCAGTTCTTTTATGGCTGCTTCGTGATTCTGTAATACATTCTCATGACGCGAAAAAATAGGTTGGAAATGCTCACAAATTTGTGTTTTTACCTCATTACAGACTTTCTGACATTTCGATTCTATTTTATGTAACTCAGTAGTTAAATCTTCACGTGTTTGTTCAAGTGTGGTGTCTAACTTCTGAAGCTTTTGCTGTGTTTGTCTCTGATTTTGTTCCATTGTGTCTAACTTTTTAAGATTTTGTTCCATTGTGTCTAACTTTAGAAGATTTTGTCCCATTTGTTGCATTAATTGTAATAACAATGCATTAGTGTCTGGAATCTGTTCCTCTACGCTTTTCGGCAGTGCATTTGCACCAGCAACATTCACATTTTGACAAGCAGAAAATGTGTCTTGACTCATTTGAGAAAAAGGTGAGGACGCAAAACCTGAATCTACAGTATTTGCAAAATTGTGTCCTATCATTTCGGATTCCTGAGGCGAGCTGTTGCCGACCGATCGATCGATAATGCTTCCCTGTTCACTACCTGTTTGACTCTCTACGCCATTGTTTGACGCCCGCTCCATTTCCCTATGCACAGTTACCAAATTACTACTTTGAACATTAGTTAACTCATTACACAGTGGCGCTAACACATTGCTTTCGTCTTCACTGTCGTTTCTCATTTTACTTTGGAGCCGAGTGTTACGTTTTTCACACGCCATTATTGTGACAATATTTCACACGATAACACAGAAAAGCACAATTTGAATAGCAAAAATAAGAGAACACATTAACATAGCACTGAAAATAATGCTGCGAAATACTTGTTGCAAATCTACATGCATGCCACAACTGTTTTACATTACAACAATGAAAGACTGCAACTACAAAGGAGATTCTCTCTACAATTACGCGCTAGCAATAAACAAAAGCTACACTAAATACACAAACTACAAGAAAAAATCAGAAGATTCCAGTGAGGTATCCTGGCAGGGTCGCCATATGAAACGTCCCCTTTGAGGAATTTATACATATGAAACGTCCACTTAGAACAATTGTACATGACTGTGCTTAACCTGGCACACAATAATTTTAGCGCAACGCAATCTGACTATCAAAAATCCCTGCAAAAGAATGGCCCTGACAAACATTAAACTATACCTTTCACAAATCACTTACCTCACAAAAATCTTCGCTGCTCGAACTACTGCAATACAGCGAGTGCCACTACTGCCAGCTAAATAAAAGATTCAAACTACTGAAGGCACTAACTACTGATAGGGATAGTTAGCAAATGAAAGATATTAATAGAGAACAAACACTGTATTTACCTTAATAGTCATCAATAGTCATAATATATACAGCAGCTCATGACATCAATTTTTACAAATTTCAAACTCCGCCATCTCTGTCCTCACATCCACCACTGCTGGCGGCTCCCCTCCAACTGCCCAGCGCTACGCGCTGTTCGCATCCAGCTATAGCAGTTCATGACAACAATGGCAGGCAACAATGCAAACTAGCGACATACTGCACACAGCACAGCCAGTGATTTTCATACAGAGAGCGCTACGTAACGTTGCCAATAAGAAAACATAAACAGCAAACTTACATAAAGAAAACATAAACAGCCTACTTACAAGTGTTGTCTCCTGGCCAGAAATAAAATACCAAAATATGGAGCTAATTTCGGTAAATGGTCTGAACAACAGAGGGCGTACAGCCGAGACTGGTGTACAGCCTGCAGATGTAAACGAGGGGATGATTACGAATGCTGCCGAAGACAACATGAAAGACACGCTCCAGGAACACAGCCGACAGGTCGCAGCCGATTATCACGTGATCTCCAGGCCACGCTGGCGTGGATCCGCTCGTCCTGGGCTGCAAATAAACCAAGCCAGGACAATCTGGAGGCAATTTGTGTTTGAGTATCAAAGAGCCCCGTCTGCCTGAAGTTTCGTACACCATCTTGTGAACTGGACTCTACATACGGATTAATTCGGAATAAAGAGCATTCTCTGTCCCTCGGTCTCTGTTCTGGGTGACTTTAAAAACGCTGCATGCGGATAAATATCTTACCAGTGAGTATTGCCCCTTGTTTCAACTTCGGGTCTGAAGTGGGTTCTGAATGTGATTTTACTGCTTGGTGTGGTGAGCGTGTAATAATTTCTTGCGGAAATAGAAAACTAGCGACGAGCAAATAGGACTTGGACATTGTTCTGGCTAAATTATTACAGCAACAATAGCTGTAATAACAATTAGCAGCTCAAGAGAAGCGGCACCGCCAGCAAGTCAGAATACTACATTAGTAGTTTAGTAGTTTAAGCATCCATCACACGATGAAGACAGCAGCTATTGGTTCCATCCTCATCATCGTCATCTTCGCCGTCTTCACTCTACGAGGACTGGGATGCATCTATTTATCGTCGAAGGCAACACATCACACCAGTTAAGGTAGTAGACAGCGAGCTATTTTATCGTATAGTGAGATAAGCCCGAATTGTTCTGGTTATTGTAGAAGATGCGCCCATTAACAGCTCTGGTCGCCCTGCCTTGTGGAGTTGCGTAACTCAATGGAAACTTACTACAGTCAAGAAAATCGCGTAGAGGCGACCAAGCTGCACAGCACGACCAATTACTTGCAACATAGGTGGTCAATGTTCTCAGCCTGTCAAAAATGTCAAGTCGTCTGTGACAACCGACCACATAGGAAATTATATGCCTTCTCCATTTGGGAAATTGTAATCTGATTTTCCAAGATGATCTGGGTCGCAGTGAGCCATTAAAACTCCCCTCTCACTGGAAGAAGTTCTACCACTTTGCTCAATCAATCGACGTTTCGAAAGCAGATAAGTTAAAAAATGTTGATCACTCCGAAGTAGCCCAGATCATGACACTGCAAAATAGTCATTCCCACTACTCTTTCTCATCAGTAAACGACACGACAATTAGAGATCGGCGTCGATCGCCGCATCATACGAATACTCTCCGACGATCCAGCTGTTCCCATCACCAGGCAGTTAGTCAAAATGCGGTCGTGAGCAGCATTTTGCTGTGGCGTGTCACCCGTTTAAGCTCGCCAGTTACCCATTTGAAACGCTTGGATATAAAAAGCATGTCCGCATCTCGCGGTCGTGCTTCCCACGCCCGGGTTCCCGGGTTCGATTCCCGGCGGGGTCAGGGATTTTCTCTGCCTCGTGATGGCTGGGTGTTGTGTGCTGTCCTTAGGTTAGTTAGGTTTAAGTAGTTCTAAGTTCTAGGGGACTTATGACCACAGAAGTTGAGTCCCATAGTGCTCAGAGCCATTTTTATAAAAAGCATAAAGTGACGGAAAGCGACCTACTAAGGACCCGAGTATGTGTTCGTGGACTTGACTATAATCAGCCATAGAGTATGAAAAAAGACAACATTCCACCACCCGGACTACTAGTTTCGAGCGTGCATCATTCTTAAGTTTATAACAGATGTGAATAAATCATACTCGTCCAACAGATACCGTAAGCCATACGCAACTGAGTCATATCTATTTGATGAGGATGATGTATCTGTTATACTTAGGAATGTACGACGCTAAAATCTAGTAGCGCTTACGAAAGCACAAGTTTAAAACACATGCCTGTGTACCGTTATCTGTCTTGAAACTCATCGATACTGTGAGAATTTATTTAGCCGTAGAGCACGTTTTCAGGTAGAAGCAGCCGTATCGCTAGTCGATCTAGGTACCTTCCTATACATGCGGTCCCTAGAACTGTCGCAATCTGCAGTGAAGGTAGTCGGATATGGCAGCCACCAAACCCCGCTCAAGGGAAAGATTTAAGCGAATTTCGGTTATAAGAATGTCACTCGACTTTGTACATGCTGGTCAAAGACCGCCTAGCGGTAAAGATTGTATTTAGAGTAGAAACATTTCCAGCTTTTTGACTTATTATACAATAAACATAGTTTTGAACACGACTCCATTTCAGTAGCTAAAAGCACTGTGTAAATAATTTTCTGCCATAATTTCACCCTAACTGTGTTCTACAACTAACAACGCAGCTCACGTCACTTTAAATCCATCAGCTGGCCCACTTTCTTTCGGCCTCAATCCATATCGTTCAATTTTAAACAAGCAGTTAAAGCTGAGTCAGACCTATTACAGCATCAGGGTCTTATCGAACTTTGCAGTCAATAAGCAACGACACTAATGATCATAAAAAGTCAAATGCAAAACTACGTCTTTCAGTAAAGTGGCAGTTATTGGTGTTTATCCAATTACAGGTCCCAGGCTCTCCGGCAGCCGGTACTTCTCAAATACGAGTATTGACTTCACAGATGCGTACCTGCAGATCCCCTTGCAAGGAGAGTCTCTAAAGGAAGCTGTAGTTAATTCAGCACTATTCCAACAACATCTACAAGAACTGATGACAAACTTAACGTCACACGTAAACTACACTGTCTGACGAGAATTGCGAAGGGCTTAGAAGGGGAGGAGCAAACGAAATGAAACTTCTTAGGTTGAAAGAATATAAGACATTATTCAAAATCTAGCCAACTTTACAAAGAACTTAACAGTATGACGCCACGTTTCAGCATGACGTCGTGCCCCTTCTGGCTTGCATGCATGCACTGATTTGATCGTGGGAGGGTGTCACAAATTTATTGTATCCCCTCCTGAGCGAAGAGAGCCCACAGCTGTTGTAACTAATCCTTTATATTTTTCATACTGGTATTGGGACGGACTTGGCATGAGAGTTGGTGAAAAAAAAATGTTCTATAGGGAACAGGTCTGAGAATTTTGTTGGCGACAGGAGTACCTCAACATCACGCATACAATTCATAGAGACGCGTTCCACATGTGAACAAGCTGATTTATCACCCTACGGCATACGGCAGTACTGTGTCAAATGAACAGCTGCCCAGGGGAAAAACTGCCACACAGAACTAGAAGCCATACCAGTCGTGCATAGCCTAACGAAACTCCACATCTCTCTATATGGGGCACTTCCATTGATCATAAGCAGTATTTGGGCAGCACAATAAGCTACCAGAGCACAGCAACTGCAAAACCCGACCATGTTCCTCAATAGCTAGAGCTCCTACATTAACTTCAAGTTCACAACCAAACACACTAATTCCATAGTCTTTAATGCCCCAAAATGTGTTGGGGTGAACATTACGCAACTATTTGTCGCCTCAGCGTATTGCAGTACAATCTGTAGCCGGATGTACGGCTAAAACAATATTACGCTAATGAATTTTATTATGTTTTATAAGCTTTTGTAAGTAAAATGGGAGAGAGAGAGAGAGAGAGAGAGAGAGAGAGAGAAAGCGCAAACAAGGGGAGACAAGGAGGCTGGAATTATGGTGGTGCATGAGTTCCAAGCCGAGTGGCATTCCGTGTGACGCCGTGATTGGCCGTCGAGACGGCAACTGCCTGCAATATACATTGTCCATTGTCAAAAGTGGGACTAACGTTCTTCGTTTATTCATAGTTTACAGTTCTAAAATGCTTTAGCATGGGTTTAGTGGGCAGTAGCGTTTTTCATCGGATCGAGACTCTTGTGCTTTCTTATTGTTTGCAGGTACTAGGTGTTTGATACCAGAACTCATGATCTGCGACGCAGCACGATTAACCCTTTGAATGGCAAGATCTTTCCCCGAATTTTAATTGGAACCTTTACTTTGAGTCACGTTTCATCTGTGGCCAGTGTAACATTTGGGGAGAGCGATAGTGTAGCAGTTCACACCTGAACAGAAAGAGTTTTGAGCAGATGCGTCACCGATATGGTCGAAGTGGCAGCAGCGCTGTCACAGACCAGATTTATTGGTAGTTTGGGCACATCAGCACTCGTTCACAGTGGCGTCTTGCTATATGAACTTTAACCTAAGTAAAACGCTTTCTTTGTTGTAGTAAAAACAGTGTAGTTGGACACATCAGCACTCGCTCACAGTGGCGCCTTGCTGTATGAACTTTTACCTAAGTAAAACGTTTTCTTTGTTGTATTAAAAACAGTTAGCGGCCAGTCAGTTTCTCCCGTGAGAATACGAAAATAAATGCCTCTAAACGAAAAGTAAAGAAAAAATAAAGAGAATAAAATCTTATTCTGTGTAGAGAGTAGTTTGAGATCCCAGCGTAGCAAAGATAGAATTTTTCTTTGAAGTCAAGCAGTATTTAGTGCCAAGTTGTCATTCGAAAAAAAAATAACAAAGGAAATATCACTACAAAAGGAAAAACCCTTTACTTACTTAACCAACAGTTAGATATTTGCTTCTACCTTAAGAAATTATACGGAACAAAAGCTATCTGGACGCGTAACTTTCATTTACGAAGAGGAAGAGATAATACGGGAAAACCCAATTCTGGGCTCGTATATTAGATTCAATTAACATTTTCTCAATAGTTCAGAATAATGTACAGCAAAGTAGAATATGTTAATTCAATACGAGTGTAAACTCATTGATATACTGTACATACTGAATGTTTCAAGACGAAGCGTAAGCTCAGTAACAGTTGTGGTTGCGTAAACTCTTAAGGAAAAAAGTATACAGCGAGATAGTTACGATATTTTCAAAAGATGAGATACAAGTACCCAATTTAAAGCAAAGAATAACCTCCAGAGAAACTATTTACAGAATAGTTATTTCCATATCCCTATTGAGCTACATAATTATACATGCGTATCCAGGTGGTGTCTCGGATACTTAAGATCATTAGATAACGTCGACCTGTGCTGGATAGAGTATATGCATTCCACTGAGGAAAACAGAATTCGTAACTAGCAGTTAAATGTCAGTTTTTTTATTTATGTATAGGCTATAAAGGATAGTCAGAAACAGTCTGAAATGCTTGTAAGGGTGTTTCATGGTAGTTTGTGATGAGAAATGATTGTTAAGAAAAAGAATTAGATGTTCTTTACCGTTTCCGAGCTAATTAGCACTGACGTTAGCCAATCAGGCCGTTATACGCTCAAATTCAAGTGGCCTGCTAGTTATAATGACGTGTCAGTTGTTCCCATAGCGTAGATGATAGCTCACGAGACTGCTCAGCCTTTGGGTCTGGTTCGGTCGTTACTACCAGTCCATGTCCAATTTTTGTGTCGCTGTCTTTTGTGTTAAGGAAACCAATGTTGAAAAATTTGCTGACACCATCTCTGGCGAGCCGCATGAGTTTGCGTGCACAGCGGTCTGATTGGCTAACTTCAGTGCTAATTAGCTCGGAAACGTACAAAATATCTAATTTTTTTCTTAAGTCATTTCTCGGCACAAACTACCATGTAACACACTTAAAAGCTTTTCAGGCTGTTTCTGACCACCCTGTGTACGAGGGTTGGAACTTAAATAGTGGCAACTAATTAACACAACCGATACAAAAGAGTTACTTGTTTGTACCTGTTACTGTCCTTCAAAGTAGTCACCAGCGTTGTGTGGAACCCGTTGCCACAGATGTGGAAAGCGTAGTATGCCGTTAGCAGAGCCTATTCTGCTGATGGTGCGAATGGAGCTGTCTACTGCCTGTCGAATCTCTGGAGCAGATCTGAAGCGAATGCCACGAAGTGGTTCCTTCATCGTCGGAATGAAATCAAAGTCACAAGGACTTAAGTCCGGGGAGTATGGTGGATTGTACAGTACTTCCCAATTCCATCGACCGAACAGAGCAGCCACAGCTTGTTCTGTAAGCGCACGCGCATTGTCGTGCAAAATGACGGGTGGGCTGCGCAGAAAGTGTCGCCGCTTCTTTCTCAAAGCTGGTCGCAGGTGATTCTCCAAAAACTAACAGTTATACAGTCCACTGACGGCCTATCGTGGAGGAACGCAATGCGTTAGGATAACACCATCACAGTCGTACACGAGAAACACAATAACTTTAGACCGCTCCATTCGCACCTCAACAGAACAGGCTCTGCTAACGGCATACTACGCCTTCCACATTGCTGGCAACGGTTTCTACACAACGCTGGTGACTACTTTGAAGGACAGTAACTGGTGCTAAAATGTAACTCTTTTCTATCGGTTGTGAATAAATAGTTGCCACTATCTAAGTTACAACACTCCTATATATACACAAGCGCGACCGTTGGCCTGTGTGTGCTGGACTATTGACTGTCGTGTTCGTTCGAAGATTCATGACCTGTCCGCAATGATACCGTGCGGTCAACAGCTCTAACGACGAACTCGTCATCCGTTTCCACAAAGGCTTCAGACACCTGCTGCCTCATATACCCTCACGAGACACACTTCGTTACAAAATTTCGTACCATAGCCTCATCAAGACAGCCATGAGAGAGGATATACTTGACTATTGTACAGCCTTCCTCAATCTAATATGGCTCATAATGGTAGCCGCACTGACAAGCTACTCCAGTATGGTTAATACACTATCTGACAAAAAAAAAAAATAATAATAAATGCCCATAAGAGACGGTTTCTAACATTCAAACGGTACGCAAATTCATACCACCTACGAATCTAAGTAAACCATAGGAATTATCATCCGATTTTGTTCAAACTTGGTTCACAATCTTTTGTTTTTAAGGGAAGGATCCTATCAAAATTTCAGATTTTTATCTATTTTAGTTACGGAGATGGAGAAAATTACTTAAATGTTCTAAAACCGACACTTATGTTTCAATACTAAGTTAGTAACTATAACCAAATGCCTTTTATTATCATCAGACGTCATAACAAAGCTCACAATGTATAAAAATCACTTAATTTGAATTTTCTTTTCAAAATTTTAATTACTCTACGTTATGTAGTATAAAAAAATCATTTAGAATTGTTATTTACTTATCATTTTGTTGTGTGAATACATGGGAATGAATGAGACAGTGTATGCGGGACATACGTTAAAACTTAATGTTATTTTATGTAAAATCTAATAAAATTGAACCGTGGGAAAATTGTGTTGCAACCACAATGCTGATGACGTATGTCAATATGTGCTTGCTTTTGTAAGAGCAGCCACAATATGAATCTGAAGAGGAATAAGTTTCTATATTAATTTAAAGAATATTCTGCATTCCGTTCTATTTTATTAAACAATACATAAAAAATTGAAATTGTAATGACTTAAATGACTATCTGATTAGTAGTTGGTTAAGGCAAGTTTTGCCGCGAGAATGACATGGAAGGATCACTCTGATTGGTCATTCATATCAATAGCCAATCAGAGTTAAGCGGTTCCCGCGTGCAGATAGTTTTATACGTAGTGAGGAGAGGAGCATCGAGGTAGTCGCTCCCTAACCTGTTTCCGAGTAACAACATGCTAGATGTCTCCGCGAAAATAATATGTAAAATGAAAAGCTAGTGAGATCATTTCAGATAAACGTGTCATGACTAAAGTGGTTTATGTTACGCACATTTTGAGGAAGTGTGATGTTTCGGAACTAATTAGTTAAGTTTTATAAGCGTGTGATCTTTTTGTCATAGAGACAATTCCGCGTGGCATATTCCGTGTTCTTTATGGAATACTTTGGCGAGCACTTCTAACATAGAAGACCACTGAAACGACCGAATGTTCAACTCGCTAATAGTAGTGCGTCAGTGACAGTTCGACAGCGAAATTAATCGGGTCGGACTTGCAGGAATTCCGGCTGATTTTACGTGTGAAATATGTTGGATAAACAGTGAATTTAGAATGATAGAGCATTTGCATTATTAAATACGGACTTGAAAGTTATTTCATGTGCTTCCTTATGAATAAATGGCCGTGAATAGAATTTTCAAATGCTTACTGCAATTAAACTGCATTCTCCTATTGCCCGAAATTTGTGAAGATGAACATACAGGAACTGATTGGCAAGTTGAGTTACGCGGCCTCTGTGTGGTAGGTATTAGGTAGTGATTTTATCAACGCTGCTTTACACTGCCTAGCTTGTATCTACTACTGCAGAGTGAAGGGACGTCGGAAGGAAGAAATATAGAGGTAGGTGAACTGTTCGATGAAAATGACAGAGAGAGAGAGTACGGAGACGAGAGAACGACAGACCGACCCCGCCCCTTGGCAGTAGAACGGCAACCAGATTGCATTAGCGTTGTTCGTGTTTAGTGCTGTTAGCGATGCGACGGTATAGCTTAGCCTTTGACATGCCGCTGTGGGTCTCAAAATGATCCGCATCGTTTGGACTGGTCGATAGATCGCTCCCCATAGACTCCTATGCATTGAAAAAAGTGTCGCGCAACAGATAACTAATGTGACAAGGGCCATCCTAGAATATGAGATACAGGTGTTGTAAATTACAAAAGATAACGAACAGGACGTTCATCTGACCACGAAATAAAACAGTGGTCAACATTATTCCCTATTCCTTATACAATTCCCCGCTAAAATACATTAATCTTGCTGTTATAGCAATTGTAACATGCCAAAATAATGTTACACAATACATTATGGGTCATGGGTTGTCTCAACCCATTACGGATAGAAATACAGCCACGCGTAAGCTTAAAAGGTAAGGATATGATACACTAATGTAACGTGATGTTATATGTATTGTATGTACATTGCTATAGAGGAAGAGAGAAAAAAAGAAGATTCGAGAGGAAGCAAGAAGCCGCCAAGTCTGGTGGAACCAGATATGCTTGCATAATCACACTACGAGCGGCAAATGTACTACGCAAGCAGGTGTAGCGGGCTGCTATTCCACTTTACGGCGACGGAATTTAATGATGTGTACAGTGTTAAAAGTCGTCTAACGCCATTCGTTTATTATTGTTAATGGTTCCATTATGGTTTTATATGGTTGTAATGGCAGTGAGACGAGTGCAGATAGCTCGTGAGTACATGTCGCTCTGTACGGAGTCGGGCTGTAACTAAGGGTATTGTTTCGGGAAGTTCAACCTGTCCATTGACTTACTATTAGTCATCGTGATTCAGTTACCATAAATAGAAGGTCTAGTGAGGTTTTACCGTGTTTCCGCAGCATATCTTCTATGAGGAAGATCTTGTGCAATTTTGAAGAGCTGTTAGGACATATGTATTCGCTGCGAATCCCAGAGAGACTTAGACGAAAAGCGGTTTTATCGCAAACCGCCAGTGGTGGCGTGAAACGTTGGTTGGTAATTATTTGGAGCCGGTTTGGCTTCCGATTCAGTTCCACAACTCTTCTCCCGTTGCGAACATGCTTGTAGGAAGAGATGTTTTATTGGTTATTGTAGTTTATTGGTAGCTATGAGATCGAAAGACGACTCATTTTGCTGAATTTGGTAGGGAGGCACAGGTAAGTAGCACTGCAACTATTTGGCCTCGTGATACCGCAATGTTCCCCATTGGCAAGCAAGATCTGAACCCCTCAGTTGAGTAATGTTGTGCCTAAGGCAACCATTAATCTGACAGGCGAATAGTGACAGTGCCCATTTACAGAATGTATACGGCGAGTCTCCTTATAAATGTAACAACTGGGAAAAAGTAATGTAACGTCTGAAGAGGCTCAGCTTTGATTAATTCTGTAGTGTCGATATCAAAGTAGTAGTATTTCGCCCTCCGCCTCCCCCTCCCCCCACCCACCCACGCTGATAAGTACATGATCCGTGTATTACGTTTAGAGAAAACACCGTCATCCGTATGCAGCGAAGCATTACCTGTATGTGGCTGTTTCTTATGTAAACCACATTTGATGTGAACGTTGAAAAAGAAAATTTAGAGTCCCGACTCATTATTTTAGTTTCCCACAATAAATGTTTCAGCAGCCTCATTCCAAGGTGAAATAAAAGGCAAAAAAGAAGTACGAAAGAAATTTAAAAAATGAAAAGAAATTATATTTACTGAATGTTTTTCTATTCACGATCTAAGGCATTTTCAATGATAGTCTTTAAAATAAGTTGCGAAATTAGGAATGAAAGATAATCATGTGCAGAAAAAACTTAACAACCAAAAGATAAGCATGATATATTCACATATTTACGTTAATCAATGGTATAATTAAAAAGGGGGTGTATGCGACGGTTATTTCATAAGTCATGGCTACTGTCGTATATCGTGCGAGCGTATGGAATTATCATAATCGTTGTAAATACATTCGAAAACCTGCGGTAAATAGTATCGAAATCAACCGGCAGATTTCGGCAGCATGTGAAGATGGCTCGTTACCAGCTCCTGAAACAGTGTGAGTTTGGTCGTGTAACAAATTAATGTAAGAAGAGTGGAACAGCGAGCTTGTAACACCATAACTCTAGTACTCTACTGATTTATTTTGTTTTTTTTCATTTAATATTACATCGTTAAGCTCCTGTAAATGTCTTTGATTGAATAGATAACACAAAATTGTATACTCTTTTCTTTGTTAAAACTTTGATGTCGTGGTTTGTTTCTATGCAAATTAGTGTATCTGTCATTTAAATTCTTTGTCCCATTTGGAGGGAACAAAACTTACCACATATAATTGTAATTTCTGTGTGAATAATTTTTTGTAGAAATGTCAGTATGTGCAAATGTTCTGTTTTATTTAATGTATTTGTTTGCTGTTATGTAAACTGCTGATCCTCACTTAGGGTTCTTAGTTAATTTGCATGTAAAAGTTGTAGTGGTTCCCCTCGGGAACGGAACTTCGTAGCGCGCGCAAATTGTGGTTGGCTACGTAGAAAAGGTGGAACTGATAGTCAGTCGGGGACGAGCTACGAGTCTGTGCACTCCCATGTAAAAGATGCATATTGTGCTGGTTCCGAGAGATGCTTTCCCTGCCGCTTTCCAATGCCTCTGAAGAATGGATAAATAGCTGGAAATATTCTGGGATTGGTATCAATCATCGCCACCAAGAAATGACAGAGTCCAGCAATTCTACCTGCAATTCCACCTAACAACATGCAGTTGCCACCACATTGCGCAATCATTACATCGGAATACTACAATGATGTACAGTGAAGGATCAGCTTAATGCATGTGTTAGTGTGCTCAAATATAAGGTAATTTATATCTGAATTTATGTACCTACCCTGATTTTTCTCCTCATCATAACACCTGTCAGGTTCCTCTCCGTTTGAGCTAAAGTGATATCCGAGTGTCCTTACTAAAAGAACATTAAAGCCCAGTATTTTGCTCATTAATGCCTCTTCAACATAGTAAAAAGAAAGTTAAAGTTAATGTGGCAAGAGAGTGAGTTAAAGTAAATGTTGTTTGCTGAAAATATTCCTATTAAAACTGCTTATTAAAGTGCTGTTGCCAACTTCAAAATTAAAAGTTCTTAAGACTGAGGCTTATAAAGTAAATGATCACATTGTTGTCTGTAGTAAATTCTAAAAGGTGAGTCAGTTTCTTGCAATTTTGTCAACATTATGTTTCGCTGTAGTAAAAGTGGGAAACTGCAATAGTAGAAAATTATATGTTCATGATTGCTAAGTGTTTGTCTCTCTTGTGTATTGGAAGTGCATATTAACAGTATAACAAGATACACAGTCTGTCTATTGTGCTAATGCTAGGTAACAAGTAACGGAAAGATCTCTATTTATGAAAACCATAATCTATTTATTAGAAACACAGTGATAAGTAACCTGTCAGTGAATATCAACTAACTTTCATTTTAAATAGTAAAGTATTTAACTGAGAGAGACTTAACCTATGTCCAATTTATGATCCTGGAGGGAATGTTAATGGTAATGTTATAAAGACCACTCAGTTTGTGTAAGCCCTGAAAGTTATAGTGTGTTTCGGTATCTCTTATAATTCTGCAAATAGTTGGTGCTGCTCTAACTGTTAGTTTCAGTCTTACCGTAAACATATGTATGAGTCAGAGTTCACTGCATTCGCGTGTGACAAAGTATAGGTTGTGTTTATCCATTAAAGTTACTAATAACTATTTTCTTGAACGAGAATGTTAATCATTCTCTTGCCTAGTTAGGTTGGCGACCGTTTTCTTTATCCGTTGAACAGTGCAGATAGGCAAAATTTTGTTTGTTACTGTTCAAATATTTACGTAATTCTGACTTTCTTTTCCGATAAGCCACCTCCGTTAGGTGCAACACGGTCAACATAACAAAATTCCTCGCAGAGGGTAACACTGCTCTGTTGCTTTATTCCACAATTGCTTTAACAAAACAGTTTTATTTCAAAACCTGTTTCCAGCTTTAAGGTTATGGTACAGCAGTAGCAGACGGTAGTGTTATAAGCTCACGTGAAAATCATATTCCTCGCTGGTAGAAATGCTACTCTGTGTCAGTCGGAACTACGAGCAACTGTGGGTGACAGGGCATCACACACGAAGATCATTGTCATTGTGGCGTATGGCAGCCACAGTATTCTGTAGTGTAACACTCTTAGGACCGCCGCAATATCAATGTCCAATACTGCTGCTAGTTCCTGCTGTGCCATCTGCTATGAACAATTTGGCGAAAACGTGCGGCATTGCTGGATAATGGAATCATACTTCATGATAACGCTACAGCCCACAGTGCAGGCTTCAGCAGGAACTGTGTACAGCAATTGCAGTGGGAAATCTTCTCCCACCAACCCTAATCACCAGATTTCAGTCCTCGCAGCTTCGACCGCATTAAACAACTGGAGAAACCAGTACGTGGGGGGCACTTTGCAAACAGTGTGGAAATATTCACGGCTTTCCGACGACAAGTGGTACACATTGATAATAATACCAATAGCATTCAATGCCTTCATGTGGGTTGGGCGTGGACGCACTGGGATACTATTTTGAAGGATAGTAGGTGACACTGACTATTTTTTGTTCCTTTGTACTGGGGCACAATAAATCTACACACAGTTCATTCCCAACTGGACAGAGCCGGTTTGCTTTGGGAAATGACGTAGGCGGAGGTCACTGGAAACAGAAATACTGTCGCCAAGAAACTTACTTACATTACAAAAATTTATTTTATTTGATGAACCAATAGCCATTTAAAGGAACAGGGCTCTTATTTTACTTGTACTTGATTGACTAGAGACGTTGAAAAATTTGGTGCTGGACTATGATTCGAATTCGTATCTCCTCTTTCGAGGATCTGAATCTCTTGGAACAGGATAGTTCAATCATTTCGTTCCTTTCTCCAGGACTGCAATCTTCTCTGGGTCACCTCCAAAGGTAAGTATGTGGGTCCAATTCTTGATCCAGTACAAAAATAATCATAATTTCATTTCAAGCCCTATCAGGTGCACACCGACCTGCTAGTGAAAATTTACATGTATTTTTAATGTCTGTTCATGTGTTGCCAACAATTTCTGGTCAAACACGCACACATCTTACTGTTAGTGAGTAAGCAATTGATACTTAAGCTATATTCGTGGACGATAAAGAAGAACGATAGGAGTGCGGTTCGATTGTCGCTCAGGCACAAAAATTTGTATCCTTATTTTAAATTCAAACACCTAGCAGCTGGTAAGAAAAGCCGATACGTAACATTTATTTTACTTAGTTAACAATAAGACTACGTGTTGGGTTCGTACCTCCGTCACAGAACTTCACATCATGCACTTCATCTTTAAATGAATGCACACTTTGTTACTTCTGAATGGAGGTATATCAGACATCTTTCGTGATTAGTCGACAGGGATGAAAGGGTCTTGATAGGAGTCCCGGTTTATTACAAAAACAGTCGTCTTTTATTTTCAAGTTTCGATTTGGTTACTGATATTGGCGAAAATTTCTGTAATTCATGACTCTTCACGGCTAGTCAGCAATATGACTGATTAGATTAGATTGGATTAATACTTGTTCCATTGATCATGAATACGACACTTCGTAATGATGTGGAACGTGTTATTTTAATGAAAGATTTCTTTACATACCGGTATTCAGTTTCTTTACAACAATTTTTTGCCCTCTCTCTCATTCTTCTTTATCTTTATCTCTCTCTCTCTCTCTCCCTCTCTCTCGCTCGTCGCTCACACACACACACACACACACTCTCTCTCTCTCTCTCTCTCTCTCTCTCTCTCTCTCTCTCTCTCTCACCCCCCCCCCCCCCACACACACACACACAGGTTGGAACAACTAGCATCATTTCAAAACCATTCGACGAAATTTGAACATGATCCAAAGCAGCAAAGAGTGCTTACGCTATTTCATCCCTCCGTGATCGTGGGGGGGGGGGGGGGGGAGCGACAATGATACATGACATGACTGAATAAAACGGCAATGGGCCCTTCTAAGAACCCCCGTCCCGCAAAACGTTTGGTGCAGAGAATTCAGATGGAGGTGACGATTTTCACGTCGACGCTGATCAATAATAGAGGTACGTGAACGTGTACACCTTTTTCCTTTCCTGGCCGCTACCGTCAATTTCAATATATTTGCCGCGACATTCTTAACCTGCAGTCTTCATTTAATTATGAAGTCCACGCATTTACATCTACATCTACATCTACATCTATACTCCGCGAGCCTCCTTACGGTGTGTGGCGGAGGGTACTTATTGTACCACTATCTGATCCCCCCTTCCCTGTTCCATTCACGAATTGTGCGTGGGAAGAACGACTGCTTGTAAGTCTCCGTATTTGCTCTAATTTCTCGGATCTTTTCGTTGTGATCATTACGCGAGATATATGTGGGCGGTAGTAATATGTTGCCCATCTCTTCCCGGAATGTGCTCTCTCGTAATTTCGATAATAAACCTCTCCGTATTGCGTAACGCCTTTCTTGAAGTGTCCGCCACTGGAGCTTGTTCAGCATCTCCGTAACGCTCTCGCGCTGACTAAATGTCCCCATGACGAATCGCGCTGCTTTTCGCTGGATCATGTCTATCTCTTCTATTAATCCAACCTGGTAAGGGTCCCATACTGATGAGCAATACTCAAGAATCGGACGAACAAGCGTTTTGTAAGCTACTTCTTTCGTCGATGAGTCACATTTTCTTAGAATTCTTCCTATGAATCTCAACCTGGCGCCTGCTTTTCCCACTATTTGTTTTATGTGAACATTCCACTTCAGATCGCTCCGGATAGTAACTCCTAAGTATTTTACGGTCGTTACCGCTTCCAATGATTTACCACCTATGGCATAATCGTACTGGAATGGATTTCTGCCCCTATGTATGCGCATTATATTACATTTATCTACTTTTAGGGAAAGCTGCCAGCTGTCGCACCATGCATTAATCCTCTGCAGGTCTTCCTGGAGTACGTACGAGTCTTCTGATGTTGCTACTTTCTTGTAGACAACCGTGTCATCTGCAAATAGCCTCACGGAGCTACCGATGTTGTCGACTAAGTCATTTATGTATATTGTAAACAATAAAGGTCCTATCACGCTTCCTTGCGGTACTCCCGAAATTACCTCTACATCTGCAGATTTTGAACCGTTAAGAATGACATGTTGTGTTCTTTCTTCTAGGAAATCCTGAATCCAATCACAAACCTGGTCCGATATTCCGTAAGCTCGTATTTTTTTCACTAAACGTAAGTGCGGAACCGTATCAAATGCCTTCCTGAAGTCCAAGAATACGGCATCAATCTGCTCGCCAGTGTCTACGGCACTGTGAATTTCTTGGGCAAATAGGGCGAGCTGAGTTTCACATGATCTCTGTTTGCGGAATCCATGTTGGTTATGATGAAGGAGATTTGTATTATCTAAGAACGTCATAATACGAGAACACAAAACATGTTCCATTATTCTACAACAGATTGACGTAAGCGAAATAGGCCTATAATTATTCGCATCTGATTTATGACCCTTCTTGAAAATGGGAACGACCTGCGCTTTCTTCCAGTCGCTAGGTACTTTACGTTCTTCCAGCGATCTACGATAAATTGCTGATAGAAAGGGGGCAAGTTCTTTAGCATAATCACTGTAGAATCTTAAGGGTATCTCGTCTGGTCCGGATGCTTTTCCGCTACTAAGTGATAGCAGTTGTTTTTCAATTCCGATATCGTTTATTTCAATATTTTCCATTTTGGCGTCCGTGCGACGGCTGAAGTCAGGGACCGTGTTACGATTTTCCGCAGTGAAACAGTTTCGGAACACTGAATTCAGTATTTCTGCCTTTCTTCGGTCGTCCTCTGTTTCGGTGCCATCGTGGTCAACGAGTGACTGAATAGGGGATTTAGATCCGCTTACCGATTTTACATATGACCAAAACTTTTTAGGGTTCTTGTTTAGATTGTTTGCCAATGTTTTATGTTCGAATTCGTTGAATGCTTCTCTCATTGCTCTCTTTACGCTCTTTTTCGCTTCGTTCAGCTTTTCCTTATCAGCTATGATTCGACTACTCTTAAACCTATGATGAAGCTTTCTTTGTTTCCGTAGTACCTTTCGTACATGATTGTTATACCACGGTGGATCTTTCCCCTCGCTTTGGACCTTAGTCGGTACGAACTTATCTAAGGCGTACTGGACGATGTTTCTGAATTTTTTCCATTTTTGTTCCACATCCTCTTCCTCAGAAATGAACGTTTGATGGTGGTCACTCAGATATTCTGCGATTTGTGCCCTATCACTCTTGTTAAGCAAATATATTTTCCTTCCTTTCTTGGCATTTCTTATTACACTTGTAGTCATTGATGCAACCACTGACTTATGATCACTGATGCCCTCTTCTACATTCACGGAGTCGAAAAGTTCCGGTCTATTTGTTGCTATGAGGTCTAAAACGTTAGCTTCACGAGTTGGTTCTCTAACTATCTGCTCGAAGTAATTCTCGGACAAGGCAGTCAGGATAATGTCACAAGAGTCTCTGTCCCTGGCTCCATTTCTGATTGTGTGACTGTCCCATTCTATACCTGGTAGATTGAAGTCTCCCCCTATTACAATAGTATGATCACGAAACTTCTTCACGACGTTCTGCAGGTTCTCTCTGAGGCGCTCAACTACTACGGTTGCTGATGCAGGTGGTCTATAGAAGCATCCGACTATCATATCTGACCCACCTTTGATATTTAGCTTAACCCAGATTATTTCACATTCGCATTCGCTAATAACTTCACTGGATATTATTGAATTCTTTACTGCTATAAATACTCCTCCACCATTGGCGTTTATCCTATCCTTGCGGTATATATTCCATTCTGTGTCTAGGATTTCGTTACTGTTCACTTCCGGTTTTAACCAACTTTCCGTTCCTAATACTATATGCGCACTATTTCCTTCAATAAGAGATACTAATTCAGGAACCTTGCCCTGGATACTCCTGCAGTTTACCAATATTACGTTAACTTTTCCTGTTTTTGGTCTCTGAGGACGGACGTTCTTTATCAACGATGATAATGTCCTCTCTGGTAAGCCGTCAGGTATTTTATCGTTTCGCCCAAGGGGGGTCCCTCTAACCTAAAAAACCCCCGTGTGCACGCCACACGTACTCTGCTACCCTAGTAGCTGCTTCCGGTGTGTAGTGCACGCCTGACCTGTCTAGGGGGGCCCTACAGTTCTCCACCCAATAACGGAGGTCGATGAATTTGCAACCATTATAGTCGCAGAGTCGTCTGAGCCTCTGGTTTAGACCCTCCACACGGCTCCAAACCAGAGGACCGCGATCGACTCTGGGCACTATGCTGCAGATATTAAGCTCAGCTTGCACTCCGCGTGCGATGCTGGTTGTCTTCACCAAATCAGCCAGCCGCCGGAAGGAACCAAGGATGGCCTCAGAACCCAAGCGGCAGGCGTCATTCGTTCCAACATGTGCTACTATCTGCAGCCGGTCACACCCAGTGCGTTCAATAGCTGCCGGAAGGGCCTCCTCCACATTACGGACGAGACCCCCCGGCAGGCACACCGAGTGCACACTGGCATTCTTCCTGAGGGGCTCCATAACCCGCCTAACGTTGGAGCTCCCTATAATTAATAGGCCCGCCCTCTGTGACTGTCGGAACCTTGCCGGAGAATCGGCCACTGGCCCAACAGGCGAGGCATCCTGTGGTGGCTCGGAAACGATGTCATCACCACTAGGAAGCACCCCGTACCTGTTGGAAAGGGGTAAGGCAGCTGCCACGCGGCCAGATCCCACCTTTCGGCCAGGCACGCGCGAGCCCACCACTGTCCGCCATTCACCCTGGAGTGATGGCTGACCGGTAAGATGCTCACTGCCGGAAGACGCAGCGACATCAGGGGTTCCATGTGATTCCAAGGCCACCGAAGTAGGCATAGGTCTCACCACAGTTGCCCCAACGCCACTACGAGCCGACGCCTGCGCCTCGAGCTCGATGAGCCTAACAGACAAAGCCTCCACCTGCCCCCGAAGAGTGGCCAATTCTCCTTGCGTCCGCTCACAACAACCACAGTCCCTACACATGACTATGTTTACCCTACCCTATACGGTGACAAATTCCCAAGATAATCTTCTGATGAGCTACTCTGATAATCAAGAAACACTCACTGAAATACGAGACGCGAAAACTACGCTAGGTTTTCCCAGAAAAACTATTTAAAAGCTAAGCGCAGCAAATAAGTACAAAAACGCTTTATACAAACAGTACTCGCTGCTGCTGGTGCTCTCGCTCTGGCTGTCACAAGACAACTGCTGATTCAAGTGACTAGTGGCTAACGGCCGCGAAACAAACAAAAGACGGTTTTAGGGCGCTTTCTGTTCTAAACGATCTAGAAAACACTAAGAAATCTAACACGAAAACTACGTAAACTTTTATCAAGAACTGTTAGTTACTATGCAGAGCAGATAAACACAAATAGAATCCCTTCCTTAGTGGAAGGTCGTAAACAAAATGCAAAATAAACGCTTTATACAAACAGCACTCGCTGCTGCTGGTGCTCTCGCTCTGGCTGTCACAAGACAAGACGTTCTAAGATCAATAAATGCATTTAACTGTAATTCTTTTTATCCAGGCCACGGGGGATGATTGCAATAAAAATGTACAGTCGTTTTCATAAGTATCCGAACGAACTCAATTGCATTTCGCCTGATTCTCATGCAATCCACATAACGCAGCTGTCTAGCAGGTCCTCTAATCGCTCCTTGGTACAGTCATTTGACTGTTGAAAATGGTTCCAACAAGTCACCACTAGAAAACACTGCTCTGTATCGTAATAACGCAAGATGTAAAGAAATACCACGATACTACAAATATCAAGGAACACCTTATCACAGATAAGACTGTCCTTAAGGCTTGTAAGCTCACATTTATTACAATAAATGACATACCTGAAATTTTACCACTCTCATTATTACGTCAGATAGGTAATGCACGTAGTAAGTTCGACGTATTCATGAATTCCTCTTCAAAGTAACATACCGTGCTTGTTATTTAACACAAAATGACGTTAAAAATTTAAGTTATTCACGAGCAGTTCGTTGAGAATATGCATGAACTTCAAATGACAAGACGAACAGTCTCGTTCTGCATTTGGATTCAAACCCAGGTCATGCAGACTAAGATTTCGTGACTGACGGAAACTAACAGTTTTTCCTGACTAGGCATACAGAGAGTGATATACCTCGATTTTAGACAGTATCAGTTAGCAAATATAAACTTTAAAATACATAATGTAAACATTTTTAACCGACGCGAATATCTGCCCAGTATCTATTGTTCCTGTTAGCGAACTACTAGAGATGTTAAATATTGCTTCTTCACAAGTAACTTACTTGAAATGCCGTGATGTAAAGCTTTGTGTTGGACAGGGATTCGAACCCAGAACCTAATCCAATTGTTATCGAAGCACAATCAACTGTGACATATCGGATTATGACCTCGCTCCGCGCTAATGAGTGCGATCACATTCGATGGATGGGGATGCAGTCCCAAAATATCCTTAGAGGGGTAATGTTACCCTACAGGGTGTGAAAAACGTTAAATGTTGTGAAGAACGTCTTCCGGTTGCTCATCGCAACGTGAACTGTCGTTTTCGATTGCGAAACCTGTGAGTGTCAACGCCCCAGAGAAGAGGGTCGTTTCATTGACGTCGCAGGGCGCCACACTTTTGGACTATTACACTGTACGCTTCTTTGAGCCAAATTTCAAATTTGTCACAGAAGATGGGAATTACGGGATTTCTAAAATGTTATCCTTTAATTCTGTTGCGCGGTTTAGTTGCATTGGTGCACTGTTTCGACCCCCTTCCCACACCCCTCCAAAATACACACAAAAGTGCAGGCCCACATCCTGGTCGCCTTGTGGTAACCCTGAGACACACAGCTTGTCCTTGCAGGTGCACATGACGTTGTCAGCCACAGAGTACTTCCGCAGCACTGCAACCACTGACTGGCATCGCACTGTAAGTTCTTAGAAACGAAGTTAATCCTGCCGTTGTTGGAGTCTCTTCCACAACATTTAGCATTTGTTATTTAAACATGTGTACAGTTCTTTATTTACACCTGCGTACTATTATTAATTTTGTGCACATAAAACACATGGCCAAGTGCCTCGATTTCTCGTAAACATTATGGTGGCCTACTTAATTAACTTTACATTTATGAGTTCCTAAATTTTGATGATCTTTTTCAATGTCTGTTATTGATATTGTCTATGTTTTGTGATGAATGTATGTACTGACATTTTTTATTTTTTATTGAAGTTTAGAGTTCTGTGTTGGAAGAGATATCTATGTTGTTTGTATTGTGATGTATGGTAGAGATCTACGTGCATGTTGATAAAGATAGTAAACTGTTCAAGTAACGAGTGAATGTGACTTACCAATAATCTGCATTTGGATTCAAACCCAGGTCATGCAGACTAAGATTTCGTGACTGACGGAAACTAACAGTTTTTCCTGACTAGGCATACAGAGAGTGATATACCTCGATTTTAGACAGTATCAGTTAGCAAATATAAACTTTAAATTACATAATGTAAACATTTTTAACCGACGCGAATTTCTGCCCAGCATCTATTGTTCCTGTTAGCGAACTACGAGAGATGTTAAATATTGCTTCTTCACAAGTAACTTTCTTGAAATCCCGTGATGTAAAGCTTTGTGTTGGACAGGGATTCGAACCCAGAACCTAATCCAATTGTTATCGAAGCACAATCAACTGTGACATATCGGATTATGACCTCGCTCCGCGCTAATGAGTGCGATCACATTCGATGGATGGGGATGCAGTCCCAAAATATCCTTAGAGGGGTAATGTTACCCTACAGGGTGTGAAAAACGTTAAATGTTGTGAAGAACGTCTTCCGGTTGCTCATCGCAACGTGAACTGTAGTTTTCGATTGTGAAACCCCAAAGGGGTTCTGCTATGAAAAGGAATGGCACGTCTTGTTGTCCGTCAGTATGGCGGGCGACATTCGGGATGGTATCCCGCCGCTGCCCGGGGCTTTTCCAGAAACGTCTTCGCTAATCATTAGAGTTCGTTTGGATTGGGACTCATCACTGAAGACAATTCTACTCCAGTCAATGAGATTTCAGGCCGAAGAGATGTTCTGGAAACGTCCCGGACTGCGCTGGGATACCAGCCCGACTTTTGCCCGCCCAACGGCCCGACAACCGGAATTGATAGTGCAGGGTGCCATTTCAGTTCATAGCAGGACCCGTTTAGTTGCCATCCGCGGCGCCCTTGCTATACCGCGGTACGTCGACGATATTCTACGACGCGTTTTGTTTCTCTTCATGGCAAGCCATACTGGGCTTACTTTTCAGCTAGATAATGCCCGCCTGCATATGGCGAGAGTTTCTACTGCCTGCCCAATCCTATCTTGGTCAGCTGGATCTCTCCCAAACTGAGAACATTTGGAGCATTACGCGCAGTGCCGTCCAAGCATCTCGGAATTCTGACGATTAAACTTGTTTAATGGGAAGAATTCGGGACGATGTTCCACGGGAGGACATGCAACAATTCCATCAATAAATGCTAATCCTAATGACTACTTACTTAAGGGTCAGAGGTGGTCTAGCGCATTACTGACTTGCTTAATTTCTTAAGCTCTTTCTTCTCGACAAATCTTCCAACGTTTCTGCAATTGTAACCATTTGTTTTTCTGTACATTTACAAAGGTCTACCGATTTCCGTCCCATTCGGATAATTCCTTCGTCGTGCGTAGTTTTCCTTCATCTTAGAGAGTCTATATAAATGAGATAATATGAGGGTTACTGATGATGTTTCTGAGGCCACGTCATTTGAGTAGTGAGAGGAAGGAATGAATGGAGCCAGTTGCGGGTAATCCACTGAGCTGGTGACGCAGCGAATTTTTGTTGTTGTGCTAATAGGAAGTCTGAATTCACAGATCCATGAGCACAGAAGCGAACTGATGCGTTTTTGCATGTGTGTGTCTGATGATGCTGTTGACAGAAAGAGTGCCACTGTGACGAAGGAGACCCATTCAACGTAAAGGAAGTGACGTTTGAAATACAGATCTTTAGGCACAACAAGGGAGAGCTATGATAAAAACGTATTCCGAAGCAAAAAATAATGTGGAGCAACAAAGGTAAGCTATGGGACGTGAGTATGAGGCAGTCAATTCAGTCGAATGTAAGAAAGAGGTTCGAGATGTAATGTAATACATCAAAGGGTTTTTGCAAGTCAATGCAGTATTGAGTATTGTCGACGTTGTTAATGTGTTTTCTGGTATGTTGCAATGAAACGAGTGAGGCATTATCTAACTGATAATGAGACGGACATTAACAGGAAAGTGAGGATTTGAAGCTACGTCCAGAATCTAGGGGACAAATCTCATCGATTGTAGAGAGTAAGACAGAAAGGTGTTATGGCATAATTGTGGGAGCCAGATTAGCTTAAACTTGCACATTATTTAGTGAATAAATGGTCAGTGAGACCACAGGAGTACAAATCGAACATTAGTGAGACCTCCGTACCTGTATCTATAGATATCTCTAGCCAGTTAACCTAGCGCACGTCGCAATTAATAGCATGTTGGGAATTACATCCCTAGAAACCTGCCGAACCAACGATTATAGAATTGTAAATATTTCAGTTAATACAGCTAAGGGGCTTACATACCCCTATGGATGTCACAGTTATACACATCAGTTGGACTGGGCGACAGTCAGATTGCTCGCATGCATTTAAAGAAGAGAGTGTCATGCAACAGAAAGCTAATAGGACTTGGGTGATCCAAGAAAACAATATTTGGCTGTTGTACCTCACCAAGGTTAATAAAAATCTTGTTGATCTACCTACAGAATGAAACAGTGGTCCTCATTAATCCCTGTTTGTTACAAACACTCCTGCTAGCATTCATGCACAACAAATTAGTAAAGGATCTGTTTGACAACGTCAAATGCAAAAGAGAAGTGCACTCCGTCTTCAGGCCACAAGTGGCCCATCGGGACCATCCGACCGCCGTGTCATCCTCATAAGGATGCGCATTTGAGGGGCGTGTGGTCAGCACACCGCTCTACCGGTCGTCACAATGATTTTCTGTGACTAGACCGATACTATTTGGTCAAGTAGCTCCGTAATTGGCATCACGAGGCTGAGTGCACCCCGAAAAATGGCAATAGCGCATGGCGGGCTGGATGGTAACCCATCCAAGTGCCGGCCACGCCCGACAGCGCTTAACTTCGGTGATCTGACGGGAACCGGTGTATCCACTCCGGCAAGGCCGTTGCCAAGAGAGAAGTAGATTATCAGTTATTAACATTAGTCAATATTAATCTAAGATGTGAAAATGTCGGCAATTATTGAACGGTTCAGGGGAATGGGACAAGATTGTAATCTACACATGAATTATGGAAAAATGAAACACACAGTGCTCGCGCAGTGATTCCACGAATCTGCCAGAATACTGTCGAACTATACTTTCAACTTCAATTTCATGACTCGCGAAGAGCACTGGGTTCCTAAATATGGGTAATCCTAACAGTGTATGTTAATATTTTCGTACCCTGCTCACTCAAGCTGCAATTTCTCACTTTGTTCAGCACTCAGATGCGTGGAGCGTAGCAAGTACCGCAGCTTGCCAAAGATTGCGATATGTCAGCTCTCCACTGATCTCCAGGCGAAGTCTCATACAAACATTCTCGTTACGGACCCCCAGAAGAAGTGTATTCCACCGTATCTCGACCCAAAGCGTTCTCTTTCGTCTCCCAGACGTAAGCGTAATCTCTCCACTCTGCAATGCCAATCTCCGAGCGGCAATGAAAACAACTCTGCAGAGTGTTGGCCAATGATTTTTTAAACAAGACAACTAACTCCCCTCTTTGCAGAGGTTTTGAAAACTTAACCAATCATTATACTCCTTCGCATGCAGTGCTTAAACAATTCTGAGTTAGTCTCCCACTCCTGAGCCAAGTTTGAGGTTTTTGCCAACGTGATCACCTCCACATCCGCACATTACGGAAACTGGCGTTTTGACATCTCCTACCTTACTATTAGTTTAGGTTAGCGAATGGGGAGCCCTCTTATAACTTTTTACGCCAAGAATTATTCACTTCACGTACAACGGCGATCACACGTCAGCCCAGTGCGTTAAAAAGAGAAAAGAATTTCAACTCACAGAACAGCTCAGCTACTTCTCACGGACTGCCAAAATCATTATCTATTGCTAACTGCCTGCTCACATAGAATCCCAGAACGCGACTTTTCAGCGCAAAAAAAGTTTGTTTGGAGTCTGTTTTGTTCAGATGGCTCTCCATGTACAAACTGAAACTCTACGCGAATGCAGGTGTTCGTTAAGCTGCGTTAACTACTTCTGTGACTGCGGCCCTGGTCCCCATATCGCAAAGGCCGCACTGAAAATTTGGAAATTTATGTTAAGTTCCTGTGGGACCAAACTGCTGAGGTCATTGGCCCCTAGGCTTACACCTCTACTTAATTAACTTAAAATAAATTACGCTAAAGACAACACACACACACACACACACACACACATACACACACACACACACACTCCCGTCAGAGGACTTGAACCTCCCACGGGGTGAGCCACGCGAACCGTGGCAAGGCGCCTTAAACCGCACGGCTACCCCGCACGGCAGCCGCACTGAATTATGCGAAAACTGCAGGAAGCCACCTCACAGATGTCAGCCCTGTCAATGGCAAAGTTTCTGTCCAGTACGTGCACTTTGCAGTCACCTCATCTTTCGCCTTTCCCAGGAAAGGCAGGCTGCAGTACCCAGCGGGTGGTCCAAATGTCTGGTCACCAGCCTGCTCATTGTGTCTCTCCTGGCTCATCATGTACCCAGCAGAAATACGGAGAAAATTACATGTAAAACAGGAAAAAGAGCAAATTAGCAAAGAGGTAAATGGCTTAGTCTTGGATGTCACTGTCACTATAAGTTACACGCATTGAATATTTTATTAATTGATGAACGTAAATTCCAGACAGTTTGGAATTGCACATGATACGTACTAGTCTGGCAATGGATAACTACATATCATCACTACTACCCCCCATGCAAAAATTTGTGCAGATGTACTTGCATTGGAAATGGAAATGAGCGTTTGGCATCATTGGCCGGGAGGCCCCTTACGGGGCAGGTCTTATTACATTCGACGCCACATTGGGCGACCTGCACACCGGATGGCATGAAATGATGATGAAGACAACACAACACTCAGTCTCTGAGCGGAGATAATCCCCGACCCAGCTGGGAATCGAAGCATGGCCCCTGGGGACGGAAGTCCGTCACGCTGACCATTCAGCTATCGGGGCGGACTGTAGGTGCATTGAGACTCATATTAGTGTGACTACATCAAGAAAGCTTTTGACATTTGGCTCTCCTACGCTCAATAGAAAGAGTTGGTTGGGATGATTGGAAAGTGTTGTTAGCGAAGGATACATCTTATGACTCACAGAATTCACTCATTCCTAGTGACACCATGTCCACTCATTCCAAATGCTGATATAAGATGAAATTTTTGAAAACATTATTAGCGATCTTTAAAATGAAATTTTAAAAATTAGATACAGCTGTTATTCCAGCGTCGAGGCTCGGCGCAACCTGCTCAACGGAGCCCACCCACCGTTCTGGAGTCAGAAGATGGTTCTCAACTAGAATCGAAACCGGTCACACCAATAAAAATAAAAAGCTGAGATCAAGACTGTTTTCAATTTTTAAAATTTGATATAAGATGGTTGAGAACATAATAAAATTTAAACAGCCGACCAGTTGCAATGGATAAAGAAATTCTTTACCTAGGTTTCGACAAATATGATTGAAAACTTTATTTCAGGGAACACATTATAATGTGTGGAACATCAGCTTACAAAATTTATTCGTCCTTTTTAGGAAACATTATTGTTATTCTCTAGACATCTTCCACATTCATACTTAGATATTCTTACTAATTTACATTTTATTGCTGATTTTGACTCATTTTCACTCCCATTCTAATGACGGCTCACTTGATTATCCACATTCATTCCTTGGTTGAACAATTATTGGTAAGTCACATTCACTCGTTACTTGAACAGTTTACTATCTTTATCAACATGCACGTAGATCTCTACCATACATCACAATACAAACAACATAGATATCTCTTCCAACACAGCACTCTAAACTTCAATAAAAAATAAAAAATATCAGTACATACATTCATCACAAAACATAGACAATATCAATAACAGACATTGAAAAATATCATCAAAATTTAGGAACTCATAAATGGAAAGTTAATTAAGTAGGCCACCACAATGTTTACGAGAAATCGAGGCACTTGGCCATGTGTTTTATGTGCACAAAATTAATAATAGTACGCAGGTGTAAATAAAGAACTGTACACATGTTTAAATAACAAATGCTAAATGTTGTGGAGGAGACTCCAACAACGGCAGGGTTAACTTCGTTTCTAAGAACTTACAGTGCGATGACAGTCAGTGGTTGCAGTGCTGCGGAAGTACTCTGTGGCTGACAACGTCATGTGCACCTGCAAGGACAAGCTGTGTGTCTCAGGGTTACCACAAGGCGACCAGGATGTGGGCCTGCACTTCTGTGTGTATTTGAGAGGGGTGTGGGGAGGGGGTCCCAACAGTGCACCAATGCAACTAAACCGCGCAACAGAATTAAAGGATAACATTTTAGAAATCCCGTAATTCCCATCTTCTGTGACAAATTTGAAATTTGGCTCAAAGAAGCGTACAGTGTAATAGTTCAAAAGTGTGGCGCCCTGCGACGTCAATGAAACGACCCCCTTCTCTGGGGCGTTGACACTCACAGGTTTCGCAATCGAAATCGACAGTTCACGTTGCGATGAGCAACCGGAAGACGTTCTTCACAACATTTAACGTTTTTCACACCCTGTAGGGTATCATTCCCTCTCTAAGGATATTTTGGGACTGCATCCCCATCCATCGAATGTGATCGCACTCATTTAGCGCGGAGCGAGGTCATAATCCGATATGTCACAGTTGATTGTGCTTCAATAACAATTTGATTAGGTTCTGGGTTCGAATCCCTGTCCAACACAAAGCTTTACATCACGGCATTTCAAGTAAGTTACTTGTGAAGAAGCAATATTTATCATCTCTCGTAGTTCGCTAACAGGAACAATAGATGCTGGGCAGAAATTCGCGTCGGTTAAAAATGTTTACATTATGTAATTTAAAGTTTATATTTGCTAACTGATACTGTCTAAAATCGAGGTATATCACTCTCTGTATGCCTAGTCAGGAAAAACTGTTAGTTTCCGTCAGTCACGAAATCTTAGTCTGCATGACCTGGGTTTGAATCCAAATGCAGAACGAGACTGTTCGTCTTGTCATTTGAAGTTCATGCATATTCTCAACGAACTGCTCGTGAACGAACTGCTCGTGAACGAACTGCTCGTCACCAGAGGACACGAAGTAGGAGGGATGAAATGGCGTAAGCACTCTTTGCTGCTTCGGATCATATTCAAATTTCGTCGAATGGTCTTGAAATGCTGCTAGTTGTTCCAACCTGTGTGTGTGTGTGTGTGTGTGTGTGTGTGTGTGTGTGTGTGTGAGAGAGAGAGAGAGAGAGAGAGAGAGAGAGAGAGAGAGAGAGAGAGAGAGAGAAATAAAGATAAAGAAGAATGAGAGAGAGGGAAAAAAATTGTTGTAAAGAAATTGAATACCGGTATGTAAAGAAATCTTTCATTAAAATAACACGTTCCACATCATTCATGATCAATGGAACAAGTATTAATCCAATCTAATCTAATCAGTCATATTGCTGACTAGCCGTGAAGAGTCATGAATTACAGAAATTTTCGCCAATATCAGTAACCAAATCCAAACTTGAAAATAAAAGACGACAGTTTTTGTAATAAACCGGGACTCCTACCAAGACCCTTTCATCCCTGTCAACTAACCACGAAAGATGTCTGATATACCTCCATTCAGAAGTAACAAAGTGTGTATTCATTTAAAGATGAAGTGCATGATGTGAAGTTCTGTGACGGAGGTACGAACCCAACACGTAGTCTTATTGTTAACTAAGTAAAATAAATGTTACGTATCGGCTTTTCTTACCAGCTACTAGGTGTTTGAATTTAAAATAAGGATACAAATTTTTATGCCTGAGCGACAATCGAACCGCACTCCTATCGTTCTTCTTTATCGTCCACGAATATAGCTTAAGTATCAATTGCTTACTCACTAACAGTAAGATGTGTGCGTGTTTGACCAGAAATTGTTGGCAACACATGAACAGACATTGAAAATACATGTAAATTTTCACTAGCAGGTCGGTGTGCACCTGATAGGGCTTGAAATGAAATTATGAATATTTTTGTACTGGATCAGGAATTGGACCCACATACTTACCTTTGGAGGTGACCCAGAGAAGATTGCAGTCCTGGAGAAAGGAACGAAATGATTGAACTATCCTGTTTTAAGAGATTCAGATCCTCGAAAGAGGAGATGCAAATTCGAATCATATTCCAGCACCAAATTTTTCAACGTCTCTAGTTCAATCAAGTACAAGTAAAATAAGAGCCCTGTTCCTTTAAATGGCTATCGGTTCATCAAATAAAATAATTTTTTGTAATGTAAGTAAGTTTCTTGGCGACAGTATTTCTGTTTCCAGTGACCTCCGCCTACGTCATTTCCCAAAGCAAACCGGCTCTCTCCAGTTGGGAATGAAGGAACGTGATGTTTAATGCAGATTCTGGATTATAACGTCTTTCTCTTGAGGTTACCAGAGGTAAAGTAAATCTGTTTGTGCCTCTTAAAAGTAGATGCTTGTACCCACGCATGGCACTTGTGATAGTACTTTCCACCAGACCACATTTCCCAGCCCCCGGAGTGTGCTGAAGCGGATGATGTGCTTAGCTTACAAAATTAGTCACGG
The DNA here is from genome assembly GCF_023864275.1 of Schistocerca cancellata. NCBI lineage: Eukaryota > Metazoa > Arthropoda > Insecta > Orthoptera > Acrididae > Schistocerca > Schistocerca cancellata. The sequence continues at coordinate 160,936,166 of NC_064628.1, forward strand.
TGGAAAAAATGCGAGTCTATTAAATGGTTAAGTAGAAGGAAGCTTCTGACGCGGAGATTATGCTTTTCTCACGTCAGCACTATGAAAAGACTCTTCTAGGCATCATAGCCTCGATGTGAAGACATTTTGAAATTTTCACTAATTCAGGAAATACCTTATTTCGAGGAAATCCACTGTGAAGTGTGAAGTTACCGGATAATTCAATTATTACCGTACTTATTACTAGTGAAAATTTACGTGTATTTTTAATGTCTGTTCATGTGTTGCCAACAATTTCTGGTCAAACACGCACACATCTTACTGTTAGTGAGTAAGCCATTGATACTTAAGCTATATTTGTGGACGATAAAGAAGAACGATAGGAGTGCGGTTCGATTGTCGCTCAGGCACAAAAATTTGTATCCTTATTTTAAATTCAAACACCTAGCAGCTGGTAAGAAAACCCGATACGTAACATTTATTTTACTTAGTTAACAATACGACTACGTGTTGGGTTCGTACCTCCGTCACAGAACTTCACATCATGCACTTCATCTTTAAATGCATACACACTTTGTTACTTCTGAATGGAGGTATATCAGACATCTTTCGTGGTTAGTTGACAGGGATGAAAGGGTCTTGATAGGAGTCCCGGTTTATTACAAAAACTGTCGTCTTTTATTTTCAAGTTTGGATTTGGTTACTGATATTGGCGAAAATTTCTGTAATTCATGACTTTTCACGGCTAGTCAGCAATATGACTGATTAGATTAGATTGGGTTAATACTTGTTCCATTGATCATGAATACGACACTTCGTAATGATGTGGAACGTGTTATTTTAATGAAAGATTTCTTTACATACCGGTATTCAATTTCTTTACAACAATTTTTTGCCATCTCTCTCATTCTTCTTTATCTTTATTTCTCTCTCTCTCTCTCTCTCTCTCTCGCTCTCTCTCTCTCTCTCTCTCTCTCTCTCACACACACACACACACACACACACACACACACACACATACATTCTTTTTTTTTTTTTTTGTTTGGTGTGCTCGATTATCAGCGAGGCACGAAAACGTCCGAGAATGAGTTTCTTAGGTTTGAGTACAGTTAAGAAAGAAATATAAAAACAACTATCAGAGCTACTAATTGATGATGCTCAGTTTGCAGTCTGTTCTGAGTATTATTAGTAGCTACGCTCCAGTCCCTAAACCTGGTTACAGAAATGCGAATCAGACATATTACGTATTCCAGGCCGTCGCAGCCGCGTCTTGGAAAGGCCACCTGTGGTCACTTCCCAGCCCGCTGTAGGATCACATCGGTTCGTCTTCTTCCTGCTAGTACTGTAACTGAGATTTGGGAAAAATGCAAGGTATATTTGGCAACTCTGTGATCGACGAGTTACTTCCTGGTGTGCACGGAATTAAGCCTCAAAGTTCACTTGATTTTTCCTGTCATTTCCATTGAATAATCTGAGTTATTATCGCTTCAGGTGTAACAAAAGATAGTAAATTTACGTTTTTCAGCCCAGGAAATTCGTTGCATGTGCAAATTGCAACTAAACTGTCCTTTAAATAGCGGTTTACGAGTTCTAGACACTATTGGCCTCGTAAAAGAAGTGGGAAACACTTACCTCTTCGCTAGCTGTGTGGTGACGTGCTGACCTCTGAAAAAGTGTCTGTTATGGTTCACGATTCCAGTCTCGCCGAATGTAACGTTTTTATCCCTTCTGTGAAAGAGCTACAAGCAGTCAGATCAAACATCGATAAGGAAATCGCAAAAAAATACTTTCAGCTCACAGTTCAATGGTGAAAAACTTAATGCTGCACAACAGGTAACGCCTCGTTCCGCTGCTGACAAGCAAATTTTGGGTCTCTAGGAGTACATAACTTTATTTATGAAATGCCACATTTGCGTACCTGTTGAGTATGACACAGCATACCAATTAAACATAGACCCAATCGAAATCTAAGTGAGTAGTATTTTACTAATTCGTGCCGACAGTAATACAGTGCACAATTTTCGTAAGGTTTCTTTCAGTGTTGTTAAAACAATACTAAACATGAGAGAGAAATTAATCATGTTAAAACAATACTAAACATGAGAGAGAAATTAATTATCAACGATATATGCGAATTCTCTGATGTGATCTATAACAGTCTGACATTGCCCATGCAGTTTATTGATTACATGCATGTAGAAAACTTGTTCTGAGTTAAAGCTGTCAAACAAGGTTTGAAGAAGAATAAAATGCCACTACCAGACGGCAGTTAATGTAGAAAATACTTTTCTGACTATTTTGGCACGATGCGCTCTCCCCATACATAATACAAAAGCTTCGAGATGCATCTGCTGCCTGGCCATCTATTAAACCTCTAAAAGAACAAAATGTCGCAGAAGTTAGCCCTTTTTCTACATGCGGCTATTTTGTGTTGAGAAGTGAAGGTAATTATTTTCAAAGTTCCATTAAATTGGTAACTTCAGCAGACAGCATAATTGCGTTGTTAAAATGTAGCAGCGAGTGAAATGGAACTTACGAAATCTTATCTACGGTGCATGACACTTACCGTGATGCTACTAGCTGTCATCTACCTACTGTACCTCCAGAAGTCAAAATTAGTTGAAACGTCCCCTTAGAACAATTTATACAAGACTGTGCTTAAACTGACACACAATGTTTTTAGCGCAACGCAATATGACTATCAAAGATCCCTGCAAAAGAATGGCCCTGAGTAACTTTAACATATACCTTTCACAAATCACTTACCTCACAAAAATCTTCGTTACTAGAACTACTGCAATACAGCGAGCGCCACTATTGCCAGCTAAATAAAAGATTCAAACTACAGAAGGCACTAACTACTGATAGGGATAGTTAGCAAATGAAAGATATTAATAGAGAACAAGCAATGTATTTACCTTAATAGTCATAATATATATAGCAGCTCATGACAAATTACAAAACTCCGCCATCTCTCTCCCCACATCCACCACTGCTGGCGGCTCACCTCCAACTGCGCAACGCTACGCGCTGTTCACATCCAGCTGCCGCTGCCCAACACTACAATGGCAGACAACAATGCAAACTAACCACAGACTGCACACAGCACAGCCAGTGATTTTCATACCGAGCGCTACGTAACGTTGCCGATAATAAAACATAAATAGCCTACTTACATAAAGAAAACATAAACAGCCTACTTAAATAGTTAATCCAGAACTTCTGCATTCCACAGTGCTGTGAGATAATGCATATGGCCGGATCTAGACTTCTGAGAGACAGACAGTTACAGCTTTGCTTTTGCACTGCACGACGTTTTCAACAAACAGATAGCGCAATAGAGTAGCTCAAGTGGAAAGGAACACTTCCTCTTTAAATTTCTGCATCCTACACTGTTGGCAGTTCTGTGTAGGTGGCAGTTACGTGATTTTATTTCGGTGATTACAAAACAGAGTCGAATGTATGCACTGGGTAGCCGATGCAGCTAGTTCATGGCGATTCGGTCAACCAAGTAAATGAATGTACTGAACATGCTGCAAACCACTACAGGGAGCCTGTGTGTCAGAATTGTCATCGAGTGTGCCGCAACGGTGTTATGAAAGAAAAATGAATCAGACAGCAGATGATTTGGTGGTCTGTTGGATTGATGACAGGTTCCTATGAAGATGGTCTGGGTTCGATTCCAACTCCTGCTCATGATTTTTAATAGGGAGAGACAGATTCTATTCTCTTCTGGCTACGCCAAGTGAACAAGGTATAATGGCATTGTTGTCTGAAATTCACATTAAACATATGTAAAGATGTGAGTACCGGACGTGAGTCGTGCTTCGGTAGCTCAGATGGTAGAGCACTTGCCCGCGAAAGGCAAAGGTCCCGAGTTCGAGTCTCGGTCGGGCACACAGTTTTAATCTGCCAGGAAGTTTCATATCAGCGCACACTCCGCTGCAGAGTGAAAATCTCATTCTGGAAACATTCCCCAGGCTGTGGCTAAGCCATGTCTCTGCTATATCCTTTCTTTCAGGAGTGCTAGTTCTGCAAGGTTCGCAGGAGAGCTGCTGTAAAGTTTGGAATGATATTCCTTCTCTACCAAGTAGTCGTTAGGTTGCACCACAATTAAGTCAGGAGTGGCGAAATGTGGGAACTCTGTCACCAGTAACCTTTCTTATACGAGTTATTTTTTTTATAGTGACGAAACAAACGCTATGTAGGGTCGCAGGACCCTTGATCAATCTTTTATTTGAGCTTCTGTATGTTGATAAAATTGGTTCTGAACTTGGAATGACACTCAGACCGCCCTTAACGCGGAATGTGCTCTCTTCGTGACAATACAGCTCGACTACAATTTGTTGTTTGTTCAAAACTGCAGATTCCTCAACATCTCCACATATTGCGCGTGAATGGGTCGAATGCTGGCCCGGCACTAAGGTTTTCATTATGTATTATCAAGCTCTAACATGAGAACACCTATCTACTGATGGATAATAATTTTGATTTTTAATGCATTTTCATTCGTTGTCAACACTAACGATATCTGACGTTTTGACTCCCAGTGAGACACAGAACTATTTGAGAGTTCACTCTAAGTTCAAGGATGTTATTCCGAGCTGCTGGTGGAGAAAAAGTCTGTACCTGACGTCTATTTGTGTGTAGTCAACAACGGTATGTGTGGTGTTCGATTCCGAGTCAGACTTGAACTCTTCGTCATATTATTTCTAGTTTAAACACGCTCACATGTCGCTGCTGATGTAACAAACCCATATTTAACGTTCGTTTTCTCTAATAAATAACAGCGATAGGTTCCGGGTTAGAGTCCTGGGAAGGGAAAAATTAATGTTTCTTCTCGTCATTTCAGTTAAAACATCTAGCTACTGCCGAGAAAATCCGATATGTCACAGTTGATTGTGCTTCGATAACAATTGGATTAGGTTCTGGGTTCGAATACCTGTCCAACACAAAGCTTTACATCACGGCATTTCAAGTAAGTTACTTGTGAAGAAGCAATATTCAACATCTCTCGTAGTTCGCTAACAGGAACAATAGATGCTGGGCAGAAATTCGCGTCGGTTAAAAATGTTTACATTATGTAATTTAAAGTTGATATATGCTAACTGATACTGTCTAAAATCGAGGTATATCACTCTTTGTACGCCTAGTCAGGAAAAACTGTTAGTTTCCGTCTGTCACGGAATCTTAGTCTGTATGACCTTGTAACGCCGGAAATGCATATCCTCCTATTTCCATCTATTGTACTATAATTCTTTTTCTTTGTTTTGTTACCTCAAGATATGACATTTCTGTGTCTTTATATATTGTAATTGTTTTACTATTTGTATATATATATTTTGCATTTATGTCGATGTATAATTGGTTGTTTTGTAAATATTATTTGTATTTTACGCTGGGTCTTGCCTAGGGAAAACTATGCTATTGAACGAATACATCGATAGGTCGTGTGGAGAACCAAAGTGTTTAGGATCTTTGGTAGTGTTAATTCTGCCGCGTGGAGCGCGGGCAGAACATAGGGAGTCTGCCTGGAGTAGCCAGTGGAGCAGGTGTGGTGTGTGACGCTCCCGCGAGTTGCCGCGCTTTCGGGGTTGGGCAGCATGTAATTGCGCTCGACTTGCTATGATAGTTTCTGACACGGTGTCGCGGACGGGAAGCATTAGCTGGCGCACATCAAGAGCCCGTTTCGCCTGGTGACCGTGTCGAGAAGAAGGCGCGCCAACATCCAGCTTCTGCAACAGTGACTGTCGCCACCTCCTCGATCGACGGCTTCAAACCTTCAATCAACCAACAAGGAAGACTGGAAGCACGTAAAGTTTTAGAACTGTACGGTAGACCTCAGCTTTTCAAACTGATCCATTTTCATAACTAAATTACATCAACGTAGCATGAACCTTTGTTGCTCATTGTCCCAATTGCATTACCAAGCAGGGTCCCTTCCTTTTCCGTAATGAACCCGAGTGTCGTTGAAATTCAAACGCCAGCATCATTCGATTTCACTGCTTTAATTTCAAAGTTCAGTTAAGGTATTCATAGCTGGCTACAATATTTAGATTACACAATCACAAATTAAGAGTGCGAGTTTTGTTACCGTATTTTAGCTTACCTGTGACTGCAGCTCAGCTTGGTACGTACTAAATTTTACAATTGTTAATTGTTCAGAATCATTTGGCGACCGTAATTTTCACCAAATCTCAAATATCTAATTACCGGTAGTTAATTGTTAACGTAACGGCCGCACATTTACTTTCTTTATTAACTATACCCCTTTTCAAAATTAATTTCCACCAGTTTCATTTGCATTTTTCCTTTCATTTAGATGTAACCCTTTCCTCCCTCTTTACCGACAAATTAACTTCGGTGACGATTGCTTTTCCCAAATTTCCATTAGGTACACGCGGTTTAATTTTTCACTGTCATTAAGGTGGAACCCAAATGCAGAATGAGTCTGTTCGTCGTGTCATTTGAAGTTCATGCATATTCTCAACGAACTGCTCGTGAATAACTTAAATTTTTAATGTCATTTTGTGTTAAATAACAAGCACGGTATGTTACTTTGAAGAGGAAATCATGAATACGACGAACTTACTGCGTAAATTACCTATCTGACGTAATAATGAGAGTGGTAACATTCCAGGTTTATCATTTATTGCAATAAATGTGAGCTTACAAGCCTTAAGGACAGTCGTATCTGTGATAAGGTGTTACCTGATATTTCTAGTCTCATGGTATTACTTTACATCTTGAGTTATTGCAATAAAGAGCCGAGTTTTTTAGTGGTGACTTGTTGGAGCCATTTTCAATAGTCAAACGACTGTACCAAGGACGATTAGAGGACCTGTTAGACAGCTGCGTTATGTGGGTTGCATGCGAATCAGGCGAAATGCAATTCAGGTCGTTGGGATACTTTTGAGCACGACTGTACGTGCCTCAATCCCGTTCGTAAGTTCGCATACATTTGAGTGTGTACAAGCGTAACTATATATAAAACTCATTTCCATCACAGTATTAACGCTTACTTTTTTTTTTTTTTTGACCACTCATTCGCGAATGATGTGCCCTCTTATTTGATGTAATCAGTCAGCCGTATTCTTTATTCGACGACCGAGTGAATAAATATTTTTCTAACAATAACAATAGCAAAACATAATAATATAAGATGACGCGCTACAACTGGGATGCGTTTATACCAGAGGCTATGGTTTTCGAGTTATTCAAGACAAACGCGTTTGAAGGACACCTTTCTATGTTTTCTTGAAAATTCGAAAATCGCAGCCTCTAGCGAAAACATATCCCAGTGCAAAATTCGGCTACATTAAATTTTCTACGAAAATGTCTTGTTAATTTTTTTTTCTGTAGTACTAATAGTTTGCACGTGGTCGCCTATAAAGAGAGATAATATGAAAATCTTTCTCGTGGTATCTGAAGGCGTTGCGAGTTCGATAAAGCCGATGGGTAGGTGCAGCTTAATCTCCCTGTACACTGCCCTAACCACATATGACAGTGATTTTTCAATCTAGATGACACTTCGAGTTCAGCAGACATTTATTGATCATTTCATATTGCTCACCCCACATGAATAAAAGTTTGTTGCCAGTGGTACGTGTTACAGTCGTTCTTCATTAAAATTATGTGGCAACAGTATTGAAAGTAGTGCTACAGATTTTTACATTTTGTTAAATTTCTTTGTATTCAAGCACCGAAATAAATTGAACACAATCATGTGAGTGATACAGTCGTTGTCAATATTTTACATGAAGGTGGTTGGTGATTTCACTCAGACGGAAGAAGTGATAATCATGAGTCATAAAAAGATGGTTCATCAAATCAGATGCTTTATTGTGAGTTATGGGGTTCACCCCGAATGACTGGCAGTAACGATTCAGGTTTAAAACGGGCCAAACGATCCTGATTTCAATAACATTATGTGGATGACGTGCTCCGCCATCAATATTGCTAGCTAGCTTGTTTCGCTGCTTTGACTACAACCACAAACGAGTTCCGTTAGATTTTCCATAAAACTGCAGCACCTCACCGTCTTCCAATGATAACTACGTTTTCCTACAGCCTTATACACCGAGGTTGATAACAGTGTCACATATTCATACAGGACATACTACTGGTGAAAGATAGACGTTTCTATAATTGTATATCCCGAAACCAATAACTGGTGAGTTATGGGCCGTTGTACTTGTAACGGGTAATGTATGGTACTTCGTGGTCTTGACAGAATTCACAAGAGATTTAGTGAACAACCACAATAAGCACATGTAGGCAGATGCAAGTCCTCGAACAATGATGGAGGTGACGCACCAGGATGGCTTTGTATCAGTCAGTGTACGGGCAGGAATTGTCGGCGACAGTATCATAGAGCGAAACACTACACCAAACACAGCAACAGTTACTGAGTATCGCTGATTTCTGCGCCACAAATTATTAGTGCTATTGGAACAAGTTAGCTTTGCAGGAAGCCGACCACCGTCGTTTAGCCGCAGTGCAGCACCACCCGAATCTACGGGCCGTGCGACAATACCTCACCGCAGCGTTTCATGGACAATGGGACGGGCAATACCCCATAAAAGAAATTCATGGCACTGTACACCTCCGCAGTGCAGAGGTGAAGTAAGACGCTACTGTAAATTATGACCGCAGGGAATATTACTCCCTGCTTCTGTTAAAAGAAAAGAAATGTTAAGTGCTTCCTTCTCGACAAGAGGAAGACGACTTCTTCTGTTTTGTACGGCTGATGTTTCAGATCTCTTCGGTAGAGTCTCCATGATATCGAAGTGCGAAAGTGTGAATTATTTCTTAAATAATTATTGAGTTACTTCAAAAATGTATTAATTAATTATCAGTTCATAGTACCTATAGAAATTCATCCTGTAAAAATATTTATATGTTCTCTCTAGTCTGTTTCAGCTGGCAAGACTTAACGTTGGTCACTGCTAACGAAGTAATGAAATTGACTGCTGCCGTTACTGTCACGGTTATTCCCTAGAACGTAGAACTACTTAAACCTAACTAACCTAAAGACATCACACACATCCATGCCCGAGGCAGGATTCGAGCCTGCGATCGTAGCGGTCGCGCGGTTCTAGACTGAAGCGCTTAAAATCGCTGGGCCACACCGGCCGGCCACCGTAAGTGTTAAAGTTAAGCAAATTCCGATGCCAGTGTTCAAAAGTAAATATTCACTATTGTGCATCAGTTTATTAGACTAGCGACGGCGTCCACCGTAATGTACTGCAACTGCTTCCAGCTACGCCACTGTCTCGTCACCACACACTGTCGATAAAATAGCCCTCCCGCATCAATTTATCAAGCTGTAAAGTGCTGAATCACTGAAAATCCGAAGCTTTTATTATCTTAACAGGTACGACGATTATAGCAGCTCTCCGCAGCGTTTCGTGGGCAATAGATTGGACGAAGCTGTCCAGTAGTATGGCTTTCCTGTTATCTGAATCTGTTGGATTTCTGGTTATAGTAACATTTAAAGACAATTGTGTGTGCCCAGCACATGAGGAGTGTGTGACCACTTCATGTGACACAGTCATTATGGAGCCAGGTGTATTTGACAGAACAAGTGATTGACTACGAAGAATCGTTGAAGGGTGTGTCAGGCTGCTTGGTAACCACATGTGGCGCTGCTTACGGTATCTACGTCTACCTAACGGACGGACAGGAATGAGATAGTTCAAATGTGTGTGAACTCCAAATGGGCCAAACTGCTGAGGTCATCGGTCCCTAGACTTACACATTACTTAAACTAATTTAAACTAATTTATGCTATGAACAAAACACACACACACACCTATGCCCGAGGGAAGATTCGAACCTCCGGCGGGAGGGGCCGCACAATCCATGATATGGCGCCTCAAACCACGTGGTCACTCCGCGCAGCGGAATGAGATTGGCCCATATCTCGGCTGGTTCTAGTTTCCAGATATATCACTGTAGGATCTGTTCTCTAGTCTTAACCAGTATTCTCTACAGTAGGAATATGTGACACGTGTTTTTGAAGCCCCATCTAGAGTCCCCATAGCTCCAGTCAGATAAAGACATTGCTGTTCTCTGCAGCTTGCTATGCCATTTTCGTTGCCAGGAAACCAGGAAATATTCAGTTTTCATTGGGATCGACCGCTTTCAACACCCGTTATATAAGAGGCGATCAAAAAATTTCCGTTCGATTGCTGTACAGTCCGGAATCAGTATGCCGATCAGGCAAAATCTCCGTGAGCATTGAGGCAATAATGCCACCAGCTGACCAGGTTGGAGATACCCGTTTGCTCTACTGCTGTGAGAAGAAGTCCATAACTGCATGCTGCACATCCCTATGCGACATGAATCATCGACCCTGCAAGGCTTTTGTAAGCGACCGAAGGTGTGATAGTCGCGTAGGGAGAGATCAGAACCACTGGGCGGGTGCTCGATCTCACCCACTTGAGTTGGCGTAACTTGTGCACTGCAACATTTGTCATATGATACGCTAGTGCAGTGCCTGTGTTGTTCCTAATTACGATGCGACGTTCCTTCGAACATGTATCTAAGTTGCAAGATCCCCGCGATTCTAAACTGATATTGTAATTACTCAGCTTAGCCGCGAGTCCGTAGAGGGTGGTATATCTGACGTATAGTATAACTGGTCAGCATTTCAACCCGGAATTTGCGAGTGTAAGTCGGACCTTCCTTGATCCGCCTTGGTGGGTCGTGTCGTCGGATTTCCTCCTACCTGTGCGCCGTGCAGCTCTCGTAAATGTCGTCCCGTGCAGATTCTTCATTGGCGCATTGGATGTCTCTGTCGGTGGAAGCTAATTATCTGAAATTGCTGTCGATTAACTTTGGGGAATCTATTTACTCGAAATTAACATTCAGAATGCCGTAATATCACTTTTATTCCTATTAGATCAATAATGAAACACTCATCTCACAAACTACTCGTAACCGAGAGCATGGTGGGTTCAAATGGCTCTGAGCACTATGGGACTCAACTGCTGTGGTCATAAGTCCCCTAGAACTTAGAACTACTTAAACCTAACTAACCTAAGGGCATCACACACATCCATGCCCGAGGCAGGATCCGAACCTGCGACCGTAGCGGTCGTGCGGTTCCAGACTGTAGCGCCTTTAACCGCTCGGCCACTCCGGCCGGCTAACCGAGAGCATGGCTACCATCGAACAAGACAGGAAGAGCTCTTAACGCCGACTGCCAACTTTGGGGCGCAGTCCGTATCTCTTACTAGTTTCGACACAGTTCGTGGATTTCCGATCAAGTTCGTACTTACTAAGATATGCATTTCTTAATGAACGGGTGTGAATTTTAACGAGGCAAAATTATGATAAATAGTTTTAAACATCCAGAGGCTCCTCCTAGTATTCATGTTGTCATAAATGACTTTAATTATTAAATATAAATAAACAAAATCGGTGACTTTGGCGCCAAGATGGCGGTACTTCCCGTCATGTATATTTCTCAGGCTGACGCTTGTTGCTACGGTGCAGCGCCGAGACCCACCCTACTACGCGCGATATATGGTCGCTCCGTCACCTAGCCAGCCAGCGTGGAAAATGCTCTCCGATTCATGGCCGCCAACTGACTACAGCACTTCATAACTATCGTGAATACATCAATAAGAGACAATAATTTATTAAAACTGTTAAAAATGTTTTCTTCACGTAAGAGGCACCTTACAAAGTCCAAAGGAACTTTGCATCTTAATTCAGAATAACACGGATACCGCACTATCGTATTTATCCGTGGACACCTGGCAAGCGACTTTCAAGTAAATTGTCTCAACTGTACGGGAATACACAAAAAAATGTAATACGAGTACAGGTTGTAGACGCATGGTTGATGACGTATAGAAGTTTGGGTCTGGCTGTGAGTCGTTCCCGGATATCCAAATGGTAAGGTGACCGAGGAAATCCGAGTTCGAGTCCCGGTGCGGCACAAATTTTCATTGTTGTCATTCCATCATACAGCTGATTTTTGTCCATATTGATAATCGCGAATACATTTAACGTATTTGTTACACGAGGACGTGCGTTACATGAAGCAGCAGTATCCCCTGGCCACAACGATGGTTTACGACGGACATGTTTCCCTATATACATTCTTCTTTCTCAGATGGATGTCTGCCGGCGTTTTTCCTTCGGCAGACAAGAATAGAATAACAGCACGTTGGTCGTGTTTGGACGCGTTTGGTAATAACGTCGCCATAGTTTACTTCGCCGCTTTTATCGCACGCATGTCAGAAAGACATGAATGCCTCGCTAATCCCTTGCCTACATGCCGGTGGTTATATGCTCGCATGGTAGTCGCGCTACGCTGCAGCACCGCCCTGAAATGGATACGTTTTTATCGCCCCCTGTATTTCCTAACACACTGCGCATTACGGAAGCAGAGAGCGGCAGAAATGTGACTCAGATATAAAAGTGCACCACATAGTACGGATTCAGTCCAGGTAACGAGCAGTCGTTTGCAGCGTCTGAGGATGACAACTGGGCTGAGCGTCGAAATGTTGAGTACAAAAACGTAATCGTTTGCCCGGTTCACCTCTTCAAAACATATCGACTAAGCTGTTTTGTTTATAGAGGTGGCGTGAATCTTGTATTTCAGTGGGTTTCTACGAAGCTGTAGTGTACGCAACTACGCATATCAATAGACTTCGTGTCGGAAATGCCGCTATTTATTGCATGGACCGTGGAGCGGTAGTGACTCACACAGCCGCTTGGCTCGGAGCCATCTGGCGGAGAAAGGCGGTACCTGGCGCGGTCCTACGGCGCCCGAAACCGAAAGTCTTGCGCTGGCGACGCGCCCTGCCGGAGAAAGCGGGAGCTACGGCGGAGCGCGGGCCGCGCCCACAAACACCTCACGCATTCTCGTTGGCACCGTTTCCCTCCGCGTAAACAGGAACGTCCTCCACTTTTAGTGTACTTAACTAGTATTCACTAAGACTAAGGCTGAAATCACCGGCCAGCCGTCCTAATCTCGACATTCTATAAATCTTTAGGAGTTCAGTAAGTAGTGGAACATTTTTTTTGGTTTATTTTTTATTTATTTTTTATTCAGGATTCCAAAATGCCGTATTATTCCCCATTCTTTTGGCTACTAATTCCTAGTCATCAACATAATCTCCGTTTAATGCGACGGTCTAAAGCCACCTTAGCTGGCCGCTGTGGTCGAGCGGTTGTAGGCGCCTCAGTCCGTAACCTCGCTGCTGCTACGGTCGCAGGTTCGAATCCTGCAGATTGGTTCTGAGCACTATGGGGCCTTAACATCTGTGGTCAACAGTCCCCTAGAACGTAGAACTACTTAAACCTAACTAACCTAAGGACATCACACACATCCATGCCTAAGGCAGGATTCGAACCTGCGACCGTGGCGGTCACGCGGTTCCAGACTGAAGCGCCTAGAACCGCACGGCCGCACCGGCCGGCTGACCTCAGAAGTTAAGTCCCATAGTGCTCAGAGCCATTTGAACGATTTGATGGCCTGGTTTTCCGCCAAAAGAAACTCAGTGACAGCTCTCTTCCTGGAACGCACCTCAGTTACAGACGAATGGTTCAAATGGCTCTGAGCACTATGGGACTTAAAATCTGTGGTCATCAGTCCCCTAGAACTTAGAACTACTTAAACCTAACTAATCTAAGGACATCACACACATCCATGCCCGAGGCAGGATTCAACCTGCGACCGTAGCAGCCGCGTGGTTCCGGACTGAAGCGCATAGAATCGCTCGGCCACAGCGGCCGGCGTTACAGACTAAATACTGAAGACTGCGTATAGTGCCACTACCTATCGGAACTTCAAGAACTATAGAAGCTGAAGCGGGAATATTACACGATGTCCCACAACAAATCCATCATTTTTTTCAACCGAAGTGGACCAGAAAAACGGTGTCTTGCGTTGTTTATTGAATACCCCTCGTAAAAATGGATGTACATGTATACCCATGTATGTATGTCCCTCATCTCCTCCTAAACCAATGGACCAATGTCAACAAAACTTGGTAGACGCATCACCTACTGTCTGCAAATCATTGCTGTTGTAGTAAGAATCAGCTACACTATGTGATCAAAAGTATCCGGACATCTGGCTGAAAATGACTTACAAGTTCGTGGCGACGTCCATCTGTGATGCTCGAATTCAGTACGGTGTTTGCTCACCCTTAGCCTTGATGACAGTTTCCACTATCGCAGGCATACGTTCAATCAGGTGCTGGAACGTTTCTTGGGGAATGGCAGCCCAAGTCGGCGTTACTAAACATCCCAAAGATGTTCTATAGGATTCAAGTCAGGACTCTGTGCAGGCCAGTACGTTACAGGGCTGTTATTCTCGTGTAACCACTCCGCCACGGGTCGTGCATTATGAACAGCTGCTCGATCGTGTTGAGACAGACGCCATCCCCGAATCGGTCTTAAACAGTGGGAAGCAAGAAGGTGCTTAAAACATCAATGTAGGCCTGTGCTGTGATAGGGATACGCAAAACAACAAGGTGTGCAAGCCCCTTCCATGAAAAGCACGACCACACCACAATACCACCGCCTCCGAATTTATTGTTGGCACTACACACGCTGGCAGATGACGTTCACCCGGCATTCGTCATACCCACATCCTGCCATGGGATCGCCACATTGTGTACCGTGATTCGTTACTCCACACAACATTTTTCCACTGTTCAATCGTCCAATGTTTACGCTCCTTACACCAAGCGAGGCGTCGTTTGGCATTTACAGGCGTGATTTGTGGCTTATGAGCAGCCGCTTGACCATGAAATCCAGGTTTTCTCACCTAAAGCCTGTCATAATAGTTGCAGTTTGGAATTCTATTATACATAACGACTCCCTTTAACTGTCGGCGGTCTCTGTCAATCAACAGACGAGGTCGGCCTGTACGCTTTTGTGCTGTACGTGTCCCTTCATGTTTCCACTTCACTATCACATCGGAAACAGTAGGACTAGGGATGTTTAGAAGTGTGGAAATCTCGCGTACAGACGTATGACACAAGTGGCACCCAATCACGTGACCAGGTTCGAAGTCCGTGAGTTCCGTGGAGTGCCCTATTCTGCTCTGCAAGATATTTTTGGGGGATGTGCGGATACTTTTGGTCACTCACATAGTGTACCTATCAAAGGCAAAGAGTGGTGGCGGGGGGGGGGGGGGGGAGGTGAAAAAGCAGTGTACCCGACGACGTGCAAATGCCCATTTCCCATACTTAAGTCATCCAGTATTTGAGAATGAGACCACATAGAGACTTGCAACAAACTTTAAACATAGAGCGAAACACCAGTCCAAGTTTTGAATATTTTATTTTTCATTCGATGAATAGCTTCAGGCGCAGACCCATTTTCAAATCAACATAGTAATGTCGAAAATGGCATTTCCGAAGATGTCAATAAAATGTGTGTAAGGTGTCAGGCAAATCCAACACCTTCCATGAAAACCCTGACATTATAAGCAAATCCAGTAGTATGTCACATAGCTCCGAATAAATCGTGACATTAAATTAACCAAAGTAATACGAGTAACGAGTGAGCAAATGGAATACCACAGACTAACACAAGAATGCCTAAATGCATGTCATACCTTCCTACCGTGAGACAGACGCAGTTCTGAGGAGAGAAACGAGAACAGAAGCCGAGAGCAGAACCGTGTTAAGGTAGAAGGCCCTACGATAAGGGACGGACACCCACGTCGCCAGCTAACCGTTAGGACCACCCCCCAACCCATGTCTAAAGCCCTCCAGAAGAACGGTATAGATCTTACGATAACGCTAAAAGGACCATACCAGCTGCGAGTTTTAACGTGAGACTTTTTCGCGTCTCTGTTACGTTGCAAACTTTAAAAATATTGCCCCACCACGAAAAGTAATATCTCATTGGATAGACAGAATTTTTGTAGGCGGAGCTTAAGGTTAACATTGAGACCATGATTGGTCAGATGAAAACACAGCCAGATAGTTTTTTTAAACCAACTTCGGTAAATTGTAGTAAGGAGAAGTTAGGAGAGAGTTGCTTCCGAGACGGCGAGGTGAGTGGAGCTGTGCTGCCCGCCGCCCCCTGAGAACACCGACAAGGTAATGAACGCACGTGATGCGCATAAAGCTTCACTCAGAACTGCAGAAGTCTCATCTGTTACACCCCCTTTTTGCGTAATACTATTGTCGATCGTCAATTAAAGCTCATGGTGTTCACATTTGCCACTTGAAGTAAAAATCTGAAACGCGATGATTTTTCTGTTATATAGTTATTGAGAAGCCACATCAGCCACTGTAATTTACAAGTTAGATAAGTAATTAAAGATATTTGAGGGTCACTGTAGACCATTTTGATAGTTTTTTCTTTTGTGAAACTTAATTTAAACCTGGATTATAGATGTGATATGGCATAGGTCATCCTTCGATCCATGGTAGAACTTGGAAACCCATTCAGGGAATATTCGTTCACATTTTTGTTAAACGCAGTTGGTTTTTACCATCCTGTATTAAAACATTTCCTTTTATCAATAGTGCAATTTATAAACAATGTTTTGTGAGTAGAATAAAATTTCCAGTGGTAAACTTAACTGCTTTTTCGACGTTATTTTACCAGCTAACTAAAAATAAGAAAGCCTTGAACCCCTTCCACTAAATTTAGTTAGTATTAAGATTCTTCTACAGGGAGTGCAGTGAAGCTGACGCTGAAATCATTAAGTATTTGGTTATATCATCGCTAGTCTCACTGAACTCTTCTGAACTCTACATGTCATGTGTGGTCTGACATCTCCTTACCAGCAACAGGTCCCAGGTTCAAACGAGTCAATTCCCTATAAAAGACGCTCAGAGCGTCGTTGCACGAAAGTGGTAGGGAGACACGATATAGAACAAACAGACACCACACAGAATGTTAGAAAATGGCGACCCTGCCAGGATGGTAAAATACCATGATTGAAGGTCGACCACATGCCTAACTAGGTCATAAAAATATCCTGTTGAAAAAGTTTCGTAATAAAAAAAATGTTTTTGAACGTTATAAATAGTCGAAAACAGTAGCTGCAGCGATAGATAGTAAGAGAGTATTCAATACAAGTGAGACATTCTGGCAGAGACAATAGCATAATTAAGTTATGAATTTTAATATTGTTAGAATTAAGTTTTCTCCCCAATGCAAGCGCACAGGTGGCGGATACATCGTTGACAAGTTGGTTCTGACCCAACAAGTAAGTGAATTGATTGTCAAGTCGTGTGAACAAAAAGTTTATGAAACGCGTGAGTACGTATGAGCGCATGTTGACGCGAAGTAGGGGGCGTGAATTTTTTTAAAACAGAAAATAAGGGATTCGGAAAGATTAGCAATGGCAGATCGAGACCTGGACCGAATTGAGGTAGAGACCCAGCATGAAAATGGACAGAGAATAGAGGACAGTACAATAGATGATGCAGTATCGCGAGAAATAGGACATATAACGCACCATAACGAGGATAATGTACGTCAAGGCATAGAAAACGTAAGTCAGCATACGACAGAGGAGCAGGAAAGTAGAGAGACAGCCGATGAGGATTCTAACTTGCGTCTTGAATACGTAGAACCCATAGTACAAGTAATCAGAGCTCCCTCACCACAGAGTACAAGGAATGCGAGCAGAAACGTGTCACCGCACAGTTCAATGCAATCGGTTGCGAACCAACACTTGGGCGAAAACACAGAGCGTAGGGCGTCGGAAGAAAACGCAATAGGACCCACCAATCTGGCAGAATTATTACAACAAATTACAGAAACCATGACAAGGCAAAATAAAGACATAGCGAACCAAATTCAAATTCAGAATGCAGAAACCACGAGACAAATGCGTGAGATTAAAGAACAAAACAAACAAAAAAAATTCAGTTACACCTAAGTCATATTGAAGACGAGGCAAAAGAACCTCGAGAAGTGATAGGAAACTTAATAACAGGTCACAATCAATTGAGAACAGACATTGACAAGGTACAAGCGGACGTACAAACATTGCGTAATGACATTCAGGACGAGATCAAAACATTACGTAACAACACCCTGGGAGAAGTCAAGAAACTAGAGAAACAGATAAACGAAATTACTAGACAAGCAGCAGGTACAGCGCGTGAAGTTGATGAAAACAGTGTGTTGCACAAATGTATCACAAAAGCAGTGCTGAAAAGATATGATAACCGCATAGTCAAAATAGAAGCGCAAACGAAGCGACAATTTCAGAAATTGCGAACAGAGTTGTTGCAAACCATTGAAGAGCGTAGTGAACAGGATCGAACAAGCACTGAGTCTGCAACCACATCCTTATCTGTAACAGCACCGGAAAAACAAACAATTAACGAAGATATCATGCATTTGCGATTCCAATCACAGGCGCAAAGTAACATACGTGAAATCAGACAGCCTGCACAGCAAAAAACACGTTTCGAAATTCTTGATGAACAAACGTCATCACAGACACATGCGGAACCATAAATGTATGTTTCAAGACAGTTTGGATCGTGCAATGAAGCAGCAAGGTTAGCCAGACAAGATACCGAACGAATACCTTACAATGGAAAGCCAGGTCGCGAAGAGTACAGTGCAATGCATTCAGCTACACGTTCACAACCGATGGAAGAAAATTATTGCGTACCACTCCAACGATACTACGCAAGGGTAGGCGAAAGTTACAGTGGACAACATCCAATGGATCTACCACAACCGGAAAGAACGACGGGAGAAATGATCAGAAACAAAAGTGGCGAAGAATCGCGAATTTCTTATGGAACTATGACGAAGTACGGCAACGATCATTTCCTCACAGTCAGAAAATTTCAACACTTTCGAGAGGGAAACTCATTACATCCACGAACTTTTATTGATCAATTCCGAGTAGGATTACCAGAACACTGGACGCTAGCACACAAATTAGACTTTATATGTGCACACATGTCAGGAACAGTCGCAGAAACCATGCAGAATGTTGCAGCGACATGCCGCTCGTACGAAGATTCAGAGAGAAGTTTCTCTCACGATATTGGTCCAGACACGATATAGAAAAAACAGACACCACGCAGAATGTTAGATGTGTAATGTACATTTACAGTGGATACAGTTATTCGTAAGCACTGTGAATGAAAATAAAATATTTGCAACTTGGACTGGTTTTTCGTACTATTGATTAACAGATGTTGGTGACCCAAGTTAGTGCAGCATGCTGGAAGTTCGTAAACTTTAAAAATAATTTCAAACCCTTACGAAACTTTTTCTCAAAATGATGAAAATGGTTATTGCTGTTCGTGCAGTAAACTTTAAAAATAATTTCAAACCCTTCCGAAACTTTTTCTCAAAATGATGAAAATGATTATTGCTGTTCGTGCAGTAAAACTACCGCAAGAGGCATGACATTTCAGATTATTACTTCTTCGCTATCAAATGTTTTCGTGATATACTTGGCAGACAGAATTCACTTGTACGACTTAATATACTTCCAAAATTATATCATTGTCCGATAACTAGTTCAGGAGATATGACGTTACAAACATCGAGAAGCTTGAAAACTGCCATATCATTCATGACCTTTTAAATTATTACTTCTTTACTGCCGGCCGGAGTGGCCGAGCGGTTAAAGGCGCTACAGTCTGGAACCGGACGACCGCTACGGTCGCAGGTTCGAATCCTGCCTCGGGCATGGATGTGTGTGATGTCCTTAGGTTAGTTAGGTTTAAGTAGTTCTAAGTTCTAGGGGACTTATGACCACAGCAGTTGAGTCCCATAGTGCTCAGAGCCATTTGAGCCACTTCTTTACTTCTAACTCTAGTCACAACACATTTCGCAGATAGTAGTCACACATACTTGTACTTCAAAATTATATCATTCTACAGCACATAGTTGAGAAGATACGACGTCATAAACACTGAGTTGCGTGATAATGAAACTGCAGGACGAAACTCGCTAGAGATACAGTGGAAATGTGTGTACAATACGTGCGAAATGTTACATGTGCATACGTGGGCAAAGCCATGGATAAAATTCTCAATCTACGAATCTGGAACTATTTCACTCAAATTTGGTACACATATTAGTTACAATCTCGAAAGAAATATTGTGAGGATAACAGTCATCAGCCTTCTTTTGAGGTGAGGTGAGCGTGATAACAGGAAGTGAGTAGGAGCAGATGGGCACTGATAGCGGAGAGGGAGAGACAGTGGGAGCGGTGAAGGAGCTGAACAAAGAGTGTGGGATGGGGAAGGAAGTGATGGACTGATATAAGTTTGGAATAGATAGATACACGGGTAACGCCATGTGCTTCGTCAGCAAAATTGTAAAACACTCTCGGGTTTGTTACCGCCCCAGACAACGCAGTGTGTCCGATACGTTTCGGAAGGCACCTATTCTCTTTCTGTCTTCTCTTGAACTGACGGAGTCATTGGTCACGGCAAGCATTTAAATCCCCGCGGCAATCGTACCGTAACTGTGTTTAGGTGGCTGGTAGCTGTCACAGCGCAGTCGCCATCCGCTAGAGATTACAAAATGCAGAATGTTGCTGCTCCTGTCTTAGGCATACAACTTCCAGCGGAAGTTGTCCTGCAGCACTCAGAGCAAACTCCTAACCAGATTAACCTTAATTTGCATATTCTATTAACTACGAAATGAATTCTGCTAACTGGCAGAGCTGAAAGGTGGAGGGTGTACATATTGTCTTCATCAGGGAGACAAACTTGAAGTCAATATTATACACGGGTAATCTGAAAAGTTTCAAACTTCAGCATGAAGTTTGCAGCACTTGTCAAAATAAGTTGTAGAATTTGTGTGCGCATGCCTAGTAAGGCACTAACCAAACTTTCAGCCATTTTGGACGAGCGGCTGTCGTTTGACAGTCGTCTTAGTGAGTCGATGATCCTATTTTTATGAAAATGGGCAAAATCTAGTATCGATCTGTCATTAGATTTTTGTTTCTGAAAGGCAACATGTCTACGAAAATTAAACACGAGATGGACGCCGTTTATTGAGATCCTGCACCATCGTTTACGAACGTGACATTTTGTCCAGCTGAATTTAAATGTGGCTATACCAGCTTGGGAAACAATGAATGTTGGAAACAATGAATGTCGGGACGGCCAAAAACTGCGGGTACTGCGAGCATTTCAATAGTTCACAAAACGGCGACTTTTTTTCCTTCGGCTGAAGGTTGAGCTGGAAGGGTAGAACTTTACGTCGAATGAAGAGACCATCAGCTTCGCAAACAACTATTTCACAGAAAAATACGCTATTATTTGGACGGGTTAAAGAGACGTGAGCATCGCTGGGATAGGTGTGCAGACTTACAAGGTGATTCTGTCGAAAAATAAATATAAATTTGAAGAAAAGAGATCTTCTTTCTTTATTAGTTTGGAAATTTTCGGACTACCCTCGTAGACAGAGAATAGGAAGTACACTACTGGCCATTAAAATTGCTACACCAAGAAGAAATGCAGATGATAAACGGGTATCATTGGTCAAATATATTATACTAGCACTGACATTTTCACGCAATTTTGGTGCATAGATCCTGAGAAATCAGTACTGGTACCCAGGACAACCACCTCTGGCCGTAATAACGGCCTTGATACTGTCTACTGACTGGTTTGATGCGGCCCGCCACGAATTCCTTTCCTGCGCTAACCTCTTCATCTCAGAGTAGCACTTGCAACCTACGTCTCAATTATTTGCTTGACATATTTCAATCTCTGTCTTTCTCTACAGTTTTTGCCCTCTACAGCTCCCTCTAGTACCATGGAAGTCATTCCCTCATGTCTTAGCAGATGTCCTATCATCCTGTCCTTTCTCCTTATCAGTGTTTTCCACATATTCCTTTCCTCTCCGATTCTGCGTAGAACCTCCTCATTCCTTACCTTATCAGTCCACCTAATTTTCAACATTCGTCTATAGCACCACATCTCAAATGCTTCGATTCTCTTCTGTTCCGGTTTTCCCACAGTCCATGTTTCACTACCATACAATGCTGTACTCCAGACGTACATCCTCAGAAATTTCTTCCTCAAATTAATGCCGGTATTTGATATTAGTAGACTTCTCTTGGCCAGAAATGCCTTTTTTGCCATAGCGAGTCTGCTTTTGATGTCCTCTTTGCTCCGTCCGTCATTGGATATTTTACTGCCTAGGTAGCAGAATTCCTTAACTTCATTGACTTCGTGACCATCAATCCTGATGTTAAGATTCTCGCTGTTCTCATTTCTACTACTTCTCATTACCTTCGTCTTTCTCCGATTTACTCTCAAACCATACTGTGTACTCATTAGACTGTTCATTCCGTTCAGCAGATCATTTAATTCTTCTTCACTTTCACTCAGGATAGCAATGTCATCAGCGAATCGTATCATTGATATCCTTTCACCTTGTATGTTAATTCCACTCCTGAACCTTTTTTATTTCCGTCATTGCTTCCACGATGTACAGATTGAAGAGTAGGGGCGAAAGGCTACAGCCTTGTCTTACACCCTTCTTAATACGAGCACTTCGTTCTTGATCGTCCACTTTTATTATTCCCACTTGGTTGTTGTACATATTGTATATGACCCGTCTCTCCCTGTAGCCTACCCCTACTTTTTTCAGAATCTCCAACAGCTTGCACCATTTTATATTGTCGAACGCTTTTTCCAGGTCGACAGATCCTATGAAAGTGTCTTGATTTTTCTTTAGCCTTGCTTCCATTAACGTCAGAATTGCCTCTCTCGTCCCTTTACTTTTCCTAAAGCCAAACTGATCGTCACCTAGCGCATTCTCAATTTTCTTTTCCATTCTTCTGTATATTATTCTTGTAAGCAGCTTCGATGCATGAGCTGTTAAGCTGACTGTGCGATAATGCTCGCACTTGTCAACTCTTGCCGTCTTCGGAATTGTGTGGATGATGCTTTTCCGAAAGTCAGATGCTATACCACCAGACTCATATATTCTACACACCAACGTGAATAGTCGTTTTGTTGCCACTTCCCCCAATGATTTTAGAAATTCTGATGGAATGTATCTATCTCTTCTGCCTTATTTAACCGTAAGTCCTCCAAAGCTCTTTTAAATTCCGATTCTAATACTGGATCCCCTATCTCTTCTAAATCGACTCCTGTTTCTTCTTCTATCACATCAGACAAATCTTCCCCCTCATAGAGGCTTTCAATGTGTTCTTTCCACCTATCTGCTCTCTCCTCTGCATTTAACAGTGGAATTCCCGTTGCACTCTTAATGTTACCACCGTTGCTTTTAATGTCACCAAAGGTTGTTTTGACTTTCGTGTATGCTGAGTCTGTCCTTCCGACAATCAAATCTTTTTCGATGTCTTCACATTTTTCCTGCAGCCATTTCGTCTTAGCTTCCCTGCACTTCCTATTTATTTCATTCCTCAGCGACTTGTATTTCAGTATTCCTGATTTTCCCGGAACATGTTTGTACTTCTTCCTTTCATCAATCAACTGAAGTATTTCTTCTGTTACCCATGGTTTCTTCGCAGCTACCTTCATTGTACCTATGTTTTCCTTCCCAACTTCTGTGATGGCCCTTTTTAGAGATGTGCATTCCTCTTCAACTCTACTGCTTACTGCGCTATTCCTTATTGCTGTATCTATAGCGTTAGAGAACTTCAAACGTATCTCGTCATTCCTTAGTACTTCCGTATCCCACTTCTTTGCGTATTGATTCTTCCTGCCTAATGTCTTGAACTTCAGCCTACTCTTCATCACTACTATATTGTGATCTGAGTCTACATCTGCTCCTGGGTACGCCTTACAATCCAGTATCTGATTTCGGAATCTCTGTCTGACCATGATGTAATCTAATTGAAATCTTCCCGTATCTCCCGGCCTTTTCCAAGTATACCTCCTCCTCTTGAGATTCTTGAACAGGTTATTCGCTATTACTAGCTGAAACTTGTTACAGAACTCAACTAGTCTTTCTCCTCTTTCATTCCTTGTCCCAAGCCTGTATTCTCCTGTAACCTTTTCTTCTACTCCTTCCCCGACAACTGCATTCCAGTCGCCCATTACTATTAGATTTTCGTCCCCCTTTACATACTGCATTACCCTTTCAATATTCTCATACACTTTCTCTATCTGTTCATCTTCAGCTTGCGACGTCGGCATGTGTACCTGAACTATCGTTGTCGGTGTTGGTCTGCTGTCGATTCTGATTAGAACAACCCGGTCACTGAACTGTTCACAGTAACACACCCTCTGCCCTACCTTCCTACTCATAACGAATCGTACACCTGTTATACCATTTTCTGCTGCTGTTGATATTACCCGATACTCATCTGACCAGAAATCCTTGTCTTCCTTCCACTTCACTTTACTGACCCCTACTATATCTAGATTGAGCCTTTGCATTTCCCTTTTCAGATTTTCTAGTTTCTCTACCACGTTCAAGCTTCTGACATTCCACGCCCCGACTCGTAGAACGTTATCCTTTCGTTGATTATTCAATCTTTTTCTCATGGTAACCTCCCCCTTGGCAGTCCCCTCCCGGAGAACCGAATGGGAGACTATTCCGGAATCTTCTGCCAATGGAGAGATCATCATGACACTTCTTCAAATACAGGTCACATGTCCTGTGGATACACGTTACGTGTCTTTAATGCAGTGGTTTCCATTGCCTTCTGCATCCTCATGTCGTTGATCATTGCTGATTCATCCGCCTTTAGGGACAATTTCCCACCCCTAGGACAAGAGTGCCCTGAACCTCTATCCGCTCCTCCGCCCTCTTTGACAAGGCCGTTGGCAGAATAAGGCTGACTTCTTATGCCGGAAGTCTTCTGCCGACAATGCTGATTATTTATCAAAATTTAGGCAGTGACGAGGATCGAACCCAGGACCGAAGACGTTTTGATTATGAATCAAAGACGCTACCCGTAGACCACAGGTACTCACAGCTGCCCATGCAGCTTCAACACGATACCGCAGCTGCCCATGCAGCTTCAACACGATACCACAGTTCATCAAGAGTAGTGACCGGCGTATTGTGACGAGCCAGTTGCTCGGCCATTATTGACCAGACGTTTTCAGTTGGTGAGAGATCTGGAGAATGTGCTGGCCAGAGCAGCAGTCGAACATTTTCTTTAGCCAGAAAGGCCCGGACAGGACCTGCAACATGTGGTCGTGCATTATCCTGCTGAAATGTAGGGTTTCGCAGGGATCAAATGAAGGGTAGAACCACGGGTCGTAACACATCTGAAATGTAACGTCCACTGTTCAAAGTGCCGTCAATGCAAACAAGAGGTGGCCGAGACGTGTAACCAATGGCACCCCACTGCATCATGCCGGGTGATACGTCAGTATGGCGATGACGAATACACGCTTCCAATGTGTGTTCACCCCGATGTCGCCAAACACGGATGCGACCATCATGATGCTGTAAACAGAACCTGGATTCATCCGAAAAAATGACGTTTTGCCATTCGTGCACCCAGGTTCGTCGTTGAGTACAACATCGCAGGCGCTCCTGTCTGAGATGCAGCGTCAAGGGTGCAGATGGGTGTTGTCTTGCAAACGTCCCCATCTGTTGACTCAGGGATCGAGACGTGGCTGCACGATCCGTTACAGCCATGCTGTTAAGATGTCTGTCATCTCGGCTGCTAGTGATTCGAGGCCGTTGGGATCTTGCACGGCGTTCCGTATTACTCTCCTGAACGCACCGATTCCATATACTGCTAACATTCATTGGTTCTCGACCAACGCGAGCAGCAATGTCGCGATACGATAAACCGCAATCGCGATGGGCTACAATCCGACCTTTATCAAAGTCGGAAACGTCATGGTACGCATTTCTCCTTCTTACACGAAGCATCACAACAACGTTTCACCAGGCAACACCCGTCAACTGCTGTTTGTGTATGAGAAATCCGTTGGAAACTTTCCTCATGTCAGCACGTTTTAGGCATCGCCACCGGTGCCAACCTTGTGTGAATGCTCTGAAAAGCTAATCATTTGCATATCACAGCATCTTCTTCCTGTCGGTTAAATTTTGCATATGTAGCACGTTATCTTCGTGGTCTAGCAATTTTAATGGCCAGTAGTGTAAATGAAATCAGGAGGCGGTTATGATGCCGCTAAGAGAACTGACAGAGCTCTGAAAGGGCTAGGTCATATCACGTTCCCTACAGTAGACGACAATTCCTCTACATTACTGAGATCCTTGGGGTTGCCAGCCATGATAAACTATTGTACCTTGCGCACAATAAGTGCCAGATGACAGAAAACTCATATACTTTGATAATACAATAATTCCTACTCCAAGTAAGGAGACAAAGACAAGCGTGCTTGCTCCGAATCACTGGCTTAACAAGTCATCGTTGCAACATACTGACACGAATCACACGCGTGTTTAGAAAAACAGAACACCTTGAATGACTAGAGATAGGACGTCCATATTCAAAGGACATGTAGATTAGTAAGTTCTACAGAAACGATTAGCATTCCACTGACCTCGGTTCACAGTGTATCCTGATGCTTAGTAGGCACAGGCTCCACAATGGGCCTTGATAACTTGTTCCATGTGTGATGGCATCGACGCGCAGAAGGCGCGATTTGCATCCTGTGGCATAGCCATTCTTGCTACATCCACCTGGTTCCAAAGTTCATCTGTGGTGGTTGGCATTGGGTCACAGCCCTGCACACGTCATTTCACCATATCCCACACGGTTTAGACTGGCGACAAGTCTGGTGACATGATGGGACAGGGCAAAAGACTGACATCCTGTGACACAAGAAGACAAGTGTTGTGTTCTCCAACAGTTTATTGAACGTAACTTCTTCAATAATACAATAGCTGGCTGTACAATAGATGTAGACATCCGTCTATCTAGCCGGAGATGTGCTTCCTCTCGATCAGCTGGTACTTTGATCGGCGGTGTAGTACAGCGGCTTTGGTGATATCTTCTCGGAGACTCTGCTATAGCGGTTGCCATTAGCAGCAGACGAAGACTGGTCTGCCTACGACCGGCCGGGCCTATATAGTGAGCTGGAGCCAATAGCAACCCGGCGTAGGAATCCTTGGCCGGATATGTCGCGGCGACATCTGCAAGGAAAGGTTCCTATTAATCGACTGGAATCTTCGGCGTGTTTACTAGAGATGGGCAAAACTGTTCTTTTCAGAGATTGGATCTGAACTGTTCACTCCCTGAAATGAATTAGCTCTTTTTCATGACTCACCACTCATTTACAATAGAAAATAAATGGAAGACACATTGCCCTTTAAACTTGGTTTATTCCAGTAGTATACCTGTATTTTGATCTTATTTGATCCTATTTTGAAGTAACACAGATAATGAGTAAGAATTTTGTATTGTTTATTGAAATTTCCACGATATGACAAAGTTTTTGATTATTGATTTATTTTGCACTATCGTGGTTTTTTGGGTGATCGGAAAATGTTGTAACTTGAGATTTACATTAACAATATATTTGGCTATAATGTATTAAAATTTCATTAACCTCATACAAATACATCGCAAGCCATATATTTTTAAAGTGAACGTTTCCTTTCGAAGACGCCTAAAATCGCAAAATCCGTACCAGAATAAGAAAAAAATATATAAATTTGACTGTAAAACGAAAGTGCTGCATATAGCCTTACGCAGAATAAAACAAGGAAAATATTGGTGTATCACATTTTGCGAAACGTTTATCGGTTCGCTCGTAATTAAAGCGTAAATTCGAGTGTCCATAATAAAAATCCTATAGTAAGAGGAGTCATCAGGAACCTAATCTAATCAGTTTAAACAAATAAAAATAAAATAAAAACAATTGATGTATACATAACATAATAATGTAATATACATAGCGGTATTACTACGAAGAACAATATCCAGTAGGGACGAACTCTGATGCAGAGGCGCTGAGTCGAGCAGGTCGAGCCGCGAGCTGTATTAATGCGTGAGCTGAGACCGCAGAGACCACAGTGACACCTGAGTCGCTTTGCTCAATGCTCTGGCTAGAGTCGAGACAGTGGGGTGAGTGTTGAGCGGGCGAGTTCCGAGGGTGGGGGGAGCGGTGAACTCACCCGCTCCAAGACAAATCGTCCGTTCCCTTGCGAGCAGGTTGTTGCAAGTAGTTCCTATGTTATCCGCTAGGTGGCTCTCTGTCCTGTTGCTCGCATCAACTGCCCAGAGGGCAGGACGTGCGACTGAAACGATCGCCGACAGAGTGCGATGCGAAGTTACGCTGCGCCAACACTGCGCGGTAGAAGACGCACAGAGACGGCACGGCATATGTGAAACACAAAATCCAATGGGGCACTGCACAATGCAGGCAGCCAAGGTAGAAGCAGGGCAGAGGCCGGCGCTGGCTGTGTTGTGTGGCGTGCACTGTGCTCTGACCAACAGAGGCGCTGCTGATATGCTCCGTCTCTCTCCCTCTCTCTCTCTCTGCCGTGGGAAACGTTTGGAGCTACCGTTCTTTTTTTCTGAATCACTGATTGTTCACTCCTTTGAAAGATTGAACTCTATGAATTAGTTCAAGAGCGGATCCCCCATCTCTAGTGTTTACCTGATGTCTTTGCCTGTTTGGCTGTTGGTTTGTTTCCCTCATAGCGTGGCTGTTATGCGGTGCTGTCTGCCATTTAGGGGAACCCGATGGCAGACAGTACAACAAGTGTTCGTGCAATAACACGTCAAAAATGGCGTCTGGGATGTTGTGCAGAAAGGGTATGGCTATGGGTCGCAGCCCGTTATTCACTTAGGTCGCGCGATTTACAGTGCCCTGGACATGTACCAACTGTGATTTGTCGTTATATTCAATTGCAACAAACACCATAAGAGTTTCAGCAGGGGCTGTACGTCTCCTGCGAATGCAGTCACTAAGATACCGCTCCCTCTTTCTCTGGCGAACGGAAATGCGGCCACCATTTTCATACAAACAGAACCTGGATTCGTTAGAAAACCCTATCTGACGCCATACCTATCCCTAGCGATGTCGTTCCATACACCATTACAGACTAGCATGTTTCTGCACATTCGTCAAAGGTAGGCGGAGAAGTGAACGAGGCACACGTAACTCATGCCGTAATAAACGGCGACGGACTGTCACGCCTAATAGTGTACAATGTGTTCTACTGTTACACTGTTGTGTCAGAGCAGAGGAGAAGGCCAATCTCTCCCAAATCTCTCCTGCAATGCCATTCGGATGAGATGTCTGTCTTCTCGGAGGGTTGTCTAGGTGATGCGATCTCACCCATCTCGTCGTGTTCTACGCCTTCTGTGAATCATTCTGCAAACACCCGTTGCACTGCCGAAACACTTCGTCCCATACCAGCAGCAATTTCCCCGATCGATACATCACATTCTATCGTGCCAAAAATGCGCCCTCTTTCAAACTATCAGACCAATTGTGTGATTGAAGTGAAGAGATCCTAGATAACAGAACGCAGCATGTCATTCTCAATGGAGAAAAGTCTTCCGAAGTAAGAGTGATTTCAGGTGTGCCGCTGGGTAGTGTCGTACGACCGTTGCTATTCACAAGATACATAAATGACCTTGTGGATGACATCGGAAGTTTACAGAGGCTTTTTGCGGATGATGCTGTGGTATATCGAGAGGTTGTAACAATGGAAAATTGTACTGAAATGCAGGAGGATCTGCAGCGAATTGACGCATGGTGCAGGGAATGGCAATTGAATCTCAATGTAGACAAGTGTAATGTGCTACGAATACATAGAAAGAAAGATCCCTTATCATTTAGCTACAATATAGCAGGTCAGCAACTAGAAGCAGTTAATTCCATAAATTATCTGGGAGTACACATTAGGAGTGATTTAAAATGGAATTATCATATAAAGTTGATCGTCGGTAAAGCAGATGCCAGATTCATTGGAAGAATCCTAAGGAAATGCAGTCCGAAAACAAAGGAAATTGGTTACAGTACGCTTGTTCGCCCACTGCTTGAATACTGCTCAGCAGTGTGGGATCCGTACCAGATAGGTTTGATAGAAGTGATAGAGAAGATCCAACGGAGAGCAGTGCGCTTCGTTACAGGATCATTTAGTAATCGCGAAAGCGTTACGGAGATGATAGATAAACTCCAGTGGAAGAGTGCAGTAGAGACGCTCAGTAGCTCGGTACGGGCTTTTGTTGAAGTTTCGGGAACATACCTTCACTGAGGAGTCAAGGAGTATATTGCTCCCTCCTACGTATATCTCGCGAAAAGACCATGAGGATAAAATCAGAGAGATTAGAGCCCACACAGAGGCATACCGACAATGCTTCTTTCCACGAACAATACGAGACTGGAACAGAAGGGAGAACCGATAGAGGTACACAAGGTACCCTCTGACACACACCGTCAGGTGGCTTGCGGAGAATGGATATAGATGTAGAAACTCGCGCACACGTCTGCGAGGCATTCTGCACGTCTGATCAAGCCACATTGATCATTACCTTCTGTTTATAGCGACAATGAGAGCCGCAAGCACATTTTCCGGTAGTGTTCTGTTTTTTTTCTGAACATGAGTGTATTTACAGAAGAATGAAATAACTGGTAGATGTCTGCTTCGGAACGATCAGTTTGGATTCCGTCGAAATATAGGAACTCCCGAGCCTTACTGACCTTACGACTTATATTTGAAAATAGATTCAATGAAGATGAAGCGACGTTTATAGGATTTGTAGATTTAGAAAACCTCCTCAGGGGACACCGCCTTAACGTAGCACTGTCCGTGCGGGCGAGAAGGTTTGCGTGCTCTGGATCCAGAGGGCTATGCCGGCGGTAGCGTAGCTACCAGCAGGGCCACCCATGCCGGACGGGCCAATGGGGAGAAACCAGACGAAGTGTGTCCCACAACGACCTATCTCCTGTCTCCTGTCCGATCCTATCCTAAGCCTACCCATTTCCCTCATCATTCTTAATATCCTGCAACATAGGGCAGGGAGGGCTCTAGAGGCGTGATGAAGCCAGTCTCCCTAAGGGAATAAACCCAGTACAAATCACCTGCTGCCTTGCACTTAGTAGAGGGATCTACAAAGGCTAAGGATGCTCCCCTGAACATGGAGCCAGCTACCCTACGAGCTGTAAGGGGCAACCCCCAAACGGTTGGGCGGAAGATTAACGATCTCCCCCTGTAAAACATCAGTTGTTGCGAATGCTAGCAAAGGAATAAGCTGGACAGATGTTTCGATGACGATCCCAGCAAACAAAAAAAATGATGAAAGATATGTACATAGGAACATGTAATGCTTGGAGCCTATACCAAGCTGGAGCCCTACGTCAGGCGCTAACACAAGTAAACAACTACAGTATAAAAATATTGGATGTCTAGGAAATTAGGTTGAAGGGGAGTGACATAATGGAGGAAATTTCACTATCTTCTATAGTGGGGAGAGGATGAATACCCATGGAACAGGTTTTGTGGTCACTAAAGAACTGAAACACGCGATAATGTGCTTCCAACCAATCAATGAACGGATGTCCATATTAAGATTAAGGGGAAAATTTTTCTACATTACAATGATAAATGTACATGCACCCACAGAGGAGGCGAATGGACAACAAAAGGACGAGTTTTATAGTAAGGTAGAACAACTGTATGATCAGGCTCCCAAACATGATGTCAAGATATTAATACGAGACCCGAATGCAAAAATAGGAAAATTAGAGGCCTTTTAGCCAACCTTAGGAAGACATAGCCTCGATGAAATATCAAACGAAAATAGACTTAGGGCTGTAGATTTTGCTATAAGCAAAAATATGACTGTCGGCAGTACATGTTTCTCACACAAAATTATACACAAAGAAACATGGATTTCACCGGATGGACGAACCAGATATCAGATAGACCATATATTGATTGATAGGAGACACGGATAGGACATAATGGATGTTAGGAGCCAACGTGGTGGTGGAGCTGACTGCAATTCAGACCACCATCTAGTGAGAATTAAATATAGACAAAGGATCTCATTATTGAGTAAACAAAAAGGCCACAAACAAAAGAGGTTTGACATTAACAAGCTGAAGTTAGAAGAAATACGGAGGTCATATCAGACAATAATAGAAGAGGGGATTAAGATTGACACCGACACATCAAATGAACATATAGAAGTAATGTGGAAACGATGTAAGACTGCAATCCTCGAAGCAGCTGGAGATGTTTTAGGGCATGAACGGTATCAAAGGAAGGAATATTGGTTTGACGAAGAATGTATTAGAAGAACTAAGGAACATAATATAGCACGAATGAAATTATTGCAGAGAAGAAGTCGAGCAAATCTGAATTAATATAATGAAAAGCGCCGTGTAGGGAAGAGGGTCTGCAGACAGAAGAAAAGAGCACTAGAACAAACTGGAAGAAATTGAACAGCTAGGAGAAGAGAAGCAAAGTCGTGAAATGTACCAAAAGCTTAAAGAAGGAAAGACCGGGTTCCAAGCCAGAATAAATATATGTAGGAACCAAGAAGGGGAGAGTAATAAAATGCTTGACAGATGGGCAGAATACTTCCAAGAGTCACTGAACCCAGACGTAGAAGAGTTAGAACAAGAGGAACTGGTGGAACTAACTTACTATGGACCAGAGGTTCTAACACCAGAACCTACACTGGGGAAAGTGATGAAAGCAATTAAGACCTTAAAAAACAATGAGGCGCCTGGAGGAGATCAGATCCAGGCCGAACTTCTCAAATATGGTGGGGAAACACTGTGGAAAACAATTCATAAAATAATACTGAATATCTGGCAAGAGGAGAGCATGCCAAAGGAATGGAAAACAGCTATAATGTGCCCCATACATAAAAAAGGAGATAAATTAAACTGCCAGAACTATCGAGGAATCTCCCCCCTAAATATTACATATAAAGTTTTCTCCAAGATTCTAACCAACAGGCTTACTCCATAAGTGGAAGAGAGAGTTGGAGACTATCAGAGTGGCTTTAGAAGAAATAGGTCCAGACATTCACATTGTTCATACTGCTTGAAAAATGTTACGAACATCAAATTAACATACACCAGCTTTATATCGACTTTAAACAAGCCTATGATGGCATCTCAAGAGTGGCATTGCGGAATGTAATGGAAGAGGCTGGAATATCTAAGAAGCTCATCCAACTTTCTATGATAACCCTCAGCGAAACCACTGTAAAGTAAAAATACAGGGTGAAATCCTCAGAGAAGTGGAAGTGAAGAAGGGACTTAGACAGGGTGACAATATCTCCTCATGGCTATTCAACCTTTGCCTAGAAAAAGTCATAAGTCAGATAGAGTTAAATAAAAGAGGGACCTTAAATCGTTCACTAGAGTACCTAGCCTACGCTGATGATGTGGCATTACACTGCTGTACTAGGCGAAGCCTATCAACAACTGGCCTGACAGTCAATGTCGAAAAGACCAAGTATATGGTAATGACCAACCAACAATACCTACGAAATCTCAAGATAGCCGACAGGGAGTTTGAAAGGGTGAGAGCCTTCAAGTACCTTGGATCGACTATCACTGAGACAAATGACATTGGCGGTGAGGTGAAAGCCAGAATAACAGCAGGTAACAGATGCTACTTTGCCGCATTACCCACGCTTAGGAGTTCGCTTCTACCACGAAAATCCAAAATCCTCATTTACAAAACTATTATAACACCAGTTGTTATCTATGGTGCCGAAACGTGGACCATGACTATAAATGAGGAAAGGATCCTTAGCATATGGGAGAGAAAGGTGCTACGTAAAATATATGACCCAACATATAATCAAGAAGGTAGGCGCATTCGTACGAATGCAGAACTACAACACCGTTTTGAAGAACCTGAGATTGTCACTACCATTAAAATAAGAAAACTGCGGTGGGCAGGGCACGTGGTCAGAATGGAAGAAGACAGAGCATGTAAGATGATTTTTGATGGCAAGGCTGGAGGCAGATGGCGGAAGGGACGCCCCAGAAAGAGAGGATGGAGTTGAAAAAGACATGAAAAAGTTGAGTGTCAGAGGATGGAAACGGAAAGCCATGGATCGCATAGAATGGTAAGATATTGTGATGCAGGCCAATGCCTTTCAAGGGCTGCAGAGCCGGGGAGTAAGTAAGTAAGTAAGTAAGATTTAGAAAAAGCTTTTGACAATGTCGACTGAGATACGCTATTCTAAATTATTAAGGTAGCAGACGTAAAATACAGGAAGAAAACAGGTATCTGCAACTTGCACAGAAATCAGACTGCAGCTACACTGGTATGTAAAAACGAAAGTAAATTCTGCATGATTTGTCACTGCCAAGTAATGTAGATTCATGGAAATTGGACCATACATAGAAAGAACAGCCAGTGCTGAATGAAGCCTCAAGTGGGAACCCGTACACACCCAAGAACACTGTAGGACAAGATGGATTTGGCGATCCATGTGTTATGGTCTGGGGAGGCTTAATGTTGTGGGGGCACACAGATCTCAAAATCTTTGAACACTGAACATCCACCAGTCAACGTTATTCTGACTGTACTATGACAAACTATCATCCACGGCTATACAGAGAAGCCATCGAGATATATAAACATGGGGATAATTGTACCAGAAAAGAAGAAGCCATGAACCACAGTGATATATTGTGGCGCTACAAAATCGATGAGAAGTTTTTATCTTTGACGTACTATGATCGATAGTTATACTTTATCCTTGACAAGGTTTATCTCTGCTATCACGTGCAATCCAGACCACGCCCACTTTCCACGGTATTTAGGCCGTTCTTCGACGTCCGACTCGTCAGTCGGCAAGACTCAGCACAACCAGGAGCACCTCCGAAGATGTCCAACGCAGGTTTGAATGAAACGTCAGGGATAGAAGAGTTCCATGGGCCACGGCAATGCAACCAGGAAGAATTCTCAGCGGCTGAAGCATCCGGTCGTGGAAGCCTTCATTGTATAATTATTCTGACTGTACTCATTCCCCATGTGCAGCATCTCAGGAGTATATTCGACCATGACTGAATTTTTATGGATGACAATGACCGACCTCATCGAACAACGTAGGCGGAGGAGTACTTGCAACGAGAGGAAATTTGAAAAATGGACTGAGTTAAATCCCACTGAGCACATGTAGGATGCATCGGGGAAACGTAGAGCAGCACGTCCACATGCGCCAACGATTATCTGGCGGGTGTCAACCGCGTAGCTGTGGAAACGGAACGCCCTACCAAAAGAATTCCTTATGAACCTCGCGACCAGTGTGACAGTACCTTGCAGAGCGTCCACTGCCGACCGTGGTGATCATACACCTTATTAAGAACCATATCCCGCACTTTTTAATGTCCAAGGGACCATCATAAATCCCCCTGACTTCAGTGTAGTTATTGTGTTTGAATAAAATTGTCATTTCTGTTCGTGTAATTGCCTATTTCTTTCAGTTACTGCACTGTAGTACCTGTTTCTACGTATTGTCCAAGTTACCCCGAGCTACGTTTCATGGAAGTGACATAATTGTCATACCAAAGATCTTTCGTCCTTTCGTTTTGCATAGCACTGTATTTGGAAGACCTGGAGAAGAGTATAGGATGTGGCAATCACATGGAACTGAAACTAACAGCTATTGACAGAAGAGAATGGTTCCAGCGACAATTCATTAGCCTTTAGAATATGTATGTGGGTATGCAATGCCATATCACTAACGTGCGTTAGGGACTTCGATTTCGAGGCTGAAACGTGTTTCTGGACCTCGCATTATATCTTGGCTAAATGTAGTTAATATCTCGCTAAGAAACGTGTAAAAATGTCTTCCCAAAACGTCTTAAAATGTCTTCCTAAGTCTTAAAAGAAAAGCACCTGATTCAAACAAAACGACGTTAAAAGTAAATGGTAGCTTTTTCACCCGTGACAAATATTGACTTTACTTAGAATGCCGCCAATGCTAAATTCCTCAACCGTCGACTATGACACAGGTATCTGCATGTTTCAAGAAGAAGCACTCAGCCCTTGAATATGAATTAAAAGTTACTTCAAACAGGAAGAAACAAACTCTAAGAGAACGAGTGTTCTTACGTTCTGTTGATTTTAGCAGACAGTTCCATCCTCGGAGCCAATGACCGAAACGTGAACTTCTAAATGTTAAATGTGACTGTATTCGTTCTATCGGGTGTCTGTTACAGTAAATGGAATTTGAAAGGGGACAACAGATGTTGTATTCTCGTGCAACAAACATCACAATACATGCATAACAGCCATTTGTCATTAGGAAACCTAAGAGAGACTTGTATCTATCTCAATCACTACAAGAAAACAAACTTCACTAAGGAAGAAAGCGAAATATACAGTCTATTCATCATCTACCTTTAGATTCGTATTTCCAACTTCACTGCCGTTCTTTCATTGTTTAGACCGCTTCCTTCCCAGCTACGAACTACTTTATGAATGTAATTTACATTGCCTCGCTTTGACTACTCCTCCGCAAGCTCTCAGATTCTTCTCTTCCAAACCCAGCCCTTATTTAAGTTCAATGTTAATTTATTTAATGATATAGTTTAACAGCTAGAAAACCTCACAGCATACAGCTCTCTTGCGGTTTCAAAAAAGTAGATAGCAGTGACTTACTCCTTAATTTCATTACTTTAAGTGGACGAGTTAACGGCTCTACGCCAGGTAGCATTGTTGCCGCATTTTTTACGAAAGTTTCGTTCATATTGCGCCGTATTTCGTATACACATCGTTTACTTTTGAGACAGAGGGTATCTTCCATATCTGCGGGCCATGTATTTTACAAACTTTAAATCCCACTGCAACTGTCATAAAACTTGCTCACAATGGAATTGCGTGGGACTGACATATTTGTACGTTGTGGCCAGATTTCTGATTCCATATTGCGGAGTGGGGGTGAAGAGCTTGAGCATACGGAGTCTGAGGCACCCACAGGATGGTTGGACAGGTTCAGCGTTAGATACATCATCGTGTGGAAAGGAGTGGAAGGCAAGCTAAGGATGCCTAAGCAATGGAATGGAAGACAGCACTGCGCAACGTAATTTCGAATTATGACCCAAAGGAAGTGTTCAGTGCCAATGATACGAGACTGTTTTAACGAGCACTGCCTTAGAAATCTCTAGCAATTCGCTGTGAAAAGTGCACCGAAGGAAAAAATATCCAGGGAAAGTCTCTTAGAATATAACATTTTTCGGAAGTCCCTAATTGTCTCCCATTGAGACGCATAAGTTTGAAATTTAACCCAACGATGCCTCTATAAACTTCCCTCTGCTTTTTCTCTCCTCTCTCTCTCTCTTCTCAGTTCTGTGCTTGACTTTTCATATCAGAGTAGCCGCATGTCTCAATTATTTGTTGGATGTATTCCAATATCTCTCTCTCTCTCTTCCTCTACAGTTTTTACCCTCTACACTTCCCTCTAGTACCATGGAGGCTACTCCCTAATGTAATAGAAGTCCAAAGGTCCTGTCCCTTCTCCGGAGAACCTCCATATTCGTTACCTTATCAATCCACCTAATTCTCAACATACTTTTGTAGCACCACGTCTCAAATGCTTCGATTCTCCACCGTTCCTGTTTTTTCACAGTTCATGTTTCGCTACATAACAGTGCTGTGCTCCAACCGTATATTTTCAGAAATTTCTTCTACAAATTAAGATCTGTATTTCTTTTTTAAATCTGATACTAATGGACGTATCTTGGCCAGGAACGCCTTTTTTGCCTGTGCTAGTCTGCTCTTTATATCTTCCTTCCTCCATCGATCGTGGGATATTTTGCTGCCTAGGTAGCAGGATGCCTTAACATCATCTACTTTGTAATAATTAATTTTGATGTTAAGTTTCTCAATGTTCTCATTACTGCTACTTATCATCACTTCCTCTTTCTTCGATTTACTGTTAATCCATATTCTGTACTTATTAGACCATTCCATTCAACAGATCCTGTGATTCTTCTTCACTTTCACTACGGATAGCAATGTCACCAGCTAATCTTATCATTGACATCCTTTCACTTTGAATTTTAGTTCCACTCTTGAATCTTTCTTTTATTTCCGTATTGCTTTTTCGATACATACATTGAACAAAAGGGGCGAAAAACTATGTGCCTGTCTTACATCCTTTTTAATCCGTGAACTCCGCACTTGGTCTTCCATTCTTATTATTCCCTCTTAGTTCTTATTCATATTATATACTACCCGTCTTTCCATATAGCTTGTCCCTATTTTACTCAGAATTTCGAACGTCTTGCACCAATTTACACTGTCTAACGCTTTTTTCAGGTACACAGATTCTACGAACGTATCCTGATTTTTCTCCAGGACTGTTTCCATAATCAACCAAAATATCAGACCTGCATCTCTGGTGCCATTACATTTCATAAAGCCAACTGATCGTCAACCAACAAATCGTCAGCTTTCTTTCATTTCTTTTGTATATTATTCTTAACAGCAACTTGGAAACCTGAGCCCTTAAGCTGATAGTGCGATAATTCTCGCACTTGTCAGCTCTTGCAATCTTCGGATCTGTGTGGATGACGTTGCTGCACTTCCCCCTATTATTTTAGAAATTCCGTTGAAATGTTATCTACCCCTTCTGCCTTACTTTATCTTCAGTCTTCCAAAGCTCTTTTAAATTCTATACTAATTCTGGATCCCCTATATATTCCGTATCGAGTCTTGTTTCTTCTTCTGTCGTGTCATGTCATCAGACATGTCCTCCCCATCATACAGGCCTTCAGTGTACTGCTTCCACCTATTCGCTCTCTCCTCTGCATTTAACAGCGGCATTCCCACTAACTCTTCATATTGCCCCCCCCCCCCCCCCCCCATCTTACGGCCACCGGTTCTTTTTCTATTTCTTCACATTTTTCGTGCAGCCATTTCGCCTTAGCTTCCCTGAGCCTCTTATTTATTTAATTCCTAAGTGGCTTCTATTTCTGTATTCCTGAATTAGACTGAACATTTTTGTACTTTCTTCTTTCGTCGATCAACTAACCTATTTTTTCTGTTATCTGTTGTTTCTTGGCAGTTACGTTCCTAGTACCTGTGTTTTTCTTTCCAATTGCTCTGCCCCTTTTAGAGATATCCTCTCTTCTTAAATTTTCTTAAATTGAACTGCCTACTGATCTATCCATTACAGTAGCATCTATAGGCTCAGAGAACGTCAAGCGCATCTCTTCATTCTTTAGTGCTTACGTATCACATTTCTTTGCGCAATTATTCTCCCCAATTAGTCTTAAGGTTCAGCGCACTCTTTATAATAACCTAATTATGATCTGAATCTATATCTGCTCCAGGGTACGCCTTACAATCCAGTGTCTGATTTCGGAATCTCTATGTGATCATGATGTTATCTAACTGAAATGTTCCCGTATGTGCCGGCCTTTTCCAAGAATACCTAATTTACTTGCGATTTTAGAACACAATGATCGCTGTTACTGGCTGAAATTTATTGCAGAATTCAATTATTCTTCCTCATATCTCATTACGAGTACCAAGCTCATTTTCTCCCGTAACTCTGTCTTCTACTCCTTACTCTACAGCCGCCTTCCAATCCCCCATGGCTATTAGATTTTCCTCACTTTACGTAATAAATACCCGTCAGTCATATACTTTCACTGTGTCTTCATCTGCTGCTTGCTACTTCGGCCTGTATGCCTGAACTGTTGTTGTCGGTGTTGGATTGCTGTTGATTCTGATGAGAACAATCGTACCACTGAACTGTTAGCAGTAGTTCACACTCTGCACTACCTTCCTGTTCGTAACGACTCCTACTTCCTTTATGCCATTTCCTGCTGCTGTTGATATTTCCCTACGCTTATCTGACAATGTCCTTATCTTCTTTCCATTTTACTTCGCGGATCGCAACTATACTTAGGATGAGCCTTTGTATTTCGCTTTCCAGACGTTTTAGCTTCTCTACCACGTTCAATCTTCTGACATTTCACGCACCGAATCGTAGAAGGTTGCTAGAACGTTGCCCTTTGGTTGGTTATTCAATCGCCTCCTACTTGGCAGTGCCCTCCCAGCGGTAGCGGTACCAGTCTTTTGCTAATGGAGATATCATAATGAGACTTTTGAAATACAGTTACAAATACTATATACGGAGGTATTTCTTCCTTTAACCTGTCTTCTAAGATAGTACGTGTGGTCAATATGGCTTCACGTGATGCAGCTGTTTGCATAATCTGGCTGGTCGCGGCGGAGGTTCGAGTTCAAATGTTCAAAAGTGTGTGAAATCTTATGGGAATTAACTGCTAAGGTCATCAGTTCCTAAGCTTACTCACCACTTAACCTAAATTATCCTAAGACAAACACACACACCCATGCCCAAGGGAGGACTCGAACCTCCGCCGGGACCAGCCCCACAGTCAATGACTGCAGCGCCCTAGACCAGTCGGCTAATCCCGCGCGGCGAGGTTCGAGTCCTCCCTCGGGCATGGGTGTGTGTGTTTGTCCTTAGGACAATTTAGGTTAAATAGTGTGTAAGCATAGGGGCTGATGACCTTAGCAGTTAAGTCCCATAAGAGTTCACACACATTTGTTTGCATAATCCTAACTAATCTTCCCTGAGCTCAGTTGTTACTAGTTTTTCCAGTCGTGTATAAACTATTCGTCTCTGCATATTGCAAGTATGACTTACTAAAGTGATAGTTAGGTAATATTCACAGCTGTCTGGACCTGTTGTTTCGGAACTTTGTGGTCGTTACTAATTATTGCTTTCAACCATATGATAGTGTTCTGCATGTAGAGCTGCACGTGCATTATAAGGCAAAATCACATTTTGACCATATTGTAACGTTTGTACATAACTTTTAACAATCTGGGGACAGTTGACAAAGACGTGATGTTGGATGTATATTAGTAGAGAAAAACCGTTAACTTATATCCGTTGCACTGAACCTGAAGAAGGTATCTTGTTCTCTCAGAAGCATGCTTTAACAGTAAGAACAAGAACATTAGTTGAATGTAGTAATTTAACTGTCATTTATATGAAACAGCAAGCTCACATCAGTGATCGTTTACGACTTATAGAACAGTATGTGTAATGTCATCATCTATTCTAGTTTATTTAAATCAAGAACAGTGATTCGCTGGATGCTAGATATTACATTTGATAGAAATATCTGGTGCGTAGGTCGCAGTGAGCTAGCCACTATACGAGAGTCATAACTTCAGTCGACAGCAGAAGAGAAAAATGTCGATAAGCAAGCTGTACAGAGTCTTAAGCGGAACCTAAGCACACAACCTATTCTGAAATCCAATGTACACTGTTTCGCTTTAGGCAGTAACGACAGGCAGCCCGGTAAACCTGTCAGTGGCGTCTGTGGAGTCGGCTATCCTCTTTACTCGTGACCAGCTTGGTACATCCCGAGAGCCTGTAATCTCTGTACTTAGTCTCTCTAAATACAGATATGAGACGTGGTGTGTCGATGGCGGCGCGAGCAGAGTAGTAGCCCATCAGTCGCCAGTGTTTCCACTGCACCGCTGTCGCACTCCGTATCAACGCTGCAAGGGAGTACTAAAGTCAGCACAGAGAAATTTAGCGTAATCCACTCTGATACAATCAGAAGAATAGGCCATAGGAGGCTGGTGGTAATTCGCTATAGATTATCATGTTACCAGCGACATTTTTCCGAGTACGTTTTCTAACTACAAAAAGTAATTACTTTGGGGACAAAGAAATATTTCCATGTCAACATTCTCGAAGACATTTCTTGTTTAAAGCTGAATAATACTGTGACTCCAATAATGAACTAAGTGCTGAGGAGAGAAATTTATGACTAATAATTATGTAGAGAAATGAAAGGTTAAGGTGATATCAGACATGTGCTTATGATAGTCAGCAGTAGTTCATTTAGTGTCAGCTGGAGTAATGGAGGGTACACTGTAAGAGCAAACAAACCGTAGCAAAAATAGGCTGTGGAGGACAGAACATTTAATCCCTAGTACGTTATCGTTGACTTATACCACTATACATCATCCATTTAAGAATTAGGCATATTTCCGTAAAAATACAAGATCTGCATTAAATGTAATCGAAATCTAGTATAAATTTTTGCTGGTATTTTGTATTTGAAATACACTGCACCACATAATTAAATGAACACTTTTTTTAAACCACGTATTTCCTACGCATCGCCACGTCTAAGATTTAAATGCGGCTCAGAGGTACGCGTACGACCTTCCTCTGTAACGGTGCAAAATCTTGGCACCCTGTGACGTCACCCTCGGGATCGACTACGCTTCAAACAGCAAGGTGTCGAAAAATGCCAAAAGAAGACCACAGCTCAGAAGTTCATGTGAGTTGTATTGTGGGTTGATGATGTCTCATTGACACTAAACTTCAACACAATTCTGACCAACGCCACTGTAGATGTGTTACACAATATGAAGGTCGTCACACCTCCTCTTTCCCACGTTTCACCACTTCTCTTGAAGCCCCTCTGATGGAAGTCAGAAACTGAGGATCAGCACGAAAAGGCCGCAGGGGGCGGCGTAAAGGGCATCAGTGAATCAATTTTAGCCCTGTGACGTAGATTTCCCACACTTTTTGCCGTCCAAAACAGTTTGAAGTGCGATGGACAACAGGGATACATTGTCCACAATCTTTGATAATTGCTCGAGTGTTACAACGCTTGTCTAAGTGCCGCGCGGGATTAGCCGAGCGGTCTAGGGCGCTGCAGTCATGGACTGTGCGGCTGGTCCCGGCGGAGGTTCGAGTCCTCCCTCGGGCAAGGGTGTGTGTGTTTG
The DNA here is from genome assembly GCF_023864275.1 of Schistocerca cancellata. Lineage (NCBI taxonomy): Eukaryota > Metazoa > Arthropoda > Insecta > Orthoptera > Acrididae > Schistocerca > Schistocerca cancellata. Next base: position 160,978,775 of record NC_064628.1, read on the forward strand.
TGCTTAGGGTAATTTAGGTTAAGTAGTGTGTAAGCTTTGCGACTGATGACCTTAGCAGTTAAGTCCCATAAGATTTCACAGACATTCGAACATTTCGCTTGTCTAAGTACACTGTGGGACTGCATTCCATCGAAAACGATAGCGCCCATTTGGAGCGCAGCTCGATCGCAGTTTTTGCTCTTGTGTACAGGTTGGAGCCCATTGGGATCGTTCAGAAATATTCGACGAAATATGCAAATGAACCGAAGTAGCAAAGGGTGCTTATGCTTTCTCAGCACTCCTGTTTTGTGTTCTACTGTAGCGTGATCATGTAGTTTGAGACATTGACATATGCTTGAATAAATTGGTAGAAAGTCCCCGTAAGACGCCTCCAGATCGACAAAACGCTCGGTGACACCTACCCACCTTCAATGAAAATTTTAAAAATCTACCTATACTACCTGTACATACAGACGAAATCCTAGCCGCTTGCAGACCGGCAACTCATTCGACTCCCTCTAACTGCAAATTGCCTGCTATCAGGCGCAAGAGCAGCAGCATATCCTGCCTGCAGGCGCCTGGGTCTCTCCTCACGGGTCTCTCTGTACAGATACAGTTTTAAGGTGCTCAACAAAGGCGAATAGGCACCGATGATTTTTCCAGATTAGGGAGTCTTCGAAAGATCATTTATTCACGACTGTGTCAATGTCGCCCCTACAGCCCCATCCTCCTCCCTCCCCCCCCCTCCAAATCCACTGTGATCACGCCCCACAGGAGGACGCGAGCGAAAATAGGAGTGATGAAAAAACATAAACACCCTTTGCTGGTTCGGATCACACTGAAATTGCGTGGGACTGTCCCTAGTGGTTCCAACATGTATAACAGAGCAAAATTTGCTGTTGCGCTGCGCTCCAAACGGGAGCGATCATTTTCGATGAGTGTACAGCTTCACAATTTCCTTAGAGAAGGGTTGAAACGCCCGAAGGTCCCAGCAGTGTCGAAGGTTGTGAAGAACGTCTTCCTGTTGCCCATCGAACTGCAAATTGTCGTTTTGGGTCGCCAAATGTGTGGGAGTCAACGTCCCAGAGAAAGGAGTGGTTTCACTGGTGCCCTTGATGCCACCTCCTGCGGCCTTCTCGTGTCACATGAACTTCCGAGCTATGTTTTTTTTTTTTTTTTGCCTGTGTTGACAGCTTGCTATTTGACGCGCGGTCGAGCCCAAGGGCGCCACGCTTTTCCACCATTATAAAATAAGGTTGTACGCACCCTTGAACCGAATTTCAAACTTAAGCGTCACAATGCTTGGGAATTACGGGGTTTCAAGAAAGTGTCATTTTAATTGCGTTTCGTAGCGGATTCTCTCATTTGCAGCATTTATGAAGACGTATTCTTGAGCACGATGCTGTTCTTCTGAAAAATGCCAGTTCTGCTCTTTGAAGTCTTCTTTGTCTTCCGATTTTGTGTCTTGTGTCTTACTTCCATACAGCAGATTAAACATCTCTTTGGCTTATTCTGCAGAATGCTTCATTCAGTGAATTAATAATTCGTGTTTCATTTCCGAGGCCGAATGCTTCATAAGGAAGAAGGTACATTAGGGAAGTAGATAGTATTTATCTATTTCAATTGTTTATATTTTAACAATACTAAAGGGAACCTTTCCAAGCGCACTCCATATCAACGATGAAAGGGAGTACTAAAGTGAGCACAGAGAAAGATAGCGTAGTCCATCCTGACACAGTCAGGAGAATAGGCCGTAGGAGGGTGGTGGTACCTCCTTACAGGTTATCACGTTACCAGTGACATTTCTCCGAGTACCCTATCTGACTGCAAAAAGTAATTACTTTGAGTTGACGATTGTGGGCAGAGGAGGGAAAGTGAGAAATTAACATCACTAATGGACAACAAAGATGAGACTGATGTTCAGATGGCTCTGAGCACTATGGGACTTAACTTCTGAGGTCATCAGTCCCCTACAACTTAGAACTACTTAAACCTAACTAACCTAAGGACATCACAAACATCCATGCCCGAGGCAGGATTCGAACCTGCGACCGTAGCGGTCGCGCGGTTCCAGACTGAGACTGATGTCCTGTGTAACACTCACAACATCCAGGTGCACTGATTTAGGGAACTCTGAGAAAAAGTAAATTACGGAATCCGGTCAGGACTCCGCACACCGTACTTTCCGAGCATGAATCGGACATTGCTGTGTGGCGTTGGCGGCTCAGAAAAAATCAGAACGCAATACAACCGATCCATTGAGCGGTAACCCTGTATTATTAAACGACAGCCATAAACAAAACGTTTTGGTTGCTCTAATTTAACCTGTATGGTAAACTAACGTCACTTGTTTTAAGTCAAGAAATTCTGTAACAAGAGTTCTTACGAATGCCAATCGGAAGACTTTCAGAATGTAGTTATTGGTAACTAACTCTCTAAGCCCCTTTCTAAAATGTCTGTCAATGATACCTATGAAATACGCAAGAGTTACAATTTCACACAACATGTAGTAACATAACGTCTTCATTTGGGACATCTCCGGTTCAGAATTCATGACTGTTCCTAAGCTATGTTAGGAGATGTATAAGTATTTTTATTAATTTATTCATTTAATTTTACTTAAACCAGAGTAGATTTGGGCCTTCATGCATACCCTTGCATCAACCCCTTAATTGTTCATATGAAAATTTCTTACTAAACATAACAGTACTAGGTATCTCCGTGCCTCAAGGTTACTTGCGCATCAGTTACGCAAATATATGGGACTAATTATAATTGCTGGCGCATATATTAAAAGCTAATGACAAGAGTAATAATAATAATAATAATAATAATAATAATAATAATAATAATAGGCATACAGAATAACTATAGTGAAAATCTACATTGCATTTCCACGCTTTCCCTACCTACCTCAACGTCGACGGACTTAGGCTCTGACCACACTTACTTCAGAGATTTCGTGTTCCGGAATCGCTAGCTTTCAAAAAACGTGTTACTGCTGGCATGACTTCCCTCGTCATGGAGGTGGAAAGGGTCCGCATCTGCAACGACAGATATTGCAGAATAATTCTTTAATTGCCTCAATACCGAGCGAAGTGAGGGAGTGGTAGAACACTGTACACGCATCCAGTACGATATATTGTACTACATCCGGAGCTAGGTTTCATCTGCTATAACTTACTCCTATTTTACTCAGAATTTCGAATATCTTGCACCATTTAAATTGTCAAACGCTTTTTCTAGGACGACAAGTCCTATGAACGTGTCTTGATTTTTCTTTAGTTTTGCTTCGATTATCAACCGAAATGTCAGAATGGTCCCTCTCGTGACTAGACGTTTCCTAAAGCCAACCTGACAGTCATCTAACACATCCTCAGTTTTCTTTACTATTCTGAGCTGTTTAGCTGATTGTGTGATAATTCCTGCACGTGTCGTCACATGCAGTCTTCGGAATAGTGTGGATGATATTTTTCTGGAAGTCAGATGGTATGCCGCCAGACTGATATATTCTACACATCAACTTGATTAGTCGCTTAGTTGCCACTTCCACTAATGATTTTAGAAGTACTGATGGAATGTTGTCAGTACCTTCTGCCTTATTTGATCTTAAGTCCTCCAAAGCTCTTTTAAATTATGATTCTTATACTGCATCCCCCACCTCTTCTAAATCGACTCCTGTTCCTTCTTCTATCACATCAGACAAATCTTCACCCTCATAGAGGCCTTCAACGTACTCTTTCCATCTATCCGCTCTCTCCTCTGCATTTAACAGTGGAATTCCATTGCACTCTTAATGTTACCTTGCTTGCTTTTAATTTCACCGAAGGTTGTTTCGACTTTTCTGTGTGCTATGACAGTCCTTCCGACAGTCATTTCTTTTTCGATTTCTTCATATTTTTCATGCAGAAATTTGGTCTTAGCTTCCCTTCAATTCCTGTTTATCTCATTCCTCAGTGACTTGTGTTTCTGTATTCGTGAATTTGCCCGAATATTTTTGTACTTCCTTCTTTCATCGATCAACTGAAATATTTCTTCTGTTGCCATTGACTTCTTCGCAGTTACCTTCTTTGTATCTCTGGTTTTCTTTCCAACTTCTATGACTGCCCTTTTTTAGAGATGTCCAGTCCTCTTCATCTGTACTGCCTACAGAGCTATCGCTTAGTGCAGTATCTATAGCCCTAGCGAACTTCAAGCGTATCTCGTCATTCCTTAGTACTTTCGTATCCCACTGCTGTGCATATTGATACTTCGTATTAGTTTCTCAAACTTGAGCCTACTCTTCATCAATACTGCATTGTGACCTAAGTCTATATCTGCTCCGGGATACGCCGTACAATTCAGTGAGTGATTTCAGAATTTCTACTTTACCACGATGCAATCTAACTTAAATCTTCCCGTATTACCCGACCTTTTCCAAGTATACCTCCTCCTCTTGTGGTTCTTGAACAGAGTATTCGCTATTACTGGCCGAAATTTACTACAGAACTCAATCACTCTTTCTCATCTCTCCTTCCTTGTCCCTAGCTCATATTCTCTTCCAACCATTTCTTCTGCTCCTTCCAGTCCCCCGTGACTATTAGATTCTCATCTCCCTTCACGTAATGTATTAACCTTTCAAGATCTTCATATACTTTCTCCGTCTCTTCATCTTCAGCTTGCGACGTCGGGATGTATAACTGAACTACAGTCGTCAGTGCTGGTTTGCTGTCGACTCTGATAAGAACAACCCTGTCACTGAATTGTTCGCAGTCACACACTCAATGCCTTCCCTTCATAACGAACCCTACTTCAGTTACAAGTTTTCTGTTGCTGTTGATATTGCTCTATACTCGTCTGACCAGAAATCCTTGTCTTCTATAGGATAGATTTCAACTTTGTTTGTCTACCGGTTCCTGAGAATAAGGTTTCTTAATTGTCGGCCACAAAGACAGACGGATAACAAAATGACAATCTAATTGTTCCGTTTTCAGCTTTGAGTTACGAAACCGTAAAAACATCATGCGAGAGCTTGTCCTCAACACCATCAAAACCTTAACTGAAACGTTTAATTTATGGTAACAAGCAAATAAACTATAGGAAATAAAACAATGTAGCATGTTTACTTCCTTTTTTGAATCTTTTAAAATCTGCGACTGTGTTATCACTGTTTATTTTCATGGTACAATAAGAAAGCAGTTACCGTGTACTCAACTGCGCAACACGTGTAAACCATCTTCACATCTGACGTGAAGAAGTTCATGTTTGACGCTGGCCGATAGTGCAAGCTAAACAGTACCAAATGGTAAAGCAACAACTAATGAACATGAAATCAAACGAATAACTGGCGTCAACCAGAAGTTCTTAGAATTCGTACATGTATGTATAGTATCTAATATACGTTTGTTGACAAAAATCTGGTTCCCCTTAGCTTTGTGCTAGACAAGGGAGGGAACGAGAGGAATACATACAGATAGGTAGGTAAGTGGCAGATGAAGAGAAGGGCACTAGATGAGTGATACGAATCAATTTGTATGTATTACACGACATTTCAAAGGAATTTCTCCGACATCCGAAAGTTCCAAGTGGGCAAGCCTCGAAATTATCTGGTGACGCACGGACAGTAAAAGAATTTTAATTAACTCCCAGGTCAAAAGGTCAGAGCGCACCCCAGCTGACCTATCGCTCACCGGACGAATTGCGGCATAACACCGTTCCGCCCGAGGGGCGACGGTCCAGGGTGTGGAGGAGAGGGGGTGGGGGGGGGGAGGGGGGCAAAAAAAGTGGAAAAATAGTGCAGAGAGCGCCGAGCAAAAACGAGGAACAATATGAAAGGGGGAGCGATGCTTTTGCCTGGGAAGAGAATTACGCATATGAAACTGTAAAGCGTGGACATGTCGCGCCGCGCGGAAAGTAACATGCAGTTCAACTGCGCTGCCTTTGATCTTCATTTGCCTTGCAGAGTTTTATTTCGAAAGCGCGTTCACGAATAAAAGTATAAATGAGATTCAAAAGATGTACAGCTGCATTGTGTCCACTAAAAAAACCCTTTTCGAACTTCTTTTTTCGTGTTTGTGTCGTGGGTAACCAAAGAGCTGAAAACATAAGTTTATTATCCTGCCGCTCGTTAAAAGTGATAAATAATGTACTTGAAGGTGCAAAATTAAAATGAAGCCAAATGTTACATATAATCGCTCAATCGTAAGAAGCGAACGAGAATGGCGAAACGTTTACTGCGTCAAAACTTGCACATACAAATCCTAATTTTGATCATTATATAACAAACACCATTTTGAGCTAACGTTTGCTCAGTGTACAACCTGAAAACTGCGTAGCGCGAATCCTACCTTAAAGCTGTCACCAGACGTCTTCTCCCTCCGGGCACCTAGCTGCGACCACCTAGTTTTCTTACTGCGCGCATTCGGCTCCCTTAACCATCAAAGATCCTCCTACTCAAAGATATTATACTCATTCCACCTTCCGGTTGGCAACTATCGACTTTATTTTCTGAATCTACCCTGATCAGACCTTAGCACATACCTTTCAATGGTTTCTGAAAGATATGCTGACAGCGACAGATTACTTAAAATGGCCAGTCTTACTGTATGTAAGCCCTATGTTAACATCTTCACATTAATAAGTTTTGTAGGTATTTCTGTCCTATGACAGGTAATTTATTTTTAATTGATTATTAATTTAATGAGTATTTCTCACACAGTGACCACTAACTGTTGCGTCCGACGTTAAAAATACTGTAGGTCTAGGACATACACTGGGGTGACAGAAGTCATGGATTAGCGATATGCACATAGTATCTGGTACACAAGGCATTAAAGGGCAGTGCATTGGCGGAGCTGTCATTTGTACTCTGGAGATTCATGTGAAAAGGTTTCCGATGTTATTATGGCCTCACGACGGGAATTACCAGACTTCGACCATGAACGGCTCCTACGCCACGTCCTCGATACGTTGCAAGTGGCAGCTGTCGTCAGAACAGTGTTTTGCGTTTTGTGAGAGCATTATGTCCCAATTAAGTGAATTCTAACTCGGAAAAACTGTTGCTGCTCTTACGGTGGGTGCTTCTGCAAAAAAAAGGTAAACGAACTGAGTGGTGTTTCAAAAGGAGGAACGTACAGAAGATTGATATCGCATACACGGAAAGCGGAGAAACATCATTCAGTAAGTTCACAAAGCGGACGACTGGGTTGAGTGATTGTGGCAGAAGGCCATTGAAAAAGATTGTGGCGAAATATAAGAGTACAAGAGCTGCAAAAGTTCGTTGGTTGACTGAATTGGAAAAGGTGACCAAAAAAGCGAGTTCATCGGTCACACCGGATTAAGGAACGATGGGGAAGGAAGTCGGCCGTGCCATTTCAAAGGAGCCGTCCCTGCATTTGCCTGGAGAGATTTAGGGAAATCACGGAAAACCAAAATCAGGATGGCCGGACGCAGGTTTGAACAACACCGACTCAAAGGAAGGCCTCGGCGCTTGTTCGTGACGTCACGTCAGCTAGGCTCGGCCAACGACAGGTCTGTTGCAGGCATACTCATAATGGTGGTGTCTCCCTCTCTGACACAGGAAAATGTGAAACTATTGGCGGTAGTTGACCAACGCACATTGTTCTGAGAGATTTCTGCAATCAATTAATTGTGCAATTCATTACACTTCTTAATAAATAGTGTACTCCTGAACTCAAATTTCAACCTGTTTTAAGGATTGACATACAAAAACAATTTCATCGTCTAGCAGCAACAGAATTCGTGCTTCTTTACCTTATTTGCAGATCTGAGTAAGTTACGTTTGTACTGGGTTGCTTTTACAAGAAACTGTGAACATATTGGCGCTCTTCTTTAGGTATCTTGGTTGACTATGGGGTGAGGAGCACTGAATGTTAATGAAATATCTTGCGATTGTACACGTTGGGGGAGGGGGTGGGAATCTTTATCTTTTCTAATGTGCATGTTTAAAAAAGTTTAAGCTCAGCAGTATTTTCGATGTATGAAGGTATTTTGTTTTCTGTTTAGAATTCCTTTCGTTGAAAACGACTGTAATCTAATGACTGGCAACAGTTGGACATTTACACATGTAAGTTAGTTCACATTTCCAGTGACGATGTCAAACGAAAATAAATAAATAAATAAAAGAAACGAGTTCATTGTAAGGGGGTTGGGGTAAGTTTCGGTAACAAAATGGATCAAGTAAATATAGTGTCTTGAATGTAAAATTTCCGAAGCTTGCAATGGGGCAAAGCATCTTCTCATATTGATCTACGTTTGTTTCGACAGGATTCAGTAATACAGAACTATGATCTTCATTTGTAGCTTTACGATAGTAAGAAAATCTTTCATCTAAATAAAACTACAGAATCCAAAACAATACCAAACAGTTTGTCCAAAAATAAGAGATTTATACTGATAAGTGTACCCAGGCGTTTCTGCCTGCAACAGACCTGGCGTTCGCCGTGCCTAGCTGACGTGACGTCACCAACAAGCGCCGAGGCCTTCCTTTGAGTCGGTGTTGGTTTGAACCGTCGTCCTCCCGAATGCGAGTCCAGTGTGCTAACCACTGCGCCACCTCACTCGGTACTGCAAAAGTCACTGAAGAACTGAATTTCGCAATCGCGACCCTATCAGCACCAAAACAACACGAAGAGAGCTGCAGAGGCAGGGGATTGCAGGGCGTACTGTAAGACTAGAACCACACATCGAGGATCAAAATAGCCGTCACAGGAAAACATGGTGCCGAAGCCGTGAAACCTGGACTATGGAGAAATGGAAGAATGTCATTTGGTCTCACACTGTTTCCAACTTCTGGTCGAGTTTACGTCCCAAGAGTGAAGCATGGCGGAGGTTCGGCGGTGATTAGGGTAGCCGTATTAATGTATTCCATGGGCCCATGGGTACTCTGCAAAGTCCCATTACTGCCAAGGCTTATATGACCATTTTGGTACATCGCACGAAACAGTGTTTGCTCTCTGATGGTGATGTGTGTTCCAAAACGACAGGACCTCTGTTCATTCAGCTCGCATCATCCAGAACTGATTTTGTGAGTACCAGGACAAACTGTCGCGTCTCCTCTATCCACCAGTCAGCAGACGTTACTGTTATAGAGCTTTTGTGTACTCCCTTGGAGAGAAAAGCATGTGATTGCTATCCAACTGCAGCATCGGTACAGGAACTCGCCACAGTTTTGAAGGGAGAATGGTGCAAAATTTCCTTTTAAACCATGTCGGACCTGTATTTATCCATTTCTAGAGGACTGAAAATTGTTTTGAATAGCAATGGTATTATTGTTGGTAATTGTCGTATTTTTGGTGTTTCTTTTTTTCCATCTCTTGTATATAGATTCCACTTTCTGCCACCATCCCAGAAGCATGCAGTACTTAACACTTTGTCTTTATGTATCTTTTGCATCAGTGACCACAACAGCTTGCAGACGAAACTGAATTTCTTAAAGAATACACTGAAGGCCAAGGGCTCTAATGTGACAAGTAAATAAAAACACCTAGAGCCGTCATTATAATTTTATTTTATTTTGTCGCTACCAGTTTCAACGCTTCAGTGCACCATCTTCAGGCTGTTTTTGATGCGGTACAGGTTGATATGATCCCCATGCATATAAAATCTGTTGCCAGCATTACTAGATACGCAGATAATGTGTGAGCACTCCAACCATCAGCTGGGTTGGCAGTTAATGGTTGGAGTGCTGACACATTATTTGCGTATCTACACTCCTGGAAATTGAAATAAGAACACCGTGAATTCATTGTCCCAGGAAGGGGAAACTTTATTGACACATTCCTGGGGTCAGATACATCGCATGATCACACTGACAGAACCACAGGCACATAGACACAGGCAACAGAGCATGCACAATGTCGGCACTAGTACAGTGTATATCCACCTTTCGCAGCAATGCAGGCTGCTATTCTCCCATGGAGACGATCGTAGAGATGCTGGATGTAGTCCTGTGGAACGGCTTGCGATGCCATTTCCACCTGGCGCCTCAGTTGGACCAGCGTTCGTGCTGGACGTGCAGACCGCGTGAGACGACGCTTCATCCAGTTCCAAACATGCTCAATGGGGGACAGATCCGGAGATCTTGCTGGCCAGGGTAGTTGACTTACACCGTCTAGAGCACGTTGAGTGGCACGGGATACATGCGGACGTGCATTGTCCTGTTGGAACAGCAAGTTCCCTTGCCGGTCTAGGAATGGTAGAACGATGGGTTCGATGACGGTTTGGATGTACCGTGCACTATTCAGTGTCCCCTCGACGATCACCAGTGGTGTACGGCCAGTGTAGGAGATCGCTCCCCACACCATGATGCCGGGTGTTGGCCCTGTGTGCCTCGGTCGTATGCAGTCCTGATTGTGGCGCTCACCTGCACGGCGCCAAACACGCATACGACCATCATTGGCACCAAGGCAGAAGCGACTCTCATCGCTGAAGACGACACGTCTCCATTCGTCCCTCCATTCACGCCTGTCGCGACACCACTGGAGGCAGGCTGCACGATGTTGGGGCGTGAGCGGAAGACGGCCTAACGGTGTGCGGGACCGTAGCCCAGCTTCATGGAGACGGTTGCAAATGGTCCTCGCCGATACCCCAGGAGCAACAGTGTCCCTAATTTGCTGGGAAGTGGCGGTGCGGTCCCCTACGGCACTGCGTAGGATCCTACGGTCTTGGCGTGCATCCGTGCGTCGCTGCGGTCCGGTCCCAGGTCGACGGGCACGTGCACCTTCCGCCGACCACTGGCGACAACATCGATGTACTGTGGAGACCTCACGCCCACGTGTTGAGCAATTCGGCGGTACGTCCACCCGGCCTCCCGCATGCCCACTATACGCCCTCGCTCAAAGTCCGTCAACTGCACATACGGTTCACGTCCACGCTGTCGCGGCATGCTACCAGTGTTAAAGACTGCGATGGAGCTCCGTATGCCACGGCAAACTGGCTGACACTGACGGCGGCGGTGCACAAATGCTGCGCAGCTAGCGCCATTCGACGGCCAACACCGCGGTTCCTGGTGTGTCCGCTGTGCCGTGCGTGTGATCATTGCTTGTACAGCCCTCTCGCAGTGTCCGGAGCAAGTATGGTGGGTCTGACACACCGGTGTCAATGTGTTCTTTTTTCCACTTCCAGGAGTGTAGTAGTGCTGGTAACAGATGTGGTATGCATGGGGATCATATCAACCTGTATCGCATCAAAAACAGCTTGAAGATGGCGCACTGAAGCGTTGAAACTGGTAGCGACAAAATAACATAGAATCATAAGGACGGCTGTAGATCTTTTTATTTACTTGTCACGATAGTAAACGGCCGTCGTCCCAGAGACCTCCTGCTAAAAGGATGGACGTACAAAACAAAGAGCTCTAATGGTCTACGTACCCATACGTAGGGTTTTCAAATGAAATATTATTAATTGTGCTAATAAGATGAACGAGGAGGGACCTTAACACTCTTCTAAGTTACCCATCGTTTCCATAGTTACTGGAAGCATAAACAGGATTTTTCCGACGTAGAACGGATGCACCTGATTACCTCCACACTGCAAGAGTCTATGAAGTAACGTGTAGCCGAGGCAGCGTGTATACAGGCGAAAGTGGAAGGGCAGTACAAGAACGTATTAAACAGCACGGAGGCCAAACTGGGTAAAATAAAATGCGAAATCTTCAGTAGCGCAACATCAAGAGAACTTTCCAACATACAGATTTCAACAACGTACGAGTGCTACTCAAGGAAATCAACATTTATAGAAGGTAAATCCCGAAAGCCTTTTGAGATTTCTAACGATTAATGTAATTTCAATAGAGAAGATGGCCACAATTTTCTAGCTTCGCGGCTTCTCACCACAGAGGAAGTAAATACGCGGCTACGGTGTGGGAGAAACACAAACAACGACCAGGAAACTACCTCTGTGAGTGAATCTTTTTATTGTACTTATCGCGACTCAGCATCTCCGCTATATGGTGGGTAGCAACTTTCCTTCTCTTGTATTATTGGCACAATAATAATAATAATAATAATAATAATAAGTATGCCACCTCTTTTCCTCTGCCTATTTCGCTAAGTAGCCAAAGACGATGGCCCCCAATAGCAGTTGGATAAACTGCACCCAGTATCCCCGGCTTCATACAGGTAGCATTAAGTATCTACAGCAGGACCACTTGTTTGGCGTAGCGTTCTGATTAAAATGATAACAAATTAGAGGACAACGTTAGTAATAGAATATCATAATTTTCATATAAACGATTTAAGTAGAACATGCCACCACTTGCCGGCGCACGGCAGCGTCAATGAAAACAAATGAAATTGTCAGGACAATTTTACAAACTACGCAAGAGCATGGTACAGTTTCATCTGAGATATTAAGACTAGGGTATAGATTGATAAATCGTCTCCTTTTACCTGTAATGGAGAGAGATTATGCTACTTCACGATTTCGAACTAGGGTATAGCTAGTGGAATAAAATATGTCACAGCGAAGGAGAAGAAATTTGTTTTATTTCTCCAATTTTACTGAAATAGAAACACGAATTTCAGTTTCTGCAGATGACAAGCGATTGGATTTCAATGAAATGTCAGATTTCCTTGCCATCTAAAATTTAGAAGGAAGAGAGCTGTAAGGAATTCCAGAAGTAGTAGAAATTACTTTACGTTTTAGGGATGAAGGTATATAGAAACATCAAATGGGCTTTAATGTATTATTACTTTCCTTCTTCAGTTCCACGAAATTAAAAATTTTCCATATCATTTAATTAACAATCAAGAAGAAATTGAATGTCAAAGAAAACAAGAAATTTAATTTAAATAAATCACAAAGAAAACAAGAAGCTGTCACATAAAACGAAATAATTTTGTTAGTTAATTTAGTAGATTTAGATGAAGAGCTGTGATTGGCGGTCGTTGGCTTGATGAACAATTCCAAGACACTCACGGTCATACACATTTGGTGAAAGGACATTCTTCCACTATCATATTTCCTATCTTCTGTTTTTATTCTTCCTAAAAATATGGTTATAGTTTATAATTTGATTTTCCAACATTCTGTTAATTTCATAAATATTTAGTATCTTGTATCCATCCACCTTAAATGTAAGAATCTTCTTTATTTAAAAAAAATTCCGAATTCATAATTTGTCTGACGGCTATGACATGTCTTTCTTCATAAATTCCTATCTTCCATTCATAAATCGCTAATTGTAAAATTTTCCTTAAATAACTTTCAAGTTTATAAGTATTTAAAGCTGCAATATTATTAATCTTTTTTAAAAATAAGAAAAAAATGTGAATATCATATTCTGTACATGTACAATTTCGTATTGTGGAAGCACGAGCTGACTTAGTAACAAGGCGGCAGGTCTTTTGTAAATGCAGCAAATAAATAAATAAATATTTTACCTTTCGCTTAATATTTTGCGCTGGCTGCATGCAGCACAGCACGATCGTTTCGTAAACAATATGTTGCATTCAGACACACACACACACACACACACACACACACACACACACACACACGCACTCACGCACACACGCACGCGCGTGCGTGCGTGCCCGCACCAACAAAGTAGTCATCGTTGACACGTAATGGGTGTTTTTCTGTGATTTATGTTGTTTTTCTATGGCTAAAGAGGACGACTTGACAATGGACTGAAAAGGTTCATAGCTAGCCACCAGTTAATAAAGACAAGCCCCTGTGTAACTTTGACGGTTTTTACAATTTTGTTGGATTGGTATTTTGTCGCTGAGTAATTGCAAATGGCCGAGTGAGTCCATTAATACTGCTTTTCTTGAAGCTACATTCACTCAGCCGGTATCAATAACACTCATTTACTCACAGCAGTGGTCTGACGCGCCTTTGTGGAAAAACAGTTTCATGAACGCTTCTCTGTAAATGTGTGGTTGATTATGACATATAATCAGTTTATCATACCTCTTGTGTTACCGCAGCGTCTTCCAGTCACGTTATCTAGGTTTTCTTGAAAACGAGCATCTAGCATTACTGGTAGAGTTTCCTGCGGCTACTAGGACAGGCAAGTTCTTGCAATACGACTGGGCCCGCTCAAATTCTAGTCTTCGGGTGACACATCATCTAAACCTAACTTTCCCCAGAAGATAAATGGGTAGCAATGATCATGTTTCTTGACCAACAAGGTCCCGAATCTCTATACCTTTTTCTCCCCACGGGGGTGACTGAAAGGCAAGGTCTACTAGGAAAACGTAGAAACAGACGAATTGACGGTTCGGATCATGTATAGCACTACTTCCATGAAAAAACACCAAGACGACCTCAGAAGAGCTACAAGTCGAATTGTCATCAAAATAATTTGAAAGTTCATTGAAGGTGGATCTGTAATTTACGAAAATAGACTTTGAACTTAATCATTTGCCTTTGCTTAACATATTCTGTGAGTATTTGTTTGCGCCTCCTAACAGCTGCATCTCTGTGACAAATAAAAATTGGATACACGTTATATGAAATGTTTATTCGTACTAGTCTATACAGCACCTCATAAAACGTTTACCGTTTCTCCTAAAAAGCCTGTATAATTATGAGAGATTGCTAGTAGCTCGAGCATTTTGTTTGCTGATTCCCTTGCAGCCCCTGAAACATTGTTAGGAAACTCAGAAATACTTAGATACTGTTTCTGCTCATACTATTTACTACTAGATACTATTTTTATCCAAAAATACTTAGATAATATTTCTACTTGGTGTACTGAAGCACTCCTTGTGTGTGCATGAATGCACGAATATGCTCACAACAACCATAAATAACTCGACAATTTCAGATGACAAGACTAGTGGTTCTTCCGCTGTCACTTGGTATAAATACTCCGCCTGAAGGAGGTATACAGCCAATTCGCCTCCTCGTCGTAAACCGTGGGTAACGCTAAATTACCTAGTGTAACTGAAGGTCTGATCTTATTGATCTGACCAAAACCGATCACAACAAATATGAACTCAAATTTAAATCAGATAGAAGCTGCTTACCCCATATTCTCTTTTTAATCAATTATAATGAAGGTGTTTTTTAAAGGCAATTGAAATCATTTGTAGTATTTTCAACAGCTGCATAGGAAAGTGTGTAATTTGTAGGTTTCTTCGTATTATTTTCTGTCCTCTCATTATAAGACAGCTGGAATACATGCTTAGCAGTAGAACATTACAGATTTTTACTGAAAATACGTGGAATAAGAAAAGGAGACATTGATTAATTTGTAGATTCCATCACATTATTCCCTGTCACGTGATTGCAAGACAGTTTGAAAACATGTTTTCAAACATGCACAGCAGTAGAACATTTAAATGATTATTGAGAATAAATGGGGTAAGAAAAGGAAATTGAATAAAGGTCTTCCTCAAGGCTTTGTCTTTCCTCCTATGCTCTTTAGCAAATACATATACATTGCTGACATTTTGCAACAACATCTCTAAAATTTGGAGACTAACGATTGAGCGCTTGCTACACAAAACAAAGAAATTAAGAAAACGGAGGGTATTCCAACAAATGATTTGGTTGGTACAGATAACTTCCGTAAATGGAGGCTCCAGCCCAGTTTAGCTAAGCCAGAGATTTCATTCTTTCACCTGAACAGTAAACTTGCAAGCAAGGGGCTTAAAATTCCTTCCATGAATGTCATATTAAATCACAAAAAGCTCCCATCTGAGTAACATTAGATAGAACGTTAAGCTATAGGAAAAGCCTGATATACAAATACCGACGTTTGTTTGAAAAACCGACTGTCTTTGTCCTCTCAGCTAAACCCTGAGTAATTCTAACCCGAATTAGAACCAACTTTAATAAATGTGGGGACTCATTGTTGAAAGAGGAAGTAAACACGTCTCTAAAGTGGAGCAGAAAGGCCAACATATAATGCAGACACGTCCGCAAAGGGCCTACACGAAACAATTTGCAGGCTCCCTTAATATGACTGACGGTTCCATTAACTACGTTTGTAATCTAAATATTTCTTTATGAATGTTATGATTGGTTCGTGTTCGTTAATGTAATATGTAATAGTGTCACATGATAAATAAATAATACTGCCTGAAAATAAAAAGGGAACGCATGAAAGTTCGTAAAAGTTCACCCCATCGGTGGATATGTAAATGACAGAGTTGCAGTTCTCTGTGACAAGTAGAATAGCCACCAGGGTGCATTATTGTTATTTGTTTTGAGAGTTTTTATCAGGCCTGATATATATGTAAAGAGCATGAACAGTGACACACATTTAGTAATCACTGTTAAGGACACAGATGTCATGAGACAACTTATCAGCACCTGACAGAGCTTGAAAGGAGTATCATTATGGGCCTCCCTGTGGCTGCCTAGTTCAATCAGGCAATATTTTGGTTTGTAGGGCATTCATAAGTGACTTTGGCCCAATGCTGGACTGTACTTGTCATCGAGGCTCCTGCCGACCGAGCCTGACCACCATAAGGGAGGATCTATTCATCTTATTGAAAGAAAACTATTATGGGTTCCCCAATTAAGCATGAAACTATGGTTACCAGATCACGCATGCATATATTAATGAATGGGCTCACCTATCTAAAAACTAAACTAGCAGATATTATAAAAATTTAGTTTTGTAAGTAGACTGTACAGGTTTCTTTATTGGTAACGCCACATAGCGCTCTGTATGAAAATCACTGGCTGTGCTGTGTGCAGTCTGTGGCTAGTTTGCATTGTTGTCTGCCATTGTAGTGTTGGGCAGCTGGATGTGAACAGCGCGTAGCGTTGCGCAGTTGGAGGTGAGCCGCCAGCAGTGGTGGATGTGGGGGAGAGAGATGGCGGAGTTTTGAAATTTGTAATACTTGATATCATGAACTGCTATATACATTATGACTTTTGAACACTATTGAGGTAAATACATTGTTTATTCTCTATCAAAATCTTTCATTTGCTAACTATGCCTATCAGTAGTTAGTGCCTTCAGTAGTTTGAATCTTTTATTTAGCTGGCAGTAGTGGCGCTCGCTGTAGTGCGGTAGTTCAAATAAGGAAGATTTTTGGTGAGGTAAGTGATTTGTGAAAGGTATAGGTTAATGTTAGTCAGGGCCATTCTTTTGTAGGGATTTTTTAAAGTCAGATTGCGTAGCGCTAAAAATGTTGTGTGTCAGTTTAAGCACAGTCACGTATAATTTTTCTAAGGGGACGTTTCAGTTTTTATAAAAATCAAACACATGAATTATCCATTGAAATAAGTATTTAAATGTTCAAAAAATTGAAAATAAGTTCATAATTATGAAATATAGGCTTGTATCAGCTGGTTAGACGCAGATCCAGTCAGTGTGTCCATTAGTGATAAGCCACTCCACATCGCCTGATGTGGTGAGACGGGGCACCGTGAATTCTGTGTCTCCTGCCTGCTAGGGCGAACAGCTTTCAGTCCCAGACAAATTTATGATCCTTCCCAATTCTTTTAGGTAAGCTTCTATGTTGTGCAAACCAGCCAGAAAGAGCACTGCTGCAGAAATTAATAGATCCCACCTCCTCGTAATAAAAGGGAAGGGAGAATAGAAGTATTTAGCTAGAAGGATTGACCGCACTCTGCAGAAATGATACAGCGTTAGAGGATCGACTATATTGACTATTGTGATGTGCAAAATGCGTTATAGAATATGTTGTTTGACAGTTATAGAAATATATAAATCTCGGTAGCTGCAGCACAATGTACGTGTAGCACTGTGGTATAGTCGGCGGCCTGGTATGCAGCTGCCCCATGACAAGATTTGGTGTCTACGGGGCGTTCATCAAAAAGTCTCTCCGCAGTGCCTTATGATCGTTAGCCGCGCGTGCCGTATGATTGTTCGCCTACCTGGGTTACTTCCCTTCAAGTGGACTTTCCCAACATTCCACTGTTTCATTTATCTCAGCCAGCGTTAGTAGTATCGTTGGTGTGTGTCGTTACGTGTTGACGTGAACGTTTGAGTTTAGTTCCTTCGTTCGTTTGTTTCGTTTTTGTCACTGTTAAAATGCTAACCATTGAAGAACGTGTGTTTTTAGTCGAACAAGTGTTCAAAGCTGTCGGTAAATACACAGTTTCAGTTCGTCAAACATTTAATTTCGTTTTCCCGGAGACAACACTCCCACATCACGATATAAATTTCGAAGTACGGGTTCAGTGACAGATGCACCGAGAAGTGGTCGTCCTAAGGGTCTTATCTGAGGAAAAACTACTTGATATTTCCGATAAAATGTTCATGAGTTAGAACAAGTCAGTAAGAAAACTCGCCCAGGAAATCGATGTTGGTATCAGAACGGCCCACACAGCTGTAAGGAAAAAATTAGAACTTTTCCCATACAAAGTGACAGTCGTGCAAGAACTGAAAAATACTGATCATGGCAAGAGACTGCATTATTGTCAATGGTTAAAAAATTTCCTCCAACAAAATGTACATGAACTCGCAAAAATCTCGTGTGTTGAGTACTGCAAATCCATTGTGTATTCATGAGAAACCACTTCATTTTGTGAAAATAGAAGTTTGGATTAGAATTTCTAGATGTAGAATTGTGGTTCCCATATTTTTGAACGAAACAATAAACGCACAACGACACTGCAGTGATATTCTGTACCCATTCATAGGAGAACTTGTGCTGAAGTGAAATACTGAACGTTATATTCAACAAGGTGGTGCAACCGCGCATACAGCATGCGTTTCAATGTCACTGCTTGCTGATGTTTTTGGTGATCGCATAATTTCACAAGGACTTTGGCCTCCACGATCGCCTGACCTAACACCACATGAATTTTTCTTCTGGGGTGCAGCGAAAACAACTGTCTATAAATACCGTCCAAAATCCATCGATGAACTGAAAACTGCGATATGCGCTTTCACTGCTTCTGTTACAGAAGAAATGGTACAGCTTGTGATTGGAAACATGATTAGACGAATTGAATTGTGTATTCAACAACAGGAGGGACACTTTCAACATTTAATGAGAAAATTTGTAAGTAAAAATGAATATTCAGTAAATTAATAACTTATATTTCACTGAGTTTCATTTCGGTGTATTCTCTGCGGCATACGGCGCGGATAACAATCATGCGACTCTGCGCAGAGACGTTTTGAACACCCCGTACCTGGCTTAATGTGTGTGTGTGTGTGTGTGTGTGTGTGTGTGTGTGTGTGTGTGTGTGTATGTATGTGGGTGGGTGGGTGGGTGAGTGGGTGTGTGGGTGGGTGTGGGTGGGTGGGTGTGTATGCTACTCCGTAAATTTGCTTAATCAGGAGAAATCACAGAATCAACAGAAGCAACAGTTTACGGTTCATATTAACGTACTTTCGGCCCTCGAAACAACAGAGGATGTGACTTCTTTATCAATTAGTATCTCGTCCAAAGGCCTTCAACTTCAATGATTGCACGCAATCTCCGTGAAAGGGAGTCTATGTAGTGAGTGATAAATCCCTCATTTCCTGCCATCTCCTTCCAGGCAGCTAGGTTTATGGTCCAAAGCTCATCAAGGGTTCTTGGTGCAGGGTCAGGTGTGTTTCATCTGCCCAAACTTTTTTTCGTAGGGTTTAGGTCAGGCGGAGGAGAAGGCCAGTCGAGAAGGGAAATCTCATTTAATCCTGCAAAACCACTCCTACACCATCGCTGACATGTGTATAGACTACTGGTCCTCCTGGAAACAGATTACTCCCTCGGGGTACAGTTAGCGGAATGATGGTACCATAACATTACTCATTACATGGGTATAATGGACAGCACCAAATTGACTATCTATGCTGTGAAGCATTCCAAGTCTACAAGAACACAGCCAGCCCGAAACTGCCACAGACATTCGGGCACTGCGAGATAAGTCGTGGATATATTTGGTGCTGAAACGGGCACCTTGCGTCCTGTATACTCATACTACACTATTATTCGCCGAGGACAACACCGATTCATCGGAAAATATTACATTCCGCCACTCACGGCCGACACTGCCCTCGTCAAATGCCAGTCGGCAGAGTCGACGATCATCACGGAGCCTCTCTTCGATGGCGTCACTTTTGCTAAGTAGTCCGACCTTACGAAGACGGCTCCGAGCGGTATGCACCGACCCGGAAAACAGAGTAGTGTAGCTCAACTGCACCTTATTTAAAAAAAGATTGTGCCTTGACATGTTGACATGTTAATTGTCCGGCACCGGTGTTGTTACACACAAAAGTCTATACCCACACTCCTACGGGATTCCCCAGTATCTCGATAACATTTTATACAACGTCAAGCAGTGCGTTCAGGAATGTCATACAGTATCCCGGTCTGCTACGCTGTCAAACGCCCTTCTTCTACTAGAGCAATTACGCGGTCACGAATAGCCTATTGACGATGAGACACGGCGCTTGAATTATGTGACACTATCGAGAACGATGTGGTGTAGGTATTTGACCTTGCTTGTGTACTTTCAGTGACTACAGTAGAACGAATGGTCCGCTTGCAGGCATAACTCTCCTACACGGATACTCATTTTCTTACCATGTAATATCAGAGGAACTGTGCGTAAAATTTTCACATGCTGCGTCAAACAGAGATAGTAAATTTAATTTTTTGACTCCTGGAAGGACATTTTCCACCATAAGCGATTCTCATTGATTTATATTCGAAATTCCGTCGTCTCTTTTTTGGGAAAATAGCAGCAAAGCATCGAAATGTGTTTCACATGTAGAGAACTTCATAGACAATAAATTGTTGGACCAGAAGAATGAGTATCTTATGGTGAAAAAAGAAAGAAGATTACTGGGCTTCGATTATGAGACATTTTACAAATAAAGCTCGCTCGTTGTTTATTAAGGTACAGTGGTCATTTACGAACTTATATCTATTCACTCAACAGGCACTGTATCTATAGATATTACCAGCGTATACAATTTGCAGGAAAGATTTTGTGTCTTTTTGGAACAGATCTGCAATGGTGACTGTTATAATTAGTTATAAGCACCACACGACCAGAAGACTGAACACAACTTTATTCTACGGAAGCATTAAGTAACATCCAGTAGGAAACAAGTACGTACACAGACAGCTGTAGCAAGACACACTGAGAACTGAGACCGAACGTAGCTCGGCTAGGCTTACATAGACTGGGAACCGTGGCGGGCTCTCACGGTGCTCTCTCTCTCTCTCTCTCTCTCTCTCTCACACACACACAAGCCTGAGGCGCCCTCTGCGTAGTAGCAAAGCCACATGCGCGGCCTTTTGAAAGTACGCGTACGTGTCACTGCACTGAAAAATGGTTCAAATGGCTCTAAGCACAACGAGACTTAACATCTGAGGTCATCGGTCCCCTCGAACTAAACCTAACTAACCTAAGGACATCACACACATCCATGCCCGAGGCAGGATTCGAACCAGCGACCGTAGCAGCAGCGCGGTTCCCGACTGAAGCGCCTAGAACCGTTCGTCCACAGCGGCCGACCACTGCACTGACAAGTTCAGTTTCGTGTAATTTCTGAAGTAATATTTCCTCGTCTGCTTTTTCACAAGGTAAACAGGAAAATATAACATGTTGCTTTCCATTTACGTCAGTGCTATACCGGACATTAACTCTAGTTGCGATCCCCGTCAGCCAATCGTTGTGCTGTCAAGCGTACGTGTTCAGTCTATTTCGTACTCGAAGCAGCGTCTCTCCACCTTTACGCAAACTAAACATTACTAGACTTGTATGTGCATAGCTCCGTGTTATATTTCTCAATGATTGGCAAGTGCCACTTCACATTCTTGTGCAAGCACTCACTGATCAACGTCGCATCACCTGGGATAGTTTGCTGATCGGTATCGTCAGATATGCATTTTGGTATCGTTAGAATAAATTCACAAAAAGTGTTCAAAACTGTTATTAAACTACCGTATTACAATTTTGTGATTAATATAAATAGATTAGCCATTACAAAAAGGCAGTAAAGAAAATCGTTATGCGCATTTTTGTCATACAAGACACTATTTCTTGCTGTTAGAATTTTTTTTTCTTTATTGTATTTCAATTCCCCATCGGGGCGGGCTGGCAGCAGCATAGGCGCTGCTCTTCAGCCGAAAGACATAGAACAAACAATAGAAGACATTTAAAAAGAACAAAGGAGAGAATATGGTGAACATAGATATAAAAAAGGGGGATCATCATGGAAGACAATAGACAAAAAACGGGGTGACCGTAAAATGGAGATAAAAAACTGTTAGAACTGTTTAAAAGTAGCACACACAAAAAGCCACACACTGCGACAATTAAGAGAACACAAGGCACAGTATGACTGGAGCATGAAAGGTATCGACGGATGGTGTAGCTCATAACAAACACTGATGGCGAACCTCAAGGCAGTACACAATTAAAATCACACCTCTTGACGCACAGGAGAAACAGCACTAAACACAACACTGATGTGGCACACTGACGATGATCAAGACAGAGGATCTGCCAGGCGCAAGGAGAGGAGGGAAACTGGAAGAAGGGAGGGAGGGGAAGAGATGGGGGAGATGAGCGGGGGGCGCACTGAAGAGGGCCAGGTAGGGAGGGACGTGGCAAGGAAAGAGGCAAGTATGGGGTGCAGGGTCTCAGGGGGAGGGGGGAGGAGGATAATCCGCTCTGGGAGAAGGAGGGAAGAGGAAAAAAGGGAGCCATGGGGAGGGGGGGCGACAAGGCCAGTTTATAGTTGGAAGGAAGGGTGGATGTCACGGCGAAGTTCGTCATCCTGGAGGGGGAGGTGTTGGAAATTGCCCTGATGAAGGAGATGGAGGGTGTGGTAGTGGAGAGAGGGAGGGATACAGCGATAGAGGCGTGGCGACAGGCGTGGGGTGGAGAGGAAGGAGGAAACCAGAGGGTGGGGGGGATCAAGCCTGCGGACAATGTAAAGGATGTGGAGATGTTGGAGGAACAAGAGGAGGTGGGGGAAGGGGATCAGTGCATACAGAAGCCATGTGTGGGAAGGAAGGCGGATACAGAAGGCAAGGCGGAGCACATGGCGTTCAAGGATTTGGAGGGCCTTGTAAAAGTGGGTGGGGGTGGAGATCCAGGCGATGCTGGCATAACAGAGGATAGGACGGATGAGGGATTTGTAGGTGTGGAGGTTGGTAGAAGGATGCAATCCCCATGTCCGGCCAGACAGGAGTTTCAGAAGGCGGAGGCGGGAATGGGCTTTCTGCTGGATGGTCTGGAGATGAGGGGTCCAGGTGAGGTGTTGGTCAAGGGTGAGGCCAAGGTATTTCAGGGTGGGGGTGAGCTGGATAGGACGACCATAAAGGGTGAGGTAGAAATCATGGAGGCGAAAGGAGCGAGTGGTGCGGCCTATGATGGTTGCCTGGGTTTTGGAGGGGTTGAGACGAAGGAAGCACTGGTTACACCAAGTGGTGAACTGGTTAAGGTGGGTTTGGAGTATACGTTGAGACCGTTGAAGGGTAGCGTAGAGAGCCAGGAAGGCAGTGTCATCAGCATACTGGAGAAGGTGGACTGGTGGGGGTGGCTTGGGCATATCAGCTGTGTACAAGAGATAAAGGAGAGGGGAGAGGACAGAACCCTGGGGGACGCCAGCTGGGGGTAAAAGGTACGGGAGTTGGTGTTGTGGAAGGTGACATAGGAAGGACGGTGCGAGAGGAAGGAAGCGATCAGACAGACTAAATTGATAGGCAAGGCGTAGGTTTGGAGTTTAAAGAGGAGACCGGGATGCCATACACGGTCATAGGCATTTTGGAGGTCAAGGGAAACAAAAATGGCGGAGCGACGGGAGTTGAGCTGGAGGGACAGAAGGTGAACAAGGTTGGTCTTCAGCAGAGAAGGAGGGTCAGAAGCCACACTGGGTAAGGGGAGGAGGTGGTGTTGAGCAAGGTGCTGATGGATACGGCGGGGGAGGATGGATTCAAGGACCTTACTGAAGACAGAGGTGAGGCAGATGGGACGATAGGAAGAGGTGGCAGAAGGGGGTTTGTTGGGTTTGAGGAATAAGAGGATGCGGGAGGTCTTCCACAGGTCAGGGTAGAAGCCAGTAGAGAGGATGACATTATAGTGATGGGCGAGGACAGTCAGCAAGGAATAGGGGCTTTCTCGAAGGTGACAGTAGGTGACACAGTCGTGACCAGGGGCCGTGTTGCGTTTGGACCAGAGGATAAGTTTAATGTCTTGTGCTGTGATGGGAGTGTTTATGTTGGAGGGGGGCAACTGCCCCAAGTACTGGAGACTAGGAGCAAGTGGAGCGACTGAGGTATCGGCACGTTCCATGACGGTGGGGAAAAGATAATAATCAAAGTGGGGATCATCGGGGATGGAGAAGACCTCGGAAAGGTGGGAAGCGAAGTGGTTGGCCTTACTGAGGTTGTCAGGAAGGGGGCGATCGTTATTGAGAAGGGGGTAGTGGGGAGTGGAAAGGAAACCAGTAAGGAAGGCGGACCAGTACTTGGAGGAGTTGATAGGGAGGGTGGTGTTGAGGCGTGTGCAGGTCTGGCGCCAGTCTCGGCGTTTCGTTGCTGTAATAAGGTACCGTACGTGTCGCTGTATTTGCCAGTGGCATTGAAGTGTATCCCTGTCATGAGTGCGCAGGAAGGAGCGATAGAGGCAGCGGGATTCACGGAGGAGGAGGACAGCCTGCGGAGGGAGAGTGGGACGGTGTGGGTGGATGGTTTTAGTAGAAACATGGGCCTCCACGGCGTCAGTAATTACCTTCTGAAGGAAGGACGAGGCGTGGATGATGTCGTCAGGATGGCGATAGGTAAGAGGGTGGCTTTCGTCCTGTGTGGAGATGGAGTCCCGGTAGGCATCCCAGTTGGCACGGTGATAGTCATGGACGACCTTGGGAGGGGGTGGAGGGTGCGGAGCCAGAGGGGGGTGGTGAGCAGACATTATGGTGAGAAGGACAGGTAGGTGATCGCTACCTGTGGGGTCAAGGACGGCGACAGCGATACGCCCAAGGAGGTTGGTGGAGGCAATGACAACATCGGGGGTGGTGTCACTTTTGGGTCAGGTGTGCTGGGGAAGGGGAACAAGGTCACCTTGGATTGTGGAGAGTAACTGATGCCAACGCCGAAGGGCAGCAGGAGTGCGGCTATGGATGTTGAGGTCGGCGGCAATCACATAGGTGGAGAAGGTGCGGTCAATGTGCGAGATGAAGTCATAAGGAAGAGGAGCAGTGGAGCGGACATAGATGGTGGCACAGGTAATGGTGAGGGAGGGGAAGAAGACGCTAAGGATAAGGTGTTCAGTGGGGTCATTGAGGAGAGGTTGTGGCCGGACAGGGATATGCTTAAGGTGGCCAATCGCGACTCCACCCTGCACACGAGGACCAGGAGCGTCAGTGCGGTGGAGGATATAAGGAGAGGTGTGGATAGAATGGTGGGGCTGGAGAAAGGTTTCGTTCAAGAGGAAGGTGTCGACCTGGTGGTGGTAGAGGGTGTGCATGAGGAGGTATTTGTTGGAGCGGAAGGAGCGAATGTTCTGGAAGAGGATGCGATACTCGTGCCGCGCCATGGCGGGAAGGAGGGGGGGAAGAGAGAGAAGGGAAGAGACTTAAACTAGGGTGTCGAGGCGGGTGAAGGTGAAGTGGGCTTGGTTGTGGGAGTAGGTGGCAAAGGTGTTCAGGTGGAAAACGGAGTGAGCGGCAAGGGAGATTTGTTGGAAGGTGTGTGGGCACTGAAAACGGTGAATGTTTTGGAGGACAACGGTAAGGAACCGGAATATGTCCTCAGACGTGGGGGGTGGACGGAGGGAATTGTTGGGATGGACAGGGGGATCGACGGGACGAACTGGGACTGTAAGCTCAGGGGTGGTTGGAGGGGGTTTAGCTTTACACTTGTGGGAGTAGGTGGGATGGGGGCCATTGCAGGTATTACAGGAAGGAGGAGCAGCGAGGTTGGGGCAGTTCTTAAGAAAGTGGGAGGCCTTGCAATGGGGACAGGTGGGGGGGGGGGTTGCAGTTGGGAGTCAGGTGGTCATTGTACATCAGGCACCGCTGGCAATGGTAGGATTGGGGAGGCGATTTGGAGGATTCGACAGGGTGGCGACAGTGGTATATCAGGGCACCCTGGGTGAGGAGATGGTCAATGGATGGGGCAGACTCAGAGAACACCCGCATGAGGTAGGTGGGACCAGACGCATTGTGCATACAGTGGGCAGAGCAGATTTCCAAGTCCGGGTGGGAGTTCAGTTCTGCCAATACTTCATCCTCTGTGATCACCGGGCTGAGCTTGGTGATCACAGCGGTGTAGGTGGGGGGGCGATGGGGAGGCTGGGGCTGATGAGGAGTGGAAGCGGAAAGGAAGGGTGGCAGAGAGGCGTGGGGGCCAAACATAACTCGTGGGAGTTTTCGCAGGAGGTCTGTGTGAAAGGATGGGGACAGGGACTTGATAAGGACGGAGTCCCTGTAAGGAATGAGTTCGGAAATGGGAGCACCAGGTAAGTACTTTCGTGTCTCCATGGTGAGGGTACGAGCATCGAGGAACTTAGGATCGGGAGTTGACAGGACAAAGGTGTGGAGGGTGGGGGCTGAGGTATGTGTGGCAGGAGGAGGGGTGGTGTCCATGGACACGGCAGGGGGAGGGGGAGGTGGTGTTGACTTTTTGTGGGAAGTGGCGGGAGCAGGGTCGGAAATGACGCGTTTTTGGGGTTTTTTGGAGACTGAAGCTGGGAGGAGGGGAGAGGAACGGGGAGGAGAGGGAGGTGGCGGGTGGCAGATCCCTGTGGCGTAGTGGAGGCACCGGGAGAAGCAGCCGGTTCAGTGGTGGCGATGGTGGTTCGGCGCGACGTGATGCGTGCGGGAGATGCAGATGACGAAGTGACGGGGTGGGTGAGAGAGGGGGAGCCGACCACCTGGGGGGCGGCAGCAGAGGCGGCAACAGAAGCGTACGTGAGGGCGGGGGTAGTACTGGGAGCTGTTGAGGGTGTGGAGGCTGGAGGAAGGGTGTAGAGGTGTGGGTATACAGCAGGGGAGGAGATAGGGGGATGGGTAAGTGAGGGAAGGGGAGGGGAGGTGTGAGAAGGGAGGCCAGGAGCGGCACTCCAGGAAGTGACTGTGGGAGAGGGGAAGGGGGAGGTGTAGATGACAATGGAGGTAGGAGTACTCATTGCAGACGAACGGCGACTGACAGACGGACGGGCAGCAGGCGGCGGCGGCGTCGGTGTCGGTGGCGGCGGTCGGCGACGAACAGACGGACGGACAGCAGACAGCAGCGGCGGCGGCGGCGGCGGCGGCGATGGACAGCGAGCAAGCAGGCGGACGGACAGACGGACGAACAGCTACAGCAGCAAGCAGCGGGCCGACGGACAGACGGACAGACAGACAGACACAATCTTCGAAGACGGAGATTCCACTCTGAGAGTAGCCCAGGCTTTGCAATCTGACGCTTTCGAAGGAGGGGATCCAATCCTCTAGATGTGTGCTGTTAGAAACTATTTAATTGATTTTAAACTCTAGGAAAAGAATTTGAAAATGTGATTTAATATTCGTAGATTAACTAAAAATGTTTTATGTCTGACGTATCTTTCATGATTATTCTTTCCAGTATACAGGGTGGTCCATTGATAGTGACCGGGCCAAATATCTCACGAAATAAGCATCAAACTAAAAAACTACAGAGAACGAAACTTTTCCAGCTTTAAGGGGGAAACCAGATGGCGCTATAGTTGGCCCGCTAGATGGCGCTGCCATAGGTCAAACGGATATCAACAGCGTTTTTTTTTAAATAGGAACCCCCATTTTTTATTACATATTCGTGTAGTACGTAAAGAAATATGAATGTTTTAGTTGGACCACTTTTTTCGCTTTGTGATAGATGGCGCTGTATAGTCATCAACGTATAAGTACGTGGTATCACGTAACATTCGGCCAGTGCGGACGGTATTTGCTTCGTGATGCATTACCCGTGTTAAAATGGACGGTTTACCAATTGCGGAAAAGGTCGATATCGTATTGATGTATGGCTATTGCTATCAAAATGCCCGACGGGCGTGTGCTATGTATGCTGCTCGGTATCCTGGACCACATCATCCAAGTGTCCGGACCGTTCGCCGGATAGTTACGTTATTTAAGGAAACAGAAAGTGTTAAGCCACATGTGAAACGTCAACCACGACCGGCAACAAATGATGATGCCCAAGTAGGTGCTTTAGCTAATCCGTACATCAGCAACAGACAAATTGCGCGAGAATCGGGAATCTCTAAAACGTCGGTGTTGAGAATGCTACATCAACATCGATTGCACCCGTACCATATTTCTATGCACCAGGAATTGCATGGCGACGACTTCGGACGTCGTGCACAGTTCTGCGACTGGGCACAAGTAAAATTACGGGACGATCACAGATTTTTTGCACCCGTTCTGTTTATTGACTAAGCGTCATTCACCAACAGCGGTAACGTAAACCGGCATAATATGCACTACTGGGCAACGGAAAATCTACGACGGCTGCGACAAGTGGAACATCAGCGACCTTGGCAAGTTAATGTATGGTGCGGCATTGTGGGAGGAAGGATAATTGGCCCCCATTTTATCGATGGCAACCTAAATGGTGCAATATATGCTGATATCCTACGTAATGTTCTACCGATGTTACTACAAGATGTTTCACTGCATGACAGAATGGCGATGTACTTCCAACGTGATGGATGTCCGGCACATAGCTCGCGTGCGGTTGAAGCGGTATTGAACAGCATATTTCATGACAGGTGGATTGGTCGTCGAAGCACCATACCTGACGTCCCCGGATTTCCTTCTGCGGGGAAAGTTGAAGGATATTTGCTATTGTGATCCACCGACAACGCCTGACAACATGTGTCTGCGCATTGTCAATGCATGTGCGAACATTACGGAAGGCGAACTACTCGCTGTTGAGAGGAATGTCGTTGGACGTACTGCCAAATGCATTGAGGTTGACGGACATCATTTTGAGCATTTATTGCACTAATGTGGTATTTACAGGTAATCACGCTGTAACACTACGCGTTCTCAGAAACGATAAGTTCACAAAGGTACATGTATCACATTGGAACAACCGAAATAAAATGTTCAAACGCACCTACGTTCTGTATTTTAATTTAAAAAATCTACCTGTTACCAACTGTTCGTCTAAAATTGTGAGCCATATGCTTGTGACTATTACAGCGCCACGTATCACAAAGCGAAAAAAGTGGTCCAACTAAAACATTCATATTTCTTTACAGATTCAGAAGGATGTAGGTTGCAGTAGGTACTGGGAGATGAAGATGCTTGCACAGGATAGAGTAGCATGGAGAGCTGCATCAAACCAGTCTCAGGACTGAAGACCACAACAACAACAACATACACGAATATGTAATGAAAATGGGGATTCCTATTTTAAATAAAAAAGCGGGTGGTATCCCTTTGACCTATGGCAGCACCATGTAGCGGGCCTACCATAGCGCCATCTGGTTTCCCCCTTCAAGCTGGACGAGTTTCGTTCTTTGTAGTTTTTTCGTTTTGACGCTTATTTCGTGAGATATTTGGCCCGCTCACTATCAATGGATCACACTGTATACTGAATGTCGTAGCTGACGGCTTCGTTTCCAATGTTACTGTGTTCCATTTCAGATTTTTATATCGTGTAAAAAAATTTCAAAGTGTAGTAATGCAACAAATGGAAGTTAAAGAGTAAATGCTAATATGAAAGACCGATTTTGCATTTGAAGTGTCATAGTGGCGCTAAATTGGAATAAATGCTTCACTTTAATAACGTAAATGAAAAGCAAGAGTTCCGTATCATTGCAGAACGTTGATACATTTGGCACATACTGTAGAGAAACGAAACGAAAGGAGTAAATGTCGTAGCAGGACTGGCGACTGGTTTCAAGATTGCCACAAACTAAGTTTGCGATGTTCCTTGTGATTAAAGTGATGATTGACTCGCATTATTCTTCACAATTACTATGCAAAGACGGTGGATGTGAGAGCGTATTGCTACCTGTTGGCTTTATCTATATAACTAAGGTACAATTGTTATTGCCCAAAAGTCAAGGCAGCATTTCCATAGTTCTGAACAATGTAAATCTCTTGGAAATGATTGGTACGGACATAAAATTATGCAGTACGACCACTTTCAGGCTTTTTTCCTAACAGTGGGACTAACACAAATAATAATCCACATCGACAGGGAGATTCAATGTAATCGAAAGGAGAATACAGAACATGCAGAACAGTATTACTGGTTCAAGGACCAGAAGAAGTAAATCAGGTTTTGTTATGGAGAGGTGGGTTTTTGTGGTTACAAACTGTTCGCCGATGGAGGAATATTATCTAGAAGTAAAGAACTTTGCCAACTCTTGTATGATATCTATAAGTTTGTTTTCGGGGAAAAATGTTTGCTTCATTAAAAGTTTCATTTCGAAACATACGTGTAGTAGCCAGTGTTGCTTGCACAGCCTCTAGGCACAAATGACACTCTTAAAACGTCATCGTGTTGCATACGAAGTCTACTCAAAACAAAAGCAGTAGAAATATGCAATATGGTTTCTGGTCCAGGCTTTTGTCTGCTTCCTAATAAACTTCTGTTACAGTTTTTTGTAATATTGATAGGCTATTACATTATACATCTATGTTTGATAGTAGTAGACTTCTCTTGGCCAACAATGGTCTTTTTTGCCACTTCTAGTCTAATTTCCATGTCCTCCTTGCTCCATCCACCATAGGTTATTTTGTTGCCTAGGTAGCAGAATTCCTTAACTTCGTCCACTTCTTGATCCTCAACTGCAATGTTAAGTTCCTTGGTGTTCTCATTTCTGCTACTCCCCATAACATTGGCCTTTCCTCGATTTACTCTCAGTCTATACTCTGTACTAATTAAATTGTTCATACTGTTCAGCACATTCTGCAGTCGTTCTTCACTTTCATTGCGATAGCAACTTTATCAACAAACCCTATCATTGATAGCCTTTCACCCCGAATTTTAATCCACCTCTTAAACCTTTCTTTTATTTCCTTCATTGCTTCTTCGATGTGTAGACTGAAAAGGAGGAGCGAAAGAGGGCACTCCTATCTTACACCCACTTTAATCTGACCACTTCGTTCTTGGTCGTCCATTCTTGTTATTCCCTCTTGACCCTTGTACGTGTTGTATGTTACCCGTCTCTCCCTATAGCTTACCTCTCTTTTTCAACACCTTGCACCATTTTACATTATTGAGTGCTTTTTTCAGGTCGACAAATCCTGACTCTGTCTTGATTTTTCTTTCATTATCAACAGCAAATTCACTTGACGCCTTCCTGAGAGACGATCTCCACTCCTTCTAGATTAACAATATAAATGTAGACCAGATGTGGCTTGAATTCAATGAAACAGTATTGGCAGAAACTGAGAGATTTATACCAAATAAATTAACAAACGATGGAGCTGATACTCCTTGGTAAACAAAACGGGTCAGAATACTGTTGCAGAAACAACGGAAAAAACATGTCAAATTTAAACAGACGCAAAATCCCCAAGATTAGCGATTTTTTATAGGAGCACAAAATTAGCGCGAAATTAAATGCGGGATGCTTATAACAGTTTCCATAACGAAACTTTTTCTCGAGTCTGACAGAAAATCAAAAGAGATTCTCGTCGTATGTAAAGTATGCAAGCATCAAGACACAATCAATGTCTTCTCTGCGTGATAGCAATGGAGATACTATTGAAGACAGTGCTTTCAAAGCAGAGCTGTTAAACTTAGCCTTCCTAACTTCCTTCACAAAAGAAGACGAAGTAATTATTCCAGAATTCGAATCAAGAACAGCTGCCAACATGAGAAGCATAGAAGTAAATATCTTCGTAGTAGTAAAGCAAAGCCCGCATCTCGTGGTCGTGCGGTAGCGTTCTCGCTTCCCACGCCCGGGTTCCCGGGTTCGATTCCCGGCGGGGTCAGGGATTTTCTCTGCCTCGTGATGGCTGGGTGTTGTGTGCTGTCCTTAGGTTAGTTAGGTTTAAGTAGTTCTAAGTTCTAGGGGTTGATGACCATAGCTGTTAAGTCCCATAGTGCTCAGAACCATTTTCAAAATTCAAATTGCTCTGAGCACTATGGGACTCAACATCTTAGGTCATAAGTCCCCTATAACTTAGAACTACTTAAACCTAACTAACCTAAGGACATCACACACACCCATGCCCGAGGCAGGATTCGAACCTGCGACCGTAGCAGTCCCACGGTTCCGGACTGCAGTGCCAGAACCGCTAGACCACCAGAGCCATTTGAACCATTAGTAAAGCAACTTAAATCACAAGTCTTCCGGTCCAGACTGTTTACCAATTAGGTTCCTTTCAGAGTATGCTGATGCAATAGCTCCATTCTTAACAATCATATACAACCGTTACCTCGACGAAAGATCATTACTCAAAGTCTGGAAAGTTGCTCAGGTCACACCAAAATCCAAGAAAGGTAGTAGGAGTAATCCACTAAATTACAGGTTCATATCTTTAACTTCGATGTGCAGCAGGATTCTGGAACATATATTGTGTTCGGATATTATGAATTATCTCGAAGAAAGCGGTCTATTGACACGCAGTCAACATGGATTTAGAAAACATCGTTCTTGTGAAGCACAATTAGCTCTATTTCGCATGAAGTGTTGAGTGCTATTTACAAACGATGTCAGATTGATTCCGAATTTCTAGATTTTCGGAAGGTTTTTGACGCTGTACCACACAAGCGGCTTGTAGTGAAATTGCGTGTTTGTGGAAAATTGTCTCAGTTATGTGCCTGGATTAGTGATTTCCTGTCAGAGAGGTCATAGTTCGTAGTTACTGACGGAAAGACATCGAGTAAAACAGAGCCTATTTCTGGCGTTCCACGACGCGCAGTCCATACGGCGTGCCATCTCCAACCTGCACCGTGACGTCGAGGAGGTGACTGTGTCCACCGCAACGTTGAGTTGTAGGGGCACATGGTCTCCTGCGTCGGCGAGGGACCTTTTCGACTTAGGCTTCCGACCCCGAGAACTGGCGGTACTCAGCACCAGAGTACTGCAGATCTGCTGCACCAGTTACCGCGTGCGGTAGCGTTCTCGCTTCCCGAGCACGGGGTCCCGGGTTCGATTCCCGGCGGGGTCAGGGATTTTCACCTGCCTCGAGATGACTGGGTGTTTGTGTTGTCCTCATCATTTCATCATCATCCAGGAAAGTGGCGAAATTGGACTGAGCAAAGATTGGATAATTGTACGGGCGCTGATAACCACGCAGTGAGCGCCCCACAAACCAAAACATCATCACCAGTTACCGCATCTACGAGCGGATGACGGCGCAAAGGCTGATGCCACGAGCCGGCGTCGGCTAGGATGCTGGTTATTCTTCTGCCCTGACTCCTGGGGCCTATCAGCAAGAGCAATACCGCCTTTATTCTTCTTTGTCTTTCATATATGTTTTCTTCCTTTATTTATACACAATTTATCTTGGTGTTTCGCCCTGTAAGTCCCCACTCTGGTGGTGGACATGGCGAGGTACACAACACCGACTTACCTAATGTGCCATGTATATTTATGTATGTATTATTCCTCTGGAATAAAGACGGCTGGAATAGTATTATAGGCCCTTTGCTGCTCCTTATGTATATAAATGATTTAGGAGACAATCTGAACAGTCCTCTTAGGTTGTTTGCAGATGACGCTGTCGTTTATCGTCATCAAAAGATCAAAACAAATTGCAAAACTATTTAGAAAAGATATCTTTACGGTGCGAAAATTGGCAATTGATACTAAATAATGAAAAGTGTGAGGTCATCCACACGAGTGCTAAAAGGAATACCTTAAAGTTCGGTTACACGATAAATCAGTGAAATCTAAAGGCTGTAAATTCAACTAAATACCAAGGAATTACAATTACGAACAACTTCAGTTGGAAGGAACACATAGAAAATGTTGCGGGGAAGTCTAACCAAAGACTGAGTTTTATTGGCAGGACGCTTAGAAAATGTGACAGGTCTACTAAGGAGACTGACATTTGTCCTCTTCTAGACTACTGCTGCGCAGTGTGGGATGCTTACCAGATAGGATTGAACCAGTACATCGAAAAAGATCAAAGAAGGGCAGCACGTTTTGTATTGTCCTGAAATATGGGAGAGAATGTCACTGAAATGATGTGTTTGGTTCAAAATGGTTCAAATGGCTCTGAGCACTATTGGACTTAACATCTGAGGTCATCAGTCCCCTAGAACTTAGAACTACTTAAACCTAACTAACCTAAGGACATCACACACATCCATGCCCGAGGCAGGATTCGAGCCTGCGACCGTAGCGGTCACACGGTTCCAGACTGAAGCGCCTAGAACCGCACAACCACAACGGCCGGCAATGTGTTTGGGGTGGACATAATTAAAACAAAGGCGTTCCTCGTTGCGACGGAATCTTCTCACGAAATTCCTATCACCGACTTTTTCCTCCGAATACGAAAATATTTTGTTGACACCGACCTACATAGGGAGAAACGACCACCATGATAAAATAAGGGAATTCAGAGGTCGTACGGAAAGATATATGTGTTCGTTCTTTCCGCGCGCTATACGAGTTTGCAATAATAGAGAATTTGAAACACGTATGTAACATAGCAGCGATGGCGAGGCATTGTAGCATCTGTGACCAGAGAGTATGCGCTTGACCGCGCGAGTGTTGCGAGCGCTTCTCAGTCAGTCAGTAAGTCGTTGCGAGTTTGCAGCTCTGTCTCGTTGAGAGCAGTTATGCAATAGTCGTCATGCAGAGCAGTCGGTCAGTAGTAGCAGCCCAGTGCGGTTGTGTGATGCAGTCTGTCGGCAACACTGGTCAAGATGCTGAATAAGGTATATTATTAATTAAGGTAATTATCAGATAATTTAAAGTTCATTTATTGTAATTAATTTGCAACAAGTGCCCCAATAATAATTTGATTTCAAACCAAGCATTTTTAACAAACAATCTTTTTTTTGAAATAACATCTCCCTTGCATTTCCTTAAAGAAAACTTTCAGTTAAATTACAAAAAAAAAAGGAATATTATTATTTGCAATGCAGTTCCTCCAAGCAGTGCGGAACAATAAGAGCAGAAATGTGACTAGCAGTTACAATGAGGTAAGAGTTTAATTCTGATTTTTGTACAGGGCCAAAGACCGATATTTCGGTTTAATTGAATTTTCACTGCCACTGATTTCATTAGCACTGAATTGTTTTTTTTTCATTTTTTATTTGTGAGTCAGATTGCTAATTTTTGTTTAATTGTCATTGTCAGTAAACTTATTTGCTGGAAGATTACGTTAGGTTGTATTCTTGTTAACATTCAAATTATAGTCTTTCAACATCATTGCGGGAGGTTACACTTGGCTCCCATTTATTATTATATTATTTTATTTAAATATTTCTGTGGGGACGATATTGCTTCTTGGCTCCATTTCTATATAACATTGCCACGTAAAATTTTGTGGGGAGGTTACACTTGGCGACACCCAGTCCAGGATCGTATTTCGTTGAGAGTCTTTTGAACAACAGTCAGATATCTGCTCTTATTTGCTTAGATATAATTAGGATTTGGCGCAACGCTTTTATTAACTTGTGACTTTCTTTCTACAGGTCAACGGCAATTCGTTGCTCTGTTGTATTTGTGTGTTGCTTTTGCATTGTGCTTATTTGTTTTGTGAATATTTGTGACTATTGTAAAAATGCCGCGAAAGACTGTGAATAGTGTATCGCGAGGTATTATGAATGAAATTACCGACTCAAACAACGTTACCGATAGGACTTGTGACGCGCAGTGTAATGATGATAATCGTGCGTTCACTAACAATCAGTGCATTCCAACCACTAATGATGACTTTTACCTTAATGATGAACAAACGAACTCAATTGTCTCGTCTGTTAATTTGACGACAATTGATGACGCGGAACGCTCTATTGTAATGAGCGCTGCCCAGCTTAACATACCCGATTTGGAAAATTCAAGTAACGTACAGACAAATTTGTCTAATGAAAATGAACAGGATACTCAAAGTACGACGGATCTATTCAATTCCGAAATAGTGACTGACAGTGTACATTCGTCTGGCAAACCTTTTTGTAAATCTCAGAATAACCAAATGGTTACAGAAAGCGAGACAATTCTAGATCCACCATTAAATAGCACAGAGAATAGAAATGCCAATTTTGTGTCGGATCCAATTATGGCATTGTTGCTACAAATGAGTAAACAACTTAATGAAAATAGCGAAGATAACAAACAATTTAAAGAAAATTTCAGACAACAGAGTGAAGATTTCAGACAACTTAGTGAACAGAACAAACAGTTAAATGAAAAATTTGACAACAATTCCAGACAACTTGGTGAACAGATTAGAGCCGTTGCCGCGGAGTGTCATGACACTAAGGAACAGTTGCGCGTGGAAATTGAGGCTTGTTCACGTAAAAATAGCGAAGAAATTAAGTCTGTTGCGCAAGAATTAAGGGAAATGCAAACAGCCGCAACAGAAACACTCAGAGAGGAAATTAGCGGAGTCGCTAAACAATGCTCTGAAAAAGCTACACAATTAAGCGACGAGTTTAAAGCAATGACAGCAGAACTTTCGCGCACAATGGATGAAAAGATCGACGCGAAATTCGAACAACAAAATACTCAGATTGACGAACGCTTTAATCACCACATAGAAAACAGTAATACACGTTTCCGCAAATTTATTCAAGATCAAAATAAAGTCAAACGTCAAGTCATGGAAACAATCACTGCACAGAGACAAGAAGACAAACGTAAAATGTTCGCGAAAGCGAAGACGTATGTAGACAACAATATTGCGTCAGTGTCCGACGAAATTAATTCCATCAAACAGTCGAACACAGAATTACGGGATGAAATTTCTGATCTTAAATCAAAAACAGATACACACACAGTAAATATTCAAACAGTGACAGACAGATTCGAACAATTAGAACTAACACAGGATTGCGATGTCATCAAAGCTGATGTTAAAAAACTGAGCGAAACTACGCGTAAGTTGCAAAAACAGATTAATGCGTCCGATTCTAAAACCGATGATCAGGCAAAAATACTGACTGAAAAATATGAAGAATTGGCCAGTCGTATTGATGCTATTGAAAGTAGTAATGATAATAAATCAGACGATACTGCACCGGTTTCATTTA
Source organism: Schistocerca cancellata (assembly GCF_023864275.1). Lineage (NCBI taxonomy): Eukaryota > Metazoa > Arthropoda > Insecta > Orthoptera > Acrididae > Schistocerca > Schistocerca cancellata. The sequence continues at coordinate 161,015,773 of NC_064628.1, forward strand.
ACCAAACACCTGAATTTCAAAATTTGCAGCAGACAATTAATGAAATCGACTCGTCTAACAACACGTTGCGTAGAAAACTGTCAAGTTTACAGCAAGAAGTAACAGAGATTAAAAATATTTCAGTTAATAACACATCACAGCAGGCGCCACTTTTCGAACATTTGCCAGACTCACGCAGCGTGTATAATTTAGGTAATGTACAGAGAGTACGGGACATAGATTCCGAAATGACACAGACAAACAGATTCTCACACAAACCTGAACGTGTTCTTAAATTCAGTGACGAGAACGTAGATTACGAGCAATTTGTATGTGTAAAAAAATCTAAGGAATTTAATAATGACAGAGCACAGATACACGATTTGAACTGGATACGTCGATTTATTTTTGTACTTTCACCGCTATTACCTGTAACGCAGAAACTAACTTTGAACTGGATACGACAATTTGCTCTTGAATTTTTACCAACATTTCGTGTAATGCAAAAACTTGAATTAACACGGATACATCAATTTATTTCTGAATTTTTACCGCCATTGCCTGTAACACAAAAGCTGAAATTTATTTGCAGTGCGTAATAAACCTCAGGGGATTCATTACGCTTTAATGAATATGTGCCTTAGCGAGCATAGGGCCCCGAGCTGTAGTAGTGCTGTTTCATCTTTAGTTTTCTGCACTGCTGCCTTCTCTTCTACTATCCTTTATGTCTATCAAAACCGCTCTTTAACTATTGCTCTACCTAGAATTAAGAATATGTAATGAAAACCCGATGTGACAAATTTTTACCGAAAGTGACAATTTTCATTAGGCACTCCAGAACTACCAGCGTAATTTTAATAACTGACAAAATTTTAATCATCAGTACGTGTAAAATTATCAGTAACAGTAAACACATTTTGTAACAATCCACGTTTTTCACCACAACAGCATGAAAGTCAACCGCTTTGCATACCTAACCAACAATGCAGTCTACAAGGTCAACCAAGCTTTAATGTTTCGCCGCGTGCACGTATAGTCCCAGCTACAACAAATAGTAACGCACGGCAGCAAAGAAATAACTACGTACCGAAAACACAGTATTTTAATTCCTATAGCAATGCGCCGTATAGAAGTGACTATCACGACAGACGTAAAATTAATGAGCACAATTTTCAGCGTACATTCAATAACACGTCAGATAGAATTTGATTAAATACAGTACAGGTTGCATATTCCAATAATGTAAGCAATACTTTTGACATACAGAATCTTGTCCACGAAAATGTTATTTGAAATACGCTTTGTTGAATGCACCACTTTTATCGCACCCAGATCTTACCAGAAATTTTCCCATTGCCACCGACAGTTCTAACACCGCTTTATGCGTACACATTTTTCAGGAAATTGAAGAAGATGGTTCGATAGTAATTAAAAACATCGCATTTGCAAGCCGCATTTTGTCACCTGCTGAACGAAATTATTTCGTTACTGAACTTGAAACATTATGTGTTGTTTGGGCTTTTACGAGATTTCGGCACTTTCTTTATGGAAGACACACTACAGTTTACACAGACCACAGAGCGATACAATTTTTACTTTCAGCTAAATTCACTCACGACAGGTTAAGCAGATGGAAACTTTACTTGCAGGAATTTAATTTCACAATTGTTCACATTCCCGGCACACAAAATGTTGTAGCAGACGCATTATCCCGTTCTCTTTGCAACAATCAGCAAGACGTAGCAACCAACTTCTGCAAAACAAATTTGAGTGTCATGTACATTCAGCAAGTTGCATTTGAAAATTTTATTTCATCGTCATTACAGGACATAGCACAAGAACAAAATAAAGACAATGTGTGGAAAGAAATTAAACACCTTTGGCAAGATAGGAATAATGTTACGATTAGAAACCATTACACTGTACGCAATGACATTCTGTTTCGCCGCTCTCACCCTGACAGCAACAATTGGTTATTATGCATTCCTGACGAACTGGTTAACAAATTAATTTGGTACACTCATTTAAGTTACGCACATTACGGAGCACGAAAATGTTTTCTTATACTGAGACAGAACTGTTATTTTAACAACATGGAGAAACGTATACGACGAGTTTTAGCGTCTTGTAAAATTTGCCAGAAAGCTAAATCAGACACCACTTCACATATTCCTCCTTTATATCCCATTGTACCTGTTAAATTAAGACACATGGCCGCAGTAGATATTTTTGGTCCGATTCCGAGAACTAACAGAGGTTTTTGCTGCATCTTTGTCGCTGTTGAGCTCACTTCAAAATTTGTTACTTTCACTCCGTTACGCAAAGCTACTGCTAAAACTGTTTCGAAAGCATTTGTAAAACATTTTCTATTTCATGTAGGGCATGTGATGAAAGTAATTTCTGACAATGGATCTCAATTTCGTAGTAGCATATGGACACGCATGTTACGAGCCAGAAACATTTCTCCGATCTATATATCCAAGTACCACGCTTCTTCGAACCCCTGTGAAAGATTAATGAAAGAAATTGGTAAGCTGTGCCGAATATACTGCCACAAAAGACATATTGATTGGGATACACACATACTCTCATTCCAAGATGTAATTAATTCCATTCCAAATGAATCCACTATGCTATCTCCGTCTGTTATACTGAAAAACGTTGAACCACTAAACAAAATTAAAGAATTAATAAATTTCCCTACATCTCGTCGCTTACGACACCACGAAATAATTGACATTGCGCTGAACAACATCAAACGTGCCGCAGAGCGCCGGAGAAGACAGCAAAAACAGGTTTGTACACGCCGCGACTTTCACGTTGGACAGAAAATATTAGTACGTACACACTATTTATCCAGCAAATTAAAAGGTAAGTGCAGTAAATTTGAACTTCTATACGCAGGTCCATATCGGATTCGCAGCATCCCTCACCCCAATGTTGTACACGTCGAAACTTTGAGAACCAGAAAATCGAAAGGCAATCACCATATCTCAAACATTAAACCGTTTATGAATGAAATCACTTTATGATTTAACAAGCTATAATGCCATTTGCTAATTTTATGATCACGTATGCAATTATACTCTCATGAATACTTACTGATGATTATCGTATTTTTTCTTGGCAAGTGCCCGGCAAGGTAAGGTTAGCAGGTCGCTTTTCTTGTCGTTATACACATCAGACCATGCACATTTTCCACTTTTATGTACGATTGTATTCCAGTTTTGTCTATGTGCGCTGTGAAATAGTTAAGATATGAAACACACCAGTCGACTTTGACATTTTTTTTTTGGCCTTATGACATCTCAACATCGTGACTTTTACATTTTTTTTGCTGCTGCATTGTGATATTCCGTGTACATTTTTGCCTCTGAACACTGTCTATGTTTTCTACATATTACGTTTTCTGTCATGTTGTGATGTATGCTTAATTGTGTCACCATAAACCAGTCGTTGTTTAATGGGTATGTGATTTAGATGCAAGACATTAATCTTTGTCGTTAATTTCAGAAAGAAATGATACGTGTAAAGGAAATAAATTAAACAGAAATGGGAATTTCACCTACGGAATAAACGATAGAAGATGCAATAACTTTATGAGGAAGAGTAAATGGATCAGGATTAACAAGCATTAACAAGAATATACTATACTCATCGTAGAATAGCAGTCTTAACTAATTTTTTCTTTCAGAATACAAGGTGATTGATGCAGGCTGTCAGACAGAACTACACATCTTAGTTTTAGTGATGAAATATGCTAGAGATAAGGAATAATTGTATAATGAGTAATGAAGTGATATTTTTGCAGATGATAATGAATACTGATGAATAATGATGAAGGATATGCTGTTATGAATAATGAAGTTTTTCTTTACAGGTGATGATAATAATGAAGTTATGATAATATGGATAATGAAGTGATTGATAATGAAGTTTTTTCTTTACAGATGAGGATAATGTTGAAGTTATGTATTTCTGCTACGTAGTTATTTAAGTATTTGTTGCAGTTTGTTTTGACAGCAGGTGTTATATTGCATAGTAGGATGACGGAAAGTTTTGGAAAGGACAGCTATGGAACACATGTTTATACACATTTCACTACTTGTTAATTCGAAGTTCACTACTTTTCAGCATAGTGTGCGTTTCTTCTTTCAGGTCAATAATCCATTTTGTATTTTTTCCAGGAGAAGTTTTTCATGATACATACTAAACCTATTACTTATTATACCTGTTCTAGTACTTGCATTTATTTTTTTTACCCATTTGTGTCTATCATTTATACATGTGATCACATTACTGCCTTGTTTCACAATCTTGCTACAGCTGACTCATGACGAATGACGTTACACATTTTTCATTTACAGGAACAACCCACTACCAATTATTTTTTTTTCTCCTTTTCTCTTCTTGCTTTCTCTTATAATTACCAAACGCAATGCATTGCTAACAAAAAAAATGTATTACCAGTCCCAAATAGTGATACCAGTTTGAGAAAGTTCTGAATAATACTGATCAACTCTGAATAGTATGTCACTTCAGTAATGACTTCGTAAAGATACAAAAAAAATATATGTATAAAATAATGCTTTGTAACTGGCTAATAACTGCCACTGTTTATTGTAATGAGACTACTTATAATGTGTATGATTATTAATGCTATGACTGTAATTAGCTGATTTTTAATAATGACTTCGTAATGATCTGAATGTCACTCAATGAATTGTTATTACTTCTTAATGATCTGAATAATACTGAATGAGGAACAATGTTTTATACTATTCAATATTTGCTGGGCCACTGAGTGCCAATGATTGAGTGTAATGTTTTGTACTATTCAGTACTTGCTGGCCACTGAGTGCCAAGAATTAGTGTAATGTTCTGTACTATTCAATACTTGCTGGCCACTGAGTGCCAATAATTAACATTATTCTGTCATACTAAATAGGCTTTGTAACCGTCCAAGGACTGCCACTGTTTATTGTAATACGATTACCCATGATGCCAATAATTTAATTTTGTGAACATTTTTCTGTAATACTACATTCATGGTACAGAAATGTTCAACACTGGGCTATGAATGCCCCAAATGAAAACTGTAATTGTCAATATTATGTGACTTAATGTCCTTCACCTCATGAGCCAACTACCCTGAATTACTGCAATGTCCATTTGTCCTGTCTATCCTAGTGATCATGGAGCACTACCTTTGGGTTTGCACTACTTCTACGTTGGTGTGTCTTGTAAAAGCGTGGTGTTGACACGACATGCTGTCCACCACCATGAGCGATGAAGACGTTATTATGGTTCCACTGTTTGGTGTACCTAATGTACTGCCAAAATGAGAACATGAAATATTACTACGAGAGTTCAGTGTCTTGGCTACACTGATGGATTCTGATGGGAAAAGAACTGCAAATTGTGTCACTTGGTGTTGTACTTCTGTGGAAAGATATGGACTTTCAGAACAGCTGTGTGCAATCTAAAGTGCTACAACCATGATGCGATCCTTCCCTTTCCTATCCTAATTCTTGTCACATAGTGAAAATCATTTTTTTGCTAACATTATTTATGTTCATGACTATACATTTTTTTTTGATTCGCTGAACTCCAGTACGAGTACAGTTATGTCACTTGTCGATATGATTTTTGCCATTATGTTTATTTATTGCAAAAATACCTAAGACATTTTTTCGATTTGTTCTCAAGTACAGTGTGTGCACTCTTGTCTTTTATATTGTATATACAATTTTTTAGTATTTTATTTTAATGATATGTTCTGAACTACAGTGCATGTGCACTTATGTTGTGTGTTAATATGTTTTCTACTGAACTCCAGTGCCTGTGCACTTTTCTCATTTTTCAATATGATTTGTACTATTCTGTATATTCAATACTTCAATGCGTATGCACTTATGTCATTTGTTACTAATTGTATATACATTTCATCATTTACTGACATGTTCTCAACTGCAGTGCATGTGCACTCACGTCACTTGTCAACATAATATTTTTTCCCAGTCTGTTTATATATGCTAAAGAATTTTTTCAGTGCCTGTGCACTTTGTTATCTGTCAAATAATTTGTATATACATTTTTCTGATTGCTACTATGTTTTGTACTCACATTTTGTCTTTGTCTGATATATTTTGTACTTAGTGCGTGTGCACAACATTTAATTCATGTACTACATCTAAATATTCTGTAAGTTGTAGAAGTTTGTTAATTAAAGAAAAATTTTGCCGCGCTTGGCAAGTCCAAATGACTCACCATCGCTGCCAAATTTTTGCCCCCCCAGTGGAGGGTTATGAAACACGTATGTAACATAGCAGCGATGGCGAGGCATTGTAGCATCTGTGACCAGAGAGTATGCGCTTGACCGCGCGAGTGTTGCGAGCGCTTCTCAGTCAGTCAGTAAGTCGTTGCGAGTTTGCAGCTCTGTCTCGTTGAGAGCAGTTATGCAATAGTCGTCATGCAGAGCAGTCGGTCAGTAGTAGCAGCCCAGTGCGGTTGTGTGATGCAGTCTGTCGGCAACACTGGTCAAGATGCTGAATAAGGTATATTATTAATTAAGGTAATTATCAGATAATTTAAAGTTCATTTATTGTAATTAATTTGCAACAAGTGCCCCAATAATAATTTGATTTCAAACCAAGCATTTTTAACAAACAATCTTTTTTTTGAAATAACATCTCCCTTGCATTTCCTTAAAGAAAACTTTCAGTTAAATTACAAAAAAAAAAGGAATATTATTATTTGCAATGCAGTTCCTCCAAGCAGTGCGGAACAATAAGAGCAGAAATGTGACTAGCAGTTACAATGAGGTAAGAGTTTAATTCTGATTTTTGTACAGGGCCAAAGACCGATATTTCGGTTTAATTGAATTTTCACTGCCACTGATTTCATTAGCACTGAATTGTTTTTTTTCATTTTTTATTTGTGAGTCAGATTGCTAATTTTTGTTTAATTGTCATTGTCAGTAAACTTATTTGCTGGAAGATTACGTTAGGTTGTATTCTTGTTAACATTCAAATTATAGTCTTTCAACATCATTGCGGGAGGTTACACTTGGCTCCCATTTATTATTATATTATTTTATTTAAATATTTCTGTGGGGACGATATTGCTTCTTGGCTCCATTTCTATATAACATTGCCACGTAAAATTTTGTGGGGAGGTTACAAATTGTGAAGTGGTTCGATGAACCATCTGCCAGGCACTTAAATGTAATTCGCTGATTATCAATGTAGATGTAGATATAGAACGTCATACCTGCCTTACTGCTGCCTTTACCTTTCCTAACCAACAATTGATCGCCATCTAACAGATCCTCAATTTTCTTTTCCATTCTTCTGTATGTTATCCTTGTAAGCAGTTTGAATGTATTAGGTGTTCAGCTGATTGTGCGATAATTCTCAAACTATTCGGCTCTTTCTGTCTTCGTAATTTTGTGGATGATGTGTTTCCGAAAGTCAGTTACTATGCCGCCAGATTCATACTTTCTACGCACCAACGTAAGTAGTCGTTTTGTTGCCACTTTCCCCAACGATTTTAGAACTTCTGAAGGACTGTTATCTATACCTTGTACCTTATTTGATTTTAAGTCTTCCGTAGCTCTTTTCAATCCTGATTCTAATGCTGGATCCACCATCTCTTCTCTATAGACTTTTGTTTCTTACTCTATCACATCATCACTGAGGCTTGCAATGTACTCTTTCTATCCATCCGCTCTCTCCTCTGCGTTTAACAGTGGAATTCCCATCGCGTTCTAAATGTTACCACGCTTGATTTTAATGTCACCGAAGGCTGCTTTGATTTTTCTATATGCTGAGTCAGTGCTATATGCTGAGTCAATTCGTTTTTAATTTCTTCATATTTCTCAAGCAACCATTTCGCCTCTGCTTCCCTGCGTTTCGTATTTATTCCATTCCTAAGTGACTAGTATTTCTGTATTCCTGAATTCCCCTGAACATTGTTTTGCTTCCTTCTTTCGTCAATCAGCTGAAGTACTTCATCTGTTGCCAATGTTTTCTTCGCAATTGTATTCCTTGTACCTACGATTTTCTTTCGAACCTGTGTGACTGTCCTCTTTAGAGATGTCCATTCCTCCTCAACTGAACTGCCTACTGAACTACTCATCATCACAGTGTCTATAGCCTCAGAGAACTTCAATTGCATCTCTTTATTTATTAGTACTTCTGTTTTCTACATCAGTGCGCATTTATTTTTCCTGACTAATCTCTTAAATGTCAACCTACTTTTCATATAACTACGGAATCCATATTAGTAGTCGACTATCCCGGAACAAGGAAATGTTATGGGTCTAATTTATTAATTTAAAATTCTGTCACAATTGCTCATTAAGCGGTATAATCTTGTGTTAAAAGTTTAGTTGAATAAGAGAAGTATTACAGTTAGAAATTGACTGTTTGTCTCGAAGCAGTGTAATTGACGGCGCTCAAATTCATGAACTACATTCATTCAGTATCTGAGGATGGGAGGATTAACGACTTCCAACAAACTATACACTTAGTTTCAAAGCATTACGTAACTTTTTCTCGCCGGCACCCCTCACAAAAAGTTAGTCGTTTACTACATTTTCACTGCTCACGAGTAAAACCCCAGCTTCAGAAATAACATTACTTCTTTACTACTGTCTCCATTCGCAACACAGTTGGCAGACAGTATCGAATCTACGCACAAAATTGAATCATTGTAACACACGTAGATTCGAAGATATGAGGCCATACTTATTTGGATTCGCGAACAACAAAAGTCTGCGTAAAGTAGCGCACTACAGAACTTCTACATCAGACATTATGGTTTAAATTATTACTTCATAACTACTAATTGTATTCACTGCACACTTCGCAGACAAGTCTGTCACCGAAATTACCTGCCAAATTATATTATTGTACGACACCTAGTTCAGATCACAAATATTGAGATTCGTGAAAAACTTGTCATTGCTTAAAATGGGAAGCAAATTATCCAGACTATCTTCATCCACTATTTCATAATGACACCACTTGATGGTTGAACAATTTTAAGAATTTTGGATTAAATAATATTGAGTATTGGGCCATGTCTTTCTAACTACTAAAATAGCTAAATTGTCGAGGTCTCAACGGTCTGGCTGCGGTCCTCTTCGAGGTGGTTCATTGCTGTATATTAGTGAATGTCTTCCGTTATACACTTTCATTTTCGGTTATCTGGTGACTACCGACATCACATGTCTGAGACGTCATTGGACAGTTTGAAGAGGTTGTTACAGATGGGTGACCGTACCGTACGCTGTCGCCTATGCTGCTCTGGAGACTGATTGGAAGGCAGCTCTTGTAGGTGACTGGTCGTGTTGCCTGTGCCACTCTGGTAAGTGATTCACAGGCAAACTCTCTCTCTCTGGTGACTGGAAGGCAATAGCAAAATGGTAGTTTGCATAGTGTCTTCCTGCAGCGAGGCGCTAAGGCCCCACGGCAGTGGTCTCGCGACCGCAGTCTGCACTGCAAGACGCAGGTCAACTGGCACCGCCGCGGCGCGCCGGACTGGAATCGCCGGCAGCCAGACCGGAGGGAACTTGTAACAGTCCTCCCCGTTCATGTTGTTATTTTCCGTTGCTAAATCCACTGCTACCGAGAAAACAATCGAGGGTCTTGATAACTGATAGCACGGCCACAATCCTAGTAGTGTTCTGCTGCAACTGACCTGTTGATCTGTCCTAGTCGAAGTAACATTCATGGTGGTGGTGTAACGCCGGAAATGCATATCCTCCTACTTCCATCTATTGTACTATAAACCTTATTTTGTTACCTGAAGATATGAGGTTACTGTGTCTTTGTATATTGTGATTGTTTTACTATTTGTATATATATATATGCATTTATGTCGATGTATAATTGGTTTGTTTTGTAAAGATTATTTGTATTTTTACGCTGAGTCTGGCCTAGGGAAAACTATGCTATCGAACGATCACATCGATAGGTCGTGTCGAGAACCAAAGTGTTTAAGATCTTTGGTGGTGTTAACTCTGCCGCATGGAGCTCGGGCCGAAGGAGTCTGGCTGGAGTAGTGCAGTGGAGCAGGTGTGTTGTGTGACGCTCCCGCGAGTTGCCGCGCTTTCGGGGTTTCGCTGCATGTAATTGTGTTCGACTTGCTATGATAGTTTCTGACACGGTGTCGCGGACGGGAAGCATTAGCTGGCGCACATAAAGAGCCCGTTTCGACTGGTGACCGTGTCGAGAAGGAGGCGCGCCAACATCCAGCTTCTGCAACAGCGATGGCCGACAATGAGTGACAGTCGCCACCTCCTCGATCGACGGCTTCAAACCTTCAATCAACTAACAAGGAAGACTGGAAGCACTTAATGTTTTAGAACTGTACGACAGACCTCAGCTTTTCAAACTATTCCATTAGCAAATTACAGCATCTTAGCTTGAACCTTTGTTGCTCATTGCCCCAATTGCATTACCAAGCAGGGTCCCTTCCTTTTCCGGAATGAACCCGAGTGTCGTTGAAATTCAAACGCCAGCATTAAAGTAATATCATTCCATTTCACTGCTTTAATTTCAAAGTTCAGTTACAATATTTAGATTACACAAGCACAAATTAAGAGTGCGAGTTTTGTTAGCATATTTTAGCTTACCTGTGACTGCAGCTCAGCTTGGTACGTACTAAATTTTACTATTGTTAATTGTTCAGAATCATTTAATTCAAGTTCAAAGTTAAATCTCTTATTTATAAATTGCGTATATTCAAGTAGCTTTTGATATGATTGTTGAGGTAGCCCAAGACTAACCTAATTTTATTGAATTTCGTGGTGCTGCAGAAACAAATCTCACTATTAATTTGAGTCACTAAATTAACTTTCAATTTTCCGGTTTTATTAATTCTTTTGCTGAATTAAGTCAGAGTGTAGTGAAATTACTTCTGACAAACTTTCAGTTTTCACACAACACGTGTCAACCTTCAGTTGCCACGCTTTTAGTGCTAATTGTATGTGCAATAACCTTTCTTTTTCAGTTATTATAGTAGTTGTCCATAGGACTGGCTACCGTAATTTTCCCCAAATCTCAAATATCTAATTAACGCTAATTAATTGTTAACATGACGACCGCACGTTTACTTTCTTTATTAATTGTACCCTTTTCTAAAAATTAATTTCCACCAATTTTATTTGCATTTTTCCTTTCATTTAGATGTAACCCTTTTCTCCCTCTTTACCGGCAGATAAACTTCGGTGACGAGTGCTTTTCCCAAATTGCCATTAGGTATGCGAGGTTTAATTTTTCACTGTCATTAAGGTCGATAAGTGAGGGGGAGGTTACACGTGGCGACCTGGTGACAGGACAATCTTCGGATATGAGGTTGTTCTGGACACAAATTTTGCATTGTGCAAATCTCATAACAAAGTACTGGTTACGAACAGGTCATTACGTCAGCGAGAATAAGTAGTGGGAGGAATCCTAATTAGATTTGAGATTTGTCATTTATATTGAAAATTTGTAAAATGAGTGAAGGCAACAATTACCAAAATTTGGTAGACTTGGGTACGGAACAATCGGTCGAACAGTGGGAAACGCGCACCGCAGAACCCATTGTGCAGGGGCAGGCGGCTAGCATGAAAGACGCGACCGCCGAAACGCAACAAAGAGCAAAAATGGAATTCCAAACTTTAGAAAATGCTTCGGAATCGGAAGTGAAAATCAAATCTAAACCAATAGATGAGAAATACTGGGGTACAATTTAAGAGGAACCCGCTATGGAAGTAAAACCGGTAGTTTCCGGGAATTTAACTGATTTATTGAATGTTTTGATTAATGAAATCAAGAGTCAATCGGCAGAAATTAAAGCTCAGGCTGCCAAGCAAGAAGCTCAGTCTGAAAAAATTGAACGGATGCTAGACAATCAGAACAAAGCTATTAATATTGTTAACAACAATGTTGGAGTTCTTAACACAAAAGTTGATAAAATCAAAGAAGATATTGTTGTGATTAATACCGAAATCGGTAATCTTAAACAGGAAGTGATAGGTTCAAAATGGCTCTGAGCACTATGGGACTTAACATTTATGGTCATCAGTCCCCTAGAACTTAGAACTACTTAAACCTAACTAACCTAAGGACAGCACACAACACCCAGTCATCACGAGGCAGAGAAAATCCCTGACCCCGCCGGGAGGAAATGATAGGTGTTCAGGCGGAAATTGCGAGCATAAATACTCGTTTTTATTCCGAAATTAGCAGAATCGAAAAAAGTGTAGGAGAAGCAGTTGCTCCGATCATCGAGAATAAGGTGACGGAACAAATTCAATTAGTGAAAAAAGAGGATCAAAAGAAGGTGGAAACTTTAGAGGCTTTAGTATCCGAAGTAGATACCAAAGTGACGAAGCAGGCTAATACCTGCGAAGAAAAAAAAAGGGAAGTAGAAACGCTTGCGACAACCACTTGCCAAGTAATTACGAGAGTGTCGAAATTAGAAAAGAAACTTGACGAAAAACAGAGCTATGTGCCAATCTGTGCACATAGTTCGGAATTGTTGACCAAAGAGTAGCGGTTCGACGCCTTAAAAAATGGTGGTATACACGAGATGGATTTAATTAAAAATTGTGAAAGAGTTTTACCCAGATCATGGACTAATGAGAGAAAAATTAATGTGGCTATTGATGTGTTGGCTGGTGATACAAGCGTTGGGGCTTAAACCTCAACATTACGCACCTGACATTTGACGAGTTTAAAAACTTGTTTCTGGCTGAATACTGGTCAGAGCAAAAACAGCAAAGTTTCTGGCGCGAATTTGTCGTATCGAGGCCTTTCGATGCGAATTCGCGTGGCTCGATGAAGGAGTTTTGTGAGGGCTGGATCCGCAAGTTGGAATATTTGCGTGATCGCCGCACGTTATCCGAAATAGTGTGGGAACTCTACAAGAAGCTTCCAGATGATACAAAACGCTACGTAGGAAGCAATTACAGGACAATCAATGATTTCCTGGAAAGAGTTGAGGACGAAGACAATTGGTGCAATAATCGCGACAGTGGTAGAGGCCGGGTACCACAGCAACCACAACAATGATAACTATGGGAATAATGCATACCGCAATCTTGGCGGCAAGAACAATAGTGGTTCGGGCCGTAATGACAATCGATACAATGCAAATAATAACAGGAATGACGGAAACCATTATCATACTAACGTGATACGGGCTTCACAGAATAGTAATAACGCCAGAGGGTGTGATAAGCCGCCTCAGCAGCATCCGGGGAGCGTATCTGCTGGGACGAGACAGGGAAACCATTAGCCGCGCCGGTGAGGGGCCGACCGGGCGTGGAGAAATTTTGGAGGCCCAATAACAGGAGAAAACCCAGGTGTCGTCGTTATGAAAATTCCGTATGGAATAATCAACGGCGGGAGAGTGTGGCAGTGTTAGGAGAAAGGAGTGCGCCCACAAGTAGTAGATCAGCTGTAGACACGGCAGTAGAAAATACATTCACTGTCAGTGAGAACAATTTAAGTAGTGTTCCGGAAATAGATTATAAAGTGGCAGCTGTAACACTCACAGCGGAACTGGAGATTGAGTTTAAGAATGATTCGCAATTGTTGAGAGAAGATCAGATGTCGGGTAACACGTCCGTCATCGAGCGAGGGGATGCAGAGAGGGATGAGGTCTGGTTAAGGCAGTTCGGTCGCTTATACGACGAACTAAGAGGTTATAGGGACCTGTACTGTAGAAGTGTTTATGGGGAGCGCAGGCAGGATTTGCCGTGTCTCGTCCCGCGGGGAGATAGTGTTTGTGAAGTGATAGAAAGTTCGGGCCTAACCGTCAGACTTTACCAGAAATAGTTGATGTTAATGGGGAGCACGAGCAGGATTCGTCATGTTTCGTCGCGCAGGAGTGGATGTTGAAGTAGTAACGGAAAGTTCTGGCGCTAACCGGCAGACCTTACAGAAAGTCATAGTGGTAGAAGTAGCCGACCCATACGACGCAAACCTCCAGTTTAAACATTGCGAGAGTATTAAGGAGAAAGATTACGAAAATTTTAGTGATAGCCGGACACGACTGGTAGAAAAGCACGTAGATTACAGCGTGTATGAGGTTAGAGCTGACGTTATACGGTCAGCCGGTAGCAGTGTGGGTTGCGAAGATCCAGAGGAAGTAATTGCAGATACTACTGGGCACATTCCTCCAGGTAGATTGGCAGATGAGATCAATCTGGCCAAAGAGGAATCAACGAAGGTGACAATTAGTGAATTCAAAAATGGCTCTGAGCACTATTGGACTTAACATCTGAGGTCATCAGTCCCCTAGAACTTAGAACTACTTAAACCTAACTAACCTAAGGACATCAGACACATCCATGCCCGAGGCAGGATTCGAACCTGCGACCGTAGCGGTTACGCGGTTCCAGACTGAAGCGCCTAGATTCGCACGGCCACACAGGCCGGCAATTAGTGAATTGATAGCAAAGCAACACTCACAACTTGACGAGTTACAGGAAAAGGTTTCGGTATTGGAGGCGAAGCTACAGACTAAGCCTCAGGACAAACGTGTTGAAATTAACACTGTATGTGAACAGAGGCTTAAAAAGCCGCCAGATAAGCCAGATTTAGGATCAAAGCCGGATCGTTTTTTCTGGAATGACATGGATATAGAGGAGGATTTACTGTGGGAAAATAAAGAAACAGTCGAGGACAAGTGTAGACAGATGGTAGTGTCTGTTAATATGCACGACCTACAACTAAACGTGTTGATTGATACCGGTGCAGAATTGAGTGCTGTATCTGGGAAAATATTTGAGTTACTGAAAGACAGACCTGGCATCGTAGTTATGCCAGTAACAGGAGTGAAAATTATCGGTGCTACTGGGAAGGCCAGTAAACCGGTCACAAAACAGATTTTTGTCAACTTCGAGATATATGGGGCACGATTTGAACAAGAGTTTGTCGTTGTGCCAGACTTAACTATGGAAGTAATTATCGGGTTAGATTGGCTATTAAAGTACCGTGCAGTGATTAATTGCGAAAGCAAAACTTTGACATGTACGTCACAAGACAAAACAATAGTAGTTAGTTTTGACGAGTCAGGAGATGGTGTGCATATGCAATACCAGCCTATACACATTGTTAACTGGCCGGATGGTATTGACGTAGGTATGAATTTGAACTACTGTAAATTTGAGGAATCTCGGCATTGATAATAGTGTAGAAAGTGAATTGGAAAGTATTGTAGACGGTGTGTCAAACGTAACACACGAACAAAGACGAGGCCTGTATGAATTAATAATGAGGAATAAGAGTGTGTTTTCAGACAAACCGGGACTTGTGGAAGAGATAATCAAATTCCCACCACGGATTGACATTAGTATTGGTGTGAAAAAAGATCGGTTGCCAGAAATAATGAAGCTAAAAGCTGATGCTCGCATACGTTGTCATGACACTAAAGCGCGTTTTGCTAAGTTTGCAATCGGAGGCTTAGTACTTGTAAAAGCTCATGGGAAATCGAGCAAGATAGACAACGAAATCTCTAAATTTAAGTTCGTTTATAATGGACCATATAAAGTCATTGGTATATCTCACACAAATGCTTATTGCTTAGAGTATCCAAGCTCTGGAAAACTATTAGGTATATGGAATATTGTAACAACCAAGAATTGATTAATACCACAGAATTGGTAACTTTTACAGGATGTAATAGAGTGTTAGATTTAAGGATTTGCTAGGTTGCTATGCTTTTGCCTGACCAAGAGGTCATTAAAGAAGTGGTAATTAATAAGTAATTAATTTCGACTAAATTATTTAAGAGTAACTGTTTATTAACCAACTGAAAAATCCAAGCTGCTAGTTTAAGTTTTCAGCTGAGTCACAGTAGATTAAGAAATGTAAATAGGATTTTGTAACTAGCTGTAAGATTTCATAAATATGTGTTCTACTAGTCATTGCCGATGTACTTAGATGCTGTTTTAAGTTTCAGGCTAGTAAATGCGTATGATGGTGGACAGTGTTGAGTTATCCACTGTAATGGTATTAATGGACTCCTTGAGATTACTCGGGAGTGAGTTTTTCCGAAAGATTTCAGGGAAACGGACGTTCTGGAAATGCCGTTACACTGGCGAGTGAGATCAAGCGTGCCGCACAGGCGGGCGCAACAATACTGGCGAGGCGGAGCCGCTGTCGGCTCTTGTGCCCCTGTCGGCTCTTGTGCCTCTGCCGGCATTCTTTGTACTTGCGGGTACAGAAGGCGGAGTTGTTTTTCTTCCCGGACAGCTGATGTGAAAGAATTCTGCTGTCAATATTTATATTTTTGTCGATCTGCTCTATATTATTTTCTTGTATAGCTTTAAGTCGACCCTCATGACGAGAATATTAATTATGAAAAGGTTATATAAAATGTGTATTCTATGTAATTAATTATTAATTTGCGTATTTTGATATACCTGTTTTTTATGATCATGTACGCTGGTTAAATTTGCAAATAGAATTCCATTTCTTGATACTGTTAGGAATTTTGACGATTTTGGAATAGATAAACCATTTTCTATGTTTTCTATTAATTTTTATACGTTGTCAACCTGTTTTCTTTTGTGTAAGATGACAGAGTGGAATAAGATTAGGAGTGTCTCCACTCAATTATTATGGTCTAAAAATTGGTTTATGGTTAATCAGCCTAATGCTAAAATTTCTCGATGTTTTGAGCATATGCATTTCTGCTGTTCTTTTATTCTTTTTGGGGCATCATCTGAGTCTATTTAGGTTACACGAACATCCTCAGACAATTTGGGGCACGTGTAACTCCAGAAATGCATATCCTCCTACTTCCATCTATTGTACTATAAATTTTTTTCCTTATTTTGTTACCTGAAGATATGACGTTTCTGTGTCTTTGTATATTGTAGTTGTTTTACTATTTGTATATATATGCATTTATGTCGATGTATAATTGGTTTGTTTTGTAAAGATTATTTGTATTTTTACGCTGAGTCTGGCCTAGGGAAAACTATGCTATCGAACGATTACATCGATAGGTCGTGTGGAGAACCAAAGTGTTTAAGATCTTTGGTAGTGTTAACTCTGACGCATGGAGCGCGGGCTGAGGGAGTCTGGCTGGAGTAGTGCAGTGGAGCAGGTGTGTTGTGTGACGCTCCCGCGAGTTGCCGCGCTTTCGGGGTTTGGCAGCATGTAATTAGGTTCGACTTGCTATGATAGTTTCTGACACGGTGTCGCGGACGGGATGCATTAGCTGGCGCACATAAAGAGCCCGTTTCGCCTGGTGACCGTGTCGAGAAGGAGGCGCGCCAACATCCAGCTTCTGCAACAGCGATGGCCGACGATGAGTGACTGTCGCCACCTCCTCGATCGACGGCTTCAAACCTTCAATCAACCAACAAGGAAGACTGGAAGCACGTAAAGTTTTAGAACTGTATGGCAGACCTCAGCTTTTCAAACTATTCCATTACCAAATTACAGCATCTTAGCTTGAACCTTTGTTGCTCATTGTCCCAATTGCATTATCAAGCAGGGTCCCTTCCTTTTCCGGAATGAACCCGAGTGTCGTTGAAATTCAAACGCCAGCGTTAAAGTAATATCATTCCATTTCACTGCTTTAATTTCAAAGTTCAGTTACAATATTTAGATTACACAAGCACAAATTAAGAGTGCGAGTTTTGTTAGCATATTTTAGCTTACCTGTGACTGCAGCTCAGCTTGGTACGTACTAAATTTTACTATTGTTAATTGTTCAGAATCATTCAATTCAAGTTCAAAGTTAAATCTCTTATTTCTAAATTGCGTAGATTCAAGTAGCTTTTGAAATGATTGTTGAGGTAGCCCAAGACTAACCTTATTTTATTGAATTTCGTAGTGCTTCAGAAACAAATCTCACTATTAATTTCAGTCACTAAATTAACTTTCAATTTTCCGGTTTTATTAATTCTTTTGCTGAATTAAGTCAGAGTGTAGCGAAATTTATTACTTCTGACAAACTTTCAGTTTTCACACAACACGTGTCAACCTTCAGTTGCCACGCTTTTAGTGCTAATTATATGTGCAATAACCTTTCTTTTTCAGATATTATAGTAGTTGTCCATAGTACTGGCGACTTTAATTTTCCCCAAATCTCAAATATCTAATTAACGCCAATTAATTGTTAACGTGACGGCCGCACATTTACGTTCTTTATTAATTTTATCCTTTTCTCAAAATTAATTTCCCCCAGTTTAATTTGCATTTTTCCTTTCATTTAGATGTAACCCTTTACTCCCTCTTTACCGACAGATAAACTTCGGTGACGATTGCTTTTCCCAAATTTCCATTAGGTACATGCGGTTTAATTTTTCACTGTCATTAAGGTCGATAAGTGAGGGGGAGGTTACAGTGGTATGAATAGGGAGCTCAACAGCGAGGCCATCAGCGCCTGTACTCAACTAAAAGAGTACACTGTGCTTATCAATCGTGAGAAGTATGCAACAAAATGTAAATTAAAAGAATGGTTCAAATGGCTTCGAGCTGTATGGGACTTAACAACTGAGGTCATCAGCCCCCTAGTGCTTAGGACTACTTAAACCTAAATAACCTAAGGACATCACACACATCGATGCCCGAGGCAGGATTCGAACCTGCGACCGTAGCAGTCGCGTGGTTCCAGACTGAGTAAATTAAAAAACGGAATCCACAGCCATCACATGACTCTCTCACACACACTGTCACACAAAACAGCAAAAGAAGGATGTCGTTGCTTTTACAGGCCTCAGCTTGTTGTTCTACAACTCTAACCACTCCTCCTCCTACAGAAGCATGATGTCTCAATAGCGAGGTAGCTGCACGAATAGCGGAAGCACATTCAGAATTTTTTACATCCAAACAGGCATCCTTAGCTGCTGTATCTGCTACTTCATTACTCTGAATGCTCACGTGCCCTGGTACCCAACAGAATGATACATTCTTTCCCTGCCTCCGTAAGTGGAAAAGGGTGGCATGAATCAACTGGAAACAGAGGCATGGGATCTAAAATAATTCTGAGTGTCCGGATTAATTAGGGCGGCGAATGACTCTAACGGCGATGAAGCACAGAAATATCGTCTGCACCAAGAGTCACCAATTCCTGCCATACGCGAACGTCAGGTGCAGATGAGGAATTTGTAGCAGGAAGGCACTGCATCTTCTCGATTTCTCTCAAGATCGCATATAATTCAATGTCGTTGACTGTAAACGTACCAGGTAGGCGAATCTAGACGACACAGTCTGGAAATAGTACAGCAGAGCCGATTAATTATCCTGCTTAGGCCCATCAGCATGAACAACCGCACAGTCACAGTGCTCGTCTAAAATGCCGTCAAACATCTATTTAGAAACAGAGGCATGGGATCTAAAATAATTCTGAGTCTCCGGATTAATTAGGGCGGCGAATGACTCTAACGGCGATGAAGCACAGAAATATCGTCTGCACCAAGAGTCACCAATTCCTGCCATACGCGAACGTCAGATGGCTTCGTTGCTCGTGACTTATTTCTAAGAAGTCGGTTCAGTGGAGGGAGAGCAACAGTATGGAATACCGGTGATTGTGGCATGGACAGTAGGCTACACACATGATAGACTAGGAGGACCCGCCTCCAGATGACTGGTAGTGGTTCACCAGCTTCAACACAGAGGCTAGGAATTGTACTCGTCCTATTAGCTCTTGTCGCCAGCCGAATACCCCCATGATGAACAGCATCAATTATCTTAAGGTGAGATGGTCGTGCTGAACCATAAGATGTGCAATCATAGTCAAGGTGGTATCGCACAAACGCCTTGTAAAACTGAAGCAAACGTCTTCGGTCTACTCGCCGTGGCCTGTAGCAGATGCATTTGTAAAGTATTCAATGCCTTTAAACCTTTGGCCTTAATAGCCTTCAGATGCGGTAACCACCTCAGGCATTCATCGAAAGTGAGACCCCTAAAACTTCACTGAACTTGTAAGAATAAGAACACTGCCCTCATTCTAAGAAGAGGCGGATTAAAAGGGAGACATGAACAATTAACGAACGGACGTCGTGAAGTTGAAAGACGAGCAGGAGGTGGCAAAGACGTCCAGAAACAATGAACATCGAACAGGGGACTTATTTGTGAACATAATACCATTGATGGAAATAGCGAACAGAGTTACACGTAAAATAATTTCTTGAGGGAATCCATTTTCTTATTCGAATCACTCGGAAAGAGCATCATCGACCCGACATGGAAAAGATCGTGTGGAAAGGAAGGACCATATGAAAATTGGTAATAGTCCTCTGAAGCCCCACAGGCTCACAGGCCCTCCCAATATCAAACAAGACACCTATGAGTTGCTGTCTCCATAGGAACAATTGTTGGATTTCCGCCCCTGGTAGGGTGAGGCGCAACGACGTCGGTCCTGCGATTCTAGGACCCAAACCAGACTGCAGTTGACTAGGCATTCTACTCTCTTTCCTATCCAGCTAGTAAGGGCCACGCTTCGGTAACTACTGGGCAACATTTCCTTCCACGAAAATCGCCGCACTCTACTATTAGAGAAAGTCCCTGGTCAATCAAATCGCATTAAAAAAGAGTCAAGAGTATTTTCTTTGAACCCTGATGAAGGTACTGTAACATGCTGTAAGTGACTCGATCTTTACCCAGGGCAGTCTCCTCACTCAAGACAGGGCCCACTCAAGCTCCCGCATGATAAAACGGCAATTGTAGCCCTCGGTTTCGGTCGAATTAAAATTTCAACCATCTCTCTGCACCAATACCCGATAGTGGCGGAAAGCTGGATCTTGGTTTGCCGTGGCAGTGATCGAACTAAAGTAATTCGCCATGGCATTCGCTGTGTCCCCAGGGGCAGTGCAGAAGTTACAGATCGTCTGGCACTTTTGTCAGACGTCCTCTGTAAGGCTACCCATACTTTCGAAGAGCAAGTGGAACGATTGGTCGAGTCCAGAAACATCTGCCAAGATCTCTTCTTGTTCTCGCTGACTGTCCGTCGTGCCTTTGCCCTCGCTACTCGGAAGGCTGCTCGTCTCACAGCGGAAGCCTGACATTTAAACCGTCGCAGCTCCATGCGACTCTCGGGGGTGGCGGAGAGATACTCGTTTCACATTAATAACGTGATCCATCCAGTCCTGCACACTATCTCGACTTTAACCCTAGGATGCATATACATGGCCTCCGAGGCCATTGTATGTCTTCATTTTTTTAAAAAATTCTGTAATTTTTTGTTTGATTTCAAACTGCTTTCCAGTACTCTTTCACTAATACTGTGATATTCCTCCTATCAAGTCTGAACGAGATACCGTTTTAAGTTTTTTGTATAATTCAATACGTTTACCCATACACCGTGAATGCATAAGCAGGGCTTGAGAAGCCCTCACACATTTATAAATGTTCTTTAGCTTATATAGTCTTCAACATTTGTTTGGGAGTATTAATTCAACAATAACTGTAGTGGTATTTCCAGCAACAGGAGTGCCAACAGCAGCAGTAGCTGTAGTAGTAATAGTATAACTAAAAAATAATACACACTACTTTAACATATTGGCGATGTCGGTGTATTATTGATCTTTTGCTATCAAATGTTTTATTATTGCATAGTATTGTTATGCTGTGCTGCTCTTGTCAACCTCATTGTTATTGTAGTTTGTTTGTTGCTGCAAGGCCCATATTGTTACGAGTATGACTCGATTAGTGCTGCACGAGCTGCTGTTCGGGAGACACGCCTTTTGCTATGGCTTCGACATGCAAAGCAGGAGAGCCAGTACGTTCAAATGCAGCTAATTTCGAAAGCGTTGTGTCTCAGTGCTTTGAAGAAGATGATTCTTGCGAGGAAGGAAATATTTTTGAAGATGCAAGTTGTGAAGAATCAGCCAATGAAACTGCAGATGTGAATAACGAGGCAGATGACAGTCCTTCCGATAATATTACTTCATCAGAGTCTGAAAATGGAGAACCACCACAAAAAGGTATAGAAGACCACACATACATTAGTTGGAATGGAACGATTTGGAAATTATATCTTCCTGCAACTTTTCGTACGTCTGCCCATAATATCGTAAAGAAGGCACCTAGTCCAGCCCGTGGTTTGAAAACCTGTAAACCTAAGGATGCCGGGGACTATTTCTTCTGCCAGGAAATACTAGAGAGAATCATTAACTGCACAATATTTAAGGCAGAAGAGTGGCTGCTTTACGTGGTGAAACGTGGAAAAACGTTTCGCTTGCTGAAATGGAGGGTTTTCTTGGCCTTTTACTGCTTTCTGATGTTGAGAAGAGTTGGGATGTCCTTATTAGAGAATTATTCTTGGATGAAAAGGCAAATCCTGCATATAAGGCCACCATGTCCGTAAATAGATTCGAGGATATAAGGAGAATGCTTAGATTTGATGACAGGTGTACCCGTGAAGCTCCATCTGCAGATGACAAACTTGTAGCTGTTCGCTATGTATGGGAACTATTTCTTGACAAGTGTAGAAATAGAATGATTCCCAATGATTCGCTCACAGTTGACGAACAGCTAGTCCCATTCCGTGGAAGATGCAGCTTCACCCAGTATATGCCCTCTAAATCAGCCAAGTATGGCATAAAAATATTTTGATTATGTGATGCTACATCTGCATATGCTTTAGACGGAATTGTTTACACGGGAAGGAAGCCCTATGAACCTATTCAGAAAAATCTTGGTTTGAATGTGGTGAAAGATCTTGCTAAAAGCATTGAAGGATCATCAAAAACTGTTGCCAACTTCTTTACTAGTGTGCAGCTGGCAGAAGAGATGCTTCAGAAGCAAATTACAGTGGTGGGAACAATCAAAGTAAATAAACCAGAAATTCCTAATGTGATGAAACCATCTGCCTCGAGCGATTCATTCCTCTTTGTTTGCATTTACTGGTGACATTACAATGGTGAGTTATGTTCCCAAAAGAAAATGTAGCTCTCATTAGCACAATGCATCACGACAGAAACATTGATGAAACTCATGCAAAAAAGAAACCAGATATAATAAAGTTCTATAACTCTACAAAGGGTGGAGTAGATCAAATGGGCCAGAAAATTCGTTATAGCACTTGCAAGAGACAAACAAGAAGATGGCCATTTGCATTATGGATGAATACGATGGACGTCGCAGCAACGAACAGTGAAATTTTATTTTCCGCCCAACATCTGATACACCATAGCGGAAGAAGTGATAAAAGGTGTTTGTTCCTAAGAGATGAAGCAGAGGAAATGGTAAGACCACTAATGGGACTTCGTATTCAGATCCCTAATCTTCCAAAGAAAATCGTTGATGCCATTCAAAGATATGGTGTTCAAAAAGATGTCATATTGCCGAACCAACTACCTGTTTCAGGAAAAAGAAGAAGATGCACTCATTGTCCATATAATAAACACAGGAAAATTGCTATGACATGCATTAAGTGTAAAACCAACGTTTGGCGTCCTTTGTGCTAGTTTGTCAAATGTTGAAAACTAAGAAAAATGCAATTTTATGTGAACAGTGAATAATAACTTTTTGTCAAAATATTGCCTATATACATAATATTGTGAATAATGAGTATGTTTTAATTGAATAAATTGGTGGTAATAAATGTTATAAAATGTAAACTGCAACTTATAAGTGAATTAATAAAATTATTTGTATATGTTGTATGTAAATGGATGTAAGTAATAAAAATTCACTCTTAGAGTTTTTTTAAAAAATTTATAAAATGTTAATCAGGCCCATCAGATCCTGTTACTGTACCTTAGGAATCTTTCATTATGACAATAAATTGGACAGAAATAAAATTAACTCCAAAGAATGATTATATGAAAAGAGGAAAATTTTAAATTAGGGCAGGGCCTTGGAGGCCCTGCATATGCATTCATGTGTGTTTTCGGCACCATGGATCCTAGGGTTAAAAAACACGCAACTGACTGTACAGCGTCCAGTTCACCCTGCTAAGAATCCACCGCTGTGGTTTCCTTTCAGGGACAACTCCATCCGAGGCTGAATCCAGATAGGGAAGCGGTCACTGGAATGTAAGTTATTGACCACTTCCTGGTGAGTAGCGTCGACAAGGGCAGGAGAACACAAAACGAATCCAAGTCTATGGCCTAGAATGATCTCGTGGCAGTGCTAAAGTGTGTGTTACCACCAGCATTAAGAAGGTATAACTCCTCTGACACAACAAGGATTACTACAACCCGATCTATGGGACACGTTGATGGAGATCTCCATAGCAAAATGTGTGCATTAAAATATCCTTCAAAAAGGAAGGGTGGAGGGAGTTGTGAAATCAGGTCAGAAAGACCTGAACTTTCGTTGGATGGTAGCACGTACTACAGATGGTAACAACAAATGGAATATGCACCGCAACTGTCCGAATAGCTGTTCTGAGGGAGACAGAAGTAGAGTGGTATATGTTATTCACAAAGAGAGCCACTCAATCTTTAGCCAAGACTCCACTGAGGTCATCTTTCCGATGAGGGCTGTATCCCCTGAATATAGGGGTATCACTATGTATTAAAAAAAGCGTTTCCTGTAGACACAGAGAGAGGGGACTCTCCTGTGCCAACAGCCTCAGCTATTTCATGTATGTTCTGTACCCGTTCATTTTCCATTGAAGCACGGAAGACATTTATCCGGGGGGGGGGGGTGTATTTTTTCCTCTTACCCCTCTGCGTGTTGGAGAATCCACTTCAGAAGGAGGAGAATTGAATGGAGTGAAGGGTTCATCGAAGGAAAATTCTGAGTCCAAGCCCGAGTCGTCATCCTCTTACAAGGGAACCTCCCCATTGCACCCCCCTCAGATTTAGTTATAAGTTGGCACATTGGATAGGCCTTGAAAAACTGAACACAGATCAATCGAGAAAATAGGAAGAAGTTGGGTGGAACTATGAAAAAAATAAGCAAAATATACAAACTGAGTAGTCCATGCGCAAGATAGGCAACATCAAGGAGAGTGTGAGCCCAGGAGCGCCGTGGTCCCCTGGTTAGCGTGAGCAGCTGCGGAGCGACAGGTCCTTGGTTCAAGTCTTCCCTTAGGTGGAAAGTTTATTTTCGCAAATTTACCTTCTGTCCGTTCGTTCATTGACGTCTCTGTTCACTGTAGTAAGTTTAGTGTCTGTGTTTTGCGACCGTACGGCAAAATCGTGCGATTAGTTGACGAAAGGATGTGCCTCTCCAATGAGAACCGAAAACATTTGATCGAAAGGTCATAGGTCAACCGATTCCTCCACAGGAAAACACGGCTGATATATTCTATACGACACTAATGACGGCATGTGCGTCACATGACAGGAATATGTTGTCGACCCACCTAACTTGTACACTTGGCGAATGGGTAAAAAGATTCTTCTACCTTTCCCGCTTTAGGTTTTCTTGTGGATGTGATGATCACTCCCAAAAAAGTGATGAAAACATAATAGTTTGTCACATAAACTGAAAATAAAGCAAATAAACTTTTCACTCGAGGTAAGACTTGAAGCAAGGACCTCTCGTTCCGCAGCTGCTCACGCTAACCAAGGGACAACGGCGCTCCTGAGCTCACCCTCTCCTTGTGTTGCATATCTTGCGCATGGACTACTCAGTTTGTATATTTTGCTTATTTTTTCATAGTTCCACAAAACTTTTTCCTGTTTTCTCGATTGATCTGTGTTCAGTTTTTCAAGGCCTATCCACTGTGCCAACTTATAACTAAATCTGAAGGGGGTGCGATGGGGAGGTTCCCTTGTTAGTGTTCCTCGATCTGACGAGCCATCTACTCCGATTCTGCCTTCTTGAAAGTACGTTTAAGCTTAGTCTTCTCCTTCAGATTCGACGACACCGAGGTAGGCTGTGTCAATTCAGTGTGCTGCTTTTGCCTTGCCGAAGTAGCATAAGTAGCAGGAGCGAAAGCAGTAGTCACCGTTGGAGTTCTTGCGGAGACAGAAACATCAGGAGTGGAATCAGTGGTCACTGTAGGAGTCTGCATGGAGACAGAAACATTTCCATAATAACTGTCGCTGCCACACGTGCGCATGCAAGAGGACTTATTGGTATGCAGGTCCATAGGTGACGTCTGGATGGTAACACTCGCAGTCGCAGACTTCTTCGCGAGTACTGCGCCAGATGAAGTGGAAAACGTTTGGGGTTAAAGAGATTTGTACATCTTCCTCGCTTCAGGGCAAAAAACGCGTTTAGTCACCTTTAACTTCTGGATTTTCTTTTCTTCCTCGTACACCGCACACTGTCTGGTCCAAGGTGGATGTGGATCAGAAAAATTTACTCAAAGGTCAGAGGATGTACACGTAATTCCGTCAGGATGGGCGGCCACACCATACTTACCACACGTAGCTCGTCCATTACACCCGAGAGTATTGCACCCGAATTTCCGGAACTTGGAAAACCTCCTAGGTTTGGAGAAGTATGCTCTAACTTTCAGTCGTAAGAATCCAGCTTTAACACAATATTGCAGAGCCGGCGAATCGCACGTCAATGTAAATGAGTCTCATATTTTCAGTTTTCCATACACACGACGAATTACTTGATTCATCTCAATGACCCCTTCGTCAACCTATTCCTCCTGTAGCTCTGAAGCGTCTGAATCCATGTCACTGCGTGGGACCTCTCTTTAACTGTAGATACGTATACGGTGCTGATTAAATGCAACAGGAGACTCACCCCAAAATTTGGACTTCGGAAGGTTTTTAACTTGCTGTGATGACGCTGTTTCGACCAGCAATGTGCCATTATGCAACCGTTTAACAAATCTGAGGTTTCCATTCAAACCGTTAAGGCCTTCCTAGATACAGAAGAGTGATACCTTCTCAAATACACCTTCTTCCCTCCTGATCACAAGAAACTGATTTTGACATGCTGTATGCGCTCTGTCACGATAAACACCTGAACTTTATAGGAAGATCGCTCAGCAGGGCCATTCTCCTGTGCTTGCTTTGGAAGATGGGTGCAAGTACTACCGAACGGATCACCAGAACCATTCGGAGGAAGTGCATGAGAAGTTCTGGGTACCATAGTGATTCCACGAGCAGTTATGGAAACAAACAGTCTGCCCAGACAGAGTCCCACATGCCTGAGTAAGCCCTAAGCAACTGACGTGCGGCAGGTTCCTTAGAGGTTGCCCTCTAAAGACTGTTCCACCTCAGCAACCATGCATCTCATTGTCACACAGCACACCTCAAGATTGACGCTTTTTTCAGAGGTTTTCACTATCCTTGCGATTCAGGTCTGCATTCTGGAGTCGCCAGGCTCGTACCCATCAAACGAATGCTGAACCCTTGAGGACAAAACTTTCTTGCGCAGAACAGCGAGTGCTAAAAATTTTGATAGAAAACTTCTCCGTGGTGCACAACGCTTCTCTTGTAACATCTGCCACTGGAGTTCGTTGTTTGGCTCTCGCGCCAACTAAACGGCCCCTTGACGAAAGACGCCTCTCTTCGTTCGATCTCTTTTACCTCTTCAATCAATGCTACCTGTTAATGATCCCATACTGATGAACAATACTCAAGAATCGGTTGTAAGTGACTTACAATGTCACAAGATTCTTCCTACGGATCTCAGACCGGGATTTGTTTTTCCTACTATTTGTCTTATGTGGTCAGTCCCATTATGCGCGCTCTAGACTATTACTCCTAGATATTTTACGGTAGATACTGTTTTCAGCTGTTTGTCATCAATAGTGTGGTTGTACAGTAAAGGACTTCTCTTATATGTATGAACAATATGTTATTTTTATTTACGCTCAGGGTCGACTGCCAGAGCCTGCACCATTCATCAATCCTCTGTATGTCATTCTGAAAGTCTATACTGTCGTCCGGCGTTGCTGCTTAGTTACAGACAACCACAGTATTAGCGAACAATTCTAGAGAGCATCTGACGCTTTCTACTAGATCATTTGTACACACTATAAGCAGTAAAAATCCTACGACACTTCATGGGGGTTCTCCGGAAATAACCTTTACATCTGTCGAGCTTCTTTCGTTAAGAGCGACGTGTTGAGTTCTATCTGCAAGAAAGTCTTGAATCATGTCGCAAATCTGATCCGGTACTCGATAACCCCATTTGTTTTGCACTAAACAGCAATGTGGAGACGGAGTCAAATACCTTCCAAAAGTCAAGGAATACGGCATCAACCTGAGCGCCGTTACCTGCAACATCAAGTATTTCATGGAGGATCAGGGCGAACTGCGTTTCGTACGATCTGTTTGCGGAATCCATTTTGATATTTATAGAGCAGATTTTCGTTGTCCAGAAACGTCATGACTCTGGACCTACGTTATTTGTATGTTTCCGGATGAATAATCTCGCGTACGAGTTCAATCTTGGACAAACCCCAGTTGCGATGGTATGATTTATTCTCACAATCGTCTGTCCCAGAAGAGACATACCAATTATGGCTCACGAGTGGGCAAATGTACGACTCAATTTTGAAATAGTTGCTCGCTGTTGTCATAGGGACGAGTCGTGTATCATCTACTTTAAGCCTAACAGCTAAACTCGCTGCAAAATATTTGTTTCGTATGTGATCCTGCCGCCTGAATTATGAGACATCAGCAAGTTTTGCGAATTAAATGAAAATACAACTTGGGTAATCAATAAATTAAACATGCATGATGAAAAGTTGTATTCGTCTGGATAAATGGTAATAGGCTACACCAAAGGTTTTCATTTTAACGTTCTGGTGATAAATTCATCTTGTCAGTGAAACAAACAATCGAAATTGTACAAAACATGAAATAAACTAACAATAATAATAATGCAGTTAAGATTGTTAATGTGTGTAATAAAGTTCTGGCAGATTCCCGAAAATTTAACTGAGCGTCTTTAGAGTGCGAAATACAAAGTTTCATGCCATTTAACTGTTCCCGAATCAATTGCCAGTTCACCCACTGGGTAGGTGGCAGCATAACGACTGTATAAGTTGGTGAGTAAAATCTAAGAGACTGGAGACCTATCATTATACTTTTACAAAAATATACAAACGGGAGATGACAGCAAAAACAATCGCCCATCAGCTTAACAACTTACGCTTCCAAGCTGCTGTCAATAATGTACAGAAGAATGGATACGAAAATTAAGGATCTGCTAAATGATGATCATTTTAGGTGTAGGAAACGTAAAGGGAAGACTGATCAGCTTGATAATAGAAGCAAGACTTTCAAAATGTCATTACACTTTCATAGGATTTCCCATCTTAGACGTCAAATTTTGTAAGATGTTCGAAACTCTCAGAAAAAGAGGTGCAAGGAAAAAAGAAAGACTGCTATTATACAATACGTTTAAGACGAAGAAGGACGGTTGTAACATCAGAATAGTCTTTCGCCCCTGCTGTTCACGCCATAGAGCAAAGAAGCAGTGGTGGAAATAAAAGAACACTTCCGAAGTTAATAGATACCAATGATAGATTCGCTGATGATCGTTAGTGAAAGTAAAGAAGAATTAGAAGACCTATTCGGTGGGAATGGGCACAGAATATTCTTTGAGAGTAAGTTGAAGAAATGATTAATGAGAAGTAGGGAAAATGAGACTAGCAGTGACGCTTACATCAAAATTGGCAACGACGATGTAGACGAAGTGAAAGAAGCCTGATGTCTTGGACGGAAAATAACTTTTAGTAGACGAAACAAGGACACAGAAATCAGCGGCCACAAGCAAGGAGGGCTTTCTTGGCCAAAAAAAGTCTGCTAGTATCAACCAAACACCAAAATTTGAGGAAAAATTTCTGAGAATGTACGTTCGGAGCACAGTATTATATCAAAGTGAATCAAGGTCTCTGGGAAAACTGGTAACAAAAGAAGTCAAATCGTTTCAGCTATTGCGTTAAAGAATGGCTTTGAATATTTGGTGGAGTAATAAGGAACGAGATTCTCCGCAGAATCAGCTAGGAAAGAAATATGTGGGAAAAGCTGAAAAGAAGAAAGGGACAGTATGTTAAGACATGTGATAAGGCGCCAGACAATAATGTACATGGTACTAGTGGGAACTTTAGGTGGCAAAAATTGCAATGGATGCCAGAGACTGGAATGTATCCCACAAAGAATTGAGGACGATGGGTAAACGTGTATAAAGTACCTCTTAACACAGCGAAAAAGTATATTAGTCTGTCTTTATCGCATATTAGTGCCGGCCGGAGTGGCCGTGCGGTTCTAGGCGCTACAGTCTGGAACCGAGCAACCGCTACGGTCGCAGGTTCGAATCCTGCCTCGGGCGTGGATGTGTGTGATGTCCTTAGGTTAGTTAGGTTTAATTAGTTCTACGTTCTAGGCGACTGATGACCTCAGGAGTTAAGTCGCATAGTGCTCAGAGCCATTTTTGAGCCGTATTAGTGTTTATCACTTCAACAGCAATATTTGTAGTAAGTAGTTAAAAGGAAACTTTATAACGATTGGAAAGTTTGTACTTAATTTATAGTTGGCTTTTGCATCAAGAGTGGTGATGTCTGCATAACCTAACCAAAAAAAAAATTTGCAGTTCTTCCAATTCGGTAGACACCTCAAAAAAATATTCAACAACAGTTAAAGTTACAGTTTGCATAGTAGAAACTTAGTTCAGAGTACCTCTTTGTTCTAAGTAGTCATGGTAATGAGTCTCGAACAGTTCGCGAGCAAGGTAGTGGTACTAGTGACGACTTTGCCCCAAAAATTGCAATGTATGTCAAATATGCTTCGTTCTGTAACCATACGTAACATTTTATATAAGTCAAAATAGAAGTTCATGAACTTCCGTTTTTAAAATTTGACATAATTCCAAAATATTAAATATTTGTTACAACTAGAAAATCTTTGCAGTTATTATCACAGTAAAATGTATTTATGAAAGTAACAATGTTGTAAAACTACGAATGCTATGCCAAGACATTCATGTAACATAATATCAGTTGGCCAGTTAATAAAAAAAATTGTTGATATTTCTCACGAATGCTGTTAAAACGTAGCTGCTGGTAAACTTTTTGGGATGTGAGGTCGTGGTCCCAAAAACTCTTCTCTTCCTGACGGTTCGTCCAGAACTGCGCTGGACATCCTCAGAGGCGCTCCTCCGCTGATGAGTCTTGCTTCTTACCGGTCTGACGTCCAGGAAAGGGGGGCGTGGTCGAAGTAAAACGTGATGAGCGGAGATAATCCTTGTCAAAGATAACACTTAACTACCGGTTGTCGCCTTGTCAAAGATAAAATTGTCTACGTTGTGGATAAAATTTCTGTTTCAGAAAACTTCACTTCGTGCTTTCCTGACTGAAGAACATGCTCTGCTACAGCTGATTTCTCTATTTTTCCTAGTCGGCAAAGACTTTTGTGCTCTTTTATCCGTGTATTTACGCTCCTCTTGGTAGTTACAATATATACTTTACCACACGTACACGGAATTTTGTATACACATGTCGACATTATTTGCCGGTCTAAAGACCGGTCTGACGTCATGTTTCTGTAAAATCTTACCGATCTGATCCGTTACTTTTTAATAAAAGGGAGAGAAACTGTATTTTTCCGTCGTTGTGGTTGATCCTTGTCCTTCGGTCTTCTGTTCCTTGGTCGCGAAATTCTCTTTACTTCTTTCCCTGAGTAGCTATTTTTCTTAGAGGCCTGCTGGACGCTGAAATAAAACATCTGAAGTTGGCCTTCAAGAAAAATGTCTACTAAGGGAAAGAGGTAAAGAGAATTTTGCGACCAAGGAACAGAAGACTGAATAACAAGGATGAACCACAAAGACGGAAAAATGCAGTTTCTCTCCTTTTTAATAAAAAAGTAACGGATCAGATAGGTAAGATTTTACAGAAACATGACGTCAGACCAATCTTTAGACCAACAAAGAAAATAAGTCTGTGAAGTATAAACGCCCTCCTCTTTCCACATGTGGTGTATATAAAATTCCGTATACGTGTGGTAAAGTTTATATTCGAACCACCAAGAGGAACGTATATACATGGCTAAAAGAGCACAAGAGTCTTGGCCGACTAGGAAAAAATAGAGAAATCTGCTGTAGTAGTGCATGCTCTTCAGTCAGGAAAGCACGAAATGAAGTTTTCCCAAACAGAAGTTTTATCTACAACGTCAGATTATTATCCACGACTATGTAGAGAAGCTATTGAAATTTATATGCAACAGGGTAATTTTAATAAGAAAGAGGAGGCAGTGAAATTTATCGTCATATGGACAATAGCTCTACAGAGTCGCTAACCAATTTTATCTTTGACAAGACGACAATCGATAGTTAAGTTTTACCGTTGACAAGGATTATCTCTGCTCATCATGTGTTACTTCGACCACGCCCCCTTTTACCACAGTATATATGTCGCTCTCGTACGTCCGACCGGTCAGTCGGCAAGACTCAGTGGAGGAGCGCCTCTGAGGATGTCCAGCGCAGTCCTGGACGAAGCGTCAGGAACAGAAGAGTTTCTTGGACCACAACCTCACATCCCGAAAGGTTTACCAGCTGCTATGTCATCCGGTCGTGAAAGCCTTCGTTCTATGATGTTAAAACGACTGTACAAAAAGAAATGAAAATGAGGCTGTGTTTTACGAGTTTTTAGTGACATTCATAGGGAAACTAATTTTCCTGGTATAACGTGGTAGCGTGTGGAACTATCGAAGTATATTGAGCAAAACATATATATAAGCCAAAGCTTCGCCCGAGAGCTAATAAGCTTCGTAATTAACAAAAAACGTGAATAGATACTTTACAACGGAAATAGAAACATTGTTTAAAAAAATGAAGTGGTATCTTAGATTTCCGTAATTAAGAGAAATTCTATAAAATCCTGACCTAATACAAGCGCTACTCTGAGACTGGAAGGTTGCCACAGAAGAGGAAGTCGTGGCGGGCCGCATTCAACCAGCCAAAAGACAGATGACCCAAAAAGGAAACATATTTGCAGTCAGAAAGGCGCCCTTGTTCTACGGAACGTTATGTCACTGCCGGCGAGCGTATCCTCGTTAGCACAGGTAACGCTATTGTGCTAGCTGCGAAGCTAACGCAGTACACATCGATCGCCCACCGCGAGGCCTGCGCGTTAACAATAGACTGCGGGTGTTCATGTTCCACCTCAGGGGTCGAGTTACTCTCGGCAAACCACAGGAGAGCAGGTACCACGAATACCGGCACATGCTTCAACCTCTTTGTGCGGGTCGTGGGATTGTATCACAAAACCGACGCTGTTGCGGAAGCAGTTCTGCATTCATGACGTGGCATTTATGTGTTTTCCACGTTACCACAGCATTCATCTGAGACCTACACGACTGAGAAAGAGTCAGCCAAACCGTTGCGTAGTATATTGTCAGAACCCTGGACGTATGTTTCTATAGTTATAAAATTATCTTCTTTAGAAGGATAATGTTAGACTTGGTGCATACTGTGTTGAAAAGGTTCTAATAAACCTATGTCACGCAAATGGTTGGCTGATTCTTTCATGTTTTCCAAGACTATCGGTTTACAGTTGCTGTTTATAGCCATGGTCAAAATTTTAAATATGCACTGTTCTTCCTCAGTCTATCTTCAGGAATGAATTAACTTATTCTAATGGCAAACAATGTCCAATATGCTCTTACAACTATAACATGTGCATGAAGTATGTCGCAAATGTGAAACTTTCTCTTCCTGTCAGAAGAATTTTCGATATAGTGTCATTGCGCACCAACGCACGGTGCACAACTTTCTTCACACTAAGAGCATACCGTCCACAAAGTGAATGTAAAATTCATAGGACTGACAGAGCCCAGCGTTGTAGATGTGACAGGCAGGAGATGTTACACGTGGTGAATAAGTGCACCTTACAAAAGTCTTATGCCAATCCTTCAGCCTTCCCAGCACTCAAACACCTTTTTGAGCAGGTTTATTTTGTTTTTGGCTTCGAACACCTTAATAGGATTTTTATCCTCCGTTTGTTTCAAAGCAATCAGCAGTTACTCTTTTACCTTTTAGAAAGTATCAGTAAGAAGACGCACTTTTATTTATCAGCAAATATATCCTTTCTGGTAAAGCGAAAAGACCATTCTTCCTGCACGGTTATCGGTTACCATCCACACATTTTATTGATGCTTGGTCTGTGACGTGCTGTCGACCAACATTTTATCCGTAGTAACTAAACAGCTCACAAAACTGACAGATCCTCTTTAAAATAGTATAAACATTATTGAGAACTGCGTTCCGTTTTTGCTTGTGGCCAGCTTTCAGTAATGCTGCACAGCTCTTACACGAGATTTCTCGTAGTCATTTCTTGATGTGAACTGTACTATACGCTTTGTTTTCACTTAAAACGTAAGATATTTCACACACATTAAGTTGTCGATCATTCAGTAACATCCAATGAAAGTTCACCATGTGTATGTTTATGGTTGTAGTTTTGAAATGATCATTCAGTGGATCACATACTAGAGACATTCGCCACGTTTGTCACCACCGGCCCATTTCGCGACGGCAGTAACTGGAGAAGCAGACTCCCTTCAAATCGTCATCAATATTAGTTTAAATTCGTCCCGGCCAACGAATTTTACTATAGCACTTTATTCATTTGGACAAAATACACAAAACAAGGGTAATTTAAAAGTTCGCATAAATAGAATTATTCCACTGATCTCCCTGTTGACACTTTACTTATATTACGTACCTGCACAACAAAACCTCATTGATATCAACTCCATCTCAGAGTCAGTTCCCGAAATTGGCTTCTTGCCTAATATCAGACACACATCAGATTGTCAATACAGAATGCCAATTAAAAATGTCTCACGTCAGCGATGGAAGGAAAAAAGCTACATTCGCTTTTGGGCACACTATATGACGTTACAGCTACAAACTTGAAAAGGCAGCGTACATAACTACAACGACACTTAAGAAGCTAAATTCTGCCGTTGGGCTACATACGACATGTAACCACAGACGTGCTTTCATCATTGGAAATATGTCGTAAACTCAAAAAGAAACGACGAAAATATACATTACAAAAGCACTGTTAGTCAGTAAATTAGTTTCATGTTCCACGGATCATTTGCATGAAAAATCGTAATGATGTGGAACGAGACATTTTACTTTCGCATCGCTAACTAATTTTTAAATATGGCTCCATGCTAAACATTTAAAAGTTTTATGTTTTTAATCTTATTATTATTGTGAGCTAACAATTCCTACCTCTCATCTTTTACATGTTACAATAAAAGAAATTTTTCTATGGAATAGAATCCATCAAGGACAAACTTCTTCAGTTTGTTTTAATACTTACCTGCCTGTCAGACAATTTATTTCACCAGGAACGTTATCAATGATTTCAGTTGCAGTATTGTGCACCCCTTAATGTGAAGTAATAGATGTCATATTCCTTCTGATATTATAATTGTGTAAGTCATTGTTCCTTTTAAACTGCAGTTGATTATTTCATGAGGGAATAAATATACTGTGAAGCAGTAATTAGAATGCCCAAATCCTTAAAAAGACATCTACCAGACGAGCTTGGTGAGCATCACATATTATTCCTACAGGACTTTTTGAGCGCTGAAGAGTTCTTTCCCAAGCATGAGTTACCCTAGAACATTATTCTATACGACATTATTGAATGAAAATACGCAAAATAGGTCACCTTATTGATGTGGCCTGTCTAAGATGCGCAGTGATTTAATTGTAAATGTTGCTGAACTACGTTGCTCTAGGAGTCCTAAAAAGAGATTTTTCCAGTTTAAATTCTCGCCAATAGGGCCACCCAAAAATTTTGAAGTTTTCACCCTATTTATTATTTTCTTATGACGTGCTGTGTAGTATCTCTAGATGTGACGAATTAATTAGGTTGTGTTTTTTTTAATTGAGAGTGAGAACTTTCTCAGAAACCAACAACATTGTCAAGAACATTGTTTACCATGTCTTCTGCTGCTGCATGTATGCTTGGATTGATTGCAATCCTAGTACCATCCGCAAAAGGAGCCATTGCCCTTGTTGTATATTAGAGGGAAGATTGTTTACAAACACAAGAAGCAATGGCAGGTCTTAGACTGAGCCTTTGGGAACTTCATATTTGATTTCTCCACAGTTAGAGAAAACGTCTCTGACTGTATTGGTTAAGTTACTAAGCACACGTTTCTGCATTTTTTGGTTAGATTCGACACCAGACATGGTTTGGCTATACCATCAGTTCCTTAAAACCTGATTTTGTCTAGAAGACTATCGTGGTTACAACAGTCAAATGCCTTAGATAGATGACAGGAACTACCAGCCAATGGAATTTCATACTTAAAGCATCTAAAATTTGGCGAGTGATTGTGTAAATAACATTCTCAGTATGGTAACTCTTCTGAAATCCAAATTGCGTTTTGCTGAGAATGTTACTGTTGCTCGTTCGAGATACTACTCTAGAATACATCAGCTTCTCAATAATTTTGAACAATAATGTCAGCAGAGAGACAGGTCGGTGGATATTTACATGTCTCCTATCAGTTTTCTTGAAGATGAGTTTAATAATGGCATTTTCCAATCTCTATTGAAAAATATCTTGAGTAAGTGGTGCATTACATACTTCTGATAAGACATAGCTTGTTATATGGGAATAGTTCTTTAATACTCTAGTAGAAACATCATCAAATCAATATGAGCTTTTGTTTTTGAGAGTATATATAATTTTCTTAATTTCAGAAGAAGAAGTTGGTTGGACAGTCAAATGACAATTTTATGAGAATTGCTTTGTCAACATATTGCTGTGCTTTTTCTCTTGAACTGTTTGTCCCTATACTTTCTACTATATTTAAGAAACAATAATTAAACACATTTATTATGTGAGACTCATTTATTGCCCTTCCATTCAAGTGAACAGTGATGTTATCCTGTTCTTTGGCCAATTGTCCTGTCTCAGGTATCACTACATTCCACATAGCCCTAAGAATTTCTGATTGGTGACGTGTTCCTTCATTTTTTAATAATGTTTCTTAGTAATTTTGTGTACGTTTTTTTAGTTTGTAACTACTGCAGGATCTTTCCTTGTCCTTCACAATTGATATAATTCCCTTTCCCAATGTGCTCTAATCACTCTAGTGATCTATGGTCTTTTATGTGGCCAGTAATGTTCTTCCTTATTAGCTGATACAGAAATCTACTTTCAAATAACGATGTCAATTTATAACGGAATAGATTAAATTTTATGTGAGCATTTGTTTCATTATCAATTTCATCCCAGGTTATCTCCTATTAACAATTCTTAAAAATGTTTTCTGAAGTCAATAATTATTCTGACAGACATCCACTGGAAGTGTCCACACTGTAAAGCACTATCTCATCTATGCTGATTGAGCGTCATGATCAGAGCGAACATTTGTTACTGGGCATACAGTTACTTCCTTGCTTTGAGCTTCATCCAAGATAACACTATCTATGAGAGTCCTACTGTCTATATCCACCTATGTTGGAAAGTTAATTACTCAGATTAAAATGTAGGCTCCAAAATAGGTTGCCAGATCGTTTTTGCTATCATAATCCTTTAGCAAATCAACATTTCAATCACCACAGACTATTAACTGCTTGCTGTTGTCTGATAGCTGGCACAGTAAGGAATTTGAATTTCTCAAATAGTTTAAAATAATCCTGTGGGAATCTATATACAGTTACAATTAAAAACAAACTATTTTCTAGTATTAATTCACAAGCATCCACTTCTATCTGCTGATCGCTACAAAATCTATCCGTCTCAAAATTTTGAACTTGTTTTCTATATTAATATATGTAATAACACCGCCTTTTCCCATATTAGCTCTATATGAATAAGATGCTAGTGTATAATCTTTCATATGTAACTTATCTATCTCTGTGGTTATTTGGTGGTCCAATAGGCACATGATGTTTATCTTCTCGGAGCTCTCTAAATTTTGTAAACGATCAGAAAGCTCTTCTACCTAATTACCGACTCTTCTAATATTCTTACGTTACTTTTCTGTGCATTCTTAAGTATTTTGTGTGAGTCTTCTCTTTAGTTAACTTCCTTCGTAGCAGGGTTCCTGAATGCTGATTCTAAACTAAAAAGTATGTATCTGATTGCAGTAACCACAAGTACCTTGCAGAGTGTGATGGTGGCATGCATACATTTTCTGTGAGAAGCTCAGCCAATATACCTTTCCTTCTCTTCTTCAGGTGCAGGCCGTGTCTAGTATATCCCCATTTCCCAACTGCAGCAATAGGCACTGCAACCATGTACAATTTCATTTCTGATCAGCAACAGCAGCCTGCTGAAATCTGTGATCACACTGTTTGTAGCCCAGGGCTGGTTATGGAGCTGCAGGGTCTCCACAAACTCACCTTTGTGTGCATAGTTGCTACCCTGCTTCATGCAGGTCACTCCTAACGCTGTAATTTCCATCTTTAGCCAGGCTGTTCCTTGCTCCACCTACTATAATAACCTGAACCCTCTTGTGAAACTCTTTTCTGAGATACCGTATGTCCTCTGCCATCTTTCATCATATTTGAGCTCTTATACCCTGTTTCCAATTTCTCTGTGCCATCTTGCCTGCACTCTTCCCATAGCTAACACCTATCAGCAGGACTCTTTTCTTCCTACTCTCTTTTAATACCGACCAGCACTTTGTTTCTTTGCTACAAGTCTGCTGAATCCTACTGTGACTTACAGTTGGAAGAGACTCTTCCTCTTCTACTTCGGGTAACATGTCAGTCTTTTTGATACTGTAAGCTCAAAAGTAGATATATGACGATGATTTCACTGCAGCAAAGCGAAGCTGGCATTTCATTGATGACTCACTACCCAGTTCTTCGAAATCCACCCGAAAAATAAACCTTCAATGAGACAGAAGTCGTCCAGCCATTATTTACGAATACAGGCACCAATACTGAATAAAAAGATTTTGCAATTACCGCTGCATCTGTATCACATATATATATGTATACTTCTCAACTCACCATAACATTTTGTACCAAATAGTACCTGTTGTGGTCATCTTTAGTTCAAAGACTGGTTTGATCTAGCTCTCAATCCAAGTCAATTGTGTGCAAGCCTTTCCGTTTTTCCATTATTACTGCGGCCTACGTCCATCTGAACCTGCTTATTATATTAGTGCCTAAGTCTCACACCGCAGTTTTTAGCCTCCCCTTTCCTTACTTCCTCCCCTCATACACACACACTTTCCTCCATGATAAAATGAACTATTGTTTGATGCCTTAGGACGTGTCTTATCAAGTGACCTCTCCTTTTAGTCAAGTTGTTCCATAAATGCCTCTTTTCCCAGTTTGATTCAATATCTCGTAGTTAGTTATTCAGTCCACACACCTAATTTTCAATGTTCTTCTATTGGGGCACATTTCAAAAACTTGTACTCTCTTCCTCTGGGTTCCTTAACACCCACATTTCACAAGGCTACACTGCAGAAAAATACAGCCAGAAATAACTTCTTAACATTTAAATTTGCATTGGATGTTAATCAGTTTCTATTTCTGAGAAACGCTTTTCTTGATAATGACAGTCTCCATGTTATACCCTGTCTACTACGGCCATCGTCATTTATTTGGCTATCCAAGTAGCAAAACTCATTTACTATGTTTACTGTCTCGTTTCCTAATCTAATTTGCTCAGGAGTGGGTGATTTAATTGGACTTTTCAATACACTATTCATACCGTCAAATTCTCTTCGCAATCCTTTGCCGTCTCTGACAGAATACAGTGTAATCGCAAACCTCGAAGTTTTCAATAAGCTGTTGATGGTGTAGAGCATCCAGCCATAGACTGGCTGGTTGTTGTATACAACCAACAGTTTATTCCACATGACAGTCACGGTCTTCAACCATGTCTTCATTTGACAAATTTGCTCCAAGTTTTTATTTATTTTCTTTGAACTTTATTTCCCTTTAAAAACTTATGCCTGGTTTTCTTTTCTGCGTGCCGAGCGTACAGATTGAATAACATCGGGAATAGGATGCAGCTGTGTCTCGTGCTTTCGCTTTCACGTATTCTGACTCTTATAATTGCAGTCTGGTTTTTGTACAAGTTGTAAATAGCTTTTCGCTACCTGTGTTTTACCCAGTCTACATTCAATATTTCAAAGAGAATATTTCAGTCGACATTGTCAAAAGCTTTCTCTAAAATGTAAAACTTAGGTTTGCCCTTTTTTTCAGTCTCTCTTCTAAGGTAAGATGTATGGTCAATATAGCCTCGGGTGTTTCTACATTTCTCCGGAACACGAACTGATCGTACCCTAGGTTGGCTTTTACCAGTGTTTCCATTCTTCTGTAAATAGCGCTGGCAATATTTTGCAGCCATGACTTATCAAAATGAAATCAGAATGAATACATTTTCTTTTTAAGTCTTAGGGCACTTCACCTGCACGTAAGGTGGAATAGTTCTATTACGGCTGATTCTTCCAAGGATCTCAATAATTCTGAGATAGTGCCGGCTACTCCAGTGGACTTGTTTTTGCTTATGTCTTTCAGTATTCTATCAAACTCTTGTTGTGGTATCATGTCTCCTACCTCGTCTTCACTTACTTCCTCTTCTCTTTCTATAATTTGTCATCAAGTTTGTGCCCATTGTATGGATCCTGCACGTATACCTTCTGTCTTACAGCTTTGCCTTATTTGCTTCGTACTGGCTCACTACCTGAGATCTTGATATTCATACAGTTAGGGTACTAAAATACTGAGAACTGATGAAATTATACGAGAGTGCAGAAACTGCAATACTTAATATCACAACAGCAAGTTCAGCTGTAACGGAGTGGACATTGCTGAAAAGAGAAATGTCCGGAGTATGACAGACAAGTATTGGTACAAAAAAAAAAAAAAAAAAATAGCTGCGAAGAAATCTTGGATGAAAGGAGAGGTACTCCAACTGACAAAAGAAAAACAAAGTACAAAAATATTCAAAAACATATATGAATTCAGCAACGAATGGCTTTTAAGAACGAAATAAATAGGAAATGTACTGAAGCCAAAGCACCTGAAAAATAAATGGTCGCCCGAAATACTGATTCAGAACGTGGAAATGAAAAAACAGCATTCGGTGACATTAAAAGCATAGGCGTCGACATTAGGTACAAGAAGAATATCGCTGCTAAGCCCAGAGAAAAAATAGATAAATGAAAAGAGTAAATCGGAAGCCCGCGTGTGTAAGAAGAACTAACTGAGGATGTGAGGGAGGGAGAAATGGGAGTGGAGATGGAAGACGTAGAGGATCCACTATTAGAGTCAGAGTTTAACAGAGCTTTGGATGACTTGAGATCAAATAAGGTGGGAGGCACAGATAACTCCTCTTCAGAATCTCTAAAATCATTAGAGGAAGTGGCAACGAAGCCACTATTAAAACTGATCTGTAGAATCTATGAGTCTGAAGACATACCAACAGACTTTCGGAAGAATGTTATTCACTCAACCACGAAGATAACAAGGGTAGATCACTACGAGAA
The DNA here is from genome assembly GCF_023864275.1 of Schistocerca cancellata. NCBI lineage: Eukaryota > Metazoa > Arthropoda > Insecta > Orthoptera > Acrididae > Schistocerca > Schistocerca cancellata. The sequence goes on from NC_064628.1 coordinate 161,057,075, forward strand.
CCATCACACAGGCAGCAATCAGCTCAACATCAGATACCAATACAAATAATGATGGGGAGAAGTGTTACAAAAATTGTTACTGGCAGCTGATAGGATCACAGCCCAAGTGAAAGACGTTGAATCTAAAATCAGTGGTACTGAAATCAAAATCAATGTTGTTGAATCTAAAATCAATGATATTGAATCTAAAATTCATTAGAAGTACTTTATGTAGATGGTGTTGTACAGCATTAACGAATATTAAGAAGTGTATTATGCAATACACAACTGTAACAGTATTTTATTACAGACGATCGATTTCGGTCTGAGACCATCTCAGCTGCGGATTTGAGTAATTGGAACGACAGTTATCAGATGGACTTCGAACGTGGTAAGGTTATTGGGTGTCACTTGTGTCATACGTCTGTACGCGAGATTTTCACACTCCTAAACATTCCTAGGTCAACTATTTCCGATGTGACAGTGAAGTGGAAACGTGAAGGGTCACGCACAGCACAAAAGCGTACAGGCCGACTTCTTCTGTTGACTGTCAGAGACGCAGACAGTTGAAGAGGGCCGTAGTGTGTAATAGGCAGACATCTATCCAAACCATCTCACACGAATTCCAAACTGCATCAGGATCCACTGCAAGTACTATGATACTTAGGCGGGAGGTGAGACAACTTGGATTTCATGGTCGAGCGGCTGCTCATAAGCCACACATCACGCAGGTAAATGCCAAATGACGCCTCGCTTGGTGTAAGGAGCGTAAACATTGGAAGATTGAACAGTGGAGAAATGTTGTGTCGAGTGACGATTCACGGTACACAGTGTGGCGATCCGATGGCAGGGTGTGAGTATGGCGAAAGCCCGGTGAACGTCATCTGCCAGTGTGTGTGAGTGGCAACAGTAAAATTCGGAGGCGGCAGTGTTATGGTGTGGTCGTGTTTATCATGGAGGGGGCTTGCCCCTCTTGTTGTTTTGCGTGGCACTATCACAGCACGGGCCTACATTGATGTTTTAAGCACCTTTTTGCGTCCCACTGTTGAAGGGCAATTCGGGGATGGCGATCGCATCTTTCAACGCGATCGAGTACCTGCTCATAATGCACGTCCTGTGTCGGAGTGGTTACACGACAATAATATCTCTGTAATGGACTGGCCTGCACAGCGTCCTGAGATGGATTCTACAGAATACCTTTGGGACGTTTTGGAACGCCGACTTCGTGCCAGGCCTCACCGACCGACATCGATACCTCTCCTCAGTGCAGCACGCCGTGAGAATGGGCTGCCATTCCCCAAGAAACCTTCCAGCACCTGGTTGAACGTATGGCTGCGAGAGTGGGAGCTAAGGCTAAGGGTGGGCCAAGACCATATTCAATTCCAGCATTCCCGATTGACGGCGCCACGAACTTGTAAGTCATTTTCAGGCAGATGTCTGGATACTTTTGATTACATAGTGTTCCAAACGCAAGAACAGAAAACAGCTGAAGTTATTCCTAGGAATATGTTGCACTTATAGAAATTTTTGTACCATGGCAAGTATTCAGTGCTCCGAATTTGAACGGAATAACATATATCAGGAATTAAATGGAGGAGGAATTAAATGAAGATGTGAAAATAGAATATTACTTCATCCTGATTTGAACAGTCTTCCCTATATCATAATACGCTTCAGTGAGGATGGTTTAGGAGTGATCCTGTTTCAGAATATTGGGGATGAAAAGGACAAAGATACTGGTTGTATTAGCTATTTGAACATCGACTAGATATGAAAGTAATTACAGTGTGTCAGACTGCGAAGCTATAGCTGTAGTTGAGGCTTCCAAAAATTTATACTGTATCCCTGGTGGTATATGATACGTGTGCACAATGGCAGTTGAGCATTAGTGTTCCTGAAAAAATGTGGATTACTCCATGGGAGAAGAACTTATTGGACATTATAAGCATACGAGTTGTGATCAGAAAGTAACAAGAATTTTTGTTTTTCGTGAAGAACTTTTATTCATTATCAACTTTGTCCTGTTCGAAGCAATCCCCCTGAGATGCAATACGCTTTTGCCAGCGCTTTTTCCAATACTGGAAGCACTCTACAACTCCCTTTTCGTTATGGTGTTCACCTCCTTCATCGATTCTGTTTTTATCCCATCAATGGTAGCAAAACTACGTCCTTTTATAGTTCTCTTCAGCCTCGGGAAAATAAAGAAGTCGCATGGGGCCATGCGCAGCGAATACGGTGGCTGAAGCAACATAACGGTTTTGTTTTTTGCCAGAAAATCACGAGCAATTATTGTCGTGTGAGCGGAAACAGTATCGTGATGCAGTTTTCACGAATAGTTTTGCTAGAGTTCTGATCATTTTCTTCGGATTGCTTCACGCAAACGGCGCATAACTCCCAGGTAGTATTCCTTGTTGATCGTTTCGAGGTCACAAGCTTATACCAATGTTTCGCCATCTGTTATAACCTTGTTTAAAAGTTCTGGATCGCTGTCGATTTCATTCAACAATTCCTGAGTGACGCCTACACGACGACATTTTGGCCGAAATACGAGAATTTCGGAAGAGACTTTGCTGCTGCACGTTTCATGGCGAAAACATTCGAAAAAATTGTTTGGCACGAGCCAAAAGATATGCCGATATCATCAGCAACCACTCTCATGGTGATTCCGCTATTTCCCAGAACGATTTCCTTTACATCTTCAACATTGTCGTCAGATGTGCTGGGGCGTCCAGAGCAGTCGTCGTCGTCTTCAACGTCTTCTCGACCCTCTTTGAAACGTTTATACCACTCATAAACTCTTGTCTTATTCACAGTAAATCCGCCAAAAACCGCAGTTAACACTTACACTGAAGCGCCACAGTAATGTACAACTGCCAAATATCGGTAGGGCCCCCACGAGCTTGCAGAAGTACCGCAACACGACGTAGCATGGACTCGACTAATACCTGAAGTAGAGCTGGACCATAAATCCTGCAGGGGTGCCCATAAATCCTTAAGAGTACGAGGGGGTGGAGATTTCTTTTGAACATCACGTTACAAAGCATCTCAGATTTGCTCAATAATGTTCATTTCTGGGGAGTTTGGTGGCCAGCGGAAGTGTTTAAAATCGGAAGAATGTTTCTGGAGCCAATCAATAACAATTCTGGATGTCTGGGGTAACGCATTGTCCTACTGGAACTACCCAAGTCCGTCGGAATGCACAATGGACATAAATGGATGCAAGTGATCAGGCAGGATGCTTATATACGTGTCACCTGCCAGTCTTATATAGACGTATCAGGGGTGCCATACCACTCCAACTGCGCACACCCTACACCATTACATAGCCTCCACCAGTTTTAACAGTCCCCTGCTGCCATGTAGGGTCCACTGATTCGTGAGGTCGTCTCCATACCCGTACACGTTCATCTGTTCGATACAATTTGAAATGAGACTCGTCGGACCAGGCTACAGGGTTTCGGTTCTGAAAGCCCATATCGATGATGTTTCGTTGAACGGTTCGTACGCTGACACTTGCTGATGGCCCAGCATTGGACTCTGCAGCAATTTGCGGAAGGGTTGCACTTCAGTCACGTTGAATGGTTCTCTTCATCTACATCTACATCTACATCTATACTCCGCGAGCCACCTTACGGTGTGTGGCGGAGGGTACTTATTGTACCACTATCTGATCCCCCCTTCCCTGTTCCATTCACGAATTGTGCGTGGGAAGAACGACTGCTTGTAAGTCTCCGTATTTGCTCTAATTTCTCGGATCTTTTCGTTGTGATCATTACGCGAGATATATGTGGGCGGTAGTAATATGTTGCCCATCTCTTCCCGGAATGAGCTCTCTCGTAATTTCGATAATAAACCTCTCCGTATTGCGTAACGCCTTTCTTGAAGTGTCCGCCACTGGAGCTTGTTCAGCATCTCCGTAACGCTCTCGCGCTGACTAAATGTCCCCATGACGAATCGTGCTGCTTTTCGCTGGATCATGTCTATCTCTTCTATTAATCCAACCTGGTAAGGGTCCCATACTGATGAGCAATACTCAAGAATCGGACGAACAAGCGTTTTGTAAGCTGCTTCTTTCGTCGATGAGTCACATTTTCTTAGAATTCTTCCTATGAATCTCAACCTGGCGCCTGCTTTTCCCACTATTTGTTTTATGTGATCATTCCACTTCAGATCGCTCCGGATAGTAACTCCTAAGTATTTTACGGTCGTTACCGCTTCCAATGATTTACCACCTATGGCATAATCGTACTGGAATGGATTTCTGCCCCTATGTATGCGCATTATATTACATTTATCTACGTTTAGGGAAAGCTGCCAGCTGTCGCACCATGCATTAATCCTCTGCAGGTCTTCCTGGAGTACGTACGAGTCTTCTGATGTTGCTACTTTCTTGTAGACAACCGTGTCATCTGCAAATAGCCTCACGGAGCTACCGATGTTGTCAACTAAGTCATTTATGTATATTGTAAACAATAAAGGTCCTATCACGCTTCCTTGCGGTACTCCCGAAATTACCTCTACATCTGCAGATTTTGAACCGTTAAGAATGACATGTTGTGTTCTTTCTTCTAGGAAATCCTGAATCCAATCACAAACCTGGTCCGATATTCCGTAAGCTCGTATTTTTTTCACTAAACGTAAGTGCGGAACCGTATCAAATGCCTTCCTGAAGTCCAGGAATACGGCATCAATCTGCTCGCCAGTGTCTACGGCACTGTGAATTTCTTGGGCAAATAGGGCGAGCTGAGTTTCACATGATCTCTGTTTGCGGAATCCATGTTGGTTATGATGAAGGAGATTTGTATTATCTAAGAACGTCATAATACGAGAACACCAAACATGTTCCATTATTCTACAACAGCTTGACGTAAGCGAAATAGGCCTATAATTATTCGCATCTGATTTATGACACTTCTTGAAAATGGGAACGACCTGCGCTTTCTTCCAGTCGCTAGGTACTTTACGTTCTTCCAGCGATCTACGATAAATTGCTGATAGAAAGGGGGCAAGTTCTTTAGCATAATCACTGTAGAATCTTAAGGGTATCTCGTCTGGTCCGGATGCTTTTCCGCTACTAAGTGATAGCAGTTGTTTTTCAATTCCGATATCGTTTATTTCAATATTTTCCTTTTTGGCGTCCGTGCGACGGCTGAAGTCAGGGACCGTGTTACGATTTTCCGCAGTGAAACAGTTTCGGAACACTGAATTCAGTATTTCTGCCTTTCTTCGGTCGTCCTCTGTTTCGGTGCCATCGTGGTCAACGAGTGACTGAATAGGGGATTTAGATCCGCTTACCGATTTTAAATATGACCAAAACTTTTTAGGGTTCTTGTTTAGATTGTTTGCCAATGTTTTATGTTCGAATTCGTTGAATGCTTCTCTCATTGCTCTCTTTACGCTCTTTTTCGCTTCGTTCAGCTTTTCCTTATCAGCTATGATTCGACTACTCTTAAACCTATGATGAAGCTTTCTTTGTTTCCGTAGTACCTTTCGTACATGATTGTTATACGACGGTGGATCTTTCCCCTCGCTTTGGACCTTAGTCGGTACGAACTTATCTAAGGCGTACTGGACGATGTTTCTGAATTTTTTTCCATTTTTGTTCCACATCCTCTTCCTCAGAAATGAACGTTTGATGGTGGTCACTCAGATATTCTGCGATTTGTGCCCTATCACTCTTGTTAAGCAAATATATTTTCCTTCCTTTCTTGGCATTTCTTATTACACTTGTAGTCATTGATGCAACCACTGACTTATGATCACTGATACCCTCTTCTACATTCACGGAGTCGAAAAGTTCCGGTCTATTTGTTGCTATGAGGTCTAAAACGTTAGCTTCACGAGTTGGTTCACTAACTATCTGCTCGAAGTAATTCTCGGACAAGGCAGTCAGGATAATGTCACAGGAGTCTCTGTCCCTGGCTCCAGTTCTGATTGTGTGACTATCCCATTCTATACCTGGTAGATTGAAGTCTCCCCCTATTACAATAGTATGATCACGAAACTTCTTCACGACGTTCTGCAGGTTCTCTCTGAGGCGCTCAACTACTACGGTTGCTGATGCAGGTGGTCTATAGAAGCATCCCACTATCATATCTGACCCACCTTTGATACTTAGCTTAACCCAGATTATTTCACATTCGCATTCGCTAATAACTTCACTGGATATTATTGAATTCTTTACTGCTATAAATACTCCTCCACCATTGGCGTTTATCCTATCCTTGCGGTATATATTCCATTCTGTGTCTAGGATTTCGTTACTGTTCACTTCCGGTTTTAACCAACTTTCCGTTCCTAATACTATATGCGCACTATTTCCTTCAATAAGAGATACTAATTCAGGAACCTTGCCCTGGATACTCCTGCAGTTTACCAATATTACGTTAACTTTTCCTGTTTTTGGTCTCTGAGGACGGACGTTCTTTATCAACGATGATAATGTCCTCTCTGGTAAGCCGTCAGGTATTTTATCGTTTCGCCCAAGGGGGGGTCCCTCTAACCTAAAAAACCCCCGTGTGCACGCCACACGTAGTCTGCTACCCTAGTAGCTGCTTCCGGTGTGTAGTGCACGCCTGACCTGTCTAGGGGGGCCCTACAGTTCTCCACCCAATAACGGAGGTCGATGAATTTGCAACCATTATAGTCGCAGAGTCGTCTGAGCCTCTGGTTTAGACCCTCCACACGGCTCCAAACCAGAGGACCGCGATCGACTCTGGGCACTATGCTGCAGATATTAAGCTCAGCTTGCACTCCGCGTGCGATGCTGGTTGTCTTCACCAAATCAGCCAGCCGCCGGAAGGAACCAAGGATGGCCTCAGAACCCAAGCGGCAGGCGTCATTCGTTCCGACATGTGCTACTATCTGCAGCCGGTCACACCCAGTGCGTTCAATAGCTGCCGGAAGGGCCTCCTCCACATTACGGACGAGACCCCCCGGCAAGCACACCGAGTGCACACTGGCATTCTTCCCCGACCTACCCGCTATTTTCCTGAGGGGCTCCATAACCCGCCTAACGTTGGAGCTCCCTATAACTAATAGGCCCGCCCTCTGTGACTGTCGGGACCTTGCCGGAGAATCGGCCACTGGCCCAACAGGCGAGGCATCCTGTGGTGGCTCGGAAACGATGTCATCACCACTTGGAAAGGGGTAAGGCAGCTGCCACGCGGCCAGATCCCACCTTCGCCTTTCGGCCAGGCACGCGCGAGCCCACCACTGTCCGCCATTCACCCTGGAGTGATGGCTGACCGGTAAGATGCTCACTGCCGGAAGACGCTGCGACATCAGGGGCTCCATGTGATTCCAAGGCCACCGAAGTAGGCATAGGTCTCACCACAGTTGCCCCAACGCCACTACGAGCCGACGCCTGCGCCTCGAGCTCGATGAGCCTAACAGACAAAGCCTCCACCTGCCCCCGAAGAGTGGCCAATTCTCCTTGCGTCCGCTCACAACAACCACAGTCCCTACCCTACCCTATACGGTGACAAATTCCCAAGATAATCTTCTGATGAGCTACTCTGATAATCAAGAAACACTCACTGAAATACGAGACGCGAAAACTACGCTAGGTTTTCCCAGAAAAACTATTTAAAAGCTAAGCGCAGCAAATAAGTACAAAAACGCTTTATACAAACAGTACTCGCTGCTGCTGGTGCTCTCGCTCTGGCTGTCACAAGACAACTGCTGATTCAAGTGACTAGTGGCTAACGGCCGCGAAACAAACAAAAGACGGTTTTAGGGCGCTTTCTGTTCTAAACGATCAAGAAAACACTAAGAAATCTAACACGAAAACTACGTAAAGTTTTATCAAGAACTGTTAGTTACTATGCAGGGCAGATAAACAGAAATAGAATCCCTTCCTTAGTGGAAGGTCGTAAACAAAATGCAAAATAAACGCTTTATACAAACAGTACTCGCTGCTGCTGGTGCTCTCGCTCTGGCTGTCTCTTCAGTCGTCGTTGGTCCCGTTCTTGCAGGATCTTTTTGCGACCGCAGTGACGTTGGAGATTTGATGTTTTACCTGATCCCTGATATTCACGGTACACTCGTGAAATGGTCGTATGGGAAAATCCCCACTTCATCGCTATCTCGGAGATGCTGTGTCTCATCGCTCGTGCGCCGATTAAAACACCACATTCAAACTCTCTTAAATCTTGATAACCTGGCATTGTAGCAGCGGTAACAGATCTAACGACTGCGCCAGACACTTGTCTTATATACTTGTTGCCGACTGCAGCGCCGTTTCCTGCCTGTTTACATATCTCTGTATTTGAATACGCATGCCTATAACAGTTTCTTTAGCGCCTCAGTGTAGAATGCGATTTTTCACTTTATTCCATCCTTCAAGTAAAATTTAGTCCAAATTCTTTGATCCATCGTTTTGGAAAGTAAAAATTCGCCACGCACTCGACAACACGTATAACATTTTCGACAGTCAACAACAAACTAAAAATTAAAACAACTGAAAAAGCAAACATACATTAGCAACTTCTGTACCAACGAGATAAACAATTTTAAAAATTCGGATGTGTAAAGCTCCGAAATTAAAAAATCCCATTACTTTTGGTCAGGCCTCGTGCAATAGTTTAAATTTGAGATCTAATATATTAAAGGAATATGTAGCAAGATGCCACATGGTTCAAATGGCTCTGAGCACTGTGGGACTTAATATCTATGGTCATCCGTCCCCTAGAATTTAGAACTACTTAAACCCAACTAACCTAAGGACATCACACAAAACCCAGTCATCACGCCGGGAATCGATCCCGGGAACCCGGGCGTGGATGCCACATGGATGGTCAAGAGTAGGCCTACCTTTAAAAGAGGTTGAACTGATAACATTAGTGATATTGAAGATGTTCTTGGATTAATATATGTATGTTTGGAGGATTTGTTACCTAGATGGTTTGATAGAGATATGATTGGCTGTTAGACTTAAACTACGGGTATGCATGCCCAAGAAAATGCGTGGCACAACTGAGAAAATTTAGATATTTTGACAGTACAGTAAAAAGATTTTACTAAGGATATGGGTGTGTGACATGTTAGAAGGTTAAGGCGAATAATCACACCAGCAGAAAATGTCCAACCATATTAACTAAAAGAGCTTTTCATAGCAAATTTTTTGTGGGACACCGCCAAAAACGAGAGGAGGGTTTCGTTATACGAGGGTAATCCCAAAAGTAAGGTCTCCTATTTATTTAATAAGTACATAGACCAGTTTAGTTCTACAATGGTTTACATCAGTTTACAGCTTGAACATTTAGCTATTTTTCGGCATAATCACCATTTCTGTCGATGCATTTTTGTAGACGCTGTGGCAGTTTTTGTATGCCCATGTCACACCAGCTCGCCACCATGATGTTCAGAACGTTATGAACGTCTTCTTTCACCTTGTCGTCGGAGATGAATCGCTGAGACCACGATTAACACTGACACGTACTGTGAGACTCTGAAAAAACTCAAACGGGCAATTCAGAAAGGGAGAAGACGAATGTTGAGCAACGGCGTACACATTCTCCATGAAAACGCTCGCCTACACATCGCTCGGCAACCGTTGCTCTCCTGCAACAGTTTCAGTGGAACAGTCACCCGCCCACCATATACACTCCTGGAAATTGAAATAAGAACACCGTGAATTCATTGTCCCAGGAAGGGGAAACTTTATTGACACATTCCTGGGGTCAGATACATCACATGATCACACTGACAGAACCACAGGCACATAGACACAGGCAACAGAGCATGCACAATGTTGGCACTAGTACAGTGTATATCCACCTTTCGCAGCAATGCAGGCTGCTATTCTCCCATGGAGACGATCGTAGAGATGCTGGATGTAGTCCTGTGGAACGGCTTGCCATGCCATTTCCACCTGGCGCCTCAGTTGGACCAGCGTTCGTGCTGGACGTGCAGACCGCGTGAGACGACGCTTCATCCAGTCCCAAACATGCTCAATGGGGGACAGATCCGGAGATCTTGCTGGCCAGGGTAGTTGACTTACACCTTCTAGAGCACGTTGGGTGGCACGGGATACATGCGGACGTGCATTGTCCTGTTGGAACAGCAAGTTCCCTTGCCAGTCTAGGAATGGTAGAACGATGGGTTCGATGACGGTTTGGATGTACCGTGCACTATTCAGTGTCCCCTCGACGATCACCAGTGGTGTACGGCCAGTGTAGGAGATCGCTCCCCACACCATGATGCCGGGTGTTGGCCCTGTGTGCCTCGGTCGTATGCAGTCCTGATTGTGGCGCTCACCTGCACGGCGCCAAACACGCATACGACCATCATTGGCACCAAGGCAGAAGCGACTCTCATCGCTGAAGACGACACGTCTCCATTCGTCCCTCCATTCACGCCTGTCGCGACACCACTGGAGGCGGGCTGCACGATGTTGGGGCGTGAGTGGAAGACGGCCTAACGGTGTGCGGGACCGTAGCCCAGCTTCATGGAGACGGTTGCGAATGGTCCTCGCCGATACCCCAGGAGCAACAGTGTCCCTAATTTGCTGGGAAGTGGCGGTGCGGTCCCCTACGGCACTGCGTAGGATCCTACGGTCTTGGCGTGCATCCGTGCGTCGCTGCGGTCCGGTCCCAGGTCGACGGGCACGTGCACCTTCCGCCAACCACTGGCGACAACATCGATGTACTGTGGAGACCTCACGCCCCACGTGTTGAGCAATTCGGCGGTACGTCCACCCGGCCTCCCGCATGCCCACTATACGCCCTCGCTCAAAGTCCGTCAACTGCACATACGGTTCACGTCCACGCTGTCGCGGCATGCTACCAGTGTTAAAGACTGCGATGGAGCTCCGTATGCCACGGCAAACTGGCTGACACTGACGGCGGCGGTGCACAAATGCTGCGCAGCTAGCGCCATTCGACGGCCAACACCGCGGTTCCTGGTGTGTCCGCTGTGCCGTGCGTGTGATCATTGCTTGTACAGCCCTCTCGCAGTGTCCGGAGCAAGTATGGTGGGTCTGACACACCGGTGTCAATGTGTTCTTTTTTCCATTTCCAGGAGTGTAGTTCGGACTTGGCTCCCAGTGACTATCACCTGTTCCCCAGGTTAAAAGAACATTTGGCGGAAAGCGATACAGCTTCGACGAAGAGGTGAAAGAAGAGGTTCATAACATTCTGAACAGCATGGCGGCGAGCTGGTATGACATGGGCATACAAAAACTGACACAGCGTCTACAAAAATGCATCGACAGAAATGGTGATTATGTCGAAAAATAGCTAAATGTTCAAGCTGTAAACTGACGTAAACCATTGTAGAACTAAACAGGTCTATGTACTTATAAAACAATAGGAGACCATACTTTTGGGATTACCCTCATATTATCATTGTTTTGTGTTTCCAAAAGTCATCAGGTTATGTTCTTTAGGAAGGTCAGTGTATAAATCCATACTTAGAAAACCAGAAAGAGATTGTTTTGTGAAGTATAGTATATCTAAATCAATATTGTCTGGCAATGGCCCATATTTTACCAGTAGAGAGGAAGAAGTTCTGTCAGATTAGGGAATAAAACTAGTACACATCTCCACGTACAACCCATTGAGTAATTCAGAAGAGTAGTGTGTGTCCAAAAATGGCTTACTGTGAAGAAGTACTGTTACAATAGGCATAGTTCTTGAGGATACATTGTGGTAGCTGCGGAAGAAGCACTTAACGGTGTTTAGCGTGCTGCAACTGGGTTCGCTCTTTGTAAGATAATGCTGTGACACAGAAGCGTAAGCTTACTGGAAAAAAGATATACACTACTGGCCATTGAAATTGCGACACCAAGAAGAAATAAACGGGTATTCATAGGACAAATATACTAGAACTGACATGTGATTACATTTTCACGCAATTTGGGTGCATACATCCTGAGAAATCAGTACCCAGAAAAATTACCTCCGGCCGTAATAACGGCCTTGATACGCCTGGACATTGAGTCAAACAGAGCTTGGATGGCGTGTACAGGTACAGCTGCCCATGCAGCTTCAACACGATACCACAGTTCATCAAGAGTAGTGACTGGCGTATTGTGACGAGCCAGTTGCTCGGCCACCACTGACCAGACGTTTTCAATTTTTGAGAGATCTGGAGAATATGCTAGCCATGGCAGCAAGCGAACATTTTCTGTATCCAGAAAGGCCCGTACAGGACCTGCAACATACGGTCGTGCTTTATCCTGCTGAAATGTAGGGTTTCGCAATGATCGAATGAAGGGTAGAGCCACGGGTCGTAACACATCTGAAATGTAACGTCCACTGTTCAAGGTGCCGTCAGTGCGAACAAGAGGTGTCCGAGACGTGTAACCATACCATCTTGCCGGGTGATACGCCAGTATGGCGATGACGAATACACGCTTCCAATGTGCGTTCACCGCGATGTCGCCAAACACGGATGCGACCATCATGATGCTTTAAACAGAACCTGGATTCATCCGAAGAAATGAAGTTTTTCCATTCGTGCACATAGGTTCGTCGTTGAGTACAGTATCGCAGGCGCTCCTATCTGTGATGCAGCGTCAAGGGTAATCGCAGCCATGGTCTCCGAGCTGATAGTCCATGCTGCTGCAAACGTCGTCGAACTGTTCGTGCAGATGGTTGTTGTATTGCAAACATCACCATCTGTTGACCCAGGGAAAGATGCCTGCCATCTCGACTGCTAGTGATACGAGGCTGTTGGGATCCAGCACGGCGTTCCGTATTACACTCCTGAACCCACCGATTCCATATTCTGCTGCTAACAGTCATTGGATCTTGACCAACGCGAGCAGAAATGTCGCGATACGATAAACCGCAGTCACGATAGGCTACAATCCGACCTTTATCAAAGTCGGAAACGTAATGGTACACATTTCTCCTCCTTACACGAGGCATCACAACAACGTTTAACTAGGCAACGCCGGTCAACTGCTGTTTGTGTATGAGTAATCGGTTGGAAACTTTCCTCATGTCAGCACGTTGTAGGTGTCGCCACCGGCGCCATCCTTGTGTGAATGCTCTGGAAAGCTAATCATTTGCCTATCCCAGCATCTTCTTCCTGTCGGTTAAATTTCGCGTCTGTAGCACGTCATCTTCGTGGTGTAGCAATTTTAATGGCCAGTAGTGTATATTCCAGTTAGGGAAGAGTTGAACTGGGAAGAAAATGAAGAGGTACTAACGAAGACAATAGGCAGAAAAGAAAAACATCAGAATAAATTACGTAGTACAGAAATCAAAATATTGGTGAGAAACAGTCCTAAATCAAATGAAACCATAGCCGAGAAATGAAAATTATTCAGAAACACACGCCCAGTGGAGTTCATAGTAAATGTATTTTTTTTTCATATCTTTATCTGGTCGGAGGAAGGCAATGGCAAACCACCTCCACTAGGGCCTTGCCTAGTGCAGCGGTGCGGGTGTCTCGCATCGTTCACTACGCTCCTCGGAGTATTGCACCTCATCATCATCTTTATCTGACTAAGAAATTGTAATAAGATTTGTGATGAGTATTAATTTTGAATTATGTATGAAATGCTAGATTTTGAAATGAAACTAATCGAGTGTGACTTATCTTCTGGAAATAGTACGTTTATTACTAATATAAAACAATGAGCCTGAGAACTCTCATGAGCCTGTAAAATCAGGACACAGAATAAACTGTACGTCTCGACTCAGTATAATTATTCTATTTCACCTTATTGTAATTTTTTTCTTTCTATGACAATACTGTCACTGGAACGAGACTAACATATACATGTGCTGATCGTTCCACTTCCTTCCCTACAATTTTTCTGTCACAGTTTAAGGCGCCAGTCACACATGCTCCGTTTCATTAAGAGCATTTTCCGTGTTTCGAAGATTTTGATTTGTTTAGTAATAAACAATTACCTATCTGAAGTGAGAAAATTTGATGCACACACAAATATGTCCAAAATGTTCTTTGTTCTGATTGGATGCAAACCACAGCCTGGGCTCCAATGAATTTGACAGCTGGTGTGTGTGTGTGTGTGTGTTGGGACTGGTTCAAATGGTTCAAATGGCTCTAAGTACTATGGGACTTAACATCGGAGGTCATCAGTCCCCTAGACTTAGAACTACTTAAACCTAACTAACCTAAGGACATCACACGCATCCACGCCCGAGGCAGGATTCGAACCTGCGACCGAAACGGTTGTGCGGTTCCAGATTGAAGCGCCTAGAATCTCGTCCACAGTGGCCGGCTGTTGGGATTGGTTCGTTTACAATATTATGGGAGATGCATGGTTTTGGCACATGATGTATTCTGAATAATGGAATACATTTCAGGGGTCCATGCATACACCTGTATCAACAATATTGGTGCTGTACGCCTTCGATAGTCTTAATAGTGAAGAGGTGTCAGAAGATATAAAACTGCTTAGTATACCATCCAAATGTACATCGGTTATTAAGGCAACCTCGGCAGGTTCCAAGGCGATGGTGAGAGTGGATGGGAAATTAACCGCCTGTTTCCACATCAGTAAAGGAGCTAGACAAGGTTATGTTCTTTCTATAATGCTTAATAATTTGACCTTAGAATCAATTATACGAACACTGCAAATATATGGACAGTTAGGCAGAAGAATCACACAGTTGGCTACGTAAGTTGATGACGTTGCAGTTATTAGTAGACGAAGGATGTCATGGGAGAGAGTAATGGCGGAACCGACAGAAGCCACACAGCATAGGGGACTGGAGATTATGGAATCCAAAATTAAATATTTGAAATTCCATAGACCAGGGACAAGAACCTGGATAACTTGTCAGAAGTAGGTTTTAATTTTCAGCATGTAGAGTATGTTGAATATCTGGGGGCTAATATTAATAAAGTAAATTCCATGTTTACTGAAATAAAAACCCGCATTTTAAGTAATAATAGGTGTTTATCAGACATTTGAAAAGCGAATCACATCTAGGATGGTAAATCAACAGCTCAAAATGACAGTATGTAACTTTATGATGATGCCAGTTGCTACATATGGATGTGAAGCATAGAAGTTAACCAGCGCTGATGAACAACAACTTAGAATCCTACGGAAAACTTATAGGGGGATCCGAAGCAGTGATGATACTTGGAGAGCAAAGACCATTTATGAGTTGGATCATCTCATACAAGGAACTGATATTGTAAGACTACATAAAAGTAAAAGAATAGCCTAGCTGGGACATGTCCTAAGGATGGAGGACACAAAAACCAAGAAGGTCTTCTAAGGGAAACCGACAGGAAGAAGAGTAAAATGAGCCATAGGAATCAGAGGATGGAGATGGAAAGTTAGCGAGAGAACAAAATTGAACGATATTGTTAAGAAGGCAAATACTTACGCAGGATTGTGAAGCCACACGAAGAAGAAGATTGGTGCTGTATACGATGATTGCTTCTCTTAATGGCACAGAATGATGTTCATTTGATTTTCTTGATCCTACCTCTTACATGTTTGAATAAATGTTCAGGGCTCTTATATGAATATAGCTTTGTTGGTTTACAGATGCACAGGAAACTTAATTTCATTCTTTTCACCTTAGAATCCCAGAAATAATCACTGTTGAGTAACACACCTAAGTTTGTCGCGTAAAATAAGAGATTACGTCACTAATTGATTATACGATCATTTACATAACTTATTTAAATTTAAATAAACGCTCCCGTTATGTTATAGTGTGAAAGAACATCGAAGATAATACTCAACGATGACATCACTGTCCTCAGTGGAAGTGAGGTGGGTAAGACTGGAATGAACAGTCTAATAAACAACCACTAAATTTTAAGAGTAAACAAGAGAAAGACAAAACTAATGAGGAATACCAGAAATGAACTTAACGATGAACTTAACATCAAAATTGGGAAGCATAAAGAAGATGAAGAGAAGGAATCTTGCAACCTTGGAAGCAAAATAACAAATGACAAACGAATCAAGGAGGACATACGAAGCTGACTAGCACAGGTAAAAAGTACTTGCCTGGTCATGAGATGTCAACTAGTATCAGAAACATCGGCCTTAACTTGTGGAAGACATTTCTGAAAATGTATGTTCGGAGCACAGCATTGCATGGTAGTCAATTATGGACTGTGGGAAAACCGGACCAGAAGGAAATCGAAGCGTTTGAGATGTGATGCAACAGAAGAATCTTGAAAATTAGGTGGACTGATAACATAAGAAATGAGGTTCTTCGCATAATCGATGAAAAAAGAAACGTATGGAAAATAGTGACTACAAGAAAGAACTAGATGATAGAACATGTGTTAGAACAACATGCTATAACTTGAAAGGTACTTGAGGGAGATGTAGACAGCAAAACCTATAGTGGAGGACAGAGAGTGGGATAAATAAAAAAAAAATTGACAACTTTTTGAGTAAATGCTACTCTGAGAGGAAGGGGTAGGCATGAGAGAGTTATTCATGGCGGGCCCCATCAAACCAGTCAGTATTAATGTCCTAAGCCTTTACTCCGATTATTAAACTGGAATTAAGGATATTCATAATTTTGTTTTTATACAGTGACAGAAACAAAAATCGCAACACCAAGTAGGAGTTTTGCGACAACAGGTTGCTGGCAGGCATGTTTCTACATCTGATAGATGATGTCTGTTCAGATTTCGCACCAGTTGCCTAAGCGTGGTGTTAGGAGAACCCCTATGAGTATGCAGTTTAGGTTTGCTTTAAATACACGCTATAAAGGTCGTAAGCGATAGTTATCTTTGACATTGGATGTGGTCATTTGTTGTTAGTCAAGAATGCGTTTAAGGCGACAAAGACACCATTATCAACACGTCACTGAGTTTGAATGAGGTCGTGTATTACGGCTACGAGAGACTGAATGTTTCTTATGCAATATTGCGGAAAGATTTGACAGGAATCTTACCACTGTACATGATTCCTGGAATTGGTGGTCATAAAATATACAGTCGCAAGAAGACCGGGCTCTATCGGCCAGCCTGCCACTGTGGCCGAGCAGTTCTAGGCGCTTCAGTCCGGAACCGCCGACTGCTACGGTCGCAAGTTCGAATCCTGCCTCGGACATCAATGTGTGTGATGTCCTTAGGTTAGTTAGGTTTAAGTAGTTCTAAATGTAGGGGACCGATGACCTCAGATGTCAAGTCCCACAGTGCTTAGAGCCATTTGAACCAACTGTCGGCCATATGGCACTACCTTGAGGAAAAACCATCCATCATGTTTTGGCGTATGGCTATGGCGCGTCATACTGCGTCTGCAGCAGCAATTTCAGCAGCAGTTGACACCACAGTGACACAAGGAACTGTAACAATTCGGTTACTTCAAGAATAGCTCCGAGCCAGAAACCCTGTAGCGTGCATTCCACTGATCACAAACCACCGCCATTTTGAACTGCAATGGGGACAAGCGTGAGCTAGTGAGCAGGGCAGGGTGGAGGTGGGTTGTGTTTTCTGATGAAAATCGGTTCTGCGTCAGTACCAGTGACGGCCGTATGTTGGCTAGAAGGAGGCCGGTTGAGAACCTGCAACCAACCTGTCTGCGTGTTAGACACACTGGAACTACACCTGGAGTTATGGTCTGCGGCGCGACTTCGTGCAACGACAGAAGGACTCTCGTCGTTATCCCACGCATCCTCACTGCAAATCTGTACGTCAGTCTCGCGATTCGATTCTACTTGTTGTGCTGCCATTCCTTACCTGCATTCCAGGGGGCGTTTTACAACAAGATAATTCTCGGTTACATGCCGCTGTTGCAACCCTACATACTTTACACAGTGTCAACATGATGCCTTATACTTCTCAGTCACCAGACCTGTCTTCAATCGAGTACAAAAGGGAGGTCACCGGTCGACAACTCCAGCGTCATCCACAAACAGCATTAACCGCCACTATATTGTCAGTCCAAGTATAACAAAGGTGGAACTCCATCCCAAAAACTGTCGTCCTGCACCTGTATAGTATAATGTATGCATGTTTGCATACTTGTATTCAACATTCTGGTGGTTGCAATACTTGCTATTTACCAGAATTTAACATTTTCAAATTGTGTATCTCGAACTTTCATTAACCTGTAGTCTTGCAATGTTAACCACCAAAATATGTTAACTAGACAAATGTATTCCCGAAATTTCATTATCCTACATTAATTAGTTTTTGGTGTTTCGATTTTTTTCTGTCAGTTTATTTTGGACGGATTAATGTCATCGATTATTTATCAAAGGTAGGTGAAGATTTCAAAAATGAAGAAACTGATAGTTGATTCCCCTGTCATCAAAATTCCCCTTACGTTAATACAAATGAAAAACGCCCGACACTGCATCCACAGATGAAAACTCCGAGAATATATAAAATGTGGTAATGACTAGTTGGTAATTAAAAGATTATGAAAAACATGAGACTGTAGATATACCAGAATAAAGAGGATTCTCATTCAGCATGAAGAATAAACCATGAAATAGCTTTGTACAATAAGAGTGAGCATTAACTGTAGGTGAGATTTGAATCTAAGACTTCACACAATCGATGACAAAGGAGTGAAAGAACTAGATGGTGACCGACTGCACTAGCAAAAAGCGAATATCTACTTCAGTAAACCTAAGACCAAAGTTAACTGGGATGCTAAAGAAGTTAGTCATATTTATTACCTAACAAGTGTTTAATAATTTTTGGTGGGTACTGCGCAGATATTCTCTTCCTATTGCATAAGAAAACGCGTGACAAAAGACTCCAATCGCAAGAGGTAAGAGAATTATGTTTGCTGAGAACAATGTATCTGTCTACAGAGGTACATCTGCAAAGGGGAACGTGGGACATATGCACCACAATTTACGGGAAAATCTGCCGTGTTCTTCGTATCATTCCATGTTTTCTCAAGTGAAAGGAAGTTATCAATTTACAGTCCAATGACGACGTCATGGCAACAGTTGATGGGCGGTTATAGAGCTTCCAAAATTATATTTCAAAAGTAGATAGTATTCACTGGGGAAAAAAAGTAAAATTATATTGAAGCCAACTATTGAAAAAACTTGAACACTTATCCTAAAAACAAAAAGAATCTTCCAATATATTTCACATCTAGCAGTAGTAAAATTGGTAAACATATTCTGACCGCAAATATATGTCGCATCTTTGGCAGAATGATCTTCTATTCCATGCCAACATAACTTCCACGAACATTGGTCATGTAAATTCAAGCCAACCCTGTTCTAACATCAGGAAAACCATAGATCACTGCAGACAGGTGAATGCATTATTTCCTGACTTATTCACTTTCTAAAAACCTCTGACTCAGTATCACACTAACGCTTGTTATTGACATTACCGTCATACGAGGTGTCAAACGAAATTTGTGACTGGACTGATCGTTTCGATCTAGAGACTTATTTTAGAATCACAGGAAGAAATGCACGCTAGGGACCACCAAAAGCAGTTTTTGGCGTTTTCTACCGATTTTTGCACTCACCCTTGAGTTGGTGCTTTGTGCAGCATTTGTAAATATTTTGAGATCAACACATTCAGGTGCTGTATAATGCACTTCATCTATTCTGAAGATATTAATTTTTCAATTACAAATTTTATGATGGGTAAAATTGTATATTTAATAACATAATATGTGGAAGTTAATTCATACTTCGTCGGTCTTGCACTATCTTGTAACTTCAAACAGAAGAAAGGCTTCTGCCATGCACGATGTGATGTCTGCAAATGAACTGAGTTTCTATAATGTCTTAACAATTTTCCCTGTAGTTAAATCTTGAAAACAGAGGTGTGTGTTTACAGTAGCTTCTCTCTGAAAAGCCCTGAAATAAAACGTTAGGGAGCTGAGTAGAATTTTTTAAGTTTCCCCTGGTAATGCATGATATGGACAAAGTAAATCAGTATGCAACAGCTGGATGGAATTACAACAAGAAATTACTGCTGATGTTACGTGTAATATGGTCACAAGACAGAGTTAACTGTTAAAGACCATAAGAGCTGTGCATCCAAAGTGCCAATGCAACTGAATGACATGACAGAGAGAGTAGGATGTGTCGAACGCACAGAGTGAAGTAAGAAGGCAGAATTCACACATACGAACTTATTCAGAGCACTGAAACAGCAACATACATCCGCCATTGCTTCTGAAAGGCAAAGCTGAGCCACCTTTGAGCTACAGTTGGGGTGTCTATAAAGCTGACTGGTCGTGGAAAGCAGGCCAAGTTGCCATTGCCTTGCAATAACAACATATGTGAGGTACTTTCTGTATAGATATTACTCCCACCTAGTGGCTTGATCTATTTGTAGTGGGTTCACAGTTGTCCCACCTCGATGTTGGACCTGCGATGATCTCCCCTCCGTTCATCAGGACCATCTTTTATCCCTGATGTAGCAGCAAGTTCTGCCTCAAGGACATTCCCACTCAAAGCCACCATGATGTCATTTTTTACAAGGGAGCTGTGGGCATCACGAGACAAGCCCTCTGGTGGCCTGACCAGCACGTTAAGGAAGGAGTGAACTGTCATCCTCATAGAGGAGCGTGCCGTAACGACCATGTCCTCATTTCCTTCAATGGTGCAGGCCTTATTCCCGTCGGAGACCACAATGTGAATCAGTCTGACTTTGTAAACTCCATGCAATGAATGCTTACTGGGGTGCCATCTACGATGACAATAAGAACGCCCTTGTTACACCATGCCATGAGCCGCTAACACCAGAAGCAGAGCAGCAATACTGGCGGAGCTGTGACCAGCGTCCCATGCGTCGCTAGACGCTTTGTTCACGCCTTCAGCACTGCAGCAGTTGAGACAGCTTGGCATGTGATTGTCACTGCATTCCCCCATGGTGAGCGCCACTTCTGCCCACTGTTCCTGCTCGTAGTCATGAGTGAAGACAATTGTGTCTTTTAGAACAAAAAATGCTTATTTGTTCAGGATGCTTTATTAGCGCCTTTGGAAGCCAAGCAGGCAGTTCCACTGAGCCACTGCTCACCAATGGACAAGGTGTGACAGTCCAAGGAAGAAGGAAGGAAGATTGGGTTTAACGTCTCATCAACATTGGGCTAATTGGAGATGGAGCACATGCTCGGACTGTGTCAAGGATGGGAAGGAAATCGGCCATGCCCCTCCAA
The DNA here is from genome assembly GCF_023864275.1 of Schistocerca cancellata. Classification (NCBI taxonomy): domain Eukaryota; kingdom Metazoa; phylum Arthropoda; class Insecta; order Orthoptera; family Acrididae; genus Schistocerca; species Schistocerca cancellata. The sequence continues at coordinate 161,078,109 of NC_064628.1, forward strand.
AGAAAGCGTCCCGGCATTCACCTGGAGTGATCTAGGGAAAGATGTACCTCTGTAGCCATATACACGGCTCTCAGCAAACATAATTCTTTTTCCCTAGATCACTTCAGGAGAATGCCTGAATCTGGATGGCCAGACGCAGTTTGAATTTTCGTCTGCCAAATGCAAGTCCAATGTTGTAAGCAATGCACCAACTCACTTGCTCGGTGACAATCCAACCAGATCCTGACATCAACTATCTAATGGTGTCACCAAACTTAACATCGTGCTAACAGTTCTACTTAATTTAATTTCACTTGGTCTATTGACTATTGGCGTGTAATACAGTAGTATTGTTGCACATACGCAATAACTATATTGCAAAGATTTTCTCGTTTTCAAAACTTTTGAATTTCTATGGGATATTTGATCCTACATATAAGACCATGTTGCAGCATGGTACTCAGTTTTCCAGAGTAATTTTTTTTAATGCTCGATAAGCAATATGAGACTTAAAAAGTGATTGTTATCATTAAAATATGGAATAGGAAGATGTAATAAACTTTTATTACAAGTGGTGGCTAGAGACGAAAGACTCGGAAGTATTCCTAAGTACAACACTTACCTCTTAAAACAGAAGGTTGAACTCGTACAAAGGGTGGCATCAAGAATGGCGACAGGTTTGTTTGATTCAGAAAGGAGGAAAAACTGAGGTAGAAGATACTTGAAGATAAACACCAACCAACAGCATACTTACATCATTAAGAAGGAATATTACATTTATGAACGCATGTGACTGATCTTTTGGAAATGTCTGAAAGAACAGACACTACACATGCATATAATTGATTTTCCTCGATGGCCAACGAGTCCACAACCATCAGTGGAGACGTAGACTTATGTTTGACCTCCATCGGGAATCTAAAAACTTAAATGTGGATAGGTGGGGCTAGGTGGGAACGAAAGTCGGTTGGAGATTGTGGCGAGATAGTCCACGCATTTGCGATAAACATTCTGTCCGCGTGGTGCAGTGTTTAACAAACCACCTAGTAAGCAGGAGATACCAGGTTCGAGTCCTTGTCCGGCACACATTTTCACGCATCGTCGCTGATTCCACATAAAGTCATGATGCAGTTGATATCTCAGTTCCATTTCCTTTCCTTCCCTTTCTCCCTTGCCCACTTTCAATTTACAGAATAAGAATCAATATTAAGTGGTGAATCAAGAATATGCTACGACCTTCTGCATATCACTCCAGCAGAGACTGAGAAGACTTAGAATAATTACGGCGCGCGCAGAGGTATTTACGTAATCACTATTTCCCCGCGCTATAAGCGAATGCATCGTGAAGTGATACAATGGAAAGTTTCCTCTGCTATAAATACCATAGCGTTTTGCAGAGTAGTCTTTAGATGTAGACGTAGATATTGAACTGACAACTCTTCACTTCGTTCATGTAAGCTGTTAGTAAAAGAGTCAACTACAGCGACACCGCAATAGACTGCAAAATTTCTTGCTGACGCAACAGGCAGTTTAGCTGTGGCAGGTCAGCCACTGCGCAAGCGCGTCCAACACGTCCACTGTGTGTGTGTGTGTGTGTGTGTGTGTGCGCGCGCACGCGCATGGGAGGTCGGCCGGGCTCTGCTCTAGCTACCCGTGATCAGCGGCCGTAGCTAATTGCGTTTGTCGCGCCGCTTGACAAATATCTGCCGCGACCGCTTTGACACCTGTTGATCTGCGGTCGGTCAGTCCCTTTGTTGTCCCCGGGAGATGGAAGAGAGGGAGGGCGTTACATTTGCATGCGCGTCATCTCTCTGGGCTGCAGCCGTCTGCATAATTGACGAGTAGCCGCATATTCCTTGTTTATTTCGGTGGTGTTTCACCAGCCGATATACACGATTCGTGCACTCACTAGTATCGGTTTTCAGTAAAGGTGGTGATGCACCCATCCAGACCAAATTTATTTAATGTATTTTCTGCCTATCAGCTCTTGCGTAAATTCATGGCAAAAAGGCAGCCACACAATAGAGCTAGTTGAAAGTCGTGGATTACAGCAGTTCGAAACGACCAAACACGACAACGCACGGGTAGCGACGCAGTTTCGGCGTCACATCATTGCACAGCAATCACCAGTCGCATATTGAAAAAGCAGCTGTCCCGAAAATGCCAACTGTGCGTAATCTCACTTTGCTACCTTTGGCGAAGGTTTTCAACCATTAGGCGTGTGACAAAATGTGCCTGAATGAAGACAGTTTCACATGTCTTCTGTACTTCTGAACTTCAATTATAAAAAATTCGTCGGTAAGAGAGCAAATTCCACGAGATAGTGTTTTGGGAGGTTGGCTCGATAAAGAGGAATCCGGATTTGAGGAGATGGCTAAGGGAAGATCCGTAGACATTGATCTAACCATGGAATTAAGTGCGAGCGAAAAAACCTCAAGTCACGTAAGGGAAAACGGGAAGAGCTAGAAAGGCCCCACTTAACAGGAAGTCGTCTCTGTTTATCTGATATAGTGGCGCTACTCAAGAAGACAAAGCATTCTGAAGAATAATTAAAATTGGAACTGAGGGAAAATCCCGAGAAACTCGCGAGGGAGGAAGTGATAAAATCAGTGTTCCAGGAGAGTAAAGGGACAATTTGGCAGGAATTCAAGAAGCCAATACAAAATATGAAAGAATTAGAGGCTACTTCTGTGGCGTCTTTTAAACAGAATTATCTTTATCGACGGTCAGCATCTGGCTAAAACCTGGCATAGTTCGACAGACACCAATACATGTAATGTACAACGGTGCTATCCATCAGCATTATAGAGATTCCATGTGTGACTTGATTAATAAACAACCTCTGTAGCTTACTAACGGCCGCTTGCTATTTTACACATGATAACAAAAAATTAAATCGCGGTTACAATCTCTCTTACATGGACTGACGAAACCGCGCATCCTTAAAAGAATAAAATAAGAATACGACAGGCGCAGCTTCGTCGCTCGGCAGCATGATTTACCTTATTTTTATGACATCATGAAACTAACCCTAACCTAGAACTGTGACTCCTCATAGACATCGTACTGACATAGCAAAAGTTAATTATCCACACTAACATTAATCACGAAATACACAGATCAAAAAAAGTTTTGTATCCCCCCAGTTCCCAAAACTCCTGAAGATAAACGTTGACTGTGGATACTGTATCACAGACAGAGTCCCTTTGACTGTTCAGAGATGTCACTAAATTCGCCCACCCAAGATGTAAACAACCTTGCACGAGCAACGCCTATTAGACGGAGGGGTTCCGACAGCCGATCATTTCCAGTCATTCCACCAGGAAGAAGGTATACGGTTTGTGTTGTCTGTAGTTCAACCATGCCTAGACGGTCAATACCGCGATTCGATCGTGTCCGCATTGTTAGTTTGTGCCAGGATGGGCGCTCAACAAGGGAAGTGTCCAGGCGTCTCGGACTGAACCAAAGCGATGTTGTTTGGACGTGGAGGAGATACAGAGAGACAGGAACTGTCGATGAAATGCCTCGCTCAGGTCGCCCAAGGGCTACTATTGCAGGGGATGAACGTTAGCTACGGATTATGGCTCGGAGGAACCCTGACAGCAACGCCACCATGTGGGATAATGCTTGTCGTACAGCCACAGGACATCGTGTAAAGACTCAAACTGTGCGCAATAGCCTGCATGACGCGCAACTTCACTCCCGACGCCCATGGCGTGGTCCATCTTTACAACCACGACACAATGCAGCGCGGTACGGATGGGCGCACAACATGCTGAATGGATCGATCATGAATGGTTCAAATGGCTCTGAGCACTATGGGACTTAACATCTGAGGTCATCAGTCCCCTAGAACTTAGAACTACTTAAACCTAACTAATCTAAGGACATCACACACATCCATGCCCGAGGCAGGATTCGAGCCTGCGACCGTAGCGGTCGCGCGGTTCCAGACTGGAGCGCCTACAACCGCTCGGCCACACCGGCCGGCTCGTAATCAAATTGAAGGGTGCCTGAATCAACAGAAACCTTTTAGAAATACAATTTACTTTCAAAAACAGAAACTTCGAGACATGTGTAACTAAACGCAAAACACATTATTTTGTTCTTTTCACCAAGTGTTCTATACCAACGGAGTCACTTGTGAAACTAATGTCTGACTCGGACTTAACTAAGGTACATAGTTCCAATCTTATGATACATTCAGAATGTCTGCTACTGCGGTCACAGACAACTGAGCGGATAGCATCAGCACAGATGGCGGCGATACTGAATCAGACAGAAAAATTCTCAGTATTCTCAGTCTGGATTTAGATGTTTTATCAATGGATAAAGAACATACCTTGAAGCAGGAAGTGCAAGCAATGCAATGCAAGGTTGTTCTTACCAAAAAAAAAAACAGAAGCACTATTTAGAAGAAATTAATCAGAAATCGCTAAACTGTGAGAAAGAACTTGACGATATATTTGAAGAAAGAAAAGGAAAATTGGTCGAACGCAGAAACTGATATGTTCCTGGCAAAATACTGATCTAAAAACGATAAATACGAAAGTTAGAATTTGATTTGCATTCATCCTTATAGCAGGAGATACGGTGAAATGATGTGGAAAGAAAGAAGATGTTCCAGAGCAAGCGCGAAATGTTGCAGGTAGTGCCGAAGAGTATCGCCCCTGTCCGAACGAGTCCTAGTCCCAACATAATAAGTTTCCTTGAGAGAGCAAAGCTTCTGTCCACACATCAGCACGGATTTAGTAAGCATCGATCATGTGAAACTCAGCTCGCCCATTTCTCACATGATACCCTGTGAATCATGACTGAAGGGCAATAGTGAAGTTCAATATTCCTAGACTTCGAGTGATATGAAATGGAACGGAAGTCAGTAGGGAAGGCATATGGTCAACTTCGATTTATTAGGAGAATTTATGGAAAGTGTAGCTGATCTGTAAAGTAGACCGCGTATCGCGTATCGAACACAAGTGTGACTCAGTACTGAGTTCTGACCAAGTGTTTGTGACCCTCATCAGTCATTATTTAAAGGAATGCAAGTCAGAGATGTGCTGTTGGATTTGTTACCGGTAAGTTCGATCAACACACAAGTATTCTGGAGGTGCTTCTTAAACTCAAATGAAAATCTCTGGAGTGAAGACGACGTTCTTTTCGTGAAACACTATTCACAAAATTTAGAGAAACTGCAGCTGCAGCAGAGTCCCGACTGATTCTACTACTACCAGCTCATTTTCTCATGAGTACCTCAAAGACAAAATGAGATAAATTAAGGCTTGTACAGAGGCATACAGAAAGTAGTTTTTCCCTTGTTCCAGCCGAGCGGTTCTAGGCGCTTCAGTCTGGAACCTCGCGAACGCTACGGTCGCAGGTTCGAATCCTGCCTCGGGCATGGATGTGTGCGATGTCCTTAGGTTAGTTAGGTTTAAGTAGTTCTAAGCTCTAGGGGACTGATGACCTCAGATGTTAGGTCCCATACTGCTCAGAGCCATTTGAGCCCTTGTTCCATTCGGAAATATGGAAGGAAATGAACAGTAGACACATGACGCCGTCCTTCATGCACCGTACGGTGACTTTATGAGGACGTATGTAGATGTAGATGCAGACGGCAGAAGATACAGAAAGAATACGGCGAGGATGTCGACCACGAATTGATGGAATATGGTGTAGGCTAGCCAGAATACTGAGTGGTGCCCACAAATGCTGTGAATAGCGACTGATATGGTGTTTTACCCTCTTTGCCACTGTGTAATATGTGTAATGACAGCAGGAAAGTAGACTGGCGAGGTTTGTGAACAGTGAAAGTTTTCCTTGCTGTGGCAGCGTAAGTGAGGAGACTGATTCATGATACAGTGTCGTCTCCACCTTACCGCTTACCCTACTACCGACGACTTCGACGACGGAGCTATCTCTGTGCTTGGAAGCAATTCCCCGTGTTGGGGATACGGAGGACAGATCCGCGGGAGGCGGGCGCGGCCATCCTTCCCGACAGCTGGAAATTCAAAAACATCATCGCTAGAGCAACTGATCGAGAAAAAACTGCCATCCAGCTAACTGTAGAGAGGCTGTTTCCCATGCCGCGGTGGAGAGCTGGCTGCGATATGCAGAGCGAGTGCAGAATTGTCCAAGCAGTTTGGAGAAGATACTGCAAAAATTATGAAATGAATACTATTTTAAAAAAATATTGTAACCTCCATCAAAACCATCGCTGTAAAATCTTAATTGCGTCCTCTAGACTTTTTTTAAGTTTTCTCGGCTCCAGAAGGACGTAGAAATTATTTTTTAAATCCGTGAAAAATGTCAGCAATTTATTTCTTTATAAGTCATTTCCATAAAATAAAAATCGAGATAGTTAAAAATAGCCCAGTAAAAGTTGGAGTTTTTCAAAGTCATTTTTTTAACTCGCAATTAATAAAATCGTAAAAATTACTCAATGACGTGGTAACTCATCTCTTTGCGAAGGAAATAAGCCTAAAACGGTTACTTCAGGGCCATCCCCTGAGAAGATCTAACCAATAATCGAAAGCACCTTTTTCAAAAAAATAGATATATTTCGAAAGCTGATTGATATTTTTTTAATTTGTAATTAATTTTTAATTAACTGTTATCCTGAAGCCGATTCTTTAATATTTTCGAAGCAAACAGTGGTTATTTTACTACTTTAGGAAATTGTTATGAGAAAAACATTATGTCGTTACTGGCATACATTATGTGAAGCCTATTCCGGCGTGGCTAGAGCCTTCTGCCCGCCGCTACTGCTGTCAGCCGTGAATGAAACCACGGTGTATTTTGGAACAGTCAGCCGCCTGTAGAACCATGGCAGCTATTCCCTGATGTCTTTACTGATGTCAGTGTAGTACCATCCTGACCCTCCTTCATGTCAGTGTTTTCCACATATTCCTTTCCTCCCCGATTCTGCGGAGAACCGTCTAATTCCTTACCTATCTGTCCATTCATCTGTAGCACCACATCTCAGATGCCTCGATTTTCTTATTACCTGATTTCCCATGGCCCATGTTTCACTAACACACAATGCTGTACTCGAGTCTCTGTCTTACTCTACAGTTTTTGCCTTCTACAGTACCCGTGAAAGTCATTCCCCCATATCTTAACGAACGTCCTATAATCCTGTCCCTTTTCCTTATCAGTCTTCTCTACATATTTCTTTCCTCTCCGATTCTCTACAGAACCTGCGTATTCCTTACTATATCAGTCCACCTCATTTTCAACATTCGTCTGTAGCACCAAATCTCAAATACTTATATCCTCTTCTGTTCCGGTTTTCCCACACTCCATGTTTCACTACCATACATCGCTGTACTGCAGATATACGTTCTCAGAAGTTTCTTCCTCAAATTAAGACCTATTTTTGATACTAGTAGGAATGCCCTTTTTGCCATTGCTAGTCTGCTTTTGATGTCCTCCTTGCTCCGTCCGTCATTGGTTATTTTACTGTCTATGTAGCTGAATTCAATAACTTCATCTACTTCGTGACCATCAATCCTGATGTTAAGTTTCCCGCTGTTCTCATTTCTGTTACTTCTCATTACCTTCGTCTTTCTTCGATTTACTCTAAATCCATATTCTGTACTCATTAAATGGTTCATTCCGTTCAGCAAATCATCTAATTCTTCTTCACTTCCACTCAGGATAGTAATGTCATCAGCGAATCGTATCACTGATATCCTTCCACCTTGAATTTTAATTCCACTCCTGGATCTACCTTTTCCTAACATAATTGCTTCTTCGATGTACAGATTGAACAGTAGGGGGGAAAGACTACATCCTTGTCTTACACCCTTTTTAATCCGAGCACTTCGTTCTTGATAGTCCACTCTTGTTATTCCCTCTTCGCACTTGTACAGATTGTATATTATCCGTCTATCCGCATAGCTTACCCCTATTTTTCTGAGAATTTCGAACATCTTGCAACGTTTTACATTGTCGAAGGCTTTTTCCAGGTCTTGATATTTCTTTAGTCTCGCTTTCATTGCCTAACGCAACGTCAGAATTGCCTGTCTGGCGCATTTACCTTTCCTAAAGACAAACTGATCCTCATCTAACACACCCTCAATTTTCTTTCCGTTCTTCTGTGCGTCATTCTTGTCAGCAACTTGAATGTATGAGCTGTTAAGCAGATTGTGCCATAGTTCTCGCACTTACCGGCTCTTGCTCTCTTCGGAAAATTGTGTACGATGTTTTTCCGAAAGTCAGATGGTATGTCTCCAGATTCATACATTCTACACACCAATGTGAATACTCGTTTTGTTGTCACTTCCCTCAATTATTTTAGAAAGCCTGATGAAATGTTATCTATCACTTGTTCCTTAGTTGATTTTAAGTCTTCCAGAGCGCTTTTAAATCCTGATTCTAATATTGGACCCCCCCCCCCCCCCCATCTCTTCTAAATCTACTTCTGTTACTTCTTCTATCACACAGACGAATCTCCCCCCTCACAACGGCCTTCAGTGTATTCTTTCCACATATCCGCTCTCTCCTCTGCATTTACCAGTGGAATTTCCATGGTACTCTTAATGTTATCATCATTGCTTTTAGTTTCAGAGAAATTTGTTTTGACTTTCCTGTACACTGAGTCAGTCCTTCCGAAAAGCATTCCTTTTTCGATTCATGCAGCCATTTCGTCTTACCTTCCCCGGATTTGATATTTATTTCATTCCTAAGTGAATCGTATTTCTGTATTCCTGAATTTCCTTGAAAATTTCTGTTACTTCCTTATTTCGTCGATCAACTGAAGTATTTCTTCTGTCTCCAATGGTTTTTTCGCAGTTACTCTCTTTGCACAGGCAGTTTCCTTTCCAGCTGTTGCGATTGCCCTTTTTAGAAGTGTCCATTCCTCTTCAACTATATTGCCTACTGAGCTGTTCCTTATTGATATATCTACAACCTTAGCGATCTTCAGGCGTACCTCGCCATTCCTTTGTAATTCTGTATCCCACTTCTTTGCGTATTGATTCTTCCTGACTAATTTCTTAAACTTTAGGCTACTCTTCATCACTATTACACTGTGATCGGACACTACATCTACTCCTAGGTACGTCTTACAATCCAATTATTGGTTCCGAAATATCTACCCAGCCATGTTGTAATCTAACTGAAACCTTCCAGTATCACCCGACCTTTTCCAAGAATATCTCCTTCTCTTGCGGTTCTTGAACAGAGTTTTCGCTGTTACCACCTGAAATTTATTAAGAAACTCGATTAGTCATTCTCCACTCTCATTCCTTGCTCCTAGCCCTCATTCTCCTGTAACCACTTCCACTGCTCCTTGCGCTGCAGCGGCATTCCAGTCTCTCAGGACTATTAGTTTCTTATTTCGCTTTACGTTCTGTATTACCCTGTCAATATCCTCATATACTTCCTCTATCTCTACATCTTCAGCTTTCGACGTCGACATATATTCCTGAGCCATCGTTGTCGCTGTTGCCTTGCTGTCGATTCTGATAAGAACAAACCTACCACTGAACTGTTCACAGTAACACACTCTCTGCCCTACCTTCCTATACGTAACGAATCCTACTCCTCTTATACAATTTTCTGCTGCTGTTGATATTACCCTATACTCATCTGACCAGAAATCCTTGTCTTCTTTACACTTCACTTCACTGACCCCTACTATATCTAGATTGAAACTTTGCATTTCCTTTTTCAGGTTTTCTAGTTTCCGTACCACGTTCAAGCTTCTGACATTCCACGCCCCGATTCGTAGAATGTAATCCTTTCGGTGATTATTCAATGTTTTTCTCATAGTCACCTCCCCCTTGACAGTCCCCTCCAGGAGATCCGAATAGAGGACTATTCCGGAATCTGTTTCCAATGGAAAGATCATCATCATTCTTCCTCAGTTACAGGCCACATGTCCTGTGGATACACGTTACGTATCTTTAGTGCATCCTCATGCCGTTGATAACTGCTGATTCTTCCGCCTTTATGGGCAGTTTCCCACCCCTAGAACAAGAGAGTGCCCTGAATCTCTGTCTGCCCCTCCGCCCTCTTTGACAAGGCCGTAGGCAGAACGAGGGTGACTTATTATGCCGGAGGTCTTAGGCTGCCAGTGCTGATTATTAATCAAAATTTAAGTGGCGGGATTCCAACCCAGGACCGAGGATCTTTTCATTACTAATCAAAGACGTTACCTCTAGACCACGGGTGCAATGTAGGCTACAACACTATATTTAAAGATAGCCTCCTAAAACACTGATGAACTCATGGAATTATAAAAGTTTATAAGTGACGTTTCATTAGCACCTTGGGGCACCTAGTAGCTCATCTCCCATGGAGCTACGGCACACACGTGTCCAAGGGGTGATACTACGGCCTAATCTTGACACTGACGAGATAACACCGACACCTAATGTAACTTCTGGTCCTCGTGTGGTTACATATTGCAGTGTTTGCTCTAGATAGTATTTTTCCAATTTAGTTGGGTGATGACTTCTTCTGTGAATTTAATGTAACTACATTCTTGCATTTCTTTGTTGAAACCACCACAAATTAGTGAATTTTAAATTCTTCAATTTTCTTTGAAGAGATTACTGTTAAAATTTAAAAAATCCACATTCAGAATAATTTCTATCCACTGACTACGTTGCTATTCGTTATTCACATAGATACGCAATTATTTCACACAGGTATAATGCGAATCCTTCAATAACTGATACGAAAATGAACATATTTACGAGGAATATTCGGAAATTAAGGGTCGATCGGTCGCGAAATGGAAACCCCAGTTAAAATCCGATGAAGATAGCACACTGTTTTGGGCACAGTGTCTCTAGTATGCCCGCATATAGTGTCACGTGTCTTTTCTCCGTTCTGATTCACAGTGAGCGCGTAAATATGCCTAGAAAGTAGTGCCTCGCATCACGTCTGTATGCCTGCCGTGAGATTTCTCCTGATTTCATGCAACCCCTCATAACGTAACTTTCATGCATTTTCATCTTTATCACAGTTCTCGGCAGCACACTGTAGGGGCAGTGAGTGCGATCCTGCAGCGTTTTCGTTTCTGCTAAAATTAACCTCTGTCTACGAAGGCAACATATTGGGACACATAAAGAGATGCAGGCCAGCGTAGAAAACGTCTGAAAACGCAGGAGGCTGCCTTCTATGACGAGGGTATTGGAAATTTGGGACAACGCTACGACAGATGTCTAAGTCGGAGCGACGACTACATAAACAATTAGCTGCAAGGTGTAGCTAACTATTGTCAGTAAAACAGTTTTGAATTTCACTGTGATTTCCATTTCGTGGCCAATCGTTCCTTATTTCCTGAACAGTCCTCGAGCAACAGATTTGTTGCAACGCTATACCTGCAGGTTCGACAACACATCATACGTTTCAGCGTAGAGGGTTGCCTATGAGCCAGGCGATCACGTCTCACCTACAAGCAGATTTCCTGGTGTGCCAGTAGTCTGCCCTAGAAGCGTCGCCAAAGGTTGTGGGAACCTACTTGCTTCTCCGATACTCGTGACCGAAAATAGACCTCAAAGTATCCTGCGTTAGACAGTATTTAGGCCGGCGCACGGCCGTCCACCTGCAATTCGTTCCGAGGTAGGACGCCATTTCAAACATCCAGGCTCACGCCGCCGCTACCTCCACCGGCGACCAGCCACCGCCATCTCTAAGAACAGCACCCTGAGTCGCTGCGACACTGCCGGCAGAGCTGTCTTCGTGGTTGTGGATGTAGTAAAACTTGGCTTAATTCACCCTTGTCGTACACTGACAGTAGACTTTTCCAAGGGAAATTTAACTCCGCGTTTGGACGGAGGAACTTAGTTTTCTTGAACTTTAACTCTGTGCATAGATACAAGACGTAAGAATTGAAAATCTTAACTGAACTTCGCTTCTAGACGGTCTCAGAGACACTAAGAATATTCATTTGTGTGGCATACTTATTTTCTAAAATACTTTCAACTTGTTAATCTTGAATTATTCTTTGACGGGATAGACAAACAGTGTTTCTTATTTCTGTAAATAAACTTTTTCAAGATTCTATGACTTTTTTGGGCCGCCTACGGCAGATTCTTCAATAACATTAATTCTTTTCCCTATAAGATTTGGGTAGGACATCCACAACTTAAGTTCATAATAGATAATCAACCGCTACTGATGTAAATAGTTTTTTTCCTTCAAAATCGCTACCAGTTTCGGACAACAATACGCCCATCTTCAGATTTACAAGGCTTCAAAAGGAAAAATAAGAGGCTGTATAACCAGACGGTAGCACCCTCATATTTGTAGTTAGACAGTGAATCTACACTATTACTAGAACAAACACGTGTTACGTCTCACACAATCTCTTATTGTAGCTTCTTCATTCTTTCCTTTCCCAGTTCTGCACGCCTGAAGATGGGCTCATAGCCCGAAATCGGTCTTATTTACAATTGAACCGGTTGAACATTTGACTCTGCGCTTTTCATTTCATCAATATTCACTGAGACATAGGCAGTGCGATCACAGATCTCTTCTGGGCATTGGCCGTCAAAAAAAAATAATAAAAAATAAAAAATAAAAAAAAATAAAAAAAATGGCTCTGAGCACTATGGAACTTAACATCTGAGGTCATCAGTCCCCTAGAACTTAGAACTACTTAAACCTAACTAACCTAAGGGCGTCACACACATCCATGCACGAGGCAGGATTCGAACCTGCGACCGCAGCAGTCGCGTGGTTCCGGACTGCAGCGCCTAGAACCACGTGGCCACCGCGGTCGGCATTGGCCGTCAGCTGACGCCTTGCTGCGTTCTGCTCTGTCACACGCGGCGCCCATAGATGATCACTGAGCCGCGTTGTCAGGAACTCGTGTGCTCGACATGCAAAAAACAAAAAATACGTATTTTTAATACATACATCAATACTGACGCATTATACCTTCAAATAACTTATAGTCTCTTACGAGATGTCGCTCAGGCAACACAATGCGTTGTGTGCCATCAGATTCACTATTAGACACATAGATATTTTTTTCTTTGAGTTCAAGTACTGAACTTGAGCAATAAATGATTGTTCTACCCTGTTTTCTCCTTTACCTTGTTGATATGCTTCCAGTAATTTCATATAGTTGACATTTTCAGAAAAATGCTTTCTTTTCGGTGTAGTCTTCAAGTTCTTTACTATGCTAGGTGAACAGTTAATAATTAATGACGTCTTAATTCGGTGATGAGTATAGATGTTTCCGTTAATTGGTTTAAAAGAGTAAATTAAAGTTAAAACAATAGATATTTTTCGTATTTTGTTATTGGTTTTCCTGAGATATAACCAGATTGTTTTCCAATGAAGAAACAGTCTTCGTTGCATGGAAGTAATTGTTATTTATTTCACAATGACGCATTTCACCTGATTTGGGCACATTCAGATTGGTTGAATGTTATATGGTGTTAAGTACACGGGATACCGTGCATATAAAGCGTCCCAGCAGATAATTACCCTTGTTAAATATTCGGAAACTTTGCACGGAGTCTTTTGTTGAGGCATGAGACTTAGTGCAATGAATGCAAAGCAGGACCAAGTCTACATAGACCTGTTACCATTAAAACATGTCGGAATCGTAGAACAGAGTGTGCACACCGTGACCAGTACTATGTGCATAGCCCGAACATAAGCAACTGCTCTTCCGACATGATCGTATGGTGACAGATCTACGTAGGCCTGATACTATTTAGCAGTGAGGGGACTACGTCGTATGTCTCAACAAGGACACCGCGCAATGCTTCCGAATATTTGACGAATATTTGTTGGGACGTTTTGTATGTTAGTATTCCATGTACCTAACACCATCTAATTGTCAGTCATCCTGAAGGTGCATGAATGAGGCAAAATTAGTCAGTGTTAAATAAATGACAATTGCACACTGATTTCCTGATGCATCGTATATCCACATATCATTTGTACAAACAGAAACATATATATGAATGCAACTTCAGTTGTAAGGCTGAGAGAATGTGCAGTATGTCCGATACTTTATTATGTTTTTGCTATGATTTAGGGTGAGGGAGCTTTTGCTGTGTGGCTGGTCACTGGACAGTTTTGTTTTTCTGGGGAATTTATTGTTGGGTCATAAAATGTTTTCGGATTTCTAGCATATTTTGGGATTTTACCATTTTTATTTTTTTTAAAAAAAGTCTGCTGATGGATGTAAGGGTTATTTCTATCGACGGTTGCCTCACGTAGTCAGTTATTCCCCTCACGCAACTGATTATTATTTATTTAGCAATCTCTGGAACTTTCGGTGCTGAGGGTGCCGTTTCTCTACCTGAGGAGTGGTCTCGTTGTTCAACAGAGCCCGAGCACTACCGATCAGGCTCCAGAATGCGAGGAAAGAGTCGGTGTTCAGATTTCGTCTGTAGCAGTCGGGTGCGGTTGATTTCCACCAAAATTGTACATAACTTTTGCAGCTGTGATGAAATATGAATCTGTAAGTTTTTCGGCTGTCGGTAAATCAACAGTACAAATTATTAGGTTTATTCATGGAGGGTGTGTGAAATTACACAATAAATCAATGTACAATAGATATCGTCATTCTTACTCAATAGCATCCTTTGGCGAGATATATTATTATCCGAAAAATTTAAAGGCTACTGTGGATAGTTATGGTAAGATAGGTTAATTTGGATGAGCTGTACAGTGATGGCAAACTGCAGTGAAGAAGTGGAACCAAAATTAACTATCAGTATGAACAAAATAGAGAGACATATTTTCATTAAGTTATCCATTTCACTGGTTGCCGAGATCAGCATTTGTGGAATATATTATTTAATTATTATTTATTAATATAACACGTATCTTCCGTTTAAGCAGCTCACTGAGGTAAATTCAAGATGACAAATAAGCTGGCCACACGCTGTGCGGCAACATGCAGTAAAACATGTTACTGATTAATGGAAGTATGATGTGGCTTGAGTTTGGGCACCAAAACTAAGCAAAAGAAATTATTTAAGTACCAAGGAAAGACAGATCCATCGTTTACAGGTTTCTGGCCATAAAACATGCACAGGTGACATGAGGATGACCGAAGGCGCACCGACAGGAGCATCGACAGTGACTGAAACTTTGGCCGCAGTTGCATGTAACAGATGCGAGAGGATGTCGATTTAGTGGATATAGCAAGTAGCTGGAAATACCAAGGAGATAAAAGTGCTGATTCTAAGGACAATAAGAAGAAAATAATTGTTTCTACTATCCCATACCACATTTACTGAAAGAAAAAGTAGCTCTGAAGTAGTGACAGGTGTAGAGGAAACGTGGGCACAAACAGTGATGGGAAGCACTCGTCAGGTATTAGTAGTACATCCACCCTATCAAGAGTTTACAGCCATACTCATCTACATCTGTATCTGCATAGATATTCCGCAAGACATCGTACAGTGTGTGGCGGACCGTACCCTATTCCACTACTAGTCATTTTTCTACCTGGTCCACTCGCATATAGAGCAAATGAAAAACGACTGTCTATGTACCTCCGTATGAAAATTTCTCGTATCTTGTCTTCGTGGTTCTTAAGGGCAATGTATCTTGCTGGCAATAGAATCATTTGGTAGTCCGCTTTAGCTGCAGTTTCTCTAAGTTTTTTCTATAGTGTTCTTCGAAAATAACGTCGCCTTCCCTCCAAGGATTCCCATTTATGTTCCCGAAGCATCTCCGTAACATTTACCTGTTGTTCGAATCTACAGGTATCAAATATGCCTCTAAATTGCTTCGATCTTCTTTAGTTCGATCCGGTACGGATCCCAAACACTTGAGCGGTATTCAAGACTAGGGTTCACCAGCGTACTTCTACCAATAAACTGAATTCGACCATTCGCCTTCCCTGCCATGGTCCTCACACGCTCGTTCCATTTCATATCGCTTTGGAACGTTACTCCCAGATATTTTGGCTTGACTTTGTCAATACTAGTAATACTGTATCCGAATATTACAAGTTTGTTCTTTCTACTCATCCGCATTAACTTACATTTTTATACATTTAGAACTAGCTGCCACACGTCATACCAAATAGAAATTTTGTCTAATTTCTCTTGTTTCTTCCCACAGTCACTCAACTTCCACACCTTACCGTACACCACAGTATCATCAGTAAACAGCCGCAGATTGCTTCCCACCCAGACCGCCAAATCATTTACGTATAGGGCCTATAGAGAACAACGCTTCCCTGGGGCACTCCTGATGATACGCTGTCTCTGATAAACACTCACCGTAGAGTACAACATCAAGGTTCTATTAACTGATAAGTATTCGAACCAATCACTTATATGTGAACTTATTACATATGCTTGTACCTTCAAATGCTTTCCGGAAACCTAGAAACATGGAATCGGCCTGTTTCTCTTCGTCCGTAGTTTGCAGTATACCACGTGAGAAAGAGGCAAGATGAGTTTCGGATGCTTTCTAAAACCATGCTGGACATAAGCTTCTCAGTCTCAATAAAATTTGTGGTATTCTAACTGAGAATATGTTCGAGGATTCCGGAAGGAAGCGAAGTTAAGGATATTGGTCTGCAATTTGGCGGGTCCGCTCTTTTACCCTTCTTAGATACAGGAGTCACCTGCGCTTTCTTCAAGTCGCTTGTAACTTTGCGCTGGGCGAGAGATTAGCAATAAATGCATGTTAGGTAGGGGGCCAGTCCCGTAGAATATTCTTTGTAAAATCGAATTGGGATTCCACCCGAACCTGGTGACTTATTTGCTTTCAAATCTTTCCGTTGTTTCTCTATGCCACGGATGCATATGACTATGTCGTCCACACGGGAGCCTACTCGATGGTCATATGATGTATGTTTGTACGATTCTCCTGTTTGAAGGATTTCCTGAACGTGAATTTTAAAACTTCAGCTTTCGTTTGGGTATCTTCAACTGCCTCACCAGACTGGTCAATAAGGAACTGAATAGACCCCATAGATCCGCTTAGCGATTTTACATAGGAACAGAATTTTCCTCGGATTCTCTATCAAAACTTTTGCTAAGAAATGGCGGTGGTAGGTATTGTATGCTTTGCGCATTGATCTTTTCACAGACGCACGAATCTCTACTAACTTTTGCTTGTCGTCATTTATGCGTTCTCTTTTGAACCGAGAGTGCAACAGTCTCTGCTTCCTCAGCATCTTCCGAATTTCTTTATTAAACGATGGTGGGTCTTTTCCATGCTTTATAATGTTACTAGGCCCATAACTCTCCAGACCACGATTTACAATATGCTTGAATTTTGCCCATAATCCTTCTACGTCCATCTTACTGAAACTAAGTGACATCAGTTCCCTTTCTAAGTGAGATGCTACCAACTGCTTATGTGATCTATCTAGCAGAAACACTCTAGCTTTCTTGCCTGATTTGTTAACTTTCGTAACCATTGTTGCTATAATGATATCATGTTCGCCATTCCCAATTTCTGTACTGACATTGTCGATAAGATCCGGACCATTTGTAGCTGCAAGGTCTAAGATATTTACACTGCGTATGGGCTATCGAGATAGCTATTAAAGACAGTTTTCAGAAAACGTGTACAAAAGTGTTTCGCACAATTGTCTGTCTGTACTCCCAGAAATGAATCCATGGACATCCTAGTCCATACTTGGTAGGTTAAAGTTGCCTTGAACTGTATTGCATTTGATCCCTTGCGGCGTATCGATTGTCGAGTTTTCCTCAGAGTACCCCAACCTACCGTCCTGACTTAGAGGGCCCTCATGTGCAGTCCACAAGTACTCTGCAACCTGAGTAAGCTGTTTATCTCGAGTAGTGCACCCTTGACCTATCAAGAGGAGTCATACAAATCCCCACATGATAACGCAGGTTTGGAAACGTGTAGCGAAGACCGTCACAGAGTCGTCGAAGCCTTTGGTTGACACCCTCCACTCAAGTCCAGAGGACCCCTATCAACTATGGTAACAATGCTGAAAGCAGGCCGCTGTGGCGGAGCGGTTCTAGGCGCTTCAGTCTGGAACCGCGCGACCGCTACGGTCGCAGGTTCTAATCCTGCCTCGGCCATGGATGTGTGTGTTGTCCTTAGGTTAGTTAGGTTTAAGTAGTTCTAAGTTCTAGGGGACTGATGACCTCAGCAGTTAAGTTCCATAGTGCTCAGAGCCATTTGAACCATTTTTTGAACAATGCTGAAAATTGCGAGCTCTGGCTGCACCCCGCTTGTGAGGCCAGCAGTCTTCACCACTTCCGCCAGCCTCCTACATGAACTGAGGATGGCCTCAGAACCCATGCGACAGACGTCATTGGTGCCGATGTGAGCCACACCTTGGAGACAACTAGTTCATAACTGTTGACCACTGATGAATCGTGTATGCGATTGGAGCGTCAGTTAAGACCTGAAGATGGTGCACTGAAGCAGCGAAACCGGTACCATATAATAAATAAAATCATAAGTACAGCTGAAGGTGTTCCATTTTATTACATAAGTGAACGGTCGAAGTCCCTCAAACCCTCCAGTAATAATGATGGACATACAAAAAAGCGACGCACGAGGTGTCCCATGCAAAGCGCCAGATTCTCCGTCACCGCTGCATCCCGAGGCAGCAACCTGTAGGCGACTGGCAGGAGCCAAAAGCGCATTCAGCTGTTCGCGAACTGCGACCAGCTCCTCCTGCGTCCGCACACAGCACACACACATCCCAATCGTCCTAGCAAGACTAATGAAGTAAACTATAAAGGCAGATAGAATCCCAGACATGCAAGTTGCTACCCTGATGTGCAACCAATGGACGCTGATGTGTTAATAAGCTACGTGGCTGGCTGTTCAGCGAGCAACTACCGCGCTAGAGACTTAATGAATTTACTCTTACAACATCTTGAGATAAAACCCCTTAAATAGCACAACACTCAAGAAATTTAATAAATATACTACGAGGAAAAGACAGGGAAAGATAAGCATTTAACTTGCCGCTCTGCAGATGCGTAGCAGTCGAGCGCTGCGGCCTGCCTGACTGGCTTACAGATGTTGGTCCAGAAATTTTACCGGAAAAAAATAAGAACACAGGCAGATTACAACTAACGCCAGTTAGGAAACTAATCCTTGCTTCTATTCCTGAAGTTAACGATAACTGCACACCTCATGCAGCGACAAGGTTAAAATAGGTCTACACTTTTATATCTACATCCGTATTCTGTAAACACTGTAGAATACATGACAAAGAGTACTTCCCATTGTACGACATACAATGTTTGCTTCACTTTGTTTTCAGTGTAGAACACGGGAAGAAAGGTTGCCTTTGAGCACTGTATTCACACAAAGTTTGTCTTAGCAGTACCTTTAGGAGTGACACGTAGGGTAAGATATTGCAGTGACTGTATTATTTAGAAGTAAGAGGCAATGTTCCTTCCTACATGCATGAATGTCCCAAGGAACCGGCACTGCGGCGACCGCAGCCATCATGAAATACATCAAATCTATTTGCAGTTGCGAATATGGAGAACCATCAGCTGTGTAATGGAATGAGTGGTCGCCTTACCATTTGGTTATCCGAGCTCGATTCACAGCCTGAACCAAACTTCCATATGTCGTCAACGATCGGTACTCGTACATCCATTATGTACAGTCGTGGACAAAACGAGCGAGACCCCTCGCCTTTTCG
The DNA here is from genome assembly GCF_023864275.1 of Schistocerca cancellata. NCBI lineage: Eukaryota > Metazoa > Arthropoda > Insecta > Orthoptera > Acrididae > Schistocerca > Schistocerca cancellata. The sequence continues at coordinate 161,097,676 of NC_064628.1, forward strand.
TTATACTGATCCGCACAGCTGTAAAGTCTGCTACACATCATACAAGGCAAGGCGACGAAGTGCTACCAACATACTATGCACAGGTGTGAAATTGAAAAACTATCCAAACTTTGTCAGACAGTTTTCAGTCACGCGTAAGACTACATTAATGCTGGTTAGTGTGTTAAACAACAAGTAAATATATGATATAAATGAAAGAAGTACCGCTAATTGGTATCAACTTTACTAATAAAAATGCATTTCTTACACCACCAAGGGACCTTACACCGCAGGAAGTGCGATACATTTCCGCTTATTAGGTCTACCTGTACTCGAGGTAAATGGGTTGGGTAGACAGATGACGATCAAGAAAGTGAGACTAGTAGGGTTCCATTTTTACCGATTTAGATGACGAAATCCTAACAACGAAAATAGCTACAACAGTTACTGAAGATCAGGGCCGCTTAAATAATTCCCTCTACTCTTTATTCGAAATGTTTTAGTTGCAGTCGATACATCAGCATAATAATCGTAGCTACGCTTTCGCTCCAAATCACGTTTACAGGAATGCAAATAAAATCCATTTTCCTATACACGTGGTAATTCAGATCCCAGTATTAATGCCACCGCGTTTTAGAAGTGCGAGCATTCCCATTGCTAGCTAGCTTAAGAAACACTTCGGCTAATGAACGTTTTCTGGCTGTGGTGAGTCTAATGGAGAATTCAAAACATTGTAGAATACCTTTGGCAGCTGTGTAGCCGTTTATTTCCTGGGGTGGTGCAGAATTATTGCACTAAATTTGCTCGCTAAAAAAAGTATTTTGTTATTTCGACAAACATCCCGAATGATTGTCACATACGCGGTGACATAAAGGTAGAAAATTCATGTTTTTGACTCCAGAAAGCTCTATGAAACAGAAACTGCAGATCATTTTGCCATTTTCAGTGCGAAATTGCCGGCTTATTCATGTGTGGGGTAATAACAGAGGGCTGTTTGCCTGGGTTGTCTGCTAGCGTAGTGAAAGGTGTTTGCTACTGCAAAGGAGGTCTGGTTTGTTTTCGGTTCTGATCTCGATGGAGGCAGATAGACTATCAATAAAGCAATTGTAAGAAATCCTCTTGCCCCCCATACGTTTTATTGCTGCCTTTATCATGTACCGGCGCCCTGTGGATATAAATATGAAAATCTTGTAGAATTTCATACTTGTTACTGCCTACTTTTTCCGCCTCTGTCAATAAGTGAATTGACTTAAGTGTGGCACTGAATGATTTTTAACTGAATTTCGTTATGAATCTTCACGCATTGCTAAATTTGCACACTTTCACGGTAGGTCAGTAACGGTAATCCAGTATAACTTGTCTGAACGTTGACACAGACCGTTTTGCAGCCGAATGCGCATAATATTTTGCTAATTCGTAACCATCTGGGGTACTTGGTCTTACTAAAACAGTTATGTTATCTCGATAAGCTAAAATTCATTTTATTAGTACAGTTCATACTAATTAACGTTTCTTCTTTCATATATATCTTACATTTACGTGTCGTGTTTAACACACTAACCAGTATTAATGTAGTCTTACACGTGATTGAAAACTATCTGACAAAGTTTGGATAGTTTTTCAATTTCACACCTGTGCATAGTATGTTGGTAGCAGTTCATCGCCTTACCTTGTATGCTGTGTAGCAGACTTTAAAGCTGTGCGGATCAGCATAACGAAAAGGCGAGGGGTCTCGCTCGTTTTGTCCACGACTGTACATTCACGTACTAGGAAGACATTTTACTTGGAAGTCGTTCGCCCGGTGTCGGCAGATAAATATGAAATTCCAATGCCTGTGTTAGTCCGAATTACGATGTAATTTTCCTTCCGACTTGCATGTATGTATTTATCCTCCGATACCTAGCAAGCGACATGTAATTAAAATGTCTCCCCTTTACCGGAACATACATAATTTCTTGATGCACTAATTTACCAGGAGCCGTATGTATTGTAGAAATTTATTTTCTGAACTTCTTATGTGTTACCAGTTTCGGCATTACATTGACATCTTCAGGCCCCACTATGACGTGTGGGGCCTAAAGATGACATCAATGTAATGCCGAAACTGGTAGCACATAAGAAGTTCATAAAATAAATTTCTACAATACATACGGCTGTTGGTAAATTATTACATCAAGAAATACATGCCAGCCGTTGTCCCACGGTCGATAATTGATCAACGAAGATTACATAATTAATGTAAGAGTGTAAGTCATAAACACATGGTTCACGACATATGGAAATTTGGGTCTGCGAATAATCGTGCTCGGATAGTGATGCTCGTGATAAGCGGGAAATCCGGATGCGAGTCCGGCTGGCACTAATTTTCACCGTCGTCAGTTTTCGTTATCGTCATTCCATTATACAGTCTATCATTGTCCATATACACAACTACAATACATTTCATGCACGACAAGAAAAGATTGTAGTACAGTCCTGCAATCCTCACTTACTACTGGCTCTTGAAACTATTTAAGTAGCCTTTATCGGACAATCTTCAGGAACCTTCAAGCATCTGCCTTCCAGATTGAAAGTCGATTTCTTTCATATGCTTTGCCTTCTAACTTAGTTGTTTCACTGCCTTTGGCTGCCTGTTTGAGAAAAGTCTTGTCGTATATTTCTACCCTGTATAAAGAGTTCGATGAACCCCCTGCTAGTCCGCAGCTCGTGGTCGTGTGGTAGCGTTCTCGCTTCCCACGCCCGCGGTCCCGGGTTCGATTTCCGGCGGGGTCAGGGATTTTCTCTGCCTCGTGATGACTGGGTGTTGTGTGATGCCCTTAGGTTAGTTAGGTTTAAGTAGTTCTAAGTTCTAGGGGACTGATGACCATAGATGTTAAGTCCCATAGTGCTTAGAGCCATTTTTTGAACCTCCTGCCAGGCGCTTAAATGTGATTTACAGAGTATCCATGTAGATGTAGAAAATTTTTATACCCAGATCCCTTGTGTGGAAGTGAATAAATGATAAATTTCAGCCAAGCTGCATCTTGTGGGTGACAGGATTAAGCAGTCTGCTAGGCCAGGTTCGCCAGGTGGAGAAGTATAACTGTGCCGTGCCGCCAGGGCATATTACTGTGTGAAGGTAGCCCGTTAAGTTAACGAAGGTAGACAGACCTTGCTTGAATGACCAACGCCCCCTCCATCCCCCCCCCCAAACCATTTCTTCAGCTGAGTGGCTAGCGGTATGCAGTGGTAGGGGGAGATATTCGAATGTTATTTAAATGAGTTAATACTCTAATTAGCAGCTTCTTTTTCAGAACTGGGATGCTAGTGACGACTTTAGTAATCAGTTTCAATTTAGCTGTCATCATTTCAGAGGCATATGCTTTGTTTGTAGACCAACTTTCAACTGTATGCCGCTGCAGTTCAAAGTACCATTTCTTGTTCAATGGTTTTCTAAGTAATTTCACCACCATTCCACTGAAGAATATTGAGGACAGTGAACGTCATCAACAGAGGATTGAAAGTCGTATCATTTTCGTAAATTGGGGAACTTCTAAGACAGTGCCCTTTTGTCAGTCTCATGTTGACTTCAAAGGTATTACAGATCATGTTGTGTGTTCTTAAATCAGTAACAAGTGGTCATATTTTTCGCGTCTGTCTGTTGAGAGAGTGCATTTCCTTTTTTTCCAGTTTGCATTTAGGCCGTCAGAATTAACTTGTTTGATGTAAATAGCCTTCCCCCGAGTAATAGGTCTCTTTTAGGGTTTTTGTAGTATTTCCAAGACGCTCTCCCATGTGCTCAGGAAGCCTATTATCGTTTGTGCTGTTCTTCTTTTTATACATTTAATATCGCCTGTTAATCCTATTTGGTATGAGTCCCACACACTTTATCAGTATTCTAGGATGACACAACGAACTATTTGTATATAGTCTCCTTGCATTTTTCCAATATTTTGTCAATCAACTAAGGTCTGTATCTGTTTTTCCGACGATTGTTGCTATGAAACCATTCCATTTCACGCCCCCCCCCCCTCCAAAATTGTTACATCCAGTTATTCGAATGACTTCACTGATTTCATTTGTAGCTCATTTTGTGAAATGCACAGTTTTACATTTCTGAACGTTTAAAGCATGTTATCAATCTTTCCAGCTATTTGAAAATTCATCCACATCTGCCAATATTTGTGCTGCTCTTTAAGGCGGTACTCAAGGATATATTTCTGCATCATCTGCGAAAAGTCTGAATCTGCTATTAAATTTATCTTCCAACTCAATAACACATAACACGAACAGTAAGGGCCCCAAGCACTTCCATGTCTGTTAATATCAGAGATAACAAATTGCGCCCTCCGCACCAAGAAATCCTCATTCCAGTAAAAAAAAAGTCACTTGATCGTACGTATATTAAAAAGCGTCGTTGTATTACCGAGAAAAACGCTCTCTGGAAGCCAAGATCTTCGTATCAACCTGACTGACTTCATCCTTTGGTTTCATGATGTCATGTTATAAAAGCTGATCGGCATGAAGGTCATTCTCGTTGTGGTCATTTTCTTCGAGACATCTCATTACATTTGGGCTCAGAATATGTCCTAAGACTCCATCCCAACAGTTGGATGTTGGTAATTTTGTAAATCACTTCTACTGCGCTTCTTGTAGGAGAACATGATCAGTGGTTTTCTTCCAACGACTGTGCATTTTTATGTTCAGGGGATGGATACCATATCGTAGTTAAGTGAAGGACTAACGAAACTGCAGGTTAATTTTTGAACAATAGGATTGTAATGAGAAGCAGCAGATACGAGATTAGAAAGAAACAAAACTGGTGATCACGACGTAGTTCGAGATGATGTCTAGATGTTGCAATTTTGGAAAAATTAAAAAAAGAATCCAAGCAGTTGGAATTAGCACAATATCCGTTTGTAGCCTCTCCCCTCTCCTCTCCACTACTCAGGCCTAGTATTTTGGCTGCCGTTAAAATTAAATACCCACTTACAGAGCAGTGTTATAGAGACAAAATTAAATCACAGTGTAGCCAAAGATCATCCATCTTGGTGTTGATCGAAAGTATCTGTGCGATATGAATGTATTTGCACCACGTGCAAACGATGAGAAGAGAGGTGAATCATCACCAAAGACAATGAAAGAGTCGATATCTTGAAAGTGAAGTTACGTATTGAAACATTTGCAAGGTTGCACTGAAGTACAATTACAGATCTTTAGTCAACGACTGTAGTTGTATCACGCATCAGATTAAGAAAATACCTAAAAATTCTTTTGAAAACTACACAAAGGCAATACTACTGATCTCTGTCGAAAACCACTTTCAGCAAAACTGTAGCAAATTGCGCTGCATGTGATAAATTGCCCATGTTGCAGCTAAACTGTAGCAAATTGCCCTCCGTGATACATGAGGAATTGAAACAAAATTCCCTTATGTTACAGCAATAACTGACTACCACTAAAGTGTGCTAAATATTGTGAAGTGCATGATAGAACTTTGCCCCGTTGTACCTGCTGTTAAGAACTTTCCCCCTTCATGTTTTGAACGTGGGAATAATGGTCACTTAAATGCCTACATCCATAGTATTTCAGTCTAATCTTGCCTTCGGAATTCCTATGGTTTGTAAAATATTCCTAGATTCTTCACTTTAAGTTGGTGCTAGAAACATTCTAAGTAAATTTTCACTTGATAATTTGCATCTCTCTTCAAGCCTCTGCTGGTTCAGTTCTCTCAGCATCATTGTAAGACTTTCCCATGGGTCACACGAACCTGCGGTCATTTGTGCTGCTCTTCTTTGTATTCATTCAACATCTGTGCCTGTGTTGTTTGGTTTGGGTCCCACACACATAAAAATATTGTAGCTTGGGACATACAAGAGTTCTGGGTACAGTCCCCTTTCCTGGCCGAATACATTTCCCAAATGTTTGACCAATGAAACTGCAGTCTTCCACTTTCTTGATCTACGACTGTGACTATGTGATCGTTCTATTTAATACTACTACAAATTGTTACACCCAGCTAATTGTATGAATTGACTAATTCCAGCTGTGACTCGCTGATATTATAGTTACATACTATGCTTCCTGTGAAGTACACAAATTTAGGTATATGGAGAAGTACAGCAAGTTGCCAATCATTCCGCCACTGTGGATAATTACCAAGCTCTGACTCAATATTTGTGAAGCTTCTTTCGCACAGTATTTCGTTACAGATAAGTTTATCACCTGTGAAAAGACTGAAGTAACTATTAGTATTGTGCACAAGTTCCTTAATACACGTTTCCAGCAAGTGTCCCGACACGTTTTCATGGGGAGTACCCGAATTTACTTCTACATCTGTTGATGACTTCCCTTTCAAGATAACTCTCTGCGTCCTCCCTGCTCAGTCCAGTCACAACTTTTGCTTGATACCCTACGTGATGGTTGTTTTGGTAATGTTGAATGTAGCTGTGCTACTGAGGCAAATACTTTCCACAAATCGAGAAATAGTGCATCCATCCGCCTGTCTTCATCTATGGATTTTAGTACGTCCTGCAGAAAAATATGAGTTGATTTCACATGATGGGTATTTCCGGAGTCCTCGCTGGTTGGCAAGGAAGAGGTCATTCTGTTCGAGATACCTCATTACCTTTGAGCGCAGAATGTGTTCTAAGATTCTATAACAAACGAATGGCAGGTGTATAGAATGACAGTTCTGTGAATTATTTGTGCTATCCTTTCAGTAGTCAGGTGTGTCCTGTGCTTTCTTCAAACAATGGGGCATGGTATTTTGTTTGAGTAGATAATAGTTAAAAGGGAGTCTAATTCAGCTGCATATTCATTTTATAATATTATAAGGATTACATCGAGACTTCAAGCTTTGTTCAGTTTCAATGATTTCAACTGTTTCTCAATGCCACTGACACTAATATCTATTTCACTCATATTTTTAGTAATAAGAGAATTAAACTGCAGCAGTACTCTGGTGTTCCTTTGTAAAGGAAGATGCGGAAATGAAGTTATCCATTTCTGCTTTCGCTTGGTTACGCTCAGTTTCGGATCCTGCATCTCCTACACCATGCTGACTCGGCTGTCGAATAGCTCCAAATCATGTTACATACAATATTACCATATCAGCCAAACCATTATCATAGTAAATTTTATCTTTCTGATTTATATAATACAGTAACTCCCCTCCCCCCCCCCTCTCTCTCTCTCTCTCTCTCTGTAATGCTTACTTTGATGAGGTAGCGACATTACAATAAATTACAGAGGGTATGAAAGGAATAGTTTTTCTGTACAGGATGCGGCTCTTAAATTCGAAGGAATGGAACTTTTTAAAATCAGATTTAATAGAACAAAATACAAATTAAAATGAAAACCCTTTTACGTATAAGTAGTGGTGTCTTTCAAGAGTGAATTTACTCGATGTAACCCCTTCAGCCGCAATGTCTACGTCCAGTCTTGTCCTGGAGCGATCGCAAGCACTCTTTAAGACAGAACTATCCATATTAGCGAATGCTGCTTCCATAGCGGTGCGCAGGGATGCGACATTAGTGTGCCTCGCCTTATTGGTAACTCTTTGGACTACACTCCAAACATAGCAGTGAAGGGGGCTCAAATCCGGGCTATTGGGGGGCCAGAACTTCTTTGACCAGAACATGACAACGTTATCCGAGAGCCATTTTAGGACTGAATGGCTCGTATGAGGTCCTCCTCTGCCATACGACGCATTGTTCGCTCGCTAACATTCAATACTGACGCCAATGTCCTCAGCGATTGCCGCGGATCCTCCTAAATCAGCGTCTGAGCATTTTCGATGACTGCCGCAGTTCGTGCCACGCGTTTCCGAAGCATTGTACTTGGCCACAATATCATAAACATTTGATCTCGGGTACACAAAGAATAGAACTATTTCAGTGGGAGATCGCCCAAAGCGAAGACGTTCGATAATCATGGCTCTTCGCTTGTACTCCGCAGTTGTCCGTAATATCTCGGCCATTTTGATATTATGACCGTTTACTAGATGCCTGTGACTTTCAACGACACCAATTGCTACCTCCGATGGAACTACGATATGCCAGGATATTCAAATTGAAATTTGTCCGGATTTAAGCGCCCAACCATGTACTGTTGGAATAATCTTGACTTGATAAGCCTAACCTTGCTTTTTTATTACATAGTAGAAATCATGATGTCATATTTAGTTGAGTCGAGATAAATAGACACACGACTTCACAGACAAAAGGAGTACTACTGATATCTACACACATATAGGGACAATTGTTTCCAGTATAATAGAATAAGTTGTAAAGAAATTTTGATGTGAAAATATTTAATTTGAAAGTCCATTATGCTTGTAAAGTGTGGTATAGCAGTAGAACTTTGGCTGCTAACATGAACTGCTTAACCTAAAGCCGTGCAAATATGCAAGCCATATGAATTTTAATAAGTAATACAGCAGTCAGCTGCATGTGTTTCACTAAATAAGTTTACCTTGTAGTTATTGACTCATCTTTAGTGAAGTTTCATCTCTATCACTATCTTTGGCCATATTGTGCATAAACAGAGCCGTCAGTCTCATTGTATACTGCAGTTAACATGACACACCATAACAAAAACACTTCCTTCATTCTATCTTAAAATGGTATTTGACTGCATCGTGTGTGTGTGTGTGTGTGTGTGTGTGTGTGTGTGTGTGTGTGTGTGTGTGTAGTATAAAGTTTTAGAGAGCCACCACATCAGAGTTCTGACTGATAAACGCTTTAGAGAGCTTAGGCACCATTGTTCCCGCGATAAATATGACATCAGTTCGCTTTGTACTTAACCTCTAACAAGCCTGGATCAAAAGCAAATAAAAAGCGATATTTCTGCAGGCTCTTAATACATCAATTATATTTTATAGTGGTACATTTTCTTGTGCCCTCTCCCTTTAAATTGATGCATGCTGAGGTGAAAAATTACTGAAAAACTTGTAAAAAAGGTTATGTGATGACAATACATTTCATGACCAACCCCCCCCCCCCCCCCAAGCAACGTTTTCAACCAATTAAAATTACACATTATCAGATTAACTGTTATCTGACTTTGGTAAATAACATTGTAATACTTGACGTAAACATCGCATCTCTTTGGGTTGCTAACATATTTCTGCGGACATTTTAGGCTTTGAAGCTTATTGTGACATTTGACAAGCATTATAGAACAGCTTAGATGTGGAAAATTTATGGGGTTTGTGTCTTACACTCGGTGAGGTTCACTGACCGAACTTGAGCACTTTTAGCAGCTGGAGAAGACAACCAACAGGGGCAAAGGAATTTCGCATTTACAAGTCTTATAGAATACATTTTCTGTAACTACGTATTTCTAAGTCGTTAATTGCACTGAATAAGGAAATATTGGTTGTTAACTACTTATGGAGTGCAAATTTTATATTCATTTTCATATGCCATAAAAATGCTATAATTATGGTTTCAAATTACATTTATGTATGTGGTTCAAATGGCTCTGAGCACTATGGGACTTAACTTCTAAGGTCATCAGTCTCCTAGAACTTAGAACTACTTAAACCTAACTAACCTAAGGACTTCACACACATCCATGCCCGAGGCAGGATTCGAACCTGCTACCGTAGCGGTCACGCGGTTCCAGACTGTAGCGCCTTTAACCGCTTGGCCACCCCGGCCGGCTGGTGAGACAGTCCACAAACAATATTTTGTAGTTAAGAATGAAAACATATTTGCGAATAAGTATTTTTTTTAAAACGTGACACCTCCATTTTGTGCAATTCAGGTTGAGGTTACATACTTTTTAAGTGTGTGTGTGTGTGTGTGTGTGTGTGTGTGTGTGTGTGCATGTGTGTGAGTGTCTGTGGTGTGCATGTGGATGTGTTTTTGCTGTATGTTATGTGTGTAAAATTCTCAAACACAATTGTTGCAAACGGTTTAGGCTATTTGCATACTTTTGATTAGTAGTGCACCTGGATTCAGATTGTTCGGATACTTTTGAACACCACTGTGACAGGTTCTCTGGAGCTACGCTTTTGTTTCATTTTAATGGCTGTTAAAATACTACGCTGTAATTGGCTGTTTCCTTTTAATAGTGGCTAAAATATTAGGCTCTGATAGGAAGATAGAGGAGGGGAGAGCTTACAAACAACAACTGTGCCAGTTCCACCTTCATCATTTTTTTTAAATTTCCTAATAGCACAAATGGACTGGAGAGGCAATGAGGAAATGGTGGAGAGGATGAGAGGAGAGGCATGGCTTAACATGTCATAGACAAGGAGGAAAAGGCTTTTCATGTGACAGATTAGGGGGTATGCTACTGCAGTCTTGGAACGTTACGTCGGAGGGGGTGTGGCTCCTCTCAGGGGCGAGACGTATGGGAATCACCAAAGCTATACTGCTCTGATCAGTAGTTTTATTAAATCTGAAATTCACAGAGTGCATTTTAGATAAATTTGTGAATGAAAAATGCTTGTGTGGCTAATGGACCGATTACCAATACAGAATCAATCAAATGTTGCTGTATGTGTCTATCTAACCGGTGTTACTTCCGAATGTATATGTATTAATTATTTGATGTTTTACTGTCTCCTCTGGATTAATGCAGTAAGTATATGTCTTGTGGGTTGGCAAGGCAACCAGCCCACTATGAGAGGAAGCCGAAAGGCACGCGTTTTAGCTCACGCAGGCTGGCGTGAGGTCTGGAACAGGTCAAGGAAATGAGACTAGCAAAAAAGGACGTAGCTGTGGAATACTTAACTTTAATCCATAAATGGTGAACATCGCTCTTGACGGTACATGTTTTACAGCATCAATAGTAACTGGTGAACCAACGCTAGCAAAGTCGGCTGTACAACTGGGGCGAGTGCTAGGAAGTAAGTCTCTCTAGACCTGCCGTGTGGCGGCGCTCGGTCTGCAATCACTGATAGTGGCGACACGCGGATCCGACGTATACTAACGGACCGCGGCCGATTTAAAGGCTACCACCTAGCAAGTGTGGTGTCTGGCGGTGACACCGCAATATGTATTGTGTAGTTTAGGTATAGATAGTGAGAATAGACAGAGGGCTGAACATGGTGCTGGCACACAGCTTCATGTCGATGCCTAATGTACAGATCATCAGTGGCAGCATCACATGGTAACCCTCGATGGATCGATTGCCTCTGAATGAAATGCCATCGCAGAAGTATGCGTTAGCGACCACGACACAAAGACGAGATAGTTGCTTCAGTGAAGTTATTACCACATATTTTGCTGTGTCCAACAAAACTGGACAAACGTTGGAAATTAGTTCAGTACTTGGAAATTTCAATTCCAAGATACTACAAGATCTACACGCATACTGTGAAAATGTCAACGCGTAGATAGCCTAACAAGAAATAAATATAAAGAAAACACAGAGTTTGTCAGATGCGACAGAAACATATTAAATCCAAAAGTAATGATCAAACCTGGTATTAGAGGATGTTCACATAAAAACTGGTACTGGAGACAGCGAGACAGTACAGATGTAGCAGTAGTGATTGCCAGTGTGTAATTGGCAGCTGAAACAAATAGAAAGACTTACATCTTCAGTAAACTAGATAAAGAGAAATAAATGTCTCATGTCAACGTGGAACTTGAAACATGTATCGTTAGGCAAAAGCATGTAGACATACTTTGTATCAAGTTGAAAAAAAAAAACAGTTAACAAAATTCTGGACTTATAGATGGAGGATAGAGTACCTGCAAACGCACTATGTTTCTGTGCCACTATTTCAACCGAGTGACCTAATTTAGAAGCACTTGGAGGAATGCACACTAGATACCATCACAAGAATATCCCAGCATTTTCTGCTGTTGTTGTTGCTGTTCTTGTGAGACACCAAGTTGTTCTTTCTGCAGCATTTGTAAATATTTTGAGTTTTAAGCATTTAAGTGCTACATAATACATTAAAAAAATCATCATTCATGAGCTCCATGTCGGAAACGGAATGAAAAGAACCCCTAACAAATGCGCCGATGGGAATAGCCTCTGTTATGCGCTACACGGAGGTCTGCCGAGTATGTGGTCGAGGTTGACGTTGGCACTACACATTCAAATGTGAATGCCAATTGTGAAATGTTTCTCCCGGTTTTTAAATTTTACGTTATTTTCTCAGTTACTTATCTTCTAGAACATTTTTGAAGAGATCCGCGAGCTTACATTCATATACAATTCTCCCAAGAATATCAGCGAGTAACATCTCATCACTATGTAACGCCGGAAATGCATCTCCTCCTATTTTCATCTATTGTACTATAATTTTTTTTCCTTGTTTTGTTACCCCAAGATATGACATTTCTGTGTCATTATATATTGCAATTGTTTGACTATTTGTATATATATATTTATGCATTTATGTCGATGTATAATTGGTTGTTTTGTAAATATTATTTGTATTTTTACGCTGGGTCTTGCCTAGGGAAAACTATGCTATCGAACGAATACATCGTTAGGTCGTGTGGAGAACCAGAGTGTTTAGGATCTTTGGTAGTGATAACTCTGCCGCGTGGAGCGCGGGCAGAGCAGAGAGAGTCTGGCTGGAGTAGTGCAGTGGAGCAGGTGTGTTGTGTGATGCTCCCGCAAGTTGCCGCGCTTTCGGGGGTTTGGCAGCATGTAATTGCGCCCGACTTGCTATGTTAGTTTCTGACATGGTGTCGCGGATGGGAAGCGTTAGCTGGCACACATCAAGAGCCCGTTTCGGCTGGAGACCGTGTCGAGAAGAAGGCGCGCCAACATCCAGCTTCTGCAACAGCGACGACCGACGATGAGTGACTGTCGCCACCTCCTCGATCGACGACTTCAAACCTTCAATCAACCAACAAGGAAGACTGGAAGCACGTAAAGTATTAGAACTGTATGGCAGACCTCAGCTTTTAAAACTGTTGCATCACAAAATTACAGCAACTTAGCTGGAACTTTGTTGCTCATTGTCCCAATTGCATTACCAAGCAGGGTTCCTTCCTTTTCCGAAATGAACCCGAGTGTCGTTGAAATTCAGACGCCAGCATTAAAGTAATATCATTCCATTTTACTGCTTTTAATTTAAAAGTTCAGTTAAGGTATTCATAGCTGGCTACAATATTTAGATTACACAAGCACAAATTAAGAGTGCGAGTTTTGTTAGCTTATTTTACTTACCTGTGACTGCAGCTCAGCTTGGTACGTACTAAATGTTACTATTGTTGATTGTCCAGAATCATTTAATTCAAGATCAAAGTTAAATCTCTTATTTCTAAATTGCATAGATTCAAGTAGCTTTTGAAATGATTGTTGAGGTAGTCCAAGACTAATGGTATTTCACTGAATTTCGATGTGCTTCAGAAAGAAAGCTCACTATTAACTTCAGTCACTAAATTTACTTTCAATTTTCCGGTTTTATCAATTCTTTTGCTAAATGAAGTCAGAGTGTAGCGAAATTTATTACTTCTGACAAACTTTCAGTTTTCACACTACACGTGTCAACCTTCAGTTGCCACGCTTCTAGTGCTAATTATATGTGCAATAACCTTTCTTTTTCAGTTATTGTAGTAGTTGTCCATAGGACTGGCGACCGTAATTTTCCCCAAATCTCAAATATCTAATTAACGCCAATTAATTGTTAGCGTGACAACCACACATTTACTTTCTTTATTAATTTTACCCTTTTCTCAAAATTAATTTCCACCAATTTCATTTGCATTTTTCCTTTCATGTAGATGTAACCCTTTCCTCCCTCTTTACCGACAGATTAACTTCGGTGACGATTGCTTTTCCCAAATATCCATTAGGTACACACGGTTTAATTTTCACTGTCATTAAGGTCGATAAGTGAGGGGGAGTTTACACGTGGCGACCTGGTCACAGGACAATCTTCAGATTTGAGGTTGTTCTGGACACGAAATATGCATTGTGCAAATCTCGTAACAAAGTACTGGTTACGAACATGTCGTTACGTCAGCGAGAATAAGTAGTGGGAGGAATACTAATTATATTTGAGATTTGTCATTTATATTGAAAATTTGTAAAATGACTGAAGGCAACAATTACCAAAATTTGGTAGACTTGGATACGGAACAATCGGTCGAACAGCGGGAAACGCGCACAACGGTACCCATTGTTCAGGGGCAGGCGGCTAGCATGAAAGACGCGACCGCCGAAACGCAACAATGAGCAGAAATGGAATTCCAAACTTTAGAAAATGTTTCGGAATCGGAAGTGAAAATCAGATCTGAACCCCTTGATGACGAATACGGGGGGACAATTAAATAGGAAGCCGCTACGGAAGTAAAACCGGTAGTTTCCGGGAATTTAACTGATTTATTGAATGTTTTGATTAATGAAATCAAGAGTCAGTCGGCAGAAACTAAAGCTCAGGCTGCGAAGCAAGAACCTCAGTCTGAAAAAACTGAACAGAAGCTATACAATCAGAACAAAGCTATTAATGTTGTTAACAACAATGTTGGAGTTGCTAAGACAAAAGTTGATAAAATCAAAGAAGATATTGTTGTAATTAATACCGAAATCGGTAATCTTAAACAGGAAATGATAGGCGTTCAGGCGGAAACTGCGAGCATAAATACTCGTTTTTATTCCGAAATTAGCAGAATCGAGAAAAGTATAGGAGAAGCAGTTGCTCCGATCATCGAGAATAAGATGACGGAACAAATTCAGTAAGTGAAAAACGAGGATCAAAAGGAGATGGAAACTTTAAAGGCTTTAGTATCCGAAGTAGATACCAAAGTGAGGAAGCAGGCTAGAAAAAGAGGCAAGTGGAAACGCTTGCGACAACCACTTGCCTAGTAATTACGAGAGTTTCGGAATTAGAAAAGAAACTTGACGAAAAACAGAGCTATGTGCCAATATGTGCACATAGTTCAGATTTGTTGACGAAAAAGGAGCGGTTCGACCACTTGAAAAAAGGCGGTATATACGCGACGGATTTCATTAAAAATTGTGAAAGAGTTTTACCCAGATCATGGACTAATGAGAGAAAAATTAATGCGGTTATTGACGTGTTTGCTGGTGATGCAAAGCGTTGGGGCTTAAATGTCAAAATTACGGACCTGACTTTTGACGAGTTTAAAATTTGTTTCTGGCTGAATACTGGTCAGAGAAAAAACAACAAAGTGTCTGGCGCGAATTTGTCGTATCGAGGCCTTTCGATGCGCATTCGCGTGGTTCGATGAAGGAGTTTTGTGAGGGCTGGATCCGCAAGTTGGAATATTTGCGCGATCGCCGCACGGAATCCGAAATAGTCTGGGAACTCTACAGGAAGCTTCCAGATGATACAAAACGCTACATAGGAAGCAATTACAGGACAATCAATGATTTCCTGGAAAGAGTTGAGGACGAGGACAATTGGCGCAATAATCGCGATAGTGGTAGAAGACCGTGGTAACAACAACGGGTACCACAGCAACCACAACAACGATAACCATGGGAATAATGCCTACCGAAACCTTGGCAGCAATAACAACAGTGGTTCGGACCATGATGACAATCGGTACAATGCAAATAATAACAGGAATGACGGAAATCAGTATCATACTAGCGTGATACTGGCTTCGCGGAGTAGTAATAACGCCAGAGGGTGTGATAAGCCGCCTCAGCAGCATCCGGGGAGCGTATCTGCTGGGACGAGACAGGGAAACCATTAGCCGCGCCGGTGAGGGGCCGACCGGGCGTGGAGAAATTTTGGAGGCCCAATAACAGGAGAAAACCCAGGTGTCGTCGTTATGAAAATTCCGTATGGAATAATCAACGGCGGGAGAGGGTGGCAGTGTTAGGAGAAAGGAGTGCGCCCACAAGTAGTAGATCAGCTGTAGACACGGCAGTAGAAAATACATTCACTGTCAGTGACAACAATTTAAGTAGTGTTCCGGAAATCGATTGTAAAGTGGCAGCTGTAACACTCACAGCGGAACTGGAGATTGAGTTTATGAATGATTCGCAAGTCTTGAGAGAAGATCAGATGTCGGATAACACGTCCGTCATCCAGCGAGAGGATGCAGAGAGGGATGAGGTCTGGTTAAGGCAGTTCGGTCGCTTATACGACGAACTAAGAGATTATAGAAGCCTGTATGGGAGAAGTGTTTATGGGGAGCGCGGGCAGGATTTGCCGCGTCTTGCCCCGCAGGAAGGTAATGTTTGTGAAGTGATAGAAAGTTCTGGCACTAACCGGCAGACTTTGGTTCAAATGGTTCAAATGGCTCTGAGCACTATGGGACTCAACTGCTGAGGTCATTAGTCCCCTAGAACTTAGAACTAGTTAAACCTAACTAACCTAAGGACATCACAAACATCCATGCCCGAGGCAGGATTCGAACCTGCGACCGTAGCGGTCTTGCGGTTCCAGACTGCAGCGCCTTTAACCACACGGCCACTTCGGCCGGCCCGGCAGACTTTACCAGAAATAGTTGATGTTAATGGGGAGCACGAGCAAGATTCGTCGTGTTTCGTCCCGCAGGAGTTGGATGTTGAAGTAGTAACGGAAAGTTCTGGCCCTAACCGGTAGACCTTACCGAAAGTTATAGTGGTAGAAGTGGCCGGCACATCCGACGCAAAACTCCAGTTTAAACATTGCGAGAGTATTAAGGAGAAAGATTACGAAAATTTTAATGATAGCCGGACACGATTGGTAGAAAAGCACGTAGATTACAGCGAGTATGAGTTTAGAGCTGACGTTATACGGTCAGACGGTAGCAGTGTGGGTTGCGCAGGTCCAGAGGAAGTAATTGCAGATACTACTGGGCACATTCCTCCAGGTAGACTGGCAGACGAGATGAATCTGACCAAAGAGGAATCAACGAAGATGACAATTAGTGAATTGATAGCAAAGCAACACTCACTAGTTGACGAGTTACAGGAAAAGGTTTCGGTATTGGAGGCGAAGCTACAGACTAAGCCTCAGGACAAACGTGTTGAAATTAAAACTGTATGTGAACAGAGGCTGAAAAAGCCGCCAGATAAGCCGGGTTTAGGATCAAACCCGAATGATCTTTTCTGGAATGACCTGGATATAAACGAGGATTTATTGTGGGAAAATAAAGAAACAGTCGAGAATAAGTGTAGACAGATAGTAGTGTCTATTAATATGCGCGGCCTACAACTAAGCATGTTGATTGATACCGGTGCAGAATTGAGTGCTGTTTCTGGGAAAATATTTGAGTTACTGAAAAACAGACCTGGTATAGTAGTTGTGCCAAAAACCGTAGTGAAAATTATCGGTGCTACTGGGAAGGCCAGTAAACCGGTCACAAAACAGATTTTTGTCAACTTCGAGATATGTGGGGCACGATTTGAACAAGAGTTTGTCGTCCTGCCAGACTTAGCTACGGAAGTAATTATCGGGTTAGATTGGGTATTGAAGTAGCGTGCAGTGATTAATTGCGAAAGCAAAACTTTGACATGTACGTCACAAGATAAAACTATAGTAGTTGGTTTTGACGAGGCAGGAGACGGTGTGCATAGGCAATACCAGCCTACACACATTGTTAACTGGCCGGATGCTATTTACGTAGGTATGAATTTGAACTACTGCAACGTGAGGAATCTCGGCATTGATAATAGTGTAGAAAGTAAATTGCAAAGTATTGTAGACGGTGTGTCAAACGTAACACACGAACAAAGACGATGCCTGTATGAACTAATAATGAGGAATAAGAGTGTATTTTCAGACAAACCGGGACTTGTGGAAGAAATGATCAAATTCCCTCCACGGATTGACGTTTGGTGTGAAAAAAGATCGTTTGCAAGAAATAATGAAGCTAAAAGCCGATGCTCCCATACGTCGTCATGACGCTAAAGCGCGTTTTGCATTTTGCTAAGTTTGCAATCGGAGACTTAGTACTTGTAAAAGCTCATGAGAAATCGAGCAAGATAGGCAATGAAATATCTAAATTTAAGTTTGTTTATAATGGACCATATAAAGTCATTGGTATACCTCACACAAATGCTCATTGCTTAGAGTATCCAAGCTCTGGAAATCTATTAGGTATACGGAACATTGTAGACTTGAAATTGTACCAACCTAGGATTGATTAATACCACAGAAGGGTAATTTGTACGGTATGTAAATATAGAGTGTAAGATTTAAACGATTTGCTAGATTGCCATGCTTTTGCCTGACCAAGAGGACATTAAAGAAGTTGTAATTAATAAGTAATTAATTTTTACTAAACGATTTAAGAGAGAGTGATTATTTATCAATTGAAAAATCCAAGCTGCTAGTTTAAGTTTTCAGCTCAGTCACAGTGGATTAAGCAATGTAAATACGATTTTTTAACTAGCTGTAAGATAGGTCGTGTGGAGAACCAGAGTGTTTAGGATCTTTGGTGGTGTTAACACTGCCGCGTGGAACGCAGGCAGAGCGGAGAGAGTCTGGCTGGAGTAGTGCAGTGGAGCAGGTGTGTTGTGTGACGCTCCCGCGAGTTGCCGCGCTTTCGGGATTTGCAGCATGTAATTGCGCTCGACTTGCTATGTTACTCTCTGACATGGTGTCGCGGACGGGAAGCGTCAGCTGGCACACATCAAGAGCCCGTTTCGGCTGGAGACCGTGTCGAGAAGAAGACGCGCCATCATCCAGCTTCTGCAACAGCGACGGCCGACAATTTCATGAATATGTGTTTAGTAGTCATTGCCGATGTACTTAGACGCTGTTATAAGTTTCATTCAGACGCCAGCATTAAAGTAATATGACTGTCACCACCTCCTCGATCGACGACTTCAAACCTTCAATCAACCAACAAGGAAGACTGGAAGCACGTAAAGTTTTAGAACTGTATGGCAGACCTCAGTTTTTAAAATTGTTGCATCAAAAAATTACAGCAACTTAGCTTGAACCTTTGTTACTCATTGTCCCAATTGCATTACCAAGCAGGGTTCCTTCCTTTTCTGAAATGAACCCGAGTGTCGTTGAAATTCAGACGCCAGTATTAAAGTAATATCATTCCATTTTACTGCTTTTAATTTAAAAGTTCAGTTAACGTATTCATAGCTGGCTACAATATTTATATTACACAAGCACAAATTAAGAGTGCGAGTTTTGTTAGCTTATTTCAGCTTACCTGTGACTGCAGCTCAGCTTGGTACGTACTAAATGTTACTATTGTTGATTGTCCAAAATCATTTAATTCAAGATCAAAGTTAAATCTCTTATTTCTAAATTGCGTAGATTCAAGTAGCTTTTGAAATGATTGTTGAGGTAGTCCAAGACTAATGGTATTTTACTGAATTTCGTTGTGCTTCAGAAACAAAGCTCACTATTAATTTCCGTCACTAAATTAACTTTCAATATTCCGGTTTTATTAATTCTTTTGCTAAATGAAGTCAGAGTGTAGCGAAATTTATTACTTCTGACAAACTTTCAGTTTTCACACTACACGTGTCAACCTTTAGTTGCCACGCTTCTAGTGCTAATTATATGTGCAATAACCTTTCTTTTTCAGTTATTGTAGTAGTTGTCCATGGGACTGGCGACCATAATTTTCCCCAAATCTCAAATATCTATTTAACGCCAATTAATTGTTAACGTGATGACTACACATTTACTTTCTTTATTAATTTTACCCTTTTCTCAAAATTAATTTCCACCAATTTCATTTGCATTTGTCCTTTCATGTAGATGTAACCCTTTCCTCCCTCTTTACCGATAGATTAACTTCGGTGACGATTGCTTTTCCCAAATTTCCATTAGGTACAAACGGTTGAATTTTTCACTGTCATTAAGGTCGATAAGTGAGGGGGAGGTTACAAGCATCGTGATCTTCAGAAACCTGGCTCATAATCTTAAATTGCAAACGATGACCACATGAAGGAACTGTCCCGCAATTTGTCTGAAGTGATTTTTTGGGATTTGAAAATACTTAATCTTTAATAGTCCTACGAGCATTTGAAACGATTATAGTGTTTTAACCACTGCAATTGCTCTCTTTAGTTCTTCCAGACGAAGTTAACTTCATTCACAGATGTTAATCTAAATATTGTTCATCAAAATACGTTCAGAAAATAAGTATAGTTTTCTTACCTTTGGCCAAACTGTAAAGTTGTGTCATTTCTGAAACAACTGTACTAATAATGCTGAGTATGACGATACAACTGAAGAACATATTAAAAACAGAGTGAAATTCAGAATGAATGTATTTCAAGAAAAAAAAAGAAGGGTCATGAAAGAAGCTTCACCAAGAGAATAAAAAGAAAATAGCAGAGCCAGAGAATGCAAGATTCTACTAAGATCTTCTAAGCAAATGTTTTGCATTGTTCAGAGCTGACTGGATTCGACGCAAGAAGAATAAGAAAAAAAAATCGACATAAACAAGCCGGTAATGATACACCGAATGCCGACGTGAGTAACATGCTTTCTCAAGGAGTATCCGCCTCGCAAAAGCAGTTTCTTTTTCTTCCAACATCAGCCTAAATTAGAAATGAACTTGCTCTACTAAATGTAGTACCAGTCTTTCAATCTCTCCGTCACCTTTCCCTATTCTTGAATTTATACTAGGTGCAATATTATCGAGTAATCAGTTTACATTCAAGAATCAATGCAATCATTGTCTACTCCTACAGTTTTACCCTTTTCTTCTTATTATATTGCCAAAATAATGTCTAGGGGTGGCATGCCACTCTCTCACTTTAACAACATCAGTCAGATTAACTTCCATATTTTAGGTCATAATCTCGTCGCTCCTCGGCACTACACTTCGTATATACTTTTTATGCCTTTTTTGCATAGGGGAATTGCAGTCAGAATTATCCTATAATTGCATGTATAACCTGGAAAGAACTTGTAACTGAGGGGCCATAGAGGAGGCCATGGAGAACAGGGAGAAAGGTGAACTGGGGCCATAAATATTGCTTGCAGCAACCTGAATTTGCGAGTGATCCTGGAAAAGCAGAACCCATTGGATCGTACCTGCAGTGGGACTTCTGGTCGAAACCCTCTCCTCCTGTGCTAAGGGTCAGGCACAAAGGCGCTGGTTCAGACAACATTTTGCTTTGGACAGACAGCAGTCTATTGTGAAACTGGCCACTTGGAAGAAAGTGGGTGGAAAAGCCACTTAAGAGAGACTCCTGTAAACGGAGCCTTTGTACAAATGATGGAGAGGTTATAAAACTCCATGTATTCTCATGTTAAAAGCTGGGACAGGTATATGTGTTTAGTGGAGCCGAGACTGCAACCCCTCTCCCCCCACCCCCCCCTCCATACCAGTAATTGAAGAGTCATTCTTATTAAATTAATGGTGATTAATTTGAGTTCTGAAAGTGGCCACAGGCATAGCCAACAAAAGAGCCACCAGTAAATTCACCAATCATATATAAAAATTAAGGGTGTAGCTCACAATTGGAAGGTTATTGAGAAGATAATACTTTTCTTTAAGCAAAAATAATAACATTCAGAATCACTACTTTGATATATATTTATGAGTAAAGCAAACAACAGCTTGCACAGTTATTATGGCAA
This sequence comes from Schistocerca cancellata, assembly GCF_023864275.1. Classification (NCBI taxonomy): domain Eukaryota; kingdom Metazoa; phylum Arthropoda; class Insecta; order Orthoptera; family Acrididae; genus Schistocerca; species Schistocerca cancellata. The sequence continues at coordinate 161,119,082 of NC_064628.1, forward strand.
TGGAATTGTAAGATGGCAAGAACTATGCCCTTACATGAAGTCATTAAAGATCACTGAACTCAAGTTGAGCTAACAATAGGGCTGAAATAAAATGACTGACAAGGCAAAATGCAACTTGTAGAGGGTACAGTATGGATGTATTGGAATAATTAATGTTGGGTGATGGTTTTAAAGTAATTCATGCGACATGAAAACTTTGTGGAAACGCGTCGATTTACTGGAGGTTAGTTTATCCCAGGGACGTATTCAGAGTTGACTGCGGCCGGGTGGCGGCGCGCAGCTGGGGAGCAGCGAAGGGAAGCGACAATAGGCAGCTTAGGGCAGCTCAAACTCTGAGAAAGCGGTAACGGGGCACGGCATCCAGCTGCCTTAAGATGAGTGACAGTGAGGAGATGGTTGACGCCATGCTGGTGTACCGGGAAGCAGATGAAGAACTTGTACGCCTGTTGATAAATGTGCATCGTCGCGTTTTCAGTGAAACATCCGAGAAAGCCGCGCAAAGCTACGGTGGAGCGGTCAACAGAGGCCGAAAAATGCGTGTTCGTGACTATAGCAACTTCACGCTGAATTCAAGGTCCGCAGAGTCTGAAAAAAATCAGCTGAAGAGCGACAGAATGAAATATGCCGGCCTCGGATGGGAAAATAGGACCAAGGACTTTGAAGTACTCTCCTGGAAGTCAGAATTTCGGAAAAATTGGTGTTTTATGCAGATGCTAACCTTGATGGGTGTCCTGGGAGGAGCTAAATAGCAGAAGTTGAGAGGAAGGGAAATTATGTGGGAATTTGTTCACTTCCCAGAGTAGGCATTGGTCAGTGCTAGGAAGCAACACATAATAATGTCGGCAAAGTTTCCACGAGGGTTTCATGGGCCATGTATTGAACTGTTCTTGCACTTCGCATTACGCCTCGGTCAGTCGGTAGGAATTAATTTTTATTATCACGCTTTACTCCACATAAACGCAATTTATTCCCACTGCCTGTTAGGAGAGTCATGTAATGTGATGACTGAAGATTGTGAGTTAAAATAAATTTGTGCTAATCGACCGCATCTGTTTTCAATCAAGTAGTTGAAATCACAAGTCACTTTCTTAATTAATTTTATGTTCAACATTTGCATCTGGTGTTCAATAGCTGAATATAACATCAATGTGTACCCCTTTTTAATTAAAAGGGATCAATTCTGAATCAATTAATGTCAACACTGCCACCAAAGTTCAATCAGGAGTCATAGGGCCTTATTACTTTCTTTGAGTTATCCGATATTGCGGCAATTTTGCACTCTCTGTTGATCTGTTAGTCAATTAGCTGGGGTTGAACACACGCCAAAACCTGATAAGTGACAGGTGGGGTGTTACAGAATTTTCGGTCCACAGTGGTTTAATAGCACTCTGAAAATTGCATATCTGTTTTATCCATTTGTTTACTTCACGCTGGTCAATTATAGACTCGAGAACAGAGGAGACATTCGATTATAATTAAGATTTAAGGAACTATTTAGTTTATGCCATACCTTGAATGAGGAAAATATGAAAGCCTCAATTTTTTCTGCCGTTCCAACGTATGCTAACAGAGGTCCTACTGGGTAAAAAGTGAGATGGAATAATAGTGCAGAAATATTTGGGCTATGATAACTGAGAATAACTTTAGAGCATGCAGAGTTCCTCCTTATATGTGCCAAACAGTACGAAAATTGAATTAAACACTACATATAATCCAAGAAGCCATAGAAGCCACTGTGATGCTAGAATATGTAAAAGCATTAAGTGGAAATGTTAATTTTAAATTCATTTCAAAAGGAAGTGAGTGCTACTATGCTTTTGTAACACTTGTTTTGTACAGAATAGTCACGATAACAAAGTTCAAGCGAGAAATGTGTAATAAAGGCTGTAGAGACTTTTTGCTTAAAAGTGCGATAGAGTAGACAGAATTCGTTGTAATAGTCTTTAGTGAAAATTAAGTTTAAATGTAAGTGGAAAATAGCTCTCTCTTTCTCTCTTTCTAATGCGAGGGTATGTTAATAAATAAGTCACAAACGCCAGAACACGGCATAACGCTCTGTATTTCTCGCCTATTCTTATCTAGAAGATGGCACCACCTGTCACGTGGAAGGTAGCCGATGCACAGTACTCCATGTCCATTGGTTAATGATATGCAGTCGCACTGCGATGGCACGTGTGCTATGAGTGTGTACCCGACCAGAACAAGGCGATTTCTGTGAGTCGAGTGACTGTCTGCAGAGCACGTCCGTAGCGAAATTTGTCCCATATATGTTTAGAAAGGTATGTCATGGAAATTTGTCTTCAGTCGGATACAGGAATTCTGCAAAGGAAAAGAACATGTCACAAACACTTAGTATCCTGGGCACCCTGGTCATCCAGCGATGGCTACAGTGGCAAGACTACTGTAGTGTACTGTAGACTATAACAAGTAAACGTAGACTAGAGTAGCTCTGCTAGCAGCTTCGGTCAGTTAAGATCGTAACTGCATTACCTGCATGTTAGACGTGCTGTGTACCTATCAGGTGTTATATCATTTCGGTTGCTATATTCCTCTAGAAACGGTAAGCACCGGACGACTTAGAAGCGGAGGGAAGATACATAAAGGGCCGTCTAACCTACCTATGAAACATTTTTGTTCTACATAGTTACCCTCGCGTCTGTCACTTAAAAAATAGAGCTTTTGTAGCAAAATTGAAATTGCCAGTATTTAATTTGGGTTTTGTTCGTATATTCTTGATTTGTAACGTGAAACAGAGGTATGCTGTAGAACAAATAAAAAAAGATATAGATTTATCATATAGCTCTAGAAAAAGCAATTTCCTCAAAGAAAGCTAAAATGTAAAAAAAAAACGCAAAACACAAACATATCAAACATCTATTTAATATTTCATCGACGCTATATTATTAAACATGTTTCTGTTTACATAAACAACTTTCCAACTTACCAACAACAAAAGGAAATCTTGCCTTTGATCGTGATGAATAACTTTCTATTGAGAACAAAAGAAATATGAATAATAACTTTTCATGTTTTGATCTACTTGCATCAAAAGCAATTGCTCTGGTTACATAAAAGAGCAGAAGTTACGCTGTCTATTCATTTTTGTTACTTATAAAATGCAGTGTGTTTACTGTAAGGATATACAATGACTAACTTCGAACGATGTGCGGCTCTAGTTACGTGCAAAACAAACAAACAAGAAAGAGAAGTCGTCAGTTCTCATTTTCTCTCTTACATATTCATTTTTCCATTTAGGAATATTTCGCTGTCCCCAGGACAAATCGGTCTTGTGGGTTGCAGAAATTTAAGGAAGCAAATAAACTCGTTAGATACGAACGCTGCCACAAGAATTCTGTGAGGCAGTATTTTAGCGCCTTGTCGAAGTATGGGATCAGTATTTCAGTTTGAAAGTGGAAAATGTTGAAAAAGAAAGTAAATTTGAAGCTGGTACATGCGGTTCGAAGTCTGTATCGCAATTTGCAACTTATTTATTGATTCAGTCTCTTAGAACACGAGGTTCTGAAGGTGAGCTGTTGTCGTATGGTATAAATGACGTATTTGTTGTAAGAATTAAAATGATCAACGTCGGTGTAAGCATTAGAAGGTCCCGTTACAGTGGACAACCACGAACATTTTTCCATGAGGACATTGACGTTCTAGTCACACAGCGAGATAACCGTATTAACAGTTATGGTGATTACATTTGAAAAAATAAATAGTTTACTTTCGTTTTATCCGACTGTCTCGTTTTCATTTGACTGCCCTTTTTCATATTTCTTCCACTTTCAGCTTCTCCTTCTTTAGCTAATATTAGCTTGTCATCTGAGTTTTTGATATTCAGACCTCTTTTCTCTCTTCTAAAACTATTCTTTTTAAAATTTTGCTGTAGGCTGCTTCTGTCTTTATCATAGTTATGCATGATTTTACACCTTTTATATCCTGCTATAGCCAACTTTCTAGTAACGAAATTCATCTGTTTTTCTTTCGACTTGTTCATTTGCTGTATTTTTATATTTTCTCTTTTCGTCAATTAAATTCAATTTGTCTTGGCTTAATCATACATTTCTAGTCGGTCTACTCGCTTTCCCTAGTTGTTCCTCCGCTATCTGTACTACACCATCGCTCAAAGCCACCCATTCATCTTCTATTGCATTCCTTCATCAGGTTTGGTCAATTTTGATCGGCGTGAAAACGGTGTACACGATGGCAGTAGAGAAAGAGATTCACCACAGATTCACAACAGGACGAAAAATATAAGTATAGTAACGTACATAAAAATGCACAAATTTATTTCTACTGCGTTTTAGATGACATGCTATCAAAATGACGAAAAGGGGCACAGGTACTGATCTTCAAAGTTTCATTCTTGCTGGCAATGTGATTTTCAGTTGAGCAATCAAAACAAACCAAACAAAATGAACAGGTATTAAAGCCGAGGCCCACAACAGATAAACGATTATAAACTTTGTATTATACTTTACAGAAAGAAATTTAACCCACAGAAGATAACACATAGCTGTCGAAAGATTTCTGTGTAAATTAAAAGAAACGGTGTTTTGTATAACGTGGAGATCAAAACACCAAACACATTTAAGAAAAGATTTCTGTACCAAATATGTATAATGATTACACGGTGCTCTTTGAGAAATTGAGCGAAGCAGCTTCGCATTACTCTATATTTTCCTACTATTTTTTCTTGCTATCTAATTCCAGTTACTCATGACAATTCAGTTTTCGTCATCCTTAACAATTTGAATAATTTCTGTTATTTGATCACAAATTCTTTCAATCTATTCACAATATGCGTAGCTAGTTGGTATGTAAATTTGTACTATTGTGGAGGGTGTTATTTTTGTTTCTATCTCAGCTATGAAATGAGTTCTTAATGCAGTTTATATTAGATGCTTCATCACTCCTATCTGATTAATTATTGACTATCCTGTACACACTTGAGAAAAGTCCTGTTCTTCCTCTCACCCACTTTAACTTCAACTTTATAATTTACCTTTTTAGATTTTCTAATCAATGTATCCGATCAATGGCTTTAACATTTGTAACTCCAGTCTGAAGATTACATTTTCCCGTATTGTTGCCGCCCAGAGATCCGAATGGGGAGACTGAATACCTGCTGAATATTTTACCCAAGAGGATGCCATTATCCTTAGACCATACAGTAGAGTGGCACGTTTCCCGGCGGGGTCAGGGATTTTCTCTGCCTCGTGATGACTGGGTGTTGTATGATGTCCTTAGGTTAGTTAGGTTTAAGTAGTTCTAAGTTCTAGGGGACTGATGACCATATATGTTAAGTCCCATAGTGCTCAGAGCCATTTGAACCATTTTTTTTAGAGTGGCACGCGCTCCGGAAACGCACTGACGAACCAAATCATTAACATCACTGCCCACAGCGAGAATGAATGTTGATTGCTGGAGTTGTGGACACGTCACGTGAGAAGGAAAGTATATGCAGAGGACGGACGAATGGAACATCATTCTAGGAATGATACGGGCCGCAAATGGGGAAATCAACTGACATAAGAGACTTTGACAAAGGGCACATTATTGTGACTGTCGCCTAGTAACGAGCATTTCGGAAGCGGCGAGGCTGGTAGGTTGTTCACGTTCTACTGTCCTCAGAATCTACGGAAAGTGATTTGGACCTTAAAACAATGTGTAGCCGACAAAATGTTGGCAGCCGTTTCTTCATCACAGAGTCTATAGGACGCGGGCTTTCCTACTGCATAGCAGGATCGACGACGATCTGCTGCCACGCACAATTATTTGGAACTATTCTGTTCAACGCACTGCATCGAACATGGGCCTCTGCACAGTCAGTACTATTGCAGTCGACAAGAAATCGTCCAGTCTGAACCGGTCGGATGCTTGTTATAGCAGGTTGATGACGGTGTCCATATACGCTGTAATCTGGGCGAACGAGTAGTCGAAACACGCATCCCGCCACGATCTGAGGCCGATGTGGAGAGTATTACGCTATGGGGGACATTCACCTCAGGTTTCGTGGAACCTGTGGTACGTACTGCAAATACCACATGGACGCTGATGACTTCCAGTATCTAAGTGTAAATCCAACAAACTTTAAGACAGCTATCACGAACTCAGTACCGACCTGTGAGCACTATCAAATGGCGCCAGAACAGACTGTTAAAGCTCAAGCTATCCAAAGCCCAAGCGGTACTGATTGGTAACTCTAGGCTCGTTAGCCAGAAATTCCTATCGTTAATCCTAAACGAGATGAATATCAACGTCTGTCACTCAGCAAAGAGTAGATGAAAACCTAAACTGGACTGAGCACGTTAACTCCAGAGTGCAAGGAGGCATCAGCATCTCTCACGTCCTACATAGATACAAAAAAAATCTTCGCTCTTGATCTGAAAAAGAAACTTGTACAACCACTTATACTTCCGACTGTTGATTACAGCGATGTTATCATGTAAGGTCTTTCTCAGGAAAGTACATGGCACCTGGAACTGGTCATGAATATCTGTTTTCGTCATATCTGTCATGAACAACACCTTGATCGTATTTCACCATCATACGCACAGCTATCCTGAATGCGTGCAGACAAGCACATAGATTTTCATGCCCTCTGTCGTGCCAACGTCACGTCATATCGCTCCTCGACCTTACCGCTCTTGTGTGAACAACATGGCAGAAAAAACCGTTCCCATCAGAACAAAATCCTTTCTGTCCTACTTCATCGCTCAGCCACTTTCTCGAAGTCATTTTCATTGGCAGGAAACAGACTCTGGAACAACCTCCCTAATTGTACTGGGGAATTGAACAATATCTTTAATTTCAAATGGTTCATATGCTCTAAGCACTATGGGACTTAATATCTGAGGGCATCAGTCCCCTAGACTTAGAACTACTTAAACCTAACTAACCTAAGGACAACATACACATCCATGCCCGAGATAGGATTCGAACCTGCGACCATAGCAGCAGCGCGGTTCCGGACTCAAGCGCCTAGAACCGCTCGGCCATAGCGGCCGGCTGTTTAGTTTCAAAAGAGAGTTAATGACATATTTATTGAAGCAACGATAATGACTACCATTGTCTCTGCACACAATAATTTCCCCTTACGTCCTTCGTTTCAGACAGATTTTCCTCATTTCCCATTGTTCTAAGTTGGTGCAGTCTCCGTAAATTTTCCTTCCTCTGAACTCGCTATATCAGAAATTCTTTTACATCTTCCGCTGTTATTATTATTATTGTTTTTGCTACTAAAAACAGCAGCAATAAAAGTACTGCCAGTATAAACTTTCTTAGCTTTTAGTTAGCACTTTTATTCACGTTGTCTGTAAAGGCATTCAAATCATTTTATTGTTGTACTATTTGTTATTTCTTAGGTAACTATAATGTAAGAAAGGTACTGTGTGTGTGTGTGTGTGTGTGTGTGTGTGTGTGTGAAAGCCTGGTCAGTAGTAAAAGAAGGCCTGATGTCCCCAATCAGATCAGGTTAAATAAATAATCGAAGGAACCATGACACGAGGGGGCTACGTGAATGTCATTGCGGACTACTGCATCCATTCATGCCTTCTGTCTTCCACGACTGCGATGGCTTCTTCCAGTAGGAAAACTATCGTGCCATGAGGCCATAATGGTGCTGCATTGATTACAGAAGCTTAATAGTGAGCTCACATTGATATCTTGTCACCAAATTCACATAATTTGAACCACATGGAACACATGTGGGACGGTGGGAGGCGCCACCTCCGTGCCCACAAACCACCTACCCGTAATTTATGGGACTTGTCTAACCTCTGCGTTGATGTGTGGTACCACATACTTCCGGAAACCTACCGAGGGCTTGTCGAATCCAGGTCACACAGAATCGGTGCTGTGCTGCGTCCAAGAGGTGGAAGACGCTAACTGGCAGATGGTCATAACGTTTTGACTCATCAGTTCATAGCGGCAATATTTCTCCATTTGCTTTCAGCTGTTCGCTCATCTGGGCCGTGCAGACTAATGTTACAAAGCTACGTAAGTCAATGATTCGGACTGTGGCTCGTGCAAGAACTGGAAAGGCTGTTGTCTTTCGGAAATATTAGGTCATCCTCTTTTGCAACTGTGTATTGCATAAACACATTCTTATAACATTAAAAAGTGCAGCAGAAAAGTTAAAGCGGAGTATTTGTTTATTAGGTTCTCGGTTACTAAATGAAAAATTTTCATATTGTCTAAGCGTTTTGGGTGTGATAACCAGCGGTAACTCCCCTCGACTCTGCGATATCATTATGGCACTCAGCTTTCGATACCAAAAGTTCTCTTGCTACCTGACATAGCATCTGTCCCGTCACCGTTTCTGCTATGAGATTTCCATTTGCGTTTCCAGTTACTCGTTCATTTTGTTCTGCATCTGCCAATTAATTCCTTACCATCCGTCTGTAGCGTTCTAATCTTTTCAGTCTCTTCTTATTTTCTTTTTTCGCCATGTCCAAGTTTTCGCACACACGGCACTGTATTGCAGACGTATTGTTTCAGAAACTTCTTCATTTCTACGTCAGTTATTCAAACAAGTGAAACTCTTTCCGTTGATACTTCTGCCGGTTCTTCGTATTGCATTTCATAATTACAAAATGAAAAGCACAGTGTTATATAATTATATTCTACAGTGTTAACATTGTTCACGAATATTGTACCTTCTTTCACAACGATAGTGTTAAGACCTAGGTGACTATTTAACAAAATAAATTAATACTGTAGAAAATACGCAAAGTTATACTTTTCATTCCCAGTTATGGAACTCTTTTGTTAAAAAATGCTTTCATCACTTTGGTCACTGTTTTACATAAACTTCTATACTTCACTGATATTCTATTATTGTGTTTCCTGCCCAATTTTGTTATTAATAAAGTGTATATTCTCGTTGGTAAGATTCTTTAGCACTCAGCTGGTTTTGTTTGTATTTAATCCAAGTTTTGTATTAAGAAAACATTTGTCCTACATTGTCTGTACTGAAGACAGTATCGTCTGAGAACTTCCGCATGTGTCACCTATTCCACAGCACTTTAACGCTAGTGTTATATTTTTCACTTCATTTAACGCTTTTCTACTTGCAAATGAAATAATAATGATGATACTGAAAGACTGTTAGGTAAGTTCCTGTTAACTACCACTTTCTCACACCGAACTCAGCAAGCAGAATACGTATTACAAGCCCGCTCAGGAAAAACAGTAAAAGGTAGCTGTGGTACAATCATTTCGATCCATTTTCTGTCTCCTTGTCCCTCAGTTTGTCCCAACAAAGTTTAATACTTTACAAATACTTTTTTTATTATAAACTTGGCTTTCTTCTTATCTAGCTAGAGTATCGAAAAGTTTCGCATAAAAAATACTATGTCTGTGTATATATTCATTTCTACGTTGAAGCTACTTCTAATGCACATCATCACCTTCTACGCTAAACATTTTGTCAAATTTACAGTCGTCGAGTGACTAGCTCTTAGCTTAATAAAAATGAGATTGCAAAGTTTTACGCTGTCATGAGTCATCATTTAACATTTACAAAATTCGTCTGTCTATTGTCAACGTCCACAGCATATCCTCAACCGGGCCTTGTTCTGGGGCCACATTGTTACTCTCTTGCTTAACACATGTGATATGCAACACCCATGAGAAAGTTATAAATTTGCGAGTAGGTCGTTAAGAGGCTTTCCTCCATGTTCACGGTATGTACCATTTCCAACAGATAATGGAATTATTTTTAAAGTTGGCTTTGCATTCAGTTTGTGGGAAATATTCGTATCGTACGCAACCACGTGAGTAAATTTTCACACGATATCTGTTTTCTCTTCCTCTGATTAAAGGCACCAGCGGAGCATGATCGGCTGCAGGTTGGCTTCGTTGCCTAGACCTTGGGAATCTCATTGAGCTCATAATTCGCACAACAAAAATAATAAATTGCTTAATAAATTATCGCTGACACTAACGAAAGTATGAAACTTCGCAACAATGCCTAACACTCTCATAAAAATCAGTTTAAGTTTCTCGATTTTCAACTATTTTTGCATCATCTTGGTTTTTATGTATATTATAAGCTACTTGTGTGTTTATGATACACTGCCATATTGGAGTATCAAATCGAAATATTAAATCTACGATATGTGTTTCAACTGAACTGCAAGTTCGTTTCGGTGTATTACGTTTTCGGCCTTCTTGTACCCCTGGTGGAGGTTGGACGATATGTGTTTCAACTGAACTGCAAGTTCGTTTCGGTGTATTACGTTTTCGGCCTTCTTGTACACTTGGTGGCGGTTGATTGGACCTGACACTGTGGATTGAATTTCATCGTCGATTATTTGCCCCGTAAGCCTTTTGATCAAACAAGTGTTGACGGCAGCGGGAGATAAGCCTCGAACGGCTCAACAGAGGCGTCGCGCTGCGCTTCTGCTGTAATTACCGAGGCGTCACCTCTGGACAAAGGTCAGCGACACAGGTCACCAGTCGCGTCACCGGCGCCGGTCCGGGCCGTCCGCAGTGTGTCTCAGTTATGACTTTTTAATCTTATCACCATTTCTCGTTTTATGTACCGCGAAGGCTGAAAACCTACTGCCTCGGAAAGCGTCAGCTGTGTGAACACAGTAGGGTGTCAGATGGAAAACGAATTATGGGTGTGTATCGGCAAGCTTTATTATCCGTTTAGTCAAATTATTGTCACAGAAAGTTTAAAAAGGTTGTAGAAAAATTCACAGTAAACAGACAGGACAGAATAATAATACTTTGCAGTTAATGTGATCGGGAAACTGGGCTCTGTGAGGGAGCACGGGCATTCAATTTCCCTTCAGTCATATTGATTTCTTCGTTTGTTATCGTTTCTGAAACCACGCTACGATTTTTTCTTCAACAAAACAACAGTTTATTTCTTTTGGAATGCGGAAGAGTGGGATTACACTTACTGAAATGCCCTATACTATGACTAGAGACGTTAGCACATTCTGAGAAAATGCTGTTTTCTCTGTTCCTACTTTCACTTGTGCAAGGACTTTACTTTCACTTCTGTTCCATGCATTCGTAACTTTCGACTTTATACTCAGTTTTATTATGCAGGTTTGCGGCTCTTACAACATTAAGATGTCAATCATTCTGCAAACGAACATTAACGTTCTCTCACACCAGAAAGTTTATGTGCTATGATGGAACGTAGACAGACACAAACAGTATATGTTAGTAATAAAATATTCGGCATAATTAATCTGTAGCTGCAAAATGAAATGAAAAAGTCTCAATATATTGAAAGTTAACCCGTTTGTGGGCAGTATAAAAATGACTGATTGAGAGCCTGGCAGAGTCGTACCCAAGAAAACTTATCTTGTGAGCGTCGTACACAATGGAAGTTATCCTGGCAGGATAGTACACAATGAAAGTTATCCTGGAATGGGACGCCAGAGTGATAGTTAACACTTTAGGTGACTATGTAAAAGTGATGATTTGATTGAGAATGTAAGCAAAATTTAGTTTACTGACAACATTTATTTTCCCAAAAATAAAAACAAAGACATAATTAAAGTTAAACAAATTCTGGTAGAATATCGTAAAAAACAAACAGATGGTTTAAGACCACAATGGACAATGATCCTGGGTGGAAAAAGTGAGTCAAGTACTCTGGCTCTAAAAATGTGTATAACGCGATCTGAATTGTTCTGACGCTGAGCAGACTTTGATTGACGATCTACAGAAGTCTCGATAGGCGCAGCTGAGAGCAATTGGCGATTGAAATTTTTACACCCAGACAAGGCTTGAGCAGCAGTAATTTACCTTGTTTGCTTCGTGCAGTGGTGTAACTTGCAGCTGGCGAGTCGTGTGCGGAAGAGGTGACGCGAAAGGCGGCACCTCTGAATCGATTGCGGCCACGAAAGAAATGCAAATCATCGATCTAGCGATCAGGCAGACGGATCGCAATTTACTCTCTACTAGGGCCCTGAATCACGGTAGATTTCAATGTGTGACACACCCATTCGCTGGTCATACCAAGGACCAGTTTGGCTCACTTATATGACTGAGCGCATAAGGATGCCATACGTCAAGACTGGTAAACCAAAAACTAATAAGTGTGCCCTTTGCAAACTAGTAGTCCGATACGTTTTAAGTCATACCGTCGGTACAGTACGAACTTCACCGGAAACTCTCAAGTCTAACTACTCGCAAGTGAAGTCAGTCTTAGGACTAGTCCCAAGTACCAACCGCATATGCCATAGCTTCAACCAGGAGTTGCTTGCAGACTGAAGTCCAGAACCTGAGAGCCTCGCACCTCTCCAGATAAAAAAATCTGTTTTTCCACAAAGTGCACAAACGATACCGCCTTCACGCCGCCTTGAGCCAGTTACAGGGCTTTAGAGGTGCTAAATATCCCATCCTACACGACAGCACAAACACATGTCGAACCAGCGCAAGAGTTAAGAAACCCGTGACTCAGAAAAAAAAGGAACCGCCAATTACTGGCCTTTTCAAGTTTTCACGGAGGGAGAAGATGTTTTTCTCCAAAGTCGCGTCGCTTCCCGCAGCAACAAGCGAACAGAAACAATCTTAAAGATCTTTATCTAAATCGCCTGTGCCTTGGAGCATGTTATTCCTAGCTATGATGTGTAATAAAGATTCTATATCTCAAGAAATATACCCATCCACATCATATCCTGAGCTCAGAGATGTCTAATGTCCCTAATAATTTACAATGTCCTGGAGTATGAACTGATCTCTGCTCATTGATTTACCCCTGCCCTACCACAGAATCTGCACAATGCTCACAAAGTGATGAAGTGCCATATTCTCTCACAAATGTCATTGCATTGATGTATCCATTTACATAAAAAGAGAAAGTAATGGTGAATGCAATTTTTTTCTTTACTTAATATAATTATTTATTTATTTATTTATTTTGTTACCAAGGACGCAAATCCAAAAATAAATTTAATGACTGCTGGACACTGTTAACGTTGTATGGATGGTGTGAGGTGTCTGTGTTTGTGTGTTCATGTGTTTTTGTTACTTTTTGGTTAGTTGTACTCCTGTCATGCACACTAATTTTTATGCTGGCGCTATCTCTATACCTCCACCAACGTGCAGACGTCTCTCAATACTAAATACTAACTTATTGTATTACCCTATGCCTTTCCTAGTACTAACGAAGCGAATTTTCATGCATTTGATTCCTTGTATATTCGCCTTTTATTTCTCGATGTCCGTCGGTGTTGCTTGCTGACACTGAAGTGGCCAGGAAGTGCGGTTACTCACTCAGGTGCTGGTGATTAGCCTGAAAACTTCGAAGTGGCGTTTTACTCGTGTACTCGTAATCGTACATATTACAATGATGCCTCCTGTCTCCTCTGTTAGGATCGCTGCTGCTGAAATGAATCAGAAGCATCTTCATTATGCAGGGTGTTACAAAAAGGCACGGCCAAACTTTCAGGAAACATTCCTCACACACAAAGAAAGAAAATATGTTATGTGGACATGTGTCCGGAAACGCTTACTTTCCATGTTAGAGCTCATTTTATTACTTCTCTTCAAATCACATTAATCATGGAATGGAAACACACAGCAACAGAACGTACCAGCATAATTTCAAACACTTTGTTACAGGAAATGTTCAAATGTCCTCCGTTACCGAGGATACATGCATCCACCCTCCGTCGCATGGAGTCCCTGATGCGCTGATGCAGCCCTGAAGAATGGCGTATTGTATCACAGCCGTCCACAATACGAGCACGAAGATTCTCTACATTTGGTACTGGGGTTGCGTAGACAAGAGCTTTCTAATGCCCCCATAAATGAAAGTCAAGAGGGTTGAGGTCAGGAGAGCGTGGAGGCCATGGAATTGGTCCGCCTCTACCAATCCATCGGTCACCGAATCTGTTGTTGAGAAGCGTACGAACACTTCGACTGAAATATGCAGGAGCATCGTGCATGAACCACATGTTGTGTCGTACTTGTAAAGGCACATGTTCTAGCAGCACAGGTAGAGTATCCCGTATGAAATCATGATAACGTGCTCCATTGAGCGTAGGTGGAAGAACAAACTAAAATGAGCTCTAACATGGAAATTAAGCGTTTCCGGATACATGTCCACATAGCATCTTTTCTTTATTTGTGTGTGAGGAATGATTCCTGAAAGTTTGGCCGTACCTTTTTGTAACACCCTGTATACGTATAAACATTTTTCTAATTTAAGTCTCTTCCATGGTCCATCATTTCGTTTCTGCTTCCTATATCCGGGTCTGGGGTTCACCACTCTACCATGACTTGCAATTATCAGTGCTAATTCCCCATACACAGTATTTCGCCGACGGCGCTCACATGGTGCTGGCAGAATTCCACCACGAGACAGGCTACATCGCACGACAGGCGATGGCTCATATGACACTCAGTCTGACTGTCGGCACGTGCCCAAAACGTGGACGGCTAACACCATACGAAACACATCCGAAAATCGAGACTCACATGCTCGTAACACAATGAGTCTTAGCGTCGATACGTGCCCAAAGAGTGGACTGCTAACACCATACGAAACACGTCCGAAGGTCGAAACGCACATGCTCTATGGCACGATTTACCGTCTAGATACCACGAAAAACGTAACGTGACGTAGATGCGTCCCTTGGACAGTGTACAAGAAACCACGGAAACCAAACAGAAACAATTTCATCGACCATGGCGATAATTGTGAAGGCTCTTCTACGAGAATGCCATGACAGAGTACGACGCTCAATTGTGGAAATCGGACAACAATTGTGAGGCCCATAGAAATAATAGCAGTACTCAGTTGTTTGGAACACTCAGTATTGCAACGCGCTTGGTTCGGTATGCCACAAAAAGTTCCATCTGGTGATTACATATAACTGGCAATGGAATTTTAATTCAATCCGACGCCTTTCAGTAAATTTTGGCGTGAAGATGTCACAAATACGCAACTCATTTGACCACGTTCAACAAGGACTCATGCTGAAAACTAATGGAAATGACAAACAACCAAAATAACACCGAAATACAAAAAGTGGAAAATTACGCTAAGCAACACAATATCAACATTAAATTACGTTAAACTGTTCATCCATGGAGACTTTTTACATACTGCACCTTCTCTGATCTATAAATCTACTAGTACACTTATTATACGAATGGATTGACATGACAAACATGGTGGATGTCAAGAGATTTCCCTGATTTCAGAGTCTCTAGCTCCAGAGCGTTCAAGTGAGCGATTTTCCGGACACGGACAGGTCCATAATAGATGGGATAGAATTTGTGGCACAGCTGTTTCTGTTTGTTAGATAGACGGAAAGTTCTAACGAGCACTTTTTGCCCAATTCGGTACTCTCTCTCGCACGCTTTTCTATCCCAACTCTCTTTCCGTTTCTCTCTTGCCTCGCGTAATCTCCTGATCGCACGGTCAACAACTCGTTGGTGTTGTTCTCGAGTTCGAGGGGGAAAATTTTCAACTTTACGAATGAGATCTGTCTGTTACCTGTTCTTGAGAACTGTTATTGGTGCTATTTTGGTGACACCGTGTGTCAAATCGTTCCTCTTGTCCTGGAAGTCACGTAGAAAAATATCCCAGGTGGCGTGTCGTTTCGCGCAGACTTTTCATCACTCTCTCTGCAGGCGACGATTGTGGATGTCATATGGAAGCGAAGATGGGTTTGATTCTGTGTTTCCATAACATCTCTTTCCACTTCTCTGGCCGGAACTGAGGTCCATTGTCGCAGATGATTCTGTCAACACGGCCGACTTGCGTGAGGAAATCCTTGCAGAATGCTCTACATACTGTCTGCGCAGTTGATTTCTTGAGTGGGGTTAGAGTGACGTACTTGGATGTCAGCTCTACTACCACTAGGATGTAGCAGTACCCTCTATTTGTTTGTACGAGTGGGTCCATTAAATCTATTGCTGCAAGATGCTTCAACGTTGATGGGATGATGGGATATAGAAGTGCTTGCGTTGCCGCAGTGACGTGCTTTGACTTCTGACACGCTTTGTAGGCAGCCAAAACCCTCCTTATTCCTCCGTCCACATTCTTTAAATAGCACAGTGTGCGCAATTTTAAGTAGTGATTCTTGGGTCTAAAATGTGCGTATCTCAGGTGCGTGTGCCAGATGATATTGTTTAACAATTCATCTGGAATGCAAACACTCCAGGGCGCTCCTTCTCCCTCACTTCGAAAGTTCTGATTCCCTCTTGTCTTTCACTCTCTGTATTAGAGCAAATAGACCTGGATCCTTGTCCTGCTCCTTGCTGATGTCCTTGAGGCTCGAGGTTATGTAATTCTAGAACAAGCTGTAGTGTTCGTCTTCCAGTGTGTTAGCCTCACTTATTTCTATCCCCACAGGTGAACGTGACAGCGCATCCGCAATGATGTTCTCCTTCCCTGGTATGTGTCTGATCGAAAATTCATACTCCTGGAGCAAGAGTGCCCATCTCGTTAGACGTTTCTTTCGGAGTTTCGCTGTGAGTAGGAATTCCAAGGCTCTGTGGTCAGTGTACACTCTTGTTTTTCTCCCATACGAGAAAAAACGAAATTTCTCGAAGCCGAAAACAACCACCAGTAACCGAATAATTTCTTTCACACTTGCTGAGGACTCGGCTTCCAAAAGCAAAGGTTTTGTGCACCATGTTTTCCCCTTGCTGATATCGTTGTAAAATCACTACGGCAATCCCAGAGTAGGAGCTGTCTGACGCCATGCAAAAGTCGTCCTCTAGGTTGGCGTGCGAAAGAATCATCAATCAGCGCAGTTTTGAGGCCTTTGAATTCATCTTCCGCCAAGTCGTCCCATTCCCACGGCGTATTTCTTTCCTGTGAGCTGGCATAGCTGCGGAGTCGCTAATTTCTTCACATGGACGAATCGTTTATAGAAATTTGCAATGCCAGGGAAGCCACGTAGTTGGTTCAAATGACTCTGAGTACTATGGGACTTAACACCTGTGGTCATCAGTCCCCTAGAACTTAGAACTACTTAAACCTAACGAACCTAAGAACATCATACCCATCCATGCCCGAGGCAGGATTCGAACCTGCGACCGTAGCGGTCACGCGGTTCCAGACTGAAGCGCCTAGAACCGCACGACCACACCGGCCGGCGCCACGTAGTTGTTTCCTGGGTGTTGGCGTGGCAAATTTCGTAATTGCCTCTATTTTGTCCGGGTCTGGTGTGATTTCTTCCGCGGTAATGATATGTCCGAGGAATTTTCCTCGTGAGGTTCCTGTGCATGACTTTGTGGTGTTGGCGGTTACGCCGCATTCTTTGAAGGTCTGTAGGATTTCTCTGAGAATCGCATTGTGTCCTCTCCACGTCGGTTCTGCTATTAAGAGGTCGTCCACGTAGGTGGTGATCCTTTGCTTAATGGAATTGTTTAAGATGCTATCGAGTTCGATGATGGTCTAAGGCGCTGCAGTCATGAACTGAGCGGCTGATCCCGGCGGAGGTTCGAGTCTCCCCTCGGGCATGGGTGTGTGTGGTTGTCCTTAGAATAATTTAGGTTAGGTAGAGTGTAAGCTTAGGGACTGATGACCTTAGGAGTTAAGTCCCATAAGATTTTACACACATTTGAACATTTGAGTCCTATGATGAAGGCAGATGAAGCCATGTTTAGTCCGAATGGTAGACGTTCAAATCGATAGAATTTCCCGAGTGCAAGGAACGCCTTGTATTTCCTGCAATCTGGGTGGAGCATAATTTGCCAGAAACTGGACCGCAAGTCAAAAGATGAAAAACCCGTAACACCACGGAAATTTTGCAGTAATTCTTCCAGCTTTTCCGGACGATCTGTCTCGGGTTCAATGATTGTACTGATTCGGCGCGAATCCAGCACCAAACGCATCGAGCCGTCGGCCTTCTCTACCACTCACAATGGAGCTAGTTGGTTCAATGATGTCTTTGTCAAGCGTCCTCTTGATCTCGAGAGGAACCTGCTGTCTGTAGGCGTGTGGGATTTGGTAGGGAGACACGAAGAATTTAGTGTGTTCCCCCATCCGAAACGCGTACATGAAATTTCGGATTGCTCCGGTTTTCGGTAGAAAGACATCCGCGTTGTTCTTTAATATTCCCTCAAGATCTTCTTTTTCCTGCGTCGGGATGTTTACTAAATTCCCTAGCATGTGATAAATAGCATCGCGCACCTCTACTCGAATTTGCTCAACATCTTGAGTGTTGCGGCTACACTCATGGTGCCACGATTGATTTTCTTCCTCCCCTCTTTTTCCCACGTAGTTTAGCTTGAGGAATTCGGCAGGGATTTGCGTACGTATTGCGTGGTCTGCGAAAGAAGTCTTCATGGCACCGTCTTTATGTAAAGTCAGTTCTCCTCGCCCCATGTCCAATATGGCCTGTTGTTGATTTAGAAAATCCATGCCAAATATTATCTAAACTGCCCAAGAAGGGACGACCAGAAAGTTCGCTTCTAAGGTATGCCCTTGGCAGCTGAACGTCAAACTGGTTTGTAACTGTACTTCTGTATGCTTCCGTCTCTGAGCGACGATGATTCTGGTTTTCTTCAGCTTGAGTGCCGCCCAAGTATGATTTGCAGTGCATTTCTTGTATGCCGAATCCGATATCACCGTCACTTGACTTCCACTGTCCACAATCCCGCCGACCTTGCCGACTGTGATGTGAATGATGGGATGTAAATCGGCTTGTGTCATGATCTCCTTTTCTTCTCGTAGCAGTTCTCTTGAATCTTCATACTCTAACATGTTAATATCGCTCGTTCCAATAGTTTCTGCGGCATTGTTTTGAGCTGCGTCCGCAGCGGCTGTGTGTCAATTCCTGTTTGAATTTTCTCTGCGTGACCCCTGCGATGGGTTAAGTGCCCTCAGTTCCACATATTCGCAACGTTGGTCATTACATTGATCTTGACCATTGTATGTCCTGCTATTGCTTTGCTGTTGGTCCCTAGAATCCTCTTGTCCCTGGTTCGAGCTCTGCTGCTCTCTCCAGTTTCCGTTTCGTCGGTAGTAGAAGTTGTTGTTGTTAAGATTACAATGTCCTCGTCTTCTATTTTACCATGATGGCTGGTTATTCCCAAAGAAGTTTGAATTTTGATTTCGATGTTTTCCCCCATTTCGTCCATCGTCATTCCTCTCTGCCGAATCTCGCCAGTTACGGTCATTATTTCTACTTCTTTCTCGCAAGTTGTGAATATCATTCACGTACTCGAGTTCGCACAGCGCGCTCTTGAAAGCTTCGATTGAATCGCTGCATCTGCCGATGAGCAGTTGCTGGTAACGTAAATGTAATTTAATGTAGCAGTGCCTCATAATTTCTTTGGGGCTGTACGGTTGATCCAAGAATCGGTTCTTCTTGACAAGGGATTCGAAGAATTTGACAGAACTGCGGAATCCTGACGCTTCTAAGTCCTTTCCTAAAGGATCTGTTTTATCTTTTCCTGTGTGTCTTACGACCAGTATGTGCTGAGGAATGCGTCCTTAAATTCTTGGTGGGAGCGACAACTCTCCGCAACTCCGCGTATATATTCTGCAATAGACTCGTCTAAGAAACCATACATAAACTGGAGCTTGTACTACAGTGGCCAAGATTCTGGTAGCACGTGATCGTACTGTGCCATCCAGGCCTTTGGATGTAAGGCGTCGTTTGTAGACTTGAAAATTCTGGATGGTCAAGAAAAGTTTGTGGTCGAAAGGTTCGACTTATCCGCCGTACGAATTTTCCCTCTCGTCTGCAGGGCGTGATTCCATGTATCCGTGCTCCAGCGATCCTCGTGCAATGTTATCCCCTCATGTTGTTAGATTCTCGTAATAACGTTTCTGACTCCCGTAGACATGTACAATTGTTTTCCAGCTCGGTCTCAGACATTCTGCGTGTTACCGACGGAGCATTTTCTATTACGCGTGCCGCTGCCGCAGGAGCATATTCCTGCTGCATTCGCCCATGTGCAGGGGGTGTGTCCTCATATATTCGGAGAGTCGCAAAACATTTTTTTCACTTCTGTGATGCTCCCGATGGCGCTCTACCGGACGAGATTCTGTTTGCAATTGCGCGACCCCCTCACGTGCCTGCCGAACGTCCTTAACCAATTCCTTTTTGTTGCGCGGCGACGCGGGTCTGCTGATCTTTAATTTCGGTCTGTTTGATTTCTATCTGTTCAATTTGCTTCGAAGCCTCACTCATTTTTTCCTGTGTCTCTTCAACTATTTTCTCCCCCTTGCTTTTGGAGAGTAGCAAGTGCCTATTTTGTCTTACGCACCTCAGTTCTTGGGGCAGTTTAACTTGTTCTTTGGTCATTGATGCGTCCTTTCCTGCTATTGCGCTACCAATCGCGCTGTTTTAGCACCTCACTTCGCCTGGTCTGCGACCCCACGCCTTTTGTACTGTCGTTTTCTTGACATTCTCTAGCTCTTCTTGGATTCCTGCGATCTCTTTCTTGACGCCATCTATACCGTCTGTGACCATTCTTATGACTAATTTGTGTCTTTTCCTCTTCTTCCTCCCGTCTCTTCTTCTCTGTCTGTTGTCTCTTCCTTTCTGCCTCTTGCATGAATTGCATGAGAGCCTCAAACTAAGATCCACCGCTACCACCTTCCGAACCAGATGAACGAGATTCCGTCGTTCTCTACTTTCGACATTTCTGCCCAGTCCGCAACTGCATTTACCTGAGAATCCCGTGTAATATCTACCTGGTGACCCCTAATAATCTGACGTGGATCCATGGTTAACAAAACACAATTACTTCCGCTACTCTGTAGCAAACGTGTGATGCTTTTGGTAAGCATGCACTCCAACTGTGACCCAAACGAATTTAACTACTACACATTCCTATGCCACACAGGTTCTACTCTAAATTACGCTCCCGTGAGCTACTGATTTTTAGTTCCTGACAAAGAATTCAAATAAAAGCACTCTTGTCTATGCTAAAAAACAAAAATCTCAATCTATCCTAAGAAAACATCATAACGCCGTTCGTCGTCAGAAACAAACAATTTAGTGACACAGAAGTCACAACCAAAACATGAAAATACACAAAAGAAAAATGGTTCAAAGGCTCTGAGCACTATGGGACTTAACTTCTAAGGTCATCAGTCCCCTAGAACTTAGAACTAATTAAACCTAACTAACCTAAGGACATCACACACATCCATGCCCGAGGCAGGATTCGAACCTGCGTCCGTAGCGTTCACGTGGTTCCATACTGGAGCGCCTAGAACCGCTCGGCCACCCCGGCCGGCAAAATACACATATACAATAATTAAATATAAGTACTATGTCTAGGCGCCAGCAACGCGAATCTATTCCACCCAGTCAGTGTACGGATGCACCACATTAAACATGGGGAAAAGAAACTTCACTATGCAACACAATCTACGATCTGACGGTCACAGAAGATGCCATAAATTCAAAATTCTGCGCGAGGGACGTCAAACTGAGTGACGTCACAAACCAACACGATCTGAGGGTCACAGAAGGTGCCATCAATCCGAGACCCTGACAGGGGACGCCACAATTAAAGATAACCTGTTTGTGGGCTGTATAAAAATGATTGATTGAGAACCCGGAAGAGTCATACACAATGAATTTTATCTTGGCGGGGTCGTACACAATAAAAGTTATCCTGGAAAGATAGTACACAATGAAAGTTATCCTGGGATGGGACACCACCATGAAAGGTAACACTTGGGGTGACTATATAAAAGTGATGACTTGATTGAGAATGTAAACAAACTTTAGTTTAGTTTAGTTCCGAAAAAATAAAAACAAAGACAGACATAATTAAAGCTAAACAAATATCGGTAGAATATCGTAAACAACTAACAGATGGTTTAAGTCCACAATGGACAAGGATCCTTGGTGGCAAAAGTGAGTCAGGTACTCTGGCCCTAAAAATGTGTATAACGCGATCTGAATTGTTCTGACGCTCAGCAGACTTTGATCGATGATCTACAGAAGTCTCGATGAGTGCAGCTGAGAGCAATTGGCGATTGGGATTTGTACGCCCTGACAAGGCCGGAGCAGCAGTACTTTACCTTGTTTGCTTCGTGCAGTGATATAACTTGCATCTGTCTAGTCGTGTGCGGCAGGGGTGAGGCGAAAGGCGGCACCTGTGAATCGATCGTGGCCACGAAAGAAACGCAATATCTCACGATCTAGCGATCAGGCAGACGAATCGGAATTTACTCTCTACCAGAGCCCTGAATCACGGTAGATTTCAGTGTGTGACACACCTGTTTGCTGGTCATATCAAGGACTAATTTGGCTCACTTATTCGACGAGTGCACAAGGATGCCAAACGTCAAGACTGGTAAGCCAAAAACGAATAAGTGTGTCCTTGGCAAACGAATTGTCCGAGTTGATTGAAGTCACACTGTCAGTACAGTAAGAACTTCATCACAAGCTCCCGAGTCTAACTACTCGCAAGTGAAGTCAGTCTTAGGAGAACTTCCAAGTTCCAACCATACATGTCAGAGCTTCGATCAGAAGTTGCTTCCAGACCAAAGTCCAGAAACTGAGAGCCTCGCACCTCTCCAGATAAAAAATTCCGTTTTTCCGCAAAGTGTACGAACGACACCGCCTTCACCCCGCCTTGAGCCAGTCACAGGGCTTTAGAAGCGCTAAATCTCCCATCCTACAAGACAGCACAAACACATGTCGAACCTGTGCAAGAGTTAAGAAACCTGCGTCTCTGGGAAAAAAATGCCAATTACCAGCCTTTTAAAGTTTTCATGGAGGGAGAAGATGTTTTCCACCGAAGTCGCGTCGCTTCCTGCAGCAAAAAGTGCACATAAATAATCTTAAAGATCTTTATCAAAATCGCCTGTGCCTTGGAGCATGTTAGTCCTAGCTATGAGGTGTCTTAAAGATTCTATCTCTCAACGTTTCTCAGACGCCAGAGTCTTGTATGACTGAGGCGGCCGATGGAAGTGGGTCTCAGGCCTATTTGCAGTACCGGTGAACACGAAAACTTGCCTGTCCGGCAAGATTTACTGAGGGGTGGGCTCGCCGCCACTTGCTTTCAATTCCCAACATGCTGTTTCTACAAACTAAGAATACCTTAAGCTTTTAGCTCCCTACCAGACACCACCAATGCCTGCTGAGGCCGTTAACTTTCTAGAGTCACGCTGAAGTTGGCTAATGTTGTAGCAAAATCTTTATGAAAAATAAGTGAGAGAGTAACTTTTCCTCTCTCAATATTTTAAATTGTAATTATGGCAGAAGAATTTGCTTGTTGTCCAGTACATCAAGAAGTATGTATCTTTTTACAAAACATTAACGTTTTATTGACATTTAATTAATTTATAATTCAAAATAATATAAAGTAATACTGGTAATTGTCGTAAAGCTATTGAAGATGACATGGCACTGATCACGTGAAGTAGATTTTTTTCCAGTTATAGTTCAATGCATTATGAGTGAGACAGTCAGAGGATTTTAGTCTTTGAGCTGTGCAGTCAAATTTTGAGTGTGAGTGAGATTCCGGTTTCATTAACATAATTAAAGTCACGTAAACGGTTTTTATCCGTCTTTTTGTAGTAACAGTGCTTCCAACTATTTCCAACACGCAAAAAATTTTTCCCATTTACAAAAGTTTTATTTCCAGCGAAGCATGGATGAATGTTAACACCCGAATTACTATGGATAAAAAAAGCGAGTTAAGTAGAATTCAGCTGCAATCTATTCAAATACTTCAAACGTCAGTCAATATTTTGCGTCATGAAGAATTTGATATATATTTGTAAAGTTTGAAATTATAAAATGATTGTTACACCTTCTGTAATTTAGTTCACCTGAAATTCATCCTTAAGGATCTTTCTGTCGCCGCATCATAAAGTGAACCAAATCTCACAATAATAAACAAAATTACTCGTAACCACTAATAGCTGTTTCATTTTGATCAAAGGAATTATTGCGACTTCTGAAATACTGGAAAGAGATATAATCTACTGTATAGCATTTTTA
The DNA here is from genome assembly GCF_023864275.1 of Schistocerca cancellata. Lineage (NCBI taxonomy): Eukaryota > Metazoa > Arthropoda > Insecta > Orthoptera > Acrididae > Schistocerca > Schistocerca cancellata. The sequence continues at coordinate 161,142,997 of NC_064628.1, forward strand.
GAACTGGAAAAGTACACTGAAGCGCCAAAGAAACTGGTATAGGCATGCGTATTCAAATACAGAGATATGTAAACAGACAGAATACGGCGCTGCGGTCGGTAACGTCTACATACGACAATAAATGTCTGACGCAGTTGTTAGATCGGTTACTGCTACTACAACGGCAGGTTATCAAGATTAAAGTTTCGAACATGTTTTTATAGTCGGCGCACTAGCTATGGGCCACAGCACCTTCGAGTTAACGTTGAAGAGGAGATTTTCCCGTTCGACATGTCACGAGTGTACCGTGTATATCAGGAATCCGGTAAAACATCAAATCTCCGACATCGCTGCAGCCAGAAAAAGATTCTGCAAGAACGGGATCAACGACAACTGAAGAGAATCGTTCATTGCGACAGAAGTGCGACCCGCAAATTTCTGCAGATTTCAGTGCTGGGCTACCAACAAGTGCCAGCGTGCGAACCATTCAACGAAACATCATCGATATGGGTTTTCGGAGTTGAAGGCACACTTGTGTACCCTTGATGACTGCATGACACAAAGCTTTATGCCTCGCCTGGGCCCGTCAACGCCGACATTGGATTGTTGATGACTGGAAACATGTTGCCTGGTTGAACGAGTCTCGCTTCAAATTGAATCGAGTGGATTGGGCATGTACGGGTATGGAGAAAACCTCATGAATCCATGGACCCTGCACGTCAGCAGGGATCTGTTCAAACTGGTGGAGGCTCTATAATGGTGTGGAGTGTGTGCAGTTGGAGTTATACGGGATCCCTGATACGCCTATATACGACTCTGACAGGTAACACGTACATAAGCATTCTGTCTGATCAGCTGCATCCATTCATGTCCATTGTGAATTCTGACGGATTTGGATAATTGCAGCAGCACAATGCGACACCCCACACGTCCAGAATTGCTACAGAGTGGCTCATGGAACACTCGAAAGAGTGGCCACCAAACTACCCAGACATGGACATTATTGAGCATATCTAGGATGTCTGGCAACGTGCTGTTCAGAAGAGATCTCCACCCCCTCGGACTCTTACGGATCTATGGACAGACCTGCAGGATTTATGGCGTCATTTCCCTTCAGCACTACTTCAGACATTAGTGGAGTCCAAGACACGTCGTGTTGGGGCACTTCTGCGTGCTCGCGGGGGCCCTACACGATACCAGGCAGGGGTACCAGCTTCTTTGGCTCTGCAGCGTAATTTTGGAGGAAGACAGTGATTATAAGCTAGCTTTTTCCTGTGTATTAATCAGAATGAATTGCAAATATACGAAAATTAATCAATTTAAAAGATAGACGATTATTCAGCAAATGCAGTTGAAAAGCGAAGGAAATACTTTTTACGTCCTGTATGATAGTTTCAGTACAACGTGTATCTAGAAGATACCTCAATCGTACTTTCCGATAGATTCACCATAGTTATTCATTTAGCTACCAAGTACATAATAATATTCCGTTCAATTTCTATGGTAATGTTTCATTTTAGGAGAAGAACGAGATGACTAGAGGAGGAAGATAGACTCAAATTGTGTAAGGATGGAAATTTAAATAGTTGGTGCCCCTTCAGTGTCTTGTAAATAATAAATCAATCTTATTTTATCACTTTTTTTGGGGGGGGGATTAAATGACGCGATATTCGAATTGTAAATCAACGGGTTGATGAGATGATTCGTCAAGTGATATTGTGACTGAGTTCGCAATAAACTAATCGTTAGAAATGACAATTTCGCCTGTCGGATTTTGGTTGCATTCCGGCAAGGTACTGCCAAATATGTAAATGCATATGTCGTCAGCATACTAAAGCACCGTAATAGAGGGCTGAAATATTTTTGTAAGTGCTCAAAGCAGGGGTTGAAAACAAATGGAGGTAACAATGATCTTCGAGGCAGCGTGTACTTTAACTCCGACGGGCAGTCCGAAGGTGACCCCTTCATTTACGATTATGACACTATCACAGAAATGTCGATATAATTTACGAACTGTATAATTAAAATTTAAGAAGGCAGTTCTTTAAAGCTGAACATACGTTCGGAGAGTATTTGAGGAAACACATGCGGAGAATTTTAATTAATCCGTCAGTGTGCTCGTATCACCAAATTCGCTAAAGTGCTGACTGCTGTAAACGAGCTCCTCGCCCATGTCTTGGCGGCCCAAGGGATGTCGACTGTCCTCCGTGTTGTCATCTGCCTTGCGGCGTACGGAAGTGTGGATATGGAGGGGCATGCGGTCAGTAATCCTGTCTGCCCGCCCATTTTTCCGACTTTCCAGATGGTGGTCAAGTACGAGGTGTATTCAAGTTCTAAGGCCTCCGATTTTTTTTCTCCGGACAGGAAAGAGATAGAAACATGCGCATTGTTTTAAAATGAGGCCGCGTTCATTGTCAATACGTCCCAGAGATGGCAGCACCGTACGGCAGATGGAATTTTACCGCCAGCGGCGAGAATGAGAACTGTTTTAAATACTTAAAATGGCGACGTTTTCCTTACTTGAACTGCGTGCAGTCATCCGTTTTCTGAATTTGCGTGGTGTGAAACCAATTGAAATTCATCGACAGTTGAAGGAGACATGTGGTGATGGAGTTATGGATGTGTCGAAAGTGCGTTCGTGGGTGCGATAGTTTAATGAAGGCAGAACATTGTGTGACAACAAACCGAAACAACCTCGGGCTCGCACAAGCCGGTCTGACGACATGATCGAGAAAGTGGAGAGAATGGTTTTGGGGGATCGCCGAATGACTGTTGAACAGATCGCCTCCAGAGTTGGCATTTCTGTGGGTTCTGAGCACACAATCCTGCATAACGACCTGAAAATGCGAAAAGTGTCAACCAGGTGGGTGCCACGAATGCTGACAGACGACTACATGGCTGCCCATGTGGCATGTTGCCAAGCAATGTTGACGCGCAACGACAGCATGAATGGGACTTTCTTTTCGTCGGTTGTGACAATGGATGAGACGTGGATGCCATTTTCCAATCCAGAAACAAAGCGCCAGTCAGTTCAATGGAAGCACACAGACTCCCGCCACCAAAAAAATTTCGGGTAACCGCCAGTGCTGAAAAAATGATGGTGTCCATGTTCTGGGACAGCGAGGACGTAATCCTTAGCCACTGAGTTCCAAAGGGCACTACGGTAACAGGTGCATCCTACAAAAATGTTTTGAAGATCAAATTCCTTCCTGAACTGCAACAAAAACGTCCGGGAAGGGCTGCACGTGTGCTGTTTCACCAAGACAACGCACCCGCACATCGAGCTAACGTTACGCAACAGTTTCTTTGTGATAACAACTTTGAAGTGATTCCTCATGCTCCCTACTCACCTGACCTGGCTCCTAGTGACTTTTGGCTTTTTCCAACAATGAAAGACACTCTCCGTGGCCGCACATTCACCAGCCGTGATGCTATTGCCCCAGCGATTTTCCAGTGGTCAAAACAGACTCCTAAAGAAGCCTTCGCCGCTGCCATGGAATCATGGCGTCAGCGTTGTAAAAAATGTGTACGTCTGCAGGGCGATTACGTTGAGAAGTAACGCCAGTTTCATCGATTTCGGGTGAGTAGTTAGTTAGAAAAAAAATCGGAGACCTTAGAACTTGAATGCACCTCGTAGTTCCTCCGTTGTCGTCACGAATCTAAGTGCACCCCGTACCAGTCCTCCCACTAAGGAAAAATCCTCGGAAGCAGAAGTAATAGAACCCAGGACCCCCACCGTCTACGCTGATTACTCAGCTACTAGGTCGACTTGATATCATTCATGCCTGGGGAAAAAGATTTAAATAGTCACGCTGTACGCAGTTTGAAAATAATCAAGGCTGCATTTATGACGCATAGTAATCTCTCGTAAATGCCGAAGATAATCATGATTCTGAAGGCGTTGCTTGTAGTTGGTCTAACAGAGTCGCAGGTCCAGACAGTTTCTTCAGCTAGCCTTTTACGAATAAGAAGTATCTCCACTATAAAACTTAAACATTTTTTCTAAATTGCTGACTTAGATCGTGTATACAATAAACTGACGAAGGGAGCAAGATCAGAAAGTGTTCTCGTATTCACTGAGTGAGAAGGGTGAGGTAATTACTGTTCAGGTTTCCACCGTTACTCAAATTATTGTGAAATAGAGCTGCCAACTGGCTGCCGTTCTAGGCCCTGACTTGTACAGACTGTCGCTGCATGGATTATGGATTATCACATACTTCCAAGATATTTTACATGGAGCTTGACGTTGGGCAGATATTACAATATGATATGCATGTACAGGTACATCAAAGAGCAACCAGTCAGTGATACCAGTCAGTTATCGATAATGGCTTTCCATTTAATGCATTATAATCTTGAGTGAATTATGTATATCACGACGGGTTGACACATTTACAAGTGTACACTTACAATACAATAGGGTAAACGTCTAGGACAATGGAGAAAAATTTTATTTCCGTGTTCCGTTTATTCACTGAGTAAATACTAAGGCTGTTCTTTGCAGGCTCTATAATTTCTCAGTTTCTTCTAGAGCGTCCATTAATCTCCTGTTCTCTTCCCTATGTTGTAAGTGCTCTCTATCCTGTGTAGTACTTGCTGATGTAATTATTGTAGTTCCACAAATGTGCACTACATGATAATTTACAGTTCTCGCTTATGTTTGGGTGCTCTCTGAATCTGGAGGAGAAATATCTGACTGGTTGCCGCATACAGAAACTTTCACGTACACCTCAGTTGATTTTCTGAATTCCTGATTGTGTAAATGGTTTTGTTCCGTGGGTGGTGCGTCCGACTATTGTCTCCACCTTCTTGCTCGCGCAGAACTTGATTCGAACATTAGTTATACGAAAATTATAAGAGTCGAGAGGCATGAAAGGGAAGCAGTGGTTGGGAAGGGAGTGAGACAGGGTTGTAGCCTCTCCCCGATGTTATTCAATCTGTATACTGAGCAATCAGTAAAGGAAACAAAAGAAAAATTCGGAGTAGGTATTAAAATCCAGGGAGAAGAAATAAAAACTTTGAGGTTTGCCGATGACATTGTAATTCTGTCAGAGACAGCAAAGGACTTGGAAGAGCAGTTGAATGGAATGGACAGTGTCTTGAAAGGAGGATATAAGATGAACATCAACAAAAGCAAAACGAGGATAATGGAATGTAGTCGAATTAAGTCGGGTGTGCTGAGGGAATGAGATTAGGAAATGAGACACTTAAAGTAGTAAAGGAGTTTTGCTATTTGGGGAGCAAAATAACTGATGATTGTCGAAAAGAGAGGATATAAAATGTAGACTGGCAATGGCAAGGATAGCGTTTCTGAAGAAGAAAAATTTGTTAACATCGAGTATAGATTTAAGTGTCAGAAAGTCATTTCTGAAACCACTAAATTAAGTAACGTTTTAGACTTTATACATATGTACTGTTTGTGTTTCCCTTTTTTCGTTTATAAATGTATAGCCATGGTGTTCTTTTAGCATTGTAGGGCAGCGTGGAGGGTAAAAATCGTAGAGGGAGACCAAGAGATGAATACACTAAGCAGATTCAGAAGGATGTAGGCTGCAGTAAGCAGATGAAGAAGCTTGCACAGGATAGAGTAGCATGGTGAGCTGCATCAAACCAGTCTCAGGACTGAAGACCGCAACAACAACAACAATGAGCTAGTCTAACTGATGTGACATCATAATAAGATAAAACAATACATATTTCGTTTTTTGCTAGTCTTCTTCTTGTTTTAATACTATTTCTTTACCTACACTGTCGTTCTTGCTCTGTAATTTTGTAGTAGGTCTATATATTTTGCCTACCATATCAGTGAAATAGCTCTCAGTTGTTGCTGTATGTTTTAATATACATAAATAGTCGGTATTTTCGTTTTGTTCCAAAGACAAGTCAATGATTGTTTTGGTCACGAAGTGAAAAAACGCTTTCTTATGTATTTATCGGTGGCAAGAACTGTTGTAAATTACTGTGCCTACGCATTTACGGGTGTCACTTTCATTTTAGTCATCAAATTTAAAAAAAAATTAATAGATTGTTGTTTTTCTAATTACACTATGAAAATAATATTTGTATGTAGACCGTTAAATTGTGAAAGTATTCTTTCGATTTCAGCAGTCGTGCTATTAAAGAGAACTAGAGTATCGTCTACATACCTCCTATAAAATAAAATCTGTCTAGTCACATTAGTAAATTTTGGAAAGAATTGGTTCTCTGGGTGATTTATGAAAATACATGACAGTGTGATAATGATACAACTGCTCAAATCAACTTCATCTGTTTATGAAATTATCTCATCCTGGAATTTAATGTAATTGAAGGATAAGAGCAGATGCAGTAACTCGACAAATTCATCAGTTTCGGCTATTCCAATTTTTATGCAATCTTTTATAACGTAAGTTTCATCGTAGCAGTACATAAAATGGAATTTCAGGATTCTTAACTGATTGTATAGCTAACGGTTGCTGTTTCATATACGTGCGTATTACGTTGTAATCTTTGTCCAATGTCGGCCGGGATGTCAAATATCTTGTAAGTGTAGATGTCAACAAACTTCAAAGTGGGTTGTATATATTGTTAATCCAAGACTACATTGTTCTCAGTACGTTGTTTTATGTTTTGTACATGCTTGAAAATTGCACAAATGTGGAAATTGTAATAGTAAACTGAACGAAATAACCGCTGAAACCAACAAGACATCATTTAAAAAAATTATAGTAGCTGCAGAACTATATTACAAGAAAGTAATTAATGAAGTTCTGCAGTCTTATGTTAGTCTGATAGATCATCGCTACTATCGTTCATGTCCTGAGGTGCACAATCAGAAGTAAGTAAATAATCGTTAATCATGTACAGACCGATAGAAACATTGTGCCTAGCTACAAAAAGGTGGACCAGAGTTCTACAGCCAGGTTGTGTAGAGATCGCTATTTTATAGACATAATATAAAGTTGTGGGCATTTGGGTCATTAAGATTCTTCACTTTGCCTTGGATGAAAAGCGAAGTAACAAATTAGTATTCAGAAAACTAAAGATTCCTGTTGATACTTTGTATTAACAGAAAGACGTGGAACGTATCTATGACTGTGAATTCAAAACATTTCCCACTCAGAAACGTAAGTAACATCCAAAATAAAGACCACAACGTTATACATCAATTTACTAATTTCGGTGTATGATGACTATCTCCAGGCCTGAGTACAAACAATTTCTTAATTACCGTGAGCCATCGAATGTAAATATAGTACAGTCAAGATACAGGTACAGTACAGTAAAAGGGGCATATTTAGATATATTGGCTCTATGTGATGAACAAATTGCTTTTCCTCAAGCCTGGAATTTGCCATCATAGCCCGAAATTAATTACATAAAGTATTGAGGTCCTTAACTAGAATAAATACAAATAATCCGTCCTAGATCAATGTGGATTTTTTCTGCAACTAGGCCTGTGTCACAATTCATGCAAAATAAAGATTACATTCCAGGAAACACTAGCCAAAACTCTTCCTGCCATCCACTCACTTCTTTGACTCCTAGTTCGTTTTGGCGTCTGAGGATGGCCACAACATAAGTTGCATTTTTTCTGAAACATTCCAAAGATTTCCGAGAACTGGGTGTTTCCATTTGCTGTACATCAGCAACCAGACAAATGTGACAACCATCTATCACTTAACATTCTTGTGGTTAATTCTTCATGTAAGATATACCGCTCTCTTTTTTTCTGATATCCCTATGGCGCACATGTTAAACACTTTCATGACATTTCCAGCTCTTGTTCCAGCTTTTGGTTTGCTTTATGTTGATCACCTTCAGCAGGTAACCTACGATTGAAAGTGGGAAGCAAGGAAGGTTATGGTATAAAGTTCCGTCTACGCCGATGTAATTCGAGGCACAATGCGGTTTGAATTCAATGTGGAGGAAAGGAAATCGAATGTATCCTTTTAAAAATTTGAAATGTACCTTAATGGATTTAGTGGAGTAAAATAAAATAATGATTTGGTTGAAATGGGTTTTAATCCTGCTCCTCCAGAATACGAGTCCAGTATACTAACTGTTGAGCTACTTTTTAATTATAAGTTTGTATTGTGCTGAAATGCAGTGACTTAAAATGTTGCACAAATGTGGACACCAATTATCCTTCAAACTATAAATTAAGCGAGGAACTAGATTTTCAAAAAATAAATAAACAAGAAAACAGTGTAAATTTGTGTCCACAATAATATTCTTTCTCCCTAAACACCGTAAATTGATTTCAACTTCTTCTCGCAGAGCATTTTCCTTGTAGTATGTTGTTTGAATTGCTTTTGGGTGTAAATTAGAGAGGTTAACCAGCAGAATCACACAATTTTTTTTCTAAAATAAGAATTTAACTTGTTTTACAAGAAAGTTAATATGTTATATTTTTGTTACTGTCACAAATTATTCGTCAAATTTGTCTTAGATGAAAATCATTTGTTCAAATTATTGTTTATTAAGCTGTGAAACACAAACAAATTACAGGTTAAAAGCAAAACATGTCACGTTTTTCGTATTGAATGGAAAAAAAAGAATATCAAACAATACTTTGCATCCGTAAGTGTAGTCTACGTTTCTATCCAATTACACTGTAATTTTGTATAATTTTTCAAACTGTCTTTTTCCATCAAGTGACTGTGTTGAGCCAGCTGGTGTGGCCGTGCGGTTCTAAGGGCTTCAGTTTGGAACCGCGTGTCCGCTACGGTCGCAGGTTCGAATCCTGCCTCGGGCATGGATGTGTGTGATGTCCTTAGGTTAGTTAGGTTTAAGTAGTTCTAAGTTCTAGGGGACTGATGACCTCCGAAGTTAAGTCCCATACTTCTCAGAGCCATTTTTGATTGTGTTGATTGCTTGACTGTGAACTCTTAATTTGTCACTTTCAGTTCGTAGCCTGTCTCCAGAATCGCAAGCACATAACTCTGCAATGACGGTCGATATCTGGGTCCTAGCTACAATTTGACACTCCATTGTTACAACGAAAAAAAGCCGATAAAGTCCTGTATGGCGCTGCCCTTGTGCCTTTGGAAGATAGACACCAGATGACCGACAGGACAGGACATCGTATTTAGCTTCAGGAAAAAGATTTTCAATCTGACCGAAAAACGTAGTTCAGTTTTATCATATTACAAATGGTGATCTTTTCTAACGTAGATGTAGAAGTACGATTCAATACTACACACTTCGCATACGTCTGAGATATTCAGCTAGATTTTATATTTGTTAATAACAGTTGGGTAAGATTCGGATGTGATGTCCAGCCAAATAGCTCTACATCCACATATATATGGATACTCTGGAAATCACTCTTAAAGTGCCTGGTTCTCACATTCCTGGGTAAAATCTTGGCCTGGATATTTCTCGAAACTTGTGACCAACTTGAGTGAGGATTTAGATCGATACAAACAGGTCCGTTAAAAAAATAAAAAAATAAAAAATAACAAAACTGTTTTTTCACTGTTGAACATAACTTTCTCCGTGGATATTCCTGTCCTTCCATTTAAATGATACACATACAATGCGACAACTTTAAAACGACGTAGAATAAAATCGAGTCAGTAGATCGAGTTAACTTACGTTACTGTGGTTCTTTCAGCAAACTGACATACAAGAAAAAGGGACTGAACTCAATGTTATTTCTGTATCAGACGTAGGCCTATTAACCTTGCTCGCTTAATTCCCTTAATTTTGAGACCGCGAATTGTTTTCCTTTTCCAGAAGGTCTGTTATTGAAAAGGCGGCCAGCCCGACAGGATCCCGTGTATCAGACCGTCACAACAGGAAACTGCTGACAGATCAATAACAAAGGGATGCCCCCAGGGTTCCGTATTAGGACCCCTGTTTTGGGACATCCACATAGAGCCGCTACTGGATACTTTGCAACAAAGTGAAGAAGTGCTAGAGGTGATAGCATACGCAGATGACCTCCTCATGTTGGTTGGCGGCCATAGTCGCGAGGACACTGAGACCAAAATAGAAAGAGCCATGAATAAACTGCAACTATGGTGCCAAAACACCTAACTGAAAATATCACCAAGTAAGTCGACTTACCTATTACTAAAAGGACAATTAATTAGAAACCCCACTGTGAGAATTGAGGGCTCACCAGTTCTTCGGCGCAGGCCGGAGTGGCCGTGCGGTTCTGGGCGCTACAGACTGGAACCGAGCGACCGCTACGGTCGCAGGCTCGAATCCTGCCTCGGGCATGGACGTGTGTGATGTCCTTAGGTTAGTTAGATTTAAGTAGTTCTAAGTTCTAGGCGACTGATTACCTCAGAAGTTAAGTCGCATAGTGCTCAGAGCCATTTGAACCTTTTTTTTTGTTTTTTTTTTTTTTGTTTTTTTGGTCCTTCGGCGACGTGAGACACCGTACTTGGGAATCATCATTGACGAAAGGTGGAACTTCGGGAAACACATCGTAACCCAGAAAGCCCTTCAAACACTAAACAATCTCATCTCCATCGGACACAAAAGATTTCATCTTCCCCCTCATCTCATAAAACTATACCGCAACAGTATTCTAACATCAATAGTGTGTTACGGCTCGGGAGTCTGGGCACACAGGCTCATGAGAGTGGGTCCGCCATGACAGTGAGAAGGGTTCAGAGAAATAGGATACTGAGATCTGCAGTGGCCTATAGAACATCTCCAGGGGGAGCCCTATTAGTCATAATGGGGCTCTGCCCCCCGGACATCAAAATTCGAGAACAGGCTGCGCGGTTTTGAGTTAAGAAAAGGAATACCGTGAAGACGGAAGAGATATTAGGCATTGGGGTTGAGGATAAGGGTGAGATAAGGCAAAGAGGCGATTAATTGTGGCAGGAATTATGGGAAGCAGAAGAAGCAGGACGTAGAACTTTTTAATGTCTTCCTAGCGTCAGGGAACAACTGGACATGAGATACTTGGTACCTACTCGAGGACTGATCCATTTTCTCACTAGTCATGGGCTATACCCGACATATTTATGCCGGTTCGGGAAAAGGGCCACACCCGCGTGTGAATGTGGTGAATCAGAGGGTACCCCCGATCATGTGGTCTATGAGTGCCCCTTTTCAATCATGTAGCATCCACATTACGTGACCAATTACCAGATCATGACACATACCACTTACTAAGATGAGAAGACAATTTTCAAACTCTTAACCAATTGGCAGATGAGGTATCACGAAAAGTGGTAAAGGAATACCTGAGGGACATAAAGTAACTAAACAATTTGAGACACACCAAATACTGAATTGTACGCCCTATTCCCATACCGCCTGTTGTAACGCCGGAAATGCATATCCTCCTATTTCCATCTATTGTACTATAATTTTTTTCCTTGTTTTGTTACCTCAAGATATGACATTTCTGTCTCTTTATATATTGTAATTGTTTTACCGTTTATGCATTTATGTCGATGTATAATTGGTTGTTTTGTAAATATTATTTGTATTTTCATGCTGGGTCTTGCCTAGGGAAAACTATGCTATCGAACGAAAACGTCGATAGGTCGTGTGGAGAACCAGAGTGTTTGGGATCTCTGGTAGTGTTAACTCTGTCGCGTGGAGCGCGGGCAGGGAGGGTCTGGCTGGAGTAGCGAGTGGAGCAGGTGTGTTGTGTGACGCTCCCGTGAGTTGCCGCGCTTTCGGGGTTGGGCAGCATGTAATTGCGCTCGACTTGCTACGATAGTTTCTGACACGATGTCGCGGACGGCAAGCATTAGCTGGCGCACATCAAGAGCCCGTTTCGCCTGGTGACCGTGTCGAGAAGAAGGCGTGCCAACATCCAGCTTCTGCAACAGCGACGGCCGACAATGAGTGACTGTCGCCACCTCCTCGATCGACGGCTTCAAACCTTCAATCAACCAACAAGGAAGACTGGACGCACGTAAAGTTTTAGAACTGTATGGCAGACCTCAGCATTTAAAACTGTTCAGATCACAAAATTACAGCAACATAGCATGAACCTTTGTTGCTCATTGTCCCAATTGCATTACCAAGCAGGGTCCCTTCCTTTTCCGGAATGAACCTGAGTGTCGTTGAAATTCAAACACCAGCATTAAAGTAACATTATTCTATTTCACTGCTTTAATTTCAAAGTTCAGTTAGGGTATTCATAGCTGGCTACAATATTCAGATTACACAAGCACAAATTAAGAGTGCGAGTTTTGTTACCGCTTACCTGTGACTGCAGCTCAGCTTGGTACGTACTAAATTTTACCACTGTTAATTGTTCAGAATCATTTAATGCAAGTTCAAAGTTAAATCCCTTATTTCTAAGTTGCGTAGATTCAAGTAGCTTTTGAAATGATTGTTGAGGTAGTCCAAGACTAACCGTATTTTACTGAATTTCGATGTGCTTCAGAAAGAAAGCTCACTATTAAATTCAGTCACTAAATTAACTTTCGATTTTCCTGTTTTATTAATTCTTTTGCTAAATTAAGTCAGAGTGTAGCGAAATTTATTACTTCTGACAAACTTTAAGTTTTCACACTGCACGCGTCAACCTTCAGTTGCCACGCTTCTAGTGCTAATTATATGTGTAATAACCTTTCTTTTTCAGTTACTATAGTAATTGTCCTTAGGACTGGCGACCATAATTTTCCCCAAATCTCAAATATCTAATTACCGCTAGTTAATTGTTAACGTAACGGCCGCACATTTACTTTCTTTATTAACTTTACCCCTTTTCAAAATTAATTTCCACCTCTTTCATTAGCATTTTTCCTTTCATTTAGATGTAACCCTTTCCTTCCTCTTTACCGACAGATTAACTTCGGTGACGATTGCTTTTCCCAAATTTCCATTAGGTACACGCGGTTTAATTTTTCACTGTTATTAAGGTCGATAAGTGAGGGGGAGGTTACACTGTGCGTGGACAGGCCGACTTTCCTCATAGTCTGGAATCCGCCGCGTAGAGAATTATGGGGAGTGGGGTACAACATCACTGATACAGGACAAAGCACCGGACTTGACTTAGGTTAGAACTAGTTAGTAGCACGTAGATTAGGAAATTAACTATTTAGGAACCTTGGCCTGCTCAGTGACCCGGGCACGCCCATCGGGATTAGCTCCATGGGCAAGGCTCTAAAAAGTAGGTTTATAAACTACTGACACAACTGTGACGCTGCAGGCAATAGAGTTTAGTTAAGCGTAGGTAATATACAGTTAATATTAATAAAACCGCAGGCGAAACCACAAAGCTGCTCGGTAATTATGCCTCTGTCGCTAATACCCGCCGTCACAAAATGATTTGTTTTTATAAATAGCATTAGCATCTCAATTATCGCACGTGCTATAATTTATGGACGGTAAACTCAATAATTACCACACGTCCTATAATTTATGAACAGATACTCAATTAATCTAGCTTCAACATGTTGACGTCAGTGCGTCATTACCATTACAGTTTCGCTTGATTTCAGAGCTCGAAATATAGGTATGATCAACACTGAAGAAAGAAGATTGCGGAATATGGACTCTTGTTCAGTTTTCAGATATACCTAAATGCCATTGCAATAAAAACGTTTAAATTGGTACGCAAATAATACTGCCAAGTTGTCAACATCCTTCACAATTAAAATGCTCGTAAGGTGTTGTAATGGTCGCGTGTACAGAAAATGGATTAAATATTCGCCACAGATAATGGCACTCGACCTGTCACCATGCCTTCAATCTTTTCAAACGAGTGAACTATAGAATTATTATAGGGATTACAAGGAATGATCAGAAACCATAAATAACGCTTCGTCGTCTCCGCTGTTGAGAATAAATAGTGGCTTATTCTGGAAAATTCTAAATGCAGTAGTTTTGAAACTGTATTTATAATATCGTAAGAACTACTCGCCGGAAAACATGTTATTGTCTGCAACTGAAGATTGAAATACTATTTACCTGTTTTTATCGCTATGCATGCGACAGCATACTTACCAAAATGTTCCAAATGCCGCGCTCAAAACTGGATTTCCCGTCGCTCGTAGCTCGAGTTCTATTGGTGATGAAAATATAGGGTGAAGTATTCTCGATAGCCCTTGAGCTAGGGAAAATTTGTGTACCCAACGGAAGGCTCGCCTATGTGTCACTATAATAAAGTACTGGTCAAAGTATGAAAATTACACACTTCCTCATGCTTAGGCAAATGGAGCAATGGGTTCGTTCTTTATGCATTTGCTGTGATCTACGGTGGGCTTGATAGGAATTATGGAGGCACCATTAATTAATGGATGGTTCTTCGGAAAACCCTATGATAGGGTTTTGTACCATATTTCCGCCGTCACCAGTGGACCAGAATCCAGCCGAGCATTCCAAGATGGCTATGCACAGAGAATGTCTGAAACTTTGACAACATATACCTAAGATCCCGAACTCGAACACCGTTGAACATTTCCTTGATATCCTAATCCGTTTCCAAGATAGAGTGGGTTAAACTTACACTACTTATATAAGTAAAATATGCACGTACAAATTATTAAATAAATTGATTGATAATTGATGATGACAGCTATATCAGTGATATTCGCTGATTTAAATTAACAGGTATACCAGTGATGAATGAAAGAATGATGAATTTGGGTACATATCGCGATTAGAATTCGTCACAATTGTACTACGTATAAGTTTGAATATTGTTGAAAATATGATTTTTTTTAATACCAAACAACGGCCACGGACTCTAAGATGGCTGAATATTTTACCATATATTTCCAAGGTCTCGATTTCGAACATCCTTGAAAATTGTCTTGATATCTTTATCCCTTTTCCAAACACAGAAGTTCAAAGTTACCCTACTCGTACACGTAAAATACGACATAAAAACTAAACAAATTCGTTGATGACGGCTATACCCGTGATAAACCCATGATTTAATTAAAGTGGCGGATATACCCGTGAATGAATGAATAAAGAGAACAAGATGGAGACAGTGATGGTGAGAGAAGACAGTAGTAGTAGCAGTAGTAGTAGAACAGGATGAGGGTGTCTGTGACTATGAGACAGGATACTGTTGGAGAGCCGCAATGAGATAATAATAATGAGTTGAGCAGAATGAGTGAATGAGCGTGGGTAATTGGGAGTAGATGAACATGGAAAGCTTACAGTGATGGTGTACTGGGTGTGAGTGAGTTGCAGTTAGGGAGCTTGTCGGAATGTAAGGTGAGTTGCATCTTAAAAGAGCGCGAATATGTTCGCGTGCCAAAATGTTGTCGAAAATTTTTGAAGATGCTGAGGAAGGTAGAATGAGGCAGCTGGTACTGCGCTTTTCAGTCAAAGTCTTTTAATAAAGAGCAACATATTCGCCTTTTTACTGCTCCGATAACAGCATTTTTCCGCGGGATTTTCTATTATCTTATTTCATACCATATTTGTTAGTTCTGATGTGCTGAAACATTTTGGGTAGTTACGAGCATGATCATTCTCTACCCTGAGAACACACGACTCGTAAACCATTGTGGTGTTCAAACCAGCCTTCAGGTTGATGACAGCTTTAGTTTTACACCGAAAGGTAGAACGAGCTGTTCACAATTCGGCCTGTCGCAGAGAGCAGTTATTTTCCTCAAACACGAAGTGAACTGGTAGTTGTAAATAATTTCTAGATCAAGCCCTCCATTTTTTAAAAAAATACTTTTCATCCTACACC
Organism: Schistocerca cancellata; assembly: GCF_023864275.1. Classification (NCBI taxonomy): domain Eukaryota; kingdom Metazoa; phylum Arthropoda; class Insecta; order Orthoptera; family Acrididae; genus Schistocerca; species Schistocerca cancellata. Next base: position 161,158,595 of record NC_064628.1, read on the forward strand.
CAGAAGATTAGGTTGAAATATTACTGAGGCAGACGGATTTCGGACAGGGAATAATTGGAAGAGGAATTCCAGTTTTGGCATTTGTCTGATCAAAAGAGGAAACTTCTCGGAAACTTCGGTCGGAATTGGGGATTTGCATCAATCATATTCAAATTTAAAATGGTTTGCGTGATTGAGTTTGCACGCACTCGCACGCGAGTGTGCGTGTGTGTGTGTGTGTGTGTGTGTGTGTGTGTGTGTTGGATTATTCATTTTTAAATTCTTTTCTTCGTCGGGTTGAGCAGGCTGTTGAAGATTCAGTGGAGATTACCACTTCTTGCGTATACAAGTGCTATATAGGGCCGTGTTGTACTGTCCAGTCAGGTACAGACAGCCATGCATCACAAGAACTGTACTACCTATGCGATGAAGAAACTGCGAACGCACCTAACTGTGTCCTTTGAGGTGTTCATTCCTCTTGAACACCGCACTGTTTAATAACGTGTGATCACTACTGCTATGATATTCTTCTAAAGGGTCGACATTTGTCACTTCCGTAGTGACGTTTGGGACGTCAGCCTCATTTTCCCCACAGGAATCTGATGCGTTAAGGTTGCTTTAGACATAAACTGTAGCTTACCTCAGTCAGGTTTAGACTAGTTCAGTTAATTTGGTTTCGACACATATGCAACGAAACGTCTGCTGATGAGCAAAACAACCCGGTATATGCAGAGTTCCAATAAAACCAATAAAATAAATAATGCGACGAGTAGCAATACAAACATATAATTTATTCGTTACAGTCAAGATACCTACACTATTACGGTCTCATTTAAGTGAAAACGGTGGGGACTCTGAGTCAGCCAGTGTACCAGAAGAGCAACACGTATAGTGATACAACGACCCGCAGCGTCACAATAAAGCACGCGCGCCTACAGCAAACGGTTTATTCGCGCACGCACCGCTGATTCATAAAAGTGACGTGTACGAGTACTAGTACACTGCCCAGCTTGTTGTTGCTGAGCTCGACACGATTGTCTGGACGCCAAAGTCCGGCCACATTGCTCTTTTGGTTTACTATGTATGGACGTGAATGTTTCTAGAACAGTACTTGGCACTGCTTACAACAGCTCAGAACATCTAAAAGCAGTTATCACGAAATTTTACCACCTTGAAAAATCAAACTGTAACCATGAAAGTTGATTTTTTTTGATAATGTCATCCGGTTTGCTTAGTATATTTAAGGTTGAGTAACAAGTATACCGTTTCTGTTCTACTGATTTTTGTTAATTTCAAATTAGTTTTCGACTTCTTGGGCCATCTTGTTTCCTGAAAATGGACCACATAGCCGAAAACAGATTTGAAATAAACAAAATCGGTAGAACAAAAACAGTGTACTTCTTATTCAAGCATACTTATGAAGTTTCTCTACCAAGAAGTAACGGAAGAATCCATCGTTTCGGCTATTGCAATAATCAGATCTGCAATTAACATTAAAGGAACACGAGAGGTGTCTCTTATACATCATGAGGCTGCAAAGGATACAAAATTTTGAAGTTAATTTTTTTAAACGTTGACCAACTGAAACTTTGATCTTGTAAAACAATATTCCGTGTGAGTATCAAAAAATGGGGTCACAAGCTGTCCATTCGGTTCAAAAAACTAAGAAAAATACAAGTGCTAGAAAAGAGATGTCACTAGTGTGACCACCGTTCAGTTCACTTTTTTAAATTCATACTCATAAACTGACAGACAACGCTAAAGTTACAAATATTCGAAGTTAAATTATAAAACATGATTTAAATTGGTACTGTTGCGTATTCAAAACAATTGAATTTACAGATTGGAGCAATGAGTTCATGTGGAATTCACCTAAATGTAACAACTAGTGTTTATCAAAGTTGCTTTACAGTCTCATCAATACAACAACTGCTTTTCACTTCGTTATTTGAGTCCCCTCGCCTCACACCAGCGAGGATTGGGCTGTCAGAGGTTACAATTCGACACTCTTCAACCAAATGAAGTAAAACTGTAATACGTAGTAAAACTTTTTAAGTGTCATTGAAAGAACTAATATTTCCACAGACATAAAGCACATACGAAGAGTTGCTGCACTTAAGAGATAAAAGGCTGATTTGTTGATTTTGGAAAGAGACAGCGAAAAATGAATATGTACACTGCCAACCGTAAGAGTATTATGGGATTTATAGGTTTTAGGGTTGTGTGCAGTGTGCGTTTTATGTGGATGAATGTTTGCTTGAGGTATTTGGGAGGGTGACGAGGGAAAGGTTCCGAATCGAGCCTTAGGTTGTGGGGGGAGGAGAGTGGTAAGGACAGGAGCCCTGAGAAGAGGTGGAGGGGCGGGTTCTGTTAAATCTGGTCGAATGGGAGTATAGGCACACATCTGAGCCAATTTCATGGTCTGGTAGTGGCAGGTGATTCAAGAGCCTTCGAAAGAAGATTTGGAGAGTGTGATGTTAGCGGAATTTGTTGGTATAGAATATTAGGAACGGAGAGCGGTTGGGGGGGGGGGAGGGGGGGAAGGGGGAGGACTATAGGGTAGGTTTAATGTGAAGTTTGCAAGTAATTCAAGGTTTTCGTAGGTGTTCAGTAGCAGAGGCTAAGTGGTTCCGAGAGGATAGATGGACTACAAGGCATTCTATAATTTGCAGGGCTTTTAGAATTTTCAGAGACGGGAAATCCTCGCTACATCGGCGTAGCAGAGATTGGGTCATATCGAGAATTCATAAGTGTGGAGATTTGGGGAAGATTCGGCCGATTAGTAACCTTGGATGGGCAGGATAAAACGGTAGACGCGATTGACTGAGTTGTGGTAACATTTGAACACTTATTCATTTAATACTAATTTGAGTCAAAATCAATACACAACTGCAGTTTCACCTGAACAATAAACGAGTCCTAATAACTGAAATCAAATTAAGGACAGCAAAATATTTTAAACACTTACTCAACCAAATACTACAGCATTTAGCAACGCAAGAAAGTTAGCATAGGCTTATTGACCACTGACACAAATATTCCAGTATTTACTCAGTTTTGAAAATTTAATATTTACAATACACTCTGTATTCCAATGCCTTAAAATAACAACCACTAATTTTCTTTACAAACCAATAACGTTTTAATTTAACGACATATCAGAAAAACACATGTTAAAAACATATGTTATAAATTACAAACCAATCGATACAAATGCGAATTTACATAGGACTAAGAGGACAACGGTAACTTCATTGTCATGGCCCGCCAGCTTGCAAGCCTCATTCTGTCATAATGTGTACTTCGGCGTATGCACGTCAGTCCGTTCCAGTTCACATGAATATAAGGAAATGTCACATATTGCAAAATGTAAACTTTCACGGGCGGAATTGAACAATTAATAAAATATTCCGTGCTATTACGCTGTGGTCTAAGGGATTTCACTTCAAAACCCGACGTTTCGTCCCCATCTGCGGAGGACATTTTCAGGTACGATCGTAGCTTTGTTGAACGTCCGATTCACACCATGGACTTGACTTGAGCAAAATTCCGCTTCCACGAACTTCCGCGCAGTGGCGTGACGTCACATGTTTCGAAAACGAGAGCGCAGCTGGCCGTTGTCGACTACCGTCGACCGCTGTTACTATCATCCCATGGTGGAAGACTGGTACACATCTTCTTCAGCACCGGAATCAAAATTTCATTCAATTTGGCGCCCTCCTTCTTCCTGTTAAAATTCCTGGGGTGTTTCACAATCTCCATGGCCTCTCTGTATAGCCTTTCGTGATATCCGTTTGTGGCTGCCAATACTTGAGTCCGGTCAAAATGAGTGTGGTGGTCTCCAGACTGTAAAGCATCTCCCGCAGCAGCTGATCTGTCAGTCTCCCCTCTTCTGCAACTGCCCTTGTGCTCTTCGAGTAATTTTTTGACAGTTATTTTTGTAGTACCCACGTACACCTCCCCACAACTACACGGAATCCTATAAATTCCAGCTATGTCCAGCGGTTGGAGGGCGCCCTTGGCCGATTTTAGATAATGTTGTATCTTCCGTGTGGGTGTGTAAATTACCGCGATGTTCTGCCTTTTCAAGATTTTTCCTATGCGGTCAGTCACGTCCTTAATGAATGCAGGAAAACCTTCGATTTCACCGGCGCTTGAACATCACAATGATTTCTACGCGGTGGTCTTAACGCTCTTTTCACATTAGCGAACGTCGGGTTTTGAAGTGAAATCCCTTAGACCATGGCATAATAGCCCGTAATATTTTATTGATTGTCCTGTCACTTATTACCCTGAAACAAATCATTACTAGGAACAGGAAACCATGGCTTCTTAAAACAGCCAGACAGCATAGCAGTAGTATCTGTAAGTCCAACAACCTGACTGGGCATCAACAAGATGTACTCATACAAAGCCTGAGGCTACATGACATTAACATGCAGTGAGCAGTTAGATTCATACTCCTACAAACAATATAAAATAATGAGACAACCGCCTGTTAACAACATACACTGATACAAAGTCAGACTCTGTTTAGAACCACATGAACTCACTGTATAGCCAAACTCGTGGACACCTTTTAAATAGACTGTAACGATGCTCACCTGTGAGTGCTAATGAGAAAATGGCGATATAGCCAGTCCAGATCACAGTACCTATCACAGCACCTGCTGTAGACTGAAGCATACACGCATCACAGTCAGAATTCTCTCCGCGCATGGTCAGACTGTAGAACACCGTAAACACTGCCATTAAGTTCAGGCTGCACCGCCTCCAGAATCCAGCCTCTGACTTAGATCTAAAAATGGCTCTAAGCACTATGGGACTTAACATCTGAAGTCATCAGGACCCTAGAACTTAGAACCTAACTAACCTAAGGACATCACACACATCCATGCCCGAGGCAGGTTTCGAAACTGCGACCGTAGCAGTTGTGGACTGAAGCACCTAGAACCGCTCGGCCACCACGGCCGGCTGACTTAGGTCTGATGTGATTACTGTGGGCGGAAGTGAGCCGCTCTCAGCTCCAGGCTCTGATGACTTCGATTACACAACTTGAAGCTGCAGCGGATGGGCACCTCCGTTGTGGGCAGGCCATGGGGATCCAACAGACGTCCACCATTTTGAGTCCGCCGATCGGTCGACACGGGTCGCCGGCCCAGCTACTACTCGCACTGAGATTGGCTCCTCGCCAATAATCGAGTGGGAGATCGCCTCGGGGCGATTGGTTTACTGTTTGTTGGTGTTTTTGGTGGTAGCCTCTTATCTTGATTGATTTTTCCTATTCCGTGGCAGGCGGCAAAAGATTTCCCAGGGGCCGCACGTAACGCCTCCCCAGTTCCAGCACGTTCCAGGTGCCGTCTGTGGCTGCCACTGTCCCTCAGCCAGACGCAGTGGCTTTTCCTGTTTCTCAGGAGAGCTCTCAGCCTGCAAGATGCGGGCAGTCACAGAGGTTGGGTGCTCCAATGTTAGGCGTGCTATGGCGGCCCTTAGGGACATGGATGCCAAGAATGGAAAGAAAGCAAATGTGTACTCTGTGTGCATACCGTATGGAGTCATTACAGACATTGAAAGGGACCTTTCGGTTGCCATGAAGAGCACAGGGTGCAACCAGCTGTAGGTCGTGATTAACGTCGGTACCAATGACGTTTGTCGCTTTGGATCGGAAGAGATTCTATCTGGTTTCTAGCGACTAACAGAACTGGTAAAGGCTCTCAGTCTTGTTTGCGAACAGAGAGGCGTTGCCGCGCGTTTTGAGGCGCCATGACACGGATTGCGCGGCCCTGCTGCCGGAGGTTCGTGTCCTCCCTCGGGCACGAGTGTTTGAGTTGTTCTTAGCATGAGTTAGTTAGTTGAAGTAGTGTGTAAGTCTAGGGATCGATGTCCTCAGCTGTTTGGTCCCTCAGGAATTCACAAGTCTTACTTGCGAGATGAAAGCAGAGCTCACGGTTTGCAGCATAGTCGAGAGGACCGATTGCGGTCCTCCGGTGCGGAGCAGAGTGGAGTGTCTGTCAGAGGCTGAGACGGTTCTGCGACCGTGTGGGCTGCAAATTCCTCGACTTGTACTATAGGGTGATTTAGTTTCCAGTTCCGCTGTGTGGGTTGGTTCAAATGGCTCTGAGCACTATGCGACTCAACTTCTGAGGTCATCAGTCGCCTATAACTTAGAACTAATTAAACCTAACTAACCTAAGGACATCACACACATCCATGCCCGAGGCAGGATTCGAACCTGCCACCGTAGCGGTCGCTCGGCTCCAGACTGTAGCGCCTAGAACCAGTTGGCCACTCCAGCCGGCCTGTGTAGGTCAGGAGTCCGCTAAACGCAGGGGCACCATCGGCATAACGATTGTAAATTGTCGTAAACATGTGCGGAAAGTACCAGAGCTTCAAGCGCTAATAGAAAGCACTGGTTCTCAAATCGTTATAGGCACTGAAAGCTGGCTAAAGTCGGAAAAAAGATCAGCTAAAATTTTTGCGAAAGACCTAGCGGTGTTTCGAAAGGAGAGGCTAAACACAATTGTCGGTAGCGTATTTTTTGCTGTTAGAAGTACTTTATCTTGTAGAGAAGTTGATGTAGGTATTTCCTGTGAGTTAGTATGGGCAGAGACCATTCTTAGCAAGCGCAATAAAATAATAATTGGATCCTTTTACCGACCTCTCAACTCAGATGATACAACTGCTGAAAGTTTTAAAAAAAACTGAGTTTCATTTCGAACTCGTACCCAACTCATACAATTATAGTTGGTGGAGACTTTAATTTACCCTCGATATCTTGGTGACAATACATGTTTCAGTCCGGAGGTACGCATAAAACATGATCCGAAATTATGGTAAACGCATTCTCTGAAAATTATTTGGAGCAGTGAGTTCATGAGCCCATGCGAATAGTAAATGGTTGTGAAAACACACTTGATCTCTTACCAACAAATAATCCTGAGCTAATAACGGGCATCAAAACGGATGCACAGATTAGTGAACACAGGTTTGCCGTAGCGAGATTGAATATTTTAACCCGAAAATCTTCCAAAAATAAATGAGAAATATACTTATTCAAAAATCAGATAAAAATTCACTAGGGGCCTTCCTGACAGACAATCTCCATTCCTCCGAAACTAACAATGTAAATGTAGACCAGATGTGGCTTGAATTCAAAGAAATAGTATCGACACCAATTGAGACATACATACCAAATAAATTGACAAATGACGGAGCTGATCCCCCTTGCTACACCAAACGGGTCAGAACACTGTTGCAGAAATAACGAAGAGAGCAGCATGCCAAATTTAAACGAAAGCGAAATCTCCAAATCGGCGATCATTTACAGAAGCTCGAAATTTATCCGCACCTCAATGCGAGATGCCTGTAACAGTTTTCACAACGAAATTTGGTCTCGAAACATGGCAGAAAATCCAAAGAGATTCTGGTCGTACGTAAAGTATGCTTCTTTTCGCGATAGCAGTGGAAATACTATCGACGACAGTGGTGCCAAAGCAGAGTTACTAAACACAGCCATTCGAAATACCTTCACCAAAGAAGACGAAGTAAATATTCCAGAATTCGAATCACGCACAGCTGCCACCAATAGTAACTTGGAAGTAGATGTCCTTGGAGTAGTATAGCAACTTCAATCAGTCCAAACGATATATCAGTTAGGTTCCTTTCAAAACATGGCGATGCGATGGCTCCATACTTAACAATGATACACACCATCTCGCTCGACGGAAGATGCATACCCAAAAACTTTAAAGTTGCACATGTCACACCAATGTTCAAGAAAGGCAATAAAAATAATGCACTAAATTCAGGCCCATTTCATTAACGTCGATATGCAGTAGAATTTTGGAATATATATTGTGTTCCAAATTATGAATTACGTCTAAGAGAAGGATCTATTGAACGCAGTCAAGACCGATATAGGAAACGTCCTTCTTGTGAAACACAACTAGCTCTTAACTCACACAAAGTGTTGAGTGCTACGGACAAGGTATTACAAATTGAATCTGTATTTATAGATTTCCAGAATGCTTTTGACACTGTACCTCACAAGCAGCTTGTAGCCAAATTGCGTGCTTATGGAATATCGTTTCAGTTATGTGACTGGATTCGTGGTTTCCTGTCAGTGAGGTCACAGTTCATAGTAATTTACGCGAAGTCATTGAGTAAAACAAAACAATTTCTGGCCTTCCCCAAGGTAGTACTGCAGACCCTCTCCTGTTCATTATAGAATCAGAATATGAAAACGAATTGCAAAACGATGAGAGATGTATGGAGCGATAATTGAAAATTGACTCTAAATAATGAAAAGTGTGAGGTCATCCACATGAGTGCTAAAAGATATCCGTTAAATTTCGGTTACACGATAATTCAGTCGAACCTAAGGGCCATAAATACAACTAAATCCAAAGGAATTACAATTACGAACAGCTTAAATTGGAAAGAACACACAGAAAATTGTGTGGGGAAGGCAAACCAAAGACTTCATTTTATTGGCGGAACAGAGAAAATGTAACAGATCCACTAAAGAGACTGCCTACATTACGCCTCTCCGTCCTCTTTTGGAGTACTGCTGCGCGATCTGGGATCCTTACCAGATAGGATTAACGGAGTACATCGAGAAAGTTCAAAGAAGAGCAGCACATTTTGTATTATCCCGAAATAGGGGAGAGACTGTCACGAACGTGATGCAGTATTTGGGGTGGATATCATTAAAACAAAGGCGTTTTTCGTTGCGGCAGAATCTTCTCACAAAATTTCCGTCACCAACTTTCTGCTCCGAATACGAAAATCTTATAATAACCAAGTACCGGGTGATCAAAAAGTCAGTGTAAATTTGGAAACTTAATAAACCACGGAATTATGTAGATAGAGAGGTAAAAATTGACACACGTGCTTGGAATGACATAATAACATGGGATTTTATTAGAACAAAAAAAAACAAAGTTCACAAAATGTCCGACAGATGGCGTTGGACAGCAAAACGTCAGTGACTGTGCATGACAATCGTGTATAAAAGGAGCTGTAATGAGAGAGAGAATCAGATGCGCCAGCAGTCGCAGCATGTTGACGTTACTTGAAAAGGTGCTTTTAGTGAAGCTGTATTATCAGAAGGGGAATGTGCTAGTTCAGCGTTACAATCCTATCGCCATAGGAAGGGGATTCGAACGGGTAAAGTTCCGCTGACAAATGCAGCTGTGGCGAGAATGATTTCGAAGTTCGAAACCACGGGTAGTTTAGACGATAGACCCCATACTGGCCGACCGAGCACAAGGCGTAATGCTGCTGAGACAGTTCAGGAAGAAATGGAGAGTGTAGCGGGTTCGTCTATGCACGGGGAAGTCAGCGCTGGTGCAGTCGCACGTCGCACAGGCATTCCATACACTACTGTTTGGTTGGCACTTAGGCGTACCCTCCGATGCTATCCGTACAAAATCCATCGGTATCTTGAACTGTTACCTGCCGATTTAGTGAAGCGGAGGGCATTCGCGGTGTGGGCGTTTCAAAAGATGGCGGAAGATGACGATTGGTTGAGTAACGTGTTGTGGACCGATGAAGCTCATTTCACGCTCCGAGGGTCTGTCAACGCCCACAACTGAAGAATTTGGTCTACCGAAAATCCTAGAACTGTCGTCGAAACTCCATTGCACGACGAGAAAGTCACGGTATGGGTTGGATTTACCACATCTACCATTATCGGGCCTTTTTTCTTCGAGGAAATGCGTGATTATGGTTTTGTAACTGCTACCGTGACGGGTGAGAGGTACGCCGATATGTTCCAGAATCGCATCATCCCCAGCCTGGCTGATAAACACCTGCTGGGACGTACGATGTTTATGCAGGATGGCGCTCTACTCCATATTGCGAGATGCGTGAAAGATCTCTTGCGTGCGTCGTTTGGTGATGATCGTGTGCTCAGCCGCCACTTTCGTCATGCTTGGCCTCCCAGGTCCCCAGACCTCAGTCCGTGCGATTATTGGCTTAGGGGTTACCTGAAGTCGCAAGTGTATCGTGATCGACCGACATCTCTATGGATGCTGAAAGACAACATCCGTCGCCAATGCCTCACCATAGCTCCGGACATGCTTTACATTGCTGTTCACAACGTTATTCCTCGACTGCAGCTATTGTTGAGGATTGATGGTGGACATATTGAGCATTTCCTGTAAAGAACATTATCGTTGCTTTGTCTTACTTTGTTATGCTAATTATTGCTATTCTGTTCAGATGAAGCGCCATCTGTCGGACATTTTTTGAAGTTTTGTATTTTTTTTTTCTAATAAGACCCCATATCATTCCAAGCATGTGTGTCAATTGCACCTCTCTATTTACATTATTCAGTGATTTAATCAGTTTTCAAATTTATACTGACTTTTTGATACCGGTACTTTAGTGAATACGCAGCTGAACCTACTTTAATTGCAAAGTACCGGTGCAGACAAAATTTCATTTTTGAAAAATTTTAGCCGGCCGATGTGTCCGAGCGGTTCTAGGCGCTTCAGTCTGGAACTGCGGTACCGCTGCGGTCGCAGGTTCGAATCCTGCCTCGGGTATGGATGTGTGTGATGTCCTTAGGTTAGTTAGGTTTAAGTAGTTCTAACTTCTAGGGAACTAATGTCCTCAGATGTTAAGTCCCATAGTGCTCAGAGCCATTTGAACCATTTCTGAAAAATTTTTTCGTAATTTTGTTAAAAACTATTCGCAACGGAGTCAAAGAATGCAATATGGAAAGATGTTGGAAATCCGAGAGTGGCAACAACCTAAGGTTCAAATGGCTCTGAGCACTATGGGACTTAACATCTGAGGTCATCATTCCCCTAGAACTTAGAACTACTTAAACCTAAGTAACCCAAGGACATCACACATATCAATGCCCGAGGCAGGATTCGAACCTGCGACCGTAGCGGTGGCGCGGTTCCAGACTGTAGCGCCTAGAACCGTTCGGCCAACCCGGCCGGCAAACAATCGAAGGTAACACGACAAATCGTGAACTGGCCGATGGCACCCAAAAAACGAGGTTGGCGTCCCACTATCAATAAATGGTGTCTCTGATAATGTAGCTAATCATGATGTCACTTTTATGACGCTCGATGAGACACTTTCTCAATTTCACTGGGAAACTTATTTTTTTTTTTTTTTTCCAAATGGTGTAACTGAAGGGCGCGACAGGGAAAATTCCTTTGATTACTTGCTCACGACATTGGGAAACATTTCGTAAAAACAATTAAAATATTAATGAGTCACACCATTTGGCACAACTCATGCAACAAATAACAACAGTTTTCAAAACAACAGGAATTTTAGGAAAGTGTAACGCAAGAACTTTTAATGGTATGACACAGCAGTTCTCAAAACATCAGGAAAATATAGGATAACAGTTTACACAGAAAAATCAGGCATTTAAAGAATAGTATTAGTCAGCAATACATGGTTAGCCCGTCTAAGGAAAATAGCGAAGGTTGCAGAATGCAGCGACACTTGCCGGTAGCCGTACCTGTCGAGCAAGCACAGCTGCCATGCGCTACGACACAAACGAGCATAAACAAACGTGTCACTGACAGCGCGGCGTGTTTGTCAACATTGCTTGCAGATGAGGGATTACTCAGGCACCGACAATTTCCGGTATTTACCTCTGAAGGGAAAAGAACAAACCCCGTGGTCTTTATCAGAGCATTTCGAATTGTTTTACCTCGTACCTGGACCCAAGCCCTGAAAATTACATTTGTTGTTGGATACACACTGGGTGACGTTCTGCTATGGGCTATAGACATAGCGGAACGTTATCACTATTGTGAACAGTTTGAGAGAGCCTTTCTGGATAAATGTTGGCCTTAGGCCGTACAAGACAGGCTCAGACGTGTTCAACCCAGCTCCATTCAGTAGCAAACATGGAAGCTTAAGGGACTATTCTGAAAAATATTTGAATAAAACCGGATACTGGACGAACCCGGTATCTAAAGCAGAAGTGCTGAAAATTTTAAAGAGCCTTCTATCTGCCCACATTAGGCAAAAACTCATTACCATTCCGGACCATAACACCGAACACTCAGAATACTTTCTCTCTGTACTGGACTCAATAGATTTGACATACGAAGAGAGACCAGCACAACGCAAGCCCGTTAATGCGATGATAGTGCCAAAGGGATTGACGGACCAACAAGTGAACAACGGATTCGTAGTACAACGCGGATGGCAACCTTACCCCACACAGACCTATGGTAACGGTAATCACAACGGCAATGGCAAAAGCCCTAAATTTAAGGGCGGATGTAAAAGAAATGTGCAAAAATTTAACAAAAACGGACAAGTAGCGTATGGTGCGTAACTGAGCAGATAATAAAGTAATGTTTCTGAGCCGGTCGTTTGCTTTTCACATTACAGTGGCCTATTTAAGCCTGGGGAAAGTACTTCTTAAGGACTCGATGGGAATAAAGCCCTTCTTTTTGATAGTTAAATATGATAAAAAGTAACTGCTTTGGAATTCAATTATCCCCACCCATTCTGGTAGTTGGTTGTTAGCGTAATGTATCATAGCATGTGGAAAATGGCATGTATCGTGAATGTGTCATAATCGGAAGGAAGTTAACAGTGTCGGTTTCTGTCAGTCTCATTTTAGTGATAGAAGGTGGCTCTGCGTGGCGTGTGTAGCGTAGCGGCCGCATCATTGGTTGCGTCACCGAATTGACACATCCGTCTTGTGACTTCGAGAGCCAACAAAACATCACGTGCAGCTGCGAGAAATTACCCACGCCACAACGTTTATTGTAATTTTGACATTCTTATTATTACTGCCTGTCATAAATACGAACAGTTGCAGCTGTTTGTATTTGAACTGAGTTTTATCTGCCAGATAAGAGAAAACATTGGCTCTGCCCCCATGTTCCTAGCCGTGCGGTTTCGTAGCGACAGATTACAACAACGCATTTCATCAACATAAGTATTTTTATTGAGCAATGGATTATGAGAATTATCGCAAATCTGTTACCTGAGCTGCCTGTGAAGTGTCATTCCTAACCTGTTGCTTTATTGGATTTCATTCTTTTTCTATGTTACCTATCTCATCATAAATGTGAGTTGGGACATTTTCTTGCCGCTTAGGCAAATCTTTTGTCAAAGATTTTTGTATAAGGCCTAATTCATCTTTAACTGCCCGTGTAGAACTGCACTGTCCGGAATGCACTGCGGTAATACTTTGCTGCTCTGCTTTCTGTAATTCCATATCTAGTCTTTCTGTAATTTGATCGTCCTGTTCTTTAAACATTCAGATCTTTCTCTTTACATGACCTTTGGAGAAATTTTCTACTTGGGTTACTGCCTACTGAAGGGTGAATTTCATAGTTTCTTCCTCTAGTTGCAAAGTACTAAGGTTTTCAGTCAGTTTCTCTACAGATCCAGGAGTACCTCTAATGGTGGTTTTCAAGTCTGTACTCTCGCTAGTTATGGTTTCTGGATCGGTTCGCAACATTTAGATCACGTGACTAGAAATTTCGGCATTAATTTGTGAAACTTGACTAGTCTAATAGTCTTACTGCCGCTTTGTAACGCCGGAAATGCATATCCTCCTATTTCCATCTATTGTACTATACATTTTTTCCTTATTCTGTTACCTGAAGATATGACATTTCTGTGTCTTTATATATTGTTATTTGTTTAATATATATACACTCCTGGAAATGGAAAAAAGAACACATTGACACCGGTGTGTCAGACCCACCATACTTGCTCCGGACACTGCGAGAGGGCTGTACAAGCAATGATCACACGCACGGCACAGCGGACACACCAGGAACCGCGGTGTTGGTCGTCCAATGGCGCTAGCTGCGCAGCATTTGTGCACCGCCGCCGTCAGTGTCAGCCAGTTTGCCGTGGCATACGGAGCTCCATCGCAGTCTTTAACACTGGTAGCATGCCGCGACAGCGTGGACGTGAACCGTATGTGCAGTTGACGGACTTTGAGCGAGGGCGTATAGTGGGCATGCGGGAGGCCGGGTGGACGTACCGCCGAATTGCTCAACACGTGGGGCGTGAGGTCTCCACAGTACATCGATGTTGTCGCCAGTGGTCGGCGGAAGGTGCACGTGCCCGTCGACCTGGGACCGGACCGCAGCGACGCACGGATGCACGCCAAGACCGTAGGATCCTACGCAGTGCCGTAGGGGACCGCACCGCCACTTCCCAGCAAATTAGGGACACTGTTGCTCCTGGGGTATCGGCGAGGACCATTCGCAACCGTCTCCATGGAGCTGGGCTACGGTCCCGCACACCGTTAGGCCGTCTTCCGCTCACGCCCCAACATCGTGCAGCCCGCCTCCAGTGGTGTCGCGACAGGCGTGAACGGAGGGACGAATGGAGACGTGTCGTCTTCAGCGATGAGAGTCGCTTCTGCCTTGGTGCCAATGATGGTCGTATGCGTGTTTGGCGCCGTGCAGGTGAGCGCCACAATCAGGACTGCATACGACCGAGGCACACAGGGCCAACACCCGGCATCATGGTGTGGGGAGCGATCTCCTACACTGGCCGTACACCACTGGTGATCGTCGAGGGGACACTGAATAGTGCACGGTACATCCAAACCGTCATCGAACCCATCGTTCTACCATTCCTAGACCGGCAAGGGAACTTGCTGTTCCAACAGGACAATGCACGTCCGCATGTATCCCGTGCCACCCAACGTGCTCTAGAAGGTGTAAGTCAACTACCCTGGCCAGCAAGATCTCCGGATCTGTCCCCCATTGAGCATGTTTGGGACTGGATGAAGCGTCGTCTCACGCGGTCTGCACGTCCAGCACGAACGCTGGTCCAACTGAGGCGCCAGGTGGAAATGGCATGGCAAGCCGTTCCACAGGACTACATCCAGCATCTCTACGATCGTCTCCATGGGAGAATAGCAGCCTGCATTGCTGCGAAAGGTGGATATACACTGTACTAGTGCCGACATTGTGCATGCTCTGTTGCCTGTGTCTATGTGCCTGTGGTTCTGTCAGTGTGATCATGTGATGTATCTGACCCCAGGAATGTGTCAATAAAGTTTCCCCTTCCTGTGACAATGAATTCACGGTGTTCTTATTTCAATTTCCAGGAGTGTATATATATATATATATATATATATATATATATATATATATATATATATATATATATATATGCATTTATGTCGATGTATAATTGGTTTATTTTGTAAATATTATTTGTAATTTTACGCTGGGTCTGGTCTAGGGAAAACTATGCTATTGAACGATCACATCGATAGGTCGTGTGGAGAACCAAAGTGTTCAGGATCTTTGGTAGTGTTAACTCTGCCGCATGGGGCGCGGGCAGAGCATAGGGAGTCTGCCTGGAGTAGCCAGTGGAGCAGGTGTGGTGTGTGACGCTCCCGCGGGTTGCCGCGCTTTCGGGGTTTGGCAGCATGTAATTGCGCTCGACTTGCTATGATAGTTTCTGACACGGTGTCGCGGAGGGAAGCAATAGCTGGCGCACGTTAAGAGCCCGTTTCGCCTGGTGACCGTGTCTAGAAAAAGGCGCGCCAACGTCCAGCTTCCCCAACAGCGACGGCCGACAATGAGTGACTGTCGCCACCTCCTCGATCGACGACTTCAAACCTTCAATCAACCAACAAGGAACACTAAAAGCACGTAAAGTTTTAGAACTGTATGGCAGGCCTCAGCTTTTGAAACTTTCATCAAAAAAATACAGCAACTTAGTATGAACCTTTGTTGCTCGTTGTCCCAATTGCATTACCAAGCAGGGTCCCTTCCTTTTCTGGAATGAACCCGAGTGTCGTTGAAATTCATACACCATCGTTAAAGTAATGTCATTCAATTACACTGCTTTAATTTCAAAGTTCAGTTAAAGTAAACATACCTGGCTACAATATCTAGATTACACAAGCAGAAATTAAGAGTGCGAGTTTAGTTCATATTTTAGCATACCTGTGACTGCAGCTCGGCTTGCTACGTACTAAATTTTACTATTGTTAATTGTTCAGAATCATTTAATTCAAGTTCAAAGTTAAATCTCTTATTTCAAAATTGCGTAGATTCAAGTAGCTTTTGAAATGATTGTTGAGGTAGACCAAGACTAACCTTGTTGTTGTTGTGGTCTTCAGTCCTGAGACTGGTTTGATGGAGCTCTCCATGCTACTCTATCCTGTGCAAGCTTCTTCATCTTCCAGTACCTACTGCAACCTACATCCTTCTGAATCTGTTTAGCGTATTCATCTCTTGGTCTGCCTCTACGATTTTTACCCTCCACGCTGCCCTCCAATACTAAATTGGAGATCCCTTGATGTCTCAGAACATGTCCTACCAACTTATCCCTTCTTCTAGTTAAGTTGTGCCACTAACTTCTCTTCTCCCCAATTTTATTCAATACCTCCTCATTAATTATATGATCTACCCACCTAATCTTAGATATTATTGAATTTCGTAGTGCTTCAGAAACAATTTCACTATTAATTTCAGTCACTAAATTAACTTTCAATTTTCCGGTTTTATTAATTCTTTTGCTAATTTAAGTCAGAGTGTAGCGAAATTTATTACTTCTGACAAACATTCAGTTTCCACACAAAACATGTCAACCTTCAGTTGCCACGCTTTCAGTGCTAATTATATGTGCATTAATCTTTCATTTTCAGTTATTATAGTAGTTGTCCATAGGACTGGCGACCGTAATTTTCCCAAATCTCAAATATCTAATTAACGCCAATTAATTGTTAACATAACGACCGCACATTTACTTCCTTTATTAATTTTACCCTTTTCTCAAAATTTATTTCCACCAATTTCATTTGCATTTTTCCTTTCATTTAGATGTAACCCTTTGCTCCCTCTTTACTGACAAATTAACTTCGATGACGATTGCTTTTCCCAAATTTCTATTAGGTGCACGCGGTTTATTTTTTCAGTGTTATTAAGGTCGATTAGTGAGGGGGAGGTTACACGTGGCGACTTCATGATAGGACAATCTTCGGATTTGAGGTTGTTCTGGACACGTATTTTGCATTGTGCAAATCTCGCAACAAAGTACTGGTTACGAACAGGTAGTTAGGTCAGCGAGAATAAGTAGTGGGAGGAATCCTAATTAGATTTGAGATTTGCCATTTATATTGAAAATTTGTAAAATGAGTGGAGTCAACAATTACCAGAATTTGGTAGACTTGGGTACGGAACAATCGGTCGAACAATGGGAAACGCACACCGCGGAACACATTGTTCAGGGGCATGCGGCTAGCATGAAAGACGCGACCGCCGAAACGCAACCAAGAGCAGAAATGGAATTCCAAAATTTAGAAAATGTTTCCGAATCGGAAGTGAAAATCAAATCTGAACCACTTGATGAATTCGGGGGGACAATTAAAGAGGCACCCGCTACGGAAGTAAAACCACCGGTTTCCGGGAATTTAACTGATTTATTGAATGTTTTGATTAACGAAATCAAGGCTCAGGCTAGCAAGATAGAAACTCAATCGGCAGAAATTAAAGTTCAGTCTGCCAAGCTAGAAGCTTAGTCTAAAAAAATTGACAGGAAGCTAGATAATCAGAACAAAGCTATTAATGTTGTTGACAACGACGTTGGAGTTGTTAACTCAAAAGTTGATGAAATCAAAGAAGATATTGTTGTAATTAATACGGAAATCGGTAATCTTAAACAGGAAATGATAGGCGTTCAGGCGAAAATTGCGAGCACAAATACTTGTTTTGATTCCGAAATTAGCAGAATCGAGAAAAGTGTAGGAGAAGCAGTTGCTCCGATCTTCGAGAATAAGGTGACGGAACAAATTCAATTAGTGAAAAAAGAGGATCAAAAGAAGGTGGAAACTTTAAAGGCTTTAGTGTCCGAAGTAGATTCTAAAGTGAGTACGCAGGCTAATACCTGCGAAGAGAAAAAGAGGGAAGTGGAAACGTTTGCGACAACCACTTGCCAAGTAATTACGAGAGTGTCGGAATTAAAAAAGAAACTTGACGAGAAACAGAGCTATGTGCCAATCTGTGCACATAGTTCGGAATTGTTGAGGAGCGGTTCGACCCCTTGAAAAAAGGCGGTATACACGCGACGGATTTCATTAAGAATTGTGAAAGAGTTTTACCCAGATCATGGACTAATGAGAGAAAAATTAATGCGGTTATTGACGTGTTGGCTGGTGATGCCAAGCGTTGGGGCTTTAACCTTAACATTACGAACCTGACTTTTGACGAGTTTAAAAATGTGTTTCTGGCTGAATACTGGTCAGAGCAAAAACAACAAAGTGTCTGGCGCGAATTTGTCGTATCGAGGCCTTTCATCTACATCTACATAATTACTCTGTAATTCACATTTATGTGCTTGCCAGAGGGTTCATCGAACCACAATCATACTATCTCTCTACCATTCCACTCCAGAACAGCGCGCGGGGAAAACGAACACCTAAACCCTTCTGTTCGAGCTCTGATTTCTCTTATTTTATTTTGATGATCATTCCTACCTATGTAGGTTGGGCTCAACAAAATATTTTCGCATTCGGAAGAGAAAGTTGGTGACTGAAATTTCGTAAATAGATCTTGCCGCGACGAAAAACATCTTTGCTTTAATGAATTCCAACCCAACTCGCGTATCATATCTGCCACATTCTCTCCCCTATTACGTGATAATACAAATCGACCTGCCCTTTTATGCACCCTTTCGATGGCCTCCGTCAATCCCACCTGGTAAGGATCCCACACCGCGCAGCAATATTCTAACAGTAGACGAACGAGTGGAGTGTACGCTGTCTCTTTAGTGGACTTGTTGCATCTTCTAAGTGTCCTGCCAATGAAACGCAACCATTGGCTCGCCTTCCCCACAATATTATCTATGTGGTCTTTCCAACTGAAGTTGTTCGTAATTTTAACACCCAGGTACTTAGTTGAATTGACAGCCTTGAGAATTGTACTATTTATTGAGTAATAGAATTCCAAGGGAATTCTTTTGGAACTCACGTGGATCACCTCACACTTTTCGTTATTTAGCGTCAACTGCCACCTGCCACACCATACAGCAACCTTTTCTAAATCGCTTTGCAACTGATACTGGTCTTCGGATGACCTTACTAGACGGTAAATTACAGCAACATCTGCGAACAACCTAAGAGAACTGCTCAGATTGTCACCCAGGTCATTTATATAGATCAGGAACAGCAGAGGTCCCAGGACGCTTCCCTGGGGAACATCTGATATCACTTCAGATTTACTCGATGACTTTCCGTCTATTGCTACGAACTGCGACCTTCCTGACAGGAAATCATTAATGCAGTCGCACAACTGAGACGATACCCCATAGGCCCGCAGCTTGATTAGAAATCGCTTGTGACGAACGGTGTCAAAAGCTTTCCGGAAATCTAGAAATACGGAATCAACTTGAGATCCCCTGCGATAGCGGCCCTTACTTCGTGCGAATAAAGAGCTAGCTGCGTTGCACAAGAACGATGTTTTCTGAAACCATGCTGATTACGTATCAATAGATCGTTCCCTTCGAGGTGATTCATAATTTTTGAACACAGTATATTCTCCAAAACCCTACTGCAAACCGATGTCAATGATATAGGTCTGTAGTTCGATGGATTACTCCTACTACCCTTCTTAAACACTGGTGCGACCTGCGCATTTTTCCAATCTGTAGGTACAGATCTATCGGTGAACGGGCGGTTGTATATGATTGCTAAGTAGAGAGCTATTGTATCAGCGTAATCTGAAAGGAACCTAATCGGTATACAATCTGGACCTGAAGACTTGCCCGTATCAAGCGATTTGAGTTGCTTCGCAACCCCTAAGGTATCTACTTCTAAGAAACTTATGCTAGTAGCTGTTGGTGTTTCAAATTCTGGAATATTCCATTCGTCTTCCCTGGTGAAGGAATTTCGGAAAACTGCGTTCAATAACTCCGCATTAGCGGCACAGTCGCCGATAACAGTACCATCGGCACTGCGCAACGGAGGTATGCGTCTTGCCGCTTGTGTACTTTACATACGACCAGAATTTCTTCGGATTTTCTACCAAATTTCGAGACAATGTTTCGTTGTGAAACCTATTAAAGGCATCTCGCATTGAAGTCCGTGCCAAATTTCGCGCGTCTGTAAATTTTAGCCAATCTTCGGGATTTCGCGTTCTTCTGAATTTCGCATGCTTTTTCCATTGCCTCTGCAACAGCGTTCGGACCTGTTTTGTGTACCATGGGGGATCAGTTCCATCTCTTACCAATTTATGAGGTATGATCTCTCAATTGCTGTTGCTACTATATCTTTGAATTTGAGCCACATCTCGTCTATATTTGCATAGTCAGTTCGGAAGGAATGGAGATTGTCTCTTAAGAAGGCTTCTAGTGACACTTTATCCGCTTTTTTAAACAAAATTATTTTGCGTTTGTTTCTGGTGGAGTTGACAGAAACGGTATTGAGCCTAGCTACAACGACTTTGTGATCACTAATCCCTGTATCAGTCATGACGCTCTCTATTAGCTCTGGATTGTTTGTGGCTAAGAGGTCAAGTGTGTTTTCGCAACCACTTGCAATTCGCGTGGGTTCGTGGACTAACTGCTCGAAATAATTTTCGGAGAAAGCATTTAGGACAATCTCGGAAGATGTTTTCTGCCTACCACCGGTTCTGAACAAGTATTTTTGCCAACATATCGAGGGAAGTTTGAAGTCCCCACCAACTATAACTGTATGAGTGGGGTATTTATTTGTTAGGAGACTCAAATTTTCTCTGAACTGTTCAGCAACTATATCATCGGAGTCTGGGGGTCGGTAGAAAGAGCCAATTATTAACTTAGTTCGGCGGTTAAGTATAACCTCCACCCATACCAATTCGCACGGAGTATCTACTTCGAATTCACTACAAGATAAACCACTACTGACAGACACAAACACTCCACCACCAATTCTGCCTAATCTATCTTTCCTGAACACCGTCTGAGACTTCGTAAAAATTTCTGCAGAACTTATTTCAGGCTTTAGCCAGCTTTCTGTACCTATAACGATTTCAGCTTCTGTGCTTTCTATTAGCGCCTGAAGCTCAGGGACTCACCCAGCAGCGAATTCGCGTGACTCGATGAAGGAGTTTTGTGAGGGCTGGATCCGCACGTTGGAATATTTGCGTGATCGCCGCACGGAATCCGAAATAGTCTGGGAACTCTAGAAGAAGCTTCCAGATGATACAAAACGCTACGTAGGAAGCAATTACAAGACAATCAATGATTTCCTGTAAAGAGTTGAGGACGAGGACAATTGGAGCAATAATCGCGACAATGGTAGAGGCCGTGGTAACAACAACGGGTACCACAACAACCACAACAACGATAACCATGCGAATAATGCATACCGCAACCATGGCAGCAAGAACAGTAAGGGTTCGGACCGTAATAACAATCGCTACAATGCAAATAATAACAGGAACGACGGAAACCAGTATCATACTAACTTGATACGGGCTTCACAGAATAGTAATAACGCCAGAGGGTATGATAAGCCGCCTCAGCAGCATCCGGGGAGCAGATCTGCTGGGACGAGACAGGGAAACCATTAGCCGCGCCGGCGAGGGGCCGACCGGGCGTGGAGAAATTTTGGCGGCCCAATAACAGGAGAAAACCCAGGTGTCGTCGTTATGAAAATTACGTATGGAATAATCAACGGCGGGAGAGTGTACCAGTGTTAAGAGAAAGGAGTGCGCCCACAAGTAGTAGATCAGCTGTAGACACGACAGTAGAAAATACATTCACTGTCAGCGAGAACAATTTAAGTAGTTTTCCGGAAATCGATTATAAAGTGGCAGCTGTAACACCCACAGCGAAACTGGAGATTGAGTTTAAGAATGATTCGCAATTGTTGAGAGAAGATCAGATGTCGGATAACACGTTCGTCATTGAGCGAGGGGATGCAGAGAGGGATGAGGTCGCTTATACGACGAACTAAGAGATTATAGGAGCCTGTACGGGAGAAGTATTTATGGGGAGCGCAGGCAGGATTTGCCTCGTCTCGTCCCGCAGGAAGGTAGTGTTTGTGAAGTGTTAGAAAGTTCTGGCGCTAACCAGCAGACTTTACCAGAAATAGTTGATGTTAATGGGGAGCACAAGCAAGATTCGTCGTGTTTCGTCCCGCAGGAGTTGAGTGTTGAAGTAGTAACGGAAAGTTCTGGCCCTAACCGGCAGACCTTACCGAAAGTTATAGTGGTAGAAGTAGCCGACCCATCCGCCGCAAACCTCCAGTTTAAACGTTGCGAGACTATTAAGGAGAAAGATTAGGAGAATTTTAGTGATAGCCGGACACGATTGGTAGAAAAGCACGCAGATTACGACGTGTATGAGGTTAGAGCTGACGTTATACGGTCGGACGATAGCAGTGTGGGTTGTGCAGACCCAGAGGAAGTAATTGCAGAGACTACTGGGCACGTTCCTCCAGGTAGATTGGCAGATGAGATCAATCTGGCCAAAGAGGAATCAACGAAGGTGACAATTAGTGAATTGACAGCAAAGCAACTCTCACTAGTTGACGAGTTACAGGAAAAGGTTTGGGTATTGGAGGCGAAGCTACAGACTAAGCCTCAGGACAGACGTGTCGAAATTAAAACTGTATGTGAACAGAGGCTGAAAAAGTCGCCAGATAAGCCGAATTTAGGATCAAAGCCCGATGATTTTTTATGGAATGACCTGGATATAGACGAGGATTTACTGTGGGAAAATAAAGAAACAGTCGAGGACAAGCTTAGACAGATAGTAGTGTCTGTTAATATGCACGACCTACAACTAAACGTGTTGATTGACACCGGTGCAGAATTGAGTGCTGTATCAGGGAAAATATTTGTGTTACTGAAAGACAGACCTGGTATCGTAGTTATGCCAGTAACAGGAGTGAAAATTATCGGTGCTACGGTGAAGGTCAGTAAACCGGTTACAGAACAGATTTTTGTCAACTTCGAGATATATGGGGCACGATTAGAACAAGAGTGGGTCGTCGTGCCAGACTTAACTGCGGAAGTAATTATCGGGTTAGATTGGCTATTAAAGTACCGTGCAGTGTTTAATTGCGAAAGCAAAACTTTTACGTGTACGTCACAAGATAAAACAATAGTGGTTAGTTTTGACGAGGCAGGAGACGGTGTGCATAGGCAATACCAGCCTATATATATATTGATAACTGGCCAATGCCATTGAAGTAGGTATGAATTTGAACTACTGTAATGTGAGGAATATCGGCATTGACAATAGTGTAGAAGGTTTAGTGGAAGAGATAATCAAATTCCCTCCACGGATTGACATTAGTATTGGTGTGAAAAAAGATCGTATGCGAGAAATAATGAAGCTAAAAGCCGATGCTCCCATACGTCATCATGACGCTAAAGTGCGTTTTTCTAAGTTTGTAATTGGAGGCTTAGTACTTGTAAAAGCTCATGAGAAATCGAGCCAGATAGACAATGAAATTTCTAAATTTAAGCTTGTTTATAATGGACCATATAAAGTCATTGGTATACCTCACACAAATGCTTATTGCTTAGAGTATCTAAGCTCTGGAATACTATTAGGTATACGGAACATTGTAGACTTGAAACTGTACCAGCCAAGGATTGATTAATACCACAGAATGGGTAATTTGTACAATATGTAAATATAGACTGTAAGATTTACGGATTTGCTATGTTGCCATGCTTTTGCCTGACCAAGAGGTCATTAAAGAAGTTGTAATTAATAATTAATTAATTTTGATTAAATGATTTAAGAGTAACTGATTATTAATCAATTGAAAAATCCAAGCTGCTAGTTTAAGTTTTCAGCTGAGTCACAGTATATTAAGGAATGTAAATATGATTTTTAACTAGCTGTAAGATTTCATAAATATGTGATTTACTAGTCACTGCTGATGTACTTAGACGCTGTTTTAAGTTTCAGGCTAGTACACGCGTGTGATGATGGACAGTCTTGAGTTATCCACTGTGATAGTAGTAATGGACTCCTTGAGATTACTCGGGAGTGAGTTTTTCCGAAAGAATTCAGTGAAACGGACGTTCTGGAAATGCCGTTACACAGGCGAGTGAGATCAAGCGTGCCGCACAGGCGGACGCAACAATACTGGCGAGAAGGAGCCGCTCTCGGCATTCTTTGTACTTGCGGGTACGGACGGTGGAGTTGTTTTTCTTCCCGGACAGCTGATGTAAAAGAATTCTGCTGTCAATATCTATTTTTTTTCGATCTGCTGTGTATTATTTTCTCGTTTAGCGTTAAGTGTACTCTCATGACAAGAATGTTAATTATGAAAAGTATATATTAAAATCTGTATTCTATGTAATTAATTATTAATTTGCGTATGTTTTTATTACCATATACTCTGATTAATTTTGTAAATAGTATTCCATTTCTTGATACTGTTAGGAATTTTGCTTACTTAAGAATGTCTAAACCATTTTCTATGTTTTCTATGAATTTTAATATATTGTCAACCTGTTTTTCTTTTGTGTAAGATGACAGAGTGGAATTAGGTCAGGAGTGTCTCCACTCAATTACTATGGTCTAAGAATTGGTTTATGGATAATTAGTCGATTGCTAAATTTTCTCAATGTTTTGAGCATATGCTTTTCCACTGTTTTTTTTCCTTTTTGGGACATTTTCTGAGTCTGTTTAAGTTACACGAACATCCTCAGACAATATGGGGCACGTGTAACGCCGGAAATGCATATCCTCCTATTTCCATCCATTGTACTATAAATTTTTTCCTTATTTTGTTATCTGACGATATGACATTTCTGTGTCTTTATATATTGTTATTGGTTTACTATTTATATATATATATATATATATATATATATATATATATATATATATGTGTGTGTGTGTGTGTGTGTGTGTGTGTGTATGTGTGTGTGTGTGTGTGTGTGTGTGTCTGTGTTTGTGTGTGTCGATGTATAATTGGTATGTTTTGTAAATATTATTTGTATTTTTACGCTGGGTCTGGCCTAGGCAAAACTATGCTATCGAACGATTACATCGATAGGTCGTGTGTAGAACCAAAGTGTTTAGGATCTTTGGTAGTATTAACTCTGCCGCATGGAGCGCGGGCAGAGAGGATCTGGCAGGAGTAGGGCGGTGGGGCAGGTGTGTTGTGTGACGCTCCCGCGAGTTGCCGCGATTTCAAGGGTTTGGCAGCATGTAATTGCGCTCGACTTGCTATGATAGTTTCTGACACGGTGTCGCGGACGGGAAGCAATAGCTGGCGCACGTGAAGAGCCCGTTTCGCCTGGTGACCGTGTCTAGAAAAAGGCGCGCCCACATCCAGCTTCCCCAACAGCGACAGCCGACAATGAGTGACTGTCGCCACGTCCTCGATCGACGACTTCAAACCTTCAATCAACCAACAAGGAACACTAAAAGCACGTAAAGTTTTAGAACTGTATGGCAGACCTCAGCTTTTCGAACTGTTTCATCAAAAAAATACAGCAACTTAGTATGAACCTTTGTTGCTCATTGTCCCAATTGCATTACCAAGCAGGGTCCCTTCCTTTTCTGGAATGAACCCGAGTGTTGTTGAAATTCACACACCAGCGTTAAAGTAATATCATTCCATTTCACTGTTTTAATTTCGAAGTTCAGTTAAAGCATTCATAGCTGGCTACAATATGTAGATTACACGAGCAGAAATTAAGAGTGCGAGTTTAGTTACCATATTTTAGCTTACCTGTGACTGCAGCTCAGCTTGGTACGTACTAAATTTTACTATTGTTAATTGTTCAGAATCATTTACTTCGAGTTCAAAGTTATATCTCTTATTTCTAAATTGCGTAGATTCAAGTAGCTTTTCAAATGATTGTTGAGGTAGCCCAAGACTAACCTTATTTTACTGAATTTCATAGTGCTTCAGGAACTAAGCTCACTATTAATTTCAGTCAGTAAATTAACTATCAGTTTTCTGGTTTTATTTATACTTTTGCTAAATTAAGTCAGAGTGTAGCGAAATTAATTACTTCTGACAAACATTCAGTTTTCACACAACACGTGTGTACCTTCAGTTGCCACACTTTTAGTGCTAATTATATGTGCATTAATCTTGCATTTTCAGTTATTATAATAGTTGCCCATAGGACTGGCGACTGTAATTTTCCCAAAATCTCAAATATCTAATTAACGCCAATTAATTGTTAACGTAATGACTGCACATTTACTTTCTTTATTAATTTTACCCTTTTCTCAAAATTAATTTCCACCAATTTCATTTGCATATTATAGTAGTTGCCCATAGGACTGGCGAC
The DNA here is from genome assembly GCF_023864275.1 of Schistocerca cancellata. NCBI lineage: Eukaryota > Metazoa > Arthropoda > Insecta > Orthoptera > Acrididae > Schistocerca > Schistocerca cancellata. The sequence goes on from NC_064628.1 coordinate 161,184,811, forward strand.
CGTAATTTTCCCCAAATCTCAAATATCTAATTAACGCCGATTAATTGTTAAGGTAACGACCACACATTTACTTTCTTTATTAATTTTACCCTTTTCTCAAAATTAATTTCCACCAATTTCATTTGCATTTTTCCTTTCATTTAGATGTAACCCTTTGCTCCCTCTTTACCGACAAATTAACTTCGGTGACGATTGCTTTTCCCAAATTACCATTAGGTGCCAGTGGTTTAATTTTTCAATGTCATTAAGGTCGATAAGTGAGGGGGAGGTTACAGCTTCATACCTTCTTGCCTCTGATTCAGAGTTGTCTTGTACACAGGTGGGTGGATGTATCTTCATGGCTGTGTGCTCCGCCTTATAGGTGGGTGACCTTGAAAGAGCTTACGCTCGGCGCCACCAGGGCGCGGCGGATCGCGCTCTAGTTCTAACAGAGCGCGATCCGCTGGAATCGCATGTATCTATTTTTTGTAAAACTAATGTGATAGGATATGGTTCCACACTAGTCTCGTTCATAGCCGGCGAAGTAATTTCACTCGTTTCAGCTATCATGTTATTTAAATTTTCACCCTCTGATATCTGATTAGACTCAGTGTATGAGTGTGAAAGAGCCATTATCCTAAACTGCTAACGGGTTATCACCATACTACCGTACAACAGAGGTTTTACAATCTATTGCTTGCCGTAACGCAGCTAACAGTTTACGGATGATGTTTCCGGCAGCTCAACATTACAAAATATTTCTTTGCAAGACGAATGCTAATGACTACCACAAGCTGCTGTATCATTATACACCATATTGTGGCTTATTTTCAAAGTGTAAAATGATTATGTAATAGTCATAAATTCTATCACTGGCTAACTTTTCTACTTTTAAGGCCTCAAATAAAAGAAATTTTGCAGCTACAGAAAGGAGAACTAGGCGAAATGAGTGGTGCATTATTATACCTCGTGTTGGAGCAGCTGAGAATGATGTCTTCGCAAGAATTTATTAATTGTATTATTCCGTTATTTCATATTCCTTCCTTTAATTTCGTTCGTAATTTAATATACGAGTAAATTTCGTCCCCTTTTAATTTTTATGAGAATTTCAGTATTAATATGTACGTGTCGTTGGGTTACATGAAAAACAAATAATCATGAAATATATATATTATGAAATAAAATTATGTATACAGCATATTAATGATCTATTGTAATTAGCACTACCAGCGGTTGCCAGGTTAACTCAGCGTAATTAGAATCGGGCGAGTTAAATTGACGAAAGGTCTATGGATTTAAAATAAGGCACAAAATATTATCCTCTCAGAACAACTGGCTTGGCTCCGTATTTTCAATACCAGAGGATATGGAATATCTCAAGTGAGCTAATTAGATTCTCACTGGGCAATCGGACGTTTTTTAATCAAATGATATGCAATCTAAGCAGTTATTACAATTCGTATTTATCTCGCTGAGATGGCCGCAATAGCGGCTAAACAAATATCGCCACGCCGGCTACTCGCACTTATGCAATAAGACTCATCCACATTTCTAACTGGGAACCTGCCAGTAACATATTAAGTAATAATAAAGCAACAGCCATTACTTGAAAGAAAGAAATAATTGTGTCCATATATGTGTTTATTGTGACACATTCGTCTTAACACACCACGGCCAGGATGAGGAAAGGTAGTTTGTGCGCCTTCCTCCATATTTTGGTACACTATGGATTTAATAGCTCAGTGCATAATTACATTTGGTAAAAGCAATTTTACTAGCACAAGAAAAACAAGGAAAAATGCTGATACGTCATTATAAAGCTTTATTGACTACCCGCCCGCCAAGGCGTGCTTGGACGTAACCTTAAAATAAAAACGAAAGGGCAGCTAGAATTCTTAACCAAATTTAATGTAAATCGTAAATCACCCTCGCCCTCTGTTTTCATGATTCTGTTTTCCCGTATCATTTTCTAAATTTCATTAAAGTTTTTGAGTAGTAAAATATTGTTTACAATAGATTGGTCAGTGGTACCGTAAGCTGATCTTTAGGGACGAGGCATCTTGTTCTTTAATGTTCGTATATAAAATTTAATTACTGGAAACTGCTTTCCCGTGGCACGCATTTATCATTGGTACTTAAGCGTTTTATGCAGTTGCTAAGTGTAGCTATTTCATCAGGTGAATTTCTTAATGTGAAACTGTCTGCTAATGGACAACGCCTTGTAGTGGTATTCTTGCTGCAACTGTTTGTTGCTTATTACTTTCAACTATTTTGATAAGAAAAGTAATGGGAGTTTATTTGGTTTAACCACTTTAATTATTAATCATTAGTGCCCTCTCCCATTAACTGGTTTATATTACTAATTGTAAAGTGTTCGATTGTTTTTTGATGATAAACCACTGTCTAAGAACATTCATTTTTGCTAACCCAGCAGTCCCCAGCCAGTTCCCCACCACTTCATGTAGTCGCCATCCCGGCTTGCAGATACACTGCACGTATTCATTTCAGAACACATGAATAAAACACACATCCGAACAGCGGGCTGCACCAGTTCATTACTTACATAAACTTAGTGTGATGTCGAGCATCATTCGTCGATCAGGTACATGCTTGTGCAACACATCACTTCACCAAAGCGATATGTTACACTGCAAAGCACATTTTATAGTGATCAATTATTGTTGTGCCCGTAAACATTCTAGCCGCAATGTAAATTTGCCTTCGCGGAGGTATGTTCCATCTATGCAACTAACTGAAGGCCATTCGTTTATTGTCATACGCGTTTCGCCCCTTTTATTTGGGAAGTATCTTCAGTGGCCTGTAGTACATGTTCTTTTTATACATACAATAGACGTATTATGTAGTAGATACAATGTACTGTTATGTTACATTTTGTCGTATTTCGCTCTTGTTTTTTTAGGTGAGAATCAATTTTCCAGCGCAAATTTCGTAATGTGAACTTCTCCTTAGGTGTTGCTTACGATTTCCAGCGCTGTTAACCCATGCTTTTGCCCATGGAAATGTATTCGGTAGTTTTCATGCTCCAGCTGTCCGATTTCTGGCGTTCTTTCACCCATATTTGTCACATCGCGTATGTCACTTGCACTTGCCATTTTATGATCAACATATGTGTGTTTTCGGTGTGTAGTGCTGCCAACCGTTGTTGTGTGTTTTGTCTCATCTGGAGCATGAAAACTAACGAATAAATCTCCAGGACCACACGCATTAGTTAACAGAGCTAGAAATCGTAAGTAACACCGAACGATAAGTTCACACTACAAATTTATGCTAAAAATGTTGATTCTAACCTAAAAAACAAGAGCAAAGCACGACAAAATGTAACATAGCAGCACATGGTATCTACCACATAATACGTTTATTGTATGTATAAAAAGAAACATGCATTACGGGCCACTGAAGATGCTTCCCAAATAAAAGAGGCGGAATGCCTATGGCAATAAACAAACTGCTTTCAATTTGTTGCGTAGATGGACCATGCGGGCTTTCAAATAAATTTATGAAAGGATGTGGTGTGTGGTGGTCCTCAGCTACGTTCCCTCCGACTCAGAGTTGTAATATTAAAAGTTTTGGCTGGTTTCGCTGTCTAGGGGCTGGGATACATAGTTGCCGCATTACAGGCCAAATACTGCTGAGTCTACCGTATACGATAAGAATACACACATGAATCGAATAGTCGAAGGTTTCCATCACTCGACAAATGCGAATTATGAATGCAACATATAAATTTATAAATGAAAGATTGCAATTAAATAAAATCTGCAGGTACTATCTTAATGACTTTAAATGGTGAGTACGATAGCAGAAGTACTTTTGAGAATGTGGTATATAACTGCAAAACACTTATTGGTGTCGATGGTCCAGCAATTAAATAAAATATAAGTTGAATAGCAGGGAAACAATAGATTCCTACAGCACGTAATTAGTTATGAACAACAACATAGCTCGCGAGATATTCACTTCTATACGCACACTACGTCTTCACTATCGAAGACACATAAATCTCAGAAGTGCACAAGTCGGCACTCCAAAGTATTTCTATCTGCCGTGACCACGCGCATACCGCTCCACATTCTCCAAGTCTCTGTAGCGACCGAGCGCCCGTAGCGCCATACCGTCCTGGACTTCCCGTGTCCTGTGACGTACTCTCCAGCACTCCCACACTGCCAGAACTGCCTCGTGTCCTCTCCGGAAACGATGCTCCTCCCCAACCTCCATACGTCCCTCTCAGTAACGAGCGCTGTGATTGACTAGAGCGCTCCCTCCATGTCTCCAAGCCAACGTGCACTCACAAACTATTTTAAAACACATACTGAAACCTCCCTTTAGCAAAAATTTATGAATTACTGCGCTGATAAACCTCTTACATTATTTGATTTTCAATCAGCTGAGCAGAACTGAACGTACTCAGACATTTCGCTCTTTACCTATTCGGATCAACACTAAACTGACATACAATATTTTTAGCGCAACGCAATCTGACTTTCAATAATCCCTACAAAAGAATGGCCCTGACTAATATTAAACTATTCCTTTCACAAATCAATTACCTCACAAAAATCTTCGTTACTCGAACTACTGCAATACAGCGAGCACCACTACTGCCAGCTAAATAAAAGATTCAAACTACTGAAGGCACTAACTACTGATGGGAATAGTTAGCAAATGAAAGATTTTGATAGAGAACAAACAATGTATTTACCTTAATAGTGTTCAAAAGTCAATGTATATATAGCAGTTCATGGCATCAGTCTTACAAATTACTGTCTCTGATGGACACACTTCCAGATCATCCGCTCTCAAAACTCCGCCATTTATCTCCCCACATCCAGCACTGCTGGCGGCTCACCTCCAACTGCGCAACGCTACGCGCTGTTAACAGCTAACTGCCCAACACTACAATAGCGACTTTTCCAACAATGCCAACCAGCCACAGACTTCACACAGCACAGTCAGTGATTTTCATATAGAGCGCTACGTGGCGTTACCAACATAAAAACCTAAACAGCCCCCGGGTTCCCGGGTTCGATTCCCGGCGGGGTCAGGGATTTTCTCTGCCTCGTGATGGCTGGGTGTTGTGTGCTGTCCTTAGGTTAGTTAGGTTTAAGTAGTTCTAAGTTCTAGGGGACTTATGACCACAGCAGTTGAGTCCCATAGTGCCCAGAGCCATTTTTTTTAACCTAAACGGCCTACTTACGATACCAAATATTGGATTTAGATTTAAATAACTTGAAATTAAATAAATATTCCTACGGATGGACCATAAACACGATCTAACACACACTATTAAATATCTAAAAAAATCAAATAAACATACATCAAAGAAATAGCAGCAAAAGGTAGACCAGTAGCCTAATGTCTCTGTGCTTTCTAAAACACAGTAAATATTTAACCAATTTCTTCATGAATAATATATATCGGATATAAAAAAGACACAGATGAATAAATATATTTATAAGTTTACTGCTACTGTTTTTTCGTGTAACTGTGGACTGCTAATGGCCTGACGTGATCGATAGTAATCGGCCACTTTGACCTCCAATAACTCATGTACTATTCAAGTTGCATGCCTGTAATTCATACCAATTTAGGTTTACGCTTAAAGCTTTCTAGAGACATGGCGATCGACAAAATCGGATGAAGCGTTTATATTTTGGAAATTCGTTGCTGGGTGTTACTTGTATAATTTACCAACAGATACTAAGCTTTAAACTAATAAAGATATTGAAAATCTGATTACACCATCAGAATCGTTGTGCAAATAATAGTAATGTACATGTTTCTTTTTGAGGTATCATGATTCATCTGGCTACTATTAATTTTTATACCAACTGTGAAATGCCTGCCATTAAGGTTTCAGAAAGTCCGCAATCTTTGGCACTCCCAGCGTGTCTCCTTCATCGATACAGCATCACAATGGAATTACCAGCCACGTGGCTGGACCATGCGCTGGGGCTACCCCTCTCTTCCGGCTAAAGTTCGGTTCAATATATTTGCTGCCGGGCCCCGTCTGGCCGAGCGGCCCGTGCGGCCACGGCAACTCAGAATATTTTCAAGGCGCCACAACTCGCTCGTTACCTCGCAAACATACCTCCACGCATTTAAAGCAGCTAAAGAAAGACGCAAAGCAGAAAAAATAAAGTAAATTTGGCTCTTTGTTTAGCATTTGTTTTCTTTTATCTTTTTTTTTAAGTTCCGTTTTGATCCAGAGTTTGTTCTGGGCTTCTGAAGTATTAATTATAACAAACGTTTCTGAAAAAACCTCTTCATAGAGGTATGAAAATTCATTAATGAATAACTTTAGTGTCAGCGAGTCTCTGATGATTAATCTTAAATTTCCAGGTGGGGATTGCTTTCTTAAGAGATGTACTGTCATCTAGATTAAGTTGTTGATCGCGGTCAGGTTGTCCATTCAGAACTGGAATGACAGTAAAACTGTTTTATCATAGTACAACTATAAATACATTTTCTTTGAAAGTCTGTCACACGCAGTCCTAGTGGGAAAATCAACTACTTGTATAAGATTACACGTATTTGTTAGTTGTTGCAGCTTTTCAGTTGAAAAGCTTACATTAAAATCTCCAAGTATAATAATTTCATTATTTTGAAAAGAACAAAGTATATACCAGTAATTTTATTTTAACCAGAAACACCGTAAGGTTATCCCCAGGCACCCTGTAAATTTTCGCTACTATTACTTCTACCGCACATACTTCAAACTTTTGTTCTAAACCATTTCTTAACATCTATAGATCTAATTATTTCATTATTTTTAATAAATATAGATACACTATGTCTTTCATTGCTTTCCCTGTGGTAGTGGCTAGCTATGTTATAATTACACTAACGTAACATGTCAGTTACATGTGTAAATAGGCTGTTTAGGTTTTCTTATTGGTAACGCCACATAGCGCTCTGTATGAAAATTACTGGCTGTGCTGTGTAATTATGTGTTAGAGAAATATGGTACAGATGTGTAAAGTAGTGTAACCAGATACCATATTAGCTAAGGCTCCTTGTGCTTGTTAAACACATGGTACACAAAGTAAGCGTGTACCCCCCTGAGGATTAATGAAATTATACCCTCAGGTGTTACAGATTGCAGCAATGGAATGAAATGTATCACAGAAAACCTTTGTATCATTGTAATTCAAAAATCTTTAAAAATAAATGTTTTAACTACAAAATCAATCACTCAAATACGTGTACTGTAGCGCTAAACTGTGCGTCTTGTTGTAAGATAATCTCTGTCACTACTTAACGGTAAAAATGTGCTAAGTGTAGTAATTATCGTCGTCCATAAGCAAAGTTCTGTAGAAGTCAATGTACTTACCTCGTAATAAGCAAAAGTGAAATGCTATGCGTATAGATATCGCAGTTATTACGTACAGTACCGTGATCAAGAAAGTACTCTACTGTAATGTATTGTTGTGCTACGAAAAAGGCTGTCTCATTGTAGCTACACCACAAAAGTTACTACTAAAACATGTTTTACTTTTCAGAAGAATTCAGAAAAACTGTGCAGATATAAAACAGATACACCGCAAAAGCAACAATGTAAATTGTGTCACATATTAGTAGCGTCGTGATATAATCGTGTAGCTGTCAAAGAAACCAAATACTAAGTCATCTTTAATCTCACAGAAAGTACTTCAAATAAAGAATGTCTTTTCAAGTAAAACAAAATGTTGCATTAAAATCTCATTAACAGTGTATGCTCTAAGTATGTAAGCCATATATTCGTTACGTAATCGTGCAACTACCACGGAAGAATGTACAAATAACAACACTGTGTCGTCTGTTCACTATAACAATGCATTCGGTCTTACTTGTCTAAGTTCCCTAGGTTCTTGACTGGATAGTTAACTTTAAATCATAGTTGCATGTTAACAGTTTGTAAGTGTGACAAAGAGTACTAGTAACGTGAAGTGAAAAATTTTATAGCAAAGACTAAGTTAAAAAGCACATTATCATTCAAGAAACGGTTTTACATGTGAAATGTGGTGTAAGCCTTTACTCTTCCTAGTACGCAGAGTTTCAACTTCAACGCAATTATCATGTGGTATACGTCGGATTCTGTATGAAACGTCCCCTTAGAAAAATTAATGAATTACTGTGCTGGTAAACCTCTTACATTATTTGATTTTCAAACAACTGAGCAGAACTGAACGTACTCAGACATTTCGCTCTTTACCTATTCTGATCAACGCTAAACTGACACACAATATTTTTTTTAGCGCAACGCCATCTAACTTTCAATAATCCCTACAAAAGAATGGCCCTGACTAATATTAACCTATACCTTTCACAAATCACTTACCTCACAAAAATCTTCGTTACTCGAACTACTGCAATACAACGAGCGCCAATACTGCCAGCTAAATAAAAGGTTATAACTACTGAAGTTACTAACTACTGATAGGCATAGTTAGCAAATGAAAGATTTTGATTGAGAACAAACAATGTATTTACCTTAATAGTGTTCAAAAGTCATATATATATATATATATATAAAATCAGTTCAAAGGCTGTTTAGGTTTTATTATTGGTAACGCCACGTAGCACTCTGTATGAAAATCACTGGCTGTGCTGTTTGCAGTCTGTGGCTGGGTGGCATTGTTGGAATAGTCGCCATTGTAGTGTTGGGCAGCTGTATGTGAATAGCGTGTAGCGTTGCGCAGTTGGAGGTGAGCTGCCAGCAGTGCTGGATATGGGGATTGAGATGGCGGAGTTTCGAGAGAAGATGATCTGGACAGAGACAGTAAATTTGTAAGACTGGATGTCATGAACTCGCTACTGGCACTCCTTTGTAGAAAGCATTGTAAATACGTCACGCTCATTACTTGGAAATATATTGTACTTTCTGGTATTTACTGAAATGCCTAATGAAATGACGAGAAATAGTTTATGTCTACACACCTGATTATGACTACTGTCTTTCTAGATGAGAGATTTTGTTACTACTTATGACATTCCACGTGACTATTGAATGATATTGTCATGCTTTGCTTTACATAGTTGGTTATTTCATTTGATATCTGTTTTCCAGCTGCATTTGCTAATGTGAACACTTTCTGTCAACAGATCTATTAAATAATAATTTTATGACACACATTCTTCAAAAAAGGAGCACTTGGAAAGGAAAGAACAATAAGAAGGAGCTAATAACAGTAACTGCATACATAATTTTCTTTTCAAGTACTGGTAATTTTTTTAGAATAAGTTTTTGTGGTGCACCACTTTAATGACATAGACATTAAAATGTGAATAGAGATTTTCCTTATCAGCATTGTTGTCTTTAGTCTACTATTTTTTCTGCTTGTAGGTTTGTCATGATTAGATATAAGTTATTGCATTTGCTGCTGCTGTTTGCCAGGCATTACGCTACTAAATTTCACTTTGTATTTCTCTGTTAAGCCAGTTTTACTACTGATTTATTTTTCTTGTTGCTGCTCATTGCCTCATATTAGTTGTATTTCTTTGCTAATTTCTATAATGCTGCTTGCTTTGCCAATTTGCATTTTTTTGTCATTGCTGTTTGTATTAATTGTTTTGTGCTGCTGCGTTGCCTCGTCCCTTAGTTTATGCATCTGTGCTCAGTAGATTTAAGTTAGCTTAAGAGGGGGTAGACTATATAAGAGAATGAGTTGCGATGAATTGGAAGACATGCATTGAGAATTTATACGAAAAAAGTACAGAAAGCAGGTATAGATAGGACTTTTTGTAAATAATGAAGAATGAAGGAAGATCTCCGAGAAGTAAAGGAAGTTTTGTTTTCAAAATACTGCAGTAAAGCAAACCCTGTCCTTTCCTTCTATTATTTCGCTATGTGTTTATGTACCCTTGTGTATTTGTTTTTTTCCTGCCTTTGTGTGTTTAGCTAATAGGATTTATGTTGCAGAATTTTTCAAATACTATGTTATTTTCTTCGTAAAGATGTTTAGACATCATTTATTCTCTTTTGTTTTAATGCTCATGTGTGAAGTTGATGTTTCGAAAGTTATTCTGATCTTTTATGTATGTACTTATGTCATAATTCCTGTAACACTGATGTATATGTTATTTCGATTCTTTTGTAAAGCCTGTACTACAAATGTTATCTGTATTGTTATGTTCTTTAATGATGTATTTTGTACCTTTGCAATTGTATTCTTATGTTGTAAATTTATAACTAGACACTAGTTCTTAAAATTAAGTTTCATTTCACTGCACACGTTTTTGTTGGTCATAGTTCACGCAGAATATGCGAGAAAAAAAAGGGGACTGTTAGTGTTTGCACATGTGTTAATAATTCCGCGAGGGACTGGTTCTAAGGCCATTTAAAAAAAAAAGTTGTGAGTGCACAAGTGGTGGTTTATGGACTTGCTACATTCTCCGCACGAATCTTCGATGGTGATTGTGCACCTGCACAGCCGCAACAGATGGCTGCTGGCCGTCTCTACAAGGACTACAGTGGGTCCGCACCTCTGGTGGCCCACCAATAATGTAATCTCTACCAGGACTACAGTGGGTCTGCTCTGTGATGAGCTACCTACCAATATTCTTCAAAACTTCGACTGACTCTGCGGTGGGTTTGCTCTGTTGTGGCCCATTACCTGTCTGCATGTCAAGAGTCAGCACTATCTTTCCGTCGGAAGGACAACACTACTTCTTCAAGACTGCATGGAAATCCACTACTTCCGTGTGCATTTTCTTTTACTGCTCAGACTTTGAGAAAAACACTGCTATTTTACTGTGATGAATGAGTAGGACTGTCTTAATGGACAGTGAGAAAATTTTAGCTTTTGACCAACATTGTATCAATAAGTGTGTGCATTTAATATCTTTGTTATTGTAATTATGAATTTTTTTAAATCTGTATTGGTCACTGCTCAAAACAATTTTTAAAATTTTTTGTGGGAAGCATGGGGGCTATGTAAGTAGGCTGTTTAGGTTTTCTTATTGGTAACGCCACGTAGCACTCTATATGAAAATCACAGGCTGTGCTGTGTGCAGTCTGTGGCTGGGTGGCATTGTTGGAATTGTTGTAGTGTTGGGCAGCTGGATGTGAATAGTGCGTAGCGTTGCACAGTTGGAGGTGAGCCGCCAGCAGTGGTGGATGTGGGGAGTGAGATGGCGGAGTTTTGAGAGAGGATGATCTGGATAGAGACAGTAAATTTGTAAGACTGGATGTCATGAACTGATACATATATTATGACTTTTGAACACTATTAAGGTAAATACATTGTTTGTTCTCTTTCAAAATCTTTCATTTGCTAACTGTTCCTATCAGTAGTAAGTGACTTCAGTAGTTAGAATCTTTTATTTAGCTGGCAGTATTGGCGCTCGCTGTATTGCAGTAGTTCGAGTAACGAAGATATTTGTAAGGTAAGATGTAATAGGTATGCGATGTATGCGCTGCCTGCAACAGGCAAGACTTAGGAGAGTCTCTGACCAGAGAGCAGTATGTAGTTAGTTGTTGCTAGTCGGCAGTAGTCGACAGTAGTCTGCGTGAGTCGGCAGTAGTCGGCGCGTGTCTGCGCGTGTCGGCAATCTGCTCTGGTCGGGACTCTGGAGGACGGGTATTATTGTAGAAGGTAAAGAAACAGCCTTGCACATATCTAGTAATATATGTTAACTGTCATCCAATTTCTTTCAAAAAAATGCCCCAATAATAATTTATATAACATAAAGTAATTTTTTTAAAAAAAAAGCATTCATTTCAATTTAAAGATTTTATTCAATGGATTATCTTTCCTTTCATGAATCACAAAGCATAGGCCAGTGTTGCACGGAGCTGAGCCGAAAATTTTTTAGGTAAGAGCAGATATATTCGCAGTTTTTATTGAGGTAAGAATTTTTGCTTTTTTTATTCAGAATACAGGGCCGTGGGCCAGCGCTGCTGTCGTCATAAAATTTACCAGGTTACTGAATTTTCCTTTTTTATTATTTTTGGGTTTAGGAATTTTTCTGTTTCGAACTTGACATTAAATGAGAAAAGAATTTTGTGGGAACATTAAATGTGAATGCATTTCTGGACAGAGATTATAAATGGGAGCCAATTTTGTTCCGAGGTTACAATATGTAAAATTCATTTAATTCTTATTTCCGAGGGGAGGTTACAAGTGGTTCATGGTTCATTTTCATTTTTTATTATGATTTATGTGGGGAGGTTACACTTGGCGACATCTGGCCAGGATCGTATTTCTTTGTGAATCTTCTGAGCAGTAGTCATATATCTGCTCTTATTTACTTAAACGTAGTTTGCATCTGGCGCAACGCGTTTACTAATTTGTCACTCTTTCTTTCACAGATCATCGGCAATTTGTTGCTCTTTGTTGTAATTGTGTTTGTTGCATTTTGCATTGTCCTTGTTTCATTTGTGCTTAATTTTGATTAGTGAAAATGCCGCGAAAAACTGTTAACAGTACATCGCGATGTGTAATGAGTGAAATAGCCGACTCTAATAATTTGACCGATAATACTTGCGACACTCAGTGTCTTAATGATAGTTCTCCATTTACAGACAATCAGTGCGTACTGATCACTAGTAACGATTTTAATGCTAATGATGAGCAAACAAATTCAATTGTGTCCTCTGTTAATTTAACGACAATTGATGACGTGGGACGTTCTGTTACAATGAACGCTGCCCAGTTCGACACGCCCGATTTGCAAAATTTGAATTGTGAACAGATGAATTTTTCTAACGAAAATAAACAGTGTACTCAAAATACGACAGATTTATTTGATTCCGAGTTAGTGACTAAAAGTGCACATCCGATTGGGAAACCTTTTCAAGAATTACAGAATGACCAAATGGTTACAGAAAACGTGACAAATACAGATACACCAACACACAGCATAGAAAATAGAGTCGCTAATTTTGGCTTGGATCAAATTACGGCAGTATTGCTACAGTTTAAGAAAGAACATGACAACAATCACAAACAACTTAGTGAGGGTCTCAAACAACAAATTAATGAAATTAATGAAAAACAAGACAAGCTTCATGAAAATTTCAAACAACTTAATGAACAGAACAAACAACTTAATGAAAAACATGACAACCTTAAAAATTAGACAACAATTCCAGACAGCATAGTGAACAGATTACAGCCATTGCCGCGCAATGTCATGATACTAAGGAACAAATACGTGAGGAAATTAAGGCTTGTGCTAGGAAAAGTAGTGAAGAAATAAGATCTGTTGCTCAAGAATTAAGGAATACGCAAGCAGTTACAACAAAATCACTTAGAGACGAAATTAGCGCAGTCGCTAAACAATGCTCTGAAAACACGACACAGTTACGCGACGAGTTTAAATTAATGTCAGCAGAACTTTCGCGCACACTGGATGCAAAGGTAGACGCGAAGTTTGACCAACAGAACAGACAAATTGACGAACGCTTTAATCACCACCTACAAAACAGTGAAACGCGTTACCGTAAATTTATACAGGAACAGAATAAAGTAAAGCGACAAGTCATGGAAACAATTACTGCACAGAGACAGGAAGATAAGCGTGAATTGTTTACGAAAGCAAAAACATACGTAGACAGCAATATTGCTACAGTATCAGACGAAATTAATACCATCAAACAGTTGAATACCGAATTGCGTGATGAAATTTCCGATCTTAAATCAAAAACAGATACACATACAGTAGACTTTCAGACAGTGACCGACAGACTTGAACAATTGGAATTAATACAGTATTCCGATGTCATCAAAGCAGACATTAAAAAATTGAACGGAACCACACGTAAAATACAAAAACAAATTAATGCTTGTGACACTAAAAACGATGATCAGGTAAAAATACTGACTGAAAAATATGATGAATTGGCCAGTTGTATTGATGTTATTGAAAGTAATAATGACAGAAAATCAGACGATACTTCACCGATTTCCTTTAATCAAACACCTGAATTCCAAAATTTACAGCAGACGATCAGTGAGATATATTCGTCCTATAATACATTACGTAGAAAATTGTCAACTTTACAGCAAGAAGTGACAGATGAAAAATGTTTCAGTCAATAACACGTCACAGCATACGGCACATTCCGAACATTTGTCACACTCACACAGCCAGTATAATTTAGGTAATTTACAGAGACCACGCGACTTAGAATCCGAAGAGACACAGATAAATAGATTCTCACACAATTCTGAACCTGTTCACACATTCAGAGACGATGACGTTGATTACAAGCAATTTTTATCTGTAAAAAAATATAAGGTATTTAATAATGACGGAACACAGATTTACGCTTTGGACTGGATACGACAATTTGCTTTTGTATTTTCATCAGTTTGGTCTGTAACGCAGAAACTAGAATTGGATTGGATACAACAACTTGCTTTTGAATTTTCACCGGCATTGCCTGTAACGCAGAAACTGAAATTTATTTGCAGCGCGTAATTGACCTCAGGGGATTCATTACGCTTCGATGAATATGTGCCCTAGCGTGCATAGGGCACCGAGCCGTAGTAGCGATGTTTCATCTTTAGTTTTCTGCACTGCTGCCTTCTCTTCTACTATCCTTTATATCTATCAAAACAGCTCTTCAACTATCGACCTATTTATAATTAGGAATTACTAAAGAAAACCTGATATGACAAGTTTTACCGAAAGTGACAGTTTCATTAGACATTCCCGAAGCGACAAGAACTACCAGTGTATTTTTAATAAGTGACAAAATTTTAATCATCAGTATGTACAAAATTTTCAGCAGCAGCAACAAAACCAGCCGGTTAGCATACCTAACCAACAATGTAATGTACAAGGTCAACCAAGCTTTAATGTTTCGCCGCCTACACGTATAGCGTCAGCTCCAACAAATAGTAACGCACAGCAACAAGGAAATCAGTACGTACAGAAAAAAACACTATTTCAGCTCATATCGCAATGCACCGTATAGAAATGAATATCATGACAGACGTAAGAGTAATGAGCACAATTTTCAGCGTACGTTTAATAACAGTCGGTCTTACCAACAGCAAAATCATCCGCAACAACATATTATCATGAATGAACCAGACAGTAGGTATCATGTCGAACGTAATACGTCAGGAAGAAGTAACAGAACAGTACAAATAGCTGAAATGCCACAGCATCCTCCCGAAAATAATAGCCCGTCAGATAGAATTTGACTAAATACAGTACAGGTTGCATCTTCCAGTAACGTAAGCAATACTTTTGACATGCAGAATGTTGTTCACGAAAATGTCATTACTTTTGACGACATCCGATACACACTTTTGCATGAAAGACAGAATCACAACGTATGTAGACGACATTCTTATTGCAGAAGCTAACTGGTCTGAACACAGTCTCATTCTTGAACAACTGTTACGAACTTTTCGTGCACAAGGACTCACAGTTAATCTCAGTAAATCGCACTTTGGCAAAACTTCTATAAAATTTCTTGGACATGTAATTTCAGCAGAAGGCATTGCGCCTGACCCGGAAAAACTTCAAGCCTTACGTGACATTACTGTTCCTACGACGAAGAAACAACTACGCAGTTTTTTGGGTTTAATTAACTTTTTTCGTAAATTTATTCATTACTCTGCTTTAGACACCCCTAGATTATGTCAATTGACAGGTAAAAACACTATTTGGTCCTGGGATAAGCAAGCACATTCTGAATTTATGAACCTGAAACATGCTTTGTTGAATGCACCACTTTTACCGCACCCAGATCTTACTAGAAATTTTTCCATTGCCACCGACAGTTCAAACACCGCTTTAGGCGTACACATTTTTCAGGAAATTGAAGAAGATGGCATTACAGAAATTAAAAACATAGCCTTTGCGAGTCGCATTCTGTCACCTGCTGAACGAAGTTATTCTGTTACAGAACTTGAAACATTATGTGTTGTATGGGCATTTACGAGATTTCGGCATTTCCTTTATGGAAGACATACCACCGTTTACACAGACCTTAGAGCGATACAGTTTTTACTTTCCGCTAAATTTACACACGACAGATTAAGTAGATGGAAACTTTATTTACAAGAATTTAATTTTACAATTGTTCACATTCCCGGTACACAAAATATTGTAGCAGACGCACTATCCCGTTCTCTCAGCAACAATCAGCAAGACATCGCAACCAATTTCTGCAAAGTAAATTTCAGCGTCATGTACATTCAACAAGTTGCATTTGAAAATTTCGTTTAGATGTCATTACAGGACACAGCACAAGAGCAGAGTAAAGACAACGTATGGAAAGAGATTAAACACCTTTGGCAAGATAGGAATAATGTTACCATTAGAAACCATTACACTGTACGCAATGATATTCTGTTTCGCCGCTCTCACCCTGACAGCAACAATTGGTTATTATGTATTCCTGACGACCTTGTTAACAAATTAATTTGGTATAATCATTTAAGTTACGCACATTACGGAGCCAGAAAATGTTTTCTTATACTGAGACAGAACTCTTATTTTACCAACATGGAGAAACGTATTCGACGAGTTTTAGCGTCATGTAAAATCTGCCAGAAAGCTTAGTCAGTTACGACTTCACATATTCCTCCATTACATCCCATTGTACCTGTTAAATTGAGACACATGGCCGCTGTAGACATTTTTGGTCCGATTCCCAGAACTAATAGAGGTTTTTGCTACATCTTTGTCGCTGTTGAACTCACTTCAAAATTTGTTACCTTCACTCCGTTACGCAAAGCTACTACTAAAACTGTTTCGAAAGCATTTGTAAAACATTTTCTATTTCATGTAGGGCATGTATTGAAAGTAATTTAAGCCAATGGATCACAGTTTCGATCTGATATATGGAGACGTATGTTACGAGCTAGAAACATTTCTCCGATCTATATATCCAGGTACCATGCTTCTTCGAACCCTTGTGAACAATTAATGAAAGAAATTGGTAAACTATGTAGAATATACTGCCATAAAAAACATATTGATTGGGACACACACATACTCTCATTCCAGGATGTAATTGACTCCATACCAAATGAATCTACTATGCTATCTCCGTCTGTTATACTGAAAAATGTTGAACCACCTAACAAAATTAAAGAATTAGTAACCTTTTCTACATCTCGTGGACTACGACACCATGAAATAATTGACATTGCGCTGAACAACATCAAACGTGCCGCAGAGCGCCGGAGAAGAAAGCAAAAACAGGTTTGTACAGGCCGTGACTTTCACATTCGACAGAAGATATTAGTACGCACACATTATTTGTCTAATAGAGGAAAAAGTAGATGTAGTAAATTTGAGCTTCTATATGCAGGTCCATATCGAATTCGCAACATTCCTCACCCCAATATAGTACACGTCAAAACTTTGAGAACCAGAAAAACCAAAGGGAATCACCATATCTCCAACATCAAACCCTTTATTGAATGAACATACTTTATTATTTATCACTGTAATGCCATTTCCTGATTTTTTTATGACCACTTATGCAATTATATTCACATGAACACTTACTTAAGATTATCGTATTTTTTCTTGGCAAGTGCCCGGCAAGGTAAGGTTAGCAGGCCGCTTTTCTTGTCGTTACACATCAGACCGTGCACATTTTTCCAGATGAACTTACACTTTTTATGACCACTTATGCAATTATATTTATGTGACTACTTACTGATGATTATCATATTTTTTCTTGGCAAGTGCCCGGCAAGGTAAGGTTAGCAGGTCGCTTTTCTTGTCGTTACACATCAGACCGTGCACATTTTTCCAGATAAATTTACATATTTTATGACCAATTATGCGATTCTATCTAGTGACATATTAATTTTATCAAATTCTTTCCCCATTAAAGTCTTCAACTCTCGGCTCTATCAACTACACAACATACAAGCTGAACAAAGAGAGGCATTTCTTGTTGTTACACATCAGACCGTGCACATTTTCCATTTTTCATGTATGTATGATTGTTTTACTGTTTTGTTTGTATGCACTATGAAATATTTAAGATATAACAAACATTAGTTGACTTTGACATTTTGCCTTATGATATCTAACAACATCGTGACTATTTTACATTTTTTTGCTGCTACATTGTGATACTCTGTGTACATTTTTGCACCTGAACACTGTCTATGTTTTTTGACATATTACGTTTTGTGTCATGCTATGCTGTATGCTTAATTATATCACTAGAAACCAGCTTTTATTTAATGGGTATATGATTTAAATGCAAGACATTAATCATTGTTCATCATTTTCAGAAAGAAATAACGTGTAAAAGAAATAAATTAAACAGAAATTGGAATTTCACCTTCGGAATGAACGAAAGAAGATGCAATACCTCGTCACGAAGAGTAAATGGATCAGAATTAACAAGCATTAACAAGAATATACTATACACATCGTATGATAGCAGTCTTAACTAATTTTTTCTTTCAGAATACGAGGCGATTGATGCAGGCTGTCAGACAGAACTAAACATCTTAGTTTTAGCGATGAAATATGCTATAAATAAGGAACTCTATACTATGAATAGTTGTATAATTAAGTGACTTTTTTTGCAGATGAATAGTGATGCAGAATATGCTAATATGGATAATGAAGTTTTTCTTTACAGGTGATGATAATAATGGAATTATGGTGATATGGATAATGAAGTTTTTCTTTGCAGGTGATGATAGTAATGATAATGAAGTTTTTCTTTGCAGATGTAAATAATGACGAAGTTTATATATTTACTGTTAGTTAAGAAATGCTATGTAGTTATTTAGGTATTTGTTGCAGTTCGTTTTGACAGTATGTCTTATGTCGCATGGTATGATGACTGAGGGTTTTGGAAAGGACAGCTAGAGTACATATATATTTAATACACATTTCACTACCTGTTAATTCGAAGTTCACTACTTTCCAGCATAATATGCGTTTCTTCTTTCAGTTTAATAGTCCATTTTGTATTTTTTTGCAGGAGAAATTATTCATGAAATTAATGTGCTATAAGCAGTTGGTCACTAAACTTGCTTTTTTTTTACCCATTTGTGTGTGTCATTCATGAATGTGATCACATATACTCTATTTGTTTCATAACCTTGCTACAGCTGACTCATGACGAATGATGTTCATTTGCAGAAATAAGTCAAATGCAAATATTGTTATGCCCCAGCAATTAATTATCGATCCCAACGCAATGCATTGTTAGCACAAAAAAATGTATTACCAGTCCCAGTTTAAAAGAGTTATGAGTAATACTGAATGATGTTTTCTAATCACAGACTTTGAGTAATAGTTACAGAGTGTTACATTTTTAAATATGTCATATGTCACTTGAATGATGAAAAATGTTTTGTAATATTCAATACTTGCTGGCCAATGAATGCCACAGTTTTTTATATTTTAAATTTATATTATCTCATTTACATGTTATATATATGAATAACAGTAGCTTGATGCTACACTCATTAGCTCCTGTTTTGAATGATGACTTCTGATGGTTTGTAACTGGTCAATGAGTACCAATGTTCTCTGTAAATAGATAACTTATGAACATTATCCTGTAATACTTCATACATGGTACAGAAATGTTCAGTAACTGGGCGATGAGTGCCTCCAATTAATCAAATAAGTTGATACACTAGTAATTATCAATGATGACTGGCATAAGACTTAATGTCCTTTACCTTCTGATCTAATTACCAGAAATTACTGTAATATCCGTTTGTCCTGTCTATCCTCATGCTCATGGAGCACTATATTTGGTTTTTGCACTAATTCTACGTTGGTGTACCTTACAAGAATGTGGTATTGACATGACATGCTGTCCACCACCTTGAGCGATGGAGATGTTATTATGGTCCCACTGTTTGGTGTACCTAATGTACTACCAAAATGATAACATGGAATATTACTACGACATTTCAGTGTCTTGGCTACACTGATTAATACTTCTGGGAAAAGAACTTCAGATTGTCTCACTTGGTGTTGTGCTTCTGTAGAAAGATATGGACTTTCAGTACAGTTGCGTGCAACCTAATGTGCTACAACCATGATGCAATCCTTCCCTTTCCTATCCTAGTTCTAGTAAAATAGTAAAAAAAAGTACAGTGCGTGTGCACTTATGTCATTTGTTAATATGATTTGTATTCATTGCGTATACATTTTGTGATTTGCTGATATATTCTGAACTACAGTGCGTGTGCACTTTATGTTATTTGTTAATATGATTTGTACTCATTGCCTAGACATTTTGTGATTTCCTGATATGTTCTGTACTACAGTGCGTGTGCACTTATGTCATTTGTTAATATGTTTTGTACTCATTGTGTATACATTTTGTCATTGCATGATATGTTCTGTACTCAGTGCATGTGCACTATATTTTATTTCATGTTCTGCACATATACATATGTATATATTCTGTGATTGTAAACTTAGTTAATTAAGAAAAATTTGTTGCTCATGGCAAGTCCAATTGACTCACCCTCGCTGCCAAATTTTTGCCCCCCTAGTGGAGGGTTATGTAAGAGGTATGCGATGTATGCGCTGCCTGCAACAGGCAAGACTTAGGAGAGTCTCTGACCAGAGAGCAGTATGTAGTTAGTTGTTGCTAGTCGGCAGTAGTCGACAGTAGTCTGTGTGAGTCAGCAGTAGTCGGCGCGTGTCTGTGCGTGTCGGCAATCTGCTCTGGTCGGGACTCTGGAGGATGGGTATTATTGTAGAAGGTAAAGAAGCAGCCTTGCGCATATCTAGTAATATATGTTAACTGTCATCCAATTTCTTTCAAAAAAATGCCACAATAGTAATTTATATAATATAAAGTAATTTCTTTTTAAAAAAAGCAACATTTCAATTTAAAGATTTTATTCAATGGATTATCTTTCCTTTCATGAATCACAAAGCATAGGCCAGTGTTGCACGGAGCTGAGCCGAAAATTTTTTAGGTAAGAGCAGATATATTCGCAGTTTTTATTGAGGTAAGAATTTTTGCTTTTTTTATTCAGAATACAGGGCCGTGGGGCAGCGCTGCTGTTGTCATAAAATTAGCCAGGTTACTGAATTTTCCTTTTTTATTATTTTTGGGTTTAGGAATTTTTCTGTTTCGAACTTAACATTAAATGAGAAAAGAATTTTGTGGGAACATTAAATGTGAATCCATTTCTGGACAGAGATTATAAATGGGAGCCAATTTTGTTCCAAGGTTGCAATATGTAAAATTCATTTAATTCTTATTTCCGAGGGGAGGTTACACGTGGTTCATGGTTCATTTTCATTTTTTATTATGATTTATGTGGGGAGGTTACAAAGTGATTTGTGAAAGGTATAGGTTAATATTAGTCATGCCATTCTTTTGTAGGGATTATTGAAAGTCAGATTGCGTTGCGCTAAAAAAAATATTGTGTGTCAGTTTAGTGTTGATCAGAATAGGTAAAGAGCGAAATGTCTGAGTACGTTCAGTTTTGCTCAGCTGTTTGAAAATCAAATAATGTAAGAGATTTACCAGCACAGTAATTCATTAATTTTTCGAAGGGGACGTTTCACATGGTTTTCTGAAAATCCTAATATCTGAGGGTTTTTTCATTTAAGTTAATTGATAGGTGATGTACTTTACTCGTAAGTCCTCTTATATTTTGATGAAAACTAGACATTTATTGGTCATCGAGGCTTAACGTCTCTTAGAGGCTCGTTCTTTTTTCCAACTGTGGTTAAGAAAAATCCTTCAGATGCTTTCCATCAACGTGCTGTTCCATGTGCTGTCTGAGCGGCTGTTGTGGGTTTTCTTCTGATTTTGATGTGTTTCGTCTGAGTCTTAGGCTCATTATCATGGTACTTTCAGATGCTGCTGCTGTTGATTTTTCTGTGGAACTTTTCGATCTTAGGTTCCTTACTGCTGCTATTCATGATGATAATGATGATGATGACGATTCTGTTGGAATCACTTTTTCAGGGGTAGGTGGAGTTGTATTTTTTCCTTCCTCGAATGTTGGCTTGCAGTCGAAAAGTATCCTGTTCATCATGTTGCCATTAACTGTCCATTGCCAGCCGACCGATGTGGCCGACTGGTTCTAGGCGCTTCAGTCTGGAACCGCGGGACCGCTACGGTCGCAGGTTCGAATCCTGCCTCGGGCATGGATGTGTGTGATGTCCTTAGGTTAGTTAGGTTTAAGTAGTTCTAAGTTCTAGGGGACTGATTACCTTAGATGTTAAGTCCCATAGTGCTCAGAGCCATTTGCACCATTTGTCCATTGCCATTTGTAATAGTAAGTTCTGTACATACTGAATCTGCTTTCGTCAGCATTTTAGTCTCACTTCCTTTTATTCTCGTTGACGAGTTTATGATCAGCAACGGCTGCTGTGACAGTGCCTGTAGTTTTCAGTCGTCCTACAGCAGAGATCGCATTCACTGCCGCCAAGTCTTTTCTCAAGTAGTTAAGGTGCAATCCACGACTGGTATGTAATCTTCGTCTCAAGCAGCTTGTATCTACAATTTGGCATTCTTAAGATTTATCCACTTATTTTTTATTTCCATGTTTCTGCTGTAGATTCAGCGTTAACTTTCGGCAATGACGGAAGTCCAAACGTTGCGGAATGTTTCTGATTGTTACTCGTACATTCGTGTGTGGTGGGTTTTCTATGCAGTCTTGCCTATCTGTAACAGCCACACTGCTTTAACTTCTCTGTATGTCGTCTGAACCCACTATTAACGCAATAAAATCTTTGTATTCGTGCTATACTTCTGAAGAGGTTGCCATCTTCAGTATTTCAGCTGGCGTGGCCCCAGGCTCACTAAAACTGAACACTCTTACAACAGTGTTTATTCTGATAATTTCCCTGATATCACGTCCACGACTGTTGCCCAGAATTGCCACAATCCATTAATTTCCTATCCTATTTGTATTTAGTGTTGTGCATTTCCTTTGCCTATGCTAACATGAGAAGTATTCGCACGTGAACAACTATTCTGACGCTACAACGCAGTTCTTGCTATGAATATTTTCGCTTACTTAACACATGAAACTGTTTGTATACGAAGTATTGTCTAGTGTAAATATGTATTGTAAATACTATGTTTAAATTATGTAATATTTAACACTGGCAAGTCAGGGCATATTTAGTTAACGTTGAAGTCAGAGAGATTGTTTTGTGGGAGCGCGCCAGCGGGTAGTAGTGCCGCTGTTAGTCCTAGCTGTGTTACATCTAACGGAATATCTGGAAGCATGGCCGGGCAAGTTATTATGGAATAATGGGCATAGTGCCGAAGAAACGAGGACTTAAATGTGAAGCGCACTGTGGGCCCAAGTCGCAACAGTAAAAGCCCGCTGCCCCATTGTGTCGCTGCCGTTGACTTCCGTCGATCCACCGACAACGAGGGAAGTAAGATCTACGTAATTTTCGTGGGATAAAAACTGTACAAGGCTTGCCAGTGACTGTGCTGTTCTCTGAAGTTGAACAATTAATAACAAGCACTTTATAACCGAAGCTTTGCAGTTACATTCCACCCGACTATAACGCCAAGTAGGTTCCTTCCGATCCTTACCTTATTGAACCGAGTGTGTCACGTCATTATCAAGAGAAAATATGTTAATTATCAAATTATTTGCATAGACGGTGAAGAGTATATTTCAGACTGGTTATCGTATTTAATTGTTGCACTTAATAAGCTTACGACAACCGTAGTAACTTAATAATAGACTCAAGTAATAAATTTGATTATTAAGATTTATTTCAATGCATATTCAGCTGAAGTTAGTTCAAGGATATTCCATGAAACTATGAAGCTTATTCCACCTGACAATTAATGAATTATTGTCATTCAAAACATAATTAATCAATTATTGGCAATATATTTCATTATCAGTAGATTAAACTGTGCGAAGTACCTAATGTTAAAGACAGAATGACAGTCCATTATTCAAAATCTCCATAGATAATTATCTGTGTTGTCAGCATTGCACTTATCCGACAAATTATGAACAAAATAATTATCAAAATACTTATTGAAAGTTAACCATTAATGTTTAAGTGTAGTTAGATTGCTATGACATTGTTTTATACGACTACTGAGCCTGACACAGCACTTACGTAAAAGTTCCAGTTCCACCTGCTGCGCTACAAACAGGTAAACTTTGTTTTTGACCCAATTATTCACGTACTTAACAGTACCGTCGCTCATCAGTTGAGCTGGCGACCGATTTTTTAATTGCTTTTACAACTTAATCATCTCTTTCGGCAAAATTTCCACTGGCAAAATTTATTTCCAAATTATTTCTATTATTTCATATACCGATCGTTATTGAATGAAATTACTCATTCAATAATGATCAAGTTATACTGTCTCCTGTTTCCCGCGGAATAATCATTATTTACTTCGGATTTGGATGCCTTATCCCGACGCGGGTCAAAATTCATAATTCACGGTCATTGTCAACTAGTAATTTCGCAAATCCCGGGAAGCAGTGGGGTGTTATACTATCAACTGTGTAATGGAATGACGACAAGAGAGTGGCTATCGAGCACGACTCACAACGAGATAAACTTCCATATGTCGTCAACCAATTCGTACTAAGGAGGCTTTCTTCATCTGATACAAGCCTAATGCAGTTGACTGCATACGCAGCATTTCTGTTTTGATGCCGGCCGATTTGGCCGAACGGTTCTAGGCGCTTCAGTCGGCAACCACGCGGCTTCTATGGTCGCAGGTTCGAATCCTGTCTCGGGCATGGATGTGTGTGATGTCCTTAGGTTAGTTAGGTTTAAGTAGTTCTAAGTCTAGGGGACTGATGACCTCAGATGTTAAGTCCCATAGTTCTTACAAGGAAACCTCCCCATCGCACCCCCCTCAGATTTAGTTATAAGTTGGCACAGTGGATAGGCCTTGAAAAACTGACCACAGATCAATCAAGAAAACAGGAAGAAGTTGTGTGGAACTATGAAAAAATAAGCAAAATATACAAACTGAGTAGTCCATGTTGAAGATAGGTAACATCAATGAGAGTCAGAGCCCGGGAGCGCCGTGGTCCCGTGGTTAGCGTGAGCAGCTCCTGAATAAGACGTCTGTGGTTCAAATCTGCCCTCGAGTGAAAAATTTAATTTTTTATTTTTAGCACATGTTCAGATTTGCTTGGACATACGCAGGATTTGACGGTCTACACACGGAAAAATTTGAAAACATTAAAAACATATGTTTTTACAGAGCACAGGGAAAACTATGCTACTGTGAAACTTGCATTCATTTGTTGTAGTTTATATGACAAACTCTTACGTTTTCATCACTTTTTTGTGAGTGATTATCACATCCACAAGAAAACCTAAGTCAGGCAAGGTAGAAGAATCTTTTTACCCATTCGCCAAGTGTACAAGTTAGGTGGGTCGATAACATATTCCTTAAATGCGACGCACATGCCGTCACCAGTGTCGTATAGAATATAACAGACGTGTTTTCCTGTGGAGGAATCGGTTGACCTATGACCTTGCGATCTTATGTTTTCGGTTCCCATTGGAGAGGCACGTCCTTTCGTCTACTAATCGCACCGTTTTGTGGTGCGGTCGCAAAACACAGACACTAAACTTATTACAGGGAACAGAGACGTCAATGAACGAACGGACAGATCATAACTTTGCGAAAATAAAGAAAGTAAACTTTTCGCTCGCGGGAAGACTTGTACCAAGGACCTCTCGTTCCGCAGCTGCTCACGTTAACCACGGGACCAAGACTCTCCTGAGCTCACACTTTCCTAGATGTGACATATCTTCCGCATGGACTACTCGGTTTGTACATTTTGCTTATTTTTTTCATAGTTCCACACAACTTCTTCCTGTTTTCTCGATTGATGTGTGCTCAGGTTTTCAAGGCCTATCCACTGTGCCAACTTATAACTAAATCTGAGGGGGGTGCGATGGGGAGGTTCCCTTGTTAGAGCTATTTTAACCTGTTTTGATCTTCACTTACACGCCTTTTTGTCGTCTTAACGTTGTTTTTGGATCTTTTTCTTATTTTCACACATTTTCAGGACATCGAATCTATTTCTCACTGGCACCACATAATTCACATTGAATCTAGTATTCTCGGATTTACTTGAAATGTCTCTTTCGTTCTAGGTATCTTGCCCTGTGCACTTTAATGGTTCACTGATGTATTCGTTATTCTCATTTGAATCTTTTTGTAGTGATTCTAGGTCGTCACTCTTACAACCAGCAGCAAGTCAAGGTCATCGCTCTTGCAACCATCAGTATTACTTTTCAGGTAAGGGAATTCATCAATTGACACTGAGACGATCTTATTTATGACGTCTTCTTTGCACAAGTTTTTGGTATATATAAACAACACATTTTTCACATTCTCACATTTTCTGTTTTTCGTTTCAGAATTAACACAACTATAACGATTTGTACACTGCATTTAAAACACATATAAATAAATCGGAAGAAACGGTATGGTACCATTCACATGAAAAACCAAGAACGACAAGGAATGAATTTTATTTTGTGCACCGATACGTTGCTGTGGACAAGACGCGTCGCCTGCGATTCATGCCAGAAACAAAATGTTAACCAATGGAAACCAGTCCTAACCGGTAGCCTTGATCCAGAAAAAGAGGAGAAGTCGATTTCGTCAGCCGCCAAGTTGATATCTAATTTTCCCTGTTATTCAAAAGACATTCCTCTTATTGACTGCATCTGAAAGGATAAAAAAATAATCTTATACTACGAAGAGTCAATAAAAGCGAAATCAGTAGTCCACAATGCAAAAGAAATACTATCTTTAATCAGGGCATTGCGTCTCCCCATAATGTTTCTTTGTTATTTTTCGTTTCTTGTAGTGGGAAAACTGAGAAATTTAAATTACCAACTGTTGAAATATCCACCACGTCATCAAATTTGCCATCCTCAGTTTCTCACGTCAAAAGAAATTTGTGGCTCGAAAACCCTAATTATAAGGAACAAATTATGATAGCTTTATATTAACGTTCTGAAGACCTACCCGAATCGCTTTAGGGAAAGAATTTGCACACCAGATAAATATTGGGCGCAGTGTATAGAGCTAAAAAACGCTTCCTTCCAGTAATAATTGCAGTTTTGATATGACAAATATAGTCTTTCACTCCCGGCAGGTAAGAGTTCTCGTTGTTCTGTTACACGACGGTCGTAGCTGTCATATACGAAAAGGGTCCCGCCGCTCTTTTTGTGTTGGTGTGTTTCATTATGTACTTGGTTACCTTGCGAAAAAAATAGGATTTTATAGCCCCTTTCCTCCCCAAATTATTATTATATTACAGTCGAGAATTGTGTCTCCAGAGAAATTCGTTCGAGCGAAAATTTGCCTTTGATAATATTAAATCTTGTTAGCCAAGTTTATTAACAATATTAGCCCACCTTCTAGGAACCCCGGAGAGGCACGCTGTCAATATTATCAAGGTAATCAGGGCATTTAACCCTTGAAATCCACACATAGTCTATGAAAGTAGAGTTCTACATGCGTCCCTTTGCGTAGGTCAGCACACGGAAACATAGATTCATTGGTATTAATTATGAAACAGAATATTTAACCTTAGAAGTTATTCTGAAGCGAATAGAGACTAAAGGAACGTTCAATAAGAGCAGTGCTAATGTTGTAGTATCAGTTTCACACTCCGGCACAAATCACAGTCGCAATTTGCTATAATGCTTCCACGTGCCAATGGTCAGGTGAGCGCGCTTGTCATCATACAAAGAGATTTATCCAATATACTGCTCGTCGTCCCCAATGATAATATCTCTCAACAGTAGTTGAAAAAAGTGAAATGGGGAGTGTGGTATGGAGAAAATTCTGGAAACCCTACCCTGCCACCACATCGTGAGAGCAAGCTTTTTCTTTTGTTTTACTGACTCATTTTACAATAACATGTTAGTGAAATGTTGCAATGCATACTCAGCTGAAATTAATTACAAAAATTTCATTTTTAGATTTACAAAAACCGTAAAAATTAGTTGCAAAATAATGTTATTATAAATTTTACTGCAGTTGAGATTGAGAAAAGTTCACTCAGCAAAACATAATAGTAAAATGAATCTAACCTCTAACTAAGATCCATTTATAATTTATGAATATACTACTGGAGAACAGAAGATACCGGATATTTCAGATTTCTTCAGATTCCTGTATTTAAAAACTAAATGTAGAAAATCACAATCAGTTCTTGAGTGGGTGTCATTTATTTTCAGGCAGCATAGATGTGATGGGGAAATATTACAGTTATCGTGTGGACATACGGCACATCCAATCATTGCTCAGATATAAGTCCAAGCTTAGAAAAGATTATAATTATGGTTGAATTAGTGTCATTTACGGCTATTGAAGTCTCTCATTCTTGCCATTTCTTTATGGTTGATGTTTCCTATACACTGCTACGGATGTGTAGTGATAATATCGTGTGAAGAAAGATGGGGTACAGTACCGTCTTATTCGTTATACTCGTGTCGTACTTTTGTTCTGGTCTTTCTTGGTAGAACAAAATTTGTTGCTAGCTGTGACAATTTTCCTTTATTTTTTCCCCACGTCGTGCCTGGGGAAATAATACCCATAACCAAGAGCGTTTTTGGTGTAGTTTTTCATTTTAAGCGTGATATTTGCGACGTACAAGCTGCTACATTATTCTGGTGATTTGAACAATCGTAATTTTGTAATTACTGACACATTTTATCCTACAGATAATGACGACTTTGGAAATAACCTTTACTTACAAATTTTATTGTCTTTTTATACAGAACTCATACTTATTACAAATGACTTACACAGTTCACTAACTACAACACATGTTGTAAATATGAACGTACATAAACAGTCACAAAGATATGAAACATATTGTCAACAGAGATTTGATGTTGCAGATCTTCCACAGAATATGTAGTATATCCTACTCTTTAGAACACAGAACAGTTTTCGTATATAATAACATATAATTATTATGTACGTAAATGGCAATTGCAAGGTTACTTATTTCTGTGAACGCCGTTTTATTTTCCTTAACCGAGGATACTATCGAAGCATATGAAGAAATTCACGGAGACAGGAGTTTTTCATTAAGTACTCCATACCCATAACTTTTGTTGTATTATGAGCTTATCTCTAGTTCTTCCAGTAGATACATTCTACGGTCTTTGTTTAGTCGGAGGGACTTTTTATATTTCTTAATGGGTGATTTTTCTGTGTATATATGTCTGGCTGTTGTCGACGTGTATCATTTACATATGTTGGCTGTATGTACTTCGTTTACTCGGTGTGGAAATCTCAGCTTGTTTGCTCTATTTAAAATACGAAGCACTCCTCACGCATCATTTTGTATTTTCCAAAATCTCAAAATGGATCGCGATCAAAATTTCTATTGAGTATTAACTTCTGTTTTATTTTATTATCTGTCGAAAATGTTTTTTTTTTACTTTGTATTTTGCAATCCTTTGTGATATATTGCCAGTGTGTGAGATATTACATCTACATTTGTTTTATCTTTTTCCAGTGCAGTTTGGTTCTTCCTTTACTCTGCCCAGTTAACCGTTGAAGGAGTGAAGTCTTCGGCAACTGCTACCTGTTTCTCAGTTACACGTGACATTGTTGGAAGAGGATAAGGCGATCAAATACTGATTTCTTAAAATATAAAAAGTTAAAAATTGTTGTGTAATTGTGTAGATCGCGTACATTACTCAACATTAAAATGTGATGACTTGTTTCAGTGGAGAAGCAACCGTCTTCACATCACTTATAGCAAAATGTACACTCATGTTCAGAAAAAAATAAAAACAAAAAACAGAACATCTTGAACGACTAGAGATAGGACATGCACATTAGTATGCTCTGCAGAAATGATTAGCATTTGAATCGTGTCGGTCCGCTGGTTCAAGGTCAACACCAATATCGCGGCTCAACGCCACCGACCGGTAAAATATGCATGCGGCTTTCGTTGCCACTATAAACCTAACGTAATGGATCGGTGTGACATGTGCAGACGTGCAGGATGTCTCACAGACGTACGCACTAACAGCAGCGCCAAATCAGTGAGTCTGAAAGAGGGTCCATTATTAGCATGAGATAATCTGATGCATCCATCCGGGGACGACGTGCTTCGGCACTGCAACGGGTGTGTGAAGAACGCTTTACGGAAGGCTGCAGAGCCGGCCGTTGTGGCCAAGTGGTTCTAGGCGCTTCAGTGTGGAACCGCGCGACCGCTACGATCGCAGGTCCGAATCCTGCCTCGGGCATGGATGTGTGTGATGTCCTTAGGTTAGTTAGGTTTAAGTAGTTCTAAGTTCTAGGGGGCTGATGACCTCAGATGTTAAGTCCCATAGTGCTCAGAGCCATTTGAACCAAGGCCGTAGAATACGACGAGGCGGGTCATGTCGCACGACCCAGATCACCGCTCGAGGAGATCGACACCTCATCCGTATGGCACTGCAGGACAGATGTGCGTCCTCCTCGGCTCTGGCGCAACAATGGAACAAGGTAACACATCGCACACTATCAGGAGTGACAGTCCATCACCGTTACGTGCGCGTCGTCCACCTCTCCACCTATTTTTTTTACGGATGTGCATAAACGTGCTAGACGTCAGTGGTGTAAGGAACGACATTACTGGAGATAGGAATGGCATAAAAGACTGTTGTCGGACGAATGCAGGTTCTGTTTGTTTGAAAATAATGGGCACATTTTAGTTCGCCGCTGACAGGGGCAGCGGCATCACAGTGACTGCATTCGCACAAGACATACAGCGCCAACTCAAGTCCTTATGGTATGGGGTGCTATTGGGTACAACCACGAATCACAGTTGGTTCGCGTCCAGGGCACTGCGACCAGTGTGACCTACGTGAATGACGTCCTGCGACCCGTAGCCGTACCCTTTCTGCACAACACCCCAAGCGCCATTTCCAACAAGACAATGCACGACCACATATTGCTGCACGAATACGTGCCTCCTGGGCGTCAAAGGGTGTCAGCCATTTGCACTGGCCCGCCAGATCACCACACTTGTTGCCAATGGAAAATGTGTGGGATATGGTGAAGCGACTGGTGCAGCGCTGTGACGCAATGCCAACCACGACAGATGAAGCTCGGAACCAGGACGTCATTCGCGCCTTTTACGATGCCATTACACATGGTACAATTTATCAGGGCCAATGGCGGACCCTGTTCCTTCTAGGCAACAGGACACATGTTGAACCGAGGTGACTGAAATGCTAATCATTTCTGCAGAACATACTAATGTACATGTCCTGTGAATATGAACGTTCTATCTTTAGTCGTTCAAGGTGTTATGTTTCTTTTGAACTTATGTCAGTGTAAAGCGTATTGAAAACTCTACAGTGTTTATACAGGATGTAACTAAATTCCCTTTACCGAATTTGAGGACAGGTTCATTACACCAAAACAAGAAAAGAGAAAGTCTAGGAAAAATTGGCTTTAAAATGCGTATCTTAAGAAGTATGAACACTCGTTCATCTTTGACACTCTGAAATACTTCTCTTCTACAGCAAGTTCGTTGCTTTCCAATTCTGGGAGAAGACAGTATGAAACAAAACAAGAAAAAAATTCCAGCAAACATGGGCTTTAAAATACATACCTTAAGATCCATGAGCACTTATTCAGCACAAGAGATGTGTTTTACAGCAGCAAAGATAAAGTTCTCGTAGCTCTTAAGGTACAAATTTTAGAGCTAATGTTTACTATGTTACTAGATTTTTTTCTTTGTTTTGGTGTAAGGAACATGCCCTCAAATTCTGCGAAGGGTACTTAGTTGCACACCCAAGTAGCTGGAAGCATGTCCGTATGAGTAAAACTGTCATATGGTCATGCTCCCACGCACATAGACGACGAAGGGTTTTCAGTGCGCTGTACGCTGACATATACTATGTGATCAAAAGTGTCCGGACACCCCCAGAAACATACGTTTTTCATATTAGGTGTATTGTGCTGACACATCCCTAGGTCCACTGTTTCCAATGTGGTAGTGAAGTGGAAGCGTGAAGGGACACGTACACCACAAATGCATACAGTCCGACCTCGTCTCTTGACTGACAAGAGACCGCCGACAGTTTAACAGGGTCGTAATGTGTAATAGGGAGACATCTATCGAGACCATCGCACAGGAATTCCAAACTGCACCATGATCCGCTGCAAGTACTAAGACAGTTAGGCGGAAAGTGAGAAAACTTGGATTTCATGGTCGAGCGGCTGTTCGTAACCCATACATCACGCTGTTATATGCAAAATAACGCCTCGCTTGGTGAAAGGAGCGTAAACGTTGGACGACTGAAAAGTGGAAAAACGTTGTGTGGAGTGACGAATCACGGTACACGATGTGGTTTATCCGATGGCAGGGTGTGAGTATGGCGAATGTCCGGTGAACGTCTTCTGCCAGCGTGTGTAGTGCCAACAGTAAAATTCGGAGTCGGCAGTGTTATGGTGTGGTCGTGTTTTTTATGGAGGGGGCTTGCACCTCTTGTTGTTTTGTACGGCACTATCACAGCACGGGCCTACATTGATGTTTCAAGCACCTTCCCACTGTTGAGGGATGGCGACTACATCTTTCAACACGATCGAGCACCTGCTCATAATGCACGGCCTGTGGCGGAGTGGTTACAAGACAATAACATCCCTGTAATAGACTGGCCTGCACAGAGTGCTGACCTGAATCCTATAGAACACCTCTGGGATGTTTTGGAAAGCCGACTTCGTGCCAGACCTCACCGACCAACATCGATACCTCTCCTCAGTTCAGCACTCCGTGAAGAATGGGCTGCCATTCCGCACGAAACCTTCCAGCACGTGATTGAACGTTTGCCTGCGAAAGTGGAATCTGTCATCAACGCTAAGGGCGAGCCAACACCATATTGAATTTCAGCATTACCGATGGAGGGCGCCACGAACCTGTATGTCATTTTCAGCCACGTGTCCGGATACGTTTGATCACATAGCGTATATTTCACCATGAGTGATCTGAAGACGGTTGGTTACTCAACTGAAAATAATTTAATGTTTTATAATCTACGCGATCAAGGCAATCATGAAAAATAATTTTATTTTTTTAAACTTTAAAGCAATCTGTCTTACTATACTAATTTCCTGTTGCATTTTTTATTGGGTCAAATGTATTTTGTTCGCCCATTGCACAATTAACCTGTCTGTTGCTTATTTACAAATGTTTGGTGACATGATATTGCAGAAATTGTGTGTTGGTTATTGTATTTTACTTATAAATTTTGAATGTGTGTGTACCATTGTGTCGTGATCATTTTCCGTGCTGACGTAATTTTTAGTTGTGTTAATTGCTAAAGCAACTCACAGTGTCCACCACGCCTGCATTATATATTTGGCAGCCCTTTGGTTAGTAGATCTAGTAGTTCATGAGCAACTTATATCTAGTAAGACACTATTTTCAACAGGCAAGATTCATGGCTATTAAAAGATTCATGTTGAACCGGTAGTTGCGATACCACCCGTCGACTGTGTTGTATGACGTCATTGTGGAGCGGCTTCCTTGAAATTGATCTTGTTTGCAGAGAGCGTTTTGGGGGATGTGGTGAATGTTTGTTTTTCTGATTCTTTTGTGAATGATGATAATGTCGCAATGGTGTTTTCCGTATGTGGTGCTTGTTATTTTTGGTGCTTGCTGTTGGCTTGCCATTGAGCTATTTTAATCAGGGTGGTTACTGGCTACCGATTTGTTTTCGGTTTTGGAGCTGTTGATTTGTTGTTTGACACTTGTTCATTTTTTAAATTTAATTCTCTGTGCGTGTCGTTCGTTTCTAGATATGGATCTGTTAAATCAAGTAGTAGTTTGTTAGTGGCTGCGATTGAGGACGAAATGGCTGCTACTGTACAAGTTTTACAGTTGTATGCTCTAATCACCGAGTGTGTTAAGCATCGCCAGCGTGGTACGTTGATGAAGTTATCGAGAATTCCTGGTTCTCGATCTAAGCACCCGTATAGGTGATGTCCTCGGGATCGTTTTTTGGAGGTCCATTAGGAGAGGTTCCTGATTCGAGCAACATACGCTGGTTGTGCAGGATATTGTGTTGTCAACGTACCATTGGTGTTAACCGTTCTGCAGTTTAGTTTTTGTGCACGTGAGACGGATGTGAGTGATAGGAGTGTCTAGGATTGATATTCTTTCTGCCGTGAGGTTTCTGCTGAGTTTATTACGTATAGTGGGTCATTCAAAATGGTTCAAATGGCTCTGAGCACTATGGGACTTAACATCTATGGCCATCAGTCCCCTAGAACTTAGAACTACTTAAACCTAACTAACCTAAGGACAGCACACAACACCCAGTCATCACGAGGCAGAGAAAATCCCTGTCCCCGCCGGGAATCGAGCCCGGGACCCCGGGTGTGGGAAGCGAGAACGCTCCCGCACGACCACGAGCTGCGGACTATAGTGGGTCATTGGGCGGGGTGGGGGTTATAGTTGTAGACACTGATGAATCACGCAGTTGGGTAAGGATAAGAATGGGAGGGATGAACGTCCTGAAGAAACATGGGTTTGGGGAGCTGTTGTTTTCGGGGCTCGGAGTTCTATTGAGGTTTTAGGGTGTTCTGGAGGCGTACTAAACGGGTCTTGGTTGGGTTAGTAAAGTAGTACATTGCACTAGGGTCAACTGTAGTTTCTGATTGTTTTTCTTCATTAGGGATTTGGATAGTAAGGATTTTCGACATTCAAATCATAGTATACAGTTTAAAGATTATTCAGTGGAGCCTTGCACTAATAGCATAGAGTGTTACTGGGAAATGTCAAGTGTGTTATAAAGATGGGGATGTTGTATCCTCGTCCCCACTGTCGAGTCTTGTACCGTAGGAAGCAAGGGAGAGGATGCTGTTATGGGTGGCCAATATCTTCTTTCTACAACACAAATGCACACATGGACTAACACAATTATTTATTTACACGAACAGATAGCAGCTACTTCAAGCCCCTCAGTAATAGTCCTCTTGCAGACAATATCGGTAGTCTTGCTATTGCACTAATCTGGTCGCTATGTGTTGTCGTGACATGCATTGTGAACTGACAGACCGAATGGAACAGTGAGGTAGTGACTGAGAGTTAGTGAGTCCCACCGGTCGGCGGCAGCTGCCTAAATACTTGCTGTCGAGAGGGCGTTGGCGGAATGTTACTTGCGAGTCCGTCTCCGGCCTCTCTCGTGATAGGCGCATTTGATCGAGCGCCTACTATCGTTCTTCGCGGTACAACTTTGCCGACCGGTGTGCTGGCGGCAGCTTACAGCAGCACTTTCCTTCCCCCCCCCCCCCCCTCCTCCGACGCCCCCGAAATGCTGCACAGTTGCCGTGTAGGAAAGATGCGAACGACAACCAGGAGGGAGACAGGACGCTGGACGTAGAGAAGAGCCAGGAGCCGTGGCTGTGGAGGAAGGCGTACTCCCGACCGGCTTGCGAGGCAACAGGAACACCCTCCGGAAAACTGCTGCCAGTGCACACGTCCAGGCCTGAGAGCGTGTCCTGGAGCGATGACGGCGACGGCTGGTCCAGGTCCGTCGGGTCGGCGAGCGGGGACGGCGGTGGCGAGGGCGTATCGTCCATCCGCTCCTCCTGGGTTTCCCTGGTGGAACCAGCATGTGGCTACGTAGGCCGTATTGTCCCGGTAGGCCATGAATCTGGGGCAAGAAAAGCAGCAGAATCATGGGGCAAACGACGCACGCAAATTTGGTTCTGGTGGCGGCGCTGCAAACCATCGGGACATGCAATCGAGTACATATGAGAGCCAATGCGTTCCTGGATCACGCCTCTCTCTCAGCGCCCACGGTTTCCATAAACCCTGAAAAGAAAAACATTGCGCGGCGCAAAACGATACTTGCGGACCAGTCACGGCGCCGGATGCTGCCGTGGGTGTAGCAAGTGTAGCAGCGTCCGATAGCGGCGACGATGCAGATCCGTGATCCGTCTCGTGGGTGGAAGCGACAGGAGGCGAGAAAGAGTTGCAGTGCCTGTTCCCGTGTGTGGGTGGTTCGAAGCTTGGCCGTCTGTTGTGTAAAGGTACGGTCTGCTTCTGCGTTGGACTGGGGGTGATACAGAGCACTTGTTGGATGACGAATGCCATTTCGTTCACATAATTGTTCAAAATCACGTGAAGTGAACTATGGTCCGTTGTGCGACACAAATACGTTTGGCAAAGCTTCTAAGCAAAATATGGAGGACAACGCTTGAATGGTGCTACGTGCTGTGGTAGAAGCCATAGGCACCGCAAATGGTAACTTGCTACAAGAATCTGCTACTATGAGCCAACGAGTGTTCCAGAATCGTCCTGCAAAGTCATTGTGGACTCGTTGCCACGGCGATTGAGTCTTAGGCCAAGCTGAGAATGTCTGTGGCAGAGTCGATGCACAACACCGTGACGTCTTCTGTTCAATGTGGGCGTCCATGCCCTGCCAAGTACAGTGCCGCCGCACTAACTGTAGTACGAACAATTCCCCAATGTCCTAGGTGGAGCAGCACTTCGGTAATAAGCACACGCGATTGTCCACTGTCATTTTGAACTAGAATCACACCCTGCTGAACTGAAACTCTATGCCAACGTGCAAAATATCGGCGCTCAACTGAGTTCTGATTACTGTTCAATGAGCGAGGCCAAGACGTGCGAATGTAATGCTACAAAATCTTATGATCTGGTTCTGCTTCCGTGGCCTGTGCAATTTTTCTGTAGTGCAAGGGAAAAGATTCCAGCAGTTCAGAGTCCTGCCCATCGATTTGGCAACAAGATGCGACAGATGCATCAAAACCAGATTCTGGGTCAATCGGAAGGTGCGATAGCGTCTGCATTGCCATCCTTTGCCGTAGGTCTGTACACAATTTCATACTGATACTGCGGAAGCAGCAAAGCACATCGTTGCAATTTTTGAGCAGTGCATGTAGGAACCGGCTTTGACGGATGAAACAAGGACTGCAAAGGCTTATGATCTGTCATTAAAAAGAACTTGCGATACGCCCTCGCCCCCGCCGTCCCCGCTCGCCGACCCGACGGACCTGGACCAGCCATCGCCGTCATCGTGCCTATTCTCTATCAAAGAGGGCAGCAAATATTTAAGTCAGTTTTAAAAACCACTGCAAATGAACTTGCAAGAAGGAATGACTGAGTTTGCAAAGTAGCGTTGCGAACTCGCTGACTACTGTTCCGTTACGCTAACTTCCACCAAAGTTCGTATTACTAACAGTGCGCTCATTAATATAAGCAAATAAAGAGATCAGCTCATAATTGAAGACATAATGTCTGAGGACTCCTGACTACTTTTGATACAACGGAGAGATACAAATACTGTCTGGGTCACTTTTTATATTTGTTTGAATTACAACTTTTGACATTTCCGTCAGATTATCTACAGATCCAAATACACAGTTAATAAAAGAGAAATGGGTGTGACAGTACCAACCTAGTCGCAGTGTGACGTAAAAATACACACAAAAAAGCAATCAAAGCAACTGAAAATTGCGACTGCAAAGTACAGACAAGGTTACAGTTATAACCACAAAAGTTCTGCAAACTGAACTTGAGGAAAGTTATGCACATTGTAACGTGGCTGACAACATACCCCTTGCCCTCGTACGATAAAACCCATCATGCTAAGTTAGTATTTTAAACTAAAAGACTAACAAAATAAAGTTCTAAAATATAAATGATTTAACGTTGTCAGTACATCGCGTCTTGCAGTTCCCAATATTGAAGAAAATACATTCTTAAATAGCAGCTTTGGTGCTAAACATCTGAAAACGCCGGGGTGTAAGGCTAGTTCGCGTCCGTAGTAGAATACTACACGTGCACCCTGGGTAACGCTAAATGAACTAGCACTAAAGGCAACCAGATAATCCAGATAATCTTGTGCTGGATCTCCTGGTAAACACATCATGAATGATACCGACCAAATGAACGATGAAGAATTGACTAGAGCACTCGGACCGTGCCTCCGAGTCTGCGACCTAAACATTGAAGGCATAAGTAGGAGCAAATGTGAATTTCTCCAGAGAGTTCTCACTCAGAACAAAATCGACGTAGTCGCGATACAAGAGACTCATGCGGAAAACATAGATCAGTTGGCCTCTAGAGGAAAAATCCCTGGATTCGAGATACTGGGAGCCACCTATCACCGCAATTACGGTGTGGCAACCTACATACGAAATAAGATAGAAAATGCTTCCCTGTGTAAGATATCTACAGACAACAACATACATGAAATTGCTGTCAAAATTGGCGAGACCACTATAGTTAACATCTATAAGCCTCTCGGCTGTCCATGGCCTCCAGAAGTACTCCAAGAATATCCCCACCCTGCTATCTACGTAGGAGACTTTAATAGTCACCATGAGAACTGGAAGTACGCACGAAACGACCAGAACGGTGAATCCCTGATGAGCTGGAGTGAGGAGACTAACACCCACCTGATTTTCGACGCTAAGGACCGCGGAACATTTCGATCAGCAGCATAGAGACGAGATTATAACCCTGATTTATGTTTTGTCACTAAAAACAAAAACAACCAACCGCTAGCCGCAACTCGTGAAGTCCTGTCTGATTTCCCACATAGCCAGCATCGCCCTGTTATCTTAGAAGTCGGAATTAACATCCCAATCATAAAATCTTTTCCTCACCCACGATGGAATTTCCAGAAGGCAGACTGGGCCACCTTTGCAGAAAACCTTGACAAGTGTCTAGGTTTGATACCCCCGACTAGGGACAACTATGACAGATTTGTGGGAGCAGTCATCGCCACGGCTAAGAGGAATGTACCCAGAGGCTACCGGAAAGAGTACATCCCAGGCTGGAATGAGAGATGCGAAGACCTGTACCAGGAATTTACCGAAACCAACGACCAAGAAATCGCGGACGAACTGTTGAACAGCTTAGACGCAGCTCGACGGGAAAAATGGATGGACACCGTGGAGAATCTAGATTTCACTACATCCAGTAGGCAAGCATGGACCCTACTTCGTAACCTGGGAGGCAGTAAACGTAAAATAAAAGACACCCACCCGATAACCCCTAACAATGTGGCCGCACACATAGTTAGAACCTCAAGAGCACCAAGGGACAGAACACATACCACGACCGTCAAACGTGAATTAAGATCCTTAAAACGAAGGGCATCGCCTACCTCCGAATTTTCCCAGCCTATCACAGCAGAAGAAGTTGCAGCAGCCGTGTCAAAAATCAAAAGTGGCAAGGCTCCCGGCTTCGATGGCATCCACCCGGAATTCCTACTTCACTGTGGAAAATATACTAGAACATGGCTCGCAAACTTCTTAACAGATATTTTAGAATCGGGTAATATCCCACACCAGCTTAAACGAGCAAAGATTATAGCGATACTAAAGCCAGGCAAACCTAATGACATGCCCCAAAACTACCGCCCTATCGCTCTGCTGAACTGTGTCTATAAGCTGCTGGAACGTATCATCTACAACAGAATAAGCGGAAAAATTCTTGAAGTGGTACCGATTGAACAGGCAGGTTTTCGACCCAACCGCAGTTGCACCGACCAGATCCTCTCCCTAGCAACTCACATAGAGGCGAGCTTTCAGAAAAAACTCAAAACATCAGTAGCCTTTATTGACCTATCAGCCGCTTATGATACCGTTTGGCGACAAGGCCTGATATTTAAGTTGCTGCGGGTCATACCATGTAACAAGCTGGCCAACCTCATTGATAACATGCTCACAGATAGAAGTTTCAGAGTCATAATGGGCGACTTAAAAAGTGACCAAATGAAGCTCAACAATGGTTTACCACAAAGCTCCGTTCTGGCGCCATTGATGTTTAACCTCTACATATCTGATTTACCTGAAACCACTTCTCAAAAATTCGGATATGCCGACGACTGGGCAATAGCTGCAAGAGGCAGATCAATGGAGGCAACGGAAAACACATTAACTGCGGATCTAACAAAGCTGGGAGATTACTTCCGAAGGTGGAGATTACGTCCAAACGCGACAAAAACGGAGGTGACATGCTTTCACCTCGACAATGCCCAAGCAAAAAGAAAGCTCAACGTTCATTTCGAAAACAGGCTGCTAAACCATAATAATTACCCCAGATATCTAGGCGTCACCTTTGATAGAACCCTAACATTCAAGGAACACCTACGTAATACAGCCGCAAAACTTAAAACTCGAAATAATATCATACAGAAGCTATGTGGGTCTACGTGGGGCTCTTCCGCGGCTGTACTGAGATCTTCGGCTCTGGGACTTGTCTACACAACAGCAGAATATGCCGCACCGGTATGGCTAAACAGTAAACACACAGGCTTGATCGATGCTCAACTAAACTACACAATGAGGATGATATCAGGAACAATAAAGCCGACGCCTTTACACTGGCTACCTATACTGAGCAACATTCTCCCACCGGACCTGCTCAGAGAGAACGCTCTCTTACGCGAGTATGGAAAAGTGCTGAACAACGAGAAACTGCCAATCCATAAGGATGTTCCTGCCCTGGAGATGAACAGATTGCGCTCCAGACACCCCTCTTTAAAAAAGGCAAAAAATACGGATCCTCTCAACCCGGATTATGTCAACCTCTGGAAAACGCGGTGGAGAGAATCTGTGCCCCAAAACCTGCAGAATATGCCATGTATCAATGTCCAACCACCAGGATTCAATTTGCCAAGGAAAACTTGGACGACCTTGAATCGAATTCGGACAAATAACGGCAGATGTGCAGACAGCCTCCACAGGTGGGGTAAAATCACCACCCCGAGATGTGACTGCGGTGCGGACCGGCAGACGATTCGTCACATCGTGGAAGATTGCCCTCTGAGACGTTTTGCAGGA
Source organism: Schistocerca cancellata (assembly GCF_023864275.1). NCBI lineage: Eukaryota > Metazoa > Arthropoda > Insecta > Orthoptera > Acrididae > Schistocerca > Schistocerca cancellata. Next base: position 161,225,543 of record NC_064628.1, read on the forward strand.
GACCCCAATGAGTTTCTGACCGCGACTGAAAGTGCAATAGTCTATGTCACAAATCTGGATGTTTGTTTGTGAACTTTTGTTTGTTATATATACTATTTTAAATACTTTTATATCTACAACTATATGTTATACACTGTGACTACTCTTTATTTCTGTGTCTTATGATTTTTATGTCTTTTTTTATATGATGTGTTACATGCCATAAACTAAATAAAATCTGAAAACGCCTTTTACTCAACGAATATTTAAGTTTTACAGTTATTGCATATGAGTTGTTACACAAAGCACCTGTTTACACAAGAACAAATGAAGGTAGTCAGTAACGAGAGGGCACTATCGGGGTCCCGGCGGAGGTTCGAGTCCTCCCTCGGCCATGGGTGGGTGTGTTTGTCCTTAGGATAATTTAGGTTAAGTAGTGTGTAAGCTTAGGGACTGATGACCTTAGCAGTTAAGTCCCATAGGATTTCACACATATCCGAACTTTTTTTTTTGGCACTATCGGCAGTAGGTTGAGTGACGCGCGTGGCACTGGTGAATGTTTGTAGTGAAGACGCTGCAGCCAGCCAGTTGGGTAGACCACAACAATAAACAGAATCAAGCATTCTAGATTTAGCCACTCACATTATCGTATATATTAAAACAGGCATTATGTGAACTGTTCCGCTCATTCAAAATCCTGCTGGTTCTTTTCTTTCCGCACAATAAATTTAAGGTTCCTCCAGCGCACCTAGATGCCATCCATTGTCGAATTTTTGGAGGAGCTGTACGTTTGAGTCTACATCCGAGGCTGAATGGTTCTTGGATGACATACGTGTACCTAGTGCGGTTTTTTTTTCAGTGTATTAGCTCGCTGTTTGAATCGCGTTTTAAGAGTTCTACAAGACAAATAGCAAACACACCTTCAACATCTTTAGGAAACCAAAGAGAGTCCGAAGACTGATTCGATGCTGTCTACCCCGTGCAAGCCCCTTCGTATCTGCATAAGTACTGTAACCTACATCACTTTGAACCGGCTTACTGCATCTTTCCCTTGGTCTCCCTCTAGTATTTACCCCCCCTCCCCCTCCTCCTCTCTACCAATACCCTAGGATTTGCCCTGTAAACCAATAACTTCGGTCAATCAAGCTATGCGACAAATTTCTTTTCTGCTCGATCCATTACTTATTCGATGTAGTGACCTAATCTTAGTAGTTGTCCGTAGAATCAGTTTTCTAGAATTTCTCTTGTTGTCTTGTGTGAACTGTTTAAAATTCATTCTCACTTTCGTACAAGTACAGACGGAAAAAAACTCCAACACCAAAAATTAATTAATGAAGAGTAATAAAATTTCGGGAGTACATTTTCCTCGGTATAATATTTAAGCGATTAACGTTGCAAGATCACAGATAAGTCAATGCAAATGTGAAATGCTGGTACATGAATAATCGCTGCAACTGCCATAATGTTGAATGCAAGCGTGCAAACGTGCATGCATTGTGTTGTACATGTGCCGGAAGTCAGTTTGTGGGATGGAGTTCCATGCCTGTTGCATCTGGTAGGTCAACGCTGTTTCCGGATGACGCTGGAGTTGCTGTGCAATCATGTCCCATATGCGCCTGCCTGAAGACACATCTGGTGACCGATTGGGCCAAGATAACATATCGGCACACCGTAGAGCACCTTGGATGACAGCAGCGGTATGTGGACGAGCGTTATCCTGTCGGAAAACACATCATGGAATGCTATTCCTGAACGGCAGCACGGCAGGTCGAATTATCAGACTGGCGTAGAGATTTGCACTCAGGATGTATGGGATAACCACTGTCATACCAAACTGCACCTCGGACCATAACTCCAGGTGTAGGTCCTATGTGTGTCGCACGCAACATGTTGGTTGCACACTCTCAACTGGTCTCCTTCTAACCAACACAAGGCCGTCTCTGACACCGACGCAGAACCAGCTTTTATCAGAAAACGCAGCAGACCTCCAACCTGTCGTCCAGTGAGCACTCGCTTGACAGCAAGTGAAGTCGCAGATTCCGGTGCTTTGGAGTCAGTGGAATGCACGTTACTGGGCGTCTGGCTCGGAATTGTCCCTGAAGTAATCTATTTGTGACAGTTCGTTGTGTCACTGTGGTGCCAACGGCTGCTCAGATTTGTGCTACAGATGCAGTATGATGCGCCAGAGCCATATGCCGAACACGATGGTCTTTTCTCTCGGTAGTGGCACATTGCCGTCCGAGACCTGTCTTTTTATGACCGTACATCCTCGTGACCACTGCTACTAACAACCACTAAAGTGGTTAAATTCATGCCTAGTCTTTCTGTAGTATCGCAGCAGGAATATCCAGCTTCTCGTAGCCTTATTACATGACCTCGTTCAAACTCAGTGAGGTGTTGATAATGGCGTTTTTGTCGCCTTAGAGCCATTCTTGACTAAAATCAGTTCACCACGTCCAATCTCGAGGGTAACGAACGCCCACCACCGAAATTCAAAAGCCACGCGGGGTAGCCGTGCGATCTAAGGCGTCTTGTCACGGTTCGCGCAGCCCCGCCCGTTGGAGGTTCGAGTCCTCGCTCGGGCATGAGTGTGTGTGTTGTCCTTAGAGTAAGTTAGTTTAAGTTAGATTAAGTAGTGCGTAAGCCTAGGGACCGATGACCTCAGGAGTTTGGTCCCATAGTCCTTACCACAAATTTCCGATATTTAAAGCAAATTTAATTTGCATCCTCATAGCGGCGCTGCTAGAGCCACTCTTACGCGACTTGCACGAAATTTGAATAGACATCATCTTCCATGCCAGTTTTCGTTTATGTCGCACAACTCCATCTTGGTGTTGCAATTTTTTTCCGTTGTGTAGCTTCAGAAAAAACGTCTTAACAATGTTCAACAATTTAAATTAGTCATTTATCAGTCTGTATTTTAATACTCTCTGCTTCGACAATAATCAATTCCTCTTCTGCCCAAATAGCATTTTTCTTCAACCACTTTTAGTACCTCACTTCCTAATCTAATTTCATTATTTAATAGTCATCTTACACCCTCTTTTGGAGACACTATCCACTCCATTAATCGGCCCTTCCAGGTCCTTTGCTGTCTACAGAATTACAATGTTTTTGCCAAACGTCAGAGTTCTGATTCTTCACCCTGAAATTTAATTTCCTTTCCGGATTTCTACTTGGTTCCTTCACAACCACTGCTTCCCTTTCATGTTCTTCGACGTTTATAACTGCTGTCTGATTTCTGTATAAATTCTAGACAACTTTTCCTCGTCCTGTATTTTATTTATGCTACGTCCAGAACTTTAAAAAATGTGTTCCAGTCCAAACTGTCGAAATCTACTCTTAAAACTACAAATGCTACCTTCTTTGGAATTGGAATTGCTACATTCTTTTTTAAGTCTTTGGGTATTTTGCTTCTTCCATATATCCTGCGTACCTTGCTATGGTATGCTATGCTACGATACATTGTGTTAAATATCCCAGTAATTCTGAGCCTTGTTTTGTGTTAGGCCTTGTTTCGTGTTAGGCCTTGTTTCGTGTTAGGTCTTTCAGTCGCTCTGCAAATTCTTATCGTGTCATTCATTTCATCTACATCTACATCCACTTCCTCTTGTTTTTCCGCAATACTATCTTCAGTTCCGTTTCCTTGGTAGAGCCCTTCCACAAATTTCTTACATTTTTCAGCTTCCTTTAATTTCCTTAGACTGCCGTCTAAATTAAGTTGCTTCTCTTTCCTTTAATTGTATCTTTAGTTTTCCTGTAGACGGCATCTGTCTTCCCCATACTCTCACTGCTTCTACAGCTTTTTATTTCAAATCTAGGCATTCCTGCTTTGCTAGTTTTCACTTTCTGTAAATCTCACTTTTTACATATCTGATTTCCCTTTGGCCTGCTTCATTTGTTGTGTTTTATACTTTGTCCTTTCTTCTGTCACATTCCGTGTCTCATGTGTTATGCAAGAGTTTCAACTGGGCGTTTTCTTTTTGCCTATTTCATCATCTGCTCCATTCGCTATTTCATCTCTCCAAGCTACCCTTTCGTCCTCTGTCGAATTCCTTTCCCTTGTTTGAGTCAATCGTTATGTAATTCTCAATTTCAAACTCTGAACAGTCTCCCATTCTTTCAATTCATTTAGACCCTTTTTCTTAATTTCCTATAGTTCAGCATTTTTTTAGTTTTGATCTATTGTTCTTAATCAATAATAAAAGTCAAAGTCCGCATCTGCCCTTGGGACTATTTTGCAGTTTTAACTCTGGTTTAGAAATTTCTGTGTTGCCTATATATATTAGAAACCTACCTGTGTCTCCGGATCTCTTCAACATATACAAATTTCACTCATGATTCTTAAACGGTGTATAAGCAGTCATTTAATTTCGCTATGTACAAAATTCTCTTAGGGGCTGTCCCTTTCTTTCCTTTCCCTCATTTTATGTTCTTCTTCTCTTTTTACTTCTCTGTCTATTACTGAATTCCAGTCCCCCACCACAGCTGAATTTTCATCTCCCTTAGGAACCTGAATTTGTTTTTTATCTCATCAAAAATTGTACCAATCTCCTCATCATGTGTGGAGCCAGTAGATGTACTATTTATCTAGCATTGGCTCCACGTCTATCTGGGCTATGATTCTGGGTTCACTACATTATTCATTGAAGCTCACCAACATTTCTATTTATTAATAGACCTACTCCTGCATTACTCCTGTTCGCATTGGTGTTTATGGACCTGAACTCACCTGCCACCGCACTTCATCAATTCCCACTACATCTGATTTCAACATACTCATTTCTCTTACTTACCTGCAACCGGGCACACCTCTCTTCACAATTCAAATATATCACAACGTGTGTACTGTTCGTAAATGAGACTCGGCTTCATAACTTCGTGTGCGAAGCAATTATACAGACAGACAATTTGTAAGCACAAACTGTTATTTTATAATTGCCTTGTCAATCACCGCCGCTGAATGCACCGCAAATTATATGTTTTTCAGCGGTGCAGCGTCATCGCCTCTAGTTACACTGCCAGGAAAATATTTCCATTGCTGTCAGCACTAGTAGATAAGAGCATCAAAATCGAGTTCAGCACAAAAGAAATTTAACTGGACCAGGAGATATTTCAAGCAGACATACGTTTTTAAAAATCAGGTGGAACCTCCGAATACCTGTGGTTTTGAATCTTTTTTTTATCTCCAGCGTAACTAGCTGAGATGCTTATCTGCCTAATAGGAAAATTTAGTAGTTAATGTTGAACCCATATTGGGAGCTTTCACCTTGTCAGTCTCATGGAACATTGCTTTTTCCACTCTTTATCTCGTAGATCACGACCCACAAATATCATGTGCATTTACCACAATAAGGATCTATTCCGCATTCCTTTGAAACACTGAAATATTCCTTTATAAATTATTCCATCCTTTATGGTTTCAGAGCTCCACAGCTGTTTAACAGTACACAAATGTGAATAATAAATACACAACAAGCCACACTTTTCATTGAATGATCGGTCTGTTTCCCTGTAACTATCATATTTTTGAGCCTAACCATATTTTCAGACGCAAACATACGTGTCTTGGACAAATTTTACATTTTTGAAGACGAGAAAATGTTCTTTACAAATAACTTCACAGCAAATATAATTTTTGTTGTTTGCATTTTTGAAAAGCGAAGCAAAAAAATGTCTAGGACGGGCCCTGGTCAACGCAGTTTGGCAGAAGGAAAGTAAAACATGGTAAAAAAAGTACATTATAGATTTCGGATGGAAATGAAAAAAAGGCACATTAAATATATACGTGTAAACATTCTTTATTCATGTATAAACTCTGTCAACCTCAATGAACTTTTAGCAATGTGTACAAAACCATGAAAAGACAGCAAAAGTTTCTTACGGATTCGCTCGACGAAGTAATGACAAAGAAGTGCAAAGAATAAAAATCGAAAAAGATGAATGAAACAGATGAAAAAACAGACAACTTAATCGCCATTGCAAACAGTGATACTAAGCTTTTGGGTACCAAGATGCATTATTTTGAAATGTTAAAATATAAATACAACTAATAAGAGATATTCCGAAATCAGTCGCTCTGAAGGGGACCTCTACGAAGGCGGCCACGTCAATTTTATAGTTCATTTTAGTGTTTCAAAACTACGAGGCCTTATACTAAACAGAATTTAATTCATATTGACACTGGCCGTGGAAGTCTACGTGCTTATATAAATACTAAACTTTATTTCAGTGAATTCAAGGTAAAATACAGATTGTCTATCAGTATTCGATGCAAGATAAAGGGGCGCTAGGATGGCAGCATTGTCCCATACGTCCGTACGACGACGACGAAGGTTTGGACTCTCGACAGCGGAACAAATGAGGCAGAGGGCGTTTGTGAAGAAATGCTGTCAAAGTTTTATAGCGCACTGAGTGATTTTAGGTGAATCCCAACCATCATGATTTGTTTCTGTTGGGTTCTTTCGAAATGTTTTAGATGAAGTTTGGTTTGGAGTACTGAAGCTGTATCGGCGGCACGAAATGTTCTTACTGACGAAAATTTAAATTTCCTCTCTTATTTTCAGTTGGATGTTGATTGCGGCGCCAAGCTTGGAAGGGGGTCAAGGGAGACCAAGTGCAAGATTTTTGTACAGTGCGAATCTCAATTAGTATTGTCAACTGAAACGGTTGAAAGTGCATGAGGAGATGAGAATTTCTGTTTGTGTACAGATGATAACTTCCGGAAACAATGAGACGAATATTAAGTTGGTACGAGGAAGGGGCCTCGGTAGGTTTAAAAACAGTACCTCTTCCAATTTAAACACAGGCATGAACCGTAACGAGATACAGTACAGTTATAGAATATCTGTAGTTTGAATCTCTCCCAAATTGTTCCATACATGATGCAAACAACGCCAACGTGGAAAAAACAGTCAGAAATGCACAAAAGCAACTACAACGCCGACTGTTGTATTAGCTTCCTGTATTTCCAAGTGAATAGTTTATTACCTGACATTTCTATCGGCTGTTGTATTCATGAACGAGCTGACTTTGAAGTTTTATTAGTACGGTAGAAATCTTATTTTGGTTTTATTATCTTTTGACGGTGCTTTAATTTTATTTTCGCGTTCTTCTAATCGGGAAGTACAGTAATGGTCTAATTCATGTACTGCGTTTTATGAGTACTGAATGTTTCAACACCTCTGTCTCCCATTGTAATGCTAACGAACAGCATACTTAATACCACGGGTGGAATAGTGAAGAAAAGGCGGAAGCCATCAGCAACGTAAATGAATATCAGCAGGTTTTCCACCTAGAGCTGTGACTGAAACCGTATTTGCAAGTGCCATCTTGCGCCAGCAACGCGTAGCTGCAGCCAAGTGACGATGTGCTCAACAGATGGCAGCAGCTCCTCTTCGTGAACGTTTCGATGTGGCGATTTAGTTTTACGTGAAGCAGTCGCTAACAACTAAAACTACAGCTTGTATGGTTCTACCAACACCACAACGAATATAAATAAATAAAGTAAAACTGACGAAAGTTTAGGCACTGATTAAAAATCTCACACAGCACACAGATCTCGTATGATAACTCGTAGCTACGTATATAGATGGAGATGATACCTAACAAGTAATCCTGGGGTAGATAACATCACAATCATACGAAATGAAGTAAATAGTAACAGTTTTCTACAAATACCATAAGCAGTATAACCAGCTTGCTGTACCTATAGTTTCTAAACACATCCAATTCAATATTGTGGTAACACAAAAATGAAAAGGAAAATCATCTCTTTTTCATTCTCATTTGTAATGCATATATTTGCTATGTAAACATAAAATAAATTTTTAAACGTACATTTAGGGTCAATACAATAAGTTCAATTCAAAATTCATTTAAAAAAGAGAAATAAAAATTCTTGAAGAAAATGTCCAATAGTAACATGACCACTCTTTTGCATTTTTAAATAAAAATTTTTGTTGCTCTTTGCTGCTTCGAATAGTCCTTTACAGTCTCCTTTCTCTTTCAGAAATTCACCACAACTTTTAGGAAAGTTCACTTTTATTTGTGGAGTTCTCTTTTCACTAAAGCCATGGAAATCCGATTTCTTTCTTTTTGACAACTGGTTTTTCATCATACTGAAAAGTTTTGCAGCAAATGACTTACTGGTAGGAATTTAAAATATTTATGGCAGAAGCCTAAGAAACTGTAAACGGGAGATGCCAATTGTGGACTGCTGCTTAAAGAAATCTACCAAGATCCGATCTTCTACTTTAGTTTACGATGTTCAGCCTATGCTTTCCTCAAATAACAGGATTAATATTGGAATTGACCTTCACTCATGTTGAGAGTAAATTTGTTGGTAACTTTTGAAACATAACTATTTGCAGAAGAAAATCTTATTGTTCTTTTTTAAGTGAAAAACGTGTGAGAAAAGTCATAGTTTTGCAACAAATAATCACTGCAGCAAAAGAAGGATGATTGTGCATAATTTTCAGAAGTCAACGTCTGAGATTTTGGTATTTCTTCCAGGGTTTTATGAACTTTCTTTCTCTAGCTTGTTCGTAAGGTCCCTTGTTATTCTGCTCGACTCAAGAAAAGTAACTGATCTCTTCTAGAGTTTTCTGGCAGCGGTTTCCAAGGGCAAAATATGCTGCAGCAAACGTAGATAGCATTCACGAGGTGAATGTTCAGTTTCTTCAGCACCATGCTCCCCATTTGATGTCACAAACTACCAGATACATCTTGGGTAATCTTCCTCGCCCTTTGAAATAAAATATGACATGGCGGCAGGTCGACAGTACACAATTCGGTCAACTGCAGGAAGTAGCGAGAGCCGTCTTGTACTGACGTGTCGTAATATTCCTTGCACTTTATCTCCACAAACCCTGAAAATACTCTCAGTGACTGAGCATGTGATGCATGTTTTAAGACCATGTTTTACAGCATCATTCATGACGTGGCAGTTGCAATTAGCTCTCAGAATGAATAGATTTTTATTTTCTCAGTAACAGAAAAACCGAATTTTTTGCCATAGCTCACTGGAGCATTATCAGCCTATATGCACTGTATTGGTTCCGATGAAGGACATTACGTTCTGCAATGTTCTTTATTGCATGTAAAACATCTACTTGTGTTTCTTTGGAGTCTTCATAAAAATCTACTAATCTCTGACGTATTCCTTAGTTAACATAAAAGTACTCAGCAGCATCAGGAAAAGCTTTATATTTCTTCGGTTTAAAGCATCTGAGGACAGAAAAATAAAAGGCTTTATGAACTGCATCTTGACTGTATTGGCCCAGAGAATTTTCCGTGACGGCCGTCGCCTTACTTCAGCCACACCAAAGTTTAGATGCAACATTACCGTCTGGAAACGAAGAGTGAGGCAATTTCATTTGCTAATCCAATGGCTTGTAGTTAAGGTCGTGCTTTACGTTGTGATAAACAGATGCAATTTCAGCATGCATCACGGCATCTTCTACAGACGTATGTTTCTTCCCAACGAAAGTTGTAACTTTTTTATTTTTACGACACTGCTGTTGTGCCAGAATGTGTTTCTGTGGCATCAGATGATCGAAAAAATGGCGGAGCAAATCACACACTTTGCTATGAAGTCGTTTTCATTTATCAACCATTTGGAAAAATCATTGTTTTCTAAGCAATCTTTGTTCAAAGCCGTGTATCTTTTACGTTTCTTTTCCGTTGCAGACGAACTTGACGAACTGTCTTCACCATTAGACGAAGGACGAAACACCTTTCCCGAACGCCGATCATTTCTAATTCTAAAATGCTCAAACGGGGCGTCAAATGCGCTGGCAGGTTAACTGCCCTATAATGGCTAATTTAACAGGCAAATGCGTACTCTGGGTGATTGGGGGAAGAGATTCACTCATCACTCTTTCTTTTCGTGCACATAATTCGCAAATATGGCGCAAGGCCGGATATTATTGCTGAGTTCCTTTAGCCGGGACCCTGAACGGCATTTTAAATTCCGGGACAACCCGGCCGAAAATTGAAGGGGTGGCAACGCATCATCAAAGGAAAGGTAAAATCCAGAGCACGAATTACACTGAAGTCACAAAACTCATGGGATCTCTCCTAATATCGTGGCGGATCTGTTTTGCCCTGCATAGTGCAGGAACTCGACAAGGCATGGACTTCACAAATCTTTGGAATTCCCCTGAAAAAATACTGAACCATCCAGCGTCTATAGCCGTCCATGATTGAGAAAGTGTTGCCGGTGCAGGATTTTGTGCACGAACTAACCTTTCAATTATGTCCCATAAATGTTCGATGGGATTCATGTCGGGTGATCTTGCTGCTCAAAGCATTCGCTCGAATTGCCCAGAACGTTCTTCAAACCAATCGTGAAAAACTGTGAACCTGTGGCATGTCGCATTTTCATCCATAAAAATTCCATCGTTTATTGGTTGCGGAGTAATCGAACATAAATATTTCCAATCAGTGACCACAGGACCCAGTCTTTTCCATGAAAACCCAGCCCACACCGTTATGGCGCCCCCCAACTTCCACACTGCCTTGTTGACGATCTCGGCCCATGGCTTCGTGCGCTCTGCGCCACATTCGAACCCTAGCATCAGCTCTTACCAACTGAAATCGGTATTCATCTGACCAGGCCATGGTTTTCCAGTCGTCTGGGGCCTAACTGATACGGTCACGAGCCAAAGACAGCCGTTGTCAGGCTGTTAGCAAAGGCACTCGCGTCTATAGTCTGCTGCCATGGCCCTTAACGCCACATTTAACCGCAGTGTCCTAACGGATACTTTCGTCATATGTTCCAAATTGATATCTGCGGTTATTTCACGCAGTGTAGCACTGATAACTCTATCCAAACGCCTCTGCCCTCGGTCGTTAGTGAAGGCCGTAGGCCACTGCGTTGTCCATAGTGAGAGGGAATGCCTGAAATTTGGTGTTCTCAGCACTCTCTTGACATTGCGGATCTCTGAATATCGAATTCCCTAACGACTTCCGAAATGGAATTTCCCACACGTCCAGCTCCAACTACGATTTCACGTTCAAAGTCTGTGAATTCTAGTGGTGCAGCCATAATCACATAGGAAACTTTTTCAGATGAATCACGTAAGTGCAAATGGCAATACCGCCAATGCGCTGTCCTTTTATACCTAGTGTACGCAATACTACCGCCATCTAGTTTTGTGCATACCGCTGTTCCACAGCTTTTGCCATCTCACTGTCAAGCTCCATTAGACCAGTGAAATTTAATTTTTGATTTCTCTAAAACTCTTGAGGATTCCGGCTTGTTTGCTCCATCAAGGCCACAGACAGAGTTGATTCTCGCTGTGACGCATTGCGGATCTCTGAATATCGAATTCCCTAACGACTTCCGAAATGGAATTTCCCACGCGTCTAGCTCCAACTACGATTTCACGTTCAAAGTCTGTGAATTCTAGTGGTGCAGCCATAATCACATCGGAAACTTTTTCAGATGAATCACCTAAGTGCAAATGGCAATCCACCAATGCACTGTCCTTTTATACCTAGTGTACGCAATACTACCGCCATCTAGTTTTGTGTATACCGCTGTTCCACAGCTTTTGCCATCTCACTGTCAAGCTCCATTAGACCAGTGAAATTTAATTTTTGATTTCTCTAAAACTCTTGAGGATTCCGGCTTGTTTGCTCCATCAAGGCCACAGACAGAGTTGATTCTCCCTGTGACGCATTGCGGATCTCTGAATATCGAATTCCCTAACGACTTCCGAAATGGAATTTCCCACGCGTCTAGCTCCAACTACGATTTCACGTTCAAAGTCTGTGAATTCTAGTGGTGCAGCCATAATCACATCGGAAACTTTTTCAGATGAATCACCTAAGTGCAAATGGCAATACCACCAATGCACTGTCCTTTTATACCTAGTGTACGCAATACTACCGCCATCTAGTTTTGTGTATACCACTGTTCCACAGCTTTTGCCATCTCACTGTCAAGCTCCATTAGACCAGTGAAATTTAATTTTTGATTTCTCTAAAACTCTTGAGGATTCCGGCTTGTTTGCTCCATCAAGGCCACAGACAGAGTTGATTCTCGCTGTGACGCACATCTAAGCTGACGGTACTTTCATCTCTAAGCGGCGAGATGAACTTCAAAGGTACAAACAGTTGGTTAAAGGGAAAAACAAAGAAAGCAATTGTTCCGGCGTAACGACAATCGCCGGTACGACGATGAAGAACGGAAGAGTAGAGAGGGCTGTCATATGACGTCTGCCAATAGTACGTTACGACGACACCAAGACAGGAGTGGCCTCTAGACGAAGAGAATGTCAGCGCCGCGCCGCATAGCCGCGACCGGATAGAACGACGAGCCGCCATACAAACGCTACAGCAGTGTCTTACGAACTGATTTGTTTTGCTTGCATTGAAACTGTATATTCTGAAGGACACTGATTATTTGCATGTCGCCATTTGCTTACGACACAACTTTGAGAATATGCAAAGCTAAGTATTATCAATTTAATTGGTGTAATAAACTCTATTAATACACTATTGGCTATTAAAATTGCTACACCAAGAAGAAATGCAGTTGATAAACGGGTATTCATTGGACAAATATATTATACTAGAACTGACATGTGATTACATTTTCACGCAATTAGAGTGCGTAGATCCTGAGAAATCAGTACCCAGAACAACCACCTGTGGCCGTAATAACGGCCTTGATACGCCTGGGCATTGAGTCAAACAGAGCTTGGATAGCGTGTACGGGTACAGCTACCCACGCAGCTTCAACACGATACCACAGCTCATCAAGAGTAGTGACTGGCGTATTGTGACGAGCCAGCTGCTCGGCCACCATTGACCAGACGTTTCCAGTGGGTGACAGATCTGGAGAATGTGCTGGCCGGGGCAGCAGTCGAACGTTTTCTGTATCCAGAAAGGCCCGTACAGGACCTGCAAATTGCGGTCGTGCATTATCCTGCTGAAATGTAGGGTTTCGCAGGGATCGAATGAAGGGTAGAGCCACGGGTCGTAACACATCTGAAATGTAATGTCCACTGTTCAAAGCGCCGTCAATGCGAACAAGAGGTGACCGAGACGTCCAAACCAATGGCACCCCATACCATCACGCCGGATGATACGCCAGTATGGCGATGACGAATACACGCTTCCAATGTGCGTTCACCGCGATGTCGCCGAACACGGATGTGACCATCATGATACTGTAAACAGAACCTGGATTCGTCCGAAAAAATGACGTTTTGCCATTCGTGCACCCAGGTTCGTCGTTGAGTACACCATCGCAGGCGCTTCTGTCTGTGATGCAGCGTCAAGGGTAACTGCAGCCATGGTCTCCGAGCTGATAGTCCATGCTGCTGCAAACGTCGTCGAACTGTTCGTACAGATGGTTATTGTCTTCCAAACGTCCCCATGTGTTGACTCAGGGATCGAGACATGGCTGCACGATCCGTTACAGCGATGCGGATAAGATGCCTGTCATCTCGACTGCTAGTGATACGAGGCCGTTGGGATCCAGCACGGCGTTCCGTATTACCCTCCTGAACCCACCGATTCCATATTCTGCTAACAGTCATAGGATCTCGACCAACGTGAGCAACAATGTCGCGATACGATAAACCGCAATCGCGATAGGCTACAATCCGACCTTTACGAAAGTCGGAAACGTGATGATACGCATTTCTCCTCCTTACACGAGGCATCGCAACAACGTTTCACCAGGCAACGCCGGTCAACTGCTGTTTGTGTATGAGAAATCGGTTGGAAAAATTCCTTATGTCAGCACGTTGTAGGTGTCGCCACCAGCGCCAACCTTGTGTGAATGCTCTGAAAAGCTAATCATTTTCATATCACAGCATCTTCTTCCTGTCGGTTAAATTTCGTGTCTATAGCACCTCATATTCGTGGTGTAGCAATTTTAATGGCCAGTAGTGTACGATTTGCTTGAATTGTTGTCTAGCGATCCGAGAAAACAGCTTACTAGGCACCCTATATTAGACGATCTGGCAGGATACTACAGCAACTATGATATAACAAAATGTAGCTCGCTCCATAACAATACGCTGTATAATTATGCTTTACAAGAAAACCAAACACGAAGTGTAGTGTTGTAAAACAGCTTAACATTAACCTACATTGCTAGTTATGGATCTTCCGTTGTGACATCACGATGTTCCTAGCCCTCTACTTCCTACCAGTATTGCTTAATTCTCTTATTATTGTAAAATGTGACCTTTACCAAGCACACGTACATGTTGTTGGTGTAGTGGTCTTCAGTCCAAAGACTGGTTTGATGCAGCTCTCCATGCTACTCTATCCTGTGCAAGTCTCTTCAAGTCCGAGTAACTACTGCAACCTACATCTCTCTGAATCTGCTTTCTGTATTCATCCCTTGGTCTGTCTCTACGATTTTTAGCCCCCAGGCTTGCCTCCAGTACTAAATTGGTGATCCCTTGATGCCTCAGAATGTGTCCTACCAACTGATCGCTTCTTTTAGTCAGGTTGTCTCATAAATTTCTCTTCGCCCCAATTCTATTCAGCACCTCCTAATTACTTAAGTGATCGACACATCTAATCTTCAGAATTCTCTGTAGCACCACATTTCAAAAGCTTCTATTCTCTTCTTGTCTAAACCGTTAATCGTTCATGTTTCACTTCCATTAATGGCTACACTCCATACTAATACTTTACGAAAGTACTTACCGACACTTAAATCTATGCTAACTATGTTAACAAATTTCTCCTCTTCAGAAACGCGTCTCTTGCCCTTGCCAGTCTACATTTTGTATCTTCCCTGCTTCGACCATGATCCGTTGTTTTGCTTCCCAAATACCAAACTCAATTACTACTTTAAGTGTCTCATTTCCTAATCTAATTCCCTCGGCGTCACTTGATTTAATTCGACTACATTCCATTATCCTCGTTTTGCTTTTGTTGATGTTCATCTTATATCTTCTTTCAAGACACTGTTCATTCTGTTCAACGGCTCTACCAAGGCCTTTGCTGTCTCTCACAGAATTAAAATGCCATCAGCAAACCTTAAACCTTTTATTTCTTCTCCCTGGACCTTACTTCCTACTCCTAATTTTTCTTTTGTTTCCCTTACCGCCTGCTCAATATACAGATTAAACAACATCGGGGATGGGCTACAATCCTGTCTCACTCCCTTCTCAACCACTGCTTTCCTTTCCTGTCTTTCGACTCTTGTAACTGCCATCTGGTTTCTGTACAAACCGCCGCGCTGTCTGAGGTCACCCCGTCGGTGGTTCGAGTCCTCCCTCGAGCATGGGTGTGTATGTTGTCCTTAGAGTAAGATAATTTAAGTTAGATTACGGAGTGTGTAAGCCGAGGGACCGATGATCTCAGCAGTTTGGTCCCATAGGAACTTGCCACAAATTTCCCAAAATTTTCAAACTGTAAATAGCGTTTCGATCCCAGTTTATTACCCCTACCACCTTTAAAATTTGAAAGAGGGTGTTCCAGTCAACATCGTCAAAAGTTTTATCTTACTCTACAAATGCTATAAACATAGGTTTGCCTTTCCTTAATGTATCTTCTATGTGAAGTCGTAGGGTCAGTATTGCTCGCGTGTTCCTACACTTCTCCGGAAACCAAACTGATCTTCCCCGAGGTCAGCTTCTACCAGTTTTTCCATTTTCTTGGTAAAGGATTAGTGTTAGTATTTTGCAGCCGTGACCTATTAAACTGATAATTAAAAAATTTTCACACCTGCCATCACCTGCTTTCCTTGGAACTGGATTAGTACACTCTTCTTGAAGTCTGAGGATATTTCGCCTGTCTCACAATCATCCTCAGCAGATGGAAGAATTTTACATGGCCGGCTCTCCCAAAGCTATCAGTAGCTCTAACGAAATGTTGTCTATTCCCAGAGCCTTGTTTCGACTTAAGTTTTTCAATGCTTTGTCAAATTCATCATGCAGTTTCATATCCCCTTTCTCATTTTCCTCTACGTCCACTTCCATTTCTATAGTATTGCCCTCAATTATATATACCTTGCATAGACCCTCTATTTACTCCTTTCACCTATTAACTTTCCCTTCTTTGCTTAGGACTGGTTTCCCATATGAATTCTTGATGTTTTTACAGGTGGTTCTCTTTTCTCCGAAGATCTCTTTAATTTTCCTGTGGGCGGTATCTGTTGTACCTCTAGTGAAATACGCTTCTACATCTTTACATTTCCCCTGTAGCCATTCCTGCTTAGCCGTTTTGCACTTCCTGGCGATTTCACTTTTTAGACTTTTGTATTCTCTTTCGCCCACTTCATTTATTGCATTTTTATACTTTCTCCTTTCATCGATGACATTCGATATCTTTCTGCAAGCCCTCGTCTTTTCACCTACTTGATCCCATGCTACCTTCACTACTTCGTCTATCAAAGAGACTCGTTCTTCTTCTACTGTATTCCTTTCCCATGTTCGTGTCGATCGTTCGCTAACGCTCCTTCTGAAACCCTCTACAACCTCTGGTTCTTTAAGTTTATTCAGGTCCCATCTCCTTAAATTCGTAGCTTTTTGCACTTTCTTCAGTTCTAACATGCAGTTCATAACCAATAAATTGTGGTCAGAGTCCACATCTGCCCCTGTAAATGTCTTACAATTTGTAATCTGGTTCCTAGATCTCTGTCTAACCATTATATAATCAGTCTGAAACCTTCTGGTGTCTCGAGGCTTCGTACCTGTAACTTCTTAAAAAAAGTGTTAGCTCTGTGCAAAATTCTACCAGGCGGATTCCTCTTTCATTCCTTTCCCCCAGTCCTTATTCACCTACTACTTTTTCTTCTCTTCCTTTTCAGATATCGAATTCCAGTCCCTCATGACTATTAAATTTTCAGCTCTGTTAACTACCTAAATAAATTCTTCTATCTCATCATACATTTA
Organism: Schistocerca cancellata; assembly: GCF_023864275.1. Classification (NCBI taxonomy): domain Eukaryota; kingdom Metazoa; phylum Arthropoda; class Insecta; order Orthoptera; family Acrididae; genus Schistocerca; species Schistocerca cancellata. The sequence continues at coordinate 161,242,396 of NC_064628.1, forward strand.
CTCAAACTCCTCCTTATCCGCGGAGCTAGTGAGCATATAAACTTGTACTGCTGTGATAAGTATGGGTTTCGTGTCTATCTTGCCTAAAATAATGCTTTCATTAAGCTGTTCATAGTAACTTATTTGCGTTCCTAATTTTTCACTCGTTATTAAACCTACTCCAGCATTACCCCTATTTAATTTTCTATTTATAACCCTGTATTCACCTTACCAGAATTCGTGTTCCTCCTGCCACCGAACCACTAATTCCCAATATATCTAACTCTAACCTATCCATTTCCCTTTTTAAATTTCCTAACCTACCTGCCCGATAAAGGGATCTGACATTCCGCGCTCCAATCCGTAGAACGGATTCTGATAACGAGGTCCTCCTGAATTGTCCTCCCTCCCCCCCTCCCCACCCCGGAGATCCGAATGGGGGACTATTTTACCTCCTGAATATTTTACCCAAAAGGATGCCATCATCATATAACCATACAGTATAGCTTCATGCCCTGGGGAAAAATTACGGCGGTAGTTTCTCCTGGCTTTCAGTCGTTCGCAATATCAGCACAGCAAGGCCGTTTTGGTTGATGTTACAATGCCAGAACAGTCAATCATCCAGACTGTTGTCCCTCCAAGTACTGAAAGGCTGCTGTCCCTCTTCAGGAATGAAGAGCTTGTCTGGCCTCTCGACACCCCTACGTTCTGGCTGCAACTACAGTACGGCTATGTGTATCACTGAGGCACGCAAGCCTCCCCACCAGCGGCAAGGTCCATGGTTCGAAATCGGCATCACTGTCATTTAAACTTGATAGAACGTGTAACATAAAAGGGTAGTTGCAATTTATCAAGTGCGAAATAAAAACTCTTGGTTCCTGAAGAGGGACAGCAGCCTTTTCAGTACATGCAGGGACAACAGTCTGGATGATTGACTGTTCTGGCATTGTAACATCAACCAAAACGGCCTTGCTGAGCTGCTACTGCGAACGACTGAAAGCAGCGAGAAACTACCGCCGTAATTTTTCCCGAGGACATGCAGCTTTACTGTATGTTTATATGATGATGGCATCCTTTTGGGTAAAATATTCCGGACTTAAAATAGTCTCCCATTCGGATCTACGGGCGGGGACAAATCAGGAGGGCAACGAAATGTGGCTAGCAACGTAGACTAAGTCAACAATTTCAAGTTAACCAAAACGTGAGCCAACACCGCGATGACAGGGGACCACGCTGAACAACTCGTCCCCGCGATTCACGCTGCTAAACAAATGGCCGTGGTGTATTACTGCCGTAGACAACGTGTCAAGCAACTACGAAATAGCATATAAGTGTTGATGCTCAGCAATTACGGTTAGACCGCGTGACCGCTACGGTCGCAGGTTCGAATCCTGCCTCGGGCATGGATGTGTGTGATATCCTTAGGTTAGTTAGGTTTAATTAGTTCTAAGTTCTAGGGGACTGATGACCTCAGATGTTAAGTCCCATAGTGCTCAGAGACATTTGAACCAATTACGGCTAGGATCTGCCTTCGTGTGTCTGCCGTGTGGCGGCCAGGAGGCACAACAGCTTTTCTATACTTCGTTGTCAGCTCAATCAAGAAATGCGATTTAGCGCACATTACAGCACTGTATCCTGTACTAAATAAGTAAAATCGTGTGGTATGACTGGCAGGAAGACCCTGAGGGGCAAGTATAGCCGCCTCAATGGAAGGAGTTTTCCCAGCCCTCGCGATCGGTGTCATCTTTCCTTCGCGAAGTGTAAAATTTATCTCCAGAACGAGATTTTCACTCTGCAGTGGAGGGTGCGCTGATATGAAACTTCCTGACAGATTAAAACTGTGTGCCGGACCAAGACTCGAACTCGCGACCTTTGCCTGAGTCAGGACGTTTCATATCAGCGCACACTCCGCTGCAGAGTGAAAATCTCATTCTGGAAACATTCCCTAGGCAGTGGCTAAGCCATGTCTCCGCATTATCCTTCCAGCAGTGCTAGTTCTGCAAGGTTCGCAGAAGAGCTTCTGTGAAGTTTGGAACGTAGGAGAGGAGGTACTGGCAGAATTGAAACTGTAAGGACGGGTCGTGAGTCGTGCTTGGGTAGCTCAGTTGGTAGAGCACTTGCCTGCGAAAGGCAAAGGTCCCGAGTTCTAGTCTCGGTCCGGCACACAGTTTTAATCTGTCAGGAAGTTTGCAAAATTTGTTTTAAGTGTACTAAACAATTTGACCAGCATGGTACGAGGTCGCGAAAAGTCATGCGTTCTAACATTTTATGCAAAAACTCTTCAAGTTATTTAGAGGGAGACAAAGTTTATTGTAACACGCATCCATCATACCTTGGGATCACGTTACGAAGGACACTTTCTTCCAGGGAGAAAACGTTCTGTGTAACCTCTCTGGCACTAGTTTAGGATCATCGGCGGAAATCGAATATCGGCACTCCGACTGCTTTGCGTATCGTTAAGTGTGTCAATAAGACTTACTCCCACATAATGCTACCTATCTTAAGCCACATTCCATCTCCTGAAATTTTCTTTCCTGTTCCATTCGCGAATAGAGCGAGGGAAAAACGATTATCTATATGCCTCCGTATGAGCCCTAATTTCTTGTATCGCGGTCCTTACGCGCAATGTATGTTGGTGGCAGTAGAATCGTTCGGCAACTAGCTACAAATGCTGGTTTTCTAAATTTTCTCAACAGTGTTTCTCAAAAAGGACACCGCCTTCCCTCAAAGGATTCACATTTGGATTCCTGAAGCGTCTCCCTAACACCGCTAACAAATCTAGCAGCCCGCCTCTGAATTGCTTCGCTGTCTTCCTTTAATCCGAGCTAGTACGGATCCCAAACACTCGAGCGGTACTCAAGTATAGGTCGCACCTTTGTCCAAAATGCGGCCCCCTTTACAGGTGAACCGCTCTTTCCTAAAATTCTCCCAGGAAGCCGAAGTCGACCGTTCGCCTTCCCTATCACAGTTCTCACATACTCGTTCCACCTCACATCGCTTTGCAACGTTACGTCCAGATATTTAAACGACGTGACTATGTCAAGCAGGAGACTAATAATACTGTGTCCGAACATTATAGGTTTGATCTTCCTATTCGTTCGCATAAACTTACATTTTTCCACATTTACGGCTAGCTGCCATTCATCATCCAAGTGGAAACTCATCTTGTAACTTCCGGCGGTCACTCAACTTCGACACCTTACCGTGCACCACGGCATCATCAGCAAACGACTGCACACTGCTGCCCACCTTGTCCGCCAAATCATTTATGTATAAAGAGAAAAACAGCGGTTCTCTCACACTTTCCTGGGGCACTCTTGACGATACCCTTGCCTCTGATGAACACTCGCCGTCGAGGACAACATATAGTCTGTTAAAGAAGTCTTCGAGCCACTCACATATCTGTGAACTTACTCCATATGCTCGTACCGTCGTTAACAGCCTGCAATGTGGCACCATGTCAAATGCTTTCCGGAAATCTAGAACTATGGAATCTGTCTGTTGCCCTTCATCCATAGTTCGCAGTATATCACGTGAGAAAAGGGCAAGCTGAGTTTGGCGCGAGCGAAACTTTTTAAAACCATGATGGTTCATGGACGTAAGCTTCTCAGTGTCAAGAAAGTTTGTTATATTTGAACTGAGAATATGTTCAAGGATTTTGCAGCAACCAGAAGTTAAGGATGTTGCCCTGTAATTTTGTGGGTCCGTCCTCTCATTCTTCTTATATACGCGAGCCACCTGCTCATATTTCCAGTCTCTTGGGACTCTGTGCTGGGTGAGAGATTCATAATAAATGCAAGATAGGTAAGGGGCCATTGCTGTATGCTGTAGAGTATTCTTTGTAAAATGGAACCGGGATGCCATCCGGACTTCGTGATTTATTTGCTTTCAAATCTTTCAGTTGCTCGTCTACGCCAGGGATGCCTATTACTAAGTCGTCCATACGTGATTCTGTCCGATGATCAAATGACGGTATGTTTGTATGAGTCTTCTATGTGAATGATTTCCTGAACGTGAAATTTAAAACTTCTTCTTTCCTTCTGCTATCTTCAATGGCCACAACAGACTTGTCAACAAGAGACTCAATAGAAGCCTTAGACACGCTTAGCCATTTTACGCAAGACCAGAATTTTCTGCCAGATCGTTTGCTAAGGTGTGACGGTGGTATTTGTTATATGCTTCGAGCATAGATCTTTTTACAGACGCACGAACCTCTGCTGAACTTGTCGTCATTTGAACCGAGAGTTCAACACCCTATGGTTCCTCAGAATCTTCCAAATTTCGTTATTAAATCACGCTTGGTCTTTCCCATTCGTTATCCACTTACTAGGAACATAACTGTCCACACCACGATTTACAGTCTGCTTAAACTTTGCCCATAATGCCTCTACATTCATCTTACTGAAATTAGGTCGTGCCAGTTCCCGGTCTAAGTGCGATGCTAATAACTGCTTATCTGCTCTATTTAGCAGAAACACTCTCCTATCCTTCTTGACTGATTTATTAACTGCCGGCCGGAGTGGCCGAGCGGTTCTAGGCGCTACAGTCTGGAACCGCGCGACCGCTATGATCGCAGGTTCGAATCCTGCCTCGGCCTTGGATGTGTGTGATGTCCTTAGGTTAGTTAGGTTTAAGTAGTTCTCCTAGGGGACTGATGACCTCAAAAGTTAAGTCCCATAGAGCTCAGAGCCATTTGAGCCCAATTTGATTTATTAACTTTCGTAATCATGGTTTGCTGTAATGACGTCATTATCGCTAATTCCCGTTTTTATATTGTCATTACCGATAAGGTCGTGTAGCTTCAAGATCTAAGATATTTCCATTTCGTATGGTTCTCCGAGCTAGGTCTTCAAGACAGTTTTCAGAAAACGTGTTCAAAACTAGTGCGCATGGCTGTCTATCTGCAGTCCCCGCAATGAGTCCATAGAGATCCATGTCTATACTCGGTAGGTTAAAGTCCCCTCCAACTAGTATTGCATGATTTGTATATTTACGCGCTATTTGCTATAGACTTTCTTTGAATGACTCCAGAACTGTCACTGAAGAATCGGATGACCGGTAAACATATCCATCAATTAACTTGGTTTCACCTACAACTGTTATACGTGACCAGATGACTTCACTGTCACACTCAACTTTGACCTCAAAACAGACAATATTTTAGTCAACCGCAGTGAACAGTCCCCCTTCTATGGCTTCTAATCTGTCTTTCCGATATACGTTCCACGCTAAATACCTCAGAGCTTTCCATTTCGGGTTTCGGCCACATTTCGATCCCACGAACAACTTGAACGCGTGAATTTTCAAAATATGGCTCTGAGGACTATGGGACTTAACATCTGAGGTCATCAGTCCCCTAGAACTTAGAACTACTTAAACCTAACTAACCTAAGGACATCACACACATCCATACCCGAGGTAGGATTCGAAGCTGCGACCGCAGCCGTCACGTGGTTCCCGACTGAAACGCCTAGAACCCTTCGGTCACAGCGGCCGGCCGAGAATTTTCCTGGGGGCAGTAATATTTGGGAACTTTATTACGAATACTTCAGCACTTTACTGATTACCACAGTCGAATTGTCTTTATTCTGAACACCTTTGACTTCCTTTGCCGCATATCGGCTGATGAACGTTCATCAAAGCACCTCAAACTACAGCCTAGTCTGAAAGACCCCACTCGCACTCCAAAAATGCTCTGCTACCTGAGTAGCTGCTTTGTCTGTGTAGTGCGTCATTGACTGCACCACTGACTTATCGAGGGGAGTCCTACAAACAACCACACAATAACACAGGCCTAGAAATCTGCTGCGAAGATCATCACAGAGTCGAGGAAGCCTTTGGCTGAGACCCTCGACTCGGCTCCAAACGAAAGGACCCCAGTCAACTCTGGGAACGATGCTGCAAATTGCGAGCTCTGCTTGCACCCCGCACGCGAGGCCAACAGTCTTCATCACCTCCGCCAGCCGCCTGTACGAGTTGAGAATCGCCTCAGAACACATAGGCAGTAGTCACTGATGACGACGTGAGCCACCACTTGCAGACGACTGCACCCTGCACGCTCGACAGCCACCAGCAAGGCTGCCTCCATATCTCGAATGAGGCTCCCCTCGCAGGCATACAGAGTGGACATTGGTCTTCTTTCCAGCCCTGTACGCTTTCTGCCTAAGGGACTCCATAACGCTCCTTATAACCAATAACCCCCCCCCCCCCCCTGTTCCTGCTCGGACCCTTCTGACGGAGTGGCCACCTCCACTCAAAGGGTAAATGGGCGAGGCGAGACGGCCAGTCTCAACATTGGCCCTCCGCTTCGGGTTACTCGAATGTATTACCATCCGCCACTCACCCTGCTGTGAGGACGGGTCTACCACGTCGGGTGCATTAGGTTCTGCACCCGTGGGCAAACCAAGCGACACCTGAGGCGTCCCAAGCGACGCGCCAGATTGTCCGCCACCGCTGCAGCCCAAGGCAGCAGCCTGAAGGCGACTAACCATAGCCAAAAGAACATGCGAATTGCGGCCGGGTCCTCCTGCGTCCGCACACAGCATGCACACACCCTAGCCATCCTAACATGGCCAACTGAAGAAGTAAACGATAAAAGCAGACAGAATACTAATAAGGAACTTGCTACACTCCGGATGTACCACCAGTGGACGCTGAGCGTTAATTAGCTTTGTAGCTGGCTGTTCAGTGAGCAGCTATTGAGTTACAGGAAATTAATTTACAACTGCAAACACGGGAGATTAAACCTCTTAAACAGAAAATTACGCACGAAATTTAATAAATATACTAATAGGAAAACACATAAAGAGATAAATACCTAATTTGGCGCTCTGTTTTTGTACTCATACTCAGATATCAGCCGAGAGTTAGAGCCTGACTGACTGGCTTTCTAAACAATCGGACGGTTGCTTTCGAAACAAAACAAATGAGCAATTACTGCGCTACAGACTGAATGAATTTATACTTACAAAAACGCAAGATTATACCTCTTAAACAGAAAAACACGCACGAAATTTGTGAATGTACTAAGAGGAAAATACAGAAAAAGATAAACACAGCTTTCAGCTCTGATGTGTTCGTATATCAGCTGAGAGCTGGAAACTCACTGACTCTTCTCACAACCAGAACTCTCACAGAAATTGAATTCAATACCACCGATGAATGGCAACAAAATTGTCCTCTACAATGCCTGAGAGTGTCCTGCATCCAGAAGGAACCCCCTGGATTTGACCAGTCTCGGGAAATTTGGAATACCCTGAATGGCATCCGAATGGGCCATGGGAGATGTGCAGATACTCACCATTGGTGGAGCACACAATCTTCTGACTGTGGTGCGGAGCGACAGACAGTTGCTCATATTGTATGAGCACGCATACAAGTGACCATTCGATTTGACTGAGAGAAGTGGCGTTATAAAATACGAAGGTTGTCCAGAAAGTAAGGTACCGCATTTTCTTCTTCAACAATTATTTATTTAACATAATGAGGATTACACACATGAACGAATGGTGTTTCATCTACACACCCTGTTTTCCACGTAATCTCCATCCCGTTCTATGGCTTTCCACCAGCGCGAAACAAGGGCGTGTATGCCCTGTCGGTACCAGTCCTTGTCCTTGTGGCGCAGTCAGTGCTTCACTGTGTGAATCACCTCCTCATCGTCCTCAAAATGTCTTCCACGAATGCGTTGGTCCTCCCGAATGACATCATCTCACTGCAACATGTGAGGTGTGACAGCCATGGATGGTCTCCCCGACCGCTGCAAATCGTGGAGCTCCGACGAAACACCTTCTCAAAAATTTGGAAACTTCTGGTAAGTTCCTATGGGGCCAAACTGCTGAGGTCATCGATCGCTAGGCTTACACACTACTTAATATAACTTAAACCAACTTACACTAAGGACAACACATACACCCATGCCCGAGGGAGGACTCGAACCTGCGACGGGGGGAACCCGCGCGAACGTGGCAAGGTGCCCGAGATCTCGCGGCTAGCCCGCGTGGCGAACCGCCTTCTGATGGCTACACTCTCGTGCCCATCGACTAACTGTACTTCTGTTGACAGCAGATGCTCCATAGACTTTGCACAAGCGTTTCTTAATATTCCCCACGGTTTCTTTCTCTGCAGTGAGAAATTCAATGACGGCACGATGCTAGTAACGTACAGCACCTAAGACACCATTTTGAAACTGTCATGCAGCTAAGCTATCTGTCGCAAGTGACGGAAATTTGGCGCGCTCAGTCAAGAGACTTCAAGTAATACATACGTAACGTTTCACATTCGTAGCATTGTTTTCGGCTGAGAAAAAAAATGCGGTGCATTTGGGCAACCGTAATACATATTAGAGCCCGATACCTGTATGCAGATGTTGTCATTTGTGTTGTATTATGCTGGAGAGCTGTGTTTGAATGTTGACATGTGGTATCTTTGTAATTGTATAAGTATTGCCACACTGTAAATAAATAGCTGAAACGTTTTAACTAAAACAAACGTTAATAAGATTCTACATCCTTATTCTACATGTGCAAATACACTCCTGGAAATTGAAATAAGAACACCGTGAATTCATTGTCCCAGGAAGGGGAAACTTTATTGACACATTCCTGGGGTCAGATACATCACATGATCACACTGACAGAACCACAGGCACATAGACACAGGCAACAGAGCATGCACAATGTCGGCACTAGTACAGTGTATATCCACCTTTCGCAGCAATGCAGGCTGCTATTCTCCCATGGAGACGATCGTAGAGATGCTGGATGTAGTCCTGTGGAACGGCTTGCCATGCCATTTCCACCTGGCGCCTCAGTTGGACCAGCGTTCGTGCTGGACGTGCAGACCGCGTGAGACGACGCTTCATCCAGTCCCAAACGTGCTCAATGGGGGACAGATCCGGAGATCTTGCTGGCCAGGGTAGTTGACTTACACCTTCTAGAGCACGTTGGGTGGCACGGGATACATGCGGACGTGCATTGTCCTGTTGGAACAGCAAGTTCCCTTGCCGGTCTAGGAATGGTACAACGATGGGTTCGATGACGGTTTGGATGTACCGTGCACTATTCAGTGTCCCCTCGACGATCACCAGTGGTGTACGGCCAGTGTAGGAGATCGCTCCCCACACCATGATGCCGGGTGTTGGCCCTGTGTGCCTCGGTCGTATGCAGTCCTGATTGTGGCGCTCACCTGCACGGCGCCAAACACGCATACGACCATCATTCGCACCAAGGCAGAAGCGACTCTCATCGCTGAAGACGACACGTCTCCATTCGTCCCTCCATTCACGCCTGTCGCGACACCACTGGAGGCGGGCTGCACGATGTTGGGGCGTGAGCGGAAGACGGCCTAACGGTGTGCGGGACCGTAGCCCAGCTTCATGGAGACGGTTGCGAATGGTCCTCGCCGATACCCCAGGAGCAACAGTGTCCCTAATTTGCTGGGAAGTGGCGGTGCGGTCCCCTACGGCACTGCGTAGGATCCTACGGTCTTGGCGTGCATCCGTGCGTCGCTGCGGTCCGGTCCCAGGTCGACGGGCACGTGCACCTTCCGCCGACCACTGGCGACAACATCGATGTACTGTGGAGACCTCACGCCCCACGTGTTGAGCAATTCGGCGGTACGTCCACCCGGCCTCCCGCATGCCCACTATACGCCCTCGCTCAAAGTCCGTCAACTGCACATACGGTTCACGGCCACGCTGTCGCGGCATGCTACCAGTGTTAAAGACTGCGATGGAGCTCCGTATGCCACGGCAAACTGGCTGACACTGACGGCGGCGGTGCACAAATGCTGCGCAGCTAGCGCCATTCGACGGCCAACACCGCGGTTCCTGGTGTGTCCGCTGTGCCGTGCGTGTGATCATTGCTTGTACAGCCCTCTCGCAGTGTCCGGAGCAAGTATGGTGGGTCTGACACACCGGTGTCAATGTGTTCTTTTTTCCATTTCCAGGAGTGTATTTGTTTCTCAACATAGTCACCCTGACGACGAAGATATTTCTCCCTACGAGAGACCACTTCGTTGATAGCATCACTGTAGAATGCTTGACTTTGTTGGCGGAGCCGTAATGTCACCCTTGGTTGTACAGCTTCATCGTTATCAGACTCTAGCCCTCGATGTGTTCTTTAAGTTTGGAAAACAGATGAAAATCGGATGGGGCCAATACACACCGACGCTGTCGCGTTGCACACCGCCATGTTACACGCTATAATTGGGAGCCCTCTAGCGACAGAGGACTGCAACTTGCGTCAGCGAGCCTGCAAAGTCGACCGAGTAATATGAGAGACATACTGATTGTTTTGACAAGTTGCGTTTTGTAACGGTGAATTGCAAGTGTTTTGTACTTGACTTCAATTTTATAAAGCATCTTTTAGGTTTAGCTTTTTATCACGTTGGCGTAGATAACACTTTTTAAGTTGTCTCTTATGTGAGAATGTATCAGTTACACAAACGATGTGGTCTATCTACAGGGTGATAATTATTGAACTATATGAAAAAAAACTACGGCATGAACACACTTTATTGAACATTTAAACGTCACTACAGATATTCGGATTTACGTTATGACATGTTCGATATACCAGTCATCATTGGCGTAATGTGGTGCAGACGAATAGCAAAATTCTGAATGATCCGCTGAAGTGCAGGAGCATTGATGCTATCGATGACCTCCTGAATGGCTGTTTGCAGCTCAGCAAGGTTTTGGTGTTACTGTTGTACACCTTATCTTTAATATAGCTCCACAAAAAGGAGTCGCATGTGTTCAGATCAGCAGAATCTGACGTCCACTCGAGGCCCATGCTAGTGCCCTCTGGGTACGCCACCACCGGAATGCGGTGCCCAAAGCACTCCTCCAGGACATCAAACACTCTCCTGCTTCGATGGGGTCGCGCTCCGTCTTGCATTAATCAGCTCTTGTCGAAATCAGGGTCACTTTAGATAATGGGGACGAAATCATCTTCCAAAACTTTCACGTACCATTCGGTAATCACCGTGCCATCAAGGAATACCGCACCGATTATCCCGTGACCGGACATTGCACACCACACAGTCACTCGTTTGGAGTGAACAGACTTCTCGATCGTGAAATGCGGATTTCCGGTCCCACAAAAGCGCCAGTTTTGCTTATTGACGAACCCATACAAAGGAAAGTAGACTTCGTCGCTAAACCAAAACAGGTATTCGCACACTAACTCCCATCATGTCCCGTGGACAACCGTGCAGTTTGAACGTCCTAACGCAAATCGTTCAGAGGTTATGACGATTTTATTTCATATAGTCAATAATTGTCACGCTGTATATTACTACACACTGACATAATACTTTACCATGACTGATCTGAACACGATTGTGTGAGAAACAGAAACCAGTTATCATATTTTAAGTTAGTACATTATCTACAATGTAGATAATTTAAAAATTTTGTGATAAATTTTAAAAATTTTATAATCAATTTTAAGATCCCTCTTCTCCATTGCTGATAATATCAGGTGCTACTAAATACATCATTATAGACAAAATACTGCACTGTTCAAAAATTTAGGTGGGGTATATACACCAGTCTTCAACCTATAATCGAAATATGTACAAGGATTTACACAGAGCACACGGAAGGTATGATTCTGAGAACCAATGCAGCAGTTGTGTAGGTTACAAAATCAATCACAAAGTCTCTCGCTTTCAATACAACTACGCACTTTCGACATAATATAAGGCGGCCAGTAGTATTCTTTGGCACAGCAGGGATCGCTAAACAAACGCAACCACTTTAGGTATTTGCTCCTTCTTTGAGCGAATTGCAAGGTGCAGGAGAAGTGCAGTTGCTGTCGTCTCGTTTTGGTGTGTTTTCACACTCGTGACACAAAATGGTTTCAAAATTTCTCTCACGTTGTAAACAAGCTTTCTGATAGATTAAGACAGTGTACCGGACTAGATGTTTGGAGTACTCAAGCAAAATCTCTAGCCCCGAGTATTCGAGGACTACAGTTAGTTATTTTTATGTTCCAACAGATCCTTTCAACGGTTTTTTTATTGAAATGACGGGGAACAAGTCAATTTACAGGCTATTTATGCATGATTCCAGTCAGTTCATAGGATACGTATACATGATTATGTTAACATTAATGAACACAAAATTATTTTAGTCCTACTCATGTAACTAACTTAAAAACTAGTTCTTTTTTTACTGCGTCCCAGTTTTTTAAAACGAAATTCGCCAGTGTAATAGGAATTGTCCAGAAGAAATGATTTAAGTTAGATTTGAAACTTGCTTTGCTACCTGTAAGATATTTTATGTTATTGAGCAAATGACCAAAAATTTTGTTGCTGTATATGGAACCCCTTTCTGAGCCACTGGCAGCTCTAGTGTTTAGATATGGACATAACGGCTGTTCTCAAATTGTGATGGCTTATTTATGGCGAACTTTATTAGCTAATATATGTGTTAGAGTGGCGCAGTTAAAATGTCTAGCTCTTTGAAGAATTACCTAGATGGAGCCCGCGAGTGAACACATTGTTCTAACAGCTTCTTTTTGTGCAGTAAACACAATTATTCGTTAAGATATTACTGCGCGAAAATATGCAAAATACATTGACAGAAAAGAAATCGCAAATCCAACAAGGAGTTGCGTGACATAAACAAAAGTTATAAGGCATGTTTCTACATCTGAAAGATGAAGTCTTTTCAAATTTCACGCCACTTGCTTAAGAGCAGCTCTAATACTGCCGCTTTGAAGATGCAAATCAGTTTGCTTTAACTACACGATACAAAGGTGGTGAGCGCTCGTTACTTTTGAGATTCAATTTGGTGAATTGAAGTTAGTCAATAATGCGTTTAAGGCGACAAAGATGCCATTATCAACACCTCACTGAGTTTGAACGAGTTCGTGTAACAGGGTTACGAGGAACGCGACGTTCCTTCTACGACAATGCAGAAAGACTTGGCAGGTACGTAGCCACTGTACATGACTGCCGGCAGCGGTGGTCAGGAGAATGTACGGTCGCTAGACGACCGGGCTTCGGACGGCCACGTGGCTTTACCGAGAGGGAACACCATCGTGTTCGGCGCATGGCTCTGTCGCATCGCACTGCCCCTGCAGCAGAAATCTGAGCAGCAGTTGTCACCACAGCGACACAACGAACTGTTACAAATCGTTTACGTCAAGGACAGTTCCGAGCCAGACGCCTTGTACCGTGGGCATTCCACTGACCCCTAACCACCGCCATTTGCGACTTCAGTGGTGCCAAGCTAGAACTCATTGGAGACCAGGATGGAGGTCTGTTTGTGTTTTTTGATGAATGCTAGTTATGCCTCGGTGCCAGTGATGGCCGTATGCTGTGTAGGAGGAGGCCACTTGAGAACCTGCACCCAACCTGTTGCGTGCTATACACACTGAACCTACACCTGGAGTTATGGTCTGTAGTGGGATTTCGTATGACAGGAGAAGGACTCTTATGGTTATCCCACGCCCCCTGCATGCGCACTTGCACGTCAGTCTGATGATTCGACCTTTTGTGATACCATTCGTGAACTGCATTCCAGAGGGTGTTTTCCAACAGGATAACGCTCGTCCACATATCGTTGTTGTAAACCAACAGACTCTGCAGTGTTTCCTTGGCCTGCTCAGTCATCAGATGTGTCTCCAATCGAGCACATAAGACACATCATCGGACGACAGCTACAAACAGCACAACTGTCCCTGTACTGACAGACCAAGTGCAACAGGCATGATAACTCCATCCCAGAAACCGACATCCGGTAACTGTACATTCAACATTCTGGTAGTTACACTGGTTATTAATGTACCAACATTTCGTACTTCAAGGCTCATTTCTCACTTATAGTAATCTGTAATCTTGCAACGTTAATCATTTAAATATGTTACCTAGACAAGTGTATTCCCTAAACTTCGTTACTCTATATTGATTATTTTCGGTGTTACGATTTTTTCCGTCATTTTATCAGGAGGTTCATTCGTTTGTTTCCAAGAGTAGCTGTTGTGCGAAGAACAAATGTATCTGAACGTTCGTTAATATTCTTCTTCCTGTTCCCATTTACATCAACACGTACACCCCGACATTTGGAGTACAGATTGACAGATTGACTACCACTGTGTATCGGCGTCACCGTCTAAGGCACTGTTAGTGTGAATTTGCGGCAGTGGATTCCAGCCGTACCCGTAAGTCAGGTACGGGCTTGTTGATAATAAATTTGTGCAACGTAAGTAGCAAAGTATGTCGGCACGACATGGACGCAAGCGTTGCCGAAACGGCGTGTTCAGGGGGATTGCGAGTAACTCTTGCAGCAAACTGCCATAGAAACCAGCGCACTGGTGCTTACCTAATGTGTGTCAGTACGTGACTTGGAGAGCATTCGCAAAACATATACGCCCTGCCAAATATAAACAGGGAACAGTCAAATAATACCAGTGTTTTTAGTGTTGCGGCTCTGTTGGACGTCGGCACTGTACTACACGGGCGCCCACATGAAACTTCCGACGGAGGACCTCAGTTAGAGCCCGTGGTGGGGCTACGGTTAGGCCGTCCGAGTTCGCAAGGGATTCAGACCCACTCAGCAGCGGACCATACCCCAGGCCTTCCAGCAGCCCACTCCAGTCCGGAGCCAGGGAATCACATCCCGGTTGCTGTTTTCACATCTGTCAACACCTGCTTTCTTTGGCATTGGAATTATTATATACTTCTTGAAGTCTGAGGGAATTTTGCCTGTATCATACAATCTTGCCTACCAGATGGTAGAGTTTTGTCAGGACTGGCTCTCCCAAGGCTGTAAATAGTTCTAATGGAATGTTCTCTACTCCCGGGGCCTTGTTCCGATTTAGGTCTTTCAGTGCTCTGTCAAACTCTTCACGCAGTATCGTATCTCCCATTTCATCTTCCTCTACATCCTCTTCCATTTCCATAATATTGTCCTCAAGTACATCGCCCTTGTATAGACTCTCTATATACTCCTTCCACCTATCTGCTTTCCCTTGCCGGCCGTGGAGGCCAAGCGGTTAAAGGCGCTACAGTCTGTAACCGCGCGGCCGCTACGGTCGCAGGTTCGAAGCCTGCCTCGGGCATGGATGTGTGTGATGTCCTTAGGTTAGTTAGGTTTAAGTAGTTCTAAGTTATAGGGGACTAATGACCTTAGAAGTTAAGTCCCATAGTCCTCAGAGCCATTTGAGCCATTTTGCTTTCCCTTCTTTGCTTAGAGCTGGATTTCCATCTGAGCTCTTGATATTCATACAAGTGGTCCTATTTTCTCCAAAGGTCTCTTTAATATTCCTGTAGGCAGTATCTATCTTACCCCTCATGAGATAAGCCTCTACATCCTTACATTTGTCCTCTAGCCATCCCTGCTTAGCCATTTTGCACTTCCTGTCGATCTTATTTTTGAGACGTTTGTATTCCTTTTTGCCTGCTTCACTTGCTGCATTTTTGTATTTTCTCCTTTCATCGATTGAATTCAGTATCTCTGCTGTTACCCAAAGATTTCTACTAGCCCTCGTCTTTTTACCTACTTGATCCTCTGCTGCCTTCACTATTTCATTCCTCAAAGCTACCCATTCTTCTTCTACTGTATTTCTTTCCCCCATTCCTGTAAATTGTTCCCTTATGTTGTCCCTGAAACTTTGTACAACCTCTGGTTCTTTCAGTTTATCCAGGTCCCATCTCCTTAAATTCCCACCTTTTTGCAGTTTCTTCAGTTTTAATCTACAGTTCATAACCAATAGATTGTGGTCAGAGTCCACATCTGCCCCTGCAAATGTCTTACAATTTAAAACCTGGTTCCTAAATGTCTGTCTTACCATTATATAATCTATCTGAAACCTTTTAGTATCTCTAGGGTTCTTCCATGTATACAACCTTCTTTTATGATTCTTGAACCAAGTGTTAGCTATGATTAAGTTATGCTCTGTGCAAAATTCTACCATACGGCTTCCACTTTCATTTCTTAGCCCCATTCCATATACACCTACTACGTTTCCTCCTCTTCGTTTTCCTACTGTCGAATTCCAGTCACCCATGACTATTAAATTTTCATCTCCCTTCACTATCCGAATAATTTCTTTTGTCTCATCATAGCCGATTGATGAAGAATGTATTTACAGGCTGTATCATAATTAATGGCGTAGACGCATACAGTTGAAAATACACGATACTAGAAGCAAAAAAGTCTCAGTTAACGTAGGGTCGAAAATAAATACCTTAAGAGCTACGAGCAATTTTTCATCTTCTACTGAAAGCTCTTTGCTTTCCACATTTTGGGAAGTAGAAGTATGGATCACAACAAGAAAAAAATGTCCAGTAAACATTTTTCTCTAAAATGCATACCTTAAAATGTACGAGAAATTGTTCATTAGGAGAGGTCCGTTTCCAATTAGCGACGATGAGCACGTGCTCGTCGCTCTTAAGGTATGCATTTTCGACCCAATGTTTACTGAGACAATTTTTTTCTAGTATTGTGTACCTTGAACTGTATGTTTTTACGCCATTAATTATAATACACCCTGTATAGTTATAATCTGCAAACACAGCCATAATTCTTTTGGGAAACAGTTTTTTCTCTAAGAAAGAGAGATTTTACGGAAATATGACGACTATCATCACTTTCCCTTGGGGGTTCAGTTTTAGCACACTGATGGACACCGTGTAAGTAGGCTGTTTAGGTTTTTATGTTGGTAACGCCACGTAGAGCTCTGTATGAAAATCACTGACTGTGCTGTGTGCAGTCTGTGGCTGGTTGGCATTGTTGGAATATCCGCTATTGTAGCGTTGGGCAATTGGATGTGGACAGCACGTAGCGTTGGACAGTTGAAGCCGCCAGCAGTGGTGGATGTGGAAAGAGAGATGTCAGAGTTTTGAGAGGTTGCTATAAGCGGACGACATGGACGTGTTCCGCCAGGAAATTTGTAGAGACGGAGGTCATATATATATATATATATATATATATATATATATATATATATATATATATGTATATGTATAATGACTTTTGAACATTATTAAGGTAAATACATTGTTTGCTCTCTATCAAAATCTTTCATTTGCTAACCATGCCTATCAGTATTTAGTGCCTTCAGTAGTTAGAATCTGTTATTTAGCTGGCAGTATTGGCGCTCGCTATATTGCAGTAGTTCGAGTAACTAAGATGTTTGTGAGGTAAGTGATCCATGAAAGGTATGGGTTATTGTTAGTCAGGACCATTCTTTTGTTGTAGGGATATTTGAAGGTCAGACTGCGTTGCGCTAAAATATTGTGTGTCAGTTTAGCGATTATCAGAATAAGTAAAGAGAGAAATGTCTGAGTACGTTCAATTTTGCTCAACTGTTTGAAAATCGAATAACACAGACGTTTACCAGCACGGTCATTTATAATTTTTCAAAGGGGACGTTTCAACTGGACGATTTTTGTAAGTGAAATTAATTCTGATTTTGAGCCCATGAACCATGGACCTTGCCGTTGGTGGGGAGGCTTGCGTGCCTCAGCGATACAGATAGCCGTACCGTAGGTACAACCACAACGGAGGGGTATCTGTTGAGAGGCCAGACAAACGTGTGGTTCCTGAAGAGGGCAGCAGCCTTTTCAGTAGTTGCAGGGGCAACAATCTGGATGATTGACTGATCTGGCCTTGTAACAATAACCAAAACGGCCTTGCTGTGCTGGTACTGCGAACGGCTGAAAGCAAGGGGAAACTACGGCCGTAATTTTTCCCGAGGGCATGCAGCTTTACTGTATGATCAAATGATGATGGCGTCTTCTTGGGTAAAATATTCCGGAGGTAAAATAGTCCCCCATTCGGATCTCCGGGCGGGGACTACTCAAGAGGATGTCGTTATCAGGAGAAAGAAAACTGGCGTTCTACGGATCGGAGCGTGGAATGTCAGATCCCTTAATCGGGCAGGTAGGTTAGAAAATTTAAAAAGGGAAATGGATAGGTTAAAGTTAGATATAGTGGGAATTAGTGAAGTTCGGTGGCAGGAGGAACAAGACTTCTGCTCAGGTGACTACAGGGTTATAAACACAAAGTCAAATAGGGGTAATGCAGGAGTAGGTTTAATAATGAATAGGAAAATAGGAAAGCGGGTAAGCTACTACAAACAGCATAGTGAACGCATTACTGTGGCCAAGATAGATACGAAGCCCACACCTACTACAGTAGTACAAGTTTATATGCCAACTAGCTCTGCAGCTGACGAAGAAATTGAAGAAATGTATGATGAAATAAAAGAAATTATTCAGTTAGTGAATGGAGACGGAAATTTAATAGTCATGGGTGACTGGAATTCGAGTGTAGGAAAACGGAGTGGAATTCGAGTGTAGGAAAACGGAGAGAAGGAAACGTAGTAGGTGAATATGGATTGGGGTTAAGAAATGAAAGAGGAAGCCGCCTGGTAGAATTTTGCACAGAGCACAACTTAATCATAGCTAACACTTGGTTTAAGAATCATGATAGAAGGTTGTATACATGGAAGAACCCTGGAGATACTAAGAGGTATCAGATAGATTATATAATGGTAAGACAGAGATTTAGGAACCAGGTTTTAAATTGTAAGACATTTCCAGGGGCAGATGTAGACTCTGACCACAATCTATTGGTTATGACCTGTAGATTAAAACTGAAGAAACTGCAAAAACGTGGGAATTTAAGGAGATGGGACCTGGATAAACTGAAAGAACCAGAGGTTGTACAGAGTTTCAGGGAGAGCATAAGGGAACAATTGACAGGAATGGGGGAAAGAAATACAGTAGAAGAAGAATGGGTAGCTTTGAGGGATGAAGTAGTGAAGGCAGCAGAGGATCAAGTAGGTAAAAAGACGAGGGCTAGTAGAACTCCTTGGGTAATAGAAGAAATATTGAATTTAATTGATGAAAGGAGAAAATATAAAAATGCAGTAAATGAAGCAGGCAAAAAGGAATACAAACGTCTCAAAAATGAGATCGACAGGAAGTGCAAAATGGCTAAGCAGGGATGGCTAGAGGACAAATGTAAGGATGTAGAGGCTTATCTCACTAGGGGTAAGATAGATACTGCCTACAGGAAAATTAAAGAGACCTTTGGAGATAAGAGAACCACTTGTATGAACATCAAGAGCTCAGATGGAAACCCAGTTCTAAGCAAAGAAGGGAAAGCAGAAAGGTGGAATGAGTATATAGAGGGTCTATACAAGGGCGATGTACTTGAGGGCAATATTATTGAAATGGAAGAGGATGTAGATGAAGATAAAATGGGAGATACGATACTGCGTGAAGAGTTTGACAGAGCACTGAAAGACCTGAGTCGAAACAAGGCCCCCGGAGTAGACAACATTCCAGTAGAACTACTGACGGCCTTGGGAGAGCCAGTCCTGACAAAACTCTACCATCTGGTGAGCAAGATGTATGAAACAGGCGAAATACCCACAGACTTCAAGAAGAATATAATCATTCCAATCCCAAAGAAAGCAGGTGTTGACAGATATGAAAATTACCGAACAATCAGTTTAATAAGCCACAGCTGCAAAATACTAACACAAATTCTTTACAGACGAATGGAAAAACTAATAGAAGCCGACCTCGGGGAAGATCAGTTTGGATTCCGTAGAAATACTGGAACACGTGAGGCAATACTGACCTTACGACTTATCTTAGAAGAAAGATTAAGGAAAGGCAAACCTACGTTTCTAGCATTTGTAGACTTAGAGAAAGCTTTTGACGATGTTGACTGGAATACTCTCTTTCAAATTCTAAAGGTGGCAGGGGTAAAATACAGGGAGCGAAAGGCTATTTACAATTTGTACAGAAACCAGATGGCAGTTATAAGAGTCGAGGGGCATGAGAGGGAAGCAGCGGTTGGGAAGGGAGTTAGACAGGGTTGCAACCTCTCCCCAATGTTATTCAATCTGTATATCGAGCAAGCAGTAAAGGAAACAAAAGAAAAATTTGGAGTAGGTATTAAAATCCATGGAGAAGAAATAAAAACTTTGAGGTTCGCCGATGACATTGTAATTCTGTCAGAGACAGCAAAGGACCTGGAAGAGCAGTTGAACGGAATGGATGGTGTCTTGAAGGGAGGATATAAGATGAACATCAACAAAAGCAAAACGAGGATAATGGAATGTAGTCGAATTAAGTCGGGTGATGCTGAGGGTATTAGATTAGGAAATGAGACACTTAAAGTAGTAAATGAGTTTTGCTATTTGGGGAGCAAAATAACTGATGATGGTCGAAGTAGAGAGGATATAAAATGTAGACTGGCAATGGCAAGGAAAGCGTTTCTGAAGAAGAGAAATTTTTTAACATCGAGTATAGATTTAAGTGTCAGGAAGTCATTTCTGAAAGTATTTGTATGGAGTGTAGCCATGTATGGAAGTGAAACATGGACGGTAAATAGTTTGGACAAGAAGAGAATAGAAGCTTTTGAAATGTGGTGCTACAGAAGAATGCTGAAGATTAGATGGGTAGATCACATAACTAATGAGGAAGTATTGAATAGGATTGGGGAGAAGAGAAGTTTGTGGCACAACTTGACCAGAAGAAGGGATCGGTTGGTAGGACATGTTCTGAGGCATCAAGGGATCACCAATTTAGTATTGGAAGGCAGCGTGGAGGGTAAAAATCATAGGGGGAGACCAAGAGATGAATACACTAAGCAGATTCAGAAGGATGTATGTTGCAGTAGGTACTGGGAGATGAGGAAGCTTGCACAGGATAGAGTAGCATGGAGAGCTGCATCAAACCAGTCTCAGGACTGAAGACGACAACAACAACAACAACACGATCAGAAGTCTCAATCTCCGCACGAGGCTGCACTAACGCCGCCGAGAGAACTACGAAACTTCTTCAGGAAAGTTTCACTAAAACTCAAGCAAGCTTTAAGCACTATATTTTCCTGAGTTCCAAGAATCAGCATTAAACGAAAGAAAACGTCTTTATTCAAAGACAGTGAGTATTCCTGTCTTTTGTAATGTGTCGTTTTAAGTTATATGTTGACATAAGGGTTGCAGGGAAGTCTCGAATTCAAGTACGAAAACCGTGTATAGATTTTTACTTACAACTCTAAGCTTTCAATTTTAATGCTTCACATTCGTTTCAGGGTACTTTTGCGGAGATCGTAAAACTGAAACTTTTCTAGGTCTAGGTGAGGGGATAAAATCTTCTGTGCTTCCAGTTTTAAGGACTATCCACCTGACAAACAACCTGCGTGTGATTTCAGGTACCGTTGTAGACACAGAACGTATTTACTCACACAGCACATTCTCACTCAGCGTTGGAGATTCCACTGTGCACGCCGTGAATATGATATCCGCAAAGACATTCATCCTTCTTGACAGGTACAACCTACACCTCCCCATCCTTACCCGCATCAGTGTTCCCTTCTCCCAGTTTTCCTATTTTAGCTGAATGAAATGATGAAGCGGTCAGAACACTGTTCTGGCCTTGTGAAGGAGACGGGTTCACATTATCGTTGGCCATCCAGAATTACATTTTCCATAACATCCGTAAACAACAAAAATGGATTTCCTTTCAATCTCTGACCAGTGGAAGATGGTACACCATATCTATTCTAGTAGTCGATGGCATATTGAAACCTATTCTTCTTTTCTTGCTTTCATCCCCTTCGCTTTACTTTCACTTTATAACCGTTTCTCAACTTTCTAATTCGCAGCTCCTGGTCTAATGGTTAGCGCCGCTGCTTCTAGATCACAAGATCCTGGGTTCGATTCCAAGTTCGGTTCTCGGACAGGTCGGTGATTTTCTGCGTCCAGGAGCTGGGTGTTCGTGTTGTACTCGTCATTTCATCATCATTCATTCGGGAAATTTAGAGACTGGAAAGTGGGAAGACTGGAAATTAGTACGGGCGCTGATAACCACGCCGTTGATCGCCCCATTAGCCTTCATCCGACGGCACTCCATACCCTGTGCCCCGAAAGAAACAAACACCCCTTGCTTTCATAGTTCTCTCTTTCCCAGTGCATTTACTTTCTATTCAGTAAACCATTTATTTAAATGTTGTTAGCGTTACAGCTTAAAACATGGCTATGATACGTTACTGTTCCTATCATTTCCTCGCTGTAAGTAAACTTATTATTAATTATAAATAATACTATTAGCCAGCTGGTGTGGCCGAGCGTTTCTAGGTCGCAGGTTCGAATCCTGCCTCGTGCATGGATGTGTGTGAGATCCTTAGGTTAGTTAGGTTTAAGTAGTTCTAAGTTCTAGGGGACTGATGACTTCAGCAGTTAAGTCCCATAGTGCTCAGAGCCATTTGAACCATTTTTGAGACTATTAATTAATAACTTGTACTGTAAAATATATCCCATTTCATCTAGTATACCAAAAAGAAATAATAAACAGGGGAGAAAACTGTAAGTTCATATGTGTGCGTATTGAAGAAACCCTAAACTGGAAGAACCGTATAGCAGACTTAATAACGTTTCCGTTCGGCTACGTTAGCCATAAGAATAATTTCCAATTCTGGGTGTATAGAGGTCAGTAGACTATTTTGCATATTTTCATTCATTGATGTCTTATGGGATAATTTTCTGGGATAGCTCCTCGCTTAGGGGCAAAGCATTCATCGCGTAAAAGAAAGTAATTAGAATTATGTGTGGAGTGCACATACGTTCGTTTTGCATTAAGCAGCAGGGAATAATAATAACAGCATCACAGAAAATTTTTTCTCTTTTGATATTCGTTACCTGCAATCCATCTAACTTTAAGAGTGACAGAAATATTCACAAGTACAACACTAGAAGGAAAAATGATGTGCATTACACTTTCACAAATCTAATTTAGACACAGAAAGGGGTGAAATATGTAGCTACAAATTTCTTTGACTACCTATCCATTAACATAAAGCGTTTGACAGATAACAGAAATGTTTTCAGACGTACGTTCAAGTCCTTTCTGTTTAACAAATCCTTCTATATCATAGATAAATTCTTCAGTAGAGACAGTTATTTAAAGAAACTCTAAATGGCCAGCATGCAGCCATAAAACATTTGTTTTTTACTTAGTTGTATAGATGTATAGATGTGTTAAAGCTATTTTTTTATTTTTCTATTGTACTGGAGTGTTCTATGTTTGTTCAGTTGACAATTTCCACATCATAACGTTTCTAGTTCAAATAAAAAGAGTAACTGACATCAGTAACCTATGTTTCTGATGGTATTCGCCATTCTTGAATTGTCCATAACACGACTACAACTAAAACTACTACAGACTGAAGACCGATAACGGCTCGATACACCACACACCTAAATGTGCATTGGCTCGGATTGCAGTTTCAATTTATAATTTTTAAAATTTCATGAACATTTTACGTACTATCGTTTTATATGTTAATATGTAATTGTGTATTTGAATAAAACATTGTCAAAGATTCTAAAACCAACACATAATACAGGATGATTATAATTAAAGTTAAACTTTCAAACCGCTGTATAAATAATACCACTGGTCAGAATGATTTCAAACTGCAACGGAATATTATCGGAGACGGGGGAAAATGTATGTCAGAAGAAAAATAAATAGTTACAAAATGTAGCAATAGATGGCGCTGTAAGCATCATAATTTAATAGTGATCGACTACTAATGACAAAGTGGTTCAAATGGCTCTGAGCACTATGGGACTTAACTTCTGAGATTATAAGTCCTCTAGAACTTGGGACTACTGAAACCTGACCAACCTAAGGACATCACACACATCCATGCCCGAGGCAGGATTCGAATCTGCGACCGTAGCGGTCACTCGGTTCCAAACTGTAGTGCCTAGAACCGCTCGGCCACCCAGGCCGGTACTAATGACAAATGAATGATACAACAATGCCTAAGGTGTATGTTTGACGTTAAACAAACTGTACTACTCAGTCTGCATGGGTGTACAGGTGTGATACTGTTAGTTATGTAAGCCCATCCATCACGTCAAGCTCTTATCACATCGGATGGGAAAAATCTGTTTTTAATTGTCCTTTGGTCAGAAACCGCATAAAAAGCATCACTCACATCGGTTTTTAATTGTCCTGAGGCCAAAAACCGCATAAAAACCATCAATCAAAATCAAATCGGATTATTAATTTCCGTCTGACTGGCGCAAAACACGTTCAATATGCTGTCTCGGTGACAAGTTGAAATCGAGAAACAGCATGTTCCACAATTGATCGAAGTGTTTCTGGGGTCACGTTCAGAATGTGTTGCTCATTGCGTGCCTTCAGTGCAGCTAAGTTTGCAATCGGAACACTGAACACAACATCTTTCACATAGCGCCATAGCCAGAAGGCATATGGATTAAGATCAGGTGATCGGAATGGCCAGGCTGTATGGAAATGGCGGCTGATAATCTTAGCATTTCCAAAATGGCGCTTCAGCAGCTGCTTAACTGGATTTTCAATGTATGGAGGTGCGGCATCTTGCATAAAAATGATCCCATCCACACATCCACGCTGTTGGAGTGCTGGAATGACTTGGTTCCACAAAAGACACTCATAGCGCTTACCAGAGACGATACAGGTAAATGGACCGGAAGCAGCTGTCTCTTCGAAAAAATATGGCCCTATGATAAATTATGCCGTAAACCCGCACCACACAGTGACCTTTTCAGGATGAAGTGGTGCTGGTTGATTTGCGTGTGGATTTTCCGTTGCCCATATTCGATAATTCTGTGTATTGATATATCTTGTCAGATGGAAGTGAGCTTCGTCTGTCCACAAAATCTTCTGTGGGCAATAATTGTCCACTTCCATGCGAGTAAGGAATTCTAAAGCAAAGGTCTCTCTTGCTGGCAGGTCAACAGGAAACAACTCGTGTACATAAGTAAATTTGAATAAATAGCAAGGAAAGATGTTTCGTAGGATTTTACGCACCGTGCTCACGGATACGTCCAATGTTCGGGCAATTCTCCGTGCACTACACGTTTGCAAACCACCACTCGTCTCCTACTGCATTGCTGTGGCCACTGCTTCCACTGGCGTCGAATCGTTTCCTCCTCTATCAGCTTGCACACCAAGAGAACCCGTCTTTTCGAATTTCCGAATCATTTTCTCCAGACCCACGACAGTCATCGGACAAACGCCTTTTTTGAAATCCTTCGGTGTCCGGAACTTTTGCAGAACGACGTGTGCACAGTCATGCCGAATGTTGCAGACGTGAAAGGAGGAAAAGCCTCTACCCGGCGTGTTTTATACCAATTTCGATGGGTCGTGCGCATGACAGGTGTTTACATTTACGTATTCTGACACATACAGCGCCATCTACTGATCAATTTTCCCACTATTTATTTCTTCTGCCGGACTTTTCCCCCTTCTCCGATGATATTCCGTTGCAGTTTCTCGTCATTCTGACCAGTGATGTTATTTCTACAGCGTTCTGAAAGTTTAACTTTAATTATAATCACCCTGTAATTTTTATAAATGCGTTATAACAAGTACTACTACTGAATTAGTCTGCCCAAATACAAATTTATTCCACGTATTATTCTACATATATTAATTTCAGGATGCGTGCTATTCGTAGCGTTAGTTACATTAACCAATAACAAGCAAGGAGTAATCAGAGAAAAAAGTAACGTCAAAGAAAACACGACAGAAAAGGAGATACAAAGAACATTTCTTTACTTTCACTGTGTCTGTGCGTTCATACAAGCAGCCAGAGTCACTACATGATTTCCAATTCCCTCCCTCCCCCCTTCCCCCTTCCAGTGTCATCGATATTCCATTTTGAATCTGACATGACCCCCAATAACGTGTTGTCACAGCACTTTTGAATCCAGGGACGTCTGGCTGAGGGTTGTGTAAGCATGTCGTTGTCTTTTGCACGGTACGCACAGCGTCTGTCGTGGCGTGCCAGCAAGGCGGCACGCATAAAGATCTTCAGTTGCGGCGTCTTCACTTTTCGGAACTGGTGGTACTAGCTTCTTAGTGGCGTCTTGGAACGGGCCAAGGGCAACTTCAGTCGGGACACCATGAATTTCTACTCTGAACGTGTTACTGCCTCTACCTAATACTGAGGATGGTCCCTCAGATTTTGGTTAAAGTGCTCGCAATTTAACAGCAAAATCTGACGACGCTACGTTGTTGTCTGTCCTATCATGCGTGAATTCCGCCGGCAGTCATAATGTTTGACCGCAGACGAGTTCGGTTGCTGTGGTCTTCAGATCGCTCTTGAAAGATGTTCGCAGCCCAAGGAGCACTGTAGGCGCTCGTCTTTGCAGTTCGCCGCACGGTGGTAGGTTGTGGTGTGTATGCGTTTCACACCTAGTAAAATTTGCAGTGCCTTGAAACGATGCGCGTGCGTAAACGGTAGACCGTCAGACTTAAAAGTGCCGTAAATGTTCCTCCTCAGACATCGACTTTACGAGAACATCTACACTCCTGGAAATTGAAATAAGAACACCGTGAATTCATTGTCCCAGGAAGGGGAAACTTTATTGACACATTCCTGGGGTCAGATACATCACATGATCACACTGACAGAACCACAGGCACATAGACACAGGCAACAGAGCATGCACAATGTCGGCACTAGTACAGTGTATATCCACCTTTCGCAGCAATGCAGGTTGCTATTCGCACATGGAGACGATCGTAGAGATGCTGGATGTAGTCCTGTGGAACGGCTTGCCATGCCATTTCCACCTGGCGCCTCAGTTGGACCAGCGTTCGTGCTGGACGTGCAGACCGCGTGAGACGACGCTTCATCCAGTCCCAAACATGCTCAATGGGGGACAGATCCGGAGATCTTGCTGGCCAGGGTAGTTGACTTACACCTTCTAGAGCACATTGGGTGGCACGGGATACATGCGGACGTGCATTGTCCTGTTGGAACAGCAAGTTCCCTTGCCGGTCTAGGAATGGTAGAACGATGGGTTCGATGACGGTTTGGATGTACCGTGCACTATTCAGTGTCCCCTCGACGATCACCAGTGGTGTACGGCCAGTGTAGGAGATCGCTCCCCACACCATGATGCCGGGTGTTGGCCCTGTGTGCCTCGGTCGTATGCAGTCCTGATTGTGGCGCTCACCTGCACGACGCCAAACACGCATACGACCATCATTGGCACCAAGGCAGAAGCGACTCTCATCGCTGAAGACGACACGTCTCCATTCGTCCCTCCATTCACGCCTGTCGCGACACCACTGGAGGCGGGCTGCACGATGTTGGGGCGTGAGCGGAAGACGGCCTAACGGTGTGCGGGACCGTAGCCCAGCTTCATGGAGACGGTTGCGAATGGTCCTCGCCGATACCCCAGGAGCAACAGTGTCCCTAATTTGCTGGGAACTGGCGGTGCGGTCCCCTACGGCACTGCGTAGGATCCTACGGTCTTGGCGTGCATCCGTGCGTCGCTGCGGTCAGGTCCCAAGTCGACGGGCACGTGCACCTTCCGCCGACCACTGGCGACAACATCGATGTACTGTGGAGACCTCACGCCCCACGTGTTGAGCAATTCGGCGGTACGTCCACCCGGCCTCCCGCATGCCCACTATACGCCCTCGATCAAAGTCCGTCAACTGCACATACGGTTCACGTCCACGCTATCGCGGCATGCTACCAGTGTTAAAGACTGCGATGGAGCTCCGTATGCCACGGCAAACTGGCTGACACTGACGGCGGCGGTGCACAAATGCTGCGCAGCGAGCGCCATTCGACGGCCAACACCGCGGTTCCTGGTGTGTCCGCTGTGCCGTGCGTGTGATCATTGCTTGTACAGCCCTCTCGCAGAGTCCGGAGCAAGTATGGTGGGTCTGACACGCCGGTGTCAATGTGTTCTTTTTTCCATTTCCAGGAGTGTATGTAGAAGTACAGAAATCTAGGTCTCTTGTGACCTCACCCATGGAACACTGGAACGTTTGCGCTGAATTACAGAGAGCGAACGACATTCTCGAAAACACAAAAAAAAGGCATGTAGTGACAGATGTTTTAGGGACATATATCGTGGAAAAGACTGCCTTACAGTTCACGTCGGCGGAGAAATCCTCTATAAGCGGTGTGGGATACCGGTCTGGAATAGTTCCTGCGTTTAACTGGCGGTAGTCGCAGCGTGGACGCCAACCATTGTTCTTTGGAACGACGTCCAACGGGGCCCCCAAGCTGCTACTTGAATTTCGGCATTTGTCTTGTGCTAAAATACTGCGAAATTCCTGCTTGACTATTTTTAGCTTTTGAGGTGCCAGGTGCTTTGGACGCGCATATGTACTCTGGTTATGGTGAGAAGCTGGTGCACTGCCGGTATGGTACGTGATTGCCTCGTAACTTCAGGAAAATCCTTCAATCGTAGCGTACATTGCGTATCCTCGGCTATTACCGGTACTGTTATGGGGGCAGTGTAGTTGACTTTTCCTTGAGATTTGTTGTCACATCGTTCAAACGCTGCCGTCGAAGATCAGGAACCAAGTCGAAGAAACGCAGGAAATCTGCTCCCAGTGCCGGATGCGAGATGTGGGTCACTGTGAACTGGCATTCGAACGTTCGACGGAGCCCAAGACTGATTATTACAGTAACTCTTAGATAGGTCTTAATCTTCGAGTTACTGGCAGCGTATAAATAACAGTCATCATCGTTACGAAGCAATAATTTAGTTTCTAGATGCACCGACACTTCAGCTGCTGCGTCCGCTAAATATTGCACCTTTTTACTGAGATATAAGATGAATAATCGTCACCCATTACCAGTGGAGTTAGCTCTAGCACTTAGTGCCAAGTGGGTTTTCATGCGTCTTTGCCAAATTTTTTGCGATACCAACAGGTGTTTGGCGCCGCAAGCGAACGTTTACGACTTATCGATGAACGTCGATGCGGCCGTGGTTCGTATGTGTGTTTGGTATGTGCTGTTTGCAAGC
Source organism: Schistocerca cancellata (assembly GCF_023864275.1). Classification (NCBI taxonomy): domain Eukaryota; kingdom Metazoa; phylum Arthropoda; class Insecta; order Orthoptera; family Acrididae; genus Schistocerca; species Schistocerca cancellata. Next base: position 161,271,186 of record NC_064628.1, read on the forward strand.
TGTATAGTTACTTCTGCTAATTGAGACAGCATAGATACAGCTGTGTTGTCCTGTTGCGTCATCAGTGTTGTGACTCTCATTGAGGGATACATCTTCGCGATCTTGTCCGTTGTTTGTCGTGGTAATACATTTAGATCTACTGGACACACCGTTAGCATTCTCTGTGCATCGTAAATTAACCTCGACAGACAGGTATTAAGTAACACATTATTACTGACTGTGTTGTTGGCTTACAATGATTCCTACTCTGGTCTGGCTAGGTTATATCTGTTGGAGTACTGGGTGTGCAGATAAATCCGACGCGGCTGGCGCCGAAGTAACCGGCTTATACCGTATGTTCCGACGCTACTAGGTACGTCGAAGCCGGCGCGGTAGTACAGACGTATTCGTATCAAGTCGAAGTCACCAAGTACGTGGTAATCCGCTCAAATACAGATTTATTCCACATATATTAATTACAGTATACTTGCTGTTCGTAGCGCTAGTTACGTTAGTCAATAAGAAGCAAGGAGTAATCAGAGAAACAAAAGTAACGTCAAAGAATACATCGCAGAAAAGTAGACACACAGAATATTTATGTAGTGTCACTGTGTCTGTGAGTTTACACAAGTAGCACGAGTTACTACACTACCAATAAGGAATTTTCTTCTTTCAAAGATTCGAGATTTATTAAGACCGGTATTACACTAAAAAATTTTCGTGGACAAAGTTTCTTTTTCAAATAAAAAAAAATGGCTCTGAACACTATGGTACCTAACTTCTGAGGTCATCAGTCCCCTAGAACTTAGAACTACTTAAACCTAACTAACCTAAGGACATCACACACATCCATGCTCGAGGCAGGATTCGAACCTGCGACCGTAGCGGTCGCGCTTTTCCAGACTGTAGCGCCTAGGACCGCTGTTAGTGTTATGAGAAACTCTGTCGAAGTTAGGCGTTGATCAACTTTTCTTTAATCAAATCTAGCGAACTGCATTAGATTTGATCAAAGACTTGTTCCTCTTTCTGCATTCAGGAAAGGTCAAAACACTCCGGCCTTTCGGCGCTCGTAATGTGGTCGCAGTCGCGAGATGACGCGACCGGGAGAGGATTTATCGAGCGAACGTGGGGAGTGAGAAGCAGTTAGTAACGGCATGTGGTTGATACGGGGCACGAGAGGCAACCTTGGCGGCGAATACTGTCGCTATGAAAACGTCCATCTGGGTTAGAGCCAGGTGTATTGGACGCGTTGGGGAGGGACTGTGTAGCGAAGAAATTTGGTGGTAGTTAGCCGATTATATGTTGTTGCGGAACCTGACTTGTGACCTGCCTTTCGCATGCTATCGGACGCAATCTATCGGACACGGACTTCAATCGACATAATAACGTGATATCATTGTATTTACGTCATTCGTTGGAAACACATTTTCTGCTCTCCATGTTGCAAGTGTGATGAACCTGAGATAGATTACTCGTTGATTCTCAATTACAAAACTGCACAATTTGTGTGTCGCCCCTATGGAATTTGTTGTGCCATTCTGACTGTAGTAATTCGTGTTGGTATCTGATTGCGTCGATATTATGGTTTACCATTTGGAACTTGGGGATTACCGTGTATAATTTCTTAATCTTAGTGTTTGGTCTGTTTCAGAAAGCACTGTATATCATTGAACAGACCGATGCACCAATGTATGGTATTTCCACCAGATCTTTCTGTGGAGTATTGAATGTTTCGGTCCATCAAGGACGTGTAATTATTGTAAGGCTAATTTATCATTTCATGCCTTTGCTTGAGGTAATCCTATGTTAGTCTGATTTGAATTGGTTGTTTGAAATACCTCGGGTTTCAGTGGCAGTGCTTGGAGGCCGCGACAATTTGTTTAACGTGTTTTGGAACTGATTTGATGTTGTTCTATCTAATATTGTTTTAAGTGCACTAATTTTATTCTAAGTGCACTGCCTTGGACTTATTAGGATAGGATTATTTATTCATGGAGTTTTAAATTTTAGCATGTTTTTTATGCATTGGGACGCGCGATTTATTGGATCATAATTTCTTAATATCTGTTGCATTTCTGCATCTGGCTTGTGGGATTGATCTAAGCTTTCAGGGTCTTGCGTGTCTATCTTATTTAGTAGATTCTAAGGTTCCGTTTATGCTCTATATACCGTTTCCTCTTTAGAAGTTAATACTGTTTTAGGGCGCATATGGGAGACAAAGTTGGCCTGAGACTTTTATACCCCGCACTATTGGTCGGGCCGACAATTGGTGTCTAAGCGGGAGAACTGGCTGTTGTTCACGCAGCCTGTTGTGTTACGGCGTTCGTGTCTGAACCAAGTGGGTGCCTGGAGCTCATATATTTATAAAATAAATGTCACTGACTGGTGCAAGGTTCACAACTTAAAAAGAATTTCCGTATATGTAATTATTGTCTGTCCTTTTCAGGCGGTAGCTAAGTTGTTTCAGATGAAAGACTTGCATGTTTAAAATCGCTTATTCTAATTATTCAGTTTCGAATGCATTTGTCAAGAGTGCTATTTATCGTCTGTAAGTCAGTTTTGACACCGTTCAATTTGTCTTCAGTCTAGTCCTCGAGATACTTAACATCGAAAGAATTTTGTTGTAATTGCATCACTATAATCCCAAAATTTGCATTAACGTACATTGGCTTCTGCCGTTTGATCTGTAACAATTGTTAATCATGGTACAATAAGCCCATAATGCTGCATTAGCGTAAGTCAGCTGCTGTCATCTGATGGGTAAGTTGTAATCACTATAACGACAACCTGTTCAGAGAACTGTTATCTAACCCTAGTTTGTTGCTTTCACTGATTGTATCTGTATCAGAATTATTGTCACAGGGGCAAACTTGGCCCTCTTTAGATATCTGGCAACCACTGATTTGGCGATATTTTTCATTATGATTTTTGAATTAATCGTTAATGTGAATAAAACTTCGTGTGCAACAAAAGGTGAAGTTCTCCCTCCCCCAAAGTCCAGTCCTTCCACTTAGTCTTTTATGAGAGTTTTATGAGACGCTGATGTATTCTCTTCTCAAATGGTAGCAAAGCATGGTTGCTTTGGTTTAGCAGGTGGGGCGGGTATTCCTTTTTTCTGATAGTTACCTTCATTCAACCTTTATTGTTTTCTGAATTGTGTTTTGGTGTTTTATACAGATTTAAAGTTTTTCCCTCTGTTTCAGGTTCATATCTTCCAGTTATGGAGGTCAGAACGTGTACGAGAATATCTTTTCTGCACCTAGAACATTCGCTGTATGAATTGAGGATATGCTATAGATGAGGTGAAGGAAGCATGGCCTGAACTGAGAGCTCAGTTGGATCTTGTTCTTGAACAGCCACTATCTTATGTCTGACAAACTTGGAGAGGTAGGTGCAACGATTCAATGTTATTCTTCCAGTATGGCCGCGAGTTTCCTTCAAACATAGTCAGTCTAGCTGTAGACACACACAACATGTGCAGGCTCAGCTTACACATTGGAGTCCTCGTGTTAAGGACTTGAAACAATTACGGCTGTGGAACACAGTGGTGCGGTAAACTGTTTCATTAATCAGGTCAAAGAGTTACAGGTCGCTGTGACTATTCCCAGGTTAGGTCACGACGAGAGAAGCAGTAAGGTACCGGTCACGTCTTTTTGTCAGTTAACGTAAGGTGTCTATTCTGTAATGGGAAAGGGAGAGAATTGTGTGCTTGTTGAACATTTTGCCAGATTGCCTAAACCCATCGTTCATTTATTGCAAGGAATTACCGTACATTCTATTGAAAACATTGCTCAAGTTGAAATTTTCCTGTGATCTCCGGTTCCTTTTCAACATCACGCTGATGCCTTAGGTGTTTTGCAGTGGGCTGTTATTCAGTTATTATATACTCTTTCACACAGGGACGATTCATTAGAGTATTTTCTGAAGTAATACAAAAGCACGGTTCGCTGCGGGGTTTAAGGAACAGGTTGATCCAGCTTAAATTGCCACCACGTGCTAAAAGGAGCTAGAACGGGAGCGATTTTGGCGCGTGCAGTCGTCGCAGGAAAATTTAGCTGAGTACATTGAAAGAGTCAACGAAGCAATTTGTGCCTTGAACTGAAAATGATATCGTGCAGAATATCTTAGAGGGTATGAAACCGAAGGACTGCTCCTGGCTGATGTTTTCTAGTAGACCGAGTCCTTGTGGAATAATCCTTGTGGAATAATGATTTGGTAGCTGATATTGTCAGTTTGCGGTTTGCTGACGGATGTCGTAGTAAACTTAGTAAGCCAGCCTCTCGCCCTAATGTAAACTCCGAAGGGTGTGGTAACCTTTTTGCCTGTTCAGTCCAAAACCAAATGGTGTTATCGATGTGATGATGATGAACATTTAATGCGGGACTCTCCGGTTAATCGTGAGCCTGGTCCGAGCAGCTGACCCAAGGGGAAGCAGACGGTAGCCAGCCGACCGAGACCACTCATGTTTATGGCCATATTAGATAAGTTGTATGGCACACTATATTATGTTTGTGCGCAATTAAACCTGGAGCCCGTGTGTGCTTTGCTCGACTCTGATAGTAGAGTTTCGTTATTAGACTATTAATGAGACCTTGAATTTAGAGCTATTTGTGAAATGCCTCCCTTGCTTGCATCGTCTCAGAGATGCCGGGCTGTCAATGGACAGACGTTACCTCTGGTAGGTGAAATGCAGGTGAAATTAAGCATTCTGGGGTTTTCGTGGCCCATTAATCTTTCGGTGGTTAAGAATCTATCGGTTAATTCCGTTAATTTACTGTTAGGGTGTGAGTTCATACAACAAAGAGGGCTTGTTTTGGGTTGCGATGGTGTCACGGTTTTGTTCCCGAATTTACTATAACCCGTGCTCAGCTCCTGAAAGAACATCGTTTCAGTGCATTCTCTAATCACATTGTATGTGAACTGGGAGAAATGAATGTTCCGTGTGTGTGTGTGTGTGTGTGTGGACGGGGAATGCATTTTCCAGAGGCATAATGCACGAAATTAGCCGCGTGTTGGTGTGCAAATTGGACTTGATGGCGATATAGCCACAGCTGTCCACATCTGCCAGAAATTTAAGCCGAATTTCAAGAGGCAGCTATAGAGAAACAGTGTAAGTTTTGTAAAGCTTTTCCTAATGTGTTATTACAGCTTACAACTCCTGATAAATAAAAATATTTCTTAATGACTACATTGTGTACTAGGCAGTTATTTACCTTCAGATATTTCTCGTTCGGTGTTTTATAAATAGTTTCACGTGTTTCCAATTATTTTCGTCGACGTGCACTTTGGTATTCGAATACTGTACTGTAAAGTAGAGCAGCTTTCTTCAGTTGCAAGCAATCGTAGCATTACAGACACAGAATTTCTGCTTCTTAATATGAGGAGCCACTTTCCTGAGCGCATACTGAAACCTGCTCTCATCCATTCCGAAGTAGTTTTCACACGACTTTGTACCCTCAACTTGCTGCCCTCGTTATAAATTTTGTTGGCTGCTTCTAAAATCTCGCCTTGAAGCACATGACTTCACCCAAGTACGGTTCCTTTTTCTTTTCTTCTGCTCCTCTTCCAAAAGTAAATACAATGCACATGTGTACACGAAACTGCAGAATGCAGTAGTAATTCTTCGGCAGCCATTCTGAAGCAGCTGTGACCTCAAAGATCTTTTCCAAAGAAAACTGGATGACCGTCCAATACTCCTATTTACGCTACGTCAGTTATCTTTGTCAAAGTAAATATCATGAATATTTGATCATATTTCTTCCTCAAACAGAATTTGATAGTGTAATACAGGCCTTAGTAACACTGAAATTAACGATATTTTACCAATAATGTTCGTAATTTATATAATTTCATGCCAACTAAACTCTTAACAAATCTGTCTCTTGTCTAACAACAATCTATTTTAATTTGTGCAAAAAACTTGTTAAAGATGTCTCCCCCACCCCCATATCCACATAGAATCTACACTCCTGGAAATTGAACTAAGAACACCGTGAATTCATTGTCCCAGGAAGGGGAAACTTTATTGACACATTCCTGGGGTCAGATACATCACATGGTCACACTGACAGAACCACAGGCACATAGACACAGGCATCAGAGCATGCACAATGTCGGCACTAGTACAGTGTATATCCACCTTTCGCAGCAATGCCGGCTGCTATTCTCCCATGGAGACGATCGTAGAGATGCTGGATGTAGTCCTGTGGAACGGCTTGCCATGCCATTTCCACCTGGCGCCTCAGTTGGACCAGCGTTCGTGCTGGACGTGCAGACCGCGTGAGACGACGCTTCATCCTGTCCCAAACATGCTCAATGGGGGACAGATCCGGAGATCTTGCTGGCCAGGGTAGTTGACTTACACGTTCTAGAGCACGTTGGGTGGCACGGGATACATGCGGACGTGCATTGTCCTGTTGGAACAGCAAGTTCCCTTGCCGGTCTAGGAATGCTAGAACGATGGGTTCGATGACGGTTTGGATGTACCGTGCACTATTCAGTGTCCCCTCGACGATCACCAGTGGTGTACGGCCAGTGTAGGAGATCGCTCCCCACACCATGATGCCGGGTGTTGGCCCTGTGTGCCTCGGTCGTATGCAGTCCTGATTGTGGCGCTCACCTGCACGGCGCCAAACACGCATACGACCATCATCGGCACCAAGGCAGAAGCGACTCTCATCGCTGAAGACGACACGTCTCCATTCGTCCCTCCATTCACGCCTGTCGCGACACCACTGGAGGCGGGCTGCACGATGTTGGGGCGTGAGCGGAAGACGGCCTAACGGTGTGCGGGACCGTAGCCCAGCTTCATGGAGACGGTTGCGAATGGTCCTCGCCGATACCCCAGGAGCAACAGTGTCCCTAATTTGCTGGGAAGTGGCGGTGCGGTGTCCTACGGCACTGCGTAGGATCCTACGGTCTTGGCGTGCATCCGTGCGTCGCTGCGGTCCGGTCCCAGGTCGACGGGCACGTGCACCTTCCGCCGACCACTGGCGACAACATCGATGTACTGTGGAGACCTCACGCCCCACGTGTTGAGCAATTCGGCGGTACGTCCACCCGGTCTCCCGCATGCCCACTATACTCCCTCGCTCAAAGTCCGTCAACTGCACATACGGTTCACGTGCACGCTGTCGCGGCATGCTACCAGTGTTAAAGACTGCGATGGAGCTCCGTATGCCACGGCAAACTGGCTGACACTGACGGCGGCGGTGCACAAATGCTGCGCAGCTAGCGCCATTCGACGGCCAACACCGCGGTTCCTGGTGTGTCCGCTGTGCCGTGCGTGTGATTATTGCTTGTACAGCCCTCTCGCAGTGTCCGGAGCAAGTATGGTGGGTCTGACACACCGGTGTCAATGTGTTCTTTTTTCCATTTCCAGGAGTGTATTATCGTATTAGAAGCAGAACATTTTTATACCTAGCTTCTCAATAACGGTGTCATGAAATAATTTTCTTTCTCGAAATACGAAATATGTAGATAACGGCAAAATAATTCTTACAATTGCGTGAGTGATACTTAAAAACATAATAAATGACTCGAAATTAGTTGCATCAGCAAATTTGTGTCACATTGCTCTCCCTGCCTGCCCATCTGGCCACGGCAGCGCTGCTCTGGCAATCCTAATCTGCCCAGAGGGTGCGGTCGGCGTCGCTTCTGCTACAGCGGCGCCGTTCCTAGTCGAGCTAGGGCAGTACGCGAAGATGAAAGCACATAATAGAGAGAATACGGAGAGAAAAGCAGAGGGCAGCTCCGCGGATTTGTATCAATTCAAGCGTTCCGAGTAAATGTGAAACGATAGTTCCTTACTACTACAGCTCGAAATGGACGTTCTTATGAAAGAGAACTTACCTAACTGACTAAGTGAAAGCTTTTAAGAAAGGAAACACTAACGAAACACCCTGTGATGAATCTGTAGTTAAACACTTATCACGACAGTTTTCAAGTTCATATCGCTAGTTGGTATTTTTTGTTATCTTTCCAAAGCAATTGATTGTGTAGATCTTGATACTCTCTTTCTCGAAATGAAGGCTTCACACACAACTTGTCTGAAACATACGTAACAAACAAAACGCAAAAAGTTGTGCTGAATAATTCATACATTATCGGAACGGTAGAAAATTTTAGTGACAAGTAGGAAAAAGAAAATACATAGGGAGTCCCACAGGGGTTCAGTTTTTGGTCTATTCCTATTCCTTATATATCTGAACGACCTTGCACTTAACATTCAACAGCAGAATTGGTACTTTTTGCAGACGATACTAATGTTGTAATAAAGTCCGTTAGAGAGAAAGCAGCAGAAGAGTTGGTAAATGACATTTTCTAAAGAATTGGACTACCCTAAAATTTTGAAAAAATCAAAACACTGCATTGAATTACGTACAAGAAAATGAGTCATATCAAGGGTTGATGTAGGACACGAGCAGTAGACAGTAAATAGGGTAGTTTGCTCCAGGTTTTTGCATGTATATGTTGATGAAAACATGAGCTAGAAGAAGCATATTACTGAGCTTTTCAAACAATTAAGCTCAGCTCCATTTGCTCTTCGTACTATTGCTAACTTGGAAACAAAAATATCAACCTCCTCACATATTTTGCACTTTTCTACTCACTGATGGCGTACGGAATGATTCTCTGCGGTAACGTATCACTTAGAAACAAAGTACTTATTGCACAAATGCGAGCGGTAAGAATAATGTGAGGTGTTCACCGAAGGACGTCATGTAGGTACCTCTTCAAGGAGCTAGTCATTTTAACTGCGCCGTCACAGTACACACATTCGCTAGTGAAATTCGTCACAAATAATCCATCACAATTTGAGGACAGTGAAGTACATACCTACAACACTAGAGGGGAAAAAATGACCTTCACTGCCCATTGTTAAAGCTGTCAGTGGCTCAGAAAAGTGTTCAATATGCAACTACAAAATTTTTGGATAATTTTCTCAATAACTTAAAATGTCTGACAGGTAGCGAAGCAAGTTTTAAATCTAATTTAAAGCCTTTTTTTTCCTGGACAACTTCTGTTCCATTGATTAGTTTCTACTTAGAAACTGGTACCCAGGAAAAGAAAAGGTAGCGTAGTCGCTTGAGTAGGACTAAAAACAATAATACACTCCTGGAAATGGAAAACAGAACACATTGACACCGGTGTGTCAGACCCACCATACTTGCTCCGGACACTGCGAGAGGGCTGTACAAGCAATGATCACACGCACGGCACAGCGGACACACCAGGAACCGCGGTGTTGGCCGTCGAATGGCGCTAGCTGCGCAGCATTTGTGCACCGCCGCCGTCAGTGTCAGCCAGATTGCCGTGGCATACGGAGCTCCATCGCAGTCTTTAACACTGGTAGCATGCCGCGACAGCGTGGACGTGAACCGTATGTGCAGTTGACGGACTTTGAGCGAGGGCGTATAGTGGGCATGCGGGAGGCCGGGTGGACGTACCGCCGAATTGCTCAACACGTGGGGCGTGAGGTCTCCACAGTACATCGATGTTGTCGCCAGTGGTCGGCGGAAGGTGCACGTGCCCGTCGACCTGGGACCGGACCGCAGCGACGCACGGATGCACGCCAAGACCGTAGGATCCTACGCAGTGCCGTAGGGGACCGCACCGCCACTTCCCAGCAAATTAGGGACACTGTTGCTCCTGGGGTATCGGCGAGGACCATTCGCAACCGTCTCCATGAAGCTGGGCTACGGTCCCGCACACCGTTAGGCCGTCTTCCGCTCACGCCCCAACATCGTGCAGCCCGCCTCCAATGGTGTCGCGACAGGCGTGAATGGAGGGACGAATGGAGACGTGTCGTCTTCAGCGATGAGAGTCGCTTCTGCCTTGGTGCCAATGATGGTCGTATGCGTGTTTGGCGCTGTGCAGGTGAGCGCCACAATCAGGACTGCATACGACCGAGGCACACAGGGCCAACACCCGGCATCATGGTGTGGGGAGCGATCTCCTACACTGGCCGTACACCACTGGTGATCGTCGAGGGGACACTGAATAGTGCACGGTACATCCAAACCGTCATCGAACCCATCGTTCTACCATTCCTAGACCGGCAAGGGAACTTGCTGTTCCAACAGGACAATGCACGTCCGCATGTATCCCGTGCCACCCAACGTGCTCTAGAACGTGTAAGTCAACTACCCTGGCCAGCAAGATCTCCGGATCTGTCCCCCATTGAACATGTTTGGGACTGGATGAAGCGTCGTCTCACGCGGTCTGCACGTCCAGCACGAACGCTGGTCCAACTGAGGCGCCAGGTGGAAATGGCATGGCAAGCCATTCCACAGGACTACATCCAGCATCTCTACGATCGTCTCCATGGGAGAATAGCAGCCTGCATTGCTGCGAAAGGTGGATATACACTGTACTAGTGCCGACATTGTGCATGCTCTGTTGCCTGTGTCTATGTGCCTGTGGTTCTGTCAGTGTGATCATGTGATGTATCTGACCCCAGGAATGTGTCAATAGAGTTTCCCCTTCCTGGAACAATGAATTCACGGTGTTCTTATTTCAATTTCCAGGAGTGTATGTTCATTTAATGTTAACATTAATCATGTATACATATCCTGCAAACCGACTCGTTCCAAATCATTTTGATAAAAGAATCGTTTAAATCACCTACGGAACATGTTAGTAACTAACTAACTATGTTACTGTTCATTTGTGCAGCCAGTGAACGTCCACTGCTTTTAGCTGCAGATGACGGTGAAGCTACATTGTTTTGTAAATATCAGTTTTTCCTCGCGTTAATTTTATTTTACTTCTTAATTCTTCTTTTCTGGGATTGTCAGCTGATAAATCAGCTTAATTTCCAACAGAAACAGCAGTTATGGGACACTCTGTAGGAGTTTGTATTTGTACCAGTGCTGTAATTTTCTCTCATGTTTCCAACCTGAGAGTAACACACAGTTATTACTATAAATGACCACAGTAGGCTACATTAAAATTCTATTTATACAAACGTTCTAAATGAGCGCCAGACCTCTAAGTTCTTCCTGACATATCATGTAATATGAATCATATTCGTTTAATAAATGATGATTGATAAGTCTTACAAAGAAACTTTTCTCAAGCTTTGTCCTAAATGTGTGGTGTGTTGCAGCTTTTCCATTATTTAAATTTTGGTTTAGAATTCCTTAGTCGTATCATTTTCCAGCAGCAATAAGTACAATAATAAATCGCGATCACCGATTTGAGAAAAGTGCGTCTACTTGCACGAACTGTTCACGACTGAGCTGCTGACAACTGGGACGTGGCACGAATTTCTTGGTGCTTATCAGTCATATTACTAGGAGGGATGCGGGAGCCTTCGACTCTGCCAGAACTGGTTTCTCTAAGCTGATGAAGGCTGTTGAGGGATGAAACACCAATTTCGATTACCAGTGCTTCTAGTAATTTATAAAGACCTTGCTGTGTCTAGTTAGCAATACCGTCCATCAGGAAAACACAAGTGGAAATCTCTATAATTCAGTAATTAAACTGTAGTCCTCCACCAGTAGCTGAGTGGTCAGAACTATAGGATGACAATCCTAAGGGCCCGGGTCGGACATTTTCTCCGCTCAGGGACTGGGTGTTGTGTTGTCCTAATCATCATCATTTCATCCCCATCGACGCGCAAGTCACCAAAGTGGCGTCAAATCGGAAGACTTGCACCCGGCGAACGGTCTACCCGACGGGAGGCCCTGTTCACACGATATTTACATTTTTATTAAAATGTACAAAGTAGTGAGGCGAAATGAAATGGGAACGAATTCTTCTCTTGAAGCGACTTCTGACTAATAAAATCAGCGAACTGTATAACCGATATTGGCACTGTGATTGAAAGTAAGATAGTTAACAGCGTACTACTGTGAGCGTCGTAGTGTCCGAACAATTATTCCTAATAGGGCTACGATATCACGTTAAGCACCATCAGACACGTTTGAACGTACACTTCAGAAGCCTATCATGATTAACTGCAGGTTGTATGAAGAAACGATTAAATTCGTGTGGAGAAGGAAGTAGTACACGGAGGTGACAAATTTCATGGGATACTTTCTGATATCGTGTCTAACGTGCTGAGCAAGTCGGTGGAAGTCGCCTTCACAAATACTGACCGATGCAGCCTCTATAGCCATCCATAATTGCGTGCCGGTGTTGCCGGTGCAAGATTTTGTGCACTGGTGCACCTCTGATTATGTCCAATAAATGTTCACTGGATTCATGTCGGATGATCTGGGTGCCCAAATCAGTCGCTGAAATTGTCCAGAATGTTCTTCAAACCAATAGCGAAAAATTGTGGCCCACTGCCATGGCACAGTATCATCTATAAAAATTCCATCGTTGATTGGTCTCCACGTAGCCGAACATAACCATTTCCAGTCAATGATTTGTTTATTTGGAGAAGAAGACGCAGTCCATTCCATGTAAACACAGCGCACACCATTATGGAGCTACCTCCAGCTTGCACGATGCCATGTGACAATTTGGGTCCATGGCTTCGTAGGGTCAGAACCATACTCGACACCTACCAGAAGCTTTTACCAATTGAAACTGGGATTCATGTGACTAGGTGTAATATTTCTGGCTTAGTCAGCCATCATATTAGGTTCCAAGAAGTTGTTCCCAGAGCTGTGGAGATGCAAGAGGTATATAGATGACGAAATGTGGTGTGAGGTACCTGTGACAGATGTTAGATACGGTACCGTTCCCGTGAGAAAGACCGCCTGCATAATGCTACTGCTCTGTGATTGGCTGCTGTGTTCGCAGCAAGGGTGCCAAAACGTTAAAGTATAGTTATTATTATTAGTTAAACTACTCATTGGAATGACTTCACTTTTTAGTATAAATATCTCTCAACAGCTATCAATCAGTCATTTTAGAATCATTAAAAACAATTTAAATCAAAAACAAAAGACTGAGAAATTGCAGACGAAGCACTTCGGAAGCGTTCGGGTCACGCCTTTTCTGTTATGGCACACGAAGTTTTCGGGCTGTTCGTCACTCTGGATTAGGCAGTCGAGAAGAAGAGACATGTTGTCTGTCGTAGGATGTGTTTCCAATTTTTATTTAAGTTTCTGTTCGTCACTCTGGATTAGGCAGTCGAGAAGAAAAGACATGTTGTCTGTCGCAGGATGTGATTGCCAGTATTCAGTATTAAAAGATTCACTCCGGTAGTCATGAGGTACAGATACGTGCCACACATAGTGTAAAGATACATTTTCGTAAACATTGTGTTTGATCATGTACTTTGCTGTGTCAGAAGGTGTTGTATTAAGATCATGTAGTCTTCCCGTGTGGCTATATTAAAATATGCGAGTGGCATCCCAAAGAAGTGATACATTATTTCAGAACAGAACCTCGCTAAAAGTCAGTTTCGGCCTCAAGATACAGAACCTACGACCTGCGTGCTGTTTTCTGCGCTGGGGACATCAACTTGAAGACAGCAGGTTAGTGAACTATAACAGAACCTTCGTATTCCACACAGTGGAGTGGAAACAACTAGGCGCCTCACGTGTACTGCATGCACAGAACAAATGTGCTCAGTGACACGTCATCTGCAGTAAAGCAGAGGCGGTAAAGGAGGATGATCGTTATTAACACCAACAATCTATTCGTTCTTCCTTTCTCGCCGTATAGGTCAAGGTTGTCCGGTCGTCCAAGGTCGAGCCGATATGGTCACGAGCCCAGGAGAGGCACTTCAGGAGATGTCGTGGCGTTAGCAGAGGCTCTCACGTCGGTCCTCTGCTGCACCACAGCCCATTAACTTCAAATTTAGCTGCATTGTTCTAACGCATACGTTTGTCATACGTCCCATATTGATTCCCGCGGTTATTTCATGCAGTGTTGCCTGTCTGTTAGCACTGACCACTCCACCCAAACGCCGCTACTCTTGATTGTTAATTGAAGGCCGTCGGACAACTGCGTTGTACGTGATAAGAGGTAATACCTGAAATTTGGTATCCTTGGCACAATCTTACTGGCTCCCGGAGTATCAAATTCTCTAACGATTGCCGAAATGGAATATCCCATGCGTCTGGCTCCAACTAACATTCATGTGAAAAAGTATCTGACGCGATCAGGACCACACGATGGGAATAAACAGATTTCTAAATCTGACCTGAGCACAAATGATAGCTTTGCCAATGCACTGCTCTTTTATGCCTTGTGTACGCGATACTACCGCCATATTTATGATCACATCGCTATCCCATTACTTTTGTCACCTCATTGTGCGATAACCAATGGCTGTAATCGTATATAAATTCAATGTAAATAACGCATAATACATGAAGAATACGGATCATAGGAATTAGATGAGGAGAATGAGACTCCTGGACTTCTACGATTTATTATAGCAGAAGTCAAACAAGTATCCTTGACAATAAAAGGGAGGCACAACAGATATCAATTTGGACACGTGATTGTTAGGCAAAGATTTATGAACCAAAGGCTGAGCAGATAAGTATTCCAAAATCATCACATAACAATGAGTGGCATATTGCAATGTAAATACGTAAAGGAAAATAAACATTACGATAAAGAGAAATACTAATATGATTCTTAGAGCCAATAAAAACTTCACTAAGTAAATATTTTGTATCTCAATAAAAGAGAGAGTATTAATTAACAATAAACAAGGACTGAGAGTGAAATGTGGGTATAACAAAGGCATTGGTGAAAAGAAATACTTTAACTTATGGACGAGACGAGGAAATGTAAACAAAGCGATGGAGAGCAACAGAATGGATGACAAGAAAATGAAATAATACTGATGTGTTCAGAACCAAAACCAGAATAACTTACGAATATACAAAGAAGTTGAAAAGCTTAACACGCTAATAACTTACACTTCGTTTAGGAAGATTATATTTATTCAGGAAAAGTGAACAGCATGAATTAGTTAAATTCACGAGTAGGAGAAGTTAAGAAAAGAACTAAAGAGAGCTAAAGATTTAACTGTTACCACGAAATTAAAAATTATGAGCTTATTTGGTTTTATTATTGCTCCAAGGCACGTATTACCGTCTTGTATCAGAGGGATTAGATTACACGTCCCTGGCTTTCATTACAAGCTTACATTTACATCGCTCACCTTATTCTGTATGTTTAGTTCCATTTCAGAGCGATCATGTGGACCTCAGATAAGAAAATAATCCAGTTGTAAACTATATTTCAGTACAGATGTGTTCAGAACCAAAACCAGAATAACTTACGAATATGCAAAGAAGTTGAAAAGCTTAACACGAGGTCGCCTCTTCCTCGTTGCGCTTCTGACAGTGCCACATAACCAGTCATCCTGCTAGTGTAAAAATCTAAGAGCTGCTTGTAACGCCTATGGTTATAACGACATGTCGTTAAACTATAATCCTTAATGGGTTAGGGTAATGACCATCATAAAACTAGGCCTTCACATTTCTTCACGAAAAGGTCGTCATATGCAAAAGCGTTCGAATATCGCACTTCTAATATCTTACCCTTACTCATAAAAATTCAGAGTGGGATACACTGGAGTTACTGGTTTCTTTCCCCTGCTAATTTCCGACTGCGTGTGGGAGCAGTAATACACACACCAAAATAAGTTTTGCATCACCTCGTTTCCGAGGGTTCAAGAACCTGTACAGAAAATTGGAATAGAGATCAACATCAACATCATTTTCGCCATTTTTATTGCTCATGAAAACCACACATTACACGTTGTACCACCTTACAGCGAGACCTTCAGAGGTGGTGGTCCAGATTGCTGTACTCACCGGTATCTCTAATACCCAGTAGCACGTCTTCTTGCATTGATGTACGCCTGTATTCGTCGTGGCATACTATCCACAAGTTCTTCAAGGTACTGTTGGTCCAGGTTGTTCCACTCCTAAACGGTGATTCGGCGTAGATCCCTCAGAGTGGTTGGCGGGTCACGTCGTCCATAAACAGTCCTTTTCAACTTATCCCAGGCATGTTCGATAGGGTTCATGTCTCGAGATCACGCTGGCCACTCTATTCGAGCGATGTCATTATCCTGAAGGAAGCCACTCACAAGACGTGCACGATGGGCACGTCCATGAAGACGAATGTCTCGCCAATATCCTGACGATATGATTGCACTATCTGTCGGAGGATGGCATTAATTTATCGTACAGTATCGTACAGCCGTTATGGCGCCTTCCATCACCACCACCAGTGTATGTCAGCCCCACATAATGCCACCCCAAAACATCAGGGAACCTCCACCTTGCTACACTCGCTGGAAAGTGTGTCTAAGGCGTCCAGCCTCACCAGGTTGCCCCGAAACACTTCTCCGACGATTTTCTGTTTCAAGGCATATGCGACACTCATAGGTGAAGAGAACGTGAGCCGGCCGATGTGGCCAAGCGGTTAAAGGCGCTACAGTCTGGAACCGCGTGACCGCTACGGTCGCAGGTTCGAATCCTGCCTCGGGCATGGATGTGTGTGATGTCCTTAGGTTAGTTAGGTTTAAGTAGTTCTAAGTTCTAGGGGACTGATGACCTCCGAAGTTAAGTCCCATAGTGCTCAGAGCCATTTGAACCATTTTTTGAGAACGTGATGCCAATCCTGAGCGGTCCATTCGGCATGTTGTTGGGCCCATTCGTACCGCCCTGCATGGGTTGTGGTTGCGAAGATGGACCTCGCCATGCACGTCAGGAGTGAAGTTGCGCATGCTGCAGCCTACTGCGCACAGTTTGAGTCGTAACACGACGTCCTGTGGCTGCACGAAAAGCATTATTCAACATGGTGGCGTTGGTGTCACCGAGCCATAATCCGTAGCTAGCGGTCATCCACTTCAGTAGCTGCCCTTGGGCGGCCTGAGTGACGTATGTCTCTCTGTGTCTCCTCCATGTCCGAATAACATCGCTTTGGTTCACTCTGAGACGCCTAAACACTTCCCTTGTTGAGAGCCCTTCCTGGCACAAAGTAACAATGCGGACGCGATCGAACCGCGATACTGACCGTCTAGGCGTGGTTGAATTACCGACAAGACGAGCTGTGTACCTCCTTCCTGGTGGAATGACTGGAACTGATCGACCGTCGGGCCCCCTCCGTCCTTGTTTATATCTGTGGGCGGGTTTAGTGACATCTAAAAAAAATGGTTCAAATGGCTCTGAGCACTATGGGACTCAACATCTTAGGTCATAAGTTCCCTAGAACTTAGAACTACTTAAACCTAACTAACCTACGGACATTACACACACACACATCCATGCCCGAGGCAGGATTCGAACCTGCGACCGTTTAGTGACATCTCTGAACAGTCAGAGGGACTTTGTTCGTGATACAAAATCGACAGTGAACGTCTATCTTCAGGAGTTCTGGGAACCGGGGTGATGCAAAACTTTTTTTGATGTGTTCATATCGCATCTCCCCTGGCCATGACCAAAAGCTTTCTGTGTAGTTTCATAGATTTACGTAACGTTCTCGTTTTATTATTTCTCCACAGGTATTGATCAGGCGCTAACTTGAGCAGTTTCAATATCTACCGCCAGGGCATTTTCAGTTGTCTTGAAAAAAGCTGAAATGAGAGGGGCACCTTTGCTGGCGTCGAAAACTCTCGGTGCCACACCAGCGTCGGTAACGCGCATCGATACCACAGACATTAGCTATGGCTCGCTGTGATCCACAACGACACGACGACGAATGGGAGGCAATTTGTGAAAACACACACACACACACTCTCTCAGCGACGCAGCACCATCGCACGGATATCGATAGAGATCCGAGCATGGACTCTCTGCCCAGTTCGTGACCTCCGATGAAGCAGTCAGAATCATCTAATTAGGTCATCATTGCTATTCAAGTCACAGATGAAACTGTACTTTTGTAAATGTTGAACTTGTACTACAAGAGAAGATTCTGTAATTGTTTGCATCATGTGATGCTTTATTGTTCAAAGACAGCTGTAAATATTCGATACGCTCCTGTGGCAATGCACTGTATAAAGTTAAGTAAATTTTTTATCATTCTTGTAATAAAGAGAACTAATGTTTCATATATTGCAGTTCTGAGCAGCATCTCCGAGAGAAATCAGAGAACCCACTATTACGACTAGACGAATGTAGTTTCGTCAGTTCATAATAGTAAGGTAGATGTAAATCATACGGTGAGCAGATGCAAAGAGATTTTTCTTTTTTTTCTTTATTACTATTTTAATACCTTGTACAAATGGTAGGCTGGCAGCGTCCTATCTACGCCTCTCTTTGGCAACAGAAAACCATAGAACAGATAGCGTGGAGACAGATATATAGAAAATATGAATAGGAAA
Organism: Schistocerca cancellata; assembly: GCF_023864275.1. Classification (NCBI taxonomy): domain Eukaryota; kingdom Metazoa; phylum Arthropoda; class Insecta; order Orthoptera; family Acrididae; genus Schistocerca; species Schistocerca cancellata. The sequence continues at coordinate 161,289,424 of NC_064628.1, forward strand.
CAATAGGTGACACACATAATGATAATAACGACGACGTTCGACTGAAGACACTGAATTGCATAAGCAAGTGCAACCATACACGAAGGCACAATGAGCACACTGTCGAATGGTGGAGGACACTGAAGAGACACAATTGCACTGGAATGGAGAAACACTGCACAGAAAACATTGACGATTATCTTCGACGCACTGCACGCACTATTGCACAAAAAAAAGGGGGTGGGGTGCCACAAGGAATAGGGGTGGGTAGGAGGGAGGTGGGGAGGACGCTAGTGGGAGAGAGAAAGTAAAGGGGAGGGGAGAGGGTAGGGTTGGGTGTGGAAGCCCAGAGGGAGGGAGGAGAGGGAGAGAGGAGGGGGAAGGAAGTGATGAGGGAGAGAAGGGAAAGAGGGAGCCCTGAAGGAAAATCTCAGGAGGGGGAAGGGGAGGATCAAATCTGGTAGAAGGGGTAGCTGGAGGGGACGAGGGCATCATCTGGGAGGGGGCGTTGGCTGAAGCCACCTTCGGCAAGGGTATGGAGGGCGGTAGATGGAGAGTGGGTGGGATGCAGGAGTACAGGCGTGGCAGCGGATTGGGGTGGGAAATTACGGGAGAGACAAGCGGGTGAGGGGGAACAATTTTATGGGAGGTGTAAAGGATCTGTATCTGTTCAAGGAAGAGGAGAAGGTGTGGGAAAAGAATTAAGTCACAGAGGAGCCACGTGGGGGATGGGAGTTGGATGCAATAGACGAAGCAGAGTGCATGGCATTCCAGCATTTGAAGGGACTTGTAGTAGGTAGGGTGGAGTACTAGGTAGGATGGGCATAACAGAGGATGGGGCAGATGAGGGACTGATAAGTGTGGAAGGCAGTGGAGGGGTCCAAACCCCATGTGTGGCCGGAGAGGAGTTTGAGGAGGTAGAGTCGGGAGTGTGCCTTGGCTTGGATTGTCCAGAGATGGGGGTACAGGAAAGGCGACGGTCAAGGGTGACGCCAAGGTACTTGAGGGTGGGGGTGAGGTTGATAGGACGGCTATAGATAATGATATCAAAATCAAGGAGACAGAAGAAAAGTTTTGCCTACAATTATAGCCTGGGTTTTGGATGGATTGACCTTGAGCAGCCACTGGTTACACCAGGTGGTGAACCGATAAAGATGGGATTGGTGAAGGTGCTGGGAGCGTCGCAGGATGGGGCGATGCAAAGAGAGGCGCGTTCATGTTTTTAAAACAAATTTACGTAAACCAAATAGTGAATGATCATATAGTGTAGGCTTTCACGTCCGGTGTTAACTTCACTTAAAACTTCTGGGCTGATGGGCCACTGTCGATAAGTTAAACTTTCCTCTAACGTTTCGTCTGTGGCTGCAGGGGACATCCTCGAAGATGAAGCGGCGAGCTACAATCAGAACTTGAAGGAGCGCCGAATATGAGTATAGGCAGTATAGAGGGCACCACAGTCCATCACGTGACACTGATCATGAGAATATGTCGGGTAGTGCCAACTTAAAGTAATCGCTCGTCTTTCTGTCGGTGCAAAGTTGACGTACATTTGCATATTTTTCACACTTTCTTCTTTTCTGTTAAAATTATTGCGCTGTTTATAAAAATCGTAGGTCTTAAGTCACCTTGGTTTGGATTACATTATCATTATCATTAGTGATATGCCAAAAGGCAGGTTTTCACGTGGTAGTTCTCCAGGCTGTCCGGTCTTCTGCCATCCTCTTCAGGTCCGCATAATTTCCTTTTCCCTTTATGTCGTCTATCATATTGTATCTCCTTCTTTCTCTCGGTCTACTCCCACAAAAGAGTCCTTTCAACGCATCTGCTAGCAAGTTCACCCTTCTCAATGAATGTCCCAACCAGTTCTTTTTCCTTTCTCTTATAACCTTCAGCAGACATATTCTCTCACCAACCCTTTCCAATACTCTTTCATTACTCACTCTTTCCATCCTGCTTATTCTCTCCATTCTCCTCCAAATTCTCATCTCAAATGCTTCTAACCTTTTACCATCCTCTCGTCTCAGAGTCCATGTTTCTGCCCCATATAGAGCTACACTCCAGACAAAACATTTGCCAAGACTTTTTCTTTGACCTTTATCTAATTTGCCATATAACAGTCCTACATTATCCGCGTCTTAATTTTTTTGACTTACATTGTTAGATCAACTGCGGAAAGAGAGTTATCCAACAAGGCAAGGAGAAGACTCCTTCCATCAGTCTCTTTGAAGACGATACGAAAGGTAACAGTTACTGACTGAAATATTTGAGTTACAGCTGAGAGATTAGTGTTTGGATGAGTATAGCATCTTGTTTCGTCAGCTGTGTTTATCTCTTGTTTGCGCTTTCGCTTGACACTTGATTAGCAATATACACCTAATCGAAGGACGTTTATTTTCGCATCTAGAGACCTTGACTCCCGTTTTGTTTCCTGATGAGTTGTATGTGGTATGAGGGGCGATGAAAAAGTTTCCATTCGTACGTCCTGAATCGGTATGTCAATCAGGCTAAATCGCCGTAAGTATTGAGGCAGTTATCCCACCGAATCCTGAGGTTCAAGTTACCCGTTTGGTAAAACACCATGTCCTGCTGGACATACTCGGCCGACAATCATCGTTGACCGTCCAAGGCTCTTTTTTGACCGAAGGGCGTGATAATCGCATAGGGAGAGAACAGGACTAATGGGCGAGTGCTGAAGTGTCTCCCACTTGAGTTGAAATAACATAAGCGCTACATTTGTGATTTGAGGACGTGCGTTATCATGAAGCAGAAGCACGGAACTTGGCGGAATGTTCCACAATGGCGGTTTACGACAGACACGCTGCGCCATACGCTTTCTGCATTCTCCCATGTACGTCTACCGGTGTTTGACCTTCGGCAGCCAAGCAAAGAATAATAGCACGTTGGTCCTGTTTGGAGGCATTCGGTAATAACGTCGCCATAGTTCTCGTTGCCGCATTTAACGCAGACACGTTGGAAAGACGCGAATGCCACTTTGATCTCTCGCTTACATACCGGTACTAATATAGGATGTAACAGAAACGTGCTGCACAAATTGCAGGACACATTACTCACAAGTAGACGAAGAAATTATAGTATATGAACATAGGCTGGAAATGCTCTGCTTACATGTTACAACTTATTTTCTCCAACGAGTTTCAACGAGATCAGATTGTAAATTTTCACAATCGGCACTTATGGACAGGCATCAGTCCTCACGCAACTGTTTAACCAAATCATCGTCAAAGATTTTATGTCGATGTTTGGGCCGCCACCGTTGGTGACTGGTAGGGCCTTAATTTCTTCCACCCCAGTCTCAACGGACGAAGTTATCATTTCGTAGAGAATGTTCTACCTGAGCTGTTAGCATATGTGCCCGTAGCCGGGCGACAAGACTTGTACTTTATGTATGATGGATTACTTCGTCACCTTATAAATAAAAGATTCTGTGACAGATGGATAGGTAGAGATGGAAGAACTGCCCGGCCTCTACACTCTACCGCGGGACTGCTACGGTCGCAGGTTCGAATCCTGCCTCGGGCATGGGTGTGTGTGATGTCCTTAGGTTAGTTAGGTTTAAGTAGTTCTAAGTTCTAGGGGACTTATGACCTAAGATGTTGAGTCCCATAGTGCTCAGAGCCATTTGAACCTCTACGCTCTCCGGACCTGAACCCACTGGACTTTTATTTGTGGAGGCATTTGAAAGCTCTTTTATATGGAACCCCAGTACAAAATGTTCAGTCTCTGTTCCCGTATTGTGGAAGGCTGCGAAACCATAGGCAGTACTCCATGGACGCATCAACCCCTCGCAGATCCACTAAGACGGCGGGTTGATGAACTTATCAATGCCAACGGAGGGCATAACGAACGTCTCCTGTGAGAGAAAGTTACGTGTGGTATGCTGGTGCATATTGTTCGCGTATGTTTCCCATGATTAATAAGCTGGAAAAAAATCAGCTGTAATACGGAACCAAAGCGTTTCCAGACCCATGTTCGTATAATATTAGTTCTTCTCCTAAATGCGAGAAATGTGTCCTACAGTTTGTGTCGTACAGTTTTTTTTCACACTATGTACCCCCATCGGAGTCACACTACGCTGCATGTACGCTGTAGTAACCTCCACAAACGAAAGCCTTTTGATCGCCCCTTATACTTCTAAAATAGTCCTCACCCGTCAGCGAAATCCCTAAATTCTGCATTTCCTTATTACTGTGTACAAGGTTAAAAAAAACTGACGAGATAGTATTGTATGATGCATTTGCAAGAAGATCATCTTTATTTGTGAGTGTTACAGCCACATGAACGTCTTTCGAAGTACGCTTAACTTCCGCTAGATCTGACAGAAGTGCAATTAAGATGTATTTACATAGTTTAACGCACACATGCCAACGGCCTTGACGCAGTGCTAACACGGGTTCCCGCCAGATTACCGAAGTTAATCGCTCTCAGGCACTTGGGTGGGTCACTGTCTGGGTCTGCCGAGTGCTGTTGACAAGCGATGTGCACTCAGCCCTTGTGAGGCTAACTGAGGAGCTACTTGATTGACAAGTAGCGGCACCAGTCACGGAAACTGACAACGGCCGGGAGAGCGGTGTGCTGACCACATGTCCCTCCGTATCCGCATCCGGTGATGCCTAAGGGCGGCCGGTTGGTCCCGTTGGGCTTTCAGCGTCTGTTTGGATGATGTCTGGTACGTGGTGGTGATTTCTTTAACTCCAATCGAAGTTCTGATCTTACCAGGGGGGTCATAAAGCTGTAATTATCACTTCGAATAAATAACCCTACGTAATCAATCTTTGTTAGTGTGCAGGAACATGGTTCAATACAAGTACGCACTGAAATCCCCGAACCACAGTACCGTAGCATGCCGCTAGAAGAGCCAAAACAAGATAGTGCAGCTTATTGATAACGTGGAGGATGGTGCATTAATTCGTTTTCTGCACTTGAAGAGGAGCAACGCTGCAACAATCCTTGCTGAATTCGCTGAAGAGTACTGCAGCAATACATTATCATACTAGCCAATGATTAGGTGGGCATACGCATCCGGTGTGGTCAAAGAAGTCTAGACGTCCAAGAACGAAGTGGCGTGCTATCTCTCTGTGAACTAATGTGTGTCGCAAAAAATGTCGAGTCCCTGGTGGTAGAAGAGAGACGTATCACAACTGAGGCGATAGTGGAAAACTGAAAATCAGTCATGGGTGAATTTTCAAATTTTTGCATCACATTTTGAACATGACAAATATCGCTAGCCGCTTGGTTAATTTTAAAAAATGTCTAAATACAGCTGAATAAATTGATCGACGGGCAAAATGACGATTGTAATACAGCGTGGAAAAGGTGTGTTTCCTTGAAACCCTGAGGCGGGAAATGAAGTTGCGAGTGGTGGGGGTCGTAGAAAGTATGACATGTGAAAGACTGAGTCGGTCCTGCAAACGTGATCGGATAGCCGAAATGGTTAATGCGATCATTTGTGACAACCAGGAAATCCACGTTTCAGTCGTGGTCGGACACAATTTTTTATTTGTCACCAACAGGTAATGTCTCGATACCTCATGCAGCTACTATCAGAAGGATTCCGCATCTGTGAATAAATTTCATCAGCTTAAAAAATCTGCCAAATCAAGGTAGCAGTGGAAATTTGGAAGCTGTGTCTAGTAACCTAATGACATGGACGAGCACTCATTATATCACTATGATACCAAGACAAACCGAACAAGTTAGTGAATCATGTCGGCGAAGAGCCAACAATCATAGGGAAAGGTGATATACTGTGCTTTGGGACTACCGCTGCTAACGGCTAATGCTCGTAAGGGGCGAACCATCTCAGTAACACACAACTTAAATCTCCTGACAAGGGTATGAGAGACAACGAAGATAAATCTTTGTGGGAAACTAACAAAAGGGGTGGTTTTGCTCCATGACTACACCCCCAGTTCAGTCTGTACATGACATAGCCACATGTGCTGCTGCTTTTAGGCTAACAAATTTTATCTCGCCCATACCCATCCAATGGTATTCAAGGACAGGGCACCCAGGACTTCTCTACCTTTCCTCGATTGAAGAAACCACTTTGTAGAATGAATTTGCAGAATGATGGTAATGTGACTTTCGTGGTAGAGCGTTTCTGGAAAGCCAAAATGCAGACTTCGACAACCAAGATCTCCACGAAGTGATGCTTCTTTGGGAAAAATGGGTCGCATTAAAGGTTGAATATTCAGAGAACAACTAACACCACCAACAAGATGCATGATCGCAGATTGAGCACAGTTCCTGGTGGATCGCCTTTGTCATTGGTGGGCTCAGTTTGCAATCCCACACAATGAACATCCAGTGCTGAATAATTGTAAGTCCCAGGCCTCTTACAGGATGAAACTTTCATATCTCAAGTCAGCTGGAATGTAGCTTGGGACTACTACGTTATTCTCTCGCTGGTGCCTTCTTGTGGCATCTCTCTCTCTGGCCTGCTGTCTTCCTAGATAACTGCACACTTTTAGGCATTGCTTCAAGTGTTTGTCTGTATTCTTGAGTTGTCAAAAATGCAGCCACCCAAAACATCTCCTTTTTTGCAATGGGAATGCCCGTGCTTTGTGCAAGTGTCCCCAGGTGTTTCTGACTTGGCGACATTCCTTTCGCTGTCCATCAGATTTTAAACGGAACCGCCCTTTCTGAGCCTGGCAAACAACGCACATATCTGGCTTTTGAGGAAGTCTGACACTCCATATGCAGCTGAAGTGTCCATTCATGTACCGATTGCCTGTTGGCACAGTTTTGCAATGGAGAACTTTAAAGCTACAAAATCCAAAAATCACATGTATAAGTAAATTATATTATGCAGAAGGGTAGAATTCATTCGGTTCGAATTACTCTGGGAAACTTCGATAATGGATCTATGCAATTGGTTAATGACATTGGTATGTGTAAATCTTATATCCATCAGTGATTAAGTCCTCATAATAAACTTTAAATGTAATGATTCACGTTAAAAGAGAAATTTTATTCATATAACAGTTATTGAAAAGTAAACATTCTATAAAACTAAGTGCCACATACAGGTGCAGCTAGTTATAAAATTTGGTTTCTTTAATCATGAAATTCTGAAACAGGTAACACATTTGCATCAATGCTAAATATAAGTTGACATTAATATGAGAAGTAAAAAGTAAATGGTTTCTTGTTATGAAAACTGACTAGAATTATAAACATTGTAACATCTCAAGGGTACATCTCTGGCAGCTTTGTAGTTCATATAGATTAACTGTTGTATAAACTAGAATATGCTGAGCCAGTATCCAAGAACGTAATTGAAAATTATATTATTTGACCACAATATTAAAATATAAGGTTCTGAATAGTGCTTTATTTATTATCCATTATATACTGTGAATATTATTGAGAATTGTTGAAGTTGCGGAACATTAATAATTCTTAAGCAAAGAGAATAACTATTTAAGTTTTCACATAGGTCAGTCAATTATAATTAATAGTTTACAGTTCATAGTGAACTGATTAGACCATGCTCATAATGCTATTCGGTGGAATATGTAGTGATACAGAATTTGTGCTGTATCACTGAGATTTTGCAGCCTACACAACATAGGCTAACTTATAATGCATGATAAGTTATATTTCTAATTTCAGAAAATTAAAATAGTAATTTCTTTTGTTCCATGTACATTGTGGATATCTGAAGAGCACTGATGGCTGTTCTTCACACAGCACAGGGTTACCATGTTCTAGATTCAACACTCACCTGATTCATTACAACAAAAAACCTGAAGTTGTACCACATGTCCTGTGACGATTATGATTATAGACGAAAACCTGAATCTGAATGAATATATTGTGTGTTTTTCAAGTTGTATGCAGTCTCCTTTTTAAGACACTAATCAAGCTCTATGTATCAGCTAAACATTTTTTTTAATATGTAGCATAATTTTGCAATCTCTTGGCGAAAATATATCCAATGGAAGTGTATGTGCAATTAACACATAATCTTTGAGTTATCTATATTTCTTGATATGTCATCGAAAGAAGTGCATTTAAAAGTTCACTTACTGTTCGAGTTACAATCAGATGCTGATCCACAGGGGGTAATGCGTTTAAGTGCAGACATTTCTGTTGTTTACTGAGGATGGTGAAATGTACAACATAACATCAGTATTTGTGTCATTTGAATACTAATAATTGTAGTCATTACAAGCAATATTTTTTAGGTTTGTTATTTTCCGATGGGCAGCAGGTTAGGTGTTGAAGTTTTTACGTATGGACACAAAACACACAGTCTACAGTGACAGGCATTGGCTACTTAGTGGTGCATTATGACAGTGCAGAACACATCAGGTCATTATACACATACACACACACACACACACACACACACACACACACACACACACACACACACACACATATATATATATATATATATATATATATATATATATATATATATATATATATATATTGAAAGAAGCGTTTCATTTATAAGAAGAGCTAAAAGTAAGGAAAAAATAACAGCATCCGTTGTGAGAATGTGTCTCAATCATGGATCTTTCCCTGCCCACTTACATAAAATTGGCATATTTGAGACACCTCTATATGAATGTGATGACATAACAATTGTTGATGTAGTCACATCCTATGTGAGGGCTGTGAAAGAAGCACAGTTTTTTAAGGAGCTCCTCAGACTTGCTTTGCACTATCCCTGTTCTTGGAAATATAACCAGGAGTGTGTGCGAAGCCATAGCCTGCTTTATACAATAAGAACACACAAAAATCTAAGAGATGTTGAAATTAATTAAAGAAACGAATCATATGTTTTAATACAAACAACCGGTTAGCTGTCAACTTGTATCTAATAATAAAATTGAATATGTAACAATATCAGCCTGAATTCAAATTTGAAAAGTACACCATAAAATGTATGTACAACAATGATTCAATGTTATTTCTATACATTTGTAAATCATTTTAATGTTTAATGGATAAACAGTTGACATGCTAGAAGCTATAATTGTGTTATTAATGGTATGAAGTAAATAAGTAAATATCTGGTGTTTACATTATTCTCTGAGATATCTTGAGAAATATAACTTTCATGTTTTTCAGAGAAAATAATGAGCCAGTAACTTAAAGTGGATAAAACATACTAACTGTTATTATATTAAAGCAACCTAAAGTATATTAATAATGAAAACAATTTCAAATATAACTGGCAATGTAAAAAACAATTCGTATATTTTGCTGAGCTCCAAATTAAATACCATGATCGATAGTTTAATCAACAAAAAAGTAAAATGTATTGTGACAGATTCTGCTATAAAGACAGAATTCTTGATTTCTTAATCTTCTTTGAATGAGGCGAACTGGCAAATCATTACAGGATTATCGATGTGCAATGAGAAACAATTTAACGTCAGAATCAGCTGTGGTGGAGACTGGACAGCGTAATGTCAGTTCACAATTCAAATACCTTAAAGAGGGACCTGCTTCGTTACACATCATGTTTCTATCCCCCCATTGATAGGTGGAATAAATCATGCTACAAACATAAGTGTTTAGTGTGTTGCAGTTGATAAGGCACAAGAAGAGGAAAGTAGATAAGTGTTTAGTGTGTTGCATTTGATAAGGTCCAAGAAGAGGAAAGAGAATAATTAGTGCCATGAAATTAAGTTTTTACTTCAAAATAAGAGAAGGCTATGTGGAAAATAACTTTCTCCGAGGCTGAAATTTTACATTCTTTAAAAATTCAGCAATTTCTTCAAAAGACTGGTTACAACCGGAAGTACATTTCCACATTCTGTTTGTTGAACGCAATCGCCAAACAAAGATAACAGAAAATGTAAGTAAAATACTTTCCATGTTATTACCATTTCACTTGTGGTCATAATGATGAAGCTTCTGGAAAGTTCTAATCAAGGCAAATTTTGAAAGTCTCTAATGTACCATCATGTGATGTAACAAGGCCCGCTACTTGTGAAGAAAATATTTTTACAAACATCGAAACCTAGGTCAAGGACTAATGAATCGTTATTTGTAACTGGTGGCTGGTTTCTCAACCTTTTCGCATCCTGAAGTGTTGACATCCCACACTGTCAGATATTCATCGAAAAGTAATTATGTAAGTAGGCTGTTTAGTTTTTATGTTGGTAACGCCACGTAGCGCTCTACATGAAAATCACTGGCTGTGCTGTGTGCAGTCTGTGGCTGGTTGGCATTGTTGGAATATTCGCTATTGTAGTGTTGGGCAGTTGGATGTGAACAGCGCATAGCGTTGCACAGTTGGAGGTGAGCCGCCAGCAGTGGTGGATGTGGGGAGAGAGATGTCAGAATTTTGAGAGCGGACGATCTGGACGTGTGTCCATCAGAAAGAGTAAATTTTTAATACTGTATATCGTGTACTGATATATATATATATATATATATATATATATATATATATATATAATGACTTCTGAACACTATTAAGGTAAGTACATTGTTTGTTCTCTATGAAAATCTTTCATTTGCTAAGTATGCCTATCAGTAGTTAGTGCCTTCAGTAGTTTGAATCTTTTATTTAGCTGGCAGTATTGCAGTAGTTCGAGTAACGAAGATTTTTGTGAGGTAAGTGATTCATGAAGGGTATAGGTTATTGTTAGTCAGGGTCATTCTTTTGTAGAGATTATTAAAAGTCAGATTGCGTTGCGCTAAAAATATTGTGTGTCAGTTTAGTGTTGATCAGAATAAGTAAACCCGAGAAATGTCTGAGTACGTTCAGTTCTGTTCAGCTATTTGAAAATCAAATAATGCAAGAGGTTTATCAGCACAGTAATTCATAAATTTTTCTAAGGGGACGTTTCAATTCAAACTACTGTGTGTTGTCTACTCTGCGTACCACCTGTCTAACTGCAAGCATCAGATATCGTACCTTGATCTAGGTCACTTATGTCAATCGCATCTACAGTGGTTTCTATTCATATGGCTTTCTGCTCGTCAGTCTGTTTGTTACTGCACAATTCAACAATATAACTTACCAAATTTTTGTTACTGATGGAATTTACACTGTCGTAATAGTTCCCAATCGCTCAGAAATGAATTACGGAGACCGTAGAGACAGTCGTCGCTTTTAGGCTGGCCTCCATAGACGAGAAGCACCGAATATGGTTCAAATGGCTCTGAGAACTACTTAAACCTAACTAACCTAAGGACATCACACACATCCATGCTCTAGGAAGGAATCGAACCTGCGACCGTAGCAGTCGCGCGTTTCCGGACTGAAGCGCCTAAAACCGCTCGGCCACCGCACCGGCAAGCACCGAATAGCTCCTAGAAAGGCCGAACCTCGGACTGCACACGTGCAACATATTATGCGTGCGTCAAGTTTTGCATGCCATGGTTGACTCTGCCGAATAGGAAGCCGTAAGTACTTTTGTGAATCCTGAAGACAATCAGGTAATGGACAACAATAGTTGATGAGGATATATTTCATCAGCAGCTTTTGGCGTTTCAGCAATATGATTCTTTTTTAAATATCTACTAACTATGGTTCACCACTTGCATAAAATACGTCTAGTTTTAGCAAGTTTTGAAAGCAATGCAGCAGACACAGAGGCCGCGAGGAGACCCAAGTCACGTTCACCGCCTCACCAATGAGGAATGCTTTTGAAAGCACCCTCTGTGACGCTGCTGCCGTGTTCTGGGTGTTTAGTGGCTCTTGTGCGACAGCGTGCAGTCGTAGCCATCTCACGCGCAGAGCTGTGGTTTGTGGAAGGAGCGGCCAAACAGCGGCCGGTCGCAACCGGATGCCAGCGAAACAGGGCCGCGGCGAGGGCCGTGGGCCGCCACTTTGTGCAGCAGCGCGAGCCGCCATTATTATTCTTAGCGGCGCGTTAGCGCTGGCGGCGAACGTCAGGCGTGAACGGCCGTTTGCCGCCGTCACGAACACGTCCTCACCCTCGCAGGCTAATTCGACCGAATTTGTACTCAACGCTGTGTCCTTTCTCTGGGACTCGTTCATGCACCACTCATTCATTAATGACTGAAAGAAAAATTGTCAGCCTCAGTGTTTAAAAGTTGCGCCCATTTCTTCCTGTAGCAACGACCTACCACTAAATGTCTCAACAGGTACAGGCAAAAGGAAGAATTTTCAATTGGGACTTGTTCGAATTATCTCATCATCCCCTTCTCCGTGGTGTGCTTGAAGAACTAAAAATGCAATGGACAAAAAATTGCAACACCTTAGATGATATACTTTTTTCCTTATTTTGCTTATATAGCTTAGTAAGGAGAATACATGATCAAACTTGTATGTATTTGGGGGTGTGCACGGTGCGAAACTTAGAGCTGCCACCCCAGGCAACAACGTGGCTCTAGCCCGGCTGTCACGCTGATAACCTCGCCGTTCAGCTCCCGTAATCTTATTCTTCCGGCTGTGCGTCGAGTCAAACTGAGCTTGGATGACAGATATAGATATATCATTCGTTGCTTCTTCAACAATATGTCACAGTTTATCGATCATAGTAACTCGCGAATTGTGTCCTGCAAATCACTCATATTTTCGGCATTGAGAGAGAGGGGAACGAGCTGCCCAAAGCAACAGTCGAACGTCCCAGTGGCCTCGAAAACAGGGCACAGCCCCCGGGCTTATTCTTTTAGAAATACAAAGGCTGCTGGGAAAATTACAGGCTATGAGGACCATTGGTGAGAGTGGTGTAATGACGAATGCAATGTAGCTACGTCTGTTCTCGTTATCTATCGCGGGCTGTACTCAGAAATATGACTCTGAAAAGGCGTTTCGGAGCCACTGCTAGTCCAGTATTGTCATTGGTTGCATCACTGTCAGTGTGCCTCTCTCTGTTGCCGCTTCAAGGGAAGCTGCAGTAATGGTCACTGAGCCTTGCTGCCAACAAGCCCACTTCTTGGTTCAAGGTACGTGATGCTGCTGAACGATCCTGCCTTAACCGGGCAACCGGTATGATTCTCCTCAAATGGTTCAATTGGCTCTGAGCACTATGGGACTTAACAGCTGTGGTCATCAGTCCCCTAGAACTACTTAAACCTAACTAACCTAAGGACACCACACACATCCATGCCCGAGGCAGGATTCGAACCTGCGACCGTAGCATGTCGCGTGGTTCCGGACTGAGCGCCTAGAACCGCTCGGCCACTGCGGCCGATATGATTGTCCTCTCGGGCGCTAGTTGTGTGTGGTTGCCGAGATTCTGCACTGCTTTCATTATGTCTCTCCTGAACCCATTGTTTCCGTATTCGAATGGCAGTCTGGGAATCCTGGCCAACGCGAGCTACAATGTCGCAGAATGCTAAACCACACTATCGACAGACATTGGTCCTGCCGCTGTTTCTCCTTATGGTAGGAGGCATAACATGATCTTCAGCAACATGCAAAAGCAGGTGCTGTCACATGTGTGAAGAGCACACATGGTCATGAAGTTCGAATGTCTACGGAACCAGTTACGGATATTTGTGCCTTGTCCTATACGTGCACGAGCGGTACTTGGTGCCATCCATGCGACAGGCCTGAAGGTGACATGTTGGGAACGTTGAAACTGGTTGCCTAATAAAAATAACGTATTTTGATACACAATTATTACGTTGTCCCAAGCTCCTGAACCCGGTATGGAGTTACACTTACATGCAACAACGTTTTCTAAATGAGAAACACGCTGTGCAGTATTTCTTTACACACGGAATATGGACGGCATTATTGTCATCTACTTCTTATCGCTTCAATATCCAGAAACGTAGTACACTTCCTGCAGTTTGACATTGTTGCGTGTCGTTTTCGTCATGCAGTTTCAGTAGTCAGCAGTGTGCAGTACAGCGGATAAGTTGTATGCACACTGCAATCAGTCGCTTTGTAATGTTTTTAAACATTGTTAATGTCCCATTACCTAGCTTTCGGTCCCTGTACGCTCATAATAATATGATCGGTATTTAAAGGAACTATACGGTATAACCCATTTGCACATATCAGCTGAGACTATGGCGCTGGCGAAATGGCTGGATTTACATAGATTCTACCGAATCACGAGCATAGATAAAGCTAGACTTATTTGGCTGCTTATGCTTAATATAGGCTAAGCCAGGAAGCTGTGAACATAACGTTATAGTACAACCTTCTCAGTGAGGGAGACTCAGATGATGTATTAGGTGTTCGTCAGCTTAAAATTTCATCCCACGAAGATCATACCCCGTCTACGACGACACCACGCACATCCATGCCCGAGGCAGGATTCGAACCTGCGACCATAGCAGCAGTGCGGTCGCGGACTGAAGCGCCTAGAACCGCTCGGCTACAGCGGCCGGCAGTTGATTCCTCACGTTGCTGTACCGACACAGCGATATCATTTTATTGCCGTGTTCTTTACGATGCATCGATTCTGACAATCGCAATTACTTTGTTTTTTGCTAATTATTGTATCGTTTATTTCTTATTAGACCTTCTCCCTGCAAAGTTAACTATTCTTCACAGATAGGAGATATAGTGAGTCAATTACCTCATGTTATCTCATGCGTTTATACTTTTTAGTTATAAACGGCGTAATTAGTTTCCGCCAGATATCAGTATTACCTCCATGAAGCTGAAGTAAATAGTCTCTGGTACGAAAAACAGTTTTTTCAAATAAAATGCAATTTGTAATTTAATTTTGGTAACCACCTCATTGAATAGTTAAGTGCGTTCTAATTAACTAATCTTTCAATGTTATTGATGAGTTTAGACTTTTTACTATCACAACGTCCAGTTTTCCAAATTGCGCGGACATTTAGAGGGTAGCATTCATCCCACGCTAAGTGAGGAGAACTCTACGTCATAGTGACGTGACTTCATGAGTACGTATATCAATCTTTACAGTTGTACCACAGAGGTTGCACCGATAACGTGAAGGGTAAATGTAAATACATGTGTGGAAATTAAGTTACAGCAGTTGTGTGGTATCTCATCCCATACTACTTATTAAGGTGTAATCTCAACAATTTTGATGTTATTGTTTGTTTCTTGATGTAATGAATGTCTGAACGAAGAAACCATAACAGTAACGAAACTCAAAAATAGCGTCTAGTCATTAAAAAAAATCCAATTTTTGTGCATAAATCATCTGGATAGAAACGTGAAATAGAGAGAAAGTAAAGTGTTTCGTATTTTTATAAAAGCCAATGGATTGTTCATAATTCTTCGGGGCAGAAACGTTGAACTGAGAAATTAATGTGGTTTCAAAGATAATTTCTAATGTTGCTGCAATTTTAATTTTCCCTTCATGCTGTAGATCAGCACAGAAACTTTTGCTCTTCAGAGATAAATTATTGCTGATGACTATAATGTACTGACCTGTTATAACACATGTCATTGTGTTTCTTAATACGTTGTATACTGTGAAAAAACAATGACAAGCAAGTCACATTTACCAGCATTTTAAGCAACTGAAAGCAGTGAGTGCTGTCGCCATTTTCAGCTACTTTTTGTGTGACTCTTAGGCAACATGGAAATAGCTATAGTAATCATGCGAAACACCCCCAAAATTTATATAATGTCTATTGAGAGAATAAACAAACACAGTATTCCACCATAGCATATCAAATATCAATTAGTGCTGCTAAAAACTGTGGGCTGTTGAGGTTATTTTGTCAAGTAGCTCATTCATTGTGACAGTCACCGTTCAACAACATTTGGCGTCTACTAGGAAACTTACTTTCTTTGTTGTTGATACTGCTTAAATATTAAAATGTGAGTAACAATAAAATTATAGGTGAAATATCATTGTTTTTTCACAGTATACAGCGCATAAAGAAAAATAGTGTATAAACAGGTTATATTATACATTATAATCATCAGCAACACCTTATTTCTGAAATGCAAAATTTTCTGAGTGGATCTGCAACATGAAGGCAAAATTAAAATTCCAGCAACATTCGGAATTCTCTTTGGAGCCACATTAATTTCTCGGTTTAACGTTTCTGCCCAGAAAATTATGAAAAATCCATTGGCAATTATAAAAATACGAAACACTTTAATTTCTCCCTATTTCACGTTTCTATCCAGATGATTTATGCACAGTTAATTGGATTTTTTAAAAATATGACTACTTGCTTTTTTTTACTTTCGTTGTGGTTATGGTTCCATTATTCGGATATTCGTTATGTTCATGAAGCACACAATAACATCCCACATTGTTGGGAATAGAGCTGAATAATTAATTATTTCACGTTTCAGTCGACACAATCATGCCGGATTCATGAGATTTTTTAAAAAATGACTACAAGCTTTTTTGACTTTCATTATGTTCATGAAATATCCAATAACATCCCAAATTCTTTGGGTTACAGCTTAATAATTAATTATTTCATGCGTCTGTCCACATGATTTATGAACGATTTATCGGATTTAAAAAAATGACTGCAAGCGTTTCTTTTTTTACTTTCGTTGTGATTCCTTCGTTCAGACATTCATTATGTTCAAGAAACGCACAATAACATCCAAAATTGTCAGGATATCAGCTTAATAACAAATTCAACTGGGCTGAAAATACCACACAACTGCTGTAACTTCGTTTCTACACATGTATTTACATTTAGCTTTCATGTTATCTGTGCAACCTGTGCGGCACAACTGTAAAGATCGATATACGTACTCATGAAGTCGATTTAGGTTTATTTAAGTCACGATGACGTAGCGTTACGTCGGTATGGCGTAAGGTTCTCCTCACCTAGCGTGAGATGAATACTACCCACATTTAGAATCCAAAGATATATTTTATCTCTTCGTTAGCGTCAATTACAACTTTGTATTTAATTATGACCTTTTATAAAAGTGGAGATACTCATTTCAGTACCAGTTCTTCACAAAATTCTATTCAACACATTTTCACAAAAAATCAATACACTGATACCTTGCGATTTACGTCAACCACTTCAGACAAGTTTTTATTTGCGCGCAGTACGTACAGAGTCGTGTAACGCAACAACAAGATCAGAATACAAGTCTTGCTCTTTCAAGTTCACAAAACCGACTCACAAATTTTTTCCATTCTTTTATATTGTTACAACAAATAAGGGTAGCAAGAACTTGGAATTCTCGGCGTTTTCTCCGTTCCTATGACAGCTGAACTGATGGCGAAAAATGTCCGGTTGGCTTAATGTTTTCTCGGATGTGAAGAACAGCCACCGCTGCCAACTTCTGGTTCTGCTGCCCATGTCAAAATAAAATGACATCTTTTGTGGTTACATGTGAATAATCGAAAATGCATGACATAAAATGTGTAAGTCATACTGTGATAAAAATATAAATTCGATTTACCATACATCGTTGACACTGAAAAGACCCGTAATAAATCAGTTGAGAGCTTTTTGTCACTACAATTAGCATGCTCTGCCATGCTATCGTAATTCTGGCACTAGCCCCCGATTTCTGATTACAAACAACTTTTGGTGCAAAGGTTTATCTTTTTACTCCCTTTAGAGTAGTGGAATCAATAAAAATTAAAAATCATTCTTCCTATTATTAGCTACTGGTGGCGAAGATCTTAATTTTATTAACTGAAATTTTATTAGTAAATCAGTTTCATTACGAAATTATATGTCTGTAATTAACATGCTAAGTCGTGGCGACGAAGATATTACACTACTACCTACACTCCATCTTCTGGTGCTTGTTTTAAATTCGTTGTTCAGTTATATTATCGGTAGACTGGATGATAAGAGAGTAATGCGAATTGTGGCCGCTACTCCTCAAGCTGCTATTTTGTTACGTCGAAGAATTTCGGATATTTGATCGTTCACTCATTGCATAAGCTTTCAAACACATTTAAACTGTAACGACAAGATACGATAGTAATACAAGGGTAAATGATCAATCCTGTTATCATATCATTGTTCAATTACACACGTTCTATAGTTTATGGTTTGTGATATCTATCTGTTAAGTGACCATTTCTGTTGCGACAGAGATATTAGGTTTCCACCTAACCATTTGGTTGTAAAAAATAGTGTGTCACTGAACGGAGGTTTCTGATCGTTTTAGGGTTTCAGTTCCTTTTATGATATATGTCTTGCTGGGGACTGAAATCGAATACATAGAAAATATTACTGTATTACTAATGACGTGGTTTCAAAGCTACAAATTTTTTCAATGGAAGAGACACAATTCCATTACGATATCACAGTGAAGGCTTACGTATCAGCGTCGGAGAAGTTATGACAATTTCATCAAAAAAATTTGTGTCAGTGGCCAGTTTCTTTGTCAGCATGCTGGTGACTCTCATTCCATAGCTTAAGATGAAGACAGTATTGCTGTCTATCTCGATTCCACACGAAGCCATTACTTTATTCCTACAAAATTCAACATTATGCGTTTGTGTGAGATTTATAGACAGGCCGCTTAGTGTTTGCAAAGCTAAGAGCCATAAGAATTAAGAACTCGAAAAAATGCTCAGGTTCGATGCAGTTGTAGTGAAGTGATCAATGTGGTAATTCTCAGTATTTAATTAATGTCGCCTCTATTATTAATCTCTCTGTAGTGAAAGAGCTGTTAGATCGTCTCGTATAATTGACGTTGTGTGTTTTGGAATTTAATACCTTACTTCCTTTGAATACTCGTTTACAACGTGCTCCCTAACGAGGCTTCTTATTTCAGAGACGGTATTCTACAGCGACAGCTTTCCTAAAGGCTGTATTTTCATAGAGAACAAGGTTTGCTATTGAACACGTACTGTAACGAGGATATTATGAAAATATTGAACATGTACTGAAGGCATTTTAGTAACTCATCGTGTTCTTCGTGATATAAATTTGCCCTCTCTGCAGTTTTGCGAATGTATTTCGTATGCAGCTACTTGATGTGTTGTGATGGACGTTGGTCGTTTGTCGCACATTCGGGATCTTCAGAGTGTGATAGTGTCCATTTGCATCAAAACACAGTCGACATGGTGCCAAAACGGAGTTACACTACCAGTATCGAGAATCCGGCGGAATAAGATGATCTGCACAGCGGTACGATTATAGCGACATATCTTTATAGTGAACGGCTCATTAAATTCAGACGGGGCTGAATTTCTGTTTGACGTAATTCACGTAAAGGACGTCCTACAACTATAATAACGGATTAGACCTTTGATGAAGTCCGCAATCAGAAAAAATATTACTCTGCGTTTTAAGAGAGAAGTTAACTATCGAAAAATTTTGTGCAAACTGTGCCCAGTACCTACTGTAACCTGACCAAAGGCAATTACGAAAACGTATACAGTAACCCAGCTTTGCTACAATCATTTTAACAAGAAAACAACTGAGTTTTTGTGAGCCGATTTTAACTGCAGATGCTGCGTAGCTCCATCGAATTAGCTAAAGCTATTATTGACAGCATGCCTTTTCGAACGTAATATCATACATGATTTGACTACTACAAGGTGCTCTATATAACGAGGATTCTGTACCGTCGAAAGTATTAGTATGAAGCATCAGTAGCTCTTTAAGACTGTTACCAGACGATGCAGTTGGCTATAAGAAAGTAGCAACGCCAGAAGATAGTATAGATTACATAATGACCTACAGAGAATTGATGAATGGTACAGGGTCTGTCAGATGCCCTTGAAAGTCAACAAATGTAACAAATGGGATATCAATAGGAAAAGAAATCCACTACACCATTGATGACAAATGACTGGAAACAGGTACCTACCGTAAAATATCTAGGAGTAACTGTCCAGAGTGACCTTAAGTGGAATGATCACATAAAACAAATTTCAAACTGACATTTACAGGGAGAATCTTAAGGAATTGTAACTCATCCGCGAAATAAGTGGCTTACAAGGTACTAGTTAGACCGATTCTTGAGTACTGTCCATCAATTTGGGACACTTAGGACTGATAGAGGAGATAAAGATGTAACGACGGCGCCATAAAGTCTTAAACTCCACTGACAGACGCTAAAAGATAGGCGTTGTGCGTCACGAAGAGGTTTACTATTGGATTTTCGAGAGAGTACTTCACGCGATGAATTGGACAACATGTTACTTCCTCCCGCATGCATCCCGAGAAAAGATGACGAGAAAATTCGAGGAATTAAAGCTAGTACAAAGGCTCCCGACAGTCATTCTTCCTACACGTCATTCGCGAGTGGAACGAGGAAGAAGAGATCAGTTAGTAGTACCAGAACTATACTCCGCCACACGTCGTCAGGTGGCTTGCAGAGTATTAATGTAGACGTAAATGTCAGGGGTGGATGATGACTGCTAACTAGAGCTGTGGGCGAGGGTATCCCTGCACAGAAAAAGGCAAAGTCCACTTCATTTGCTGGGAATATTATGGGTAGATGCTTGATCAGTTCAATGCGCGTGCCTACAAATATTATTTCGTAATGACAAGAGAATGAATTTGCACTTATTACCTCACCTAAATTAATTGTGAGTTCCGTAGATGTGTCATGCAAAATGTGGTGTCACTGCCAGACACCACACTTGCTAGGTGGTAGCTTAAATCGGCCGCGGTCCATTAGTACATGTCGGACCCGCGTGTCGCCACTGTCAGTACTTGCAGACCTAGCGCCACCACATGGCAGGTCTAGAAAGGCGTACTAGCACTCGCCCCAGTTGTACGACGACTTTGCTAGCGACTACACTGACGAAGCATCGCTCATTAGCCAAGCAGATAGTTAGAATAGCCTTCAGCTAAGTCCATGGCTACGACCTAGCAAGGCGTCATTAGCCTTACAGTGATTTTAATTAACCGTATCTGGAGATAGTCTCATTTGTATCGTCAATAGCGATGTACCACAAGGATGAATTAAAGTTAAGTATTCAAGGAGCTGCATACTTTTCTTATAGCATTAATTAAGTATCCTGTTCCAGGACTCACGCCAGCCGGCGTGTGTGTACGCGTGCCTTTCGGCTACCTCCGAGTGGCGTGGCTGTCTTGCTACGCCACAACACAAACATTCCACAATTGCATTTCGGCGACAGAAACCACTCGCTGGAAAAATGTTTTGTGTTATTAGAGGAATAATTTGAAAAATAAGGAATTGGAAACTTTACCATTCTCTCTACAAAGATGTGGTGGGATCATAACTGAGGCTTTAATGCAGTAATAGTGCACTAGCCAGGTATCTGAGTTGGGGCATTCCATATTTGACACTAGAAATGTAAGATGTTCTCATGACCGAGATGCCTATTACCAGCAACAATGTACAAAATTGTCATGCGTACTGCCTTCACTGCGACACCAGACCGCTTACTCATCCAGTCCCGAAGCTATTTGGTATCATCTGTCCCAAAGAGCAGCTTCCTACTATTAGAAGCGACAGAACATCAGAATATAGTTGGCAGGCGCACTGGATCTTACAAAAAGGCCCAAATTTTATGAACTTTTAGTATGTTGTATGTAGGGGGTGTATACTGTAGAAACCAAGTTTTCGATCTCGAGAACCCTGTGCTAAATTGAGGATATCCATAAAAACCAAAAACGAAATGACACAGTTTCAGAGACTTTACTGGTATCATACAGATATGACTTTATGCAAATAGACTGAAGCGGCGAGTGACAATTTGTACCAAGGCCGGGAATCGCACCTAGGTCTTACTAGGCAAATGCTTTAGCCACTAAGACATATTGGCACAGGGGTTCAGACAACTCCACGGATTACCCTGGCATGCCTCCCTCCTCAATTAAAAATTTCACTACCGCCCCATTCTAGTTAAGTTCCCACTTACACATGAACAGAATTTGCGGAGGCTCTTCATGGTCTGCAATAGCACCTCAGCATCGAACATAAATGGGGGATCCGTCCTGCAACCCAGGAGCAGGTACTTATGCAAATGAAATGACACCCTTTCAGAAACTTTACTGGCCTCATACAGATATGATTGTATATAGACCAAAGCGGCGAGTGAAAATTTGTACCAAGACCAGGAATCGAACCCGGGTCTCCTCCTTATGAGAATCGAGGAGGGAGGCATATCAGTGTAATCCATGCAGTTGGATGAAGTGCTGTGCCTAGTGTTACGACTTCTGCACCACTTGTTAGCAGCAGACACAGTGGCTGCGCCAAAGACTGAGACACCGTGGAGTTTTACAATTATTTATTGAACTTTCTTTACAATTTCTCCCTCGTCGTCGCTGCCCAGCCCTGCGGATCCCTTCGCCTGGCTGCTGATGTGTGGATTCTCCGACAATGCGCGCAACGCGCGCCGCTGATCACACTCGGGAGCCTCAGGCCACCAGTGCTCCGCTGAAGCCAGGATGCCCTGTGGTTGAGATGAACTCGTCGCTGTGACGTCAGCTGCCGATGCCTGCTGCACCGGTGGCTGGGAAGCCGTCAGTCGCGATGTTCGCGAGGTCCCGTCATGGACGGACCACGCGGCGTGGGGCCGGGTTGCCATGAAGTCCGGGCGTCAGTCCCCAGCGGCGCCTGTGACAAAGACCGCGCTGCGGCCGGTCCTGCTAGAAGTTCTCGCTGTAGTTAGTCAGCCATGGTGCCGACCAAACTCGGGCCGACCTCCAGAGCTGAAGTTGACATCGGGCGGCGATCTGGAACAGACTTCTGGAATCGTACCTATGAAGATTGAACATTCGGATATGGACCACGTCCGTCCTCAGATCCAAACTGATTCCTGTCTGTTACTGCCTGTGCTCCACTATTTATATCCGGCAGGAGGACGTTTTTTACCCTCAGTGGCAGCTTTTTGTTGTTACTCCCGCAGTATATTGCAGTGTAACTTAGCGTGCTGACTTCACTTCCCCTTACTCAGCACTCCCCAGGCTTCGCTCGGCGCTCGGTCTGTGTGCGTCCTTGCCTCACTCTGTTGGTAGGCTGCTGCTGTCAGCAAGGCTATCTGTGCCTGCCTACTTCACAACGCCTCGGTCGCCGGCGTGCCTCTGTTTTGCCATTCTCCACTGCGTGAAGCAACACTTACTACATGTGGCTGCAACACTAGATGAAGTCGGCTGCAACGCGTGATAACCTGTCAGCTACTCCGTGCAGCGGCCAGCGTTCCCTTCTCGGAGTCGTGTACTTCTGCGTCGCGGTATTTGTGTAGTCTATACAGAATCCGCTAACAACGTACCTCAGGGCACGCTCTTACCACCGTGTGACGATCAAAGCAACATTTCAGACCAGACATCCACGACCAAGAGCCTTTGAAACTGAAGAGTTCATACGGGAGGATCTACATTTGAACCCCATGGACGTGATCGGAAAACATTTTTCCGTCACAGGAAGTGTTGTATACGGTAAGATGTCGACGGTGGTGCTATGCGCTAAAGTTGTCCAACGACATGCCACCTAACTAAAACTTAAACACTCTGATGGACGTGTAGGTGCAGTGGCGATGGACCATGCAGGATTCTCCAGAATGAGACTATCACTCTGCAGTGGGGTGTGCACTGATATGAAACTTCCCGGCAGATTAAAACTGTTTGCCGGACCGAGACTCGAACTCAGGACCTTTGCCTTTCGAGGGCAAGTGCTGAGTTCGAGTCTCGGTCCGGCACACAGTTCTAATCTGACAGGAAGTTTCATGCAGGATTCTGCCTCCGGGCCTCGCCGTTGTTTGAGCTCCCGTTCGAAGTACCACGAGAAGTGGTCATTGCCGCTTTCCAAACTTATGGCAACGTCTTGAATCATGTCGCGGAGAAGTGGCAAACATTTACGACCTTGTTTTTTCTTAGAGTCATCTTCTGACTGGTTTGATGCGGCCCGCCATGAATTCCTCCACTGTGCCAACCTCCTCATCTCGGAGGAGCACTGCAGCCTACGTCTTCAGTTATTTGCTGGATGTATTTCAATCTCTGTGTTTCTCTACAGTTTTTGCCTTCTACAGTGCCTCTAGTACCATGGAAGTCATTCCCTGATGTCTTAACAGATGTCCTATCATCCTCTCCCTTCTCTTTGTCAGTGTTATCCACATATTCCTTTCCTCTCGGAATTCTGCGCTGAACATCCTCATTCCGTACCTTATCAGTCCACCAAACATTCGTTTGTAGCACCACATCTCAAAAGCTTCGACTCTCTTCTGTTCCGGTTTTCCCACAGGCCATTTTTCACTACCATACAATGCAGTGCTCCAAAGGTACATTCTCAGAAATGTGTTCCTCAAATTAAGACCTATGTTTGATACTAGCAGACTTCTCTTTGCCAGGAACGCCCTTTTTGCTAGTGCTAGTCTGCTTTTGATGTCCCTCTTGCTCCGTCCGTCATTGGTTATTTTGCTGCCGAGACAGTAGAATTCCTTAACTTCATCTGCTTCGTGACCATCAAACCCGATGTCAAGTTTGTCGTATCCTGCCCACTCGTCTAATATAGGGTGCCTAGGAAACTGTTTTCTCGGATAGCTAGACAACAATTCAAACAAATCTTATTAATAGATAACTCATTGTTTTCACAAAGAGGTGTCGCAAGTAATTGGCGACATGCAAATAATCAATGTCCTTCGATATATACAAGTTCAATGCAAGCTATTCATAAGTCACGGCTAAAGAGTTTGAATGACGGCTCGTCTTCAAGAGCGGCCGCGGCTATGCGGAGCGGCGCCTATATTCTCTTCGCATAGGGGCTGCTCCTGTCGTTGTGTCGTCCTAGTCAGCGTACTATTGGCTGCCGTCGTCTCACGACCCTCTCTGCTGTTCCAGGTCGACGCGACAGCGCTTGATGTTACTCCCGAACAAAGTTCCCCGTTGTTCTCATTTCTGCTACTTCTCACTACTTTCGCCTTTCTTCGATTTACTCGCAGTCCATATTCTGACTCACTAGACTGTTCATTCCATACAGGAGATCATGTAATTCTTCTTCACTTTCACTCAGGATAGCAATGTCATCAGCGAATCGTAGCATTGATATCCTCTCACCTTGAATTTTGATCCCACTCCTGAACTTTACTTTTATTTCGGTCACTGCTTGTTCGAGGTACAGATTGAAGATTAGGTGCGAAAGAGTACATCCCAGCCTCGCACACTTTTTAATTCGAGCACTTTGTTCTTGGTCGTCCATTCCAATTATTCCCTCTTTTGTACATATTATACAGGGTGTCCATAAAGTCCCTTTACAACTTCAAAGTTTTATTACAAAGTCAGTTTTTGAAATATTTTAACAACATTTCTTTCATTGCAATCATTGTTTATAAAAAAAATTTCACACTGTTTAATAGACCTCTATATGGGCGCCTTTAGTTGTACGAAGCACAGCAAGACGGTACTCGATTTCTTGCCATGTTCGCTGTAGCAGAGCGTCATCAATGGTGTGAAAGACATTACGAATACTTTGCTTCAAGTCAGCAATGTCCCGTATATGTGACTGATATACGATATCTTTTGCATACCCCGCCTGAAAATGTTTCATTGAGGAATCGACGAACATGCAGTGGTACACCATATTTCTGGAAAATGATAGTTGGTTGTAAATCAATCAGTTGTGGTGCTACATATTCGGTCAGAAGGTCGAGGTAAACATCTGCGGTAATTGTTGACTCGTTGAAGAAAAATGCAAAAAATATGGTTCAAATGGCCTTGAGCACTATGGGACTTAACATCTGGGGTTATCAGTCCCCTAGAACTTAGAACTACTTAAACCTAACTAACCTAAGGGCATCACACATATCCATGCCCGAGGCAGAATTCGAACCTGCGACCGTAGCGGTCTCGCGGTTTCAGACTGAAGCTCCTAGAATCGCTCGGCCACAACGGCCGGCAAGAAAAATGCATCAGTTATTCGATTGTACATGATTCCACACCGCACATCCACTTTTGGACTATCCCGTTGAAGCTCCCTAGCCACATGGGGATGTTCAGATCCCCAGATTCTTATACTGTGTCTGTTTAATGTCCCAGAAACCTGAAAAGTTGTCACGTCACTGAAACGAACTCGCTTGAGGAATGCTTCATCCTCCGAAGGGCGTTCCATCATGTTGAGTGCAAACTCTGTCCATTTTGGCTTGTCATTTGGCTCAAGTGTCTGCAACAGTTGCTCTTTGTAAGCGTACAACCGTAAGTTCTTTTGAAGGACCTTATGTACAGCTGAACGTGGTAGTTGCAACTGTCTGGCAGCAATGCGAACGGAATTCGTAGGTGGACGAGTGAAGACGTTTAAAACGCTATCGATGTTTTACTCGGATGTTCTTGGTCGCCCGCTCCTCCCTTTATCTAACACTGTCCCTGTCTCCATAAATTTTTTGTGCCATGCACGGACTGAAGGGCGCGATGGTGGATCTCTTCCATACTTCGTTCTGAAGTTTCGTTGAGTCTGAACATCCGATTTTGTCTCAATAACCCAGAACAACATTGTGCCTTCTCTAGAGGAGTTGCCATTTTATAGAGGTTTAGTTCCTTCCATCAACTGAGTACCTCAAACACAAAATTTTAGTATATATAAAAACTTAAGTAAACAGTGATTACAATAAAAGAAATTTTGTTAAAATATTTCAACAACTGCCGTTGTAAGAAATTTTGAATTTGTAAAGGGACTTTATGGACACCCTGTATATTACCCGTCTCTCCCTATAGTTTACGTCTATTTTTCTCACAATTTCGAACATCTTGCACCATTTTGCATTGGCGAACCCTTTTTCCAGATCGACAAATCCTATAACGTGTCATGATTTTTCTTTAGTCTTGCTTCCATTATCAGCCACGTCAGAAATGCCTCTCTAGTGCCTTTACCTTTCCTTACAGCAAACTGATCATCATCTAACACATCCTCAGTTTTCTTTCCCATCCTTCTTTATATTATACTTGTAAGTAATTTAGATGCATGAGCTGTTAAGCTGACTGTGCGATAATTCTCGCACTTGTCAGCTCTTGCAGTCTTCGGAATTGTGTGGATGATATTTTTTCCGAAAGTCAGTTGGTATGTCGCCAGACTCATACAATCTACACAACAACGTGAATAGTCGTTTTGTTGCCAGTTCTCAGAATGATTTTAGAAATTCTGTTGAAATGCTATGTATTCCTTCCGCCTTATTTGATATTAAGCCCTCCAAAGCCCTCTTAAATTCTGATTCTAATAATGGATCCTCTATATCTACTAAATCACTCCTCTTTCTTCTTCAATCACATAAGACTAGTCTTCCCCCATCATAGAGGCCTTCAATATACTCTTTCCACTTATCTTCTCTCTTCTCTGCATTTAACAGTGGAATTCCCGTTGCTTTTTATTTCAACGAGGATTATTTTGACTTTCCTATACTCTGAGTCAGTCCTTCCGACAATCATTTCTTTCTCGATTTCTTTACATTTTTCATGTAGCCATTTCGTCATAGCTTCCCTGCACTTCCTGTTTATTTCATTCCTCAGCGACTTGTATTTCTGTATTATTGAGTTTCCATATTTTTGTGCATCCTCTTTCCATCGGTTAACTGAAGTATTTCTTCTGTTACCCATGTTTCTTCGCAGTTACCTGCTTTGTACCTATCTTTTTCTTTCCAAGCCGGAAGGTGTGGCCGTGCGGTTCTAGGCGCTCCAATCTGGAACCGCGTGACAGCTACGGTCGCAGGTTTGAATCCTGCCCCGGGCATTTTTGGTTCAAATGACTCTAAGCACTATGGGACTTAACATCTAAGGTCATCAGTCCCCTAGACTTGTGGTTGTTGTTGTGGTCTTCAGTCCTGAGACTGGTTTGATGCAGCTCTCCATGCTAGTCTATCCTGTGCAAGCCTCTTCATCTCCCAGTACCTACTGCAACCTACATCCTTCTCAATCTGCTTAGTGTATTCATCTCTTGGTCTCCCTCTACGATTTTTACCCTCCACGCTGCCCTCCAATACTAAATTGGTGATCCCTTGATGCCTCAGATCATGTCCTACCAACCGATCCCTTCTTCTGGTCAAGTTGTGCCACAAACTTCTCTTCTCCCCAATCCTATTCAATACTTCCTCATTAGTTATGTGATCTACCCATCTAATCTTCAGCATTCTTCTGTAGCACCACATTTCGAAAGCTTCTATTCTCTTCTTGTCCAAACTATTTACCGTCCATGTTTCACTTGCATACATGGCTACACTCCATACAAATACTTTCGGAAATGACTTCCTGACACGTAAATCTATACTTGATGTTAACAAACTTCTCTTCTTCAGAAACGCTTTCCTTGCCATTGCCAGTCTACATTTTATATCCTCTCTACTTCGACCATCATCAGTTATTTTGCTCCCCAAATAGCAAAACTCCTTTACTACTTTAAGCGTCTCATTTCCTAATCTAATTCCCTCGGCATCACCCGACTTAATTCGACTACATTCCATTATCCTCGTTTTGCTTTTGTTGATGTTCATCTTATATCCTCCTTTCAAGACACTGTCCATTCCGTTCAACTGCTCTTCCAAGTCCTTTGCTGTCTCTGACAGAATTACAATGTCATCAGCGAACCTCAAAGTTTTTATTTCTTCTCCATGGATTTTAATACCTACTCCGAATTTTTCTTTTGTTTCCTTTCTGCTTGCTCAATATACAGATTGAATAACATCGGGGAGAGGCAACAACCCTATCTTACTCCCTTCCCAACCACTGCTTCCCTTTCATGCCCCTCGACTCTTATAACTGCCATCTGGTTTCTGTACAAATTGTAAATAGCCTTTCGCTCCCGGTATTTTACCCCTGCCACCTTTAGAATTTGAAAGAGAGTATTCCAGTCAACATTGTCGAAAGCTTTCTCTAAGTCTACAAATGCTAGAAATGTAGGTTTGCCTTTCCTTAATCTTTCTTCTAAGATAAGTCGTAAGGTCAGTATTGCCTCACGTTTTCCAGTATTTCTACGGAATCCAAACTGATCTTCCCCGAGGTCGGCTTCTAATAGTTTTTCCATTCGTCTGTAAAGAATTCGTGTTAGTATTTTGCAGCTGTGGCTTATTAAACTGATTGTTCGGTAATTTTCAAATCTGTCAACACCTGCTTTCTTTGGGATTGGAATTATTATATTCTTCCTGAAGTCTGAGGGTATTTCGCCTGTTTCATACATCTTGCTCACCAGATGGTAGAGTTTTGTCAGGACTGGCTCTCCCAAGGCCGTCAGTAGTTCCAATGGAATGTTGTCTACTCCGGGGGCCTTGTTCCGACTCAGGTCTTTCAGTGCTCTGTCAAACTCTTCACGCAATATCATATCTCCCATTTCATCTTCATCTACATCCTCTCCCATTTCCATAATATTGTCCTCAAGTACATCGCTCTTGTATAGACCCTCTATATACTCCTTCCACCTTTCTGCTTTCCCTTCTTTACTTAGAACTGGGTTTCCATCTGCGTTCTTGATGCTCATGCAAGTGGTTCTCTTACCTCCAAAGGTCTCTTTAATTTTCCTGTAGGCAGTATCTATCTTTCCCCTAGTGAGATAAGCCTCTACATCCTTACATTTGTCCTCTAGCCATGCCTGCTTAGCCATTTTGCACTTCCTGTCGATCTCATTTTTGAGAAGTTTGTATTCCTTTTTGCCTGCTTCATTTACTGCATTTTTATATTTTCTCCTTTCATCAATTAAATTCAATATTTCTTCTGTTACCCAAGGATTTCTACTAGCCCTCGTATTTTTACCTACTTGATCCTCTGCTGCCTTCACTACTTCATCCCTCAAAGCTACCTATTCTTCTTCTACCTGCGACCGTAGCAGCAGCGCGGTTCCGGACTGAAGCGCTGAGAACCGCTCGGCCACAATGACCGGCTATACCATTCACTGCTGGTGTTGATATTACCCTATACTCGTCTGACAGAAATCCTTGTCTTCTTTGCATTTCACTTCACGGACCCCTGCTATATCTAGATTAGTCCTTTGCATTTGCTTTTTCAGATTTTCTAGCTTCCTTACCACGTTCAAGCTGCTGACATTCCACGCCCCGACCAGTAAAACGTTATCCTATCGTTGGTTATTCATTTTTTTTCTCATGGTCACCTCCCTCTTGGCAGCCCCCTTCCCCCCTTCTTTCAGAAGATCCGAATGGGGGACTATTCCGGAACCTTTTGCCAATGGAGAGATCATCATGACACTTTTTCAGTTGCAGGCTACATGTCCTGTGGATACACGTTGTGTGTGCTTAATGCAGCGGTTTCCATTGCCTTCTGCATCCTCATGCCGTTGATGATTGCTGATTCGTCCGCGTTTAGGGGCGTTGTCCCTCTCCCAGGACAAGAGAGTGCTCTGAATCTCTGCCCAATCCTCCGACTTTTTTGACAAGGCCGTTGGCAGGATGAGGTTCCCTTCTTACGCCAGAAGTCTTCGGCCTCCAATGCTGATTATTAATAAAAATTTAAGAGGTGGTGGGTGTTAAATGGCGTCTGACAAATCAAAATTGAGCTGACGAAAGACGTTCCATAAGGCTTGATGGGTTGTGGTGTGTGGACCACCGTCATTTACGATGGCCAGCCGTGAAAGTGCGAAGGATGTGGCCAGGAAGGACATGTCCTTTCCGAATGTTTACGTCGATGTTTGACACAGACCCGACTGTGGGTTATGTGACCCCGGCATCGATGCTCACGTCCCTACCCGCCACCTCTGCGACGGTAGCACAGAACCCTGCCAAGCCACTCTAGGATACGCCTGATGCCTCGTCCTCGCCACCCGCTGTAGCACAACGCGCCGACGAGACCAGCATGGCGGCACCTCCAGCGCTCGCATCAGGACCATCCAATCTCAGGAACGTGACAGAAGATCCTGTTTGAACTATGGACTCCGAACTAGATGTTGTGCCGACTTCTGCCTTTATCTATCTGGTGTAGCATCAGTTTCTGGTTCAGAACAACACGTCAAGAAACCGTGGTCGCCCGGGAAGCGCAGGAAACGCAGACGAACTCCCTGCAATGACACCCTCTTTCAGATGGCCTCGCGAGATGACGCCTGATGTCTGTATATTGCATCCAATCACGTGGTGCGGCCACTCCTGGTACCATTCCAGTGATGGCTCCTCTCTCCATCCAGACAATGTACTCAGTGTTGCCGTTACATGAGGACGACGGATGCCCCGCAGCTTTTGTCGCAGCACTGCTCCAACAGTACACAACCATCAACTGTCTACGACATCAGCATCGTGGGCCAATAATGTTGAAGAAGGCATGGATCAGACCACCAGTGTGTCAGAATGGGAGCACCCCATAAAGGGCCCTGAGCTGGCGCCTTGCTAGCAATCATGGCCACTGGGGCAGACTCGGTGGGTCTACACCCACCAGATGCTTTCATCACGCATTCTGCACCGACTGCAAGGGACCTTCACTGCAGTATCGTGTCACCACAATGAATCTTGACACCATCCCAGCCCCTCACTAACTGGCCATGTTCCAAGACACCATCTCCTCTGCGGATGTTGATACTGCACTCCTATAGGGTTACACCACCCATGTTTCTCATGCCATCGACACTGGTAGCGACGTCGCCAGCCTCCTACATGGCGGGCTTCCTGCAGAGGATGCCATACACCTTCCAACCACATGGGATATGAATTAATTGACAACACGACACAGCAGTTAATACATGAGTGCTACTATATTATTATTATTACTAGTAGTGGCTGTGGTCGGACAAAAAGTATTAACAACCTGCATTCTTCCAGTTTCTGCCAGTTCAGGAGTAAAGAGCGCAGCAACTAAGTGATTTACGAACAGTAAGTATAGTGCACACATTTTAACTTGGTTTATTTTAAAGGGGATTCCAGTGTGCAGGTCAAGTAAGTGCCGCAATGGAGAGGAATAACGCAGGGGAAATATGTTTAGTAACAAGTGTCTACCCTCGCTGTGGATAGTTACCTTTCTCATCTCAGAAGGAGTTGTGAGAAGCACTTGTGATGCACTACGAATTCCTTCGTCATTCATTCTAACACACACACACACACACACACACACACACACACAGATACACAAACCAAATATCACTCTTCTTTCATCATTTTAAAAATAAAAGTATTCCAAGAAGTGTCTTTCATTCTGTAGTTTAGTTAGTAGTTAAAGTTGATGATAATGTGGGGAAGGGAAAGGGTGCCAACAGACGGTGGGGGGGGGGGAGGTTGGAGTCGGGATGGGAGTACTACCTAATGTCTAATTGAACTCAGGGGTAATGTTTTAAGAAACGTTGGGAACCTCTGACTTAAGCGATCCATATGGCAAGTCAAGTTCTGGATCAGATTCTGTCTCCTTAGCGATGATGACGTCGGCTAGGGTTTCCTCGTTGTCGTACATCTCTCAGCATCCTCCTCGCTGATTACACACGTAAATGGCCACAACAACGTTTTCCAATAACAGGATACAGGAATCCTGCTTTGTGAAGTTGCAGTCCTTTGTTCTTCATCGTTTTGTACACTTGCAAGAAATGATACTCAGTAACAAGTCTGGAACTAAATTTTTCGTTGTTTTTGTGGGAATTACTATTCATAGCCGCAAATTTATGGAATCTTTTCGTTACCCATACATGACTATACTTTTAGTCAGGGGACTGGGCAGCGTCTCGTGCGTTAGGAGAATTGTCAGTGGCAAAGATCGTCCAGTGTATCTCTCGTATCTCTGTACACTCAACCGTACACTGTCACAAGAAATCTTTATCTACTTCAGAAATTTGGAGTACCAAGGGTTTTTCTGTAAATGATGCTCACTTACTTCCTTACTCTTCCAATGGGCACTGATGTAGTCTCACACCCGAATGTCATATGAAAGAAAAGAATATCCTGTGGATTGAATTTGCATTATGTTGACGTATACAGAATGGTGGGGGAATTGTCCCTCCCACTTTTCTAGAAATATTTTGAGAACAGATTAATGCTGCCAGCTGTACCAGGATATTTACGTCCTTGTCAGTGAAGGTAGCAATCGCGTAATCAGCAGCCTTTGATGTACTGGTGTTCATTATGATCACATTGGCATCTTCTGTTGTCTGCCTAACCACAGTGTCCTTCACTGTCATTTCAGTTATCAACAGTGAAGTGAAATTACTTTTATTGAGGTCATCTGACAAATACATTTTATTGTGTTTTTCTTTTCTTTATTGTGATTTCATTCCCCTGCCCCATATGGGCAGAGGAGGGCTGTCAGCGGCACAATCCGCCGCTCTTCAGCCGAGTGACACGACAACTAAAACAATGGAGGCAAAAATACACTGACATGGAGACGTTCATGGGGACAGTTAAAAAAGTCACCAGAAAGTTAAAAAGCACAGTTGGCGATTCTTAAAACACAGAGAAGACACTGAATGCGCGTGCACAGGTTAAAAGTCGGCCACAGTATTAAAAACACTCCAGAACAACACACTTAAAACCCACTTGGAGCACACACGACGAAGAATAAAACTGCCAGGTGGGACCTGCCGAGGGAAAGGTCAGAGAGGATGGAAAAGGAGGGGAGAGCATGGGGCAGCTGGGGAAGCGGCGGGATGAAGAGAAGAGGGGCATCAGTGGGTGCACGAAGAGGCAGGAGACACGTGGGGTGGGAGAGGAAGAGGGAAGACAGGGCAGGAGGGAGCGCAGGAGACACTGAAAGGAGGCACAAAAGATGGAGATGGAGTAGGAGGGGGAAGCCGCTCAGGAGGAGGGAGGAGGAGGAGAGGGAGCCCTGAGGAGGAGGCAGGAAGATGGGGTTAGAGTTGGTAGGAAGGGTAGATGTCAGGGCGAAGCTCATCATCTGGGAGGGGTAGATGGTGGAAGTTGTGTTGGGAAAGGAGATGGAGGGTGTGGAGATGGAGAGAGGGTGGGTACAATGGTAAAGGCGCGGCTACTGGTTGGGGGTGGAGAGGAAGGGAGACACCAGGGGTTGAGGGGGATCAAGGCGGCGGACAATATACAGGGTGAGTCACCTAACATTACCACTGGATATATTTCGTAAACCACATCAAATACTGACGAATCGATTCCACAGACCGAACTGAGGAGAGGGGCTAGTGTAACTGGTTAATACAAACCATAAAAAAATGCATGGAAGTATGTTTTTTAACACAAACCTACGTTTTTTTTAATGGAACCCCGTTAGTTTTGTTAGCACATTTGAACATATTAAACAAATACGTAATCAGTGCCGTTTGTTGCATTGTAAAATGTTAATTATATCCGGAGATATTGTAACATAAAGTTGACGCTTGAGTACCACTCCTCCGCTGTTCGATCGTGTGTATCGGAGAGCACCAAATTACGTTGGGATCCAAAGGGAACGGTGATGGACCTTAGGTACAGAAGAGACTGGAACAGCACATTACGTCCACATGCTAACACCTTTTTATTGGACTTTTTCACTGACGCACATGTACATTACCATGAGGGGTGAGGTACACGTACACACGTGGTTTCCGTTTTCAATTACGGAGTGGAATAGTGTGTGTCCCGACATGTCAGGCCAATAGATGTTCAATGTGGTAGCCATCATTTGCTGCACAAAATTGCAATCTCTGGCGTAAGGAATGTCGTACACGCCGCAGTACATCTGGTGGAATGTCGCCGCAGGCTGCCACAATACGATGTTTCATATCCTCTGGGGTTGTAGGCACATCACGGTACACATTCTCCTTTAACGTACCCCACAGAAAGAAGTACAGAGGTGTAAGATCAGGTGAACGGGCTGGCCAATTTATGCATCCTCCACGTCCTATGAAACGCCCATCGAACATCCTGTCAAGGGTCAGCCTAGTGTTAATTGTGGAATGTGCAGGTGCACCATCATGCTGATACCGCATACGTCGATGCGTTTCCAGTGGGACATTTTCGAGCAACGTTGGCAGATCATTCTGTAGAAACGTAATGTATGTTGCAGCTGTTTGGGCCCCTGCAATGAAGTGTGGAACAATGAGGTGGTCGCCAATGATTCCGCACCATACATTTACAGTCCACG
Organism: Schistocerca cancellata; assembly: GCF_023864275.1. Taxonomy (NCBI): domain Eukaryota; kingdom Metazoa; phylum Arthropoda; class Insecta; order Orthoptera; family Acrididae; genus Schistocerca; species Schistocerca cancellata. The sequence goes on from NC_064628.1 coordinate 161,324,152, forward strand.
GTCGCTGTCGCTCTACCTGTCTGAGCCAGCGAGGATTGTCCACGGACCAGTAATGCATGTTTCGTAGATTCACTGCCCCGTGGTTTGTGAAACCTGCTTCATCGGTAAACAGGTAGAACTGCAACGCTTTCTCTGTTAATGCCCATTGACAGAATTGCACTCGATGATTCAAGTCATCACCGTGTAATTGCTGATGTAGAGACACATGAAACGGGTGAAAGCGGTGACGATGCAGTATGCGCATGACACTACTTCGACTCAGTCCACCGGCTCTCGCAATGTCCCGTGTACTCGTGTGGGTTCATGGCGACATCAGCTAACACACCAACTGCACCCGCTTCTCCTGTGACGGGTCTGTTACGGACCCGTTTGCGTGCTACGACCATACCTGTTGCATACAGTTGGCGGTAGATGTTTTGCAATGTGCGGCACTTTGGATGCTCTCTGTCCAGGTACCGTTCTGCATACACCCTGTAGGCTTCAGCTGCATTTCGTCGACACTCGCCATAGATGAGTATCATCTCCGCATTTTGAGAGTTCGAATGCACCATGGTCACAGTTCCTACAACACTACACTATCACAGACGTCTGGTAACACGGTGTACTACAGTTAGTCTGCGTGCGGAGACGAATGCAGAATAACAATAGCAGCAAGCGCTACATGCGGACACTGCGGCAGCTAGTCCAAACCACAACAGTGCACTACAGCCACACTCGTAAACAAATCCCTGCAGATGCTGCGCGCCGACCGTGGCCCGTGTTTGTTACAACACGCAACTGAACGTAGGAGGTTTCAAGCGTCAACTTTAGGTTACAATATCTCTGGATGAAATTAACATTTTACAATGCAACAATCCGCACTGATTACGTATTTGTTTATATGCTCAGATGAGCTAACAAAACTAACGTGGTTCCATTTAAAAAAACGTAGGTTTGTGTTAAAAAACATACTTCTGTGCATTTTTGTATGGTTTGTATTAAACAATTACACTAGCCCCTCTCCTCACGTTCGGTCTGTGGAATCGGTTCGTCAGTATTTGATGTGGTTTACGAAATATATCCAGCGGTAACGTTAGGTGACTCACCCTTTATAGTGTGCGGATGTGTTCAAGGAAAAGGAGAAGGTGGGGGAAGGGGTATGAGGTCGTAGAGGATGCGCATGGGGGACGGAAGGCGGATCCAGAAGGCGAGGCGGAGCTCATGGCGTTCGAGGATTTGGAGGGCTTTATAGAACCGGGGACGATAGGAGAGGAAGGAAGCAAAGAGATGGACGAAGTTGATGGAGAGAGCATAGGTCTGGAGTTTGAAGAGGAGCCCGGGATGCCAGACATGGTCATAGGCGTTCTGGAGATCAAGGGAAACAAAGATAGCGGAGCGACACGAGTTAAGTTGGAGGGAAAGAAGATTGGTAAGGTTAAGGAGTTGGTCGTCGGCGGAGAAGGAAGTCCAGAAGCCACATTGGGTAAGAGGAAGGAGGCGGTGCTGGTTAAGGTGGCGGTGAATATGGCGAGAGAGGATGGCCTCGAAGACCTTACTGAACATGGAGGTGAGGCAGATTGGACGATAGGAAGAGGTATCAGAGGGGGAATTGTTAGGTTTAGGGAACAGCAGGACACGGGAAGCCTTCCAGAGGTCGGGGTGAAATCCAGTGGAGAGGAGGACATTGTATAGGGTAGCAAGGACAGACAGGAACGATGGAGGTGATTCCTTGAGGTGACGGTAGGTGACGCCATCATGACCAGGGGCGGTGTTGCATTTGGAGCGGTGGACGAGTGTGATGTCTTGTGTGGTGATGGGAATGTTGATGTCTGAGGGGGGTAACCGATCCAAGTACTGGAAGCTAGGGGCGAGCGGGGAGACACAGGTGTCAGTGCAGTCAAGGACGGTGGGGAAGAGGGAGTAATCAAAATGGGGATCGTCAGGAATGGAGAAGACCTCGGATAGGTGGGAAGCAAAATGGTTAGCCTTACTGAGGTTGTCAGGAAAGGGACGATCGTCATGGAGGATGGGGGAATGTGGGGTGGGGATGGCTACCAGTAAGGTGGTGGAAGGCTGACCAGTACTTGGAGGAGTTGACAGGGAGGGTGGAGTTGAGGCGTGTGCATGTTTGGTGCCAGTCCCGGCGTTTCTTTGCTGTAAGGAGGTTCCGGATATGTCGCTGTAATTGCCAGTGGTGGGTGAGAGTACCCCCGGTCACGAGTGCAGAGGAAGGAGCGGTAGAGCCTGCGGGATTCACGCAGAAGAAGGATGGCCTGTGGAGGAAGCGTAGGGCAGTGAGGGTGGATGAGTTTGGTAGGGACATGAGCCTCCACAGCGTCAGTGATGGTCTTCTGAAGGAAGGAAGAGGCATGGGTGATGTCATCAGGGTGGTGAAAGCTGAGGGGGTGGCTTTCGACCTGTAAGGCAATGGATTCCCTGTAGGCATCCCAATTGGCACGGTGGTAGTCATGTGCAGACTTTGGAGGGGCAGTTGGGCGAGTGGCTACAGTGGCGGGACGGGTAGAGGAAATGGTGAGAAGGACAGGGAGATGGTCACTACCGACGGGATCATCAACGGCGATGCGACCAAGGAGGTTGGGGGAAGCGAGGATAACATCGGGGGTGGAGTTACTTTCAGGACGGGTGTGCTGTGGGAGAGGAACAAGGTCACCATGGAGGGTGGCAAGGAACTGATGCCACTGCCGAAGGGTGGCAGGGTCACGGCTGTGGATGTTGAAGTCAGCGGCTATCACATAGGTGGAGAAGGTATGGTCAACATGGGAAATGAAGTCAAAGGGGAGAGGAGCTGTGGGGCGGATATAGATGGTGCCACAGGTGATGGTGAGGGAGGGAAAAAATAGGCTGAGGAGAAGGTGTTCAGTCGGGTCATTGAGGAGGGAATGTGGCCAGACAGGGAGATGCCTGAGGTGGCCTATAGTGACCCCGCCTCGGGCTATGGGAAGGGGATTGTCAGTGTGGTGAAGGAGATAAGGAGAGGTGTGGACAACATGGTGGGGTTGGAGGAAGGTTTCTTAAGGATGAAGGAGTCAACCTGGGGCTGGGAAAGGGTATGCATGAAGAGGTGTTTGTGTGCAGGGAGGGAGCGAATGTTGAGGTAGAGGAGTAGATTCTGTTGACACGCCAGGAGGTTGGAGTTGGGACGGGTGCGGGATGGGGAGAGAGGGGCTTAAACGAGGGTGTCTAGGTGGGTGAAGGTAAAGTGGGGCTGGTTGTGGGAGTATGTGGCGTAGGTGTTTAAGTGGAAAACAGAGCAGGCAGCAAGGGAAATCTGCTGGAGTGTGTGGCTTTTGCTGTAGGGGGAGGGCAGAAGGAATTGTTAGGGTGGATGGGTGGGTCAATGGGGCGAACGGGTACAGTGAGTTCAGGGTTGGTGGGGCTTGGCTTTGCATTTGAAGGAATAGGTGGGGTGAGGTTCATTGCAGGTGTTGCAGGATGGGGGAAGGCGAGGTTGGGACATTGTTTAAGGAAGTGGGAGGCTTTACAATGGGGGCAGGTGGGTGAGTTCTTGCAGTTTTGGGTGAGGTGGTTGTTCTACAGAAGACAACGCTGGCAGCGTTAGGATTGAGCATGGGAACGGGACAGGTCAACAGGGTGGCGGCGGCTGAAAATCAGGGCTCCCTGCGTGAGGAGGTGGTCGATGGAGGAGGCAGACTCTGCCAGAGGAGTTATAAATATGGCAGGTGGAGCGGACTTCCAGGGCAGGGTGGGCATTCAGTTCTGCCAACACATCAGCCTCCATGACCACAGGGCTGAGTCTTGTGATGACGGCGGTGAGCGTCAGCTGACGACAAGGCAGTTGGGGCTGATGAGGAGAGGAGGATGTAAGGAATGGGGTGAAGGATGCATGGGGCCCAAAGGTGATACGGGGAGGGCGCCGAAGGAGATCAGTATAGAAGGATGGAGAGGGAGACTTGATGAGAACAGAGTCTCTGCGATGGATAAGTTGGGTGATGGGTGCACTGGGGATGTACTTCTGGATTTGAAGGGTGAGGGTGCATGCATCCAGGAATTTCAGGTCAGGGTTGGCTAGGACAAAGGTATACAGGGAGGGGGATGGAGAGGGGGGAGGTGGGGTGGTATCCATAGCGGGGTCAGTGGGAGGTGGGGCAGGCAGTGGCTTTTTGGATGAGGGAGTAGAGGAGAGGTCGCCACTGTGACATTTGGAAGATTTTTTGGCGGGTGTTGCCTGGGAGGAGGGATGAGGGACTGGATGTATGGGGAGGTGGTGGGAGGCAGGGCCCTCCTGTGAGTCAGTAGAACCGGATGAGAGGGTAGGGCGCTCTGTGGCGGCGACTGTGGCGCGGCGGGCGGTGACTCGGGCAGGGGAAGCAGTGATAGTTGTGGGGGGGGGGGAGAAGGGGAAAGTCGTCTCGGCGGGCGACAGGAGCGGGAGGGGAGGTGGGAGCAGGGGCAGAGGCAGGAGCAGGAGCAGGAGCAGCAGCAGGTGCAGTAGCAGGGGTAGGAGCAGGAGTGATGTACAGGTGGAGATACAGTGATGGAGAGTAGATAGATGGGGAGGAGACTATGAGTAGGGGAGGTGGATGAGACGGGTTAATCCCAGAGGAAGCACTCCATGACGTTACAGTGAGGGCAGGTGAAGGGGAGGTGTAGATGATGATGGTGGTAGTTGGGGCGTCCATGATTGCAGGCAGCAGCGAACACCGAGAGACGGCGGCAGCGGCGGCGGCGGCGGCGGCGGCAGAAGAAGCGGCAAGCACCGAGAGACGGCGACCAGGCGGCGGCGGCGGCGGCGGCGGCGGCGGCGGGCAGCAGTGACGACAGGCACAGTTGGGGCTCTTCCACGTCGAGGATACACGCTGAGAGTAGCCCAGGCATTGCGAGTCCTCGATGAGGAAGTGAGGGAATCCAACTCTCGAATCCATTTTCTTGTGACACTGTAAGGGTTGTTATTTAGGAGAAGACTAATGATGTGGACGAGTACAGAAAAGACCGTTCCGTTCTTGCTTCGCTATCGGCCTGCACTAGAATACCCGTGAAGAACTACGGTGGCATTATACAGGGTGGTCCACTGATCGGGACTGGGCCAAATATCTCATGAAATAAGCGTCAAACGAAAAAACTACAAAGAACGAAACTCATCTAGCTTGAAGGAGGAAACCAGATGGCACTATGGTTGGCCCGCTAGATGGCGCTGCCATAGGTCTAACGGATATCAACTGCGTTTTTTTAAAATAGGAACCCCTATTTTTATTACATATTGGTGTAGTGCGTAAATAAATATGTATGTTTTAGTTGGACCACTTTTTTCGCTTTGTGATAGGTGGCGCTGTAATAGTCACAAACATATGGCTCACAATTTTAGACGAACAGTTGATAACAGGTAGGTTTTTTAAATTAAAATACAGAACGTCGGTACGTTTGATTATTTTATTTCGGTTGTTCCAATGTGATACATGTACCTTTGTGAACTTATCATTTCTAAGAAAGCATGCTGTCACAGCGTGATTACCTGTAAATTCCACATTAATGCAATAAATGCTCAAAATGATGTCCGTCAACCTCAATGCATTTGGCAATATGTGTAACGATATTCCTCTCAGCAGCGAGTAGTTCGCCTTCCGTAATGTTCGCACATGCATTGACAATACGCTGACGCATGTTGTCAGGCATTGTCGGTGGATCACGATAGCAAATATCCTTCAACTTTCCCCACAAAAAAGAAATCCGGGGACGTCAGATCCGGTGAACGTGCTTCGACGACCAATCCACCTGTCATGAAATATGCTATTCAATACCGCTTCAACCGCACGTGAGCTATGTGCCGGACATCCATCATGTTGGAAGTACATCGTCATTCTGTCATGCAGTGAAACATCTTGTAGTAAAATCGGTAGAACATTACGAAGGAAATCAGTATACATTGCACCATTTAGATTTCCATCGATAAAATGGGGGCCAATTATCCTCCCTCCCATAATGCCGCACCATACATTAACCCGCCAAGGTCGCTGATGTTCCACTTGTCGCAGCCATCGTGGATTTTCCGTTGCCCAATAGTGCATATTATGCCGGTTTACGTTACCGCTGTTGGTGAATGACGCTTCGTCGCTATTTAGAACGCGTGCAAGAAATCTGTCATCGTCCCGTAATTTCTCTTGTGCCCAGTGGCAGAAATGTACACGACATTCAGAGTCGTCGGCATGCAATTCCTGGTGCGTAGAAATATGGTACGAGTGCAATCGATGTTGAAGTAGCTTTCTCAACACCTATGTTTTTGAGATTCCCGATTCTCGCGCAATTTGTCTGCTATTGATGTGCGGATTAGCCGCGACAGCAGCTAAAACACCTACTTGAGCATCATAATTTGTTGCAGGTCGTGGTTGGCGTTTCACATGTGGCTGAACACTTGCTGTTTCCTTAAATAACGTAACTATCCGGCGAACGGTCCGGACACTTGGATGATATAGTCCAGGATACCGAGCAGCATACATAGCACACGCCCGTTGAGCATTTTGATCACTATAGCCGTACATCAACACAATATCGACCTTTTCCGCAATTGGTAAACGGTCCATTTTAACACGGGTAATGTACAGTATCACGTTGCAAATACCGTTTACACTGGCGGAATGTTACGTGGTACCACGTACTTATACGTTTGTGACTATTACAGCGCCATCTATCACAAAGCGTAAAAAGTGGTCCAACTAAAACATTTTTTACGTACTACACGAATATGTAATAAAAATGGGGGTTCCTATTTTTAAAAACGCAGCTGATATCCGTTTGACGTATGACAGCGCCATCTAGCGGGCCAACCATAGCGCCATGTGGTTTCCCCCTTCAAGCTAGACAAGTTTCGTTCCTTGTAGTTTTTTCGTTTGATGCTTCTTTCGTGACATATTTGGTCCGGTCACTATCAATGGACCACCCTGTATTCAGACTGTTTTTGCACGTCACATGGATCTTGCACTATCACTCGAATGTGGCCGGTTCATTCGTAGTCCATACAACTTTACGTAGATGATATCCACCGGCAATTATGCACATTTGCACTTCCCAAGGTCAACTTCTTCTAGTACTAGAGTAGCGCTGTATACAATGCCGACTTTTTGCCCTAGTAGATATCATCCTCAAGGAGCAGACGTGTTGGAAAGGGGGCAAGCTCAAGTTTGTCTCAGGTAATCATCAGATTGTTTCGCAATGAGAATTCATCAACGCCTACATCATACTCCGCACGCCACCTAACGGTGTGTGGTGATGGATAAATCTGATCCCACTAGCCGATCCTCCTCTGTGTTCCGCTAGCAAACGGCCATTCTGAAGAATGATTGTCAGTAAGCCTCTGCATTTGGTCTATTTATCAAATCTTCTCGTCGTGGTCATTTCGTGAGATGTATGTCGGAGGAAGTAATGTATTGTCCCGACTCTTCCCGCATCAAAGTGCTCCTTCGAAATTTCAGGCCGTCCGCTGTGCCCGAGCGGCTCTAGGCGCTTCAGTCCGGAACCACGCAGCTGCTACGGTCGCAGGTTCGAATACTGTCTCGGGCATGGATGTCCTTCGGTTAGTTAGGTTTAAGTAGTTCTACGTCTAGGGGACTGATGACCTCAGATGTAAAATCGCATAGTGCTTAGAGCCATTTGAACCATTTATAGAAATTTGAATAATAAATCTCTCTGTGATGCACAACGCATCTCTTGTAACGTCTTCCCCCCAGTCTTTGTTCAGCGTGCAGTAACGCTCTCGCGCCGACTAAACAATCCTGTGACGAAACGTGTCTTTCTTCGTTAGATCTTCTCTATCTCTTCTATCGGTCCTCCCTAATAAGGGTCGCAGATTGATGCACAATACACATGAATCGGTTGAACAAGGGTCTTGTAGTCTCTTCCTTCACGGATGAGCTAAATTTCGTTAAAATTCTTCCAATGAATCTGAGTCTGGCATTTGCTTTTCGTATTATTTGTTTTATGTGGTCATTCCACTTAAGGTCTCTCTGCGTTCTATATATTTTACGGTAGATACTGTTTCCAGCAATTTGTAAAAAATAGTGTAGCTATACAGTACTGGATATCCTTTCCTATGTATGTGCAATATGTAACATTTATTTACGTTCAGGGTCAACTGACAGAGACTGCAGGATTCATCGATCCTCTGCAGATCATTCTGCAAATCGATACTGTCTTCTGGCATTGATTGCTACTTTCCCGTAGAAAAACACATCATCTGTGAACAGTCTTAAAGAGCTGGCGACGGTTCTATTAGATCATATCCTCATTTACACTATAAACAGTAACGACCTATCACACTTCCTTGGTGTATTCCTGAAATTACCTTTACAGCTGTATATTTTGTTCCGTATCTGCAAGGAATTCTTGAATTCAGTAGCATATCTAGTCCGATATTCGGTAAGCTCGAATTTTTTTCACTAAACGGCAGTGCTGGCCGGTGTCAAATGCCTTCCTAAAGTCGGGGGACACGGTCTTCAACGTGACCGGCGTTGTGCACAATGCTATTGATCTCCTGGAGGAATAGATCGAACTTAGTTTCATAAGATCTCTCTTCGCGAAATCCATGTTGATTTTTACAGACGAAATTAGCGTTCTCCAAGAACGTCATAATTGTTGAGCATAAAACATGTTCCATAATTCTACAACAGATAGACGTCAACGATACATTATGTGCATATGCCCTACGGCCCTTCTTGAAAACTGAAATGGCCGCCCAGAGTGACCGAGCGGTTCTAGGCGCTACAGTCTGGAACCGCGCGACCGTTACGGTCGCAGTTAGGTTTAAGTAGTTCTAAGTTCTAGGGGACTGATGAGCTCAGCAGTTAAGTCCCATAGTGCTCAGAGCCATTTGAACCATTTTGAAAACTGAAATGACCCGCGGTTTTCTAGTCGCTAGGTTGCTCCAGCGAACTACGATAAACTGCGACAAGAAGGGGGGCAAGCTCTTCCTCATAATCTTCGTATAAACTTACAGGTATCTGTTCCGGCCCTCATGCCTTTCCACTACGAGGCGATTGTAGTTGCTTTTCCATTAGGCGATCAGTTATCTCACTATCTGCCACTTTCACGTTCGTACGATAACTGAAAGAGGAGGCTGTATTACAATCCTTGGCAGTGAGTTTCGGAAGACGCAAATCAGTATTTCGGCTTTCTCTGTTATGTTCCAAAGTGAATGAATGGCGGATTTAAAACCGATTACTAATATTACGTGAGGCCAAACATCTTAGGATTGTTACTCAGATCGGACGACAAAATTTTACTTTCAGTCGCTGAAGGCTTATCTCATTGCTCTCCCTACGCTCATTTTCGCTTCGTCCAGTTTTTGTTTGCCAGCTAGGTTTTGCATTCTCTTGAATCTGTGATGAATCTCTCTTTGTCGCGACAGTGCTATCAATCAAGGGTGGTCTTTCCTATCGCTTAAGATCTTGCTCGGAATATACTTGAACTATGCCTTTGAAATTTTTTTTCCATTTGTGATTCACATCTTCGTCTTCAGCAGGTAATATCTGGTGCTGACTACTCAGATACTCTGCAATTTGTATCCTGTCACTCTTGCTACGCAAAAACATTTTCCTTCCTTTCTCAACATTCCGTGGTTCATGGTGTGGGTGCCTGTAGTCATGTCCTAGTTCATGAACCACGGGCAACGTATGAGTGGCCAAGTAAGTGGTCCCGACAGGCGTGATACCAGTTACTTTGGAATAAGGCTGCGCATCTCGGACATATTCTGAGTCGTGGTCACCTTTGTGCTCATACGGCAAAGACTACCAAATCCACCGGTTAGTCCCTCAGCTGTTAGGGGTAAAACCCAATGGGAATCGGGGCAAGTAAGGCTAGCAACCTGCTTCCCTGGTACTTTAAATATGATGCTGGCAACAATCAGAGCAAAATGCCTCGGACCTTTGGAGGTGACGGAGTCCCACCTCTAACTGACAAACCAGGGACTCCTAAGATACGACTTGGCAAACAAATGGTAATGAGATGGGGAGCTATTAATATCAATGGGGGCTACTCTGGGAAGAAGGTAGAGCTGGCAGAGGCTGCAAGTAAGATGGGGCTGGACGTTTTAGCTGTTAGTGACATTCGGGTAAGGGGTGAAAAAGAAGAGGAAGTGGGAGAATACAAGGTCTACCTGTCAGGAGTCAAAGCAGGAATAGCACAATGGGGAGTAGGGCTTTACATCAGGAAAGAAATGGAACCCAGCGTAGTTGCAATAAGGTATGTAAACGAACGACTGATGTGGATAGATTTGACAGTGTCTAGCAAGAAAATTAGGATTGTGTCAGTATATTCGCATTGTGAAGGGACAGATCAAGATAAGATGGATAGTTTTTATGAGGCACTCAGTGATGTAGTTGTTAGAGTAAAGGACAAGGGCAGTGTTCTGCTCATGGGTGATTTTAACGCCAGGATTGGAAATCGAACAGAAGGGTATGAAAAGGTTATGGGTAAATTTGGAGAGGATATGGAGGCCAACAGGAACGGGAAACAACTCTTGGATTTCTGTGCCAGTATGGGCTTAGTAATCACAAACTCCTTTTTTAAACATAAGGACATTCACCGGTATACTTGGGAAGGCAGGGGAACCAGATCTGTCATTGACTATATAATAACAGATCAGGAATTCAGGAAGGCTGTGAGGGACACACGTGTATTCAGGGGATTCTTTGATGACACTGATCATTATTTAATCTGCAGTGAAATTGGGATTGTGAGGCCGAAAGTGCAGCAGGTCAGGTCCATATGTAGGAGGATAAGAGTGGAGAAACTTCAGGATAAGGAAATCAGGCACAAGTACATAACAGCGATCTCAGAAAGGTACCAGTTAGTTGAATGTAGTCAATTACAGTCATTGGAAAAGGAATGGACAAGGTACAGGGACACAGTACTAGAAGTGGCTAGAGAATGTCTTGGAACAGTAGTGTGTAAAAGTAGGATGAAGCAAACAGCTTGGTGGAATGACACAGTTAAGGCAGCCTGTAAAAGGAAAAAGAAGGCGTATCAAAAATGGCTACATACCAGAACCCAGGTAGACAGAGAAAGTTATATTGAAGAAAGAAACAAAGCCAAACACATAATTGCAGCATCCAAGAAGAAATCTTGGGAAGACTTTGGAAACAGGTTGGAGACTATGGGTCAAGCTGCTGGAAAACCATTCTGGAGTGTAATTAGCAGTCTTCGAAAGGGAGGTAAGAAGGAAATGACAAGTATTTTGGACAGGTCAGGAAAACTGCTGGTGAATCCTGTGGATGCCTTGGGCAGATGGAGGGAATATTTTGAAGAGTTGCTGAATGTAGGTGAAAATGCGATCAGTAATGTTTCAGATTTCGAGGTAGAATGGGATAGGAATGATGATGGAAATAGGATCACATTTGAGGAAGTGGAAAAAATGGTCAATAGATTGCAGTGCAATAAAGCGGCTGGGGTGGATGAAATTAAGTCGGAACTCATCAAATACAGTGGAATGTCAGGTCTTAAATGGCTACACAGGATAATTGAAATGGCCTGGGAGTCGGGACAGGTTCCATCAGACTGGACAAAAGCAGTAATCACACCAATCTTTAAACATGGAAACAGAAAAGATTGTAACAACTACAGAGGTATCTCTTTAATCAGCGTTGTGGGTAAAATCTTCTCAGGTATTGTTGAAAGGAAAGTGCGAGTATTAGTTGAGGACCAATTGGATGAAAATCAGTGTGGGTTTAGGCCTCTTAGAGGTTGTCAGGACCAGATCTTTAGCTTACGGCAAATAATGGAGAAGTGTTACGAGTGGAACAGGGAATTGTATCTATGCTTTATAGATCTAGAAAAGGCATGTGACCGGGTTCCTAGGAGGAAGTTATTGTCTGTTCTACAAGATTATGGAATAGGAGGCAAACTTTTGCAAGCAATTAAAGGTCTTTACATGGATAGTCAGGCAGCAGTTAGAGTTGACGGTAAATTGAGTTCATGGTTCAGAGTAGTTTCAGAGGTAAGACAAGGCTGCAACCTGTCTCCACTGTTGTTCATATTATTTATGGATCATATGTTGAAAACAATAGACTGGCTGGGTGAGATTAAGATATGTCAACACAAAATAAGCAGTCTTGCATATGCAGATGACTTAGTTGTGATGGCAGATTCGATTGAAAGTTTGCAAAGTAATATTTCAGAGCTAGATCAGAAATGTAAGGACTATGGTATGAAGATTAGCATCTCCAAAACGAAAGTAATGTCAGTGGGAAAGAAATATAAACGGATTGAGTGCCAAATAGGAGGAACAAAGTTAGAACAGGTGGACGGTTTCAAGTACTTAGGATGCATATTCTCACAGGATGGCAACATAGTGAAAGAACTGGAAGCGAGGTGTAGCAAAGCTAATGCAGTGAGCGCTCAGCTACGTTCTACTCTCTTCTGCAAGAAGGAAGTCAGTACCAATACTAAGTTATCTGTGCACCGTTCAATCTTTCGACCAACTTTGTTGTATGGGAGCGAAAGCTGGGTGGATTCAGGTTACCTTATCAACAAGGTTGAGGTTACGGATATGAAAGTAGCTAGGATGATAACAGGTACTAGTAGATGGGAACAATGGCAGGAGGGTGTCCACAATGAGGAAATCAAAGAAAAACTGGGAATGAACTCTATAGATGTAGCAGTCAGGGCGAACAGGCTTAGATGGTGGGGTCATGTTACACGCATGGGAGAAGCAAGGTTACCCAAGAGACTCATGGATTCAGCAGTAGAGGGTAGGAGGAGTCGGGGCAGACCGAGGAGAAGGTACCTGGATTCGGTTAAGAATGATTTTGAAGTAATAGGTTTAACATCAGAAGAGGCACCAATGTTAGCACTGAATAGGGGATCATGGAGGAACTGTATAAGGGGGGCTATGCTCCAGACTGAACGCTGAAAGGCATAATCAGTCTTAAATGATGATGATGTTGATGATGATCTCAACATTCCTTGTAAAACTCGTAATCATAGTTGCTATCACGGCCTTACGGTAACTGATACCTTCCTCTGTGTTAGGTGATTCGATAAGTACAGGTCAGTTTGTTCCTTGTAGGACTAATACTTTACCTTCAATAAGCTTCAATGAGCTATATTAATTCTGAAATGTTTTCTCGAATGCTCCTGTAGTTTACTGATATCATATTAGCCTCTTTCGTATCCCATCAGTGAGGATAAGCATTCTCTGAGAACATTGTGGCTTATGTTATTTTGATTTTGGCAGGTCCGACAATAATGGTCTCTCAGTCTCTCTCTCTCTCTCTCTCTCTCTCTCTCTCTCTCTCTCTCTCTCTTTCTCTCGCTTAAAAAATCTTTCATGTGCATCATGTCACACGTACTCCGCTACCCTAGCAGTCGCTTCCTGCGCGTAGTGCACTGCTGACCTATTAAGGGGAGCCACACAATTCTACATCCTATAGCATGGATCGAGAAACTGGCCTCCGATACCGTCGCAGAAGCATCTGAGCCACTGGTTTAAAACTTCAACTCTGCTCTAGATCAGAGGAACTCGATCGCCCCTGGGGTACAATGCTACCAATACTCAGCGTAGACTGTACCCCGCGTGTGATACTAGTTGCCTTCACGAAATCATCCACCCGTCGAAAGGAGCCGGGGATGGCCTCAGAGCCCAAGTGGCATTCCTCACTCGTGTCCACATGTGCCACTGTTTGCAGCCAGTTGCACCCAGTGATCTCTACAGCTACCGGCAGAGCCTCCACGTCACGGACGACACTGCCGGAAAACATACCGAGAGCACACTGTCATTGTTTCAAGCTCTGCGTGCTGCACTACTGGCCATTAAAATTGCTACACCAAGAAGAAATGCAGATGATTAACGGGTATTCATTGGACAAATATATTATACTAGAACTGACATGTGATTACATTTTCACGCAATTTGGGTGCATAGATCCTGAGAAATCAGTTCCCAGAACAACCACTTCTGGCCGTAATAACGGCCTTGATACGCCTGGGCATTGAGTCAAACAGAGCTTGCATGGCATGTACAGGTACAGCTGTTAATGCAGCTTCAACACGATACCACAGTTCATCAAGAGTAGTGACTGGCGTAGTGTGACGAGCCAGTTGCTCGGCCACCACTGACCAGACGTTATGAATTCGTGAGAGATCTGGAGAATGTACTGGCCAGGGCAGCAGTCGAACATATTCTGCATCCAGAAATGCCCGTACAGGACCTGCAACATGCGGTCGTGCATTATCCTGCTGAAATGTAGGGTTTCGCAGGGATCGAATGAAGGGTAGAGCCACGGGTCTTAACACATCTGAAATGTAACGTCAACTGTTCAAAGTGCCGTCAATGCGAACAAGAGGTGACCGAGACGTGTAACCAATGGCACCCCATACCATCACGCAGGGAGATACGCCAGTGTGGTGATGACGAATACACGCTTCCAATATGCGTTCACCGCGATGTCGCCACACACGGACGTGACCATCATGATGCTGTAAACAGAACCTGGATTCATCCGAAAAAATCACTTTTCGCCATTCGTGCACCCAAGTTCGTCGTTGAGTACACCATCGCAGGCGCTGCTGCCTGTGATGCAGCGTCAAGGGTAACTGCAACCATGATCTCCGAGCTGATAGTCCAAGCTGCTGCAAACGTCTTCGAACTGTTCGTGCAGATGGTTGTTGTCTTGCAAACGTCCCCATCTGTTGACTCAGGAATCGAGACGTGGCTGCACGATCCGTTACAGCCATGCGGATAAGATGCCTGTCATCTCGACTGATAGTGATACGACGCCGTTGGGATCCAGCACGGCGTTCCGTATTACGCTCCTGAACCCACCGATTTCATATTATGCTAACAGTCTTTACCAAAGTCGAAAACGTGATGGTACGCATTTCTCCTCCTTACACGAGGCATCACAACAACGTTTCACCAGGCAACGCCGGTCAACTGCTGTTTGTGTATGCGAAATCGGTTGGAAACTTTCCTCATGTCAGCACGTTGTAGGTGTCGCCACCGGCACCAACCTTGTGTGAATGCTCTGGAAAGCTAATCATTTGCATATCATAACATCTTCTTCCTGTCGGTTAAATTTCGCGTTTGTAGCATGTCATCTTCGTGGTGTAGCAATTTTAATGGCCAGTAATGTATTTCCCTGAGCGGCTCCGTTACTTGTATAATGTCGGAGCTCAAAGTGACTGGCATACCAGTCCTCTGTACTTGTGCGGTCTGGCCAGGAAAATCGACCGCTAGACCAACAGTAAAAGCATCCCGTGCTGGCTGTAAGTATAATGAATACCGGGTAGCAACTCGTACCTGTTGCTAAGGCTTAAGGAGCTAGTTGTGTGGTCTGTTTCCTCTTTTGCCTTACGCCCGGTGACACGCGAACCCACCCTTGTTCGCCACCCACTCTCGAGTGAGGACTGACCGGTCAGATGTTGTGTATCGGAAGACACTGCGAAAGCCAGTTCAACAAGGGATTCCAGTGGTACCAAAGGTGTCGCAGATCTCGTCACTTCGACCGATGTCACAGCAGCTTTGAGCGTTACCAGAAGCCTGTCGACCGTGGCCAAGGCAGGTCTCTGTTGTTTACGAACGGCAACCAGTTCTCCTCGTGTCAGCTCACAACAAGCATAGCCTCTAGCCATGCAGTACTGTGTAAAAAGTTAAATAAGATCTCAAAAAAGTACAAGCAAAGCAGTCAGCACAAGCTTAGATAGTACTAACGGACCCCCGCAAAAGAGAAAATTACCCGTCTGTGGCGCTACTGGGGTTAGGACGTATACAATATATAACGAGGAAATTAAACAAACACCCACTCCACCCCGAGACCGCGAGATCCGCAAGCTCTTCAAATAGAAATAAATTTCTCTACTGAAATTGGACGTGTCAGCAACCGCTTTTTATTAAAAACTCTGCTTACACAAAGCTGCTGGAGGAAATAAATATGCAGACTCTAAAACACTGAACTAAACTATACGCCTGTGTACTAACACGAGATTTAGACGTAGTCGCGCGACGTGGTGCTTCTGGCAGCGAAAAATTAAACAGGGAAGACGCCTCACACAAGAAAAATACGCAGTAAGTTTGACGCAGAAACAAAAACTTAGAGTAAGCTGGTAAACACTAGTCCACACAGGAAAACACACAGGTACAGTTCACTTCTTCGCAGAAGTACGTAAAAGAATATGAAACTAAACTAAGTTACTGTGCATCAGCGAACTGCTACAGCTGCTACGTCGCAAGGGAGCACTAGGATCGTCAATGTCTTTTGTCTCTGATAATTTCCAGGGAACTTGAAACTGAGGCTAGAGCAGCAACTTTATTCTTCCATTTGAATTTCACGTCTCCAGAATTTTCTCGTACCATTTTCTTCATGCAGTTGACGCCAATTTCAAGAGCTAAAACCGAGCGAGGTGGAGCAATGGTTAGAATTCTGGACTCGTATTCGGGAGGCCGCGTTTAAAACCCGCGTACGGCCATCAAGATTTAGGTTTTCCGTGTTTTCTCTAAATCTCTTCAGGCGAATGCCGGGATGGTTCCTTTGAAAGGGCACCGCCGGCTTCCTTCCTCATCCTTGCCTAATCCGAACTTGCGCTCCTTCTCTAATGACCTCGTTGTCGACGGGACGTTAAACACCGATCTCCTCCACCTCTTCCTCCGAGAGCTAAATAACAGTTCACTTCTTCGTCACCAGTTGTTCATTTGCTAAGTGACATGATCTGCTTAGTTTTAAGAAATGGTGTATGGTCAGACAGCCTAAGTGAACATCTCAGTTGTTTACAAGAGTGGTGCAGGCAGAGCATACTCATGGTCCATCGAGAGAACACACAATAGGTTACGCGGCATCTATGAGAAAGCCCTCCACAACTGTTCATCGCCGTCATTAGGACTTGCTCTATGGGTATGGGCATGACTGATCAGTTGTCCGACCAGAATTTTTCAGTACGACGAATACTGAAGTAGTCTTCAGTAGTGAATCTGTGAAATCGGTGAGGTTCCATTTTGTCTTTCAGGCTGATCATCTCCTTCCAGTACAGATTTGCACTCTTAGCGTAATTCAAATAACCTGCAGCATGAGATCTAGGGAATCGTTTCATTGGCGCATTCGACGTGCGGGCTCCAGTCGCACGTCCTTTCGGCTTGAATGAATCGTTCATTAGGGTGCACATGTGGGAGTAGTGAACCCACAGAGCAGCAGTACGACCAGAAAACTAATACGAAGAAGTCTTGTTTTCAACAACAGCTCAGTTGCTGATGGACGGTAGTGGCATGAAGATGGATGATAACGACTGCTTTAGGTCTCCTAAGAACACCTCCCCATCTGGCCAACCAGATCCATCTCCTCCTCCTCCTCCCCCCCCCCTCCCGCCACCACCACACACATAAAACCTTCCTCGTTTTTAACACACACTTAAAGACTGGACTATTAGAACAGTATTTGGTGTAGAACTCAAGCGAAAGTGAACATCACGTTGACAGTTGAGAGTGATCTTGGAGAAGAGAAAAGTTAACCGTTAGAGGTACGAATCATAATGCTTTTAAAACAACATTGTAAATTCAAAGCTATAACATTGAGTTGAAAAATTTCCTGTTTCTTTGAAGCTTTATGTTGTAAGTCTCTGATATAAAAAGACGTTTAACCGGTGTAGATTATGGGTAACGTAAGGCTCTGCAAGAAAGATCAAAGTGATTTATGTCGTCGAACGCAATTGAAAAAATGTATAGAGAATAAATTGAAAAAAAGTTCCAACATTTCACGCTTTTTCCAAGTTAGTACAGTTTTCTTGAGGTCAAAAATTAGGATTCTACACTGCAGACCACCTACATACAACACACTAGAAGTTCAGAGAATCTGGAGCTTTTGTAAGTTCTCCCCTCGCCCCATCCCCCTTCCTCGTTTTTGATAGATACTTAACGACTGGACTATCAGGGCCGTAAGCAATTAAGTAGCCACACCACCATTATGTATGTTTCTGTGTTCAAAGCACCTTTTAAAATTACGTTCAGTGATAAATAAAACTGTTACTATTTTTTTAACGACCCGTCGACAACGAGGTCATTAGAGACTGAGCACAAGTTCGGGTTAGGGAAGGATGAGGAAGGAAATCGGCCGTGCCCTTTCAAGGAACCGTCCAGGCATTTGCCTGAAACGATTTAGGGAAACCACGGAAAACCTAAATCAGGATGGCTGGAGACGGGATTGAACCGTCGTCCTCCCGAATGCGAGTCCAGTGTGCTAACCACTGCGTCACCTCGCTCGATGATAAATAAAATATATTACTTATCATTATAGTTTTCGTGACGATGTCTTTGTCCATAGGTAATTAAATACAATACAAATGTGATATCTACGGATGCCCATAAATTGATGAAATCCTTATTAGGTACCAATAGGGCTAAATGTTATGTGAGTGCAGCTGTAGTGAAAGTGTTTTTATGAACAATTAAGCCTCCTTTAACGTCAGTGTATTTCTATAACCGTAAACATAGACAATCACAGACCTGTCAGATTATATCTTGGAAGGCTATGTTGTTCGACGCAATATCTGTAGCCTTAATCCTATATATGATTATTAGAGACTGATGAGGAGTCATTCGACATTGTCAAAATAAATTTTGTAGAAAAACACGAAAAAGAATCGCATTACGATCGCGTCCTGAAAATGAGACGAGAAGGACGTAAAACAAAAAAAGCAATAACTAAACCAAAGGCTGACCTGACAATTAGTGCTTGTAACCTCCCCCTCACTTATCGACCTCAATGACAGTGAAAAATTAAACCGCGTGTACCTAATGGAAATTTGGGAAAAGCAATCGTCACTGAAGTTAATCTGTCCGTAAAGAGGGAGGAAAGGGTTACATCTAAATGAAAGGAAAAATGCCAATGAGACTGGTGGAAATTAATTTTGAAAAGGGGTAAAGTTAATAAAGAAAGTAAATCTGCGGCCATTACGTTAACAATTAACTAGCGGTAATTAGATATTTGAGATTTGGGGGAAATTACGGTCGCCAGGCCTAAGGACAATTACTATAGTAACTGAAAAAGAAAGGTTATTACACATATAATTAGCACTAGAAGCGTGGCAACTGAAGGTTGACACGTGTAGTGTGAAAACTGAAAGTTTTTCAGAAGTAATAAATTTCGCTACACTCTGACTTAATTTAGCAAAAGAATTAATAAAACCGGAAAATCGAAAGTTAATTTAGTGACTGAAGTTAATTGTGAGCTTTCTTTCAGAAGCACATCGAAATTCAGTAAATACGGTTAGTCTTGGACTACCTCAACAATCATTTCAAAATCTACTTGAATCTACGCAATTTAGAAATAAGAGATTTAACTTTGAACTTGAATTAAATGATTTTGAACAATTAACAGTAGTAAAATTTAGTACGTACCAAGCTGAGCTGCAGTCACAGGTAAGCTAAAATACGGTAACAAAACACGCACTCTTAATTTGTGCTTGTGTAATCTAAATATTGTAGCCAGCTATGAATGCCTTAACTGAACTTTGAAATTATAGCAGTGAAATCGAATTATATTACTTAAATGCTGGCGTTTGAATTTCAACGACACTCGGGCTCATTTCGGAAAAGGAACGGACCCTGCTTGGCAATGCAATTGGGACAATGAGCAACAAAGGTTCATGCTAAGTTGCTGTAATTTTGTGATGCAACAATTTTAAAAGTTTGAAAAGCTGAGGTCTGCCATACAGTTCTAAAACGTTACGTGCTTCCAGTCTTCCTTGTTGGTTGATTGAAGGTTTGAAGCCGTCGATCGAGGAGGTGGCGACAGTCACTCATTGTCGGCCGTCGCTGTTGCAGAAGCTGGATGTTGGCACGCCTTCTTCTCGACGCGGTCATCAGGCGAAACGGCTCTTGATGTGCGCCAGCTAATGCTTCCCGTCCGCGACACCGTGTCAGAAACTATCATCGCAAGTCGAGCGCAATTACATGCTGCCCAACCCCAAAAGCGCGGCAACTCGCGGGAGCATCACACAACACACATGCTCCACTGCACCACCCCAGCCGAACTCCCCTCTGCCCGCGCTCCACGCGACAGAGTAAACACTACCAAAGATCCTAAACACTTTGGTTCTCCACACGACCTATCGATGTATTCGTTCGATAGCATAGTTTTCCCTAGGCCAGACCCAGCGTATAAATACAAATAATATTCACAAAACAAACCAACATAAATGCATAAATATATATATACACAAACAGTAAAACAATTACAATGTATAAAGAGACAGAAATGTCATATCTTCAGGTGACAAAATAAGGAAAAAAATTTGCAGTGCAATAGATGGAAATAGGAGGATATACATTTCTGGCGTTACATGCTTTTGTAGTCAAGATTAGGTTAGAAATTATGAGGTGCTTATGCTTACTGAAGTCCCTTACGTAGTTGTAACATCGGGTTTTGAACTTGGATTATGGCGCCAAGATAAATAACTCAAGCACTTTCAGCACTCACAAAACTGATTTATTTACAAAATTTATTTTCACCATCGTATACACTTTATCTCAAAGAGTCCACATATAGGCTCACTTGCGAATCGAAACAGTGACCCACGTGGGTAAGTACAGGCGGTGGTATTACGATCAAGGCACTGAATGTTGCTGCTAGTTGCCAGTCTCCTGCAGTTTTTCAGCCCGTGCATAATTTTGCTCCTCTAGGTAATTTGCGACGAAGTGGATCTCCTTAGCCCACGAACTGTCCGGCTGTTAACCGAAAGTAAGATGAAACTGCGCTCCCAGTCGATTATGTTCAGAATATCTTTTTATAATCACCAGTGACAACTCTTATTTTTTCTAATAGATTCTTAAGTGCCCAAGGCAGATTAAATAAATGGCGTTCTCTGTATACGTGTCTCCACCATAGCTATAATTTCAGAACTTTGTTTCTGAAGTTCTGGTAACGAATTGCGTATTTCGTGTTCAGCATTATTGGTTCGTTACTCTAGCGTATCTCCAGGCCTTTACACTTATTTGTTCTTATAGAAAGACTTGTACGTGGGTTGCATTGGCTTAATTTTCCCTTTCACATATCGAACTTCGTGTTCTGCTAATGTTTAACATGACATTTTGTCTGTCCTTCTGGAATGATGATGACGTTTTACAAATCACATCTTGAGAAGCGGACGTCTATGATACTCTTATTATGTGTTTTCCCACACCTTCAGCTCCTAGATGATTTCCTTTTCCTTTAAGTTCCTCTGCGTCTCTTTAGTGCGCCATTTCTAACTTAAATAAGCAGGCTCAGCAGCGTCTCACAAAACTCATTCGGCTCTCGCCACCTCCGCGACGTTTTTAGCTGCTCCGTTGAACTCGCAGTTGGGTTACCCATTTCATTCACTTCACTCCCTTATCAAATCTTGAGTATGGCACAAGTCTTTTTAACGTTGATATGTTCTTCCCTAATTTTGGTTCAGTGTCTACTACCATTCCCTCCACATCAGTAAACATTCGTTCTTTTAATAACTAGCTCTGCAGATGACGCAGAAATTGAAGAAATGTATGATGAAATAAAAGAAATTATTCAGATAGTGAAGGGAGACGAAAATTTAATAGTCATGGGTGACTAGAATTCGAGTGTAGGAAAAGGGAGAGAAAGAAACGTAGTAGGTGAATATGGATTGGGGCTAAGAAACGAAAGAGGAAGCCGCCTGGTAGAATTTTGCACGGAGCACCACTTAATCATAGCTAACGCTTGGTTTAAGAATCATGATAGAAGGTTGTATACATGGAAGAACCCTGGAGATACTAAAAGGTATCAGATAGATTATATAATGGTAAGACAGAGATTTAGGAACCAGGTTTTAAATTGTAAGACATTTCCAGGGGCAGATGTGGACTCTGACCACATCTATTGGTTATGACCTGTAGATTAAAACGGAAGAAACTGCAAAAAGGAGGGAATTTAAGGAGATGGGACCTGGATAAACTGAAAGAACCAGAGGTTGTAGAGAGTTTCAGGGAGAGCATAAGGGAACAATTGTCAGGAATGGGGGAAAGAAATACAGTAGAAGAAGAATGGGTAGCTTTGAGGGATGAAGTAGTGAAGGCAGCAGAGGATCAAGTAGGTAAAAAGACGAGGGCTAGTAGAAATCCTTGGGTAACAGAAGAAATATTGAATTTAATTGATGAAAGGAGAAAATATAAAAATGTAGTAAATGAAGCAGGCAAAAAGGAATACAAACGTCTCAAAAATGAGATCCACAGGAAGTGCAAAATGGCTAAGCAGGGATGGCTATAGAACAAATGTAAGGATGTAGAGGCTTATCTCACTAGGGGTAAGATAGATACTGCCTACAGGAGAATTAAAGAGACCTTTCGAGATAAGAGAACCACTTGTATGAACATCAAGAGCTCAGATGGAAACCCAGTTCTAAGCAAAGAAGGGAAAGCAGAAAGGTGGAAGGAGTATATAGAGGGTCTATACAAGGGCGATGTACTTGAGGACAATATTATGGAAATGGAAGAGGATGTAGATGAAGAAGAAATGGGAGATACGATACTGCGTGAAGAGTTTGACAGAGCACTGAAAGACCTGAGTCGAAACAAGGCCCCCGGAGTAGGCAACATTCCATTGGAACTACTGACGGCCTTGGGAGAGCCAATCCTGACAAAACTCTACCATCTGGTGAGCAAGACGTATGAAACAGGCGAAATACCCTCAGACTTCAAGAAGAATATAATAATTCCAATCCCAAAGAAAGCAGGTGTTGACAGATGTGAAAATTACCGAACAATCAGTTTAATAAGCCACAGCTGCAAAATACTAACACGCATTCTTTACAGACGAATGGAAAAACTAATAGAAGCCGACATCGGGGAAGATCAGTTTGGATTCCGTAGAAATACTGGAACACGTGAGGCAATACTGACCTTACGACTTATCTTAGAAGAAAGATTAAGGAAAGGCAAATCTACGTTTCTAGCATTTGTAGACTTAGAGAAAGCTTATGACAATGTTGACTGGAATACTCTCTTTCAAATTCTAAAGGTGGCAGGGGTAAAATACAGGGAGCGAAAGGCTATTTACAATTTGTACAGAAACCAGATGGCAGTTATATGAGTCGAGGGACATGAAAGGGAAGCGGTGGTTGGGAAGGGAGTGAGACAGGGTTGTAGTCTCTCCCAAATGTTATTCAGTCTGTATATTGAGCAAGCAGTAAAGGAAACAAAAGAAAAATTCGGAGTAGGTATTAAAATCCATGGAGAAGAAATAATCACTTTGAGGTTCGCCGATGACATTGTAATTCTGTCAGAGACAGCAAAGGACTTGGAAGAGCAATTGAACGGAATGGATGGTGTCTTGAAGGGAGGATATAAGATGAACATCAACAAAAGCAAAACAAGGATAATGGAATGTAGTCGAATTAAGTCGGGTGATGTTGAGGGTATTAGATTAGGAAATGAGACACTTAAAGTAGTAAAGGAGTTTTGCTATTTGGGGAGCAAAATAACTGATTATGGTCGAAGTAGAGAGGATATAAAATGTAGACTGGCAATGGCAAGGAAAGCGTTTCTGAAGAAGAGAAATTTGTTAACATCGAGTATAGATTTAAGTGTCAGGAAGTCATTTCTGAAAGTATTTGTATGGAGTGTAGCCATGTATGGAAGTGAAACATGGACGGTAAATAGTTTGGACAAGAAGAGAATAGAAGCTTTCGAAATGTGGTGCTACAGAAGAATGCTGAAGATTAGATGGGTAGATCACATAACTAATGAGGAAGTATTGAATAGGATTGGGGAGAAGAGAAGTTTGTGGCACAACTTGACCAGAAGAAGGGACCGGTTGGTAGGACATGTTCGGAGGCATCAAGGGATCACCAATTTAGTATTGGAGGGGAGCGTGGAGGGTAAAAATCGTAGGGGGAGACAAAGAGATAAATACACTAAGCAGATTGAGAAGGATGTAGGTTGCAGTAGGTACTGGGAGATGAAGAAGCTTGCACAGGATAGAGTAGCATGGAGAGCTGCATCAAACCAGTCTCAGGACGGAAGACTACAACAACAACAACAATAAATATTAACTAACATAGCCCTTTTTAAGTTAATATTGTCCCTCCTCATATACGCAGTCCATGTGTACAGCTCTTGCACAACGCAGAACCTAAAACGGTTAGCATTAGAAAATTTTTATCACAGTGAGCTGATACCCCTACACTTGTCATCCCAATTCATCATACTTTTTATCCCAAGAGGGTATTGTTTCACACCATTCGACTTCCGATGACGATGTCAGCTGCCGGTGGCTTCGTCCCAACACTTCGTGGTCTGCTGTGATTCCACTGTGATTTTCACAATCTCTTTCATTGGCAGCATGATAAAATTGGATGCAGAAACCATTTCAGTGTTAGAATTTGTTATACAAAATTAATCATCACGATCGTGGCTAGCTAACCTCGAAACGTGCTAACATAGACTCGATAAAGTATGTACTTTGTAATCTCTATCCAGAAGGTCAGAGTGGGCTGTTCGAAATCCGACAGATTACAGAGTCCAGTAAACTTAGCAACATTCTAGCCAATAGTGGCGCAGAAGTGATCTCAATCGGGAATGCTGAAGAGGAGAGCGGGTTTCTAACACGTCTATGATAATACGGCATTTTTCATGTACACAGCAAGTAATTATGAATCAAAGTCACATTACCTGAGAGCAATAATCATATTCCCAATCGTCAACAAATCCCAATCACTAGATAAGTGTTCGGTCACTTAAAGAGCTAAATAAAAGTACTTGTATACCATAAAGAAACGTCAATAAGCGTAAAGATAAACGCGTGGTGAATCATTCTTGAGCAATAAATTGAGAGTGTGAGTGTAACATCGGAGAACTTTACCCGGAATCAATGAATGCAACAATCTCTAGCTACGATACTTACATGTCCATCCAAACCGTTCCGAGACTTTTAATTCCCAGTATAAGTGAAATCAGTGCAGTAACTACGCAGCATCTTGAACTAACAACTGTAAAACAACAGATATGTATCCTGTAGGCAGTTGTGACAGGCGGCGTTCAATTGTGGATAGGCGGCTGTGGTGTATCACCGTTCTTGTGCCGCCAATAGCAATAGAGCAATGAACTGAATATCTATAAATCAAGTGCTGATGAGATTCTCCAAACTGTTTTGAAGAATATGAATGACTCTGTGATTCTGTCCCGCCCACCTAGACTCCCGAACAAAAACAACGATGTGTGGACTCCTTCAACGTCTTAATTGAAATGAAAAATGCGGACAGTTCTTTTCTGGAAAAAATAATCACGGGGTGACGAGACTGGAGGTGTCAATACGAACCTGCCGTAGAACAGCAAAAAACATAATGGGTCTCCGGTGGGCAGCCAAGATCGAAGAAACTTTGAATGTGATGCGCAATTTGAACACCCCCAAAAATTACTTTTCTGACAGTTTCACACAGTTTTATGCAGTGGCTCCGAGTTAGGGGGGGGGCAAGGTACTTTGTGCCCCCCCCCCCCCCCAGTAGTTAAAAGTACGGGCCTTGCCCCCCCCCCCCCCCCAAACATTTAAACATGCATTTCTCACCGTTCTCTCCCCCTTCCTCTTCCTTTATTGGGGAATTTGTTAAAACTTGTACATACATTTTTGCATAGTAGTATGTAATGATTATGTAGGAAAAAAATACCGGTTTTACGAGCTATTGCGTATTCCTTTCTGATACTCCTCCAACCTCTGCATATGACGAACTGCCGTGATAGGGTTTGTCCCCTGCATCTGTACTATTCGCACACTTTTACTGTACGGAGATATGCGGGGAACGAAAGCTCACCATGAGCTCGCAGCGCTTTGGCTGCTAGGACGAGCTCCACTTCCTCCAAAAGCAACCTGCTGGCAGCTCGTAAAAGAAACTAATGAGCAACAGTGACACCGAATTTGATGGCGATCGCTAGAAGGACTAGGTAACGTTAAAGAATCTACATTAATTTTGTAAATTCTATTGATAATCACGAGGTACAACACCACACAAATCAGCACCGGCTCCAGGGATTTTGCCTCCCCGAGCGAACATGTCAAGGCCCCCCACACCCCTTTCTCGACATAGTCAACTTTCCTGCAATATACTTCATACATGACGCCTTATTTTCACGTATCACACTCATTCGTCTCTTTGTTGCGAATATGTCTTTAAGATCAAAGCACCAGGCAGTGATACGTTTACAGTGCAATACATTTTAAGCCATTTTTGTTGGAGGAAACGTTTCTTTCGTAAATCGGAGCACACTGTTTCTGTACCATAGATAATTTTCAATAAGACCCTTCATTTTATGAATAATTTGTATTTCCAATTTATTCTCACATTCCTTCATTTACGCAAGATGTATTTGCCGCCCCAAAAATCTGCAGCCCTGGGCGATGGCACGGTTCGCCCCTCCCTAGAGCCGGCCCTGACAATAATCAACACTGTTGTTACATGGCTACTTCTTGTTAGGCGCACAGTACTGTTAACAGGTCGCAGCTAATGTTGGCAGCGAACGTAAATATTCCAGAGCTGGGCATCGCCAGTGGTCAGTTAGTCTTACTGTGACTCGGCTCAGTTGTTAATCTTTCGTCCCTTAAAATAGACAAGTTTATAATTAGAAAGAAATGTTACAATGTGGCAAGTGTTTGCGATGGTGAAGCTAGACCCAGTGTTAGTGGTGCTGTGTGTGACAACAAAGACACAGATAGTGACGTAACTGTGGCGGTGACAAAAAACACTGTTCCCGAAAAAAAACAACGCTGTTATCAGCCCTCTTGGAAACAGCAATTTGCATGGATCGATTACTATAAGGTAAAAGATGTTATTTTTTGCAAAATTTGCAGATAAATGTTTGAAGAAAATCGTTTTCAGTTTTCTCACAAAATGGAAAAAACTTTCGTGGAAACTGGTTTTTCGAATTGGAAGAAAGGGGTAGAAAAGTTGAAAGCGCATGAAGCATCGGGGTGCCACAGAGAAGCTGTACTGAAATTCAAATCCTTAAAATCGAATGTCAATGGATTTAGCCAGATTTCCAAAGGAAAATTGACACAAATGAAAGATAACCCAGCTTGTTTACTAAAAATCATATCTTCCCTCCGTTATTTAGCAGTGCAGAGGCTTGCAATACGTGGGCATACTGAAGAAACAAGTAACTTTGACAATTTATTACGCCTTCGATGTGAAGATAACCAGCCACTTTTAATATGGCTACAGCGCGAAACTTACAAATGGACATCCCATGATGTGCAAAACGAAATTGTGGCCATTTTAAGTCATACACTTATTAGAAAATTATTGGAGGATATCAAGAGTACAGAGTATTTTGCAATAATAGCAGACGAAACAACAGACATCGCCAACAAAGAGCAATTCTTTATCTGTGTAAGATGCTTCGATAGAGATAGGGCTATACTCAATACAAAGTACCACAGCTAAGGCTCTGTTTGATATTATTATCGACATTTTAAGAGGATTTGTTTGGCCTACATCTAATTGTAGGGGCCAGTGCTTTGACGGTTCGGCTAACATGGCCAGATTATATAATGGTGTCCAGGCAAAGTTTATGGAAATGGAGAACAGAGATATGTTTGTCAATGTCTTCAGTTTTGTCCAACTATACAGCACTTCAGGAATTTTTTCTAAATGTTTCAAGAAATGACAATTCAGACACTGGGGCCAAGGCAAACGGCTTTTTGATTAATATGCAGACATATGATTTCTTTTTCACCATCGACAAGTTTACACCTCCCTTACTCAATCAGCCTGAGACGATAGGTGTGCATAGGCAGAGAATGCTTCTATGCATAGATGTAAAATTTCAACCTCTCGAATGTAACGTTAAGTACCTAGAGATGTATGTCCAGACGCCTCTGAGACTGATCAATGATTTAGACGCTAGGGTTAAGGAACTAGAGATGGACACCTATATCATTCTGAGAAAGAAAGTGAATGTATTGGCTGTAAACGTTGATGGAATTGAAAAAGTATGTGACTCAACAGTAAAGGTTGACAGAATTGGATGGAATGTATATGATGTGCACCCTGTCAAAGGAGTCCACTTAGTATACAACAAGATATCGACTAAGCATAAATTCATTGTGGCAAGGAAGGCCTTTTGAGAGAAATGTTGACTGCTAAGGTTAGAACACTTGGATCGAGAGCAGACACTGCGAGAAACCTTCAAGCCAAGTACTGAGTTATCTGATGAACGTTTAGTGAAATTATACAATGACGAGTTGCTGATTTCGTTAACCATCACAGCAATAATAGGAAAGACAAAACATTCGGTGTCAGTGGTGAAAAACCATACATGTTGCACACGAAGCCTACAGGATTAAGAGAAAAAAAATTATACACATAGGTGATATAGAATTTCAAAATACAACTGTTCTAACCAAACACATTTTTATGAAGCCCATAAAAACTATAAATTATTCACCCAAAGATCTGGAGGTGATGGTAAAATACTGCAAATGACTAGGGCACGTAGGAAAGCAGGAAACCATGAAGTGCAAAATACAAAACCATTATAAAACCTACATTAGATGCTCGAAGAGGAGAGGAGGAGAAGGATGAGATTAGTACTTAATGTCTCTTCGACAATGAGGTGATTAGAGACAGATCCCAAGCTCGGATTAGGGAAGGGCAGAGAAGGAAATCACCCATGTTCTTTCAAAGGAACCATACCATCATTTGCCATGAGTGATTTAGGAAAATCATGGTAAATCTAAATCAGGAC
Organism: Schistocerca cancellata; assembly: GCF_023864275.1. Lineage (NCBI taxonomy): Eukaryota > Metazoa > Arthropoda > Insecta > Orthoptera > Acrididae > Schistocerca > Schistocerca cancellata. The sequence continues at coordinate 161,352,809 of NC_064628.1, forward strand.
GGCCAGATGTGGGTATCATCAGTCATCTTCCTGAATGTGAGTCCAGTGTGCTAACCCTGCACCACCTTGCTCGGTTACATGTACGATATAAAAATGGTGATGGTATTGACATCGACCATAAAAGAGTCAGCAACCAACATTTGCACTATACATACTATGATGATCCCACTGAGCTTATAGACCGACTGTGACTGCTCATGGCATTACCTGCTGCTCATTCAAATGAGGTTGTTTCACTAATCTCCGATCCCGGCGGATGTTCGAGTCCTCACTCGGGCATGGGTGTGTGTGTTTGTCCTTAGGGTAATTTAGATTAAGTAGTATGTAAGCTTAGGGACTGATGACCTTAGCAGTTAAGTCCCATAAGATTTCGCACACATTTGAACATTTTTTTCACTAATCTTCGAGCTTAGAGAGAGAGAGAGGTATATTTGAGTAAGTATAGAGACAGTAGTTCGAGAACTGCACAAACCAGCATGCAAAGCATACCATTGTAGGCATGTTATGCTTAAAGATCTGAATGAATTATGGCAGGCTGATCTTGTAGATATACGAGAATATTCACATGTGAATAATGGATCTAATACACTTACCAGCCAGAAAATTATGACTACCAACCCACTATTGATATAGACCCATACAGGCAATAGCAGTGTGACCACCCAAGGAATGACTGCTAGTCAGACACAAGCATGTTGCATGTAGCATGCTTTCTGAGTGAAGCATGCTGTCTGAGTGAAGTATGGTGAAGGTGCACAATCTATCTGAGTTTGACCAAGGACAGATTGTGATGGCCCAGAGCCATAATACAAGCATTACAGAAACTGCTCTGCTTGCCATGTGTTCAAGGAGTGCTGTGGTGAGTGTCTTTAACACATGACAAAACCAAGGTGAAACTACAGTACATGCAGATGAGGTTGGGTGGCCACCCCTCGTTGCAGATGTCAGATGTCATAGGCTGAGCAGACTGGTAAAATAGGGCTGGCAGCATACTGTGTCATAAGTAACATCAGGCATTGATGTTGGACAGAGAACAAGTGCGTCTGAACACAGAGTGCACTGAACACTCCTAACGGTGGCCTCCTCAGCTGACAACCCATGCATGTGCAAATGTTAACACGAACAACATCGGCAAATAAGACGCAAATGGGCACTGATCATCGCCGCTGCACATTGGCACAGTGGCTGAGCTTCACGTGGTCTGATGAATCTCGATACCATCTTCATAATTCCGATGGGAGTGCACGAATCCGTAGTCCTGCAGAGAAACAGCTTGTTGATACCTGTACTGTGGGAAAGAGACAAGCCAGCGGCGGCTCCATTATGCTATGGGGTCATTCACGTGGGCATCAAGGGTCCAGTGGACCTCATACAAGCCAACATGAGAGCCAAGGAGTGTCATGCACTGGCTGCAGACCATGTACACTCCTTCATGACAATCATGTTTCCCAACAGGAGTGGCATTTTTAATGTAGAGCGCCAGCCATGTCATGAGATCAGGAGTGTGATGGAGTGGCTCAAGAAACACACTGGTGAGTTCCAATCGATGTGCTGAGCCCCCAACTCGCCAAATCTCAACCCAATTAACACACCTGGTATGTGATTGAATGTGGCAACGGAGCTCATTGCCACCCTCCCCGCAATTTACGTGAATAAGGTGACTTGTGTGTGCAGATGTGGTGCCAACTCACCCCAGCGACCTACCAAGGTCCCATTGCTTCCATGCAGTTATGCATCGCTGCTGTTATCTGAGCCAAAGGTCGACATACTGGATATACGGTAGTTGGTCATGATGTTCTGGCTGATCAGTGTATATTTTAATGGTTATTGACACTGCTCTAAAATTGCCAGGACACTAGCAGCTAAAACAGAACGGGGAGACATTTGGTGAAGGTGTTCTAGCGTTTGCTGCAACAGTGATGAATCGATGCCTGGACAACTCCAATCCAATCACAGTGAAGAGTATTACAATGGGTGTTTCAAGACTGTCATGAGTGGTGTCTAATACATCATTAATCAATAATCACACACCTGAAGCGAGTATCGTGGAACATCTGAACATAACAAGAACAGGTCAGATGTGGGTACAGTTTAATCTTTGCATCTCACAGAAATTGATGCAGTGACTGACTTTAACCAGAAAGTTTCAATAGGCTGGCTACTGAGTTTCACAAAAGGACTGTTCTGAACAAGGACCCTAATAGATTTTACGTATCTGAAAAGTCAGTGGATATACTTCCTGTTGGTACAGTCCACGATGAGTGTGACATTACAACGAACTACTGTTTCAACAATAGATAGATTCATACAATTTACAGATTTCTCCCATCACTTGGAACAGGGTATAAGATCGTTGAGCCCCCAACCAACGATATTTACCATTAAGTAACGGTTCAGACATTGGAGTATCTACAAATGTATGTTGTGAACCAGGATATCCAACTCATCATCTTTCCTGGCGAGGAAATCATTGTGTGGCTACATTTATAGTGAAACCAGCAGTGACATCGAACTTTTAGAGACCAGGAAGCAATAGCGGTGATCTTTAACAATGTGGGTTCTGTTGAAGGCATACTCAGTGACCTCTAACTTTCTGGACCAGGAGCTCTGGCAGTGAGCTTCAACCAGTCACGGCTCACAGCATCCCCTAGCGTCCTCTCTCAACAAAGACAGGACGGGTTAAGGTAAAAAATCAATGTGTGCAATGCACACCATGCCTCTTCAGAATAGAACAGCAAGGTGATAACACATGCAAACTAAGAGTTTCTTAAATCAGTAGATCTGAAACCTTGCAGTCACTTCAATTGATACAACTAGCATAGTAGAATATGACCACCAGGAATACTTCTCGCATAAATCTGATGCATCAACCACATTTAACAAGAATGATGAAATTAGGATTTTCATTCAGCATCAAGACACTTTAAACCTCCCATGCAAGAGTTTTCTATATCTTCAATCATCGTTAACGAAATGGGATGGTACTGTATTAGTGGCATAAAATCTTACATGTAATACTTTTGCATTCCTGTGTCACATGAACTTGATGGGATCGAGATGACCATACACGCAATGTAAGAATAGCATCAAGTCTTAAAATGTATGCCTCTGCTTCTCCCTCGGACGTGAATGATTTAGAATATGCTGGATGGATCATAGATGAGCCGGTGAACATGACAGTGGAAGAATACAAGAGATTTATTGTATTTACACCTCTGAAATTGCTTAGGGGGTACTTTAAAGAAGTGCAGTGAATTGTTCTGAACGATATATAGGAATGTATTCTGGTACAGATTTTAATGCATAACAACGCATACATTCAAGGAGCTCAAGAGGAGAACAAGATCACCATCAATAAATAATATGTAAAATGCCACAAGTAAACTGTATCAAATAAATAGCTTTTGAATCTTTTATAAGTTCTCAATGCCAGTGTATTTCTACCTTTATCTTTCTGTTCATGGGAGATTTTCGAATACCCAGTGCTTCCAACTACAAGCAGACAAATGTGCTATTAAAGCCGTTGCTCAATTACAGACGTCCTAATTCATAATACTTGCATTTCATGCCGCTAAAGGGGGGAATATAACAAATGATTCCATCAAATTTGACAATTGCACGGTAACTAATGCCACAGTCTATCTTAGCTCCGAGTTCTATCTGTAAGTTAATTCACTTAATAGTATGAATGAGAAGAAATTCAAGAAGCTGGGGCCAATCATCGTAATATACTGCTTAAAACAGAATTTGATAATTAAATCTGGGCATGTAGATGTATGAATTGAATTTAAATTGCCCAAAACACACTGCAGCTTATGGTCTAGTGCTACATGACCATGCCATTAACTATTGCCCGCTCACCAGCGTTGTGCAACAAGTTGTTTGGATGAACACGTGCTGAGTCATACCCAGAGCATTTGACTGTGGCGTCTCAAGGTGTGAACATCACTGCAGACGCTCTGGCAGACAGTTCATATTTAACGAAGTTGCATTCATGACGTACACAGAAACTGCCATTGCAGACATTGCATCGCTGAGGTCTTTCAAGGATGTGAAATGTGCTAAAATACAGAGGAGTGCAAATTGGTTAACATGTTTCTACAATCGAGTTCACTGGCATGATCCTGGCATGTCCTATAAAGATATGATGATGTTGCTTCCATTATTCGACCAAGTGGATACCATTGTCTATGTCAAACATGAAGAGCTCACATGGATGTAGCGAATCTTCAAGTTTGCTGCTATTCAAGACCTGGAATTCTATGGGTGTCCTGCTCTCCATCGACCCAAGAAGAAGAAGATTTGTGAAAAAAGTGTTGTCTTCTTATGAAAATATAAAATTATTTTTCAGTTGGATGAAAAATACATGAATTTTTACCTCAAAATTTGTGTTTGATTTCTTTTCACCCTGCTTCCATCTTGATAGCATACAGCTTTGGCAAGATACTACATCTGTGGTTTTCTTCAAGTACTGATGATATAATTTCAGACATGTTTGCTGTATGTCCTTGGAACAGACACGGCCATGTGCCTCCTGCTGCCATAAGAAAATTAAGCTGCACGATAGCTGTAACACCATGCAAGTATTCTATGTATTATGTTACCTTTCATATTAATCGTCATTGTTTAAAAGTAATGTAATTTGTGTCTTGCGCATCCTTTATAACACAATTGCCAGAGGTATTGAAAATAACAACAAAAAAGATGTACAGCAACGAATTTTTTTTCGTTTATCCAATTCTCATAGGTATAATTTGATTTTTGAGAGACAATTTGATTCTTGAGGCCAAACTTGGTTGTGATATTCAGTGTAGAGATACGTTTTTTACACAATAACAAAAACACCTCTGGGTGAAATATTTACAATTTTCAGATATACAAATGTATGCTAAAAACTAGTGCAGCTATACTTTTATTCTTACACTACATATGAATTCCACAGTCTCAATAGCAGCAGTTATATGGTTGTTACACAACAATTTTGATGAACAGTGAACTGTATATATATATATATATATATATATATATATATATATATATACATGCACATGTTGTGCAGATATTTTACAAGTACAATTCTTGTGAGGAACATGGTGCACAGTCTTTCCTTTTACAAGATACATATTTACAAGTGTACACGATACACACTTCTCACACACATGGCGTGCATAGATAACTAAATAACTATTTACACACACACACACAAACACATTTACACAGCATACATACACACACACACACAATTTTTTGCACTATGATAAAAAGGTCATACTATTCTACAACATTTAGACCCAGTCTCATTTTGTCCCTCTCACTCAGAATCCCCCCTAACTACTCTCTCTCAACAAGGGAATAGTGTGAGTACAGGAGAGTTTGAATCCTATCATGAGAAATTACCGTTTTATCCTCATGTGGTGACAGGCAGCGCAATGTACACCTCATGTCCACTTTATTGAATACTAGTTTACCACACCATACGATGTGGCTGTGACGAAGCATCGTGAACACATCTTGCAGACACTACAAATAGAGAGGGCTGTCAATGTCGCACAACGCTCACACTTAGCCTGCCTTGGGTGGCATCTTGCAGTGTGCGCTGCACATATAGTTTTGCTCACAGACCTACAAACTCCACAATCAGTGACCCATTAGCCCCATCTTTCATTAGACCAATAATCCTCTTGTTTTGTGGAACAATACCATAAGCAAAACGCATCAAGAGAGGAACCTCCAGTTACAAATTTATTACCACAATGTTAAAAACCCCAGTGTGTATAATTATTAAAACAATATAAAGGTAGCATCACTTATATGGTTCGCGAAAAATTTTCCAGAATAATTTATAACATGCACATTTCCTTTTTTTAAAATAAAATTACAGAAAAGAAAAGCAGTAGCATTTCCAAAATATTCCCATGTAGTTTGATTTTCTGGCTAGCAGTTATATAAAATGAACTTCAAATCGACACAAAAAGAAGTGTGCTACAACACTCCTTTGAATGAGAGGTCCCAGTAAAATACACAATCAAAACAAGCCGTAAAACAATAACTGACAAGCGTTTTCGAAACGACCAACCACAGCCACTCAATAGGCCACGCCAGATAACACAAGGTCTCTTAATGTCGATATTAATAATCGGATGTCCTTCACTAAAAGAATCGGGGAAGAAAACTGTCAATAGCCACAGGATTACTACAACTAGAAGGCGATGAGCAGGGAGGTGCACATACCTTACGGTTCAGATGACAACGTGGTGAAGGAGGAGACGCTGCATTACCCCAGTGTGAGCAGCCTGGCTGCAGATGTGGCTGCAGAGATGGTTGTTGCCACAGCCCTGAGCCAGTTTCTGGCCCAAGGACGCCAGAGCAGAACTGGCAAGGATGGTGGCCTCGGGAGTGGATGCAGCTGCTGTGGTTGCGGAGGTGGTTGTTGCCACAACTCTGAGTCACTTGCCAGAGAGAGGCTAACCCATGGGCGCCAGAGCACCGGTGGTGCAGGGTGGTGGTGGTGGTGGGGATGGCTGCAGCTTTTGCGGCTGCCTGCACAGTGATAAGTGATGTCTTATGTGCTGGTGCATCTAGATGGTTGTTTCACCACCTCCTGTACCTGCACCACGGATTATTGGGGTGAGACACCTGCTAGAAAAGGAAGTATAACAAAAAAAAAGTAAGAACAACGTTCTAAACATAGCTTGCTGCCACTGTCCCGATTTTGCAAGGAAAGAACACTGATTATATAAAAGTGGAGTGAGTATGTATATAAATTAGCTATAGTGCTCTGCTTCTGTGACATATCCCTCAGGTCACTGGGAATCATCTCCGACATCTCCTCACTCCAATGTGATTTCCATCTCCTCAGTCCATTCTGGCATCTTATCATTCTCGCCCGAATCACCGTGGATCCGTCAATCGAGGTCGCCGAAATCATGTACAACAGCAACATATTTATTTAATAAGAAAAAGTACTCATTAAAAACAAAGAAAATTTTTTTGTAATGTAGCTGACGTGACAACTGTGAAGTGGGTAGTGTCACAACCTCTGTCCCTCCCTGCTCCTGACCACAGAATCATCTACAACATCAAAAAGTATGTATCATACTCGTTGGCTACAAATAATAGCAAACATGCTACGCCAGCTTAGCACCTGTTGCTTTGTACGTGTAGACTGTATGGCCTGCAGATATACTTTTTGTTTTTGTTTAATAGAATTTTTATGTTGTCCACAAATTGCAACACATTCTAAGCTTTTCACGTTAATTAAGGCCATATAAGAAAGGTCTTTTCCAAATGTACTTCTGACCAAAAAGTGATTGCGGTAGCTGGAGTCCAAAGTTTTTGTTAATCGTACCTTGTCGTTCTTGTGGTGATATATCCATAACAGCTCTCATCCCCTAACAAATATTTCTTTATATTTAACTGAGAAGTGAACTACTAGTTTTCATAAATTTAGCTTTGAAATTTCTTTAATGTAATGAAATATTTACTTAAAAATTTTCATTCCTATTATACCTTAGGATTGAATTGCCAGAAACAGTGAAACATTTTTTTTTTATTTCTAACTGAGAAGTCAAATACCAATTATCATATATCTAACATTAAAAATCTTTAGAAGTTCTTTTGTAGTTACTCATTTTCAAAAGACTTTCACCCACTATTGTGGTGCTTGAATTTCCAAAAATTCTGAAACACCTATCGTCTTTATTTTGTGACTTAGAAGTCAAATACTAGTTTTCATTGCTCTGGCTTCAAAATTACCTTAATACACACTTTCAAAGAGCCATTCATCCTCTAGTTCACCCCCTTAGGAGTGAAATTTCCGACATTCCCTTCTCAAATGATGCCTACGGCATAAAATACACACTCTCTCCAAAGTTCAATTTTCTATTCTTAGCAGTCTGGGGTGGGCAGTGATGAGCCAATGAATGAGTGTGACCCTGTTTCACCGCCTTAGGGGTTGAATTTCTAAAAACAGTGACATACTACGTTTTGTTTCTGGCAGAGAAGCCAAATACAAATTTTTGTAGATTTAGCTTCAAAAGTGCTTGCTCAACGAAATATTTCCATAAAAACTTTGATCTTCAATTTCACCCCTTTAGGGTTTGAATTTCCAAAAACACTGAAACACGTATTTTTTCTGTAACTGAGAATCGAAATTTAAATTTTCATTGATTTAGCTTCAAAAATCTTTTAATAATAAAATATTTTCATAAAAAGTCTCATCCTCTGTTTCACCCCCTAAGGGGTTTAATTTCCAGAAACACATAATCACATATTTTTTATTTGTAACAGAGAAGTCAAGTACCTGTCTTCATAGATGTAGCTTTAAAAATACTTTAGCAGTTCTTTAATAATGATATATTTTCAACATCCACTATTTCAGACCTTTGGGTAAATTTCCAAAAATGCTGGAACACGTATTTCTTTATATCTGACCGAGAAACCAAATACCAATTATTGTAGGTCTAGTTTCAAAATTGCCTTAGTAGCAACATTTCTCAAGAAAACCATTCAATCCCTATTTCACTCTTAGGGTTGGAATTTTGAGAACTTCCATATGACATAACACCCATAGTGTGAGAGCCACACCTTCTCCAAATTTGAACTTTGATCCTTAACGGTTTGGCCTAGGTGACCATGAGTCAGTCAATCAGAACAGTACCTTTTATGTATAAAGAAGAAGTTATACATACAGTACTACAACGAAATCTTAGAATGAATTTTTTTAACGAATGGAATGTGTGTCAGACTCGTTGACCATTAAATTTCAGCAACATTTTATGTATACTCAGAAAAACTATGAGGAACTTTTTTTTTTGGAATATACACTTATATGATAACTGTGACATGGATGGCATCACAACCTTCGTCCTCCCCGCCCCCCCCCCACCCCCACCTGCTCCTCTGCCTCGAAGTCATTTACAACACCAGAAAATATGCCTCAGACGACATAGTATGTATACACATGGCACTACGATATAATTTTTTTTAATGAAAAGGATATGTCTCAGCAACGCATTAAATATACACACTGCGCTTCGAAGAAGAAAATGTGTACTTACAATGCTGATGCTGCTGTGTAGCCTCTCAGCCTCCAGCTGATCGTGTTTTTCATGGTTATATATTGAAACAATGAGAAGAAGATAATTATTTAATACTACAAAATCAAAATTCTTAGTCACAGAAATGTGTGTGAAAAAAGTTAGAGTTATTGGCCGGAATATATACTTACCAGGTAACTTTCCTTGCCTCAGGCTTTTGCCACTGACACTGCTGTTATTGGTGGTTGAACATTTCATCTTGTAATGTAAACGAGTAGCACGCAAGCAAACAAATTGAGACTGGGAACACCGTTAAGAAGACAAGGAAACACTCAGACAACCCAGTGCAGCCACAGACTATCACTCAATTAGGATGAAACTGGAGGGTGGAGGTTTTATGTAGGTTCACTGATATAGCGTTAGCCAAGAGGAATGCAAGAACGATGATCAAGAAGGTGGGACAAGTCAGTAGATGAATGCTGGACCACACATATTGTAAGTCCTGCAGGCAAGAACCTGCTGATGTGCAGCTTTTCCCATTGTCTTTGAAAAGCAGAGGCCTGTTGACTTGAAATGTGTGTGAATTCCTATGGGACCAAACTGCTTAGCTCATCGGCCCCTAGACTTACACACTAACTTATGCTAAGACCAACATACACACCCATGCCCGAGGAAGGACTAGAAACCTCTGGTTGGAGGGGCTGCGCGGTGCGTGACATGGCGCCTGAAACCACATGGCCAGTCTGTGTGGCCTTTCGACTTCTACTGGGTTAGAAGGAGCTGTTAGATTGTTCCACAAAGAAGAGGAGTTAACTGAATACTTTTCCTTGCTGGTCAAGGCCCCTTTGTGAGGAAACATCCCCCCTCCCTCTCTTGGAAAGGAGTCAGTATCATATTTGAGAGTGACATGTATTGTTCTGTCAGACAGAACTGCAGTTTTTCCTAGTTTATTCGAAACATGCCTGAAGGGGACACTTCTCATCAGCAGTAAACATGCATCCGGCTGGGGAACAATATGAGTCGTAAGCAGGTTTCGGGATCCATGCCTGGTTGTTGTGGTAGACAATGGGGAGGCAAGCAGGTGTAACAGTCCACTGGCATGGCTAACAGCCCGTGGATGCCCCAGTGTTTGTTTAGGCAGCGGCCACCAGATGCTGTCACAAGTGGCAGCTATGGTAACCAAAGCTGAATGACAGTCACCAGAAGACTGCAAAGCTAGCTACACATGTTTACTGGCAGCCAGCAGACAGGACCCTACACGTTCTTGTATTCGTGTGCTGTGCCATTCGGCAGCCAACAGATGGGACTCCGTGCATTATTTTCTTTGAATATTTGATTGCATTTACAGGCAGCCTTGTGTATTGAAGATAAAATCTTCTGGGTTATTAGGCCACGTCATGTATCTTCTAAAATGTTAGACGTTTCGACCCCTCTGCTGGGATCTTCCTCAGGATCGTTTGGTGTCCACTACTGCTAGAACACTGTCAGAGACGAGTGTCGCGTCCACTTGTAAATGGGGAGTTCTCTGGCGTTCGTGCTGGGGTAGTGATAGTATTGGTTAAAACTCATTTGGCTACCATTGGTGGGCCATAGTCATAGGCTAATGCAGAAAAAGGGGCGTTGGTAGCTCATCTCCTGTGGATATCATTGGCGGTCATCGTCAGTGGACAGAAAGGCACAATTCCACACTTAGGCTGGAGAAGGGTTATTGGATGAAATGCCTGCTAACGCCGTTGGTTGGTCGTCAGAAGTGGCTAGATTCGAAACGCACAGAGCAAGAGATGGGGAATGTTTAACCCAAAATATTATTATCCGCCGAGGTGACTTGCAGCGCGCTGTTTATGCCACTCACACACCACAACTGCGTATTTACTTCCTTGATGGCGGGGAGCCGTGATTGAAGTTAGATGCATTCTTAGAAATTTAAACCGCTTCTGGGACCTTTCTTCTATAAATGTTTGTTTCTTTAGCCAGTACACGTATGTTATTAAAATCGATGTCAGAGCTACAGTTCTCGTGATGTTCCGCTACTGCCGATTTTGCACTTTGTTTTAGCCGCATGTGCCGTTCGTGTTCCTTAATGCGTTCTTTAACAGTTCTTCCCGTTTCGCCTATATACACATTGCCACAGCCACATGACACTTGATAGATGACGGCATTGTGGAGGTTATTCGGTGCATCCGTTTTCCGTCGGAAAAAGACTTTTATTTTGTTTTGACTAAAGGAAGATGTCTGAATACCATTTTTCTTTAAAATTCTGCTTATGCGTTCAGTGACCCCAGAAACGAACGGTAACCTGACGGAGTGAGAAGGCCGTTCCTCGTAATTTTTACTAGCGGTATAAATATTCCACCTAAAAGCCCTGTCGATTGAATAACTATCATACCCATTTGCCTTCAATGTCCTCTTTAAAAAATTCAACTCTGATTCTAAGTTGTCGTCATCGCTGATACGGAAGGCACTTGAAGACAGAGTGTTGAGTACCTTGCTTCTGGCTGGGTGGTGGTGTGAAACCTCCGAAAAGCAACATATCGGCGCAGGAAAGGAAATCTCTTATTGATCTCATGAGAAACGAAAGCATCGTTGTAACAAAATCGGATAAGGGGAATGCTACTGTTGTTTTGGACACTGAGGAGTATCACAGGAAGATGGAAGAACTACTAGCTGATCCCGTGTATCGCAAGTTATAAAGCGATCCGACGAAGAGAACTGTTCGGAAAGTTCCCAGTCTTGTAGCAGCACCATAAGGCTTCAACTGGTAGTGACTTTAATATATTGGTCACATTCTCTTGAACGTTCTCCAGAGTCCCAAAATGACACATTTTTCGATTTCGGGAAGAGAAAAAAAGGCACAAGGACTCAGATCACGTGAGTGGGGAGTCTGTGGAGTAACAGGAATGCCTTTTTAGGTCAAAAATTTTACGATGGGAGTGGCCGTGTGACTTAGGGCATTGTCATGATGCAGTATCTATGTGTCTGCAATGTTCGATCTCACTCGACTTACCCTTTTCCTCAGCTTGTCAAGGACATCTTTGTATAATACTTCATTGACAGTTTGTCCAGAACAAATTCTTTATGCATTATACGTGTTCACGGCTTTCCAAAAATGATTTGTGCCAGCGAAAAACCTGTGCTCTTGACAAGGAATGTTCCCTGTAGGCCTGTTTCAATTTAACTTGATTGCGTAACGTTGCTGTGAAGTCCACTGTTCCATTTCCGTAACACACACTTCGCTGATGGCGTTATCAAAACTCACGTGATGGCACTACGAAGCTACGGACTGAGCATCTGTAAGGGATGGACATACCAGTCTGCAGGAGTAGAACAGCACAACGTTGCCGGACCGCTCTCAGTGTTGTCAGTCTCATTACTCTTCTGACGCACCTCGTACGTTACTAATTTTCTATAAGCTGTAGGTTTCAGTTACTTGGGTATGTTTTCGTTTATATCTTTTGTAGTTGCTCTCAGTGGAAAAAATTTTCCTTGATTAAATCAGTTATTTAACTATTTCATTCTTGGTCATCTCGTCTTTCGTGATTTCTGATGACCATATTGTTCTGATATTATTTTTGCCTGATTTTAGTATCATTTTCTATTTTATTTGCAAGGTCAGCCTGTGATTTAACAGGCTCTGTGGATAAATGTTCAATTCTAGCCAGCAATCAGTTTGTGCTTCGTATTATTCTGAAATGAAGCGTCATCTGTCAAATATTCCATGTAATGGCAGCCAGCGAACATGCAACAATCTCTGAGCACTTCACCTTCTAGAACCTATGTACTGTCACCATTACACGCGGTACTGAAACGGATACTTACTAATGGAATTTTGACTGCAATCTACACATGAAGTTTTAAAATGCCACTATTCTGTGCAGAAATCAAAATCATGGTAAAAAGAGAAGTCGGTCTGCAGACTCACAAGATGACGCTTTTCTGTAGAAACGGCGAGTGAAAAATGCAGTGAGACCCTTTGCGTAATAAAACAGAGCCTCCAGCCGTGTTCAGGCAGCTGAAGGGACGACAGAAAACTTTGGTTACTGAAGAGCGTTTGCCTTAGGAATACGGCAGCGGACTTTTCCACACAGATAACATCTGCTTTGCGAGTCTCGTTAAAGCACAGGGGACTTACAGTTACATGTTTATTTTCTGACTTACATTACTGTGAGAGAGGAACCCTGCAACTGCTTGGGCAGCTGAAAGGGTGTGTTCAGTTGCGCATCTGCTTCAGGGAGGAGTGCCTTCAGTTGGCTTTTTTGTGATGACTACGCTGGAGGGAGCTAAATGTCATTGTCAGTTTCTTAGATTGGGAACAACATTCGGCATCTTCCTCGCGACTGGTTGTGAGAGCGGAAAGGGCACACTGATTTGAGCTTAGATGGCAAGACAGGCAGAAAGACTCATTCCGATTCTGTGGTGAAAAGTCTTAGAGTATAGTCTAGTTTGTAGAGACCAGTTGCTAGTAATCGAAATTAGGAAGTTTTCTGTGAGCAGCAGCTTGCCTTAATTCGGGATATAAGTCTGTATTGGCTATTACAGCGGACTTTGACAATCAGTGTCGATAGCTTGCAGAGGCATACTGAAGTAGCACCCTATCTGCTTGTGCTACTCGCAGACAGCGATTTTGCATCATCAGCACCCACAATCATTGAACCAGTTCTGATGAGAACTGTGTACAATACAAAGTGTTGACTCAACAGAGAAAGGACAGTTAGTATTCAGGAAAGGCAACATATAGGTTAGATTATTAGGGAACTTAGACGGATGGTTAATGATTTCTTTGCCTTTTCTGTTTGAGCTATTGTTTGAGCTGAGTAATCACAGATCCTAACAGTTAAAGTCTAGGAGATAGTTGACATTGAGTCATTACAGAAATAAATGCATTTGTGTGCCTGACTATAACCGTCAAGGTCTTTCCTTCACAGATTTCATATAAATGTAGATAATGTGTTATTTGTTGTTAATTTTATGTCATTTCTTACGTTAGAGAGTTCAATATAATTTTTTTTATTTTCAAGCATTTGTTGCTTGTGGTGACGCTAATTTTCTTACGTTTTTATAAATCAATTAATAGTGCTGGATTATTGATTTTCATTCAGTAGATAGTGTTACCACCTTAATTGTACTAGTGAACCCAACACAATTACATAGCTGTAGCTTTTTCCTTAATTATTCATTGTTTGTCAAGTGGGAAATTAACAGTGTTTTCTTCCGTGTGACACTTTTGTAAACGGTAGGGTCTTGGGAGCACCCTGCAGCACTATGTCCAGACTGTCAGGGAAGAGTAAGAACTTTGCTTCATCAGCCCAGAGGGAACTTGCAACATATACTATTGAATACAATAATTTTGAATCCTGCCCTGGTCACCAGTTTAGCACCCTGCAAATGAAGGCATTAATATAACAATAATAATAATAATAATAATAATGACATTTCGATAAACATCCGATAATGACAATGCAAATAAAAACTCGTATCCCTATCAGTATATTTGCAGGAGGTTTGATCACTAACAATTCAACTATTCCCTGAGGACAAAAATATGCTTGCTCTGTTTACTTACTGTTTCGCAATTGATTTAGATTATGTATCTGCGGGGCGCTACATTATAAATCCTCCTTTTTTTAAAAATAACTCTTAAACATTTCACATTTAAACATATAAAAATGATTAGTAATTCTACTATAAATGAATGTTCAAAGTAGTGATATTTTACCTTGTTTAATTAAGCCTCTTAAGGGTTATAATGATAGATGGATGACTCGTTACTCAGCGCAAAAAATACATTATCTGTTTGTAGCTCACGATGTAGTAATACGGGAGCACTTAAATTCGGCTTGCTACTCGTATTAAGACACAGACTTGAAAGATGAATACTGAATACGAAAATGTCTCGCATTGCGAAGGTCAAACACTAGACGATGGACACCCATCAGTGATGTAATATTTACAGTAGTAGCTTTTGATCGTCAGTGCTTAATTTTACTGAGATAAAATTACATTTATTTACGTCAGAAAATTACAGAGCGAAATTAAAAAAAAATTATAAGTACAGGCCGTTGAGGCAATTTTCCCCATTATATTCTGCAACTAATCTATGGAATAAGTGCCCATCTTGTAGCAGCAGTCTATCTTAGGTTGACAGACATAATTGCACTCGTTGTTGCAAGTTTATTAAATCGGTGTGATGGAAAAACAGCAATTCTCAACTAATTCCAGTAGAAGACACCGCAAGAAAGGTGATCCGTATCGTAGGGGACTTTATAGTAATTTGGGAATTTGAGACTGCGTAGAAAGGTACCATCTAAATGAATGGTGGCGAGATCAGAAAGGGCGAGGGGGGATAACAGTTGCACATGTAAGGTGAGCTGCAGGTTAGAAATGTAAGTTTTTTACTTTTGTTTCCTTTCTACTAAATAATTCGGGCCAGATAGCAGGTTTTCTTTCTATATTTTGGCTGCAACTAGTAGGGGAGGCCGGGGGAATCTGGCGTGTTGAGGAATGTGATCATTTCTACACCTTACCATTTTCTAAACCAGTGAGATCATGAAGGGTGTTGCATTCTGCTTGTTAAAATTCACTCGGTAGAATGCACTCGTTGTGAGGGACGGGAAAAACCCACCGTGGTACAACAACAAAGTTTGGAAACTACTGCGAAAGCAAAGAGAGCTTCACTGCAAGTTTGAACGCAGCCAAAACCTCACAGACAAACAGAAGCTAAACGATGTCAAAGTTAGCGTAAGGAGGGCTATGCGTGAAGCGTTCAGTGAATTAGAAAGTAAAATTCTATGTACCGACTTGACAGAAAATTCCAAGGAAGTTCTGGTCTTACTTTAAATCAGTAAGTGGCTCGAAACAGCATATCCAGACACTCCGGGATGATGAAGGCATTGAAACAGAGGATGACACGCGTAAATCTGAAATACTAAACACCTTTTTCCAAAGCTGTTTCACAGAGGAGGACCGCACTGCAGTTCCTTCTCTAAATCCTCGCACAAACGAAAAAATGGCTGACATCAAAATAAGTGTGCAAGGAATAGAAAAGCAGCTGGAATCACTCAACAGAGGAAAGTCCACTGGACCTGACGGGATATCAATTCGATTCTACACAGAGTACGTGAAAGAACTTGCCCCCCCTTCTAACAGCCGTGTACCGCAAGTCTCTAGAGGAACGGAAGGTTCCAAATGATTGGAAAAGAGCACAGGTAGTCCCAGTCTTCAAGAAGGGTCGTCGAGCAGATGCGCAAAACTATAGACCTATATCTCTGACGTCGATCTGTTGTAGAATTTTAGAACATGTTGTTTGCTCGAGTATCATGTCGTTTTTGGAAACCCAGAATCTACTATGTAGGAATCAACATGGATTCCGGAAACAGCGATCGTGTGAGACCCAACTCGCTTTATTTGTTCATGAGACCCAGAAAATATTAGATACAGGCTCCCAGGTAGATGCTGTTTTTCTTGACTTCCGGAAGGCGTTCGATACAGTTCCGCACTGTCGCCTGATAAACAAAGTAAGAGCCTACGGAATATCAGACCAGCTGTGTGGCTGGATTGAAGAGTTTTTAGCAAACAGAACACAGCATGTTGTTATCAATGGAGAGACGTCTACAGACGTTAAAGTAACCTCTGGCGTGCCACAGGGGAGTGTTATGGGACCATTGCTTTTCACAATATATATAAATGACCTAGTAGATAGTGTCGGAAGTTCCATGCGGCTTTTCGCGGATGATGCTGTAATATACAGAGAAGTTGCAGCATCAGAAAATTGTAGCGAAATGCAGGAAGATCAGCAGCGGATAGGCACTTGGTGCAGGGAGTGGCAACTGACCCTTAACATAGACAAATGTAATGTATTGCGAATACATAGAAAGAAGGATGCTTTATTGTATGATTATATGATAGCAGAACAAACACTGGTAGCAGTTACATCTGTAAAATATCTGGGAGTATGCGTGCGGAACGATTTGAAGTGGAATGATCATATAAAATTAATTGTTGGTAAGGCGGGTACCAGGTTGAGATTCATTGGGAGAGTCCTTAGAAAATGTAGTCCATCAACAAAGGAGGTGGCTTACAAAACACTCGTTCGGCCTATACTTGAGTATTGCTCATCAGTGTGGGATCCGTACCAGATCGGGTTGACGGAGGAGATAGAGAAGATCCAAAGAAGAGCGGCGCGTTTCGTCACAGGGTTATATGGTAAGCGTGATAGCGTTACGGAGATGTTTAACAAACTTAAGTGGCAGAATCTGCAAGAGAGGCGCTCTGCATCGCGGTGTAGCTTGCTCGCCAGGTTTCGAGAGGGTGCGTTTCTGGATGAGGTATCGAATATATTGCTTCCCCCTACTTATACCTCCCGAGGAGATCACGAATGTAAAATTAGAGAGATTAGAGCGCGAACGGAGGCTTTCAGACAGTCGTTTTTCCCGCGAACCATACGTGACTGGAACAGGAAAGGGAGTTAATGACAGTGGCACGTAAAGTGCCCTCCGCCACACACCGTTGGGTGGCTTGCGGAGTATAAATTGAAACGTCCCCTTAGAACAAATTATACATGACTGTGCTTAAACTGACACACAATATTTTTTAGCGCAACGCAATCTGACTTTCAGAAATCCCTACAAAGGAATGGCCCTAACTAACATTAACTTGTACCTTTCACAAATCACTTACCTCACCAAAATCTTCATTACTCGAACTACTGCAATACAGCGAGCGCCACTACTGCCAGCTAAATAAAAGATTCAAACTACAGAAGTCACTAACTACTGATAGGGATAGTTAGCAAATGAAAGATTTTAATAGAGAACAAACACTGTATTTACCTTAATAGTCATAATATATATAGTAGTTCATAATATCCAGTATTACGAATTATCAAAACTCCGCCATCTCTCTCCCCACATCCACCACTGCTGGCGGCTCACCTCCAACTGTACAACGCTACGCGCTGTCACATCCAGCTGCCGCTGCCCAACACTACAATGGCAGACAACAATGCAAACTAGCCACAGACTGCACACAGCACAGCCAGTGATTTTCATATAGAGCGCTACGTAACGTTGCCAATAAGAAAACATAAACAGCCGACTTACAAAATGTAGATGTAGATGTAGATGTAGAGTAATCCATAAGTTGCCGCTGAAGTTAGTGCAGCGAAATAGTACATCTTTTGTCGTCGTTTGTTGTAATATTTGAACTGTGAGTTTTAAGAGGTGAGGTCAACTATATATGTATAGTTTTTTATTAAATACATTTATTTTTACTTCCTGAGACAGAGTATTTAAAAGACTGCATTTGATACTTACTTTTTGTAATGTATTTAGTCAAACAGTGCATGTGGGACAGTATGAACACATTGGCTGAGTGCGTCATAATTACCCCACAGTATTATATGTTCATTATTCATTGCATCCATCGGGTTGCAAATAAAGCAACAGGTGCAGGAACAAGGCGGGTCCTTGCTAAAGTAAAATGTACAGATTATAAGAGAATTTGAATTTGAATCAGAGGTAGACTTGATCAACTTGTGTGACGACGATGAACTGGATGACATCGGTGCTGATTCGAAACAAGCGCTTTCCTGTGTGATGAATTTGAAAAAGCGGAAGAAGTTTCGTACAGACGCATATCCTGCTCGGAATGGAGCCATTCAAAGTGGAATGGATGGCACATAATTATTTATAAGTGCGTCAAATTCCGTCGTGGAGTATGTAACGTTCTTTAAAAAATATCTGAGAGTAACGTTCTTTCTTTATGTATTATTTGTTTTTGTTATTGCATATACACTCCTGGAAATGGAAAAAAGAACACATTGACACCGGTGTGACAGACCCACCATACTTGCTCCGGACACTGCGAGAGGGCTGTACAAGCAATGATCACACGCACGGCACAGAGGACACACCAGGAACCGCGGTGTTGGCCGTCGAATGGCGCTAGCTGCGCAGCATTTGTGCACCGCCGCCGTCAGTGTCAGCCAGTTTGCCGTGGCATACGGAGCTCCATCGCAGTCTTTAACACTGGTAGCATGCCGCGACAGCGTGGACGTGAACCGTATGTGCAGTTGACGGACTTTGAGCGAGGGCGTATAGTGGGCATGCGGGAGGCCGGGTGGACGTACCGCCGAATTGCTCAACACGTGGGGCGTGAGGTCTCCACAGTACATCGATGTTGTCGCCAGTGGTCGGCGGAAGGTGCACGTGCCCGTCGACCTGGGACCGGACCGCAGCGACGCACGGATGCACGCCAAGACCGTAGGATCCTACGCAGTGCCGTAGGGGACCGCACCGCCACTTCCCAGCAAATTAGGGACACTGTTGCTCCTGGGGTATCGGCGAGGACCATTCGCAACCGTCTCCATGAAGCTGGGCTACGGTCCCGCACACCGTTAGGCCGTCTTCCGCTCACGCCCCAACATCGTGCAGCCCGCCTCCAGTGGTGTCGCGACAGGCGTGAATGGAAGGACGAATGGAGACGTGTCGTCTTCAGCGATGAGAGTCGCTTCTGCCTTGGTGCCAATGATGGTCGTATGCGTGTTTGGCGCCGTGCAGGTGAGCGCCACAATCAGGACTGCATACGACCGAGGCACACAGGGCCAACACCCGGCATCATGGTGTGGGGAGCGATCCCCTACACTGGCCGTACACCACTGGTGATCGTCGAGGGGACACTGAATAGTGCACGGTACATCCAAACCGTCATCGAACCCATCGTTCTACCATTCCTAGACCGGCAAGGGAACTTGCTGTTCCAACAGGACAATGCACGTCCGCATGTATCCCGTGCCACCCAACGTGCTCTAGAAGGTGTAAGTCAACTACCCTGGCCAGCAAGATCTCCGGATCTGTCCCCCATTGAGCATGTTTGGGACTGGATGAAGCGTCGTCTCACGCGGTCTGCACGTCCAGCACGAACGCTGGTCCAACTGAGGCGCCAGGTGGAAATGGCATGGCAAGCCGTTCCACAGGACTACATCCAGCATCTCTACGATCGTCTCCATGGGAGAATAGCAGCCTGCATTGCTGCGAAAGGTGGATATACACTGTACTAGTGCCGACATTGTGCATGCTCTGTTGCCTGTGTCTATGTGCCTGTGGTTCTGTCAGTGTGATCATGTGATGTATCTGACCCCAGGAATGTGTCAATAAAGTTTCCCCTTCCTGGGACAATGAATTCACGGTGTTCTTATTTCAATTTCCAGGAGTGTAAATATACAAAATTTCATTTCCTTATAAAACTGTATTATTCTGCGTCCATAGGCCAACAGCTAAATTCTCACAGCTAGCCACTAGCTACAGTCTTACATCCTACCTTTAACAGAATGAAACGGCAACTGCTACTGCGCTCCGCGCGCCCCTACGTACAATCGATTCTGCCACTCAGGCAACATCTTTGGTTCAGTGGTATCAATGATACAATCTCTTCTACGTGTGATAACAATTTCGTGTCATCATTCATGAAATACGTTAGAAAATCAGGCTCCACGTACAAGTGGATCCCTCACAAATATAAGAAATAACCTACTTGCCGTTTAAACTGAATTAATTAGTAAAAATTCAAAAATGATCGCCTATAATATAGAGTTTATGTCTTATAATGATAATATGTACATGTAGTCGTATGCAAGTTAAGAAAGCAGTACGAAATGGCCAGTTGCTATATGGACAGAAACTTATTAGCACGACACGTTACAAAAGTAAAATATACTCCATCGGTCAGCGAAAAATTATAGTACAAATGTTATGCCAATATGTTACATGTCTATTCATTACTTTTCTTACAGTGCAGTGGTTTCCAGTCCCGTCATTGTCTCCATAGTAGGAGAATTACAGTTCGTCAGAGTGTGTGTTACAATTCTGAAGTGTCAGTAAACGTCAGCAGTTCGTCCTTTTGTCCGGTTTTTTCAGTAGTCAATAACAGTTTCGAACAGATATTTCAAATAAGAACACAAAGCTGAAAGCACTTAGAAAGAAATTGCCAGATTATTAAGATGAAACTATTTTAGCTGGTACAATTATAATTTCTTTAATATCGGAATACGAATTTTTTTAGTTGTTGTTATATCTTCTGCTGCAGAATGCCGCAGTATCACTCGAAACGACCCTAAAGCAGAAGCAGCCAAGCGTTACCAATTTTCCAGTCGAGCGAAACAGCAGTGGGTGGACCCAGAACGCCACGAGCCAATTTCACTCGGCCCACTTCGCTTCTGTCTGCGACAGACAGAAATTAGTGTATTCACTTACCGTCAGCTGGCGCGTGGGATGCTGAGTGAAAGGCACACCGGTTAGACGTGTAGATAATACTGGAAAACCATTATGTAGCGAGGACCAAGGAAATGAGAATTACCCATCCGCGTTGTGCAGGAGAGGCGAGCGGTCCAGACTCTGGCGAACAGAGTGCCGTTCGGATAGTCAAACGAACATGTCAGTGGCAGATGTTGGCATCACTTAGACCGATTCTGTAGCTGAAAACAGTCATAGTCGCTGTTAGCTCACTTACGAGTTCTTCCCTCATTATCTCAAGCATTTATAACAGTAAATAACATCTCTTTACGATGCATCGACTTCGCTTTTTCTGTAGGACAAGCTAAGTATTGTGATGTTACTGCAGGGTATCTCAGGAGGAATAGCAAATATTTTAGGAGGTGATAGTCTAGATAACATTGAATGCATCATTAAATGTAATCTAGAAAAATACGAATGGAACATAACATGTAACAAGTACTCAGTTCTATTGGATACGGAGTTACAGCTCTTTAAATGTAACCCAAAGAAATACTCTCAGATGGGTTTAAACAAAGAGAAGTGATTAAGTTCATAGCTGAGCTTCACAAATTCTGTATCCTATTTCAATGCACTTTTGGTTTATCTTAAGAACACCACATGTAGCTTTTGTGAGATAGTCTTAGAGTTCTTTTATAATACGAACGACAGTTCGCCTCTTGTTCTTACATTTCCTTTGGAGACTTCGCTCTTCAGTCATCCCCTCAGTAAAAGATATAGTGCGGGCATTATTCATGTATCTTGATAGCCAAGAAAAGTGACAATAATTTCTAATCAGTCTTCCGTGGAATGTTAAGTGCAGATGACGTGTCACCTGACGACTAGAATGTATGTAAGTATCCTAATACATGGAACAACAGACATATCCCTGTAGCCAAAATAACCATCTTCAATAATGCTGGAAGCTCTTTTTCAAGAGCATTAATATCACCATACATTTATAGAGAAGCGTTATTCAGAATATATCTCCAAGAAAACATGTTATTGAAACATAGTGAAAGTGACTTCATCACAGTAAACAGCATTAATGGGATTAATGGGATTTCAGTTAACTTACGACAAAATTCCAATAGCACACTTTCGTTCTTCCTCTACAGCGTTAGATCAGATGTAAATGATGAGGTTACAGGCCGAGCGAACATAATGTACGCCATATTGTTGCGTGTATAAATTCACAACCTGAACTTCAATATCAAACACGAAAATCGGTAAATAAATACATAGCAACTGCTATCAGGAAATGAAAACTTTTCCTCGTAACAAGCCCTATGTGTGTAACCGATATAAATTACATGTAAACTACTAGCCATTAAAATTGCTACACCACGAAGATGACGTGCTACAGGCGCGTAATTTAACCGACAGGAAGAAGATGTTCTGATATGCAAATGATTAGCTTTTCAGAGCATTCACACAAGGTTGGCGCCTGTGGCGACACCTCCAACTTGCTGACATGAGGAAAGTTTCCAACCGATTTCTCGTACAAAAACAGCAGTTGACCGGCGTTGCCTGGTGAAACGTAGTTGTGATGCCTCGTGTAAGGAGGTGAAATGTGCACCATCACGTTTCCGAGTTTGATAAAGGTCGGATTGTAGCCAATCGCGATTGCGGTTTATCGTATCACGACATTGCTGCTCGCGTTGGTCGAGATCCAATGACTGTTAGCAGAATATGGAATCGGTGGGTTCAGGAGGGTAATACGGAATGCCGTGCTGGATCCCAACGGCCTCGTATCACTAGCAGTCGAGATGACAGGCATCTTATCCGCATGGCTGTAACGGATCGTACAACCACGTCTCGATACCCGAGTCAACAGATGGGGAC
This sequence comes from Schistocerca cancellata, assembly GCF_023864275.1. Classification (NCBI taxonomy): domain Eukaryota; kingdom Metazoa; phylum Arthropoda; class Insecta; order Orthoptera; family Acrididae; genus Schistocerca; species Schistocerca cancellata. The sequence continues at coordinate 161,375,955 of NC_064628.1, forward strand.
GTTTGCAAGACAACAACCATCTGCACGAACAGTTCGACAACGTTTGCAGCAGCATGGACTATCAGCTCGGAGACCATGGCTGCGGTTACCCTTGACGCTGCATCACAGACAGGAGCGCCTGCGATGGTGTACTCAACGACGAACCTGGGTGCACGATTGACAAAACGTCATTTTTTCGGATGAATCCAGGTTCTGTTTACAGCATCATGATGGTCGCATCCGTGTTTGGCGACATCGCGGTGAACGCACATTGGAAGCGTGTATTCGTCATCGCCATACTGACGTATCACCCGGCGTGATGGTACGGGGTGCCATTAGTTACACGTCTCGGTCACCTCTTGTTCGCATTGACGGCACTTTGAACAGTGGACGTTACATTTCAGATGTGTTACGACCCGTGGCTCTACCCTTCATTCGATCCCTGCAAAACACTACATTTCAGCAGGATAATGCAAGACTGCATGTTGCAGGTCCTTTACGGGCCTTTCTGGATACAGAAAATGTTCGACTGCTGCCCTGGCCAGCACATTCTCTTGATCTGTCACCCACTGGAAACGTCTGGTCAATGGCGGCCGAGCAACTGGCTGGTCACAATACGCCAGTCACTACTCTTGATGAACTATGCTATCGTGCTGCAGCTGCATGGGCAGCTGTACCTGTACACGCCATCCAAGCTCTGTTTGACTCAATACCCAGGCATATCAAGGCCGTTATTATGGCCATAGGTGGTTGTTCTTGGTACTGATTTCTCAGGATCTATGCACCAAAATTGCGTGAAAATGCAATCACATGTCAGTTCTTGTGTAATATATCTGTCCAATGAATACCCGTTTATCATCTGCATTTCTTCTACGTGTAGCAATTTTAATGGCCAGTAGTGTATATTTGTCCAAACCTTTTATTTGGAAATTGGAAGGTCGTCGAAATACTTCAATAAATGTGCAAATCTTGTGGCAAGTTGCACTTAATGGATTTTTACTGTTTGAATAGAACTGTACAAGAAACTTATTTTCAGCACACGATTGCCTTTTAAGAATTCTCGCAACCAGTCACACACACTGGGAATATTAACTTCGCCAGGCTATCACAGCAGCATCAAAAGAAAAAAGTTGTGCCGTTTGCAAGCTTGAAATTAGCCCTGACTTCAAAAACGGAGAGGGTGCAGGGCAAGTTGTGCCCTCCCCTCAAGCGAGATGTGTTAATTATGCTTACGCTCGGCTATTAGGATAGATTCGGGCACTCATGTAGTAATGACGTTTGTGCCATATCAGCAATTAGCAGGGGCGCCATATGTAGCCAATTATGCCGCGTTACGTAGCTAGGCAGGATCAGCGCCAGTTGGATAACGTTGTCAGCGCTGGCCAATTGCTCCTGTCTTGGACTCCACAGCTGCTGTGCTTTAAAATATTACATATCGGTGTACAGTAAATGACTTTCATCTGAGTCAGAAACAATGAAAAAGGAAAAGAAATTGGGGAAACGTGGAATGTATTTAGATACTATAAGATGACAATGTTAAATGAAGTTAACTGGAGGTATTATTTCAGAATTTCTGTTGAAATGCAAAAGCCGCTTCGGAGGAATACAGTTCATGAAATGTGAAGTGTCTAATGTAAATAGGACTCGAAAAGCGGCATGTAACCACTCAAAGACAGAGCACGTAAAATCCAACCTCGCTACGTTAATTTAAAATAATTCACTTCAAACGCGTAGTTGGAAGATTAATAAAAGTTAATACTTAAAGTAATTTGTGTACATCATGTTTCACATTTGTAACAGCCACGACTAGCCCCAACCCAAAAAGTTAACATCCTTAGTAATTACAGAGGGCTCCACAAAGCGATTAAATGACGGCCCTAAATAGTTGGTTCGTGATCAGAAGGTTTAATTGCAGGAGGACGTTTCTAAGAATGTGATTTTGGTGCACAGCATTGTCCGGTAGTGAAACGTAGGCTGTGTAAAAAGACGAAGAGAAGAGAATTGAAGCATTTGAGATGTGGAGATACAGAAGAATGTTGAAAAGTAGGTCAACTGATGATGTAAGAAGTGAGGTGGCTCTTCGCGGGATGAGCGAGGACAGGTGTATATGCAAAACACTGACAAGAAGAAGGGGCAGGATGATTGAACATATGCTGAGACATAGGGAAATAACTTGCATGGGACTAGAGGGAGGAGTAGAGGGCAAAACCTGTAGAGGAAGACAGAGATTGGAATACATCCAGCAAATAATAGAGGACCTAGGTTGTAAGTGTTACTCTGAGATGAAACACAGGAGAGGAATTCGTGGCGGTCCGCATCAAACCAGTCAGAAATTGATGACTCAAAAAATAAAATCTGAGGGTAATAGAGCTTGATGTGGTAATATACAAACAACTATTTATAAGTCGCAACATTTTAGGAACACGGGAAGTTGGAATCGAGTGGCAGAGCAATGTATTAAAACAGGAGTTTGCAACGAACGGTTATGTCGAGGCAGCGACATACACTTAAAGTCTCCCACCTGCGAGACATTGATGCACAGAATAATTTTTATTTGCGAGTTTATTAATTTCAGTTCATAATCTGATCTGGAATATTTTAAAGTATGTGTCACTGTTCAGCAAATCGGAACCAGTAATACCATCTGTTGGAAGCGTAAGAAACTGTTTGATAAATATTGTCATTTCTATCTGAACACTTTAATGTTTGTGGGTAATATTATTTGTGTAATTAAATATCTCAAAAGTTGAACTATGCTGAAAAGCAGAGTGTGTGTTGAAAGGAAACAAAAGATGTAAAACATTTATTGTACTTGCACAAGAGCTGCGCTAGTTAGGCAGAGTTTTTCTTTTATCGTAACAACTTTGTGACTAGTAGTCTATGGTGTTTTGTTCGTTGGCTATGGCGTGTCTCTCCGTACAATTGTGAGCATTGTATGATGTTCAGTGAACTACATATGGAGGAAAATATATAACATGACTGTATATGGAGGTACTACAAGAAGTGATGGGCCACTATGTAATAATTATCGTAACATGGTAGTCAAAGGAAGGTTGCGGAAATTATTTATCTGCTACTGAACAGTGACATCACAGCAACAATCCAGCTAAGTGATTTTTACTTGTAAAGTGCAGTTTCTCACTAACGTTTTACGTTCACGTTGTTATACTAAACGGATTGTGTACAGTGTAAACAATTGATTTCATTTCCATACTGTTTTCACAACCCTTCCTTACAAATTATTTTTGCGTTTAGATATAAAGTTTTATTATGAATGTGCTGTTTCAATCAATGCACTAAATAATTCAGTTTAGTAACTGCACTAATTTACCTGTGTGAATAGTTATTTTGATTAGTCCATGATTAGCATTTAACGTGTGTGCATGACAGTATGATTACTGTTGTTATTACGTTATTAGATTATTATGTGATCCAGTGATTCAGTTTAACACAAAGTTAGCTACTCCACTTTTTCATCTTCGCTACTTTGAAACATAACTCTTCTAATGAACAAATGCTCATAACTTTTAAGGTATGCATTTTAAAGTACATGTTTACTGGACATTTTTTTCTTGTTTTGGTCCATACTGTCACTTCCCAAAATATGGAAAGCAAGGAAAGATCTTGCAGTAGCAGAAATTTGTTTCACAGTATCGAAGATGAAAAATTGCTCGTAGCTCTTATGGTGTGCATTTTCGACACCATGTTTACTGAGACTTTTTTGCTTCAAGTATCGTGTACTTTCAACCGTACGCGTTTACACCATTAATTATGATACATCCTGTATATGCTGCAGACTTCCAAAGCTACATCTGTCCGTGTACAGAGTAGACAAATAATATTACATTCATTCATTCATTCATTTCATTGTTGCCCTTATGGACAGTGTTTGAACTCGAAAATCACACGATGACACAATTTTCACTTCTTTCCTTTCTTCCTCTTCTCTTCCCAAAATCTCTTCATCCTTTGGCTGTGGCCCTGTTTCCTTTGCTCTGTGCATAATGTTCCTGTCTTCTTTCTCTCCTTTACAATAAATTTTGCACTCCTAACTTTGTTTCTGAAGTATTTCCTGTCTCCTATCATTTGCCTGTTGATCCCTATCTGCCTTAAGTCTTCGTCTATTTCATGATACCAATTTGTTTTCTTGCTTGAGCTGTCTACTACATAAAAAATTTTCTTTGTAAGTCGGTTGTTGTCCATTCTCTGTATGTGCCCATAGAAAGTTAATCTGCGTTTTCTGATCGCGTCTGTTAGTCTGTCAGTGTGCTGGTACAGCTATTTGGTAGGTCGCTTCATCCATATGCCATCTCTGTGAATTGGTCCAAATATTTTTCTGAGAATTTTGCGTTCTATATTTTCTGTGTCTATGATGCCTGATGCTCCAATTTTGGTTGTTTCTGACGCGTACAATGCTTCTGGTAATACAACTGTTTTGTAGTGCCTAAGTTTGGCCTGCCTCGATATGCTTTTCTTATTATAATGTGACCATGTGAGTTTGTATGCCTTCTGGAGTTTCTTCTTTCGTTCCATGTTAGCCGCCTTGTTTGATCCTCCCATTTGTATGTACTCCCCTAAATACTTAAATTTTTCGACTCTTTCTACGGATCCATATACAGTATGCATGGTGTGTACATTGTTGGTCTGTCGTTCCATATATTGTGTCTTCTCGTAAGATACCTGCAGACCTGTTTTGGCAGCTATTTCATGCAAGCATTCCAGTGCTTCCTTTGCCTCCTGTGTATTATTGCTGAGTATGGCTATATCATCTGCAAATGCCAGACATTTTATGATTGTTTTGGTTTTACGTGTTCTTCCCAGCTGTATTCCTTTAACTTGTTCCTCCCACTGCTTGATAATTTTGTCTAACACCATGTTGAACAGGATTGGTGAGAGCCCGTCTCCTTGTCGGACACCTGTGTGTATGTGGAAGGGTTCCGAAATTTCTCCCATGAACTTAATCTTGGAGGTAGTGTCTGTAAGCGTCTGTTGTATAAGTGCCCTGGTTTTTCTGTCGATACCATATTCTTCCAGCACGTCAAAGAGTGTCTGTCTGTCTATGGAATCATATGCTTTTTTAAAGTCCACAAAGGTAACTACAGTGTTTCTTGCCTGTCTGACTTTCAAAAGTGTTCTCAAGTTCCAGATCTGTTCGATGCATGATCTCCCTTTTCTGAAGCCTGCCTGGTATTCCCCAATTTGCAGATCTGCTTGTGGTTCTAGTCTGTTTAATAGCACCTTAGAGAAAATTTTGTATGTAACTGGTACTAGCGAAATGCCTCTGTAATTGTTTGGATCTGACTTATCACCCTTTTTATGTAATGGATGGATCAATGCACATTTCCATTCCTCTGGCACTTTCTCTGTGATCCAAATTTCGGAGATAATCTTACGGATTTTTTTGGTGATGTTCTCATCTTGGAGTTTCCAGATCTCGGCGATAATACTATCTTCTCCGGCAGCTCTGTTATTTTTCATTTGTTTTATGATTTCCTCTACCTCTTCTATTGTGGGTGGATCAGAATCGGCATTAGGTGTGGTCTTTTGGAATGTTAATTTTCCTGTAGGTTTTTTGCAATTATTTTTGCAATTATTACATTATTAAAAAGAATTATATACAGTTTTACGAGGGCTGTTCGAAAACTACGAGGGCTGTTCAATAAAGAATGAGCATAATTTTTGATGGTCATAATTTCTCGTGCCAAAATTTAATCTTATGATATTCTGTTAGCTTAATGTTGAACAAACACGCCGTAGTAGTTTAATTGTTGGGACTCCTGGTTCCCGCCTGTTAGAGGCAGGCAAGGTCAGACATGTTCAGTATCGCCTACCGCTGCAATGGAGGTAACACGCGAGGAACAAAAATGGCTCTGAGCACTCTGGGACTTAACATCTGAGGTCATCAGTCCCATAGAACTTAGAACTACTTAAACCTAACTAACCTAGGGACATCACACACACCCATGCCCGGGGCAGGATTCGAACCTGCGACCGTAGCGGTCGCGCGGTTCCAGACTGAAGCGCCTAGAACCACTCGGCCACTCTGGCCGGCCGCGAGGAACAACATGCGGCTTTGAAATTCTGCTTTCGTCTCAACAAATCTTCAGCTGAGGTCTATACAATGTTACAGGAGTCCTATAGAGAGTCTGTTCGTCCCTACAGAACAGCTCGAAGATGGTTTCAATTGTTTGAAGAGGGGAGACAATCAATTTCAAAGGAAAGTGGACCCGGTGCTCCAGTTACTGCTCTTACGGAAGAAAACATCATCACTGCAGCTGTTATTGTGAGAGAGCATCGACGAATTATTTTAAGATCACTGTCTGAAAAACTGAACATTTTATTGGGTGACAGAAAAATTGCACATGACACGCGTTTGTGCGCGATGGGTTCCACGACTATTGATTCTCAAACAAAAGAACATTCGCCTGCAGGTCTGCATGCGGTTAAAGTTGATATTAGAGGAAGATCCGGAATTTCTTTCAAATGTAATCACTGCTGATGAAAGTTGGTTACATCATTTTGATCCTGAGAGAAAACAACAATTCTCAGTGTGGAAGTCTCCTTCATCACCAACCCCCAAAAAAGCAAATGTGGTTGCTTCTGCTGGGAAAGTTATGGTCATCTCATTCTTTGATATTCAAGGAATGGTTTATCAGCATGTTGTACCTGCACACACATCAGTAACTGGACAATACTACAGGGATGTCCTGAAAACATTGCAAGTCCATATCAGGTGCAGAAGACCACATTTCCGTGGATCAGGCTGGATGCTGCACCACAATAATACGCGGCTGCATATTGCCAATGTTGTTGCAGAATATCTTTGAAAAATCAACGTGAAGTGCATCCCTCACCTTCCCTACAATCCTGATTTAGTCCTATGTGACGTTTTTCTATTCTCTAACAAGAAAACAACGCATTCATGGGAGGCATTATCAATAATCAGAAACAGTGGTGAAGGCTGCAGTGGCGATTTTGGAGGATCTCTCAAAAATGGCTTCCAGCATGTATTTGAAGACTGGCATTGCATTAATTGGAGACTACTTTGAGAAGGACCATCAAAATGATGAGGATGAGTAAAAGTAGTTGTCAAAAAAAATTATGATCATTCTTTATTCAACAGCTACCGTAAGCTCTGGTCAGTCGCGAAATGGAAACCCCTTTGAGAATCCGATGAAGTTTTGCACAGATGTGTTCTGTAGTATCTTTAGCATGACTCTCGATCGCGGCACGGCGCTATTTTCAAACCCTAAGGCACAGTGAGCACATAAAGAAGCCTAGAAAATAGTGTCTTTCGCCAAGTATGAGGACCTGGTAAGAGATTTCGCTTGACAGTGTGCAGCCCACATAGCATAATTGTCATGTGTTTGGTTCTTCATGAAAGTTCTCGGCTGCATGCTCCAGGGGAAATGAAGACGACCCTGCAGTGTTTTCGATGGGAAATGTTTGATCTCCCAAGTCCGTAATGTCTCACCCTGAGTTTCATCTTTCATCTCTGCTCACATGAATTGATGGCTATGAAGACAACACTTTGGCACGGACAACGAGCTGCTGACGACTGTAGACAGTTGGTGGAAAGTACTGGCGGCTGTCTTCTATGACGAGAGTATTGGAAAGTTGGTACAACGCTACGACACATGTCTACGTCGAAGCGGCTGCTATTTAGAGAAATAGCTGTAATGTATAGCTAACTATTGCAAATAAAACAGTTTTGATTCTCAGAGTGGTTTCCATTTCGAGACCGGTCGGAACTTACTCTCCGAGGAGCCCTTGTATTTTACAGGTAAACAACAATTGAGCTTATTTCAATAAAAAAGGTAGCAAATAAACTTTGTTTACACACAGAATAATCTACCCCTAACAAGGGGCATATCTAGCCCAGGACAGCTAGGAAAGAGCCTTGATGCTCCCAACTGCAAGGGCCCTCTGGCGCCCAGGTGAAAGAAGTAAAGAGAAAAAAATAATAAAATAATATAATAAAATAATAAAATAAATTAAAATCGAAATAAAATTTGGAAAAATTAGTGAATTAGTGAATTCGAAATGTGAAGTTGAAATTTTCGCATTATTGCGTTAATCTAGAGTTGATCTGCAAATCCTTCAGAGGTAAAGATAGGTCAATGATTTACTTCCTGTAACCACGTCAAAGCACTCTACAAGGGTTTACAGAAAATGCCTCCGAGATTTTTATGTAGAAACCCTTAAAACTTTTTTAATAAAACTATCGTTATTACCGGCCTTCGTCTTTGTTCTCCATGTCTATATATTTGGAGCCCTTTGCCACTAGAGGGCTTCGAACTGTAGTGTGTAACATGGCGGTGTGCAGCTTAACTTGAGAAACAGCGTGCTGTAATCGAGTCTCTAATTCGAAGGGTTCGTCCACAGCTAGAACGCCCTCTCTACCATGCCAATGCCAGACCACACACGAGCACAGAAACATCTGCAACAATCCCGTGTCGTGGATTCACTGTCATCGACCACTCTGCACACAGTCCCGATTTGGCCTCATCTGATTTTCATCTGTTTCCAACACGTAAAGAGCACCTGTGAGGCGTTCACTTTGATAGTGATGAAGCAGTGGAAGCACAGGTGAAGTTGTGGCTCCGTCATCAAAGCTGAGCCGTGGCGGTTTTCTCGCAATGTATGGATATCACTATTCATATGCTCTTTGAGTAACATGTTGCCGTTGGAGCGCAGTGCCATCTGTTGTGGCGACTCCATGCGTAGTGGCCGGTTTGGTAGTAACGAAGTTGTAACGGGCTTTCGTGTGGTTCCTTCGCCGTGGTTTTAGCCGTTAGCGGTCGACAAATATTGGGATGATGTTACTCCATGTAAGTTATCCTGTACCGATGTGGCTTGTGCTGTGATTTATCAGAAGGGCGCCGAGATGTGTCAGGGCAGTGATCACTGTCCCTTTAGTCTGTCTTCCTTCTGTTTATTGGGTGTGGATGCCCGTGTCTCCATGGTATTCGAAAGACAATGTGATTGCAAGGCCTGCTAGACATTTTAAACTGATTCATTGGCTGATATCTTATTATAGTTTGTTTTATGTGTTAACCTTACGTATCTGTGATGCACCTTTAGCCAGTGTTAAGCATCGTGTTCTAAAAGAAAGCTTATTTTGAATGTGGGGAGTGTGAATTAGTATATGAGTTCCCTTTTCTTGTCCGCCTTCCCTTAATTGTTCTGATTTTTAAAGTAAATGATTGGTCATGTAATTTTCAATGGGAGGAGCAGTGAAATGTTAAGTATTAATTTATTACGGATGATTAACTGTTCGTGTCAGAACGTATATCTCTTTTGCTATTTTATTGGCCTATTTCTAGTTTGCTTTTGCGTTCTGGTTTCTTAGAAGCTAATGCCAAAGGTCTATGATGTCTAAGAAATTATGTAGTGCGTCTGTACTATTTAAGTGGCTCAGATAAATTTTAGTATGTTCCTGGAGGAATTCGCTTTCTCCGAACTGCTATGCACTAATGTATTTACTGATGAGTTTTGAATATCATGTGACTGTCCTTGCGGCTGCTTTAATGGTTAGGTACTCGTAGAAAGGATAATTCTTTTGACCTTATTATTTTGTTAATGAAATTATTATTTAAAAATATTTATAGCTGCTTTCTTAAATCATTTGCTTATATTGTTAAAAGTTGTTATGGTTTTGATAAGATCTCAAAAATTAATTCTACCCTAAGAGATTTAACGCGGGCTGTGTGCTGGAATTCTGTCAAATTAAAATTCTTTATGCTGCAGGAAACTGTCGTTGATGATCTCTTGTACTCCACTGCCGGTATGTGTTACCTAGGATCGGGCCCCACTTACTCACGCCTCGTCGGCTTGCTTAGCCGGCTGTTTACGTCATTTGGAGTACACACCCTCGGCAGCTCTCGCCGCTGTTTGTCTTTCGCGCTGTTTCCACCAACCGCAGCCACACTTCTTACTGTTCCTGTTAAGTTAATACTTGTAATAATTCTGAATTTGTATCCGTTAGCTTGTGACCTTCACCTTAAGCAAATTTTGATGTGCGTCGGGATTTCAACATATACCTTAATCTGTTGCAACTTATGTTATTGAAAAAGGGTATTAAATCTTCAATTGATGTGCTTTCCTGGGTTTAAATTTGTCTGCCTAGGTATTGGTGTTAAATTGTTTTTCATTGTTTTTGAGTTTGGTTTTAGTTCTTTTTTTTAATCAGTCATGTTTTAATCATGTTTTATTCTTTCCATTTTGTAATTAAGGGCGTTCTGGTCTATTGGAGTACTGTTGTTTAGACTTACGTCTGCCTTTATTAAACCTTTAGCCTTATTACATTCTGCACCTTATATACGACGTGTTTTGCCTTAAAGAATATTAAGTTTTTTGCGTTAAAATTAACTTCAAATTTTTCTGTAAATTATTTGAATGGCATTGAATTTTAAATGAATTTCTCATTGCTTGGCTTTTTAATTAATTAAAAAAGCTTAATTGGTTGTTTTGTGATTGAAAGTGTGTAAATTAAATTTTTTTCTACCAGTGAATGACGTGTGTAAAATCCCCACTGGTTCAGCCCTTCCCGGATTTCCATTGTGACTGAATTAAGAGGCCATAATTAACACCATTTCAAAAGTCTAAAAATTCAGTTCTACCATAACGGAATCAAAAAACTTGTCTCTCGTTGGGAGAAACACGTTCGTCGCCAGGGTGACTCGGTTGAGAAATCAGTATGTAAACTTGAAGAATAATGATGTGTAATATTAATAAGATTTGTTTTGCTTAAAAATATTTAAGAGTTTTCTGCTCTCCCTTGCACATAAGGTTTCGAACATCAGTTAACTGAAGTTTGAATCGAAAGGGCCTAGATGCGACAAAATGTTACGGCCAAGGGTATGGCTTGGTCTCCCTCAAGATGCCGTGTACAGTGGTGTGCAAAAAAGAATCACGTCGCAATGTAAATGTACTTCTAAATGGTACTGCAGAGGTTAACAAAGAAACTGCTCTGCATTTCGAAACAGATGTTAGCATCTAGCATTTTTTTTTCTCTCAGAATGTTACGGTGCTAGGATTCAAAAACTTATTCCCTGAGCTTTTCCAAGAGACACCTGAAGACACTAAACCCAAAGCGTTGGGGTGGCAAATATGACACCAGTCATACAATAAAAGAGGGACTCATTACCTTTCTTAAGGCGCTAAAAACATAATTGGCACCAGTAACAAATGCAGCAATAGATCTTAAAAACGCAATTGAATCTCACAGTTTTGTCTTTCAGTGAGAAGTACTAGAAATAACCTGTGTAGGCCTTGAAGTCTGAAAGTGTGGACGTTGCAGTTGTATATTTCTCATTATAAACGGTACTGACAGAAATTGCTAGCATCAAACGATCATTCTACAAACACTTTCAATTTATGCGAAATATAGTGCATTAGTGTGAATTCTCTAACAAACGTAGAAAAACAGGAAACAAGCACAGTGACGAACTTGCCAATAGCTATATACTTAGAATGACACTTAATGTACCGAACATATTACAAATTTATTTGCAGCTAAATACCTGGTTCTGAGGAATGATGTAAGTTATAGACACCCACATAGCAATACTCACTTCGTTTTTTATGAGTACGAGGATTTTGGTTAGAGTTTATAGTTACTGATAGAAAATGAAACATTCTGAAAAGTGCAATCGAGGGAAAAGTTACCATTTATACCAAGAAGGTATACGAATACGAGAACATAGATAGAAAACTGATACAAATTTATACACGATAGAATTTTTTAACTTTTAAACAGAATGACATAACATATAGTGATAATTTAATTTAAAATGTTTAGAGCACAACTATTTTGGAGCTATACAGTACTTATGTCCCTTGGTGTTTCATGTAATCTAGAATTCCACTATACACTTTACAAAAATAATTTTGGGAACCAGCAGCACTTCTACTGATAACGTGTTATAGATATAGAGACTGTAAAGCCATTGTATAAATACTTATAATTAAATGATTAGAGAAATAAGAAGATATTCAGGGCTTCAAGATGCACAGCTATCTATAGACTTGAAACGTATACACAGCACAGTTCCCATTAATACAAAATATTATATAGTCTGCAACAGATATAGGGTACCTCCTATGTAAAGTGTTGTGCTAAAGTATTAATTTATGTGTGTGTAATTAAATGCTTCTAAAAGCTACCTATAGAAACAGAATATCGTTCAGAATAAACATTATGGAAAAGTAATGATTACAGCTTATAATCACATTACAAATTGAATTTTAAAATTCTAAGCAAAATCACCAGAGAATCAAAATGTATGTACTATCTGAGAATGAAAAAAGGGTCTAACATACATTCCCCGACGAGATCATTAGAGAAGGAGCAGAAGCATGGAATGGGGAAGGATGAGGAAGGATATCGACAGTACTGTTTCCACAGAACCTTCTCAGCATTCGCCTTAAGTGATTTAGAGAAATCACGAAAAGTATTAATCTGCATCGCTGGACAGGGATTTGAAACACCGTTTTCTCGAATAAGAGTCCAGTGTCATACTAGTCTATCTATTTTCGAGAAAAAATGCATTTCTCCGCCAACATTTGAAATATAGTAAAAATAAAGATATTTATTCAAAATCAAGTAGTGAACTGAGCCAAGGTAGTCCGAAACTTATATACAATTTCAATACTTTTATTAAGGTAAGTCGCAGATAATTTAGTTGTGAATGGACACTGACTTAGTCTTCAAATTACATTTTCCGTGAAACGCATTCCAAAACACCTTTAATAAGTTTCAATTCCTGCTTTATTTTACGAATATTAATGGACATATGCAGATCAGCTGCCACTGCTTCTAAACATAGCAGTTCATCTTTTGTAACAGAACTTCCCGACATAGTTACCTTTGAAATACAGGTCTTAATCGCCTAGTAAATAGCTCGAGTGTTGGGACGCCGATGGGAACCATCGACTGCAGGTGATGATGCTGTCGATATTGCCGCCGACACAGCGCTCTTGTGTGAAGCGCTCATTAACTCGTCGTCGACAAGATTACCTGATGTGTCAGACAAGGGAGAATACAAGGGCGTAAGAGATCGGGTGCAACTGATAGCTATTGCTCTGAATTATTATCTCCGAGATGAAACACGCGATTAAGCAGTAATGACTATACCGTCATTTCAATTGCGCACAGTATCGTTTGGTCACCTATGACGGCACAGAAATTTGTGCTCGAATTCTAGTGACCGCTACCGACTCAGTACCACAGCGATGAGTAGCCAACAAACAAGGACGCATTAAACTAGGATTGAGAGTACGAATTACTCTGGCACATAGACGATAAAACTGACCCACACATGCTTGAATAGAGGAAATGGAGAGGTTTCTAAAGGCCAAATTTCATATTCGTCAGGAGAATCAAGAAACAATCTATTTATTTTTGTACGTAACTTATTTGCACACATTAGACTGAAGAAATATTCTGATTCCACAGAACTATATTCCCTACTTCATGAAAGAACGAGACTAACCAGTAAATAATTTATTAAGAACGCTGTGAGTGTCACACCAGGAAACTGAGTAGTTCTAAGCGTCTATAAGAACTACTAGAATAGTAACCGATAAAAACCATATTTTACTATTGAGGAAGAAATGGCAACATCGCCTACAGGTCTTTCTTTTCTGCAGCTGATAAATAAGGACTGGTTTTTCAAATGAAGTAGGTATGGCATACATCTGCCATGGTCTTCCCTCTCTTGAATACATCGACATTTTTTCGTTCTTCTGTTTCAGAGTAAGAATTTTTAATAGCTACTTGCGATGGATGATTATGAGACATTTTGTTCATACCGCACTTGGAGATCTTCGACGCGTTCATTAACAACAATGTTTCAGCGGCATCTTTAAAATCAAAGAAGTCAGTTGCATGCATTGAAATTACAAGGAGTGGACCCGTAGCTTTAGCTGACAGAACTCCTCAGAGAAGCACTACTTGGTACACAGATATGCATCTTCTAGTAATGGATGTTTGAAACATCTTTTCCAGGATTTGATTCTTGAATCAAACTAGCGACGCGCAACAGAGAACGCAATAGAACTGAAAATGTGTTTTGAAGAAGAGTCCTTTGAACGTTTTCCACTTCCACTCTTCACGTAATTATATTCAGAAGAAAAGACAACCTAATCTGCTCTTTATTCCGTTAAGTCAAAACATGATGTCGAAAAAGTACAGTCGCTAACATCGATAAGCTTAAGGTAATCGAGGTGAAACACAAATTTATGGAACTTCAAGAAACAAGGACAAAATACGAGATTAATGGATAAAAGGAAACAGGCAAATGAAAAGAAAGGTGAAGAAGTCGGGAAATGAAGAAATTAACAAGACAGTGTGGGAATGGTTTGTAAGTGCGCTGGTTAATTCCTTACCTCTGTCTGGACCCAAGCCGGCCGCTGTGGCCTAGCGGTTCTAGAAGCTTCAGTCCGGAACCCCGCTGCTGCTACGCTCACAGGTTAGAATCCTGCCTCGGGCATGGATGTGTGTGCTGTCCTTAGGTTAGTTAGGTTTAAGTAGTTCTAAGTCTAGGGGAGTCCCATAGTGCTTGGAGCAATTTTTTTGTCTGGACCCATGTTGCAGAGTGATGCTCCGAAAGTCGATAAAGAGCTTGGGAATTCGAAGTCTAAGGCACCCACAGGATGGCAGGGCCGTTTCAAAGCTAGACGTCGTATGGAGCGAAACTTTTGGGGAAGCTAAGCACTCGTATGTGCAGGAATGTGTAGCAACAGCATGGAAAGCGATATTGGACAACATAATTGGGGATTTTCATCCGAGTGACGTGTCCAGTATCTGTGAATCGGAATTGTTTTATCGCGCACTGCCTTCAAAATCTCTACCAATTCGAGAGAAAAGTGCATCGGTGGAAAATTGTCCAAGGAAAGACTCACTAGTGCGCTGTGTGGAAACAAGTTAGGTGAAATGGAGAAGCCGCTGTAGATCAGAACGGCGACAAAACTCTGCTGTTTCAAAAACAGACGTCGATAAGCTTCCAGTCACATAGCGAAGCAATAGAAAGGTACGCATCAAATTTGGTCTTGTGGAAGAGTGGCTGAGCTCTTTCAATGCCAAAATGAAAATAGGAAATCAATAATTTCTCCTTTTCGTACACAATGCGACGTGACTGCCGAGTGTAAAGTTATCAGATATCAAACAAAAATGGTTTCGGCCACGTTCAACCGGCCTCACAAGTCCCATTATAGGCGATTATTGACACAGTCTCTAACTTTTAGTGCTAAAGACGCCGAAAAAGCATCTGCTCCTGAACGGCCTGGATGCAGTAAATTGTATTGGCTTTGCAGTAAGGGAAATAAAGCTCGAAACTGTCACCAGGTTTTCAAGAAAGCTGAGGTTGGAGCTAGTGACCAAGACGCTTCTGTATCATCGAAGCTCAAGAAAATGCAGCAGCAATTGCTGAATTAACTGAAATACCAAACATTTGATGTAGCCCAAATGATTACATTCTAAGTGATAATTTTTTGTCATTTCATTCCACTTTCACTCCGGCAACAGGTCTAATAGAAAGACATTACGGCAGAAACAAAAGATGAAGAAGTGATGTCCCTAGAAAAATTAATGTGCCTGAAGAAATTGTTGCTTGCGTAAACGATGGTACCAAATTTGCAGTACTCACAAATTCTCCCAACTAGTTGGAACTATTGTATAGCGCAAAAAATTGCGTAGAAAAAACATTTCTGAACAGGATATTCAAGCAGGATTCCTTCCTTAATAAGGAACAAGAAAAGTGAAAAGTAAAGGAAATAAACACAGGAATTATATGCATGAACAACAATACAAAACATTCAAAGTAAAATATGGACGCGCTGTGCTATGAATCAGTTAGTGAAATAGCATAGTGTTCTATTGTACAATATACAGGAAGCGAACAGCTACTGTACAGAATTACGGTTAATACGTGCATAATTACAAATTGGCCACAAAAGGTAGCGCCGGCCGCGGTGGTCTAGCGGTTCTAGGCGCTCAGTCCGGAGCCGCGCGACTGCTACGATCGCAGGTTCGAATCCTGCCTCGGGCATGGATGTGTGTGATGTCCTTAGGTTAGTTAGGTTTAAGTAGTTCTAAGTTCTAGGGGACTGATGACCATAGATGTTAAGTCCCATAGTGCTGAGAGCCATTTGAACCACAAAAGGTAGTGGCTCTTGGGTCTGCTGAATGTTTTATCAGTTTTCTTTTGAAGGTAAAATCTCCTGAGAGACAGGAACGTACGTATTCTTGTAGACGTTTCAACCCCTCTGCTGGGATATCCGTTGGGAGTTTCCTGGTGTACCCAGGTGGCTGAGCCAGTTCTTATTTTCTAAGATATTACGAACCAGAAAGAACCTCTACAACCCTACAGTCCCCCCTCCCGCCAACCCACCCTACCCCTCTCCACTGCCATAAAAACCAGAATTTTCGATTTTTGAAAACTTGTTCCAAAGCTTGCAATGAGAAATCACTTTTTACAAATTCTGTTCTCAGATTAAGATTTTTAAAATATAATTTCTTATAATGAAAAGAATAGACTCGTAAGATTTAATATAAAGAACTGGTGCGTCGGTCTGTTCCGGTAGCAGTGTCACTTTGCTCTCTAGTTCTGCTCGATACATATTGGCATAACTCGGTGCGCTTCGTGACTATGACGTCATGTTTTACGTAACAGGCGCAAGGTTCAAACAGTTAGTAATGTGTGCACCGATCACAACTTCGAAACGAAACTCGCACACACACACACACACACACACACACACACACACACACACAAACACCTACACCTACACACTGCTTACACACACACGCAAACACAAACACACACACACAGGGCCTCGCCCTACAGCCCTGCCCGTCGCATCATGTTGGTCACTCGATGTCACGGTAAGTGTTGTCGCCGCAGCTGCAATTTTTAGTCACGTTGCGATATAATACTCATGTGCTATTTTAAATTTCCGTTGACGAGTTGTTCCATTGAGTTCAAAGAAATTTCCATGGGAGATGACGCAAGGCCCGTTCCGGAGCGTTCCGGTCGAATTTAAGTCCTGCGCTGCGCCATTGTCTAGCTGTTCTTTTTATTTTTAAATCATATCGTTATCACTAAACCAACTTTCGACGCATTAAAAATTTGTATCATCGATTATATAAAAAAACACAATAATGCAATTTTGAATAGATTATTTATGGACAAAGGGAGTACAGACGAGCGATGGGAAGGGAGGAGCCAAACTAGTTATCTGCCCGGGACGCCAAAATACTGCAGCTGGCACTGGATATCTGCCCGCATCTCGTGGTCGTGCGGTAGCGTTCTCGCTTCCCACGCCCGGGTTCCCGGGTTCGATTCCCAGCGGGGTCAGGGATTTTCTGTGCCTCGTGATGGCTGGGTGTTGTGTGCTGTCCTTAGGTTAGTTAGGTTTAAGTAGTTCTAAGTTCTAGGGGACTGATGACCATAGATGTTAAGTCCTATAGTGCTCAGAGCCATTTGAACCACTGGATACCATGTTTCCGCGACCTACGTCACTTGGAGTGGGTCAGTTCACACATTATCCGCAAGCCCTCTTAAGGAACGGCACGAACATGTAAGCCTATGTGATTGTGTTTGCGCAGAACGCCTGATTGGCAGCAGAGGAATTTCTGTGATGTATAGCCGGCCGCTGTGGCCGAGTGGTTCTAGGCGCTTTAGTCGGGAATCGCGCGACAGCTACGGTCGCAGGTTCGAATCCTGCCTCGGGCATGGATGTGTGTGATGCCCTTAGGTTAGTTTAAGTAGTTCTAAGTTCTAGGGGACCGGTGACCTCAGATGTTAAGTCGCATAGTCCTCAGAGCCAGTTGAACCTTTTTTTTTCTGTGATGTATCGGCGCAGGCACGGTAGTAGTTTTGCTGCGAACTCGGCGCCTATCCGCTTTAACGGCGCTCGGACCCTGACAGTGAGCAACAGTTGGTATCGATTGGCAGCGGCGCGCGCAGCGGCAGGGTAGCGCACACAATTTACGCGTCTGCTGGCACGCGTCATGCTGCTGCTAATTATACGGCTCAGCTGCTGTGGCAGGAGGGGAGGGGTACGGCTAAACAGCCGGCCGTCAGCTGCAGGGCCGCCACAAACAAAGCAGGCCACACGTCGGCCCTGCCGTGCCACAGTGACCACTCTGTGAAGGGCGCGCTACGCAAGTGGCTGTTTGGGGGAAAAAGAGAGTTTCTCATAATCAGATATCTATCAATAACAAGCAAGTACTTATGCAAAAGAGGGGTTTAACTGTGATGGTATGTGCTCAAGGGATGACTTATAAAAGTTTACAATTATTTACAGTAAAAAGAAGCGTCTAAAAATTAAAAATCAATTCAGCAATTCCCGTAGTTTAATGAACTGCAAATATACCCATAAGTTTTATGGGTGATGTTAGGACGCCCAATAGGTGATAAATAACTATGACACTGAAGTACTTACCTACACTCCTGGAATAGGAAAAAAGAACACATTGACACCGGTGTGTCAGACCCACCATACTTGCTCCGGACACTGCGAGAGGGCTGTACAAGCAATGATCACACGCACGGCACAGCGGACACACCAGGAACCGCGGTGTTGCCCGTCGAATGGCGCTAGCTGCGCAGCATTTGTGCACCGCCGCCGTCAGTGTCAGCCAGTTCGCCGTGGCATACGAAGCTCCATCGCAGTCTTTAACACTGGTAGCATGCCGCGACAGCGTGGACGTGAACCGTATGTGCAGTTGACGGACTTTGAGCGAGGGCGTATAGTGGGCATGCGGGAGGCCGGGTGGACGTACCGCCGAATTGCTCAACACGTGGGGCGTGAGGTCTCCACAGTACATCGATGTTGTCGCCAGTGGTCGGCGGAAGGTGCACGTGCCCGTCGACCTGGGACCGGACCGCAGCAACGCACGGATGCACGCCAAGACCGTAGGATCCTACGCAGTGCCGTAGGGGACCGCACCGCCATTTCCCAGCAAATTAGGGACACTGTTGCTCCTGGGGTATCGGCGAGGACCATTCGCAACCGTCTCCATGAAGCTGGGCTACGGTCCCGCACACCGTTAGGCCGTCTTCCGCTCACGCCCCAACATCGTGCAGCCCGCCTCCAGTGGTGTCGCGACAGGCGTGAATGGAGGGACGAATGGAGACGTGTCGTCTTCAGCGATGAGAGTCGCTTCTGCCTTGGTGCCAATGATGGTCGTATGCGTGTTTGGCGCCGTGCAGGTGAGCGCCACAATCAGGACTGCATACGACCGAGGCACACAGGGCCAACACCCGGCATCATGGTGTGGGGAGCGATCTCCTACACTGGCCGTACACCACTGGTGATCGTGGAGGGGACACTGAACAGTGCACGGTACATCCAAACCGTCATCGAACCCATCGTTCTACCATTCCTAGACCGGCAAGGGAACTTGCTGTTCCAACAGGACAATGCACGTCCGCATGTATTCCGTGCCACCCAACGTGCTCTAGAAGGTGTAAGTCAACTACCCTGGCCAGCAAGATCTCCGGATCTGTCCCCCATTGAGCATGTTTGGGACTGGATGAAGCGTCATCTCACGCGGTCTGCACGTCCAGCACGAACGCTGGTCCAACTGAGGCGCCAGGTGGAAATGGCATGGCAAGCCGTTCCACAGGACTACATCCAGCATCTCTACGATCGTCTCCATGGGAGAATAGCAGCCTGCATTGCTGCGAAAGGTGGATATACACTGTACTAGTGCCGACATTGTGCATGCTCTGTTGCCTGTGTCTATGTGCCTGTGGTTCTGTCAGTGTGATCATGTGATGTATCTGACCCCAGGAATGTGTCAATAAAGTTTCCCCTTCCTGGGACAATGAATTCACGGTGTTCTTATTTCAATTTCCAGGATTGTATTTGTACCTGATTTTTGCGAGGCAAGCCTTACGCTGTTCTAAAATCAAAGAACGTTTGTTTCTCCAGATAAGTTTAATTCAAGATAATGAAAGAAAAGTTACATCTAACATATTCTGATATCAAATGAAAATAAATGATTCCGAGACCTTTTCAAGTCTCAAACATCTGTAATGTGTACACTCGATCAGCCAGAGCATTGTGACCACCTGTCTAATAGCCGGTATGTCCACCTATACTACGGATAACAGCGGCGACGCGTCGTGGCATGGAAGCAGTTAGGCCTTGATAAGTCGCTGGAGGGATTTGGCACCATATCTGTACATTCTGTACACAGAAGTCACCTAATTCCCGTAAATCCCAGGGAGGAGATCGATCTCTGACTCCACGTTCAATCACATTCCAGATTATTTCTTTTGCGTTCAAATCTTGCCACTGCCTTCGGGATACATGATCGTCGTGAAGGGGTGTACATGGTCTGCAATAAGTGTAAGATACTCCTTGGACGTCAGGGTTCCTGTACGAGGATCCAGTGATCCTAAGTAAATGTTCCCCAGAACATAGTAGAGCTGCCGCCAGCTTGTCTCCATCCCGCACTGCAGGTGTCAAGGACCTGTTCACCTGAAAGACGACGAATTCGTCCCCTCCCATCGGCATGATGAAGAAGGTATCGGAATTCATCAGACCATGCAATGCCCCGCCATTGCGCCAATGTCGATGGTGATGTACCCATTTCAGTCGCAGTTACTGTACGCCCCCGGTAGCTGAGTGGTGCAGGCACGGTAGCTTAGCATGTTCGGTCAGAGAGCTGGTTGGCCTCTGTAATAAAAAAACTGAGTGGAAGGATCCACAAAGGAACTTTAACGGATGTCATGTGACGTCCGCAACGACCGAACCCAACGAAAAAAAAAAGTGGCAGCGCGACAGAATGTCAATCCCAAGGGCCCGGGTTCGATTACCGGCTGGGTCGGAGATTTTCTCCGCTCAGGGACCGGGTGTTGTGTTGTCCTGAACATCATCATTTCATCCCCATCGGCGCGCAAGTCACCGAAGTGGCGTCAAACGAGGGACAACCTAGTCACACGATATTTACATTTTTTTTAGTCGTAGTTTCTAATGTCGTGTTGTTAACATTGGAACATGCAGGGGTCGTCGGTTGCGTCGGGTGCGGAGAACCACAGCGAGGAGTGTTCGTACGCTGTGTGTTCAATCATACTTGTACTCTGCCACAGTTCGCCGCCTGTCCTGTTATACCAGTCCCCAGCCTACGACGTCCGACATCTGAAAGGAAGGGTAACTGCCAAAACCCACGACGTCTGGACGTGGTTTCACCTTACTTTCGCCACGTGTTGAAGACACTCACAACAGCACTCCTCGTACGCCCAACAAGTCTTCCAGCCTCCGAAAAGCTAGTGTTGAGCCTCCGGGTCATCACAATCTCAGATAGATCGCGCGCCTTCCCCATTCTAGACACGGACAGCACTCTCACTGGTACTACATGCACCGTGCGTGTGTGTGACTAGCAGTCATTCCTCGACAGGTGACGCTGCTATCGCCTGGGCGGATTTACATCCTTAACAGGTTCCGGCTGAACAGCATATTGAATGAAAACTGGGGCGACAAAAGAAAATTTGTACTAAGGTAAAGACTCGAACCCTGATCTCCTGCTCATAGGCAAACCACTAAGTCAACGTAGCATAGTGGCTTTAGCGCTGCAATCATGGACTGTGCCGCTGATCCCGACGGAGGTTCGAGTCCTCCCTCGGGCATGGGTGTGTGTGTTTGTCCTTAGGATAATTTAGATTAAGTAGTGTGTAAGCTTAGGGACTGATGACCTTAGCAGTTAAGTCCCATAAGATTTCGCTCGCATTTGAACATAGTGGCTTTACACAACCGCACGGACAACTCTAGCGCGCCTCCCTCCTTATCCAAACACCCATTCACACCTCAGCCCACTTACACTCCTGGAAATTGAAATAAGAACACCGTGAATTCATTGTCCCAGGAAGGGGAAACTTTATTGACACATTCCAGGGGTCAGATACATCACATGATCACACTGACAGAACCACAGGCACATAGACACAGGCAACAGAGCATGCACAATGTCGGCACTAGTACAGTGTATATCCACCTTTCGCAGCAATGCAGGCTGCTATTCTCCCATGGAGACGATCGTAGAGATGCTGGATGTAGTCCTGTGGAACGGCTTGCCATGCCATTTCCACCTGGCGCCTCAGTTGGACCAGCGTTCGTGCTGGACGTGCAGACCGCGTGAGACGACGCTTCATCCAGTCCCAAACATGCTCAATGGGGGACAGATCCGGAGATCTCGCTGGCCAGGGTAGTTGACTTACACCTTCTAGAGCACGTTGGGTGGCACGGGATACATGCGGACGTGCATTGTCCTGTTGGAACAGCAAGTTCCCTTGCCGGTCTAGGAATGGTAGAACGATGAGTTCGATGACGGTTTGGATGTACCGTGCACTATTCAGTGTCCCCTCGACGATCACCAGTGGTGTACGGCCAGTGTAGGAGATCGCTCCCCACACCATGATGCCGGGTGTTGGCCCTGTGTGCCTCGGTCGTATGCAGTCCTGATTGTGGCGCTCACCTGCACGGCGCCAAACACGCATACGACCATCATTGGCACCAAGGCAGAAGCGACTCTCATCGCTGAAGACGACACGTCTCCATTCGTCCCTCCATTCACGCCTGTCGCGACACCACTGGAGGCGGGCTGCACGATGTTGGGGCGTGAGCGGAAGACGGCCTAACGGTGTGCGGGACCATAGCCCAGCTTCATGGAGACGGTTGCGAATGGTCCTCGCCGATACCCCAGGAGCAACAGTGTCCCTAATTTGCTGGGAAATGGCGGTGCAGTCCCCTACGGCACTGCGTAGGATCCTACGGTCTTGGCGTGCATCCGTGCGTTGCTGCGGTCCGGTCCCAGGTCGACGGGCACGTGCACCTTCCGCCGACCACTGGCGACAACATCGATGTACTGTGGAGACCTCACGCCCCACGTGTTGAGCAATTCGGTTTTACGTCCACCCGGCCTCCCGCATGCCCACTATACGCCCTCGCTCAAAGTCCGTCAACTGCACATACGGTTCACGTCCACGCTGTCGCGGCATGCTACCAGTGTTAAAGACTGCGATGGAGCTCCGTATGCCACGGCAAACTGGCTGACACTGACGGCGGCGGTGCACAAATGCTGCGCAGCTAGCGCCATTCGACTGCCAACACCGCGGTTCCTGGTGTGTCCGCTGTGCCGTGCGTGTGACCCTTGCTTGTACAGCCCTCTCGCAGTGTCCGGAGCAAGTATGTTGGGTCTGACACACCGGTGTCAATGTGTTCTTTTTTCCATTTCCAGGAGTGTAGTATTCCCCCTAAACTCGTAAAGCGTTTCAGAGGCTCTCCAGCTGTTTCTTTCGATGCTGAGGTGCTATTCCAATAGAGTTGGAGAGCCTCTGCAATGCATTTCGAGTTTTGGACTCAGATGTAACTGGAAATTAGGATTGAGGAGAGAGGTATTCTAGGGCAGTCCGTCCAATTCTGTAAAGCCACTGTGACAGGGTGGAGTGCGGGTTAGCGCATCTGCCCAGTGAGCAGGAGATCTGTGTTCGAATCCCGGCCTTGGTACAAACTTTAGTTCGTCACTTCAGTCTGCACGTATACATCATAGAAATCTGAGACTCTAAAAGGTCTCTGGATACATATAGTTCCATTTTATTAAAGCACCTATGCCCGAACTTCAGGAAGTGTGCCACGTTTCGCTCTATGCTGAGGTGCTATTTCAGTACTGCTGGAGAGTCTCTTGAATGCTGTTAGAGTTTCTGAGATATACCAAGTGGGCTGAAGGGTCAGTGGGAATTTGTGTTGAGGACGGAGGCGTGCTTGGGTAGTTCTTGCAGGTGCGCCAAGTCACTGTGCAGATAGCCTGGCCTTAGCTGCCGCCCGGAGAGAACGTGCCGCACTTCCGCCTGCACAGAGTGTAAGCTCGTGTTTATTTACATCGCGACTTAATCTGCGCGCGGGCTTCGCGCTTTGGGATCAGAAAATCGGCCTTCCGTTTAAACTTTTATCCGAAATATGCACAACCGAAAGCCTTAGTCGTGGAATGTTCCTCCGTGAGGAGGTGAACATCCCGCCATCGGAACTTCTCGATTCTCAGTAACACCATTTACGTTAAAATGATCAGTTACGCGAGCGGTTCTAGGCGCTACAGTCTGGAACCGCGCGACTACTACGGTCGCAGGAACGAATCCTGGCTCGGGCACGGATGTGTGTGATGTCCTTAGGTTAGTAAGATTTAAGTAGTTCTAAGTTCTAGGGGACTGATGACCTCAGAAGTTAAGTCCCATAGTGCTCAGAGCCATTTGAACCATATCTGATCAATGACGGTGTTTGCGAGCGTGTTTTAAACGCGACCAAACAGGGGCTCCGTTTCCGTCAGGCTGACAATGACTATACGCGTGTTGGAACTGCCATTCGAGATGCCTGCAGACGGCGTCGTAGAGGCTTTCCGGCCATACGGCGCCTTTAATGATCATAAGGCAGAACGGTGGGCTCCCTTCCGCACGTACCTTGTTCTTAACGGAGAGCGTCAGATCACAGTTCATTTGCGCATTCCTGTTCCATCTTATCTGACCATCAGTGGATGTCGGGCCCTAATCATGTACGACGGCCAGCGCGTACTTGTTCTGGGTATGAAAAAGAGGGCCATATCAGGTGTGAATGTCTGCAGCGACGGATAACGCATCTCCAACTGGAGGAACGATACTACCCTCGCATTACGATCAATCAGACCTGAAAAAAATTGTAACAGAGCACTGGTAAAGGATCTCCTTGCACTGTTTAAGGGCATTGATTGGCTTTACTAGAAACACAGGGAACGATACCGCACAATAAACCCTGTTTCGGTGCGGGCAGCAGCGGGCTTGACCAATGTTGTTTTTGCTTCCCTGATAAAATAAATCAACCCCTATAAGTAAGGCACAAGTGTCTAATTTAGCGGTTAGACGATAAAAAATGAGCTAGCTAAAGATATCGATATTGACGAGGCAATTTCAAAATTCTCTGCCGAAAAAGATTGAAAAATTATAAGCTACGTGCTAGTCACTAAGGAAATCTTCGGTTACTGGTTGTGCTCTCTTAATAATAAGTTAACTGTGTGTGTGTGTTTTTTAATGCGCTTTACTTATTCGTTCCAGTCCATAAAAACTGTTTGTGAAGTAGTTAACATTATACTTTGAGTACATAAT
Source organism: Schistocerca cancellata (assembly GCF_023864275.1). Classification (NCBI taxonomy): domain Eukaryota; kingdom Metazoa; phylum Arthropoda; class Insecta; order Orthoptera; family Acrididae; genus Schistocerca; species Schistocerca cancellata. The sequence goes on from NC_064628.1 coordinate 161,401,076, forward strand.
CACTGATACGAAAAAAAATCCTATAAACATATGTTGCATTTTCTGCTTTTGTGAGGTTGGCAATTTTGGGGGTGGGGGTGGGGGAGGGCGCGGGGTGGGAATGACAAATTAAATCTGCACTGGTGTCAAACTACCTAGCTATGCCACAGCTTAAACTTCAGTCTGAACCAGGCAACCCAGCTCCTATGAATATATTTTGGAAATAGAAGTCCCTTCCTCTCGTGCCCTTTTCTTTGCCTGATTCAAGTCTTCCTTACTCTCAGCCGAGCGTCATCCGGAATTCCACACTGATGCTCGAGTGAAAAAAGCACCATATAATCGTTGATGTTAAGCATTCCTCGGCAATGGTTGGTTTTCTTTCTTGAACAGCGTCACTCTACAGTCCCTTCTTTCGTTCTCTTCCTGTGTAAGGATAACCTTTGTAGTGGCAACAGAGCTTACCGTGAATCGTACAGTCGGCTGCTGTGGTAAAGGAGGTCTGTCGGGGCGCAATTCGACCGTGTCTAGGTAGCAGGTAGTTTAGAGTAGTTACTACGGTCCGGGCGCAGGGGTCAGCCGTGACACGAACGGAGCAGGTATTTGGCGCAGATTCCAATGATTTCTGGTTGGGCGCAAATTTCATGGGCGCAGTTTTCATGGATTCATGTAAACAACGCTCCCCTAAACGACGCCAAAGGATGCGTCGTACGACGTCGGGATGGGACTCTTATCCCCGTACAGATGATACCAGGGTCTGACGACGGCGTCGTCTGGGCGTCTGAGGAACGGCGGCCCTCAATGGCTCTCGCATCTGCGGAACGGAATGTTCCTGCCTATGAAATCAGTACAGAAGAAGGAACGTACAGGTGTCTCCGCCATTATGGGAGGCGAGCTGCTAATGTCATATTCTGCGCCTTGTGAGGGGCCAAACCGATGATCCGTCGCACATTCATGCTTACGGCAGGGAGGTGGCCGCTTAGCACAAGCACACTACAAATTTATACTTCAGCGCCCTCCACGACCTTGATGATCAGCCACCTTTCCCGGATGTGCGAACGAAATGCAGTACGATTAAGGCGAAGCTACTAACGATTACTCGCCGGAAACTACAGGGGCTATGGTGGTTGACTGCAGACCTGATATGATGAGGCGGGAGAATCCGTCCATGCATCGTATTGTGCACGATCGCACATGATCGATAACTTTGTCCAACACTATCGCCGAGTGTACCATGCTGATGATGAGGTCGTCCTGGACTTCGATCCTATCTGCGTGGACTTTTCATGCGCCCTCACACTTGAGGATAGGTTTCACTTCCGAGGAGGTCACTACCGCTGTATTCAGGGATGTGCTGTGCAAGTCACCAGGCATCGACGGACTCCCAACTGAATTTCATTGTACGTTTTGTGGTCTCATGTCTACATGATGAACAGATGTATGATGAACTGATGACGTCTAGAGCTGCGATTCGTCAAGTTTTTGTTCCCGCACATAAACCGACACCTGGAATTCCTACGAACCACTACCGCCCTCTCGCCTTATTAAATACCTACTGATTACAAGATTTTTGCAAGGTTATTGGCGGCACGTTCCAGTCTTCTCTTACCGCGTGTCCTTTCCTTCGTGTGGCGCATTTAACGTCCAGACAGCCAGTTGAGACTGTCGCGACCTGACTGCGCTGGCAGAGGCGTGCGGACTTGGTGCGCCGATCGTAGCCGTAGACTTTGACACCGCGTGTGACAGGGTCACATCTCCCTACGCCGCCTCGAACCTCTGCAGCGCGTTGCCTAGCCGGCCGCACGTAATGGGTTTGAGGCGCCATGTCACGGGCTAGGCGGCCCCTCCCGCCGGAGGTTCGAGTCCAGCCTCAGGTATGGGTGTGTGTGTGTTGTTCTTAGCATAAGTTAGTTTAAGTAGTGAGTATGTTTAGGGACCGATGACCTCAGCAGTTTGGTCCCTTAGGAATTCACACACATTTGAACACTTTTTGCCTACCTGAAGGAACGTGCGGCGTCCAGAGTAGTTGATATTGCGCAGGTTCTACCGATCCCGATTACGACAGAATGTTGTATTCAAGATGTATTCGGATATTTTCTGACGACTGGGTCCATATTCAAAGTACGCCTTGAGGCTATTACGCGCCCCGCGCGTGCAGGGGGCACTTTACGTGGCCACGATGTATAAACAATGGCGCAGTGTCGAGGCCTCTATTACGCACCATTTACTTGCCGTCCTTGTGTCTGTCGGTCCCGGTCGGTAGCATCATGCCCGCGTTTGCACACACCCCGGCGTTCGTTGTGGAACTCCCACGAACGCGCCTGTTACGGGCAAAGGATTTCTATGTCCTTTTCCTGCGAAATGTCGCCTGTAACGTCGTTAAATGCAAGTTCCCATTGTTCAGGTGGACTTTGATCTGGCGGCCCATTCATCACAGTTTCTCTCCGACGCATATCAGATCGATTTGGTATTAGAAAACCAGCAGCTCCATGCCACAGGACTGGCGGACTCGGTGTCGTAGTGTCGACGATGATCATCACCGATTCAACTATATAGCCGTTGCGCATGCCTGGTTGTTTGGGCGACGAATGGTCGCATGTTTTCTCCGAGTACCGCCGCATGTTATTGACCCAGAGTCCTTTCTTTACACAGCGGTGGAATATTTTCCTGCCACTATGTCTCGGGCGGTTCTCTGTATAAAGGGCTGGACACTGGCATATCTATATGAGTGGCTCCTTGATTTTTAGCAATACTTGCAGACTGCGCATGCGGAGATTGCGCGCTGTTCTCGTTATCGCGTGTATTTTGCCATTTATCTTAACAGCGCTTTTACCACAAACCCACAAAGTTGGCGTGTTCCGGGCGCGTCAGGCGCCCGCCCGATTCGGAACGAAAGATGACGCGCATTCACCTTGAGGTCCGCAGTCTGCCATCCTTTATCACGTTGCAGGGTTTCCAGGGTTCCAGATGGATGGACTAGTTTGTTTTTACATTGTACATGTGTGCGTAAAAACTAATAAATATGTAAAATAAAAAAGAGGTGAGCGTGCAGCACAGTGATGGGAGGGGGGTGGTAACGCAGCCACATCTCGGGATTCGACCTCTGCTTACCTTGTCTCATTCAGCCTGGGGCTAACTGTGGCCCTAATAAAAAAGAGTGTGCAGGAGATCCGGCTTCCAATGCATGACTTGGTACAATTTTTCCAATCGTCCATCAGTCTGCATATATACATCATATTTTTATATCTTAGCTATTTTTCTCTATGTGGATACCGTTCAGATTTAAACATGTGTCGTATTGTACCACGAGACTTCCTACACCTGTTGCATGCCGCCAAGTTGCTGAACCGGTTAATAACGTTCTCTTCCACTCCTTTGTCGTTCGCATAGTACTTTCCGCCAAAAAGATATTTCAACTTGGGAAAAATTTTCAACACTCGGTGTCAAGTCTGGCGCATAAGGCAGACGTTCAGAAACTTCCCATTTAACCTGCCGAAGCAAATCCTCCGTCAACGCTGCTGAATGGGATAACGTGAAGAAGCACTATGCCGCTGGACATCAATCCACTCAGTTTGTTTACAATTGCGCGGCGTGGTCTTTGAAGGGACTGGCAGTAAGCCCTGCATTATGGTGTCTCCGCTAGGTGTAAAGTCGATGAGTGATACGCCCTTTCGATACCAAAACGCTATGAACACAACCTTAATTGTGCTCAGAGTTTGTTTGGCCTCTTTTTCAAGGAATCCGTACGTCAATCGGTAAAACCGGGAGCTTTATACGAGCACTTTGTTTGTCTGTCTGTCCAAAGACATTTTTCTTAGAAACGGGTAGACGTATTAAGTTGAAATTCATGCCGCATGCTGAGCTCTATTGTCCCTTAGCACTACAAGCTTCTAAGATAATGCAATCAAAAACACGGCAATTTATGTCACATACAGGGTTATTACAAATGATTGAAGCGATTTCACAGCTCTACAATAACTTTATTATTTGAGATATTTTCAAAATGCTTTGCACACACATACAAAAACTCAAAAAGTTTTTTTAGGCATTCACAAATGTTCGATATGTGCCCCTTTAGTGATTCGGCAGACATCACGCCGATAATCAAGTTCCTCCCACACTCAGCGCAGCATGTCCCCATCAATGAGTTCGAAAGCATCGTTGATGCGAGCTCGCAGTTCTGGCACGTTTCTTGGTAGAGGAGGTTTAAACACTGAATCTTTCACATAACCCCACAGAAAGAAATTGCATGGGGTTAAGTCGGCAGAGCGTGGAGGCCACGACATGAATTGCTGATCATGATCTCCACAACGACCGATCCATCGGTTTTCCAATTTCCTGTTTAAGAAATGCCGAACATCATGATGGAAGTGCGGTGGAGCACCATCCTGTTGAAAGATGAAGTCGGCGCTGTCGGTCTCGTTGTGGCATGAGCCAATTTTCCGCAGGCTACGCGTGAAACTTGCCCGCACGCGTTCAACCGTTTCTTCGCTCACTGCCGGCCGACCCGTTGATTTCCCCTTACAGAGGCATCCAGAAGCTTTAAACTGCGCATACCATCGCCGAATGGAGTTAGCAGTTGGTGGATCTATGTTGAACTTCGTCCTGAAATGTCGTTGCACTGTTATGACTGACTGATGTGAGTGCATTTCAAGCACGACATACGCTTTCTCGGCTCCTGTCGCCTTTTTGTCTCACTGCGGTCTCGAGCGCTCTGACAGCAGAAACCTGAAGTGCGGCTTCAGCCGAACAAAACTTTATGAGTTTTTCTACGTATCTGTAGTGTGTCGTGACCATATGACAATGAATGGAGCTACAGTGAATTTATGAAATCGCTTCAATCATTTGTAAAAGCCCTGTATTTTGATACTCGCGAATTCACTCGTCAAAACCTACAGCGTATTTCCCGTTGACATAGCATCATGAAATTTGGCAAGAAGGAAGGTTTCACACTACAACCAAAAGAGAAAGTCCGAAAATTATTAATTTGTAGTTATATCACACGAAACTGTTTGTCATTTCTTATCTCATTGGTGCCCATCCGTCTGTTAAGCCCCCTTTTTCTGAGGAAGCGGTGGAGGTATCAGGTTGAAATTTATGTTACATGCTAAGATGTATTGTCAATTGGCGGTTTAAGAAATGTAAGGAAAGTCAGTTCAACCAAATGATACGAACATTTATGTCACAAACTCAGAAACTCGAAAACACTCATCAAAATCTACAGGTTCTTCCCCTTGGTCTATAATCATAGAATTTGGCAAGCAGAAAGGTTTTATTGCACAGATAAAATCCGAAACTGTTAATTTTTAATTATATCTCAAGAAGAAAATTGCGATTTGTTATCCCTCCGTACGTTAAGACATCTTTTTCTCAGGAACTTGGAGACGTATCGAGTTGAAGTTTACATCACGTCTATAGTCACTTGATCGTGTAAAAATATTAAGCTTGTAAGTCAGTGTAATCAAAAAATACGGCTGTTTGTTTCACATATTTAAATACTCGCAAACACATTCGTGGTAACCTATAGGGTACTCCCTTGACGTAGAATCATGAACTTTGGCAAGAAGAAAGGTTTTACTGTACAAGTGAAGAACAAATCAGAAAACTTTTCATTTGTAAATACATTTCACGAGGAAATTTTTCTTTTGTCATTTGTTAACCGATTTCAGACTTGAAATTAAAACATTTTCGAAAGTCTTGGGATCCCTAGGACCGATATATTTCCAATATCAATGTCGATAACAGGCAAAAATTGTCGAAGTCCTCGATTACCGGAATGGATGAAATGTCTATGTGCATAATTAATTCTGTACGAAAACCTTAGTGCGCGAGTCCTACTGGCCAGTTCTTCGTTTTGTTTTGTTGGTGATTTTGTATGATGCGATTCCACTGACTGGCAGTATGTTTCTGGACTTTGTGCGAAACGGATGTCTCGTTACCAATTCAAAAACACGTCGTCATTCTTGTCGTACCGAGTGAGGGAAAGTCAGTGTAGCTCTCGTTCATTGTTTTTTATGCTTAACTATCAAAACACGAGGAATCTACCTGACATACACTTTTGTGTGGTCCAAATCACCATTAAAATTCTGTTAAAGACCCGATCATCAACTTTCGGGAAAGCACAAGCTCGGTCCATTAATAGTGAAATATCTATCCCGCTGAGTATTTTTCTCGATCCTTGACTTCGTCAGTCCGAACTGAAAATCGGCTTGATCGTTCTTGATCACGACTGTTCTTGTAGTTAGCATCATGCTCTACCAAGTTCAAGGTCTGTGACATGTTGGCTACGGGAGAGGAGGGGGGTGACGACGACGACGACGACGACGACGACGATGACGGCTACACATATCATCACATACAAACATTCTTCGCTCTTGGACGGACGCTCCTATTATAAAGCTGCTACTTTTTCGCCAAAATAACGATTTACGTTAAAACTAACGCCTTGAAGGAACTCGAACGCTCTCGCGTGGATGTTATTTCTTCCGAAAATTGGATGGTGTGTCTCCAGCTTCATACAGTGTGCACACCAACACCAATGGTTGCCATTTCCCGCAATTATTTTAGGAATTTCTTTCACCTTAATTGATCCCCAGTCTTAGAAAGCACTATTAAACTGTGATGATAACACTAGATTCCCTATGTTTTTGATATTGGCTCCCACTTCTCCCTCAGTCACGTCATCACATAAGTCCTCTCCCTCTTCGAGACCTTCAGCGTACTCTTTCCGCCTCTCTGCTCTTTCTCTATCTCCTCCGCGCTTAACAGCGTAATTTCCATTCCACGCTTAATGTTGACGCCCTTGCTTTTAATTTCATAGAAAGTTATTTTGAATTTTCTGTATGATGAATCAGTCTTGATGATATTTCATTTTTTATTTCTTCGCATTTTTCATTGCAGCCGTTTCACCTTAGCTTTCGTGCACTTCTTATTTATTTCAGTCCTAGAAGACATGTATTTCTGCGTTCCTGAATTTCCCTGATCATTCTTGTACTTCTTTGTTTCGTCTATCAACTGAAATAGTTCTTCCGTTACCCAAGGTTTCTTCACAGTTGCCTTCCTCGCCTTTCCCAGTTCTTTGAATGCCATTTTTAGAGACGTCAGTTCTTCTTAAACTGAACTGCCTACTGTGATATTCATTAGTGGAGTGTCTGTAGCCTAACAGAACTTCAACTGCATCTCATCGTTCTTCAGTACATCAGTATCCCAATTCTTCCGGATTAGTCCGCTGAACTTCAGCCTACGCAGACAAATTTAGCTTCGCCATAAAAAGTAGTGCCACCTTGACCTTATATACAGATGAAAGCCACAATTAAATACTACTTTTCTACATAGTTGCCATTTAAATTAAGGCACTTATCGTAGCGATGGACGAGCTTGGAAATTCCTTCGTCGTAAAATTCGGCCGCCTGCGCCTTCAACCACGTGGTTACCTCTTCTTGAAGCTGTGCGTCGTCATCAAAACGCTGCATAGCCAACCACTTCTTCATTGCTGGGAATAAGTGGAAGTCGCTCGGTGCCAGGTCGGGACTATACGGCGGATGAGGAAACAACTCCCACTTAAAACATTCGAGAACTTCACGAGTGGCATTTGCCGTGTGGGCCCGGGCGTTGTCGTGAATCAGCAAGATCTTTGAGCCCAACTTTCCCCTGCGCTTGTTTTGTATTGCTCTTCTGAGGTTGTGCAGAGTTTGGCAATACCTTTTAGAGTTTATTGTAGTGCCTCTTTCCAGGAAATCCACAAAAATCACACCTTTTCTGTCCCAAAAGACAGTCGCCATCACCTTCCTTGCCGACATTGTCTGCATGCATTTCTTGCGTTTTTGGGGGGAATTTGTGTGTCCCCACTGCACTGACTGCAATTTTGTCCCGCAGTTCACATGCTTAACCCATGTTTCGTCACCAGTAACGATGCGATCGAGTAATGAGTCGCCATCTTTCTCGTAAGCGTCCAAAAACGTTAACGCTGCAGCCATTCGCTGATTTTTGTGAATCTCTGTCAAGATTTTTGGTATCCATCTTGCACAAAACTTGTGGTAACCAAGCTTTTCGGTAATGATTTTGTGCAAAAAACTTCGTGCAATTTGTGGAAAACTCATAGAGAGTTCCGTTATTGTGAAATTACGGTTTTTACGGACCGCGGCATCGACTTTTTCGGCAAGTTCGGCAGTAACTATGCTGGGTCTTCCACTTCGCTCTTCGTCGTGAAGGTTAGTTCGGCCATTTTTAAATTTTATGACCCATTGACGCACTCCACCTTCAGTGATTATGTTGTCCCCATACACTTCACAAAGCTGCCGATACATTTCTATCGGTGTACAGTTCTTTGCAGTCAGAAACCTTATTACAGCACGCACGTCACACTTAGCGGCATTTTCAATTAACGCTGACATTTCAAACTGTCACAGTAACTCAACGGAGTACAGCACGAACCTCTCACTAGCACGGCAGGATGCCGACTGAGTGGTGGAATGCCGTGACACCAAGATGGTCGCGCTAGCCCCGCCCCTAACGGACACAAACGAAAACGTAATGTACTTTGTGGATATCCCTCGTATGTTATCGCTATAGGCTGTAACCGTCCAGTTACGTATTTTCTTTTATTCCCCAATAAAGTATGTGTTACTTTCGAGTGTAATGCAGAGAAGGATAAATCTCAAACTGTTGCTGAGTGACGGGAGAAGGGCGCCAGATCAGGAAAAAAGTCAATTTATATTTTTGAAGAAAATTGTTGCATGTACATCGCAAAAGAACGGCTGAGCCGCCGACCATATTTGCGTTAGGAGGAATGCAGTTGCTAGGAAACTGATGTGAATGCGATGCAGCCATGGAGCAATGTCCTAAGAGGCACTGGATCCACAACCAGCCCTTGTGTGCTGAAAAAGCGTCATAAATATGGGACATTAGTAGTCAGTCGTTGTATTGTATTCGTTCTGCACTGACCGGTACACACTCGTAATAATTATGTACCGGTAAGGCTGTTGGAGTGCTCATTGGTATTTTTTGAAGACTGTTGGAAGATGGTTCTACGAGGCACATAATTCAGTACCTGTAATATCAACGGTAGGAAATATTATGTTTTGGTTTACAAGTCAATGGTCTGTTTTACAGAATGAACTGATATGAAAGTTTTCTAATTTTATTTCCAGTAATTTGGTTTAGCGGGCAGTTTTGAAATAGCTTAGAGAAGGTACGACAGTCATTTGTTCCTTGAAATTAACGTTTTATGTTCAGTTGTTGTGTTACCGGTGTCTATAGGGGCGGTACATTATTTAATGCAGTCGAATGCGGATTCTAGCGCCCCAGTTATGATTTTTATGCTGGTAACTTAAATTTTCACGGGATTTTTATATTAATCTTATGTTAGATACTTCTAAATAAATTCAGTCTTAGTTTTAGGAAAGGGAACCACTAAAAAGTACAGTCACCCTCCGGAAAAGTTGAACCATCAGTTTACGCGCCATGTCGTAACAGGCGTGTTCCTGAGTGCTGATGTCTTAGAAATTTAGTACAGCCTGCCGGTTTTCAACGAGCAAAACATTTGAGTATGTTGTGAGTATGTTGTTGCTTATTCATCATAACAACTTGATTAATAAGTATTACGATGACAGTTCGTGACCAAAAGCCACCAACATAACACAAAACTCCTATACCGTAGTATGATTTGACAGAATCTCGCTTTCGCTCCTCTTCATTTTTTCGTTCGTTTCAGCATTTATTCTGCGTGATTTTCTCCTGTGGGCCTAGCAATGAATATTGATGCAACAACCAGTACAACTTGTGTTGTTTGACCTTGCTTAGCCACTCAAAAATGGTTCAAATGGCTCTGAGTACTATGGGACTCAACATCTGAGGTCATCAGTCCCCTAGAACTTAGAACAACTTAAACCTAACTAACCTAAGGACATCACACACATCCATTCCCGAGGCAGGATTCAAATCTGCGACCATAGCGGTCGTGCGGTTCGAGACTGTAGCGCCTAGAACCGCTCGACCACGACGACCGGCTTTAGCCACTCATTTCAGGTCTATCACATTAAGTGATTATGTCGGTTTCTTGTACCCATAACTCAAGATGTAACTCAGTATATCTGTATCTTTGAGTCTGTGGATGGTATTTACATCTCCCCATATGTCCTTAAATTTAGTTGCAGCGATGAAGCAAGACGCCAAGTTTATTCCAACTGAAAGTACAAGAGGAAGTTGACACAAGGGTCATGGTCAAGTTAGGAACGTGTCTGGTGGGTAATCAGTTTAGCAAAAACAGTCGGCGGCAGGGAAATATCTTACGCAAACAAGAGTTTCTTAGACAGAAATCAGCTCATTTCATCTCAGTACAATGTTGACAAGGGGGGAGATCCTGGTACATTTCCAAACAGCTTATACACAACAAAACCTGAAAGTAACTGCTGGTTGTACTAAATATAATGCCTCAGAAACCGATTATCGTGAACGGCTGACAAGCTGAACAAATAGTAACGTCTTGCACATCTTGCAGAACAGAAACTTTGTGGCGATGTGTTTATTAACATGAACGCCGAGAAGGACTGGTGTTGATCTTAGGCGTGGCGGAGTAGAAAGCCTACAGGTTGGTAGAACAGCACACTGGAAGCTCACTCTTACAATTTTTATTACAATGTACATGTTATTTGGCGATCGTACTTCTAAGGGAGACAACTTACAACAGATCACGTCTGGCATAAAAAATAAACCATATACCTAACTGCTCTTGGCGTGTCTGTAATTACTGGCCATCGACTAAATTACACACGATCAGGATCTGTTACAAAAGATAACACCACATATGTAAACTTGGTTTATTGGTTCCAAATAATGATAGTCCCTAATTATACCTTCGTCATCCACACTTCAGAACTGAACACTTATAAATCATCACTCCGGGAATGTCACTATTTGATTAATCGTCATTCTTTCATCTACGCCAGTTTCTACTTATACTACAGTCTCCTATAGGACGTTAAATCAAGTAAACTCCAACCTCTCATTTCTACTCACGCTAGAAAGGCTAACACTTGCTCCTTCTGCTTAATATCGATACATGTAATCTTCATTCAGTGTTTTAAGTTCGTTGAGTGTTGCAGTGACCGCTTGAATTTTTGGTTTTAGCTATTAATTTTGTGAAGTTTTGTTGGTATTGGTAATAACTGTGGTGTAGTAGTACTAATACAAGTAGTTGCTTTCTTAGTAGACAGAGTTTTTCGAGACCGCTATTGTTAGTTCTATAACTAGTTCTTCTGGTTTAACTGAACTTAGGTAACGTAGACGTATAGTTTCCTTTTTCACTAACTGTAAAATTTTACCATGAGTAAGAGATGTGGGCTCTGTCGTAGGTTTGTGAGTAGTGGGTTACGGTGTGGGATTTGTTCAAAGTATTTTAATTGGAGGGAATGCAGTGGGGAAGCCAGTGGGCATTCTAGCGAGATCCTCTCCTGGGAATGCAGAATCTGTAGTAGAAATAAGTTGATAGAGGAGCAGTAGCATAAGATCTGTGCCGTTCAGGTGCAGTTACAAAGCGCAAAGGAGGAACTAGATAGGTTGGGGAGGGTGAAGATTGGTGGGGAATGGGAACTGGTAGTTGGCGAGAAGGCAGGTATGAGGAGGAGGTATTCAGACAGTTATACTTTGCATATACGCAATAGATTTGACCAACTGTCAGAGTTGAGTGGAGACGAGTCTGTTGTAGCTGTAGATGTAGGGAACATGCAGCAGTCCTCAGCAGTTAAGAGGCCTAGAACAGTTGCAAAGTCTAACAGAAAGAAGAAGGTTCTGTTGCTAGGTAGTTCGCACTGTAGAGGTGTGGGCCAGCAGTTGCAGGAAGTGTTAAGAAGTGAGTACCTAGTCACCAGCATTGTTAAGCCTAGTGCAGGGTTGGCTCAGGTGACTGACAGCATAGAGGAGTTATGTAGGAATTTCACGAGGGAAGGAGAGGCTGGCAAAGCTTATAGGTGACAGTGTAGTGGGTGGTGGTGGGATCACTCATGGAAAAATTCCTGTAGTAGTTGGTGCTAAAGCTGCAACTTTTTTAGATTTAAGTCAGCTGATAAATATACCTGCTTAAAGGAAGTCCCTCTAACTATGGGCTCACCTTCAGAGGACGTCATGTTTCCAAGTAGAGAAGGAATTAGTATATTTCATCAAAATATAAGAGGTATTAGAGACAAAGTTAATGAACTGCTAATAGATGTTGACTCTGAAATTATTGGTATAACTGAGCACCACTTAAATAATTTGACAATTCAGAGGCTTCCTTTACCAGGATACAGATTAGATGGCTGTTTTTCAAGGAGTTCCTTGTGGAGTAGGGGAGTGGCTATGTACGTAAAAAACAATATCGAGTCTATAGACGTGTCACGGCACTGCACTTAGCGGCAGGGGCAGTTGAATTTAGTCAAATTAAACTTCTAATTGTTATTGTTTATAGGTCCCATAGCTCTGACTTCAGAGCATTTCTGCTCAAGCTAGGTAGGGTTTTTGATTCACTCTGTAGGAAGTACCAGAAATTAGTTATATGTGGTGACTTCAATATAAATTTTGTATATGATGGTGCAAGAAAAAGGGTGTTGGTAGATCTCCTAGATTCATATGATCTGATGCCGATTGAGTTTTTCCCAACTAGGATGCAGGAGAACAGTAGCACAGCCATAGACAATATTTTTATGCATTCTTCATTACTAGACGGGCATTCTTTTAGGAAAAAGGTGAATGGCCTTTCAGACCATAATGCACAAATATTAACACTAAAAGGCTTTTGTACTCAAACAAAAGTCACATATAATTACAAACTATGTGGGAAAGTTAATCCAACAGCAATAGAGAGTTTTTTAAACCTTGTCAAGGAACAAGAGTGGCAGGATGTTTATAGTGCTGATAACATAATGATAAATATAATGCTCTCCATAACACATTTCTCATGCTCTTTAAGAGTTGCTTTCCATTAGAACATTCTAAACGGGGTACTAGCAGTAATAGTCAGCCCCGGTGGCTGACTAGTATGATAAGGATATCATCTAGAACAAAGTGGGAATTATATTAAAATGTTAGAAGTAGCCACAATCAGGCTACAGTAGCCCATTACAAACAGTATTGTAAGTTGCTTAAAATGTTATTAGGAAAGCAAACAGTATGTGGTATGCAAATAGAATAGCTAATTCACAGGATAAAATTAAGACCATATGGTCAGTTGTGAAGGAACTGTCTGGTCAGCAGCACAAGGTCAACGATATAAAGTCAGTTCGTATCAAAAATATTTCTGTTACCAAGTGATACAGATAAGGGGGAGATTGAGTCACTAACTAAATAACTGAAGATGAAGGACTCGTATGGATGTGATGGAGTGCCTAGCAGAATATTACAGTACCGTGCTGCACATGTTATCCCTGTATGTAGCCATATTCGTTACTTTTCCTTTAGGAATGGTCAGTTTCCTGAACGACTAAAGTACTCGGTAGTAAAGCCGCTTTATAAAAAGGGAGAAAACGATAATGTAGACCATTTTAGACCTATTTCTATGCCATCAGTGTTTGCTAAAGTTATTGAAAAGGCTGTGTATGTAAGGATAATGGATCATTTTATATCACACGATTTGTTATCAAATGTACAGTTCGGCTTTAGAAGTCGTTTAAAAACTGAAAATGGTATATTCTCTTTTCTCCGTGAAGTACTGGATGGGTTAAACAAAAGATTTCGAACGCTTGGGATATTTTTTGATTTAACTAAGGCATTTGATTGTGTTGATCACAAAATATTGCTCAAGAAGTTGGACCATTACAGAATACGGAATTTCATAATAGCTTCACCTCTTACTTTAGCAACAGGCAGCACAATGTTATTATTCACAATGTTGAGAATGGATGTGATGCGGGGTCTGAGTGGGGCACAGTCACGTGGGGGATGCCCCAGGGATCAGTGTTGGGTCCACTCATGCTCCTTATTTATATAAATGATTTGCCCTTTAGTATTACGGGTAACTCTAAAATATTTCTGTTTGCTGATGACACTACCCTGGTAGTAAAGAATGTTGTGTGGAGCATTGGGTCGGTTTCAAATAGTGCAGTACATGACCTAAGTTCATAGCTTGTAGATAATAACCTAACGCTAAATCACAGTAAGACTCAGTTTTTACAGTTCCTGTCCCACAATTCAACAAAACCAGAGGTTTTAATTTCACATAATAGACATATGATTAGTGAAACTGAACAGTTCAAACTTCTAGGTGTTCAGATACATACTAAACTGTCGAGGAAAGCCCACGTTCATGATCTTGCTCAAAGACTTAATTCTGGCATTTTTAGTATTCGAACGGTATCTGAAGTAAGTGATCATTCGATACGAAAGTTAGTCTACTTTGCTTATTTTTCATTCGCTTATGACCGGCCGTAGTGGCCGAGCGGTTCTAGACGCTTCAGTCCGGAACCGCGCGACCGCTACGGTCACAGGTTCGAATCCTGCCCCGGGCATAGATGTGTGTAATGTCCTTAGGTTAGTTAGGTTTAGGTTTAAGTAGTTCTAAGTTCTAGGGGACTGATGACCTCAGAAGTTAAGTTCCATAGAGCCTAAGCCATTTGAACCATTTTAACCATTCGCTTATGTCGTATGGTATTATATTTTGGGGTAAATCTTCCCATTCTAAAAACTTATTTTTGGCTCAGAAACGGGCGGTTCGGGCAATACGTGGTGTAAGTTCACGAACATCTTGTCGACCCCTGTTCACTAGTTTGGGTATTTTGACATTGGCCCACAATATACAGGATGGTCCATTGATCGTGACCGGGCCAAATATCTCACGAAATAAGCGTCAAACGAAAAAACTACAAAGAACGAAACTTGTCTAGCTTGAAGGAGAAAATAAGATGGAGCTATGGTTGGCCCGCTAGATGGCGCTACCGTAGGTCTAATGGATATCAAATGCTTTAAAAAAAAAATTATTACATATTCGTGTAGTACGTAAAGAGAAATGATGTTTTAGTTGGACCGCTTTTGTCGCTTTGTGATAGATGGCGCTGTAATAGTCTCAAACATATGGCTCACCGTTTTAGACGAACAGCTGGTAACAGGTAGGTTTTTTAAATTAAACTACAGAACGTAGATACGTTTGGACATTTTATTTAGGTTGTTGTAATGTGATACATGTACCTTTTTGAACTTATCATTTCTAAGATCGCATGCTGTTACAGCGTGATTGCCTGTAAATACCACATTAATGCAATAAATGCTCAAAATGATGTCCGTCAACTTCATCGCATTTGGAAATATGTGTAACGACATTCTTCTCAACAGTGAGTAGTTCGCCTTCCGTAATTTTCGCACAAGCATTGATAATGCGCTGACGCATGTTGTCAGGCGTTGTCGGTGGATCACGATAGCAAATATCCTTCAGTTTTCCCCACAGAAAGAAATCCGGGAACGTGAGATCCGGTGAACGTGCGGGCCATGGTATGGTGCTTCGACGACCAATCCACCTGTCATGAAATATGCTATTCCATACCGCTTCAACCGCACGCGAGCTATGTGCCGGACATGCATCATGTTGGAAGTACATCGCCATTCTGTCATGCAGTCAAACATCTTGTAGTAACATCGGTAGAACATTACGTAGGAAATCAGCATACATTGCACCATTTAGATTTCCATCGATAAAATGGGGGCCAATTATCATTCCTCCCATAATGCCGCACCATACGTTAACCCGCCAAGGTCGCTGATGTTCAACCTGTCGCAGCCATCGTGGATTTTCCGTTGCCCAATAGTGCATATTACGCTGGTTTACGTTACCGCGCCGGCCGCGGTGGTCTCGCGGTTCTAGGCGCGCAGTCCGGAACCGTTCGACTGCTAAGGTCGCAGGTTCGAATCCTGCCTCGGGCATGGATGTGTGTGATGTCCTTAGGTTAGTTAGGTTTAAGTAGTTCTAAGTTCTAGGGGACTGATGACCACAGCTGTTAAGTCCCATAGTGCTCAGAGCCATTTTTTTTACGTTACCGCTGTTGGTGAATGTCGCTTCGTCACCAAATAGAACGCGGGCAAAAAATTTGTCATCGTCCCGTAATTTCTCTTGTGCCCAGTGGCAGAACTGTACACGACGTTCAAAGTCGTCGCCATGCAATTCCCAGTGCATAGAAATATGGTAGGGTGCAATCGAAGTTGATGTAGCATTCTCAACACCGACGTTTTTGAGATTCCCGATTCTCGCGCAATTTGTCTGCTACTGACGTGCGGATTAGCCACGACAGCAGCTAAAACACCTACTTGGACATCATCATTTGTTGCAGGTCGTGGCTGACGTTTCACATGTGGCTGAACACTTCCTGTTTCCTTAAATAACGTAACTATCCGGCGAACGGTCCGGACACTTGGATGATGTCGTCCAGGATACCGTGCAGCATACATAGCACACGCCCATTGGGTATTTTGATCACAGTAGCCATACATAAAAACGATAACGACCTTTTCCGCAATTGGTAAACGGTCCATTTTAATACGGGTAATGTATCACGAAGCAAATACTGTCCGCACTGGCGGAATGTTAGGTGATACTAAGTACTTAAACGTTCGTGACTATTACAGCGCCATCTACCACAAAGCGAAAAAAGTGGTCCAACTAAAACATTCATATTTCTTTACGTACTAAACGAATATGTAATAAAAATGGGGGTTCCTATTTTAAAAAAACGCAGTTGATATCCGTTTGACCTATGGCAGCGCCATCTAGCGGGCCAACTATAGTGCCATCTGGTTTCTCCCTTCAACGAGTTTCGTTCTTTGTAGTTTTTTCGTTTGATGCTTATTTCGTGAGATATTTGACCCGGTCACTATCAATGGAACACCCTTCATATATTCCTTACTGTCATTTCTTGTTAACAATATGAGATTATTCCCAAAAACAAGCAGCTTTCACTCAGTTAATACTCGGTGGAAATCAAACCTGCATTTGGATCGGACTTCCTTAACTTGTGTGCAGAAAGGTTTGCAGTATGCTGCTGCATCCATTTTCAGTAAGCTAACACTAGAATTCAAAAATCTTATCAGTAATCCACGCGCTTTCAAATCGAAACTGAAGACTTTCCTCATGGGTCACTCCTATTCTGTCGTGGAGTTTCTTGAAAAAGTAAGCTGATTCTTGTTGTGTTGTTGATTGCGTTTACTTAAACTTATGAACTGACGATTTTCCGGTTCATAAGCATTTTATTTTTATCTGTTATTACTTTTATGTTGTAATTTAGTGCACTGACATGTTCCATGTCCTTGGCGATTTGCTCGTCAGCTTTGTCCTACGGAACTTGAAGTGTAAATAAATAAATAAATATTACTGAACAACCATCCGACTTCTTAATACAGTTCTGCCTCTCAACACGGTCTGTAACTTTCACTACGACCGATTTTCTTCCTCACCGTGTGACCAACAATTCTAGCAGCTGACACCGACCTACTCGCATTCCCGCTCTTTTCTGCTCACACTACTCACACTTGAGCTGTTCACACACCTAATGCAACCCTGTTCATCATCTGATGGACGCTCAGGAACACTATAACATCCTGGCTACATATGATTATGCACATAGCACCTCTGCCGATCGATGACAAAAAGCTTTCATTAGGAAGTATTATGAAATGGCTGAGACTGCAGAGTTTCCTGTTGATAATACCTGCACCATCAACAAAATAGGCTTCATGATCGACGACACCCTCCTTCCCCCCACCACCACCCTGCCCACCCCTCCGCCCTTTGTATATCAAAAGAAGCGATTGGGAATCCAGGCAGTATAAACAATGATGCACTACATTATGGCAGTTTAATAGTACTAGACACTTTGTACTTGAGCGAGTCCTTCAAGGTCTAACGGACAAGAATGATCTCTTCTGAACCGACTACAATAAGAAAAAACTTCACATGACTTCAGACTCCCTATGTAAACGAATCGCCTACCTGCGGTGCTGGCGCTGAATGACAAACTGTGTAGCACACTGCCAAAGGTGGTCGCTTCGAGAATTCCTTGAGAACACAGAGATAGTTCCTGAAGGCAACAACATTGTATATACTAGGAACATAGATGCCTTCTTACTGTATTTGGTAAATCATAAATGAAGTTGTTCTATAATCTGATTTTTTAAATTTAAGCTTAGGTCAACATTCAACGCTACACAGTGCCAAGATCTTACAGCCATTTTGTAACATTTTCGATATCCCCTCGCGGTCTCCGGGAGAACAAACTGACAAAGTACTGTTGAACATAACGCACGAATAATGTAAGATACAATGTAATTTCGCTCATCATAAGTGATGTTTTAAGAAAGCCTACAACTGTGTCATTCATGATTTGAATAAGGCAAAACTCCACCAGTTTCTTATTTTTTCATGCTTAGCACAACGCGTTTCGAGAATTCATTCTGGTTTTAAAGTACATTTGTTTACATGAATATTTTTGGTGATGTTTGCGTGGTGTTTCTCTACCTCTCTTGCATTGTAGGTGTCTCTTTGAGGTTTTACAGCAATCGGAAAGTCGGGGTAAATGAATCTTGGCTTGTTTTTATAGGATAATGTTGGAAATCGTAGCTTTGTTTGTCTACTTATAGGTATTTTGCCTCCTACATTATACGGTATATCACACTCACGCGCAGATCGTCACTTACACTGTCACTTTTTGTAATCAAAACATGCTGCTAAAGTATTAAGACACTGTGCTTTCACAAAGAGTTGGTACACAGATGTGTAACAGTAGTTTTGGATATATGAAATTGTCAGAAACACGCACCGAAAATACTGCGGAAACGGAAAGTGCTACAGATGTGCGTCTCTCACAGAATGGATTGGTAGGCAGGGGTTCGTATCGTAACAATACTTAGAAAGTGTATCTTTTGTGCAAACATACACTTTTTTAAATGGAGCAACCCCTATTGACATTAACAGACTAGAAGTAGGGTAAATAAAAATGTTAGTGGTGTTTGTTTCAGGATTCCAGTGAGAGTCGTTTACGAGATTTTGAAAAATTCCACATCGACACTTGTACAATACCTGTGGCAGAATACACTAGATGTGCATTCCGACCAGTAACGAGACAACTGACCATCACCGATACTGTTCCAAATAACAACCGGCAGTGGCAATACACGCTTCCAGTCTGGTATGGAACGACTGCTGCACACGTGCTAGCAATTCACGCTGATGTCCGAGCAGGCGTCAGTAATACGTCGTGTATCATCGGATTTAGCTGGTATGTCCTTGTAGACTACGTCTTTCAACTTGCACAGGCCGGCCAAGGTACGAGTCATCTGCGTCCAACCCTACAATTTGAAAACAACTCGTGGAGACAAGCTGTAGTACTTCCTGGACGGCCATCATGTTGGTACCACACGTTCCTGATAGTCTGCAGAGGAACGTCTTCCAGCATCCGTGCAAGACAGGACTTGTGCGCGTTCATTGTTTCGTCTATGGAAAACAGGCCTCTGAACCGGGGATTCTCAGCAGAGCAATAGTCAATGTTACCCGGCCATGATTGATAAATGTGGCGTCTTCATTAAACAAGATACATGATACATCTGGAGTATCTTGTCGTATTTGCCCATGTACAGAATTTAACATGATTATCATAATCGTTTCCATGGAACTCTTGAAGGAGAGAGATGTGGTAGGGATGTAACCTACGCCGATGGAGAATAC
Source organism: Schistocerca cancellata (assembly GCF_023864275.1). Classification (NCBI taxonomy): domain Eukaryota; kingdom Metazoa; phylum Arthropoda; class Insecta; order Orthoptera; family Acrididae; genus Schistocerca; species Schistocerca cancellata. Next base: position 161,420,724 of record NC_064628.1, read on the forward strand.
GCACTGAAGGAACACACAGGAGCACTGTAAGTAAACATAACAACATCGCACTAGCAACTACACAAGTTGAATGGCGCAAACAATTGCCGCTGAGGAAACTTTGCAAAATACGATATCTTGTAAACGACTCGCTGCAAGAAACACAACTGACATACTAATTTACCCTGCTTTTAGTTTGTTATTTTCAATAGGCATTGTTCCACTTACAAAAGTTTACGTTTTCACAAGAGATACACTTTCTAAGTATTATTTTTATATTATTTATATTATTTTTATATTTTTATTGGCTAATATACGAGCCCTTGATGACCAATCCTTTCTGTCAGTACCGCACACAAACAACACTTCCCATTTTCACAATATCTGCGGTGCTATATGTGTGTGTGTGTGTGTGTGTGTGTGTTAGAGAGAGGGAGAGAGAGAGTGAGGAAATGTTCATATTAATTATAATTACTACAGTTATCATATGCAGGAGAAACATTTGAAAAGTTAACTGATTGACTATCCAGTTTGTAATTGAAAATTTTTCTCCTTCCTTTTCGTGATGGGCGAATATTTTTCTATACACTCACATAGAACAAACTGTCGGAAATATTCGAATTAGATACGCTAAACGCATCAACTGTTTTATACATAACCAAATTATAATATTATCGATAGCAACACACAAAGAAAACACTGGTCACTCATTTGAAAACACAGAAGAAGATCTTAAGATACTCCACCACATTCAAAATTCACATTCAATGGATTTAATGGAGGAGCCTGAAATTTTGGAACCTGACTAAAAGGGAGAAGAAAAAATTATAATTAACAAAAAAGATTATGAATTAATTAATTATTTCAAATATTTCTCCTGCATATGATAGCTAAAGTAATTTTCATAAATATGTATACATATATACCTCGATAATTCACTAGTCAATAGCGCCTAAAATAAATTTTATAATTGTATCCAAAAACTCTGTAACAGATCTGACTGTGTACACAATCTTTATGACGTCAGGTGTCGTAATATCTTTGTAGCATGTTTTGATTACAGAAACAAACAGCGTAAGTGATGATTTGCGTAAGTGTAACACTCTGTATAATGGAGTAGGCACTATACCTATGAGTAGACAAACAAATATACCATTTCCGTCATTAGCATACAAAATCACTCCAAGATTCATTTTGTCCGATTTTCTGATTGCAGTATATCAAAAAGATATCTACATTGCAAGAGTGGCAGAAAATCACACAAGAAACATCACCAAAAGCAAAAATATTCTTCTAAACAAATTTTCTTGAAAATGAGAATAAATTCTCCAAAAACATTTTGCTAAGCGTCAAAAAATAAGTAAATGGTGCAGTTTTTCATTATTTAACCCTTTCAAAGAATTTTTTCTGGAGGCAGGAAAATTTTTCTTTATGCTCTAATGTCCATAGGTGATTTTTTTTAATGATTTGAGGGGCAAGATATATATCCTTATATGCACCCATTTTCAAAACATACTTTGTACATTTAGCTTCTTTTTATTGGACTAAAACAATTTAATTTGAAATATTCACTATTGTAATAACTAAAGTAATCATTGAATAATTATTACGCAAAATAACAATAATAACATGCAGCTATACAGTGGAATATAACTAATCAACCACTTCCGTATATTCTGGCGGCCACAAGCTTCTTCGTATTGCTACATTCATTCGTTGATATTTTTGTAGTTAAGCCCAACAAGTGGGAATTTGCTCATGGTGAAAAGCTTGAACATTCACAAACGTGTACATGAGGTTTTCATTGAAGAAAAATATTTCTGTTACAGCTAATACACAGCGAACATTAATGTACACAATTGTACCCAGAGGATCTAAAATGGTTAATCGAAAAGTAGTTCAAGGAGTGGGTGGCACTATACAGACACTGACCTACCTGCCAGTACTGCACCCTTGAAGGCCGGCCACACTTCACCGACCAATGGAACTCACCTGATCTTACATCTAGTGCAGTTATCAGTACGCTGCGCTCCAATGCGTGAGTTAGGCCTCAACCTTCGAATCAAGCAATTTAGAAAAAGTTCGGAATATCCGAAGCAAGCTCACCACACGCGATTCTGATAACTGTTCTTCCCAAATACAAGTCCAGTGTCGTAACCGGTGTCAAACATTCCTACCATTGATTTCATTTAAGCGTTTTCCGATATGAGCGCCGTGTTCAGCGCAACAGAAATTGAACTGCCTTGCCATTAATGTCCCGCGACTCGGTGTGCCGGTTTGAAAGCAGCTTTTGTTGCACTGCAACGGGCGATTTCCATAGCGTATGAGCAGTTAGTGAATATCAACATTTTCCTCTATTTCAGTTGTGTATTCCTTAGTTACTGGTTTTTGGGAAAATTGGAGAAACACTTTTAGTTATCTAATTGCAATCTGGGACTATACTATGAAAGCAAAGAGACCATACAGTGTGGCGTCAACCTTTCGTGCAACGAATATGTAAAAAGCCAGGGCCAAATTATTTATTCCTTCACACAGATGCAGCCTGATTACAGTATATTTTAAAGCTTATGAATGCCGATTTTTGAGAAGTGCTTCTATTGCTTAGCAATGGAGCGGTTGAAAGAACTGCACCAGATTAGAATTTCATGAATTGGTAAAAACACAAGTTGTCTGTGATGATGCTTTTGCAATGAAAACCATCCGCGGTTAATGTAATACTGACGGTAAATACCCTGTGAATGAGAAATTTTTGGGGAAATTGGAGAAACACTTTTAGTTATCTAATTGCAATCTGGGACTATACTATGAAAGCAAAAAGACCATCTTCTTTGCTATAACAGGAGCTAAAGCCTTCGCAAACAAAAGCTGAAAGAAGGTTAAATGAGTGTTACAAGGGCAATGTGACCGTAGTCAAATAAGATGCAAAAGCTAAAATACAACCTATCGTTTTAAATTTCGCATATACACGTATCTGGAAGTGGCAGCATATATCCCGTGCAAGGCAGCCAATATACACAATTCTGTGGCCAGTGGTTAATGACCTGCAGTCAGACCAAGATGGCAGCTGTGCTGTGATGTGTACCTGACCAGAGCCAAGAGACTATCCGTAGAGCATGTCCATAGTGAAAATCGTCCCGTATGTGGTTAGCACTGTATTTCATGGAAATTTGCGTTAAATTGGATACAGGAATTAAGAAAAAAAAAACAAAAAAAGACATAAACAAGAAGTATTCTGACCGCCCTGGTTATTCAGTGACGGCACATCCTTTCCCCATCTAGGGGTCTTTCGCTAGCCCCTGGCCACATTGGTCTCGTGGGTTGCAGCAAACTAAGGTACCAAATGAACTTTCTACACTCCTGGAAATGGAAAAAAGAACACATTGACACCGGTGTGTCAGACCCACCATACTTGCTCCGGACACTGCGAGAGGGCTGTACAAGCAATGATCACACGCACGGCACAGCGGACACACCAGGAACCGCGGTGTTGGCCGTCGAATGGCGCTAGCTGCGCAGCATTTGTGCACCGCCGCCGTCAGTGTCAGCCAGTTTGCCGTGGCATACGGAGCTCCATCGCAGTCTTTAACACTGGTAGCATGCCGCGACAGCGTGGACGTGAACCGTATGTGCAGTTGACGGACTTTGAGCGAGGGCGTATAGTGGGCATGCGGGAGGCCGGGTGGACGTACCGCCGAATTGCTCAACACGTGGGGCGTGAGGTCTCCACAGTACATCGATGTTGTCGCCAGTGGTCGGCGGAAGGTGCACGTGCCCGTCGACCTGGGACCGGACCGCAGCGACGCACGGATGCACGCCAAGACCGTAGGAGCCTACGCAGTGCCGTAAGGGACCGCACCGCCACTTCCCAGCAAATTAGGGACACTGTTGCTCCTGGGGTATCGGCGAGGACCATTCGCAACCGTCTCCATGAAGCTGGGCTACGGTCCCGCACACCGTTAGGCCGTCTTCCGCTCACGCCCCAACATCGTGCAGCCCGCCTCCAGTGGTGTAGCGACAGGCGTGAATGGAGGGACTGGATGAAGCGTCGTCTCACGCGGTCTGCACGTCCAGCACGAACGCTGGTCCAACTGAGGCGCCAGGTGGAAATGGCATGGCAAGCCGTTCCACGGGACTACATCCAGCATGTCTACGATCGTCTCCATGGGAGAATAGCAGCCTGTATTGCTGCGAAAGGTGGATATACACTGTACTAGTGCCGACATTGTGCATGCTCTGTTGCCTGTGTCTATGTGCCTGTGGTTCTGTCAGTGTGATCATGTGATGTATCTGACCCCAGGAATGTGTCAATAAAGTTTTCCCTTTCTGGGACAATGAATTCACGGTGTTCTTATTTCAATTTCCAGGAGTGTATATCTCGAGAGTTCCTTCGTTGGATGCAAACGCTGTCACAATAATTCTACGCTGCAGGCTTTCAACTCCTTGTCCAACGATGGGATGGATGTTCAAGTTTGGAAAAACATTATGTTGAAAAGGAAAATAAATTTCAGGATGGTACATGCGGCTCTGAAGTCTATCCTAGTTTGCGATTCATTTACTGCCCCATCCTCAAGTATTAAAAAAAAATGACTGTCTGACACACTTACGAAAAATCAAAAGAAATTTGTAATGACTCAACCTCACCCGTCCGGGCACCTCACGGTAGTACTGGTGCCGAAAAGAAAAATAAAACAGAGAAGCCCACATTGATGAAGTCCTTGTTCCCAAAATTGTTTCACCAATGGATACAGCACTGTGGTTCCTCCTTTCACTTGACATGCTAACAAAGAAACTACAGATATTGGGGCACATGATCACGGATTATAAAATCATTTAAAATAACTCAAATGAGATAGGATGACGCAGCCTGATGGGGTACCTGGACTGTTCAGTTTACCTCATGAGAATGAACTTGCTCCCTATGTACTCAAACTGATGTTCTTAACTGTAGATCTATACCGCTGAATCATCAATCAGTTGTACAATTATTATTGCTATTTTGACCTCTCTGGAGACAAAATTCAATGTAGAAATAGACAATAATTCCGCAAACAACGTCGCTGCTTAATCACTAACCTTGAGATGTGCGTGCCACTCTCTCACTTTAACAACATTGTCAGTCAGATTAACATTCATATTTTAGGGCGTGATCTCGGTGTTCCCCTGTACTAAATTTGCTACGTGTCGTTAAGGACTTTTTCTTCATGAGGAAATTGTAAGTAGAATGTTCCTGTAACTCTACATCTACGTGATTACTCTGCTATTCACAATAAAGTGCCTGGCAGAGGGTTCAAGGAACCACCTTCAAGCTGTCTCTCTACCTTTCCACTCTCGAATGGCATGATGGAAAAATGAACACTTGAATTTTTCTGTGCGAGCCCTGATTTCTCTTATTTTATCGTGATGATCATTTCTCCCTATGTAGGTGGGTGCCAACAGAATGTTTTCGCAATCGGAGGAGAAAACTGGTGATTGAAATTTCATGAGAAGATCCCGTCGCAACGAAAAACGCCTTTGTTTTAATGATTGCCACTCCAATTCACGTATCATGTCTGTGAAACTATCTCCATTATTTCGCGATAATACAAAACGAGCTGCCCTTCTTTGTACTTTTTCGATGTTATCCGTCAGTCCCACCTGATGCAGATCCCACACCTCACAGCAATACTCCAGAATAGGGCGGACAAGCGTGGTGCAACCAGTCTCTTTAGTAGACCTATTGCACCATCTAGGTGTTCTGCCAATGAATCACAGTCTTTGGTTTGCTCTACCCACAATATTACCTATGTGATAGTTCCAATTTAGGTTATTTGTAATTGTAATCCCTAAGTATTTAGTTGAATTTACAGCCTTCAGATTTGTGTAACTTATCGCGTAATCGAAATTTAGCTGATTTCTTTTAGTACCCATGTGAATAACTTCACACTTTTCTTTATTTGGGGTCAATTGCCACTTTTATCTTATCTAAATCATTTTGCAAGTCGTTTTGATCATCTGATGACTTTACAAGACGGTAAATGACAGAATCATCTGCAAACAATCTAAGACGGCTACTCAGATTGTCTCCTATGTCGTTAATATAGATCAGAAACAATAGAGAACCATAACACTTCCTTGGGGAACGCCGGATATTACTTCTGTTTTACTCGATGACTTTCCGTCCATTACTACGAACTGTAACCTTTCTGACAGGAAACCACGAATCCAGTCGCACAACTGAGGCGATACTCCGTAGGCACGCAGTTTGGTTAGAAGGAACGGTATCGAAAGCCTTCTGGTAATCTAAAAATATGGAAGCAATTTGACATCCCCTGTAGATAGAACCTATTACTTCATGAGTATAAAGAGCTAGTTTTGTTTCACAAGAACGATATTTTCTGAAACCGTGCTGGCTGTGTGTCAATACATGTTTTTATTCGAGGTACTTCATAATGTTCGAATACAGTATATGTTCCAAAACCCTACTGCAAATCGACATTAGTGATACAGGCCTGTAATTAAGCGGATTACTCCTACTTCCCTTTTTGGGTGATTTTGGGAAACAAAATTCTGTGGTTTTTACCTACAGAGCGACGTTTGGATGAAGCACTCTTCTCCTTCCACTTAGTATCAGAAAGAAGGGCGCCGGTTCACAGAACATTTTACCTGAGCTATGCGCCAGTCATCACCGAAGATGACCGGTTGGCTCAAAGTGGATGAAGGAATCCATTTAATAGAGAATACTGTAAACCGAGCTTTTGTGCAAATGGTGGGAAGGTCATAAATCTCCACGCATTTTTATGTTACAATCTGGGAAAGTACGTACATAGCAGTTGTATGTGTATTTGTCTAGTGGAGGTAGTACTGTAACCCCCACTTACGCCAGGAAGTGGTCTGATCGCTTTAGCGAGAGGAAAAAACATATTTGAGGAGCACAACTGTCTGGGAAGCTTAACAGCCTGCTTTCAGAAATTGAAAGTGGTTGGCTCAGAAAGTGTAGTTCACAACATAAGTGAGCGACTGTGATCTCATCTAGACAGATGTTTGTTGCCAAGACATGGCCATGCCTACCCTGAGAACGACTCCTCCCTGGTCTGAAATCTTCTTTTTCCAGACAAGAGAGATTGGTGTCGTTGACTGGCTCCTCTCAGGATATGCAAAATAAATGCTTTCTCTCTCAGCATGGGAACCCTTGGTCCTGTTCTGAATTGCTTACCAGGCCAACACAACGGTTAACAGGGGAGATTCAATGAGCAGAGGATAGTTCGATTGGTTTGTGGAATGTGGGTGCAGTCTACATTTTGCTAATTTGGCTCCGTTACTGACGCTTGGTGTAAAGTGGTAGTGATTCCTCGAGATCTTCTGGTCCTCCCCCGGTGTAGAACTTCAAGTCTTTCCCTAGTGGGTGAGACTTTTGGTCTACGTCTTGTGACTAAGAGCCTGTGGCAGTTTACGGTTGTATCGACAGTGTAACTATGTATCATCTTGCACATATCGTGTGTCACGAGGGTGAAATTATTCGTCCTGAGTCAGCCATCTGACATTTGACAATTCAAGCACTCACCGTGGTGGTCAAATTGATTCGGCGAATAGGTGCACCTCACACTGAAATCTGTCGGGACTTCAGGGCTCTGATAGGCAAGTTCCATGCATTCTGATAATGAGAATGCCAGACCGTGTAGTTTGCTTATTTTCGTGGACGCGTCCACCCAGAACGTCATAGCTGCCGCAGTGACCGCTCCTCGCTCACAGCGTGCCGTTTGCCGCTGTCGCCTGAATCAAGGTGAAAGAGTAAACTACTGCTTCACCGGCATAGGATTATTAAATGATATTCACAGCTCGCTGTTCTCAGGGGAACCTTAGTTTGCGGTATAGTTGATGCCGTTTGAATAGAGTTGGGCCTCACAGTGGAAATTTGGAAATTTGTGGTAAGGTCTTATGGGGCCAAATTGCTGAGGTCATCGGTCCCTAGGCTTACACAGTAATTAATCTAACTTAAACTAACTTAGGCTAAGGACAACACGCACGCACCCATGCCAGAGGGAGGATTCGAACCTCCGGCGGTGGGAGCCGCGCGAACCGTGACAAGGCGCCTAAGACCGCGCGGCTGCCTAGCGCGGCTCTCGATTCATGTAAACAAAGCCAGATTGCGTTGTAAAAGGGATTAATTCAGGGGAGAATTTGTATAGCTTACACCCCAGCGAATCCTTTGTCCCCCAAACGCCACTCCTTATCTGTTCTGTGTTTGTCATTTTTGTGTAGTCTAAGATTTATCAATTAGTTGTAGTTACTAAAGATTTAATAAAACTTGTCATCATTTTGTAATCTTATACAGGCCACTTTTCTCATTCCTAATCCCTCTACTATTGAATGCTTTTATTTTATTGTGGTGATACATGAGCAGCTTCACTCAGAAATATATTTATGATTAAAGCGAGCGATGACTTGCACGCTCAGATGGTCCGTGAGATGCACAAGGTTGTAGATAGTCGGGTCAGTGTTGATACAGTGTTACTTGACTTCTTATTGGACAGATGTGAAAATGGTTTCGAGCGTGATGAAGGGTGTGTTATCGGATCGTTACCATTTACGATATATGGAAACGAGATAGTAAATAACGTCGGATGACGCATGAACTTGTTCACGAAATGACACTTAAGCGTATAAGAAAGTTTCAAGGTCAGGAAATACCACTGGTCAACCAAAACATTACGGCCATTGTCCACCGCGAGCCTCTAGGCTACGCGGTTGGTATTAATGAAAGTACGTAAGCGAAGCGGTGACGAATGGCGAATCATTCTAACGACGATACGGTTTGCAAATGGAGAAATTCACTGACATAACCGACAATGACAAGTAGCAGATTGTTACGGTCCGCCGCTGGCCACGAGCGTCTCGGAAACGGCGAAGCTGATCGGCTGTCCGCTTACTCCTGCCGCCAGATCCTGTGAGTAGCGATTGGTGGACAGTGCAATCACGAGTATTCGTCAAGACGTGTAGGTCGCAGGTTTGCACGCTCTGTAAACCAGAACAGTCGCTGGTATTCGGCATATCTGACAACAGAGTGCAGCGGTGATGCAGGCAAAGTGTTTCAAGCACATTATTCAGTGCACTTTGTTGGCTATGGGACTCAGTAGCACACGACCTCTAGAAGTGGTCATTTTTATATCACGATACCTCAGTTACGATTGTAGTAGGCACAGGCTCATCGCGATAGAACCGTGGATAAACGTGTACCTGTAGCTTGGTCCGATGAATCAAGTTTCTAGTTATACCAACACCCGATGGTCACGTCCAAAGAGGTCGGCTCCAACTGAATGGCTGCTCAAAATATTCACTGCGCCACGAGGGTCGGTGGGTATAATATTATGCTATGGGAACATTCACCTGGACTTCTATGGGACCTGTGTCAGTAACCGAAGCCGCCATGGTATCTATGAGCTTGTAACCTCCCCCACAGACAATGTTAAATGATAATGAGCCAAGTGTAACCTCCCCACAAAATAAAAATTAAATTAATTTTAAATGTTGTAACCTCTGAACAAAATTGGCTCCCATTTTATAATCTGTGTGCAGAAATGCATTCACATTCAGTGTTCCCACAAAATTCTTTCCTCATTTAATGTCAAGTTCGAAACAGAAAAATTCCTAAAGACCAAAATAATAAAAAAGGTTTAGTAACCTGATAAATTTTTATGAGGACAGCAGCGCTGCCCTTCGGCCCTGTATTCTGAATAAAATAAGCAAAAATTCTTACCTCAATAAAAACTGCAATTATATCTGTTCTTAAGTAGATATTTTTCGACACAGCTTCGTACAATGCTGGCGTATATATATATATATATATATATATATATATATATATATAGCCGGCCGCGGTGGTCTACCGGTTCTGGCGCTGCAGTCCGGAACCGCGGGACTGCTACGGTCGCAGGTTCGAATCCTGCCTCGGGCATGGGTGTGTGTGATGTCCTTAGGTTAGTTTGGTTTCAGTAGTTCTAAGTTCTAGGGGACTTATGACCTAATATGTTGAGTCCCATAGTGCTCAGAGCCATTTGAACCATATATATATATATATATATATATATATATATATATATATATATATATATATATACACTCATGGAAATTGAAATAAGAACACCGTGAATTCATTGTCCCAGGAAGGGGAAACTTTATTGACACATTCCTGGGGTCAGATACAGATCTTGCTGGCCAGGGTAGTTGACTTACACCTTCTAGAGCACGTTGGGTGGCACGGGATACATGCGGACGTGCATTGTCCTGTTGGAACAGCAAGTTCCCTTGCCGGTCTAGGAATGGTAGAACGATGGGTTCGATGACGGTTTGGATGTACCGTGCACTACTCAGTGTCCCCTCGACGATCACCAGTGGTGTACGGCCAGTGTAGGAGATCGCTCCCCACACCATGATGCCGGGTGTTGGCCCTGTGTGCCTCGGTCGTATGCAGTCCTGATTGTGGCGCTCACCTGCACGGCGCCAAACACGCATACGACCATCATTGGCACCAAGGCAGAAGCGACTCTCATCGCTGAAGACGACACGTCTCCATTCGTCCCTCCATTCACGCCTGTCGCGACACCACTGGAGGCGGGCTGCACGATGTTGGGGCGTGAGCGGAAGACGGCCTAACGGTGTGCGGGACCGTAGCCCAGCTTCATGGAGACGGTTGCGAATGGTCCTCGCCGATACCCCAGGAGCAACAGTGTCCCTAATTTGCTGGGAAGTGGCGGTGCGGTCCCCTACGGCACTGCGTAGGATCCTACGGTCTTGGCGTGCATCCGTGCGTCGCTGCGGTCCGGTCCCAGGTCGGCGGGCACGTGCACCTTCCGCCTACCACTGACGACAACATCGATGTACTGTGGAGACCTCGCGCCCCACGTGTTGAGCAATTCGGCGGTACGTCCACCCGGCCTCCCGCATGCCCACTATACGCCCTCGCTCAAAGTCCGTCAACTGCACATACGGTTCACGTCCACGCTGTCGCGGCATGCTACCAGTGTTAAAGACTGCGATGGAGCTCCGTATGCCACGGCAAACTGGCTGACACTGACGGCGGCGGTGCACAAATGCTGCGCAGCTAGCGCCATTCGACGGCCAACACCGCGGTTCCTGGTGTGTCCGCTGTGCCGTGCGTGTGATCATTGCTTGTACAGCCCTCTCGCAGTGTCCGGAGCAAGTATGGTGGGTCTGACACACCGGTGTCAATGTGTTCTTTTTTCCATTTTCAGGAGTATATATATATATATATATATATATATATATATATATATATTTGGAAGGAATGATCATGCATTGGAAATATTCTTTAAATTGACATGAATGGTTTTCTTTAAAAGAGTTACTTTATATTAAAAAAATTATTATTGGGGTATTTTTTAACAAATTAAATCACAATTAACATACATTATTAAATATGCGCAAGGCTGCTTCTTTACCTTCTACAACAATACTCATCCTCCAGAGTCCTGACCAGCGTCGCAAGCAGAGCACACAGCCGACACATGCCGACTCCCGCCGACTCACGTAGACTAGACCCGACTACTACTGTCGACTCGCGCAGACTAGCGACAAGCAACAACTAACGACAAACTACTCTCTGGTCAGAGATTCTGTCATGCCTCTCCCATCGCTGGCAAAGCATACGTCTTACAAGCTACGTGGACCTTACTGCGGGCCAAAAACATCCCATCTTTCTTCATGTCTTCCCTGACAGCGATGGTGTCTGCCAGTGGATAACTGTTCATGTCACACCGTGAGAATTGTACCACAGTGGTTTGAGGAACGTGATAATGAACTCGCACTGGTGTCCTAGGCACCAAATTTGCCTGCTCTGGGACGCTAGCGGTTATAGATCTGTGACCACAAACCACCGGTCCATAATTTACGGCATCTGTGAGTAGGTATCAGGTGGCACACACCACCTCAAATTTAGTAACGACTTGTTGAATCTATGCCACACAGTTCCGAAAGAGGACTATCACGCTACTAAGCACGTGATAAAATTCACAAAGTTTTGACTCATTATTGTAACATGACTTGTACAGATCGCTTCCCGATTCTGTATCATTTCAGTTTTGTTTATTCCTTAAGTTAAAGCGGGCACTGTGGACCGTTGGGTGCTGCCTGAAAGGTTCTCACACAAGGAAGCAGATTCTGGGTCTATTCCTGGTTACTGCAGCTTACAACAGAAAGGTTTGCTCAAGAGTTGGGTGGCACCTTGGAGTGGTTCGAAGGACCTGCTCTGAAATTGTGTTCTGAAATTGCAGTTTCTGGGAGTTAATCAGCGACATGTAGCACCCAAAGGCTCACTTGAGATGTGGCAAGTGTCTATTCAGCATACGTATGCTTCGACAAGCAACAGTAAAGGACCGCACAATATTGATTCAACCTCATGTATGTCTGCGCGAATTTCTACACAATATCAGCGAAACATTTGCAACGTTCCTCTCTATTTTCATGCATTGGGGCACATTTACGTTCGTCACATTGGCCACTTAGCTTGCAGCCGTCTCTTCAAAGAGAGTTTGAGCTGAATGCAGAGAACTTGGCATTCTCGTCAGTCGTTTCCTGGAAGTCGTCCTGTACCGACTATCATTTCTTTCCTGGCTGTTGAGCTGTGCTGCCTTTTGCTATAGCATCAGCTCTTCATTTCATATCTCACAGTCTGTACTCTGAGCAGCTCACGTTTATTTGGTTGTTTGTGCATCTTGCGTGCAGGGTTTATGTGATTACTGACCTTGTTTATTTGAAAATGCGGGCTTGCAAATGAGGGCCACGGATTTGTACTTCTTTCGGTCTTCCTAACGAAGTCAGTCGAACTTCCAGAGTATTACCTTCAGGTTTCCGTGTTAATTTGCTGCATTTTTGTTTTCCATCAGTGACGCTACAGTAAGACTGCACTGGGCCGTGGCAGCTGCATTTCATCGTTTCTTCCCCTTCATTTACTGGCGCCCCGTTAGATGGCAGAAATTACCCTTAGCGTCCTGTGTGTTATCGCTGGCGCGGAGTTTTGAAAACACGTCGGAGAGTGTGTAGTTGGGTAGTGTCTGGGTAAGTGGCAAGAGGGAAACATGGACAGTGGCCGGCCCGTCAGCTGTGTGGGCCGCTGGCTTTGTGCCGAGACCGGTTTGTTGCGGTTGTACCGTTAGTGCCTGCATCGAAGTTTTCACCACGCCCTTCAGTGTGATTCAGCTAAATTGTCTTCACTTAGTTCCACGCTGTGCGCTTTTTGACGCTGGCGTTTTGAACTGGGCTTAATTTATGGAGTAACGACTTCTTGGTGTAGCAATGGCTGGCATCTCTTGGGCTGAGACATTCCCTCTCTCTGACTCTCGCTTTATTGCTCTGAAAAAAATTTTTTTTTCACACGTTGTAATTACTGCTAACCACAACTGGTTTGTTTGAGGTGGATCCGTTTAATAGTTAGTGCTTGTTCAACTCGCGTAACTGTGGCTGCTTGCCATTATAAGAGCTAAGTGGAGTTTTCCCTTACTGTTACTTGTTTACGCCACAACCTGTCTGACACCTTAAACCTGGTGGCTTTCAAATCAGTGGTATTTTCCCGGTCAGTCGGCAGGAGATTTTTTCATTACCCTAGTGTTTAATGATGTTGGGTATGTAGTGTTGTTAAACTGTTCAAATGGTTCAAATGGCTCTGAGCACTAGGGGACTTAACATCGGAGATCATCAGTCCCCTAGAACTTAGAACTACTTAAATCTAACTAATCTAAGGACATCACACACATCCATGCCCGAGGCAGGATTCGAACCTGCGACCGTAGCAGTCGCGCGGTTCCGGACTGAAGCGCCTAGAACCGCTCGGCCTCCGAAGCCGGGTGATAAACTATTCGTAAGTTCTGTGGTAAATCTGTTTTATTAAGTGGTTGTTTTTAACGCCTTGAGATGTTTTCTTGGATTCACAGTTTAATCTTTTAATTATTTTAAGGAAAATTGTCGAACTAATGTACAAGTATACTACTCAAATTGTGTTTAGATCGTTCTGAAACTTAAGTGCCATGGAAGAGAGCCTTACTTGTAAATAAAAGCAGTTAAGTACTACCTTGTACAGGCAAGCTCCTGTTCCTCATAGAAATTTCAGCTTGGTTCAAACAGGTGTCTGGCTGTGTAGCCTAGGTGAATTATTCACTGTCTTTCTATTTCAAGTAACCTTCTGATATTAATCATTTCACTCTTTTGGGGACACGTTTATTATGCCGTCATTTTACCGTTTTATGGTATTAAGCGATGTCTGTTCTGTACAGTTTTGAGTAACGTTACTGTTTGATTATTACTGCAGATTTGAAGGTTTTACGCCATTAAGTTATTAAGGCGTGGGCGAATTACATTTTCTTAATTTGTATCATTTAACTCATGTTTCGCCTGAATGGTATTTGTTAACAGTTCTTAGTTTTGTGAGTCGCTTCGCCCGCTGTTTGGAGCTGTGCTTGGCTACGAGGATCTGTTGCTGTTACACACCGGCATGGTGATTTTTCGGAATGTTTGTGGCTGCCCTACATTACCTTAGTGGAGTTGTTCGCACTGGAAGCGTATTTCTTAAGTTCGTTTAGCCTACGCTCTTATGTACAAGTCTTAAGTTCATATTTTTCTCCAAGTATTTTACGTCTTTCCTGAAACGGGTAATGTTATCCGATTTAAGATTAACACATAGTCAGCACGGTTTCAGAAAATATCGTTTTTGTGAAACACTGCTAGCTCTTTATACTCATGAAGTAATAAGTGCTGTCGACAGGGGCTGTCAAATTGATTCCATATTTTTAGATTACCAGAAGGCTTTCGACACCGTTCCTCACAAGCGTCTTCTAACCAAACTGCGTGCCTACGGAGTATCGCCTCACTTGTGCGACTGGATTCGTGATTTCCTGTCAGAAAGGTCACATTCCGTAGCAATAGGCGGAAAGTCATCGAGTAAAACAGAAGTAATATCTGGCGTTCCCCAAGGAAGTGTTATACGCCCTCTATTGTTTCTGATCTATATTAACGACATAGGAGTCAATCTGAGTAGCCGTCTTAGATTGTTTGCAGATGTTGCTGTCATTTACCGTCTTGTATAGTCATCAGATGATCAAAACGACTTGTGAAATGATTTAGATAAGATATCGGTAAGGTGCGAAAAGAAGCAATTGACCCTGAATAAGGAAAAGTGTGAAGTTATTCACATGAGTACTAAAAAAAAATCAGCTAAATTTCGGTTACGCGATAAGTCACACAAATCCGAAGGCTGTAAATTCAACTAAATACTTAAGGATTACAATTACAAATAACCTACATTGGAACGATCACATAGATAATATTGTGGGTAGAGCAAACCAAAGACTGCGATTCTTTGGCAGAACACCTAGAAGGTGCAATAGGTCTACTAAAGAGACTGCTTGCACCACGCTTGTCCGCCCTATTCTGGAGTATTGCTGTGTGATGTGGGATCTGCATCAGGTGGGACTGACGGATGACATCGAAAAAGTACAAAGAAGGGCAGCTCGTTTTGTATTATCGCGAAATAGGGGATATAGTTTCACAGACATGATACGTGAATTGGAGTGGCAATCATTAAAACAAAGGCGTTTTTCGTTGCGACGGGATCTTCTCATGAAATTTCTATCACCAGTTTTCTTCTACGATTGCGAAAACAATCTGTTGGCACCCACCTACATAGGGAGAAATGATCATCACGATAAAATAAGAGAAATCAGGGCCCGCGCAGAAAAATTTAAGTGTTCATTTTTCCATCATGCTATTCGAGAGACAGGTAGAGAGACAGCTTGAAGGTGGTTCCTTGAACCCTCTGCCAGGTACTTTATTGTGAATAGCAGAGTAATCACGTAGATGTAGATGTAGAACCTTCAGGTTTTCTAAATCAGATTATTTCAGCCTGTCCTTATGGTACTAATATTTGGAAACTCTGACCTGAATTTCACTATTGGTAAATGTTAGAGATGCTTTTCTAATTATTTTACCATCACTGCTGTTCTGAATCCATTTTATGCAAGTAAAAGAAAATATTGTTGGATTCAAACTGTTGGCACTTAACTTAATTTTTACGGTTGGTCTATTCTGAAGACTGAATGCCTAGACTTGTGATTTACTAATCGCAAGCAGATGTTCCTTGCAAAGGCTAGTCTGATTAAGATAGAAATTAACTTAAATTTATGTTTTGGAAACTGTTTTAAGAGCCGTAAGTAGCGGTTTGTTCTTAAGGTTTTGGGAGAGTAACCTTTTGGTTATTCCAAGGCCAAATTGCTTTAATTAATAAATGTTTTACCTTACTATTCTACAATTTTTTAATGATTTATTGCTTGTTGCTTGGGGCCTAGGATTAGTGACTAATCCGATTATTTGTAAAAAAAATAGTCCTGCTGCATATTCTTCGACATGTTTAATTTTTTATTCTCTTTATTAGTGTAATGCGTCCAGTCAATACATATGATCTGTCAAAGGAGAAATGATGCGGTACAGTGGGACCGCCCTTCCGCGTGTCCTTTCCTTTCCCATCTTATGTAAGGGGATTTCACACTTGTGGTTTTTAAATTTGAATAAAATTTTAGTAATTTATGAAATTGATTTCCATTTATGAAGAATGCTTCCTGTTGCTTTTCCCACGATTAGGCGACTCTTATTTAACAAATATAATCAGGAATACACTAAGGCGTTCTTTCCACGTGTTGGTGTTACCTTTGTGTGAAGTGGCCAAATTATTAATGGAATGTTGCACAATGTGCTAAGCTGTTTATTATTGTGACGAATGGGTAGCGCTCACATATTTTTATATCAGAGCTAAAACCAATACTAATGTAGTGTTTCGCTGCAAAGAATTAACTGGGCGCAGCTGAGTAAAAATTAAAGACACCTGGCACAGCTAATGCAAGGGGCCGGGGAAGCATACGTGGGTCACAAGAGAGCTGACTGAACGTTATTGCTTGGGGACTGCTGCTGATGCAGCAAGAACTGCACTTCGGCGCCAGGTGGTTACTACGCTGCACGGCGGAGCCAGTGTGGAAATTTCAACGACACATTAGGAAGGCAGATGCGCTGAAGCGTTGGTGGCCTAATTACTTCATATCTGAGCAACAGAATTGTTGTGGTTTGCATGACAAAAACCGATGCCACAGCAAAAAAAAAAAAAAAAAAAAAAAAAAAAAAAAAAAAAAAAAAAAAGGACCGGCTGAGCTTCCCGTGAACTTGTAAATCTTATAAAATCAAACCTGAGGTCGCTCAGCTCAGGATGAGGATACGTGGTGCTCCACATTTGAGTGAACAGCACTCTCCTTAGTTCCCACTTGATTGTATGATTTAATTAAGATTTTGCGTATGGTGTGTGCACTAAAATGTTACTTTTTCTGTCTGTTTGATGTCATAGGGGAAGATGTTGGCAAGTGATTCTACGATGTTTACCGAGGCAGCAGTTGGCAGAGCAAGCCATTAAACAAAAGAGTATGAACTGTCCGCGATGGCGAGAATGTCGTGTCATCGTTGTCAAATCTTCTCTGCGCGTTCTGATAAAAATTCATTTTTGAAACTGATGTATGTGAAATGTACCAGTTCACAAAACATGTAATGATCATTGTACATGGTATCAGTATGTTATAAGGAAAAAAGTGTTAACTTAAATCTGTGGTGATTGTGTATTGAGCCGTGTATCGACTAGTGCTACACCTTGTATTTAGATTGCACTGGTTTTCCTTTTCTTCCCCTGACATGTTTGTTTGATATGTTGTCTGTCATTAAGTGGCTGCTTGATTGTCTTTTCCCTCTGCTATCGATATCTGCGTTTCCTTCCGGGAAACTGCTATGGAAGAAGTGAGGTCTTTGGCCGGTGGTAACTTTGTGTGGTGGCGCGGAAGTAGGGGCGTGTGGGCTCGCTCAGAGAGTCTGGTGGACACGCGAGGGCAGGGTGGCTCGCCAGCGCGGACCAGGCGTGGTCGGTTGTACCGGGTCGCCACGTGATGTATGTCGGTTGTGTGTAACGAGCGGGTGGAGTTGACGGAAGAGCTTCCCGCGGGTTGTCACTAAAAAAAAAAAAAACTTAAAACTTTAAAGAACATTAGTACACAGGCTACTAAAGTAAATACAGAACTTTGTTAATAAGGTACGGTGAGGTAGTGAAGTTACCAACACCGCCATTTAAAAAAATCAAAGGTCTCAGCAAACACACGATTAATGGCAATAAAGGAATGGGGGAATTTAAAAAAGTTTTTAAACAAAAGTGTCCTGGAATATCACTAGAACATAACAGATATGACGGACCCGTGTAAGGCGGCCACAGATCACCCACTCACGGATGCTCAGGCTAGGCAGAATACTGACCAATTTAAATACGCCCGTAAACACAATTGCCACTCTCAGGCTGGTCACTGCACCGACTTTTAGCCAGCGAAAACTTGTAATAAGATGGCTTAATTTGCTGACAGAATTAGTGCTAACCTCGTGCAAGGAAACATTACACAGTCCCGAATGAGCGACCACATGATAAAGCAACAAGAAGCATGAATTTACTAATAACACACGACAGAATAGCGAAAAATCAAACTGCCAAAACTACACCTGCCATCGGGCAGTAACGAGAGGAGGAAAGATCACTGTCTTCAATTATACCGGTGCCGGGGACAGGAAACCCGATCGCCGGAGGCCACAAGGCAGAAGAAACACTGGTTACGCAAACTTATTACTTAATAATTAAACCTTCCACTAACTTAAATTGCAATTATGCTCGGACAGGCAGTACACGACCTCCGGTGGCAAGGATCCACACATACGACCGCGTACGCGTCGCCAGTATACCCGCCACGGTCACGCGACAACACGCTCTGTCACCGGAGTTCACGTCTTCTCTGCAACGTTGACGGGTAGTGACCGCTCCTTCATGTTAGATGTCTCCTTTTTAAACTCCAGTGTTGAAACGGAGGACTCAAAGAAGCTTGTTAACGTCCCACCAAGGTGAAATGAACAGCAACTACTCGTGGGACGATTCTGTATACAACCAGCCCGCGGGGAGCTCTTCCGTCAACTCCACCCGCCCGTTACACATAACCGACATACATCACGTGGAGACTCGGTACAACCGACCACGCCTGGTCCGCGCTGGCGAGCCACCCTGCCCTCGCGTGTCCACCAGACTCTCTGAGCGCACGCCCTTACTTCCGCGCCACCACAAGAAGTTACAACTGGTCAAAGACCTCACTTCCTCCATAGCAGTTTCCCGGAAGCAAACGCAGATATCTATAGCAGAGAGAAAAGACAACCAAGCAGCCACTTAATGACAGACAACATATCAAACAAACATGTCAGAGGAAGAAAAGGAAAACCAAAGCAAATCTAAACACAAGGTGTAGCACGATGCGATACATGGCACAGTTCTGTTTACATCATCATGATGGTCACATCAGTGGCGACATCGCGGTGAACGCACATGGGAAGCGTGTATTCGTCATCGCCATACAGGCGTATCACCCGGCGTGATGGTATGGGGTGCCATTGGTTACACGTCTCGGTCACCTTTTGTTCGCATTGACTGCACTTTGAACAGACTCTCTGAGCGAGCCCACACGCCCCTACTTCCGCGCCACCACACAAAGTTAAACGGTCAAAAACCTCACTTCCTCCATAGCAGTTTCCCGGAAGCAAACGCAGATATCGATAGCAGAGGGAAAAGACAACCAAGCAGCCACTTAATGATAGACAACATATCAAACAAACATGTCAGGGGAAGAAAAGGAAAACCAATGCAATCTAAATACAAGGTGTAGCAAGAGTCGATACATGGCTCATGTACCTTGAGCAATGTGGTGATTTTATCAAGGAGCAAGAACGAAATTTTCAATTTTACCGACTTCTCAATAACATTGAAACAGTCTCTTCCTCATCGACTCCTGCTTAACATGCAAATTTTGCGTATAGTTGACAACTGATACAAAATGAACCTTTTAGAGGAGTTTGAAATATATAAGCGTTCCAACTTTAACTTAAAAAAATTTGTTGAATGATCAACATGCATTAAAAACAGACACTAATTTTATTGCATATCATCGCTTACAAAATATGAAAATTAGTCCATTCCTTTTATGTATTGTATTATGTGTCAGTTATGTGTCAGGTTTTTTTCAAATGTATTATAATAACTTCTTTATATACATTGATTATAATTTTATACGCTTTTATGTATGTCCCTCGCTGCTAGCACAACAGCTTGACATATACGTAGATTTGATTCAGGTACTGTAAACGCCGGCCGCGGTGGCCGTGCGGTTCTGGCGCTGCAGTCCGGAACCGCGGGACTGCTACGGTCGCAGGTTCGAATCCTGCCTCGGGCATGGGTGTGTGTGATGTCCTTAGGTTAGTTAGGTTTAAGTAGTTCTAAGTTCTAGGGGACTTATGACCTAAGATGTTGAGTCCCATAGTGCTCAGAGCCATTTGAACCTTTTTTACTGTAAACTGTCAATCTGTCTTTACAATAATCACATACGAAGCCATTATGCTTCTGTGAGGGTGATACTGATATCTGCTAAGCCAGTACTAAGTAAGTCGCTATAATACACTTTTTGTACTCCACATAAATGTATAGCCATCATCTAAAGATTTATAATATCCCTAATTTTGTAGGTTTCTGAAGATGACAAATTAATCTGTCTAAACCGGTAAAGCGTAATAAAAATAGGACAGACGGAACGATTCTGCTGCGTATAAGGAGAAATAGGAACCCATTTTTCACTAAGAAGGATATAAAATAAACACGGAGAAATATTCGTATGAGTTGTGTCCCGTCGATCAATACGGCTTGACTCTGTGAGATACTGAAGATAGGAAAGCATTCAGTTACCCACGTTATGTCATATGACAGGGTGCACAATGACAAATTAGATGCAGGAAGTCGACGGTACGTAAAAAAAATTGGCAGTTAACACTCAAAACAAATAAACGTAACGTACAGATTCAACGAACAACTATTTCTGTATTGTGCGATTGAAGATCAATGACTTAAATATCCATAAGTATTCCTGCACAGACTTCAAAAGAGTTGTATTTCGTGGAAAGTTTACTCTTAAAATTCTAAAAAGATTTTTCATTCTTTCATCATATATGCTGCAAGTTGCCATTATAATCGAATTAGAAAAAGTTGAGTTCATATGGGTGCTTATAGACAATAGTTCTTCAGACGCACCATACAGGAATCTAACAGAAAATGGGGAAAGTAATAGACATACACGAAGTAACCTCCACTTCACACCACTAGGTGTTTTGTGGAGTGTAAGTGAAGATGTAGTTCGATCACGGGAAGTGTCGGAATGAAATACCAGAAAATTCCAAATTTATTTGTGATATGGAACCAAATTATTATTTGTTCCAATCAGTGTCGTTATATAAAATGCGATGAACCGGAACTCTGTCCATATGTAAGAAAATGGAGCACCTGAAGCCGTCCTTTCGATATTATTTATTATATAGCTATTAGTTTGAGTGACTCATTCCACCATCTACAGGTCTTAACTCACGCTGAGGGGGTGACATTCAATCGTATCACGATCTCATCACTGTGTACAGGTTTCCGTAAACTACTGTCCATTTCGTAGATGTTGGACACTGATGGGATTCCGCACACAATTGGAGTTCACCCCCTCAGCGTAAGATCTGAGGATGGTGTATTGAGTCACTGAAACTGGTAGCTACAATGTACAGGGTGTCCAGAAAAGGGCTCCCTGATTTCAAAATTAAATATCTCGAAAACAAAGATCGATAGAGGAATGCAGTAAACGGTATGTTTATTGTGAAAGCTGTAAGAAGTTTATACAGCAGTTTGAAATAATAGTTACAAAACCTGCTAACAGATGGCGCTGTACGCTGTACAGCTCATATCAGCATACATAAGTGAAATAATCGTCTGAAAACAATCTTTGCAAACAATCACATCACAATGTTTTCAAAATGTTCACCATTGGCACTACAGAGGTGATGCAAACGAAGAATGAAATTCGCCATCACATTTCGTAGTGTCTCAACCGAAATGGATTCACATGCCACAGAGAGCGCCGATTCAAGCTCGTCCAGCGTGGCGGGATGCTTCGGGTAGACCATGTCTTTCACTGTGCCCCACAAAAAGAAGTCACAGGGAGTCAAATACGGCGAATATGGAGGCCAATCCATGCCTGCACCAGTAAATTTGAAATATTCCAAAGCAATGACTCGATTCCCGAAGTATTCCTCAAGAAAGCGAAACACTTGTTCGGTCCGATGTGGTCGGGCTCCATCTTGCATAAACCATTCAGTACCTGGTCGATCCTCTAACGCTTGCTGTGTGGCGACAAATTGTTCCAAAATTGCAACGTAACGTGCACCAGTGACCGTTTCTCGAATGAAAAAGGGCCCATAATGCCTCTGCTGCATACTGCAGCCCACACAGTAACTTTAGGAGAATACAGGGGTTTCGCTTCACGCCAATATGGCTTTTCGGAGCCCCAAAATCGCCAGTTCTGCTTATTCACGTATCCATTCAGGTGGAAGTGTGCTTCATCTGTAAACCAGATGCAGCCAACATCAAATCCTTCACTATCAATCATTGTGAGCATCTGATTAGCAAAGGCAACCCTTTGTTGGGCAGCTCGTACGGGTATGGCCTGGTGCGTTTGAATTTTGAATGGAAACATGTGTAGGCTCTTTCTCAGTATTTTCCGCGTGCTGGAGCGCTTCAAACCAGTCTCAGATACAATTCTACGGACGGATGACATTGGATTTCGCTGAATAATTCCAGAAACTGTGGCGATATTTTCAGGCGTAACTGCGGTTTGCTTGCGGCCAACATGCCCCACTAGATCATCAGTTACGCTGCCTGTTCGTTGAAATTTTGCGAGGAGCGAACGAATGGTTTTCGCATCGGGTCCATTTGGAACATTAAATCGTGCTTGAAAACTTCGCCTTGTTGCCGTAGGCCACTCTTTTAACCTGTGGTACTCTAGCACCAGAAAAACGCGTTGTTCAATGGAGTACATGGTTTTAATCTCTTCCTTCTGTACGCTAACCTCCTTTCACGTTTCAATAGTGGAACTGATCGCTCTGGGCTTCGGATCACTATTTATACTAGGCATTGCGTATGGCGATTAAAGCGCCATCTGTTAGCAGCTTTTGTAACTATTATTTCAAACAGCTGTATAAAATTCTTACAGCTTTCACAATAAACATACCGCTTACTGCATTCCTCTATCGATCTTTGTTTTCGAGATATTTAATTTTGAAATCAGGGAGTCCTTTTCTGGACACCCTGTATTTGATAAGTAACATCGAAAGGACGGCTGCAGGTGTTCCATTTTATTACATAAGTGAACGGCCAAAATCCTTCAAGTCTTCAATCAGGAGGACAGACACACAAAAACTTGAAATCTGTCTTTTCAGAATTTCTTGACTTATATCAAAAGTCGACACTTCGTGTGATTTACCGTGTAAGGACGGCTGTATAATTCCCGTACTCTTTTGTTTAGTTGATGATGGAAATAAAGTGCCTTCTTCAGGATAATCGACACTAGACATGGTACGAAATTTTATAGAATTTTTGAATTGTGTTCCAGTTTCTGGATTCGCTACACTGGATACATTGTTCAGTGCACTGAGCACGGTGCTGCCGTTATTGACTCGCAACTTCCGTTCACCAAATGAGGAGGTCATTAGCAACCAGTTCTTAATGGGACGAGCTTCAAAGTAGTTGACTAATGTAATTAGCTACCAGCCGACCAGTGGACGAAAGAAGTTAGTTGCAGAGGAACCGGAATCAATGGTCTATCGCTTAACCGCTTAAAAGACTCTTCTGCAACGCAAGAAAGTTTTCTGTGTATACAATCAGTTCTTCATTATAGTGCCACCGGCTTCAAATCTGTGTCCTGTTTGCTGTTTCCTTTCTGATGTAAAGGAGTCTTTCCTCATCTAAAATAATAATAGCCGCGCAGAGTAGCCGCGCGGTTTGAGGCGTCATGTCACGGACTGCGCGGCCCCTCCCACCGAAGGTTCGAGTCCTCCTTCGGGCATGGGTGTGTGTATTGTTCTTAGCATAAGTTAGTTTACGTTAGTTTAAGTAGTCTGTAAGTCTAGGGACTGATGACCTAAGCAATTTGGTCCCTTAGAAATTCCCACACATTGGAACATTTTTTAAAAACAATAAATCGATGCACAAAGTAAGTAATTTTTAACCAGTGCAAGCACAGCTGAGAAATTTTCTTTTGTTCCCCATTTTACAGATATGCCACTCACCTTGCACAAAGTCACACGACTTCTCTAAATTTTAGCTGAGTGCGGCAACCCCAGCTGTTCAAAAGTTTTGGGTCTTATTTGCATAAAAAAAAAGAAAACAGAATCTTGTTAGTGTATTAGTGTGCTCGTAATGTTCATAAACGGTCCATGGATGTGTTGATTTTTGTTGGACATAAGACACAAATAAGCCATTGAAGTGTAACGCTAATGTCTTTATCTTTTAACTCTATTTCGACCGTTATCAGTGTACACGCCTGCAAAAAAAATATTTATTATACATAGTTCACGGTTCAACAGGAGCGAAAGTATCGTATGAATAACTGTCTCTTGAAATTTTACGACGGATCGAAAAATTGTAGAAAAATGCAAAGCCACGCGGGATTAGCCAAGCGGTCTATGGCGCTGCAGTGATGGACTGTGTGGCTGGTCCTGGCGGAGGTTCGAGTCCTCCCTCGGGCATGGGTGTGTGTGTTTGTCCTTAGGATAATTTAGGTTCAATAGTGTGTAAGCTTAGGGACTGATGACCTTAGCAGTTAGGTCCGATAAGATTTCACACACATTTGAACATTTCGAACAAAGATGCAAAATTCGGTTGTGGTGGGATTTTACACTGTACAGTATTCTTTTGTGCGGTTTTGAACAAAAGTTTTAAATACTATTCACAAGCTGCTGACTTCAAAATTTGGCTCAACAAGTAAAAAGTCATCTTCCTGTTCTCTATCCGCCCTTAGCGGAAAAAATTAAAAGGTGCAAAATGATGCAGTTCAGTACCCCGTCAATTTCAGTATAATAAGGCTGATCCAAAACTGATGGGCAACAGTAGTGATGGGACTAACAGTTGAGTTATTGTGATCTGAGGCTTTCCCGTAGTGTAAGCTACTTCCATATTCCTCGGGTATACTACCGAAGCCTTTTCTTCCAACTTCCGATTTACCTTGTTTAATAGCTTCAGTTCTCTGCTCTCCCAGCTGATAACTCATTTTGTATTATTTTGTTTGCCTCATATGCTAAATTCCACTGTTTCTCCCACGACATTTTACAACTCAAAAATGGCTCTGAGCACTATGGGACTTAACATCTATGGTCATCAGTCCCCTAGAACTTAGAACTACTTAAACCTAACTAACCTAAGGACAGCACACAACACCCAGCCATCACGAGGCAGAGAAAATCCCTGACCCCGCCGGGAATCGAACCCGGGAACCCGAGCGTGGGAAGCGAGAACGCTACCGCACGACCACGAGATGCGGGAATTTTACAACTATTGGCAATAGTTTTGGTTTCCACCACTAGTTTATAGTAGTGTTTTCGTCGTTGCTCCTGGTGGAACATTGTATTTTAAACATTTATGTAGAAGAGTTATTTCCTCATTGGACAACTCCGTGTTAGTATAGTTTTTAACCCTTAGGTAAAATGTTTTATTGTTCACTTTACACACATCTGCTCCATTTATACGTCACCTTTTTTTTTTACTAAATCTAATAATTTCTTTTTATGTGTCTGAACTGTTGCCTCTGTAGTTTTAAGAACTAAGCCACTGATATCGTTACATAATTCGCCAACTGTACCCCCGACAGTGCCTTGGATAGTCGTAAATGTACTTTGTACAACTCCTCGCCGAATATGAATTTTTTTCTTGTACAATTCTCTATCCTCTATCTATCCACATTTTACAAAATCTTTTAGTTAAATTATTCATTAAATTGTTCTTCGCGTTACACTTGAAGCTCTTCGTCACATAGTTGCGGATTAAATCGCTTTCTACACACTGTTTATTAAAACTGATGTGTTGGATCAGTTTCATAATTTTCATACGAAGAGTATGGTACCTTTATATGTCTTCGCGTGTATCCTTGTTGAGGGGTATAATTTTCAAACCTTGAAGTCGCTCCATCCTCTTGTTTCCCTGTCTTATTTGTATTCCTTGTTTTTAGCACTTGAAAATGGGATAATGTTGTCCCGAAAAATGTTGTGGCAATTATCACACGACAGACAGCTGGGCTGAGTACCCTCAGTATTCCTTGAATAACAGTTGTATGACGGTTTCACATCAGTTTTACTTTATCATGGTCGATGGTCTTGGACCCATCCGTATAAATCTTCGTCAAATACAGCACAATAGTATTGAGAAAAATGTTGATTTCAGTCTTTAAATTTGGAAAATCTTTATATTCTTCGATATCATCAAAGAATAGTGTATTTTCTTCTCGGTAGTTGAATGGGACTAGGAATTCTGGTAACACATCATATGTCTGTATTTTATTTTCATACGAAGTCCACCATTCAAGAGATTTCATAATAAGTGGCTTTCTTTTATTTCGAGAGATGTAGTTAAATTTTTCAGTGTCTGGCCAACATTTCATTATGCTTTTGATTACTCCGTGTCCTGTCTGTGAGATTCGCTTAAAATGTATTTATTCTCAAGTTTTTCCCTTCTGATACATAGATTACTGCCTCAACAGGGAGAGCACTAGTACGGGTGGATAGCATGACTCCAGTGCATATTCGAATATAGCGATACTGAAGGTTTTCCAGCTTCGATATGGAAATTCGTGCCTCATCACGTTAAAGTATACATCCTTAAGCCAAGACTGACCTCACAAAAGCTCTATACAATTTGAACAGAAGTTTTCGGGTGTGAGTCCCACCATGTGCCAGCCACACGTCTCAGTACATTCATCCTCGTTTCTATTTTAGAAGAAATATCATTTGTGTGAGGTCTACAAGTTAGTCTCAGGTCAGTTCTCATGCCTATAAACGGCTTGACTCCGGAATGGGATATTTATTCCGTCAACTCTCGTATTATTTGGGCATTCTGGAACTCTTCTTCGCATAAAAATAACGATCGATGGCTTTTTTCGGTGTTATCTCCAGGCCATTCTCTTTGAACCAAATTCTAACGTTTAATACAACATGATCCATAATTTCTATTGTTGTTTTTACGGAGTACGCGCTCGAGTACAGGCAAAGATCATCATTGAATCGTAAGGTATATAGTCCTGGCGGCAAAAAATGTTTCAAGATCTCGTGTATACACAGAATACGGCTCAGTGTGGCTCCCTGAGAGAAATCACTGCCTACTATATGAGGTCCAATGGCTTTACTACTGTACTTAGCGTAAATTGTTCTTCCTGAAAGCAAAGATAATCTGATTACCTGGCAATAAGTCGAAATCGGGAAAGATACCATTTGAGTGACCTGCAAACAAAATATGTAATAAAAAATTTTACAACACGGTCACTGTGTTTCTCTAAGGCACTTTGTATAGCCTGTGGGGGATGAAAGTATTGAGGAGAAGTACAACTGAGATAAGAGACAAGTTTACCAACAAAATTGAAGACGTTACAGCAAACGATGGAAGCGATTCTGCTGCCTTGGAAGCATATAACGCATACCGAAAAGTCAAGAAGCAGACTAGCACAAGCAAAGAGCGTCTTCCTCGATAAAGGAAGTCTGCTTGTACCAATCATAGGCCCAATTCAGAAGAAATTCCTGAGAATATACTTTTGGAGCGTAGTACCGTACGGAAATGACTCATGCGCAGTGGGAAAACCTTCAAAGAAGAGACTCAAAGTGTTTGAGATGTGGTATTCCAGACGTAAACGTGCAAGTAAAACGGATTTGAAACGAGCTTCATTCTGCTAGATGTAAAAAAAATTAAATAGTACACACTTTTCGGTTACGTAATGTTTCGGTATATAATTATCTCAGGACCGTTGCGTGAAGACTGAGTCCGCAGGCATTATCTGCTTTGTTTATTGTCCCAGTTAACAAGAGCACACTAAGAAAATTGTCGCCCTGTTATATGTGGTTAGCTAACAACGTATATCGAGAGCAAAGTTAAGAATACTTAAATGGTTCAGCAGAAAACCACGTCAGTTCGTTCGAAAGCAACTACATTGCTCATTACTAGAAATAGCAGTTCATTAGTTTAGATCGTGCTGTCACATGAAACACGAAAGCTCAGTCCATATATAATCGGTTTGAGGTTTGTACTCCAAAAACAAAACAAAAAACCTAGTCGAATTTTTTGCTGCTTTTGGCAGCCATAGCCGATACCCACATTTTTCATTAACAGTTCCTTTCCGCCGTAATAAAATGAAATATCTGCAGTCGTCTCGTTTTGATGTTATTTTATTTCGTTGTAACCAGTTTCGGTGACTCATTAGACCATCTTCAGGCCTTAACTGACGCTGAGATGATGACCTCCAGTCGAATACACGATCCCATCAGTGGCTAGCATCTATGAGCTGGCTTCCGTAGAACCCTGTAAAAGCAACGTTGTGTTTTGCAACCATCAACTACGGAAAGCTGTTCACAGATGTTGGTCACTGTTGAGATCGTTTATACTATTAGATTTCACACCATCAGCGTCTGTTAAGGCCTGAAGATGGCGTAGTTGCTGCTGTCGTTTCGTTTTATTACGTAAGTGAGCGGCCAAATTCCCACAGACCATCAATCAGAAGGATAGACATACAGAAAATTCCTTTCCGACTCATGGTAGATCGAAAGTAGACAAATTAAACAAAAACAGGCGATGCCAATAATGTTTCTCAGCAATTAACAGAAGCTAGTATTGCCTGAGATTTAGTGACAGCGCAGCATGAATGTACACTGTCACTGTTTTGATGGTCAAAAATCTGTGAAGCTAAGAAAGAAAGTAGAAGGTTTGACGAAAAAGTAAATCACATCAGGAATAATATTGTAGCCAAATGTGCTGATGGTGACTTTAGGGGCGCTCAGTCCGTCTAAAAGATCCGTAATTGTGCAGAGAGGCATTTCCTGATTTGAAACTTGTTTGACCTGTGATGCATTTGATGAGCAGTTATCTCTCGTTGATGCCAATGACAACAACCAGACAGTGAAGCAGAAATAAATTCATCTAAAAACAGCAGAAGTTGGTTACGTAGCGGGAGCAAACTGACACTGTAAGTAGACTGTTTAGGTTTTTATGTTGGTAAAGCCACGTAGCGCTCTGTATGAAAATCACTGACTGTGCTGTGTGCAGTCTGTGGCTGGTTGGCATTGTTGAAATATTCTCTATTGTAGTGTTGGGCAGTTGGATGTGAACAGCGCGTAGCGTTGCGCAGTTGGAGGTGAGCCGCCAGCAGTGGAGGATGTGGGGAGAGAGATGGCAGAATTTTAAGAGCGGACGATCTGGACGTGTAGAGAATAAATTTGTAAGACTGGATGTCATGGACGGATATATATATATATATATATATATATATATATATATATATATATATATATATATATATATATATATATATATAATGACTTTTGAACACTATTAAGGTAAATACATTGTTTGTTCTCTATCATAATCTTTCATTTGCTAACTATGCCTATCAGTAGTTAGTGTCTTCAGTAGTTAGAATCTTTTATTTAGCTGGTAGTATCGGCGCTCGCTGTATTGCAGTAGTTCGAGGAACGAGGTAAGTGATTCATGAAAGGTATAGGTTATTGTTAGTCAGGGCCATTCTTTTGTAGGAATTTTTGAAAGTCTGATTGCGTTGCGCTAAAAATATTGTGTGTCAGTTTAGTGTTGATCAGAATAAGTAAAGAGAGCAATGTCTGAGTATTTTCAGTTTTACTCAGCTGTTCGAAAAATCAAATAACGTAAGGGGTTTATCAGCTCAGTAATTCACAAACTTTTCTAAGTGAACGTTTCAACACTTCAGGCGCAAGGAGTAATGATAATTTTTTTTCATATTACATACATGTTCTTCCTGTCTTTCAGCTAATAACTATACAGTATTTTATGTGAGATCACTATGGTATTTTATTATTTGTATTCATGACATTTTCAGTGATAAAGCCATCTATTCACTTGCAACGAAGGCTTTGTAGTGAGGGAATGAAATGAAGTTTGTGAGCGTACAGTTACATACCACTTTGCAATACCAGTTAAATTTCGTAGCCCTTTTTTTCTTAACTTTATTGCAGGGCAATATACAGCTGGTGGCTTTTGCAGTGAGGTTATTAAATTTCTCTTACTTGATATGGGTCAGAGAGGATGTGATACAAAAAGTGGTCTTGGTGCTTTGAATACGGGGCGTTTTCCAAAACCCCTGGGGATGTGGTTTCACGGAACTGCTCTGCCAAATATTGTCTTCTCTCGCGTCGGCACGACGGCATCGGCCTTTGATATTGGAGCACAGCGACTGCAGGTCCTCTGAGTATTGCTGGCGTGACGAATCGACGCATCCTCTAGGCTGATGTAAACACTCGAAACCGGCATTTTCCCGTCTCCAGTGTGATAAAATTTCTCAGTTTTACGTTCTGAATGTCGGAAATGAAGAACACACTCCATACACGCGATCGCAGTATAGAAACTTTTATTGGCCCGAGATGACCGGTTTCAATAGTCTTATGCTGCCATCATCCAATTTAAGGGGAGAACACGAAGAAGGTAATGAGGGGCGGAGGTGTGGAGAGGATTACACGTTAAAAGATCATAAGCAATGAATAGCGCGTACCAGAAATAAAGAAGTATTTCTCAAAATGCACGATATAACGATTAGGAGTGCCAACTGGCTGCTTGTTTATAATTACCATTGGGTTACGCTCCAATTGAATCTTTAGTCGCATACACTGATCATCTAGAACATTATGGCCACCTACCTAATAGCCGGTGTGTCAACCTTTGGTACGGATAACAGCGGCAACACATCGTAGCATGGAACCAATGACACCTCGCTAGGTCGCTGGGCACCACACCTGCACAAACAAATCACCAAATTCGTGTAAATTCCGGCCTTGTGATATGGCGCATTATCTTGGTGAAAAATGTCACTGAAGCAGGGAAACATCATCGTCATAAAGGGGTGTTTGTAATCCACAACAGATACACGTTACTCCTTGGCCGCCATGGTGCCTTGCACTAGCGCCGCTGGACCCATTGGTCTCCCCGTGAATGTTCCCTAGAGCATAATGAAGCCGCTGCCAGCTTGTCTCTGTCCCGCAGTACATGTGACAAGGAGCTGTTCCCCTGAAAGACGATGGATTCGGGCCCTCCCATAGGCATTACGAAGAAGGTCTCAGGATTCATGAGAACATGCAACGCTCTGCCACTGTGCCAAAGTCCAGTGTCTATGGTCACGAGCCCATTTCAGACGCAGTTGCTGACGTCATGGTATTGATATTGGCACACGCATGGGTAGTCGGCTGCGGAGGCCCGTCTTTGAGAGTTCAAAAAATGGCTCTGAGCACTATGGGACTTAACTGCTGAGGTCATCAGTCACCTAGAACTTAGAACTACTTAAACCTAACTAACCTAAGGACATCACACACATCCATGCCCGAGGCAGGATTCGAACCTACGACCGTAGCGGTCACGCGGTTCGTGACTGTAGCGCCTAGAACCGCTCGGCCACTCCGGCCGGCGTCTTTGAGAGTTTTCGGTGCACTGTCTTCACACACGCTTGTACTCTGCCCAGCTTTAAAGTCTGATGTTAATTCCACCATAGTTCGGCGCCTGTCCTGTTTTACCAGTCTGCCCAGCCTACGGTTCAAAATGGTTCTGAGCACTATGCGACTTAACTTCTGAGCTCATCAGTCGCCTAGAACTTAGAACTAATTAAACCTAACTAACCTAAGGACATCACACACATCCATGCCCGAGGCAGGAATCGAAACTGCGACCGTAGCAGTCCCGCGGTTCCGGACTGCGCGCCTAGAACCACTAGACCACCGCGGTCGGCCCCAGCCTACGGCGTCCGACATCTGTAATGAGGGGCGATTGCTCTACGGCGCGACGTCTGGACGTGATTTCGCCTTGGTTTCGCCACGTCTTGAAGACATTCACCACAGCACTCCTCGAACACCCGGAAAGTCGTGCAGTTTCCGAAATGCTCGTGCCGAGCCTCCAGGTCATCACAAGCTGCCCTCGGTCGAACTCGAATATATCGCTTGCCTTCCACATTCTACACACGGACAGCACGCTCAACTGATACTACATGCACCGTGCCTGTGTCTTACAAGGGAACCTCCCCATCGCACCCCCCTCAGATTTAGTTATAAGTTGGCACAGTGGATAGGCCTTGTAAAACTGAACACAGATGAATCGAGAAAACAGGAAGCAAAATATACAAACTGAGTAGTCCATGTGCATATATGCAACAATAAGGGGAGCGCAAGCTCAGGAGTGCCGTGGTCCTGTGGTTAGCGCGAGCAGCTGCGGAACGAGAGGTCCTTGGTTCAAACCTTGCCTCGGGTGAAAAGTTTTAACTTTCAGTTTATGTGACAAACGCTTACGTTTTCATCACTTTTTTGGGAGTGATTGTCACCACATCCACAAGAAAACCTAAATCGGGCAAGGTAGAAGAATCTTTTTACCCATTCGCCAAGTGTACAAGTTAGGTGGGTTGACAACATATTCCTGTCATGTGACGCACATGCCGTCACCAGTGTTGTATAGAATATATCAGAAGTGTTTTCCTATAGAGGAATCGGTTGACCTATGACCTTGCGATCAAATGTTTCCGGTTCCCATTGGACAGACACGTCCTTTCGTCTACTAATCGCACAGTTTCGCGGTACGGTCGCAAAACACAGACACTAAACTTATTACAGTGAACAGAGACGTCAATGAACGAACGGACAGATCATAACTTTGCGAAAATAAACTTTTCACTCGAAGGCAGACTTGAACCAAGGACCTTTCGTTCCAGAGCTGCTCACGCTAACCACGGGACCACGGCGTTCCATGTCTGATTCTCTCCTTGATGTTGCCTATCTTACACATGGACTACTCAGTTTGTATATTTTGCTTATTTTTTCATAGTTCCACACAACTTCTTCCTGTTTTCTCGATTGATTTGTGTTTAGTTTTTCAAGGGCTATCCACTGTGCCAACTTATAACTAAATCTGAGGGGGGTGCGATGGGGAGGTTCCCTTGTTAGTAGCAGTCATTCTTCGACAGGTGGCGCTGCTATCGCCTGGATGGGTTTAGATCGATAGTAGGTCGATGGTCATAATGTTCAGGTTGATCAGTATATACTGTTTGCCTATTGTACAGTGACGAAATTACGTCCCACAAGCTAGGTCGCTGGGCACCACACCTGCACACATAAATCACCAAATTCGTGTAAATTCCTGGGAAGGGGGGGCCATGAGTCCTGTCACCACGTTCGCCAGCTAGGCGAAATTTTTGTATGTTATCTAATAGGGGACATTAACATGATTACCCGCCTTCTCATTATCTTATGTTCTCACCTTAGATCAGATGATGGCAGCGCAAGACTGTTGTGACCGGTCGTCTTGGAAGAATAAAAGTTTTTTACTTCGATAGCGGCGTACGAAGTGTGTTCTTCATTTCCAACCGTACAAATCGCCCACCCCTTAACATGTGTACCTTACATTCTGGATATTGTCAGCCAGTCATATTGCTCAGCAGCATCCGCACTGCGATCGGATGTCTAACGTCGCGACATAGCAAATACAGGGTTATTACAAATGATTGAAGCGATTTCACAGCTCTACAATAACTTTATTATTTGAGATATTTTCACAATGCTTTGCACACACATACAAAAACTCAAAAAGTTTTTTTAGGCATTCACAAATGTTCGATATGTGCCCCTTTAGTGATTCGGCAGACATCAAGCCGATAATCAAGTTCCTCCCACACTCGGTGCAGCATGTCCCCATCAATGAGTTCCAAAGCATCGTTGATGCGAGCTCGCAGTTCTGGCACGTTTCTTGGTAGAGGAGGTTTAAACACTGAATCTTTCACATAACCCCACAGAAAGAAATCGCATGGGGTTAAGTCGGGAGAGCGTGGAGGCCATGACATGAATTGCTGATCATGATCTCCACCACGACCGATCCATCGGTTTTCCAATCTCCTGTTTAAGAAATGCTGAACATCATGATGGAAGTGCGGTGGAGCACCATCCTGTGGTACGTTTAGCTCCCTGCTTGTTTTATTCGTCGACTTCCGCGGGCTACGCGTGAAACTTGCCCGCACGCGTTCAACCGTTTCTTCGCTCACTGCAGGCCGACCCGTTGATTTCCCCTTACAGAGGCATCCAGAAGCTTTAAACTGCGCATACCATCGCCGAATGGAGTTAGCAGTTGGTGGATCTTTGTTGAACTTCGTCCTGAAATGTCGTTGCACTGTTATGACTGACTGATGTGAGTGCATGTCAAGCACGACATACGCTTTCTCGGCTCCTGTCGTCATTTTGTCTCACTGCGCTCTCGAGCGCTCTGACGGCAGAAACCTGAAGTGCAGCTTCAGCCGAACAAAACTTTATGAGTTTTTCTACGTGTCTGTAGTGTGTCGCGACCATATGTCAACGAATGGAGCTACAGTGAATTTATGAAATCGCTTCAATCATTTGTAATAGCCCTGTATAGTGTATCATCCTCTGGGTAGTTAATTTGCATTCAGTAACCGATGGCGGAGAAGTTTCGCTAAGCCTCCCTCGCAATTTGGTGTATTCAGGGAAATGCTTGCTCTTCTTTGTACCGAAAGTCGTGTATCCTCTCCTTCAAATCGTCGTTTTTTGGCAACGGAGAGGGAGGCGCCCGGTCCCAGCCTGGCGTACTTCGCTGAGTCTTGAATAAGTTTCACTTTTAGCGTTAGCGTTGCGTTTGCTCTGAGCAGCTCTGTAATTTGTTCTGTTTCTTCTGTGGTTTCACTTTCTTGGATCTTCGATCAGGTTTTACATAGCGTTTGCGCGTTTGCAAGCTGCGCTTATTTGGAAAGACAATCGTAGTTTCTTAGCTATCTTCTATACAGTCTGAGGCATCTTCCAGCTGTTTACAGTATATTCTGTATAAATTGAGTTTCACTCATCAGTCATTTGTTTTATTTCTGGTACATCAACATTAATTCCGTTGTGAAGCTTCAAGTAAGCAACCGTTTGACATAGTTGCGAGAATATACTATAAGTAATAGAACACATTTTTCCTGGTCACTTTCGATAGAAAAAAACACGTAAGTTGTTATGGGACGTCGTCGAATATTCCCTCTTCAGTTGCTATAGTTTCGTGAAGTTCCGTAGGCCTTCAAAACGGCGTCTGTAATGGAGATGTGTTCCAAGCAGAGAGCTGTCACAGACTTTCTTTTCTTTGAAAACCACAGCACCTCAGATATTGATAGACGCTCGCAGAGTATCTACAGAGACCTGGCAATG
This sequence comes from Schistocerca cancellata, assembly GCF_023864275.1. NCBI lineage: Eukaryota > Metazoa > Arthropoda > Insecta > Orthoptera > Acrididae > Schistocerca > Schistocerca cancellata. Next base: position 161,456,091 of record NC_064628.1, read on the forward strand.
TACAAAAAGCACAGTGAGTCGTTGGGAGAGGCGGTTATTATCTTTGCAACAAGGTCACGCAAACCTGTCCGATCTCCCTCGTGCGACTCCTGCGATGTTGGAACGTGCAGACAGTCTCACTCGAGGTGAGCAACAGATCACAAACACCTAGCTGCTCACCTGGGTGTCTCTGTTAGTGCTGACACACTCGTCCACCAGTAAGGATACTCAAATCTGTGCGCTCGCTGGGTTCCTCACAGCCCACCAGAAGATCATAAAAAGCACCTAACGACTTCCAGGCGCCCCATGAAAGACGGACTCCGTGGGAAGCAGTACGTGGATGAAGTTGGAGTTACTGTTGCAGCACGACGTCAGTTCCTACGCCGACCGGTACAGAGGTACCATGTGGGCACACAAACCGTCCAAGTAAGGTCGCGTAAGGCCGTCGCACTGAACAGAGATTATGTTGAAAAATAAGCTTTTGTAGTCAAAAGAGTGGGGAGCAGTATGCTGTACTGGGATCCTGAATGAAACCAACTTGCCTTCAGAACAAAAATTTATTCCATTACTTATTGAAGGCCCCCTGTATCTTTCTTTTGCTGGTGCCTTGTCCCGCAGTTTCGCTGGGTCGGCATTGTTAGGAACGGATTTGGCAAAGTTAGTTAGAAAGGGTGGCCGGATGCCCTTCCTGCCGCCGCCCCGTACCCCCTGGGACAGAATTAGTGTTCCCCAGCTATCTGTGTGTAATCCATGGAACAGTGCGAACGTGTTCAGATGGCTGTGAGTCGTGTAACTGAGGCGGAACGTGGGGACCAGCCCGGTATTCACCTAGGGGGATGTGGAAAACCGCCTAAAAACCACATCCAGGCTGGCCGACACACCGGCTGACGTCGGCAATCCGCCAGGCGGATTCAATCCGGGGCCGGCGCGCCTACCCGAGTCCAGGAAGCAGCGAATTAGCGCTCTCGGCTATCCTTGAAAGCCCCCTGGATGTGAAGTGATATTGATTTTTCTTCAGATAATTAATTGTAAATGTTTTAGTTATAGTGCACACATGAGAAAAATGAACTCAGTGTAAAAGCTTAGGAGCATTTGTGCTTTTGCACTTTGTCCTCCAACTGTGCTGATCAGGGGACCCTAATAAAAAACAAAATGTGATCGGCTTCTTCAAAGGCTACATTGTGCTCCCAGTGTGGTGGCGTTTCATTGTAAAACAGGTGCCCCTACTTGGAACATTTAAATCATGCTGTAGGAAATTTAATTCATTCATATAAATAATGATTAACGAGAGTTGCTCACATTTGTGTTTACCACGGTGTTGACATTAAAGAGAGATTCGTTCGCTGTAATTATCGCAGTTCGTTGGTTTAATGTTGTACAAGGTCAACACTTACGTGTATTAACTTTCTGAGGCGGGTATGTAGGAGTGGTAGGCAGTTCGCACACTGCACTGCCGAGTCCCAGCATGTCACGAGTACAGTGCACACTCAAAACAGAAAGATGCCAATATTTCAAGTTACTGCTTTATTAATTTACTGTTTTAAAAACAAATAATATCAAGAGCTATATCTTAAGTCCAGACGATAGTGTTGACAACGACAAAATTTTCCATTACATGCGGATTTGCATCCTGAAGGAGTCACACCGGATAACTAAAACCATGCAAGGCCTTTCTTTTTACTTAACCATCAGAATTTCTCTTTAATTCCAAGCAATAAGGCAAATAATACACTTAGCCACCAGACGGCTTTCATTGGGGTTTCACTCTTTCTCGTCAAGTCAACATTCCACACCCACAAGACACGTGAAGAAAGTTGTCGATAGCTACTTCAAAGCTTCTGAGAAGACAAGATTAACTCATGGGACTAAGAAAGTTTATGTCCAGCAGGTTTATTTTCCAGCACGGCAGCTACGTAAGAACTTTGCTTACGGCTGTACTCAGAAAAAAAGAGGAGTGCCTGCAAATGTACCTTATTCAATTTAACAACGCAAATCTTGGAAGATCTCAGTACAAACTTTCCTTCCTTCATGAGTATGAAACTTCCTCTCCCGTCTCGGGAGAGGAATAATAATGGTCGGACTGACAACGGTAATGTAGAGAAACAAAGAAAGTTTCATTTGTAGATTTCTCCCCAGATCTAATGTACTTTAAGCATTTTGTTGCAAATATTATCCAATCCTTACGTTAACTAAGTATATGTAGAGCAATATCAAGTAGAACTTGGCTGCACAGAGTTCAGTTTCCTGAACTCATAGGTATAGAAAAATCGTTCGTCTATCACATGAGAGAAATGCACGTGTTGACAAATACACGTTTAGACTTCTTTCCAACACCTGTCACTGCATATGTACAAGATATTCGTAATCAAATATCTGCTCCAGAAATTTGTCACATATTTTAAGTGTTGCTGGATGTTTACTAACATTAGGTTTATTTAATGTGGAGGTAGCACCGATCCATTCTTTCTATTATATCTTCCAACAGCAGGATTCCTCTTTGTACTATGCTTTCTGTTACAGAAGAACATCATAGGTATATAAAATATTAGTTTTCCTGTTGCGTGTTGCACACATTATGCTACTGTCATCGCTAGTAATATTCGATAAATAAAGAAATAGGAATAAATTGCAAATTTCCAGAGAGAGTACCCTGCTTTAAATATCTAATGTGCTATATACTTCCCACCATGTAGTTCACTTAAAAATCAATGTATATCTCAAGGACTTTCAAAGTATTGTGTAATGTAAAACCAGAAATTCTTCCCGATTGTCAGCTATAGCCTATGCAGCTCACTTAAAAATTTTGGAATTTTTAATTATGTCTAATCAAAGGATAATTGAGCAACTACGGCGCGAAGGATATAGTAATTAGATATCTAACTCTATGAATTTTTTTCTGTTTAGAGTTTTTACTAATATGATCGAAGCTGATGAATTTCGACATTTCTGTCACTCTTAAATTGACTACATACATGACCAGAGATCTTTCCTCACATGCACCAACGGGGTGAAATTCACGTGAGATGTGCTTTCAGGTATAAAAAGGATTTTCGAACAGTTGACGTGTGACGTTGGAGAGTAACGTTGAAGGTAGGTACTGTCTGACCTTGTCAGAAAAGAAATTTAAGGCATAACGCAACTGAAAGAAGGGATTTGTTAGGACACATCCTCGGGCATCAAGGAAGCATAAGTCTGGTAATGGAGGGACATATGAAGAATAACAACTGTAAAAGAATACCAAGTCTTGAGGACAGTAAATGCGTTAAGGGGTGCGTAAATCGTAGACGAAGAGATGTACTCAGTATAGATTAGCATGCAGAACTGTATCAAAACAGTCTTCGAACTAAAAACTACAGCAACCATCATGAAGGTTGAAAGTCTCTCGAAGCAGCAATGATAAATGTGATGTATGTCACTTTGAAGCACCCATATTAATAGTTTCACACGCGTGACTAAGTGGTTGTATGTCGAAAACCAGTACAAAAGCCAACCCAAGACTTCAGTCTTTAATCATTTGAGAGATTCTTTCTGTATCTCATCGTTACTTCGGCGGTTATTCGACTAAGTGAAAATTTCTAATTAAAACTGACAATAAGGAAGCACAGCTTCCAACTGCAAGTTTCTATTATGTCTGCAAAATTAAAAGTAAAAAATTACGTCTTTAATTTTTTAAATGTTTCATAAGAATATGTCTCCTATGGAAATTATGTATTCTAGCTTTTGCTGTGTCATTGATCGATCTAATATTACTACGGTTTCGCATTTTTTAAATTCATTTATCGGATAATTTTTCATTGTCACTCGCATATTTCCATCTAATGAGACGCATAACAGCAGCTGTCGTTTCACAGACTGCAGACGACATACTGATAGTCACTTTTTAAAAGTAAATGAACACAGAAGTCTAGTAAACTGCGTGGAGCCAAGTCATTAAAGAAGAAGTAACAGTCCAATATTGTTGTTGTTGTGGTCTTCAGTCCTGAGACTGGTTTGATGCAGCTCTCCATGCTACTCTATCCTGTGCAAGCTTCTTCATCTCCCAGTACCTACTGCAACCTACATCCTTCTGAATCTGCTTAGTGTATTCATCTCTTGGTCTCCCCCTACGATTTTTACCCTTCACGCTGCCCTCCAATACTAAATTGGTGATCCCTTGATGCCTCAGAACATGTCCTACCAACCGATCCCTTCTTCTGGTCAAGTTGTGCCACAAACTTCTCTTCTCCCCAATCCTATTCAATACTTCCTCATTACTTACGTGATCTACCCATCTAATCTTCAGCATTCTTCTGTAGCACCACATTTCGAAAGCTTCTATTCTCTTCTTGTCCAAACCATTTACCGTCCATGTTTCACTTCCATACATGGCTACACTCCATACAAATACTTTCAGAAATGACTTTCTGACACTTAAATCTATATTCGATGTTAACAAATTTCTCTTCTTCAGAAACGCTTTCCTTGCCATTGCCAGTCTACATTTTACATCCTCTCTACTTCGACCATCATCAGTTATTTTGCTCCCCAAATAGCAAAACTCCTTTACTACTTTAAGTGTCTCATTTCCTAATCTAATACCCTCAACATCACCCGACTTAATTCGACTACATTCCATTATCCTCGTTTTGCTTTTGTTGATGTTCATCTTATATCCTCCCTTCAAGACACCATCCATTCCGTTCAACTGCTCTTCCAAGTCCTTTGCTGTCTCTGACAGAATTACAATGTCATCGGCGAACCTCAAAGTTTTTACTTCTTCTCCATGAATTTTAATACCTACTCCGAATTTTTCTTTTGTTTCCTTTACTGCTTGCTCAATATACAGATTGAATAACATCGGGGAGAGGCTACAACCCTGTCTTACTCCCTTCCCAACCACTGCTTCCCTTTCATGCCCCTCGACTCTTATAACTGCCATCTGGTTTCTGTACAAATTGTACATAGCCTTTCGCTCCCTGTATTTTACCCCTGCCACCTTTAGAATTTGAAAGAGAGTATTCCAGTCAACATTGTCAAAAGCTTTCTGTAAGTCTACAAATGCTAGAAACGTAGGTTTGCCTTTCCTTAATCTTTCTTCTAAGATAAGTCGTAAAGTCAGTATTGCCTCACGTGTTTCAGTATTTCTACGGAATCCAAACTGATCTTCCCCGAGGTCGGCTTCTACTAGTTTTTCCATTCGTCTGTAAAGAATTCGTGTTAGTATTTTGCAGCTGTGGCTTATTAAACTGATTGTTCGGTAATTTTCACATCTGTCAACACCTGATTTCTTTGGGATTGGAATTATATTCTTCTTGAAGTCTGAGGGTATTTCGCCTGTTTCATACATCTTGCTCACCAGATGGTAGAGTTTTGTCAGGACTGGCTCTCCCAGGGCCTTCAGTAGTTCCAATGGAATGTTGTCTACTCCGCAGGCCTTGTTTCGACTCAGGTCTTTCAGTGCTCTGTCAAACTCTTCACGCAGTATCGTATCTCCCACTTCATCTTCCTCTACATCCTCTTCCATTTCCATAATATTGTCTTCAAGTACATCGCCCTTGTATAGACCCTCTATATACTCCTTCCACCTTTCTGCTTTCGCTTCTTTGCTTAGAACTGGGTTGCCATCTGAGCTCTTGATGTTCATACAAGTGGTTCTCTTATCTCCAAAGGTCTCTTTAATTTTCCTGTAAGCAGTATCTATCTTACCCCTAGTGAGATAAGCCTCTACATCCTTACATTTGTCCTCTAGCCAATGCAAAACATTCGTGACTCCCTGAGGATTAGTTCAATAAACGTTCGTCTGGCGTCTGCCTTACGTAGGATTACTTATGTGTCGTCATCCCTCTTTAAAGTCCTCCGTTCGCATACCCCTAGATATTTATGGATATGATTGCTTCCAGTAATTGACCCGCCAGGGTAGCCGAGTGCGCTAATGCGCCGCTTCCTGGACTTGGGTAGGCGCATCGGTCCCGGATCGAATCCGTCTGGCGGATTAACGACGAGGACTGGTGTACCGGCCAGCCTGGATGTGGTTTTCAGGCGGCTTTCCACATCCCACTAGGTGAATACCGGGATGGCCCCCATGTCCCGCCTCAGTTACACGACTCGCAGACATTTGAAACACATTCACACTATTTCATGATTTACATTAGACGCAGACAGCTGGGGTACACTAATTCCGTCCTGGGGTGTATGGGGTGGCGGCAAGAAGGGCGTCAGGCCACCCCTTAATCATAACCGTGCCAAATCCGTACTAAACCCGGCCGACCCTGCGTATGATGTAGGATAAAGGCAGTTACAAAAGAAGAAGAAGAAGAATTGCTTCCAGTAATTGTTTTGCAATCGTTTAACCACGCAACAATGGGTTCTTTTTCTTACTTATGCATACTGCGTTACATTTATTCATGTTGAGGCTGAAATTGACATCCTTGCAGCAAGTGTAGAGCTTCTGCAGGTCTGCCTGCATTTAGCTACAGTTTTCTAGCGTTGATCTTTGTATACTTCAGTATCAACAGCAAAGAGCCTCATATAATTCCGACGTTATGCACAGTAGTGGGGCAGTGAGGGAACAAAAACAAGTGGCCCATTGTTCTAATGAAATCAAAAAGGTCACTTGACCCAGCGTCCTTATGTAGATAAAAAAAGTGTAATTTCTCACCTTAAAGTAAACAAACAGCTCATTTGTGTTCTTCGTTGTGTTTATTTATGATCGAATTTATGACCTCTACGAAACATGCCTCCACTTTTTATAATTCTGTTGTGGTCTGTTTAACGCCCAATATTGGAACGAAAGCGGCCCTGTTGTAAAAGTTCTGTAAACGCAACAGCAAAACATGCGGTAGGAAAACGCGCCTAGATGACGCTCTCACGCTCGCCAAACGGGCTTGTAGTACAAGCCTGCGAACCACAGCTGACGTTTCAAAATTAAATCAAGAATTTTCACCTGGATTCACCGACTCGTTTGACTCTTGATTGCACTGATGTTCATTCCGCCCAGCGATCACGCATGTTTAGGACGGGAGATTAGAGGTTCGAGGCGTGCTGAATATCACATATAATAAATACGAGGATAAATCACTCTCAGTTTGCGTTGCCAGCGCAATCTTCCTTCCTGGCACGTAAAGTATGAGGAAACGTAGAAAAAATATGCTCTGCCTACTTGATCAAGGCACGAAATTATAAAACCACAAAATTATGTGAAAGATAGATTGATTGACGGGTGTCATATATTTCCAAAAGTAACGTTCCTGTAACACTCCCTTGGGCCACACCCGAAGCTACTTTCACATTCCGTTAAGGATGACCGGCCTTGTTCTATTCATAGGGTGTCCATAATTAAAGTTCCAGGTTTAGCCGCTGTAGGAAGAGAATCACTGCTCAGAATGACGCCAAAATCGAACAGCATATCATTGACACAGGGAAAAAGTGACATGAAATAAAAAAATTAACGAAAATTTGACCAACATAAGGCGCTGTAAGCGTCAAAATATGAACTCCAACAGCCGCACGGTACACGACTGTTCCTCTTCTTTGCGTCCGAGACGTCCATCATGACTGTCCCCATGAAGGATCGCCCGCTGCTGGTAGAGCTCTTTTACAACAACAGTGACCGTGTGCCAGTAGCCGTGCAGAAGTTCCGGACACTCAGTGGTCTGAAAAAAGTTGTGTGAAGTGGTATTCGAACAGGCAGGCTCTTGCAATGTGGCAGAGGAAGGAAAGCAGTTGATCCGACGCCTGCCAAAGATCTGGCCATAGCAGTGTAGGAGGGGTCGACCAGTGGGGTACAAATTTCATGGGGTATTGCCTGAACGTTGGAAGTGCCTACGAGTACTGTGCATAAAATCCTATGTAACATGATGCACTGCTACACATAAAAAATCACCCACTTTCAGCAGTTGCTTCCTGCAGATTTGGAATTTCTTGCTCGCATGGAAATGGACAATGAATGGCCACGGAACGTTCTGTGGACAGACGAAGGCGATTTCCATCACCAAGGACATGTTAATCCGCACAACTGCGGAATATGGGGAACGGAAACTTCGCAAGCACGTCAACCGGTCTGGAGAGGTCACAGTGTGACGCGGGTCGACGGCATCGTTTTTCGAGGAGATAAAGTCTTGTGGGTCCTGTTACCTGTACCGTCAATGGTGAACTATTGGGAGCTTATTGCGCACCGTCGTCATTTCAGACCTTCAACAGCGTGGATGTGTGGTTAGGATCATTGTTATGTAAGATGGCGCTCCTCCGCACATTGCACAGCCAGTGAAGCAGCTACTGAAGAAGCATTTCGGAAATGTTGAACTCTTTTCCATCATTTCCCTACAGCCTGGCAGTCAAGATCACTTGATCTTAATCGTGTAATTTCTCAGTGTGTGATTATCTGGAAGATCAGTGCTCCAATTAATAACGTAATTGAACCGAAGCGTACGCATTCTGAACGTGAGCACCGAGACACTCCGATCTGTTTGTGGAACATGCTATTTCTCGATTTCAGCTTGTGGCAGAAAACGGTGGACAGCATATTGAATGTGTCCCCTCCCTGCTCACGACAGAAACCGATGTCATTTTCATCATGGCAGCGACAACAGCAACCGTTACGAAATTGTCTCGAATGGAAAACAGCCCACAGTTACACTAAATTCTGTTTATTTTAAACCTTGATCATGGTTTCTGCTATAATAATATAGCCTTCTTCAGAAGTCATACACAGCAGTAAGACATTTTTCGTTTGTTAGTGTGTATGACTTCTGAAGAAGGCTATATTATTATAGCATAAACCATGGTCAAGGTTTAAAATAAACAGAATTTAGTGCAACTGTGAGCTGTTTTTCATTCGAGACGATGCCATTTTGCTTTTAGTGCTGTTTTAGGCCCCCATACACTAAAAAACCGATGTCATTTTGCTCTTTGTGCGGCTTTTGACTCTAGGACAATTACAAACCGATATAATTTTACTTCTTATGCTGGTTTTGGCTTCAAGATAATTAAAAACCAACCTTGACGTGTTGGGTGGGCTTACCTAGCTAAAAGCTCCAGAACTCTAGACAGCGCACTTGTGCAGTCAAGCACATCGAACAGTACGGATGGTGCGCTGTGCAACTCAAACCGTATCCGTCGTGTTGCGATTCATCTGTCATTTGTAGCCTACCCCGTTTACGTGCACCTTCCGCCGACCACTGGCGACAACATCGATGTACTGTGGAGACCTCACGCCCCACGTGTTGAGCAATTCGGCGGTACGTCCACCCGGCCTCCCGCATGCCCACTATACGCCCTCGCTCAAAGTCCGTCAACTGCACATACGGTTCACGTCCACGCTGTCGCGGCATGCTACCAGTGTTAAAGACTGCGATGGAGCTCCGTATGCCACGGCAAACTGGCTGACACTGACGGCGGTGGTGCACAAATGCTGCGCAGCTAGCGCCATTCGACGGCCAACACCGCGGTTCCTGGTGTGTCCGCTGTGCCGTGCGTGTGATCATTGCTTGTACAGCCCTCTCGCAGTGTCCGGAGCAAGTATGGTGGGTCTGACACACCGGTGTCAATGTGTTCTTTTTTCCATTTCCAGGAGTGTATTTTGTCCATTAGGCGATAGTGCCGAACCGTCCCGAACACCTTCCGGAAGTCAAGGAACATGACATTAACGTGGATGCTTGAATGTATCTAGTGCCTTCTGGGACCCGTGGACGAACGGAGCGCACCGGGTTTCTCACGATTGTAGGCTGTGGACTGCATGTTAATCCATATAGAGTAGATGTTTGGTGTCCATAAAGACCATAAAGGCCGTAACACATGTGAACAAGAAAGCTGTATGGAGACGCCTCTTCAAACTGCGAATAGTGAGACACACACTTCAACATCGTCCATTCCACCCTCTGTGCAAAAGGGGGGACTGACGTGCAAAATTGGAAGTGTGAGACAACCGTTCTTGACCTGGAAACAGATGCCCGGTGCAGCACACAGAGAGTCGGACTGCGGCAATTAGAGGCGTCCCCGCAGCGGTGTTAGCACGGCGGTGCGAGGCGCGGTTACGCCGCCGGCAGCGGCAGCCAGCTAAACGCGGCCGTGCGTCACTCGCGTGTTTGCGCGCCTGCGCAGTTGCGACAGCCGCCGCGGATCGCGTAAACAGGGTGGCCACGACGCGCTCAGGTGCACGCGATTTTGTCGACACTCCTAAAATGGATAGGAAACAAGTAACGCAGAATACTGCACTTTATGTTACAATAAGCAACGTGTTTCCAGGTCGGTATCGAAGGGATGGGGAGACAGACCCTCCCAAAGGGTGAAGGCACAAAGAGAGTGCATAAACTGACAAAAAGAGAGGGAAAATTGGTCTAAGAATTAAGCGCGAGAGATACTTGAGTTCTCGAGCCCCTCGATTTCCTACCTTCAACAGCGAGAATAAGCCTTGCCCTTGGCCTGAGACGGTTAACACACGCTGTTGCCATAGAGTCGTCCAACCAGCATTATAAAAGAAATTACCAGCCAGCCCATGTGGCCGAGCGGTTCTAGGCACTTCAGTCTGGAACTGCGCGACCGCTATGGTCGAAGGTTCGAATCCTGCCTCGGGCATGGATGTGTGTGATGTCCTTAGGTTAGTTAAGTTTTAGTAGTTCTAAGTTCTAGGGGACTGATGACCTCAGATGTTAGGTCTCATAATGCTCAGAGCCATTTCAAAAGAAATGACCGTTACCCAAAACAGGTCAGTCCCTAACATAGTTTACATGACAACAAAGTTCTAAATTCACACTATAGTTCCACGACCCACTCTTTGGTCATAAAATTATTATTCTTTAACAAAAGTAAGGGGAAGTAGCATGGAAGTGCCATAGACCTTTGCTTAAACAGCAGCAGCAGGTCGATACCCTCCAATCTGGCAACATATGGGTCACGATACCCTGACCCCCAGGGGGTCCACAACTCTTTTGTGGATACATGCGTGGCGAGCTCGGGGCCCCGAGCTAGTGCAGTTCTCCTTCCTTTCCGAGCTGCCCTACCCCCCTTCCCCATCCCTCCTCGTCCCCAATTCTTCCCCCCACCCCTACCACCATTTACACTCCCTCTTCTTGGGAGTACTGTATCGAGCCTTCGTCCGGAGACGGACGTTTGAACACTCCAGGATCCTATTTGTTTTTCTCCATTCTCGCGCTTTCTTCCTCTATTGGTCTTTCCCTACGTTCACTCTTCTCCTAGCTTTCATGCCCTTACTTCTATCTCTGCCTCATTCTCCTTGCCCTATTCTCCTTGTCTTCTTTTCCTTGTCCTATTCTCCGCTTCGGCGTTTGAGACTCTTTCTTCTATCTCTCCCTCTCTTTACTCTCTTCTTTCCTCCCTGTACGTGTCTGAAGGCCGAACCACGCGTTCGCACGCGTAGCCGGTGACGGGGTAACGCGTAATTCCCCGCCCTTCGTCGACAAGTAAGGCACGCACGTACCCCCTGGTAAGGGCCAGGCCCAGGGAGGTGTGATTGTCTGAGCTGTTACCTTCCGAACGTGCCGATTGGTCCCTCCGTCCGTTTCTCGGAAGGTGTGACCTGAGATGTGGACAATCACCTAAGGCGGGAGTGCCCTCTGAGGGGGCCCCCACAAGGAAGGAGCGCGCCATCCGAGACGCTGGCAATCATGGGGGATTCATCCGCAATGGATTTCTCTTCTTCTTCTTCCCTGTCTTCTGCCCAATAAAGAAAGTTAGATGAAACTCCTGTTCCGAAAATTCTACCACCAGCACCGAAGTTTCTTGTTGTCATAAGATCTGACAGTCACGATTTTTCAACAGTCAACGCTTTCGTCATTCAGAATGGTGTAGATGCAATTGCAGGACCAGTGAAATCTTGTACTCGGCTGCACAATAGTACCTTGCTGTTGTAGACAGAGAGCGCCTTCCAGGCCCAAAAATTACTTCGAGCCACTCTCTTACACACATTCCCTGTACGGGTGGAGGCCCACTGCACATTGAACTCGTCGCGTGGCGTGGTGTATACCAGGTCACTCGACGGACTAACTGATGAGGAGATTCTGTCTTTCCTCTCTGATCAGGGAGTGACGGCCGTCCATCGGGTCGTGGAAAGGGTCGACAAGGACCTCATACCGACCCGAACCATATTCCTGACATTCGACAATGTGCAATTGCCTTCACGAGTTAAAGCGGGTTATGAGATCATTTATGTTCGGCCGTATGTACCCAGCCCTACAACGTGTTACCAATGTCAGCGGTTTAACCATACACGGCAGTCTTGTTCAAGTGCGGCTAAATGCGTTACCTGTGGCAGGGACGTCCATGAGGGTGACTGTCCACCTCCGTCCCCTCGTTGCGTCAACTGCATGGGCGACCATGCTGCCTCCTCTCGCGACTGCCCTGTCTACAAAGATGAGAAAAGTATACAGGAAATTCTAGTGAAAGAGAAGGTGTCGACCTCAGCTGCTCGCAAGTTACTCAATAGCAGAAAGCCCTCTGTACTTCCGGCAGGGAAATACAGTACCGTTCTCGCCTCTCCTCGGCCTACCAGGGAGGTAACTACACAGACATGCGATCTAACATTTAGTGATCCGGTCGTCAGATCGGCCAGTGCCAAGATCACCAGATCAACGTCTCCTCTTCCTCCCACGAACCCTAAAGCTCAAACATCATCATCTTTTACTGCTAAGACGAGGTCCTCTAAATCAGATGCTCGGACCTTCAAAAAAGAACCGACACGCGAAGATTTCTTGCGTACCCGAACTTCACAGCCATCAACTGTTCTTTTAACCAAACGTAGTTCTTCAAAGAAGACTCACAGGAAAAAGAGTTCTCCATCTCCGCTGAGGCGCGTTTCTTCTCCTGCGCCACCCAGCGGTTGCCGTCCCCAACCATCTTCAGTTTCGCGAGGCCGCACCGCTGGCCTTTCACCGGTGGAGGAAGCTGCCCCTCCTGACCAGCTCAAGAAGGTGGCAGACGCAACTGTTGATGGACCGTGACTCACCACCTATCGATTGCAGCAGCAGTGCTCCCTCGAAGCCAGGCCCTCAGCGGCCATCGAGGTGACCCTTTTTTGTTTCTTTTTTTTCTTTTCGTTTTCATAATGAAACTTGTTCAATGGAATATTCGCGGCATTCGATCCAACCGAGAGGAACTAAAATTGCTCCTTCGAATGCACTGCCCGCTTGTCGTAGGTCTCCAAGAAACGAAGTTACGCCCATGCGATCGTATTGACCTGGCACACTATACCTCCGTGCGTTTTGACCTGCTCCCTGTGGCAGGTATTCCGGCTCATGGAGGGGTCATGTTGCTGGTTCGGGATGATATCTACTACGATCCAATCACATTGCACACAGATCTGCAGGCAGTTTCCGTCCGAATAACTCTTCCCACTTTCACATTTGTACTGTTTACACTCCATCATCGTCTGCCTTTACTAGGGCAGACATGATACAACTGATTGCTCAGCTTCCTACACCATTTTTGTTGATTGGAGACTTTAATGCATACCATCCCCTTTGGGGCTCTCCAGCATCCTGCCCGAGAGGCTCCTCTTGGCAGACATTTTCAACCACCTCAACCTAGTCCGGTTGCACCTACTTTCCTTTCGGACGCAACACATTACTATTCCCACTTGGACCTCTCAATATCCACTATCCAACTTGCACGTCGGCTCGAGTGGTATGCTCCGTCTGACACATGCTCGAGCGATCATTTCCCCTGCATAATCCATCTCCTGCATCACACCCCTTCTCCACGTTCCACTAGCTGGAATATCTCCAAAGCTGACTGGGGGCTTTTCACTTCTCTGGTGACCGTCCATGATCAAGACTTCTCCAGCTGCGATAGTCAGGTCGCATACCTCACGGATGTTCTTCTCACTGCTGCTGAATATTCCATCCCTCGTACTTCCTCTTCTCCCCGTCGAGTCCCAGTCCCCTCGTGGACTACGGCAAGCAGCTACGCTATTCGTGCTAGGCGACGTGCTTTACGCACCTTCCACCGCCACCCTACAATAGCGAACTGTATCAGTTACAAACGACTCCGTGCACAATGTCGTCGTGTTATCAAGGAAAGCAAAAAGGCGTTCTGGGTGGCTTTCACCAGCTCATTCAACAGTTTTGCTCCTTCTTCTGTTGTCTGGGGTGGCCTGCGCCGGCTACCTGGCACCAAGGTCCACTCCCCGATTTCTGGCCTGACTGTAGCGAATGACGTCCTTGTGGATCCTGAGGATGTCTCAAATGCCTTCGGCCTCTTTTTCGCGGAGGTTTCGAGCTCTGTCCATTACCACCCTGCCTTCGTCCCCCGAAAACAAACCTTCTTTCCAGTCTTTGAATCGTGAAAGTTACAATGCCACCTTCATCATGCGGGAACTCGAAAGTGCATTCGACCAGTCCCGATCCTCTGCTCTGGGGCCCGATGGTATCCATATTCAGATGCTGAAGAACCTTTCTCCTGCAGGTAAAGGCTTTCTTCTTCGCGCCTATAATCGCATCTGGGCTGAAGGTCATGTACCCAGACGCTGGCGTGAAGCAATTGTTGTTCCCATACCCAAACCAGGAAAGGACAAAAACCTTTCTTCCAGTTATCGCCCCATCTTCCTTACCAGCTGCGTCTGCAAGGTGATGGAGTGCATGGTAAATTCTCGATTGGTTTGGCTCCTTGAATCTCGACACCTCCTTACCAATGTCCAGTGTGGCTTTCGTAGGCACCGCTCTGCTATTGATCGCCTGGTTACCTTGTCGACCTTCATTATGAACAACTTTTTGCGTAAGCGCCAGACGGTGGCTGTGTTCTTCGATTTGGAGAAGGCTTACGACGCCTGTTGGAGGGAGGGCATCCTCCGCACCATGCATGCTTGGGACCTTCGCGGCCGCCTCCCTCTTTTTATTAATGCATTTTTAATGGATCGAATGTTCAGGGTACGTGTGGGTTCTGTTTTGTCAGATGCCTTTCGCCAGGAGAATGGGGTGCCTCAGGGCTCCGTTTTGAGCGTGGCCCTTTTTGCCATAGCTGTCAATCCAATAATGATTGCCTTCCAGCTGACGTTTCAGGCTCCCTTTTCGTGGACGACTTTACGATCTACTGCACGCTCAGAGAACATGTCTCCTGGAGCGCTGTCTTCAGCATTGTCTAGACCGTCTATATTCCTGGAGTGTCGCTAACGGTTTCCGTTTTTCTGGCGAGAAAACGGTCTGTATGAACTTATGGCGTTACAAACAGTTTCTTCCACCATCCTTATATCTCGGTCCCGTTGCTCTCCCATTCGTGGAGACAACAAAATTTTTAGGTCTTACATTTGACAGGAAACTTTGCTGGTCTCCACTTGTGTGTTACTTGGCTGCTCGTTGTACCCATTCCCTAAATGTCCTCCGTGCTCTCAGCGGTACGTCATGGGGAGCAGATCGAATGGTCCTGCTTCGCCTATATCGGTCCATTGTCCGATCAAAGCTAGATTATGGGAGCTTCGTCTACTCTTCTGCCAGGCCGTCCATCTTACGCCGTCAAAACTCTATCCACCATCGGGGGTTACGTCTGGCGACTGGAGCATTCTACACCAGCCCTGTTGAGAGTCTGTATGCTGAAGCTGCCGAATTACCGCTAAACTACCGGCGCGATATGTTGCTTTGTCGGTACGCCTGCCGACTGATGTCAATGCCCGACCACCCGTCATATTTCACTTTCTTTGACGACTGTCTCGACCGCCAGTACGGGCTGTATGTCTCTGTCCTGTTACCTCCTGGAGTTCGCTTTCGTCGCCTATTTCAGCAACTTGATTTTACCCTCCCTACGACTTTTCGAGTGGGTGAGAGCCCGACGCCACCTTGGCTCCAGGCGCAGGTTCGTGTTCACCTTGAACTCAGCTCGCTTCCAAAGAAGGGGACCCTGGATTCGATATACTGCCCGGTGTTTGTCGAACTTCGTTCGAGACTCGCTAATAACGTCTTTATTTACACAGATGGCTCCAAGACTACTTCTGGCGTCGGATGTGGCTTTGTCGTTGGAGATGATACCTTTCAATACCGGCTCCTTGACCAGTGTTCAAGCTTTACAGCTGAGCTTTTTGCTCTCTATCAGGCTGTTCAGTATATCCGCCGCCATCGTCATTCTCCCTATGTCATCTGCTCTGATTCTTTGAGCGCCATTCAGAGTCTCCGTGACCCATATTCGGACCACCCTCTCGTGCAACGAATTCAACGGTCCCTTCAGTCGCTAACCGATATCGGCGCTCGTGTCCTTTTTTGTGGATTCCTGGCCACGTTGGTGTGCCTGGGAACGATGCTCCTGATGCTGCGGCCAAGGCTGCTGTCCTTCTGCCTCGGACAGCTTCCTTTTGTGTCCCATGAACTGATGATAGTGGGGTTCTTTGTCGGCGCGTTTCATCATTGTGGCATGAGGCTTGGTCCTCTCCCCATGAAAATAAGCTTAGGGCCATCAAACCGATCCCGACGGTTTCGACGACCTCCTCACGCCCTTCCCGGCGAGAGGAAGTCATTTTGGCCAGGTTGCCAATTTAGCCACCGCTACCTGTTGTCCAGTGCCCCTGCCCCGCAGTGCCCCTGTGGTCATCCATTGACGGTGCGCCATGTTTTATTATCCTGTCCCCGTTTTATTCACTCTCGTGTTGTCCTGTGTCTGCCGTCTACCTTACAGGGACTTTTAGCTGATGACGCTCGAGCAGCTGCTCGTGTCCTTCGTTTCATTACGCTGACGAACTTGTCCAAAAAGATCTAACTCTTTTATTTTGTTTCTTGCATCCTTGTAAGTACTTTCTGATGTTACCCCCTTGCGTTTTTCTACGCTATTAGTGCACTAATATTTGTGACTGGGCGCTAATGACCTTAGTAGTAGAGCGCCCTAAACCAAAAAAAGAAAAAAAGAGAAAACAATACCCTGAGGTGGCGAAAGTCGTGATACCTCCTAATGTAGTGTCTGATCTCCTTTTGCAAGACATAGTGCAGCAACTTGATGTGGCATAAACTCAAGAAGGCATGGCAAGTCCCCCTGCAGATATAATGAGCCATGCTGCCTCAATAGCCATCCGTAACTGCAAAAGTGTTCGCGGTGCTGGGTTTTGTGCATGAACAGACCTCTCGATTACTTCCTGTAAAAGTTGGGTGGGACTCATGTTGAGCGACCTGGGAGGCCAAATCATTCGTTCCAATTGTCCAGAATGTTCTTCAAACCAATAGCAAACAAATGTGGCCCTGTGATACGGCGCATTTGGGAACATGAAATTTATGAAAGGCTGCAGATGGTCTCCAGGTAGCCGAACAAAACCATTTTCAGTCAATGATCGGTCCAGCTGGACCAGAGGACCCAATTTATTCCATGCAAACTCAGCCCACACCATTTTGGAACCACTAATAGCTGGCAGAGTGCCTGGTTGACAACTTGGTTCCTTGGCTTCGCGGGGTCTGCGCCACATTCGAAACCTACCATCAGCTCTTAGCACGTGAAATCGGAACTCATCTGACCAGATCTCGGTTTTGTAGTCGTCGAGGAGCCAACTAATATCGTCTCGAGCATCGGAGAGGCTTAGAATCCGTTCCCTTGCCGGATCCCCACAACTGTTTTACGTGGTTGTCTGGAGCTTGTTACTTTACGGTCCTAGATACAAATCAAGCTTATTACCAGATACCTTTAACGGAGAATTCCAAACATGTTACCGCCTTCTGTACCGCTTGGAAACTTTATAAATTTAACAGGGTTCCTTTCGGTCTTTCTGTGGACGCTGCAGTACTGTCTCGCCTGTTGAATAACGTTCTTGGAGATATCAAATTTAAATACTGTATGTACCTCTTTGGACGACGTTGTCGTTTGTAGCGCAACTTTTGAAGAGCACTCGAGTAATCTTGAACAAGTTTTTCTTCACTTTAGAGGGGCTGGCTTGACCGTTAAACCATCTAAAATTAACTTTACTTTTTTGAGCTTTTGGTGTCAGCTTGTAAGAGGTATGTGCTGCCTGCGATATGTAAGCTATAAGAGAATCTGAGACCAAAGAGCAGTGTTGACGGCAGTACGAACCGTGTAGCAGTAGCAGTAAGTTGTTGCTAGCGAGCAGTCGCCTGTCTGCGCTAGTCTGTCCAGTCTGGTGTATCATGTTGGCTGGGCCGGTCGCGGTGCAGCGATGCCGGAGCCTGAGTATTATTGTATAAGGTAAAAAGCAGCCTCGCGCATATCTAGTAATGTTATGTGAAATCGCATGTAAATCTTTTAAAAATGTCCTAATAATAATCTTCGTGATATAAAGTAAGTTCTAAAAAAAAACATTCATTTCAATTTAAAGAATTTACTAATTTTTTCAATCCATGATCATTCCCATTGTTGCAAAAGAAAAATCAGTTGCTTCCTTTCACAAAATGACAAATCTATCGGCCAGCATTGCACAGAGCTGTCCCGGAAAAAATTTATATAAGAGCAGATATATTCGCCGTTTTTATTGAGGTAAGAATTTTTCCTTTTTTTTATTCAGAATGATCTTACAGGGTCATGACGCAGCGCTGCTGTCGTCCAAATTCTACCAGGTTACCAAACTATTTATCCAACAAAGGAAGAAGTAGATGCAGTAAATTTGAGCTTCTATACTCAGGTCCATATCGAATTCGCAGCATTCCTCACCCCAATGTAGTACACGTCGAAACTCTGAGAACCAGAAAAAGTAAAGGCAATCACCATGTCTCCAATATTAAACCCTTTATTGACTGAACTTACTTTATGATTTATCACACTGTAATGCCATTCCCTGATTTTTATATGACCACTTACGCAATTATATTTATATGAATACATACTGATGATTATCATATTTTTTCTTGGCAAGTGCCCGGCAAGGTAAGGTTAGCAGGTCGCTTTTCTTGTCGTTACACATCATACCGTGCACATTTTCCATTTTTCATGTATGTATGATTGTTTTCCTGTTTTGTTTGTTTGTACTACGAAATCTTTAAGATATAACAAACACCAGTTGACATTGACATTTTGCCTTATCATATCTCAACATCGTGACTATTTTACATTTTATTTTTGCTACTACATTATGATACTCTGTGTACATTTTTTTGCACTTGAAAACTGTCTATGTTTTTGACATAATACGTTTTCTGTCATGCTATGCTGTATGCTTAATTATATCAGTAGAAACCAGTTTTTATTTAATGGGTATATGATTTAAATGCAAGACATTAATCATTGTTCATCATTTTCAGAAAGCAATAACGTGTAAAAGAAATAAATTAAACAAACCACAGTGGATTACTATGAAATGGGAATTTCACCTTCGGAATGAACGAAAGAAGATGCAATACCTCGTCATGAAGAGTAAATGGATCAGAATTAACAAGCATTAACAAGAATATACTATACACATCGTATGATAGCAGTCTTAACTAATTTTTTCTTTCAGAATACGAGGCGATTGATGCAGGCTGTCAGACAGAACTACACATCTTAGTTTTAGTGATGAAATATGCTAGAAATAAGAAACTCTAAACTATGAATAGTTATATGAAGTAGATGGTAATATGAATAATGGATAATGAAGTGTCTTTTTGCAGATGATAATGAATGGTGATGAATAGTTATATGAAGAATATGCTAATATGAATAATGAAGTTTTTCTTTCCAGGTGATGATAGTAATGAAGTTATGGTAATATGAATAATGATGTTTTTCTTTGCAGATGAGAATAATGATGAAGTATATATATTTACTGTTAGTTAAGAGATGCTATGTAGTTACTTAAGTATTTGTTGCAGTTCGTTTTGACAGTATGTCTTATATCGCATGGTATAATGACTGAATGTTTTGGAAAGGACAGCTAGAGTACATACATATTGAGTATACATTTCATTACCTGTTAATTCGAAGTTCACTACTTTTCAGCATAATATGCGTTTCTTCTTTCAGCTTAATAATCCATTTTGTATTTTTTCTAGGAGAAGCTATTCATGAAATTAATGTGCTGTAAGCAGTTAGTCATTAAACCTGTTCTAGTACTTGCATTTTTTTACCCATTTGTGTGTGTCATTCATGAATGTGATCACATATACTCTACTTGTTTCGTAACCTTGCTACAGCTGACTCAAGACGAATGACGTTACCTATCCTCATTTGTAGCAATAAGCCAAAAGCAAATATTTTCATGCCCCAGCAATTAATTATCGATCCCAACGCAATGCATTGCTAGCACAAAAAAATGTACTACCAGTCCCAAATAATGTTACCAGTTTAAGAGAGTTCTGAGTAATACTGAATGATGTTTTCTAACCACAGACCTTGAGTAATAGCTACAGTGTGTTGCATTTTAAATATGTCCTATGTCACTGGAATGATGAGTTCTGAATAATAGTGAATGATATTTTGTAATAATGCATACATACTATGCCAATAATTTCTGTAAATAATATTTTTGTTATACTCTATAAATGCTATGCCAATAATTAACTCTCATTTTGAACGATGACTTCTGATGGTTTGTCACTGGCCAAAGGGTGCCAATAATTATTTTAAATATGTCATATGTCACTTGAATGATGAAAAATGTTTTGTAATATTCAGTACTTGCTATACGGTTTGTAACTGGCCAATGAGTGCCAATGATTACTGTAACTAGATGAATTATGTAAATGGTATGCCATTAATGATGTATAAAATGGTTTGTAACTGGCCAATGAGTGCCAATGTTCACTGTAATCAGATGATTTATGAACATTATTCCGTAGTACTTCATACATAGTACAGAAGTGTTCAGTAACTAGGCGATGAGTGCCAACAGTTAGTCAAATCGGTTGATAGACTAGTGTAATTCTCAATGATGACTAGCATGAGACTTAATGTCCTTCACCTTCTAACCTAATTACCAGAAATTACTGCAATATACGTTTGTCCTGTCTATCCTTATGATCATGGAGCACTATATATGATTTCTGCACTAATTCTACGTTGGTGAATGTGTGTGGTGTTGACACATCATGGTGTCCACCACCTTGAACAATGGAGATGTTATTATGGTTCCACTGCTTGGTGTACCTAATCTACTACCAAAATGATAACATGGAATATTAATACGACATTTCAGTGTCTTGGCTACACTGATTAATACTTCAGGGAAGAGAACTTCAGATTGTCTCACTTGGTGTTGTGCTTCTGTAGAAAGATATGGACTTTCAGTGCAGCTACGTGCAACCTAATGTGCTACAACCATGATGCAATCCTTCCCTTTCCTAACCTAGTTCTAGTAAAATGGTAAAAAAAATACTACGGTGCGTATGCACTTTATGTCATTTGTTAATATGTTTTGTACTCATTGTCATTGCTTGATATGTTCTGTACTCAGTGCATGTGCACTATATTTCATTTCATGTTATGCACTTATATATATATGTACATAATCCGTGACTGTCAACTTAGTTAATTAAGTAGATTTTAGAAAAATTTGTTGTTCATAGCAAGTCCAATTGACTCACCATCGCTGCCAAATTTTTGCCCCCCCCCCCCCCCAGTGAAGGGTTATGTAAGAGGTATGTGCTGCCTACGATATGTAAGCTATAAGAGAATCTGAGACCAAAGAGCAGTGTTGACGGCAGTACGAACTGTGTAGCAGTAGCAGTGGGTTGTTGCTAGCGAGCAGTCGCCTGTCTGCGCTGGTCTGTCCAGTCTGGTGTATCATGTTGGCTGGGCCGGTCGCGGTGCAGCGATGCCGGAGCCTGAGTATTATTGTATAAGGTAAAAAGCAGCCTCGCGCATATCTAGTAATGTTATGTGAAATCGCATGTAAATCTTTTAAAAATGTCCTAATAATAATCTTCGTGATATAAAGTAATTTCTAAAAAAAAAAACATTCATTTCAATTTAAAGAATTTACTAATTTTTTTCAATCCATGATCATTCCTATTGTTGCAAAAGAAAAATCAGTTGCTTCCTTTCACAAAATGACAAATCTATCGGCAAGCATTGCACAGAGTTGTCCCGGAAAAATTTATATAAGAGCAGATATATTCGCCGTTTTTATTGAGGTAAGAATTTTTCCTTTTTTTATTCAGAATGATCTTACAGGGCCATGACGCAGCGCTGCTGTCGTCCAAATTCTACCAGGTTACTGAATTTATTTTTTATTACGAGGTTTAGGAATTTGTCTGTTTCGAGCGTACATTAAATGAGAAAAGAATTTTGTGGGTACATTAAATGTGAATGCATTTCTGTACTGAGATTATAAATGAGAGAATTTTGTTCTGAGATTACACACAAATTAGAATCACTATCCATAATTTTATTATTTATTTTATTAAATTTTTGTGGGGAGGTTACAAGCTGATGGTGCTAGAATTGACGCATGATTTGATTTGCGGAGATTTCTTCCTCCAAAGAATAACAAAGGGTTGGCCATGTTTATTGGTATGGAACACTTATGCCTCGAGTGGCTATCTGCTGCCGAACCACAGTATTCTGTGAACGAGTGGGAAGTCATTTCTGTTAGAAAAGTTCAAATTTTATGTGGAGCATAGGGAGTTTCAGCTGGCGGCAGACAATCAAGCTTTCAGCTGGATTTCAGGTTCCCCCCTCCCCACAGGAAAACAGAAAGATTCGCCCGTTGGGTGGTCCGTGTATCTACGTTCAAGTTTACTGTTACGCGTATTAAAGGTGCTCACAACCAAGTTGCCGACGCTCTCAGTCGAATGTTTCAAGTGGACGACCGATTCCGAGACGGAGTGTTGTTCCACAGGTGGGGAGTACGGCCGCGGTGCTGACCGAACTTCCAGAGCTATTTTCTAATTTAAAACGTAAGCAAGATGAAGAGCCAGCCATTATTTTCACTAAGCGTCGTTTACAAAGAGGTGGAGAACTCGATGATTATATCGTGAGCAAGGGGCTTGTTTTCCTCAAGGATGCTCAGGGTCGTGCGTTAAAAATTTGTATTCCTAGAGATTTGATACCTGCCGTATTCCATTATTTTCACAATTTTGTAGTACAGGGCGTCTGGGACTTCTCAAAACCCTTGCTAAAATTAGGTAACATCTTACTTGGCCTTTCTTGTACAAGGATACCTGGTGTTTGAGGGGGAAGATGAGAGAAATGTAAAGTAGCCAAGCCTAACCGCAATTGTCGGAGAGATTTTATGCATTCCACTCGTGAAGATCATCCGACGGACAAACTCCACATCGATTATGTCGGATCTCCGCTCCATACCAGGAATGGAAATCGGTATATTCTTGTTGTAATGGATGCCTTTTCGAGCTTTACTTGGTTGGATCCTAGCAGGGTTGTCATTGCAGCTTTGACCATTCAGCATCTAGCTAAATTTTTTTCAGTGTTCGGTCCATCTCTAAATAGTGACAACTCGACAGCGTTCTCTTCTAAGGAATTCAGGAGGTTTTGTTTTCAGAATGGCGTTCAGCATACTAGAGCCACTCTATATTATCCGCAGTCGTAATTTGCTGAAAGGGTCAATAGAAATCTTAAATCTGCACTAATTATTTTCCATTCCAAGACCCAGAAGAAGTGGGATAGTTCTACCCTTTGGCTTAATTTTTCCTTCAACACGAAGGCATCAAAGCTTCGTCCTCCTCCTTAATATTGTCCTATCCCGTTAACTCGCCGCTTGCCAATGGATGGTTCTTTGATGAAATCTTGTCTGAGTTGATCGGTTCCAGCGTTACTGAATGTAACTGGAAGGAAGCAAGGAAAAATATCGAGATAACCCATTGGAGACAATGTCTTAGGTTTAACCGGGACAGAGATTTTATTCAAAAGTTTCTGCCAGATGTCAGGGGTCTTGTTTAGCCGTTCGAGGTATAGGTACCAACCTCAAACTTTGACTAGCAGTGTTAGTATAAAAATTACTTGTATTGTTAGCAGCGGTTACTGATTTCGCTGGTGTGCTGCTGTTCTGGAATATTATGCCTGCGTATCATTAACAGAATACAGCAATAATTAAGTAAAAGAAACAAACAAAACAACAAATGTCATCGGGAGAATGGGCTATTCACAAAGTCAGCTGTACGCGATAATAAAAGCGTTTTAAAACAAAGTCACATATCTTTACCAGAATGGTATTTACTTAACTGGTTTTCTCATGGTAATACTCTTGCTGCCAGCGAACAAGTACTGTAGAGTGAAGTTGCCACAAAAATTTCATCTGAAATTTAAGTTGAATAAAACATGGAAGAAATAGAAGCAGTTCTTCAGTCGGTATAGTGTAAAGGCTAAAACACGTATAATTTCATTCAAAAGTACGGGGTAAATTACGAAAACGCGATTTGTATCCTTGTTAATATCAGTTGCCACAAATCGCAAAGTGGAAAAGCAACTTTCACAAACGATTGTAGAGGCTGAGGGTGACAGAGCTTCACGACGCAATTTTCCACGCAGGTTTGGCGTCAAGACGAAACTATGAAGGACAGTAAACCTGCGTGACGTTCCGGTCGGCACATACAGTGGAAAACGCGGACCGTGTACGGGATACTATCTTGCATATTTGGATTGGATTGTTTGGGGGAAGAGACCAAACAGTGAGGTCATCGGTCTCATCGAATTAGGGAAGGATGGGGAAGGAAGTCGGCCGTGCCTTTCCTTTCAAAGGAACCATCCCAGTATTTGCCTGGAGCGATTTAGGGAAATCACGGAAAACCTAAATCAGGATGGCCGGACGCGGGATTGAACCGTCGTCCTCCCGAATGCGAGTCCAGTGTGCTACCACATCTTGCATAGTCTACAACGATCAGCTAGGCGACAAGCTATCGCACTTGGGTTGGCCGTATCCTGCTCAAAAATTTTCGCTGCCATGCGTGTAAAATCCAAGCTGTCCATAAGCTTACTGTGAGGGATAACACAACGATATTTCAGTTTTGCAACGAGTTCTTGCAGCTTCTGCAAACTGAAGCGGACACTATAAATATGTTGCTAATGTCTGTTGCGTCGCATTTCAGTAGTTAATTTCTCGGCTGCAGTATCCCGTGTGAATTTCTGGAATGCCCTATGCAGACCGTAAAAGTGACGGTATGGTGTGCCATCCATGTTTCTGCGTCACGAAGTTAATTCCGAGCGTACTTGTAGTTTCAGCGAGATAGAGCATTAGCCCCTACTGCACGTCTTTCCATGGGAGTCCTGAATGAAATGTTTCTAGACAGAGTCATTTTTCGCTTCGAGAGCCATCATCTTGTATGCTCGTTCGCCCGAACTGGCAGCATCTGATTATTTTTTGTGGGACTAGCTTAAATAGAAAGTTTACAAGCGATGCCCAACCATTATCGACGAGCAAAGAAAAATGAAATGGCTCTGAGAACTATGGGACTTAACATCTGTGGTCATCAGTCCCCTAGAACTTAGAACTACTTAAACCTAACTAACCTAAGGACATCACACACATCCATGCCCGAGGCAGGATTCGAACCTGCGACCGTAGCGGTCACGCGGTTCCACACTGAAACGCCTAGAAACGCACGGCCACACCGGCCGGCGACGAGCAAAGAGATCGAATACGTGTGTGCATTGGGGAGATTACAAACGACATGTTGCGGCGAGTTAACGTTATCTTCTCCAGACAGACTACATGAATGTGTTGTTCACCCTCTTGGATACTTACCAAATGCTATTTTCTAGAAATAGCGGTACACACTAATTCTTCTTTATCAAAAAATAAATATTTACATTTTCCCATGAATTGGTGTTTTATTTCCAAAACCGTCACGTGTTTCAGGACGCACCCTGTGTTAAGAACACCCACAAATATCACCGATAGTACGACGAAAATCCTCATAGCGTCTTGGAGCTGGATCTCAAACTTCGCGTCTCTGTATTCTCTGGCGTAGTTTGATTATGCCCTTTGCTTTGGCATTCGAATAAAGGACCCATGTGTGGATATATTCCAAAAAATGCATTGCTTTTGACTTGCAAAGTAAAGTGTAGCTCCGTGAGAGCACCGAACTGTTTACGTCACATAAACCACATACGATTTAACAACAGTCACGCTCTTAAGCACTAACGATAACTTTTCATAAGCGAAAGACAGCACTTACCTTTTCCCTGCATTTTGGTGGCATTATCCGTGCAATTAACTCCTATGACGATGTCACAACCTTCGTTAGCTTGGACCGTAGAACTGTCTTTTAGGATAAGGTCGCGAATGGTGAAGTTTTTCGCAGTGAATAGGTACAATTTAACGTCATCTTCTAGGAAACGCGTGTCTCGTCCAGAAATCACCCTAGACCACATCGTCAAACATATTTGCTCAAGAGCCGACAATGAAGTTGCGGGGCGGCACCTCCAATGGCAAACGTACCGATGTTATTGTTAACGTACGTGAATTAGTGTAGCATGACCTCCCAAAAGACTAGTTACAGTAAAGGAATGGTAAGTTGGCTGCCGTCCCCAAATAATGATCGTTAAAAGTGAGCACATTCCGGCTGTTCTTTCCTTGACTGCTGCCACTCTCAACGACCCAAAATTTATGAAGTATAACTGCTTGACAAAGCGATGTTATGTTGCCGGTGTGAGCAGACGATTAACTGGCAGTAATTGTTCTTATACTTGACTGCAATATGCAATATGAAACACGATCATAACAGTTCACTAAATGTTTTGAATCTCATTTTTCTTCCACTCATTGCGTTATATTACAACAGCCTTAATTTGATTTAATATTCTTTGCTACAAATAAGTATCGCATTTGAAGATGACCGTTTCTGTAATGCGCATTCACAAATCCATATTACTTTCGTGTGAAAATTTAACCATTGCAGTTTTTCGGTACGCGTAGCGCACGCCGTAAACTGTCAGTCAGTACTGGAAGAAAAACAATAAAACATTCATCTTCCCACATCACCTAAACTCACAACTCACTACTTACCCCTCTCCCCCAGAGATAAGCGGCCGACTTTACTCAGCTCGCGGCCAAATTCACCAACAATTAAAATTGTGCACTTATTAAAGTATTTTTGCTTGTTGCTAAACAGTGAAAGTTCGCTCTTAAGAAGCTCTTAACGTTAGTTGACTGTTTTGGATGTTGCTATTTGTTGCTATACGAATATCATTATAAGAAACGGTTGCGAACCGCGGGTCGCTCGAATACTTGATTGACGGCCGCTGCCCTAGACTTACATAACCTGTAGTTTTGCATGTAACTTACCGACAGCGAAAGGCCTTAAAGGAAAACTTGTGTCATTTCCAAGTACTGCAGTTACTTCTTCCATATTTCAGTCTATATTGTTAACAGCAAATGCAAGTGTAAGTATTGACTATCATTGTTGTTTACCCGTCAGACGACATACTGTAACGTATGAACGCAGGTCAGACCACACAGTTTGTGGGAAAAGTTAAGGCTATCAACTACGTCGGTTCGCTCAAGCCGACCCACCTTAGCTGTCACCTTTTAAAAAAGATAGGAACTCACAAAACAGTTTTTCTCACTGTTTATTGCCCACCTTAAAGTTCAACAAGATTGGACATTCGAGTGTACTACTCACTGTAAGCGTATACAGCTGCCTCACGGTACACTCATGTGAATCGAACTGATAACTTTTAATCGTTTCACGCCTTTTTCCAATATTGAAAAACTGTTTAAATTGCATTTACCAACACATGATTTACCCGACGCTCTACTTCACAAATTGCCGTCTTTCAACAGTGTGTATTTTTTTCATTTTTTTATCTTCTTTTTCCCGGTTTTATCCCGTGGCTTCACAAGGTCGGCAGGTTATTGTGAATTTAACAATGTTAGTGACAGAGGGCAATGGCAGAGAGTACCCCGATTGCTCTTCTTGTCGTCAATCGTTTCCACCCTGGGACGGAATTTGAACACCCCATCCGTCTGCGTTTACTGTTACCTGATGTGAAAGTGTGAGAACGTTTTCGAAATGTTTGAGAATCCCTGCCGCCGTTGGATAAGCAGCTGCCAGCAGCAAGTCGTATACCCCTAGCTTACTTATTTCTTCATAGTTTAATTCTTAATTTCTTTGCGTGTTTTTGGGTACTTGCATTGTTTAATTCATAAATTTCGTGCGTATTATTGTATTTGAGAGTTGTAGCATCGCGCTTTAGTGTTTACTTCGTAGATTCTTACTTAAATTGCGTGTGAGTTTTGTATAGGAGGTGTAATTTCGAGTTTTAGTTACTGTAATCGTAAATTAAGGCAGATTGTATCGCAGTCGTTAGGCATTTGTACAGATTAGTTCATACATTCTTTGCATGTTTCCCGTGCGTTATCTAGGCACGGACTCGTGTTTCAGTAACTGTTGTTCAACATCTATTAGAATGGACAGGGACTGTGATTGCTGTGTTCGGATGAGGGTTGAGTTGGCTTCCCTTCGCTCACAGCTGCAAGCGGCGCTGACTTCGGTCGCGCAGCTTGAGGCTGTTGCCAATGGGCACCACTGTGGAGAGCTGGACTTGGGTATCACGGGGATGTCAACCTCGTACCGTCTGTCTGACAAACAGGTTTCAGGCACTGTCTCTGGCTGAGCCAGATGCAGCTGCCTGCCCTGTTTCAGAGGATGAATCTCAGCCTTCAAGGTCCGGGCAATCGCAGAGGGTGGGCTTATTGGTAGTTGGGAGTTCCAATGTTAGGCGCGTAATGAGGCCCCTTAGGGATATGGCGGCTAAGGACGGGAAGAAATCCAGTGTACACTCCGTGTGCATTCCGGGTGGAGTCATTCCTGATGTGGAAAGGGTCCTTCCGGATGCCATGAAGAGCACAGGGTGCAACCAGCTGCAGGTGGTGGCACATGTCGGCACTAATGACGTGTGTCGCTATGGATCTGAGGAAATTCTCTCTGGATTCCAGCGGCTATCTGATTTGGTGAAGGCTGCCGGTCTTGCTTACGAGATGAAGGCAGAGCTCACCATCTGCAGCATCGTTGACAGAACCGACTGCGGACCTTTGGTGCAGAGCCGGGTGGAGGGTCTGAATCAGAGGCTCAGACGATTTTGCGACCGTGTTGGCTGCAGATACCTTGACTTGCACCATAGGGTGGTGGGGTTTCGGGTTCCGCTGAATAGGTCAGGAGTTCACTACACTCAGCTGGCGGCTACACGGGTAGCGCAGGCTGTGTGGCGTGGACTGGGCGGTTTTTTAGGTTAGAAGGCCTCGGGAAAGTACGGGGTGGGCTGCAATCTAAAAGGGTGCATGGCAAATACAGGACGTGCTTGGATCAAGGAACAGTCGGAATTGTAGTTGTAAATTGTTGTAGTTGTGCTGGGAAAGTCCCTGAGCTCCAAGCGCTAATACACTCCTGGAAATTGAAATAAGAACACCGTGAATTCATTGTCCCAGGATGGGGAAACTTTATTGACACATTCCTGGGGTCAGATACATCACATGATCACACTGACAGAACCACAGGCACATAGACACAGGCAACAGAGCATGCACAATGTCGGCACTAGTACAGTGTATATCCACCTTTCGCAGCAATGCAGGCTGCTATTCTCCCATGGAGACGATCGTAGAGATGCTGGATGTAGTCCTGTGGAACGGCTTGCCATGCCATTTCCACCTGGCGCCTCAGTTGGACCAGCGTTCGTGCTGGACGTGCAGACCGCGTGAGACGACGCTTCATCCAGTCCCAAACATGCTCAATGGGGGACAGATCCGGAGATCTTGCTGGCCAGGGTAGTTGACTTACACCTTCTAGAGCACGTTGGGTAGCACCGGATACATGCGGATGTGCATTGTCCTGTTGGAACAGCAAGTTCCCTTGCCAGTCTAGGAATGGTAGAACGATGGGTTCGATGACAGTTTGGATGTACCGTGCACTATTCAGTGTCCCCTCGACGATCACCAGTTGTGTACGGCCAGTGTAGGAGATCGCTCCCCACACCATGATGCCGGGTGTTGGCCCTGTGTGCCTCGGTCGTATGCAGTCCTGATTGTGGCGCTCACCTGCACGGCGCCAAACACGCATACGACCATCATTGGCACCAAGGCAGAAGCGACTCTCATCGCTGAAGACGACACGTCTCCATTCGTCCCTCCATTCACGCCTGTCGCGACACCACTGGAGGCGGGCTGCACGATGTTGGGGCGTGAGCGGAAGACGGCCTAACGGTGTGTGGGACCGTAGCCCAGCTTCATGGAGACGGTTGCGAATGGTCCTCGCCGATACCCCAGGAGCAACAGTGTCCCTAATTTGCTGGGAAGTGGCGGTGCGGTCCCCTACGGCACTGCGTAGGATCCTACGGTCTTGGCGTGCATCCGTGCATCGCTGCAGTCCGGTCCCAGGTCGACGGGCACGTGCACCTTCCGCCGACCACTGGCGACAACATCGATGTACTGTGGAGACCTCACGCCCCACGTGTTGAGCAATTCGGCGGTACGTCCACCCGGCCTCCCGCATGCCCACTATACGCCCTCGCTCAAAGTCCGTCAACTGCACATACGGTTCACGTCCACGCTGTCGCGGCATGCTACCAGTGTTAAAGACTGCGATGGAGCTCCGTATGCCACGGCAAACTGGCTGACACTGACGGCGGCGGTGCACAAATGCTGCACAGCTAGCGCCATTCGATGGCCAACACCGCGGTTCCTGGTGTGTCCGCTGTGCCGTGCGTGTGATCATTGCTTGTACAGCCCTCTCGCAGTGTCCGGAGCAAGTATGGTGGGTCTGACACACCGGTGTCAATGTGTTCTTTTTTTCATTTCCAGGAGTGTAGAAAGCACAGAAGCTGAAATCGTTATAGGTACAGAAAGCTGGCTAAAGCCTGAAATAAGTTCTGCAGAAATTTTTACGAAGTCTCAGACGGTGTTCAGGAAAGATAGATTAGGCAGAATTGGTAGTGGAGTGTTTGTGTCTGTCAGTAGTGGTTTATCTTGTAGTGAAGTCGAAGTAGATACTCCGTGCGAATTGGTATGGGTGGAGGTTATACCGACCCCCCAGACTCCGATGATATAGTTGCTGAACAGTTCAGAGAAAATTTGAGTCTCGTAACAAATAAATACCCCACTCATACGGTTATAGTTGGTGGAGACTTCAACCTTCCCTCGATATGTTGGCAAAAATACTTGTTCAAAACCAGTGGTAGGCAGAAAACATCTTCCGAGATTGTCCTAAATGCTTTCTCCGAAAATTATTTCGAGCAGTTAGTCCACGAACCCACGCGAATTGTAAATGGTTGCGAAAACACACTTGATCTCTTAGCCACAAACAATCCAGAGCTAATAGGGAGCATCATGACTGATACAGGGATTAGTGATCACAAGGTCGTTGTAGCTAGGCTCAATACCGTTTCTTCCAAATCCACCAGAAACAAACGCAAAATAATTTTATTTAAAAAAGCGGATAAAGTGTCACTAGAAGCCTTCGTAAGAGACAATCTCCATTCCTTCCGAACTGACTATGCAAATATAGACGAGATGTGGCTCAAATTCAAAGATATAGTAGCGACAGCAATTGAGAGATTCATACCTCATAAATTGGTAAGAGATGGAACTGATCCCCCACGGTACACAAAACAGGTCCGAACGCTGTTGCAGAGGCAAAGGAAAAAGCATGCGAAGTTCAGAAGAACGCAAAATCCCGAAGATTGGCTAAAATTTACAGACGCGCGAAATTTGGCACGGACTTCAATGCGAGATGCCTTCAATAGGATCCACAACGATACATTGGCTCGAAATTTGGTAGAAAATCCGAAGAAATTCTGGTCGTATGTAAAGTACACAAGCGGAAAGACTCAGTCAATACCTTCGCTGCGCAGTGCCGATGGCACTGTTATCGACGACTGTGCCGCTAAAGCGGAGTTATTGAACGCAGTTTTCCGAAATTCCTTCACCAGGCAAGACGAATGAAATATTCGAGAATTTGAAACACGAACAGCTGCTAACATGAGTTTCTTAGAAGTAGATACCTTAGGGGTTGCGAAGCAACTCCAATCGCTTGATACGGGCAAGTCTTCAGGTCCAGATTGTATACCGATTAGGTTCTTTTCAGATTACGCTGATACACTACCTCCCTACTTAGCAATCATATACAACCGCTCGCTCACCCATAGATTGGAAAATTGCGCAGGTCGCACCAGTGTTTAAGAAGGGTAGTAGGAGTAATAGATCGAACTACAGACCTATATCATTGACGTCGGTTTGCAGTAGGGTTTTGGAGCATATACTGTATTCAAACATTATGAATCACCTCGAAGGGAACTATCTATTGATACGTAATCAACATGGTTTCAGAAAACATCGTTCTTGTGCAACGCAGCTAGCTCTTTATTCGCACGAAGTAATGGCCGCTATCGGCAGGGGATTTCAAGTTGATTCCGTATTTCTAGATTTCCGGAAAGCTTTTGACACCGTTCCTCACAAGCGACTTCTAATCAAGCTGCGGGACTATGGGGTATCGTCTCAGTTGTGCGACTGGATTCGTGATTTCCTGTCAGGAAGGTCGCAGTTCGTAGTAATAGACGGCAAATCATCGAGTAAAACTGAAGTGATATCAGGTGTTCCCCAGGGAAGCGTCCTGGGACCTCTGCTGTTCCTGATCTATATAAATGACCTGGGTGACAATCTGAGCAGTTCTCTTACGTTGTTCGCAGATGATGCTGTAATTAACCGTCTAGTAAGGTCATCCGAAGACCAGTATCAGTTGCAAAGCGCTTTAGAAAAGATTGCTGTATGGTGTGGCAGGTGGAAGTTGACGCTAAATAACGAAAAGTGTGAGGTGATACACATGAGTTCAAAAAGAAATCCGTTGGAATTCGATTACTCGATAAATAGTACAATTCTCAAGGCTGTCAATTCAACTAAGTACCCGGGTGTTAAAATGACGAACAACTTCAGTTGGAAAGACCACATAGATAATATTGTGGGGAAGGCGAGCCAAAGGTTGCGTTTCATTGGCAGGACACTTAGAAGATGCAACAAGTACACTAAAGAGACAGCTTACACTACACTCGTTCGTCCTCTGTTAGAATATTGCTGCGTGGTGTGGGATCCTTACCAGGCGGGATTGATGGAGGATATCGAAAGGGTGCAAAAAAGGGCAGCTCGTTTTGTATTATCACGTAATAGGGGAGAGAGTGTGGCAGATATGATACGCGAGTTGGGATGGAAGTCATTAAAGCAAAGACGTTTTTCGTCACGGCGAGATCTATTTACGAAATTTCAGTCACCAACTTTCTCTTCAGAATGCGAAAATATTTTGTTGAGCCCACCCTACATAGGTAGGAATGATCATCAAAGTAAAATAAGAGAAATCAGAGCTCGAACAGAAAGGTTTAGGTGTTCGTTTTTCCCGCGCGCTGTTCGGGAGTGGAATGGTAGAGAGATAGTATGATTGTGGTTCGATGAGCCCTCTGCCAAGCACTTATATGTGAATTGCAGATTAGTCATGTAGATGTAGATGTGAAACAGGCGGAACGTTGGTACCAACGAGGTATTCATCTAATCGGTGTGGGAAAACTCCTAAAAACAATATCCAAGCTGGGCAGTACACTACCTTTTGTCGTTGATCTGCGTGACGGTTTTTTTTCTCTTTAAATCAAAAAAAAAGAAAAATAACTTTGGGCGGGACTCGATCCGGAAATCCACCGTTTACGGAGCTTTTTTTTTCAATACTACGCGTAAAATACATGCTACTAGCACGGCATCGTGCACCAAGAAAACAAATAATCCCGCGACTGTTCTGTACCGAGAGATAGGAATCTGTACTGCATAGCACGACGCAGAGAGGTGTGCCGCTTCTCTTCTTACGCATGATCATTCAGCTGTGTCCTAACGCACGTCGTAGGTTATTCCACGGACAGCCGACCGTGTCTTCGTCTGCTCAGTCAATAGATATTTTTTCCTACCTGTTGACCCTGTGGAGGGTCACGTAGGGCATTCCATAACTAATTAGAAAAATAGTCTTCGGGTTCCGTACACTCTCACTTGACATTCTTATAAGTAGTTTCAAAAGTCCAATACGTCTTTAGGTCCATCGTGAACTAGATAGTGCACCTCCTGCCCATGGACTCATGTGGCTGAGTTGATTTCGACATGCAGGAAATACATCTCATCCGGGGAAAGTAGCATCCGAGGTACGATATGTTCCAAGGTCACTCGTAGAGGGTGTAAGTGGGCTGTTTATGTTTTTATGTTGGTAACGTCACGTAGCGCTCTGTATGAAAATCACTGACTGTGCTGTGTGCAGTCTGTGGCTGGTTTGCATTGTTGGAATATTTGCTATTGTAGTGGTGGACAGTTGGATGTGAACAGTGCGTAGCGTTGCGCAGTTGGAGGTGAGTCGCCGGCAGTCGTGGATGTAGGGAGAGAGATGGCAGAATTTTGGAAGCGGACGATCTGGACGTGTGTCCATCAGAAAGAGTAAATTTGTAATATTGGATATCATGAACTGACATGTATATGATGACTTTTGAACATTATTAAGGTAAATACATTGTTTGTTCTATATCAATACCTTCACTAGTTAGAATCTTTTATTCAGCTGGCAGTTTTGGCGCACGCTGTATTGCAGTAGTTCGAGTAACGAAGATTTTTGTGAGGTAAGTGATTCATGAAAGGTATAGGTTATTGTTAGTCAGGGCCATTCTTTTGTAGGGATTTTTGGAAGTCAGATTGCGTTGCGCTAAAAAAGTATTGTGTGTCAGTTTAGTGATGATCAGAATAAGTAAAGAGAGAAATGTCTGAGTACGTTCAGTTTTGCTCAGCTATTTGAAAATCAAATAACGTAAGAGGTTTATCAGCACAGTCATTCATAAATTTCTAAGGGGACGTTACAAGGGTACGCCAAAATTTGTCGCACCAATCGCCATACGTCTATTGATGCGCTACCTCCGAGACGGTGCTCGTCCGTGTCTGGAACTCCTCATTCCGCGCATACAGTCGAGTCCGTCATATGTATATTGTGGAAACGCAATCGGATGAAATCGGGTGACCCGTTCAGCGTTTGCTGTGATGAATCATTTTTATCGGACGTCTGAATCCAGTGTAGCCGCGTCTGTCGTCCGCCTCACCACGTCCAACTAACATGAGGGTCCTTTGCCAACCCGACGTTTGCTGAACGCCTCCGTTGTAGGCCGCCTATTTCGTCGTTGGTAGTGCGATGAGGACCTAACCGTCTTCAAGGTGAAAGTGATGGAAGTAATAGAAAGGCGGGGGTGTGTCTTGCGTCGTCAGCGGGGGCGTAAGGGAGAGCGGAACCAGGGACTCCAGCAGCAAGACTGGGTGGTGCCACCACAGGTTGATATGGAGCTGATAAACAGGGCCACCGCTCTGTCGTGAACGTGAACTAGGCCAATACTTCCTCTGTCTAGGGGAAGCGTCAGCGTTTCGTAACTGACTTTGAAGACTTTAAAAATGGACGCAAACAGTCTCGACCACAAGAACATTTGTTTTGGTAGTAAGCGGTTTCGGTCAGTTTTTGTAGGCGGTTGCGGTGAATGGAGCGGGTGTTGTAACTTCACCAACATCAACTGTGCAGTAAATGAGTGCCAGATCGCTGTTCTCCACGAGATATGTTCTCAGAAATTAATGATTTCGAAGAGCATGCCGCTAATATACGTAACGGCATTGGAAGTACATGAGCTGTGTGTGGAAAGCGCGACGCTAAGTAAATATTGAGGAATTGCGTCCATTCAAGAATGTTGAGAGCTCAGTAGACGAATGTTGGCGATCTTCACCCGAATTTATTGTAACAAGTAACAGTAGTTAAATGCTGTATATCGTCGTGAAACTCTACCCGAGGCATTTGATAGTACCACTAAGCTGTTGGCGGTCGATACTTGCTGGGGCTAAATTGACTGCTATGTTTACGGCGACCGATTTAGTGACATATAGATAGCTGTGGGAGGCCACACAGTATATGCCAACCCATTCTAGGGCTTTGGTTGCATTGTCACCGTTGCGTAGGACGAGAATCGTGTCGTGTGCGTATGTTGCGCGGTGAAATGTGGCGCTACGCAACTTTAGTCCGGTGATCCGTTGATGGAGGCTGCAGAGGAGCGGTTCCAGTGCCGGGGCTTAGAGTACGGTCGACGGAGTAGCATTGAAGCACCGCTCTGGAAATCGGGATGGACTGCTTGAGACGTCCGTTGATGAGCGCTTTGGAGGTCGCCTCTAGTGGGAGGTGCTTCGTGACGTCTAAGAATTTCTAAGGGTACTGCACGTGTTGGAGAACGGACGTCAGGTGCACGTGATCAACGCGATCGAAAAGTTTGGCTAAAATCTAGTGATGTCTGTGCTCCCGGGATTCAGAGAGCCCTGCCTAGGGCTGTTATGTCACGGTATCGACAAAGGGCAGTGTGGATGTTATTGATGTGCCCTAGAGAAGCTTGATTTAGTGAGATGACGTGAGGCAGGATCAATCGTATACGAGACGCTCACAGTTAAGGAGTGTCAAAGGCGGTAGTCATGTATTCGACCGTCATCTGTCGGTTTGTCAACAGGTATAAATCATTCCTTCAACGGAAGCTGCGGAGAGAGGCACCGCGGGGGGACATGAGCTCCTGCAGATCTCCACCCACTTGGGGCCCAGTACATACTGAAAAGTTCTATAAAACTCCATGATGAGTCAGTCAGAGCAGCAGACTTGTTCGATGCTCCTTTACCTATGGCGTCATAACGTCTTCTTCTTCCATAATTTCTACCAATAATTCAGTGCTATAAAACGTCGTCGGGACGGAACGTTGAGCAGAATAAAATCGTGCGTAATGGTCGAAGGAGGCTGTGCCAGTACCGCACTGCATAATGAGGCGACGGTCATCCTCACTAGTGATGGCCTGTGTCAGCGCCCGTCGTCGTTGTTTACGTTCTCGAATAACGTAGTACGTGGTGTGTCTTTCCGTTGCTATTTTATCGTGCATTCGCGTTCGGACGATCGTTCCTTGTAGTTCGCAGCATATATCCATGATGCGTGCCCTCGCACTGTGAACTGTCATCTATCGTTGCGTAGGGGGTGGCAGGCAGACACGTTCGCGAAAGGCGGTGAAATAGAAATCCAAGGTGCGACGCATCCAAGCCGCAGCCTTGCGACCATGCGTAATAAAAATTCTTCACACATCGTGTTTGGCGCAGAGTAACCACCAACTAATTGATGCAGGTTACATTGCGAGGCACTGGACGAACGAACTCCATCTGTCTTCGAGGCATACTGTGTATCAGGAGAAGCGAGATGAGCGAGGTTTAACTTCCAGGGATGTCGGCTGCGCCACACCCGTTGGTGATGAAGGGTGGCGGCACACATATATATAGGCCGCGTAATCAAAAGAGAAGACCTGAGTCGAAACAAGGACCCCCGAGTAGACAACATTCCATTGGAACTACTGACGGCCTTGGGAGAGCCAGTCCTGACAAAACTCTACCATCTGGTGAGCAAGATGTATGAAACAGGCGAAATACCCTCAGACTTCAAGAAGAATATAATAATTCCGATCCCAAAGAAAGCAGGTGTTGACAGATGTGAAAATTACCGAACAATCAGTTTAATAAGCCACAGCTGCAAAATACTAACACGAATACTTTGCAGACGAATGGAAAAACTAGTAGAAGCCGACCTCGGGGAAGATCAGTTTGGATTCCGTAGAAATACTGGAACACGTGAGGCAATACTGACCTTACGACTTATCTTAGAAGAAAGATTAAGGAAAGGCAAACCTACGTTTCTAGCATTTGTAGACTTAGAGAAAGCTTTTGACAATGTTGACTGGAATACTCTCTTTCAAATTCTCAAGGTGGCAGGGGTAAAATACAGGGAGCGAAAGGCTATTTACAATTTGTACAGAAACCAGATGGCAGTTATAAGAGTCGAGGGACATGAAAGGGAAGCAGTGGTTGGGAAGAGAGTAAGACAGGGTTGTAGCCTCTCCCCGATGTTATTCAATCTGTATATTGAGCAAGCAGTAAAGGAAACAAAAGAAAAATTCGGAGTAGGTATTAAAATCCATGGAGAAGAAATAAAAACTTTGAGGTTCGCCGATGACATTGTAATTCTGTCAGAGACAGCAAAGGACTTGGAAGAGCAGTTGAACGGAATGGATGGTGTCTTGAAGGGAGGATATAAGATGAACATCAACAAAAGCAAAACGAGGATAATGGAATGTAGTCGAATTAAGTCGGGTGATGTTGAGGGTATTAGATTAGGAAATGAGACACTTAAAGTAGTAAAGGAGTTTTGCTATTTGGGGAGCAAAATAACTGATGATGGTCGAAGTAGAGAGGATATAAAATGTAGACGGGCAATGGCAAGGAAAGCGTTTCTGAAGAAGAGAAATTTGTTAACATCTTGTATAGATTTAAGTGTCAGGAAGTCATTTCTGAAAGTATTTGTATGGAGTGTAGCCATGTATGGAAGTGAAACCTGGACGGTAAATAGTTTGGACAAGAAGAGAATAGAAGCTTTCGAAATGTAGTGCTACAGAAGAATGCTGAAGATTAGATGGGTAGATCACATAGCTAATGAGGAAGTATTGAATAGGATTGGGGAGAAGAGAAGTTTGTGGCACAACTTGACCAGAAGAAGGGATCGGTTGATAGGACATGTTCTGAGGCATCAAGGGATCACCAATTTAGTATTGGAGGGCAGTGTGGAGGGTAAAAATCGTAGGGGGAGACCAAGAGATGAATACACTAAGCAGATTCAGAAGGATGTAGGTTGCAGTAGGTACTGGGAGATGAAGAAGCTTGCACAGGATAGAGTAGCATGGAGAGCTGCATCAAACCAGTCTCAGGACTGAAGACCACAACAATAACAACAATCAAAAGAGCTACAGACGAGTGATTCGTAAAATGCGTAAATTCCGTCAGATTCCCAAGGACATGTTCTCATGTATCTTACAGCTGGAGATCACTGATGACTGCCTCAAGTTTTTAGCACGGTGAACGCGCAGCAGCTGATGGATACTAA
This sequence comes from Schistocerca cancellata, assembly GCF_023864275.1. Lineage (NCBI taxonomy): Eukaryota > Metazoa > Arthropoda > Insecta > Orthoptera > Acrididae > Schistocerca > Schistocerca cancellata. The sequence continues at coordinate 161,494,829 of NC_064628.1, forward strand.
GTGGTAGGTCTGCAGAGCTCCCGTGAATGGGGATCACCAGCAGCGTCGCCGCATGTGTTTGGCCTGCCGAATGCATTCTGTGTCAACGCAGTCGTCCGCTACTTCGTGGGCGGGAAGGGGGGGGGGGCGAGTTGTGTGGTGATACACCTCTACTCATCCAATACAGCGAGCATAGAATCTTCTGTAGAGTAGTCCGCCCAAGGTCCGTAAGCTATCAGTGGCTGTGGTATGGTACTTCCTAGTTGGGTGACCAAAGTTGAATCAAGTCTTTTCCTGCTGCATATCGGTGACAGGATGTAAAGGACCGGAAATGGTTATGTAGAAGACAGGGACAGTAGCAGGTGATGGCAACCCTGTATCATCCTAATTCGTCAGACGTCCGGTCGTCAACCGGTGTAGACGTCTGCAGGCGGCAATCGTTTTATCTTTCCTGGTGACGTCTGTTTGAGGACATAGGTTTCTGTGTCCGAATGAGTGTGCGGTTCCCTCACTGTACCCCGTCAGGGAGAAAGCAGAGGTCAGTACAACCCTAGTGTTGAGCTCGATTCTCAAGTCCAAAGCTCCGTGCGAAATCGATGGGCGACCTCCCTCATTGTGGAGTGTGATTTCGCCTGTCTTTCAAGTGGTCCGCCGTTTGCCACGATGGTCGATCATTTCACATCAGCGTATTTGAGAGGAAGAGCCGTAATCATAGGTGGTGGTGGTAATCACCTAACGGGATTTGTGTAAGCAAATGTTTAATGCCGGCCCCGGTGGTCTAGCGGTTCTGGCGCTGCAGTCCGGAACCGCGGGGCTGCTACGGTCGCAGGTTCGAATCCTGCCTCGGGCATGGGTGTGTGTGATGTCCTTAGGTTAGTTAGGTTTAAGTAGTTCTAAGTTCTAGGGGACTTATGACCTAAGATGTTGAGTCCCATAGTGCTCAGAGCCATTTGAACCATTTGAACCAAATGTTTAATACACGCCGAACGTATGAGACCTTCCTGGCCGCAAACAGAACAAGTACCGACTGTCCATCGTACATCATAGCTGCCTGACATCCACCTATTACTAGCTAAAATGGTACATGTTTTGTTAATTCGATTTTTACTTTAAGCTGTTGATGACTCTGTCGCGTGGCTAATGACGGTCTCATACCATCGCAAAGCTGCGGTGAATACGTCCGGCAGCACTTCGAATCAGAGTTCGAAGACTCTCAGAGTATGTTCGTATATCTGCTCACAACATCATTAATATCGTCTCATTGACCATCTTGACGTAGACGCTACTTGTGATATGTAGATGGATATCATCGATGTGCTGTAATTCTAGCTGAACGTCGTCACGAATAAATCGTTCGATTTTGAAGGCTTCTGGTCTTACACCGTCGGGTTGTTGGCTTTTCTGTAAGAACGAGCCATAGCGAATAAATGTCAATGGATTCCTGTACTAACTTTTGGCGAGGAGCTACACAAACTACGAGCGCTCGCGACTCTGTGGACGAGACGAAAGCGAGATGTCCTCGCAGTTGACCTGCCGAAGGAAGACAACGGGTTGGATCCGGGGACGGCGTGCCTCCGAAATCCCGGAAACGGCGTGCTAGTTGATGTTCCTTACTTGTAAAGGAGACTGTGACTGCGCTACATCTCTACTTTTCATTTTTCTAAAATGTGGAAATATCTCTATTTCATGTCAAAACTATTGTGCTACTTTATACCTGTAGCTATACGCTCCGCGGTAGGAGGATTTCTCGTCGTATCACAGAGAGACTTTACTGCAAACTACTACCATTAAATCATATCTCCCACTTCATCTAAGCTAATAACCACCACTGTAAAACAAATTGATACTCCAAACATGTAAGCTGGATCCAGTCCGTCCACGATGGCTCCACGCTGCTGGTATGACGGTCCGACCATTCGTAATCCTCCACTCACTGACGGTGTGTGACGCACTGCGGCTGCAACACTCGATCCTCCAGGAGTTAGGTATAAGCTTCAATCAGTGTTAATGCCTAGCAAAGTAATTATGAGCGTTCATTGATACTGACAATATTGGCTATTAGTCTGGTCCAGTTATTTTTTACGAGTTCTTGTTCAAGATACATTTTTTTTCTGCTGCATAACGATTTTCTTTTTATTTTTCTTCTGCACCAAGCATTCGGGAAATGATTCCCATTTTCAAGAACGTTTTTATGTATAATGCCATTTATTTGTATAGTTTTGGATGTGTGAGGTGATGAATTGTTCTGTTGCCTTTACTATAACATATAAACACTATTAATTTTTCCAGAATGAGATTTTCACTCTGCAGCGGAGTGTGCGCTGATATGAAACTTCCTGGCAGATTAAAACTGCAGGAGACGAGATACTGGCAGAAGTGAAGCTGTGAGTACCGGGCGTGAGTCGTGCTTCCGTAGCTCAGATGGTAGAGCACTTGCCCGCGAAAGGCAAAGGTCCCGAGTTTGAGTCTCGGTCGGGCACACAGTTTTAATCTGCCAGGAAGTTTCACTATTAATTTTGTAATTAATTACCTTTGCTCAGTCCAAACGTTGAATGGTGGGTTTCAAATAACAATATCTCGCCCCATAATCGCTAGGCTGCAGTAACTGGCTCTGATTTTGGAATGGAAATTTGAAAACTGCAAGGAACTGAACTTATGTATTAGTCTAGGCCGTGACTGGGAGTCGATTTTGTTCCAATTGAGTAACAGAGAGGAAGGTGGATCGGAGTGTAGAGTCTCTACTAGTACGAATTTGCATATAGGTTACAGCAACATGTACACAAATGGATTGTGAGACAGACTAGCCGTGCTGAGTGAAACCTGCACCATGCAGCGGAAGGGCTGGGGCTAGCAGGACGGCATCACTGCCGGCCGATGTGGCCGAGCGGTTCTAGGCGCTTCAGTCTTGAACCGCGCGACCGATATGGTCGCAGGTTCGAATCCTGCCTCGGGCATGGATATGTGTGATGTCCTTAGGTTAGTTAGGTTTAAGTAGTTCTAAGTTCTAGGGGCCTGATGACCTTAGAAGTTAAGTTCCATAGTGTTCAGAGCCATTTGAACCATTTCTGAACCTTGGAATGGGCTTTCAAAGAGCAGAGGGCTGACACAGCAAGAAGAAGTAATGCGCCGCTGACGTCGGAGCCTTCCCCTACTGACGGACCGCCAGCCACTGCCCAACCTGACATTTGAAATGCAGGGTACCTATGCGAGTTCAGTTCCACTGGGGCAGAACTCAGGTAACCGTTGACGGCCCGTCGCGAAGGGTATCTGCCACTAACTGAAAACGACGAGCAGTGTAGCTGAAGATTAATGAAGTGTTTTTCTCGGGCACCAGGCACTACCGGCCCGCCACTCTGCCAACTCCCTTGGGCCCTACAGGGGATTCAACTGTAATAACAAAAATTGAAGTTTAAGGGAGAGATGTATTCCATTAAAATTCTCAAACGACGGTTTAATGCTGCATGCGAGTGGCGTGCAGTAAATAATTTAAAAAAATCCAAATGGCTCTGAGCACTATGGGACTTAACAGTGGATGTCATCAGTCCCCTAGAACTTAGAACTACGTAAACCTAACTAACCTAAGGACATTACACTCACCCATGCCCGAGGCAGGATTCGAACCTGCGACCGTAGCGGTCGCGCAGTTCCAGATTGTAGCGCCTAGAACAGCTCGGCCACCCCGGCCGGCAGTAAATAATACAACACTATATTGTTCTTCACTTTTTCGACTACAGAGCCCTATTTTTCAACATAATCTCCATTCAATGTGACGGCCTTGCGCCACCTTGATGGGCCTTCGCTCGCATGGTACCACTCTACTGGTCCACGCCAGCGCCAACGTCTTGCTGCATCAATAACCTCCCTGCCATCCACACTCCTTCCTGGACCCCAACTGGTGGACGAGTGTGTCAGCATTACCAACAGAGACGCCCAGTTGAACAGCGAGGTGTTTGACTTTGATCTATCGATCACCTCAAATGAGAATGTCTGCACGTTCCAACATTGCAGGAGTCATATCTGTGTGCGGTCGGCCGGCTCACGGGAGTTCAAACAGGTTTGTGCCACCTTTTTGCGACGATGAGACGCATCGCCCAATGACTCACCGTGCTTTTGTTCACTGCCAGATCTCCATAGAAATTCTGCAAGCACCCATGGATGTCTGCGATGCTCTGGTTCTCCTCAAAAGAAACTCAATGACAGTTCTTTGCTTGGAACGCACCTCCGTTACAGATGCCATTTTGAAGGTTACTATTGAGTTCTTCCTCAGTCTCATGTGCATTATCCTACATTAATCCACATTTAAGGTAAGCTGCCATTCTTTACACGGAGGATACTTTCATCCCCTATCAGGCTGTAGAGATTGAATCGGGAACATTTCACGATATCCCATAACAAGTTCTCCATTTTTTCAACCGAAATCGGCTGAGAAAAAAGTGTTGCATTACTAAGTGAATGGCCCGCTTACATATTAGGAAGACATTGACAGAGATATTAACCAAAGAATACAAGAATCAGCACATAAAGCTACACAGTGATTTATGCGGCACTCGCACTACTGTCGTAATGGACAGAGTTGACCGAAAGCGGGAATCCTAGCACGCTATAAAAAAGAGCTTAACTCACGACACAAAAAAAACAGGGTGAGATAGGTGAGTGATTTCTGTGACACGGCTGTTGATGTCATACGGAAATAGCAATGCATAATCACATGCTCGAGTGATAACGGTGAGCTTATATGTGAACGACGCAACTATCTTCTGATCAAGATAATTAACAGAATATCTTTAACCTCATTTTAAGTAGCAAGCGTCCAGAGTAGTTTCTCGAGCTGGAGTAATCTTGCAGCAACCACAGCCCTGAAGAGAAGTCAGCAAAATGAGGGCTGCGCGGTTGTGCTCCAGAGTTTTATGACTACGGAGTGACTGGTCTCAAAATATATGTCTAGTATCAGCTTCTGGAAGAAGCAGTCGCCAGGGACTGCCGGCTGAGTGGCTGAGGAGACACGACATCTGTTCATGAAAGTATCACATCTTGCCTTCTCTGCAACTCTCGAAACAGCCGTTGGTGTATACTCCTCAAGGAAGAAGAAAGAGCCGCATAAATTTTCATCTTTATTTAATGATAGCCTCTGTTTTGTGAAAATCCAAAATTGGATTCCGGAATATTGTTCCTTAGTATTTTAGGAATCTTCCGTTACAGTATTATTTGCCTCTTAAATTTTAATGTAGGGTTTATTTGCATTTAGAGTCTTGGGGACCTCGAAATAAAACTGATAACGCAATATCACACGAGATTACTTCATGATGAATAAATCCGACATCGCTGATGATATGAATGGATTATTAACATGTGTGCCCTTTTTGTTTTTAGAGGCTTCGCGCAAACTCACATGATCGAGTGCGACCACGTGGCGAACATGGCTAGGGTCGCTATGTTACAAAAGTTACATTAATATTAAAGTTATCCAATAATGCTTCCGAACCGAACAAACAATATTATCTAATCCCAGCAAATAATAATATTTAATTTCCTTCCCATTTGTCTCGGGAATGCACAAGCAATTGTTATGCACACTTTTCGATATGTGGAAGCCGGGTGCCGTGTGGGTACGATATCAATGAGGTACGACGCCGTGCGGTATACTTAAACACAGTTAAGAGACACACTACTGTTGACGATGGACGCTAAGAATGAACTGAAGTCTCTAGTCAAGTAACAGGTATTCCACTCCCAGCACGCCAACGATGTATATCATAGTGGAAGTTTACACAAAAATCTGAATTCATAATTTTTTTTCTAAACAACGCTTCGCACTTAACTAATCTTCAGCCTCTTTGGTGTCACGTTATATTGTCCCTGCTAGTAATTCCTATGTATATCTCTCTGAGCAACACTGTTCTTGGATAGTTTTCGCATTTAAGTCAAGGCTGGCGGTACACACTGCTCGTAAACTTTCCTCTTCAGACACATGGGAAATATCTGGAGAATCCTAATTAACTTATCAAAACACTCCCATCATTTTTAATCTTCTGTTGATTTTTTTTTTTTTTTTTTTTGCGCTACACACGAAAACTATGAGTACACTGTTAACTTTTATTGTTTTCTTTTTGACTGGTTCGTTGTACATTATTTACCCGTTCATTGTAGAAATTTCAGTGCACTATATGCAAACAGAATAATGTCATCAACAAGACGAAGGAGAGTTACATACGTTTTGTAATTTGTACTTCTTCTTTGTATTCCCGGTTTAAGGATTTGAAAAGTAACTGCAGTGTTGCTAAGAACAGTTTCAGCTGTGTGAAATCTTCTTACCTGATCCAACTCGCCTCCGTAGTCGAGGTCGCTAACGACCCCCTAAGATGTTTTAGCCTGTTCAGTCCCTGGTAGTGGACTAGTTTTCACTGCCAGTATTTGGGTGGCAAGGGAAGGAGGGGTGGTTCCCGATCAGTAGACTTCGCGCCATTGGCTTGCATTGAATTCCACTGCTGATGGCGATCCGTCCGTCGGATGGGAACACAGAGCCCGGCGAACCCCGTGGTGCTATTCGAGAGCAGCAGACCACGTGCCGGCACAGAGTTCCACCCTCTCCCTTCTCTCACCGTCGTACACTACAAACATATAGGCGGAAGATTTAAGTGCTCATTTTGCCTGCGCGCCGTTCGGGAGTGGAATGATAGAGAAATAGCTCAAAGGTGGTTCGATGAACCCTCTGCCAGCTACTTAATGTGATTTGCAGAGAATCATGTAGATGTAGATATAGAATATGACAGCGAGGTACATACACCCTTCACAGTTACCTACACTAAATAGATACACCTACGACAAAAATCTCAAACGCTACATGAAAATGTGCCACTGTCCGTGGAGAAAGAATTCCCCTTTACCTTTCGGACTGCCGAAAAACCCAGAAGGAATTCCGAGGCAACAACTGCTCTTTCTATACCTGGCTCCAACCCCGATGTTATAACCTGATAAAATTTAATGAATTATGTCAAATACAATAGAGAAAACAATGTGATACTTAACAGTATAAGAGGAAAACCTGATTTGAGAAACTGAAATAATCTCTGTTCAGAGCTGTCATTAGTTAACGTTGCATATTTCTAAATTCCCTTTAAGAAAGGATTAATATAATCTGGGTACTGATAATAAATGCTAACTTGCATCTTTAGAAATAGAAGATCCTTTCCTTCCGGTTATTCCACTCAAATAAGCTGGGGCACCGTCTTTAATTATTTGGGTAGCAATGGGACGTTGAGCCGTAATAACCGTTGCTTTCTTTTTAGTGTTAAATGTTTTCGTTTGGACATGTAAAACAGGTTCATCACTCCATAAATAAAATTATTAAATGGAGAGTTCGGAGCTAATCTCAACCACGTCCATTTTAGGCTATTTCTCATTGGAAACTACCATTCTACTGCCAAAACAAGTTACTTCCCTGTGAAGTATTGCACAAATTTCATAGTTAAATGAACACACACGAACTGGTATTAAATGTTTTGCCGTCAGAAGTACACCCATACGTTTTGTATGTTACAGTGAAGCAAGCCCACAAGAGTCTTATCTTATGACGCTTACAGATTCGTGGTGTACGTTTGTTAACTTTTTCAGTCCCGAAGACCAGTCAGCACGCCATAGGTGACGCCAACACAACACGCATACTTCAAAAATAATCCAGTGCAGCTGAACACACTCGTTAGCGATGTACCATCAGGATGAAGATGACGGTGACATTGATGAAGACCAGAATGTTAAGAAATATTGTAGTAATCAGTTACGAGGTGTGTAATACGGGGGTCGTTCAATAAGTAATACATTTATTTTCTCAGAACATATTTATTGTTAAGAGTCAGAATTTGGTGACAATATACATCAACATGTCTTGTCCATGCGCTATTTTTCTACGTAGACTCCATCACGTTCTATAGCCGTACGCCAACGTTGTCGAAGAGCATGTATTCCCTGCTCGTAGACGCTCTTATCCTGTAGGAGTAACCATGTTTTCACTGCATGACTGACCCTCTCGTCATCTTCAAAGTGCGTTCCCCGTAGAGAATCTTTAAGCGGCCCAAAGAGATGGAAGTCCAAGAGTACTAGGTCTGGACTGTAGGGTGGATGAGGCAATGATGTCCAACCCATTTTGGCGATGTGTTCCCGGGTTCTGAGACTTGTGTGTGGACGTGCATTATCGTGTTGGAGCAAGATTTATGCTGGATTCTTGTCCGATCGAGCACATAGGAAACGGTTCTTGAGTTTATTCAGAGTCTTCACGTCTGCCTCTGAATTGATGGTTGATCCTCTTGGCATCACATTCACGAGAATGACGCCATCACAATGCCAGAAGACTGTCATACAACTTTTCAAGCGAAGGGGGTTGTCTTGAATTTCTTCTTTTGTGGTGAATGAGGGTGATGTCACTCCATGAACTGCCTTTCTGTTTCCGGCGCAAGGCGGTGCAACCAGCTATAGTAAGCGTGGTGTCACCGCCAGACACCACACTTGCTAGGTGGTAGCCTTTAAATCGGCCGCGGTCCTTTAGTAAACGTCGGACCCGCGTGTCGCCACTATCAGTGATTGCAGACCGAGCGCCGCCACACGGCAGGTCTAGAGAGACTTCCTAGCACTCGCCCCAGTTGTACAACCGACTTTGCTAGCGATGGTTCACTGACAAAATACGCTCTCAATTGCCGAGACGATAGTTAGCATAGCCTTCAGCTACGTCATTTGCTACGACCTAGCAAGACGCCATTACCAGTTACTATTGAGATTATGAATAATGTACCGTCAAGAGCGATGTTCACCATTAATGGATTAAAGTTAAGTATTCCACCAGCTACGTCCGTTTTTTATAAAGTCTAATTTCCTTGTCCTGCTCCAGACCTCACGCTAGCCTGCGTGAGCTAAAACGCGTGCCTTTCGGCTTCCTCTAGTACCCGGTGTTGGCTCTCCTGCCAACCCACAACAGTAAGAGCCCTCCAGTGGCAGAGGGCAGCAAACATCTGATACAAAGAATAATGGTGTAGATTGTTAATAACGATTGTTTTATCTAATAAGCTTTAAGATTTTACTCATAGAAATCCAGAGGCACTACTTTTCAGCGCGCTCTCGTAATGGGGCAATAGTCCATTGAAAAGCATACCAAAACTTCAAAACGATTTAAGAAGTAAAATACATCAGTGCAAGGGGTTCGCCTTTACTGTCCTTTCCCTCAAATTCAACTTTCATGGAGTTGGTTGACTTCAGTTTTGAATCCCCAGATGTCGAATACGGAGTCATTGGTGGAGAAGCTGGACCTCCGGGGCCAAGCTCTCACTCCTTGGGAAGGCGCGTCCACAGCAGCAGGAAGAGCGCCCTGGCCTCAGACCGCAGTCCGTGCTCTTCACGTTAGCGCGTGGCGGGGGCACCAGCGCGCTAACTCCGGCTGACTCAGACCCAATCACGACGCCGCTCAGCGGCTGCAGGCTGGTTTCCGAGGTCCTGACCAAACAGGGGCACCACGGCTGTTGAGCCAGGCGAGTTACCTTCCCATTTCCTGCAGTCAAACGTCAACAAGCAGGCAAACTAAGCTGACAACTGATGGAACACTGAAAATGCATATTAAAATACCTTTTGCACCATCCAAAATTTTTCGCCCTTTAATATCCGTTGATGACTTGTACTGTAATTCTTAATCTGCAAGCTGTATTACAGAAACTATATTTGATATGTGTTAGATGTAAGAGTGTGTTTGTTTCTGACAGCATGTAATTCATTGTAATGATAATGTAAATACACTCCTGGAAATTGAAATAAGAACACCGTGAATTCATTGTCCCAGGACACATTCCTGGGGTCAGATACATCACATGATCACACTGACAGAACCACAGGCACATAGACACAGGCAACAGAGTATGCACAATGTCGGCACTAGTACAGTGTATATCCACCTTTCGCAGCAATGCAGGCTGCTATTCTCCCATGGAGACGATCGTAGAGATGCTGGATGTAGTCCTGTGGAACGGCTTGCCATGCCATTTCCACCTGGCGCCTCAGTTGGACCAGCGTTCGTGATGGACGTGCAGACCGCGTGAGACGACGCTTCATCCAGTTCCAAACATGCTCAATGGGGGACAGATCCGGAGATCTTGCTGGCCAGGGTAGTTGACTTACACCTTCTAGAGCACGTTGGGTGGCACGGGATACATGCGGACGTGCATTGTCCTGTTGGAACAGCAAGTTCCCTTGCCGGTCTAGGAATGGTAGAACGATGGGTTCGATGACGGTTTGGATGTACCGTGCACTATTCAGTGTCCCCTCGACGATCACCAATAGTGTACGGCCAGTGTAGGAGATCGCTCCCCGCACCATGATTCCGGGTGTTGGCCCTGTGTGCCTCGGTCGTATGCAGTCCTGATTGTGGCGCTCACCTGCACGGCGCCAAACACGCATACGACCATCATTGGCACCAAGGCAGAAGCGACTCTCATCGCTGAAGACGACACGTCTCCATTCGTCCCTCCATTCACGCCTGTCGCGACACCACTGGAGGCGGGCTGCACGATGTTGGGGTGTGAGCGGAAGACGGCCTAACGGTGTGCGGGACCGTAGCCCAGCTTCATGGAGACGGTTGCGAATGGTCCTCGCCGATACCCCAGGAGCAACAGTGTCCCTAATTTGCTGGGAAGTGGCGGTGCGGTCCCCTACGGCACTGCGTAGGATCCTACGGTCTTGGCGTGCATCCGTGCGTCGCTGCGGTCCGGTCCCAGGTCGACGGGCACGTGCACCTTCCGCCGACCACTGGCGACAACATCGATGTACTGTGGAGACCTCACGCCCCACGTGTTGAGCAATTCGGCGGTACGTCCACCTGGCCTCCCGCATGCCCACTATACGCCCTCGCTCAAAGTCCGTCAACTGCACATACGGTTCACGTCCACGCTGTCGCGGCATGCTACCAGTGTTAAAGACTGCGATGGAGCTCCGTATGCCACGGCAAACTGGCTGACACTGACGGCGGCGGTGCACAAATGCTGCGCAGCTAGCGCCATTCGACGGCCAACACCGCGGTTCCTGGTGTGTCCGCTGTGCCGTGCGTGTGATCATTGCTTGTACAGCCCTCTCGCAGTGTCCGGACCAATATGGTGGGTCTGACACACCGGTGTCAATGTGTTCTTTTTTCCATTTCCAGGAGTGTAGACTATTGTAAATTGCTGGGTAATAGTCAAGGGAACTTTATTTGAATGTACCGATAACAACGAGGAATGGCAGTAACTGTGCCGTTGCTTAACTTTGTTTATGGAGAGTCTATGTCGCTCTGCAAGCAGAGAGGAAGCAGAGCAGCCTGAGTCATGAAAGAGTGCATAAGTGTTTGTTGGGCACACCCGCAGACGCTGTGTGCAGCTATGATCGAGCCAGTGCAGGCGCACCTAATTCGTTAAACCGCGAGTATTGAGAACACTGGAGGAGTGAACATACGGAGGAAGCCGCCATTCTAAATTTTGCTTGTCCCATAACTGGAGCAGCAGCAACAGCGGCAGCTGAGCATTGTCGTCAGGTGCATTCTTCGTCGTCAGCACAGCTACAACATCTAAGACTTACATTGTACCGGCATTACATAGTGACATTTCTTTCACAAACTTTGATAATTTTCTTCAATAATAAGCTTCAATAAATAAAACCGGGCCAGTTGTGCTGTCATTGTCCTCAGACATTATCACCAAACAGGACCACTTTCCTTTCCATGCAATCACCGAGCGTCGTAAAAATATTAAATCTGATTAACTACTTACTGCCAGTTTTGTTTATTAGCTAATGACCAGTTTCAGTCAAAATTTTGCTGCTTAAGTAGCTGTTCATTCTTGCATTTCATAACAGAGGATTAATTAATTTGCAATTTTGAGTATTAACTTCACTCAAAGTACAAGATACAACACAAATTAAGAGTGTGAAATTCCATTTATTCTGCATTTAGCTTAGCTTGTGACTTCTGGTGGCTTGTTACGTACCTTAGTTTCATGTTAAAAGTAAATCAGTTGCTCATTTGCTTAAAGTAAATTCAATTCAGTCTGTTAATAACTAGAAGTAATATGCTTGCCTTTTTCCAAATTTTGCATTACGTTATGCAGTGGTAACTGAAAGTAATTTTTTGGGAAACAAAGTTTCAGTTGGTCAGTCAGTCATTTATTTAACCAGCAACTTCACTAAGCTTGACTTTCAAATTAGTTATTTCAGACTGAGTAACTGTAAACTCTGTGCCTTCTGATTTATTTATTTTCTCGTCAACTGTTATGTTGTCTAAAAGAGTGACAATCTTGTGTTTCCATGTCAGAAATTATTTGCTTGATTTTATTTGGCATTACCTTGGATAGGATTTTAGATATTCATGGCTCTAGTGGGCTGGAGACCGTTTAATTATCCTGTTTTGCTAATCAGTATTTTTTGTATTAAAAATATAACGGGAAATAAGTGTTATCGAGGGCTTGTAAAAGTAATTCGCCATGTTAGTGAGGGGTACAACACGATCATGGAACTCAACTTTCTTGCTGAACATCACACAAAAATTGATCTTTTGGAGCTTACAATTGAATTTGGTGAAACGTTTTTTCCGCTAGGGGCAACAGCTACAGCGTTAAACTGTCATAGGGTTCACTGATCGTGAAGGTGGTACCCAATAAGCTGTGGACACAAGCGTTAAAGATCACGTGACACGATACCGCATGGTACGGGGAAGTTGATCTGGGTGAGCATAGGTTCGGATCTACATAAGGGTTTATTATACAGGGTGATTCAAAAAGAATACCACAACTTTAAAAATGTGTATTTAATGAATGAAACATAATATAACCTTCTGTTATACATCATTACAAAGAGTATTTAAAAAGGTTTTTTTCACTCAAAAACAAGTTCAGAGATGTTCAATATGGCCCCCTCCAGACACTCGAGCAATATCAACCCGATACTCCAACTCGTTCCACACTCTCTGTAGCATATCAGGCGTAACAATTTGGATAGCTGCTGTTATTTCTCGTTTCAAATCATCAATGGTGGCTGGGAGAGGTGGCCGAAACACCATATCCTTAACATACCCCCATAAGAAAAAATCGCAGGGGGTAAGATCAGGGCTTCTTGGAGGCCAGTGATGAAGTGCTCTGTCACGGGCTGCCTGGCAGCCGATCCATCGCCTTGGGTAGTTGACGTTCAGGTTTCATAACTAACCTTTTTCGTAGGACTCTCCATACAGTTGATTCGCAACTCTCTGCTAGCTCTGCGAGTCGATTTTCCTGGGCTGCGAACAAATGCTTGCTGGATGCGTGCTACATTTTCATCACTCGTTCTCGGCCGTCCAGAACTTTTCCCTTTACACAAACACCCATTCTCTGTAAACTGTTTATACCAACGTTTAATACACCACCTATCAGGAGGTTTAACACCATACTTCGTTCGAAATGCACGCTGAACAACTGTCGTCGATTCACTTCTGCCGTACTCAATAACACAAAAAGCTTTCTGTTGAGCGGTCGCCATCTTAGCATCAACTGACGCTGACGCCTAGTCAACAGCGCCTCAAGCGAACAAATGTACAACTAAATGAAACTTTATAGCTCCCTTAATTCGCCGACAGATAGTGCCTAGCTCTGCCTTTTGTCGTTGCAGAGTTTTAAATTCCTAAAGTTGTGGTATTCTTTTTGAATCACCCTGTATATTGTAGTGCTATTGGAAACTAACAAAGATATGATTGAGTAACACGGTTCTGTACACAGATGTACAGTACACGTCAGAGATATGGACTGAGATTTTATGATTCTCGTCAGTCTTGATCATTTTGACAGGGATGAGCTGAGTCTGCCAAAGGATTTATTAGTTTCCAATTTAGATTTGACACAGGAGGGTGTTTTACACAGGTCAAGTGAGGATATCTGCCACAAGCAAATCATCAATGCAACTGCCTTACATGAGAAAGTGAACATTTACAGGGAAATAATAGAAAGGCAATGGAAGCTTTGGTACAGCAGTTAATGGATTTGTTTAATTTGAGTGGTCCATTAGCAGTGACACTATTCACGCAACACAGAATTTCAGTAGGGGATAATACTCTAGTGTAAAAGAACCAATATCTAGATCTGAAATGTGTCCAACCGGTAATGGAAGAATTTATCGACCAGCAGCTAACTGACAGTATTATTGAGCATAGTGACAGTTCCTGAGGGGTGACATGTGTAATTTTGGTAGCAAAAAAGACAGCAGATGGCTCTAAGAGATTCAGATTTTGCTGTGACTGCCAGTACCTCAATTCACGAACGATCACAATGCACATCTGATACCAAATACGACGGGGACTCTCGATAATGGATTTAAAGAGTACATATCATTAAATGGAAGTATTGCCAGTGGGTTGACTAAAGACAACTTTCTACATCCCAGGAGGTCATTGTCAAGCTCGTCCAACGCCATTTGGACTCAAGAATGCTCCCGTCATGTTTCAGAGATTACTGGATGGTGTATTTAGGGGACTGAAATCAAAACAATGTTTGATCTAAGTGGATGACATAACATTGTTTTCAAAGGACATGTAAGAGTATGTATGAAGATTGGAGGAGGTATTCATAAGACTGAGAACAACACGACTAATGCTAAACATGGTAAACGTCATTTTGCAGCAACGAAAATAAATTATCTTGGGCATATAATTAGCAAAGAAGGTGTGAGAACAGATCCACTCTTGGACTCAGCAGCTCAGGATTTTTCGCCACTGAAGACAGTTTAACAGTTGCAGAGTTTCATCAGACTCTGTAATTGCTGGGCCTTTGAACCGTTTGTTACAAAAGGACCAAAATTTGAATGATCTATCGAATGTCAGAAGGCGTCTCATACTTTAAAGCGAGCACTGATATTCTACCAAGTTTTGATATTCCCCAATTTCAAAAAAGAATTTGATCTGTTTTGTGATACAAGTACTACAGCTCTTGGATGTGACCTAGGACAGAATATAGACAGAAAGAGAACCCTGTAGTACATGCATACAGACAGTTGAACAAAGCAGAGCAAAATTATTCCGTGACTGAGAAGGAGATGCTGGCAGTAATCTAAGATATTACATACTTCCAATGCTACTTATAAGGCCAGTAGTTTAAGGTTGTGGCAGATCACACTGCTCTCAAATGGTTGTTAGAGGATTGAAGGATTATTGCAGAAGATTAACAAAGTGGGCACCCTGTTTGAGTGAATTTGATTACACAGTAATACGCAAACGAGAGAAAAGCAACAGCTTGAGTAGAAAAACTGCAGTTCTACAAACACTGGGCAGGATCATTGCTGAATAGCGAAAGGCTCAAACTGCTGATGTTGACTGTCAACAGTTCAAGTCATAACCTCAGTTTGTGATGCACGGAGGTTTGCTGTGCAGAATAACACAGTGTGGATTATGAGTGGTAGTAGCTGCAACTTTCCAGAACAAAGTCTTGAGACAAGTACATGACCATGTGTTGTCAGGCCATGTTGAGCAAAGACCGATTGAAAGATTAATAGCAGAAAAATTTTGGTGGAATACTATAAAACGAGATGTCAAGCAGTATTCCAGGAACTACATACCTTGTGTGCAATGAGCTGATCTTAGCCACCAAATGATTCCGTTCAAAAGTCTACTGGAAGCGTCTTAACCGTTTTCAATGCTTGGAATGGATGTTTTAGGTTCATTTAATAAAACACGAGCAGTACTGACTATAATCGACAATTTCTCGTGTAAAAAGCGTGTACAGTTGCTCAAGCATTAGTAAATAATTGGTTGTCACATTTGGCATTCCAGACACGCTAATTACAGGCCGAGGTACTATCCTCATGTTTGATCTTATGAAGCAGTTGCGTCGACTGTTCTGAATGCGCAAGCTATGAACAAGCCTATTTCACCCTCAAGCCAATGGAAGAACAGCGAGAGTTCATCGCATGATTTCAAAGATTTTAAGCTATTGCATTAGCAATAATGATGTAAATTGGGATGTATGTTTAAATTATATAATCACCACATACCATTCTTAAGTCCAAACACCTACTGGTCTATAAGGTAATACATGGGAGGAAAATTCATTCACCTTTTGAAGCGATTAAGCCAAAGCTTGGATCCAACATTGAATCAGTAAAAAAGTTTGCTCAGAAATTGAAAGACATTTGGCGACAAGCAAAATTTACAGATATGAAAATTTCAGAACAACAAGAGGAGATAATACACCTTGTAGGGAGTTTACTGCAATACATGGTTGGTCAATAGGTATTAGTCAATAAATCCATATACATCAAAAGGCAAAACAATAAAATGCCGACCCAATACCATGGACCATAACAAGTAGTGGAAATGGCGTCAGTGTTAAAATACAGACGCCAAAGATTACTTCTATTATTCACATGGGACATATTAAGCCTTTTAAGGGCGCTGTTGATGCGTTGCCACAGATACCAGCGGCATGCGAAGCCTCGTGGAATAAAGAAGAAACAGACACTGCTGGCCAGAGTACATTTAAAATGCCTTCCATCTTTAAGCCACATCGATAGATAATTTTTCAGATAATTGTTTACCTGTATTACACTTCCTTTGTTCTTGTGTAGAGTGTTAGGAAATCTTCCAGTTTTATTCTATACTATTTATAGTATGTTTTAAACTGTTTTCCTTTTCTTTACTTTTCGTTATCGAGGGATCGGCATACTGTTGTTTATGCATACGGAGGTAGAATTTTGTCCAGTTAATGGGAGTGGAAGATAGTGATAAAGATTCCTTTCTCTCAAGGTACATGTACTGTAAGTAGGCTGTTTAGGTTTTTATGTTGGTAACGCCACGTAGCGCTCTGTATGAAAATCACTGGCTGTGCTGTGTGCAGTCTGTGGCTAGTTTGCATTGTTGTCTGCCATTTTAGTGTTGGGCAGCTGGATGTTAACAGCGTGTAGCGTTGCGCAGTTGGAGGTGAACCGCCAGCAGTGGTGGATGTGGGGAGAGAAATGGCGGAGTTTTGAAATTTGTAAGACTGGATGTCATGAACTGCTATGTATATTACGACTTTTGAGCACTAGTAAGGTTTGTTCTCTATCAAAATCTTTCATTTGCTAACTATGCATATCAGTAGTTAGTGCCTTCAGTAGTTTGAATCTTTTATTTAGCTGGCAGTAGTGGCGCTCGCTTTATAACAGTAGTTCAAGTAACGAAGATTTTTGGTGAGGTAAGTGATTTGTGAAAGGTATAGGTTAACGTTAGTCAGAGCCATTCCTTTGTAGGGATTTTTGAAAGTCAGATTAAGTTGCGCTAAAAATATTGTGTGTCAGTTTAGTGTTGATCAGAATAGGTAAAGAGCGAAATGTCTGAGTGCGTTCAGTTCTGCTCAGTTGTTTGAAAATCAAATAATGTAAGAGGTTTATCAGCACAATAATTAATAAATTTTTCTAAGGGGACGTTTCATATGGCGACCCTGCCAGGAAACCTCACTGATTTTTTCTTGTAGTTTGTGCAATTAGTGCAGCTTTTGATTATTGCTAGCGTGTAATTGTAGAGAGTATCTCCTTTGTAGTTGCGATCTTTCATTGTTGTACAGTAAAACAGTTGTGGCATGCAGGTAGATTTGCACCAAGTATTTCGCAGCTGCACTAGCAATTAACCAGATTTTATTTCCAATGCTATGTTAATGTGTTTTCTTATTTTGCTCTTCAAATTGTGCTTTTCTGTGTTATCGTGTGAAATATTGTGACAATAATGGCGTGTGAAAAATGTAATACTAGGCTCCAAAGTAAACTGAGACATGACAGTGAAGACGAAAGCAGTGTGTTAGCGCCGCTGAGTAATGAATTAACTAAAGTTCAAAGTAGTAATTTGGTAATTGTGCATAGGGAAATGGAGCGGGCTGCAAATAATGGTGTAGGCAGTGAAACAATTAGTGAACAGGGAAGCATTATCGATCGATCAGTTGGCAATAGCTTACCTCAGGAATCCGAAATGACAGGACACAATCTTGCAAATACTGTAGATTCAGGTTTTGCGTCCTCTCCGTTTTCCCAAATAAGTCAAGACATATTTTCTGCGTTTAAAATGCGAATATTGCCGGTTCAAATGCATTGCCGAATAGCACTGAGGAACATGTTTCAGACACCAGTGCATTGTTATTACAATTAATGCAACAAATGGGACAAAAGCTTCAAAAGTTAGACACAATGGAACAAAATCAAAGACAAAAACAGTAAAAGCTTCAAAAGTTAGACATCACATTTGAACAAACACGTGAAGATTTAACTACTGAGTTACATAACATTGAATCGAAATGTCAAAAAGTCTGTAATGACGTAAAAACACAAATTTGTGAGCATTTTCAACCTATTTTTTCGCGGCATGAAAATGCATTACAGGATCACGAAGCAGCCATAACAGAACTGCAAACCATTGTTCATGAAAATCATGAGACCTTGTGGGCTAAAATTGATTCAGTTGCATCTATCGATTCGGTTATGCTACGTGCAAAAACTCAGGGAAACTTAAAGGACATAGTAGATACGATTTCAACACAAATGGACACTCTGAAACTTGGTTCAGAAAAACACACTGGGGAAATAAGCACATTATCGGAGAAAGTAGCAGAACTTTCGGATCAGTTCACTAACTTACCTGCAAAGGTAGATAATGATCTGAATGACACAAGACCTGTAGCCATCACTGACACAGAAGAGTGTGAACAAATTAAGAAATTCAAACAAAATCAGAATCAAATTAATACGCAATACAAAAGAGAAATCCGGGAAGAACAAGATCAGTTGGCACAAGTAATACAAAAAATTACCTATTTCAGAGGACCCTCGCGCTCCATCATGGGTAGAGGAACTTAGAAATACGGAAAAGCCACAAAATAATAACACAGGGCATTTCGTAAATTATAAAAGAAATTGGCAAGGTGCACCGAATTTTGAGATGGAACCGTCGACACGACGTAACAATGACCGATATGCTACTCGCCGACACGATGATTTTGACTATAAGCTGTTCATTACTACACGTAAATTCAAAATATTTAAGAATTCTGGCAACGACATTCATCCACAAGCGTGGCTCCATCAATTCTCTCTTTGTTTTCCTCCCAACTGGTCATTAGAGCACAGATTAGAATTTATGTGTGGCTACTTAGAGAATGAACCAGCTGAAAGAATGTGATTGGTCATTCACGATTGTCACAGTGAAGGAGAATTTTATCATGCCTTCCTCTCAGCATATTGGTCTCAAGCTACACAAGACCGAGTAAAACATAGCATCATAATGATGAAACATTTCGAACAATCTGAATTTTCCAGTCTTGTGAAATATTTTGAAGACATGTTGCACAAGAGTCAGTACCTGTCAAACCCATACAGCCCCTCAGAACTCATCCGCATTTGCTTAATCAAACTACCTGAACATTTACGACATATTATTTTTGCAGGACGTTGCAAATATGACATTGAAGCTTTTCAGGGACTGTTACAAGAATTGGAAATTGACACTGACAATCGCGGAACGTGAAAACAGGAACACAACTACAGGTCACATCTGTCACAATTCCCCGATGAAAGAAATAATAACTGGACACGACAAGGCTATTCTCACAACACAAATCGTGACCAAAACAGACACCACCCATATGACAACCGTTGGCAGAGTAGTAATAATTACAGGGAAAGATCACCTCTCCGCGGTAATGACTATCACAGAGAGAATCAGAGAAACAGACAATATGGGAACCAAAACAATTATTATCAAGGGAGACAGAATAACTTTAGATGCAACGGTCCAGCGCGCAGTTACGACTCAGGGAGAAATTCTCCACCACGTGACCGACAAGAAAGAAACTATGGAGTCTACCAACATGGCGACAAACGATATGATCGTAGCGACAGACCTGAATTGCATCAGAACTGGCGGGATTCAAACAGGGCGGGGTCCTCTCGACAAGGTGAATTTGTAGAAGTTAGGTCTCCAAATCCCAATAACGACGTGCGCCCACAAAGAGACAATAGGCAATGACTCATACCGCTGGCAGCCACAAAACTTACTTCTGAAACTGACGACGCAGCTGCCGCAGCTAGTAATTACGTAAAAATGGAAGACATTAGGGACATCTTACTCCAGGAACACGACGTAAAACGTAACAACATTGCATATCCTGTGGTTCACATTACAGTAAATGACGTAAAATTTACGGCAGCACATGACTCTGGCAGTCCCATTTCAGTAATTAGTGAAACAGCCTTTAGCAAATGCAACAAATCGAACGATTGCCCCACACTTCCGTTACGTAAGATTAAATTACAAGGTGCAATCGTTGGAAAAAGTGTAGATGTACGCCAACAAACCAACTTGGAATTCTTTTGTGAAAGCCACAGCTTCTCTATGAACTTTCTTATTGTTCAATTATTGTCAACGGAAATTATATTGGGAGTAGACTTTTTGAATGAATACAAAGCAATCTTAAACTTTCACAATGCTGAAATAAGTTTAGAGAAAGAAGGTAAGACAATAGCTTTGAAATTTGTAGATTGGCTCTCAAACCATGACGAGGCTTTACCTTCTGTTAGACAACAGTTCGGAATTTTCTACGGAACTAGACACTAACAATTACTCTGCAAGTACTGACAGGGATGATATCGACGGCATATTTGATACTAATGAGTTAATTCAGAATAAAATTCAAACAATTGAGAATTGTAATGACACTGATAGGCAGGATCTTTTTGAGATTTTACAAGCACATTCCACAGTTTTTACTCACAAAACAGGAACAATCAAGGGATTTCAATACCAATTTCGTGTTCGTGAGCATACTAAATTTTGTGTTAGACCATATGTAATTCCAGCACATTATAGGGACTGTGTTAGAACAGAAATACAATCTATGCTTGACGAGGGCATTATTGAGCCTGCAGTAAGCTCATACAACAATCCATTACATGTTGTTGAGAAGAAAAATGGATCGATCAGGCTTGTCTTAGATTTGAGACAAATCAATACTATCATCATTCCTGAAACAGACAGGCCGCAAACGATGGAAGAACTTCTTCAAAATTTTAATGGTGTAAAAGTGTTGTCTTCTATTGATCTCAGATCCAGCTTTTATCAGATCGAAATTCATCCAGAATGTAGAAAATACACAGCTTTTCTTTGTTTCGGCGTTTGTTACCAGTTTCGGAAACTTCCTTTTGGTTTGAACATTTCTTCGGCAGCATTCATTCGCTGGCTAAATTCCATATTACCCGAGTTTTTAAAACGTCACATCACCTTATATGTGGACGATATTCTGACAGCAGAAACCTCATGGGAACAACACAATCGCATCCTCAACAGCGTGTTACATATTTTTGCAGAATCTGGAAATACTGTTAACTTGGAAAAGTCTGAATTCGGTAGGATAAAGGTGAAGTTTTTGGGACATATTATTTCTTCTGAAGGCATTCAGCCGGATCCTGAAAAGTTAGAAGCAATCAGAGACATTCCATTTCCATCCACAAAAAAAACAAGTCCGCAGTTTTCTACGTCTCGTAAATTTTTACCGTCGTTTTCTGAATATGCAAATTCTAGTTACACCAAAACTTTGTTCTCTCACTGGAAAAAATACTATTTGGAACTGGGACGAACAAGCACAGTTGGAATTCAATTCTTTGAAAGAATCGCTACTTAACGCTCCAATACTAGCTCATCCAAATCTGTCACTAGATTTATGCCTTAGCACGGGTTCTTCTAAAGTCGGTCTTTGTGCCCATTTATTTCAAGAAACCACAGAAAATGACACTACTGTTCAGAAAACCATTGCTTTTGCTAGCTGAGTGCTAACAAAATCTGAAAAAATTATTCCGTTACTGAATTAGAAGCTTTAGCTATCGTTTGGGCATTTAACAAATTCCGTTTCTTTCTTTCTGGTAAGCACGTAAAAGTATACAGTGATCATCGTGCATTACAATTTCTTATGTCTTCAAAATTAAATCATGACAGGTTAAAACGTTGGGCATTGTTTCTGCAAGAATTCCACTTCACAATAGTCTACATTCCCGGCAAGGAGAACATTGTTGCGGACGCACTCTCACGCGCAGCGGCTGGGCTTGAGAAAAGTAACACAGAAGGCAACCTCGAGAAAAATTTCAGTATTCTTTACATTCAGAAAGTCGCCTTTGAAAACTTCATCTCCACATCTTTAAAGGACATTGCTCATGAACAAGATAAAGGTCCGATTTGGAAAGACATCAATAGCAATTCGCATGAAAAGACACACACACAGATTCGGCATTATTATCTGGTTAGAAACAACATACTGTTCAAATGCTGCACTGTTGATGACAAGCTATGGGTACTTTGCATTCCTAACGATTTTGTTAATAGGCTCATTTGGTACATTCATTTCAGCTATGCACATTTTGCCCCACGAAAATGTTATCATATTCTTCGGACAACTTGTTATTTTAACAATATGGAAAATAGAATTCGAAGAGTCTTGCCTATTTGTAAACTTTGTCAAAAGGCGAAACCATCTACTATCTCACTCGTGCTCCGTTGTTTCCTATCGTTCCTTCAAAATTAAAAGAATTTCTGCTGTTGATCTCTTGGGACCCCTTGTCAGAACATCGAATGGGTTTTCGTACGTTCTAGTCGCTGTTGAACTTACTTCAAAATTTGTTTCTTTCACTTCGTTACGTAAAGCCACTGGACGGTCTGTATCCAACGTCTTTGTTAAAAATTTCTTACGTGAAGTTGGCCACGTTGCTAAAGTCATTTCAGATAACGGACCGCAATTCAGATCTGCTGTTTGGTCACACATGCTTCGGAATCATAAAATCAAACCTGTTTTTATTTCATTGCACTCATCACATTGTAACCCCTCCGAACGGATTATGAAAGAAATCAATAAGCTTTGCAGACTTTATTGTCACAGAAAGCATCAGCATTGGGACAGATATTTACACTTATTTCAAAACGTGCTGAATGAAATGCCTCATGACTCCACTACTTTACCACCTATTCTTGTACTGAAGAACGAAGAACCACCGAACAGAATCAGAGAGCTTGTACCTTTTCCGAATACACGTAAACTTCGACACAAAGACATAATTGATTTGGCTATTAAAAATATAAATTCTGCAGCAGACAAAAGGAGAAAACTAGACGGTAAAGCAAATGCGAAGAAATTATATATTGGTCAGAAAGTTTTCATTAAAGCTCATTCGTTGTCACATAAGAAGAAACACTTGAGTCACAAATTCTTTCTAGTTTACAGTGGACCTCACAGAATCCGACGTATACCACATGATAATAGCGTTGAAGTTGAAACTCTGCGTACTAGGAAGAGTGTAAACCAAAGGTTTACACCACATTTCACATGTAAAACCGTTTATTGAAAGATAATCTGCTTTTTAACTTTGTCTTTGCCATATAACTTTTCACTTTTCATTACTAGTATGCTTTGTCAGACTTAGAATCTGTTAACATGCAACAATGTTTGAAGAACCAAGAGAATTTATTTAAACAGAAATTACGAATGCATTGTTATTGTGAACAGACGACACAGTGTTATTGTATGTGTACATTCTTGCTTGTTAGTTGCACGATTACGTAACGACTATAAGGCTCACATACTTATAACATTTACCAGTACTGCTAATGAGTTTTTAATGCAACATTTTGGTTTACTTGAAAATACATTCTGGATTTAAAGTATTTTCTGTGAGATACCAGATGACACAGTGGTTAGTTTATGTGACACCTACACGATTTTTTCACGACGCTACTAATGAGTGACAATTTACAATGTTGCTTTTGCGGTGTTTCTATTTTATATCTGCACAGTTTTTCTGAATTATTCTGGAAAGTAAAATATATTTTAGTAGTAACTTTTGTGGTATAGCTACAATGAGACAGCCTTTTCCATAGCACAACAATACGTTACAGCACAGTACTTTCTTCATCACGGCAATAAGCGTAATAACTAAGATATCTATACGCAAAGCATTTCACTTTTCTCTATCATGAGGTAAGTACATTGACTTCTGCAGAACTGAGCTTTCAGAGGACGATAACTACGACACTTCCACAGAGATTATCTTACAACAAGATGCACAGTTTAGCACTACAGTATATGTATTTGAGTGATTAATTTTGTACTTAAAACATTTATTTTTAAAGATATTTGAAGTACAATGATACAAAGGTTTTCCGTGACACATTTCATTCCATTGCTGTAATCTGTAACACGTGAGGGTATAATTACATTAATCCTCAGGGGGTACACGCTTACTTTGTGTACCATGTGATTGGCAAACACAAGGAGCCCTAGCTAATATAGTATTTGCTTATACAACTTTACACATCGGTACCATATTTCTCTAACCCATAAATTACACAGCTATTTGATCATTTAACTGAGAGAGACAAACATTTTTTTTTTACTACGCCAGTGACAGATGTTTACGCAATTATACAGCTGGATAACTTCACACTTATGAAATTTTATTTTGTCTGTACTGTGTGAACCCTTCATATTTTTCGGAACCATTGTGATTCTATGAGAGCTTTGAATGATGTATTTGGTATGGGGTCACGATTTTTAAAGTACGTTTGAGGTAGATGACACTACTGAAATGAGCAGAGAATTTTTTTTAGGTTTTGAAATTATTGGAGGAAGCTACGACGATTTTGAGAATTGACTGAGATGTTATGATATTATTACGATGACGATATGTATGTAATGATCAATAAGATAATGCTACCATATATGAGGAATTTGATTATGCTACGTATTTCTTATTTTGAAATATTGAAGAAGTGTCGAGGAATATGTGTATGTATAATAAGGTAAGGAATAATGAGTAGTGGTTAGGGACTCTGATTTGTGGAAAAGGATGTTGGAAACCAAGAATCGTACTTTAAGAATTATGAAATGTGTGTACATGCGTGAATGTATTACAATGCTGTCGAAAATTTTTTGGACACTGTCATATTTATAGGATTTATTTTCTACACATTTGTAACGCAAATTCTCAACCTGTGAAAATATTTTTATATGAGACTGTCACTGTAGCGGAAACTGCCATCGTAAATATTTCAGTAAGAAAGGTAAGTGACCTTGACGTAATGCGTTTTGGGCGCCCAGCTGAGAGCTAGTCGTCTGACAAAAGAAAGCCATTAGGTGGAGAAAAAAAAGAGGCCATTATCCTCGCTATTGACTTTTCTTTGTCGAAAGCATCGCAAATACGGCACACTCAAACTTGAAAACATATGATTACACTGTTGAGCTCTTAACTTATGATATTTACTAAAATGCCTAATGAAATGATGAGAAACATTTTACATCTATTGTCTTTGCAGTTGTGAGATTGCTCATTTTGTTTAATGTCTAGTTTCTAGCTGCACTGCAGCATTGGCTAAAATAAAATTTTATAGATGTACTAATATAAATATTTTATGCCTAAAGAGCCAGTAAATAATAACTTTATGATCTACTTCAAAAAAACGAGGGAGCACAAAAAGACATTTCCCTTCACAGGAACTGCATACTAATTTTTGTCAATGACTGGGTAACTTATTTAGTAGTGTAAGTTAAGGTGATACATCACCCCAGTGTTAAGATGTGACATAGGTATTAAAGATGGCCATTTTTACTGTAATATTTTTTCTGCTTGAGCTTTGTCATGTTTAGATATAAGTTATTGCATTTGCTGCTGCTGTTAGCCAGGCATAATGTTACTGAATTTGACTTTGTATTACTCTGTTAAGCCTGTTTTGTACGGATTTATTTTTCTTGTTTGCTGCACATTGCCTTATATTAGTTGTAATATTGCATTTGCTTTGTAATTTTTGCTGCTTGCTTTGCCAATTTGCATTTTTTATCATTGCTGTTTGTGTTAATTATTTTGCGCTGCTGCATTACCTTGTCCCTTAGTTTAGCATCTGAGCTCAGTAGATTTAAGTTAGCTTAAGAAGGGGTAGACTCTATAAGAAACTAACTATGGAGGACAGGGAAAGAATGCATTGAGAAGTTATACGAAAAAAGGTTGTAAAAAGAAAAAGTAGTGTGCAATGAGGAGTAATTATTTGGAAAGAGAATATGAATAGAATACAGAAAGTAGGTACAGAGAGGATTTTTTGGGAATAATGATGAATGAAGGGAGATCTCCAAGAAGTAAAGAAACTTTTGTTTGCAAAATACTGCAGTACCAAATGTCACACTGAAAACAAACCTTGTCCTGTACTTCTGTGTTATTATGCTATGTGAATTTGTGTTTTTCCTGTCTTTATGTGTTTAGCTAGTAAGATTTATGTCGTAGAATTTTTAAACTACTATGTCATTTTCTTTGTAAAGTTGTTTAGACATTATTTATTCTATTCTGTTTTGTTTCTCATGTGTGCAGCTGATGTTTCGAAAGCTATTCTGATCTTTTATGTATGTACTTATATCATAATTCCTGCAAGACTATATGTCTATTTCTATTCCTTTGTAAAGCCAGTATTACTACAAATGTTATCTGTATTGTTATGTTTTAATGATGTTTTTTGTATCTTTGTAATTGTATTCTCATGTTGTAAAATTGTAATTGACACCAGTTCATCAAACTAAGTAACTTGTAAGTTACATTTGACTGCACACGTTTCTGTTGGTCATAGTATATGGACAATATGTGAGAAGTAGGGACTGATAGTGTTTTCACGTGTGTTAATAATTCAGCAAGGGACTGGCTAACAGCATTGCTGGTTCTAAGGACAATTAAAAAAAAAACTTTGTGAGTGCACAAGTGGTGGTTTATGGACTTGCTATATTCTCCGCAAGACTCTTCGATGGTGATTGTGCACCTGCACAGTCGCAGCAGATGGCTGCTGGCTGTCTCTACGAGGACTACGGTGGGTCTGCATCTTTGATGGCCCACCAATACCATTATTTCTACAGGGACTGCAGTGGGTCTGCAACTCTGGTGGCCCACCAATACCGTAAACTCTACCAGGACTACAGTGGGTCTGCTCTGTGATGACCTACCTACCAATATTCTACAACTTCGACTGACTCTGCTGTGGGTTTGTCCTGTTGTGGCCCATTACCTGTCTGCATGTTAAGAGTCAGCACTGTCTTTCCGTTGGAAGGAAAAGACTACTTCTTCAAGACTGCATGGAAATCCACTACTTCTGTGTGCATTTTCTTTTACTGCTCAGACGTTGTGCATAAAATTGTAATTAATACTGTTATGAATGATCAGGACTGTCTTTATGGACTGTGAGAAAATCTTTGCTTTTGACCAACAGTGTATCAATAGGTGTGTGCATTGGATATCTTTGTTATTGTAATTATGAAAAATTTTTTTCAAATCTGTATTGGCCACTGCCTAAAACAATTTGTAATTTTTTTTGTGGGGAGCATGGAGGCTATGT
Source organism: Schistocerca cancellata (assembly GCF_023864275.1). Classification (NCBI taxonomy): domain Eukaryota; kingdom Metazoa; phylum Arthropoda; class Insecta; order Orthoptera; family Acrididae; genus Schistocerca; species Schistocerca cancellata. The sequence goes on from NC_064628.1 coordinate 161,522,184, forward strand.
AAGTAGGCTGTTTAGGTTTTTATATTGGTAACGCCACGTAGCGCTCTGTATGAAAATCACTGGCTGTGCTGTGTGCAGTCTGTGGCTAGTTTGTATTGTTGTCCACCATTGTAGCGTTGGTCAGCTGGTTGTTAACAGCGCGTAGCGTTGCGCAGTTGGAGGTTAGCCGCCAGCAGTGGTGGATGTGGGGAGGGAAATGGCAGAGTTTTGAGATATGTAAGACTGGATGTCATGAACTGCTATATATATTATGACTTTTGAACACTAGTAAGGTAAATACATTGTTTGTTCTCTATCAAAATCTTTCATTTGCTAACTATGCATATCAGTAGTTAGTGCCTTCAGTAGTTTGAATCTTTTATTTAGCTGGCAGTAGTGGCGATCGCTGTATTGCATTAGTTCGAGTAACGAAGATTTTTGGTGAGGTAAGTGATTTGTGAAAGGTATAGGTTAATGTTAGTCAGGGACATTCTTTCGTAGGGATTTTTTAAAGGCAGATTGCGTTGCGCTAAAGATATTGTGTGTCAGTTTAGTGTTGATCAGAATAGGTAAAGAGGGAAATGTCTGAGTGCGTTCAGTTCTGCTCATCTGTTTGAAAATCAAATAATGTAAGAGGTTTATCAGCACAGTAATTAATTAATTTTTCTAAGGGGATGTTTCAGTACATACAAATACTGTATTAATTTATGGCAGCACTCTAATGTCGTTGGAAGACCTACAGAGATGCCAGAGGGACAGTGTTAGGATGTGCCCAAGTAGGATGATACAGACTGGTGTACAGCCATGCAAGGTTCAGTTTGCTCCTGGGAAAAACCGAAGCATCTGAATGTCAAAGGGAAGTGTTAATGCCACATCCGCATTTCCAGAGAGTAGGCACCCACTGCGTCGACACAGTTTTTTCACCAGAAGTATAGTAAACTGTTAATAACACGGGAAACCAACATGTGTTGCTTGTCTCATTCCTGTGGCAGATACCAATGTTGCTGGCTCGTGTTTCCTAAACAGGGATTGAAAGCCGAGTCCTGATAGCCTGAGAGTACTTCAGTTGCACCGGGGGCGAGACTCCTGAGTGTAAATCTACGACGTCTGTGGGAGCACTTGCTGGTCTCTTGCCACTGACGAGGCTCTACACTGCCGGCCCGGGTGTGGCGCGGCACACACTCTTGTATTACTGCCTAATAAATGTGTGCTTGTCAGTGCAGTTTCCTTGGCGCTTTTGAGTGTAACTAGGATCTCACCATTGTATCCTACACAGCTCTCGTCCGAGAACCGTAGGAGACTGGAACCGGAGCTGTATAGTAGGTACTGAACCAGTGTCTCCCAGTCTGTTATCATCGTCCCAGCGGATTGTCTCAAGGTCGATAATATACTTAGTGATTGAACTTTGTTTGCTGAAAGTGTATGTGGAAAAGACAAAGATTTGTTATCATTTGGTCCTTTACTTATGTCTCCCAAATTTTTTTTTAGTTTTGTTTCGTGTAAAAACTTAGTCCTTCATAATTTTGTTTCACTGTCTGATAGAAACTCAGCCTTTTTTGTCGTTCTTTCTCCTAAGGATATGTGGATGTACCTTCTCGCCTGCCTTGTTCTACATCTTAAGGATTGTAGGGTGGGCCTCCAGGGAGTTTTGAACTCTTTTGACTTCCTAACAGATGTTATTATACTCGTGTCTTGAGCATCTGCATCAGTCGCACCAATCTGTGGCTTTGGCGTCAACATCAAGACCATTTCCGTGAAGTGGCGCTGTCATGAATTCTACCATTAAAATTTCCCAGTTGACTTTGCGTAAATCGTATAGTATTCGGTCTGGACGTTAGCGTCTGAGTGATTATCTGTTACTTTCATGAGATTATGGTCACTTCTTGCAAGACCTCACAGACCTTCCAGTAACGTGGTCATTACCTTTCGAGGTTGCATGGGTCATATGTATGTTTTCAGCAGTGGATAGTCGGTCAAAACCTGATTACGAACCAAGCACGAAAACAGGAAGAAGGTGTTCTGAACTGTGAAAAAAGAATTAAAAAGAAACGGTGCGCTGTCCAAGCTCAAGCTGTGCAACGTCGCGCAGAGAGCAAGATTCACGGTGTCGTGGTTATGTGGCTACAGTGTTGGACGGCAGACCGAATGATCAGGATTTAAACTTCCCTCGTGCCCCTTTTTTCACACAATTCTGAACTTTCCGGCCGGTTATTGACGTTTCTGGCCTGCTTCGGCATTCTTGGCAAATGTCATACTGCACATTGGTTGTAGAATATGAGTCGTGTGGTAAGAATAAGATACCGTCGCAAGTAAATGCGACGAATAGTGAGAGAGGGAGAGATATCGCATAGATCTTTCACAGAAATGAAAACAACAAATAAACTGGTGTGAACTACGTTATAACAAAGGAATTCAAGAGTCAAAACTTCCAAAACGGAATGCAAGAGTCATAACATGTGGTACTTGCGTAGAACAAATAGGAGGTACGTATATCTGGAAGTCCCATCCTTACAAATCGCTATTGCAAACGGACGTAACCCCAGGACACAGACACAAATTTGAATACAGCGAACAGACACGTCAATGACCGAACGTACAGTTCATAATTTTGCAAGAAAAAGAAGAGGCCAAAGGAGATTTGAACACAGATGTATCCCTTCGTAGTCCAGCACCATGACCACATAACCACGACCCTGCGGCTATTCAAATTTGCTCGATATCTTGAATTTGAACCATTCAATGCTGCGATTTTGGTTCTTTTTTCACAGTTCGGTACACCGTCTTCCTGTTTCCATGCTTGATCCGTGCTCTGTTTTTGATAGGCTATCCAGTGGGCCATTGGGCCATCTTTAAATCTGAGGGGAGGGGGGGGAGGTGCGATGGGGAATTTCCCTTGTAAGTATGGGTAGCCAGAAAGCCGGTGTGGGTGTGATGTGATGGTACTACTTATACGACGCTCAGCACAGTTGAGCCCTGTACCGACAGGTTTTGTATGAGCACTACTCATCTATGCTGGGGAGCAATATTCCACAATAGTGTAAACCAACACTAGAGCTGAAGTAAGTAGTGTCGATGCAGTTGATCCCCATGATATGCCACAGAGTAATAAGTAACAATGAGAAAACTTAATTTTTCTTCTGCAAGAAGGTCATTTTGCTGGTAAATTACACTAATTTCTCTCATCTTTCACTTTGTGAGCATTCTGTTGTTATGACTAAGCCGCTGATACAACAGTGAGCGAATGTTCCCGGCGTCGGCGCCACACTAGTTGTGTGATATCGCGCTCGTTTTCTGATGCGAGAAAAACTCTGACTTCGTGCTGCAGGTTTTGTATAGACTGAACAGACAATTTTTAATAATAATCAGTTGAATGATGGAATGCACAAAACTTCTTTAATTAGTACTATAATATGAAGACCACATGGCAAGATGGGGCTAAGTCCATTTTATAGATTTTTCAGGAGAGCAGTTTTAAATTTTAAAACGTTAGTGTTTCATTGGTTATTGAAGTATGCTTTTGCAGTTTATACAGTACATTCAACGACCTTAAAAGCGTAAAAAAACATTACTAAAAATTAGCCACTGTATGTCTTTTTATATGAATGTCTTTTTTAATTGTTTTGTACAATGCACTATTTAGATTGGAAAAGTTAGAATGCAATGAGGTATTGGGATGATACTTCACTATAAAACTTCCCTGCAACTTCGTTGACAAAGATCTATTCATCTTTGAGCCTAGTCATTATTGTACAGGATGTTCATGACTAATCAGGTCTTAAGAAAAATACTGTTTGTCAATGATCTGTTTTTATTTTCATTGAAGTCATGTAAATTATAATGATTAATAAGCCCATGTCTCAACTTTTGTAACTTTAAATCACCTGGTATACAACTACTAACAATTATACAATAAATGGTTACAACACATACTATAAAAATATGGTTAATAGGACGTAGTTTCAGTTATCACCATAAATCGCAGTTCTTATAACCCATAGTCTTCATTTCTCACTTTTTACTTATTACAAACAAATAACACAAAACGTGTTTGTAAATTCACTGCCGAAAAGGAATATTTGTTTAGTACTCTTGGGGCCCTGTGTCACAGAACACTTCCAGTTCTTTGCAAATCACGATACTTTTCCTTGGTGATAGGTAGCAGTCCTGAAACATTGGACATGCAACCTCTTATTAGGATGGTTTGTTATAATAAAGCAGGACCTGCTATTTCACACACTGATATGATCTGGTTTCATTTAATTGCTGTGACCAAGTATTTACCAGCCTACCTTTGTAACAGGGTGAAGGGAAGAAAAGCTCTCCTTCTACAAGTTATGGTTCCTCTTCCATTCATCCAGCAGGAGCAGTAACAACTGATGTCATCCAAGATGCGTTGTAAGTGTCACGATGAACGTTAAGCCTTGGATGGTGACGTTCTGTCTTCATCTCCTTAATAACTCGCGATGGAAATTGACAATCTGGTCGGTATCTTGGTTGCAAGAAATCAGTCCATTCACGTATCATCGAGGCAACTTCAACAACCTGAAAAGGTGTGGGTTTCGCACGTGCATCTTCAATAATTATGTCTGTCCAGTCCTTTAGGAGCTCAGCTTTTGTTTTACGTCTGATGAGGCCCACGTCTTTGTCACTTTCCAGGTATGAATGTCCTCTTCCTGGGAATGTCACACGAATTGATTCAAATCTCTTTGCATGATGGACAAGATAATGAATGAACCTGAAAAGGGTGTAGTTTTTATATTTACCACCACAGGAGTCACAGAAGATTTCCAAATTTTTAACCTCAGGATCCAGAGACGAAGTAACATAATGATGCAGGAAAGAAACTACTTCATTTGAACCTTTATTCCCTATTGCATTGTATTGTATGTTAACCAGGGACCTAGGAACGATGGAGAGGCTCCGTCCCCGCCGCAGCCGCAGTCGTCCATAACCCCACGACGCCTACCGCAGTCCCCTTCACCCCTCCGCCGCCCCACACCGAACCCAGGGTTATTGTGCGGTTCGGCCCCCGGTGGACACCACCAGGGAACGTCTCACACCAGACGAGTGTAACCCCTTTGTTTGCGTGGTAGAGTAAAGGTGGTGTACGCGTACGTGGAGAACTTTTTTGCGCAGCAATCGCCGATATAGTGTAACTGAGGCGGAATATGGGGAACCAGCCCGCATTCGCCGAGGCAGATGGGAAACCGCCTAAAAACCATCCACAGACTGGCCGGTTCACCGGACCTCGACACAAATCCGCTGGGCGGATTCGTGCCGGGGACGAGGCGCTCCTTCCCGCCCGGAAAGCCGTGCCGGCCATTTATTCACTATAGTTTCAGGGTAAACATAAAACACAGCATTACTGTCTGAGAGTCGATGAATGTTAAATAGATATAGAGAAAACTGTCGCTTATAATAGATAATGTTGGTGCTGATGTTTGGACATGAAAGATTTCGTTGGAAATCCATACATATTGATTCTGTGTTTGTAAACTTTCTGCTTCTGTGTCGAGGTCGCCTTTTACGCTGACAGAAAGCGTCAACTTTACGGCGGTGCAGTTCGCATTCGGTATTCTCTCCCTTAATATTACTTTGAACGTTTGATCATTCCTTTCCATCTGTTGCATGTGTGAGTTGTGCCTCTAGAGCTTTGAAAGTTACAGAAAACTCATCACAAGTACTGCATGTACAAGTATCACTTCGTGGGAAACCGAATGAGATATTAAATTTTGTATTAAATGTTTTACGATAAGTTTCATACGATACGGAACACGTACAATGTGTCTCTTGAAACATCTTGAATGTCTTCTTGATTGTGAGTTCAGGCAAATACAGTTCCTGTCTTTTATTTATGCTGTAATGACTGGACCGTCCTTTAAATCACTTGACGTAAGCGCAGATGTTTTGCTCTGCTTCTGTTGAATGTTTATGAACTTGGTTTCCGTGTTTCCCTCATTTATGAACTGCCTTTATTTTTTAAGGAATTCCTGATCGTTTCTAATCTTTTCTTTGAAATACCATACATTGATATAAAGACCTTTTGACAAACAGACAATTCTATCAAAGTATTGTCTCTCTCATTATTCTAACCTCATAATGAAATGCATAATCACGCAAAGTAGCTACTGTCTCATCTCTGTGAGGCCTTCGGCGTAGTATATTTCCAATAGAAATCAGTCCTGTCAAGTGACAATTTTGCTCATTCCAGTCCCTCAGAAAACTGAAATTAAATATTACTGTAAACTTCTCTGCATGTGTTAGCAAATCAGTACAATTCTTCTTACAGTTACAATGCTCTCCTATTCCTTGTGACATTTTTCTTAGCTTTACAGAAACTTCAGATTGTATGCCATAGCTCTGTCTTTTTCTAGAACTGTCGCTGCAGCTTGACTCTGGATATTCCATCACCAGTTGAAACACCGACCTCAGTTGGATTTTACATGAAAATCAATTCTAAACATCACACCACAAACCACTGATGCGATTGTCGAGGCTGCTCTGTGTTAGCACAAATCACGGCACGAAATTCAGTTCCACCACAGCACAAAGCAAAGAAGCCAATGTCAAATCTGCTCCGTGTTAGCTTCGACAACACATAAGAAAGATCAACAATGACATTGCATTTAACAATGTCAACAATGAGACTTCCATAAAAGCAGTCAAAAAAAATCAATACAGCTCAGAAATCCGCATCTGCCGGACTTCACCCTTTCTGTCCGTGTATTGGACGGACTTGACCCGTTTTCTCTGTGTATATCATATTTTAATCTGGCTACAACTCTGTGACCATACCCATCACATTCATTTAAGTTCACCCAACTGAAAGTACATGTGATGAACTTCATAACGATACCACTAACTCATTTTCATGAGATTTGGACTTATCACCTTCATTCCGGGTAGTCTTCATATTATTATTGTTATTATTATTTGTTCGTTCTTAGAAACTTTCATGTTGCTTATTTTCTCACTATTTTTTTAATGTGAATTTGCAAAATGACGCACTGGGTGCTCTTGTTTACCTTTGCTGTTCACCTAATTTTCAGAGTAAAGGGAGAATATCGCGTCAGAAAAGCTAATAAAGTGAGCTGGTATTCTAGCCATAAATCTGCAACCATTTCTGGTGATTTATCACTCTGACGATAAAACAGTTAACGCAGCAGTATGTTACACAACTATAAAACGAGTAAATGCGCCAAAACTACCAGAAAACATGAATGCACGGCCTTGATCAGCCCAGAACAGTTTACTGTTTCATCGGTTGACTCCATTAATTGACTGAAAATAGCAGAAAATGTTTCATGACATTGGAATTCTGATGCATCTGTAACGAAGTATGGAAAGATTGAAATGTTGAGTATTTATTGCTTTTGGGTCTAAAACCCAGTGTCCTGGTCCAGTATAGAAATTTTCGTCATCTAGTTTCAAGTTCAGGTTTACTAAGTGATACTGGTTAAAAAGAGGTATACCACGTCTCTTTATGCGTAGTCCGCAATGAAGATAGCTTCTGTGTTCGAATCGTAAGTTGTTCACGATGAACTTTCTCCAGAGCATTTGGCGCTGTAATGGCCGTTTTCTAACCTGTCTTTCTGTATTAACTAGTCCAAACAAATGGTTTAATAGGTGGGTGGTAAACATTTTAGAGAGCAAGAATACTTCGAATTATCATCGAACTTCGGGGGTCCAGAAAAAAATCTCTTATTCGGAATGAAAATTTAGTTTTTGGAAAGGATTACGGTGTGATTTATGTGGTTGTGTTAATTGTCTCATATTGCAATCAGAATAATAACATTTTAGAAACGTCATTTATTGTAATGAATTTGAATTTACAAGCGATAAGAACTGTCTCATTTCTAATATGGTGTCCCTCATCTATGTATTCTCGAGATTTTTGTGTTCACCTTAAAATCTTGCAAATACAGAGCAGTATACTCTAGTGGTCGCTTGTAGTAACAATTTTGTTCAGTCAGACGACAGTACCGCCGTCAGATTAGAGAACCTCTAAGTTAGTTACGTTAAGTGGACTACGTGGAGATAAGGCGGAACGGAATTCAGGTCTTTCGGATACTTTTGGACATGGTAGTACATAAGAGAGCTACAACGGCAGAAAATATTGCGAAATGGTAGAAAGCCATCCGAGGTGTGTCTCTTCTTGCAGACTGACAATTAATTAACCCTCAACATAAACAAATGCTACGTATTGCGAACTAGATGTAGGAAAGGCAGGTGCCAGACAAATTCGTTGAAAGAATCAAAAGTAAATTTAATTTGTCCACCAAATGGGTGACTTACAAAACTCACGCTGGACTAAATCTTATATATTGTCTGACAGTATAGCAACATAGTTTCGATAGAAGCAATAAAGAAGATCGAAAGAAGAGAAGCGTGTTTCGTCTTGGCTTCGTTTGGTATATCCGAGAGCACCATTAATATGCTGCTCCAAATCCAATGACTGGCGCTCATTAAAAAAGTGTTTCATTTCCAGCAATGAACTTTCCAATGATAATGGAGCAACATCTTACTTCCTGCCACGTACGAGGTGTTTTCGAAAAAGTAATGGGAATTTCGGTTGTTGTATTAGTCCGATTCGCGTGAGTCTTCGATACTGTGTTGTTAATGATCTGTGAAAAGTGCCAGTACAATGTTAGTTAAGGCTGATATTTAGTCTTTTGTAAGCTGTTATGATGGCTACATGTGTTTTGGGAATATCAGTGATGGTTTTCTGTACAACATGGGACAGAGAATTTGCATTAAATTTTGCCAGAAGAACGTTATAAAGTGCAGCAAAGCCATAGAAATGTTAAAATTTTCTTTCGGTGAGCTTATTACGAGTGAAGCAAGTACGAATGATATAAGCTTTTCGAACAAGACAAGCAACACGTTGAAAATGACGAGCACCCCGGACGACCTCCAAGCCCCCAAATGCTGAAATCGTAGAAAACGTGAAAGAAAATTAATTGGCTCATGTCATGACATTTTTCGAATGTTTTGGGTGTGAAACATGTGACACCAAAATTTGTTTCAAAACTGTTAAATTTCGAACAAAAACAGCGGTGGTTGTTACTTGCTCACGAGTCGCCAGACGGAGCGAATAACGTGGTAACTTGTAGAACTACTAAAACATGTCATAACAGACGCTGAAACATAGGTTTACTGATAGGTCGTCGAAACCATGGTTAAACTGTCCTATTGCACGTGTTCTGGACCAGCGAGATCGAAAAATCTCGTCAAGTACTATCAATTGTAAAAGTTGTTCTTTGACTTTAATGGCACTACTCTGAAGTGTATTGTGCTACCCTCAGGAAATTGAGGAAACAACTTCAACCTGTTCGTTCGATTATGTTGAAAAATAGGATTTTGTAGCCATATGAGTGGGGAATAATGTTGTATATTGCAATCCTAAATAAAACCAACCTCTTTTCAGAAAAAAAGTGTTGCATTACTTATTCAGCGCCCCTCTTGCAAAGATTGCCGTTATTTCTTTAACACATCTCGTATTATCTCGTGAAATGGTGACCGAAGTAATTCTAATTCATATTGAGGCTTACGTTCAGTCTACGTGAAAACTATTCACGAATGAAACAGTAAAGGAGAGAAGTAGAAAATGTAACAGGAAGTCCCTTCCACTACACACTGTAACGTTGCATTGCGCACTGTAGCAGACTGAATACAAGGATGCGGTCAGCATATGTAGCCAGTTTCGAGAATACTAATAAGGCCAGTACTGTGGGATAAATCCGTCTGTTGTAGTCCCTTCAGAATGGGACGGAAATAAAATTTGCTTTTTATTATGTAGGGAATCTGGGTAGCCAAGATTATGTCCAGTCTCTGCTGTATGTGTATCAAATATCCCGCTCCCTGCATGTGTAATAGCAGTAGATCGTACAAATAATAATTTTATGGGAGAGAGTATAACTTGGCTTTCTTTAAGCCAGTACGAAGTATAGTAAAGCCACATAGTGCTGACACAGTAAAACCGACATGTATGTAAGCGCATTCACCGTAATGGCAGGTAATGTATCACGTGTTAGGTGCAGTACCGTTAGCTTCGGTTTTATTGCTACCCCGTAAGGCTACATTTCCGTTCCAGCGAGCTAACAACGCAGCGTAATGTTAACAAGCCAAGCCTGCGCAGCTACGGGCGAGACTGCTCCCAAGGGAAAGACACGTAGTTGGTGTTCCCTGGTGAGCGTTGGCTGTTGCGGTATTGCGCAGTGCTCGAGCACGTGTACGTTAGGGTGAGGCAAACACCCGACGCCATTGAAATCCTGTTATCTTGTGCATCTCCCACATTATCTGCTGCTCGACCCTCTCAGACACCTTACCTTTGCCTTCTGTTTGTACATTATGGTACATTCAGTTATTACCACGTTCTCCTCTTTCTTTTACGACCTCTTATTTTCCTACAGTCACAATTATACAAGTTTTAAAGGTCGAATACCGTCTTTTTACAGCGTAATGGAAGTTTTATGAAGACTTAATAAGACTTACATTGCAGTCGCAAAAGCCGGTACACTATGTGATCAAAAGTATCCAGACACCTAGCTGAAAATGACTTACGAGTTGGTGGCGCCCTCTATCGGTAATGCTCTAATTCAATATGGTTTTGGTCCACCCTTAACCTTGATGACAGCTTCCACTTTCGCAGGTAGACATTCAATCAGGTGCTGGAAAGTTTCTTGGAGAATGGCAGCCCATTCTTCACGGGGTGCTGCACTGAGGAGAGGTATCGATGCCGGTCGGTGAGGCCTGGCACGAAGTCGGCGTTCCAAAACATCCCAAGGTGCTCTATAGGATTCAGGTCAGGACGCTGTGCAGGCCAGTCTATTACAGGGATGTTATTGTCGTGTAACCACTCCGCCACAGGCCGTGCATTATGAACAGGTGCTCGGTCCTGTTGAAAGATGCAATCGCCTTCTCTGAATTGCTCTCCCACCGTGGGAAGCAAGAACGTGCTTAAAACGTCAGTGTAGGCCAAACAACAAGGGGTGCAAGTCTCCTCCATGAAAAACACGACCACACCATAACATCACAGCCTCCGAATTCTACTGTTGGCACTACACATCCTGGCAGATGACGTTCACCGGGCTTTCGCCATACCCACACTCTGCCATCGGATCGCCACATTGTGTACTGTGATTTGTCACTCCACACAACGTTTTTCCACTGTTCAATCATCAGATGTTTACCCTCCTTACAACGAGCTAGGCGTCGTTTGGCATCTACTGGCGTGATGTGTGGCTTATGAGCAGCCGCTCGACCATGAAATCCAAGTTTTCTCACCTCCCGCCTAACTGTCAGAGTACGTGTAGTGGCTCCTGATGCAGTTTGGAATTCCTGTGTGATGGTCTGGATAGATGTCAGCCCATTACGACGCTCCTAAAATGTCGGCGGTCTCTGTCCGTCAATAGACGAGGCCTGTACGCTTTTGTGCTGTACGTGTCCCTTCACGTTTCCCCTTTATCACATCGGAAACAGTGGATCTAGGGATGTTTAGGAGTGTGGGAAGCTCGCTTACAGACTTACGACACAAGTGTCACCCAATCACCTGACCACGTTCGAAGTCCGTGAGTTCCGCGGGGCGCCCCATTCTTCTCTCTCACGATGTCTAATGACTACTGAGGTCGCTGATAGTTAATACCTGGCAGCAGGTGGCAGCACAAAACACCTAATATGAAAAACGTATGTTTTTGGGAGTGTCCGGATACTTTTCATAACATAGTGTATACAGGGTGATACAAAAAGGTAAGGCCAAACTTTCAGGAAACATTCCTCACACACAAATAAAGAAAAGATGTTATGTGGACATGTGTCCGGAAACGCTTAATTTCCATGTTAGAGCTCATTTTAGTTTCGTCCACCTACGCTCAATGGAGCACGTTATCATGATTTCATACGGGATACTCTACCTGTGCTGCTAGAACATGTGCTTTTACAAGTACGACACAACATGTGGTTCATGCACGATGGAGCTCCTGCACATTTCGGTCGAAGTGTTCGTACGCTTCTCAACAACAGATTCGGTGACCGATAGATTGGTAGAGGCGGACCAATTCCATGGCCTCCACGCTCTCCTGACCTCAACCCTCTCGACTTTCATTTATGGGGGCATTTGAAAGCTCTTGTTTACGCAACCCTGGTACCAAATGTAGAGACTCTTAGTGCTCGTATTGTGGAGGGCTGTGATACAATACGCCATTCTCCAGGACTGCATCAGCGCATCAGGGATTCCTTGCGACGGAGGGTGGATGCATGTATCCTCGCTAAAGGAGGACATTTTGAACATTTCCTGTAACAAAATGTTTGGAGTCACGCTGGTACGTTCTGTTGCTGTGTGTTTCCATTCCACGATTAATGTGCTTTGAAGAGAAGTAATAAAATGAGCTCTAACATGGAAAGTAAGCGTTTTCGGACACATGTCCACATAACATATTTTCCTGATAGTTTGGCCGTACCTTTTTGTAACACCCTGTATACAGGGTGGAGCTACCCATGGAGAAGAAAGACCATATGTGCTATCAGTGAATCTCTTTTATATGAACACCAGCAATTACATTGCTGCATTGAGAGAGTGTCGCTTACTGAGACACGGGTGAGCTTGGTGGGGCAACTGGAAGAAGAAGGCATCCTTTCCAGTGGAAGTTACTGACGAGGTTGCTGTTGCTGTAACTGATCGTGTAGCACATGCTAGTGCTCACGTAGTGTCACGAGAACTGTCCATACCATGGTCAACAGGACGGAGAATTTTGTGGTCTATTTTTCACTGGTACCCGTACAAGATACAATAGCTGAAATCTCATGACCCACAACAACGCCCCGAATTTGCTCTTCGGTTTCTGGAACGGATCGAAGTTGATCACATGTGGCCCTACAATATTCTATGAAGTGGTGAGGCAAATTTTACACTACAGTGAATACGCAGAACTGCCAAATTTGGCCATTGTTAAACCGCGTGTTGTGCACAAAGAGCCATTGTGCTCGCCTTATGTGACTGAGTGGTGTGTTTTAGGGCTGGTGATAAAATATCGATATATCACTAAAGTTTCAACGATATCGATTGATGTTGTCTATATTAGTTTACCGATAAATTGATATGGTGATATAGAAACTGCAATATGGAGCGCCGATTACATTCTTTTCGCAATTTTCGATTAATATTTGAAGTTGTTGTTTTGAAATTATAGTAGAACATAATTTTACTTTCACTGTGGGATGGAGTCTTACCACTTTTTGAAGATCATCAGATGCAGTCTTTCTCTTTGACTGTGTGAAGCAAGTATAGATGGCACAAAGAAGAAGTTAGATCGCACAGGGAGGTGGCGATGTGAATGAAATAACAAGATTTCCGACGCGAAAAAATAGCACAGCACACCAGTTGCGTTAAAAAAAATTTGTAACGCAACTGTTGTGCTATTCCTTCACGCCGGCCGCGGTGGTCTAGCGGTTCTAGGCGCTCAGTCCGGAACCGCGGGACTGCCGCGGCCGCAGGTTCGAATCCTGCCTCGGGCATGGATGTGTGTGTTGTCCTTAGGTTAGTTAGGTTTAATTAGTTCTAAATTCTAGGCGACTGATGACCTCAGAAGTTAAGTCGCATAGTACTCAGAGCCATTTGAACCATTTTATTCCTTCACGTCGGCATTCTTCAAAAATAGTTGCTGAAACAGATGAACAAAACCCTAAATTACAAGACTGGTCTTTGCGGTGGGCGCAGGCGTGTCAGAGGAAATGCTGACGTAATCGGCGCTCGGTGCTACCAACAGAAACTGCAACGTTTAACTTCACCACGCAACTGCTAGGTCGCTAGAGTCCGCAGAAATGAAAAAAAAACTGGGAAGCCGACATGGAGTGTTCCAAGCAAATCCGACATGTGATGAAACCGAACGACAGACCCATCGGCACCTTTTATTATGCCACCATCGTTAGCAAAGTGCTAAAGTGCACCGTTTTCCTTTCAATTCTTACTCTAAGGGGGACAAGCAAGCTCCTAGCTTGTTGACGTACAATTCCTTTCCTTCGTATCGATGTTCGACAATGATACTTTTTTAATATCGATATATCGGATTACCGATTTTATTAAAAATCTCAACAGTCCTAATGTGGATTTGCAAGTACTTTTATTCGCAGAACTTTTTTTTTAGCACAGTATATCCAGAGGTCTTGTCAGGTGTGCTGGACGTCTGCACGTCATCGAGACCTCCTCGAACAGCATGTGATTCCTGCTTTGAAAGAGCGCATCTGTATGGAAATCGCGTCTTCATACAAGATGGTTAATAATAAAATGAAGACTATGCCTTTCTCTCTGGTTTCACCTTTCTGCCACGTCCCGTTCCTCCGTTCCTAATTCATTACATATGGAGACATTGCTATACGTTTCTCGTGCATTCACAGTGGCAGGTTTGCAGTTGGTGGTCAAAATTTGAAATAATTTTTTTTCCAGCGTAAATCTGTTCGAAACTAACGCATTCTCCTATTCCAAGGTTCGTTTTTCCATACGATAATTACTGCCGACTCTGGACGTCCGTGAGTAGCTGCACTTTAATTATAACCACCCAGTATAGGGACGACGAGAAAGTTTCCTTTGGAAGGCTGTACTGTCCAGAAGCGGTATGCCAGTCAGACAAAAGGGCTGGAACATTGAGGCAATCACCCCACCGACGCACCAGGTTCAAGATACCTTTTTGGTAAAATGAAGAGTCCTGCTGCGTGAAGTCCATACCTAGCTGCTGTATATCCTCTTCCGACAAGCCGTTTTTAAGGAACCGAAATCGTGATAATCGCATGGGGAGAGATCAGGACCATAGCGCGGGTTCTCGAGTCTCTCCGACGAGTTTGTGACACTTGCACGTTGTGACACTTGTGCGGAGAGGAAATGTGTTGCCTTTTGTGCGGAGCCCAGGACTCTGTAGGTTGTGGATAGGGTGTTCCAGAAGTAGGATTCACCGGCCTGTCCGCCCTTTCTGCAATGTATACTGGCGAAGGGAAGAGCCCATTTCCACATCAAGTTCCCTGTCCCCGCACCAATTCTTAGTGTGCATGGCTTCCTACCTCAGTTCAGTACTGCAGCTGAACTCTAAATGGCAAGCATTGTTCCGTGTTTTGGTGCTGAGATAATGGAGTTCACTGATACCGCCAAAGGGAAACCTTTACTGATGATTTTCACGGGTTTGCAGCCGGGTTCCATCATCCTGACGACAACACATTTCGACGGGCCATCTGGCCGCCATCTCACCTGAAGATGGCGGCCAGACCAGATGGTCCGCCGAAATATCGTGTTGTCGTCAGGACGATGGAACCGGCTGCAAACCCGTGACAATCATCAGTATTTGATACGCGGGAAAATCTACGGAAACCTTTACTGATTTACAACGGGCATCAGTATATAGTGGACTACACAAAAAAAACAATAAGTGTCTTACTGGCGTTATATGAAATTTAAAAAGAATAAATGCAAGAGAAAACTATCCGCAAAGAATAACACAGTTTTACTGTATGGTAGCCATGTTTGTATTTCAGATGAAACCGTAAATGAAGTATGAAAGCATTTTGTCGGTGCAAAGAAGCCAGCAGAAGAAATAGATGCTACAGTTCCGTCAGTTTACAGTGAAGAAGTAAGGCAGCTCTTCAGTCGAGGCTACGACTTGGTAACGTCGGTACGATCACACCGAAGTGCGAACAATCGTTACATCGTATTAGGAGAAAATATGTGGAAAATAGACAAGATCCACAGATTCTGGAGCAATAAAGAAAATAATTTATTGATGAATGATGATAGCCACTTTTTGCTTGCAGATGATAACAGGGAACCGAATGACAGAATACTGTTGTTTGCCAGCGAAAAGGAAAGAGCGGGAGTATCAAATTGCGAAACGTTATTTGTGGATGAAACGTTCACGAGTTCGAGCTAGCAGATTGGACAGTTGTTTATACACCACGCCGAACTTAATAGTTCTTGGGAGGAAACAAACACCATTCCAGTTGTTTACGCTTTGCTGCCAAATAAAAAGCGGGAAGCATGTGAACGTACTTTTAAAGCTATAAAACTAAGATGCCTGGATGGAACCCTGCATCACTGATGATGGATTTCAAAATTGCCATCTTCCAAACAGCTAACACTTTTTTTTTTCTGAAACGGAGATTTAAATGGTTCAAATGGCTCTGAGCACTATGCGACATAACTTCTGAGGTCATCAGTCGCCTAGAACTTAGAACTACTTAAACCTAACTAACCTAAGGACATCCATGCCCGAGGCAGGATTCGAACCTGCGACCGTAGCGGTCGCGCGGCTCCAGACTGTAGCGCCTAGAACCGCTCGGCCACTCCCGCCGGCCGACCAGTGTTTCGATAACGAACTTATGCCAAGAGAGATGTGGAACGACAGTAGAAGATCTCATCGCTCTAATAACGTCTCAGAAGGATGGAACCGAAGAAGAAATACATTTGAGCCGGGGCAGCTTCTTTTCATCTTTTCTTGCCCCTTCATTTGCTGGCTCCCCCCAGGTGGCATGAATTACCCTTAGCTCCCTGTCTGTTATCGCTGGCGCGGAGTCTTGAGAACACGACGGAGCGTGTGGAGTTGGGTAATGTCTGGAAACGTGGCGACGGGGCAACACGGTCAATGGTCGGACCGTCAGCTTTGTGGGCCGTTGGCTCTGTATGTGCGGTGAGCGATTAGTTGCGAGTGTACCGTCAGCGGCTGCATTGTACTTACCATCAGTTCTTCAGTGTGCTTCAGCTGAATTGTCTTCCCTTATGTCCATGCTGTGAGCTTTTTAATGCTGGCGTTTTGCATTGAGTTAAAATTGTGGAAAAACGGCTTCTTGGTGTAGCAATGCTTGCTAACCCTCGTGCTGTGATTTGCCCGCCTCTGTGACTCCCGCTTTATTTACCTCAAAAAAATTTCACCCGTTGTAATTATTGAGAACCACAACTGGTCTGTTTGATTTTGATCCATTTAATCGTTAGTGCTTGTTCCGCACGTGTAAAGGTATCGCTTGGCATTGTGTTACTTGAAGTTTTACCTACTGTTACCTGTTTACGCCACAACCTGTCTAGTACCTTTAATCTGGTAGTTTTCAAATAAGTGAGCCGCCAGGTCGTTTGTCGTTACCCTAGTGGTTCAAAAATGGTTCAAATGGCTCTGAGCACTATGGGACTCAACATCTTAGGGCATAAGTCCACTAGAACTTAGAACTACTTAAATCTAACTAACCTAAGGACATCACACACACCCACGCCCGAGGCAGGATTCGAACCTGCGACCGTAGCAGTCCCGCGGTTCCGGACTGCAGCGCCAGAACCGCTAGACCACCGCGGCCGGCGTTACCCTAGTGTTTAATGAAATTGGGTATTTACCACTGTTAAATTGTTCATAAGTTCTGTGGTAAACCTGGTTTATTAAGTATTTGCATGTAGTACCTTGTGATATTTTCTTGGATTTATTATTTAATCTTTTAATTATTTCAAGGAAATTTGTCGAACTAATGTACGCTGTTCAGATTTGTTTTAGATCGTTCTGAAATTTAAATGCCTTGGAAGAGAGCCGCCTTGCGGAGTAGACGCACGGTCTAAGGGGCGCCTTGTCATGGTTCGTACGACTCCCGCTGTCGGAGGTTCGGGTCCTTCCTCGGGCATGGATGCATGTGTGTTGTCCTTAGCGTAAGTTAGTTTAAATGAAGGTAGTGTGTAAGCCTAGGGAGCGATGACCTCAGCAGTTTGATCCCATAGTACCTTACCACTACCAAGGAAGAGAGCCTTAGGTGTAAATTATAGCAATTAAGTACCACCTCCTAGAGGTAAGCATCTGGTTCTCATAGAAAGTTCAGTTTGGTGCAAACAAGCCTTCTATTTCAAGTAACTTTCCGAGATTAATGATTTCACCCTATTCAATTAAGTTGCTTTGGGGGAGACGTTTATTACGCCATCATTTTACCGTTTTATGTCGTTAAGCGGTGTTTGTTCCTTGCAATTTTGAGCAACATTACTGTTTGATTATTACGGCAGATTTGAAGATTTTATTCCATTAAGTTATTAAGGCGCGGGTGAATTACATTTTCTTAACTTGTACTTTTAGTTCATGTTTCACCTGTGCGGTGTTCGTTAACAGCTCTTAGTTTTGTGAGTTGAGGGGGCGCTGTCTAGGGTGGTGCTTGGCCATGGGGATGAGTTGCTGTTACACAGCGCCGTGGTGTTCATGGGAGTGTTTGTGCCTGCCCGACATTACATCATTGGAGCTGTTCGTGCTAGCAGTGTATTTATTAAGTTAAATTTGTTCACAAGTTCTCATGTTAAAATTTTCTGCCAAATACTTTACATCTCTCCTGACATGGGTAATATCCGATTTATGATCAACCTTCAGATTTTCTAAATAAAATTATTTCACCCAATACTTATTGTGCTAATATTTGGAAATTCTGAGCTTACTTTCTGTAGCGGTCAATGTTTGAGATGGTTTTCTAATTATTTTGCCATCATTTCCGTATTGTATTCATTCCAAGCATGTAGAGGAAAATCTTGCTGGATCGTAGCGGTTGGCACTTAACTGTCATAGTTGGTCTGTTCAGAAAACTGAATGTTTGGACTTGTGATTTACTAATCGCAGCTGCAGATGTTTCTTTCAAGGGCTAGTCTGATTAATAATGACATTAATTTAAATTTCTTTTTTAAAATCCCTTTAAGAACTGTAAGTCGCGACTTTTTTTGTTAAAGTTATGGCAGAGTAATTCTTTTAATTATTCCAAGGCCAAATTGCTTTTATTAAAAATAGGGGTATCTTATCATTTTTAAATATGTATTTAGTACAGATTCCTTTCTTCTGGCTTCGGGCCTATGAGCAGTGGCTTAAACCGATTATTGTCTTTAAAAAAAGTAGTCCTGTCGGTCGTTCTTTGACATGGTTAATATTGTATTCCGTTTGTCAGTGTAATATGTTCTGAAATAAATGTTAACTGTCAAACGAAAGATAATACGATTATCATGTGTCCGCCCTTCCATGCGTCCTTTTCCTTTCCGATCTTATATGGGGGTATTTCAACTGTAATATCAAAATCTCATCTGGCTGTTTACTCACTAGCGAAAAATCTTCGAGAAGGTGCAGAGTACCATGCCACTTTTATGAGAAACGAAGAAAAAGTACAGCAATTACGACTGATTAAACGATTGCAAAGGCTTTAAAGCAACTCCAAACTGATGGGAACATAACATCATTTCTGATTTGTGTGCCCTACGCACAGAAGTTACAATGACGAAGAAAAGTTCAGTATCACTGCCAAATACGTAAATATTGAAAAGTAGTTTAATGTAATCATTGGCAACCTTGTAAATATGGTAAATAAATTTAATTGGGGACGAAAAGAGACTGCTTCCTCCTGGTGTTCCATGGAAACCACACAAAGTCCGCTAAACGTATCTTGAAATTTGCAAAATATTCCCTAATGAAGACTGACAAGACTATCCCAGAGGCCGAAGCTTTTCTTGGGAATAATCGCAGCATACATCCTGATAAGTTCTTAGAAACAAAAACAGTATGGGCGGAAACTGAATACAAGATCTTTACGGTGGAAACACAGGCAAATGACATGCAATTAAATCCATATTTTTCCCTACGTTAGAAGATGAGCAGACCGTCACGAAGCTGGCAAAGACAAAATAAATCATCAGAAAAAAGTGACTGGTTGCAGTTTTCCAATTTTCCAACATATGTTAAAACTAATTTCTAGAAACAAATTTCATAGACTACAACAGGGCTGCTGAGGATGCGGCTAGACGAGCAAGAGACCTCACGTTCCTTTACCGTCTGTGTTATGTGCGCTCGCGATAAAATAGGACGGTCGTGTGTCGTTACATAGAACAGCACGGTCGACTGGTAGCGCACGAGAAGTGCAAATAATGTGCTGACTTCAGAGGAATGACCATTATTAGGTTTGACGTTGCCTCAGGTACGAACACGCAGTATATACGGCGCAGTGCTTAAGAGGAGACTCCACTCAAAATTTAACTTTTCTTCTACTTTTGCCGATATCAACCAAATTTTAAAATCGTGTCTGTTATGTAAAGATGCAACACTACCCAAAGTTTGAAGCCCATAATTTCGCTGGTTTCCAAGTTCTGAATTTTTAATACACACATCAAAAAAAGTCTTGCATCACCTCGGTTCCGAGAGTCCCGGAACCTGTACAGAAAATTGGAATAGAGATCAACATAAATATCATTTCCGCCCTTTTCATTGCTCATGAAAACCACACATTGCATTTTATACCACTCTACAGCAAGACCTTCAGAAGTGGTGGTCCAGATTGCTGTGCATCTCGGTACCTCTAATACACAGTAGCACGTCCTCTTGCATTGATGCATGCCTGTATTCGTCGTGGCATACTATCCAAAAGTTCATCAAGTCACTGTTGGTCCAGATTGTCCCACTCCTCAACGGCGATTCGGCGTAGATCCCTCAGAGTGGTTGGCAGGTCACGTCGTCCATGACAGCCCTTTTCAGTCTATCCCAGGCATGTTCGATAGGGTTCATGTCTCGAGAACATGCTTGCCACTCTCGTCGAGCGATGTCGTTACCCTAAAAGAAGCCATTCACAAGATGTGCATGATGGGGGCGCGAATTGTCGTCCATGAAGACGAATGCCTCGCCAATATGCTGCCGATATGGTTGCACTATCGGTCGGAAGAAGGCATTCACGTATATTACAGCCGTTACGGCTCCTTCCATGACCACCAGCGGCGTACGTCGGCCCCACATAATGCCACCCCAAAACAGCAGGGAACCTACACCTCGCTGCACTCGTCGGACAGTGTGTCTAAGGCGTTCAGCCTTACTGGGTTGCCTCCAAACACGTCTCTGACGATTGTCTGGTTAAAGGCAAATGCGACACCATATGCGACACTCATCGGTGAAGAGGGGTACATTCGGCATGTTGTTGGGCCCCTCTGTCCCGCGCTATATGGCGTCGTGGTTGCAAAGATGGACCTCTCCATGTACATTGGAACTGAAGTTGTGCATCATGCAGCCTATTGCGCATAGTTTGAGTCATAACACAGTATCCTGTGGCTGCACGAAAAGCATTATTCAACATGGTGGCGTTGCTTCCAGGGTTCCTCCGAGCCATAATCCGTAGGTAGCGGTTATCCACTGCAGTAGTAGCCATTGGGCGGCCTGAGCGAGGCATGTCATCGACAGTTCCTGTCTCTCTGTATCTGCTCCATGTCCGAACAACATCGCTTTGGTTCGCTCCGAGACGCCTAGATACTTCCCTTGTTGAGAGCCCTTCCTGGGACAAAGTAACAATGCAGACGCGATCGAACCGCGGTATTGACCGTCTGGACATGGTTCAACT
The DNA here is from genome assembly GCF_023864275.1 of Schistocerca cancellata. Lineage (NCBI taxonomy): Eukaryota > Metazoa > Arthropoda > Insecta > Orthoptera > Acrididae > Schistocerca > Schistocerca cancellata. The sequence goes on from NC_064628.1 coordinate 161,543,505, forward strand.
GCAGACAGCACGAGCCGTGTACCTCCTTCCTGGTGGAATGATTGGAACTGATAGGCTGTCAGACCCCTCTCTGTCTAATAGGCGTTGTTCATGCATGGTTGTTTACATATTTGGGCGGATTTAGTGACACCTCTGAACAGTCAAAGGGACTGTGTCTGTGATACAATATCCACAGTCAACATCTATGTTCAAGCGGTCTGGAAACAACTTTTGGTACCCACACCACAATTTCCACAGGCCACATTTTGTAGGTTCATTCACAAGACTTATTATTTCAACGGTTCTGTGGATTCATTTTATGAGTTCTATCCTCGGCGTAGCCCAAAAATGGAAATAGGAGTAATCCGCTGAATTACAGGCCTATATCGAACATCATGAATTACCTCGAAGAAAACGATTTATTGACACATAGTCAGCACGGATTCAGGAAACACCGTTCTTGTGAAACACAACTAGCTCTTTATACTCATGAAGTAATAAGTGCTATCGACAGGGGATGTCAACTTGATTCCATATTTAGATTTGCAGAAGCCTTTCGACACCGTTCCTCACAAGCGTCTTCTAACCAAACTACGTGCCTATGGAATATCGCCTCAGTTGTGTGACTGGATTCGTGATTTCCTATCAGATAGGTCACAGTTCGTAGTAATAGACGGAAGTCAACGAGTAAAACAGAAGTAATATTCGGCGTTCTCAAAGGAAGTGTTATAGGCCATCTATGATTCCTGATGTATATTAACGACATAGGAGATTGTCTGAGTAGCCCTCTTAGATTATTTGCAGAAGATGCTGTCATTTACCATCTTTGTAAAGTCATCAGATGACGAAAACTAGTTGCAAAATGATTTAGATATCTGCGTGATGCGAATAGTGGCAATCGACGCTGAATAAATAAAAGTGTGAAGTTATACACATGAGTACTAAAATAAATGCGCTAAATTTAGATTACGCGATAAGTCACACAAATCTGAAGGCTGTAAATTCAACTAAATACTTAGGGATTACAATTACAAGTAATCTAAATTGGAACGATCACATAGATAATGTTGTGGGTAGAGCAAATTAAAGATTACGATTCATTGGCAGAACACTTAGAAGGTGCAACGGGTCTACTGAAGAGACTGCTTACACCACACTTCTCCGCCGTATTCTGGAGTACTGCTGTGCGGTGTGGGATCCACATCGCGTGGGACTGACAGATGGCATCGAAAGAGTTCAAAGAAGGGCGGCTCGTTTTGTATTATTGTGAAGTAGGGGAGATAGTACCAGAGACATGGTACGTGAACTGGAGTGGCAATCATTAAAACAAAGACGTTTCGCGTTCCGACGGGATCTTCTCATGAAAATTCAATCTGCAGTTTTCTCCTTCGAATGCTAAAATATTCTGTTGGCACCTACCTACGTAGGGAGAAATGATCATCACGATAAAATAAGAGAAATCAGGGCTCGCAGAGAAAAAATTCAGTGCTCGTTTTTCCCGCGCGCCGCTCGAGAGTGGAACGATAGAGACAACTTGAAGATGGTTCATTGAACCCTCTGCCAGGCACTTAATTGAAAATAGCAGAGTAATGACGTAGATGTAAATGTAGATATAGATTAAGAGTAAACACTCTAAAGATGTGAAATAGACATTAAACATTTTTTTTAAAAATTGGAATTTTATGGTGGAGTCTCACCTTAAAATGGAGAGTACCTGTTTTTAAATGGATGAAAAGTAACATCATGGTGGGATTAAGAACTTCCAAGTGGTCAGACAAATCAGTATCCACTTATTAGTTCAGGATGCCTGGTTTATAAGTTTATTGTATGCGATGATGTCTTCATACGCGTAGTGTTCTGTTAATGTGTTTCAAAACTTCGAAAACAATGAAAAAATTCAGTTTACAACAACATTACAACAGATTCGGTGCAAAATGTTACGCACACTTGAAAGATGAACAGCGAAAAGCCGAGGTGAAGAAAAAAATCGTTTTAAAGCGATATGACTGAAGAAAGTACTCATCGCAGGGCATCCCAGAACAAATGTCTCACTAATTTTCCCAACATTTTCAGTATGAAAATATATTTTTGTTTTCGGGAGAAATATTCAACGAATGAATCTGCAGTTAGATCAAGTCGCCATACTGCTTTCAGCTTGCAAAGCGTTGCACAGTTTTACTGATTTTCGGATTATGTTGACAGTGGGAAACTCGGCTACAGCTAGAACTTACACACTTACAGTGTGACGTTTATGCGATTAGTTTCATAGCAAAATTAGTCTGGTACGCTTCTGTTCCCTCAATGTAAATTTTCACGACTTCAGGTGTCTGCAGCTACCACTATGTCGATGTTTAGACTTACATGTACGTGTTGCATTTTTACGCAATGAAGATAAAGAAATCCGCCCAGAGAAGCTCACAGGCAAACATAATTATAAGAGCTTGTCTTCGAATTAGCATTATTCGAAAAATGGTAGAAGATATTAATCAAAATGTTCAAATCTGTGTGAAATCTTATGGGACTTAACTGCTACGGTCATCAGTCCCTAAGCTTACACACTACTTAACCTAAATTATCCTAAGGACAAACACACACACCCATGCCCGAGGGAGGCTCGAACCTCCGCCGGGATCAGCCGCACAGTCCATGACTGCAGCGCCTAAGACCGCTCGGCCAATTACGCGCGGCTTTTAATCCTTTAGTGGAAAGCAAAATAAGTAATATTCATTGACATTCTGCAATTTTATGTTTAATGTTTAAATAAAATGGTAACGAAATATAAATTTGTCCATTTAAATTTCGTCCTAAATCAGCAGTCATCATAAGTCTGCAACAATCATGAGAAATACTATAGTTCCTGCTTAGCTGCCCCCCAGTTGTTTGTATCATTAACTCATTAAAAGAGATGTCGAATTTCATTATCAGTTCTCCTTCAGACAACTGTCTTAAACTTGCCACGAAACGCGTTAATGAGTCACGCTGAAGCGGTACGCGGTTGCCCAGTGCTTTGGTGTGAGCGTTGTGCTGGGCTGCTGGACTTCTTAGTGCGCCTGTACCTGTGAAAAGCCGGTTAACCTGGCAAGAGCCCCAGGCTTCGTGCAAGTGTCACTCCACGCAAATGTCACTCCACACAAGTGTTCCGACCGTGTCTCCCACTTGAATTGGATGAGGCCGGTCTCCCAGAATAACTGATGTCATGTGCCACATCACGACCAGAAACAAATGCACCATTCCACAACAGTGGTGTTCAGGAGACGTGATGCCCTATACACATTTTTCATTCCACTTTGGGTGTCGAGCGGTGTTTGTCCATCTGCTACCAAGAAAAGAGTAAGAGCACATCAGTATTGCTTGGATGTATTTTATAATACCTTTACCACAGTTCACGGTTCCACATTTACCCACATATGCACATATGTCGGAAAGACACGAATGCTGTGTCGCTTATACGCTGCAGCAACGCCCTCAAATAGAATAATTGTTGGGTGTTTTTACCGGCCACCAGGTTCCACCGTGACAGTTCTGGACTCATTCAAAGGGAGTCTACACTCTGTATCGTAGAAGTACCCGGATCACTCTATATTAGTCGGAGGCGACTTCAACCTACCTAGTATAGACTGGGATGCCTATGGATTCATTACAGGTGGTACAGACAAGCCGTCGTGTGAATTACTTTTGAACACATTATCCGAAAACTGTCTTGAGCAGCTAAATCGACAGCCAACGCGTAATGGAAATACTTTAGATCTGGTAGCCACGAACAGACCAGACCTCATCGACGGTGTCAGTGTTGAGACAGGGATTAGTGATAATGATGTTGTCATAACGACTATGGTTATGAAAGTTAAAAAGTCGGTCAAGAAGGTTAGGAGAGTATTCTTACTAGAAAGAGCAGATAAGCAGTTGTTAGCATCCCACTTAGTAAATGAATCGACTTCATTTATTTCCCGTACGATGGATGTGGAAGAATTATGGGCAAATTTTAAATACATTGTAAATCACGCATTGGAAAAGTATGTGCCGAAGAAGTGGGTTACGGATGGAAAAGACCCACCGTGGTTTAACAGCGCAATTCGGAGAATGCTCAGGAAGCAAAGACAGTTGCACTCGCGGTACGAGAAAGATCGGGAGAATGAGGACAGGCAAAAGTTAGTAGAGATTCGTGCTGTTGTAAAAAGAGCGATGCGCGAAGCATACAACCACTACCACCGTCATACCTTAGCAAAAGATCTTGCTGAAAACCCAAGGAAATACTGGTCTTAACGTAAAATCGGTAAGCGGGTCGAAGGCTTCCATCCAGTCACTCACTGATCAGTCTGGCAGCAAAACGAAAGCTGAAATTTTAAATTTACCATTTGCGAAATCTTTCACGCAGGAGGATCGTACAAACATACCGCCGTTTGAGTCACGTACAGATTCCCGTATGGAGGACATCGTGATAGACATCCCTGGGGTTGTGAAGCAGCTGAATGGGTTGAAAATAAATAAATCACCAGGTCCTGATGGTATTCCAATTCGGCTTTACAGGGAGTACTCTACTGCATTGGCTCCTTACTTAGCTTGCATTTATCGCGAATCTCTTGGCTAACTTAAAGTCCCGAGCGACTGAAAAAAAAGCGCAGGTGACGCCCGTATATAAGAAGGGTTGAAGGACGGATCCTCAAAATTACAGACCAATATCCTTAACATAGGTTTGTTGCAGGATTCTCGAACATATTCTCAGTTCGAATATAATGAATTTCCTTGAGACAGAGTAGCTGCTGTCCTTGCATCAGCACGGCTTTAGAAAGGATCGCTCCTGCGAAACGCAATTCGCCCTTTTTTCACATGATATCTTGGGAACCATGGATGAAGGGTGTCAGACGGATGCCATATTCTTTGACTTCCGGAAAGCGTTTGACTCGATGCCCCACTGCAGACTCCTAACTAAGGTACGAGCATATGGGATTGGTTCCCAAATATGTGAGTGGCTCGAAGACTTCTTAAGTAATAGAACCCAGTACGTTGTCCTCGATGGTGAGTGTTCATCGGAGGTGAGGGTATCATCTGGAGTGCCCCAGGGAAGTGTGGTAGGTCCGCTGTTGTTTTATATCTACATAAATGATCTTTTGGATAGGGTGGACTGCAATGTGCGGCTGTTTGGTGATGAAGCTGTGGTGTACGGGAAGGTGTCGTCGTTGAGTGACTGTAGGAGGACACAAGATGACTTGGACAGAATTTGTGATTGGGGTAAAGAATGGCATCTAACTCTAAATATAGATAAATGTAAATTAATGCAGATGAATAGGAAAAAGAATCCCGTAATGTTTGAATACTCCATTAGTAGTGTAGCGCTTGACACAGTCACGTCGATTAAATATTTGGGCGTAACATTGCAGAGCGACATGAAGTGGGAGAAACATGTAATGGCAGTTGTGGGGAAGGCGGATAGTCGTCTTCGGTTCATTGGTAGAATTTTGGTAAGATGTGGTTCATCTGTAAAGGAGACCGCTTATAAAACACTAATACGACCCATTCTTGAGTACTGCTCGAGCGTTTGGGATCCCTATCAGGTCGGATTGAGGGAGGACATAGAAGCAATTCAGAGGGGGGCTGCTAGATTTGTTACTGGTAGGTTTGATCATCACGCGAGTGTTACGGAAATGTTTCAGGAACTCGGGTGGGAGTCTCTGGAGGAAAGGAGGCGTTCTTTTCGTGAATCGCTACTGAGGAAATTTAGAGAACCAGCATTTGAGGCTGACTGCAGTACAATTTTGCTGCCGCCAACTTATATTTCGCGGAAAGACCACAAAGATAAGATAAGAGAGATTAGGGCTCGTACAGAGGCATATAGGCAGTCATTTTTCCCTCGTTCTGTTTGGGAGTGGAACAGGGAGAGAAGATGCTAGTTGTGGTAGGAGGTACCCTCTGCCACGCACCGTATGGTGGATTGCGGAGTATGTATGTAGATGTAGATGTAGAACTTCTTGATTGACCCCTATAACTTGTCAATTATTATGTGTACGTTACAAAATTTTATGTTAGCAGCTTGGGTACACTGGATGAACTTTCTACTTCAGCTCATTCACCGCTACTCTTTGATTACTTCTTCGATATATTGTGGTTGGGCAAAAATACGGAAACCCTGTGAGAAATGCATGCTTGAATGTAAATGCAGATGTGAGCCAAGTTGTATTTGTTGTATCTGACCACAAACGGCACCTACGCATTGTCCTCAGTACTTTCCAAGTATCATCTATGGTCAGAACAGCGTTCTGTGTAATTTTGAGTAGGTTATGTCGGAGCTAAGCGAATTCGAACGACGGTTATTTGTTGATTCTCTTATGGTGGTTGCTTATGTAACCAACGTAGCCGATGTGTTTGGCATCATACCGAAGATTTTTAGTGCTTGTAGGGAAATTCGAAAACCATCGTCTTTTCAGTCACAACCTGTACGAAAGTGTGTATCGAGCGATCGTGGCTGTTCTTCGTTCCAGAGGAATATGGCGTGAAACAAGAGGACGACAAGTGTAAAACTTGATTAACTTCTCATGGTTGGGATTCACAGTCATATAATACACTCCTGGAAATTGAAATAAGAATACCGTGAATTCATTGTCCCAGGAAGGGGAAACTTTATTGACACATTCCTGTGGTCAGATACATCACATGATCACACTGACAGAACCACAGGCACATAGACACAGGCAACAGAGCATGCACAATGTCGGCACTAGTACAGTGTATATCCACCTTTCGCAGCAATGCAGGCTGCTATTCTCCCATGGAGACGATCGTAGAGATGCTGGATGTAGGCCTGTGGAACGGCTTGCCATGCCATTTCCACCTGGCGCCTCAGTTGGACCAGCGTTCGTGCTGGACGTGCAGACCGCGTGAGACGACGCTTCATCCAGTCCCAAACATGCTCAATGGGGGACAGATCTGGAGATCTTGCTGGCCAGGGTAGTTGACTTACACCTTCTAGAGCACGTTGGGTGGCACGGGATACATGCGGACGTGCATTGTCCTGTTGGAACAGCAAGTTCCCTTGCTGGTCTAGGAATGGTAGAACGATGGGTTCGATGACGGTTTGGATGTACCGTGCACTATTCAGTGTCCCCTCGACGATCACCAGTGGTGTACGACCAGTGTAGGAGATCGCTCCCCACACCATGATGCCGGGTGTTGGCTCTGTGTGCCTCGGTCGTATGCAGTCCTGATTGTGGCGCTCACCTGCACGGCGCCAAACACGCATACGACCATCATTGGCACCAAGGCAGAAGCGACTCTCATCGCTGAAGACGACACGTCTCCATTCGTCCCTCCATTCACGCCTGTCGCGACACCACTGGAGGCGGGCTGCACGATGTTGGGGCGTGAGCGGAAGACGGCCTAACGGTGTGCGGGACCGTAGCCCAGCTTCATGGAGACGGTTGCGAATGGTCCTCGCCGATACCCCAGGAGCAACAGTGTCCCTAATTTGCTGGGAAGTGGCGGTGCGGTCCCCTACGGCACTGCGTAGGATCCTACGGTCTTGGCGTGCATCCGTGCGTCGCTGCGGTCCGGTCCCAGGTCGACGGGCACGTGCACCTTCCGCCGACCACTGGCGACAACATCGATGTACTGTGGAGACCTCACGCCCCACGTGTTGAGCAATTCGGCGGTACGTCCACCCGGCCTCCCGCATGCCCACTATACGCCCTCGCTCAAAGTCCGTCAACTGCACATACGGTTCACGTCCACGCTGTCGCGGCATGCTACCAGTGTTAAAGACTGCGATGGAGCTCCGTATGCCACGGCAAACTGGCTGACACTGACGGCGGCGGTGCACAAATGCTGCGCAGCTAGCGCCATTCGACGGCCAACACCGCGGTTCCTGGTGTGTCCGCTGTGCCGTGCGTGTGATCATTGCTTGTACAGCCCTCTCGCAGTGTCCGGAGCAAGTATGGTGGGTCTGACACACCGGTGTCAATGTGTTCTTTTTTCCATTTCCAGGAGTGTATTTCTAAAAAGACAACATAGTCGCCGTTGACTGTATAAAATATTTATTATTACTATTGCAATTTCGGCCTTATATTTTGCAGTGTTACTTGAAAATGGCCATAAGGCCGAAATTGTAATAGTAATAACAAATATTTTATACAGTCAACGGCGACTATGTTGTCTTTTAAGAAACTGTAAAACTCATTGCAGTACTGGATGCCACACTCACAAACTCTGTCAGCGCCAGAAAAACTGAAGGGAGCTCCAGAAGCAGAGAATTACTGGGAGAGCTTGATCTCCAAAACACTCATCGGTTATGCAGATGTCCATTACAGGAGCACGTGGTGCTGAAGCCATAAAACCTGCACTATGCAGCAATGACATAACGTGTCTTGGGCAGATGAGTCTTATCCATACTGTTTTCAGCTTTTGGTCAAATAGTGAAATATGGCAGGGTTTCGGTGATGATTTGAGCAGCCACATCGCGGTATCCCGTGGTTCCCAAGGTTGCTCTGCGAGAACGAGTTACTGCCAAGGATTATGTGAGCATTGTGGTTGATCTGCTCCAGCCCACGTTTGTTCCCCAATCGTCATGCTGTGTCACAATTCAACAAGAACCGATATTTTGATCAGACAGAATGGGCATATTATAAGCGAGACGGAACAGTTCAAGTTCCTAGGCGTTCGGATAGGTAGTAAGCTGTTGTGGAGAGCCCATGTCCAGGATCTTGTTCAGAAACTAAATACTGCTTTATTTACCATTAGAACAGTTGTTGTTCTTGTTGTTGTTGTATTCAGTCCTGAGACTGGTTTGATGCAGCTCTCCATGCTACTCTATCCTGTGCAAGCTTCTTCATCTCCCAGTACCTACTGCAGCCTACATCCTTCTGAATCTGCTTAGTGTATTCATCTCTTTGTCTCCCCCTACGATTTTTACCCTCCACTCTGCCCTCCAATATTAAATTGGTGATCCCTTGATGCCTCAGAACATGTCCTACCAACCGATCCCTTCTTCTGGTCAAGTTGTGCCACAAACTTCTCTTCTCCCCAATCCTATTCAATACTTCCTCATTAGTTATGTGATCTACCCATCTAATCTTCAGCATTCTTCTGTAGCACCACATTTCGAAAGCTTCTATTCTCTTCTTGTCCAAACTATTTACCGTCCATGTTTCACTTCCATACATGGCTACACTCCATACAAATACTTTCAGAAATGACTTCCTGACACTTAAATCTATACTCGATGTTAACAAATTTCTCTTCTTCAGAAACGCTTTCCTTGCCATTGCCAGTCTACATTTTATATCCTCTCTACTTCGACCATCATCAGTTATTTTGCTCCCCAAATAGCAAAACTCCTTTACTACTTTAAGTGTCTCATTTCCTAATCTAATTCCCTCAGCATCACCCGACTCAATTCGACTACATTCCATTATCCTCGTTTTGCTTTTGTTGATGTTCTTCTTATATCCTCCTTTCAAGACACTGTCCATTGCGTTCAACTGCTCTTCCAGGTCCTTTGCTGTCTCTGACAGAATTACAATGTCATCGGCAAACCTCAAGGTTTTTATTTCTTCTCCATGGATTTTAATACCCACTCCGAATTTTTCTTTTGTTTCCTTTACTGCTTGCTCAATATACAGATTGAATAACATCGGGGAGAGGCTACAACCCTGTCTCACTCCCTTCCCAACCACTGCTTCCCTTTCATGTCCCTCGACTCTTATAACTGCCATCTGGTTTCTGTACAAATTGTAAATAGCCTTTCGCTCCCTGTATTTTACCCCTGCCACCTTTAGAATTTGAAAGAGAGTATTCCAGTCAACATTGTCAAAAGCTTTCTCTAAGTCTACAAATGCTAGAAACGTAGGTTTGCCTTTCCTTAATCTTTCTTCTAAGATAAGTCGTAAGGTCAGTATTGCCTCACGTGTTCCAGTATTTCTACGGAATCCAAACTGATCTTCCCCGAGGTCGGCTTCTACTAGTTTTTCCATTCTTCTGTAAAGAATTCGTGTTAGTATTTTGCAGCTGTGGCTTATTAAACTGACTGTTCGGTAATTTTCGCATCTGTCAACACCTGCTTTCTTTGGGATTGGAATTATTATATTCTTCTTGAAGTCTGAGGGTATTTCGCCTGTTTCATACATCTTGCTCACCAGATGGTAGAGTTTTGTCAGGACTGGCTCTCCCAAGGCCGTCAGTAGTTCCAATGGAATTTTGTCTACTCCGGGGGCCTTGTTTCGACTCAGGTCTTTCAGTGCTCTGTCACAGAACAGTATCTGAAATAAATGACACTTCAACACGAAAAGTAGTCTACTTCGCATATTTTCATACGCTTATGTCGTATGGTATTATTTTTTGGGGTAATTCGTCTGATTCAAAAAGGGTATTTTTGGCTGTAAAACGGGCTGTTCGAGCTATATGGGGTGTAAGTTCGAGAACCTTTTGTCGACCCCTATTCAATAGTCTGGGAATTCTGACATTGCCCTCACAGTATATATTTTCTTTAATGTCGTTTGTTGTTAGCAATATTAGCCTATTTTCAAGAGTTAGCAGCTTTCACTCAGTTAATACTAGGCAGAAGTCCAATCTGCATGTGGAATGTACTTCCTTGACTCTTGTGCAGAAAGGAGTGCAGTATTCTGCTGCATCCATTTTCAATAAGCTACCACAAGAACTCAAAAATCTTAGCAGTATCCCAAACTCTTTTAAGTCTAAACTGAAGAGTTTCCTCATGGCTAACTCCTTCTATTCTGTCGAGGAGCTCCTGGAGGAGGTAAAAAATTAAGCAATTTCCAGTGTTACATTGTTGATTTTCTTTATTTAAACTTACGACTTGTCACCTGAATATGTTTTTTTTATATTTCATTTTATCTGTTTCTAATATAGTGTTATAATTTCATGTATTGACTCGTTCCATGGCCATGGAGACTTCTCCTTAATTTGGTTCCACGGAACAATAAATAAATAAATAAATAAAGACGACGGGGCCCCTGTTCACACAGCTCGCTTCGTCCCCGACTAGTTTTGTGAGTATGACGATGAACTGCTCTAGCCACTAATCACCACATCTCAATATTACTGTGCCTTGTACTTTGGAGGGAAGAGTGTTGACTGCCAAACTCTAGATATTTGCCAATCTACTGATACTGTGGCTGCATTGGATGATTCCTGGCTGAAGAGAGGTCATACATCGCCCTCTGTAAATATAGACAAGCTGCTGGACTTTGAATGCCTTAAAAAACTGTACCAAGGTTATGCCACAAGGCTAATGAACACAAACGGGACATAAGTATTGAAGATTTCAGTAGTAAATGGAAAGCAAGGAGGCAGTCTCTATTTTTAATAGGTCAGTTATTAAACATGGTGTGCAGTTCACTCACTGCCTTGATGAAGGTGACTCTAAAGGCTTCTATAGTGCTGTGGTTACTAAACCATATGGTGCAACTCCAAAATGTGGAATGTATAGGAGATGTGCAGAAGAAAATGAGGGCTAGACTCAGGACACTCTGCAAGGAGGTGACAGGAAAACAGCTCTCTGATGACAAAGCAATTAGTTGACAAGGCAAACCCACGAAATCAGAAATAGAAAACCCAACAGAATATTATAGTCTAGCCTTCACGAGAAACTTTGGAAACGTCAGAGAGATGAGAAAAGCAATTTGGGCAACTCTATATCACAGAACATATTTTTTTTTTCTTTAGTGTAATTTTAATCACCTAATACAGGCGGGCTGTCAGCAGCTATGACACTGCTCTTCAGCCTTAAGTGGTACAATAATATGACATATAGGTGACACAGACAATACAATAAAAACAGCGGGCAAAAAATGTAGATTCGAAAAACAATAAACATGAAGCCGTTCACGCTGGACGAGAAAAAACACTAACACATGTTGACACGGCGCACATAACACGGATGACTGCGACGGCACACGTGAACAGTGGAGGCGTGACGGCGAGAGAACACGAAACACAAAACGAAGGCATACACACGAGACACTGAAGGCGATGATCTCCAGCATGCGAAAGTCCAATGAGAGTGTACGAGTCCGGGGACCTGCCAAGAGAGGAGGAGGGGGGAGGGGGTGGGAGAGGGAGAGGGGAAAGCAGAGATGCCATGGGCAGGGGAGAGACGGGGAAGGGAGGAAGGGGGAGGGGAAACCCGGGGGATGAGGGGTGGAGGAAGGGGGATGGGGGAAAAGGAAAGAGAAGGGAGGGGAAGGGAGGGAGGGTGCCTAAAGGAAAGGACACAGGAAGTGGGGGGAGGATCAAAGTTGATAGGAAGGGTAGATGTAGGGGAGGAGGACATCATCAGGGAGGGGGAGTTGGCGGAAGCCACCTTGGGAGAGGGTAAGGAGGGTGGAGAGATGGAGACGGGGTGGGACGTGGGAATACAGGCACGGCAGTGGGCGGGGGTGGGAGAGGATGGGTGAGACAAGCGGGTGAGGAGGATCAAGCGGGAGGTGTACAGGATCCATATCGTTTCAAGGAAAAGGAGGAGGTGGGGGAAGGGGATGAGATCGTACAGAATCCGCTTGGGGGAGGGGAGACGGATGCGATAGGTGAGGCAGAGAGCATGGCGTTCAAGGATTTGGAGGGGTTTATAAAAGGTAGGGGGGGGCGGAGATCCATGCCAGATGGGCGTAACAAAGGATAGGGCGGTCGAGGGGTTTGTAGGTGTGGAGGATGGAGGAGGGGTCCACACCCCACGTACGGCCGGAAAGGAGCTTGAGGAGACGGAGTCGGGAGCGTGCCTTGACTTGGATTGTCTGGAGATGTGGAGTCCAGGAGAGGCGACGGTCGAGCGTGACGCCAAGGTACTTAAGTGTGGGAGTGAGGGCGATAGGACGGCCATAGATAGTTAGATAGAAATCAAGGAGGCGGAAGGAAGGGGTGTTTTTGCCTACAATGATCGCCTGGGTTTTGGAGGGATTGACCTTGAGCAACCACTGGTTGCACCAAGCGGTGAACCGGTCAAGATGGGATTGAAGAAGGTGTTGGGAGCGCTGCAGGGTGGGGGCTAAGGAAAGGAAGGCAGTGTCATCGGCAAACTGGAGAAGGTGGACGGGGGGGGGGGGGGGGGTGACGGCGGTGGCATGTCCGCCGTATACAAAAGGTACAGAAGGGGGGAGAGGGCGGAGCCTTGGGGCACACCGGCGGAGGGGAAAAAGGTGTAGGAATCTGTGTTATGGATGGTGACGTAGGAAGGACGGTTAAGCACGTTCGAGGTCCAGAGAGAGGAAGATTGCGGAGCGACGGGAATTAAGTTGGTCGGAAAGGAGATGAGTGAGGTGAAGGAGAAGGTCGTCGGAAGAGAAGAACGGCCGAAAGCCACACTGGGTAACGGGAAGGAGGCGGTGCTGGCGGAGATGCTGGTGGATGCATCGGGTGAGGATAGATTCCAGGACCTTGCGGAAAACTCACAGAACATCCACTGATGAACATATAAAGCAAGACCTCTTGCCAAAAGGAAACACTTCATCGTGCAAGTAAAATAGGTGTGAAGCAAATGGACAAAAACATACACATTCACCCAGTGCTGAAACTGTTATGGTAGAACTAAAGCCAATATACAAGGTGGTCCATTGAAAGTGACCGGGACAAATATCTCACGAAATAAGCGTCAAACGAAAGAACTACAAAGAACGAAACTTGTCTAGATTGTAGGGGGAAACCTGATGGCTCTATGGTTGGCCCGCTAGATGGCGCTGCCATAGGTCAAACGGATATCAACTGCGTTTTTTTTTAAATAGGAACCCCCATTTTTATTACATATTCGTGTAGTACGTAAAGAAATATAAATGTTTTAGTTGGATCACTTTTTTCGCATTGTGATAGATGGCGCCGTAATAGTCACAAACATATGGCTCACAATTTTAGACGAACCGTTGGTGACAGGTAGGCTGTTTAAATTAAAATACAGAACGTAGGTACCTTTTAACATTTTATTTCGGTTCTTCCAATGTGATACATGTACCTTTGTGAACTTATCATTTCTGAGAACGCATGCTGTTACAGCGTGATTACCTGTAAATACCACATTAATGCAATAAATGCTCAGAATGATGTCCGTCAACCTCAATGCATTTAGCAATACGTGTAACGACATTCCTCTCAACAGCGAGTAGTTCGCCTTCCGTAATGTTCGCACATGCATTGACAGTGCGCTGACGCATGTTGTCAGGCGTTCTCGGTGGATCACGATAGCAAATATCCTTCAATTTTCCCCACAGAAAGAAATCCGAGGACGTCAGATCCGGTGAACGTGCGGGCCATGGTATGGTGCTTCGACGACCAGTCCACCTGTCATGAAATATGCTGTTCCATACCGCTTCAACCGCACGCGAGCTATGTGCCGGACATCCATCATGTTGGAAGTACATCGCCATTCTGTCACGCAGTGAAACATCTTGTAGTAACATCGGTAGAACATTACGTAGGAAATCAGCATACATTGCACCATTTAGATTGCGATCGATAAAATGGGGGCCAATTATTCTTCCTCTCATAATGCAGCACCATACATTAACCCGCCAAGGTCGCTGATGTTCCATTTGTCGCAGCCACCGTGGATTTTCCGTTGACCCATGGTGCATATTATGCCGGTTTACGTTACGGCTGTTGGTGAATGACGCTTCGTCACTAAATAGAACGCGTGCAAAAAATCTGTCATCGTCCAGTAATCTGTCTTGTGCCCAGTGGCAGAACTGTACACGACGTTCAAAGTCGTCGCCATGCAATTCCTGGTGCATAGAAATATGGTACGGGTGCAATCGATGTTGATGTAGCATTCTCAACACCGACGTTTTCGATATTCCCGATTCTCGTGCAGTTTGTCTGCTACTGGTGTGCGGATTAGCCGCGACAGCAGCTAAAACACCTACTTGGGCATCATCATTTGTTGCAGGTCGTGGTTGACGTTTCACATGTGGCTGAACACTTCCTGTTTCCTTAAATAACGTAACTATCCGGAGAACGGACACTTGGATGATGTCATCCAGGATACCGAGCAGCATACATAGCACACGCCCTTTGGGCATTTTGATGACAATAGCCGTACATCAACACGATATCGACCTTTTCCGCAATTGGTAAACGGTTCATTTTAACACGGGTAATGTATCACGAAGCAAATACCGTCCGCACTGGCGGAATGTTACGTGATACCACGCACTTATACGTTTGTGACTATTACGGCGCCATCTATCACAAAGCGAAAAAAGTGGTCCAACTAAAACATTCATATTTCTTGACGTACTACACTAATATGTTCCTATTTTTTAAAAAAACGCAGTTGATATCCGTTTGATCTACGGCAGCGCAAGCTAGCGGGCCAACCATAGCGCCATCTGGTTTCCCCCTCCAAGCTAGACAACTTTCGTTCTTTGTAGTTTTTTCGTTTGATGCTTATTTCGTGAGATATTTGGCCCGGTCACGATCACCTATATAGGGATCTTTCAGATTCTAAATTCCTGGAAAATTGTTTACATGGCAAAACACAGAATCCGAATGCATTTGGAAATGGTTTACAAAAATTGTTTTTGTTGGTATATCATCTTTAGAGATTGGTGTGATGAACGCCTTAATAAGTTTTAATGATGGAATAAAAAGATGATTAAAACCATTAGCAGACTATGCATCAAAACTGGAGACAACATTAAAAGTGGGCTTCTACGAGTAGACAGAAAAGGTGTCACTGAAGCTGAAAAACCTGCTGAAATTTGAAAAAGGGAGGGCAGAATAGCAAAGAAAGCAAATAAGCTGAGAAGGACACTCCTAATCAACAAGATTATGGAGCTGAAATGTTTTAACTTGTTAACATTGAGACGAAAATGACATGCTAACGCTTAGTTTCAATTCCTCGTAGTCAACATTTTTGTGCACTTAGGTATCATTATTTCATCTAATATTAAAGCAAAAACAAAACTTTGCATGACACTCTTAGTAAAAGACTGAGCAGTAATAACAAATCTTTTAAATTGAACTACCCACTGACAATGAGTAAAGTACACACTCAACCACATAACTCAACGATGTATTAAATATTGTTAGCTGGAGCAATTCATATCTTTTTAAGTTATTCGGAGGGAAAATTGAGTACTAAAAGACACTTTTTAAAAATGCACAGAACGTCGAATTGATGAATACTCCTGGTTTACTGTTTCAAAAAGTTAGTAATTGAAAGAATAAAATTGGTTTTGACCTTTTATTTTGAATAGTGTGGAAGTATAGTATACCTAAATAAAAAATTGCACATAATTCAGTACATAAGATAAAAATCAATATTCACTCCACTATGTATTCCACAGTTTTTAAAGTTTTCTTTCACCTGGAGGTCAAAATGTGTGATCAAAAGTATCCGGACACCTGTCTGAAAATGACTTACAAGTTCGTGGCGCCCTCCATCGGTAATGCTTTAATTCAGTATGGTGTTGGCCCACCCTTAGCTTGATAACAGCTTCCACTCTCGCAGGCATATGTTCATTCAGGTGCTGGAAGGTTTCTTGGGGAATGGCAGCCCATTCTTCACGGAGTGCTGCATTGAGGAGAGATGTTCTATAGGATTCAGGTTAGGACTCTGTGGCCAGTCCATTACAGAGATGTTATTGTCGTGAAACCACTCCGCCACAGGCCGTGCATTAGGAACAGATGCTCTATCGTGTTTAAAGATGCAATCGCCATCCCCGAATGGCGCTTCAACAGTGGGAAGCAAGAAGGTGCTTAAAACATCAATGTAGGCCTGTGCTGTGATAGTGCCACGCAAAACAACAAGGGGTGCAAGCTCCCTCCACGAAAGACACGACCACACTATAACACCATCGCCTCCGAATTATTGGCACTACACACGCTGGCACATGACGTTCACCGTGCGTTCGCCATATCCATACTCTGCCGTCGGATCGCCACGTTGTGTGCCGTGATTCGTCACTCCTGACAACGTTTTTCCACTGTTCAATCGTCCAATGTTTACGCTCCTTACACCAAACGAGGCGTCGTTTGGCATTTACCGCTGTGATGTGTGGCTTATGAGCAGCCGCTCGACCATGAAATCCAAGTTTTATCACCTCCCACCTAACTGTCATAGTACTTGCAGTGGACCCTGATGCAGTATGGAATTCCTGTGTGATGGTCTGGATAGATGTCTGCCTGTTACTCATTACGATCCCCTTCAACTGTCGGCGGTCTCTGTCGGTCAACAGACGAGGTCGGAGTGTGCGTGTCCCTTCACGTTTCCACTCACTATTACGTCGAAAACAGTGGATCTAGGGATGTTTAGGAGTGTGGAAATCTCACCTACAGACGTATGACACAAGTGACACCCAGTCACCTGACCACGTTCGAAGTCCGCGAGTTCGCGGAGCGCCCCACTCTGCTCTCTCACCTTGTCTAATGACTACTGAGGTCGCTGACATGGAGTACGTGGCAGTAGGTGGCAGCACAATGCACCTAATATGAAAGACGTATGTTTTTGGGTGTGTACGGATACTTTTGATCACATAGTGTATACTCATTATTTGGCTAAAGTTTCATTTCAATATCTAAGATATTTTTTGAGTAATTAAATTTCGAAATACTAGTTAAAATTACAGGCACGACGTCCAGGTCCGCTTTAAACGGGGTTACTCCTGTGTTGTCTTTACTTGTAGCACGAAGGTAGAGTGAAGCTGAGCACCAATTGAATAAGAGATCTGTTTGTTATAAAGCAACTTCTTACGCAGAAATGAAGCGTCATTGCAACCACTTAGTACACTAAATACTGAGCAGTAATAACAAATTGTTTAAATTGAACTACACTCTGACAATGAGTAAAGTACCAGTCGAATTAAGCTGGAGCACTGGTAATAGCAAGTAATTCAAACACAGTGACAGTCATCTCCCTTTCTTTTTCATTCATATTTCATTGCGTTGCATAGCACATAATTTGTCCCTGTAGACATTGCGAATATTATTATTTCGCTTCGATAAACGCAGTAACCCACCCAGAGACGAGACTCAGTAAACAAAGCCTGGACATGACCTTTTCACTGGAGCTAACGACATTCTATACTTTTCATTATGAAATACGTCTTTCCCAACAGGGAATGTGAAAACTAGTTATCATCTTCAGTATTACCTGGAAGCCGACACACCCTTTCACTGCAATTACGAAGCACTCCGCGGTCTCCTGGGAAAAGAAGCACTTGATTAATTGCCAAACGAGCGAACGGGCACTTTCCCTGAGAGCACAGGTCTATATCAGGAACTTCGTAGATACCGTGAGTCATGTTTCCGGATAATCGGTATTTACTGAATTGTTTGACACCCTTCGTAAATATTCCCGGAAATATGAAATCTAAAATGATGTGGAGTAAACTTTTTCAGCAATGGGTCATTTCCAAGATACTGGTTGGAAATCACGGGGAAACCCATACATAGGGCGGTCACAAACAGTCTGGAGTCGATACGTTGCGCCGTTTGCAAGTTAATTAGCACTGAAGTTATCCAATCAGGCAATTGCGCGCGCAAATTCAATCGACCTGCCCTAGGTGCTGTCGCCAAACGTGTTCTTCGTTTGGTTTTCTAACGCTGAACAAGAGCGACACAAAAATTGGGCATGGGACGGCAGTAAGGATCGGATCTGAGCCACAGACTAAGCAGTCTCGTGCGCCGTCACCTACGCTATATGAACAACTGACACTAATATTGTATCTGGCTGGTCGTTTGAATTTGTGTTCACAAAGGTCTGACTGGCTAATTTCAATGCTAATGTACTAGGAAACGGCGAAACGTATCGATTTTTTTCTTAACAATTATTTCTCACCACAGCCTACCCTGCAACACCCTTACAAGTTTTTCAGACTGTTTGTGACTACACTGTATATAAATGTGACGGAAAAAACAGCACTCACAGTATTTTGCATCAGCGAATGTTACATCGCTGAGTACGAGGTAAGTTAAAGACACCATCATTACTAAGGAAAATAAAACATGGTAAATCGATAAACAGACAAAGGGAGAAAATGAAAATCGATTACGGCTCAGAATCTACACTTCTAGAATAGCATGAGGAGGGCTAACAAGCTTAATGGCCCCATCCGATGGACGGGTCACCATCAACACATTAACACGCCCTCACACGTTCAGACATGTCGAAGTGGCTTGGAATGTAACACCTGACTTGGCAAGAAATGTGGTGATGAGGCACTTCACGACTCCAAATCTACTCCTCTAACTGAACACATACTGATGATGAAATTTTTTGTTTCTAAGATTCGCAGTGCCTAATTCCGAATCGTGTGGCCGTGTTCAAGGGTGATTCAACAACACCTTTTAGCCGTCTTCTTATACCATCTCTGTTTAATCTGAGTTTTCTATCTCCTTTTCCAACCCATTATGTCTCTCTCCAACACGTCTCTTTTTAGCTTCTCGCGCTGTAGTCTGTAATGTTTCTTTTATTTTCTCCTGTTTTTCCCTTTGTAATGCTAATTCTTGATATTCAAGTCATTCATGCTTTTTTCGGGATCTAAATGTATTCTATGTGGTCGAGTAAAGATCATTAACACTCCAAGAGTGTCGTTGGTCCTCGTTAATTCCAACTTGCGGTCCTCGTTAGTGCAACCGAGGACAACGTACCTTCTTTCGCACCTTTTCTGCATCATCCAGTGTTGGTGGTGTGGCCGGTAAGGTTGAAACTCCTATATGTCTGAAGCGACTCTGGTCGTCGAATAGTGTGTTGAATGAGCCACATACCCTAGTATACAGCTGATATTTGGTTCCTGGGAACAGGTACCACTTCGGCTGAGGAATGACACTGCTCGTTCTAGTAATTAAAATCAATTTTTTTCTCGTCCATGACCAAATTTCATTTTGGTCGGAACAAAGAAATTTATCTGCGAGAGTGTCGTGCATCGGAAGCTTTCTACACAGGGGATCTGCTGTTAGACTTATGTTGTGTTACTTATTACTTGTTGAAACTTCCCATGAACTGTATCCAGCCAAGGGGATTTGGTATCTAACGGCAGGAATTTTTGATGAACATTCAGCGAAACCCTGCTCCAGACTGTCGGTGGATAACTTCTGTGAAGTAGATGTCCCGGTGAATGCTGAAACGCTTGTTGGTGTAAAAAAGCTGTGGAACAGTGAAGGATCCTTCCCCCATGTTACTTGTAGTAATTGCACTTACAAGGCGCGGAGTGGCAGTTCTCTTTCCAGTATGAATATGGGCGGAGAAAGCGTTAAACAAAGTTTTAGTCACAGAATTTGTTGTAAATGAAAAGAAATTGAAAATAGTTGTGGCGTGCATAAAGTTGAAATACGATACAGCATTGTGCAATTCCGAACCGTCTTCGGAAATGTATGTTGCTGCTGTTAGAGAGCGTAAGTGAGGATGTTAAAACGACCCAATCGATTACGGTGGTGGCGGAAATTCTGGTTACTGTGACGTGAGAAGAAGTAAGAACTATGTCTCAGTTTCTTTTCTATCACGTGTTACAAGGCAAAATGTCGCTCGGTTTAGTTGTCTAAGAGCACAGATTTACATTTGAACCGATCTAATCAAAAATAACGTTTGTATTCGGTACATTTCCACTTATTATTTCAAACTATGAAACTGTCCTACACCATTTCGAATGAAATCGTGCCACTGATCAATGAAAGACGGTAATAAATAACTCAGGAAAAAGCACCACGTGCTAATAAATGCATTTGTCGATGGCAGTTGAAACTTCAGCCATTTCACCAGACTTAAAATCCTCTGAATTCCCCTGGTACAGCATCTAAGGAAATTTATGACTGGAGCACATTTTGAATGTCGTAAAAGGTGTCTGACACCCGTAGAAGAGTACTTTTGCAGATCTCTCCGAATAGCTCTTCAGAAGACTGCTCGTAGGAAAAACGTTTCTAAAATTATAAGAATTATGTGAATAGTTGACGTGTCGGACCAGAAGCTTTTCCCGTAGCAAAAGTCCCTTTGTCGCACGATAGTCACCTCTCTTAACATTGGCAGCCTTTCCTCCGTTTGCATCAGTAGCGACTTGTGTCCTTACTTTGTAAGATCCCGCTGAAATTTTCGGAAAGACACTGGAGATGAACAAATTCCAAACGATGTAAAGTGCTTTATTATCAGATTTCTAACTAGCGACCTCAGGTCGAATATTATCTCGTTATCGACAGCTGGTCATCCCTTTCCTATCAATCGTCAACACATTGTTTCTATGTAATCGAAATTCCACTAAACCAATGTGCCTACAGAGTAACATGCTGCAACGACAAGCCAAGTACTCGACCACTATGAATAAAACGACTAGTAAAACCTCTTCCTTTTTGGTGTTGGTTGGTGAAGAGTATGCATTACAACCAGCAGTATCAGTTTTCAACGAGAGTAACGCCAAAGTTTCGCCTTCCCTTGACCTGACTAGCCCGTGTCTCAAATACCACACGTGTTTCCTGTGCGGTAACTGACGCAGGTAGTGACAAGAGGGTGACGTGTGCTGTCATGTAAATCAATAAAGGTTTAAAGAGTGCGCAGCATATAGCATGCCTGTCTATTATTGAGCCACACAGGTATTTAATGAGTGGCTTTCTACGTAACGAAGAGGTTTAATGACTAAATTTCGAGGACGCACATTCCAAGGTGGGCTAAGAATAAATTACTTTCCGTTAAAATCAGTCGTGAGATGAGTTCGACCGTCAAATCAGATAAATTCGAGCTAATACCTACGCTTTCCGGTAGACATTCTGACGACGCACCATTCGCAAATGAAATAGCAAGACCTCAAACGGAAGTGTTATACGATGTACGACTTCACCACTTGCGTAGCCGATATTCATATAGAAACGTAATTGTTTTTACTTCAACTGCTGAGTGAAATTGAACCTACTGTCCCTTTGCTTGTCTTTGTCATTTCATAACTTCTGCATCTACATGGTCACTCTGCAATTCATACTTAAGTGCCTGGCATATGGTTCATCAAATCATTTTCATACTCCGAGGTGCTTTCAAGTTCTAAAGCCTCCGATTTTTTTTTTTTTTTTCTAACTAACTACTCACCCGAAATCGATGAAACTGGCGATACCTCTCGACGTAATCGCCCTGCAGACGTACACATTTTTCACAACGCTGACGCCATGATTCCATGGCAACGGCGAAGGCTTCTTCAGGAGTCTGTTTTGACCACTGGAAAATCGCTGAGGCAATAGCAGCACAGCTGGTGAATGAATCTGCGGCCACGGAAAGTGTCTTTCATTGTTGGAAAAACCCAAAAGTCACTAGGAACCAGGTCAGGTGAGTAGGGAGCATGAGGAATCACTTCAAAGTTGTTATCACGAAGAAACTGTTGCGTAACGTTAGTTCGATGTGCGGGTGCGTTGTCTTGGTGAAACAGCACACGCGTAGCCCTTCCCAGACGTTTTTGTTGCAGTGCAGGAAGGAATTTGTTCTTCAAAACATTTTCGTAGGATGCACCTGTTAACGTAGTGCCCTTTGGAACGCAATGGGTAAGGATTACGCCCTCGCTGTCCCAGAACATGGACACCATCATTTTTTCAGCACTGGCGGTTACCCGAAATTTTTTTGGTGGCGGTGAATCTGTGTGCTTCCATTGAGCTGACTGGCACTTTGTTTATGGATTGAAAAATGGCATCCACGTCTCATCCATTGTCACAACCGACGAAACGAAAGTCCCATTCATGCTGTCGTTGCGCGTCAACATTGCTTGGCAACATGCCACACAGGCAGCCATGTGGTCGTCCGTCAGCATTCGTGGCACCCACCTGGATGACACTTTTCGCATTTTCAGGTCGTCATGGAGGATTGTGTGCACAGAACCCACAGAAATGCCAACTCTGGAGGCGATCTGTTCAACAGTCATTCGGCGATCCCCCAAAATAATTCTCTCCACTTTCTCGATCATGTCGTCAGACCGCCTTGTGCGATCCCGAGGTTGTTTCGGTTTGTTGTCACACGATGTTCTGCCTTCATTAAACTGTCGCACCCACGAACACACTTTCGACACATCCATAACTCCATCACCACATGTCTCCTTCAACTGTCGATGAATTTCAATTGGTTTCACACCACGCAAATTCAGAAAACGAATGATTGCATGCTGTTCAAGTAAGGAAAACGTCGGCATTTTAAGTATTTAAAACAGTTCTCATTCTCGCCGCTGGCGGTAAAATTCCATCTGTCGTACGGTGCTGCCATCTCTGGGACGTATTGACAATGAACGCGGCCTCATTTTAAAACAATGCGCTTGTTTCTATCTCTTTCCAGTCCAGAGAAAAAATATCGGAGGCCTTAGAACTTGAATGCACCTCGTACTTCTCTACCATTCCACTCTCGAATGGCGTGTGGGAAAAAGGAACACCTAAATCTTTCCGTTCGAGCTCTGATTTCTGTTATTTTTTTATTATGATCATTTCTCCCTACGTAGGTTGGTGTCAACTAAATATTTACGCATTCGGAAGAGAAAGTTGTTGATTGAAATTTCGTAAATAGATCTCGCCGCAAAGAAAACCGCTTTTGTTTCAGTGACTTCCACCTCAACTTGCGTATCATATCAGTGACTCTCTCATCCCTATTGCGTGATAACACGAAACGAGCTGCCCTTCTTTGCACTTTTTCGATGTCCCCTGTCAACCCTACCTGATAAGGATCCCACACCGTGCAGCAGTATTCCAGCAGAGGACAGACAAGTCTGACGTAGGCTGTCTCTTTAGTGGGCTTGTCGCATCTTCTAAGTGTTCTGCCAACAAAGCGCAGTCTTTGTTTCACCTACCCCACAATGTTATCTATGTGGTCTTTCCAATGTAAGGTGCTCGTAATTGTAATTCCTAGGTATTTAGTCGAATTGACAGCCCTTAGAATTGTGTGATTTATCGTATATCCTTTTGTATTTGGAATTGATCGTCTGATGATTTTACTAGACGGTAAATTACAGCGTCATCTGCAAACAATGTAAGGGGGCTGCTCAGATTATCAACTAGATCATTTATATAAATCAGCAACAGCAGAGGGCCTATGGCACTACCTTGCGAAACGCCAGATATCACTTCTGTTCTATTCGATGATTTATCGTCTATCACTGAAAACTGTGACATCTCTGAGAGGAAATCACCAATCCAGTCACACAACTGAGACGATACTCCACATGCAAGCAACTTGATTAATAGTCGCTTTTGAAGAACGGTATCAAGTCTTCTGGAAATCTAGGAATATGGAATCGATCTGAGATCCCTTGTCGACAAAACTCATTACTCCTGTGTAGCACAAGAACGATATTTTCTGAATCTGTGTTGGTTATGTATCAATAAGTCATTTTCTTCTAGGTGATTCATAATGGCCGGCCGAAGTGGCTGTGCGGTTAAAGACGCTGCAGTCTGGAACCGCAAGACCGCTACGGTCGCAGGTTCGAATCCTGCCCCGGGCATGGATGTTTGTGATGTCCTTAGGTTAGTTAGGTTTAACTAGTTCTAAGTTCTAGGAGACTAATGATCTCAGCAGTTGAGTCCCATAGTGCTCAGAGCCATTTGAACCATTTTTTTTATTCATAATGTTCGAGTACAGTGTATGCTCCAAATTCCTACTGAAACTGAGGTCAGTTATTCCTATTTCCTTTCTTGAATATTCGTGTGACTTGTGCTACTCTCCGGTCTTTAGGAACAGACCTTTGGTCAAGTGAGCGGTTGTATATGATTGCTAAGAAAAGCGCTATTGTGTCTGCATACTCTGAGAGAAACCTGACTGTTGTACCATCTGGACCGGAAGACTTGCCTTTCTTCAGTGATTTGAGTTGTTTCGCAACACATAAGATATCTACTTTTATGTCACTCATCATAACAGCTGTTCTGGTTTCTAATTCTTGAATATTTACTTCGACTTCTTTCGTGAAGGAATTACGGAAAACTGTATTTAGTAACTCCGCTTTAGTGGCACCATCATCGGTAACATTTCCATCGCTATTGTGCAGTGACGGTATTGACTGTTTTTTGCACTGGTGTACTTTACATACGACTAGAATCTCTTTGGGTTTTCTACCATATTTTGACATCTCTGCTGGCAATTCACCTCCAACTTCTAGTCCGACCAGCCAAACAGAGTCTCTTACAGAGTCCCCACAGCGCTGTCAGAGTTATTAATACAGAGCGCTACATAGTGCTGCCAACATACAAACACAGAAAAAGCCTACTTACAATATCAACTCTTTAGCTTCACACCCTAGGTACTTGGGTGACTAAAATTGGTGAGACGTGTTAATTGTGTAACGATAGAGGAAGTGGTTCCTCTATCGTTACACAATTAACATGTCCCATTCGTATGATGGTCTTGTCAGTGGTACTGCAGGGGGATATCAGTTTGTTCAATCTGAATGTACCCTAATCGGCCCTGTTATCTGTCATGAAGTAATTAGACACTTTCCAGAATAATGAATTAGGAATACAATGACTACTAAAATAAACAATAATCGCAATTAATTCGGTTTAGTACGTTAGAATGAATCATCAGTCATCTGACAAGCAATAATAATTGATTAATGGAAAATCTCATATAAAGATGTGAAACAAATACTAACAAAGAGATAGAGGGGCTGGCCAGTACTTACCTCAGCTCAGTACAGCCGATAGATACACATAAAACAGAACCGAAAATTTACATTCCTAGCTTTCGGAACAAATGTTCCTTCATCAGAGAGGAGAGAGGGGAAAGAAAGGGAAGAAGGGAAAGGAGATTCAGTTACTCACAACCAAGGCTATGAAGCAACAGGGAAAGGAAAATAGGGAGGGTAGCAAGGATGGAGGCATGGTTGTCAGAGGGAAGCCAAAGATATTCTACTATAAGTACTGTGCCAGCTTCAAACCAAAGAGGATGCATGCAGAAGTAAAGAGGTATATACGTAGTATAAAGATAAACACGACTATGTAGGATGAAAAGATGCGTGAATGGCTAAAGAGGAAAGGGAAAGAGGAGAAGACTGAAGAATAAATGGGAGTGAGGTTGTTTAACGTAGGTTCAGTCCAGGGGGATGGCGGGATGAAAGGATGTGTTGGAGTGCAAGTTCCCATCTCCGCAGTTCAGAGGGTGGGAGAAGCCAAATGGCACATACGGTGTAGCAGGTTCCCAGGTCCCTAGAATTATGCTGGAGGGCATGCTTCGCTACTGGGTATTGGGCATCTCCTAGGCGGACAGTTCGTCTGTGTCCGTTCATGCGCTCAGCCAGTTTAGTTGTTGTCATGCCGATGTAAAAGGCTGTGCAGTGCAGGCATGTCAGTTGATAAATGACATGTGTAGTTTCACACGTGGCCCTGCCTTGAATTGTGTATGTTTTACCAGTAGCGGGGCTGGAGTAGGTGGTTGTGGGGGGATGCATGGGGCAGGTTTTGCAGCGGGGTCGGTTACAGGGGTAGGAACCGCTGGGTAGAGAAGGTAGTCTGGGAATATTGTAGGGTTTAACAAGGATGTTACGGAGGTTAGGGGGGCGACGAAAGGCAACTCTGGGTGGTGTGGGGAGAATTTTGTCAAGGGATGATCTCATTTCAGGGGTTGACTTGAGAAAGTCATATCCCTGGCGGAGTAATTTGTTGATGTTTTCGAGGCCAGGATAATATTGGGTGACAAGGGAGATGCTTCTGTGTGATCTGGGGGTAGGAACATTGTTGTTGGACGGGGAGGAATGTATTGCTCGGGAGATCTGTTTGTGGACAAGGTCTGCAGGATAGTTGCGGGAGAGGAAAGCACTGGTCAGGTTATTGGTGTAATTGTTGAGGGATTCATCACTGGAGCAGATGCGTTTGCCACGAATACCTAGGCTGTAGGGAAGGGAGCGTTTGATGTGGAATGGATGGCAGCTATCAAAGTGAAGGTACTGTTGTTTGTTTGTGGGTTTGATATGTACAGAGGTGTGGATGTGAGCTTCAACAACATTCCTGGATGTTGACCTTCATCTTGTTGAAGCTCACATCCACACCTCTGTCCATATCAAACCCAACGTACCGCAGGCTCCTACACCAGACACGCGCTCTGCTGCAGGACAACAAAGTGTGTCGCTTGGATATGCTCCTCAGAACACGTTACGTCAACACCTACCTTGTCTCCAAACTGAACTATTTTGCGCATGTCCTTCCATTGACGGCTACGGTGGTCAACAGATTTCAAGCAGCATATGGACATTTCGTAATCACCGGTCTGGTTTTTAAAGTCAGATACGCCACCCTAACACTGCCTCAGCGGGCGGGCGGTAACTGTTTAATTCATGTATATAACCGTGGGCGATCGCTTTATCTCAACATTATGAGTCGCACGTAGACCTCTGTCCACGACACTCTGACGGGCACCCTGATAGCGGAAGTCCCACCACACTCTCTGCATCCCCCGGTTTCTGTAGGACACATTTCACCGGCACTCGCCCACATCAGAGAGTTCTTGATTGACTTCAGCTACTTACGGACAGAACTTCCAACGACACGGATGCCCAGCACGAAAGACTATTATCGTCTCTATCAACAGCAGCATCCTATCAATACGGTCGCCCACAGACATCCTGAAGTTGCCTGGAACACAGTGTGGCGAGCGGTACACATGCCTTTTCTACCTACGACGGCGCGTTCATTGTGGTACGTGGTTGTGAATGGGAAGTTCGCTACTCGTCAGAGGCTACATTCCATTCATCTGACAGACGACCGCTTGTGTCTGACATGCTCAGTCGTTGACTCGAATGCACACCGTCTGACTTGTGGCGCGACCAGCGAGTGCTGACTACTGACCCAGCGCATGCTGGGATTACTCTTGCGGCGATTGCCGGAGTCTATCTCCCCTGATGATGTATTGCGCCCCGACGGCGTATACTTTCCATCGACCAGTACGAACGCCGTTAACTGGCTAAAAGGCATGGCCCTTTACTACATATTTTGCGATGCTCCCAAAGACACACTCGACTTCTGGTCCCTATTGATGACGACACATGCAGCTTTCAGCCGCCACCCGAAGTACAGAACCCGTTTCGCAAAGTATTTAGGTTCATTATTTACGGATCCTCCTGCTCACTGGGGCGTTCCGGGTATGAGACGCTGAAAATGAAGACGACTCCTCGAGCATATTGATCCTCCACCGACGGAATAGGGGGGAAACCCTCCCAACAGACGAGAAGACGTCTCGGACCCTCGACTACGGCGGTTGTAGGATCTTTTTTTGTAATGAAACAAAAATAAATCGATCAATAAAAAAATTTAAAATGTTATAAAAAATTAAAGAAATGAATAAATAAAACAACATAGACCATCCCACTACATCCTATTCCTGATCCTTCGATCCTCGAACACGTTGCTTGAGAGTGGCGGCGGGATGGCCAGGCTTCGGGTGTCGACCCCTGCCCTACCCGTCGTCTTGCTCCTGCAGCGGTTCCTTTTGGGAAAAAAAGTTGACAGAGCACTTGCCCGCGAAAGGCATAGGTCCCGAGTTCGATTCTCGGTCCGGCACACAGTTTTAATCTGCCAGGAAGTTTCATATCAGCGCACACTCCGCTGCAGAGTGAAAATCTCATTCTGGCACATTTATTATTCTTATACTTTTAACTAACTGCCCATTTTTTATATTGGCCACCTAGTATGGTATAAGATTAAAAAAATAGACCTAAGTAATAGTTTAGCAAATGTTCAGCACCCCCAACTCTTCACACCTTGTACACGTCATCCGGCCAGTGGCGATTCTCGCGCCACTGCATGAGCGCTTTCCGGGTTTCGGCCAGTCAGTCAGGCCGTGATCATTGCCGCGCGGCTCCTCTCAACTTGCACGGTATGTTCTGATATGTTTATGTGGCCCTAATTCCGCTGTTTGTTCATGCTAATGTTCTGCTCTTCGTCGTTCGTGTTTAGGAGTGTTTTATCAGCATCGTATTTTATTTTTATTTTCTAGGTCATTGCCGCTCCCATTATTTAAAAAAAAATTGTAAAAAAGATTTTTAAATTTTAACTACTGCTTTCACCAGATGACGGTATATTGGACGTGAATGGTGGGGAGTGGCTACAGGGCAATGTTCAACGTTATTATGTTATAAATAGCGTATGTGAGTACTTTCTTGTTTCATTCAAAAAACTTGCTATTTAAAAGTTTAATTTACACCTCAGAATTGGGGTACCGAATAGTTTATATAATCTCTTATTATATTATTTTTTGTACAGATTGCCTGAGGATGCACCGATGAGTGGTGCGAAACCGATCGCAGATTTAATAAAAATCATTCATACAGCAAGTACGGAATTTTCTTTGAAAAAATGTCGAGGTTTGGCTGTGGCTGCCCGCCCTACAAAATAATTGCTTCAGACTGAAGCTTGCGGTTATTGAATTTCTATAAAATGACTTTACTGCCCGTAATCATCTCGCTGTGGCAGCGCGAGCTCACTGTCTCTCCCTATAGGTAGAGACTGAAGCGGCTGCATCACTGGTTGCGCACCAACGTCCCGCGCGTGACGCCAAGTTCGAATCAGCCGGAAACTTTCGAAGTCCCTCAGTCCACGTGCTCGGGAACGGACGCTAGCGGCGGCAAAGGCCGGTGGAGGAGATGCCTCCCGCTAGTCGGGCGAAGAAGGAGTCCCATTGTCGAGTCCCGAATGTCGTATGAATTTGTACCGGCTGATTCTTAAAAGGAAAACTCGTATTTTGGCGTTTTTCTTCCTTTACTTGAATCGCAATAGCTGGGCTACGGGTATTCCGAGAGCCGACCAGTAAAAAGATTTCTTAAATGATGCTGGTCCCCGTCCCTCAGTTTTTCTTCGGGTGTTTAACCAGCAGTGAGCTTTACTTAGTGGTAAAAAAAAAGTCATCTTACTCTCTCTCTCTCTCTCTCTCTCTCTCTCTCTCTCTCTCTGTCTCTATGCCTCTCTGTGGCCAATGAAGTGGGACGTCAGCAGCCCACTCGAGTTTCTGTCTTCTAGTTTATCTACATTAGCCAATACTGGTAGGTCTTATATTACATTTCACTTTTATGGCCCTAACTTTCAGAAGTGTCCCACGCTTACAAAGAGGTCCCAAACTGCAGGCTCTCACTCCATTTTTTAGATGTTATCTGTTACGTCCAGTGCTTCCCGAAGAATCACAGTTTTGTACATTTTGTTCAAAATAGTGCATTTGTTGCACCTGCACTTTGCCTCTTTCCACCGTCGAGTCATAAAAGAGTCACCGTTGCAGGCCTTGCACCACCGGAGATTGTATCTACATTGTCTGTGATGTGCCCAGCGTCCACTTATGGCAACTCAGAGTATGGTGACGCGAGTGGCACTCACCTGCAGCCCATCTGGCGATCTCTCCTGAGAGTTCACCCGAGCGTGGCTTATCAGATTCAGTATGATAATTAATGATGTTTCTTGTATATGTGATGCACACCACGTATCCGTGTTGTCAAACTGCATCGCAGGGACCATACAGTTGCGGAATTTAAGATCAAGGGTTCCTATAAATAATCACGAACGGCTGGTTCAAATGGCTCTCAGCACTATGGCACTTAACATCTGAGGTCATCAGTCCCCTAGAACTTAAACCTAACTAAGCTAAGGACATCACACACATCCATGCCCGAGGCAGGATTCGAACCTGCGACCGTAGCGCTCGCTTGGTTCCAGACTGCAGCGCCTAGAATCGCTCGGCCACAGCGGCCGACGGAGTGGCCGAGCGGTTCTAGGCGCTACAGTCTGGAGCCGCGCGACCGCTACGGTCGCAGGTTCGAATCCTGCCTCGGGCATGGATGTGTGTGATGTCCTTAGGTTAGTTAGGTTTAAGTAGTTCTAAGTTCTAGGGGACTGATGACCACAGCAGTTAAGTCCCATAGTGCTCAGAGCCATTTTTTGAACCACAGCGGCCGAACGGCCGGCACGGCACACACTGTGGATGAGGTTGGGACAAAAACTACTTGCTTCCGTCCTTTACTGAGATAGATCAAGTAATGAAGTTCATTGCATGTGGCAGTTTGTTTGTCCACTCAATACAGAATCCATTTACTGATTTCCAAGCTTATTCATACGACCAAAAACAAATAGCAGATAACTTGCACTTGGCAATACCAAAAATTATCTTTATTGACGATCGAGGGAGTAGCAAATTTGCAGAGGCGCTGTTCACATGCGGCTTGTAGCAGCATCCCGAATCAGCACAGCACG
This sequence comes from Schistocerca cancellata, assembly GCF_023864275.1. Lineage (NCBI taxonomy): Eukaryota > Metazoa > Arthropoda > Insecta > Orthoptera > Acrididae > Schistocerca > Schistocerca cancellata. The sequence goes on from NC_064628.1 coordinate 161,574,576, forward strand.
GTGCGCCGTGGGACTTCTCAAACATGCGGGCGACGCTCCTTGAAGCGATGTTTGTTTAAATAAGGATGTAAATATTCTTTTCTTATCCCAAAAGCGGTGGCAATAGTTTAAATAGTACACAGTTTTACACTTATGGCAATCAGCGCAAACTGAAGGTAACGATTATGCAAGGTGAATCAGTGAATTGTTATGTCATACAGGGGAATTGTTAAGATGACATTTTAAACAAGACTCTTTGATTCTCCCGCAATTTTAAACGTAGGGCAAGAGACGCAGCACCAGTACCGCAGGTCCATCACCTTAGATTCTAGACTTTGCACAAGTGATCTGGCAACCATGTAGGCTGCACCAGTATCACAGGATTTGCCATCTGGAATTCATATGTCTTAGAAATTCGAAAAACAGTGAAATCTGACAACCATGCAGTCTCCACCACCATCCCAGGTCCATCATCTTGAATTCTGATGTCATAGGCTTGGGAAAATCACAACTATGCAGGCTCCACCAGTATCCCAGGGTCCATCATACTGAATTTTGATGCCATAGGGCTGGGGCAATATGACAACCACGTAGACTGCAGCAGTATCCCAGGGTCCAGCATCTTGGATTTTCAACCAGCAAGACAATTTCCCGGCTTGGTTTTATGGATTTCCCATCAATTTACATTTAGAACAAGTGACCTATTTCCTCAGTGCCTTCAGACGGATGGCAGACGAAAACCTTTTTTCCAGTTGTTTGAATTTCCTGCCATTTTACAGACAGAGTTTCGCAAGGAGTTTTCTCCAACGGCTTGCTGACAATTGACGATGCTAGAAGTGAGGGGGACCGGTTCCTCATGTCCATTGTCTTAGGATGAAATCAAGGATCAATGGCAAAACATATTCATTGTAAACCGCCCGAACGTCCAAAGAGTACATTTCCATTCGTGTAATCAGGAGTCTACTGAATGGTTGTAGACAGTCTGCCACTGAAACTTACGCTCTAATTCAGCACATCACAAATAGAGGATACTATGCTGCGTCCACATGCAGAGGTGAGGGTACCATTTTTTTACATTCATTGAGCACTAAGGCAGAGTCTAGACGTAGTAGGGGTCAGTGAAGTGAAATGAAAGAAGACAATCATTTCTGGTCAGATGAGTACAGGGTAATATCAACAGCACCAGAAAATGATATAACGGGAGTAGGATTCGTTATGAATCGGAAGGTACGGCAGAGAGTGACTTATGGTGATAGGATTGTGCTCATCAGATTCGACAGCAAACCAACGCCAACGATAGTTTGCGTGAACTTTCCTATGTCCAACCAGAAAATGAAGAGATACAGAAAGAATTTGAGGACATTGAACTGGTAATTCAGTATGTAAGGGGAGGTGAAAATCTAGTAGCCGTTGGCCATTAGAATGCGGTTGTAGGGGAAGCAGTAGAAGAAGGGTTAATGGAGAAAATGGACTTAGTAGTAGGAATGAAAGAGGAGAAAGACTAATTGAGTTCTGTAGTAAATTGCAGCTAGTAATAGCGAATATTCATTTCGGGAATCGTAAGCGAAGAAGATATACTTCGAAAAAGCCGAGATATACGGGAAGATTCCAATTAGATTATTTCATTGTCAGGCGCAGATACCGAAACGAGATATTGGATTGTAAGGCGTAATCAGAGGCAGATATAGATTCAGATCGCAATTTAGCAGAGATGAAGAGTAGGATGAAGTTTAAGAGACTAATCAGGAAGAATCAATGTGCAAAGAAGTGAGTTACGGCAGTACTAAGGAATGAGAGATACACTTAAAGTTCTCTGAGAGTGTAGGTACTGCACTAATGGGTTGTTGTTGGGTTGTTTTGGGGGAAAGAGACCAAACTTCGAGGTCATCTGTCTCATAGGATTAGGGAAGGACGGGGAAGCAAGTCGGCCGTGCCCTTTCAAAGGAATCATCCCGGCATTTGCCTGGAGCGCTTTAGGGAAATCACGGAAAACCTAAATCAGGATGGCAGGACGGGGGATTGAACCGTCGTCCTCCCGAATGCGAGTCCAGTGTTGCAATAAGGAATAGCTCAGTAGGTAGTATAGCTGAAGACGATTGGACATTTCTAAAAAGTGCAATCACTGAAATAGGAAAGAAAAACTTAGGTACAAAGAAGGTAACTGCGAAGAAACTATGGGTAACAGAAGAAATAGTTCGGGTTGACCGATTAAAGAAGGAAGTACCAAAATGTTCAGGGAAATACAGGAATACAGAAATACAAGTCGTTTAGAAATGAAATAAATAGGAACTGCAGGAAACCTAAGGGAAATTGGCTGCATGGAAAATGTGATGAATTCGAAAAATAAATGACTGTCGGAAGGACCGACTCAACATATAGAAAAATCTAAACAAACCTTCGGTAAAATTAAAAGCAAAGTCGGTAACATTGAGAGTGCAATGGGAATTCCATTGTTAAATGCAGAGGAGGGAGCGGATAGGTGGAAAGACTTTTGAAGGGGACGACTTGTCTGATGATGTAGTAGTCTCTAGAAGAGCGTAGCGTTCCAAAGGATTGGAAAAGGGCACAGGTCATCCCCGTGTTCGAGAAGGGACGTCGAACAGATGTGCAGGACTATAGACCTATATCTCTAACGTCGATCAGTTGTAGAATTTTGGAACACGTATTGTGTTCGAGTATAATGACTTTTCTGGAGACTAGAAATCTACTCTGTAGGAATCAGCATGGGTTTCGAAAAAGACGGTCGTGTGAAACCCAGCTTGCGCTATTCGTCCACGAGACTCAGAGGGCCATAGACACGGGTTCACAGGTAGATGGCGTGTTTCTTTACTTCCGCAAGGCGTTCGATACAGTTCCCCACAGTCGTTTAATGAACAAAGTAAGAGCATATGGACTATCAGACCAATTGTGTGATTGGATTGAGGAGTTCCTAGATAACAGGACGCAGCATGTCATTCTCAATGGAGAGAAGTCTTCCGAAGTAAGAGTGATTTTAGGTGTGCCGCAGGGGAGTGTCATAGGACCGTTGCTATTCACAATATACATAAATGACCTGGTGGATGACATCGGAAGTTCACTGAGGCTTTTTGCAGATGATGCTGTGGTGTATCGAGAGGTTGTAACAATGGAAAATTTTACTGAAATGCAGGAGGATCTGCAGCGGATTGACGCATGGTGCAGGGAATGGTAATTGAATCTCAATGTAGACAAGTGTAATGTGCTGCGAATACACAGAAAGATAGATCCTTTATCATTTAGCTACAAAATAGCAGGTCAGCAACTGGAAGCAGTTAATACCATAAATTATCTGGGAGTACGCATTAGGAGTGATTTAAAATGGAATGATCATATAATGTTGATCGTCGGTAAAGCAGATGCTAGACTGAGATTCATTGGAAGAATCCTAAGGAAATGCAATCCGAAAACAAAGGAAGTAGGTTACAGTACGCTTGTTCGCCCTCTGCTTGAATACTGCTCAGCAGTGTGGGATCCGTACCAGATAGGGTTGATAGAAGATATAGAGAAGATCCAACGGAGAGCAGCGCGCTTCGTTACAGGATCATTTAGTAATCGCGAAAGCGTTACGGAGATGATAGATAAACTCCAATGGAAGACTCTGCAGGAGAGACGCTCAGTAGCTCGGTACGGGCTTTTGTCAAAGTTTCGAGAACATACCTTCACCGAAGAGTCAAGCAGTATATTGCTCCCTCCTACGTATATCTCGCGAAGAGACCATGAGGATAAAATCGGAGAGATTAGAGCCCACACAGAGGCATACCGACAATCCTTCTTTCCACGAACAATACGAGACTGGAATAGAAGGGAGAACCGATAGAGGTACTCAAGGTACCCTCCGCCACACACCGTCAGGTGGCTTGCGGAGTATGGATGTAGATAGATAGATAGATAGAAGAAAAACCAGAATCGATATGGAGGAGATGCGAGATCCAATATTAGAATCAGAATTAAAAGTTGTTTTTAACAGTTAAAATCAAGTAAGGCAGAAAGGATAGATAACATTCCACCATAATTTCTAAAATCATCGGGGGAAGTGGCAATAAAACGACTATTCACGTTGGTGTGTAAAAACTACGAGTGTGGCCATAAACAATCTGACTTTCGGGAAAAAAACATCATTCGTACAATTCCGAAGACTGTAAGAGCTGACAAGTGTGAGAATTATTGCACAATAAGCCTAACAGCTCATGCATTCATATTACTGACTAGAATAACTTACAGAAGAATGGAAAAGAAAATTAAGGATGCGTTAGATGACGAACAGTTTGGATTTGGGAAAGGTAAAGACAGCAAAGAGGCAGTTCTGACGTTGCGGTTGATAATTGAAGCAAGACTAATAAAAAATCAAGGCATTCATACTATTTGTCGACCTGGAAAAAGCGTTCAGCAATGTCAAATGGTGTAAAATGTTCGAAATTCTGAGAAAAACAGTAGTAAGCTATACGGAAAGGCGAGTAACATACAATATGTACAAGTTCCAACAAGGAACCACAAGAGTGGAAAACCAAGAACGAAGTTCTCGGATTAAAAAGGTTGTAAGTGGGGGATTTATTCCTTCGCCAGAACGATTCAAGAGTATAATTACATTGCAATCTTCACTAAACGTAAACAGAACCTGTTGAATGGAATTAACAGTCTAATGAGAACAGAATATGGATTGAGAGTAAATGAAAGACAGAAAAACGGAATGAGAAGTAGCAGACATGAGAACAGCGACAGTCTTAAGTTCAAGATTGGTGATCGCGAAGTAGATGAAGTTAAGGAATTCTGTTACCTAGGCAGCAAAATAACCCATGGCGGATTGAGTGAGGAAGACATAAAAAGCAGACTATTACTGGCAAAGAGAGCATTCCGTCCTAGAGAAATCTACTAGTATCAAACATAGACCTTAGTTTGAGGGAGAAAGTTCTGAGAATGTATGTTTAGAACACAGCATTGTATGGTAGTGAAACATGAAACCAGAAAAGAAGAAAATCGAAACGTTTTAAATGTGGTGCTACAGAAAAATGTTGAAAATTAGGTTGACTGATAAGGTAAGTAATGAGGAGGTTCTTCGCAGAATCGACGATGAAAGGAATATACGGAAGAAACCGACAAGGGGAAGGGACAGGATGGTAGGACATCTGTTAAGACATCAGGGAAAAGATTCCATGTTACTAGAGGAGCCTGAAGAGGGTAAGACTATAGAGGAAGACAGAGATTTGAATACATCCAGCAAATAACTGAGGACGAAGGTTGCAAGTAGTACTCCAAGATGAAGAGGTTGACACAGGAGACGAATTCGTGGGAGCCGCATCGAACCAGCCAGAAGAGTGACGACTCAAAACAGATGACAAACCCGACATTGCCCGGATATTCATTCTTCCAATATTCCATTAGAAGCGCAAACAAAAAATGAACTGTGTTGCATAGTAATATCGAAAAATTTCATTTCCATGTACTCGTGAAAATACCTTTGAAAGTACGAAACAGTCGTACAAATAAAGATGCATAATGTACAAATCTACAAGTACAGGTGCTTCGCGTGTTTACAACGCGGTTTTGTAAACCGTCTCTATGGAAACGCCTCTTCATCGCTCTGCAGACGGCTACTGCCGTTTACGCTTCTCAGTTGAAAGCTGTCAAAGCGCTACCACGCGTCAAGAAATTTCTTAAGTTGACTCGACTGTGGGAGTGCCTTAGTAGTAAAGAATAACATATATGTTACAACTTCGTGCATGAAGTGGCATGTTTTTCTCGCATTTCAGTGTTTATGACGTCATATCTCTTGAACTATGTGTGTTACATTGTTGAATATGTGCAGGTACGTTTAGCGGCATATGTGGACACTGTTTGCGTTATATGTTTCCGAAAGAGTAAGTAGAAAAGAAGTAATAAATTTAAACGCCATGTACAATGTGGTAGTTTTTCAGGCGCTTCAGTGTTTATGACGTCGTCTCCTCTCAACTGTGATAGGTAGGTGGTTCTTACCCCAATAGCGATTGTTGCCTGACGGTAAGGTATGTGTTCCAAGTTTGGCTGAAGTCGGTCATGTGTTTTCGGAGAGGATGTAGAACATTCGTGTTGATGAATAGGTTATGTCAAATAATAGAAATAGAGAGTATTTTGCTTGAGGCTTTCATACGAAGTTCAAAGAACTGTCAGCTTACAGAATTTCTTAGTGACGCCATTCACATACACTTCAGTCAGTATATCCTAATCACTTTTCCTTGACCAATTTGTTAAGGTCTAATGCCATTACGTGCTAACATCCATAATTGAACATGCCTTTATAAATATATATAATTTATTCTGTTTTTTTCAGCTGTCCTGATACACCTGTAACAAAGAGAAATGGACGGAAATACATGAAAATCGTCCTCAGTATCATTGTAATCACTGGAGTTTGGTGAATAAGTGACAAATATAAATAGCACGAACAGTGTATTACTTCTGTCGGCTTACCTATATTCATAAATAGTTTACCAGGTTCATGGTTAATGATTCATGGTGCAGGTTCCCAGTTGTAGGTTCCCAGTATAACGGCTTCCAGGCACAACAAAATTTTATCTTCAGTGTTTCCTATAATTACTGGCTGAATCCCTAAAATTTAAAATGTTGTCATAATCTGCTCATTAAATGGTATAATCGTTACGCATGCGACAGCATGCGCTACCTATTATGTCTCAAAAGCAGCTCATAAAAAGGGGGATTCTGCCGAGGCTCATTTCTCGGGTCCAGTTGGTGTTATAGGTAGGGTCAAGTGTTTTGGATAGCTCTTGCACTAGAGACCACTTGTATACCCAACAGAAGGCTCGTCTTAATGTCACTATCCTATAGTGCTGTGTGAAAGTATGAATGACACTTTCTCCGCCTTAGGCAAATGGAGCAAATCATTCAGTCCTCTTTGCATTTGATGCGTTCTAAGGCGGGCCTTAAAGGGCCTGCGTAGGGAACATTAGTTCATGGGCGGTTTTTCAGAAAACAGCAAAAACAGATTTATTCACCATTTTTTTAATCAAAATCGAGCCACGGATTCCAAGATAGCTAATGGTTGAAATTTTTACAATGAAGTCCTAAGATTCCCATCTCAAACAATCTTGAAGTTTTTGTTGATATCTTTATTCGCTCCCGAGATACAGGAGTTCAATGTTACCGTACTTGTACACGTAAAATATGCACGTAGAATACGGTGTGAGGCGAAAAAGTGGTTTATAAAGTGACGTAGCACGGAGAAATGTGCTGTAAAATTTCTCCGTTATGATCAGAAGAGTTCTGGGAACCCCATGTTGTAGTACTGAAACACATGCAAAATTTTTTTGCATGTAAACTCCGGTCTCCGGGGTAAAATTAGGCTTGTGTTATTTCAGTTTCACATACGTAAACTGTGACAGGGGAAAGAAGGGAACCAGAGGAAAAATGCTCCTATCGCAGACAAAGAACGCTAATCTGCTCCTGTTTAAAACACTCTCACTAAAAAGCAGGGTACCAACTGCCACATTCTACTTTCTTCAGCACCTTCAAAAGCTTACCTAAAAATTTTGGCATGCGAACATATTCGCAGTTTTCCTAAAAAATTTGACATGAGAACATATTAGTGAATTTTTATGCTGAGAGGGAAGGAGACAGTGGCAGTGGGAAAGAGAATGAAAAGAAATACGATAGTAGACGGCAGAAGAACGAAGGAGACAACGGCAGTGTGAGACAAAGAGAGGGACACAGAGGCAGTGGAACATAGTTGACAGTGACAGAAGAATGCCAGAAGAAAGAGTAAAGTTAGTGCCAGTGGGAAAGAAAAAAAAAGGAAGGAGAAAGTGGAAGTGGGTGAGAGTTAGTGATACTGAGAGACAGTACGTAACAATGACAACAAGGAACAGAGAGATAATGACAGAGAGAAGAGACAGCAGCAGTGGGAAGAAATGAATGAGATATTAGCAGTAAGAGAGAGCAAGAGGAAGACAGTGACAATAATACGAGACTGCAGTAGTGGAACAGAACGAAGAGAGCCGTGGTTTCTTGACAGGAGACACTGACAGAGATACACAGAGACGTAATGATGAGTTGGTGTGAATGAATGAGTGAAAACGGGGAAGTGGGACTGGATGGGCATGAGCGACTTAACAGCGATGGACTATTGGGTGTGAGTGAGTTACAGTTAGGGGAATTTGGGGGAGTGAGAAGTGAGTTGCATGTTAAAAGGAGCACGAATATGTTCGCATGCCAAACTTTTTAAAGGTGCTGAGGAACGTAGAACGAGGCAGCTGGTACCCCAATTTTCAGTCAGAGTCTTTGAAACAGGAGCCTGATCACCTTTTTGTGCTCCGATAGAAGCATTTTTCCGCTGGTCTTATAAATTTAACATAGTAAGAGAACTATTATAATTAGCAACTGTGTGTATACCTTGACTGACTTTATTCATCCACTGACAGAGAATTAGGGCACTCAGTGACTTGCAAACAAACTTTATACACAATTTCAAACCTTTACAAAACTTTGTCCACTGAACCCCCCCACACACACACACAACAAAACGATGAAAGGAAAATATTGTATCACTTACTACATATTCGTTGTTCAAGCAGTAAAACTGCCTTTCAAGCATGGCGTTTTAAATCATTACTTCCTTACTACTGCCTGTATTTGCAAAGCATTATGCATACAGTATCGGCATTTACCACTGAATGTAACAGCAAAATTACGTCATTGTATGAGACATAGGTCAGAACATACGACGTCAAGAAAATTGAGATGCAGGGATCAACTAGCTTTTTTGCTTGAAACAGAGCGCAAATTACCCGGAATATATTCATCCAGTGTTTCAGAATGAGAGCGCTTAGCGACTTCCACCAAACTATAAACGTAATTTCAAACCTTTTCAAGACTTTTCCTCGCTTACATGCTTCACGTCAGATATTTAACACGTTAACTCATTTGTAAAGGAACGAGAAGTTTGAAGATGCTTTACACATGAGGGTTCGAATCTTTGAATATTTGTATTGCACTCTCATCAGTACTAAACAAATTCCTGTTCTGACTGCTAATTGAAATGCTATGTTCAACGCTACGTGAGTGAAAGAGGTCGCAATATAGTAGTGGCGAATTGTATTTTGCTGCATAATGGATTGTAATGTGGGACAGGGTAAGAGCTCTTAGTAGTTCCAGTTAGTGGAAATGTGCGGGACGAAGCCAGCAAATAAATTTGAGCGAACTGGAGCGCTGTGGTGTGTGTATAAGGCGGGGCACGCTACGGCGAAACGCGTTTAATGCGCCGCTCCCACGCGATCCACAGGAAAGTCGGTAGTTACAGCGTTTCCAAGAGGACGCGGCTGGCTATGGAACAAGCGAATACAAACCTCCCGCTGCTGCCAAGATACCTCAACAGAAGGAAAGTGGAAAGCAGGAACCTGCAGCCCTAATGACATCAAGGTTATTGTTTCGGGCAACCGCTTTTTATCACTGAAAGAAAAATAAAACTTCAGCTTTTACTGTTTGAGAATTTCTTTTCGTTATGCTTCTGACTGTTTTTTTTTTTTCTTTGCTCAAGTAAGATGCGAATTGCCTTGAATTTTTTAAGTATCTGTTAAGAAAACCACTTGACACAAATGAAAGATTTCTAAAAATTGTGTCTATTGATAGCGAAAACCGCTTCAGCAATAGTCGTTGTCGCGCGGTGAAAGTGGACTTTAATAACTGCGAGCTGCTTGTAAAAGAGTAAAGTATGAATTGTCCCTAAACAGGCGGTAGCGTTAGCATAGTTATACCGCAGTGTGCTACAGCACGGGGCGAATGCTAATGACACAGTATCATCACGGCGCCTGGTCTTTATCAAGAGATGTTGCAGGTGCGCCTCGTGCATTTGTGGCGCGTCTGTGAGTAGTCGTCAGTCGTCAAACGACATAGTGTACGACTTAACAGCTTTAGAAAAGTATAAATCTAGTGTGTACGTGTGACGATTTCCACTGACAATAAATTCAAGTAACAAGACACGAATGGCAGGTTGAATCTGTAAGTGTCACTTGGAAAAAAAATCGAAACATTGGACAAACTTTCGGACTACACGATGTAGCGAGAATTGTAGATACAGTACTTGTGTAATAAAAGATGGAAGCTGCTCTGGCCATAATATTCAGCAGTAACAAACGTAAAGAACCCCGGCTTTCTGAGTTAAGAAGATATGAAGCAGAGAGAAATAACAGGGGACCGTTCGAGAAAACAGCTACAGAGTCCAGAAGACTCTCGGGAAACAAGGTGCAAACCCGAGGAAAACTGCAGTCCAATATAGGGAGATGAGAAACCAGGCTACTGTCAGAGTGTGTTTAAAAAGCCATCACTTGGTCAGGAAGGAGACAGCATAGCTTCTGCTAGACACTCTTCTCTCCTACGACGTTCCTTACACCGACCAGCCACAACAAAGCCAAGGCGCATCTAGGAGATGAGAAACCAGGCTACTGTCAGAGTGTGTTTAAAAAGCCATCACTTGGTCAGGAAGGAGACAGCATAGCTTCTGCTAGACACTCTCCTCTCCTACGACGTTCCTTACACCGACCAGCCACAACAAAGCCAAGGCGCATCTAGCGACTGAGAACGGTGCAAGAACTGTCACAAACGCATTTGCGCAAGAAACGGTCACACTAATAGTGGCAAGATTATGTATGGAGTAGCTCTGGAGACGGACAGTATCCACTATGAAAGATAGAAATACCTAGCGCACAGATCTTACCCTGTCTTTCTCCGTTATTCAACGGTGCTTTAAGACTAAGAAAAGTACTGGAGGTGTAGAAATCTTCAAAAGTCTATATTAAAAAGCAGAGAAATCAAAGTTACGATTTTTGAGGGAGTTAAAGACCAAGTTTTCTTATAAATGCAAAAGTTATAGTCCAGGAGCGATTCCTGTCCAACCCTCGCCAGGGCCACTCAGAGTTCTACGGCTTTATCCAAGGCAGTATGGTTTCCAGCAAAGGAAACAGAGAGGCGACACCATTAACTGAGAAGGGAACCAGGACTACTCGCCATCACAACTTTAATCCAAATTTGTGATACATTCCTCGCCTGGCCAGAAATGACACCGACCTCAGTGCGAGCTCTAGATGGCCAAGCGTTTAGAAAAATAGCATTTGTGGCGTGGGTCAGACAAGGCATGTGCCATGTATGAATGGGTTTATTTCAATAGTGGTACAAGTCCATTTTTGTTCATTCTGAGATACAGAGTCCTAAAGTTAAATGAGCGCAGAAAAATCTACAGTTGAGATACCAAAAATAGGTGTTCGTTTTTCCCGCGCGCTGTTCGGGAGTGGAATGGTAGAGAGATAGTATGATTGTGGTTCGATGAAGTATATATACTTGAATATTCCTGGTATCATAACTGCAGATTTTGTAGCCTATCTTCTAACATAAGTCGTAGGATCAATATTGCCTCACGTACTCCTACAGTTATACAGGATCACAGCTGAACTTTCGTCACAACGGCTACTAAGACTCCTTCATTTTTCTGTAACTACACTACTGTCCATTCACATTCCAGTACCAGGAATGATACCAAACAACAAAATCATACTTATTGGGTGTACTAGGCGTTTCCCCACAGCTCCGGCTGCATTCGACACATATATAAAATACAGCTCCTCCTTACTGTCTCTATGTCCATCTTTTCGACCCTCCGCCTGTCCACCTTATCCCACCACTTATATCTCTCTGCCTCCTCCTCCTCCATTCCCTCTGTCTCTTCATTTTCTTCTCTCCCTCTCTTTGTCCATTTCCTCCACCACCTCTCTCTGACAATATGTTCTTCACCCTCCCACTGAATGTATCCTACTTCCCCTCTTTCTTTTCATTTATCCCTCCCCCTCCACATTTTGCACATGACCGGTACCCTCTACACTTTCCACCTGCCTCATGCATCTCCCCCTCCTCCAACCTCTCTGTCCATTTCCTTCTCTCCCTTGCTCTGTCCAACCCCTCTCAACCTGTCCCCAGCCATGCTCATCAGCACTTGTAACCACTGCAGTACAGTTCAATAAAAAAAAGGCTGATATTGTTCTCAAACCACACCTGTCACACTGGACAGGTTACACATCAGAGGCTTGAAAATTCATACATTGGTCCCTGACATACAGGCTGTCACGCAGAGCAGACCATACTACTCAAACACAACACACCTGTCATGCAGGGCTGCCTAAATGTCATGCCCTGGAAAACAGTTTCTTGCCCCTGAAACGTGTAAAGCAGGTTTATTTGGCATGCTGATACTGTTCCCACACAATGTGCCTGTTGTGCAGGGCCGCTTGTACGTGAGAGGCTATGAAAAATAAGTTTCTGCACTTATCTTTGCTCCTATTGGAGCTAAAAGGTTACAAACCCCACAGTGCGGATACTCGTGAGACCTGCTGTTTCTGCGCCAAATTTGGTTGGATATAGGAGACTGGGAGGAGGATCAGGCGTACACACATACACTCTCTTTATATAGATATAGTACAGCAGTAAGACTACATAATAAAATTCGTAGGGGATTGAGGGGAAAACAGGGTGCAAAATTTAGAACACGGAGGTGCCACAGCTAGTAGTGACTACAGCTTTAACCTGGCTGGACATCGATTTGAACAGCTTGGATGACAGATGGGCATATGTTATTTCAAGCTATTTCAACTCTTTGACAGATTACATCAATCGTGGTGGCATGCTGCTCTCTCAGTAGCCCATGACCAGATGTTTTCTTTTGAAGACTCGCGAAAGACATCGTTCTCATATAGCTTTTCTATACGGAGAGAGCACTGCGCGCCAGGTTCGTCAACTGGAGAAACTGCGCGGACGTATGCACAGTTGCGGAGTAATTTGGCATTTCTGCAACGTCGTCGGCATAAGGAGATCGTGCCCAAGTTTTCTGTTGTAAAACACCACATAAGGTGGCTGGAGCGAATAATATATTACGGAAGACTAGCCATGGTACAGTCAAAAAAAAGGTACGACATACAAGGTACGAACTGGATTCTAATGCACGCAGGTTGTATAACTGCCACCTATCTTCATCTGTAGTCTCCTCATCTCTCGACTGGGAGTGGGTCGATACTTCGAGGGGAGCTCATCAAAGAGCTCATCATGGCGATACAAAGGCGCAACAGATAAAGAAATTTGAGAGACTTGCAAACACGCAAAGATCGATGTCATCTCATGGAACGGCACGCACTGTCATCAACCTGTCGGACAAGAACCTGGACGAAGGAGCCATCTCGGTCCTTAATACAGAATTGAATTTCTCTCCTAAGTCACGCACTGTACCTATCGTGTTTTTTAGTAGAGTGGAACAGGCGGTGTAGCGTCTCTCAAAAGACGACGCCGACGTTGTAAGACTTACCACCAGTCGCTTTTTACCCTCAGCTAATCCGACCAAATCTAACGTCAACAGTGCAGAGAGAGGGGGGGGGGGCGGGGGCTTCGTACATTGCGGAAAGATGAAGATCTTGTGGTACTTCCTGCTGACAAGGGAAATGCCACGGTTGTTCTTAATACTGCTGAATATCAGAGCAAAGTGGCATCGTTGTTGAAAATAGCACATACAAATGCCTAAAACGGGACCCACTCTTTCATGCAGTAGAAAAACGGTGGAGTTCCTGAACAATTCTGGTCTACCAGAGGATGTCATCAAAAATCTTAGACCACGAGCTGCTAGACCTCCTAGGCTGTACGGATTACCTAAACTCCACAAGGAAGGTATTCCACTGAAGCAACTCTTAGCGCCATTGGTTCCGTTACCTAAGAGGTGGTCAAATATTTAACTAAGTGGAAGACTCCGATGGACGGCTGCTGTGAACATCAAATCAAAAACTCTCACATGTTCGCTGAGGAAATTAAACAGATGAGAGTTGGCCCAAACGATATTTTAACGTGGATGGATGTGGTCTCACTATTTACAAAAGTTCCTGCGAAGGACATATTTAAACTATTGGCAGGGCATTTTCCTCCTGAACGATAAAGGTGTTTCGACATGTTATGACGACCACCTACTTCTTGTACGGAGGTAAATTTTATGTAATGGACAGATTGGCAATAGGTTCTCCGTTGTATTCAGCAATGGCCAGCTTTTTTTATGGAACATTTTGAGGAACATGCATTAAATTCAGTTCCCATTCGTCCATCTCTATTTTATCATTATGTTGACGACATGTTTATGGTGTAACCACACGGCATAGAAGCTCTTGAGAACTTTCAGGAAAGAAAACAGCATGTATCCAAATATCCAGTTCAGCGTCGAGACAGAAAAAGAGAGAAGGTGCCGTTTTTAGATGTCTGGTACAACTAAAGAAGGAAGGATATCTCGGCCACTCAGTACACCACAAGCTGAAGCACACGGATTTATATCTGAGCGCTCAGAGTTTTCACCATCCAGTGCAAAAAAGAGCGGCTTTAGATACATTTGTACACAGAGCAAAATCCGTTTCTGACGAAGACCACTTGGATTCCAAGATTATTCATCAGAAGAGTGTGTTCTGGAAGAATGACTATGCGTCACGTCATATCAAGTCAACATTCACCAAGGAAAGGAAACGTGAAAATCTATGTTGGTAACCTTCTGTCTAATCAAATAATCCCAGGAAATTATGCTTGTGAGGTATGGAAAAGTGCTCAAACACTGCAGCCGGTGGTCTCCTAATTTCACATATGTGGGATGCCTATTTCTGTTAAGTGCCATCACAACAGTCCTGATGTCGCTAATGTGGAGATCACATTCCTGAAACTTGGATGATAAGTCAGGTCTGAAATTTCTTTTCTGCTCATCCCAGATCATGACATCATCAGTGAACGAAACTGCACTAAGTTCACTAAAGCTTTTCTTCGTGTTTTTTATTATGTCATCTATAAGAGTAATAAACAACAGTGAGACTTGTTATATGTAAACTCTTGTGGTGTTTGTAACATACAGCGTATGTATGTGTGGTTGCCTAATGTTGTCTCCACAATGGATTTCAAATGCCTACAAATGATTAAACGACCCTGCCATTGACAACCTCCACCTAGGGTTTCCCATAAAACGACGTATCATGTTGCGGTTATACTTCACTTCAATTTAACACATTAAACCAATCATTCCTGTCAGGATGCTTCTATAATGAATCACAATTTGGATACTATAAATGATTTATTCCCAAAAACAGGTACAGCACAAAACATTTGTACAAATATAAAGTGCACAACGTCAGATTCTACACCAAATGTAATTTAGAGATCGGCAGGACATACGTTTTACTGTATTTACATCACGCCTTCCTTAATTACATGGACACAATACTGGCTGATACTGATAAATGATGAGAAACAGAAAACCTTAACCCTGACTGGCACTTCAGAGAAAGCTCAGTGTACAAGTATATGTAACTCAACAAATTTACTGTGAGTGTTTCCCTACCCACCGAATTGGAGTGTGCACGTTATTTACTGAAGTAGCAACAGTGATCTGCTTGCTGGGGCGTTGGCCGCTGTGGAGATGATGCGTGGCGTACCTGCAATTCTCTACCTACACAGTGGAAGCAATATGCCATGAGCAAATTCCTAGAGCCGAAATTACCTCAGTACAAGACAGAACATGAGTCAAGATTTATGTTTGCTCATTAGCCAGAACCAGAAATTCAACTCAAGTATTCTTTGGTAAAGAGGGTTTCAGTATTTATCAGACTCCACAGAAAGGTAAATCATCGTCACCTGAATAAACAAAATGACAACTCTGTTCACGGAGCAACCTCTCCACGTGCTCTTTCTGTCGAAAGCAAGACTTCCCAAAATCTAAATCAAAGATTCCCTGCCTTAGTTCTCGCTAACTAGGTCAGTCCGCGGAGGGAAATTTCTTCAGTCAGTTCCCGCAGGGAAGTGCCCCTCCGTGTCACTAGCCCGCTCCCTCCTGGACACATGGCGTTTACATTTGCGCTCAGATGAGGAGACCCAGTGGCCGTAACAAAAACTTTACCTCCCACTACATGGGTCATGAATCTACCTGCCAATCATCTGAAGCTCATACACCTTTCCAAAGATTTTCTGGAAATTTCCCCTCTTACTCTCTTAGCACTCCGCCAATCAAATACGCAACTCTGCTTTTTGTTGTGAAGTGTGCCCGGCGCTTACTATGAGGAGATTCCTCGGAGGTCAGCTCAGGACCATCGTTCTCGACCCCACAGATTCCTTTGCATTAAAAGGACGTCTCTTCACCTTGTTCCGCCCCCAACTCTCTTTCGCCATGTACGCCATTCTGAAAATTTGCAGAGTGCAACCTCCTGATCGCACAGTCTGCACTCTGGGGGTTCTGTCGCTTCCAGCACTGTAAACCACCACATCCTTGCTGTGCACATTTTCAGGGCAATAAATGTCCGCCCCGACAGAACAAGACAACTCTCTTCCTAGCCTCTCTTTAGAGGCTCCTGAGGAATGTGTAGCCCACATTGCCCTTTCTGTCAGTGCGCACCTCTAATTAACTCCCAGACATGCAGTACTACAGGAACTGTTTGTAAGTGGTACTAGCCAGAATCTACCAATGAAATGACTGATAATCCGATTGTGCATCATAAACAGTGATCTAATAAAAGTATAAATCGAAACACATTTACAGAATACTAAATGTATGGTGACAAAATCTTGAAACGTCCCCTTAGAACAATTTATACAGGTCTGTGCTTAAACTGACACAATATTTTTTAGCGCAACGCAATCTGACTTTCAATAATCCCTACAAAACAATGGCCCTGACTAACTTTAACCTATACCTTTCACAAATCACTTACCTCACAAAAATCTTCGTTACTCGAACTACTGCAATACAGCGAGCGACACTATTGCCAGATAAATAAAGGATTCAAACTACAGAAGGCACTAACTACTGATAGGGATAGTTAGCAAATGAAAGATATTAATAGAGAACAAACAATGTATTTACCTTAATAGTCATAATATATATAGCAGTTCATGACAAATTACAAAATTCCGCCATCTCTCTCCCCACATCCACCACTGCTGGCGGCTCACCTCCAACTGCGCAACGCTACGCGCTGTTCACATCCAGCTGCCGCTTCCCAACACTACAATGGCAGACAATGCAAACTAGCCACAGACTGCACACAGCACAGCCAGTGATTTTCGTACAGAGCGTTACGTAACGTTGCCAATAAGAAAATATAAACAGCCTACTTACAATCTTGCCACCTTAAAAGTGCACTTCCTTACTGAACTCCACTGCTGGTCATTTTCTGGCTAAATAATCGTTCTTACAAATAATAATTTTGCTGATACTTGAAACGATGAGTTCCTGTGCGGCTACATTGTGAACATTAACTGTTGCCGCCACATAGTACGAGGGAGGGCTGGAAAGCAATCCCTCCGAATTTCTTATGTCAAAATTCTTAAAGATCTTTCAATTAAACAAACGTTATTAACATTTTACACTTTTATTCACGACAACATATTATTTCTCAACATACTAATCATAACAACGTACAAATTTCTCCCAACGAGATACCAGTTTGTTGATGCCATCACTGTAGAATGTTTGACATTGCTGACGGAGCCACAACCTCACCTCTGCTTGCAACGCTTCATCGCTGTCAAAGTGAAGTCCTCGAAGGCGGTTTTTTTTTCGGTAACGAAAAAAATCTGTTGCGCCAAGTCGGGACCTTGTGGAGGATGATCAACGACAGAGAACCCAAGGCATCGCATTGCTGCAGATGATATAGCGCTCGTGTATGGCATGGCAATGTCATGCTGAAGGAAAGGAAGCTCCATGTGGGGACGAACTCTTCGAATTCGAAACTCGTTTATAGTACGCTGCTTCTCACGAACGACATAGTTACGTTTCACATCGCCATTTTACACGCTAAAATATGGAGTAGTCTAGCCGCAAAGGGCTGCAAATATATAGACATGAGGAATAACGGTGTAGACCGTTAATCATGTTTTTTTTTTTTTTATTTGAAAAGACGTCAAAAGTTTTCACATATAAAATTTGGAGGCATTACTTTTCAGCTCGCCCTCATATTTTCAAATAAGAGATTAAATGGGCATGTCGGGAAAACCGTCTCAAGCAGATTACAAATGTTGGTAATTTAAGTTGAAGTAATAGACAACATTTTTGTGGGAAGTTTTCGTGCATAAAGGCTGTGGATGACTGACCCTGCGTTTCTTCGTTTGTAGCAGCACTCGTGAAACAGTTTTTACTCCTGAGCGTGAATTACCGTTTGGGTAAAGTAACTGCTGTCTGCTCGTAAAATGTGACCTCAGTAAGAGCTGGCATTGACGATGTATCCGTGACTGTTGAAAGTGTGGCAGCGGCCATCCCTACCTATGTGTTTTGAGTTTTCCTGGCCTTTAGCTGGCAGACAGTTTAATTTCCAGATGACAGATAGAACTGCAGGTTGGTCAGACTCTCGGCTAGCCACCGCCTGTAACTAAAGTCGTGGAACCAGCAATTTATAGTGGGATACATTTCCTCAAGTATATTTCTACAATCCTCGTGTCATTTGTTGATTTTCCGTCATTCACCTTGTGTTTGTAATGCTGTGCTGAAACTCACCAGGGAGTGGGGGGTTCGTGGGAGTTGGGGGAAGGCTGGGAGAGGAAGGGGCACCAGCGGACAGCTCACCTAGAGTATTTTATCTCTAAAATATGTTTCACTAACGCACTGTGATGTAAAGAGATCATTTTATTCATAACAAGCATTTTTTCTGTCCGGCGACGTTCTATGACTTCAGAGAATTTGGAACGTACTTGATTAAATTAATAGCGTCTCAAAATGAAAAGTGAGGTAGGGTACAAAAGACAAGACGGACGCTATAGTAAATAGATGTTACAGAAAATAATATTCTTTTATTAGCGCAGTATAGAATTACAAAATAAAAACTTAACCAATGTAAATTGTACGTTCGTAATTACCTTTTTGTGTTTCTGGTAAGTGTTATACGATGTACGCTTCACCACTTGCTTAGCCGATATTCATATTGAAACTTAATTGTTTTTACTTCAACTGCTGAGTGAAATTGAACCTACTGTCCCTTTGCTTGTCTTTGTCATTTCATAACTTCTGCATCTACATGGTCACTCTGCAATTCATACTTGAGTGCCAGGCATAGGGTTCATCGAATCATTTTCATACTACGAGGTGCATTCAAGTTCTAAGGCCTCCAGTTTTTTTTTTCTAATTAACTACTCACCCGAAATCGATGAAACTGGCGTTACTTCTCGACGTAATCGCCCTGCAGACGTACACATTTTTCACAACGCTGACGCCATGATTCCATGGCAGCGGCGAAGGCTTCTTTAGGAGTCTGTTTTGACCACTGGAAAATCGCTGAGGCAATAGCAGCACGGCTGGTGAATGTGCGGCCACGGAAAGTGTCTTTCATTGTTGGAGAAAGCCAAAAGTCACTAGGAGCCAGGTCAGGTGAGTAGGGAGCATGAGGAATCACTTCAAAGTTGTTATCACGAAGAAACTCTTGCGTAACGTTAGCTCGATGTGCGGGTGCGTTGCCTTGGTGAAACAGCACACGCGCAGCCCTTCCCGGACGTTTTTGTTGCAGTGCAGGAAGGAATTTGTTCTTCAAAACATTTTCGTAGGATGCACCTGTTACCGTAGTGCCCTTTGGAACGCAATTGGTAAGGATTACGCCCTCGGTGTCCCAGAACATGGACACCATCATTTTTTCAGCACTGGCGGTTACCTGAAATTTTTTTGGTGGCGGCGAATCTGTGTGCTTCCATTGAGCTGACTGGCGCTTTGTTTCTGGATTGAAAAATGGCATCCACGTCTCATCCATTGTCACAACCGACGGGAAGAAAGTCCCATTCATGCTGTCGTTGCGTGTCAACATTGCTTGGCAACATGCCACACGGGCAGCCATGTGTGGTCGTCCGTCAGCATTCGTGGCACCCACCTGGATGACACTTTTCGCATTTTCAGGTCGTCATGCAGGATTGTGTGAACAGAACCCACAGAAACGCCAACTCTGGAGGCGATCTGTTCAACAGTCATTCGGCGATCTCCCCAAACAATTCTCTCCACTTTCTCGATCATGTCGTCCGACTGGCTTGTGCGAACCCAAGGTTGTTTTGGTTTGTTGTCACACAATGTTCTGCCTTCATTAAACTGTCGCACCGACGAACGCACTTTCGACACATCCATAACTCCATCACCACATGTCTCCTTCAACTGTCGATGAATTTCAATTGGTTTCACACTATGCAAATTCAGAAAACGAATGATTGCATGCTGTTCAAGTAAGGAAAACGTCGCCATTTTAAGTATTTAAAACAGTTCTCATTCTCGCCGCTGGCGGTAAAATTCCATCTGCCGTACGGTGCTGCCATCTCTGGGACATATTGACAATGAACGCGGCCTCATTTTAAAACAATGCGCATGTTTCTATCTCTTTCCAGTCCGGAGAAAAAAAATCGGAGGCCTTAGAACTTGAATGCACCTCGTAGTATGCTATGGCATCATTCTTGTTTTGTGTCAAAAACTTAACTGCTATACATATTTTCTTACGTGCTTAATCCGTTTTCAGTAGTAAAATATGCACATATTTCCCATGTTTATATTATTTAAAAAAGGGAAGCATCAGTTGAGAAGGAGATGAGGCATTGTTGTAGCTTATTCTCGATGTTATTCAGTCTGTACGCTGAGTAAGCAGTAAAGGAAACCAAAGGAAAATTTAGAGAAGGAACTGAAGTTCGTTGAGAAGAAATAAAAACTTTGATATTCGCCGATGGAATTTTAATTCTGTCAGAGACGACGAAAAATTTCGGAGACCAGTTCCACGAAATGGACAATATCTGGAAAAGAAGTTACGAGTCGAAATCAACAAAAGTAAAACAAGGGTAATGGAAAGTAAACGAAATCAAACGATGCTGAAAGAATGAGATTAGGAAATGAGAGATGAGTTTTGTAATTTGGACCGCAAAATTAGTGACAGTGTTCAAATTAAAGGATATAAAACTCAGATTTACAATAACAACAAAAAATTTCTTGAAAGAGGCATTTTTGTCATCGACTTTAAATTTAAGTGGTAAGACGTATTTTCTGAAGCTATTTGGCTTTGAGCACTATGGGACTTAACATCTGAGGTCATCAGTCCCCTAGAACATAGAACGACTTAAGCCTAACTAACCTAAGGACATCACACACATCCATGCCCGAGGCAAGATTCGAACCTGCGACCGTAGCGGTCGCGAGGTTCCAGACTGAAGCGCCTAGAACCGCTCGGCCACACTGGCCGGCTGAAGTTATTTGTCAGGAATGTAGCGTTGAATGGTAGCGATATTTCTACGACAAACTGCTCACACAAGAAGAGAATAGCAGCTTTTGAAATATGGTGCTGCAATGGGATACTGACGATTTGGTTGGTAGATATCCGATAATGAGGAAGAAATTAATCAATTAGGGGAGAACTATAGCACAACTTGACTAAAATAAAGGATCTACTGACAGGACACATCTTGAGGCACCAAACGATCGTCCATTTAATACCGGAGGGAAGTTTAGAGTATAAAAATTATACTGAAATTTGTTTATATTATTTATACATTCTGGTAGCCAGGATAGGAAACAGAAAAATTAAACTCATCGATGGATAGAATGCGGACATTATGAGATGGCACTCACCCGTGAGCATATACAAACGACATCTTTGACCGACCTAGAGGCGTGGAGCGGTGTGGGGGGAGCAAGGCACGCCTGCCTCTTGCAGCGCTGGCAATCAACGACAGCGTTCTGGGCTTCTGCGAAAGCAGGACTGGCACAATGGTCACAACAGTCGCCGAGTCCTCTCGTGAGGATTGTACTCGAACCCCTTAGTCTCGTCACTCAACGCAAAATAAGGAAAGAAAGTAACGAACGATGCGCAACACAAAGCGAAGTGAAGTACTCAAACAGAGCAATCGTTTGCTGAGGCTGATAGTGTAGTAAACGAGGTAGTCCATGTCTTATCTCTACCGGTCCGCAGCTCGTGGTCTAGTGGCTAGCGTTGCTGCCTCTGGATCACGGGGTCCCAATTCGATTCCCGGCCGGGTTGAGGATTTTCTCTGCCCTAAATTTGGAACTTCGTAGGACGCTGATGACCGCGCATTTGAGCGCCACACAAACCAAACAATCTCATCATCAATCTCTACCGGAATCTTACGCAACCATTGTTCAAAGGACTCCCCACCTCAAACTGCCACTTTAAAGTGCCCGCGTAATAACCTCTTTCCCTCAAGGGCAAGCTCATCGTTTACTCCCAATGAGTCGCGGCTGTCTGGGTAAATGCACCAGCGTACGGAGATTAGCGGTAGTGTCCTCATGTAGCGACTGACTTCGGTTTTTCCTTACCAACAGAGCTTAAAGCACTGTAGCAAATTACATCTTTACATATTTAGTGTATCACTCGTATTTCAATTGTAGCGGTTAGTTGTATATTCACATACAGGCTGACAGCTATTGAGCCCGCAGCTCGTGGTCGTGCGGTAGCGTTCTCGCTTCCCACGCCCGGGTTTCCGGGTTCGATTCCCGGCGGAGTCAAGGATTTTCTCTGCCTCGTGATGACTGGCAGTTGTGTGATGTCCTTAGGTTAGTTAGGTTTAAGCGGTTCTAAGTTCTAGGGGACTGATGACCATAGATGTTAAGTCCCATAGTGCGCAGAGCCATTTGAACCATTTTTGACAGCTATTGAGCTATATGAAAAAACACGGAAATTAGTTACAAACCACGGCATGACTTCATTGAACATGTAAACGTCGCTACAGATACTCGGATTTAGAATATGACATGTTTGATATGCCTGCCATCTCTGACGATGATGTGGCGCAGACGAATACCGAAATTCTGCACAACCCGCTGAAGTGTCGGAACATCGATGCTGCCGATGATCTCCTGAATGGCTGTTTTCAGATCAGCAATGGTTTTGGGGTCGTTGCTATACGCCTAGATTAGATTAGATAAGTTTTCCTTTCATTCCAATTGATCCGTAGTGAGGAGGCTCAAATGTTCAAATGTGTGTGAAATCTTATGGGACGTAACTGCTAAGGTCATCAGTCCCTAAGCTTACACATTACTTAACCTAAATTATCCTAAGGACAAACACACACACCCATGCCCGAAGGAGGACTCGAATCTCCGCCGGGACCAGCCGCACAGTCCATGATTGCAGCGCCTAAGACCACTCGGCTAATCCAGCGCGGCTGTGAAGAGGTCCTCCAGGCTGTAGAACATGTCAGAAAAAGAATAATACATGACAAATATTTACAACTCAAACAAATAAGCTAATGTACCTTCCACAGGTCCCAAGTGGAATGATCGTCATTTTTTTATGAACACTATATGAAAGAATCATTTGACAAACACTAATGCACTGAATTTAAAATAAAAAAGTTTTTTTTATTTATAAGGAAATAAACATGTAATAGAACTATTATAATACTTATTTACGATGAACACATTACTGCACTGAAATGGTGCAGAAGTTAGATTGTACTTATATATATGAGTTCTACTGAGAAATTCATCAGTGGAGTAGAAGCCTTTAGGCTTCTCTTAAACTGAATTTCATTGGTTGTTAAGCTTTTTATGGCTACTGGCAAGTTATTGAAATGTGTGTTCCTGAATAGTGCACACCTCTTTGTACAAGAGAAAGTGACTTTAAATCCTTGTGAAGATAATTCTTATATCTAGTACTGATTGCATTAATTGAGCTGTTGGTTTGAAAAAGTGGTGTATTTTTAATGACAAATTTCATTAAGGAATAAATATATTGGGAAGCAGTAGTTAGTATCCATAGTTCCTTAAACAGACTTCTGTGGGATGTTCTTGAGTTCACACCACATATAACTCTAACTGCACCTTTTTGTGCCCGGAAAACATTAGCTTGGCGTGATGAATTACCCCAAATAATAATCCCACATGACATTATGGAATGAAAGTAAGCTCAGTATGCCAGCTTTCTCATTTTTGTATCCGCTATATCTGACACAATTCGCACTGCAAATAGAGATTTGTTAAGACGTTTCAGCAGTTATGTGGTGTGCTCATTCCAACTGAATTTATTGTCAAGCTGTAATCCCAAGAATTTAACACTGTCCACTTGTTCTATCTGCTTGTCATTGTATGTTAGGCATATATTCGTGGGACACCCCTTACAAGTCATGAACTGCATGCAGTGTGTTTTTTCAAAGTTCAGTGACAAATAATTGGCTAGGAACCAGTGATTAATGTCTACAAATATTTTATTAGCCTATCTTTCTAAGACTACACTTGATTTGCTATTTATTACAATGTTTGTATCATTGGCAAACAAAACGAACTTGGCAACTGGTCATGTTACTGATGACAGGTCACTGATATACACAACAAAAAGTAAGGGCACTAAAATGGAACCTTGTGGGACCCCACATGTAATTAGTTCCCAGTTGGTTGGTGCCTGATAGCTTAATGAATGGCTCTTTCCTAATAACACCCATTGTTTCCTGCCAGAGATATAAGATTTTAACTATTTTGCAGCATTTCTTGTTACACCATAATATTCTAATTTACTTAAAAGGATATTATGATTTACACAGACAAATGCCTTCGACAGATCACAAAATATACCAGCTGCCTGTAATTTTTTGTCTAATTAATTAAGAACATTTTCACTGTAAGTGTAGATGTTGTTGTTGTTGTTGTGGTCTTCAGTCCTGAGACTGGTTTGATGCAGCTCTCCATGCTACTCTATTCTGTGCAAGCTTCTCCATCTCCCAGTACTTGCTGCAAACTACATCCTTCTGAAGCTCCTTAGTGTATTCATCTCTTGGTCTCCCCCTACGATTTTTACCCTCCACGCTGCCCTCCAATGCTAAATTTGTGATCCATTGATGCCTCAGAATATGTCCTGCCAACTGGTCCCTTCTTCTTGTCGAGTTGTGCCACAAACTCCTCTTCTCCCCAATTTTATTCAATACCTCCTCATTAGTTATGTGATCTATCCATCTAATCTTCAGCATTCTTCTGTAGCACCACATTTCGAAAGCTTCTATTCTCTTCTTGTCCAAACTATTTATCGTCCACGTTTCACTTCCATACATGGCTACACCCCCTACCAATACGTTCAGAAACGACTTCCTGACATTTAAATCTATACTCGATATTAACAAATTTCTCTTCTTCAGAAACGATTTCCTTCCCATTGCCAGTCTACATTTTATATCTTCTCTACTTCGACCATCGAAAGGGAAACAGTGGTTGGGAAGGGAGTGAGACAGGGTTGTAGCCTCTCCCTGATGTTATTCAATCTCTGTATTGAGCAAGTGTAGATAGCCTTCTCAATATCAGAACCCTTTAGAAATCCGAACTGCGACTTTGACAGTATGTTATTTGAGATAAGTTGGTTATAAAGCCGATTGTACATTACTTTTTCTAAAAATTTTGAGAATGCTGGCAAAAGTGAAATTGGGCGGAAATTTTGTGCTATTTCTTTATCTCCCTTCTTAAACGGTGGCTTAACTTTAGCGTATTTCAACCATTCAGGAAATATTCCACTGATAAACGACTGGTTACACAGATAGCTTAATATGTTACTTAACTCAGAATCACATTCTTTAATTAACTTTGTTCATATTTCATCACACCCACTAGATGTTTTTGATTTTAAAGATTTTTATGATGGACATTATTTCTGCTGGGGTAGTGATGGTCAAATTCATATTATGGAAGTTACTTGAAATGTCTGGTCTGAGATATTACATAGCAGCATCTACAGAACCTAACAACCCCATCTTCTCAGAAACAGTTATAAAATGTTTGCTGAAAATTTCTGCAACATTATACACTTCTGTCACCAATGTATCATTTACTCTTAATGCTGTTTGTCCCTCTTCATGTCTGGTTCTACCGGTCTCCTCCTTCACTATATCCCATATTGTCTTTATTTTGCTCTCTGATATATCTTTTCCTTGTAATATATTTGTCTTTAATATAGCCCCACAAAAAGGAGTCGCAGGTGTTCAGATCCGGAGAATATGACGGCCTATCGGGGCCCATGCCTCAAGGTACCCCAGAGCCAGAATGCGGTCCCCAAAGTCCTCCTCCAGGACCTCAAACACTCTCCTGCTGCCGGGCGCGGTGGCCAAGTGGTTCTAGGCGCTTCAGTCCGGAACCGCCCGACAGCTACGGTCGCAGGTTCGAAGCCTGCCTCGAGCATGGATGTGTGTGATATCCTTAGGTTATTTAGGTTTAAGTAGTTGTAAGTCCTAGGTGACTGATGACCTCAGATGTTAAGTTCCATAGTGCTCAGAGCCATTTGAACCATTTGAACTCTCCTGCTTCTATGGGGTCGAGCTCCGTCTTGCAAGAACCAAATGTTCTCGAAATCAGGATCACTTTGGAAAATGGGGATGAAATCATCTTCCAAAACCTTCACGTACCGTTCGGTAGTCACCGTACCATCAAGGAATATCGTACCGATTATTTCCTGACTCGACACTGCATACACAGTCACGCTTTGAGGGTGAAGAGACTTCTAGATCGCGAAATGTGGATTCTTAGTCCCCCAAATGAGCCAATTTTGCTTATTGACGAACCAATCCAAATGACAGTGGCTTCATCACTAAACCAAACCATAACGCGCATATTAATGCCCATCACGCCCTGCAGCCAACCGTACAGTTCGAAAGTCCTAACGTAAACCGTTCAGATGTTATGGCCATTTTATATCGTATAGTTAAATAATTGTCACCTTGTAGATACAATATGGATGCAGGTGGATTTGTCACATCCTTAATAAAGGATTATAATTACAAAAATGTAGAGATATTCTGTATAGATGCGGAAATATAAGCATATGCTTCTGAAATAAAACCGATAAATATAATATTTGTGATTGTTTCAGTGTATAAGGCCACTCCTGAGTAACTCGTCAATTCGTTTGAAAATTTTTTATGTCCGAGTGAAACAAGAGATTTTTAATTTCTGTTGATTTCAATGTAAATTTCTTGAAGAAATCTGACAAGAAAAGTGATCTAGAGGTGTTGTTCTGTGCCGTCTGTAACTGATTATTAGTCATACTCTTTCCTACTCGAGTTGCTCAAGACACTAGTAACCTTACAGATAATGTATTCGTACAATAAGGAATATATGACTACATTGCATTAAACTGATTGTCAGATCTCGAGTCAGCTCAGTTATATCACAGAACTCAACTCCACGCGCAACTCAGAAGCCCTCAAAGGAAACAGTATAGTAATTAATGACGAAACAGAACAAAATAACGATCCAGAAATGATCCACCGCTGTAACGTACTAATAAAAGTTGTGAGAAAAGTAGGAGTATGCACATCTTATCTGAAAGTGACAGATCAGACGCTAAAACGAAATTAATGTGATATGTCGTTAAAAGAGAAACAGGGAAAGAAGCAACAGAAGGTTACATTATTTCTGTGAAAGAGAACTGGAGCTCTGTACAAGACAGTCCATATGCAGCATATATTTTTAGTAATTAGTTTTTAAAATAGGGTAAAAAGTGTGTGCAAATAGTTCAGAAGAATAAGCAAAACTGTACTCTAAAGAAGTAAAACTTAAGACGTTTGTGAAATAAAAAACATTCCTATCTGAAACACGAAGATCAACATGACTAAAAAAAATTCATATGGTATGGATAATTATTCCAATAAAAGAATTTAAAGTTGTGGTCACTTAAGCATAATTTCTTAATCACTCATGTAACGCATCATTAATTCGGGGTATTATTTCAGAAATTAGCAGATTCCTTGTTAGGCGTGCATCCACAGATGCAGATAACTACAGTCCACTGTCACACCTTCCGAAAAAGGTTCTGGAAGGTAATGTTCTCCAGGGTTTTTACCCATCTGCGTAGTAATAGGATACACACTTGCTTAGCACATAGTAAGATCTCTAAATGATAAAACAGCACCAGTTGGGATCTTTTTTCGCATATCTATGGCACTTGATTCCTCAGTCCTATTCTATTACGTAAGTTAAGATTTTATTGAATAAACATTTCAGCATATTCCTGTAACAGATTTTACTTAATAAACATAATGCAGGGAGCTACCTTACGCTGTTCGGGTGCTAGAAAAAGGAACGTCGCTTTATCTGCATGAGGAGAAATTACTGTGGAAGTCTCACAGGATTCGATCATTATGAAGCTAGTGTGTATCATGTGTGAGACTGCTTCTGATCTATCTTTCTACCACAGTTGCGCAAGGACGCTCTGTGAGTATTTTAGGAATTTGTATTGGACCTACGGCGTGCAAGATAGAAAGATACCAGCTCACCATGCAGAGTTGAGAATAGTGCAGCAGTATGAACAGTGATGTAATCAGACAATGATCTCAATGACGGTTCCACTACACTCCCTCTAAAGGAAACGTTATCGCTAACAGAAATTAGTGTACGGGTTCAGGCGTAACTATATGTTATCAAAAAATGATAATCTTAGATTTTTGTTGTTGAGGTTTATTTTTACTCTAAGTATGACTTTATGACATATCAGTCATAATTGTAATATGTACAGGATGGTAAAATATTGATATGGAGTGTTCACGACTGTGAAGCAAAATTCGTAACTATTCTAAGGTTATTTAACAATGAGATGGTTCATAACCATGTCTGGGGTCGATAAAAACAAACAAATTAAATAAAATTGGAGCCAGAGATATCAATTAGGCTAAAATGCGTAGTTAAAGTAACCAAATAATGGATGGGGCCCAGTAAAGAGCAATCAGAAAAAGTGCACAATTAAAACAATTCAATAACTCCAGAGTATAAACCACTCTAGAGCGGCTGATCAGTTCTTTTCGTTAATTCGAAAATCTCCCGTTTCTCCTTCAGTTAAGACCGACAATCGTGAATATGTTCAGCTACAGGTCATGGATGAATGCATAAAAAAAATTGTAGAGATGGAGACTACCGCAGTTCTGAGTATCAATTGAATATCACTTGCTGACATAGCGTGAGCGCGCATGTTTGCCTTTCGTCAGCGGCAGAAGTGGCTGCTGTCGGGGCGAGCTTCCTGAGAATCTATTCTAAATATCTCTCGACTGTTAAACACTAGTCAGATAGAGATTTTCACTCTGCAGCAGAGTGTGCGCTGATATGAAACTTCCTGGCAGATTAAAACTGTGTGCCGGACCGAGACTCGAACTCGGGACCTTTGCCTTTCGCGGGCAAGTGCTCTACCAACTGAGCTCCCAAGCACCACTCACGCCCCGTCCTCAAAGCTTAACTTCTGCCAGTACCTCGTCTCCTACCTTCCAAACTTCACAGAAGCTCTTCTGCGAACCTGGAAGAAAGGATACTGCGGAGACATGGCTTAGCCACGGCCTGGGGGATGTTTCCAGAATGAGATTTTCACTCTGCAGCGGAGTGTGCGCTGATATGAAACTTCCTGGCAGATTAAAACTGTGTGCCGGACCGAGACTCGAACTCGGGACTTTGCCTTTCGCGGGCAAGTGCTCTACCAACTGAGCTACCCAAGCACGACTCACGCCCCGTCCTCAAAGCTTTACTTCTGCCAGTACCTCGTCTCCTACCTTACAAACTTAACAGAAGCTCTTCTGCGAAGAGCTCAGTTGGTAGAGCACTTGCCCGCGAAAGGCAGAGTATCCATGTAGATGTAGATGTAGAGTTTAGTGGAATAAATTCATGGACAGTCTAAGGAAGAATGGAGTTGTCTCTAGGGATAGAAGGCTAGTTAAGAATCTGTACCTACAACAGAAAATACGAGTACAGACTTGGAATAAGCACAACTGGAAGAGGAGTGATGCAAGACTGCTGCCTACCCCCAATAATGTTCAACGTGTATTTGGAACTTATTTTCCAGAAACGTTTGAAACGAAAAAGAGGAATTTGGGTTGGTGGTAAGAGAGCAGAATGTATTCGATTTGCAGATGATATGATGTTACTGGCAGAGAGTGAAAGAATTATGATTGGAATGTTAAAAGAATTAAATAAGATCTGCTAGAAATTGTGAGTGAGTGAGAATTGATAAGAACAAGACACAAAGTGTGGCGATAAGAACAAGAAATGTAAAAACAACGATAAAGTCAGGACAGGAAAATATAAAACAAGTTAGTGCTTTCAAACATCTGGAAAGCATAATTACGGAAGACATTAAATGCAGTAAGGAGATGAAACGCGCATAGAAATTGCCACGGAGTCATTTAACAAGAAGAGGAGGCTTCTATGTGTGTGTGGGACAGGGACCTGAGGAAGAGACTGGCGAAGTGCTTTAAATGGAGCGCACCATTATACGGGGCTGTGAGATGGACACTGAAGGAAGAGGAAGAAAGGAGATAGAAGCATTTGACATGTGAATTTGGAGGATGTTGGAAGAGATGAAATAAGTAGAGAAAGTGAGAAATGAGGATCTGTTGAAAAGACTGGGCTAAGAGAGGGAATTTTTAAAAATTATCAGGAAGAGGAAATACAATTGGCTTGGACACTGGATGAGAAGAGATTGTTTACTGGAGGATGCTATGGAATGAACACCAAGTAGAAGAAGATGAGGACACAGACGATACCATATGATGGATAGAATAAGGATAGAAAACAATTACGAGTAGATGACGAGGGTAGCAAATGACAGAACTGCATGGAGAGCTACTTGTGAAGAGCTGCCCTAGGACAGAACACTGATGATGATGGCGATGATGTATCTAACGTCATCAGCGTACTAGTGGTATCACTATATTAATAATATATTCACAATTAGATTTGAAATACTTTATGCAAATATTTAAAATTAATAACACTCATTTATAACAAGGAAGACAAAAATGAACTCATTTTTTGCGTAGAAAGTGTGTGGTGTTAAAGTGTTTAGTGTTCTGTGTATTTGTGTTCCACATTGTGTTGTACAGTTCATCTTCCAGACCCAGCCTATTCCCAGAGATTATTGTCCAGTGTTCTTTCTAAGCGACAGGCGATATTTTTAGTGAACAGCTTGTACTTCATGGAAGAAGATATTGCTAGCTCTTTCGTATTATATAGTTTCTGCCTCATTTCTAATGAAGTAGAATAATTACATCGTTGTTCCAGTTTTGGGAATTATTTTCTCCGGTGAAAGAATGTAAATAATGTTGCAGTTTCGTTTTATCTTACTTTCCCCTCCAGATTTAAGCGTTTGTATTGAAACGCCACGTTAATCCGTTGTTTTTCGATTCTTTATAACTCGAATGTCTTTATATACGTCATCTAGCATAATTTCCAGGTCGTCTTTATTAAATAGTAGTGTTTCTGTTTCATGTCCTGAAAGATACAAATATTTAATCAAGTATTCGACTGCCTGTACACTTCGCTCTCTGTTGTTAGTTATCCGCCATCTTTACTGCGGAAGTATAACATCCGTTATGCGTAAAATAAAGAGAACTGACTGTGTGTATCTTTAAAACTGAGACAACTGTACCTATATTAAGTCAAGTGAATGTGTTGTAATGTGTTCAATTTCACTTTCATTATCCTCAGAAAATAATTTAATTCACGACGTCTAATGTTTTTAACGCACTGACAAAGAGGTGAATTTTACCCAGCGAGGTGGTCTGTGATTTAGATACAACTTTCCTATTTTCCTATAGTTTCCTTAAATAAGATGGAGCGAATACTGAAATGCTTTCGTCAACGGATAACTGCCGATTCCTTCGATACCCCTGTCAGCACTTCGCCTCCGACGGCTCCCAACTTTTTGGCAGCTCTAAAGCAGGCAACAAAGAGACGCACATGAGGATGTGCTCATTCCTTTCTGCGGTACTGCGGACAGCTGCCCTGGTCATTCGGTCAAGAGCACATTCATTACCAATTTAACGAGCGAGGGCAGACGCGGGATAGCGTTTCTCACTTGCGCGACCGCACTGCGGGCCGGATCCGGTGGCCGTGTCAACACGGGGGCTGCCTCGTTTTCCTCATACGCTGTTCAAACATCAGACGACACCGGGGCATGCAAGGGATCCATTAACGTCTGCATCAACGCCAGTACTACGCAGGTGAGATGTTCGCGTGTGACGCAGTGTTCTCCTTTTCCCTCCTTTCCTGTTTCATTTACGAATGACGCGTGGGAATTATGATTGTTGATAAGGCACCGTATAACATCTAATTTCTATAATTTTCTTGTCGTGACCATTTCGCGACATATATATGAGAGGAAATGATATGTTCCACGACTCTTGTTAGAACGTGACTTCACAAATTCGAACAGTATACCAGTACGTGATTCATAAAGACTCTCTTGTAGCGTCTGCGAGGGGAGTATGTTAAGCATTATCTGTAACGCTCCCTCGCCGAGTAAACGATTCCGTGACAAAACGTGCCACTCGTCGTTGGCTCTTTTCTCTCTTATTTATTAATTTTACTTCGTAAGGGACCAAGACTGTTGAACAGTAGTCAAGAATCGGTCAAAGGAGTCTTTCTCAACTCAGGATGCTCGCAATGAATCTCAGTCCGACGTCTGCTTTTCCTAATATACAGCGTCCGAGTTATAATTACACACATAAAAAAAAGTTTGCATCGCTTCGGTTCCGAGAGTTCCGGAACCTGCACAGAAAATTGAATTAGAGGTCAACATAAAGATCATTTCTGCCCTTTTTATTGCTCATGAAAACCACACATTGCTTGTTGTACTAACATACGGCAGGAACTTCAGAGGTGGTGGTCTAGATTGCTGTTCACACCAGCACCTCTAATACCCAGTAGCACATCCTCTTGCACTGATGCATGTCTATATACGTCGTGGCATACTATCCACAAGTTCATCAAGGCACTGTCGGTCCAGATTGTTCCACTCCTCAACGGCGTGTGGTTGGTGGGTGACGTCGTCCATAAATAGCCCTTTTCAATCTATCCCAGGCATGTTCGATAGCGTTCTTGTCTGGAGAACATGCTGGCCACTCTAGTCGAACGATGTCGTTATCTTGAAGGAAGTCATTCACAAGATGTGCACGATGGGGGCACGAATTGTAGTGCATGAAGACGAATGCCTCGTCAATATGCTGCCGATATGGTTGCACTATCGGTCGGAGGATGGCATTGACTTATCGTACAGTCGTTACGACGCCTTCCATGACCACCAGCAGCGTACGTTGACCCCACATAATGCCACCCCAAAACAGCAGGGAACCTCCACCTTGCTACATCCGGGTCGCCTCCAAATACGTCTGTCACGATTGTCAGGTTGAAGGCATATGCGAAACTCATCGGTGAAGAGAACGTGATGCCAATCCTGAGCGGTCAATTCCGCATGTTGTTGGGCCCATCTGTAACGCACTGCATGGTGTCGTGGTTGCAAAGATGGACCTCGCCATGGACGTGGGGAGTAAAGTTGCGCATCATGCATCCTATTGCGCATAGTTCTAGTCGTAACATGACGTCTTGTGGGTGCACGAAAAGCATTATTCAACATGGTGGCGTTGCTGTCAGGGTTCCTCCGAGCCATAACCCCTAGATAGCGGTTATCCATTGCAGTAGTAGCCCTTGGGCGGCCCAAGCGAGGCATGTCATCTACAGTTCCTGTCTCTCTGTATCTCGTCCATGTACGAATAACATCGCGTTGGTTCACTCCGAGAGGCCTGGACACTTCCCTTGTTGAGAGCCCTTCCTGGCACAAAGTAACAATGCGGACGCAATCGAACGCGGTATTGACCGTCTAGGCATGGTTGAACTGCAGACAACACGAGCCGAGTACCTCCTTCCTAGTGGAATGATTGGAACTGACCGACTGTTGGACCCCCTCCGTCTAATAAGCGCTGCTCATGCATGGTTGTTTACTTTTTTGGGCAGGTTCAGTGACATCTCTGAACAGTCATGTGTATATGAAATGCAATTACTTGAGACGTAATTGAGATATTTACTGGCGGTTTGTTTCTGCAAGTATGGTAACTCAAAATGTTTTCTGCTACAGTTAGTATCGCGTGCACCTGCGGTTAACTGCTCTGTTCACGTAAAAGCGCGTCAGTAGACATGTGGGCTCTACAGAAGACGTTCTGTGTGTTTTTTGTCCCGGAGTTATTGTCTGTTACGATGGTACAACGTCGATTTGGACGTGAATATGGATTGCGACCTCCTGAGGATGATCCCATTTACCTAAAAGTCAAGAAATGGGACAAGCGGCATCGGGAAAATACGAGTTTGCTTTCCATATCGGGCCCCCAAGCCAGGGAGGTAGTTTCAGAGGCTACTGTTGAATTAATCTGTACGTCCTTTCATCGGTGTCCTTGTACGTCAGTCCAATAGCAAATAGTCAGTTACAGGTACTCAGTTACCGGTACCTCTTTCGGCAGTTCGCAATGTCGTCCATAAAAGGGCTATGGGTGTACAAACTGCACTTCGTCAGAAACTCATGCCTGAGGTTGGACTGCGACGAGGGGCATTCACGGAGACAATTCTTCCAAAAATGGATGAAAACGAAACATTCCTCAATTCCGCTGTTGCTCGGCCAAGGCTACATTTCCCGGCACGGTAAACTGAAATTTTAAACTTGTAGTAAGGTAGTATGGGACCAAACAGCGGGGTCATCGGTCCATAGGCTTACACGCTACGTAATCTAACTTAAACTAACTTACGCTAAGGGCAACGTACACACCCATGCCCGAGGGAGGGCTCGAACCTCCGACGGGAGGTGCTGCGTGAACCGTGACAAGGCGCCCTAGACGGTGCGGCTACCCCTCGCGGCAGACGAACTGAACCCCGCCACATGGTGACAGAGAGCGAACGCAATTCCAAAGGTGTGGATTGTTGAAGGACAGCTTTATAGGCCCTTTCTTCTGCACGGTGCCTACAGTTAATGCATCAACGTACGTTCATATGTTTGAGCTGTATGCTGTGCAGCAACTTCTTCATGCCGCGATCTTTCAACTAGATGGCGCCCAGGCCTTTTTACAAATATTGTGAGGGATTTCTTGGTTCATGAGTTCCGCGATCGCTGGACTGGGAGAGGAAGTTAATCGATTTCTTGGCCTCTTAGAAGCCCATGTGGTTGTTTATAAAGAATGAACTGTACGAGACACCAGTTCGTGATCTGCGCCATCGCATCCATGCAGCTATCGCAAATTTTATGCTTGCAAGCTGCAAAACACTTTGAGAGAACTGGAATACAGGTTAGACGTCTATCGTATAACTAATGGTGTGAAAATCGAGGTGTATTAGGTGTGTGAGAAGACATTTTGGGTTACCATACTTTTAGACACATAACGTTAATAAATATATCAGTATCTTCTCAAGTCATTACTTTTTTTTATCATTTGCGTAACCTGAACACAGTGCATTTGTTTTATGTGATCATTCCACTTTAGGTCGCTCCGGACGGTTACTCACAGGTATTTTGAGGTAGTTACAGTTCTCTCTGAATCGAAGAACAGAGGACCTCTTCACCTATTTATGGACTTACTCAA
Organism: Schistocerca cancellata; assembly: GCF_023864275.1. NCBI lineage: Eukaryota > Metazoa > Arthropoda > Insecta > Orthoptera > Acrididae > Schistocerca > Schistocerca cancellata. Next base: position 161,609,919 of record NC_064628.1, read on the forward strand.
GTTCAAGATCGTGCCAGTCCCTTTACCAGTCGTCGAACCTCTGCAGGTCCCCTTGCAATTTGCTACAGTGGTCTGGCGTTGCTGCCTTCTGTAGGCAAATCTTCCACATAGTGCCTCTCGGAGCCTCCACAGGTACCCACTAGATCATTGATATAACCAGCGGACAAATACTGCTGCCGCAGCACAAAAATGTAAATTTGTTTCCCCTTAAAAAAATTCTGACAGGAAAGTGGAGAACCAGCTGCCTCAATGTTCATTCCTCTTTACTCACCACAAATTTTGGCACGCCAACATATTCACACTCTTTTCACACAGAACATTCTAAATCCTTTTACACTGTCTCTCTTCGTAGTTAGCACTTCACACTTAGAGTCTCCCTCTCACTGCCACTGTCTATGTAAGTCTCTCTCCCACAGTCTCCTTTTTCTCCTACGGATTTTCTGCGTATCGTACTGTCACTGTCTCCTCTCTCATTTACACTGTCTCCTTTTGCCTTTCTCTCTCACTACTACTGACTCCACCATATCTCAGCAGCTCAAAAATTCTGCAAAATCTATTTTTATTTTCCCCCTATGCCCATGTGTTTAAAACTTCAATCTAAAATACGCCCTCCCCTATACACATTAAAGTTAACCGGTCTGGAAGGGTCTAGTCCCCCTCCCCCTCCCACCAAGTATATTTATGGCCTCCATACATTTGTATTTTACATGTCCACTGTCTTCCCTCTGTTTTGTTCCTACTGCTTCTATTTCCATCCATCTCTCTTTTTGTCTCTTACTGCTACTGTCCCTCCTGACCACCACTATATCTTCCCTCTTTGGCTGTCACTGCTATTGTCTTCATCCATCTCCCTTTCTCTTTCATTGCCACTTTCTGTCTTCCAACATTACAGTCTCATCTCTCTTTCTCTCCCACTGGCACTGTCTCCTCTAGCTTACACAATCACTGTCTGTCTACAACTCTCTTTCATCTAAAAAAAAGCGTGAATATGTTCACTTACCATAGTTTTTGGTTATGAAGGCGAAAAGTAGACTGAGGCAGCTCTTTCCCTATTTTTCTCTCGGGGTCTTTTAAACAGCAACAAATTCGCCTTTTTTGTGCTTCAACAGGGCCATTTAATCCGCTGATTCCCTTCTCATCTCTGCTATAGCTGGATGTGCCGCTTGGACACCAGGAATTCTATAAGTCAATAAACTTTTAACAGTTTATTTGTATACTACGGTACATTTATATACTTTTATACATATAAACAACATATGTATAAGCCCATTTAACTTAAATTTTTTTCTGCGTTCTTTGTTCATCGATCGTAATTCATCAAAAACGCCCGGCTAACGATTTTTATATTAAAAGAGTAAAAATTTTATTAGAAATATTTTTCTGGACTTTTAGTCTTTCCAGCTTTATATAATTTTTGGTAGTCTTTCTAAGTTCTTTTCATACATGTTAAGACCCATTTCAGCGCATTTTTTGTCGCTGCAGTACCAGTTTGAGCATATTTGTATAGGCGTAAAGTGCCCGTCATACAGAGGCAGCGAATGATAAACTGTTATATGTTGAAAAAATTCTTACTAAAAACATATTTTGGCGACTCTGAGCCCTTGCGATGATTCTATCACCCTCGTCATGTGTTGTACGCTTCAATCAAAATTACATTTTACGTTCATATTTTTTGCGGTAACTTCCAAACTCTGGATTTCCGTAACGGATAATGCTGTCGAAAAAAAGTTTCGAAGTTACCGCGAGAATATAACCTTAAGAACAGTGTTGTATGTGTTTCTGATGTTATACGGAGTGGAATAGTACGATATGTGCGTATCTACTCGGATAATGTAATAGAAAAACTTCTTGTGCCTGATGATTGTCGAAACTACTAGCAATAATAACGGTTTCGTAACAGCTGGAGATGCTATATCTGAAAAGTGCGGAGCATCAGACACTGAAAATACTGTACTCCACTGTGCAAAACTTAATGACAAAACTAACTTTCGCATGATGTATCAGGGCCAAGTAACATAGCTGTATGAAAATTTGACCATACATAGAAAGAACTGCTACACTACGTACAGTACGTACTGAAAGAATTACGCAATGAGACGAATAGAGATGACACTTTTATTCAAAGACAGTAATTGCACTGAACTCCCCGACATTTATGATGGTAACTTCTATACTATACTGTACCAGTTCTTTCTATGTATGGTCGAAGTTACATCGAGCTATGTTACTTGGCAGGGACACGTCATGCAAAAGTTACTTTCGGCCTTAAATTTGCACACCAGTGTATTTTCAGTAGCTGATGCCCCGCACTTTATTTGTATATTTCATTTTTATTCATTTTATTTCTGCATCAGCGACCAAGATCGTAGCACACTCCGTAAGAGAGAAAACCTTAGTAAAATAAATTGAACTATCAAATAACAAAATAAAAATAGTGCTGAAAATAATGACGTTGGTAATGATGGTCAAACAAATGGGAAACCGCCAGCCATGGACTTTTAGTCGATACCGTTCCGGCTTTTGCCAAGAATGGTTTGGAAAGACAATGAAATAACTTATCTCATTTGGATCAGCTAAAAAACCTTGTATTCACTTTACCTCAGCAGAATTCACACTTCCCAACTCACTTTAGTGGCATATCGCTTTAATAATCTAATTACCAATATGTGAGGTACTTCTATATGAGCGGCGTGCAGGCTGCCCCAAACGCTTCAGTTGTAACCTCATACAACAATTAAGCAAACCCGAAGTATACATGTAGAGGAAAGAAGTACTTTAGGAAGAGAAAAGCATTCAAGTTACGTGTGAAGACCTCCTTTTGTCACCAGCTACTTTCAAGTCTTGGAGATGTGCAAAGTGGTTCAAATGGCTCTAAGCACTATGGGACTTAACATCTGAGGTCATCAGTCCCCTAGACTTAGAAACTGCTTGAACTTAACCAACATAAGGACATCACAGGATTCGAACCTGTGACCGTAGCAACAGCGCGTTTCAGGACTGAAGCGCCTAGAACCGCTCGGCCACAACGGCCGGCACCTTGGTGATGTATTTTGAGAATGTATATTGCAGAACGCTGCACACTCTTTTGAACAGTAAATGAAGATATGATCTAAGAGATTTTTCGAGTAGACGTAGATGTATCAAATTTTCACAGTACTCAAGTTGCGTCATATCTGAACTGAAACTTGAATCTTTGAAGATATTCACAATCCTCATCGTCGCGATCTGACAGCTGGAACCGCTGCGTGTCTAAGATACACACGTCAAAGAAACAATCGCACACCCACCCACCTACACACACACACACACACACACACACACACACACACACACAGGTCCCGGAGTCAGCTCCTGATTACGAAGTTGGCGAGTATCGCAAAATGAAAGTACTCAAAGTACAAAGTGTCACTGTGTCGTAGGTGCACACAGTAATATTCTAATCGTAGGGGTAGCTGCATTCCATGTCTTTTTTTCTCTCTTTATTTTTCATTTCCTTTTCTGACAGGAGACGGGCTGCCCGCTGGAAAGCTCTTGGCATATTGGGGCCTTTGTATAACAGGAATTTATTTTATTTCCATTTTGTTGACATTTCTCTTACTGATAACTTATATACTAACTTACAAACTAGCTTATTTTCCGATTCCAGGTTTATTTTGTGGTCGCAAAACAATATTGGTATGAACATATCAGCAGGAGATCGTAGATACATGCTTTTCACGAAGCGGAATCTGCCTCTTCATTTCGATAAATATGGCAGACCTTGAATATTTTCTCCGTGATGAATATTCCATATCTGTAGCCAAAGTTTATATAAACGATGTAGTGCACTCGTTAATCCTTGACCTTCCGCTGTTACAGGCAGATGATAGAACCGAAGCCAAAACCCTAAGAGAAGAAAGAGTACGGAGTATTTAACGCAGGGATGTAGCTCTTAGAAATATTTGTGCTGACTGGGTGCTGCATTTGAATGGAAACACAAACACAAATTCCTCACCAATTTTTGGACCGTTTTATGAAGAATCTAACTAATTCGTAAGCCGATTTGTTGCTGTGGATGAGACGTGGAACTACCGCTTTTCGCGGAAACGAAACAGTGATCCGATGGGCAAAATCTGATATCCCAGGAGAGAAAACAAGTCCATTTAGTCTGCAAGAAAGGTTTTGGTGAATGTTTCTGAGGCTGTTCTTATTGATTCCCTAGTAAATGGTAAAAAATAAATAGCTAATAAAACGCATGTGCTATCGACGAACTAAAGGAAATAATACTCGTGAGGAGGTGTCGATTGCAAGAGACAGGTATAAACTCCCAGCAGGACAGTGCACCTCTCCACAAAAGCCAATATGAAAACTGAGGCTTTCGAAGTACGAATTGCTGAAACATTTATCATATTCACCTAATTTGCCATCCTCTGATTTCCACATATTCTCACATTTCAAGAGAACTACAGCTAAAAACATTTTAAATGCACTGAAAATGAAAACGGTGCGGCAACCCCTTGTTTCCGTGGGATAGGTCAGATTAAGGCACAACGATGATGAATCTCCCGATTTCTCATACTGTGTTAATCACTTCATCCCTAAGTAACATCGACACCTAACGTTATCAATTATTTGTTGTAAATATTATAATCTGTGTCGGCCTGTATAATTTTTGCTCTGTACGGTTTCCTTCAGTACCATCAAAGTTTTCTCCGAATATCTTAATATTATCCTATAATTCCTTCCCATCTTCTAATCAACGTTGCCCACATATTCCTTTCCTCGCCAATTCCTCATTTCTCAAGTGATCAGTCAACTTAATTTTCACTACTTCTTAAACGCTACGACTCTCCTGTTTTCCGGTTTTGCCACAGTCCATGAGCCACTTGCATACTATACTGTGCTCTACATGTACTTTCTCTGAAATTTCATTCTCAGCGTAAGCGTAATGTCTGGTATGAGTAGACATCATATAGCAACGAATGTCCTGTTTCCCTGTGCCAATCTGTTTCTTGTATCCTCCGTTCGGTGTCTGTCATACTCTATTTTCCTTACAACATAACACGATTCCTTCACTTTTTCTCCACTGTGGTCCTTAATTTTTATAAGACGTTTTTCACGATTTTCGTTTCTGTTACTCGTCAATACTTTCATTTATCTTAGGTTTTCTGGCAGTTCGGCACGTTCTACAATTCTTCTTCACTTTCACAGAGAACAGCAAAGTCATCAGTCAATCTTGTCGTTGATATCGTTTCACTCTGTATTTTAATCCCACTTTTGAAACTCCTCCGGAATACAGGTGCAACAGTAGTGAAGAAAGTACGCGTCTCCACTTCACATCGTTTTTAGAGCGGGCACTTGCTTTATTTATTTGTTTATTTCTTTATTCATCCAAGGATTGTCTAACAAATATAGGATTTGTCAATATAATACAGTGAAAGTCAAAAGGCCAAAATATAAATCACAGAGCATACATAACATGCCTTATGAGGATAGGACACGTAGTTCATGCGGATAGGACAGGGGGTCGGCCGTTGTCTTGACTAAAGAATCATCCCGGTATTTGTCTCAGCGGTCGAGGGAAACCACGGAAAACCCAAATCAGGATTCTGCTTGTTCCCTCTTGGTTCTTTTACATATTATACATCACGCATCTTCCTATACATCCCAAATGTATTTTCATGTGAATTCCTAAGATATTTCATCACTTACATTGTCGAATGGTCTTTCTAAGGGGACAAAAGCAATGAAAATGTCCCTATTCGTCTCGCGCATTGCTTCCATTACCAAGCTTAATGTCATAACTGTCCCTGCCGTCCCTTTACCTTTCCTAAGCCGAAAATAATCGGCAGCTATTAAGCCCTCAGTTTTATTTTGATTCTTTGGTATACCTTTCTAAACAGAATCTAGGATGGATGCATTCTCTGTAAAAACTGAGTTTACCATAGTTCGCTCCTTTACCATACTGTCTTACTGATTCTTCTTCCGAAATTTCCTTTTTTTATCACGTAGTCAGCATGTTACTCCCCCCTGTAGAGCTTCTCATTATTCTTTCGGACTATTCGTTCTTTGCTGTCTTTATTTTAACGAATTAATTTTTAAATTATCCGTAAGTTATTTTTCACCCCTCTGTGTGTTGAATGTATCCCTCCTACGACTTTCACTTTCTAGAAAGACCGCTTGACTTTAGTTTCCCTTACATCTTATTCATTTTATTTCTAGATTACTTATGTTGTCGTATACTTTTATTTTCTGAATTTTCTGCTTTTGTTGATCAATTTTAAGCACTTTTTCTCTTACCCGAAATTTATTCAGAGTTATTTCACATGTACCTTCATTTGTTTAATTCAGCTGTTGTGATTACTTTTTTTTATCAAACGTCTACTCACCATCAACGCAGCTGCTTACTATGACATTCGCTATTGCTGTATCTACAAACTCAGAGAACTTTAAGCGCACATTATCACTACTCCCACTTACTTGAGCATTATTACTTCCTAACAATTGTATAAGAATACATAGTCCGGTCAAACACAGCTGCGGATATGCGGCTTGGAAGTTAGAAAACCTCTTCAACAGTATGAAAATCCTTTTTATTGGGCTCCCGTAATTTTGGAGCCCAGTTAAAAGAATTTTGATACAACTGAAGCGGCTATTTTTTATTAGACTCCAATAAATTACTGGAGTCCAGTAAAAATGACTCCAATACAGCTGAAGCGGTTTTCTAATTTCCAAGGTTCCTGACAATTATTGTAAACTTCAGCCTACTCGTCATTTTACTATTATCTGATTCTCTCCCTATTCATGGATACTTTTACGATCCTTCCGCTAATTTCTAGACATCTGTCTCACCATGATGTAATCCAGCTGCTGTCTTCCTGTGTTTCCTGACCTTTCACAAGTATCAATCTAACTCTCATTATTTGAGGGTGCGTTTCTGATTACGAGCTAAATTTTATTGCAGTATTCAAGGAGTCTCTCTCCTGTTTCATTGCTGTGGAAATAATAGATGGGTATTTTGTAGATATTTCACAATCGCATTTCGTTCACTGAAAAAACATGTGACATTGCTCTACATGCATTTGTAAGAAAAAAACTGTTTTATCGACAGGCCGAGAAATGGGATTTGTCGTCATGGTATCACATCGAGTCAAGAAGGCTAGGAGAGTTTTTCTGCTAGAAAGAGCAGGGTAGCAATTGTTAGCATCTCACATAGCCATTACTCTGGTGCAAACCTCTTCATCTCAAAATAGCACTTGAAACCACGATCTAAATTATTTGTTGGATGTGTTCCAATCTCAGTCTCCCTCTACAGTTTTTACCCTCTACGGCTCCCTCCAGTATCATGGAAGTCATTCCCTGATGTCTTAACAGATGTCATATCATCCTGTCCCTTCTTCTTGTCAGTGTTTTCCATATATTCTTTACCTTGCCAATTCTGCGGAGAACCTCGTCATTCCTTACCTTGTCAGTCCACTTAATTTTCAACATTCTTCTGAAGCAACAGATCTCAAATGCTTTGATTCTCATCTGCTCCAGTTTTGCCATAGTCCATGTTTCACTACCATACAAAGCTGTGCTCCAAACATACCACTCAGAAATTTCTTCCTCCAATTAAGGCCTATGTTTGATACCAGTCGGCTTTTTTTTCCCAACTCCCTCCGTCTGTCATGTGTTATTTGCTGCCTAGGTAGCAGAATTCCTTAACTTCATCTACTTCGTGATCACCCATCCTGATGTTAATTTTCTCGCTGATCACATTCCTACTACGAGTACTTGTTATTACTTCTTCAGTTTAAGACATGCGCGGGTAAACGGGTCAACCCACAGTATTTAGAAATGAAGACAATGGGGTTGTGTACATGAGGCTGGAAAAAAGTGTATCAAACTATTTTATTCTTATTTTTAATGGAAATCCGTACAGTATGGACTCGTTATTGTTTCTGATCTGTCATATCCTTTATAATGGGACGTAACATGAGAAATAGTAATTAATAAAGAAGAAAAATAACATGTGAAGATTTTTTTTTACGTTATCAGACATCCACAACCACAGATTACCATTAACTGTAGATGAAAGTACTTTAAAAGGGAAAATTGGTGATAACGCATAACGTATGGTTCAAGTAGCCACTATCATAGCCTGATGTCGCTAAACAATGCATCCATTGATGAAACCAATGACCATAATAGAATTATAAGTTTTTGAATATTCTGAGCCCATTTTCAGATTTTCATAGACAGTACTAACCGGTTTAGCCAGGAAGTTCAGTTTTGTTTCTAGTTCTTTCTTTTTCTGACCGTTTTTCGCACATGAAATTTGCATCTTAAGGTGACGACGAACTTGGCAAATGCCACTACGTGGTTTCGCAAAGCCAATATTGAAAATCTGATAAAATATTTTACAGTACATGCCAAGGCTAGGAGGTTCCTAATTGCTGTATTTGCACTTATCTTGATAAAGACTGTACACCTTGCCAATGCTTGGATCTGCACACAGATACATCATGTTGGGATTCTTTTTCCTGGAATAGTGACTTGACTGCGTTTATTTAGGTGATTATTACGTGCCGCCCCCCCCCCCCCCCCCCCCCACCGCTTATCCACATTAAATAAAATATTTAGCTTTCAAAATCGTGTTACACATAAATCTATCATTGCGAATGTACGTCTAGTATTTTGTTGCCTAATGAAACACAGAGACTAACTTCAGGAGCTCCAGATGTTTTCTTTTGTTGATTCACATTCGATTATACCAAACATTGCTATACAAGCTTTCTTACAAAAACCGGAAGTCTGCTTCACCTACGCTAACCTTATAGATGTTGGCTGTCTGCCGCCTACACCTCTCTGGATCATCAGTATACCTCCTCTTGATAGGATTTGTATTCACACATCCAAATGTATAAGAATTTTAAAGATCATTGTTATTTAGATGTCGGAAATCACGAAACAACTTCTCCCGTGTACCTGCAGATACAATATCGAAGCATTTCCTCGCATAGCCTCAACCTGAACCTAGTGATTTTGCCTTTCTCACTACACTCCTATAATTACTGTACTCTTAACCACAGTTTCGCTACTTATTCTCAATTTCTTTGCGCCAGTTCTGTGGACTCTTTCGATAATTTACATTGATTTTCCACACTTTCTTCAACGTTTCCCATTTCTACGTCCACCATGTTCACTATTTGTATCCTGTACTGAATGTACCAACTGAACACTTCAGACACTCACTTCATTAATCTAGTTTAATAAAGTGATTAATGTTACATATATATTACATATTACACAACACTTATATTCTTCGTTTTATTAATTCCAACATAATCTACCTCAGCCCCCAGCTCTTTTCAAACTACGGTTAATTTTGTATTGTCTGTTTTCCATATGGCACAGTATTGGCTATCCTACTACACAGCTATTCAGCTTCTTTCCGCTGGAGGGAAGCCGGAGAGTAGCGGAAAGTTAGCCCGTTTTTGGCATTATACAAATCATATATAGCGAAATGCAAGAAATTCTCTGCGCTGTATTTCACCCTAATGTGATGTTTATGGGTGAGATCAGTGTCAGTTTCAATAGTTCCTGTACCCAACAACAGCACTTATCCCTAAGTTTTTACATTTGAGAGTTAGCCCCCTTCTTCCGCACATGTCTTCAGTTTACTATTAATCTATATTTTGTCCTCATTAGACTGTTCACTTCATTCAGCTGGTCTTGTAATTCGTCTTCACTTTCACTGAGGAAAGCAGTTTCATCAGCGAATCTTATCATTATTATCGTTTCACCTTGAATTTTAATTCCACTTTTGAACCTTTCTTTTATTTACGTTACTGCTTCTTCGATGTGTAGATTGAACAGTAGTGGTGAAAGACTACATTCTTGTCTTCTCCCCTTTTGAACCGAGTTCGTTCTTGGTCTTCTACTCTCATTGTTCCCTCTTGGCTCTTGTACATGCTTATAATACCAGTCTTTCCCCATAGCTTACCACTATTTTTCTCAGACTTTCGAACATCTTGCAGCATTTGACATTGTCGAATGTTTTCTTCAGGTCGACAAATCCTATGAACGTGTCTTGATTTTTCTTGAGTCTTGCTTCCATTATCAACCGCTACGTCATAACTTCCTCGCTGATGCCTTTACCTTTCCTAAAACCAAACTTTTCCATTCTTCTGTATACTAATCCTCTAGAAAATTGGATGTGTGAGCTGTTAAGCAGATTTGCAATAATTCTGGTACTTTTCGGTTCTTGCTGTCTTCGGAATTGTGTGGATAATAATTTTCTGAAAGTCAGATGGTATATCGCCAGATTCATACATTCTACACAACAATGCGATTAGTTGTCTTGTTGCTACTTCCACCAATGACTTTAGAAATTCTGATGGAATGCCATCCATAAGTTCAGAGAAGTTCAAACCCATCTCTCCATTCTTTAGTACATCTGTATCCCACTTCTTTGTGCATTGACTCTTCTGAGCAGTCTCTTCAAATCCATCCTACTCTTCATTACTGATAAATTGTGATCTGAGTCTGGCCCTGCGTATGTCTTGTAATCCAGTGTCTGCTTCATTCGATTATAAGTCTACCAAAGCTCTTTTAAATTCTGAATCTAATACTGGATTCCTGTCTCTTCTATACTGACTCCTATTTCTTCTCCTATCACGGCATCAGTTAAGTCTTTCCTCTCATAGAGGACTTGAATGTTTTCTTTCAATCTACCTGCTCTCTCCTTTGCACTTAACTGTGGAATTCCCATTGTACTGTACTCTTAATGTTACCACCCCTGCTTTTCAGTGCGCCGAAGATTGTTTTCACTATCCTATATACTGAATCAGTCCTTCCGACCATCATAGATTTAGATTCTTTCACGTGTTTCATGCAGCCATTTCGCCTTAGCTATCACTTCCTTTTGTATACCTGAATATCCATGAACATTTTTGCTTCTTTTTTCATCGATCACTGAAGTGTTTATTCTGTTATCTGTGGTTTCTTCGCAGTTATCTTCTTTGTACCTTTGTTTTTCTTTCCAACTTCTGTGATTGCCATTTTTAGACATGTCCATTCTTTTTCAGCTGCACTACCAAGTTTGCTATTCCTTATCGTAGTATCTATAGCCTCCGAGAACTTCAAGAGTTCTCTTCATTCTTTAGTACTTCTGCATCCCACTTCTTTTTGCACTGACTCTTCTGGCTAGTCTCTTAAACTTCAGCCTACTCTTCATCGCTTCTAAACTGTGCTCTAAGTCTATATCTGCTCCAGGATATGCCTTACAATCCAGTACCTGATATCGGAATCTCTGCCTGACCAGATTTTAATCTAACTGAAATCTTCCCGTATCTCCAGGCTTTTTGTAAGTATACATCCTGTTCGTGTGAATCTTGAAGAGAGTATTCGTTACTACCAGTTGAAATTTATTACACAATGCAATTAGTATTTCCCCTCTCTCAATCCTAGTACCTAGGTAAATAAATGTCGTGTGACTAGGGCCTCCCGTCGGGTAGACCGATCGCCAGGTGCAAGTCTTTCAATTTGAGGCCACATCGGCGACTTGCGCGTCGATGGGGATGAAATGATGACGATTAGGACAACACAACACCCAGTCCCTGAGCGGAGAAAATCTTCGACCCAGCCGGGAATCGAACCGGGGCCCTTAGGATTGACATTCTGTGACGGTGACTACTCAGCTACCGGGGGCGGACAGTACCCAGCTCAATTCTTCTGTAACCCTTTCTTCTACTCCTTCCCCTGCAACAGTTTTCCAATCCCCGATGACTGTTAGATTTTCATCTCCCTTTACATATTGAATTACCCGTTCAATATCCTATATATTTTCTTTATCTCTTCATCTTCGGCTTGCGCCGTCGGCATATATATCTGAACTATAGTTGTTGGTCTTCCGATGAGAGCAACCCTATCACTGAACTGTTAACAGTAACTCACTCCCTGCCTTACCTTCCCATTCATAACGAATCCTACTCCCGTTATACCATTTTATGGTGCTATTGATATTAACCTATACTCATCTGACAAGAATTCCCTGTCTTCTTTCCATTTCACTTCAGTAGCCCCTACTATATCTAGAATGAGCCTTAGCATTTCCCTCTTCAGAGTTTCTAGCTTCCTTACCACACGCCCGCATCTCGTGGTCGTGCGGTAGCGTTCTCGCTTCCCACGCCCGGGTTCCCGGGTTCGATTCCCGGCGGGGTCAGGGATTTTCTCTGCCTCGTGATGGCTGGGTGTTGTGTGCTGTCCTTAGGTTGGTTAGGTTTAAGTAGTTTTAAGTTCTAGGGGACTTATGACCATAGCAGTTGAGTCCCATAGTGCTCAGAGCCATTTGAACCATTTTTTTTTCCTTACCACGTTCAAACTTCTGGCATTCCACGCCTCTACACGTAGGACGTTACCCTTTCGTTGGTTATTCAATCTTTCTTTCATGGTCCTCCCGGAAATCCGAATAGGGGACTAGTCCGGAATCTTTTGCCAATGGTAAGATCATCGTGACACTTTTTCAATTACAGGCCACACATCCTGTGGATACACGTTATGTGCCTTTAATGCAGTGGTTTCCACTGCCTTCTGCATCCTCATACCGTTAATCATTGCTGACTCCTCCACCTTTAGGAGTAGTATCCCATCCAAGGGCAAGGGGCAAGACAGTGCCCCGAACAAATATCCGCACCTCCGCCGTCTTTGACAAGGCCGTTGACTGAATGAGGGTGACTTCGTATGCCGAAAGTCTACGACTGCCACTGCTGATGAGTTTTTTATTTAAAATATAAGCTGTGGCAGGGTGCGAACACGGGTGCGAGAAAGTTTTGGTTATTAATCACATACACAACCCCTCTTTTTTATGTTATAGATCAGAGATCAGAGTGGGCAGGAGTCGTGCTTGGAGGCCTGGCCACGGTGTCCCCATCTCCTGACAGATAAGGAAGAGGCAGCTGGAAGGAAACATTGTACTTTTATGTAATTCTTTTTTATTTACGTTTAAATCCCAAGAAAAAGATAATCACTTATGAAAAAGAAAGGGAAGCAATATAGGGCCGAAGTCACATCCTCGTTTCCCGTGAAACTACGTAATCCTCACCATTCGTGTGTGCCCTCCGCATGTCGTCTTCCATTAGGGGTTACAATAACGCTTCTGCATCCGGTCCGGACGATCCACCTCCGTTTGCATCTGTCACAGAATTTCTTCTCCTCTCCGATTGTCCGTCAGCGTCCCAGTGAAAAGGAGGCGGTAATGCTCCAGAAATCCATCAGCAATGTCTTGTTGTGACATCAAGGGCCATCATTACCATCATGCAGCACTATGATCAAGGATAGGCGATTACTCGCATGTCCCCTGGACACATGATGCATGTAAATACGTTCCATCGACGTTGTCCAAGCATCGAGCACGGATCGAAAATACCTCCAATCGACGTCTCATCATCGATAAAATGCACGCCTCAATGCGATGGACTTCCGCTTGACGCTTGGGCGATGGGACCCTGGAGGACAGGTCACGGAGCACCATGTTGTAATAGTCAAGCGTATCTCGGAGCGATCTCGCTTTTTTCTTGCCATACCTTATGAGAGCTCTTCGTATCGCCGGTTTTGCACATTGCTGCGACCATGAAAGAACCGTACGGTGCATCGGCAGACAGCGAATGCTTGTCTGTCATGTTTCTTCCATCCGCTGGCGACATTCTGGATCCACCAATAAGGATGAATTAAGTTTCCACGAACTACGGGCCCGCCAGAATCGCTGCCGTGGGAGGCATAACGTGCATAAATATGCAAGCTGATGCGTAAAAGCTGTGGGCCAACGTTCAGTGGCCAGTACATGATCTCCTAATCCGTCAGAAATACAAATCCGATCTAGCCTGCTCGCCGATCGGCTAGGGTAAAACGTGTAGTCCTCTCGCTGCCCATGGATCTTTCCCATGTGTCCATTAGTGCCATGTCTCGGCAGATCGTGTGCAATGCGTAGCAGGAACCGAAACGAGGGGTTTAATCCTTCGGTGACAGAACACAGTAAAAATCCCATCCTACCAAAATTTTGTCATATCTCCTATGGAATAGGGGAGCAATCTCCTCTGAGTAGAATTACGCACGCGCCCGTTGATTGTCAGATCCGGAGGGTCCACAGGTGTTGACAATACTAGTGCCGGTCACGGTCATCGTCAAACCCCGAGCCGAAGGGAGATAATGGGGGTCACACACCTGAATCCCTTCCCGGACTAATATCGCTGTGCCACGTCCCACAACTGGAGTCGGCGCTAGGTAAGAGTTGTAACCATGCACGTCTGAAAAGGCACCATTGCAGATTTCCTGCACCTGCAGAGTATCCGGAAAGTTGCATCTTTGCAAGCGATCGTGTGATATTAAGTTCACTGTTCCCACCTTATATGCTTGGTCCGTTGTCGTTGTAATGCTCGTGTCATGACATTGTGAACTCCAAAGTATTTAGTCCACTATTCGTGCTCAGAGGGGTGCCCGCCATCGGGCTGCCCTCCGGTGTTTTCGTTCTGTGGTGTGCATCCTAAAAGTCAGTCGTCATCAATTGGGGGTGCCAATTCCCGTATCTCTTCGACTGATTCTGCCCACTCGCATTGGTGATCAATCCCAGAAACGCCCTCTGCTGCATTTAGATGTGGCTGCTGGGACACTACCACTGACTCCTCCATCGGCAGTACCGGGTCAGTTGGTGCCAATGAAGAGGGACCGTCTGAAAGGCAGGAGATCCGGTCACCACCTGAAGGAATCCTTTCAGCGTCCTCTAGAGGCACATGTTTTATGTCAGACGTTTCTTCGACTCCAATAACTTCCGAGTCCCCTAGGCTAGGGCAGGACATGTCACCCGAACTATGGCGACGCTTCGGCGATCGTTGTTTGCGCGCCCTGCCCTCTGCCGCCGTAGGCGACGCCTCTCTATGTTCGTCGAGCATTCGTTGGTCCGTTGCTGCCGCCACAGTCTCGATCTCCATTTCTAGCCGTGTGCTACATGTGAGGGTGCGGAAGGTTCCTCCCTCATCTGCCGTGATGTGGTTGTAGGGGCATTCTCCGTGTCACCTCCATGTTCCCCTAACTCTGTCTGCTCTTGCATCAACATGTCCGTGTTACGCTCCAAACTCAGCATCAACTCCCGGCGGGCCACCGACACGTACGTCATCGGCAGATGCGTGGGAACTTCTCGCTGTGACGCTTGTCCATGTGGCAGTTACAAGACGCGGGGTTGTATGCACTACGAGCGGATATGCCCTTCTCCACCATAGCCACGTACTTCATCGGCAGATGCGTGGGAACTTCTCGCTATGACGCTTGTCCATGTGGCAGTTACAAGACGCGGGGTTGTATGCACTCCGAGCGGATATGCCCTTCTCCACCACAGCCAGAACATGTACATGGCTGGCCATCCTAAATCACAATAAAAAAAATGTATGTGAAATTTTATGGGACTTAACTGCTAAGGTCATCAGTCTCTAAACTTACACACTACTTAACCTAAGTTATTCTAAGGACAAACACACACCCCCATGCCCTAGGGAGGACTTGAACCTCCGCCGGGACCAGCTGCACAATCCATGATTGCTGTGCCCCAGACCGCTCGGCTAATGCTGCACGGCCGTAAATCACAATAGTTCGACATCCTCCACTACACAAATATATGTTTGTTAAGGACGATCTGCACCTGTCGGACGCCGTTTACCACGGGATAGGTGCTAAAACTCACCCAGCGTTCAGGCGTATGACTGAGTACCGTTCCATATGGTCGCAGCGATTCAATAACCATCGATTCTGGCAATTCAAAGATCCAAATGACCCTCACTCCCAAGCCTGAAGGAGCTACTATTACATCGCTGATATGCCCTTCAGAGTGTCGAAATTTAAATCCTCTTTGATCAACAGCGATAATTCTTTCACACGCAGCTTCATGGGTCATCTAGACGTACATTCTACTGCTTACAATGGATAGGTGTATCCCAATTAGGTCTACAGCAGGTAAACGAACTTCTTCCCTCAAAAAACGCTCTATTTCGAAAGCCTTGGGTCTGACATATTCGTTGTCAAACGTAAATTGGAGCGTAGTCTTTTTAAAATTGTGTGCCTTGGCGATCTAGTCAGACAACAACACGCGCGAATATCAGTGATGTAAACACTTCCTCTTCCACGCGCGTCCTCGGCCGGTACAGCAGGTCGTGCCGCGCCACTTCCTAAGGCAGACTGGTAGACCACAGGTAACCGTGGTATAACAATGAATTTCGCAAAATGTTCAGGAAGCAAATGTTGTTGCATCTCGGTTCAAAAGAAAGGCACAAATGACGACAGGCAAATGTTTTTAGGGATTCGTGAGCCTATAAAAAGATCTATGCGCGAAGCATACAACTTCAACCGCGATACCTTAGCAAAAGATCTGGCCGAGAACCCGATATCATTCTGGTCCTATGTAAAATCGGCACGCGAATCTAAGACTTCTCTCCAGTCATTCGTTAACTAGTCTGGTGTGGCAGCAGAAGATACCAAAAGGAAAGACGAAGTTTTAAATTTAGCATTTAAGGTGCAGAAGAATCGTACAAATACACGGTCGTTTTACCATGGCACACACTCCCAAATGGACGACTTAGTAATAGTAATCCCTGGCCTAGAGAAACAGCTGAAAGAGTTGAAAGCAAATAAGTCACTAGTTCCGGGTAGAGCCCCAATTCGGTTTTACAAACAGCAATCTACGGCACTGGTCACTTACTTATCTTGCATTTATCTCAAATCTCTAGCCCAGAGCAAAGTCCCAAACGACTGGAAAAAGCGCAGGTGACTCCTGTGTAAAAGAAGGGTAAAAGAACGGACCCGCAAAATTACAGACCAATAATCTTAACACGGGTTTGCTGTAGAGTTCTTGAACGCATTCTCATACCGAATATAATAAATTTCCCTGAGACGAGAAGCATCTGCCCACGAAAGAGCACAGTTTAAGAAACTATCGCTCGTGCAAAACTCAGCTTGTCCTATTTCTCATGTGATATAGTGCGAACAGTGGATGAAGGGCAACAAGCAGATTCCATATTTCAAGATTTCCGAAAAGCCATTGACACGGAGCGCCACTATAGAGTTTTAACGAAGTTACGAGCATATGGAATACATGAGAGGTTAGAGAACTTCATAAGTAACAGAAACTCGACGGCGAGTGTTTATCTGAGACAAGCGTCTCGTGAGACGTGGCCCAGGGAAGTGTAATTGCACCGCTATTATTCTCTGCAGAAATCTGCGGTTGTTTGTTGATGATGCTGTGGAGTACGGGAAGATGTCGTCGTTGCGTGACCGTAGGAGGGTACAAGATCAATTAGACTAAATTTCTAGTCAGATTGCTATCACAGCGCTTACCAGGGCGTCTCCAGACACATTTTCGGCCTGGAATCTCACTGACTAGAGCAGAATTGTCTTCATTGATGAGTCCCGCTTCGAAATGAGACCCGATGACCGGCGAAGACATATATGGAGACCCCCAGGCCATGGTGAATACCAACCTGACTGTCGCCCCTCCTATGGCCCGACAGCCAGGAACGATGGTCTGAGCTGCCGTTTCTTTTCATAGCAGGACTTATTTCGTTGACATCGGCGGCACCCTTACAGCACAGAGGTACGTCGACGATATTTTACGATCCGTTTTGTTGCCATTCATGTCAAGCCATCCTGAATTTAAATTTCAGCAAGATAATGCCCGCTCGCACACAGCAAGTGTTTCTACAGCTTGTCTTCGTGCTTGCCGAACCCTACCTCGGTCAGCAAAGTCGGCGGATTTCTCCAAAATGGAGAACGTTTGAGGCATTATGGACAAAGCCCTCCAACCAGCTTGGGGTTTGGAGAATCTATATATATATTTATATTTCGTATGGCTAATAGAATACAGCAGTAAGTAAGTAATAACACAAACAACGTATAAAAACAATGATGGTCAATATGTTACAGGCAACAAACAATTATTAGATCTAAAAAAAGGAAGTAAAACACAAAATACACAAAAATACATAGAAATTATAGTAATAGTATCTAGTAATAGGTTTTTCAGAAGGAAAAGAGTAAACCAGACTCATGGTTGTATGTCCAAGTCCCTCAGCCAGCCAGAAGCATCTCCCTCCAGGAGGTGCAGCTCCTGCATTGTGCCAGGGAATCTCCTCGTAGGGCAGTCCATTGCGATATGATGTAGAGTTTGTGGATTCCCACAGTCGCAGTTGGGTGAGTCAGTCTGTCCCCATTTGTGCTTCCAGTAATTACATCTACCATAGCCTGTTCGGATACGATTTAAAGTTGTCCAAGATTTTCTGGGAAGACCGAAGCCCTCGGGCCGTACAGTTGGGTCCGAGACTAAGTTAAGGTGATCAGGGTTAGACATATCCCATTCCCGACGCCAGGCTTCGTCGATATCATAATTGTCCTCGATCAGCTGTTGCGCTAATCTCCATGATGGCTTACGGGACTTGAGCCTGTGGCTGGGATTCTTGCAGTCTTCGTGTAAGGGTAGGTCACGGTTGTTAGCGCACTTTTGCCATTCCCTTTTCAGTGCAGATCTTCGCCTTAGGTGAGGTGGGGCTATGTTAGTACAGTAGACAGTACTTGGTATGACGTCCCTCAGAAGGACATCCTACAATTTTGTCAATCAGTGCCAATCCGAATAACTGCTTGCATAAAAGCCAGAGGTGGACAAAGCGTTTTTGACTTTGTAAGTAGCCTGTCTGTATGTTGGCAGCGCTATAGACTGTGTTAATATCGCCGATAGCGCTCTGCGCCCTTGGCAAGAGATTCTGTCGTTGGACGGACTAGCAGCTAGCGAACGGATAGGAGAGTGTATGAACATGATGTTCTTAGGTTGTTGGTAGGACACGCAATGTAAAGTGAGATGAAATGATGTGTTTATAAGAAAATATTCAAGGAAATGTATGTTAGCCGCGCGGAGTAGCCCCACGGTCTCAGGCGCCTTGCCACAGGTAGCGCGGCGCCCCCCGACGGAGGTTCGAGTCCTCCCTCGGGCATGGGTGTGTGTGTTATCCTTAGCTTAAGTTAGTTTAAGTTGGATTAAGTAGTGTGTCAGCCTAGGGTCCGATGACCTCAGCAGTTTGGTCCCATAGGAACGTACAACAAATTTCCAGCCGGCCGTGTAGGCCGAGCGGATCTAGGCGCTTCAGTCTGGAACCGCGCGGCCGCTACGGTCGCAGGTTCGAATCCTGCCTCGGGCATGGATGTGTGTGGTGTCCTTAGGTTAGTTAGGTTTAAGTAGTTCTACGTTCTAGGGGACTGATGACCTCAGATCTATAGTGCTCAGAGCCATTTGAACCATTTTTGAACAAATTTCCAATTTCCAAATGTATGTTAATGGATGTTGGTTCAAATGGTTCGAATGCCTCTGAGCACTATGGAACTTAACGTCTGAGGTCATCGGTCCCCTAGAACGTAGAACTACTTAAACCTAACTAACCTAAGGACATCACATATATTCATGCCCGAGGCAGGATTCGAACCTGCGACCGTAGCGATCGCGCGGTTCCAGACTGTAGCGCCTAGAACCGCTCGGCCACCCCAGCCGGCAATGGATGTTGTTGATAATGTTTAGGTAGTGTAATTATTGACAACTATATAATTTTTGGAATAGATGTCACATGAATAAGGTAAAATTTTCTAAATACTTGTTTGCTCTTCAACGAAATCTTTCTTTGCTAACCATATGCTTCCCAGTAGTTAGAGTCTTTTTATTTAGTTCGCCATTGTTGCTACTTGCCGTAATTGCTGTAGTTCATGTTATGAAGATTTTCTGTCAGGTAAGTGACTTATGAAAAAGAATGGGGTTTGCACTATCGGGATTCGTGATTGAAATGAGTTTAGGCAATTAACGGAGTTGGAGGTAGTTTCATATTTCTTTAATTTCATATTTTTTGGATTTGTATTATTGTTAGGATTTCTTGCAATCCAGGGCTATTCTTTTGTGTTAATTATTGGAAGTCATATTGTCAATGCATAGCAGTCAGATTGCGTTGGGATTGTATATTGTGGGTAATAAATGAATAGATTAAGTTTGAGTTATATCTGTCAGGGAAAATTCTGTAGGTCAATGCTTAATAAAAAAAAATAATTACAGAGGTACACTACTGTCCATTACTCGTAAAACTGCTACACCAAGAAGAAATGCAGACGATAACGGGTCTTCATTGGGCAAATACATTATACTAGAACTGGCATGTGATTACATTTTCACGCAATTTGGGTGCATAGATCCTGAGAAATCAGTACCCAGAACAACCACCTCTGGCCGTAATAAAGGCCCTGATACGCCTGGGCATTGAGTCGAACACAGCTTGGATGGCGTGTACAGGTACAGCTGCCCATGCTGCTTCAACACGATACCACAGTTCATCAAGAGTAGTGACTGGCGTATTGTGACGAGCCAGTTGCTCGGCCACCACTGACCACACGTTTTCAATCGGTGAGAGATCTGGAGAATGTGCTGGCCAGGGCAGCAGTCGAACATTTTCTGTATCCAGGAAGGCCCGTACAGGACCTGCAACATGCGGTCGTGCATTATCCTGCTGAAATGTATGGTTTCGCAGGGATCGAATGAAGGGTAGAGCCACGGGTCGCAACACATCTGAAATGTAACGTCCACTGTTCAAAGCGCCGTCAATGCGAACAAGAGGTGACCGAGACGTGTAACCAATGGCACGCCATACCATCACGCCGGGTGATACGCCAGTATGGCGATGACGAATACACACTTCCAATGTGCGTTCACCTCGATGTCACCAAACACGGATGCGACCATGATGATGCTGTAAACAGAACCTGGATTCATCCGAAAAAATGACGTTTTGCCATTCGTGCACCCAGGTTCGTCGTTGAGTACACCATCGCAGGCGTTCCTGTCTGTGATGTAGCGTCAAGGGTAACCGCAGGCATGGTCTCCGAGCTGATAGTTCATGCTGCTGCAAACGTCGTCGAAATGTTCGTGCAGATGGTTGTTATCTTGCAAACGTCCCCATCTGTTGACTGAGGGATCGAGACGTGGCTGCACGATCCGTTACAACCATGCAGATAAGATGCCTGTCATCTCGACTGCTAGTTACACGAGGCCGTTGGGATCCAGTACGGCGTTCCGTATTACTCTCCTGAACCCACCTATTCCATATTCTGCTAACAGTCATTGGATCTCGACCAACGCGAGCAGCCTTGTCGTGATACGACAAACCGCAATCGCGATAGGCTACAATACGACCTTTATCAAAGTCGGGAACGTGGTGGTACGCATTTCTCATCCTTACACGAGGCATGACAACAAATTGAGCAGTTTTACCAACTCCTCTCGTTTCGTTCTTTTTACCCTTCCCAGAAGATGTCGAAGCACCAAGAGTGCCGTCCACATTGACAAGTGATTTGTAAATAAGCATTCGCCGACGGCGACGAAAGCAACGTTTACCCATCATTGTAAGAAGCAGTGCCTCAGTGGCTATTCCCTCAAACCGAGTGAATGCGATAGACAGAACAATGTGCTATTTATAGCATCAGTCCTGGCGCACGCAGTGGATGTGGACTCTTATCAGCTCCCGCTATCGCTTGTCAATATGGACGGCACTCTAGGTGTCTCGACATCTTCTGGGAAGGGTAAAAAGAATGAAACGAGAGGAGTTGGTAAAACTACTCAATTTGTTCTTATTCATGGACCTACTTTATTTTGTGGTGCGAGGTTAAATTTTTCTTTAATGAAAGTTTCTTCTTCCTCTAGTTAGGGTAACGGATGGCTAACTGTAGCTTTCGTTGCCTGTAATAATGCAGGTAGACCAGGTTTGGAATCCTTTGAAACTAGAGAAATCTTAGCTTACCGTACTATACCTGTTTCTGAGATTATCATTGCTAGTGAGGGTTCTTACCTTTTTTCGCACGGGAGTTCGTCTTTGTCTTGTCGTAGACGTTGTAAGATAAATTCTGACTGTAGCGTTCACTTGTGGGTGAAGGCAAGTGGTCCTTCTTCTTTGGAAGGTTGTCGCATTGTGGGTGATTGTACTTTATATAATCATTGAAAGTAGTAGTTCTCAACAAACGGCCCTTTTAAGGGCCACAAATACTACACATTGATCTTGCCAAAAGCCGAGAAGCGATTCTGCTTGGTGTTTTAGCTCCCTGGGGCACTCTGGGATGCTCTCTGGGGCACTCTGGAATGCTCTCTGGGATGCTCAATAAATGTGGAGCACAGTCTCTGATTGGCTGACGTGTTTTTGGCGCGCGATTCAAATTGGTCTGAGCGACGAGTCAACGCCGGTCAACTGCTGTTTGTGTGTGAGAAATCGGTTGGAAACTTTCCTCATGTCAGCACGTTGTAGGTGTCGCCACCGGCGCCAACCTTCTGTGAATGCTCTAAAAAGCTAATCATTTGCATATCACAGCATCTTCTTCCTGTCGGTTAAATTTCGCGTCTGTAGCACGTAATCTTCGTGATGTAGCAATTTTAATGGCCAGTAGTGTAGTTTGAGCTTCCATAATTTGTGAAGCTCTTTCTCTACAGTAGATCACCCAATTTTTTCTGATTTTCTAATATTTGTTTGTACGTACATTCACATCACATCTACCGATTTCCTTCCCATTCGGAAATTCTCTCATGGTGCGAGGGTTTCTTTTTTATTTCATATTTTTTAATTTTTTTTTAGAATGTGTTTCGGAATCGCGCTATGGGTGTGTGATTCGTTCGCCGAAAAAAACATGTGGCAAAGTGCATTGATCTAAACTGGAACTCCATGGATTTGTGAGTTCACTGCCAAGATAAGAAAATTATTCCTTGTCTTCCTCCAGAGTGTCAAAAAAAAAAAAAAAAAAAAAAAAAAAGGACGAAAAAAAACCCTTGGTGCCTCCACGTTTCTGATTGTAACTGTGGTAAAGAAAATAATTTATCTGTGTTTAACACGGTCGCAGGTTCGAATCCTGCCTCAGGCATGGATGTGTGTGATGTCCTTAGGTTAGTTAGGTTTAAGTAGTTCTAAGTTCTTGGGGACTGATGACCTCAGAATTTAAGTCCCATAGTGCTCAGATCCATTTGAACAATTTTTTTATGTTTAACATACTCGCATTTACTGGTAGCCGGCAAGGCAAATAAGTACAGAGCAAGGGATAAAATAAACGGTGATCGACCGAGTACGAGGCTATTACAGAGCGCAGTATACGGCCCGGCCGCGGTGCGCTTATCGCAGGTCGACCCAGTTGCGCGCCGTAACGAGCGACGCGCCGGCTCGCCGCGGCCTCCCCAGGCGCGCCAGATAACACCGGTAGCCAGGCTCGCGTGCGCCCTGTCCGGAGCCGGTGTAGGTCACGTATGGGTCAACAGCTATGTGTCTATGGGCTGTACAAAAAAATTCGTACCGTCATCAGGGTTTTAAACGCAAAAAAATCCGTTTTCTCGGCACTAGTTTAATCACAGGAGAGTGAAGGCGAACAAATGCAGCATTCCTGCATCGCCGCTCTTGGCAAGGTCCTAGTGGAGGTGGTTTGCCGCTGGCTTCCTCCGACCTGTTATGAAGTTTCGAGTGTGTATCTGTGTCGTATCGTTGACTATAATGACTTCTTGTACAGTGTAATGTAGAGTTTGTGTTGTAATGTGTGGAGGAAATAGAGAGGGTGAAACCTGGTGCCGGCACGTAGCTTGCTTCTCTCGAATGGCGCTAACGGTACTAATGTACAGTCGTATTATTGAAAACTGGATGTGCAGTAATTGGCCTCTGCATCTGTAAAACATTAATTAATTACCTTTCAGGATGATGAATTAGGATTGAAATGATTACTAAATAAAATAAGAACCACAGTTAACTCGGTTTATACCTTTAAAGAAAACACGTCACAACCAATGATAACATCATTCTAGTAAAAACCTTCGTACGTTTGATAAAAGGGTCTGTAATAAGAGTCTAATAATCGCGTACGTGAGATAATTCCAGTAACGAAGTGGTGCCATGGTTGTTGAGCTGTTAGTGGAACAGAAAAATAGTACTCAAGAAGGGAATGTGTTGAACCTGTGCTTAGATTTGCAAGCAAGGTGTCATTGAACCTCCGTATAAGTCTTCAAAGAAAATCCTGAAGTCATGAAATTCTATAAAACGGCTTTATTGTCCCTATGCACCGCCTCAAGGTTCCGGCTGGATCCCACAATAGTAAATTGTGTGTGGAGGCTCAAGTGGCTGCAGAATCAGTCACAGGAAACACACCAATGACCCCGTCAGCGGCTAAGTGTGAGCCAATCTTAAATCTCTCTCGACCCATATGCTCTGGCAGTGGACCCAGACAGTCAGGACTCTGTCCAAAGAGTAGTAAGAAGAAGTAACTTTGTATCAAGTGCCCACTTAAAGGAAAACTCACATATCCACGTTTTCGCTCTTTACTCTATTCAGAACGGTTGAGCCACTCATCTTCCACGTGCCGACCAGTAAAAATGTTCCCTGGGAAACCCTGCTCCCTTTTCCCTATGTTATTCTTTAGGCAGTTTATCAGTAACTCGTGTCCTATCATTTAACTCTAAAGAAGAAGGCGTCTTACTCTCTTTCCACCTCTCTCTGTGACCAGTGAGGTGCGTCCTCGTCGGTGCACTCGAGTTTCTCTGTCTAATCTCTAGTTTCTTCATAAGCGTCACTCCCGGCATTTCTTACGTTGCGTAACTTCCTTTTTTTGTGAATTCAACGTCCAGCATCGTCTCACACTTTCCCAGTGTCCCAGAACCCAGGGTTTCCGCTTCATTTTTGAGATAGCATCTATGGTATCTGGCGCTTTCCAAAGAAGACACAGCTTTCTTCGTTATGTGCACAATAGTACCTTCTTGGATTTCGCTAAGAACAGCGTTCCTTCTCATTCTGCTTCTGGGTTCTAAAAGCGGTCACGGCTGGGGACCTTACGCTACAGATCTTATATGTGTTTTCCTGCGGTGTTTTGGGCGCCCAGCAGTGGCACTACAAAAGACTCTACGGTAGCCAGTGAGCGATTGATCTGCTTGCCTCCTGGCACTGCCTTTCGTGAACCACTCCAAGGTTGGTTGCCTATGTGACTCCTCGGCTATGTCAGCTCGTCACAACCTGCTTTCAGTATCTTCTTATCTATACGAACTCGGTCCAAAGGGGCCTTGAAGGATCAATCATATCAATTGACTACCACGTCGTTCTCACCCCACAAGCTTCACTGGATGCAGATACGCAGGTGAATGTGTCAGCACTCAACTCTCCCAGCCATTGTCATTTTACATGACCAGAATCGCAACTTCTCAGTCAAGTAGCTCCTCAAGTGACCTGAGTGCACCCTGCTTGCCAACAGCCTTCGGCAGACCAAGATAGTCACCCATCCAAGTGCCAGCCAAGCCCAACAGTGCTTTCGGTGATCTGTCGGGAAACGGTGTTATCACTGCAGCAAGGCAGTTGGCTTATTTAAATAAGGTTGGTTCAAATGGCTCTGAGTACTATGGGATTTAACATCTATGGTCATCAGTCCCCTAGAATTTAGAACTACTTAAACCTAACTAACCTAAGGACATCACACAACACCCAATCATCACGAGGCAGAGAAAATCCCTGACCCCGCCGGGAATCGAACCCGTGAACCCGGGTTTAAATAAGGCACAAATACTCAAATATAAGAGAAAACGAAGAGTAAATTACAATAGTAAGCTATCTACAATCGCTAGTATTGTTATGTATCACATTTCTCGGTGTCAATTAATTATTCCAGTCTAACTGGTCTTTGCATAAGTATTTCACTTACGTTATGGAACTGTTTCCGAAAAACATCAGGTCCAGTGGACGGATCACCATCTTCAGTGGTACACGCCTTCACTTCAAGAGACCCTGCAGAGAAATTTGCAATTTAATTCAGGGCTTTGGCGTAAAGAATGGTCATCAGAAAGTTTACACCACCACCTCTCCCTCGACGGTCTGAAATATCCAAGCACAAATCATAATCCACCCTCACAGTTATACTTCAGCTACACAGATTTAACCACCAAAGAAGTTTCAAATCAGCACACTCCGCCGCATAGTGAAAATTTGTGCTGAAAACAGTTCACCAGGATGTGGCTAAGACATGTCTCTGCAGTTCTAGGAGTGCTAGTTGTGCAAGGTATGCAGGAGACTTCTGTTAAGATGGAAGGTGGGAATGAGGCACTGGCGGAAGTAATGGTCTGAGGGGGTTGTGGGTCGCGCTCAGTCGGTAGAGCACTTCCTGCGAAAGGCGAAGGTCCCAGGTTAGAGTCGCCGAGAGAAGTAGGCGCGCGGTCCAGGGCGCCTTGTCATGGTCTGTGCGGCTCCCCCGCCCCCCCCCCCCCCCCCATGCCGTCGGAGGTTCGAGTCCTCTCTCGCGGCATGAGTGCGTGTGTTGTCCACGGCATAAGTCAGTTTTAGATTATGTAGAGTGTACGCTAAGGGACCGATGACCTCAGCAGTTTGGTCCCATAAGACCTTACCACAAATTTCCAATTTCCAAGGTTAGAATTCTGGTCCAGCACACAGTTTTAATGTGCCAGAAAGTTTCAGTAGAAAACCACCTGCTGTGTGGTGTCCGAAGGAGACGAACAAGGAGCACCTGAAATCGAATCTGCATCAGTGGAGTCGGGTGCTTTCACCGATGAGTGCAAGATTTGTGTGACAATTTTTGATGGTCGTAGAAGAATGAGGAGACCCTTAGCAACAAAACGTGTCAGCCTTGCAGTTCCCCACTTTCACCAGAGAGATGAGCAAGTCGTGTTTTGAGCTTGTACCATGTTGGACACCTTTGGTCGCTATTGAGGACTGTACAGTATTGTGACAAGACCTTCCAGCCTATCGTGCAGCTCTAGAGTCAACATTTCGGTAAAGGTTTCATCTTTCAGAACGATAATGCACTAACACACCGCACACGCTTCGTGAACAGTTTCCTCCAAATTGAACTGCCTGCTGAATCTGTTGACACGAATAAGATTGGTTACGCTTGTAATCAGTTGAAACCTACTGTTCATCGTTGCAGGACCCCTTTTCACACATTGGATGACCTCAGGAGGTTTGCCGTCGATCATTTGGATAGTATTGTGCAGCTACTCCTCGACCACATTGTGGGCAGCACGCCAAGGAAGAACTGAACATGTTATAATGCTAGGAGTGTAGCAACATGGTGTTGACAGTTATCCACTAGAAGGTTTTGGTTTCAGAGATATGTATTTATGTTGTGTTCACCAAATAGACTTGGCATCAAACCTAAATACGATGAAGGAAGCAACCCCCTACCACCTAAAGTAGTTGCTTTTACGAGCTGGCTTGCTTTCATGCAGCAGCTATACAGGGCCGGTCAGGGTTAGGCAACAGCTAAATAATAGTATGTGGCAACGCAAATTATATGAAATTTATAACAGTATATTAAAAGAAAAATTCCACTACATAACCTGCGCAGTTATACTTAACTTTAGACTGAAAAAAGTTCCATGGCAGTAATTTATAGCTGACTTGCATGGACTGTCTTTAATTCCGATCTAGTCCCGAATCCAGTGAAATGAACGAAAACTATAATCACTTGTAGAATGTTAAGCTCTTATTAGTGGCGGCA
Organism: Schistocerca cancellata; assembly: GCF_023864275.1. Taxonomy (NCBI): domain Eukaryota; kingdom Metazoa; phylum Arthropoda; class Insecta; order Orthoptera; family Acrididae; genus Schistocerca; species Schistocerca cancellata. Next base: position 161,637,453 of record NC_064628.1, read on the forward strand.
GTAGACACCCTCCTGACAATGCCTTGAGGTACCGTTGATACTGTACGCTACTGTCGCTGTCTCTTGGTCAGAGGAGCTTTATGTGTGCTTATACCCACATCTGGAGAATAGGTGTCCACTTGGGAAATATTTGACCGACGTATTGCGGAAGTATAACACATCCCTTATTGTGTTCATCCTCTTTGGAGTCTGAACCTATGTTGCGCCACTCTGGTGGCTGGCCTTACCATGTGGTGCCCCTCTTTGTATGGCTCTGTCTCTTATCTTCTTGTGGACACAGCAATTTTCCGACAGACTGCCTTTATTTTGGTTATTACTTTGCTTTTATTTCGCAATAAAGTAATTGTTTTCATTCCATTAGCATTATTTTCTTGTTTCCTTGACACGAAGCTGACTCACGTGGTGCATAACTTTATTTTAACCACTTTATGAAGGGATCGGCAGCTAAGTTGCACATTGCTGTGACCATTGAACATGGTCACCTTGCTTCATCAGCACCTGAAAGCGCTACAGTTATGCTAGGGACACTAGGAAAGGTACGAACTGGGTTCTGGACCACTATTTTATTGGATAATTAGGCTAATGAGCTATCATACCCCGCCCCCCTGCCCCAACCTTTGGTTTATGGTCTCCCTCCCGTTCCCCTCTAAGCCAACTGCGGCCTTATGTATAAATGGCTGTACTATGATAGTTTATGACCATTATGACATTATTTATTACCAAGTAAGCATAATTGCCTGACCCTTATATCTCCATTAACGTAATTTATTCATCGCCTTCCCCAAATTGGAATAATTTGTGACCCAAATTTAGAACCCAATTAACATAATCTATTACAAAAGATGGAGCCCAAGATGACTGCCTCTACGACTAGTTCACACTCCCTCCCTCTCTAGCCAAAAGTAAACAGGTCCTGCACCTTCGCACTCCCTCCCTCGCTAGCCAAAAGGAAACAGGTCCTGCACCTGAAGTATTGTTTCATGATACAATACTGAAAGTGTTGGATGATCCTCAATACCACTTAGCGACTTTTTAAACACAATTACACTGATATTTATTTTGGCAGTTACAGGGTGGAGATCGTTGTATGAGTAACGGATTTTTTTTATGCACTCAGGAACGAAGGGGCAATTACAAGGTGTTTATTATGAAACACAGCAGCTCCACACAGTCTTTATTATACAAAACACCAGTCACGAGACCACACACACAGTGTCACCCAGCTGCCAGTGCATGGGTCTCCTGAGCCCCATGTTCCACGTCTGCCAGCCACACTAGATGTATCGGCCAGCTAACGCAGACCACTATGCATGCATCCTTTGACGCCAGGTGCAGACTGCCGAAAGTACACTGATAAAGGGGCGCAGTATGCTGTACATAGTATGCTGTCTCCATCTTGTTAGTTGACTGGTCAGCATGTCTGACTGCCAAGGAGCAGGCCGGGGTTCGATTCCTAGCTGGGTGGGACATTTTCTCCACTCAAGAATTGAGTGTTGTGTTGTTGTCAAGATCATTTAAGCATCATTGAAGTGGAAGTCGCCCAGTGTGGCCTCAATTTAAAAGATTTGCAACTCGTAGGTCGAACTTCCGCAGGTCAGGACTCCTGGCCTTCGATGCCATACAATCATTTCATAGTACTTTGTGTTCATTTCTGCTGCTAGTGGGGCTGGAGCATTCTGCAGCAGATGGCAGCGCCTTGCCTCACCTCCCTCGTTGTCTTAACGCAGCCCTTCACTCTGGCAGGGCCTCGTATCACTGCACCACCGCCAAAAGCCAGTTCGCCAACCCACAGCAAGTGGTATCTCGCCTCCCTGCAGCCAGCAACAAGTCGTGTCCAAAGCTGTCACCCTCTCGTCTCAAATGGCTACATTTCTTGTGTTAATATATGCCGGGAATTTCAGAGGAACACGTGAATTTACAGACATGTAATCTGAGAATTATTCTGCGGCTGACGGCGAACTGAATGTACGATCAGGACTAATTTATTATTAGGCAGGCATTCCTTTAATCATTCTGCAGGACCACTCACACACTGTGTGCATCTGATAACAGAGTTTACAATGCGAGAGTTAATTTATGATGACCAGGGAATTTTTTGGCAAGCCAAGGGAAGTAAAGGCATTTAGGCCATTCTCATTCGCCCAAATTAAAAGTGGGCAGCAGGATGGCTACGAAAGGTGGTATCAAGGTTGGGCCTTCCACAATCTCCGCCCGCCAAAGGCCACAGGATTGCCCCGTGTAATTGATGGCTATTATGTGCAAATGTACGAGCCCATATTGTCCCTCCACCCTCCCTCCCCCACTCCTGTAGGAGTAGGAATTTGGAAGGATACGTTTGCAGGCATGTCACATTGTCTGGCGTAAACAGATACGTCGTTCTGATAATAAACAATTGTGCCCACTCAGCCAGAACCTCGCCCTGCACCTGTGCAGGTAATCTCAACAGTCGACTGAGTTCTCATGCTTCAAGTCTGCCCCAGCTCCATCTTCCAGCCAGACGGATATGAGAGGACCTCCATCAGCATCCTCAGATATGCCGACGCCGCATACATGCACGCACGACGCGCGATGGTGTATTGCCTGCGAGACTCGCGTTTATACTGTAACACAGATTTCATCTCCTCCATTAAGAGTGTAGCCTATCGCCAACTGTCCATTGTATTTTTCAGCTTATTGCTTAAGATACTAGCAAATTCTACATTGCTTAGTATGTTTTGTATTTTAAACAGCATAAAACAGAGTGCAGAGCCTTCATTGATGAATCTTCTGCATACACTAATCGAGCGAAATATCGTGATTATTCCACGCTTTGGGAGCAATATTGACTGGCACGCGTGAAAGGATATATAAAATACTGTGCGTAAAATGAGCCAAACGCTGCACATTCCTGGGAGAAAATTTAGACGCTGCAGCAAATCTACTGAACACTGTATAAACCATCCTTCTTCACCCTCTTCAGGGGCATTGTTACACATTATGAGGCTCTTACATGATAGGAATGACGGACATCGAAAAACAGTTGAAATAAGAGCTGTCCATTTTGCATTATCGCGAAATAGCGGAAGGAGTACTATGGATATCGTGCACGACTTAGGATGACAATATTTTCCCACGTAGATATAAATACCTATTTTGGGTCAATTACCATACAAATATACAAACCTCGTTACTCCAATATGCGAACAAAGTCAGCATATATAGTCGTAACTCTCGAGTCGAAGGACTGTTATAAGGCGTTACAATTTACAATAGATAACATTGGACGTTCCTTAAGGTGTGTGTCGGTGTGTACATTAATCCACATCTCTGCTCCATTTGCGTAGAAAGAATGATTGCCGCCAACCTCCATTTTTAGCTCTAATTTACCGCCATAGTCATTCCTCGAGACGTGTCTGGGAGCATGAAATATTTCAGTTGGGACTTATTCTCTTGGACTGTGTCAATAGTGAAATACCTCCGTGATATAGAGGCCCCTCTTGTAGCGCCCACAAAAAAGAGTTTGTTTCGCATATAAGTTATGTTCTCTGGCTAAACGGTCCCGTGACAAAACACGCCACATCTCGTTCGATCTTCTATTAATCTCCCTGGAAAGATCCATGACTGATTAGCAACATTAAAGAAATAGGCTAAACATGTGATTCGTAACCCCTTCTTATGTGGTTGGATTCCTTTTCTTTTAATTGCACACTACGCCTGTTTATGCACACACTACGTCACAGTTACTTACCTTAAGTGTCAACTCGCAATCCCTGTGCCAGTCACCGATACTACAAGGGTCTTCCTGCAATTTGCTACTGCCTTCTTGTAGACAACTCCACCGTCTGCAAAAAGTCTACATCTACATCTAAACACATACTCCGCATGCCACTGTACGTCTATAGCGGAGGATATATGGACTAACAGTATTATCGATTTTCTTTCCTATTCCACTCTCACGTACTGGTGAAAAGAAGATGATGTGTATCTGTAAGCCACAGCATGTGCTCTGTCTCTCTATTCTTATTCTTATTCTCTGGGCCAGATAAAGATTGATGATGGCATGATTGTTATACAGTCTTCATGAAGGCAGTTTCTTTGAATTTACCCAATAACATTTCGTGAGATACAAATTATGTTTTTGGACGGATTCCCATTTAAGTTCCCCGAGCTTTTGTTTTACATGTTTTGAATGGAGGATACCGATCAGAATCAATCCTAGCTGCCTCATAGAAGACCTGGATCATTTGTATTCCTATGACTGCTTCGCTGGTCAGCCACAACCAACTAAACACATAACGCGATTTTATTTGCAATTTGAGATCTGCAGACATAGTAGCATATTACAAGAAGCAACTTATAACTCTAAATGAGTTGCTAGAACAGTGTTGCTTTCGTAAATTAGGTTAATGATGACAGGATGATATGACTTGTTAAGACATAAGGGAATAACTTCCGCGGTACTACAGGCAGCTGTCGAGGATAAGAACTGTAGAGAAGGGAAGAGTTTGGAATACATCCAGCACGGAATTGTGAACGTAGGTTTTAAGTGCTGCTCTGAGTTGAAAACGTTGCCACAGGAGAGAAATTTGTAGCGGGCCGCATTTAACCAGTCAGAGAACTGATGACTAAAGAAAAAAGAACTGTTTTACTTTGCAGATGGGAGAGCAAATTCTAAAATCCTCGAGTCAGATGGGATATTGGCTATCAATAAATTCAAATAGGCGTGCAGTCAGTGTGGGTGGTCTAACACTCAAGAGCTCCTTTTGTACCATAATTAATTCCACTATCAGTCGGCTTACAGCAGGATAATAAATAATCCTGGCCCCAATGTGCATTTCTATTCCAGCTTGGAAAAAATCTGGTAAATTGTTCCAGTACCCCCAACCAACAGGACAGCTGTGATTGAATTTCCCGCCATTTCCCACCAACAGGACAAGTGGCCTAGAAGGGTAGGGGGGGGGGTGAGAATGGGTGAGGGAGGGAAAGGAAGAAGGCGTGAGAGAGATTTGGCAACAACGCATACTGTGCTGAAAAGGGCAAATGATCCTCCTACTAATGTACATCACTCTGGGGAACTAATGTTCAATATTAATTATCCGATGATCACTTTGTCACGAAGGTCTAAGCATGTTAACCATGTGAACGGTTACGTCCATAAACAATATGTTAAACATTTTTCTGCTAGCATGTTAGCACAATAATTCTCACTGTGCAGTCCTGAAATACGCATATTGATGGCCGAATGCAAAATGTTTCACGTACATAGCTTCACATAGTAGCTGTGCAGTTGGCCAGCTCGCTACAAGTAGTTGATGTAACGCGTGCGAACTAGCAACTGGTCGAATCATTGTCCTATACACCTTCTTATAGACACACAAGATAAAAAATCAAAATTTGCAAGCACATTTCAAATATTAACGCAAAAGACAGCAAAATCAGAGAATACAATGTTACAATAGGTGAAATAATAGGGCTACTTAACTGTCTCTCTGTCTTTAGATCTTCAACCATCAGGTTGGTTAGCAGCATTTTGACATGAATTTCTGTCTCCGGCCTTCATCTTGAGAGTGGTGTAGATAGTACAGCCGATATTCTCGGTGCTCTGATTGATATATTCTAGTCGCGGTCTGCCTCTTGTAGTTTTTACCTTCTACTGTAGCCTTCAATGATGCCACCATGTCTCAGCAGAGGGCCGACCCATGTATCCCTTCTGTGTTTGGTTACCAGCAGGTCACAAGGCTTCTCTTCCTCCACTCCGTGGAGCACCTCTTCGTTTGATATCATGTCTACCCAGGGTGTCTTGAGTATTCTGCGGTAGCATCACATCTCGAAGGCTGTTATTTTAAGTTGTTTTTTTTCGCTTCTCCGAATGACATGTTTTACTTCCTATAGCAGCACACTCCGAAAACGCCTTGGTGAGATTTTTCCTGAGGCGTTTGTCTATGCTGCTAGATGTGGAAAGGTTTCTTCTCTTGATAAAAGCAACTTTTGCCTGGTGGACTCGGCTTGCAATATTCTTCCTACCCTTTCGTCTGATGTAATTTTACTCCCTAGGTAGCAAAGGAATCGACAGTCTCCAGTCACTCATTTTAAGTGAGCAATTGGTAACGGAGGTCTTGTTTCACTTTCATTAATTTTCGTACTATAGGAAGAGCTGAGGATGTTTACCATATGGCCCAGCATCGCTTCTAATTGTTCTGAACCTTCTCATAACATTGCGACGTCATGAGCAAATTTCGGCATTTTATTTACTTACCAATAATTTAAATTCCTAGCTACACACTACCTTCATCTACTGCCTTCTGAATGTATCCAATGGGCACGACAGGTGAGACTGAGCAGCCCTGTCGTACACCCTGGTAGGTTCTTGATGTTCTCCACACCTTATCACAGCCACCTCTTCTCTATACAGACTTAGCATTACTCTTCTGCCCTTATACTTTAGGCCAATCTCTCTCAGCATCTTAAAAATCTGTCGCCAGTCTACCACGTCAAATGCTTTTTCTATGTCAATGAAGGCAATATATGTGTCATAACCCTTCTTCGGAATTTTCTCAAGAATTAATCGTAAGCTGAGAATTGCTTCAAAAGCCAAACTGGTAGTCTGTGATCATTGCATCTATCCTGCAGCCTTGTAACCACCTTATAATGGTAGAGGACAAGATCTTCGAGACGTGTATTACCAAACTAAGGGCCCTATGTTCTTCATATGTATTTGCTTTTGGTATTGGTACTGTGATACATTTTTTAAAAGTCTTTTGGGAACTTCCCGGTTTCGTACATAACTTGCATGAGACGGAACAGCTGTTCTCAAGTAGCTTTGATGACTTCTGCTGGTATATCATCAACTCCAGTGGCTTTCCAAGGTCTTAGCTGCCTGACTGCTAGGTCGAACTCATCGCAAAGATATAGTCTGCCTCTTCTTCCGAACCGATTTCCTCAGCGTTCTCGAGTTCCAGATCTCCACTATTTCCTGCAAATAGTTTCTCAAGGTGTTGTTTCCACCTTTCTAATATATCTTTCTGCTCATATAACGTTATTCGATCTTCATTTCGGACTCCACGGCTTTTTATCTCTCTGGTCCCAAAGAACTGTTTAATTGATTTATAGGCAGATTCCAGCTTACCTACCGTCATTCGACTCTTTACATTGGTCCTTCAAGAACTGTTGTTTAGCCTCCTTTGACTCTCAGCTGACTTCATTCCTCAATGTTCCCTTTGTTCTTGCTCAGTGTTGTCTTGTTTCACTTTAAATCTTAAATTTAGTTTTGTTATTATGCTTTCTATAATCATCTATTTAACTATAAGCAGTATAACCATAAACAAGCAAAAATTATAGATTCTATTTTACGAGAATGAACTAAAGTAGGGATTCCCAAAGACTGCCAAAAGTTCCTAAAAGGTGAAATTTTCCAAAGTGAATCATTAACATACTAACAACTTACTCTAGTGAAAGTAGACATAATCAGAAATATCTGGACTACAAGGCCATGATACTGAATTTTGTAAATAATCTCTATTTAAGATTTGAAATTTCTGGAACAAAAATTTTGAATATGAATAAATTTTTAAATGTAAATTCCTTGGAAGAAATAAAATGCTGTGGAGAAGGGAAGAATAAGGTCTTTAAAATGGACTAACTACTTTTAGAAACAAACAACTACCTCCTCACTGAAAATTTCACCTCCACATGTTTTGTACGAATTGTAAATCATGGAGTTACTAATGATTAATACATCCAAACAAAATAAAGTAGGAATAAGCAATTGGCTATTTTTTTAAAACTGTGCTATTTGCGAAACGAGATTAAATGAAACAAAAAGCGTTATATTAATATCAGGAGTAGTGTAAGAACAAGTTGAATAGTCCCAGCTTCTTCTGTTACAATACCCCCACCAAACTGGATTAAACAGATGAATAATGGGAAATAGCTAACTGGATAATACAATATAAAAGAAAAATTACTTACAACGAACATGTAGTACAGTCAGCACATATCAAATTTTGTAATGGCCAATAACATATATACATATTGCATATTTTTACAAATCATATGAGGCAAATAGTGGATGCAGAGCTGACTACCATCATACAACATGCCGTATTACAAAATTTGAGCACTGTAATAATAATTTAATACAGACATAACATTATTTTTAAATTTTTAGCAAATTTTTATCATTTTATATTTTTTCAATGTTGAAATTTTTTCATTAAGAGGGCAGAAAGTGGTTTTTATGGTTCACATATCCACATAAAAGAATCACACTTTCTACTAATTGTACTGCACTTGCTAAAGTGTGTTGATCTATCTCTTCAGGCGTTCATTTCTGAGCACAACCACCAGCATCTATTAGTTCTTGCAAGGAATTCTTTCAAGTCCCCATCTGCACTGCCTTCACATTACTCAATGTCCTTTTAAATTACATGATAAACTAACAAAAAAGAGTTCTATTAGCAATTGGCATTATAGATTATAATTGTAAAAACATTAAATCTTTCTAAAAAAACAGACGTCTGCTATATTTTTTCAGTTTAATATAATGTATAAATGAAATGGATGGAAGCTGTACTGGATACCCAAATGTTCTCACAACAACTGTAAACTAAATAATTTCTAAATCTATTACCTTTAATATTAATGGAACCTATTGTTAATTGCTGTCAGATTTTTATACATTTTTCTAACTAGTGATGCTAATTATTCACAGTCACATTTTTCATAACATCTTAAATCATTTGTACAAAATACCTCAATGACAACTTCACACTGCACAGGAGCCGAGTACTTCTGCATTCTGAAAACAAATACACAGCAATAAACTGTGAAACAAGCTGTTAAATAATGAATGGTTAAGTGAACTGTTCAAAAATTAAAATTTCATTCAGTAGTTTCAAATAACTTTGTTGCTCTCCTTCAGTATTACTGTTATTTTTCTTAAATTGCTAAACTTTTTAACTATAGTGCCACAATTTTTACATAAATCTCTCAAAATTTAGCCTCAAATTACATACATTTTCTTTCACAGCAAATACAAGTGTCATTTCTCTCCTAGATCACCACATCTGAACGTTTATTCATATCTGTTGTGAAATATATGTCTGTATTAATTTCTTCTTTATTTTACTCACAATCTGTCAATTGATGAAGTGGATTTGAAAGGTGGCTGCATAAGCCAACTTTATTTTCTGGCAGTGTTATATTATTTAATTACCCTGTATAATTTACACAGATGACTTTTATGTTTCTGCTAACATGATAATATAATACTAAGGGTGTGAATATATTTATTTTGTGTGTCAACCAGCATCCTCCCTATATCCCCTCAATTTCCCCAGATAATCTCTGCAATGTGTGAATCTGCAAGTAAGTGTTGCTGCATCTGACAATCAAGGAAGCAGAGATCTTATTGTATGTTCTGGGCTGTGTAGTATCAATACTGATAGCTATCCACAGAGCGGCCCTGCAGTGTTGGTTCCTTACAAATCAGAGCACTTCCAAGTTTTTTTTTCCACTGAGGGTTAGGAGAAGTTCATCGCTCACTACACTAAAAAAATATGGTCTGTGAACACGACCACCATCACTGGCCTTGTTTTGATTTCTTTTTTTTTTTTTTCAAGTTGTACTGGGGACCCTGTAGCCACCTTGGTAGGACATAATGTCCCATCTTGTACGATTTTGTCCTGATTAGAGTCGATTGCTTTTTGTTCATTATGAGGGAATCATTTCATTTACTTTGTGGAATATTTGAGATTACTTTTCTGTTTTGTTTCATTGAGTTTTTCAGTTAGTTTTTATGGGCAATGCCTAACCAGGTACTTTGGAATAGTTCATGACAAGGGTGACCACGTGCCATCAGCTGTGGGTTCTTTTTGACTAATTATGTATTGTCTTATATTTAAGAACAGTGTATCCATTAAATTCATAAAAGCTACAACTTAATTTAGATAGTTTCTTCCATTTTAATCAAACTGCGATTTTTCAAGGTACAAAGTAATAATGTTGCTAGTTCAGGCTACCCCACTGTACAGAACATCATGCAGAATGGACCACAAATTGATTTCTGTTTTGGTTTGACAATTATGGAATTTATCAGCTTTAGCGAAAGGGCCCTGATTTACCTTTGAAAACCACTCTTGCTCACCACATATTTTGAACAGTGGCAGAATGAAATGTTTCTTTCCCTAGCTGAGTTAAATACAGGATTATCCTACTTTTAAGTATTTCTCAGTTTCTTTTGCCCTGTCCTTTAGTTCATCATGCTACTCTTTTCTCATGTTTTGTGTTTCAACTATGATTGTTATATAATTAAGGGACTGTAATTTTTTATTTCAGAATTATTTCATGTATTTAATATGGGGCAATAACCACCATAATAAGTTGTCATTATCAGTGAGCACTGTTTTACAAATATTCCACTTCATCTCATACTTCCCATTTCCAGAATTATGGTCTCCCCCCCCCCCTTAGAAGATGAGATTATTAAATTCAGTATGAGGAAGGGAATTTGAAGCATTCTGTAGTGTTAATTAATATCAGACTTTTTATTGGCTGGTACTTCACACACAGCTGACATAGGCAAGATAGAATTTATGTAAACTACTTGTCCCCTGCTATTATTGAGTCAGGGCAAGTACTGTAAGTCCGTGATATACAGTAGATTACATGTCTACTCAGTATAGAATTCAGTTACAGTACTCCAAGTTTGTTAATGCAAGCAGCTTATAATCTGCAGTTAGCAATATGTAGTATTATTTCATTGGAAAAGAGGGCATTGGCAGTTAGCACTTGGTGAATGCGGCCAAGCTAACATCACACTTGAAGGGAAATAGGTAGCTTTCATTTCACAAAAATTAACTAACTAATGCTACATTGCATAATACTTCCCATAGTCTCCATTACTAATTTCATAATCACTTCTTCATCACTCAGTATACTTCATGTTATTTCATCACCTCTTCATACTGCCTCATCATTTCATATACTTCATAATAGCACTTCATTACTTCCTCACCGCTGAATTATTAAATACTTCTCCATAACAAATCAGTGAGCATCAGTGCTTTGCTTTATTCACAGAATTACTCAGTAATAATACGCCATAGTAAAAATTAAGTAACCTTGGCAGCACATAACTTTTTTTTTATACAACACACAATGCACACATTAATCAAATCAGTTTTTCACATTACACAATAATTTGTTCTTTGCTTCTGTCCATAGAGTTACACTGTGACACATTTTGCTAAAATACACATTGTTACAGACAACTAAACAGAATTTCACTTTATTTTGGACAAATGACTTTAATATTACTTTTATATACTTACAAAAATGGTACTGCTTTTAGTATCTGAAAGATCTTTTTTTTCTCCTGCTTGATGTGTTCCTCATAAAGTTAAATACTTACAGTTTTCATTAATTTCTCATTACTAATTTGAGATAAATTTCACATTTCTTTCACTGTTTAGCTTACTTGAAAATTTTAATATTTTTAACGAAATGAAATTTTTTATGCCCAAAACTTCATTGAATTGTAGCTTCATCATAAGTTGGTGACTAGTTTTGGACACCTGTGTCCATTTTCAAAAAATCTGTGCTGTATGTGTTACAAATACAGGCAAACGCCCATGTACACAAACTGCCCCTGCAGTAACCAAAGCGGTATTTTGCGGACTTAATAACAGCTAATTGCACAACATAGGATAGACGTTAGAGAACTCTAGTCTAGTTCTCTAATGTCCATCCAATGAGGTGCAATTTGCTGTTGTTAAGTCGGTCGTATACTGCTCTGATTACTGCTGGGGCAGTTTCTGTACATGGGCTATTGCCTATATTTGTCTCACAGCACGGATGGTTTGAAAATGGACACACTTCCAAAATGAGATTTTCACTCCACAGCGAAGTGTGCGCCGATATGAAACTTCCTAGCAGATTAAAACTGTGTGCCGGAGCGAGACCCGAACTCGGGACCTTTGCTTTTGCGGGCAAGTTCTCTACCATCTAAGTTACCCAAGCACCACTCACGACCCGTCCTCCCAGCTTCAATTCTACCAGTACCTCGTCTCCTACTTCCAAACTTCACAGAAGCTCTTCTGCGAAACTTGCAGAACTAGCACTCCTGGACGAAAGGATACTGCGGAGACATGACTTAGCCACATCCTGGGGGATGCGCTGATATAAAGCTTCATGGCAGATTAAAACTGTGTGCCGGATCGAGACTCGAACACAGAACAGCTTCTGTGAGGTTTTGAAGGTAGGAGACGAGGTACTGGTAGATGTAAAGCTGTGAGGACGAGTCGTTAGTCGTGCTTTGGTAGCTCAGATGGTAGTACACTTGTCCACTAAAGGCAAAGGTCCCGAGTTCGAGTCTCGGTCCAGCACACAATTTTAATCTGCCAGGAAGCTTCATGGACACAGCTGTCCTAAACTAGTAACCATCAAGAAATAAAAAATAGATGCTTCTCAATGCAACTTATGATGACTGTGATGAAGCTACAACCATTTATTTCAGTTACAAGACAAGCTGCAGACCTATTTCTCATCTGCAGCATGCTGCAAGTTCACAAAAATTCATTATTATTATTAATTCACCAATAACAAAATGCAACATTTTTCACATATTTTTTTTTCTGACAAGTTGTTGTCCATCCCCTTAAATATTACTAATAAACACCGATATAGCAATTTAGATTATGTATGAATTGACGTTGGTAGAAGATGATTACATTTCTCTTAAGTCTATAGACAGGGTAGCAGAAGAAAGATAAATAGATTCACACAAGTGAAGAGGCACTTCTCATTAAGTAATGTAGTCACTAAAGGCCATTGACCCCCCCCCTGCTTGTTCATTTCCTCACAATTCATCTTACCCCTGCTTCTCAGTATAGACTTACAGCACTGTGTGAAATCTAATATTTACTAGTCAAACGAATTGCAAATGCAGCACACCGAACAACAAATGCTTTGTTATGTGATCGGAGGCTTTCCCAGCGTATGTGTTGCTTTCCGGGCTCTCGGGTGTCCAGCCGGATGCGATCGTTGCAGTCCCACGATATTTCGGCGAATAACCTTTCCGCCATCATCAGGTGGTTCTGATGGAATTTATTATTATTCGCCGAAATATCGTGGGACTTCAACGATTGCATCCGGCTGGACACCCGAGAGCCCTGGAAACAACAAATGCTTTGAATGTTTTAGAGCTGATAAGCTTTACTCCATTAAGCAATACATTCACAATGGAAACTACTTTCCACCAAATTCAAAAACATTAGATACATTTATTACCGATAATTTAGTAATAATTTTCATTATCATTTTTCACTTTTCCTACCCTGTCTTCAAATATTCTGTCTCAGTTTTATTTACATCATTCTTAACTACTAGAACTTCACTGAGAATATCATTTTTTTTACCTTTCTTTTCAGTCTGCCATTCTGTCACAATTTCATTACCTATATCAATAATTTTCAATTCTCCTGTCGTATTCTTAATCACAAACAGCGTCTATTTGTTCTGTTTTAGATATCATTTTATTATCATTATTAGAACATGACTTAATTACTGCTTCTTGTTTAGCATGATAAGAATCAGCGCAAGCTTCCATCAGCTCATTATAGTGGTTTTCAATTTAGTTTTTACTCCACCAAATATCAGTACTGAAAGCTACTAATTTAGGTTCCAATTTTTTTTTTTAGCTCTTGAATGTTGCTTTGTACACTAACATTTTTTAGAACTGATCCAGTACTACAGTTCAAATCAAGTTTTAAGTTGCAAATTTCTGTATTCTATCGATCTAATTTCGAATTCAAAGTACTAATTTCACTACTGTTCTTGCGTAATTTCGAATTAAATTTTTAAAATACTTGTTTAATGTCACTGCTTCTATGGTCCAATTTGGAATTCAGTTTTGAATCTTTTTAATGTCACTTCAAATGCTTCCAAACACTTGCTCAATACTGTTTTGCCTCACTTTTGGTTTACCATAAAGGTCAGATTCTTGTCTAAAGAAACCAACCAATATGATACAAATTCCTCCTCGTTCACCGTATAATTCTGGACTTCCTTTTCACTCATTTTGTCATTAGCTACTGAACATTTAACCCTTCAAACTGATAATTTCTGTGCAGGTGCATGGCAAACTGGTGGTAGTTTACGTTGCCAACTGGTACATGAATGTAGCAATTTAGTGAAATTACTCTAGCGTGGGAATAATTTATATAAAAGTAATTGTCGTATGCCTTGAAACAATCTCCAAAACAAAGTTCTAGAAACGAGTCTGTACACCAGAACGATGTTTACGTTCCTTTCCCCGTTTCCTTGCAACATAATGCGCATCTCCTTGTAAGCTTGCCTTTCTTCTCTCTGGCTGGCACCTTCTCAATGAAACGCCGTGCTGTGATCCGTTCAGGCATAGCAGTTTTTTAAGACAGCCCACACATAAGCGAAGCTACACTCTTCCCGTCAATTTTGAGCAGCTCTGATAGGAGAAGCAACCTGAAGTTTACATTTGTTTCTTCCCTTGTCTTTCACTTTATAAATACTACTATATAAAGACAAGCCATTATTTAAAGCATTAACAAAAATCTCGAAAAGTCTGTAAGAAATTTACTTCGAAGTTTCACATGATACTCTGATAATAATTCGGACAGAAACAGGCCTTTTTTAATATACTCAGATAACAAAAGTCATGGGATACCTCCTAATACAGTGTCGAATCTCCTCGTAGTGCAGCATATCGACGTCGCATGGACTCAAGTCGATGGAAGTCCCCTGCAGAAAGACAGAGCCATGCTGTCTCTAAAGCCATCCATAATTGCGAAAGTGTTGTCTGTGCAGATTTTTGTGCACGAACTGACTTCTGGATTACGTCCCATAAATGGTCAATGGGATTCATGTCTGGTGATTTGGGTGACCAGGTCATTCGCTCAAATTGTCCAGAATGTTTTTCAAACAAATCGCGAGAAATTGTGGCCCAACGATATGGCGCATTGTCGACCATAAAAATTCCATCGTTGTTTGGGAACATGGAGTTCATGAATGGCTACAAATGATCTCCAAGTGGCCGAACATAGCCACTTTCAGTTAGTGATCCGTTCAGTTGGACCAGAGGACCCAGTCCAGTCCATGTAAACACAGCCCACACCATTATGGACCCACCACTAACTTGCAAAGTGGCTAGCTGACAACTTGTGTCCACGGCTTCGTGGATCTGCTTGATACTCGAACCATACCATAAGGTCTTACCAACTGAAAGCACGACTCATGTGATCAGGTTACGGTTTTCCACTGATCTAGGGTCCAACCGATATTGTCACGAGACCAGGAGAGGCGCTGCAGGCAATTTCGTGCTCTTAACAAAGAGACTCGACTCGGTCGTCTGCTGGCATAGCCCATTAACGCCAAATTTCGCAGTACTGTCCTTACAGGTACATTCGTCGTAATGGAATGTCCTGTGCGTCTAACTCGTACTACCATTCCGTGTTCAAAGTCTGTTAATTCCCATAGTGCTGTCATAATCATGTTGGAAAACTTTTCACGTGAATAGTTTGCATACAAATGACAGCTCCGCCAACACACTGCCCTTTACTTTGTGTACAGGATACCACCGCTATCGTCAGGTGTGCATGTAGCTATTCCCTGACTTCTGTCTCATTGTATATAATAGGTAAGCATACATGTTGTTGCCAACAATCTCAAAAAGGTTTGTAGCCAATTTACTTCAAAATTTTATGCAACACTTTAATAAACAATCGAACGAGCATAGTCTATATATTTCTAAATATATATGTAATATACACTTTGGAAACGTTCTTATCAAAAGTATAGGAAAGTTCATGACCAGTTTACTTCAGATGGTTACACAACAAACTAATGAACATTTATATGGACTTACAGTGTATATGAGTCATCAACAGTTCAGTGTCGGTGGTGATGGGCCCAGGCAGCTTTGTGTCGTGCAGTCATCAAGGGTACACGAGTGGGCCTTCGGCTCCACAAGCCAATATCGATGATGTTTCGTCGTATGGTTCGCACGCTGACACTCGTTGATGGCCCAGCACTGAAATCTGCAGCGATTTGCGGAAGGGTTGCACTTCTGCCACGTTGAACGATTCTTCTCAGTCATCGTTGGTCCCGTTCTTGCAGGTTCTTTCTCCGACAGCACCGATGTCGAAGATTTGATGTTTTACCGGATTCCTGATATTCACGGTACACTCGTGAAATGATCGTACGGGAAAATCTCCATTTCATTGTTACCTCGGAGATACTGTCTCCCATCGCTCGTGTGTCGACGATAACACCACGTTCAAACTCACTTAAATTTTGAAAAACTGCCGTTGTAGCAGCGGTAAACGAACTGCTCCAGACACTTGTTGTCTTATATAGGTGTTACATATATCTGTATTTGAATATGCATGGCTATACAAGTTTCTTTGGCGCTTTAGTGTATAAACATATATGCAATATGTAAAGGAGAAACATTTTTGTGAAACATCTCTAAAACCTGTTGACTGATTTACTTCAACTTTTTGTATGATACTGTATTTAACTTCTGGACGTAGACAGGCTATAACATTTACACACACATAAGGGGGAGACGCTTTTAGCAAAAGTTCCAGAAAGTTCTTGAACGATTTACTACAAATTTATATATATATATATATATATATATATATATATATATATATATATATATATAAGTAACAACTTGCTTATATATATATATATATATAAGAAAGTCGTTACTTAAAGTTGTTACCAAAAAGTACTTGACTTACTTCCTTCAAATGGTTCAAATGGCTCTGAGCACTATGGGACTCAACTGCTGTGGTCATAAGTCCCCTAGAACTTAGAACTACTTAAACCTAACTAACCTAAGGACATCACACACATCCATGCCCGAGGCAGGATTCGAACCTGCGACCGTAGCGGTCGTGCGGTTCCAGACTGTAGCGCCTTTAACCGCTCGGCCACTCCGGCCGGCTTTACTTCCTTCAGATTTTCAGATGATACTCTAGTGATAATTCTGACACATGTTATATGTTTTTGATATATGGACAAACATATATGTAATAAAGGGGAAACATTACCAAAAATCTCAAGTTGATGAGCAGTTTACTTCAATCTCTTACACAATTCTTTCATAAACAATTTTTAAGTCATAAGCTATAAATTTCTAATATATACAATATATAAATACATATGTACTATAAAATGGGGAAATGATATATATATATATATATATATATATATATATATATATATATATATATATATATATATATATATACAAAGAGGAAAGTTTGTCACCGAAAATCTCGATAAGTTCTTGAGTGATTGACTTCAGATTTTTACACAATACTCTAACGAATATTCAGATGGATATAAGCTAAACTTGCTTTTAAATATATAAGTAATGATGTAATACATAAAGGGGAAGTGTTGCTGCCAAAATACTATGAAATTTCTTGATTGGTTTACTTTAAACTTTTACGTGTTACTGTAATACACATGCACATGGGCTACATAGAGGTACAGGTTTTCTCTTAAATAAGTCTCCAGTAATGGAAATCCTATGCTCTGTGTGCAGTTTTGTTTTCTTTCTCACAGTCGACAAATTGTTTTTCCCATACATCTTTCTTCTCATTATAAATATTTTTATAAAATTGCACAGCCTTTTTTATTTTCTTCCTCACAGACGTTTTTCACAGAAAACAGAAAAGTTGTATATATGACTTACCGGCTTATGACTAGCATAGTACTATGGAATACGAATTTGCAATAAAAATAAACGAGGCTTAAGGTCAGAGAGGAGAGAAGAGGAGATGGAGAGAAACGTTTGCAGGAAATGGATGTAGAGTGGGTGAAGGAGGAGATGGACAAAGAGAAGTGAAAGGAGGAGATGGTGAGAGACAAGGACAGGAGAAGATAGAGAGGACACAGGGAGGGCGGAGGAGGCGATGGACAGAGAGAGGGGGGAGGAGAAGAAGATGCACAGAGAGAGAGAGAGAGAGAGAGAAGGAGGTTAGACCATATATCAAATTTCTATGTACATTTAGCAACTGCAGAGTATTGCTGGGTTCGCAAGTAAACAATAAAAACACTGTGCACAGCAATATTTATCAACCTTATAAATTTTTGTAGTACATCACTTACACCTTCCTTTGCCGACGCTCCGTGAGTGACATGCTACCACTTCACCTTTCTTAAGTCTTTTTCAAGACATCAGATATTTTCTCCCTATTGAGTCGAATTGTTCCAGCTACATTCATATTCATACCTCTTTTCATCAAATAATGACACAAACGCACATTGTTGGAATAATTGTCCATCGAGTGTGTATGGCCTATGCTTAGAAGATGCTCAAGAAGTTTTACTATGACTTGTTTTCAGGGTTTCCGCTCAAATAAACATCGTTTCTACCTCTGTGGAACTTTCTATATCATCAAACCTTATCTACATCAAGGGATGAACCTTTTGCTCCGTTCTGTCTCCTTCAAAATTGGTCAAACCATCTCTTAATTGCTTTTCCTAAAGATGTTTTGCCTCTTTGTTTACATTGTTTTATGGCTTAGTGATTCTTGCATTTGGCATACGGTCTTTATTTTCTTTCTGTTTCTTTTTTTTTTTTTTTTTTTTTTTTTTTTTGTCAGTTATGTTTTACATATTCAGTTCAGTTCGGATGTTATCGTTTCTGTTTTGCTTCATCAAAGTATATACAGTTACGTATCTAAGGAAATTCATTTCATATGCATCTCTTTTCTCTTCATTTCCCTTCTTAAGAGTCTAGTTTTCGCATCCATAGAGCAGTGCTGGTATAGGCAGAAGGTTATAGAACTTTAGTAGAGTATCTCTGTGGACTTTCTTTCCCATTGTTCTGTGTAAAGCTCCAAAGAAATACTTAAATAAGTCCAACTTATTTTGTATTTCATTGTTTCCCTTGTATATAATGCTACTTAACTTGTTCTATGATCTACTTGCCAAATTCAATCTTAACTAGCATGTGCGGATGTCCTAAAATGCCATTGATTTTGCCTTTGTGATGGGGACGTTCAACGTGTGTTCTGTGGCCATTTTACTTAAATTAAAGACAGCTTCTGGTGTGCCATTTTCATTCTGGCTAGTAATTACTTGGTCGTCAGCAAAACGTAGTGCACTGTCACCCACATTGTTAATTTAAAAAACTTTTATTGTCTGTAACCAAATTCTGGTTGCATCGCTGATATCCATATTAAAAAGAGTGGGTGAGGGGGAAACCCTTATCTAACTTCTTAGTTTATTTCAGCCATATTATGTCTGCTGCCTGGGATTTTTGTTTATATTTTGTTACTGATGTATAAATCCTGAACAGCTCTTATAAGATGAGATGGAATCCCTCTGTTTCTCAAAATTTCCCATAGTTTGCTTAGATTTACTTTATGAAACGCCATTTAGCCGTCAATGAAGGTAAGAAAAGTAGGTAAATTGGATTCACGATGGTTTTCTATTAGTTGTGTCATTGTGAAAAAACAGCCCGAGCATTATCTGCCATTTCGAAAACCATATTGGGCATCAGATAGTACAGTTTTAGCGATTGGTAATAGTCATTTTGTTGAAATTCTAGCGTATGATTTATAACCTGAATTCAGAAGGCTATCACCTTTGTAGTTCTGACATTCATATCTGTATCCTTTCTTAAAAGTGCGTATATCTTGGCTTTATTCCACCCAGCAGGTATATAACCATTTTACCAGCACATATTCATAAAATCAAGAATTCTTATTTTTGCAATATTTAGTGCATATCATTTATATATTGATTTTACTTCCTGTAGTTCTTCCAACATTATGGAGTCTATGTCTGGTTCACACAGAACTTTATATATGAATTACAATTTCCCATAAATATACTGTGGATGCTTCGCAGATCTGATGTAGTATATTCCAAATTTCACTGCTCTTAGAAGTAGATTTCTGTAACCAGGTTTCACTTCTATAACGTATGAGATTCATCCACAGAAATGTTTTCTTGCATGCTGTATAAATTTTCAGTTGTATCTTTCAAGCCTTGAATGATCGAGAACAACTTGAACAATCTTCTACTCTCCCCAAATTCCTGCAGTTTCTCATCGTTTACAGACTGGAGGAAACTACAAAGTAGCTCAAATCTGTCTTGGTGCATAGTCTGGTAAAAAATCTGAGTGTTCAAAAGCGGATGCTTGTTAAAGTAAGATTTTACGGACGGCTTCTGAACAATTCTCATCGACATATGCAGCGGAAAATAAATATAGAAAATAAAGGCATACAGCTCATCAGCTTCAACATCTACAGAGTTACGAAGCCTATTACGTGATTATATAAAGTTTGTTTCTGGATGTGATCTGCATCACGGCTGTTAGTTTTAAACACGCTTGTTTCACCAAATTACAGCCTGAATACTTCAGTTGCAGAATTTAGCTGTTTCATAGGCCCATATCTACAAACAAATGGGGTTTTCTCAAAGAACATAAGAGCTGTCAACTTTGCGACTTCCAGTCTTCTTCATATCACATGCGTTTCACTGCTGCATTTTTTTTTTACGTGAGTTCCTAATATTATCAAGCCTTACTCGTACTTACCAAACTTCGCAGAGATCTTCAATACGTAACGGCAATTTTTGGAACTAATTGCTGCTGCTACAGGCACATATGCTCTCTTATACTCTTTGTGCTATGAAATAAACAGCCTTCGAATGCCATCTTGAGGAATTGCTTGCCATGCCTGAAATACATGCCATGTCACATCATGAAGGCTGCTGGTAAGAAGCTTCTATGGAAGAATACCTCCTCCCATGGTATCCCAAACATGCTCTATAGATGACAAATTAGGGAAGCCAATCGAGGCTTAGTAAATTCGTCAAGACGTTTGTGGTGTGAGCTGCAAGTGTGGGTCCTTGTATTATATCACTGTGATATATGACTGGGTATCTTGGTCAAGAAGGCTGTGAAAACATGGTTTACCATCCTTACCACAGAGCCTAGTGACGAGCATTCA
The DNA here is from genome assembly GCF_023864275.1 of Schistocerca cancellata. Taxonomy (NCBI): domain Eukaryota; kingdom Metazoa; phylum Arthropoda; class Insecta; order Orthoptera; family Acrididae; genus Schistocerca; species Schistocerca cancellata. The sequence continues at coordinate 161,658,443 of NC_064628.1, forward strand.
GCTTATCACCAGCAATTACAACGAAATCCCTGTTGATATAGCCAGCACATGCCCACAACAGGTCGTCTACGGACACGTCTTCGTCAATATCCCACCACAAACGAAACTCAGTTCCCAACACCACAGAATCCACCCTTAATGTCACTGTTAACTCTGGCTTGCAACTTTGTTCATCTGGTCTTCTGCTTTAGACAGCTGCGCTGTCACTCGATGTTGACGATCTTCCTGTTGTGAAAGTATCTAAAAAAGCATTTCAAATAATGAACACCACACTGTGGTAATTAACATTAGATTTCTTCATATTTATTTGTAACAAATATTCTCAAATATTCACTTCCGTAGACGCTATATAACACAATCATCTGGTGGAAATTTGTAACAATAATTTTCACATTCAGTCCTGGAATATTTACACATATATTGATGGCTCGTTACGGAATGTTTCACGCAATTAGTTCCACAGAGCAAGTGTACAATTTGCCGACTCGCTACATGTTGGTGATGTAATGAATGCGAGCTAGTGACTGGCTCAGTCATTGTCCTACACGTCTACTTATAGACACGCGTAAGAATAAAAATGAAAATTTGGTACCACAATTTAAAAATTAACATAATAGACAGCAAAATTAAGGGACACAAAATTACAACTGGCGAAAGAGCAAATCTGTTAATCTATGAGCTCTACAACCTGAAAAAAAGGCAAGGTTACAGCTCATATTTTTAAGGATGTAGTTACACAGGAATTCTGCAAGTCTGTCAAAAATTTTCTAAAAGACGAAATTTTCCATATTTAATAATTACCAAACTAACAAGTTATTCTAGCGAAGTGTGCAATTTTGGAATCAGAAAAATAAGCGTTACAAAACCATGGTACTGAATTTTAAAAACAACCACTATTATGATTCGAACTTCTGGAACACGAAAATTTGAATACGAATAGTTCTTAAATAGGAAGGTTTTCGTAAGAGTAAAACGTTTGTGGAGGAGAGAAGACTGAGGACTTTCAAATGAACTAACCTAATTTGGAAACAAACAGCTATTTGATCACTGAAAATTTCACCTCCACGAGTTTTTTACGAATCGTAAATCGTGAATATTTCCTAAGAAAGTACGTAGCACTTCCGGAAAGAAAGCACCGTTTGGAAAAAATTATAAAAATATTTTTTCAAACCAAAATTTATTTTTAAAGGCAACAGCATATCTTACACTATTTTTCTACATCATTGTTCACATTTTTGTGATAGCGGGAAACCAGATTTTCTACGCCAGCTTCATAGAAAGGTGTCACCATTGAAGGCAGCCACTGCTGAACGCCACATTTTCATCGTCATCAGTGTCAAAACGCCTTTCTCCAAAACCACGCTTCACGTTCAAGAATAAGTGGTAGTCAGAAGGTGCGAGAACGGAGAAGTATGACTGCTGATTTAGCTGCTCCCAACCGAATTGCTGACTACGGTTTCGGGTATCGCCAGCAGAATGGGGACGTGCATGTCATGAATCAACACAATCAGAGCATTCCACGCCGTACAGCCCCGATCTCGTACCTTCTTGAACTCGATTTTCGAGAAAGACACTCAAAAAACGCTGTTCAGCGGTCGTTGTCTTCACTGGTGGCATCTTCATATAAAGAGGTCATAGAAAAGTTGGCTTCCCGCTACGACGGATGTCTCAACAATGGTGGCAACTATGCAGAAAATAGTTTAAAATATTCTCTTTCTTGAAAAAATTAATTTTGGTTTGAAAAATTGTTTTCATGAGGTTTTTTTTCGAAAACGGTACTTACTTTCCGGACATACCTCGTATTTCCAGGTGAGCTGTCTGTAATATTATCACTAGTGTGGAGTGAATAATTAATTTCGATGAAGTAAAGTATAAATAAGAGCCCGCATCTCGTGGTCGTGCGGTAGCGTTCTCGCTTCCCACGCCCGGGTTCCCGGGTTCGATTCCCGGCGGGGTCAGGGATTTTCTCTGCCTCGTGATGGCTGGGTGTTGTGTGCTGTCCTTAGGTTAGTTAGGTTTAAGTAGTTCTGTTCTAGGGGACTGATGACCATAGCTGTTAAGTCCCATAGTGCTCAGAGCCATTTTATAAATAAGAAAGTAACTATTTTGCGTATCTGTCTTGTATGTGCTATTAACAAAACGAGATTTAAAAAAGGACAATAAAATATATTAATATCAGGAGTGGTTTGACAGCAAACAGTATAATCGTCGTCGCTCCCCCTTGACAACGCAGGCCTCTGTCGTCTGTGACAGGGCTTAAGTGGGGTAAAGAACGTCCGGAAACTCTAGATCTCAAACAAGTTTCCAGAAATCTATTCCTGGCGGGCCGTGGTCACACTGTGTACCAGAATTTCATCTGTTGTCATCCACTTACCAGGTGTACCGGTATGAAATGAGCGTTTTTTGTGAAAATGAAACACTAATTTTGAATTGAAAAATAAAAACATTTTATTCAAAGTGCTGACCATTGCTTTCTATACATTTTGACCACCTTTCTGGCAATTTGTGGACACCACGGCAATAGAAATGTTCGTCTTTTGCAGCAGATCAGTCAGACACCCAATTTTCGTAGGAATCGAAGTGTTCCTCAGCCAATGCGTGTCCCATTGATGAAAAGAAATGGTAGTCGGAAGGGGCCAACTCTGGTGAATACGGCGGGTGGGGTACCAGCTCCCAGCCAAGTGATTTGATTGTATCCTGAACCAGTTTTGCTTTGTGTGCAGGTGCATTGTCGTGTAAAAAAATTACTTTGCCATGTCTTCTGGCCAATTCTGGTCTTTTTTCGATCAATGCAAAGTTCAACTTGATCGTTTGTTGCCTGTAGCGATTAGTATTCACAGTTTCACCGGGTTTAGAAGCTCATGATACACGACAGCTTTCTGATCCCACCAAACACAGAGCATTGTCTTCTTGCCGAATCGATCTGGTTTTGCAGTCGATGTTGATGGTTGCCCCGGATTAACCCATGATTTTTCCCGTTTAGGATTCTTAAAATAATTTTTCATCGCCAGTACCAATTCGATGCAGACTTGATTTTCTTTAATATCTTTGAAGCAAAATTTGCCAAATGGTTTCATTCAATTCATGTGGCACCCATTTTCCACACTTTCCCATAGCTTTCAAACGGTCAGAAATTGTTTGTTGTGCAACATTTAGCATTTCTGCTATTTGCTTCTGACTCAAAGTATCATCTTCATCCAATATTGCTTGCAATTCGGCGTCTTCGAACTTTTTTGGTGGTCTTCCACGTTCTTCATTTCTTACATCAAAATCATTATTTCTGAACCGTTGAAACCATCTTTTGCATGTTGCTTCCGATAGAGTGTGATCACCATATGCCTCGACAAGCATTCGATGCGACCCTGCAGCACTTTTTTTCAAATAAAAACAAAAAATTAATGCTTTCCGCAAATCATCACTTTCTGGTACAAAATTCGACATTGTTAACACGATGAAAACATATGATGTTGTTTGTTCCGTGACTTGACGTATACTAAATATCTTTGACAGATGTCATACCAACCAAACAAAAAAAAATTAAGGCTCGTTCACAACAAATGTTCCCTATCGTCACATTTGTATCTTAACGCTCATTTCATACCGGTACACCTGGTATTGGCGAGGGACAGTCGCACACTCATCAGCTTGTGATGTAGTCGTTCCGGAAGACCAGTGTCTTTCCACGTTCACCTTGTCATCGTTCATTTTGAAGTCATTCCACTACAAGTGACTATGTCTCCGACGACTGCTCCCACATTGCCCGTGCCAATGATTCGATCTTTCTCAAAGTCTGAAAGATGACGCGCATTTCCTCAGAGCACGCTGTATTATAATCCCCAACGGAGAAGTTGCAGTGACGCAACAAGCACCCAACAACCATTATCTACTCAAGCCATTTTTCTTCATCTTCGGTAATGGGGTTTTTCTGCACTAAAAAGAAGCTCACATAAGGATGAAATTTTGATCCACATATCCGACAGACATGACGGGCAAGTTGTTCATGATGTAACACATTCTATTAACATCAGTGTAAGTCTACAACGTACATGTATACCGAACTTGTATACTCATTAAGGAAATAATCGTCAAATGTGACATAATAGCTTACAGTAAACTTATTTAGAAAGCGGATTCTATAAGTTCCATCCATCGTTTCCTCTACTTCACAGGTCCTGTTGCAAAGTGCTCTGAACCGGCAGGGCGTGGCTGATATCGATTCCGAAGTTCAGAACTTACGATTCCGGGTACGCCTTGTTAAGAACTGGCGTGCTGCCGACAAAAGACACATTTTTTTATTTGTAGCGTGAAAAAGGAGAGGAAACTAGTTTCTTGGAAATACCTCGGAAAATAACGAGATAATTAAGAAGTTATGCGTCGTTTTGCGAGGAGCTCGTTATGATTTATCGGAATGGCAACAGAACGGTAATCACCGACATGTTGGAAGTCGTTTGGGGCGCAAAGCCACTTTCAAAAACGTTTAAATTACATACATTCGTGGTGAGTACGTGACATTAGATTTATGGATCAGTGCAGTAAGATGGGTCGCCGTAGAGACGAGGCAATGAGGATTTATTGTGTTTGGACGTACTCATGACACCACCGTGAATCATGACGCCCGATTTGTTGGTGTATCAGTGCGGACTTACCTACACGTCTACAAGTAATGGTGTACCACAAGCTGCCTTGTAACATGGCGTAAGAATAGTGTCGCAAAAAAGATCCTATTCTAAAAGACCCGGACCGGAGACGGGTGCGTATCCAAATATCATAGTAATGATTGAGGCTCCCTTTTGACAACACAACCACAAAAACTATAAAGTACGAGGGCAGTTCAATAAGTAATGCAACACATTTTTTTTTCTGAAACAGGGGTTGTTTTATTCAGCATTGAAATACACCAGGTTATTCCCCAATCTTTTAGCTACACAACACTATTTTTCAACGTAATCTCCATTCAATGCTACGGCCTTACGCCACCTTGAAATGAGGGCCTGTATGCCTGCACGGTACCATTCCACTGTTCGATGTCGGAGCCAACGTCGTACTGCATCAATAACTTCTTCATCATCCGCGTAGTGCCTCCCACGGATTGCGTCCTTCATTGGGCCAAACATATGGAAATCCGACGGTGCGAGATCGGGGCTGTAGGGTGCATGAGGAAGAACAGTCCGCTGAAGTTTTGTGAGCTCCTCTCGGGGGGGAAGACTTGTGTGAGGTCTTGCGTTGTCATGAAGAAGGAGAAGTTCGTTCAGATTTTTGTGCCTACAAACACGCTGAAGTCGTTTCTTCAATTTCTGAAGAGTAGCACAATACACTTCAGAGTTGATCGTTTGACCATGGGGAAGGACATCGAACAGAATAACCCCTTCAGCGTCCCAGAAGACTGTAACCATGACTTTACCGGCTGAGGGTATGGCTTTAAACTTTTTCTTGGTAGGGGAGTGGGTGTGGTGCCACTCCATTGATTGCCGTTTTGTTTCAGGTTCGAAGTGATGAACCCCTGTTTCATCGCCTGTAACAATCTTTGACAAGAAATTGTCACCCTCAGCCACATGACGAGCAAGCAATTCCGCACGGATGGTTCTCCTTTGCTCTTTATGGTGTTCGGTTAGACAACGAGGGACCCAGCGGGAACAAACCTTTGAATATCCCAACTGGTGAACAATTGTGACAGCACTACCAACAGAGATGTCAAGTTGAGCACTGAGTTGTTTGATGGTGATCCGTCGATCATCTCGAACGAGTGTGTTCGCACGCTCCGCCATTGCAGGAGTCACAGCTGTGCACGGCCGGCCCACACGCGGGAGATCAGACAGTCTTGCTTGACCTTGCGGCGATGATGACACACGCTTTGCCCAACGACTCACCGTGCTTTTATCCACTGCCAGATCACCGTAGACGTTCTGCAAGCGCCTATGAATATCTGAGATACCCTGGTTTTCCGCCAAAAGAAACTCGATCACTGCCCGTTGTTTGCAACGCACATCCGTTACAGACGCCATTTTAACAGCTCCGTACAGCGCTGCCACCTGTCGGAAGTCAATGAAACTATACGAGACGAAGCGGGAATGTTTGAAAATATTCCACAAGAAATTTCCGGTTTTTTCAACCAAAATTGGCTGAGAAAAAAAATGTGTTGCATTACTTATTGATCTGCCATCGTACTTCAGCATAGAGAGAAGGTTGCTTGTGAAATGAAAGACGCTGTTGATGTGTATTGCGTCAGTTGAGACAATTGCCCTGCCTGGTATGTGGAGCAGACTGGCAGAGGGTTTGGTATATGTTCCGGCAACGCCAAAGTCTGCGGAACTCCAAGTCTACTTTAAGTAACCACTTACCCGAGTCTGGCCACTCCATAACAGGTATAGCTAATAATTTTAATGTTTTACACAAAGAAGGTAAAGGGCAGACCATAATCATTCTGGAAGAGACTGAAATTATGCAAATTTTAAAGCTATACCCCCAACACACACTTAATAAAAACGTTTTCAGAAATTACCAGAGACAGTCGCCTTTTTAAATAGTATTTCAGTAAACCATGACTGGTTGCAAACTGCCTAACAGCTCATCGTCAGATAGAAGATATATAAGTTCAGTGCTTTTTTATTTTAGGTTCGTGAGGCGTGTTGTGTATCTGTAGCAAGATAGAAAACGACACCATACAAGCGCAACATGTGGTACAGTTTCACGAAGCATTTACAATATAAGTTCTACTTAAAGGTGTTACCGTTAATAGATTCTGCAGACATATATTTGTTATGTGTAGCACATTGTAAAATACTATTCACGTTTTAGAATTGCTTCCACACGCTACAGTTAACAGACTTTGTCGCAAACACTAACTTCCACGTTTTATAAATTGTAAACAAAGCAACGAGTGTGATTAAACTACACGCTCAAAGATGTCATGTTGAACCAAACACGTTGTTGGTTAACACTCACAATGATGAAGGTTATATCTTACTGCAATTTTGTCATATGATGACATGGCTGGAGACCGTGGCTGTTATTTGAAGACAAATGTTGATGGTGTTGAGACAGCAAGCAGCCACAAATTTATTTTAAGTTCCTTTATTCAAAAGGTACCGTTACCCTTTTTGAATCATTACAATTCATCGTCCGCCTCCGTAACTTAGCGGTAGCAATACCGCCTACCACTTAGGGGGCTCGGGTTTTGTGTGTACGTCATCATCATTTTCATCATCATTGACTCGCAAGTGCCGGCCGGTGTGGCCGAGCGGTTCTAGGCGCTTCAGTCTGGAGCCGCGCGACCGCAACAGTCGCAGGTTCGAATCCTGCCTCGGGCATGGACGTGTGTTATGTCCTTAGGTTAGTTAGGTTTAAGTAGTTCTAAGTTCTAGGGAACTGATGACCTCAGATGCTAAGTCCCACAGTGCTCAGAGCCATTTGAACCATTTTTTGACTCGCAAGTCGCCGATGTAGCTTCACCTAAAAAGGACTTGCAATACGGCAGCAGAACTCCCGCGAATGGGGCCTCCCGACCAACAATGCCATACGATCATTTCATTTTCATTATAATTCATCGTCAGACGGCTTCCAAGCTTTCATTAGAACATGTGGTTCGTTTTTTATTGATTAGTTGTCCTAAAATATAAATAATACATAATTATAAGCATGCCCCACGGGTGGTTGCGTTACAGATTTGCATTGGGATGTGACTTAATTGAAATATCGGTTTGGAGTATTTGTTTTTATAGTTTTCGTCCAACAGATAATGTTCGTAGTTTCTGCCACAATTATACAAATTAATGTGTGCAACGACAAGAATGTCCCCCCTCCTCTTACCACTCCCTACCAAATGCCCACATTACTTATTAATTTTAAATTAACCACTAACCTGCTAATCTCAAATGTTATAAGCTCGTATGCCTAGTTCAGCCAACATATCAAGTAAGAAAGTAGCTGTTAAAAGTAATCCCAACACCAGTACTCTTAATCGTAATGGAATTATCATCTAAAAATCTAGCTCCATACACCTTGTAAATTACACATATTAATTTGCATCTCAATTTTTACTAATTTAAGTTAATTTGCCATTTATATTTCCTGTAAGGAAGATACAATCTTCATCAATGAGAAAAAAAATATCTGCCCCTGTTACTACATAGAGCAGACAGGCAGAAGCTTTGAAACGCGATACAAAAATAATACTGATGCATTCCGTCTAAACAACTTAAATAGATCATTTGCCACCCATCCAGCAGAAAATAAACATTCCATTACAGACCTAGGAATAAACCCCCATATCCTACACACTGCAGACAAGGGGATAAAGTTGACCTCTTGAAAAATTATAGATTTTCACCCACAAACATAAATCACCCCACACCATTTTAAATGAACAGACAGAATTAGCAAACAGCCCCTTCTTTCAGAATTTTAAAGACTCTTTAAACATGAAGAATTAAACTGACATTTGGAAACAAAATACAAAATACACAAGACACACACACACACACACACACACACACACACCTCAGTCCCCCCGCCCTTTTCTCTCTCTGCCCACATCTGAAAGCAACCATTTTGCTCAATTATAACTAAGCCCGAATAGATTAGCAGCAAATTTTGCATAGTAGTTTTCTAAGTTAAGCATCATAGACAATAACTACAATAATTCTTCGTTATTCATCTGGATTTTTAAGTAATTTTGTAGCTAGTCAGTATCGGTCCAATGAATCGAAATCAAGCGAGTTGTAAGTAACTGGATGATGACGAGGAATGTCAAAAGTCATGACACGATCCATACATACGTCAGCAATTAAAGTTTCAAGTATCTTTTAAATTCAGAAGCCAATATCTGGGCTTCAATAATGCAAAGCACCAAATCGGTATCGCTTAAGACGACGAGAAATTTCGAGGGCGTAAACTTGGATGCATGCGTGACTGCTCCAGAACTTACCGAGTTCGTGCCGTGTCGGGCTGGAGGTTGACGTCAGCCACCTGTTCGTCCTTTGCGGCCTTGTTCTAAATGTGCTTCATAACCACTGCCTGTCACATCGAACCTTTCCGGGTCACGCAACACTGGTTATTTGGACGGTGATTCATTCCATCTTGGCTAACGCTCCTACAGAACATCGTGCACTGAGTAAGCAACGAAAATCAATCGTTTTGTCTATAAGAGAAATGACAAAGTACGTGTCACTATGTGTGTAGTAAAATTATACCATTGTATTAGATAATACGACCAAGTGAGATAGTATCAGAGTTCTGTGACCAGATTATCCATGGTATATGCATACTAATGGTAAATTTAAAATATTTCCCGATTAGGAACAAATTGTGTAGATAGATTTTATGATAATAACACGTTAGTTGTTGTCAGATGACTCTTTCATACGATATGAATCTTTTTTGAATTTTGTTTCTTTTCTTTGCATGCCTACGATTAAGGAAGTATTTTTCGACAAAATCTGCATTTACATCTACATGGTGTAACCTCCCAACAGAAAAAATTAAGTGTAACCTCCCAACAGTTTAAAAAATATGTATATCATTCACACTCAGTGTAACCTCCCAACAGTTTATTAATCAGTAACCTCGCAATAAAAATGTGACTAACCTCTCAATAAAATTTGGGATCATATGTAACCTTTTAATAATTAACTGACTGTGAATCTAAACCGGCAATGCTACGTCATGACCCTGAAAGATCATTCTGAGTAAATTGAAAATTCTTACCTCAATTAAGTTGCTGGATAACGCGTATATATCAGCTCCTATAAGAAATATTTACGTCACAGCCCAGTGCAATGCTGGCTGCTAGGTTTGTTATGTACAGAAAGAAAGAACAGATTTTTCTTTACGATAATCGGGATGACCATGGATTGCCGAAATTAGTAAATTCTTTAAATTCAGATGAATGATTGTCAAAAAGTTAATTTTATAAGAAAGATTATTATTAAAAGATTTTCACAAAACATTTACATGGAACTTGATATAACAATAGTATAAATTTAGCTGTAACAAACTGCATATGCGCGCGTCTACTTTTACCTTATACTAGATCGCTCAGGCACCGCCATTGCTCCCCACGACCGGTCTCGCCAACTCCATACACCAGACTGCTAGCTACTCCTACTGCCGGAGCTACTTCTACTACTACTACTGCTGATAGCACTGCTCTCTGGTCTGCGATTCTCTTATAGCTTACATATCGCAGGCAGTGCGTGAGCAATCCATCGAAATTACATCTGCTCGAGTGCACTAGCAATAAATTCCTTAGTCATGGACCTCTTACATAACCCTCCACTGGGGGGGGGGGGGGAGGGGGGGAATTTGGCAGCGATGGTGAGTTCACAGAGTATATACATATATATAACATTATTGACAAGTAGAGAACATATTAAGAAATGACATAAAGTGCATACTCAATGAGTACAGAATATATTAGGAAATGGCATAATGTGCACACGCGCCATATAAGTCTTTACCATTTTACAAGAATTAGGAAAGGAATGGGAAGGATAGCATCATGGTTGTAGCACAGTGAGTTGCACATAGCTGCACTAAAAGTCCGTACCTTTCTACAGAAGCACAACACTAAGTGAGACAATCTGAAGTTCTCTTCCCTGGGGTATTTATCAGTGTAGCCAAGAAACTGAAATGTTGTATTAATATTGTATGATATCATTTTGGTGGAACATTAGGTACACCAAACAGTAGGTCCATAATAACATCTCCATCGTTCAAGGTTGTGGACAGCTTTATATGTCAACATCACATTTTTGTAGAATCCATACTCTTACATCAACATAGAATTAGTGCAAAAACCAAATATAGTGCTCCATGATCATGAGGATGGACAGGACATACGGATATTGCAATAACTGGTGGTAATTAGGTCAGAAGGTGAAGGATACATTAAGTCTTATGCTAGTCACCATTCAGAATTACACCAGTGTATCAACCGCTATGAATAATTATTGGCACTCATTGGCTAGTTACAAAGCATTTATGTATGGAGTATTACATAATATCATTCATAAGTCATCTCATATGGAGTATTACACAATATCATCCATACGTCATCTCATTTCAGTAATTATTGGCCTCATAAGTCATCTCATTACAGTAATCATTGGCATTCATTGGCCAGTTACAAAACATTTATGTAGTATGTGTGGAGTATTACAAAACATCATTCATAAGTCATCTCATTACAGTAATTATTGGCATAGGATTTATGCTTAAGTCACCTCATTACAACAATAATTGCCATAGCATTTATGCAGTATTACAGAACATAATTCATAAGTCATCTCATTACAGTAATTATTGTCATAACACTTATGCATAAGTCATCTCATTACAGTAATCATTGGCATACCATTTATGCAGTATTACAAAACATCATTCATAAGTCATCTCATTGCAGTAATCATTGACATTCGTCATCTATTTACAAAGCATTTATTATGCATTATTCAGAAGTCATCATTCAAAACAGGAGTGCTAGTGATTATATGTGATATCATGCAAGTGACATAAGACATATTTGAGATGTAATACATTGGAACTAGTACTCAAGGTGTTTAGTGCAATAAAACATAGACATATTGGAATTAACACAAGAGAAAAATTTGCATTATATTTAGGACAAGAAATATATCTTAAACTGATAGCATTATTTAGTTGTATACTGGTAATAATTTTTTCTTGTGCTTGCAATGTATTGCGTTGGGATCAATAGTCATTGCTGGGGCATGAAAAATTTTGCTTTTGATTTATTGCTGGAAATAAGGACTATTAACGTCATTCATCGTGAGTCAGCTGAAGCAAGGTTATGAAACAAGTAGAGTATATGTGATCACATTCATGAATGATAGAGACAACTGGGTAAAAAAATGCAAGTACTAGAACAAGTTTAATAATTAAATGCTTGTAGCATATTAATATCATGAAAAGCTTCTCCTGGAAAAAATACATAGTGGATTATTGAGCTGAAAAAACAAATGTATATTATGCTGAAAAGTAGTAAACTTCAAATTAACAGGTAATGAAACGTCTACTTAATATGTACGTATTCTAGCTGTCTTTCCCTAAACATTCAGTCATTATACTATGTGACATATGACATACTGTCAAAAAGAACTGCAGGAAGTACTTAAATAAGTACATAGCATCTCTTAACTAATAGGAAATATATAAACTTCATCATTGTCATCATGTGCAAAGAAAACTTCATTATTCAAAATTACCATATTCTTCCTACAACTATTCATAATCATTTATTATCATCTGCAAAAAATAGACACTTCATTATTCATATTCATATTACCATTTTCCTCATACAACTATTCATTATCATTCATTATTTCATATATTATAGAGTTTCTTACTTCTAGAATATTTCATCACTAAAATTAACATGTGTATTTCTGTCTGACAGCCTGCCACAATCACCTCGTATTCTGAAAGAAAAATAATTAGTCAAGACTGCTATAATACAGTGTGTATAGTATATTCTTGTTAATGCTTGTTAATTCCGATCCATTTACTTTTCATGACAAAGTATTGCATCTTCTTTCTTTCATTCTGATGGTAAAATTTCCATTTCATAGTAAACCACTGTGGTTGTTTAATTTATTTCTTTTACATGGCATTCCATTCTGAAAATGATGAATATGGTTTAATATCTTGCATTTAATTCATATACCCGTCACATGAAAACTCGTTTCTAGTGATATAGCTAAGCATACAGCATAGCATGACAGAAAACGTATTAGGTCAAAACCATAGACAAATTTCACGTGCAAAAATGTACACACAATATCATAATGCATTAGCAAAAAAACTGTAGAACAGTGAAGATATTGGGTCATCATAAGGCAAAATGTCAAAGTCAACTGGTGTTTGTTACATCTTTAAGATTTCATAGTGCGTACAGAGAAGGCAAATCCCGGGATGGTTCCTCTGAAAGGGCACGGCCGACTTCCTTCCCCATCCTTTCCTAATTCGATGAGACCGATGACCACGCTGTCTGGTCTCCTTCCCCAAACAACCAAACCAAACCATACAGAGAAAATTCTACTTTCGATAGGAAAACCATCATATATACATAAAAAGAATGGAAAATGTGCACGTTCTGATATATAACGATAATAAAAGCGAACTGCTAACCCTACCTTGCCAGGCACTTGCCAAGAAAAAATATGATCATCATCAGTAGTGTTCATATAAATATCTGCAAATGGCATTACAGTGTGATAAGTCATGAAGTATGTTTATTCAATAACGGGTTTAATATTGGAAATACGGTGATTGCCCTTGGTTTTTCTGGTTCTCAAAGTTTCGACATGTACTACATTGCGGTGAGGAATGCTGCAAATTCTATATGGACCTGCGTATAGAAGCTCAAATTTACTGCATCTACTTTTTCCTCTGTTGGATAAATAATGTGTGCGTAATAATATCTTCTCTCCAATGTGAAAGTCACGGCGTATACAAACCTGTTTTTGCTGTCTTCTCCGGCCGTCTGCGGCACGTTTGATGTTCTTGAGCGCAATGTCAATTATTTCATGGTGGCGTAGTCGACGTGATGTAGGAAAGGATACTAATTCTTTAATTTTGTTGGGTGGTTCAACATTTTTCAATATAACAGTCGGAGATAGCATAGTAGATTCATTTGGTATGGAGTAAATTACATCCTGGAATGAGAGTATGTGTGTGTCCCAATCAATATGTCTTTTATGGCCGTATATTCTACATAGTTTACCAATTTCTTTCATCAGTCGTTCAGAAGGGTTCGAAGAAGCTTGATACCTGGATATATAGATCGGAGAAATGTTTCTAGATCGTAACATAGTGTCTATATCGCAGATCGAAATTTTGGTCCATTGTCGGATATTACTTTCGATACATGCCCTACATGAAATAAAAAATGTTTTACAAATGCATTCGAAATAGATTTAGCAGTAGCTTTGCGTAACGGAGTGAAGGTAACAAATTTCTAAGTGAGTTCAACAGCGACAAAGATGTAACAAAATCCTCTATTGGATCTGGGAATCGGACCAAAAATGTCTACAGTGGCCATATGTCTCAATTTAATGGGTACAATGGGATGTAACGGAGGAATATGTGAAGTCGTGTCTGATTTAGTTTCTCCATTTTGGCAAAATAACAGTTCTGTCTCAGTATAAGAAAACATTTTCTGGCACCGTAATGTGCATAACTTAAATGGGTATATCAAATTAATTTGTTAACAAGCTTGTCAGAAATATATAATAACCAGTTGTTGCTGTCAGAGTGAGAGCGGCGAATTAGAACGTTATTGTGTACAGTATAATGGTTTGTAATGGTAACGTTATTCCTATTTTTCCAAAGGTGTTTAATTTCTTTTCACACGTTGTCTTTGCTTTGCTCTTGTGCTATGTCTCGTAAAACACATTATATTTCCAGTTCTGTAACAGAATAATTGCGTTCTGCAGGTGACAGAATTCGACTTGCAAAGGAGATGTTTTTAATTACTGTAGTACCCCCTTCAAATTCCTGAAAAATGTGTACGCCTAGAGCGGTGTTAGAACTGTCGGTGGCAATGGAAAAATTTCTGGTAGGATCTGGGTGTGATAAAAGTGGTGCGTTCAACAAGGCACGTTTCAAATTAACAAATTCAAACAGTGCTTGGTTATCCCAGGACCAAATAGCGTTTATACCTGTCAATTGGCATAATCTAGGGGTGTCTAAAGCAAAGTAATGAATAAATTTACGGAAAAAGTTAATTAATCCCAGAAAGCTGCGTAGTTGTTTCTTCGTCTTTGCAACGGTAATGTCACATAAAGCTTAAGTTTTTCCGGGTCAGGCGCAATGCCTTCTGCTGAAATTACATGTCCAAGAAATTTTATGGAGTTTTCCCACAGTGCGATTTGCAAAGATTAACAGTGAGTCCCTGTGCACGAAAAGTTTGCAACAGTTGTTCAATAATCAAATTGTGTTCATACCAGTTAGCTACTGCGATAAGGATGTCGTCTACATACGTTGTGATTCTGTCGTTAAGTTCTGTCGGAAGTATAGTATTCAAACCGCGAATAAATGCTGCTGAAGAAATTGTTAAATCGAACAGTAATTTGCAAAATTGATAACAATTACCAAAACGGAGAAAAGCTGTGTACTTTCTGCAGTTCGGATGGAGCTGAATTTGCCAAAATCCCGATTTCAAACCTAATGTGGAATAAATAGCAGTACCATGAAATTTCTGTAAAAGTTCTTCTAGTGTCTGTGGGCGATCTGTTTCATTAATAATAATTTCGTTGACATGACGCGAATCAAGTACGAGGCGAAGTGATCCATCCTCTTTCTTAACAATATGGAGAGGGTTTATGTACGGACTAACTCATTACTAGGAGGGCATTCTGTTAGCAAAAAGGTGAATGGCCTTTCAGATCATGATGCACAAATTTTAACTCTAAAAGATTTTTGTGCTGCAACACGTGTTAAATATAGTTATCAGCTGTTTAGGAAAGCTGATCCAGTTGCTGTAGAGACCTTTGTAAACCTTATCAAGAAACAAGTGTGGCAAGATGTTTATAGCGCTGATACAGTAGATGATAAATATAATGCTTTTCTCAAGACTTTTCTCATGCACTTTGAAAGTTGCTTTCCGTTAGAATGTTCAAAACAGGGTACTAGCCGAACAGGCAGCCTGGATGGCTGACTAGAGGGATAAGAATATCTTGTAGAACAAAGTGGCAATTACATCAAAACGTTAGAAACAGTCACAATCTAAATGCAGCAGCCCATTACAAACAGAATTGTAAGGTGCTTAAAAATGTTATTAGGAAGGCAAAAAGTATGTGGTATGTAGATAGAATAGCTAAGTCTCAGGATAAAATTAAAACCATATGGTCAGTCGTAAAGTAAGTGGCTGGTCTGCAGAGACAGGTCGAGGATATAGAATCAGTGCGTAGTGGGAATGTCCGTGTTACTGATAAGTCGCATATATGTACAGTATTTAATAATCACTTTCTGAATATAGCAGGTGAACTAAATAGAAACCCAGTCCCGACAGGGAATCATGTAGCGCTCTTAGAAAAAAGTTTTCCGAGACTGTTACCTGAAATGCTCCTCCATGATACTGACAAGAGGGAGATTGAGTTAATAATTAAATCACTTAAGACCAAGAACTCTCGTGGATATGACGCGGTATCTAGCAGAATACTGAAGTATTGTTCTATGTATGTTAGCCCAGTACTTAGCCATATCTGTAACTTTTCCTTTAGGACTGGTCGGTTTCCTGACCGATTAAAGTAATCGGTAGTGAAGCCACTTTATAAAAAGGGAGACATTGATAATGTTGACAATTTTAGACCTATTTCTATGCCATCGATGTTCTGCTAAAGTTATCGAGAAGGTTGTATATACAAGGTTACTGGAGAATTTAAATTCACATAATTTGCTGTCAAATGTTCAGTTTGGTTTTAGGAATGGTTTAACAACTGAACATGCGATATTCTCTCTTCTCTGTGAGGTTTTGGACGGATTAAATAAAAGGTTGCGAATGCTAGCTGTTTCCTTTGATTTAACGAAGGCTTCTGACTGTGTTGACCACAAAATATTACTGCATTGGACCATTATGGAGAGAGGGGAGTAGCTTACAGTTGGTTCGCCTCTTACTTTAAGAACAGAAATCAGAAGGTAATTCTCCGCAATATTGAGAGTGGTAGTGATGTTCAGTCCCAATGGGGCACTGTTAAGTGGGGCGTTCCCCAAGGGTCGGCGCTGGGGCCACTGCTGTTTCTTATTTATATAAATGATATGCCTTCTAGTATTACAGGTGATTCAAAAATATTTCTGTTTGCTGATGACATCAGCTTGATAGTGAAGGATCTTGTGAGTAATATTGAAACAGTAACAAATAATGTAGTTCATTAATTTAAATTCGTGGCTTGTGGAAAATAATTTGATGCTAAATCACAGTAATACTAACTCACTATTCAAGAAGAAACGATATTTTGATCAGACAGAATTTGCATATTATAAGCGAGACGGAACAGTTCAAGTTCCTAGGCGTTAGGATAGATAGTAAGCTGTTGTGGAAAGCCCATGTCCAGGATCTTGTTCAGAAACTAAATGCTGCTTTATTTACCATTAGAACAGTATCTGAAATAAGTGACACTTCAACACGAAAAGTAGTCTACTTCGCATATTTTCATACGCTTATGTCGTATGGTATTATTTTTTGGGGTAATTCTTCTCATTCAAAAAGGGTATTTTTGGCTAAAAAACGGGCTGTTCGAGCTATAGGTGGTGTAAGTTCGTGAACCTCTTGTCGACCCCTATTCAATAGTCTGGGAATTCTGACATTGCCCTCACAGTATATATTTTCTTTAATGTCGTTTGTTGTTAACAATATTAGCCTATTCCCAAGAGTTAGCAGCTTTCACTCAGTTAATACTAGGCAGAAATCAAATCTGCATGTGGAATGCACTTCCTTGACTCTTGTGCAGAAAGGAGAGCAGTATTCTCCTGCATCCATTTTCAATAAGCTACCACAAGAACTCAGAAATCTTAGCAGCAGCCCAAACTCTTTTAAGTCTAAACTGAAGAGTTTCCTCATGGCTCACTCCTTCTATTCTAACGAGGAGGTCCTGGTAGAGCTAAAAAATTAAGCAAATTCCAGTGTTACATTGTTGTTTTTCTTTATTTAAACTTACGACTTGTCACCTGAATATGTTTTTTTTTTATATTTCATTTTATCTGTTTCTATTATCGTGTTATAATTTCATGTATTGACTCGTTCCTGACCATGGAGACTTCTCCTTAATTTGGTCCCACGGAACAATAAATAAATAAATAAAATAAAACTGCCGGTTCAATGAGTCCTTGGTCAAGCATAGCTTGTAATTCTTTCATAACTTGTTCTCTGTGAATATATGGAATGGGATAATGTTTGGCTTTAAATGTGTCGTGCTGTTTAACTTGAAATTCATGCATGAAACCGGAAATAGTACCAGGGATGTTGTCAAAAACTGGAGCTTGCTGTAAAAGAATTTTGCGTAGCTGAATACGTTCGTCATCCGTATTTGCGTTGCTCTGTTTTACTTTATCAGAAATCATTTGCATAACGTCATAGTCGGCTTCGTCTGGTGTATTGTAGTTGTGTAGATACGTATCTGTGATAAATGTGGAATGACAGTCTTTGTTACGTGATGTAGAAAAGATCTCTGTTCGATTAATTTCTTGTTCTTCTGCAGATAAAGCGTGCTGAAATTCTAATGCCAGTTGGACTTTTTAACCCTTTAACATCAAATAGGAATTTTGAAAGTCAATAATTGCGTCGTCCTGTACCAAAAAATTCGTACCTAAAATAACGTCTGTTGTCAATAAGGGAACAATCCAAAAATTTGAGTGGAACGTATGACCTGCAATACAAAATGATAAATGTGTCTGTAATTTTACATCTACTCCTCTACCAGATACTGCTCCTTTTACTTTAATTCTGCCTAATGGTAACGTAGGATAGGTGTTCTCTTTGTTACATTCGTTGAAAGTTTCCTCATTTATAACTGACATAGGTTTATCCAGAATCGATTACTGCTGAAAATGTGGATGATCCAATCTTTACTTCAATAACAGGGTGGGAAATAGTTTTTTGAATAACTGGTTTTTCAGGTAAAAGCGTGTCTCAGATGTCGTCAAAAGTAATAACATTTTCGTGAACAAGATTCTGTGTATCAAAAGTATTGCTTACGTTGCTGGAAGATGCAACCTGTACTGTATCTAGTCAAATTCTTTCTGACGTGCTGTTATTTGCAGGAGGATGCTGTGGCATTTCGACTATTTGTACTGTTCTGTTATTTCGTCCTGACGTATTAGGTTCGGGATGATATCGACTGTCTGGTTCATTCATGATAATCTGTTGTTGCGGATGATTCTGCTGCTGATAAGACCTACTGTTATTAAATGTACGCTGAAAACTGTGCTCATTACTTTTACGTCTGTCATGATAGTCTTTGCTATACGGCGCGTTGCGATAGTAGTTGAAATGATGTGTCTTCTGTACGTAGTGATTTCCTTGTTGCTGTGCGTTAGTGTTTGGTGGAGCTGACGCTATACGTGTAGGCGGCGAAACACTAAAGCTTGTTTGACCTTGCACATTATATTGTTGGTTAGGTATGCTAACCTGCTGGTTTTGTCACTGTTTTGGGGAAAGAACCTCTATTGTTACCAAAATGTGTTTGCTGTTGCTGATAATTTTGATGATACTGATAATTAAAATTTTGTCTGTTATTAAAGTCTGGTGGTTGTCATTCCTGGCGCGTCTATCACCTTTGCTATTAAAATAGCGTGTCTGATCGTAATTACTGTATGCTTGTTGGCCTTGGTTATGAGGTGAAAAATTTTTGTTAAAGAAGGAATAATCTGATCCAAAGGGTGAATCTGTGTTGTCATTGTTAAATACCTTAAATTTTCTAACTGATAGAAAGTGCTTGTAATCAAAATTATCGTCTCTGAATGTCTGAGCAGATTCATGATTGCATGAGAATCTATTTTTCTGTGTCTGTTCGGAATCTAAGTCACGTACTCTCTGTAAATTACCTAAATTAAACTGGCTGTGTGAGTGTGAGAAATGTTCAAAATGTGGCGTATGCTGTGCCGTGTTAGAGGCTGAAACATTTTTCATTTCTGTCACCTCTTGCTGTAAAGATGATAATTTTCTACATAATGTATTATTGGACGAACCTATCTCACTGATTGTCTGCTGTTTGTTTTGGAATTCGGGTGTTTGGTTGCACGAAATTGGTGACGTACCGTCTATTTTCGATAACGTCAATACGACTGGTTAATTCATCAAATTTTTCAGTCAGTGCCTTTACCTGATCTTCATTTTTAGTGTCACTAGCATTAATTTGTTTTTGCATTTTACGTGTGGTTTTGTTCAACTTATTAACGTTTGCTTTAATGGAATCGGGATCCTGTATTAATTCTAATTGTTCAAGTCTGTTGGTCACTGTCTGAAAGTCTACTGTGCATTTATTTTCCAAAGTCTGAATGTCAGTGTCTGTTTTTGTTTTTAGATCGGATATTTCACCATGCAATTCAGTGTTCAACTGTTTGATAGTAGTAATTTCGTCTGATACTGTAGCAATGTTGGTATCTACGTATGTTTTTGCTTTCGTAAACAACGTCCGCTTATCTTCCTGTCTCTGTGCAGTAATTATTTCCATGACTTGTTTCTTTACTTTGCTCTGTTCCTGTATGAATTTACGGTAACGCGTTTCACTGTTTTGTAGGTAGTGATTAAAACGATCGTTAATTTGGCTGTTCTGTCGTTAAAATTTCTTGTCTACTTTCGCGTGAAAGTTCTGCTGACATTAATTTAAACTCGTCGCGCAACTGTTTGCGCTTTCTGAACATTTTTTAGCAACTGCACTGATTTCATCCCTACGTAATTTTGTTGTGGCTGCATGAGAATTACGTATTTCTTGTGCAACGGATTTAAGTTCTTCACAACTATTCCTAGCACAGGCCTTAATTTCCTCACGTAATTGTTCTTGTTTTTCATTCGACTCTTTGAGATTTTCATTAAATTGTAGCAATGCTGTAATAAGTTGATCCATGCCAAAATTAGCGACTCTATTTTCTGTGCTGCGTGATGGTGTTTTTGCATTTGTCACGTTTTGTGTAACCATTTGGTCATTGTCTGATTCATGAAAAGGTTTGATATAGGACGTGCACTGTTGGTCACTACATCGGAATCAAATAAATCTGACGTATTTTGAGTACATTTTTCGTCTTCGTTAGAATCATTTATCTGTCACCGTGTAAATTTTGCAAATCAGGTGTGTCAAACTGGGCAGGTTTCACTGTAGCGGAACGTGCCGCGTCATCAATTGTCGTTAAATAACAATATTAATGTGCTAATAGTAAACTGCAGGAGCGTCTATAGAAAGGTCCCAGAACTGCTCTCATTAATCAACGATCACAACGCCCATATAGTACTAGGGACAGAAAATTGGCTGAAACCAGACGTAAACAGTAACGAAATCCTAAACTCAGATTGGAATGTATACCGCAGAGACAGGCTGAACAGTGAAGGGGGAGGCGTGTTTATAGCGGTAAGAAGTGCAATAGTATCGAAGCAAATTGACGGAGATCCGAAATGTGAAATGATTTGGGTGAAGGTCGCGGTTAAAGCAGGCTCAGACATGGTAATTGGATGTCTCTATAGGCCCCTGGCTCAGCAGCTGTTGTGGCTGAGCACCTGAAGGATAATTTGGAAAATATTTCGAGTAGATTTCCCCACCATGTTATAGTTCTGGGTGGAGATTTTAATTTGCCGGATATAGACTGGGAGACTCAGACGTTCATAACGGGTGGCAGGGACAAAGAATCCAGTGAAATTTTTTTAAGTGCTTTATCTGAAAACTACCTTGAGCAGTTAAACAGAGAACCGACTCGTGGCGATAACGTATTAGACCTTCTGGTGACAAACAGACCCGAACTATTTGAAAAAGTTAACGCAGAACAGGGAATCAGTGATCATAAAGCGGTTACGGCATCGATGATTTCAGCCGTAAATAGGAATATTAGAAAGGGTAGGAAGATTTTTCTGTTTAGAAAAAGTGACAAAAAGCAGACTTCAGAGTACCTGTTGGCTCAACACAAAAGTTTTGTCTCAAGTACTGATAGTGTTGAGGATCAGTGGACAAAGTTCAAAACCATCGTACAATATGCGTTAGATGAGTATGTGCCAAGCAAGATCGTAAGAGATGGAAAAGAGCCACCGTGGTTCAACAACCGAGTTAGAAAACTGCTGCGGAAGCAAAGGGAACTTCACAGCAAACATAAACATAGCCAAAGCCTTGCAGACAAACAAAAATTACGCGAAGCGAAATGTAGTGTGAAGAGAGCTATGCGAGAGGCGTTCAATGAATTCGAAAGTAAAGTTCTATGTACTGACTTGGCAGAAAATCCTAAGAAATTTTGGTCTTATGTCAAAGCGGTAGGTGGATCAAAACAAAATGTCCAGACACTCTGTGACCAAAATGATACTGAAACAGACGATGACAGACTAAAGGCCGAGATACTAAATGTCTTTTTCCAAAGTTGTTTCACAGAGGAAGATTGCACTGTAGTTCCTTCTCTAGATTGTCGCACAGATGACAAAATGGTAGATATCGAAATAGACGACAGAGGGATAGAGAAACAATTAAAATCGCTCAAAAGAGGAAAGGCCTCTGGACCTGATGGGATACCAGTTCAATTTTACACAGAGTACGCGAAGGAACTTGCCCCCCTTCTTGCAGTGGTGTACCGTAGGTCTCTAGAAGAGCGTAGCGTTCCAAAGGATTGGAAAAGGGCACAGGTCATCCCCGTTTTCAAGAAGGGACGTCGAACAGATGTGCAGAACTATAGACCTATATCTCTAACGTCGATCAGTTGTAGAATTTTGGAACACGTATTGTGTTCGAGTATAATGACTTTTCTGGAGACTAGAAATCTACTCTGTAGGAATCAGCATGGGTTTCGAAAAAGACGGTCATGTGAAACCCAGCCCGCGCTATTCGTCCACGAGACTCAGAGGGCCATAGACACGGGTTCACAGGTAGATGCCGTGTTTCTTGACTTCCGCAAGGCGTTCGATACAGTTCCCCACAGTCGTTTAATGAACAAAGTAAGAGCATATGGACTATCAGACCAATTGTGTGATTGGATTGAGGAGTTCCTAGATAACAGGATGCAGCATGTTATTCTCAATGGAGAGAAGTCTTCCGAAGTAAGAGTAATTTCAGGTGTGCCGCAGGGGAGTGTCATAGCACCGTTGCTGTTCACAATATACATAAATGACCTGGTGGATGACATCGGAAGTTCACTGAGGCTTTTTGCAGATGATGCTGTGGTGTATCGAGAGGTTGTAACAATGGAAAATTGTACTGAAATGCAGGAGGATCTGCAGCGAATTGACGCATGGTGCAGGGAATGGCAACTGAATCTCAATGTAGACAAGTGTAATGTACTGCGGATACACAGAAAGATAGATCCTTTATCATTTAGCTACAAAATAGCAGGTCAGCAACTGGAAGCAGTTAATACCATAAATTATCTGGGAGTACGCATTAGGAGTGATTTAAAATGGAATGATCATATAATGTTGATTGTCGGTAAAGCAGATGCCAGACTGAGATTCATTGGAAGAATCCTAAGGAAATGCAATCCGAAAACAAAGGAAGTAGGTTACAGTACGCTTGTTCGCCCACTGCTTGAATACTGCTCAGCAGTGTGGGATCCGTACCAGATAGGGTTGATACAAGACATAGAGAAGATCCAACGGAGAGCAGCGCGCTTCGTTACAGGATCATTTAGTAATCGCGAAAGCGTTACGGAGATGATAGATAAACTCTAGTGGAAGACTCTGCAGGAGAGACGCTCAGTAGCTCGATACGGGCTTTTGTCAAAGTTTCGAGAACATACCTTCACCGAAGAGTCAAGCAGTATATTGCTCCCTCCTACGTATATCTCGCGAAGAGACCATGAGGATAAAATCAGAGAGATTAGAGCCCACACAGAGGCATACCGACAATCCTTCTTTCCACGAACAATACGAGACTGGAATAGAAGGGAGAACCGATAGAGGTACTGAAGGTACCCTCCGCCACACACCGTCAGGTGGCTTGCGGAGTATGGATGTAGATGTAGATGTAGATGTGAATTTACTATTGCCATAATTAAATTTGTTTGCTCATCATTTATATTAGAGTCATTACTGGTGGTCGGCATGCACTGATTATCTATAATTGGAGGATTATCATTAAGACATGGAGTGTCGCTAGTGTTATCAGTAAAATTATTCAAGTCAGCTTTTTCACTCATTACACATCGCGATGCACTGTTAGCGGTTTTCCGCGGCATTTTCATAACACATCTGTTCTATAAATAAGTCTATATACAAAGTTGACTAACTTAATTCTTAGTAGTGTAACTTCTCATACTTTCCTGAGTTTAAGTTCCAATATCGCAGAGGCGGGCGCGCCGGACTAAGTGTGCCGGCCGGTGTGACCGAGCGGTTCTAGGCGCCTGAGTTTGGAACCGCGCGACCGCTACGTCGCAGGTTCGAATCCTGCCTCGGGCATTGATGTGTGTGTTGTCCTTAGGTTAGTTAGGTTTAAGTAGTTCTAGGGGACGGATGACCTCAGATATTGAGTCCCACAGCGCTCAGAGCCATTTTTTTGAACCGGATTAAGTGTTGGCCACATGGCAATAAGTCTAAGTCTCCTCGTAGTTACGCAGCACTGCATTGCGTTCTTACAGCATCAGAACTCCAGCTAAACCATATCTGACCGACCGACCTGCTGCTCCATCACTGCCATCACTCTCATCACTGTCTCAACAATATGGCGGCTAGCCTTTTTATAGCAGTAAAGCACCCGGCACCACTTGTTCTAGAAGGTTCCAGAGCATTGCGTGTGTGTCACGCGGTAGCACGTGAGGCCTACGTGACGAATAGGCCGTACGTCGCTGTCCAAGGGTTGCGTCTTGCGACGGCTCTCGAGCCTCGTGATCCGGCATAGTCAACATTACACATAAGCCACGTCTGGTCACGTCCGCCTCGCTGGTAACAAGAATTTTCAAGCCTACATCTCACTTGAGTAAGCGATCAAATACTTCCTCAAGTCTCGCATTATGGTCCTCAAGTGACGCACCCACGGCGACAACATCGTCTAGGTAAATGAACACTTTATTTCCCTGTACACCCGTCTGTACGGTATTCATTAACCGTTGAAATGTGGATTGAGCCGTCTTCATCCTATTGTATTCGTAATGGCCTGTAGATGTGCTAAAGGCCCTCTTTTTCTCGATCCCGTTCGTCTATCAGGACTTGATAATACCCTTTCGCGAGATCTAGGGTTGAGAAATACTTTGCCTTCCCTAGGCTATCCAGTATTTCATCAATTCTGGGCAGGGGGAAGATCATATTCAACGGCATATCATTTAATTTCCGATAATCGACAACCACTCTCCATTTATGTGTGCCGCTGGCATCAAGCTTCTTCGGTAGTAATAACAGAGGGAAGTTAAATTGACAGGTACTCGGCGATATTATGCCGTCATCCAGAATGCCATCTATTTCCTTTTCCAGTGCTTCCTGTTGTGCTTGGAGGATTCGGTAAGGCCTCTGATTTATGACTGTCCCTTCTGCTTCAGGTACTAGTGGAATCTGGTGCTTCAGTACAGTGGTGTTGGTGAGACGTCTCTCCGTAAATGAAAGACATCATTGTACGCCAAACACAACTCCTGTATGACTTCTTGCTCTTCTTGGTTTAAGTGCTCTATACGCATGTTTTCTTTCAACAAACTCTGCCGCGGTTTTCTCCCGTCTTTTTTTCCCTGCTGTACACGTCGGATTTTACAACTGCTTGGTGTCGTATTCGTTCCGCGAATACCTCCGGCGCGATAAAACGGACCTCTTGTTCCCTGGTATTCACCACACTTGTTATGCACATCCCGTCCCGCACAGTCACCATGGCTTCTGGTATATATAGACCCCTGGTCTAATCTCTTGTTTCGGAATTACCGCTTCATTCCCTGGTTTTCGTGTCACGCGAACTTTTATAAATCTGTCTCCTCGCGGCTCGATTCTTATTTCTTCCGAGTCCTCCGAGGCTGGAGACATGTCACTCCTACTCGTCGTGAAGTTACATTGATTCTGCGCTCTTCGGGGTGGCCATTTACTTCGCTTAGTTTCATTTTCATTTGCTTCCGTACAACCCTCTTGGGCCGGCGCAGACGGCGGCCGGCTGACTCGCCTCGCCGTGTATTTGTCTTGACCAATACCCTCGCTATCTACGCGGGATGGGCCTCTATCGTCCGGTTGCGTTGCGGCGACTGTTTCTGTGCGCGCGGCGACCTTGCCCGGTATGTTTCCAAACCTCGCTCGTAGAGTCTTCCCGTTTCTATCGTCTTGTACAGTTAATCTATTGACGGTTGCTTCTTCCCATTCTTCCCGCAACTCTATCCATTCGCCTCGTACCTGCATTCTTCTATGGCCATAATCCAACACGACTTTTTGTCCAGGAACCCCCGTCCCAGTAACCCATCAAATGGCAAATCAATACTCTCATTCATTACTTGGAACTGAGTGACCCAGTTGCTTCCCTCGTCGTTGCCTAAACGGATTGCCATAGGACCCTCTGTCCTGACCTCTTCGTTTACAATACTTTTTATCGTTACCGCCCTTCTAGGATCCCACCTCACGTATTCCTGCACAACCTTGGACTGTATAATGTTAATATGGGCACGACTATCTATCAATAACTTTGTTTCAGAGCCTTTCACATCCTTGTTCTGTACGCATATGTAATCATTTTTCCCCGTGCTGTGAGCAGCTCGTATGATTCCTGACGTAGCGTAATGGAGCTGCGGCATTACGCCCGCTGCTCTTTTTCCCTGCACATTTTTCCTACGTATGTTAGCCCACTTACTTTCGCGACAATCACGAGCATAGAGTCCCGTTCGGTGACACGTGAAGCATGTCACTGGCTTGGCTTTAGTACACGGGGCGAGTGCCCTATCAGATTACATGCCGTACATCGTACTGGTGGGGAACACCGTGCCCGCGATCCAGTCTCTCTGAATTCACGGACATCGATTTCTTCTATGGGCAGCCTACTACGTTCTGTCTTTTGGGGAACCTGCTTTACCGTGTTTGTCTTCCGGACATTATACTTTTTCCTGCACTCATGCGACATGTGCCCCCCTTTCCCGCAGTTAAAACATTTCGCACTACTTTTCTCCGGCCGAGCTACAGTTGCTACTCGGCGCTTATCTCTTTCCGAGTTTATTGCACACTCTTCGGTAGCTGCTAAATAGCTTCGGACAGGGTGATACGTTCACCTTGGGCCCGTATTACTGTCTTTATCCGCTCATCATACAACCCTTGTATATAGACAGTCCCCATCAACTCATTGCGTCCCGTAATTTTTTCGTCCTCCATGACCCTCTTCATTGCTTCTCGAAAATGGAGTTGCATGGAGTCCACGCGAGAGTCCCATTGAGCCACACTTTGATATTTTTGATATTGAACATGATGAGGGCATAGTAGTCAATAGTGCGTTTACTCTCGTAATTTTCTAGCAAAATTGCCCTCACGTCAGACCAAGTTCCTGTGTGATGTCTAACTAATAGCTTACTTCGGGCGGAGCCCGTTATTTGGCCAATAATAAACTTTAAAAATACTTGCTTATAACTAGGATCTACTAAGTTGTAAGCGTTGTCACAATTATCTATGAATTCGGGCAGTTTTTCCCTGTCCCCTTCAACTTTATGAGGCACTAACTTGGTGGCCTTACTATAACTTAAATATAATCTGTTCTCACTGGGGTTTACTTGTGTACTCCACCTGAGCCTACTGCGTCAGCGTTTCCCATTTTCACTACCCTTGATGTGAATCTTCAGGTTTTGGCAGCGCAAACAGTGTTCCATTAAGTTTCTCCTTCTTCTAATATTTCGGCCGTATAACGTTCAGCCATCTTCAGAGTGAGCCGCTCCAGTGCTCGCTTCGTCCCTTTATACTCGAGTGCCTTGTTTCTTGTGGCGTGTACGGCAAACTCTGTGCTCTCGAAGGCAGTGCGTGGACCGGCTCCCAACGAGTGCGGCGCGAGTTGGGTCAGCTGCTGCGGTGGCGCGGACCTGCGACCCACCGCTTCCGCGACGGCGCGATGCGACGCCGGCTCTGCGTTGGCGCAACGCGGCGACTCTCTGCGTAGACGCGGTGCATCCACCCTCTGGCTGCGACCCTCCGATTCCGCGACGGCGCCATGCAATGCTGGTGCTGCGTTGGCGTGAAGCGACGCCCCTTTGCCTATTCCTGTACTCTATTTCTGCTGATTCTCCACCCTACTCCACCACTCTCATCACTCTCATCACTCCCATCACTCCCATCACTCCCACCACTCCCATCACTCCCATCACTCCCATCACTCCCATCACTCTCATCACTCCCATCACTCCCATCACTCCCATCACTCCCATCACTCCCATCACTCCCATCACTCCCGTCACAATATGGCGGCTAGCCTTTTCACAGCGGTAATGCACCCGGCACCACTTGTTCTAGACGTTACCAGAGCATTGCGTGTGTGTCATGCGGTAGCACGTGAAGCCTACGTGACGAATAGGCCGTACGTCGCTGTCTAAGGGTTGCGTCTTGCGACGGCTCTCGAGCATCGTGATGTGGCATAGTCCCATTGTTAACAGGGTCAACATTACACATAAGCCACGTCCGGTCACGTCCGCCTCGCTGGTAACAAGAATTTTCAAGCCTACATCTCACTTGAGTTTTAACTCTACTTTCTATCATTCGCCACACGTGGTCTGAGTAGGTTCACAAAACTGTGAGCCAGCGGGCTGCCAAAGGAGCGTTACGCGATGCTACGCTTCCAGAAAAATTGCAACATACACTCCTGGAAATTGAAATAAGAACACCGTGAATTCATTGTCCCAGGAAGGGGAAACTTTATTGACACATTCCTGGGGTCAGATACATCACATGATCACACTGACAGAACCACAGGCACATAGACACAGGCAACAGAGCATGCACAATGTCGGCACTAGTACAGTGTATATCCACCTTTCGCAGCAATGCAGGCTGCTATTCTCCCATGGAGACGATCGTAGAGATGCTGGATGTAGTACTGTGGAACGGCTTGCCATGCCATTTCCACCTGGCGCCTCAGTTGGACCAGCGTTCGTGCTGGACGTGCAGACCGCGTGAGACGACGCTTCATCCAGTCCCAAACATGCTCAATGGGGGACAGATCCGGAGATCTTGCTGGCCAGGGTAGTTCACTTACACCTTCTAGAGCACGTTGGGTGGCACGGGATACATGCGGACGTGCATTGTCCTGTTGGAACAGCAAGTTCCCTTGCCGGTCTAGGAATGGAAGAACGATGGGTTCGATGACGGTTTGGATGTACCGTGCACTATTCAGTGTCCCCTCGACGATCACCAGTGGTGTACGGCCAGTGTATGAGATCGCTCCCCACACCATGATGCCGGGTGTTGGCCCTGTGTGCCTCGGTCGTATGCAGTCCTGATTGTGGCGCTCACCTGCACGGCGCCAAACACGCATACGACCATCATTGGTACCAAGGCAGAAGCGACTCTCATCGCTGAAGACGACACGTCTCCATTCGTCCCTCCATTCACGCCTGTCGCGACACCACTGGAGGCGGGCTGCACGATGTTGGGGCGTGAGCGGAAGACGGCCTAACGGTGTGCGGGACCGTAGCCCAGCTTCATGGAGACGGTTGCGAATGGTCCTCGCCGATACCCCAGGAGCAACAGTGTCCCTAATTTGCTGGGAAGTGGCGGTGCGGTCCCCTACGGCACTGCGTAGGATCCTACGGTCTTGGCGTGCATCCGTGCGTCGCTGCGGTCCGGTCCCAGGTCGACAGGCACGTGCACTTTCCGCCGACCACTGGCGACAACATCGATGTACTGTGGAGACCTCACGCCCCACGAGTTGAGCAATTCGGCGGTACGTCCACCCGGCCTCCCGCATGCCCACTATACGCCCTCGCTCAAAGTCCGTCAGCTGCACATACGGTTCACGTCTACGCTGTCGCGGCATGCTACCAGTGTTAAAGACTGCGATGGAGCTCCGTATGCCACGGCAAACTGGCTGACACTGACGGCGGCGGTGCACAAATGCTGCGCAGCTAGCGCCATTCGACGGCCAACACCGCGTTTCCTGGTGTGTCCGCTGTGCCGTACGTGTGATCATTGCTTGTACAGCCCTCTCGCAGTGTCCGGAGCAAGTATGGTGGGTCTGACACACCGGTGTCAATGTGTTCTTTTTTCCATTTCCAGGAGTGTATGTGTACATCAAGGCCAGGCACGTCGTATCACTGACACACCAACATTGCGCGGTGTGAGCCGGCGTCCCATAATTGGTATAATTTGTTACAACAGTTAAAAAATTGATCAAAGGGTCTTCTCACTGCAAAGCACAGAATTGGAATGATTTATATTGGATGAGAACGAAACGAGACGGTATAAGCTCTATTCCCATTCTGCCTCCAGTCACCCTCCCCTCCACATCACTCTCTCCTACCCTCCTCTGGATGATCTTGCCAAATGTTCGCCAGTGACCTTCAGTAAGACATGCAAAGTTGTAATACGACACCAAGCAAGAAGTGCCTATGGGTGCTGAGTCACCTATATGAGCTTGCTCTCTCCTTGACGCTCTAGTGCCCAGGATTCCATGGTTAAATTTTGAGACAGCAATTGTTAAGTTATATTTATTGCAGATTTTATGAAGTAAATAAATAGCTCTTTGAAGATTATTTTCTTTGTTTTGCATTATCACTAACTCATCAGCGTATTTACATCTACGTCTACATGATTATTCTGCAAAATCACAATTAAGTGTCTGGTAGAGGGTTCACCGAACCACTTTTAAGCTGCTTCTCTACTGTTCCGCTCTCGAGCAGCACGCGGGAACGACGATCACTTAAATCTTTACATGCGAGCTCTGATTTCTCTTATTTTATTATGATGGTATTTCCCCCCTAAATAGGTGGGTACCAACAAAATACTTTCATTCTCTGAGGAGAAATTTGGTGATTTAAACATCACGAGAAGGTTCTGCCGCAGCGGTAAACGACTTTTTAATGACTGCCACCGCAATTCGTGGATCAAATCCATGTCTCTCTCTCTCTCTCTCTCTCTTATTTCGAGCTAATACAAAACGAGCGTCTCTCTCTGAACCTTCTCGATGTCCTCCGTTAATCCTATTTGGTGTGGATCCCACACAGCACGGAAGAGGGCGGACAACCAGTCTCTTTCGTTGATCTGTTACATTTTCCAAGTGTTCCGCTAAAAAATCGCAGTCTTTGATTTACTTTCACCACAATATTATCTGTATGATTTTTCCAATTTAAGTTATTCGTAACTGTAATCGGTAAGTATTTAGTTGAGTTTACGGCCTTTAAATTGTTGTGATTCATCGAATAACTGAAATTTAGCGGTTCACTTTTAGTACTTTTGTGGACGACTTCACACTTTTCATTATTAAGAGTCAATCACCACTATTTGTACCATGCTGTTACAGGGTGATAATTATTGAACTACATGAAATAAAATCGTCATAATCTCTGAACGGTTTGAGTTAGGACGTTCAAACTGCACGGTTGGCCGCGGGGCATGATGAGAATTAATATGCTCATGCATGGTTTGGTTAAGCGACGAAGCCCACTTTCATTTGGACGGGTTCGTCAATAAGCAAAGCTGACGCATTTGTGGGACGGAGAATCCGCATTTCGCGATCGAGAAATCTCTTC
This sequence comes from Schistocerca cancellata, assembly GCF_023864275.1. NCBI lineage: Eukaryota > Metazoa > Arthropoda > Insecta > Orthoptera > Acrididae > Schistocerca > Schistocerca cancellata. The sequence goes on from NC_064628.1 coordinate 161,689,748, forward strand.
ACGCTCAACGGGTGACTGCCGGACGGTGTGACCGAGCGGTTCTAGGAAGCGCGCGACCGCTACGGTGGCAGGTTCGAATCCTGCCTCAGGCATGAATGTTTGTGATGTCCTTGGGTTAGTTTAGTTTAAGTAGTTCTAAGTTCTAGGGGACTGATGACCTCAGATGTTAAGTTCCATAGTGCTCAGAGCCATTTGGACCATGTTTTTCAACGGGTGTCTGTGTGGTGTGCAATATCCAGTCATGGAATAATCGGTGCGATATTCCTTGATGGCATGGTGACTACCAAACGGTACGTAAAAGTTTTGGAAGATGATTTTATCCCCGCTATCCAAAGTGATCCTGATTTCGACAAGATGTGATCAGGCAAGACGGAGCTCGATCCCATCGAAGCAGAAAAGTGTTCGATGTTCTGGAGGAACACTTTGGGATCCGCATTCTGGGTCTGGGTCACCCAGAGGTCACTGGCACGGGCCTCGATTGGGCGCCATATTCTCTGGATCTGAACACATACGACTCCATTTTGTGGGGCTATATTAAAGACAAAGTGTACAGCAATAACGCCAAAACCACTGTTGAGCTGAAAACAGCTATTCAGGAGGTCATCGGAAGCATCCATATTGCGACACTTCAGTGGGTCATACAGAATTTCGCTATTCGTCAGCGCCACATCATCTCCAGAGATGGCAGGCATATCGAACATTTCATAACCTAAATCCGAGTAACTGTAGCGACGTTTACATGTTGAATAAACTGCGTGAACGCCATAGTTTGTAACTAATTTACGTTTTTTCTCATGTAGTTCAATAATTGTCTTATGTAAATAATTTTTGCTATTCGGTTTTGATCATACGACGACTTTACAACATGATAAATGACTGGATCATCTGCAAACAATCTAAGAGGGTGCTCAGATTGTCTCCTAAATAGTTTATCTAGATCAAGAACAACAGACGGCCTATAACACTTCCTTGGGTAACGCCAGATATTACTTCTGTTTTACTCGATGATATTCCGTCAGTTATTACGAACTGTAACCTTTCTGATAGGAAGTCGTGAATTTAGTCACACAACAGACGATACTCCATAGGCACGCAATTTAATTAGACGTCGCATGTGAGGAACGGTGTCAAAAGCCTTCTGTAAATCTAAAAATATGGAGTTAATTTCACGTCCCTTGACGATAGTACTGCGGCAGAATAAAGAGCTAGTTATGTTTCATGAGAACGATATTTTCTAAATCCGTGCTGGCTACTTGCCAATAAATCGTTTACTTTGAGGTGCTACATAATGTTCGCGGAGAGTATATGTTCCAAAATCCTATTGCAAATCTACGTTAGTGACATGGGTCTGTAATTCAACGGATTAATCCTATTTCCTTTCTTAGGTATTGGTGTGACTCGTGCACCTTTCCACCTTTTGGGTACAGATCTTTCTACGAGAAAGTGGTTGCATACGATTGCAAAGTATGAAGCTATTGTATCAGCATATTCTGAAAGGAACCTGACTGGTATAGAATCTGCACCGGAGGCCTTGCCTTTCCTAAGTGATGTAAGATGCTTCGCTACACCGAGGATAGCTGCTTCTATGTTACACATGTTCACAGTTGTTCTTGATTTGAGTTCTGGAATATTTACGTCCGTCACTAAAACTGTTTCATTTACAGTGGTCCTTCCTTACATAATTCCAGGTGGTGCCTGATTCATTTATGTGGAATATCGTCCATACAAATGTTAAAAAGCTTCGGAGATAATACACCCCTTGTCCTACACCCTGATTAATAACTACATTTCTCCCACTCTTATTATATAAACTGAGGTTGAAGCAGGTGCCAAAATATAAAATTTTTATACACATCATTATGGGTTGAGGATAGCCTCGTTTAGCCGTTATATTCCGTATTTCATGCCTCTGTACCTTATCGAATGCTTTCTCTGGATCTACGAACGTCATGTAAGTGGGTTAATTGTCTTCCCTTGTTTCGCCCTATTAGCATTGTCAATATAGTCTCTCCCTTTTCGAAAACCATTCTGTTTTTCTTGAAGAGTGACTCTGCTATTGGCTTAAACCGATTATTTAATAAACCAGCATATAGTTTATACGTTGGATTTAATATACTTATATCTCCGTAGTTGTGGGTTTATTTCTTTCCCTTTCTTAAAAACGGAACAATCAATCGCCGTTAACCACATTTCAGCGATCCTAATTGCAAGCCAGCATGTCTGTAGTAGATGAAGAAGGTGGGGTTTGAGTAAAAGACCTCCGTTGTTTATGAGTTTTATATTTAGGCCCCTGGCGCTGGTGATTTTTTATTTTTTAGTTTTCTTATTACTGGATCTTACTATGCTAAAGTAAATAAGCCAATATTTTTTATTAATTCACCGGTCCTACCTTCATGATAAGTAGGAATGTCTGCCTCAGGTTAAATCCAAATATTTTTGCAATTTAGATCCAATATTTATGCAATATTACGTCTTACTCACGAGTTGTCTCTTTCTGGTTTATTGAAATTTTTTAGTAAAATATACTTACAACTGATCAGCAAGAATCGGAAGATCGCTATTCTTCTTCTTGTCTTTGTTAATTTGCAGCTATTATTCTTCGTACAATGTTTTCTTTTTTCAGAAAAGGAAATTACTCCCGTGTATTTCAAAGAGTTCACGAAAAGAAAGAGCTAAATCCATTTTTTTTGAGTTGTCATTATATATGAAAGTATTAAAAAACCCAGCATTTCCTGTTACAGTAAGCAGGAAAAACCAGACTCAGTCATATTGTAAGTGAGCTTTGAAAATTAGCTCTACAGGGAAAGAAAGAGCTCAGTCCACAAGAAAAATGAAAAACGCTTAGTTCATTAAGTACTGGTACTTCACGTAAACAATGATATAGGTTGTAGCCCTAACAAACAGTTGTTTTCAGAAATTGTAATTATGTGCAATGTTGGTACATTAAGCTTTTTTGTGCAGATCTTTATATAGAGCATTAAAGTTTGTGCAATTTTCTGAAAATACTGATATGGAAGGTGAGCCATTGAGTAATCCCTCTATTAAAATATGGAAGTTGGTCAGAAGCTAAGGCAAAAAAAAAGCTTGGTCGCTTATCTGAGGTAAACAAAAAGATTAATTTGATGTATCCTGAGATGGTAGAAAACTTTAATTTGCACATATTGCAAGCCAATACGTTTTATGAGGAGGAGAAAAAAGGTAAGGACACCCGAAGAAGTTTGTAAAAGGAAGCCATATGTATGGATTTTGGCTAGAATCTGCCTCTGCCTAACATTAGAACTAACACTGCATACTACAAACTGCAATTATCTACAAATGCTTTCAACATCCACTGTTTATCAAATGCTGAGAGTACATTTTTCCTTTATGCTGAATAAGTTGCCAAACAGCTAGTGATGATGCCTGTTCGCTGAGTCATACATTTTCTGACACACCTCCTGGTTTGTGGGTTGAGTGTTTGTGTTAAACACAGCGCGATATGAAAGTGGCCCTGTCACTTATAAATACTCCCCACCCCCCACCCCTCTCCCTGGAGGTAGTGATTACAAGCAATACCTAACTGACAACAACAAATAGTTACATCACAATGAATATCCTACAACTAGAAGATATTGCCTGGATTTTTCAGTTATTCTCTAGGATATTCGGACTATATTCTCGTTCAAATGGTTCAAATGGCTCTGAGCACTATGGGACGTAACATCTGTGGTCATCAGTCCCCTAGAACTTAGAACTACTTAAACCTAACTAACCTAAGGACATCACACACATCCATGCCCGAGGCAGGATTCGAACCTGCGACCGTAGAGGTCACGCGGTTCCAGACTGAAGCGCCTTTAACCGCACGACCACACCGGCCGGCTATATCCTCGTTCCCAAGCTCGTCTGAATTAACTATTGCATCCGAATATTATTAATAAAAAACACAAAACATTAAAATCAATGATCAAGGAAGCGACTAATCTCTACTGAAAGAATAAAAGTAATTCTGCACTGTACGAATTTATTTTACGTCAGAATCCATTTAAATGAAGATGAAACAACAACATAATCATCCAACGGACATATAAAACAATATAAAAGTCACTCTAAACTAATACAAGCGATCAAGTGCGTAGTTCTGTCCTGTTTTTGGATGCGGGATCTCTGAAATAAAACGCAAGTGACTGACATCATCTCAGTACGAAACTCTACAAGAAACTACATCAAACAATTGGTGTGAAACTTCAGTGGAGATAAAAAATACATTAATAGTGATCACAGCAATGTACTTTTACAAACCTGCAATGCCGGACTGACTCGCAGTATCGCCATGAATGCAGCGTGGTGGCAAAATGAAGTGACCATTTTCGAAGAAATCTGCACCATCGGCAAAGGTGCAGCCCTTAAGGATATTCTGAAAGCTAAAATCCAATACTTTGGACAGCAGACGTTGGTCCACAAACTATTGAATCTGAGTATGATCTCGTAGCTTCTCTGCATGCATCAGACGATAGACGTGAACTCCGAAACAGAACAACGAAAATTAGAAACATCTCACAGTGAGAGTACAGCAAACGAAATGCTCTCAAGATCACTGTATGCTACGTAACAGATGAGAACTCCCAGCCAGAAAGGCGAAGTACAGAATCGTCTAAGTTTAGATGTACGGTGGTCTAACTGCTCACTAAAATACATGTTCGGCTGAGAGCAAAGACAGCAAGTCCGTCCGTCGTCAACAAGAGCTGACTCGGAGGACGTCCGTTTCTCACGAGTGTTCAGAGAGAAGACTCTCAAAACTGCTGGCTCTCCAGCAAACCTCTGGTTAATTCCCCCCCCCCCCTCCCCCGCCCCACTCCGCGTACATTCTCCCTCTCAGCTCATTCTTCCGACCGCCGACCAACCACTGACTTTAGTTTGGTTTTGGCGTCGAAATTTTTAGAATTCCCTACTTTGCCGTCTAAATAAAATTTCACCATTCGGTGCAAAATTCACGGGAAACAGCCTGGTACAATGGCCGCTGAGCTAACGGCTGCTGGCGCCGCCGTGCCGCCTAGGGCATTCCGAACTTGCTCTGTGTTGTTCAACAAGGTTTCCAAACGCGACCGCAAAGGCGCCAATGGAACTCAGGTGCACATTGTGTTGGTGCTCGCGCAATCCAGTCTGTGTGGTCGCCGACCGCATTAACGTGAAAGGACGCTGAGACGCTCCGCATGTCCATGTGGGACCTCCTGCGTTAAGCTGGACTGGGAAACCGCCTTTGAATGCTGTGCCGCCGCATCCCCACACTACCTGCCGTTTCCGAGCTGGAGAGGGCTACCCATACCCACTCCGTGAGACCTATGTCCCGTTTCTGTCTCTTATTCCACTGAGATCATAGTCACCCATCATTCAATGAACGCTAAGAAATAGTGGAAAAGCGTACCTGACAGTGTCCCATTAAAATCTCCTCATAAACAGTAAATGACCTATCAAATATTTCCTAATTTCAAATTAATCATGTGGCAGCTATTGGGAACTGAATCAATGTGAGGTGCAAAATACTGCCTTCTCACAATTTTGTTACATTTGTCTTGATATATTTTGTGATTCATGTGTTGGACAAAACAAGAAATACACGCTTATTTGATTTTTGCACAATTCGGTTACAGTGAGAGAAGATTTGTCGCTGTAAAAGTAACATTTCCAATAAGTGGATGTTCTTATTTGGTATGTGATAAGAACACGAAGCTTATAAACCAGAAATTCACACTGAAATTCCCATAGACTGGATAGAGATGTCCATATCATCTCGGTCAAAGCCTTCAGAATTTAATGTTGACAAAGCTACAACTGAAACTTTTTGCCTATGAACAGTATTCCTGAAGCCCTTCTACAAGCAGAAGCGTCAGTTTCCTACACGACCAGTTAGGGAAATAGCCATAGACAGAACCCACTCAATGCTTGTCAAACGGAGCGCGATTTTTGATATTGCTGCTTTGAAATCGGCTCATCCAGCTGAAAAATCGAATGGACTAGAGTTTGATTTCACTGAATTTTCTTATATGAGTAAGACTGTATGACAATCTCAAAACCTTATCTATTTGTTACTACGATGTAGTTCCAAATTCTAAAATGTTGCACTTTACACGTTCAGACCTACTATCCTTCTCTCGTTACAACCACCAGGATCAGCAGGTTTCGAAAAATTTTGTGGGTCAGAAGCACAAGATTATTATGACAATCTTCCTATTTCTTGTATTCCTCAAAACAGGCAATCTTGTACCGCTTTTTAAATGTAGTCTGATTCTTACTTCACGTAACACAGGAAAAAGCAATGCTTATGCTACTTTCAGTTCATGGACTCAGCATCTTCTTTCATTAAATAAGATCCTCCTACTCAGTTTCTTAACATAAAGCAATGAAGGTTTGAATAAACATGCAATAATAATGTTATATATGGCATTTACAGAATATAATTTACGTATTCGTATTACGTATTTACATACACGAAATTATAAAACTTTCCAAACTAATCCTTTCACAAACCTGTTTCCAGTTTCACGAAACAATTTACACATTACCAGCTGGTGTGGGTATAAGCAGTAATATTGCTGGAACCTTAGCAAACATAGTCCTCTAAACTCCAAACAAAACTCTTCAGCTCACAACAATCCTTTCTAGAAAACAACATGTATTTTAATTCTGCATGATAAATTTAAATGTTACAAAACTGTAAGAAAAAGAAAAGATTTAACTAAAATGTTACTACATCTACATATATACTCCGCTAGCCACCAAGCGGTGTGTGGCGGAGGGCACAATTCGCGCCAGAGTCATATTTCCCCCCTCTGTTCCACTAGCGGATCGCGCAAGGGAAAAACAACTCTCTGAACGCCTCAGCACGAGCTCGTATTTTCCCTGTCTTACGCGATTTGAAAGTTCGTGGTAATAATGTATGCTCTACATCCTCGGTGAAGATTGGATTTCGGAATTTAGTGCGCAGTCCCTTCTGTTTAGCGCGTCGTCTATCTGCAAGTGTGTCCCACTTCAAACTTTCTATCAGATTTGTAACGCTCTCGCGATGGCTAAATGTACTAGTCACGAATCTTGCCGCTTTTCTTTGGACCTTCTCAATCTCCTGAATCAGACCCAACAGGTAAGGGTCCCATACAGACGAACTCTACTCCAAGACTGGTCGAACTAACGTATTGTAAGCTATTTCTTTTGTTGAAGGACTGCATCGCTTCAGGATTCTACCAATAAACCGCAATCTAGAGTTCACCTTACCCGCTACTTGTGTAATCTGATCATTCCATTTGAGATCATTTCGAATAGTCACACCCAGATACTTGACGGATGTTACCGCTTCCAAAGACTGATCATTTATTTTGTAGTAATACATTAATGGGGGTTTTTCGCCTGTTATATGCAGTAGGTTACACTTAGTAATATTGAGAGATAACTGCCAGTCATTACACCACGGATTTATTTTCTGCAAATCCTCATTGATTTGTTCACAACTTTCGTGTGATACTACTTTCCTGTAGACTACAGCATCATCGGCAAACAGTCTAAGGCCGCTGTCAATACCATCAACCAGATCGTTTATGTAAATCGTAAAAAGCAGAGGACCTATTACGCTGCCCTGGGGCACACCTGAAGTTATTCTTGTTTCTGTTGAAGTTACCCCGTTCAGGACAACATACTGCTCCCTGTGTTAGAAAACATTCTATCCAACCCCATATGTCATTGGATAGACCGTAAGTGCGCACTTTTTGTAGAAAGAGACAGTGCGGAACTGTGTCGAACGCCTTTCGAAAGTCGAGAAATATGGCATCATCCTGGGAGCCGGTACTTAGAGCCTGTTGTATATCATGCACAAAGATGGCCAGCTGTGTCACGCATGACCGCTGTTTCCTAAAACCGTGCTGGTTTCTGCAGATCAGCTTCTCAGAGTCTAGAAAGGTCATTATGTCTGAACACAAGATATGTTCCATGATTCTACAACAAATCAATGTCAGTCAAATTGGCCGGTAATTATATGCATCCGATTTTCTACCCATTTTATAGATTGCTATGACGTGGGCCTTCTTCCAGTCTCGTGGAACTTTCCGCCGTTCCAATGATCTCTGATAGATTACGGATAAGAATGATGCCATATTTGTAGCATAGTCAACATAAAATCTTACGGATACCGTCTGGGCCAGATGCCTTTCTGGCGTCTACGGATCTTAACTGTTTTACAGTCCCAGATACACTAAACACTATGTCAGCCATACTTTCGTTTTTTCGATAATTGAAAGGGGGAATGGTGCTGCAGTCCTCTATCGTAAACGAGTTTTTGAAAGCTAGGTTTAGAATGTCGGCCTTCTGTTTATCATCATCAGTTACATTACCCTTACTGTCAGCAAGAGAAGGTATTGAATTATTTGTAGCGTTCATAGATTTTAAGCACGGCCAAAATTTTTTGGTGTTATTTTTAGAATCTACGGATAAAATATTGCTTTCTAATTCGTGACAAGAGTCTCTCATTGTCCTTCTGACAGCTGCTTTCATTTCGCATAATTTCTGTTTGTCAGCGGGGCAGTGACTACGTTTAAAACGACTGTGCAAAATTCTCTGCTTTCTCAGCAACTTCCTAATATGTTTGTTGTACCAAGGTGGATCCTTTCCCTCCCCTATACTTTTGCTAGGCACGTACTTCTCTAGCACATGGTGGACAATACCCTTAAATTTCGACCAAAGATGCTCAATATCTTTGTGTCCCGCGGTGAATGCTTGGAGCTGACTATGAAGATATTCATTAATGACACTTTTATTTGCTGTCCCAAACAAGAAAACTCTACGCTGTTTCTTAGTTTTTTTTCTTTTTTTTGCGATTCCCACTGGCATAGAAGCCACAACGACATTATGGTCGCTAATACCTTCTTCTAGATTAACTTCCTCAAAAAGATTAAGTCTGTTTGTCGCCAAGATACCTAATATGTTCCCATCTCGAGCTGGTTTTTTAACCAACTGTTCAAGGTTGTATGTTGAGAGCGCTCCTAGAATAACTTCACACGAATCTTTGCTTCTGCCCCCTGTGATAAACGTGTAATTTTCCCATTCAATGTATGCTAGATTGAAGTATCCACCTATAACTAATGGATAATTTGGATAATTACTTCCTATGTACTCAAGACTTTCCCTGAAACGTTCTGCGAAGTTTGTTGCAGATGCTGGTGGTCTACAAAAATATCCTAATGCAATGGTCAGTCCTTGTCTGATTGCCAGCTTTATCCAGACTATTTCACAGTCCGACCCAGTATCGATCTCAACTGCGTTTAAACAGCTTTTAACTGTAATGAACACACCACCTCCCATAGCATGAGTCCTATCCCTCCTAAACATTGTCCAATCAGAGTTCAAAATTCCACTCCTTTTTATGTCTGGTTTCAACCAGCTTTCGGTACCTAATACAATGTTGACATTGCTACTGTTTATTTCGGAGATTAACTCGGGGATCTTTCTACAGACACTTCGACAATTTACTAACATGAGGTTAAGCATATTTAAATCCTTTGGGATGACTTGTTCAGACGAACTAACAATTTTTACAGTTGGCACACCCACATCAGTGTCATGAATGGTAATTTTTCGGGCCAGCGGTTTGTTTCCCATGGGGAGGAACCTAATTTTAAAAAAAAAAACCATGTGCACGCCACAAGTATTGTGCTACCCATGTAGCTGCTTCCCGTGTGTAGTGCACCCCTGATCTATCGAGGGGCGTCCTACAGCCTTCCACCCCATAGCATATGTCGAGGAATCTACAACCATTTTCGTCACAGAGTCGACGTAGCCTCTGGATTTAGATTCTCCACTCGACTCCAAACCAAAGGACCCCAGTCCACTCTGGGTACGATGCTGCAGATCGTCAGCTTGGCTTCCACTCCTCGAGAGATGGAGACTGCCTTCACCACTGTAAACTTTTCAAATCTGTACTTAGCTCGTTCACATCCTTGACCCTTGTTATTTTTTTATTGCGTCCAATCGTTTTATTTCTCTTTCAGATGTTACGGGACTCTTACGTTTCAAACACGGGTGTAATTTAAATGCAGTGCTGATATATTGATTCAAGAACCACTTACACTATTAATATACACTTTCCCCAATCTACTCGGCATACCTGGAACCGTTTGAATTACGCAATGTGATGCAGTTGCGGAAATCAATAAACTGCATGGATATTTGTAGGAAAATTAACATTGTCGGCTAAAATAGTTGTGCACAGTGTATACTCAACAATATGAGCTCCAATATACTGACAAACGCAGTCAAATTGTATCGCACTTAATGTCAGTAGTACAGTACACAACAAGACATCAACGTTCCACGTGGTTAAAGGTGGAACTCAGATTAAAGGCACTCGGCTCTTTGTGGTATTAGTGTAAACAGACACCATTAGTGACAGTGCGTGTCAAGCCAAGGGGAAAATATCATGAGATGAAAAAGCAAAAATCTGTGTGTACATGAAAATGGGACTCTCGAATCGTCATATCGCCAAGATGATGAACTATTCAGGTTCGTTTGAGGGGATGCACGATATGGACGGAACGTAAAATATGAGCTAAGTAGAAAATTATTGGAGGCATCGAAATAGTTCTTTCTGTGTAAAGCAAGGGCCACAAATAATTATCCTTCGCGACTTGTTGCTGATTTGCAGTTGTCAGTAACCGACAAACGTGTAAAACAAATTTTGTCAAATAACAAACATCTTACATTCAAAAAACAACTGCAGACATTGGCCTTAACAACCAAACAGGCTAGATTGGTGTTTGCTGAGAAACATATGTCATCGACTTCAGAATAGGATAAAGTGGTCTTCAGTGATGAGAAAAAGTTTGATTTAGACGGGTCAGATGGATTTGAATATTAGTGGCATGATCTCATAACAGAGCAACAAGGAAGAATGCACAGAAATTTTCGTGGTGGAAATGTTATGGAATGGGGAGCCTTCTGCGCTAAAGGTTCAAAGGTATCCCTAGTGGGGACTACATACATTGATTGAAAATGTTGGCATAATTTTTGTGTTCAAACAAAATTTACTTTTTCTATAAAAAAGGACATAAATAATGCTATACAAGCTACTGATTGAATACCGCAAACAACTAACAGGTGGTTTAAGACTACACTAGTCAAGGATCCTGGGTTGGCAAAGGTGGCTTAACTCTGGCTCTAAAAATGTGGGTAATGCAATCTGAACGTATCTGACGCTGAGAAGACTTTGGTTGATCAAATCCACTGAAATTTCTCTATAGAGGTGCAACTGAGAGCAATTGGTGATTGAGATCTGTACGCCCTGACAGTGCCAAAGTGGCAGTACTTTACCCTGTTTGCTTCGTGCCGCGATGTACATTGGAGCTGGCGAGATGTGTGCGGCAGAGATGAGACATGAAGGCGGCACTTGTGAATCGATAGCGGCTACGAAAGAAATGCAAAAATTCACGGTCTAGCGATCAGATAGGCGGATCGCAATTTACTCTCCACCAGAGCCTGAAATCAAGTGTATGACATACCAGTTCGCTGGTCGTACCAAGGACCAATTTGGCTCACTTATATGATAGAGCGCACAAGGATACCAAACGTCAAGACTGGTAAACCAGAAACGAATAAGTGTGACCTGGGTAAACGAGAAGTCCGACACGTTTGAAGTAACACTGTCGGTGCAGTAAGAACTTCACCACAGCCTCCCAAGTCTCGCAAGTGAAGTCAGTCTCAGGACAGGTCCCAAGTACCAACCACACATGCCAGAGCCTCGACTGGAAGTTCTTCCAGACCAAAGTCCCACACCTGACTGCTTCGCACCTCTCCCGAAAAAAAATCCGTTTTCCCACAAAGTGCATAAATGACACCTGCCTTCACCCCATCTTGAGTCAATCACTGGGCTATAGAGGCGCTAAATCTCCCCTCCCACATGACAGCACAAACTCATGTCGAACCAGGGCAAGAGTTAAGAAACCTGTGTCTCTGAAAAACAAGGAAACTTCCAATTATTAGCTTTTTTGAGTTTTTGCAGAGGGGGAGAGACAATTTTCTCTGAAGTCATGTCGCTTCCCACAGCAACAAGTGAACAGATACAATCTGAAAGATCTTTATCTGAATCGCCTGTGACACGGAGCCTGTTAGATTCTATCTCTAAGCATTTCTCAGACGCCGGATTTTTCTTATACAACCAAGGTAGCCAATGGAAGTGGTTCACAGGCCTATTTGAACCATCGGCAAACATGAAAACTTGTGAAATTTTATTACCCTTAGCTCTGCATACAATGTCTGGTTCATGACTCCACTATGTAGACGCCTTCCTTCAGCCCATTGCCCCCAACCCAGGCTTCAGCTGGCGCCATGGCAGGTATTGTGGTATTGTTCTGTTGGGTACCTGTCTTGACAAAGGGCTGCCCTGTATGGCTGTGGACCTGTCCAGCAAGATTTACTAAGTGATGGGCTCTCCGCCAATTGTTTTCAATTCCCAACATGCCGTTTCTACAAGCTAAGAACCACTAAAATACCTCATGCTTTAAGCACCCTACCAGGCTCCATCAGTGTCTGCTCACGCCATTAACTTTCTAGAGTCTCACTCAAGGTGCATCAGGTTGTAATAAAATCATTAATAATTTTCTGTATGCTGAAAATAGGCGAGAGAGTAACTTGTCCTCTCTCAAGGTAAATTATGTACTGCATGGCTGAACACTAAATGATGGCTAACACGTACACTGAGTTGTTAGAGACAGAATTGATTAGAATGAATGAGGACCTAGGGAAAAGTCCAACGATTGAACAAGATGAAGAAGATAATGCATCTTTACATGTTTCTGCTACAATCAAATGTAGCTTGGAAATCTCTTGCCCAGGCCTGCATGTAAACTGGGTATGAGCCCCCTGGAAAACCTTTAGGGAATACATGCTTATCACAATGGAAGACATTCCAATCTGTATGTGAGCTGAGCAATGCGATATGACAACATTAGGTGACAATATCACTGTAAGAACTACAAATCCTAACAAAATAAATGACATAGAGAATTTTTGAGGTAATTAGGAAGAATGGAGATTGGGCAAAGTACTAACAATGCAATAAAACAACAGGACAAAGAATTCCTTTATACCAGCCTCCACCCAGGAAATGCAAACACTTTATTTTGTTGGTCATGTTAGAAAAGGAACTGCGTCTTATGTGTATCTACTATTTTCATAATAAATTTGATACAGTGTGCTATAGATATTGTACTATTACTTTTGTAGAAATCCTGCCTTTACACTGATTTCCACTACTGTATACTGTCTTATCTGAAGCATAGAGCAATAAAGACATTACTCCACACCGCAGACTGCCTACATCAGGGACAAGCATACATTCAGGGGCAAACCTATTGTTCTCTTTTGATTGACTTAACTATTGTTCTGTTAAGAGGATTATGATCCCCTGGGGAAAATCCGTCCTTTTGAGAAACTTCCCTCCACCCCTACCCCTCCACCCTCCTCCTCCCCCACCCCTCCGGTGATATCCACTTGCCAATACAAGCGCACTTTTCATATCAATTTGATTAATTGATTAAATCGATGAATTAATTAACCCCCCTTCTGGGAAACACCCTAGTCCTCTCCCTCCCCTCCTACACCTGGTAACTGGTGAGAAAAAGACTCAGTCGATTGGTTATTTGGCGCAGAATTGACTGAAGTGTTTGGAATAGAGTTTAAACAGTTTAGACAATGTGTGGAACATTGTTTATATAAACAATTCATAGGATACAAGCAGTATTTTGAATATAGTTCATTTATTTATTTAAATAAACTGGCGGGAAATCAATTGCAGTGCATCAAATACTGTTTATTTAAACATTTTGTGGGCACGAAGGCAGTATGGAATACTTCAACAATTGCAGTGTTTTTTTATCCCAACCACACAAGGAATACAGTCAACATAGCTCACCGCACGTAGATACACTGTTAAAAATATTTCGCACCGACCGCAGTGCACTGTGCGCTGGGCCAACCACTTTACCAGGCTTCACCACGCGCTAATGTCCAAGAGACCGCACTACGCCTGCTCAGATCCGACGATGGCAAACCAGATGTCGCTCTGATCCCTGAACAAAAGTGTTAATTGATGCAACACTTTGATACTGATACCTGAGAAATTCCTGTCGAAGTACATGCTCTCTCTCTCTCTCTCTCTCTCTATCTATCTATCTATCTGTGTCTCTCCCTCTCTCTCATGTGGTCACACCCTGTCACGTGACATTGTTAGGCCTGCGCGTGCCGTCAGACGCTCTCCGACCGAATCACAAACAAAGCAGTGTTTATCTGTTAAATTCCCAGCTCTAGATGTCTTGGAAATATTTCCTCACTATCAAATTGATTAGCTAATTAATTAAATCGACACCCTTTGTGTCGGACAGTATCTCCTTTCCTCCTTTTGGAAAATAAGAGGATTGGAATATTTGGCAGGATTCGATCCTGCAACTACCCGGTTTCCAAACCCAACTGGATTTGTTTTCCCTTACCTCCTATCGCTGCATACGACATAGTACGGTCTTTTTGTAGGAAGTCCATTATGATGAAGGTAGCTGAAAATTTTAAATTTCGGTTCAGTCACTTGCTATGCCCTTAAACAATCTGCAGAGAGGTTGGACTGGTGTGTGTACTCGCAATAGCCTACATAACCCCTAAGTCGGTTTTCTCCACTACATTCTGAAGGAGGAGGAATCGCCAACTGCAAGATAGCATAGAGACGATAACAACAACAAATACCTGTGCAAGACAGGGTCGACAGTGCTGTACTGAGAAACAACAAACACGACGCATTTAAACCATGATCCAGTCAGTAGCAGTAGTTGTCCTGCGTAGATGACGGAGATCGCTGAAACACTCACACATCCCGCGCGCTCATACCCCGACATTCTCATGCAGTTACCAGTCCCTTCGTATGCCGCTGGCGCCAATAGTCAGAAGTCGGTGAAAACTACCGCCGCGTCCGCAGCCACAGTCGTGGATCTCTGTGTGTGCCAGAGTGCACAACCCACGCCCATGGATAATATCAGGGGATGATTTGAGTAGTAGGAATTCGGATATTACAAGTATGTCCAATGCAAACACCCGGCATTCTGAACCTCATCTCACGGAACACACACATCCACTGCAATCCCCGCTGACCCAGCGCAATGGTCACTTTGCTCGTCCCCGCTGCCGGAGACAACAGCAGACAGGCCAGTGCATTCTTTGTACCTAACTGCCTGTCACAGGCTGCGCTAATCCGTTACTTCTGGTTGCCGACTCCTCATGACCATCCTTGCAGCCAGCTGCAGTGAATTGCCAAACAAACAGCTGCAGCTTGGATATATGCAGTAGTTCTAACAAATTCTAACCGGACATAGACCCCCCCAAATTCTAGAAATTCACTTTACCCAATCTGAGGCAGCGATTTTGTTGACCATACATCTCGAATTTCTCACGCGAAATGTAGATTTTTCGTTTTTATATAAGTCATTTTCGAAGACAGAAGAAATCAGGACATACACCATTTTTTACATCGCTAAAGTAACGTTACTTGTTGTGAAAATCCTGTTACAGTATGGCATAGGCCACATTTCCTCTAAGTATTTTCTCACCACGTAAAAAAAATCTGTTCCAATCAGTTTAATATATGTTATGTCGTGCATCACAGGACTTGAATATTAAACTCATTTTTGGTTCATGATGGAGTGCTAAGATCTACCTCTGTCACAGGACGCCTCCTTACTTTCCAACTCCCTTAAAGTAAACAAATGCCTGGCCACATACGAAGTGTCTTAAGGTAACAGCACAGAGAAGTCGTAAACATCAGGTTTATACCACCGTATCACTTTATAAATTCCGTAATACATCCTATCTTATTACGATGGTCGTCTCTCCCGGTGTAGTTGGGATATTGAAATTTCGTTCAAAGATATCGCTGCAACGAAAAAAGAAACGCCTGATTACCGCTCCAAGTCAAGAATCATAACCGTGGTGCCCTAGCAACTGCCTCCAACCGCCAGGCGGCACGTCATTGATATCAAATTGGTACGCTAATTAATTAAATTGATCGTGAGAGAATTTGCATGGAGAGGAATTTTTTTTCACCAGTCGGATCACACTCACCAGGTACTTCAAACTGGAATCCCTGGAGGGAAGATGATGTTCTTTTCGAGGAACACTATTGAGAACTGATAGTTGAAGCTGACAGTAGAAGGATCCAACCGCCAACAACATACATTTCACGAAAGGAAATTCTATCTGTGATATGGAATCAAGTCTATCCAACCAACCACATTGTTGTGCTGGATCCTGCGGAGACGTCTTTTAATGGTTACAGCCACCAGTGAATCATATTCATGCCACTCTCATATCTTGAAACAAGTCACCGTTTTTTATCTGCTTAGGATCCCGTACAGCAAAGCTCCAGCGTGCATCTTGTAACTGTTCCTCAGTCTCTGCCTCGCCCTCCCTGCAGGTTTGTCCACGTGATCGTTCCAGTTTAATTCGGAACCGAAGAGAAATCAGAGAGCGCTATAGCTAAGACCTTCTGCATCCTTGGAGAAGCAGGCTGAGCTAGTTAATGCGACAGGACCGTGTTTTGACCACTCGGTGGATATGGAAACATGTTGCCATATCTGCCAACCGTGTACAACGCCAAACGAGGTAGTAGAAAAGACAGCAGGAGCAATTGTTGTTGTTGATGATGTGGTCTTCAGTCCTGAGACTGGTTTGATGCAGCTCTCCATGCTACTCTATCCTGTGCAAGCTTCTTCATCTCCCAGTACCTCCTGCAACCTACATCCTTCTGAATCTGCTTAGTGTATTCATCTCTTGGTCTCCCTCTACGATTTTTACTTTCCACGCTGCCCTTCAATACTAAATTGGTGATCTCTTGATGGCTCAGAATTTGCCCCACCAACCGATCCCTTCTCCTAGTCAAGTTGTGCCACAAATTTCTTTTCTCTCCAATTCTATTCAGTTCCTCCTCATTAGTTATGTGATCTACCCATTTAATCTTCAGCATTCTTCTGTAGCACCACATTTCGAAATATTCTATTCTCTTCTTGTCTAACAGGAGCTATTACGGTGGTGTTTCTTAGTGTTCTTATTTTCCCTCTAGGAGCAATTACGGTGGTGTTTCTTAGAGGGAAAATTAAGAACACATCACCCAGGGACTGAAAGAGTGACGAGGATTTTGCTACTGCATTGTAGTGCGTCTCCAAACTACATAGAGGTACCGCAGTCTGAAGGAGATCTACGTCTCTCAGGATGCGTTCATGTCTGTAACCCAAACATTCTCTCCCTTCTCGTTATTTTGTACCATCCAACAGAGAAAAACTATGAACTGTAAAAACTCTGCTAATGTAAGCTGGTAGAGAATTCGGTAAGATATTACTTCGTCCGTGTCTTCTAACATATCGGGAAGCAAATACGTCCATATACTGGCATTGACCACATGTCGTGATCCCACAATACGTCACGTCTGTGATAGGGTTCAAAGATGGATCCACCAGGCGTTAAGTCCGGAGATGTGTCCTGTGTCCAAAGTTGGACCCACGAGCGGGAGGACTAGCAGATGTACTGACACAGACTTACAGAAAACAGGGCAAACACACTCAGCTGTAGAATGTGGTTGGAGGTGACTGGCTGCATTTGAGTACAGTGTTATACTATTCCGTCCGACCAGGAGAACAGTGCATTTGCGCTGGGTGTTGACACCTGTACTACATTTAAAAGCAGTTTTTGAATACTTGGCGAGAATTAATGTCATGATCGCATGCGCAGAAGTGACATAAAATCAATAAAGTTACGAAAAATGACGGAAAATACGTATAAATTGAGCGAAAATACGCCAAAATGCGGGGGAAATTGAGGGGGAATGAGGGAGTACTTGCATGTCTTCTGCTTGGTGAAAGAAATGTACTTGGCAACGAGTATGCGACAGCAAGAGGAATCCGAGAAAGAGTCGACAAGGAAGCACCAGGAAGCAGGGAAACAGTCATTTTTCGTCGAGAGCGATAAGACGGTTACAATAGAATGTTTAGATGACCACCAGATGTAGAATAATAAATTTATATATCTCATATCACAACCCCAGGTGTGACCCCAAAGTTATCAGCAACCGCCTTATAAACTTTTATAAAGTGTCCTTAGCTACAGGGCGTTGTATTACCAGCTGGGATGATTGCAATATACAACTACAGAATAGGCCGCATGTTTGATCCTGTGCAGGAGTATACAAGCGTTTTAAACGCTAAAAACCAGTATTTACAATGCGCTTCTCTGTACTGTCCACTAATCACAACCATGCAGTGTCAGCTGACAAATACCTTACAGAACAGTTGCTGTGTAGTTTTTTAACAACATTCTACTGTATGTCCCTTGAGGTAATAGATACATTGAAGTTGACGGCTGTCTTTGATGCTTTCCTGGAGAAGACAGCCATCTGTCTAAATTGACATAGATCTGTGTTAGAGGGTGATAGAAAGTAGACGGAGTGAACTGTTGTGAGGACTTATAATTACGTATGATTTAATGGTAGAGTGATGATGAATTCTAGAGAGAGGAAAATGTTGCTGTAGATCATTTATCACGCATTTAACCATTTTTTCGTATGTGGCCAGGCATTTGCTTACTTTAAGGGAGTTCGAAAGTGAGGAGGCGTCCTGTGACAGAGGTAGATCTTAACACTCCATCATGAACCAAAAATGAGTTTAATATTCAAGTCCTGTGATGCACGACATAACATATATTAAACTGATTAGTACAGATTTTCTTTTACCTGGTGAGAAAATACTTAGAGGAAATGTGGCCTATGCCATACTGTAACAGGATTTTCACAAGTAACGTTACTTTAGCGATGTGAAATGTTGTGTATGCCCGGATTACTTCTGTCTTCGAAAATGACTTGTATAAACCGGAGAAATCTACATTCCGCGTGAGAAATTCGAGGTGCATTCTCAACAACATCGCTGCCTGAGATTGGGTGAAACGAATTTCTAGAATTTGGGGGTCTATGTCTGATTAGAATTGGTTAGAACTACTGCATACATCCAAGCTGCAGCTGTTTGTTTGGCAGTGCACTGCAGCTGGCTGCAAGGGTGGTCACGAGGAGTCGACAACCGGAAGTAACGGATTAGCGCAGCCTGTGACAGGCAGTTAGGTACAAAGAATGCGCTGGCCTGTCTGCCCCTGTCTGCAGTGGCGGTGGCTAGCGCAGTCACCAGTGTGCGGGGTGACTGGGAATGGAAGTGAATGTGTATGTTGCGTGAGAGGAGGTTCTTAATGACTGCTGTTTGCACCGGACGTACTGATAACAACTGCATTCCTACCACCCAAATCATCCCCTGATGCCCACCGCGGCTGGTAGTGGCGCACCCTGGCATACACATGCATCCACGACTGCAGATGTGGCTGCAGCAATAGTTTCTGTGGCTGTGCCATTCGACCTCTGAGCATTGGCGAGAGGTTTCTCAGAAGGTTGGATTATCCCCAGGTTATCATAATCCTCCTAACAGAACAATAGATTAAGTACCTGCCAATCAAAAGAGAACCATAGGTTCATGCCTGAATGTATGCTTGCCCATGATGTAGGCAACCTGCAATGTGGGGATATGTAATGGTTGCTCTATTACTTACATAGACCGTGCGTATTACGAATTTGAGCGTTATTCCAGTATTTGCCACTCTTGGAGAATTATTTCCAATAAACAATGCATAAGTGTTTGACACTACACCAAACAAATACAGAAATACCATACTTCAGTGCCTGGGTTGTTTAGAAGCACTATGCATTGATGTCTGTAGGAATTTAGCATCGCACTTCTGAACTACACAGGCACTGCAATATCCTATTTACTCTCCGAAACCAGTTAAGCGACTGTCAATTAAAATGACTCCCCTGTACGGTAATATACGTAATCAACGTACGAATACAGGTCGAGACACATGGTTGACGTCATATGGAAGTTTGGATCCGGCCGTGAGTCAAGCTTGGTTAGCCTATAGTTTGGTGACCACTCGCTGTTACCGGAAAATCTGGTTTCGAGTACCGCTCCGGCACTTATTTTCACTGTCGTCATTCCATTACACAGCTGATGGTTGTCCACATTCGCAACTGCGATAAATTTCATGGATTACAGAAATAACCGTACCATAGTTTGAATCGCGCAACCATTTTTAGTTATTAGTTACCTAAATACACTGCTGGTCATTAAAGCTGCAACATCAGAAAGGATAGCAAATAATGAAATTTCACTTATAGTGCATCGTCGCACTCACCTTGTGGATATTTGTCCCGTTGCAAACAAGCCTGCATATGGGACCGTTGAGATTCTGGATGACGTTGAGTGTGGTCTGCCTGATTCCATATTCGCATGAAGTCATTGGATCCCGACCATGCTGGTAGACATTAGTCCTAACACGATGCATACCACAGAATGTAGAGGACATCGATTGTGCGTATTTCACGCAGTTGCACTGAAATGATAAACATTTGCACATCCAAGCATGTAATACACTTCAATCCAATTTGGTTTTTGTTCCATGCCGCCTTAATGATGTTTCAACCTTAATGGTCTGCAGAGAAATTTCTCTGACCGGGATACAGTATGGAGTGGAGGAATTTCACTGTTCTGAGCAATGCTACTAACAACGCTGCCAATCTTGAACATGGAAAAGTTGAAAACACATCAGACTCACACTCTGATTCTCAAACTGGATTTCGCATTTGCACTCTATTCACGCCCTATAAACAACTTTGCCAAAAGTGCAGTGAATCGTTCCCACTATCTGCGAATGATTTAAGCTACTAAGTCTGAAATACTAACACGGCAGTTGCACAGTGCATCCGATTAAAATTTAAATAAAATCGATAACGTTCATGTTGACAGCTACAATGGACTGAATGTATAATAACAAAGAAGAACCGCCTTCAGCCGCATTGTGATTTTGTTAAAATGCACGACGCATTTCGAGCCCTGTGGTCTCATCTTCAGGTGCTTTGACAGTCTACATCGACTTTACATTTCGTTTAATTCTGGGCCCAGCAAGATCCCATTGTTATATTACAAAATGCCACATTATGAAACATAAGTTTATAGCACTATGGAAAATTGAAAAGTAACTTGCTGTTTCTAGTAGTATGTGTATGGTTCTGGAGAATGTTTATGTACAAATACGCACTTTCTACTAAACAGCACATTTGCAGAAACTTTTTGACGCAGCACATTTTCGAACACAATTCAAATTAAATCAAAGAATTTCGACCATGTTGATGCTGCATTTTTACAAATACAGAGATATTATCAACAAAGTTTTACACTGTTATTAACATAGATGTCCTTAATAACATAATCACGATTTGTGGCTGAAGGCGGTTGTTGGTTGTTCTTTATAATTACAAAAGTAATACAGTCACTGAAGATACACTGCGAACAATGGACAAAATTAAGGATTAGATTTACGTGGTCCAAGTGTACTATAGTTCAGACTTGCAACTTCAGATGGTTGTCCTGGAATTGTAATCTGGAAAAATGATTAACACAGCACGAGAGATAACTTTTAGAGGGGCATGTATGACCTTGAATGAAGGAAAGTTGATTGAATGGAATCGATCACAATAGTGTCTTCCATTAAGGAGAAATGCACACCTCACTCATTTTCACCATGTCTAGCAGTAATTTCCATCATCGTCTGCCGCTAGGTAAGAATGGGTGGTGAATCGGTAGCCATGATGTCGGTATCTGTGTATTAATTGAGTATCCACTGGCGCGTAAGTCTCTCCTAGGGATGAACAACACAGGTACACTCCGCAACCCCACAATGCCTCGAGGCTACGTTGTCTTTAAAGCATCTCCGTCTAAACATCAAACGCAAAATGACTCCCAGGAATAACGTTCCGCGAAAATTGATGACAACAACTTGGAGAGCACAACCACGTACTATGAGCGCTTCAGCACTTGCTTTGTGTACTCCATAGCTTAGCTGCACCTCTTCAGTGAGCCAAAGAATAATGAAAGTAGACAGTTTCGGACCAGAGACGTGCAATGTGGTCCGATAAGTCGCGATTTTTCCTGTCTTCAAATGACGCAAAGCGTCGAGTACACCGACGTGGAGTACTGGTCATAAAAAAAGGTCCCAACCGATGGAGACCCAGGACGACAGTCACGACCTGTCAATGTCAGTCGGTTTTAAGCCCACACAGGAATTGCTGTTTTCAGTTAATGCCGGTCCATCTCAATCAGTTCCCGATCGAACATTTACAATAAACAACCAGCCACTTCCATTCCGTACGATCACCGGCTACCGATTTCAGCTAAGTATGAGTTGCTTGTGACTATTTTCCGTTCACTGTACTTGGACAATAATTTTATTTGAGCCCTAAGCGTTTCTGCCTAGTTTTGAAGCAGTGTTAACACCGGTTCCCGTCAGATCACCAAGCCTAAGCACTGTCTGTCTTGGGTACCACTTGGATGGGTGTCAAATTGGTTCAAATGGCTCTGAGCACTATGGGACTTAACATCTATGGTCATCAGTCCCCTAGAACTTAGAACTACTTAAACCTAACTAACCTAAGGACATCACACAACACCCAGTCATCACGAGGCAGAGAAAATCCCAGACCCCGCCGGGAATCAAACCCGGGAACCCGGGCGTGGGAAGCGAGAACGCTACCGCAAGACCACGAGCTGCGGACAGGATGGGTGTCCATCTTGGTTGCCGAGCGCTGTTGGCAAACAGGGTGCACCCAGACCTTGTGAAGCAAACTGAGAGGCTACTTGCTCGAGAAGTATCGGCTCCGGTCACGAAAGCTGACAACTGCCGGGAGAGCTGTGTGCTGACCAGATACTCCTACACACCTGCATTCAGTGACGCCTATCGGTTGCGGATGACACGGCGGTCGATCTGTGCCGTTGAACTTCCCCAGACCTGTTCGGATGGAGCATTTTCAAAACCTTAAACACGGCTGTGAAACAGCAACTGAATTAATCTGAAGAGGTTGCAAAAATCAGCCAACCAGTTGCAAAACAAAGGTTTATTAGTCACTGACCTAGGTTTCGATATTTCTGAAAATATTCAGGAGGAGTGGGCTTTGTTACATCACATGATGGTACATGGCTTCAGCTAATCTAATGTACCATAATATGAAGTAACAAAGCTCACTCCTTCTGAAGAGACCCAAATGAATGGTCCCCGTAGTGAATATTGCTCCTATCGGCCTGCGTCTGTAGCACTGTGCACCTTTCGAGCAGAAGTTTGCCTGAACGATAGTGTATGTGGATATGATCACCAACCTGGTGTAACAAGAAACGTGATTCAGACGACCAGACAATACGTTTTCATTGATTCTCGATTCACTCCCAATTATCGTTTGCCCACTGCAATCGTAACTGACGATGTCATTAGCTCAAGGTCGGAAAGTGTAAAGGCCATGCGCTGAT
The DNA here is from genome assembly GCF_023864275.1 of Schistocerca cancellata. Lineage (NCBI taxonomy): Eukaryota > Metazoa > Arthropoda > Insecta > Orthoptera > Acrididae > Schistocerca > Schistocerca cancellata. The sequence continues at coordinate 161,713,183 of NC_064628.1, forward strand.
CAGCGCCATGTTCAACGACGTGGGCTCAACGGTGTGCTCCGAGACACTTCTGCCTGGACAAGCACTGCGCTCTGTCGTCAGATCTGCAACAGATCGCCACGTATCTTGCTTTACAGATCCGCCAAGCTTACGACTTCCACGTTACGTGATGGGGAGTAGACCAACAACCTGTCGCCTACTTGTGGTTTCGGTATTCTTCAACATGTTTCCATAGATATCGACATCATTACCACGCGGACAGCCGACCAACTTCACCGTTTCCGAGATGCTCCTTCCCTCCCAGCGCAGGGCCGTAGCAATCTGTCCCTTGCCAAAGTCGTTAAGTCCAATAGGGACCCATATGTCGCTAGGGTGATTCACTATTAGTCTCTGCTGCCTTTATACAATTTGCTTAGCGCATCACGTACCTACAGCGCCTTCACGTGGCACTCAATCTCGCCGTGGGCAGCGACGATACTGTTTGGTTCATCAGTGTGTGTGCCACTTAGTGTCAGTGAAGATTCGTAAAATACATTAGACAGTTTTATATATTGAATGAATTGCACCCACAGATACATTTGTTAGTGCTAATTTCATTATTATCTGAACATGGAAATTGGCGAGGGTGATGGGTTGGGCTGTTTTGGGGAAGAGACCAAACTGCGAGGTCATCGGTCTCATCGGATTAGGAAAGGACGGGGAAGGAAGTCGACCGTGCCCTTTCAAAGGAACCATCCCGGCATTTGCCTGGAGCGATTTAGGAAAATCACGGAAAACCTAAATCATGATGGCAGGGCTCGGAATTGAACCGTCGTCCTACCGAATGCGAGTCCAGTGTGGTAACTGGTGACATTGTAACTACAGTCCGATTAAAACTACTTGATAGTTGACATTTCACACGATGGAGCTGATGTCCTCTACTCAAAGCGTTCACCGTCACGGCCGAACCGTTCGCCGTCACCAAACTGCCACAACAAGTAGTCACTTCACTTCCAATTTCTTGTCCGGTTTTCTTTCTTGATGTGTTTGGATCCCCAATCCTGGGTCTGGCCCTTTTATTTCGTATTTCATCACACATGATAACTACACCAAAAACAACATACTTGGAAACACACACACACCAGCGCGCGTGCGCCCGCGCGCTCCCAAAACGATGCTAAGGAGATGCACACGTTTCATACACAGCCCTAACCAAAAACGACTGGATTATTCTGTATAAGATTCAGCCTGACGTGTACAGTTATTTATAATCGCAGAGACCGGCCTACATTAGGTAAGCTTCTCACGATACCACGTGATGCCGAAGTTTTGAAGGCTGCAATAACCGTTGCGACTAGGTCATGAGAGCCACAAAAAAAATTCCCACCTGCCGTCCAGTCCTTTGGCGCAGCTGTTACAGACGTTCGTAGGTTCATATCTCGCCACATACGGCGAATTTCTTTTAATTTCTAAAAAAAATTGATGACTGTTTTAATTCAGTTTCTTGATTTGTATTAATAGTTTTTTGTTTCTAATACTTTGCTGCATCATTTTCAAAATCTCATTCACTTTTTTTTATTTGCTCTTATTTTTGTTCCTACTATTCTTTTTTTGTTTGAAATCCGCTTCTGTCGCCTATAATCTGATACAACGTGCCAACCAAGGCTGATCATAGGTCTGTAATATGGCATCCCACGTAGCCAGTGTGAGGATAGTTTCAGGTAACCAATGACAGCGAGAAATGACAGTTTGCTATTTCACTGCGGAAGATGGCTATGTAAACAAAAATATTGTTAAACTCTTCTGTCTTGAATTTGTTCCTAGATGTTAGTCTTACGTGCCGTGGACAAAGCTATCGTAATTTTCTTCGCCGCAGGTTGTTGATCGCCGATTTCTAGGCTACATTGCACATCACGAGTTTGTGCTTAGGTTATGACATGAGTTTATATTCAATGCTACGAAACGTGTGCCACAGTTCACTCACTGGTCGTCCGTCCCCGGTAGCTGAGTGGTCAGCGCGACAGAATGTCAATGCCAAGGGCCCGGGTTCGATTCCCATCCGGATCGGAGATTTTCTCCGCTCAGGGACTGGGTGTTCTGTTGTCCTAATCCTCATCAGTTCATCCCCCTCGTCGCGCAAGTCGCCGAAGTGGTGTCAAATCGAAAGACTTGCACCCGGGCGAACGGTCTACCCGACGGGAGGCGCTAGTCACACGGCATTTATTTATTTATCAGCTGTCGACAGAGCACTTCCCATTTCCATCTTAACTCTCGACGGTCGCTTCCAACATTGCTCCGCGTTACACATTAATAGTATTTGCAAAGTGACCCGCCCTGTTTGTGTGTCGTCTGTAAACGAGCGGTACCCGGCAGCGAATGTGGCAATACCGTAGCTGCAAGTGACAGACGTCAACTACAAAGCAATTTTAACCGGACAATAGTAATGAATTAGGGGAGACAATAGCATGATGCTGAGCGTGAAAGGGCAGGCCAGATGTCGTCCCATATGTCGGACGGACAGATGGGCGCGGTGAGCCAAAAAGCGCACATGTGCGGCAACCGCCACTAATGAGACTGTTGTGCGGTTAGCGCGGCCGGCCGGGGTGTCGAGTTAAGCGGCCGCTCACGCCTGCACGCAGCTTTCCGCACTTAACGCGCTTAGCACTTGTTGCGGAAACTTACCTCCCGGCCGCGGCGCCGCTTAGCCAACCGCCCTGCTTCCGACACCCGGCGCTCTATGGAACCAAGGCGCCCAGTGGGCTTTCACCTCTGTACCATCAGAAGCAGCGGAACACAGGTAGCACGACAGAGTAGTGAAGTTTTGTAAGAACTGACTCAGTGTGGCAAAAGCACGGAATTTCGGGTTGTCCCACACAAATCAAGTTATTTAATGCTAAAAGAACGCTTACCAAGTCACCCAGTCGTGATATTTCAGGGGTCATCTGAAAGCAGACCTCCTGACGCCACATATCTAGGGCTTCTTTTGAAATCAAAATGAAGCATTGCCAAGCGAGAGAGCTATGTTAGTATTTAATAAACATGTAGAGGAAAAACATTTGCGTCTTCGCGTCTTGGTTCAAAACCTGACAGTAGAATTTTAACTGCTGTGGTGATACACTGTGGATCAAGTACAGGGCCTACAGAATCAAAATAAAGAAACATGCCATAGCTGCGAAAAAGAAACTTAACTTTGTGTTCCACCTTACGGCAGGTCGTGTCATGGGGGAAGCCTCGTCAGAGAGGTCCATCGCATGAGCGTCTAGGGAAGATATTCCAGTGGTGGTTTCCCGTTACCTTCCACTGATGATGATGAAATGATGAGGACAACACCCAGTCCCCGAGCGAAGAAAATCTCCAACCCAGCCGAGAATCGAACCCGGGCCCCATGGCGTGATAGACGGCCAAGCTGACCAATTTTTTTTTTTTTTTTTTTAGAAAGATGTTCAATTTATTGCTCATAACATTCTACAGTAGTACATTATTTTCAAGTGACATTTAAAAGTAACAAAACATAGGAATTGACGCATTGTGCAAGGAATGGCAATTGAATCTCAATGTAGACACGTGTAATGTGCTGCGAATACATAGAAAGATCTTTTATCATTTAGCTACAATATAGCAGGTCAGCAACTGGGAACAGTTAATTCCATAAATTATCTGGGAGTAGGCGTTAGGAGTGATCTAAAATGGAATGATCAAATAAAGTTGATCGTCGGTAAAGTAGATGCCAGACTGTGATTCATTGGAAGAATCCTAAGGGAATGCAATCCGAAAACAAAGGAAGTAGGTTACAGTACACTTGTTCGACCACTGCTTGAATATTGCTCACCACTGTGGGATCCGTACCAGATAGGGTTGATAGAAGAGATAGAGAAGATCCAACGGAGAGCAGCGCGCTTCGTTACGGGATCATTTAGTAATCGTGAAAGCGTTACGGAGATGATAGATATACTCCAGTGGAAGACTCAGCGGGAGAGACGTTCAGTAGCTCGGTACGGGCTTTTGTTGAAGTTTCGGGAACATACCATCACCGAGGAGTCAAGCAGTATATTGCTCCCTCCTACGTATATCTCGCGAAGAGACCATGAGGATAAAATCACAGAGATAAGAGCCCGCACAGAGGCATACAGACAATCTTTGTTTCCACGAACAATACAAGACTGGAATAGAAGGGAGAACCGATAGAGGTACTCAAAGTACACTCCACCACACACCGTCAGGTGGCTTGCGGAGTATGGATGTAGATGTAGTTGTAGAATTAATTACAAGTTCCTTGACATTTTTGAAGAAACCCAAGACTAGACCAGAAAGTGATGTTTGTCATTTCATCGTACGTGTTTTTCAAAGATCAGATTGTCTCTTGTTTCTCCATGTTCTGAATCGCATCATCGAAAATTGGAGTTCACATGACGGTTCTTCTGAGGGAGTTTGCGTACGTATCATAGTAATTGTTGGTGGGTAGTAGCTTCTGACCACTCAGCTATCGGGGTGGACCGCGAAAAAGAAGTAAAGAAATATTATTTTCCAAAGTACTGAAACGTTCAGTAACAATCTGCCGCATTGCTAGGAATACCGAGGTTATTTGAAGTAGTTACGAGGACGTACTGAAAAGCAGATCCTTCGCATTTATGTGAAAACCCTAAATGTTTTTAAATAAAACTAACGTCATTAACATTCTACATCTTTAGTTTTCGTGATTACATATTTATTTCTCAACATTGTTACCCTGCCGAAGAACACATCGCTCCCAACTAGAGACCAGTTTGTTGATACCGTCGCTATGTTTGTCCCCGAGACCAGCGGGACACACGGCCCCGCAACGAACTTGTAATGTGACACAAGTAGGCTTCTCAGCCACACTTCGGGAACGTTCAGCTCCGTCCAAGACCCATGGGAAATCAATATTTAATTCAAAAGGCATCCGCTAAAGGATGTAGTTAAACGTGCAGTTAAGAATTATTAAACTGATCTGAAATAGTTTCTCGCTCCCCGTGGTAGACGCTGCTGGCCCTCTTAAGGCCTGCAGGGTCACGTGCTGTGACGTACGCGCCAACGCCCGTCTTCCACGTGGGCCTCGCTTTCTCGCAGACCGACATAGTTACGCTACAAGTCGCCATTGTGCACCCTACAATTCGGGTCACTCTATAGGCAGAAGGTAGCAACTTGCGTCAGCGAAGCAGAAACGTCTCCGAGTAACACGCATGACCTATAATATCTCAACCAATATTGCGAGTAGAATACAAAATAAGTAGACACTACTTTTCAACATACCCTCGCAAGCACGCATTCTAACAACATGCAAATCACAAGATCATTCATTCATGCTTGTAACGTCGCTATAAGCTTTGCATAGTTAAACTTTTGCAAAATGAGGAATAGAATGTAACATCTAGGACCTACTTGAAGAATCTGATTTCCCCAATTATGAGCAGCATTTAAATGTCATTGTTGTTCTGGTCTTCAGTCCAGAGACTGGTTTGACGCAGCTCTCCATGCTACTCTATCCAGTACAAGCTTCATCATCTCCAAGTACCGACTGCAACCTACATCCTTCTGAATTTGCTTAGTCTATTCATCTCTTGGTCTCCCTCTACGATTTTTACCCTCCACGCTGCCCTCCAATACTAAATTTGTGACCCCTTGATGCCTCAGAACGTGTGCTACCAACCGATCCCTTCCTCTAGTCAAGTGGTGCCACAAATTCCTCTTCTTTCCAATTATATTCAGTACCTCCTCATTAATTACGTAATCAGCCCATCTAATTTCAGCATTCTTCTGTAACACCACATTTCGAAAGCTTCTATTCTGTTCTTGTCTAAACTATTTATCGTCCATGTTTCACTTCAATACATGGCTACACTCCATACAAATAGCTTCAGAAATGACTTCGTGACACTTAAATCTATACTCGATGTTAACAAATTTCTCTTCTTCAGAAACGCTTTTCTTGCCATTGCCAGTCTATATTTTACCCTCTCTACTTCAACCATCATCAGTTATTTTGCTGCCCAAATAGCAAAACTCATTCACTACTTTAATTGCCTCATTTCCTGATCTAATTCCCTCAGCATCGCCTGATTTAATTAAACTACATTTCATTATCCTCGTTTTGCTTTTGTTGATGTTCATCTTATATCTTCCTTCGAAGGCACGGTCCATTCCGTTCAACTGCTCTTCCAAGTCCTTTGCTGTCTCTTATAGAATTACAGTGTCACTGATAAGCAAACAGTATCCTTAGTAGGAATACTCAAATTTTTTTCTCTACTTTTTTAATGGTTAATACCCTAGTTCTTTTTCTTGTAGTTCGCGATTAGTTTTTAAGTAGCGGCGCATGATTACAGTTTTTGTGTTTCTTTGATGTGGTGTCCGTACCACATCACACTTTGTCGGGTTTGTGTGCAGTTTCTGTACCACAACCAATCGTGCATGTAATTACAGCGTTGGAACGGCGTTGTTGAAATTTTATGTCTATGAGGAAAAATATATGGAGTAGATATTTTTATTGTGCATTTTAGATAAATTTGTTTTTCATGAACGATCACGAGAAGTAAGGCACGACTATTATCGAGCGAAGCTAAAACGAAAGAGGATAGCATAATGGATAACGGGCAGTTTACTGACGGGGATAGGTTCGGACATGAGATTGGCACATTTTTAGCAGGACAGGACGATAGGTTCATTGGTGAGGAAGGTGATTTGCACGCGATCTTAGAGCAACGTCGCAGCCGTGATTATGATAGTGAGGTAGAGGATGAAACAGAGACACGCACACGGGTCGAGACGGTAGCAGAAGTTTATAATCAAACGAACGAGAGTAGACAGGGGCCTGCTCGGTCACGTTAGAGCTCTAGCGCCCAGGTGTCCAGAGTTACATCGCCCATGTTTGAAGAGGATCAAAAGGATGACATAAACCAAATACTGAGCTTCCTACGATCAATGAAAGAAGAAGCTGACGAACAATGTAAGAAGGAGAAGGAAGAAGGTGAGAAACAGCGTAAGAAGGAGAAGGAAGAAGATGATGAACAGCGAAAGAAGGAGAAGGAAGAAGCTGACGAACAGCGTAAGATGGACACTCAGGCAATAATTTCGCATATAGGGGAAATTCGTGGGGAATTACTAACAATAAATAAAGAATGTGTAGAAGTAAAACAAATGTCAATGGCTGCACAAAAAGTAGCAGGCCTGGCCAAAACGGCAGCAATAGGGGCAATGAAAGTCGCGGAAGCAACTTCTAAACTCGCAGGGCGCTTGCGACGTACAACACAAGCCCACTCAAAATCCATAGCTTTCTTAAGAACTCAAGGTAGTATCGCGGTTACGAACACCACGAAACGAATAGAAGAAGTAGAGAGTCAGATACCAAAACTAGAGCGAAACGGGCACACGAGCACTGCGCGTTCGGATACCAATGATGGAGTACACAGAATTGTGTCTCCGAGAAAAAGCTCGCCGTGCTCTAGCGCAATGACCGAGTGCGGGACTAACAATGCGCACGCAGAAACAGCGAGTAATAGCTCCAATAATCGTAGCCCACTTAGGAGAGTGAATTCTGAGTGCCACTTCCACTGTGATACAGAGGCAGCACATCACAGTTATCAGCAAGATAGATCAGGACACTCAGCAGACGTGCAAGTATCGGAAACGAGTGACAACACCAGTGCGAGGATCGGACAGGATTTTGATCAGAATCACTTCCTGACGATACTAAACTTCCAGAAGTTCAAAGATAATGGAGGGTCAATGCATCCGAAGAGCTGGGTGATGCAGTTTACAAATTCATTACCGTCATCATGGCCAACCCAGGCAAAATTAGAATTCATGTGTGGACACATCGAAGGCCAAGCCACGGAAAAGATGCGGGGTGTGGCAGCGACGTGTCGGACTTATCAGGAATTTGTTGTTGCATTCCTGCGGACCTACTGGTCAAAGGAAACGCAAGACAGGATTAAAGACGAAATAATATTTTGCCCTGAACTGGAAGTGTCTGGGCATAGGAGCGCAACCAGATTTTTTTATTTATTCAAGAAGAATCAATTTTTAGATAGTCCATATAGCAACGGAGAAATCATTAAATTTTGCTTTTCCAAATTGCCAGTTAGGTACCAACAGACACTTGTCGGAAAGTGTGGATCTGACATAGAAGCATTCAAGAGTCTATTGCGCGAACTCGAAGTACTCTTTGATAAACAAGACGCAAAGGACAGGAAGAAGGCTGATTCAAATGGCTCTGAGAACTATGGAACTTAACATCTGAGGTCATCAGTCCCCAAGAACTTAGAACTACTTAAACCTAACTAACCTAAGGACATCACACACATCCATGCCCGAGGCAGGATTCGAACCTGCGACCGTAGCTGTCGCGCGGTTCCGGACTGAAGCGCCTAGAACCGCTCGGACACCGTGGCCGGCCAGGAAGAAGGGGCAAAGTAACAAATGCCACGGGCCAGGAAGGGAAGAAAACAGATCGCATAATCGCACTGGTCCGTTAGGAAACCAGGGTTACGGAAATCAATGTTACGCTATTCAAGGTTATGGAAACCAGAGACACGGAAACCAGAACGTCAGGGAACAGGGTCAATCTAGACAAGGTATCTGGGATAGGAGGAATAACGAACGGCAAAGCGACCGTAATTGGAGAGAGCGAAACGAAGGACAACAGTGGAGCCAGGTGATTGAAACTAGACCCGCAAATCCTAATGCACGTCAGAGAAGGGGAGCTTAACAAGAGATTGACGGCAGGTTAGTGCGAACACAGGCCGCCGGAATTTCGCACGTAATCTTGGACCTGGACAACTACGGATGATAAATTACGAAGATTTATCAGAAATCCTGCTAGAAGAACACAAAACAACTCCTCGACAGGATCGGCAGCCTCTTATCACAGTAGCAATAGCTGAAAAGAGTACGAATGCGATAATAGATAGTGGAAGCTACATAACAGCAATATCTGAGGCAGCATACAAGAGGTGCTCTCAGGAGGTGGACTGGCCTGTCCTATCGGTTAAGAAAACCAACATAAAAGGGGCATTAGCGGGTAAATGTACGGAGGTCACCCAACAAACAAGACTGGAATTCTCCTGCCAAGGACACAAAATGGAGTCTGACTTCTGGATCGTGCCAAATCTGGCGATTGACATGATAATAGGAACGGTCTTCCTAAATGAGCATGAAGCGATAGTTGATCCAGGACGAGGTGAAGTGGTTTTGAGGAAAGGGAATCCCGTCCACATTAAGTTCGACGACCAGCTGATCCCAGCTCAACTACTGTCTAACTGTGTACGGATAAACTATGCGTGTCAGAAAGACAGAAAGGAAGAACAGGTCGACGTTGCGGGTAGGGGAGAGGATAAGGATGAGAATGAAGTCGTAATAATGGGAGAAATAAAGGAGAAAATCGGAGAAAAAGTGGAAGCAATAAAGAATATAAGGTCCGACCAGCGCAAAGAACTTCATAAATTACTAGTAGAACATGCGGAGGTTTTCATTCCCAAGACAGGATCAGTAAAGAACTTCCAATATGAATTCCGGGTACGTCCGCACAACCAGTTTCGTGTGCCACCCTACCCAATCCCCTTGGCATATCGACAGAAAGTAGCAGCTGAAATTACGCGAATGCTGAGTGAAGGAATAATAGAACCTACGGCTTCAGCCGATAATTACGCGTTAAGAGTAGTGAGAAGGCAGATGGTAGTATTCGTTTAGTCTTGGACTCGCGACAAATTAATACCATAATAGAACCCGAAACAGACAGACCGGAACGATTAAAGGAACTCTTACAAAACTTCCATGGAATATCAATCTTCTCATCAGTTGATCTAAAATCGAGTTTCTGGCAGATTGAGCTCCACCCAAATTGCAGACAGTACACAGCCTTTTTAGCATTTGGAAGATATTACCGGTTTCGTCGTCTACCATTTGGTTTGAACATTTCGCCTGCCGCATTCATTCGGGGGCTGGACGGCATACTAAGCGATAATTTGAAACGTCATGTCACTAGCTATGCGGACGATTTGCTGATCGCGGAGAAATCTTGGGGAGAGCACAATGCGATCCTCGGTGCACTTGCGACATTCAAGGAATGCAGAGTGACTATCAATATCGAAAAATCGAATTTTGAGATGTCCTCTGTCAAATTTCAAGGACATATAATCACGGGTGAAGGCATTGCGCCAAATCCCGAAAAGATCGAAGCGATTGAAAAGTTTCCCATTCCTACGACAAAGAAGCAGTTAAGGGGGTTCTTAGGGATCATAAATTTTTACAACCGCTTCATACATGTCAAAACTCAGAGCAGTCCTAGGTTGCATCACAGGAAAGAAGATTCCTTTGGATTGGGATGAGGCGCCCGAATCCGAATGGAAAGCATTAAAATTCGCATTATTACAAGCACCAATCCTCTCACACCCTAATTTAGCAGAAGAGCTTTGCATAGTAACGGACAGTTCATACTCAGGCCTGGTTGTCATGGTGTCCCAAGACTATGTACATGAAGGAAACAGGGTGTGGAAGACAATTGCGTTTGGTAGCAGAGTACTAGCCAAGAGTGAGAGGAATTACTTAGTAACCGAGTTAGAGGCGCTGGCTATTGTATGGGCGTTTGAAAAATTTAGGTACCTTCTGTTTGGTCGAAAGACGAGGGTCTACACAGACCACAAGGCACTCGAGTTCCTGATGACTGCAAAGCTTAATCACAGGTGGCTCATTAGGTGGGTATCATACCTGTAGCAGTACAATTTTTCGATAGAATATATCCCCGGCAGTCAGAACATAATTGCAGACGCCTTATCACGGTTTCCGATCGGATTTGACCACAACATGGAAGAAGATCTGGAGGAAAATCACTCCTGCCTTTTCTATATGCAAAAAGTAGCCTTTGAAAATTTTATTACGTGCAGTATGCAGGACATCAAGAAGGAGCAAGACAAGGACCCTGCCCTAGTGTTACTGGAACAGAAATGGATAGACAGAAGACACGCCACCGTCAGGCTGTTCTACCTCTTGCGGAAAGGGATGATGTTTCACCGAAATTATGCCAATGACATTGAATGGGGGGTATGCATCCCTGAACACCTAATAAACAAGGTTATATGGCATACTCACCTCAGCTATGAACACTTCGGACCACGCAAGTGCAATCTCAAGATAAGGACCATGTGTTACTTTCGAAACATGGAGCGTCGAATTCGGAGGGTACTGTCGGTGTATAAAGACTGCCAAAAGGCTTAGCACACCACTGTGAGCATGCAGGCACTATTGTACCCAATCGTATCGACCAAATTAAGGCATTTAGCGGCAACAGATTTGATGGGGCCTTTGCCAAAATCAAGAAGAGGATATACTTGCGTATTAGTGTTTGTTGAACTAACGTCCAAATACATTACCTTTACGGCACTGAAGAGGGCGACAGGACGAACTGTATCACGAGCCCTAATCCGGGATTTCCTACCACAGGTTGGTCATGTGAGTAGAATTATTTCTGATAACGGGCCACAGTTTAAGTCAAAAACATGGAAGGAGACGATGTAAAATTGACCCATTTTTATATCTTCACACCATCCGAGCTCGAATGCTGCAGAACGGGTTATTAAGGAACTCAAACTTGTGCCGGTTGTACTGTAACAAACAGCACACACATGGGACGTTTTCCTTAAAGACTTCCAGGAGGTGATCAGTGAGGCACCCCATGCGATAACAAAATTGGCACCCATTACAGTACTGAAAAACCGGATTCCTAAGGACTTGATAACCGAGGTCGTAAACTTCCCACCAAGGGCGCGAACGCAGCACCGAGCTATAGTGGATTTGGCTCTCAAGAGGATACGGGCTGCAGCAGAGGTCAGGAAGAGACGTGCCGACAGGGGAGCTCGTCTACGACACTTACAAATTGGACAAAGGGTGCTCGTGAAGTCTTTCCGACTCTCGAACAAACAAAAAATGGAATGCCAAAAATTCTATTCTGTTTACAACGGCCCGTACCGTATAAGGAGAGCAGCTCACCACAATGCTTATGAATTGGAGACGCTGAAAGGAAAGAAGTCCATAGGACTCCACCACATCTCTCACATAAAGGAGTTCGTGGAAGAGTAGTAGTGTAAGTGGCGTACATAGTAGAATGGGCAAATACATGAACCTTGCTATAGTAGTAGTGGAAGTGGTGTACATAGTAGAATAGGCAAATATATGAACCTTCCTTCGGGGAACAATAATCTTTGCATTAATAGATTAAGATTGCTAAAGTATTAACACGCTGCGTTGTCTCGCATAAGAATTTACTGCTGCTATCATTCTTGGTTTATGTTCGCGACTTACAATGTCGATGGAGTAGGAGGCACTACCATTCCATAAGCAATGTTTTTGTCCTTTCCTGTCTGGTGTCCATATTGAGGGATAATGATGAGTGAGGAGAGGTCGCACAAATGGGCGCATACAAGAACGTGCTCCTAGAAGCGTTCTGGAAAGTCGTGATACGCTCCATAGCAGCCACATCCAGTTCGCGAGACGTTCATAACAATACTTGCAAGCACACGTCAGTGCACTGCAAGATTGTGGTATATTGCGTGATTTCGAGGATCAATATGGGCAGTATTGTTTTTACAGTGGTGCGCCAGCATCGTTGTCTTGCGAGTCGGGGTCAACCAGTGAGCGTTTAACTCCAATGGTACACCAGACGGTAGAAATGCAGGCATAAAGCCTACCACGCCAATGTGCTGGTTGGGGATTTAGCGTGCTGCTCGTGACTGTCACAGATGAATAACCAAGGAATTATACTTGGAGATTCGTGACATACTGTGTAGCTGGTATCTGGTGGGCGACGGAATCCTCAATAGGAACCAGCCCTGGCTTGGTCATATTACATTGCCTCTGGAAAGGTGCACTGTGATCGCGAAAACAGCATCACATAGAAAAAGAAGTTGTGTGTGTGTGTGTGTGTGTGTGTGTGTGTGTGTGTGGTTTGGGGTTTTCGGGCGCTAAACAGCATGGCACTATAAATTTATTGTTTTGTATAGCCATGGATAACCCAGTCACCGGAGTTTCAGTGAGGCGTAGTGAGAAATCGGAGGCCGTGTCGTACGCCGCCCACATCACTTTCGTCGTCAATGGCGGCGAGCAGCGAGAGATCTCAGCGTAACAGGAATTATGTAAGAGTACTGTAAAAATAAATAAATAAATAAGGGTACCATATACTAGGATAAGTTAAACTTTAGGATTTAACAATAACTAGATCCTTAATATTGTGGGGTTTTCTACCACAAGTGCTTGGCGCGCGCCTGTTGGGATGCTATTTTTCAGGTCACCAAACCACAGACCCGAGATGGAGGGACGACGGGCGAGCGAAAGTAGAATAGTTGCATGTTCTTTATAGCTTCGTAAAACTTCAACCTGCATAATAACATAATTTATTCAAAAGACATAGAATGTAGATCGTTGGCAAATGGTAGTTAATTCTCGAGCATGGTGACTGTCGATCTATATAAGTAATAGTAATATTAGTGTGGGTCCGCACATTTAGTTGTTCATCCAATACATAGCATCAGTTGTCACACATCATGTACAGTAGTGAGATGGTTCTTTACACAAATATCAAGATAAATTATTTCCATGTCTAGATTAGATACACCAAGATTTTGTTATAATGATAGCCATAGATTAATAACTATAAAATTAAAATAAGAGTGTCTGAAATGTCAGACCATCAATCCATCAATGTATCATTATGTAAATTTATTACAACATAGAAGGTTATGGAAAAAAGTTAGGCATAAGATTTTTGTCAGAATTGTGCAGATGACGGGTATCGTGGCAATGCAGAGGCCAGCCAGAGCAAAAACAAGAGGTCATCAGCTACCTGCAAGAGAGGGAGCGTCAGTGTGCCACCTAATAAGAAGGGCGCGGGAGCGACCAGTCCTACAAGCTGACAGTCACCGGGCCGTATATCTGAGGGATTAGGCGGGGGTCAACCCTCGCCGGGCCACAAGCGAAAGTGAGGCTGGCCGTTGACACTGACACGCGACCAACATGCACCAGCCAGCTAGCTCTCCGGACGCGGCAGCCGTTTGGAGGGATTCCCTGTGGCAGACCACATTGTCGTGAGTACACGAAGATCAGGTACAGTGTCAGAACCTACCCCTCATGTGCCTCAGGACAGAAAGGGACGCTATATACTCACCTGTTTGAGTTTTTACGACTTACTAGCATTGGCCGATCTGCATACACAAAGCACTATCGTGCCACAAACTCTAACAAATGAATTGTCTCATTTCTAACTTCTCCTCTCTATTAGAGAGCAGTTGTAGCAATCATCGCTCCTAGTTCGATCCTGTATGGATGACCTCACACACTTGTGGAGTCACTCCACGTGCCATCATCCCTCGTCGAACTTCAATATTGTGAAACGTAAACTACTGTCCAGGGAGAGAAGAGATCTGGACTAGTGATGAATCCCAACTAGTAGACCTTAGAGACAATTAATCGACATGAGGAGAGCCCATCACCATGTCTTCCTACCGTACTTCCGTGATCATATGTGTGGGTCTTGCTGCAATCTCAACAGCATACTGCAGATGCTCCAGCACACCCTATTGCTGTTGCAACAACGTAGCAACAACACCTGACGTTTAGCCCTATGTGATGTCAGTACCGTGGCCCCATCCCAAAAGCCCCCTCCGATGCTCAAGACATGGAACCACGTGCATCAATGCATATGACTCAACATACCAACCCCCTCAGAGAAACCAACGTATTTGTGAAGTGCTTCGAATAATTCTAACAATGTGATTTAGTGCCTCATTCTCAGCACAGTCGTGAACATTGTGCAATGTGCAAGCACAACTTGACACCCCATGAACCTTGTTTTTTTTCTTAAATTTCTTTATCTAGTGTTGGTTTTGTAATGTATGTTATACCTTGTATGTGTGTGTTTTGCACTGTAATTCTTATGTAAGTGATAGAGTAGGGCGACCAAATTACTGTATTGTTCTCTACACCATGTTTTTTTGTATTCCGTATTTATTGTTGTGTGTATGCAAACAGTGTGCCTGAAGTCCCCATAAACTAAAGCAGATGCCACCACTGTCATTGTGAATGGACCGTCAGTTCAGGGAACATTTTGTAAAGGTTATTCTTGCGCTGCAGGGAGTCAGAATGAATCGGGGGTTGTAAATAGATTCTGAAAGCTCACAAAGAGATTGTTAATGTAAATAGTATCATGTCTGATTGAGTTCAGGTTAGTTTAATGATTGAAATTGTTGTAACATCTTGGGCATTTAACTGCGGAGCACTCCAACTCTGATTGTAAAGAATAAACTGCTCCATATTTGGCTCACATGCCCGGGCCATAGAGCGTGAAGGTCAGTGTGAATCGGTGTTTGGAAGGGGCTATCTGGTTACGGATGTGTGATGTTGAAACGTCCCCTTAGAACAATTTATACACGACTGTGCTTAACTGACACACAATGTTTTCAGCGCAATGCAATCTGACTATCAAAGATCTCTGCAAAAGAATGGCCCTGAGTAACATTAAACTATACCTTTCAGAAATCACTTACCTCACAAAAATCTTCATTACTCGAACTACTGCAATACAGCGAGCGCCACTACTGCCAGCTAAATAAAAGATTCAAACTACGGAAGGCACTAACTACTGATAGGGATATTTAGCAAATGAAAGATTTTAATAGAGAACAAACAATGTATTTACCTTAATAGTCATAATATATATATCAGTTTATGACAAATTACAAAACTCCGCCATCTCTCTCCCCACATCCACCACTGCTGGCGGCTCACCTCCAACTGCGCAACGCTACGCGCTGTTCACATCCAGCTGCCGCTGCCCAACACTACAATGGCAGACAACAATGCAAACTAGCCACAGACTGCACACAGCACAGCCAGTGGTTTTCATACAGAGCGCTACGTAACATTGCCAATAAGAAAACATAAACAGTCTACTTACATAAAGAAAACATAAACAGCCTACTTACATAGCCCCCACGCTCCCCACAAAAAATTTTACAAATTTTTTTTGGGCAGTGGCCAATAATGATTTGAAAAAATTTTTCATAATTACAATAACAAAGATACCAAATGCACACCCTTATTTATACAATGTTGGTCAAAAGCTAAAATTTTCTCACAGTCCATAAAGACAGTCCAGATTGTTCATCACAGTAAAATTTCAGTGTTTTTTTTCTTCAAAGACTGAGCAGTAAAAGACAATGCACACGGAAGTAGTGGATTTCCATGCAGTCTTGAAGAAGTAGTGTTGTCCTTCCAACGGAAAGACAGTGCTGACTCTTGACATGCTGACAGGTAATGGGCCACAACAGAGCAAACCCACAGCAGAGTCATTCGACGTGTTGAAGAAGATTGTTAGGTAGGTCGTCACAGAGCAGACCCACTGTAGTCCTGGTAGAGAATATGGTATTGGTGGGCCATCAGAGGTGCAGACCCACTGCAGTCCTTGTAGAAATTGTGGACAGGCTTTACAAAAGAATCGAACTAACATATACATCAGTCGAATTATGACATGAGTACATACATAAAAGATCACAATAACTTTTGAAACATCAACTTCACACATGAGCTTTAAAACAAAACAGAATAAATAATGTCTAAGCATATTTACAAGGTAAATAACATATTATTAATGCCAATTATATTTGAGGATAACAGTATTCCTCATCATAGTGAATGTAGCTTAGTATTAGAAGAGAAAAAAATTCTATGAAACTACACAGAGACAGGAAGAAAACAAATACACAAGGGTACACAAACACATAGTGGGATAACACAAAAGGAAAGGACAGGGTGTATGAAACATCCCTCTTATTTCAACATTTGCTCCAGCCAAAAAAACATCCTATCCAAGCATGCTTTCTGTATTCTGTTCACGTCCTCTTTCAAAAATAGTTTTTCTCCACTGTGCACTACTTTTTTGGCCAAACTATTTTCTTATAGCTTCTTAATGCATTTCGTCCAATTCATCATAGTTAGTTTCTTATATAGTCTACCCCCTCTTAAGCTAACTTAAATCTACTGAGCTCAGATGCTAAACTAAGGGACGAGGCAGTGCAGCAGCACATAACAAATTAACACAAACAGCAATGCAAAAAAAATGGAAAATTGCAAAGCAAGCTACAGTAAATCTAAATTACCAAGCAATGCAACATTACAACTAATATAAGGCAATGCGCAGCACACAATAAAAATAAATTATTAGTAAAACTGGCTTAACAGAATAATACAAAGTCAAATTCAATAACACTATGCCTGGCAAACAGCAGCAACTTATACCTAAACATGACATAGCTCAAGCATAAAAAATATTACAGTCAAAACAACAATGCAGATAAGGAAAATGTATATTCACACCTTAATGTATATGTAATTAAAGTGGTGCACCACAACTATTTCTACAAAAGAAATTACCAAGTACTTGAAAAGAAAATTCTGTATGCAATTCCTGTGAATGGAAATGTGTTTTTGTGCTCCTTCGGTTTTTTTGAAGTACATCAAAGTTATTCTTTTTTTTCTGGATCTGTAGGCATAAAATATTTATATTAGTACATCTATAAAATTTTATGTTAACCAAAGCTGCAGTGCAGCTAGGAACTAGATATTAAACAAAATAGGCAATGCAAGGCGAGAAACGTAATTCACTAGCCATGTGGCATTTCATAATGCAGTAAACAATCTTTCAAGTAATAAGACAATAGACACGAAATGTTTCTCATCGTTTCATTAGGCATTTCAGTAAATATCATAAATTACGAGCTCCACAGTATGCTTTCAACAAGGAAATGTCAATAGCGAGGATAATGGCCTCCCCTTTCTTTTTTTTACCTGAGCCTCTGCAAGGCACTCACTAATGATTTGTTCTCAAGGCGGCTGGCACACCTGGCCGCTCACAACGCATTATGTCATGGCCACTTACCCTTTCTTTTTGAAATATTTACGACAGCAGTTTCTGCTACAGTGACAGTCTCATAAAAATATATCACAGGTCGAGAATTTACGTTGCAAATGTGTAGAAACAAAATCCTATGAATATAACAGTGTCCAAAAAAATTTTCGCCGGCATTGTGATACATTCACGCATTTACACACATTTCATAACTCTTAAAAGTACGATTCTTGGTTTCCAACATCCTTTTTCACAAGTCAAGAGTCCCTAACTTCTATTCATTATTCCTTACCTTATTCGTCGACACTTCTTCAATATTTTATCATAACAGCTACGTGGCTTAATCAAATAACTCATATAGCATCAGCCTATTAATCATAAACATACCTCAGCAGCATAATACACATCGTCGTCGTAATAATAACATCATAACACCTCAGTCAAATCTCAAAATCGTCGTAGCTTCCTCCAATAATTTCAAAACCTAAAAAGAATTCTCTGCTTATTTAAATAGTGTCATCTACCTCAAACGTACTTTAATAATCATGATCTCATACCAAATACATCATTCAAAGCTCTCATAGTATCACAATGGGTCCGAAAAAATATGAAGAGTTCACACAGTACAGACAAAATACAATTTCGTAAGTGTGAAGTAATCCAACTCTGTAAATGCGTAAACATGTGTCACTGACGTAATAAAAAAGTTTGTCTCTCTCAGTTAAATGATCAGATAGTTGTGTAATTTGTGTGTTAGAGAAATATGGTACCGATGTGTAAAGTTGTATAAGCAAATACCATTTTAGCTAGGGCTCCTTGTGCTTGCCAAACACATGGTACACAAAGTAGGCGTGTACCCCCCTGAGGATTAATGTAATTATACCCTCAGGTGTTACAGATTACAGCAATGGAATGAAATGTATCACGGAAAACTTTCTTTGTAATTCAAAAATCTTTAAAAATAAATGTTTTAAGTACAAAATTAATCACTGAAATGCGTGTCCTGTAGCGCTAAAGGTGCATCTTGTTGTAAGATAATCTCTGTGGAAGTGTCGTAGTTATTTTCCTCCTAAAGCTAAGTTCTGCAGAAGCCAATGTACTTACCTCATGATAAACAAAAGTGAAATGCTTTGCGTAGAGATATCTTAGTTATTACGCTTATTGTTCTGATGATGAAAGTACTGTGCTGTAACGTATTGTTGTGCTATGGAAAAGGCTGTCTCCTTGTAGCTATACCACAAAAGATACTAATAAAACATGTTTTGCTTTCCAGAAGAATTCAGAAAAACCATGCAGATATAAAACAGATATTCCGCAAAAGCAACAATGTAAATTGTGTCACACATTAGTAGTGTCGTAATATAACCGTGTAGCTGTCAAAGAAACCAAATGCTAAGTCATCTTTAATCTCACAGAAAGTACTTTAAATCCAGAATGTATTTTCAAGTAAACCAAAATGTTGCATTAAAATCTCATTAGCAGTACTGGTAAATGTTCTAATCATGCAACTAACAAGCAAGAATGTACACACACAATTACACTGTGTCGTCTGTTCGCAATAACAATGCATTCGTAATTTCTGTTTAAATAAGTTCTCTTGGTTCTTGACTGGATATTTAACTTCAAACATTGTTGCATGGTAACAGTTTCTAAAGCATACTAGTAACGTGAAGTGAAACGTTTTATGGCAAAGACAAAGTTAAAAAGCAGATTATCTTTCAATAAACGGTTTTACATGTGAAATGTGGTGTAAACCTTTACTCTTCCTAGTACGCAGAGTTTCAACTTCAACGCAATTATCACGTGGTATACGTCGGATTCTGTAAGGTCCATTGTAAACTAGAAAGAATTTGTGACTCAAGTGTTTCTTCTTATGTGACAATGAATGAGCTTTAATGAGAACTTTCTGACCAATATACAATTTCTTTGCATTTGCTTTACCGTGTAGTTTTCTCCTTTTGTCTGCTGCAGATTTTATATTTTTAAGAGCAAAATCAATTATGTCTTTGTGTCGAAGTTTACGTGTATTCGGGAAAGGTACAAGCTCTCTGATTCTGTTCGGTGGTTCTACATTCTTCAGTACAAGAGTAGGTGGTAAAGCAGTGGAATCATGAGGCATTTCATTCAGCACATTTTGAAATAAGTGTAAATATCTGTCCCAATGCTGATGCTTTCTGTGACAATAAAGTCTGCAAAGCTTATTGATTTCTTTCATAATCCGTTCAGATGGGTTACAATGTGGTGAATACAATGAAATAAAAACAGGTTTGATTTTATGATTCCGAAGCATGCGTGACCAAACAGCAGATCTGAATTGCGGTCCGTTATCTGAAATGACTTTACTAACGTGTCCAACTTCACGTAAGAAATTTTTAACAAAGGCGTTGGATACAGACCGTCCAGTGGCTTTACGTAACGGAGTGAAAGAAACAAATTTTGAAGTAAGTTCAACAGCGACTAGAACGTACGAAAATCCATTCGATGTTCTGACAAGGGGTCCCAAGAGATCAACAGCAGCAAATTCTTTTAATTTAGAAGGAATAATTGGAAACAACGGAGCACGATGTGAGATAGTAGATGGTTTCGCCTTTTGACAAAGTTTACAAATAGACAAGACTCTTCGAATTCGCTTTTCCACATTGTTAAAATAACAAGTCATTCGAAGAATATGATAACATTTTCGTGGGCCAAAATGTGCGTAGCTGAAATGAATGTACCAAATGAGCTTATTAACAAAATCGTCTGGAATGCAAAGTACCCATAGCTTGTCATCAACAGTGCAGCGTTTGAAGAGTATGTTGTTTCCAACCAGGTAATAATGCCAAATCTGAGTGTGTGTCTTTTCATGCCATTTACTTTTGATGTCTTTCCAAATCGGATCTTTATCTTGTTCATGAGCAATGTCCTTTAAAGATGTGGTGATGAAGTTTTCAAAGACGACTTCCTGAATGTAAAGAATACTGAAATTTTTCTCGAGGTTGCCTTCTGTGTTACTTTTCTCAAGCCCAGCCGGTGCGCGTGACAGTGCGTCCGCAACAATGTTCTCCTTGCCGGGAATGTAGACTATTGTGAAGCGGAATTCTTGCAGAAACAATGCCCAACGTTTTAACCTGTCATGATTTAATTTTGAAGACATAAGAAATTGTAATGTACGATGATCACTGTATACTTTTACGTGCTTGCCAGAAAGAAAGAAACGGAATTTGTTAAATGCCCAAACGATAGCTAAAGCTTCTAATTCAGTAACGGAATAATTTTTTTCAGATTTTGTTAGCACTCGGCTAGCAAAAGCAATGGTTTTCTGAACAGTAGTGTCATTTTCTGTGGCTTGTTGAAATAAATGAGCACCAAGACCTACTTTAGAAGAATCCGTGCTAAGGCAGAAATCTTGTGACAGATCTGGATGAGCTAGTATTGGCGCGTGAAGTAACGCTTCTTTCAAAGAATTGAATTCCAACTGTGCTTGTTCGTCCCAGTTCCAAATAGTATTTTTTCCAGTGAGAGAACAAAGTTTTGGTGTAACAAGAATTTGCATATTCAGAAAACGACGGTAAAAATTTACGAGACCTAGAAAACTGCGGACTTGTTTTTTTGTGGATGGAACTGGAATGGCTCTGATTGCTTCTAACTTTTCAGGATCCGGCTGAATGCCTTCAGAAGAAATAATATGTCCCAAAAACTTCACCTTTGACCTACCGAATTCAGACTTTCCCAAGTTAACTGTAATTCCAGATTCTGCAAAAATACGTAACAAACTGTTGAGGATGCGGTTATGTTGTTCCCATGAAGCTTCTGCTATTAGAATATCGTCCACATATAAGGTGATGTGACGTTTTAAGAACTCAGGTAATATGGAATTTAACCCGCGAATGAATGCTGCCGAAGAAATGTTCAAACCAAAAGGAAGTTTCCGAAACTGATAACAAACGCCGAAACATAGGAAAGCTGTGTATTTTCTGCATTCTGGATGAAGTTCGATCTGATAAAAGCTGGATCTGAGGTCAATGGAAGACAACACTTTTATACCATTAAAATTTTGAAGAAGTTCTTCCATCGTCTGCGGCCTGTCTGTTTCAGGAATAATGATAGTATTGATTTGTCTCGAATCTAAGACAAGCCTGATCGATCCATTTTTCTTCTCAACAACATGTAATGGATTGTTGTATGAGCTTACTGCAGGCTCGATAATGCCCTCATCAAGCATAGATTGTATTTCTGTTCTAACACGGTCCCTATAATGTGCTGGAATTACGTATGGTCTAACACAAAATTTAGTATGCTCACGAACACGAAATTGGTATTGAAATCCCTTGATTGTTCCTGTTTTGTGAGTAAAAACTGTGGAATGTGCTTGTAAAATCTCAAAAAGGTCCTGCCTATCAGTGTCATTACAATTCTCAATTGTTTGAATTTTATTCTGAATTAAATCATTAATTTCAAATATGCCGTCGATATCATCCCTGCCAGTACTTGCAGAGTGATTGTTAGTGTCTAGTTCCGTAGAAAATTCCGAACTGTTGTCTAACAGAACGTAAAGCCGATTAATTTCCTCATCATGGTTTGAGAGCCAGTCTTCAAATTTCAAAGCTATTGACTTACCTTCTTTCTCTAAACTTATTTCAGCATCGTGAAAGCTTAAGATTGCTTTATATTCATTCAAAAAGTCTACTCCCAGTATAATTTCCGTCGACAATAATGGAACAATAAGAAAGTTCATAGAGAAGCTGTGGCTTTGGCAAAAATATTCTAAGTTGGTTTGTTGGCGTGCATCTACACTTTTTCCAAAACTCGCACCTTGTAATTTAATCTTACGTAACGGAAGTGTGGGGCAATCGTTCGATTTGTTGCATTTGCTAAAAGCTGTTTCACTAATTACTGAAATGGGACTGCCAGAGTCAAGTACTGCCGTAAATTTTACGTCATTTACAGTAATGTGAATCACAGGATATGCAATGTTGTTACGTTTTACGTCGTGTTCTTGGAGTAAGATTTCCCTAATGTCTTCCATTTTTACGTAATTACTAGCTACGGCAGCTGCGTCGTCAGTTTCATAAGTATGTCTTGTGGCTGCCAGCGGTGTGAGTCATTGCCTATTGTCTCTCTGTTGGCGAGCGTCGTTATTGGGATTTGGAGACCTAACTTCTACAAATTCATTCTGACGAGAGTGCTCTGCTCTGTTTAAATCTCGCCAGTTCTGATGCAATTCAGGTCTGTCGTTACGATCATATCGTCTGTTGTCATGTCGGTAGATTCGATAGTTTCTTTCTTGTCGGTCACGTGGTGGAGAATTTCTCCCTGAATCGTAACTGCGCGCTGGACCGTTGCGTCTAAAGTTATTCTGTCTCCCTTGATAATAATTGTTTTGGTTCCCATATTGTCTATTTCTCTGATTGTCTCTGTGATAGTCATTACCGCAAAGAGGTGATCTTTCCCTGTAATTATTACTACTCTGCCAACGATTGTCATACGGGTGATGTCTGTTTTGGTCACGATTTGTGTTGTGAGAATAGCCTTGTCGTGTCCAGTTATCATTTCTGTCGTCACAGAATTGTGACGGATGTGATCTGTAGTGATTGTTTTCCTGTTTTCGCATCCCGCGACTGTCTGTGTCAATTTCTAATTCTTGTAAGAGTCCCTGAAAAGCTTCAATGTCGTCTTTGCAACGTCCTGCTAAAATAACATGTCGTAAATGTTCAGGCAGTTTGATTAAGCAAATGCGGATGAGTTCTGAGGGGCTGTATGGGTTTGACAGGTACTGATTCTTGTGCAACATGTCTTCAAAATATTTCACAAGACTGGAAAATTCAGATTGTTCAAAATGTTTCATCATTATGATGCCATGTTTTACTCGGTCTTGTGTGGCTTGAGACCAATATGCTGAGAGGAAGGCATGGTAAAATTGTCCTTCACTGTGGCAATCGTGAATGACTGATCGCATTCTTACAGCTGGTTCATTCTCTAAGTAGCCACACATAAATTTTGACCTGTGCTCCACTGACCAGTTGGGAGGGAAACAATGAGAGAATTGATGGAGCCACGCTTGTGGATGAATGTCGTTGGCAGAATTCTTAAACGTTAAGAATTTACGTGTAGTAATGAACAGCTTATAGTCAAAATCATCATGTCGGCGAGTAGCATATCGGTCATTGTTACGTCGTGTCGGCGGTTCCATCTCAAAATTCGGTGTACCTTGCCAATTCCTTTCATAATTACCGAAATGCCCTGTGTTATTATTTTGTGGCTTTTCCGTATTTCTAAGTTCCTCTTCCCGTGTTGGAGCGCGAGTGTCCTCTGAAATATGTAATTCTTGTATCACCTGTGTCAGCTGATCTTGTACTTCCCGGATTTCTCTTTGGTGTTGCGTATTAATTTGATTCTGATTTTGTTTGAATTTCCTTATTTGTTCATACTCTTCTGTGTCAGTGAAGGCTACGGGTCTTGTGTCATTCAGATCATCATCTACCTTTGTAGATAAGTTAGTGACCTGATCCGAAAGTTCGGCTACTTTCTCCGATAGTGAACACATTTCCTCAGTGTGTTTTTCTGAACCAAGTTTCAGAGTGTCCATTTGTGTTGAAATCGAATCTACTGTGTCCTTTAAGTTTTCCTGAGTTTTTGCAAGTTGCGTAACCGAATCGGTAGATGCAACTGAGTCAATTTTAGCCCACAAAGTCTCATGATTTTCATGAACAATGGTTTGCAGTTCTTTTATGGCTGCTTCGTGATTCTGTAATGCATTTTCATGCCGCGAAAAAATAGGTTGAAAATGCTTACAAATTTGTGTTTTTACGTCATTACAGACTTTTTGACATTTCGATTCAATGTTATGTAACTCAGTAGTTAAATCTTCACGTGTTTGTTCAAGCATGGTGTGAAGATTTTGTTCCATTGCGTCTAACTTTTGAAGATTTTGTCCCATTTGTTCCATTAATTGTAATAACAATGCATTAGTGTCTGGAATCTGTTCCTCTACGCTTTTCGGCAGTGCATTTGCACCAGCAACATTCACATTTTGACAAGCAGAAAATGTGTCTTGACTCATTTGAGAAAACGGTGAGGACCCAAAACCTAAGTCTACAGTATTTGCAATATTGTGTTCTGTCATTTCGGATTCCTGAGGGGAGCTGTTGCCGACCGATCGATCGATAATGCTTCCCTGTTCACTAATTGTTTCACTGTCTACACCATTGTTTGCAGCCCGCTCCATTTCCCTATGTACAATTACCAAATTACTACTTTGAACATTAGTTAATTCATTACTCGGTGGCGCTAACAGACTGCTTTCGTCTTCACTGTCATTTCTCAGTTTACTTTGGAGCCTAGTATTACGTTTTTCACACGCCATTATTGTCACAATATTTCACACGACAACACAGAAAAGCACAATTTGAAGAGCAAAAATAAGAGAACACATTAACATAGAACTGAAAATAATATCTAGTTAATTGCAAGCGCAGCTGCGAAATACTTGGTGCAAATCTACATGCATGCCACAACTGTTTTACTGTGCAACAATGAAAAACCACAACTACCAAGGAAATTCTCTCTATAATTACTCTAGCAATAAACAAAAGCTACACTAAAAACACAAACTACAAGAAAAAATCAGAAGATTCCAGTGAGGTATCCTAGGCTAAGGGTCGACATATGAAACGTCCCCTTAGAACAATTTATACACGACTGTGCTTAACTGACACACAATGTTTTTAGCGCAATCTGACTATCAAAGATCCCTGCAAAAGAATGGCCCTGAGTAACGTTAAACTATACCTTTCAGAAATCACTTACCTCACAAAAATCTTCATTACTCGAACTACTGCAATACAACGAGCGCCACTACTGACAGCTAAATAAAAGATTCAAACTACGGAAGGCACTAACTACTGATAGGGATATTTAGCAAATGAAAGATTTTAATAGAGAACAAACAATGTATTTACCTTAATAGTCATAATATATATATCAGTTTATGATAAATTACAAAACTCCGCCATCTCTCTCCCCACATCCACCACTGCTGGCGGCTCACCTCCAACTGCGCAACGCTACGCGCTGTTCACATCCAGCTGCCGCTGCCCAACACTACAATGGCAGACAACAATGCAAACTAGCCACAGACTGCACACAGCACAGCCAGTGGTTTTCATACAGAGCGCTACGTAACGTTGCCAATAAGAAAACATAAACAGCCTACTTACATAAAGAAAACATAAACAGCCTACTTACAATGTGAGTGTTAGATTTCCATATTAAGAAGGTGAAGTTGGCTACATCATAAATAATCCTCCCTCTATGAGCTGCATTTTCTGTTGCAGTGATATTTTTTATAGAGTGGGGCATGTGCAGTCAGTTTGCATGATTGTTCTTGGGCGATTGACTCACTACCTCGCTACTAAGTGAGCCAACCGCTCACCAATTACAATCCAAAAATGGCGTAGGGGCTATGAGAGGTGGCATGAGCCCCCTCTCATATTTCTATCTTACTCGAGTAATTTGGTTTTCCTCTCTAATTGCATGCAGTGAAAAGTCGCTATTCCATCACACGCGGACTTCCCACGCAGCGTCTCCCGTCACCCGGGTGGTCTGGTGACAGGCGGGTTCTACTGAACTTGAAAGGGTTAAGCCGACAGGTGTGAGGGAGTCGAGTGGATGCTTTCCAGACGGCAACATTGTCATAAGAGCGGGAGCGACATGCCCACAGGGGTCTGACGGAGCAGCTGGGCTATAGATTCCGCTACTTCGCAGAAACTTAGTGAAAACACTTTCTGGCGGGCTACCAGCGATGCGTGGGAATAACTTGTGTTCCCAGGCAGTCATGGCGGGCAAATTCCCGCGTTTTCTGGAAAATCATAACTGTGATTGGCTGGCTCAGGGGATAGCTCTGTGACGTTACAAAATCGGTGCAGAAATTGGCGCCAAGTATCTCCACTGGTGGAATAGTAGTGCGTCGGCAATAGAGTGGAATTTTCCGCCGGTTTTCGAGTTGCTGATTGGTACGTTTAACCACGGCCACTGTCAAGGGGACGGGAATGTTCTGTGTTCAGCTTGTACAGGTGCTCTTGAGAGAGTCGGCTCTCAGATTTTTGTCGGAGTAGGTTACAAGAGTGAGCTCTCGCTGCTCTGGACAGCCTGCCTTTCGTTGGCTGTCTAATATACTTTCATTTAATTGTAACTGTTTTACGAAGTTGCTGAAGTTTCGACTTCAACGTAACTTTCCGAGTACAGTTGGCAATTGAGTGTTCTGCGTACAAGCGACCTGTGTTGTCCATCTTCAGCAGTTTTGGGTAAAGTTGACTGTATCGGAGTTACTGTGTGACTTCGCTTGTTAAAATCAATCACTGTACCGTCAGTGATTGTGTGGCGAGCCTTCTTCATCTCCCTCAGAGGCGCATTTGTATTGATAGGAAGTCTAGTCTGGAAGAACCAGACTATAATAATTTGTTTCGGTCTATACTCGTGACAATATCATCACCACGACTGGACGTCGAAGCAACCAGCCATAGCTTCCGGTACGCGAGATCGTGTCCTTGCAGTTAAGAAGACAGCTTGGTAATGTACGTCTGCAGCACCGGAAGATTAGGGAATTTTCGTCTGTGATAATCAGAGCTCAGCAGAGCGCGCCTGTTTCCGTCTTTTCTTACGTGGTTCTGTCTTGGATGTTCATTGTCTGAGTTCTCACTACTGTAACAGCAATTAATGTTGGGTTGGCTGGGTGTTTCTCTTAAGATTTTAGTTGCAAGGAATTGGCTCCACATACCACTTCGTCATAAACGTCACAAGCTAGTTTACGGACAACTTCACCTTCACAGCATTTATTTGAGTATCCAATTTGACATATTGTAAATGTTTCATGTGTTGTGTTTATTATTTTGAGTTTAGTCATTATAATTCAAATTGTTATTTTGGACAGAACTTTCATTCTGTAGATCGGTAGAGCAACCCTTTCATTTCCCACCACGTTAATGAAACTTATTTATCAAATTAAATTATTGCAGGTGCCAAACTCTTTTCTACTCCACTTGCAGGTTCGATTAGAGTCAGTTCGCGTCTCTTCTTAATCCGTGTGCAACAGCAAAAGTCAGAGTTAGAAAAGGGGGGACTTAGAGCATCATTTTCTTATGAAGATTGTAGAAGAATTTAGTGTTAGATACACTGCTAGCCCCGGCACCTCGCTAATATACAGATTGAATAACATCGGGGATAGGCTTCCCAACCACTGCTTCCCTTTCACGCCCCTCGACTCTTGTACCTGCCATCTGGTTTCTGTACCAATTTTATATAGCCTTTCGCTCCCTATATTTGATCCCTGCAATCCTCAGAATTTGAAAGAGAGTATTCCAGTCAATATTGTCAAAAGTTTTCTCTAAGTCTGCGAATGCTACAAACGTAGGTTTGCCTTTCCTTAATCTATCTTCTAAAATAAGTCGTAAGGTCAGTATTGCCTCACGTATTCCAATATTTCTACGTAATCCAAACTCCTCTTCACCGAGGTCGGCTTCTACCAGTTTCTCCATTCGTCCGTAAAGATTCGTGTTAGTATTTTGTAGCTGTAACTTATTTAACTAATGGTTCGGTAACTGTCACATCTGTCAATACCTGGTTTCTTTGGGATTGGAATTACTATATTCTTCTTGAAGTCTGCGGGAATTTCGACTGTCTGATACATCTTGCTCACCAGATGGTACAGTTTTGTTAGGGCTGGCTCTCCCAAGGCTATCAGTAGTTCTAATGGAATGTTGTCTACTCCTGGGGCCTTGTTTCGACTTAGGAGTTTCACGCAGCAACATATCTGCCATTTCATCTTCATCTACGTCCTCCTCCATTTCCATAATATTGGCTCACAATCTTTCGTGGACGTCACGTGTGCTGCACTGCTGTTGAAATTGCTCGTCAATATTTTATAAAGTTTTTGTCTTCAGTTACTTATTTTAAAGCTTATTTGTGTTAATATTTTCTGTAAAAGTAAGTTATTAGTGGATTTTCATTAATCTCAGTCTTTCTTCATGTTTTATTTACTCGAACGGTCAGTTATTCGTGAGTGTGCTTACGTCGTTCGTCCAAGACTCACGCCTCAGTAGTGTGTTTACATTTTGCGACGTGCAGTTGCAACTGTAGCGGTTATAAGGCTAAATACTAACAAAGTTATTTGTGCGCTGTTATACAGTTTTTAAATTTAATAGTTTTCAGCGGTGTTTCGTGCTGTTTGTGGCGTAATAGCGATTTAATAAACTGTTCGGTCGCTGTGTTTTTTAGAACATTCTGTGCGTTGAAGTCGTTTAGGAAATTTCGTGCTTTACATTTCAGCTGACGTTTCTTATTGTATCTAGTGAAATATTTCAGTCAAATTTTTATTCAGTGTTTTAACTTTGTTGAGTGTTCCAGTGGTCGCTTTAATTTTTAGTTTTAGCTAGTAATTTTGTGAAGTTTTTTGGTACTGGTATTAGCTGTGTGCAGTAGTTTTCATACAAGTAGTAGAGAATATCGAGACCACTATTGTTAGTTCTATAAATAGTTCTACTGGTGTCATTGAACTTGGTAACGTAGACGTATAGTTCTTTCAGTAACTGTAGAATTTTACCATGAGTGAGAAGTGTGGGCACCAGATTTGTGAGTAGTTTACGGCGTGGGATTTGTCCAAAATATTTTCATTTGGGGGGGGGAGGGGGGGGGGAATGCAGTGGGGAAGCCAGTGGGCATTCTAGCAAGATCCTCTCCTGGGAATGCAGAATTTGTAGTAGAAATAAGTTGATAGAGGAGCAGGAGTGTAAGATCTGTGCCCTCCAGGTGCAGTTACAATGCGCAAAGGAGGAATTAGATAGGTTGAGGAGGGTGAGGGATGGTGGGGAATGGGAACTGGCTGTTGTCAAGAAGGCAGCTAGGAGGAGGAGGTATTCAGACAGTTATAGTTTGCGTAAATGCAATAGATTTGACCAACTGTCAGAGTTGAGGGGAGAGGAGCCTCTTGTAGCTGAATGTGTAGAGAACATGCAGCAGTCCTCAACAGTTAGGTGGCCTAGGTCACTTACAAAGTCTAACAGAAAGAATAAGGTTCTGCCGCTAGGTAGTTCGCATGCTAGAGGTGTGGGCCAGCAGTTGCAGGAAGTGTCGAGGAGTGAGTACCAGGTCACCAGCATTGTGAAGCCTAGTGCAGGGTCGGCTCAAGTGCCTGGCAGCATAGGGGAGTTATGTAGGAATTTCACGAAGGAAGATCAGGTAGTGGTAATGGGTGGAGCAGGGAACAGTCTTGATAGGGACGGGGAATATGATGTAGGTGGTGACCTGGTAAAGACAGCTACTCAAAGTGGTTGCACTAATGTGCATTTTGTGCAACTGTTTCAGCGTCATGATCGGCCTCATCTTAATGCGGCTGTTAGGCGCGTTAACATGGGGCTGGGGAGGGCGCTGATGGCAAAGGGCATGGGCTACATTTCAGTGGCGCCAGTTGGGTCTACCAGTATTTCGCATTTCATCTTGCATGGCCTGCACCTCAGTAGGTATGGAAAGGGGAGGCAGTGACAGTGTAGTGGGTGGTGGTGGGATCACTCATGGAAAAATTCCTGTAGTAGTTGGTGTTAGAGCTGCACCTTTTATAGATTGAAGCCATCTGATAGGCATACCTGCTTAAAGGAAGTCCCTCTAACTATGGGCTCGCCTTCAGAGAACGTCATGTTTCCAAGTAGAGAAGGAATTAGCATATTTCATCAAAACATAAGAGGTATTAGAGATAAAGTTAGTGAACTGCTTATAGATGTTGGGTCTGAAATTATTGGTATATCGGAGAACCACTTAAATAACTTGATAATTCAGAGTTCCTTTACGAGGATACATATTAGCTGGCTGTTTTTCAATGAGTTCCTTGCGGTTTGGGGGAGTGGCTGTGTACGTAAAAAACAGTATTCCATTTGAGTCCATAGGCGTATCACGGCACTGAACTGAACAAATATTTGAATGTTTTGCAGGAGCAGTTGAATTTAGTGAAACTAAACTTCTAATTGTTGTTGTTTATAGGTCCACTAACTCTGACTTCAGAGCTTTTCTGCTCAAGCTAGAGAGGGTTCTTGATTCACTTTATAGAAAGTAACAGAAATTAGTTGTATGTGGTGATTTCAATATTAATTTTGTATATGATGGTGCAAGAAAAAAGAAGTTGGTAGATCTCCAAATTCATATGATCTGATGCAGATTGTTTTTCCAAGTAGGGTGCAGGGGAACAATAGCACAGCCATAGTCAATATTTTCATTCATTCTTCCATACTAGATGGGCATTCTGTTAGTAAAAGGGCGAATGGCCTTTCAGACCACGATGCACAAATTTTAACACTAAAAGGCTATTTTACTCAAACAAATGTCACATGTAATTACAAATTATGTAGGAAAAAGTTAATCCAAAAGCAATAGAGAGTTTTTTAAACCTTGTTAAGGAACAGGAGTGGCAGGATAGTGCCGATAATATAGATGATAAATAACATTTCTCATGCTCTTTGAGAATTCCTTTCCATTAGATCGTTCTAAATGGGGTACTAGCACTAGTAGGCAGCCTGGGTGGCTTACTAATGGGATAACGATATCATGTAGAACAGAGCGGGAATTATATCAAAATGTTAGACGTAATCACAATCAATCTACAGTAGCCGATTACAAACAATATTGTAAGGTGCTTAAAAATGTTATTAGGAAGGCAAAGAGTATGTGGTATGCAAATAGAATAGCTAATTCACAGGATAAAATTAAAACCATATGGTCAGTTGTGACGGAAGTGTCTGGTCAGCAGCACAAGGTCGACGATATAACGTCAGTTCGTAGTAAAAATATTTCTGTTACTGATAAATCAGATGTATGTACTGTATTTAACAATCATTTTCTGAGCTAGCTAGTGAATTAAATAAAAAAATTAGTTTCTACAGAGAATCATATAACTCTTTTGGTGAATGCCTTTCTAAGATTGATGTCTGGAATACTCCTCTGCGATACAGACAAGGGAGAGATTGAATCAATAGTTAAATCACTGAAGACTAAAACTCATGGATATGATGGAGTGCCTATCAGTATATAAAAGTACTGTGCTACACATGTTAGCCCTGTATTTAGCCATATTTGTAATTTTCCCTTTAGGAATGGTCAGTTTCCTGAAGGATTAAAGTACTCAATAGTAAAGCCACCTTATAAAAAGCGAGAAAGGGGTAATGTAGATAACTTCAGACCTATTTCTGTGCCATCATTGTTTGCTAAAGTTATTGAAAAGGCTGTGTATGTAAGGATAATTGATCATTTTATAACACATGATTTGCTATCAAATGTACAGTTCGGCTTTAAAAGTGGTTTAAAAACTGAAAATGCGATATTCTCTTTTCTCTGTGAGGTACTGGATGGGTTAAACAAAAGGCTTTGAGCACTAGACATATTTTTTATTTAACTAAGGCGTTTGATTGCGTTGATCACAAAATATTGCTCCAGAAGTTGGACCACTACGGAATATGAGGAGTAACTCACAATTGGTTCACCTCTTACTTTCGCAACAGACAGCAAGAGGTCATTATTCACAACGTTGAGAATGTCTGTGATGTGAGGTCTGAGTGGGGTACGGTCAAGTGAGGGGTGCCCCTGGGATCAGTGTTGGGGCCACTCCTGTTCCTTATTTATACAAATGCCTTCTTGTATTACTAGTAACTCTGAAATATTTCTGTTTGCTGATGGCACTAGCTTGGTAGTAAAGGGCGTTGTCTGTAACATTGGATTGGTTTCAAATAGTGCAGTTCGTGGCTTGTAGAAAATAAACTAACGCTAAATCACAGTAACACTGTTTTTACAGTTTCTGACACACAGTTCAACAAAACCTGACGTTTTAATTTCACAGAATGGTTATATTATTAATGAAAATGAACGCTTGAGATTTCTAGGGGTTCAGATACACATGGAAAGCCCAAGTTCAAGATCTTGTTCAAAAACTTAATTCTGTCGTTTTTACTATTCGAACGGTATCTGAAGTGATTGATCGTTCGACACGAAAATTAGTCTACTCTGCTTATTTTCATTCGCTTATGTCGTATGGTATTATGTTTTGGGGTAACTCTTCCCATTCTAAAAAGTATATTTTTCGCTCAGAACCAGGCGGTTCGGGTAATAAGTGGTGTAATTTCATGAGCCTCTTGCCGATCCCTGTTCATGAGTCTGGGTATTTTGACATTGCCCTATATATATTCATTTTTTGTAAACAATATTAGCTTATTCCCAAGAATAATCAGCTTTCACTCAGTTAATACTCGGCAGAAATCAAACTAAGTTGTGAGTTCTTTACGGCCGTGCGAAGAAGACGGCGTCTATGTCGTGGTGTGGCCACATTGCATGCTGCAGTACCCCTTGTTTCTGCTTAAAATCCATTTCTATCTATTATGTCCGTATACGCATACTTCCCCCCACCCCCCACCCCCCACCCCTATGAACCACGGACCTTGCCGTTGGTGGGAAAGCTTGCGTGCCTCAGCGATACAGATAGCCGTACCGTAGATGCAACCATAACGGAGGGGTATCTTTTGAGAGGCCAGACAAACGTGTGGTACCTGAAGAGAGGCAGCAGGCTTTTCAGTAGTTTCAGGGGCAACAGTCTGGATGATTGACTGATCTGGCCTTGTAACACTAACCAAAACGGCTTTGCTGTGCTGGTATTGCGAACGACTGAAAGCAAAGGGAAACTACAGCCGTAATTTTTCCCGAGGGCATGCAGCTTTACTGTATGGTTAAATGATGATGGCGTCCTCTTGAGTAAAGTATTCCGGAGGTAAAATAGTCCCCCATTCGGATCTCCGGGCGGGGTCTACTCAGGAGGACGTCATTATCGGGAGAAACAAAACTGGCGTTCTACGGATCGGAGATTGGAATGTCAGATCCCTTTATCGGGCAGGTAGGTTAGAAAATTTAAAAAGGGAAATGGATAGGCTAAAGTTAGATATAGTGGACTTAGTGAAGTTCGGTGGCAGGAGGAACAAGACTTCTGGTCAGGTGAATACAGGGTTATAAATACAAAATCAAATAGGGGTAATGTTGAAGTAGGTTTAATACTGAATAAAAAATAGGAGTGCGGGTAAGCTACTACAAACAGCATAGTGAACGCATTATTGTGTCCAAGATAGATACGAAGCCCACGCCTACGATAGTAGTACAAGTTTACATGCCAACTAGCTCTGCAGATGACGAAGAGATTGATGAAATGTACGGTGAGATAAAAGAAATTATTAAGGTAGTGAAGAGAGACGAAAATTTAATAGTCATGGGTAACTGGAATTCGACAGTAGGAAAAGGAAGAGAAGGAAACGTAGTAGGTGAATATGGAACGGGGGTAAGAAATGAAAGAGGAAACCACCAGGTAGAATTTTGCACAGAGCATGACTTAATCATAGCTAACACTTGGTTCAAGAATCATGAAAGAAGGTTGTATACATGGAAGAGGCCTAGAGACAGTTGAAGGTTTCAGACAGATTATATAATAGTAAGACAGACGTTTAGGAACCAGGTTTTAAATTGTAAGAGATTTCCAGGGGCAGATGTGGACTCTGACCACAATCCGTTGGTTATGAACTGTAGATGAAAACTGAAAAAACTGCAAAAACGTGGGAATTTAAGGAGATGGGACCTGGATAAGAGAGTTTGAGAGTGAGCATTAGGGAACGATTGACAAGAACGGGGGGAAGAAACACAGCAGAAGAAGAATGGGTAGCTTTTAGAGATGAAATAGTGAAGACAGCAGACGATCAAATGGGTAAAAAGACGAGAGCTACCTGAAATCCTTGGGTAACAGAAGAGATATGGATTTAATTGATGAAACGAGAATATATAAAAACGCAGTAAATGAAGCAAGCAAAAAGGAATACAAACGTCTCAAAAATGAGATCGACAGGAAGTGCAAACTGGCTAAGCAAGGTTGGCTAGAAGACAAATATAAGGATTTAGAGGCATATATCTCTAGGGTGTCTTGAAGGGAGGATATAAGATGAACATCAACAAACGCAAAACGAGGATCATGGAATGTAGTCGAATTAAGTCGGTGATGTTGAGGGTATTAGATTAGGAAATGAGACACTTAAAGTAGTAAAGGAGTTTTGCTATTTGGGGAGCAAAATAACTGATGATGGTCGAAGTAGAGAGGATATAAAATGTAGACTGGCAATGGCAAGGAAAGCGTTTCTGAAGAAGAGAAATTTGTTAACATCGAGTATAGATTTAAGTGTCAGGAAGTCATTTCTGAAAGTATTTGTATGGAGTGTAGCCATGTATGGAAGTGAAACATGGACGGTAAATAGTTTGGACAAGAAGAGAATAGAAGCTTTTGAAATGTGGTGCTACAGAAGAATGCTGAAGATTAAATGGGTAGATCACGTAACTAATGAGGAGGTATTGAATAGGATTGGGGAGGAGTTTGTGGCACAACTTGACCAGAAGAAGGGATCGGTTGGTAGGACATGTTCTGAGGCATCAAGGGATCACCAATTTAGTATTGGAGGGCAGCGTGGAGGGTAAAAATCGTAGGGGGAGACCAAGAGATGAATACAATAAGCAGATTCAGAAGGATGTAGGTTGCAGTAGGTACTGGGAGATGAAGAAGCTTGCACAGGATAGAGTAGCATGGAGAGCTGCATCAAACCAGTCTCAGGACTGAAGACCACAACAACAACATTTCTAGGGCTAAGATAGATACTGCCTACAGGAAAATTAGAGAGACCTTTGGAGAAAAGAGAACTATTTGTATGAAATCAAGTGCTCAGATGGAAAACTAGTTCCAAGCAAAGTAGGGAAAGCGGAAAAGTGGAAGGCGTATATAGAAAGTCTATAAAAGGGCGATTTATTTATTTATTGATTTATTTACGTCAAGTTCTACTCAAGTCAAGTTTTATTCTGGATCATTGCAACTAGTGTGGGAATCTGTTTACTGTATGTCGATGAATCAGCGCCCCTTGTTGCGCTATTTCGTCGGCTCCTATTGGTCAAATATAACAAGTGTCCTATAACGCTATTAGTACACGAACTGCATATATAGAATCTGAGTAACGAAAGTGGTGCTTTCGGATGAATCAAGCTTAATACTGTCCTACTGTGATGGGTACAAATATATTAGACACTACTGCGTGATTATCGCACATACTGCACTACTGAGCACCATAGTGGTTGAACACAATGCAAATATATGAAACTGCGATCAGTCACTTTTTTTAAATAGTTATTTATTCATACCAAGAACCGGTTCTACGCATTTTCAGGCTCATCTAAAGATGGTTCTCCGGAAGTTACATACCTATTTCAAGCATAATCCTGGGTGCTGGATCTGTGACCAGAAGATGGAACATGCGTAATGCATAACCTAAGTATTGTTTATCTTTCGATTTGGACCTAAAATTTGGTTTCGTACTTATGCGACAGTATGGGAGATTTTTGTTGTTAGTATTCATCTGTCTGCTTCCGTTGTGACGGCCAGTTGGTACCACGACACACACTTTTACACAACATGAATGCTCATACATTATGATAGGGAAACTTTTCCAGCATCCTGCATCTACTATACAACTGTTACTTATTATAAAGATCTTGACACAAAGATACGACATAGGTCTACTTTGGCCAGAGATGTTCTTTTTGTTTGCATTTATTAAAGTCGATATATGTATAAATACTTCAATCAAAACTGGCGTTAACATGAAAGCTCAAAATAAAATAAATAATCTCGTGTTATTCCTATTCGGATAAGAACAAAATTTCAGATAAATCAGCAGTTCATTTGAAATTTAGTTCTTGATTTAAATATAAAGTTCATAGTCACACAAACACCTTTTCTTCATTTATACATATTTCCACCAACTGAAATAAACAGAATCTGCCTTTACTAATATTCCAGAGCACGTTAATGTACAAACAGAAATAAGTCTGCAGTTCATTTGAAGTTTTGTTCTTATTTTTAAATTTAAATATAATTTTCATGGGCATACAAACAGCTACGTTCATTGCAAATTTTATTCCTGGGCATTCTCGTTAATGCCAATCTTGATTTTAAAATAAAAAAAATATTTACTCATAAATTTACTATATTAAACGTTAATATACGAATAGTAATGAGACACCAGATCATTCTTCTGTTGCTCTTCAGTAAGTTTATGCCACTCTCATAGTAAACGCACAATTTCACTGAATTACAGCGTTGAACTGCTATTAACTCACTGCTTTTTTACAGCACAATTATTTTTTATAAATTGTCACTGCGTAAACAGTATGTTTATTTGGGAGGAGGTCATGAAAGTTTACTAAGAACATTAAACTGTTATCAATGTAACAGCAGATGCAGCCATTCTTGCAGCTGTGGCAAAATGTAAAGTAAGTTTGGAATCAGTGCAAGAATTGTTTCGTATATTCTTCTTAGAAAAAAATACTACTCTATCCATATGTCTATGTACATGGACAGAAACTACAGTAATGTTGTTCGTAATAACTGCGCACGAAGTTTCAAAACTGTGTTCAAATATTTCTAGTACAATTACATGGCTGCGTCCAAAGTGCTTTAAATATGGTGCACAAGTGATATAGGTCTTTGATCCTTCTCCACATGATTCTGATTCTGAAAATGAATGCGAATACGTCGTCAATGATCTCTAGTCACAAAAACGAGAACTTGCCGAAAGTAACAGTTATAATTCAAAAATTAACTGTAAGAAAATAAGCATAGGAACTTACGTTCCCGCTGATATATTTTTCTGACGTTTTAATCTGTGATTTCGATAGATGTTCTCTGTTGCTCTGTAGAAGTACTTGTATGGAAGTTGCACTTCTATTTTATGGGATCAACGTTCCCCATAAATTCTTAATTTCTTCTCCCTAGTGTTTATCCCGACTATAACGGGGTCTGCTTAGTTAGGATTTGGCAAATTTTATTTTAATATTTAAGCTATGACCAGATACCCTTCCTGGCGCCACATTCGTCAAGGCAGCTTACGGAAGGGAAGTCGTGTGTGCTATCCGTGAAAACTTGATTCTGTCTGTTTCGTATATTAACTGTTTGTGTAACGTTTTGTTTGAGGTGAAATTTGGGGATCAGTCCCGTGTTTACCTAAACAGGCGTGGACTAACGCCCAAAAACACACCCTAGCTGCCCAGTGTACCAGCCCACGGTCGTTAATCCCATGCGTGGATACGATCCGGATCTGGTTCTCTTTCTAGTGTTCTCACAAGCAACCGCGCTGCGGATTATGTTGTACGAGCAAGTAGCTACTTTCGTAAACATCTGTCACGTTCAACATGACAAAGTCCGACAGACAGGACTGCACGAACCAAACTAGAAAGTTTGGCTCAAAAATCAATATACCCCTCAAAATAGCCGGAACCAACAGGGAAGCAAATGCACATACACTACGCGATGCTGCGATTTCACTTGTTTATTATTCCGCTGCAGAATATTGTACCCCTGCATGAAAAAAGAAGAGTAATTCTCGTACTAATATGGCAAATATAAATCAAAATGAGGCTATGAGGACCATTACTAGCCAGTGACAAATAAATAAAAACACCTACAGCCGTCCTCATGATTTTATTTTATTTTGTCGCTACCAGTTTCAACGCTGCAGTGCGTCATCTTCAGGCCGATTTTGATGCGGTCCATCCATTTGCAGTTGATGGTTGGAGTGCTGACACATTATCTGCATATCTAGTAATCCTGAAATTGATGTGTTATGCATGGGGATCATATCAAGCTGTACCGCATCAAAAACAGCATGATGATGACGCACTGCAGCGTTGAAACTGCTAGCGACAAAATAAAATAAAATCATGAGGACGGCTGTCATGAAGACGGCTGTAGGTGTTTTTATTTATTTGTCACGATAGTAAACGGCCGCCGTCACAGAAACGTCCTGCTAAAAGGATGGACATACAAAATTACTAGCCAGATCTACTGCCATTCACTAGCTGCCTACTCTCTAAAATTTTGCTCCTCCGGATCTCAGAAGAAAAGTTATCTACGGTCAGTTTCTTAAGTAGAAACCCGTAAGAGCTCAATAACGCTTGCCAGAATCCTTCAGCTATACGCCTACAGTTCCACACGCCGCCTTGATCGATCTTGCGGTCACAGGCGTTTTCGGTGTCACCGTGAAGTAGAACGAACGCTACAATGAAAATCCAACTCGGAATGTCAATCTAATTCAAAATAAAATAAAGGAAGTTGCAGGGTTTAATATTTCGTGTAGTGAATGGTCGAGGCTGAACCTCATCCGAACGGGACAAGAGAAATGTGGCCACATGCTGAAGAAATGGGGTTATTGTGGAACTATTGCATGTGATTGTGGCGCGAAGGAACATGCAATAAGGTATATTGTGGGGAACTCCCCACTCCATGCGTTTAAAGTCTTCTGGTGGGCTTGCATGAAGTGATACAAAATGTGTCAGTTCATGTGGAATTCAAAAATTAATCAGGAAATACACTCCTGGAAATGGAAAAAAGAACACATTGACACCGGTGTGTCAGACCCACCATACTTGCTTCGGACACTGCGAGAGGGCTGTACAAGCAATGATCACACGCACGGCACAGCGGACACACCAGGAACCGCGGTGTTGGCCGTCGAATGGCGCTAGCTGCGCAGCATTTGTGCACCGCCGCCGTCAGTGTCAGCCAGTTTGCCGTGGCATACGGAGCTCCATCGCAGTCTTTAACACTGGTAGCATGCCGCGACAGCGTGGACGTGAACCGTATGTGCATTTGACGGACTTTGAGCGAGGGCGTATAGTGGGCATGCGGGAGGCCGGGTGGACGTACCGCCGAATTGCTCAACACGTGGGGCGTGAGGTCTCCACAGTACATCGATGTTGTCGCCAGTGGTCGGCGGAAGGTGCACGTGCCCGTCGACCTGGGACCGGACCGCAGCGACGCACGGATGCACGCCAAGACCGTAGGATCCTACGCAGTGCCGTAGGGGACCGCACCGCCACTTCCCAGCAAATTAGGGACACTGTTGCTCCTGGGGTATCGGCGAGGACCATTCGCAACCGTCTCCATGAAGCTGGGCTACGGTCCCGCACACCGTTAGGCCGTCTTCCGCTCACGCCCCAACATCGTGCAGCCCGCCTCCAGTGGTGTCGCGACAGGCGTGAATGGAGGGACGAATGGAGACGTGTCGTCTTCAGCGATGAGAGTCGCTTCTGCCTTGGTGCCAATGATGGTCGTATGCGTGTTTGGCGCCGTGCAGGTGAGCGCCACAATCAGGACTGCATACGACCGAGGCACACAGGGCCAACACCCGGCATCATGGTGTGGGGAGCGATCTCCTACACTGGCCGTACACCACTGGTGATCGTCGAGGGGACACTGAATAGTGCACGGTACATCCAAACCGTCATCGAACCCATCG
This sequence comes from Schistocerca cancellata, assembly GCF_023864275.1. NCBI lineage: Eukaryota > Metazoa > Arthropoda > Insecta > Orthoptera > Acrididae > Schistocerca > Schistocerca cancellata. The sequence goes on from NC_064628.1 coordinate 161,753,422, forward strand.
TTCTACCATTCCTAGACCGGCAAGGGAACTTGCTGTTCCAACGGGACAATGCACGTCCGCATGTATCCCGTGCCACCCAACGTGCTCTAGAAGGTGTAAGTCAACTACCCTGGCCAGCAAGATCTCCGGATCTGTCCCCCATTGAGCATGTTTGGGACTGGATGAAGCGTCGTCTCACGCGGTCTGCACGTCCAGCACGAACGCTGGTCCAACTGAGGCGCCAGGTGGAAATGGCATGGCAAGCCGTTCCACAGGACTACATCCAGCATCTCTACGATCGTCTCCATGGGAGAATAGCAGCCTGCATTGCTGCGAAAGGTGGATATACACTGTACTAGTGCCGACATTGTGCATGCTCTGTTGCCTGTGTCTATGTGCCTGTGGTTCTGTCAGTGTGATCATGTGATGTATCTGACCCCAGGAATGTGTCAATAAAGTTTCCCCTTCCTGGGACAATGAATTCACGGTGTTCTTATTTCAATTTCCAGGAGTGTACATTGTGTACATATATTTGTATGTACTGTAATGCCATACAATAATAATAATAACAATAAGAATTATATCTGTGGTTGCCATTTTGTGATGTTCTTCAAGTAGATTGCGCTCGAAAGAAATACGGCAATGTTTGAATCCAGCAGCCGTTCTCTTATCGTTAGAAATAAAAGAGCCGAGACTTTATGCACCTTTTACGTCTTGGATGACTATCAGCTGGTGATACACTGCACAAAACAAAAATTTTGTAAGGGCATAGTGTTCTCGCTTATGTATGAGTATTTGAGCGAAACACACGTGACTAGTTGAAAAAGTTGAGTGGTCAAATCTATACAGCAAACTTAAATGATATGTTCTTGGGAAATATAAAATAAAATAATCGATAGCAAAGCAGCGACCCTGTCAGATCATGAAACGTTCGCGTTGTTTGCGTAACTACTGCAACAGATATAGTTTTGCCTCTTAAAGTAGACTGCCACGGTTCCTGTAATGAGCCTGGTTAATACTGAACCCCAGCTGATACTCATTCCACACATCGACCTTGCAAATAATGATTTGCCTTTCCAGACGATACCATTCTGACAGTGCTGTAATTGCATACTCCATTGCGTAGTAATGCACATGAGGTTGCGTAAACAGTGGACGAGTGCCGTTCCATAGCTCTTTCAGCGCATAACGACTTCCAGATTGGCAAGAAGTCAAACAATAAAACACATCCGCTCAAGACCGACAAGCTGTGCAAGCAGAGCTAATTGCGGCATGCGATGAAAAGCACTCATCCGAAACTACAAGTCACGGGTCGCTCCTATTATATTACGTGACTTTTTATTAGTTGTGACATAATAAACCGTAGAGTAGTTAAACTAGTTACGTTGCTATAAGGCGTCTCTATCAGCGTCGGTGCGTTATTCCCCCAGCCAAGTACACTTGACAGCGCAAAAAAAAGAGAATGACCGTAGCTGAAATTTGAATTACCCACCATGTTACACAGCAGACAGTCGCGCCAAGGGGTGTAGAAATCTGCTGATAAAAGTGAAGAACCCGTGTAGCTGCGAGTGTAATAGGATTGACACCTTTTTCACACTTAGCATAAGGACACATCGTCTAAAAACACGTAACAAAATTATGCCACGTGACTCACAGCATTGCAGAACTAGTAAAGCTGCTTCATTTAGTGATGCGGAATCAAGACCTATATCTCTGACGTCGATCTGTTGTAGAATTTTAGAACATGTTTTTTGCTCGCGTATCATGTCGTTTTTGGAAACCCAGAATCTACTCTGTAGAAACCAACAATGATTCCGGAAACAGCGATCGTGTGAGACCCAGCTCGCTTTATTTGTTCATGAGACCCAGAAAATATTAGATACAGGGTCCCAGGTAGATGCTATTTTCCTTGACTTCCGGAAGGCGTTCGATACAGTTCCGCACTGTCGCCTGATAAACAACGTAAGAGCCTATGGAATATCAGACCAGCTTTGTGGCTGGATTGAAGAGTTTTTAGCAAACAGAACACAGCATGTTGTTATCAATGGAGAGACGTCTACAGACGTTAAAGTAACCTCTGGCGTGCCACAGGGGAGCGTTATGGGACCATTGCTTTTCACAATATATATAAATGACCTAGTAGATAGTGTCGGAAGCGGCTTGTCGCGGATGATGCTGTAGTATACAGAGAAGTTGCAGCATTAGAAAATTGTAGCGAAATGCAGGAAGATCTACAGCGGATAGGCACTTGGTGCAAGGAGTGGCCACTGACCCTTAACATAGACAAATGTAATGTATTGCGAATACATAGAAAGAAGGACCCTTTATTGTATGATTATATGATAGCGGAACAAACACTGGTAGCAGTTACTTCTGTAAAATATCCGGGAGTGTGCGTACGGAACAATTTGAAGTGGAATGATTATATAAAATTAATTGTTGGTAAGGCGGGTACCAGGTTGAGATTCATTGGGAGAGTCCTTAGAAAATGTAGTCCATCAACAAAGGAGGTGGCTTACAAAACACTCGTTCGACCTATACTTGAGTATTGCTCATCAGTGTGGGATCCGTACCAGATCGGGTTGACGGAGGAGATAGAGAAGATCCAAAGAAGAGCGGCGCGTTTCGTCACAGGGTTATTTGGTAACCGTGATAGCGTTACGGAGATGTTTAGCAAACTCAAGTGGCAGACTCTGCAAGAGAGGCGCTCTGCATCGCGGTGTAGCTTGCTCGCCAGGTTTCAAGAGGGTGCGTTTCTGGATGAGGTATCGAATATATTGCTTCCCCCTACTTATACCTCCCGAGGAAATCACGAATGTAAAATTAGAGAGATTCGAGCGCGCACGGAGGCTTTCCGACAGTCGTTCTTCCCGCAAACCATACGCGACTGGAACAGAAAAGGGAGGTAATGACAGTGGCACGTAAGTGCCCTCCGCCACATACCGTTGGGTAGCTTGCGGAATATAAATGTAGATGTAGATGTAGAAGAGCGGTAAGAATATCTAAATGTCGGCAGCTTTAGCACAATGTACGAGAGCTAATCAGTAAAGACCGAGACTAATGTTTTTCCTATAGGTTCCGTGATTGTTTCCTACATGTACTTTGAATACTTGGAAAAAGTGGGTCGGTGTGTGTAATGTCGATAGGCGATAGCACTCTCGTATCGGAAGGTTAATAGTAATGCTCTATTTTGTAAACTCCCTTTGCATTTTTCATATCGAAAATTGGAGGTGACGCGAGAGGAGCAGTACGGCTCAGTATAAATGTGTTCGTTTAAACCATACAGCCACTGAAAGTTACGAAAAGCTGCAGCAAGCGTACGGTGTAGATGCACGCCCACCTGTCTGTGTTAAGCAAGGTGGGCCTGGTGTTTCGGCTTCTGCTGTGACGGAAGTCAACATCAACACAGCCGCTCTGATTGTCCGCCAGGATCAGTGTATAACTTTATGTAACCTCAATGAAGTATTGAGAATTTCATACAGCAGTGTCTTTGCGATTATTCACGATCATCTCCATATATCCGTGTTTGTGTCCGTTGGGTGCAGTGTCTGTTGACTGCCCATGAAAAGTCTACGCGAACGGACACAAGCTGTGACGTGCTGCGTCTCTTAGTTGATGGATGGGATGCGTTTCAGGAATCGGTTATCACCAGTGGTGTATCATAGATGCATCATTATGATCCAGACGGAAAACAAGCCAACACTGTGTAGAAATCGCCAGGTTCCCCAACACCAAAAAAGATGAAAATTCTTCCACTTGCAGGGAACGTGATGGTGATCACAATTTTTGGCTGTCATGGAATGATTTAGTAGAATGCTGTTCGCCTCACACATCTGTTATAGCAGCATAGTGCACGCCCATATTGGCTAAACTGAGGAAGCACACTGCAGGGAAACGACCAGAATTTATCGGAGTGGGCGGCAACTTCATGATGAAAATGTGCGGCCTGACGTCACAAATTAAATAATGCAGTTTATAGCTTAGTTCAACATTACCTGTGTACCGCATCCGCCTTATGACATCGATCTTGCACACTGCGATTTATTTTATTCCCATCACTAAAGGCAAAGATTCGGAGCATTCAATTTGAGAATTCCGAAACAGCGCTCAAGAAAAGTGATGCAATTCTGAAGGAACTGACAAAGAATGGCCTTCACCATGTGCTCGACAACTGGCAGAGATGCTATGAAAAGTGCATTCGATTAGAAGGGGAGTAATTTGACAAAAATCATACAAACATCGAAATGGAGTAATAAACATCTGTGAAAAAATCAGTGTTTTCAGCTCTCGTATATGTATCTCAGTGACATAGTCGGCGTTCTGGCCTGTGACTGCCTGGTGTCAAGGTTTGCTTTGTATCTGAGCTACTCATTTCTTTTATTGCTCCGTCAATTAGTTTGGTCAGTAGAAAACACAGAATTAATAGAACGAACAGTTCACGGTTCTTATTAAGATATTTTCGGTCATCAAAAGAATACAACACATGGTATTCTTTACCACTTATAATCCTATCAAATGCTTCAATGACTGTCTGCATTCTGCGAGGAAGGGAATTCAAATGGTTCAAATACCCCCCTGAGCACTATGGGATTTAACATCTGAGGTCGTCAGTCCCCTAGACTTAGAACTACTTAAACCTAACTAACCTAGGGACATCACACACATCCATGCCCGAGGCAGGATTCGAACCTGCGACCGTAGCAGCTGCGCGGTTCCGGACTGGAGCGCCTAGAACCGCTCGGCCACAACGGCAGGCGAGGAAGGGAATCTAAGTGACGCAATGAATCTCTAATTTTCCGCCACTTCCTCCCAGGCAGCTAGCTCGAGTTTGAAAGGTCATCATAGGTTCTTGGTGTGGGGTCAGGCCAGTTTTCCCGCATGATTCGTTTCGTCTTTGCCCATACTTGTACAGTATTATTTGCATCTGGCGAAGAAGAGGGCCAGTCGAGAAGCGAAACCTCTTCACATCCCGCAAAACACTCCTGCACCTTCACTGAAATATGTACAGGGACTAGTCCTGTGGGAAATAGTTTACTGTCTTACTCACATCGAATAAATTTCGTTTAATTTACGTCTATGTTCACAGATTACCAGTTTCGGTTTATAATTACCATCTTCAGATCTGTGTTTTGTAAAAGTACTGCAGTACATTAGGACACTGTTTTTATAAAACACAGATCTGAAGATGGTCATTTTAGACCGAAACCGGTAATCTGTGAACAAAACAAAAATTAAAGGAAATTTATTCTATATACGGGTCACTGTTTTATTCGCGACAATGTCGCAGCTTGTAATACATTGGACCATCACTGGCTGAGGACAACTACGATTCGTCAGAATATATCAACTTTCGCCACTCATAATTGGCGTTGTCCTTGGAAACTCTGATCGGTAAAGCCAATGATCACCACGGAGTCTGTTCTTGACAAGTTTGCGAAGTAGCCTCCTGAAGCCGTCGCCGAACGTTATCGACCAACATCACAAACGTAGTGGTATGTTTCAAGTAGACCCGATTTAATAAGAATTTTGCCGTGAAGTGTTGACAAGGTCGTTATCCTGCACAAGTGTTGTTACACGCCAAAATTCAGTTCCACAAGTCTACTAAACTCTAGTATCTCTGTATCGTTTAATCTGTCGGACGCAGTGCACTCAGGAAGGGCATACCACGTCACGGGTACTGGCGCCGTCAAATTCGCAAGACCTATCAGAAATGATGCAGTCACCAATAGCCTGTTGACGATGAGGCATGGCCCATGAGACATGTGACTCAGCTGAAAGAAATGTGGCACAGGAGTTTCAACTTGCTCTTGTTCTCTCTTTGGCTATTATAGAACGAATGGTGGCTTGCACTTGAAGAGATAGCTCACCGCGACAGACTATTAGCCTACTACCGTGTAATATCAATGGAACTGTGTGATTAGTTCTCACGTATTAGGTCAAATAGTAGTAAAAAATCTGATTTTTCAGTGAGATCATTCTGCAACAGAAATGACTCATTTATTTAAAGCCTGAATCCTGTCGCATCTTCTGCGGGGAAAATAGATGAAGAACACTGAAATGTGTTTTGTATAATAAAATGAAGCACTTCCTAGCCAAAAAGTTTTTTAAGGAGAAGAAAGTGTCTTTTATGGCGAAAAAAAGTTCGCATGGATCCGAATATAAGACACTTTACATCAACATATCTATTCGGTTAACGTGCACTTTGTCTGTAGATATTACCAGCATATTCTACACTCCTGGAAATTGAAATAAGAACACCGTGAATTCATTGTCCCAGGAAGGGGAAACTTTATTGACACATTCCTGGGGTCAGATACATCACATGATCACACTGACAGAACCACAGGCACATAGACACAGGCAACAGAGCATGCACAATGTCGGCACTAGTACAGTGTATATCCACCTTTCGCAGCAATGCAGGCTGCTATTCTCCCATGGAGACGATCGTAGAGATGCTGGATGTAGTCCTGTGGAACGGCTTGCCATGCCATTTCCACCTGGCGCCTCAGTTGGACCAGCGTTCGTGCTGGACGTGCAGACCGCGTGAGACGACGCTTCATCCAGTCCCAAACATGCTCAATGGGGGACAGATCCGGAGATCTTGCTGGCCAGGGTAGTTGACTTACACCTTCTAGAGCACGTTGGGTGGCACGGGATACATGCGGACGTGCATTGTCCCGTTGGAACAGCAAGTTCCCTTGCCGGTCTAGGAATGGTAGAACGATGGGTTCGATGACGGTTTGGATGTACCGTGCACTATTCAGTGTCCCCTCGACGATCACCAGTGGTGTACGGCCAGTGTAGGAGATCGCTCCCCACACCATGATGCCGGGTGTTGGCCCTGTGTGCCTCGGTCGTATGCAGTCCTGATTGTGGCGCTCACCTGCACGGCGCCAAACACGCATACGACCATCATTGGCACCAAGGCAGAAGCGACTCTCATCGCTGAAGACGACACGTCTCCATTCGTCCCTCCATTCACGCCTGTCGCGACACCACTGGAGGCGGGCTGCACGATGTTGGGGCGTGAGCGGAAGACGGCCTAACGGTGTGCGGGACCGTAGCCCAGCTTCATGGAGACGGTTGCGAATGGTCCTCGCCGATACCCCAGGAGCAACAGTGTCCCTAATTTGCTGGGAAGTGGCGGTGCGGTCCCCTACGGCACTGCGTAGGATCCTACGGTCTTGGCGTGCATCCGTGCGTCGCTGCGGTCCGGTCCCAGGTCGACGGGCACGTGCACCTTCCGCCGACCACTGGCGACAACATCGATGTACTGTGGAGACCTCACGCCCCACGTGTTGAGCAATTCGGCGGTACGTTCACCCGGCCTCCCGCATGCCCACTATACGCCCTCGCTCAAAGTCCGTCAACTGCACATACGGTTCACGTCCACGCTGTCGCGGCATGCTACCAGTGTTAAAGACTGCGATGGAGCTCCGTATGCCACGGCAAACTGGCTGACACTGACGGCGGCGGTGTACTAATGCTGCGCAGCTAGCGCCATTCGACGGCCAACACCGCGGTTCCTGGTGTGTCCGCTGTGCCGTGCGTGTGGTCATTGCTTGTACAGCCCTCTCGCAGTGTCCGGAGCAAGTATGGTGGGTCTGACACACCGGTGTCAATGTGTTCTTTTTTCCATTTCCAGGAGTGTATTTGCAGAAAATATTAAAGAGACCAGTTTCCTGCAATTTTTAATTAACACTTCCTCGTCTGCGTGACCCCAAGGCAGAAAGAAAACTGTGGCACGCTGCATCTCATTCATGCCAATGCTGTACCGCACTTTAAGTCTGGCTGCTATTCCGCCGGCCAGTTTTAGTGCTGTCAAGAGTAGGTCACGAACGAACGTCGATCGGCTCAAAATTGAACTTCGCGTTAGCACTGGCAGATTCAGAGATAATAAGAAATTAAATCGCTTGGGGACGAATTCGAAAGACGCTGTCCGATGCGCCATTCCTTGCCATGTCAGTAGAAAACCGGTTAAGATAAATTCGATAACACAATGATCTTTTTTAGAATAGTATGTGCCCTGTGTGGTATTGTCCAGAGATCCTGGCGCCGTACCAAAGTCGACAACTCGCATCGATACCGAAGAAGTTAGCAATGTCTCGCCGCAGTCTGCACCGAGGGATGGGAGGCGGTGGCGGAGCTACACCACGCCCGCTGTCCTAGCTCCACAGCGCCACTGCACAGAGGACGATACACAGCAGAGCGGAAGAAGGCTCTGTTCAGGTCATGACCTCTGATCAAGAAGACAACACGACTAGTTACGGCGCATGCGTCACTCATGCATTAGATGGAACTGTACTTTTGAACACTAAGTTAAGCAAATTTCTTTATCACCCTTGTAATAAAGTGAATTGATATTTCATATGTTGTATTTCCGATTACCCGCCTCCCAAAGCAACTAAAGAAACCACTGTTATGACTAGACGATTGTAGTTTCGTCAGGTTATAATAGAACCACTCGTACAAGCAAGTATAAGAGCAGTTTTTGGTAAAAAATCAACGCGAATATATTCCATGTCACAATCAGTTGGTAGAGAAGGACTGGATACATTTCACTTACACATGCCTAATAGGTTTTTGATGGGTAGTGTGAATAGAAAAATTACAGTAGCCGCTGGTGGATTTGCATCATACAACCCCTGCAGATCACAAGTAGATATCTCTGACAAAATACTAGTATCATGGAAGAAAGGAAAGGAGCTATTTTTGATTTTTTGAAAAGTATGAATCTCTATTATCGGATTTAATGTTATTCTGTGGTTAATTGAATGTAAAGGGACACAGTACTACCTTACCATAGAGTCTAGAAGACTTAAACATATTATGCGAGCAATTATACAGGAGTCCCACGGATTATACCGAACAATCGTACCCTTATTTCACGTCTATGGTGGACATCACCTAAAATGTCAAGAAATAAGCACCAGGTTTAATTCAAGGTAAGTAGCCTGAAAAAAACTCCGCCCGAACAGGCCTTGGAAGGCCCAACGGCACCGACCGGCCGCCATGTCATCCTCAGGCCACAAGCGTCACTAGATGCGGATATGGAGGGGCATGTGGTCAGCACACCGCTCTCCCGGCCGTAAGTCAGCTTACGAGACCGGAGCCGCTACTCCCCCATCAAGTAGCTCCTCAGTTCGCCTCACAAGGGCTGAGTGCACCCCGCTTGCCAACAGCGCTCGGCAGACCGGATGGACATCCATCCAAGTGTTAGCGTAGTCCGACAGCTTTTAACTTAGCGATCTGACGGGAACCGGTGTTACCACTGCGTCAAGGCCGTTGGCAGCCTCATAAACCTACAAGAAAATTTGATGTCAACTGACATTGATTGAAATAATGTTGTAGTTGGGGGAGGTCTTCATTCCAAAGACTGGTCTGATGCAGCTCTCCAAGCTGGTCTGTCCTGTGCCAGCCTCTACATCCACATGAACCTGCCTACTGTACTAAAGCATTAGTCTCTCTCAAAAAGTTTTTATTCGTCCCACATCCTTCTCTCCATAATATAATTGACTGTTCCCTGGTGCTTATGGATACGTCTTATAAACCGATCACTTCTCATCGACATGTTGTGCCACAAGGCTCTTTTCTTCTCAGTTGGATGCAATACCTCTTCATCAGTTATCCAATCTAACCAGCTAACCTTCAGCATTCTTCTGTAGCACCACATTATAAAATCTCTGCTGCTTATCGTCGACTTTCCATCTCCACACGAGGCTACACACCAAATACTCTCAGTAAAGTCTTCCTAACACTACAATTTGTACTAGAAATTAATAAATTTCTCTTTTTTAGAAACTCTTTTTCTTCGTGTAGTTAAGTCTGCAGTTTATGTACGCACTTCTTCGGTCATAGTCAGCTACTTTGCTGCCCAAATGGCGGACATCTTCGACAACTTTCAGTGACTCATTTCCTAATTACCTTAGCATCACCTGCCTTAACATTATTCCACTCCATTTGTTTTATAACCTCTTTTCAAACTATCCTTTCTGTTAAAGTAATCTTGCAAATCCTGTAGCGTCTTTGACAGGATTCCATTTCATTAGAAAACCGCTGAGTTTTTTTTTTTTTTTTATTCTTCCCACCTGAACATTAATGTCCTGTACACATTTCTCTCTAGTTTTCTTTACTGCTTGCTCAACGTACAGACTGAATAGCGTCGGCGATAGGCTACAACCCTGTCTCACTCCCATCTCAACCACTGCATTCCTTTCAAGTCCTTAGACTCTTATAACTGCAGTTTGCATTCTGTGCATATTGTATACAACCTCTCGCTCCCTGTATTTTATCCCTATTACTGTCAGAATTAAAAAGGTGTATTCCAGTTAACACCGTCAAAAGTTATCTCTAAATTTATGTGTGTTATATACGTAGATTTCTCTTTTTTCTATCGTCTAAGGAAAGTCGTAGGGCTAGTACTGCCGCGTCTTGCTATATTTGTCCAGAGTTAAAATTGGAGAATCTTAAACAAATTTAATTCATTCATCGAGAAAGAACTTACAAAAATGTTCATGTGACCGATTGCTGGTCGCAGACTGGGATCTGTACTAGGCAGAATAAAAGGAGTATTTGAGAGGCAACTATGAATTCAGTAGTGGCGATCGGACTATTGGAGGAGTGGAAATTAGAATATGGTACACATGTAAAAATGCACAATTCATACAAAATGAAAATACAACACTTGTTTCGCCCTATCATTTACCGTTGCCCATATTCTACAGAATACTTGTAGAACGTAGTTTGAAACATCAACCGCGAAAGTCATAGAAAAAGGTCCTAGGTAGCAAACAATGCCCCATTGAAAGTTCAGTAAGTAAATCTTCTCGGCGTTGTTTCACGTTACACAACAGCCGTCTTCCCAAATGCATGGTGGTTATTAAATTGCAAGATTCCAATACTTCTTAGCTTAAGTCGGTTAGACTGAGTATCGCTTTTGCACTTCTCGCGCATCCCAGAAGGGAACAAACTAAAACATAAAACTCGTGTTGTGCGCATATGAATTCCTTCATAGCATCGTTAGCTGCACCTAATCTGCCACGCGGAGTAGCTGCGCGGTTTGAGGCGCCATGCTGCGGATTGCGCGGCTCGTCCTGACGGAGGTTCGACTCCTCCCTCGGGCGTGGCTGTGTGTTGTTCTTAGCATAAGTTAGGTAGTGTAAAGTCTAGGGATCGATGACCTCAGCAGTTTGGTCCCTTAGGAATTCACACACATTTGAACACATTTGCACCCAATCTACACGAAATATGTGTGTCATCCACAAACATATTCTTACAAGATTCACGGAAAAGCTGCGTGTTTCATCACACGTCCGCTAGGTAGTTGATTAGAGGTATTGTGTGCGATGGCAGTGCGTATTGCTAAAACTCAGAGTGCCCGTGTTCCAGTAACATTCGAGCAACATAGTACTTCTTCCATACATATTTCACGAAATCACTAAGATGTTGAATTGAGAGAATTTCGAGCTTATACAAAGACCTTTCGATAGTCAGTTCATCCTGTGCCACTTGCAAATATAACAACAGCTCTGAAAATAACTGAATATTGGTTGACTGAAAAGGTAGGGCAAGAGTTTCATACAGCCGGACAACAAAATGATGTCTAGACCAATGATGACTTCAGATACCGTTATTTGATTTGATAAGTCGTCCAGCCCATTTTTTTCGGACATCTCGGCTGGTTTGCGAACAGAGGAAGCTCAATACATTGAATTCCAGGCAGTATCGAGGCAGACATGAGACCGACTGTGGAAAAATCCCGCGTCATCAATACTTTCAAAAGACAAATTATTAAGGAAAAACGTTAGCGGAAGGGGTAAATCTTTCGTAGATGCGTTATTTCAACATTCTGGTTCCAAACACATAACCGGACCAGTTTTCTTGCTAGAATCTCATTCTCTCCAATGATACAGTGATCCTAGAGCAGGAAGACAGGTTCATTTCCACTCGCGCTACGGAGATGAATGATGCACACCGTAGAATAACAAAAACAGAAACTTTTAACGTAACAAATAACAATAGAAAGCTACTCACGCCATTATAAGTAATTGTGATAGAACTAAAAAATTTCAGTATCCGCTCACTACAAGTTAAATCAGCTAATATACTGTCGCTCACTGAGCAACTGTTCGACCACAATCCATTGCAAACCATATACTTGTTGAAAAGTGTAAAATAAGTTTTGCCAACATTGTCCACGGAGAGAAGCGATCTGATTCTATATTTAAAAATGAACAGTCGGGATCGCAATAATACTCGTATTTCTTTATTAACCGATTTCGGCTTATCTACAAGCCATCTTCAGAATTTTTTGGCCCCCTATGGCTGCTGCTGATTTTTCGTGATACCACGATCGTACACTTTTATCTTACTACTTATTTTAAAATGTTTTAGAGTAATGTTGCTGACAAAGCTTTCGTAAATCAATAATTCCTTCAAGATATTCTTACCCTTTGTCAGATTCATTTACGATGGGCAAAGCCCGAACAGCGACCATATAATAAAATGCTTTAAAAGCAGTTGAGGTGTTTCTCTGAAAATAAAATGCTCAAACAATTTACGGAAACCGCATAACATGGCGCACTGAAAATGGTTACAAATCTAAAGGTTTCACGTTCAATAGTCAGTGGATCCTAGGCTGCTTTTCTGGCAGCCAAGCCTAGTTTCACCTCTAGGGTTGCTTTCCGAGCCTGTGTACATGTGAAAAGTAAATGCACCGAGTTTTGGATTCCATAATAAACAATATAGTTTTGGATTCCATAATAAACAATATATGCTTCCACAACTTGCGCGGTATGCGAACCCTCCAGTGGAAGGAGGCAGGGTTATGCCAAAATAAAGCATTGTGATGCTTCTATTTATCATGAACTTCACTAACTTTTGCAGTAATATAGTGCCCCACAAGACACTCATTTTGTGACTCTGCCTTGCGCCTCAAATCAACCATGCGTTTGGTGTGTTTCCGATTCATGAGCTTACAGGCTGTTTTCATTTGACGTTCTGCTTCAGAGGTGTTGACAACTGGATGACTCTTGCCGAATGACGTTATCCAGTATATTTTTGTCGGCGATATGTCAGTTCGTCATGCTGGCTAGAAAAGTGGTGACACTCGCCGAAACCTTGGAAGGTCACGTTTTAACAGGTCGTTCACTTGAAAGATTGCCCCAGAAGTGCATTAAAGCCTATCAACATACCATATGCTTGTTCTTTGGCGGCGGTTATTGTTGGTGGAACACCATTTTGTAAATAGTCTTGGTCTACTATGATACTTAGGTGCACCTAACAAGGGAACCTCCCCATCACCCCCCCCCCCCCCCCCCCTCAGATTTAGTTATAAGTTGGCACAGTGGATAGACCTTGTAAAACTGGACACAGATCAATCGAGAAAACAGGAATAAGTTGTGTGGAACTATGAAAAAATAAGCAAAATATAGAAACTGAGTAGTCCATGCGCAAGATAAGCAACAACAAGGAAAGAGTAAGCTCCGGAGTGACGTGGTCCTGTGGTTAGCGTAAGCAGCTGCGGAACGAGAGGTCCTTGATTCAAGCCTTCTATCGGATGAAAAGTTTAACTTTTTTTTTCAGTTTATGTGACAAACGCTCATGTTTTCATCACTTTTTTGGGAGTGATTATCACATCCAGAAGAAAACCTAAATCGGGCAAGGTAGAAGAATCTTTTTACCCATTCGCCAAGTGTACAAGTTAGGTGGGTTGACAACATATTCCTGTCATGTGACGCACGTGCCGTGGCCAGTGTTGTATAGAATATATCAGACGTGTTTTCCTGTGGAGGAATTGGTTGACCTATGACCTTGCGATCAAATGTTTTCGGTTCCCATCGGAGAGGCGCGTCCTTTCGTTTACTAATCGCACAGTTTTGCGGTGCGGTCGCAAAACACAGACACTAAACTTATTACAGTGAACAGAGACGTCAATGAACGAACGGACAGATCATAACTTTGCAAAAATAAAGAAAATAAACTTTTCACCCGACTTGAACCAAAGACCTCTCATTCCGCAGCTGCTCACGCTAACCACGGGACCACGGCGCTTCTGAGCTGACACGCTCCTTGATGTTGCCTATCTTTCACATGGACTACTCAGTTTGTAAATTTTGCTTATTTTTTCATAGTTCCACACAACTTCTTCCTGTTTTCTCGATTGATCTGTGTTTAGTTTTTCAAGGCCTATCCACTGAGCCAACTTATAACTAAATCTGAGGGGGGTGCGATGGGGCGGTTCCCTTGTTAGCATCAGCCGTACCCTAAGTCGTTATGATGTCCCGGAATGTAAACATTTTACAAATACATTATGAGCGACGTTCACAGTTCAGGAACATGTCCAGGACTTAGTTTGTAGCATTTTGTGGGGAAAACAATAGGTATGGTATTGCGCTTCTCTATGTCAACCGTAGACTACAACCACGACCCCCACAGTTCGTAATCAACGATCACGACTGCAACGAATTGTTGATTTCTTCAACAACAGTCACCAGCGCTGTCTCTTTGTAGCCGCCTCAACAATATTCTCTCCTCAGCGCAGTACTGGAGCTTCCTTTTCTTCTTTGGTATGAACATATCCGTAGAGCCGTACCTTCTATTGTGGCCAAAACAGCGTAAACCTCGAAAATTAATGGCAGGTGATCATTTAGGCGACCTAAGCAGAAATAGCAGGAAATTATTAACAGAGAATGGTTGCATTCGTCATAGAAGACGTCATAAATCGAAGAACTCCATTACAGAATCTCGGAACCTGGGACCTTTCAACTGTCGAACAGAAAGAAAGACATGAAAAGAAATGAATGAAATGTGAATTTTTATAAGGGGTGCTGCTATCGATATTGGTATTAAGTACTAAATTGTACCCGTTACGCATCACTGGTTCTCTGGAACTGTCGGAGAAGAGCACGCCTTATCCATCAGGGACATTGTCTTGCTGTTTCGTTGAACAATCCCCAAGCACTACCAGTCACGCGGCAATTCGAAGTGATAATCGTTCGGATTTCGTGCAGAAAAGTCGCGTGCAGTTGAGTGGCACAAAAATTTATTGAATAGTTTAATGTGATGAAATATGATTCTGGATGTTTCAGTAGAATGGTAGTAATTACTCAGAGCAGAGGGTGCGCATAATTTCACATCATTTCAGTGGACAGATCACTCTCCGTGGACTAAGCATCCGTTGGCGAGATGTATTATCATCGGAACAGATATAAAGGCTACCGTGGACTATTATAGCATGAAAGATTAGTTCAGAAAATCAGTACCACAGTGGCAAACTTCAGTATAGAAGTGGAATAAATTTAGCTGTTAATACGAGCATTAAGAAATCAATAAACGAAGTAAAATCATCAAACCAACGTTTTTCCACCTGATTTTGAGGAACTTTAATACTCGATTAAGCAATACTGTCAGATTTCGCAACGAAACTGGCTCTGTCTGTCAACCATCCCTTATCCATGTCCGACCGCCGCAAACTATATTGTTGAAGGGAAGTGTGGGAAAAGATATAGAGAAAGAGAGGTTACAACGTGAATCGAATTTTTTGCCATTATCTTCAAAGCACACCTAATTGGATCGATATCGCGGCTTCTGGTGGCTCCTACATATAAGGGTCGACCAAAAACTTTCCGTTCGAAGGCCGTATGGACCAAAATTGGTATGGCAGTCAGGCAAAATAGCAGTGAGCATTAAGACTGTCATTGCTCAAAAATGTTCAAATGTGTGTGAAATCTTATGGGGCTTAACTGCTAAGGTCATCAGGCCCTAAGCTTACACACTACACAACCTAAATTATCCTAAGGACAAACAGACACACCCATGCCCGAGGGAGGACTCGAACCTCCGCCGGGACCAGCCGCACAGTCCATGACTGCACTGTCATTGCCCCGACGCGCCAGGTTGAATATAACCGTTTGGTGAAACAACGTATCCTGCTGCGTAGAAAAGTCCATAACTGCCCGCAGCACATCCTAGTGTCACAGCAATCGTCGGACCTTCAAGGTCTTTTTTTAAGGGTCCGAAGGCATGATAATCGCTTGGGAAGAGATCAGGACAATAGGGCGGGTGCTCGATTATCTCTCTCTTCAGTTAGCGTAACGCCGGGCGTTGTGGCCGAGCGGTTCTAGGCGCTACAGTCTGGCACCACGCGACCGCTGCGGTCGCAGGTTCGAATCCTGCCTCGGGCATGGATATGTGTGATGTCCTTAGGTTAGTTACGTTTAAGTAGTTCTAAGTTCTAGGGGACGTATGACCTCAGAAGTTAAGTCCCATAGTGCTCAGAGCCATTTTTGAAGTTAGCGTAACTTCCGCGCTACGGCGTTTGTGATATGGGGACATGTCTTATCAAGAAGCAGCAGCAACCCTTGTCGCAGCTGGTTTTCGACAGACATGCTGCCCCATACACATTCTTCATTCTCCGATGTATGTCTAGCGGGCGGCAGCCGAGAGGAGAGTAAAAGCATCCCCCAGGCTGTGGCTAAGCCATGTCTCCGCAATATCCTTTCTTTCAGGAGTGCTAGTTCTGCAAGGTTCGCAGGAGAGCTTCTGTTACGTTTGGAAGGTAGGACACGAGGTCCTGACAGAAGTGAAGCTGTGAGTACCGGTCGTGAGTCGTGCTTCGGTAGCTCAGTTGGTAGAGCACTTGCCCGCGAAAGGCAAAGGTCCCGAGTTCGAGTCTCGGTCGGGCACACAGTTTTAATCTGCCAGGAAGTTTCATATCAGCACACACTCCGCTGCAGAGTGAAAATCTCATTCTGGAAACATCCCCCAGGCTGTGGCTAAGCCATGTCTCCGCAGTATCCTTTCTTTCAGGAGTGCTAGTTCTGCAAGGTTCGCAGGAGAGCTTCTGTTAAGTTTGGAAGGTAGGAGACGAGGTACTGGCAGAAGTGAAGCTGTGAGTACCGGTCGTGAGTCGTGCTTCGGTAGCTCAGTTGGTAGAGCACTTGCCCGCGAAAGGCAAAGGTCCCGAGTTCGAGTCTCGGTCGGGCACACAGTTTTAATCTGCCAGGAAGTTTCATATCAGCGCACACTCCGCTGCAGAGTGAAAATCTCATTCTGGAAACATCCCCCAGGCTGTGGCTAAGCCATGTCTCCGCAATATCCTTTCTTTCAGGAGTGCTAGTTCTGCAAGGTTCGCAGGAGAGCTTCTGTTAAGTTTGGAAGGTAGGAGACGAGGTACTGGCAGAAGTGAAGCTGTGAGTACCGGTCGTGAGTCGTGCTTCGGTAGCTCAGTTGGTAGAGCACTTGCCCGCGAAAGGCAAAGGTCCCGAGTTCGAGTCTCGGTCGGGCACACAGTTTTAATCTGCCAGGAAGTTTCATATCAGCGCACACTCCGCTGCAGAGTGAAAATCTCATTCTGGAAACATCCCCCAGGCTGTGGCTAAGCCATGTCTCCGCAATATCCTTTCTTTCAGGAGTGCTAGTTCTGCAAGGTTCGCAGGAGAGCTTCTGTTAAGTTTGGAAGGTAGGAGACGAGGTACTGGCAGAAGTGAAGCTGTGAGTACCGGTCGTGAGTCGTGCTTCGGTAGCTCAGTTGGTAGAGCACTTGCCCGCGAAAGGCAAAGGTCCCGAGTTCGAGTCTCGGTCGGGCACACAGTTTTAATCTGCCAGGAAGTTTCATATCAGCGCACACTCCGCTGCAGAGTGAAAATCTCATTCTGGAAACATCCCCCAGGCTTGGCTAAGCCATGTCTCCGCAATATCCTTTCTTTCAGGAGTGCTAGTTCTGCAAGGTTCGCAGGAGAGCTTCTGTTAAGTTTGGAAGGTAGGAGACGAGGTACTGGCAGAAGTGAAGCTGTGAGTACCGGTCGCGAGTCGTGCTTCGGTAGCTCAGTTGGTAGAGCACTTGCCCGCGAAAGGCAAAGGTCCCGAGTTCGAGTCTCGGTCGGGCACACAGTTTTAATCTGCCAGGAAGTTTCATATCAGCGCACACTCCGCTGCAGAGTGAAAATCTCATTCTGGAAACATCCCCCAGGCTGTGGCTAAGCCATGTCTCCGCAATATCCTTTCTTTCAGGAGTGCTAGTTCTGCAAGGTTCGCAGGAGAGCTTCTGTTAAGTTTGGAAGGTAGGAGACGAGGTACTGGCAGAAGTGAAGCTGTGAGTACCGGTCGTGAGTCGTGCTTCGGTAGCTCAGTTGGTAGAGCACTTGCCCGCGAAAGGCAAAGGTCCCGAGTTCGAGTCTCGGTCGGGCACACAGTTTTAATCTGCCAGGAAGTTTCATATCAGCGCACACTCCGCTGCAGAGTGAAAATCTCATTCTGGAAACATCCCCCAGGCTTGGCTAAGCCATGTCTCCGCAATATCCTTTCTTTCAGGAGTGCTAGTTCTGCAAGGTTCGCAGGAGAGCTTCTGTTAAGTTTGGAAGGTAGGAGACGAGGTACTGGCAGAAGTGAAGCTGTGAGTACCGGTCGTGAGTCGTGCTTCGGTAGCTCAGTTGGTAGAGCACTTGCCCGCGAAAGGCAAAGGTCCCGAGTTCGAGTCTCGGTCGGGCACACAGTTTTAATCTGCCAGGAAGTTTCATATCAGCGCACACTCCGCTGCAGAGTGAAAATCTCATTCTGGAAATGTTGGTCTTGTTTGGGCGCATTTGGTAATAACGTCGCCATCGTTCACGTTTCCACATTTCTCGCACGCGCTTCGAAAAGACACGAATGCCACACTAATCCCATGCCTTCATTTCGGTGCTTACATCCCCGTATCAGCGTCACTTTACGTTGCGTATACGCTGCAGCAACTCCCTCAAATTGAAACATTTTGATCCCCCTTATAGGTCGTGGTAGCTTGAGGGAAATCAAACTATGCGACCTTGTGTTCTGGTCTGCAGGTGAAACGTGCGGTTTTACCACCGGTGTATAGCTCCTCAAATACATCCTGTTCCTGTCGAGTACTTCAGGACATGAGACGACTCAGGGCAAGTACACGGTATAAAACACGTACTTGGAGACTAATTAATAAGGCAATATTTCTCCCTTTCAGCTGTTAGTAGTATAGTTTGCTCCTCCAGAATACACAGAACGTGATGAACCAACATATATATCGAGAAGCCAAATGATTGTGCACAACTGCTTAACAGCTTGTTCTTCCAACTTTGGAAAGCGATAATCTGCGATTCCATGAGTATGGATTCGAAAAGTTCGTGGTTAGTTTCTGTAGGTAGGTGGGACTAAATTGCCGTTTACTGCACAAAATACGTGCACACCGAAGATGTGACCAGATTTGTGATTGGACACGGGATTCCTTGCAGACAGATCTGAACATGATGGTCTAAACGGAATAAAATCGATAAATGTGAAGATAATGTCAGGAGGTCCTCAAGGGAGAGTTATAGAGCCACAACTATTTACAATTTTTGTTAGTGATATAGCGAATAATCTTGAAGGTTCTGTGAGAGGTTGTTTGCGCTCGATGCTGTCGTCTACAAGGTTGCAACGCTAGAATACCATAGATAAAAGCAGGAAGACCTGCACAGCATCGAAGATTACTGCAGGGACTGTAGTTGACTCTGAACATAAATAAATTTGCGTCCTGCATGGAGGGTATAAGATGAACATCAACAAAAGCAAAACAAGGATAATGGAATGTAGTAGAATTAAGTCGGGTGATGCTGAGGGAATTAGATTAGGAAATGAGACACTTCAAGTAGTAAAGGAGTTTTGCTATTTGGGGAGCAAAATAACTAATTATGGTCGAAGTAGAAAAAAATGGCTCAAATGGCTCTGAGCACTATGGGACTTAACAGCTATGGTCATCAGTCCCCTAGAACATAGAACTACTTAAACCTAACTAACCTAGGGACAGCACACAACGCCTGTCGAAGTAGAGAGGATATAAAATGTAGACTGGCAATGGCAAGGAAAGCGTTTCTGAAGAAGAGAATTTTCTTAACATCGAGTATAGATTTAAGTGTCAGGAAGGCGTTTCTGAAAGTATTTGTATGGAGTGTAGCCATGTATGGAAGTGAAACATGGACGATAAATAGTTTAGACAAGAAGAGAATAGAAACTTTCGAAATGTGGTGCTACAGAATAACGCTGAAGATTAGATGGGTAGATCACATAACTAATGAGGAGGTATTGAATAGAATTGGGAAGAAGAGGAGTTTGTGGCACAACTTAACCAGAAGAAATGATCGGTTGGTAGGACATGTTCTGAGGCATCAAGGGATCACCAATTTAGTACTGGAGGGCAGCGTGGATGGTAAAAATCGTAGAGGGAGACCAAGAGATGAACACACTAAGCAGATTCAGAAGGATGTAGGCTGCAGTAGGTACTGGGAGATGTAAGAAGCTTGCATAGGATAGCGTAGCATGGAGGGCTGCATCAGACCAGTCTGAGGACTGAAGACCACAACAACAACAACATGTATTTCGCCGAAAAGATCCAGCGCTGTTCGATTACCCTGTTGCCGACAAATCAGTAGAAATACGAGAGCTCCTTTTTTTCAGTGTCCTCTCAGTTGTCAAATTAAAGCCACAGTGAAAATCCGACGTATCTTTGTGCAGATGAGTTGCATAGTGTCTCTAGTATGCCACGCGGTCGCCTCACGTCGCACCAGTTCTGAGCGCACAGTGTGCATGTAAACAACAGTCTCTCGCAAAGTGTGAGCTGCGTGCTGTCATCCGATATCTCCATGCTGAGGGGTTTGCCTGATTTCATGCGGCCCTCATAACGCGGCTGTCATGCATAGTAGCAAAGTGTGGCAACGGTGCAGGAACTTTCAAGCAGGACGTACAGACGTTTATGGTGCAGGCGGTCAGGGAAGTAAGCGAGTGACAACCAATATCTTGCTCAGAGAATGGATTAGACGATTAGAGAAAATGGGCTTTGAAGGGTTATTCAGAGCAACTGAAGAGGGATGTTATCATCAAGCATTGTCCTTCATGACAATCCTTTGCTGCACCCTGCAGCTGCAACAAAGACACTCCTATAGAGTTTTCGATGGGAAGTGTTTGGTCACCCACCATACATCTCGGACTTGGCTGCTCATGATTTTCACCTCTTCGCTCACACGGACCACTGGCTAAGAGGACAGCATTTTGGCACTGACAACTAGCTGCAAGTCAGCGCAGACGATAGGCAGAAAGCTTGGCTTATACCTTCTATGACGAAGGCAATGGAACGTTGGTAGCACCCTACAGCAAATGACTACGTGAGAGCAGCAACTCTGTAGAGAAGTATCTATAAGGTGTAAGTAAATGTTGCAAATAAAACATTACTGAGTTTTATTTGAAACGGTACAGTAGTTTCCGCTCCATAAGCAGCAGGTTTCGCTGCTCGCTTGCACCGGGAAATACAAACAGCGGAGCCGCCAATTTTATTACACGACGCGGCCGGCCGCGGGTGCAACAGAACCCATGTGGATGGGTGGAAAGAAATGTGTCAGGCTTCATAATACGTATTTATATGTGTCGTGTATTATGCATTTCTTGTACGTGAATGTGAATATGCACATGAACTTTCCTTGTCCTCCTCACACCTTTCCGTAAAGCGTGGCCAAATCTTAGTTGGGAAGTAATTCTGTAGTATAGTAGTGCCAACCTTACTCCTAGGTAGGGGATGAGAGAAAGAGCTCAGGCAGGTAAAAGACTTTCCAGTTTCACAAGATTTGGGGTGGAGAAAATTCTTCCACTTGCAGGGAACGTGATGGTGATCACAATTTTTGGCTGTCATGGAATGATTTAGTAGAATGCTGTTCGCCTCACACATCTGTTATAGCAGCATAGTGCACGCCCATATTGGCTAAACTGAGGAAGCACACTGCAGGGAAACGACCAGAATTTCTCGGAGTCGGCGGCAACTTCATTATCAAAATGTGCGGCCTGACGTCACAAATGAAGTCATGCAGTTTATAGCTTAGTTCAACATTACCTGTGTACCGCATCCGCCTTATAACATCGATCTTGCACACTGCGATTTATTTTATTCCCATCACTAAAGGTAAAGATTCGGAGCATTCGATTTGAGAAATCCGAAACAGTGTTCAAGAAAAGTGATGCAATTCTGAAGGAACTGACAAAGAATGGCCTTCACCATGTGCTCGACAACTGCCAGAGATGCTATGAAAAGTGCATTCGATTAGGAGGGGAGTAATTTGACAAAAATCATACAAACATCGAAATGGAGTAATAAACATCTGTGAAAAAATCAGTGTTTTCAGCTCTCGTATATGTATCTCAGTGACATAGGTGGCGTTCTGGTACGTACTGCCTGGTGTCAAGGTTTGCTTTGTATCTGAGCTACTCAATTCTTTTATTGCTCCGTCAATTCGTTTAGTCAGTAGAAAACACAGAATTAATAGAACGAACAGTTCACGGTTCTTATTAAGATATCTTCGTTCATCAAAAGAACACAACATATGGTATTCTTTACCACTTATAATCCTATCAAATGCTTCAATGACTGTCTGCATTCTGCGAGGAAGGGAATTCAAATGGTTCAAATACCCCCCTGAGCACTATGGGACTTAACATCTGAGGTCATCAGTACCATAGACTTAGAACTACTTAAACCTAACTAACCTAAGGACATCACACACATCCATGCCCGAGGCAGGATTCGAACCTGCGACCGTAGCAGCAGCGCGGTTCCGGACTGGAGCGCCTAGAACCGCTCGGCAACAACGGCCGGCGAGTAAGGGAATCTAAGTGACGCAATGAATCTCTCATATTCCGCCACATCCAGGCAGCTAGCTCGAGTTTGAAAGGTCATCATAGGTTCTTGGTGTGGGGTCAGGCCAGTTTTCCCGCATGATTCGTTTCGTCTTTGCCCATAAACTTGTACAGTATTATTTGCATCTGGCGAAGAAGAGGGCCAGTCGAGAAGCGAAACCTCTTCACATCCCGCAAAACACTCCTGCACCTTCACTGAAATATGTACAGGGACTAGTCCTGTGGGAAATATTTTACTGTCCTACTCACATCGAATAAATTTCGTTTAATTTACGTCTATGTTCACAGATTACCAGTTTCGGTTTATAATGACCATCTTCAGATTTGTGTTTTGTAAAAGTACTGCAGTACATTAGGACACTGTTTTTATAAAACACAGATACTGAAGATGGTCATTATAGACCGAAACCGGTAATCTGTGAACAAAAAGTTTGTGACCATAGACGCAAATTAAAGGAAATTTATTCTATATACGGGTCACTGTTTTATTCGCGACAATGTCGTATCTTGTGTTACATTGGAACATCACTGGCTGAGGACAACTACGATTCGTCAGAATATATCAACTTCCGCCACTCATAATTGGCGTTGTCCTCTGGAAACACTGATCGGTAAAGCCAATGATCACCACGGAGTCTGTTCTTGACAAGTTTGCGAAGTAGCCTCCCGAAGCCGTCGCCGAACGTTATCGACCAACATCACAAACGTAGTGGTATGTTTCAAGTAGACCCGACTTAATAAGAATTTTGCCGTGAAGTGTTGACAAGGTCGTTATCCTGCACAAGTGTTGTTACACGCCAAAGTCCAGTTCCACAAGTCTACTATACTCTAGTATCTCTGTATCGTTTAATCTGTCGGACGCAGTGCACTCAGGAAGGGCATACCACGTCACGGATACTGGCGCCGTCAAATTCCCAAGACCTATGAGAAATGATGCAGTCACCAATAGCCTGTTGACGATGAGGCATGGCCCACGAGACATGTGACTCAGCTGAAAGGAATGTGGCGCAGGAGTTTCAACTTGCTCTTGTTCTCTCTTTGGCTGTTATAGAACAAATGGTGTCTTGCACTTGAAGACATAGCTCACCGCGACAGACTATTAGCCTACTACCGTGTAATATCAATGGAACTGTGTGATTAGTTCTCACGTATTATGTCAAATAGTAGTAACAAATCTGATTTTTCAGTGAGATCATTCTGCAACAGAAATGACTCATTTATTTAAAGCCAGAATCCTGTCGCATCTTCTGTAAGAAAATAGCTGAAGAACATTGAAATGTGTTTTGTATAATAAAATGAAGCACTTCCTAGCCAAAAAGTTTTTTAAGGAGATGAAAGTGTCTTTTATGGCGAAAAAAAGTGCGCATGGATCCGAATATAAGACACTTTACATCAACATACCTATTCGGTTAACGTGCACTGTGTCTGTAGATATTACCAGCATATTCTATTTGCAGAAAATATTAACGAGACCAGTTTCCTGCAATTTTTAATTAATACTTCCTCGTCTGCGTGACCCCAAGGCAGAAAGAAAACTATGGCACGCTGCATCTCATTCATGCCAATGCTGTACCGCACTTTAACTCTGGCTGCTATTCCGCGGCCAGTTGTAGTACTGTCAAGAGTTGGTCACGAACGAACGTCGATCGGCTCAATGCTGAACTTCGCGTTAGCACTGGCAGATTCAGAGATAAGAAGAAATTAAGTCGCCTGGGGACGAATTTGAAAGACGCTGTCCGATGTGCCATTCCTTGCCATCTCAGTAGAAAACCGGTTAAGATAAATTCGATAACACAATGATCTTTTTTAGAACAGTAGGTGCCCTGTGTGGTATTGTCCAGAGATCCTGGCGCCGTACCAAAGTCGACAACTCGCATCGATACCGAAGAAGTTAGCAATGTCTCGCCGCAGTCTGCACTGAGGGATGGGAGGCGGTGGCGGAGCTACACCACGCCCTCTGTCCTAGCTCCACAGCGCCACTGCACAGAGGCCGATACACAGCAGAGCGGAAGAAGGCTCTGTTCAGGTCACGACCTCTGATCAAGAAGACAACACGACTAGTTACGGCGCATGCGTCACTCATGCATTAGATGGAACTGTACTTTTGAACACTAAGTTAAGCAAATTTCAGTATCACCCTTGTAATAAAGTATATTTCATATAAAGTATATTTCAATATTTCATATGTTGTATTTCCGATTACCCGCCTCCCAAAGCAACTAAAGAACCCACTGTTATGACTAGACGATTGTAGTTTCGTCAGGTTATAATAGAATCACTCGTACAAGCAAGTATAAGAGCAGTTTTTGGTAAAAAATCAACGCGAAAATATTCCATGTCACAATCAGTTGGTAGAGAAGGACTGGATACATTTCACTTACACATGCCTAATAGGTTTTTGATCGCTAGTGTGAATAGAACAATTACAGTAGCCGCTGGTGGATTTGCATCATACAACACCTACAGATCACATGTAGATATCTCTGACAAAATACTAGTACCATGGAAGAAAGGAAAGGAGCTATTTTTGATTTTTTGAAAAGTATGAGTCTCTATTATCGGATTTAATGTTATTCAGTGGTTAATTGAATGTAAAGGGACATAGTACTATCTTACCATAGAGTCTAGAAGACTTAAACATATTATGCGAGCAATTATACAGGAGTCCCACGGATTATACCGAACAATCGTACCTTTCGTTCACGTCTATGGTGGACATCACCTAAAATGTCAAGAAATAAGCACCAGGTTTAATCCAAGGTAAGTAGCCTGAAAAAACTCCGCCCGAACAGGCCTTGGAAGGCCCAACGGCACCGACCGGCCGCCATGTCATCCTCAGACACTGGATGCGGATATGGAGGAGCATGTGGTCAGCACACCGCTCTCCCGGCCGTCAGTCAGCCTACGAGACCGGAGCCGCTACTCCCCCATCAAGTAGCTCCTCAGTTCGCCTCACAAGGGCTGAGTGCACCCCGCTTGCCAACAGCGCTCGGCAGACCGGATGGTAACCCATCCGATTGTTAGCGTAGTCCGACAGCTTTTAACTTAGTGATCTGACGGGAACCGGTGTTACCACTGCGGCAAGGCCGTTGGCAGCCTCATAAACCTACAAGAAAATTGGATGCCAACTGACATTGATTGAAATAATGTTGTAGTTGGGGGGGGGGGGGGTCTTCATTCCAAAGACTGGTCTGATGCAGCTCTCCAAGCTGGTCTGTCCTGTGCCAGCCTCTACATCCACATGAACCTGCCTACTGTACTAAAGCATTAGTCTCTCTCAAAAAGTTTTTATTCGTCCCACATCCTTCTCTCCATAATATAATTGACTGTTCCCTGGTGCTTATGGATACGTCTTATAAACCGATCACTTCTCATCGACATGTTGTGCCACAAGGCTCTTTTCTTCTCAGTTGGATGCAATACCTCTTCATCGGTTATCCAATCTAACCAGCTAACCTTCAGCATTCTTCTGTAGCACCACATTTTAAAATCTCTGCTGCTTATCGTCGACTTTCCATCTCCACACGAGGCTACACACCAAATACTCTCAGTAAAGTCTTCCTAACACTACAATTTGTACTAGAAATTAATAAATTTCTCTTTTTTAGAAACTCTTTTTCTTCGTGTAGTTAAGTCTGCAGTTTATGTACGCACTTCTTCGGTCATTGTCAGCTACTTTGCTGCCCAAATGGCGGACATCTTCGGCAACTTTCAGTGACTCATTTCCTAATTACCTTAGCATCACCTGCCTTAACATTATTCCACTCCATTTGTTTTATAACCTCTTTTCAAACTATCCTTTCTGTTCAAGTAATCTTGCAAATCCTGTAGCGTCTTTGACAGGATTACATTTCACTAGAAAACCGCTGAGCTTTTTTTTTTTTCCTGAACATTAATGTCCTGTCCACATTTCTCTCTAGTTTTCTTTACTGCTTGCTCAACGTATAGACTGAATAGCGTCGGGGATAGGCTACAACCCTGTCTCACTCCCATCTCAACCACTGCATTCCTTTCAAGTCCTTAGACTCTTGTAACTGCAGTTTGCATTCTGTGCATATTGTATACAACCTCTCGCTCCCTGTATTTTGTCCCTATTACTGTCAGAATTACAAGAGGTGTATTCCAGTTAACACCGTCAAAAGTTATCTCTAAATTTATGTGTGTTATATATGTAGATTTCTCTTTTTTCTATCGTCTAAGGAAAGTCGTAGGGCTAGTACTGCCGCGTCTTGCTATATTTGTCCAGAGTTCAAATTGGAGAATCTTAAACAAATGTAATTCATTCATCGAGAAAGAACTTACAAAAATCTTCATGTTACCGATTGCTGGTCGCAGACTGGGATCTGTACTAGGCAGAATAAAAGGAGTATTTAAGAGGCAACTATGAATTCAGTAGTGGCGATCGGACTGTTGGTGGAGTGGAAATTAGAATATGGTACACATGTAAAAACGCACAATTCATACAAAATGAAAATACAACACTTGTTTCGCCCTATCATTTGCCATTGCCCATATTCTACAGAATACTGTAGAACGTAGTTTGAAACATCAACCGCGAAAGTCATAGAAAAAGGTCCTAGGTAGCAAACAATGCCCCATTCAAAGTTCCGTAAGTAAATCTTCTCGGCGTTGTTTCACGTTACACAACAGCCGTCTTCCCAATAAATTTTATGCTTGGTGGTTATTAAATTGCAAGATTTCAATACTTCTTAGCTTAAGTCGGTTAGACTGAGTATCGCTTATGCACTTCTCGCGCATCCCAGAAGGGAACAAACTAAAACGTAAAACTCGTGTTGTGCGCATATGAATTCCTTCATAGCATCGTTAGCTGCACCTAATCTGCCACGCGGAGTAGCTGCGCGGTTTGAGGCGCCATGCTGCGGATTGCGCGGCCCGTCCTGCCGGAGGTTCGAGTCCTCCCTCGGGCGTGGGTGTGTGTTGTTCTTAGCATAAGTTAGGCAGTGTAAAGTCTAGGGATCGATGACCTCAGCAGTTTGGTCGCTTAGGAATTCACACACATTTTAACACATTTGCACCCAATCTACACGAAATATGTGTGTCATCCATAAACATATTCTTACAAGATTCACAGAAAGGTGCGTGTTTCATCACACGTCCGCTAGGTAGTTGATTAGAGGTATTGTGTGCGATGGCAGTGCGTATTGCTAAAACTCAGAGTGCCCATGTTCCAATAACATTCGAGCAACATAGTACTCCTTCCATACATATTTCACGAAATCACTATGATGGTGAATTGAGAGACTTTCGAGCTTATACAAAGACCTTTCGATAGTCAGTTCATCCTGTGCCACTTGCAAATAAAACAACAGCTCTGAAAATAACTGAATATTGGTTGATTGAAAAGGTAGAGCAAGAGTTTCATACATACGGACAACAAAATAAAGTCTAGACCAATGATGACTTCAGATACCGTTATTTGATTTGATAAGTCGTCCAGCCCATTTTTTTCGGAGATCTCGGCAGGTTTGCGAACAGAGAAATCTCAATACATTGAATTCCAGGCAGTATCGAGGCAGACATGAGACCGACTGTGGAAAAATCCCGCGTCATCAATACTTTCAAAAGACAAATTATTAAGGAAAAACGTTAGCGGAAGGGGTAAATCTTTCGTAGATGTGTTATTTCAACATTCTGGTTCCAAACACATAACCGGACCAGTTTTCTTACTAGAATCTCATTATCTCCAATGATACAGTGATCCTAGAGCAGGAAGACAGGTTCATTTCCACTCGCGCTACGGAGATGAATGATGCACACCGTAGAATAACAAAAACAGAAACTTTCAACATAACAAATAACAATAGAAAACTACTCACGCCATTATAGGTAATTGTGATAGAACTAAAAAATTTCAGTATCAGCTTACTACAAGTTAAATCAGCTAATATACTGTCGCTCACTGGGCAACTGTTCGACCACAATCCATTGCAAACCATATACTTGTAGAAAAGTGTAAAAAAAGTTTTGCCAACATTGTCCACGGAGAGAAGCGATCTGATTCTATATTTCAAAATGAACAATCGAGTTCGCAATAATATTTCTTAATAAACCGATTTCGGCTTATCTACAAGCCATCTTCAGAATTTTTTGGCCCCCATGGCTGCTGCTGGCGGCTCCTCAGATTTTTCGTGATACAACGATCGTACACTTTTATCTTACTACTTATTTTAAAATGTTTTAGAGTAATGTTGCTGACAAAGCTTTCGTAAATCAATAATTCCTTCAAGATATTCTTACCCTTTGTCAGATTCATTTACGATGGGCAAAGCCCGAACAGCGACCATATAATAAAATGCTTTAAAAGCAGTTGAGGTGTTTCTCTGAAAATAAGATGTTCAAACAATTTACGGAAGCTGCATAAGATGGCGCACTGAAAATGGTTACAAATCTAAAGGTTTCAGGTTCAATAGTCAGTGGATCCTAGGCTGCTTTTCTGGCAGCCAAGCCTAGTTTCACCTCTAGGGTTGCTTTCCGAGCCTGTGTACATGTGAAAAGTAAATGCACCGAGTTTTGGATTCCATAATAAACAATATAGTTTTGGATTCCATAATAAACAATATATGCTTCCACAACTTGCGCGGTATGCGAACCCTCCAGTGGAAGGAGGCAGGGTTATGCCAAAATAAAGCATTGTGATGCTTCTATTTATCATGAACTTCACTAACTTTTGCAGTAATATAGTGCCCCACAAGACACTCATTTTGTGACCTTGCCTTGCGCCTCAAATCAACCATGCGTTTGGTGTGTTTCCGATTCATGAGCTTACAGGCTGTTTTCATTTGACATTCTGCTTCAGAGGTGTTGACAGCTGGATGACTCTTGTCGAATGACGTTATCCAGTATATTTTTGTCGGCGATATGTCAGTTCGTCATGCTGGCTAGATAAGTGGTGACACTCGCCGGAACCTTGGAAGGTCACGTTTTAACAGGTCGTTCGCTTGAAAGATTGGCCCAGAAATGCATTAAAGCCTATCAACACACCATATGCTTGTTCTTTGGCGGCGGTTACTGTTGGTGGAACACCATTTTGTAAATAGTCTTGGTCTACATTGATATCTTAGGTGCACCTAACAAGGGAACCTCCCCATCACCCCCCCCCCCCTCAGATTTAGTTATAAGTTGGCACGGTGGATAGGCCTTGTAAAACTGAACACAGATCAATCGAGAAAACAGGAAGAAGTTGTGTGTAACTATGAAAAAATAAACAAAATATAGAAACTGAGTAGTCCATGCGCAAGATAAGCAACAACAAGGAAAGAGTAAGCTCCGGAGTGCCGTGGTCCTGTGGTTAGCGTGAGCAGCTGCGGAACGAGAGGTCCTTGATTCAAGCCTTCCATCGGATGAAAAGTTTAACTTTTTTTCAGTTTATGTGACAAACGCTCATGTTTTCATCACTTTTTTGGGAGTGATTATCACATCCAGAAGAAAACCTAAATCGGGCAAGGTAGAAGAATCTTTTTACCTATTCGCCAAGTGTACAAGTTAGGTGGGTTGACAACATATTCCTGTCATGTGACGCACGTGCCGTCGCCGGTGTTGTATAGAATATATCAGGCGTGTTTTCCTGTGGAGGAATCGGTTGACCTATGACCTTGCGATCAAATGTTTTCGGTTCCCATCGGAGAGGCGCGTCCTTTCGTTTACTAATCGCACAGTTTTGCGGTGCGGTCGCAAAACACAGACACTAAACTTATTACAGTGAACAGAGACGTCAATGAACGAACGGACAGATCATAACTTTGCAAAAATAAAGAAAATAGAAAATAAACTTTTCACCCGACTTGAACCAAGGACTTCTCATTCCGCCGCTGCTCACGCTAACCACGGGACCACTGCGCTCCTGAGCCGACACGCTCCTTGATGTTGCCTATCTTTCACATGGACTACTCAGTCTGTATATTTTGCTTATTTTTTCATAGTTCCACACAACTTCTTCCTGTTTTCTCGATTGATCTGTGTTTAGTTTTTCAAGGCCTATCCACTGAGCCAACTTATAACTAAATCTGAGGGGGGTGCGATGGGGCGGTTCCCTTGTTAGCATCAGCCGTACCCTAAGTCGTTATGATGTCCCAGAATGTAAACATTTTACAAATACATTATGAGCGACGTTCAAAGTTCAGGAACATGTCCAGGACTTAGTTTGTAGCATTTTGTGGGGAAAACAATAGGTATGGTATTGCGCTTCTCTATGTTAACCGTAGACTACAACCACGACCCCGCACAGTTCGTAATCAACGATCACGACTGCAACGAATTGTTGATTTCTTCAACAACAGTCACCAGCGCCGTCTCTTTGTAGCCGCTTCGACAATATTCTCTCCTCAGCGCAGTACTGGAGCTTCCTTTTCTTCTTTGGTATGAACATACCCGTAGAGCCGTACCTTCTATTGTGGCCAAAACAGCGTAAACCTTGAAAATTAATGGCAAGTGATCATTTAGGCGACCTAAGCAGAAATAGCAGGAAATTATTAACAAAGAATGGTTGCATTCGTCATAGAAGACGTCATAAATCGAAGAACTCCATTACAGAATCTCGGAACCTGGGACCTTTCAACTGTCGAACTGAAAGAAAGACATGAAAAAAAATGAATGAAATGTGAATTTTATAAGGGGTGCTGCTATCGATATTGGTATTAAGTACTAAATTGTACCCGTTACGCATCACTGGTTCTCTGGAACTGTCGGAGAAGAGCACGCCTTATCCATCAGGGACATTGTCTTGCTGTTTCGTTGAACAGTCCCCAAGCACTACCAGTCACGCGGCAATTCGAAGTGATAATCGTTCGGATTTCGTGCAGAAAAGTCGCGTGCAGTTGAGTGGCACAAAAATTTATTGAATAGTTTAATGTGATGAAATATGATTCTGGATGTTTCAGTAGAATGGTAGTAATTACTCAGAGCAGAGGGTCCGCATAATTTCACATCATTTCAGTGGACAGATCACTATCCGTGGACTAAGCCAGTACCGTAGCATCCGTTGGCGAGACGTATTATCATCCGAACAGATATAAAGGCTACCGTGGACTATTATAGCATGAAAGATTAGTTCAGAAAATCAGTATCACAGTGGCAAACTTCAGTATAGAAGTGGAATAAATTTAGCTGTTAATACGAGCATTAAGAAATCAATAAACGAAGTAAAATCATCAAACCAACGTTTTTCCACCTGATTTTGAGGAACTTTAATACTCGATTAAGCAATACTGTCAGATTTCGCAACGAAACTGGCTCTGTCTGTCAACCATCCCTTATCCATGTCCGACCGCCGCAAACTATATTGTTGAAGGGAAGTGTGGGAAAAGATATAGAGAAAGAGAGGTTAGAACGTGAATCGAATTTTTTGCCGTTATCTTCAAAGCACACCTAATTGGATCGATATCGCGGCTTCTGGTGGCTCCTACATATAAGGGTCGACCAAAAACTTTCCGTTCGAAGGCCGTATGGACCAAAATTGGTATGGCAGTCAGGCAAAATAGCAGTGAGCATTAAGACTGTCATTGCTAAAAAATGTTCAAATGTGTGTGAAATCTTATGAGGCTTAACTGCTAAGGTCATCAGTCCCTAAGCTTACGCACTACACAACCTAAATTATCCTAAGGACAAACAGACACACCCATGCCCGAGGGAGGACTCGAACCTCCGCTGGGACCAACCGCACAGTCCATGACTGCACTGTCATTGCCCCGACGCGTCAGGTTGAATACAACCGTTTGGTGAAACAACGTATCCTGCTGCGTACGAAAGTCCATAACTGCCCGCAGCACATCCTAGTGTCACAGCAATCGTCGGACCTTCAAGGTCTTTTTTTAAGGGACCGATGGCATGATAATCGCTTGGGAAGAGATCAGGACAATAGGGCGGGTGCTCGATTATCTCTCTCTTCAGTTAGCGTAATGTCGGCCGGTGTGGCCGAGCGGTTCTAGGCGCTACAGTCTGGAACCGCGCGACCGCTGCGGTCGCAGGTTCGAATCCTGCCTCGGGCATGGATGTGTGTGATGTCCTTAGGTTAGTTAAGTTTAAGTAGTTCTAAGTTCTAGGGGACGTATGACCTCAGAAGTTAAGTCCCATAGTGCTCAGAGCCATTTTTGAAGTTAGCGTAACTTCCGCGCTACGGCGTTTGTGATATGCGGACATGTCTTATCAAGAAGCAGCAGCAACCCTTGTCGCAGCTGGTTTTCGACAGACATGCTGCCCCATATACATTCTTCACTCTCCGATGTATGTCTAGCGGGCGGCAGCCAAGAGGAGAGTAAAAGCATGTTGGTCTTGTTTGGGCGCATTTGGTAATAACGTCGCCATCGTTCACGTTTCCACATTTCTCGCACGCGCTTCGAAAAGACACGAATGCCACACTAATCCCATGCCTGCATTTCGGTGCTTACATCCCCATATCGGCGTCACTTTACGTTGCGTATACGCTGCAGCAACTCCCTCAAATTGAAACATTTTGATCCCCCTTATAGGTCGTGGTAGCTTGAGGGAAATCAAACTATGCGACCTTGTGTTCTGGTCTGCAGGTGAAACGTGCGGTTTTACCACCGGTGTATAGCTCCTCAAATACATCCTGTTCCTGTCGAGTACTTCAGGACATGAGACGACTCAGGGCAAGTACACGGTATAAAACACGTACTTGGAGACTAATTAATAAGGCAATATTTCTCCCTTTCAGCTGTTAGTAGTATAGTTTGCTCCTCCAGAATACACAGAACGTGATGAACCAACATATATATCGAGAAGCCAAATGATTGTGCACAACTGCTTAACAGCTTGTTCTTCCAACTTTGGAAAGCGATAATCTGCGATTCCATGATTATGGATTCGAAAAGTTCGTGGTTAGTTTCTGTAGGTAGGTGGGACTAAATTGCCGTTTACTGCACAAAATACTTGCACACCGAAGATGTGACCAGATTTGTGATTGGACACGGGATTCCTTGCAGACAGATCTGAACATGATGGTCTAAACGGAATAAAATCGACAAATGTGAAGATAATGTCAGGAGCTCCTCAAGGGAGAGTTATAGAGCCACAACTATTTACAATTTTTGTTAGTGATATAGCGAATAATTTTGAAGGTTCTGTGAGAGGTTGTTTGCGCACGATGCTGTCGTCTACAAGGTTGCAACGCTAGAATACCATAGATAGAAGCAGGAAGACCTGCACAGCGTCGAAGATTACTGCAGGGACTGGTAGTTGACTCTGAACATAAATAAATTTGCGTTCTGCATGGAGGGTATAAGATGAGCATCAACAAAAGCAAAACAAGGATAATGGAATGTAGTCGAATTAAGTCGGGTGATGCTGAGGGAATTAGATTAGGAAATGAGACGCTTAAAGTAGTAAAGGAGTTTTGCTATTTGGGGAGCAAAATAACTAATTATGGTCGAAGTAGAAAAAAATGGCTCAAATGGCTCTGAGCGCTATGGGACTTAACAGCTATGGTCATCAGTCCCCTAGAACTTAGAACTACTTAAACCTAACTAACCTAGGGACAGCACACAACGCCTGTCGAAGTAGAGAGGATATAAAATGTAGACTGACAATGGCAAGGAAAGCGTTTCTGAAGAAGAGAATTTTGTTAACATCGAGTATAGATTTAAGTGTCAGGAAGTCGTTTCTGAAAGTATTTGTATGGAGTGTAGCCATGTATGGAAGTGAAACATGGACGATAAATAGTTTAGACAAGAAGAGAATAGAAGCTTTCGAAATGTGGTGCTACAGAATAACGCTGAAGATTAGATGGGTAGATCACATAACTAATGAGGAGGTATTGAATAGAATTGGGGAGAAGAGGAGTTTGTGGCACAACTTAACCAGAAGAAATGATCGGTTGGTAGGACATGTTCTGAGGCATCAAGGGATCACCAATTTAGTACTGGAGGGCAGCGTGGATGGTAAAAATCGTAGAGGGAGACCAAGAGATGAACACACTAAGCAGATTCAGAAGGATGTAGGCTGCAGTAGGTACTGGGAGATGTAAGAAGCTTGCATAGGATAGAGTAGCATGGCGGGCTGCATCAGACCAGTCTGAGGACTGAAGACCACAACAACAACGACATGTATTTCGCCGAGAAGATCCAGCGCTGTTCGATTACCCTGTTGCCGACAAATCAGTAGAAATACGAGAGCTCCTTTTTTTTCGGTGTCCTCTCAGTTGTCAAATTAAAGCCACAGTGAAAATCCGACGTATCTTTGTGCAGATGAGTTGCATAGTGTCTCTAGTATGCCACGCGGTCGCCTCACGTCGTACCAGTTCTGAGCGCACAGTGTGCATGTAAAGAACAGTCTCTCGCAAAGTGTGAGCTGCGTGCTGTCATCCGATATCTTCATGCTGAGGGGTTTGCCTGATTTCATGCAGCCCTCATAACGCGGCTGTCATGCATTATAGCAAAGTGTGGCAACGGTGCAGGAACTTTGAAGCAGGACGTACAGACGTTTATGGTGCAGGCGGTCAGGGAAGTAAGCGAGTGACAACCAATATCTTGCTCAGAGAATGGATTAGACGATTAGAGAAAATGGGCTTTGAAGGGTTATTCAGAGCAACTGAAGAGGGATGTTATCATCAAGCATTGTCCTTCATGACAATCCTTTGCTCCACCCTGCAGCTGCAACAAAGACACTCCTACAGAGTTTTCGATGGGAA
Organism: Schistocerca cancellata; assembly: GCF_023864275.1. Lineage (NCBI taxonomy): Eukaryota > Metazoa > Arthropoda > Insecta > Orthoptera > Acrididae > Schistocerca > Schistocerca cancellata. The sequence goes on from NC_064628.1 coordinate 161,788,730, forward strand.
GTGTTTGGTCACCCACCATACATCTCGGACTTGGCTGCTCATGATTTTCACCTCTTCGCTCACACGCACCACTGGCTAAGAGGACAGAATTTTGGCACTGACAACTAGCTGCAAGTCAGCGCAGACGATAGGCAGAAAGCTTGGCTTATACCTTCTATGACGAAGGCAATGGGACATTGGTAGCACCCTACAGCAAATGACTACGTGAGAGCAGCAACTTTGTAGAGAAGTATCTATAAGGTGTAAGTAAATGTTGCAAATAAAACATTACTGAGTTTTATTTGAAACGGTACAGTAGTTTCCGCTCCATAAGCAGCAGGTTTCGCTGCTCGCTCGCACCGGGAAATACAAACAGCGGAGCCGCCAATTTTATTACACGACGCGGCCGGCCGCGGGTGCAACAGAACCCATGTGGATAGGTGGAAAGAAATGTGTCAGGCTTCATAATACGTATTTATATGTGTCGTGTATTATGCATTTCTTGTACGTGAATGTGAATCTGCACATGAACTTTCCTTGTCCTCCTCACACCTTTCCGTAAAGCGTGGCCAAATCTTAGTTGGGAAGTAGTTCTGTAGTATAGTAGTGCCAACCTTACTCCTAGGTAGGGGATCAGAGAGAGAGCTCAGGCAGGTAAAAGACTTTCCAGTGTCACAAGATTTGGCGTGGAGAGGTTGGTCACGGCCAAGTGGTTCGACCATCCCCTCCACCGGTGCCCAGGAAGACCTCCGGGTGCCCGCCGTATTCTGAGAGTGTTACAGAAGACGGGTAAGTGAGCAGACGTGCCCCCAGTGCGTCTGTCTCAATGTTCACGCATGGAAGAGAGGTATTTGAACATTTTTACTAATTCTTTTATTTCCAGCTTCGGACTGTGTAAGGAAAGGAATGTTCTCGTTTAATTTCGGCAATTTGACCCCCTGTGTTAATGTATCTAGTCCCCAGTTTGCCCGTTATCCTCCTCACACAGTGGATGTCCTATGTAAAATATTGGGAGACTTCGGTGGTATACATTTGGCCAACGCAATTCCGTCTTTCCCATAGAAATGTGCGTGCAGATTAGTATATAATATACCCGAGCTAAAAGTTGAAAAATTGTAATATCTGTAAACTGGAACAATTGTTGCAATCGCTGTAAAGTCGAGTGATAATGTTTAAAATAAATAGGTAATCAATTGTCATCAATCTTAAACATACCTTAAAAATCACAAAGAAGTCAAGCTAAAGGAATTCATTTAAAATAAAAGATATAGAATGCAGGGACCCACACATCAGCGTGTGAGCCCTCCAGCCCCTTGCCTATTATCGTACAGAAAGGGCACGCTCTCTAGGTAGCGCTCTCAAGCTCCCCTCCCCAGTTATCCGTTGCGCAATTTTCATTCAGGGCTTGACGACATCAACTTTCATCTGGCAAGGAGGTCTGACGGTAATCTTTCATACTGTTAATTCCATTTCGTGGCCGATCTACCCTTGAAAATAATAGTCCTCGTATTAATTACTGTAAAATACGTAGGAGTAACCACCCTGAGCGACCAAATGTGGAATATTCACGTAATACAAATTTCAGGGCAAGTAGAAGCCGTACCATGCTTACTATAAGCTCTGGAAGAACAAGATCGCGCGGCGCAAAGCTATACTTTCGAACCATTGGCGGCGCTGGATGTTGCGATGGGTGTAGCAAGTGTAGCAGCGTCAGATGGCGGCAGCCATGCAGAAGTTCCGCCGGTAATGGTCCGTCTTGTCGGTGGGAGCGATGGGAGGCGAGAAAGAGTTGCAGCGCCTGTTCCCGTGTGTGGGTGGTGCAAAGCTTGGCCGTCTGTTTGGAAGTGCGTACGAAGCGTTCCGCTACTCTGTTGGTCTGCGGGTGAAATGGAGCACTTGTTAATTGACGAATGCCATTTTGTTCACAAAACTGTTCAAAATCACATGAAGAGAACTGTGGTCCGTTGTCCCACACAAGTACTTCTGGCAGCCCTTCGATGCAAAATATTGAGGACAGCGCTGGACTGGTGCTGTATGATGTGGTAGAAGCAACAGGCAACGCAAATGGGAACTTGCTAAAAGAGTCTATCGCCGTGAACCAACGAGAGTTCCAAAATGGGCCTGCAAAGTCTATGTGCACTTGTTGCCATGACGATTGAGTATTATGCCAAGCTGAAAATGTCTGTAGTGGAGCAGATTGGTTTTCCGCGCATGCGCGGCACTGTGATGTCATCTGTTTAATGTGGGCGTCCATGCCAAGTACAGTGCCGGCTCGCTGTTTAGTGCGAACAATTCCCCCATGTCCTTGTAGGAGCAATCGCAACAAGTCCTTTTGCAACACTTTGGGAGTAAGCACACACGATTGTCCACTGTCATTGTGAACTAGAATCACACCCTGTTGAACTGAAAGGTTGTGCCGACGTGCTAAATATCGGCGTACAACTGAGTTCTGGATACTGTTCAATGAACGAGGCCAAGACCTGCAAGGGTAATGCAACAAATTCTTGATATCTGGGTCTGCTTCCGTGACCTGTGCTATTTTTCTGTAGTGCAAGGAAAAAGATTCCAGCAATTCAGAGTGCTGCGCATCGATTTGGCAACAAGATGCAGCAGATGCATCAAAATCAGAGACTGAGCCAATAAGAAGGAGAGACGGGACGTCTGCACTGCCATGCTTTGCAATAAGTCTGTACACAAATTCATACTGATACTGCGAAAGCAAAAAAACCCAGCGTTGCAATTTTTGAGCAGTGCATGTAGGAACCGGCTTTGACGGATGAAAGAAGGACTGCAAAGGCTTGTGATCTGTCACTAAATAGAACTTGCGACCATACAAATAGTGATGGAACCATGTTACACCATACACGACAGCGACAGCCTCTTTTTCGATTTGTGAATCATTGCACTACGTTCGAGTGAGCAACTTTGACGCAAAAGCAACAGGTCTGTCCTGCGCACCAATTCTGCGCGAAATCACAGCGCCGATTCCGTAGGAAGAAGCGTCGATTTGCAAAACTACTGGCTTAGCAGGGTCAAAATGCACTATTCATCTGTCACTGAGCAAAGCATTTTTGAGTTTCTGAAAGGCGTCTTGACAGTCTTTAGTCCACACAAGAGGTACATTTTTCCGACGCAAGCGATGTGATGGAGCCGCAATATGAGCGGCATTCGGCATGAACCGATGTAGTAAGTCATCTTGCCAATTACTACTGTAGCTGAGATACATTTCGAGGAACAGGCAGGTCACGGATTGCAAGCAAATGAGATTGGAGGGTGTGCACACCCTGAGTGTTTATCACATGACCTGGGTGCACACCCTGACTGTTTATCACATGACCTAAGTACTGTAGTTTAGTTTGAAAAACGTCACACTTTTCGAGACGGCACTTGAGTCCTGCCTCTGACAACACTCGAAAAAGAGTACGCAAACTGGTAATGTGTTCCTCTGGTGTACGACCTGAGACAACAATATCGTCGCGCGACTGCTACGGTCGCAGTTTCGAATCCTGCCTCGGGCATGGATGTGTGTGATGTCCTTAGGTTAGTTATGTTTAAGTTGTTATAAGTTCTAGGGCACTGATGACCACAGATGTTAAGTCCCATAGTGCTCAGAGCCATTTGAACCATTTTGAACAATATCGCCAAGGGTAGTTTCAACAAAATGGCACTTTTGCAGTCAGCTGTTTCAAGTGACGTTGAAAAATGGAGAGGGCGGAAGCACTGCCAAAGGGCAAACGAAAATGCTTGAACAGTCCTAAGTGTGTATTGACAACAAACACTTTCTGTGATTCTTCATCAACGTAATTTGCAAGTAGGCATCACGCAAATCTGTCTTACGAAAGTACGTCCTGCACCGAGCCTGTCCATGAGTTCCTCTGGGCGAGGTAACGGATAATTGTCAACTACTGTCTGTGGGTTGCCTGTAAACTTGAAGTCATCACAAATGCTTAGGCAACAAAACGAGAGGACTTGCCCGCTGACTAGCTTGAATGGGAGCAATTACGCCATTATCTTGCAATTCTTTCAGTTCACTGGCTACTTTGTCTCTTAAAGCAATTGGAACGGGGCGGGCCCGAAAAAAACTTGGGCTGTGCATTGTCTTTCAACGTAATATGCGCTACAAATTTATTAGCTTTTCCCATTCCTTCTGAAAATAGTTCAGGAATCCTTTCAGCAAGCTAGCTACATTGTCTTTTGCGTCGAAATCACACACAGAAAGTGCATTGTCTTGGATGCTATGTCCAAATAAATCAAAGGCATCTACACCTAAAATGTTCTCACTAGATTAGATTAGATTAGATTTACTTTCATTCCAATTGATCCGTAGTGAGGAGGTCCTCCACGATGTGGAACATGTCAGAAAAACAACAATACATGACAAATATTTACAACTAAAACAAATAAGCTAATGTACCATTCCACAGGTCCCAAGTGGAATGATCGTCATTTTTTAATGAACACTAAGAGTCATTTTACAAATACTAATGCACTGAATTTAAAATAAAAAAGTTTTTTATTTATTTATAAGGTAATAAACATGTAATACAACTACTGTAATACTTATTTACAATGAACACATTACTGCACTGAAATGGTGCAGAAGTTAGATTATACTTACACACAACCACACACACACACACACACACACACACACACACACACACACACACTCACACACACACACACAAATTTTCAGTGAACACATTACTGCACTGAAATTGTGCAGAAGTTATGTTGTACTTATATACAAATCAGTTGGTTTTACTAAGAAATTCATCAATGGAGTAGAAGGAGTTGGCCACCAATAAATCCTTTAGGCTTCTCTTAAACTGAATTTCATTGGTTGTTAAGCTTTTTATGGCTTTTTATGTCTCTCGATTTCAACACAGTAAAATTCACTGCCTTAGTGTGAGATTTGTAAGGGTGTAACACGCCCTGGAGGAAAGGGGGTAGATATGCAGTACCAATTAAAGCTAGGAACGGGGCTGGCTGGATATTTAACAACCGTGTGCCTAAACCCACGCACCTGGCCCTTCCCGTGGCGGTTGATATGCTGCTGCTATGATGTGTCCTGCAATAAATTTTCACTTGACCGGCCGAGGTGGACGAGCGGTTCTAGGCGCTACAGTCTGGAACCGCGCGACCGCTACGGTCGCAGGTTCAAATCCTGTCTCGGGCATGGATGTGTGTAATGTCCTTAGGTTAGTTAGGTTTAAGTAGTTCTAAGTTCTAGGGGACTGATGACCTCAGAAGTTAAGTCCCATAGAGCTCAGAGCCATTTGAACCATTTGAATAAATTTTGTCTAGCACAGAGAGGAGCCACTCACACAGACAATACCAAGTTGATCTGGTAGAATTCACTGTATTCTGTTAAACACTCGCACAGGGTGGGGCTGCACTGTTGACAAACAACATATTCCACAATGGATGTGGTAAGTATTTGTATTCCAAGTACGTGCCTGTTGTGACGTATAATGTTGTTGTCCAAATGACGGCATCTAATGCAAAAACACGGTGCACAGAACACAAAATAATCCCTGTTCAACGAATGTTTTATCAGTCGACGATAGGCACAGTTCTTCCAACAATACCAAACAATTCAATAGCTTATTACACGAGCGTGCGCGTGACCGAATCGAGACGCGGATGCTCCATAAAATTTCGGGTACGATATAGGAACGAGAAAGTACCTGCGCTAGTGATATGCAGCCACTCAAAACGATATGTGTTTCTTTCACTTAGAACTTGCAATTAGGATCATACCAGTCCACATTATTTTACTGTAACCGTCGCGACGCGGTTGATTGTTGCTCTCCCGACTCGACACACGAAACTGAGAAACATCACCTTTTGGATGAGTCGTGAACACTGAAATTAAACGCTAAATTTTCAATTTCCTCACCATAACTTGTAAGATACTTGCTGCAGCCACGGCATCAACACAATACTCCGTCCACGCTCCACAAAATCTACGCCACGACTCCCCTCTGTTTCCGCGCTCGGCAGAGAGGCGACTATCGATAGTCAACGACACAGTTCAATGCATACAAGTGTCAGGCAAACTACACTGTCCAAGCACTGGAATTTTCTGTCCGTTGTAAGCAGTGAGGTGCTTGCTAGATTTAGAAAGGCATGGTGAGCCTAACTGTTCGTACGAGGCACGATTAAGCAACGTTACTGACGCACCTACGTCTAACTGAAAGTTCACACGACGGCCAGCAATGCGCAATGGAATAGTTTGTTAGAATATTGTTGCACAGCACTAGCGCGAGAATGACGCACAAACTTAATCTTACATTCGTCAGAACGTGTTGTAGATTTAGAAAACACAACATTCACTGCATGTATAAGAGCCTGTTTTTTCTGGGAGCGGGCAAAATTGGCGTTTTTGTGCCCTTGAAAAAAATTTGCTTTGACATGGCCTTTTTTTCCACATGTGTAACACGCTGCATTGCGTTATGGACAGTCCTGTCTTTTATGGCGAGCAACAGATGTAGGGCAAGCCTTCACTAAGCTCACGGATTTGTTTACCTGCCTACGTGGCTGTCAGCGCGGCTGTGTACACGCTCCTTAATGAGGCTGCTTGAGCACTCGCGAGCAAGGGGCGACTCGACCCGACAAATCAGGGCCTGGTCACACTTATCGGGCGCTCTGACACCCGAATCATATTGCTCTGAGATTTGCAACACTTGAGGAACTGATGGATCAGAGTACTTTAAGATCTGATCCCGTATTCTAATATCTGGGACACTGAATGTTATAGCAACTCTAATCATTAAATTACTGTAAAAGTTGCCTCAAGTACACTTAAGTTTACATTTCTTAGTCATGCCCGGTAATTCTGTGTACCATTAACGGTACGTATGTTCCGGTTTTTTCTGCAAGCGCAGAAACTGATATCTGGTTGCAACTACTTGGACTTGCCAATCATGTTACTTGGTTAGCGCAGCGATTATTTGATCATAGCTGAGTTCGTCGGGGACACAGTTGGGAATAGGTTTTGTATGAACCTGAACACTGGGGACCCGGCAATCGACAGGAACTGTGGTAGCACAGTACCTTGTACTCGATGAACTTGACAATGCGCTTGGAACTGTGTCAGGTATTCGAGCCATTCCTCTTCGGTGTCGTTAATTGCCGGAACTTTGGTATGCTGGTCGGCGGCATTTGTTGGTCTGGTCGGTTTGTCTGTCACGCGGGCGACGCAACTTGTGCAGGCAGTAGTTGTTGTACTGTCGTTAGTAGTGCAGCAATTTGCTGGTTCTGAAATTGAAAAGCTTGTGTTAGATCGATCACATTGGCCGTCTGCGGGTGAGGCGCGTGGACAGGGGTTGGAGCGGGGTGGAGTAGCCATGGTTTACACAAATACCTTGTAACCTCCCCCTCACTTATAGACCTTGTTGTTGTTGTTGTCTTCAGTCCTGAGACTGGATCGATGCAGCTCTCCATGCTACTCTATCCTGTGCAAGCTTCTTCATCTCCCAGTACTTACTGCAACCTACGTCCTTCTGAATCTGCTTAGTGTATTCATCTCTTGGTCTCACTCTATGATTTTTGCCCTCCACACTGCCCTCCAATGCTAAATTTGTGATCCCTTGATGCCTCAGAACATGTCCTACCAACCGGTCCCTTCTTCTTATCAAGTTGTGCCAAAACCTCCTCTTCTCCCCAATTCTATTCAATACCTCCTCATTAGTTATGTGATCTCCCCATCTAATCTTCAGCATTCTTCTGTAGCACCACATTTCGAAAGCTTATATCCTCTTCTTGTCCAAACTATTTATCGTCCATGTTTCACTTCTATACATGGCTACACACCATACAAATACTTTTACAAACGACTTCCTGACACTTAAATCTATACTCGATGTTAACAGATTTCTCTTCTTCAGAAACGCTTTTCTTGCCATTGCCAGTCTACATTTTATATCATCTCTACGTCGACCATCATCAGTTATTTTGGTCCCCAAATAGCAAAACTTACTTTAAGTGTCTCATTTCCTAATCTAATTCCCACAGCATCACCAGACTTAATTCGACTACATTCCATTATCCTCGTTTTGCTTTTGTTGATGTTCATCTTATATCCTCCTTTCAAGACACTATCCATTCCATTCAACTGCTCTACCAAGTCCTTTGCTATCTCTGACAGAATTACAATGTCATCGGCGAACCTCAAAGTCTTTATTTCTTCTCCATGGATTTTAATTCCTACTCCGAATTTTTCTTTTGTTTCCTTTACTGCTTGCTCAATATACAGATTGAATATCATCGGGGAGAGGCTACAACCCTGTCTCACTCCCTTCCCAACCGCTGCTTCCCTTTCATGTCCCTCGACTCTTATAACTGCCATCTGGTTTCTGCACAAATTGTAAATAGCCTTTCGCTCCCTGTATTTTACCCCTGCCACCTTTATAATTTGAAAGAGAGTATTCCAGTCAACATTGTCAAAAGCTTTCTCTAAGTCTACAAATGCTAGAAACGTAGGTTATAGACCTTAATGACAGTGAAAAATTAAACCGCGTGCACCGAATGGAAATTTGGGAAAAGCAATCGTCACCGAAGTTAATCTGTCGGTAAAGAGGGAGGAAAGGGTTACATCTAAATGAAAGGAAAAATGCAAATTAAATTGGTGAAAATTAATTTTGAGAAAAGGGTAAAATTAATAAAGAAGGTAAATGTGCGGTCGTTACGTTAGCAATTAATTGGCGTTAATTATATATTTGAGATTTGGGGAAAATTACGGTCGCCAGTCCTATGGACAACTACTATAATAACTGAAAACGAAAGATTAATGCACATATAATTAGCACTAAAGGCGTGGCAACTGAAGGTTGACACGTGTTGTGTGAAAACTGAATGTTTGTCACAAGTAATAAATTTCGCTACACTCTGACTTAAATTAGCAAAGGAATTAATAAAACCGGAAAATTTAAAGTTAATTTAGTGACTGAAATTAATAGTGAAATTTGTTTCTGAAGCACTACGAAATTCAATAAAATAAGTTTAGTCTTGGGCTACCTCAACAATCATTTCAAAAGCTACTTGAATCTACGCAATTTATAAATAAGAGATTTAACTTTGAACTTGCATTAAATGATTCTGAACAATTGACAAAAGTAACATTTAGCACGTACTAAGCTGAGCTGCAGTCACAGGTAAGCTAAAATATGGTTACAAAACTCGCACTCTTAATTTCTGCTTGTGTAATCTAAATATTGTAGCCAGCTAAGAATACTTTAACTGAACTTCGAAATTAAGACAGTGAAATGGAATGATATTATTTTAATGCTGGCGTATGAATTTCAACGACACTCGGGTTCATTCCGGAAAAGGAACGGACCCTACTTGGTAATGCAATTGGAACAATGAGCAACAAAGGTTCATGCTAAGTTGCTGTATTTTTGTGATGCAACAGTTTGAAAAGCTGAGGTCCGCCATACAGTTCTAAAACTTTACGTGCTGTTAGTCTTCCTTGTTGGTTGATTGAAGGTTTTCAGTCGTCGATCAGGAAGGTGGCGACAGTCACTCGTTGTCGGCCATCGCTGTTGCAGAAGCTGGATGTTGGCGCGCCTTCTTCTCAACACGGTCACCAGGCGAAATGAGCTCTTGATGTGCGCCAGCTAATGCTTCCCGTCCGCGACACCGTGTCAGAAACTATCATAGCAAGTCGAGCGCAATTACATGCTGCCAAACCCCGAAAGCCCGGCAACTCGCGGGAGCATCACACAACACACCTGCTCCATCGCCCTACTCCTGCCAGACTCCCTCTGCCCGCGCTCCACGCGGCAGAGTTAACACTACCAAAGATCCTAAACACTTTGGTTCTCCACACGACCTATCGATGTAATCGTTCGATAGCAGAGTTTTCCCTAGGCCAGACTCAGCGTAAAAATACAAATTATATCTACAAAACAAAACAAATATACATCGACATAAATGCATAAATATATATACAGGGTATTACAAAAAGGTACGGCCAGACTTTCAGGAAACATTCCTCACACACAAATAAAGAAAAGATGTTACGTTGACATGTGTCCGGAAACGCTTAATTTCCATGTTAGAGCTCATTTTAGTTTCGTCCACCTTCGCTCAATGGAGCACGTTATCATGATTTCATAGGGGATACTCTACCTGTGCTGCTAGAACATGTGCCTTTACAAGTACGACACAACATGTGGTTCATGCACGATGGAGCTCCTGCACATTTCAGTCGAAGTGTTCGTACGCTTCTCAACAACAGATTCGGTGACCGATGGATTGGTAGAGGCGGACCAATTCCATGGTTTCCACGCTCTCCTGACCTCAACCCTCTTGACTTTCATTTATGGGGGCATTTGAAAGCTCTTGTCTACGCAACCCCGGTACCAAATGTAGAGACTCTTCGTACTCGTATTGTGGACGGCTGTGATACAATACGCCATTCTCCAGGGCTGCATCAACGCATCAGGGATTCCATGCGACGGAGGGTGGATGCATGTATCCTCTCTAACGGAGGACATTTTGAACATTTCCTGTAACAAAGTGTTTGAAGTCACGCTGGTACGTTCTGTTGCTGTGTGTTTCCATTCCATGATTAATGTGATTTGAAGAGAAGTAATAAAATGAGCTCTAACATGGAAAGTAAGCGTTTCCGGACACATGTCCACGTAACATATTTTCTTTCTTTGTGTGTGAGGAATGTTTCCTGAAAGTTTGGCTGTACCTTTTTGTAACACCCTGTATACATACATACATACACACACACACACACACACACACACACACATATATATATATATATATATATATATATATATATATATATATATAACAATTACAATATACACTCCTGGAAATTGAAATAACAACACCGTGAATTCATTGTCCCAGGAAGGGGAAACTTTATTGTCACATTCCTGGGGTCAGATACATCACATGATCACACTGACAGAACCACAGGCACATAGACACAGGCAACAGAGCATGCACAATGTCGGCACTAGTACAGTGTATATCCACCTTTCGCAGCAATGCAGGCTGCTACTCTCCCATGGAGACGATCGTAGAGATGCTGGATGTAGTCCTGTGGAACGGCTTGCCATGCCATTTCCACCTGGCGTCTCAGTTGGACCAGCGTTCGTGCTGGACGTGCAGACCGCGTGAGACGACGCTTCATCCAGTCCCAAACATGCTCAATGGGGGACAGATCCGGAGATCTTGCTGGCCAGGGTAGTTGACTTACACCTTCTAGAGCACGTTGGGTGGCACGGGATACATGCGGACGTGCATTGTCCTGTTGGAACAGCAAGTTCCCTTGCCGGTCTAGGAATGGTAGAACGATGGGTTCGATGACGGTTTGGATGTACCGTGCACTATTCAGTGTCCCCTCGACGATCACCAGTGGTGTACGGCCAGTGTAGGAGATCGCTCCCCACACCACGATGCCGGGTGTTGGCCCTGTGTGCCTCGGTCGTATGCAGTCCTGATTGTGGCGCTCACCTGCACGGCGCCAAACACGCATACGACCATCATTGGCACCAAGGCAGAAGCGACTCTCATCGCTGAAGACGACACGTCTCCATTCGTCCCTCCATTCACGCCTGTCGCGACACCACTGGAGGCGGGCTGCACGATGTTGGGGCGTGAGCGGAAGACGGCCTAACGGTGTGCGGGACCGTAGCCCAGCTTCATGGAGACGATTGCGAATGGTCCTCGCCGATACCCCAGGAGCAACAGTGTCCCTAATTTGCTGGGAAGTGGCGGTGCGGTCCCCTACGGCACTGCGTAGGATCCTACGGTCTTGGCGTGCATCCGTGCGTCGCTGCGGTCCGGTCCCAGGTCGACGGGCACGTGCACCTTCCGCCGACCACTGGCGACAACATCGATGTACTGTGGAGACCTCACGCCCCACGTGTTGAGCAATTCGGCGGTACGTCCACCCGGCCTCCCGCATGCCCACTATACGCCCTCGCTCAAAGTCCGTCAACTGCACATACGGTTCACGTCCACGCTGTCGCGGCATGCTACCAGTGTTAAAGACTGCGATGGAGCTCCGTATGCCACGGCAAACTGGCTGACACTGACGGCGTCGGTGCACAAATGCTGCGCAGCTAGCGCCATTCGACGGCCAACACCGCGGTTCCTGGTGTGTCCGCTGTGCCGTGCGTGTGATCATTGCTTGTACAGCCCTCTCGCAGTGTCCGGAGCAAGTATGGTGGGTCTGACACACCGGTGTCAATGTGTTCTTTTTTCCATTTCCAGGAGTGTATAAAGACACAGAAATGTCATATCTTCAGGTAACAAAATAAGGAGAAATATTTATAGTACAATAGATGGAAATAGGAGGATATGCATTTCCGGCGTTACAACCTTATAGCAAAAAAGCAAGCAAAGCCTCTGAAAAAGAGAAATTTGATTAGTCTGAGGATGCCATCCTGGAATACATGCAAGAACACAATAACAAATTAGCAATGAGAAACGAGCATGCCTGCAAGCTAAAACACAAGAGAAGCAAGCAAAATCTGCAATGAACTATACTCTGCGCCAGTTTTTGTGTCGTCTCATTGTCACTGTAGGCTTGTACCATCGGAAGCAAGGAGATGATGCCGGCCGTTGTGGCCGAGCGGTTCTAGGCGCTACAGTCTGGAACCACACGACCACTACGGCCGCAGGTTCGAATCTTGCCTCGGGCATGGATGTGTGTGTGATGTCCTTAGGTTAGTTAGGTTAAAGTAGTTCTAAGTTCTAGGGGACTGATGACCTCAGATGTTAAGTCCCATAGTTCTCAGAGCCATTTGAACCATAGGAGACGATGTTGTTTGGTGGCTGGTATCCTCTTTTTATCACACAAACTGCACACATATATTAACAGGGTTGTTTATCAACATAAACAGAGAGCTACTTATCTTAAAGCAAGTTGTTATGGCACAAGCTCTTCCGCTATGTACACTCCTCTGGTCACTTTGTGCTGCCTGAGACTGAGACTCTGAGCCTGTGGGGACAGCCTCCGTCCCCACCCAAGAGATTTGCACGTTGACTTTTCGTCAGCGAGCTGATGACCATGATGTCGAGCACCCCCTGAACCCAAATAATCATCTGATTGTGCCTGCTACTGAGTGTACCGCGGCTGAAGACTCACTGAATTTTTGACTGGGTGACTCCGGGTCTGCGGCGGCGATCTAAGTACTGACGGTCGAGAGGGCGTTGGCGACGCATTAGTTGCGAGTTTGTCTTTGGCCTCTCTCCTGATAGGCTCGCCTGCTCCAGTGCCTATTGTAAATCTTTCGCAGCCTCTCTGACGATCAGAGTGCCGACGACAGCTTACGCCAGCACAATCCTGATAAATTGTAATCTGTAATTTACCAGACTTGTCCACACATGTATCGGTTCAGTTGTTGTATAATGTACCATGTGTTGAGATTCAATGTGCCAGCATTTCAAGTAACTGTGTTTTAACTTAATTTCTCTGTGTGTTACCTTTAATGAGAAAATAAATGTTAACTATTGCCACATTCGTTGCTACTACATCTCACAGCGCCATTCCGCTTCCTAGTCAGGATCCTCAAAATCAGTTTGCACCTCCATAATGTTTCAATGAAATTTTACATGATTATTGTATATGGATTGGTATTTTATTAGATCGCCAAATGACATGTGAAGTGGTGCCCTTTATCAGCTTAATTAACATTTAAATAAATTTGGCCCACAAATCAGAAATTTTGTAGTGGGTACTTGTTCGAGGCAAGTGAATGTAGGCTCCTCTTGCATAGTCATTCTTGGGATTTAGGAAATCAGGAAAGAGATATTTCGCGAAGCTGATCCTACCAGTACCTTGCAGCAATATAAGATAACAGGTACCACTCCAAATGCAGACTGAAAATGCAGGATGACAGCAAGTGTAATGCAAGTAAGAAAAGTTGTCGTCAGTTGAGTGAATCGTGTGATGACTTACAGCTAACTGAAACTGAAGATAATAAGAAAACTCCCTGTGAATTTTTTGCTCTGAAACTTTGTTCGTTAACCTCAGTGAAGAAGGGAGACTGGATAAAGTGCCAGCAATGTGTTGCATGGTTTCAAGTGTGTGGGGTGCAATAGGACAAAAAATGCCTCTTCATTTTGTGGATTAGCCCCACCATTTTTGTATAGAGTGATTTCTGTCTTCTTCAGATGTTCCTTTAATACTTTGTTCGTGAAAAGGAATTTCCACCTTTTATACGCTGGAATATATTCATAATTAAAATTGAAACGTCCCCTTAGAACAATTATACACGACTGTGCTTAAACTGACACACAATATTTTTAGCGCAACGCAATCTGACTTTCAAAAATCCCTACAAAACAATGGCCCTGACTAACATTAACCTATACCTTTCTCAAATCACTTACCTCACAAAAATCTCCGTTACTCGAACTACTGCAATACGGCGAGCGCCACTACTGCCAGCTAAATAAAAGATTCAAACTACGGAAGGCACTAACTACTAATAGGGATAGTTAGCAAATGAAAGATTTTAATAGAGAACAAACAATGTATTTACCTTAATATCATCAAAAGTCATAATATATGTAATTTAAAAACTCCGCCATTTCCTTTCACACATCTACCACTGCTGGCGGCTCACCTCCAACTGCGCAACGCTACGCGCTGTTCACATCCAGCTGCCCAACACTACAATGGCAGACAACAATGCAAACTAGCCACAGACTGCACACAGCACAGCCAGTGATTTTCATACAGAGCGCTACGTGGCGTTACCAATAAGAAAACATAAACAGCCTACTAAAATACCATAATCGTATCACATTGACAGATTTGTAAAAAGTTTCATGTCATATTATATAGGGCCAATAGTTGAAATGAGCGGAATATCCCTACTGTACCCTAACTAATATATTGAGGTCACAAAAGTCATGGGCTAGCGACATGAACATATACAGATGTCGGTAGTATCGCGTACTGAAGATATGAAAGGGCAGTACGTCGGTAGGGTGTCATTTCTCCTCAGGTGATTCATGTGAAAAGGTTTCCGTCGTGATTATGGTCGCACTATGGGAATTAAAGAGTCACTGAACTCGGAATGGTAGTTGGAGCTAGATGCATGGGACATTCCATTTTGGAAATCGTTAGGGAATACAATATTCCGAGATCCACCGTGTCAAGAGTGTACCGAGAACATCAAATTTCAGGCATTACTTCTCACCACGGGCAACGCACTCGCCAACGGCCTTCATTCGACGACCGAGCACAGCAGCGTTTGTGAAGAGTTGTCAGTCCCAACAGACAAACAACACTGCGTGAAATAGACGCAGAACCACTGTGGGACGTACGACGAACGTATCCGCGGAGAAGTTTGGCGTCAATGGGCTATGGCAGCAAACGACCAAAGCGAGTGCCTTTGCTAAGAGCACGGCATTGCTTGTAGCTCAACATCGCTTGTAGCTCCTCTTCTGGACTCGTGACCATATCGGTTGAATCCTAGAGAACTGGAGAACCATGGCCTGGTCATATGAGTCACGTTTTCAGTTGGTAAGGGCTGACAGTAGCGCTCGCGTATGGCGCAGATCTGATGAAACCATGGATCCAACCTGTCAACAAGGCAATGTGCAAGCTGGTACTGGTTCAAATGGCTCTGAGCGCTATGGGACTTAACATCTGTGGTCATCAGTCCCCTAGAACTTAGAACTACTTAAGCTTAACTAACCTAAGGACATCACACACATCCATGCCCGAGTCAGGATTCGAACCTGCGACTGTAGCAAGCTTGTAGTGGCTCCATAATGGTGTCGGCTGTGTTTACATGGAACGAACTGGGTCATCTGGTTCAATTGGAGATATCATTGGGTTGAGATGACGGTTTGCAGCTATTCATGGCTTCATTTTCTCAAACAACGATGGAATTTCTATGGATGACAATGCACCATGTCACACGTCACCAGGCCACAACTGTTCGCGACTTGGTTGAAGAACATTCTGGACAATTTGACCGAATAACTAGCCACTCAGGTCGCTCTACGTGAACCCCATCAAACATATATGGGACATAACCGACATGTCATTTAGTGCACAAAATCTTGCACCGGGAACACTTCCCTAATTGTGGGCTGTTATAGAGGCAGAATGGCGTAATATTTCTGGAGAGGACTTTCACCGACTTGTCGAGTCCATGCCACAGCTAGTTGATATACTACGGCAGGCAAAAGGAGGTCCGACACGATATTAGTAAGTATCCTATCACTTTTATCAGCTCAGACTAGAGCTGTGAAAAGAGGCTACACGTCGTTCAGTGAAGACGTTTTCACAATTCATTTGAGTGAAAATAGGATGCCTTCAATGGTTCTGGCAATATTTGATGTGAACAGTTTAGCTCTGTCATTCTGCCAGTAAGAACATAAATGCCCCTAGTGAAATGTTCTTGTGAGAGGGGCAAAAGGGATAGCCACGCCCCCTATTACCGCCTCCCCGTCCCTTGGCCCCTGACTGAGTGCTTCCAGCCTCCTTCGTAGATGGTTTACACTTCTGATAAATCACAGTCTGTCCTGCCTTCTCAAGACCAGATTTTTCTTTTCGTCCCACTTAAAATTGCTGTCGGCAGATACTGCCACATACTTGATGTTTAGAGCTGAATCCAGCGAATCAAACGACACAGGGCTTTTCATCTGTTTACTCACGTTACATTTATTTATAATGAGGGTGAACTCCCAAGCTATACACCAGACACTGCTTATCTACAAGACTTCCTGTATTTTATAACAATTTTATGGAAACACTATCTGCCTGTAACACAAAGAGTCTCAGAGGACTGCAAACCGTGCATACATTGTGAACCGTAACGGTGTTGTGAAACTTCCCGGATGAGTAAACCTGTGTGCCGGGCCACAACTCAAACATGGACGCTTGCCTTTTACAACAGCGAAAACGCCACTGTACAGGAAAAGACTCACTGTAATAACGGTCCTATCATACGCCCTTGAAATATGCCGGACGCTACTCGTTCCTGACGTTGTCTGCACAATAAACGGTGAAACCACGCCGTATGTATCTACTAGCAGACGGGAATAGAAGCGTATGGGGCGGAGTGCTGGCTTTCCTGGGCGCTGAATAATGCGGACAACACACAGAGTGCGGCTGGCGTTACAGGAGCTGTCATTGGCGGGACGCAGCGGGGCTAATTTTAGACGAGTCTTGCAACCGTGGGCAGCGGCGCTTCCTCAATTCGCTAGCGCCGCGACCTCGCTCCTGTCCACCAGCTCCGTGCAGCGATGATGCACGAATCGCGTCTGGAGGGCAAAAACTAGAGAAAGTCATCAGCATCCAGCTCTACTCCGTGGAAAATTATACAAAACATGTGTAACAAAATAGTGTCAATTTCTCAGTAGAAAGTGGATAAAGCAACAGACTCATACTTCAGAAACAGAAGTTGCGAATACCGAAATATTTTATTTAATATGGCCCTTTTCTATTTCAGCAATGATAAAGTTCTTGGTCCTCTTCTTAAGATTCCCGTGAAGAAAGAATATGGCGTTTCTGCGTCGATTACTGGCGCTTGAAGAAATTCGTTTGTAAAGTTGTTATGTGTAATGTTGTTGCATTAATTTATTCTGAAAGCGGTGCTGATATTCAAGACCATAAAAGTGGGTTAAAAACTGTGAGCTGTCTGGGGATGTTAACCTTGCATTACTGAGCAACTGTTTCACCAGGTATCCAGTCTAGCTTACCAAATTCCCAACCAAACTAACATTAATTATAATCTTTCAATCGTCATACGACAACTGGTGATATATATATATATATATATATATATATATATATATATATATATATATATATATATTTATATAAAGAGAATTTAAATAAAAAGAAATAATTCAGTTTAAATTTGGAAATTTATTTTAACATTGATCATTGAAATTTCAGCATATTAAACTTGATTCAGAACTAAACTGGTGCCTTATTAAGGATTGTGAAAATGTGAGTTTGTAATCTTACAGAACACATCAAATATGGAGCCAAGATTGGGAGACTGCATACAACACTGCATTCATAAAATAACACACGAAGAACGTTGAAACATATGCAAGAGGAAATTAACCACTACCAACAGATTCAATTTTCACCCAAAGAAGTTACGTTCGTAGCGCAATCCTGTCCGTCATGTAATTACCACACACTGGTATACTAAATTTATACTAACTCTCTGTGAAATCTTCGCGAAAAGAATAGCTGAGGGCTACTTTGATGCTTACACCACATGCTTCACGTGGTCAACTTGGTTTACACAAAGAATGTAACTCCACAATAATTTTTATCATTAAAATAAATTACATTGAAACGCAATTTACAAAAGAAAAACCTCGAACTGGTTACTATAGTCTTATTATTAACCTGATGGGTCAAAAAGTTGTATAATCATGTGGTACTGGTCTCACAAAGTACAGCCCACGTGGGTTGAACATAAAGAAAAGTTGCTATATTGAAAAATATTGTCAAGACGAGACGTTATAATCTCCCGCACATTCGCATTTAAGATTGATGATCTTAGTTAGAGTTACTGATCAACACGTGGTTCCACTTTACTCACAAAGTAGTGACAGAGCAACTACCGGAAGATATTCTGAACTTTACACTCGAATTACACTGCGTTGCAATTGAAGATAACATTAGATATTTTAGAGCTAAACCTGAAATAAAGGTGATTAAATTTTCAGTTAGGCTGAACTTAAGAAATCCATTGTCCTACGGACTTAGCAGACGGGCCCTTAGCCGGAGATCTTACCACTTCAGACGCTCGCCGCGGACAGACTGCCCTGGCTCCTACCGAGAGTGCTTCACAAATACAAACGGAAGTGACCAGAGGGGCAGCTTCCTATACCAACATGACAAGGGACGGACAGGACCATACTAAGAATAGAAACCTCTCTGCTTTTAGAAAGCGTAGCTACCTGTTCCAACGTTGGTCCTACTGTTCTCTAGCAGACAGGCTTGTCTGCTACCATCCAGCATGCAACTACAAATACATTTGCTCATTCATCCTCTCACACAGAAGGGAAGGGGGATGACAGTATCTTATCATATACAGTATATAAAAGAAAGCGGATGTAGGTTCCGTATGAGACTGTGTGACATGAATTACATATATGAATTACATATAAACTGTGCTTTAAAGTGTAGTAGTGTGACAGATCGTTCTTGTTTATGTTTAAAAGTAACACGTTCCACTGCTCAGTCTCCTCCCAGATAGTCAGAAACACCACAGTAAATTTAGAAGAGGAATTTATGCCGTAAATGACAACATATTTAAGAAATTAACATAAAAGGAATCCAACAGAGACCTTTCACGTTAAAAATTGGAGCGAATTGATCACCTATTGGACTGTCTGAAACTAGTGGAATATTTCCCAATTATGGGTAGACAGACTGGCTGGTGCTCGAGGTGTGACCAAGGTGACTCAAACAGGGCTGAATATTGCTTTCCTAACACTTCATGGTCTCTATGAAAGGTACGCTGCTTCGTGTGTGCGACCGTCCGCTCTTGAATTACTGAAACCGCCCTTCGACATTTTGAATTACTACCTAGGTGGTCATGTTGGCTTCTCAAAAACATCCGAAGAGCATTTAAATCACTTAACAACTGTTCTGAGCCGGCCGGAGTGGCCGAGCGGTTCTAGGCGCTTCAGTCTGGAACCACGCGACCGCTACGGTCGCAGGTTCGAATCCTGCCTCGGGCATGAATGTATGTGATGTCCTTGGGTTGGTTAGGTTTAAGTAGTTCTAAGTTCTAGGGGACTGATGAGCCATTTGAACCATTTTCGAACTGTTTTGAAGTGTTTCTATGATATTATTCTTCGTCTGAATTCAAGAAATAAAAGATTTGCTGAACCCAATTAACGAAAACAGAGTCCTTCTTTATCCCAAAAAAAATCCGTAACTGATTTTCCAAGTCCTCGGCATATTCGCTATGTAACGGGCTTCCTTAGAAGTGCTGGGAGATGCCAAATTTTCTTGGAACGAGCAGGTAGACAGATCTTTCTGTATCCTTAACAGAGATTCTATCCCATACGAATGTAGGTATGGAAAGAGGGGACGCTGTTCCCGCGAAACCATAGCGGATATTACGGTATATTAATAATTTTTACTTATGGACCGTCTGACAGCAACTGAATAAAAAACAATTTTAGTGCCATACGCGTTTCGCCTTCATTTTCTGCAAGGCATCATCAGTGGCCTGGAATATGTACATATGTTAGCTATTTTATTTACATTTTTGTCATTGTGCCTATAGGTTATAAACAATTCCGGTGGTTGGTATTTCCTATTAAGTAGTAATGTTTTGAACTGTACTTACAGGTTGCGTGGACAATTTCCTACATATTACGCTCCTGTTGCATTTTTGGTGTTGTTCTTCTTCTTATGAACGCCAATTTGCAGTTTTTTTCGCCATTCCACAACACTATGCACAGAACGCTTGTTTTAAAGCAATGTTTTGGTTTCTGTTGACGACTGTCAAATGTTTTTGCCAAAGATCGAATGTTATTGCCGAACTTATGAGTGTAACTATTGAAGTATCTGTGGTCTGTTCGTGTATGCATTTGTGTGTGCGTTTGTGTATGTGTGTGTGTGTGTGTGTGTGTGTGTGTGTGTGTGTCTCCAGATGATGTGGGGAGAATTCTCTTTCTTTTTTTTGTTTTTTTTGTTTTTTTTATTATTTTTTGTTTTATGTTATCATTTCCTTTACTAAGTGTAGTAGGGAGCCTGTGCTGATGTGTGTTTGTTCATTTATCACATGTTTGTTTTCTGCTATGGCTTTCTGGATGTGGAAGTTTTCTTCCATTTGTATAAGATGTTTGTCATGGTTGCTTATTCTCATTATTTTCATTTCTTGTTCCATGTTTGTAGGATGATGGTTGTAGTGTTTTAAATGTTCTGCAAATGTGGAATGGTTTGTTTCATACTTCCAACATCTGATATGTTCTTTGTATCTTGTTTGAAAATTCCTGCATGTCATGCCTATGTATACTGCATCACAACTTTGACATTCAAGTTTATATATTCCTGATTGTTGAAATTTGTCTCTCTTGGTAGCTGGCTGGCTTAGGTGTGATTGAAGGGTTTGCCCAGGCTTATATGCTATTTTGAAGCCCTGTCTCTTTAGGATGTTTGCAACTCTGTGTGTTAGTTTATGTGTGTAGGTCATGGTGTACCATTTGGTTCTTTTCTGTGTGGTGTTGTCATTGTGTGTGTTTGTTGAGTGTGTTTGTAAGTTTTCAGCTTGTGAGTTCTTTTGTATTGTGGAACTGTTGTGTTTGTTTTTTATTTGTGTTTTATTTGTGTATTACGTACGTAATATTACACGCAACTGAGGAAGACAGGACTATAAAAGTTGAAGATGTCATAGCGGATATATTTAAGGAACGGCTATTCGAGAAAGACTGGGCAATAACTCTACTGCTGCCATCGTTCAGGGCGGTAATAATTAAAGGGCAGCTGCTCATGGAGATCGAGTGTGAGCCGTAATTACCGTAGGACAGCAGAATTTGGTAGATAGGCTAATGCGTTAATGAGGAACTGATTTATGCTGGGAAAAAATTAGTTTCAGTTTTGGCCACCAGGTGCAAATCTAGTGTTCGTATAGCACTTCCTCGATGTGTCTGGTGCTCATATTGAACGAATTATGTAACTGGCAGCTAATAATAAAATCAACATTATGCCTTTCTCACTTGTTCGATCTTTTCTGTCCACGTACAATTCCTAATCTTCCTAATCCATTACATATGTAAACATTTCTATACGTATTCACAGCGTGACCAAAATTGAAACTAATTTTTTGCAGCATAAATAGATTCCGCATTAAAGCATTAGAATATCAACCAATTACACACCACACTGAACCTCTGTGAGTAGCTGTACATTAATTACAACCATTCGGTACATCTAGTGTAGGAAACATGAGAATAACATACGTTAGATCAGGGAGCGTACAGGCACATATACAGACTGTTTCTTCTCTCGCTCTGTGCACAAATGTAATAGGACAGAAAATCGCTATGCGTTGTTCATTAGCTTGTGGAGCAGGTCTGTAGATGCAGATATAGATAGATGTGTGTGTAGACAGGAGGATAGAAGCGAAGACATACTGCTCCAATGGGATAATACCAGGTGAATCATTGTTGTTTCGCTGGCCGATGTGGCCGTGCGGTTCTAGGCGCTACAGTCTGGAGCCGCGCGACCGTTACGGTCGCAGGTTCGAATCCTGCCTCGGGCATGGATGTGTGTGATGTCCTTAGGTTAGTTAGGTTTAATTAGTTCTAAGTTCTAGGCGACTGATGACGTCAGAAGTTAAGTCGCATAGTTCTCAGAACCATCTGAACCATTTTATTCATTGTTGTTTCAAAACATTATCCTCCAGTTTCAGCTTTCCTGGCCATTTTTGAGTTCTTATAACTAATACATCTACAGAAGACATGCAAACGAAAAATCTGCAGAGAATAACGGTAAAATGTAAATGTCGTGTGACTAGGGTCTCCCGTCGGGTAGACCGTTCGCCGGGAGCAAGTCTTTTCGATTTGACGCCACTTCGGCGACTTGCGCGTCGATGGAGATGAAATTATGATGATTAGGACAACACAACACCCAGAGAAAATCTCCGACCCAGCCGGGAATCGAACCCGGGCCCTTAGGATTGACATTCTGTCGCGTTGACCACTCTTTTTTTATATAGAACATTTATTTATTGGTATTCTATTTGGATACAAAATTAGGCAGTTCACAAACACTAAATGAAATGCATCCTCTGCAAAAAAAAAAAAATCATTGTAATACAAATCACAAATTTAAAAGAACAGGGATGTTGTTTTTTTTATTTATTTATTTATGTTCAATAAGGATCACTTTGTTAAAAGTATGAAGTAGATCATTTCATGGTATAGTATGTGCATTACATATTGAGTGGTGAGAGAAGCGTGAGGTTCTTTATCAGCTGTCAAATGTGCACACCGACTGCACCCGGCACATCCCAACTGCGTGGGGGGTCGAGGAAGACTGCCTGAAGATAGTTGGCAAAGGTTTTTCGATAGTGTGACCATCTATGAACCTCACTGTGGGCTTGCTGCAAGAAATATCAAAAATCAAGTCGCGACTTGGCAGCATCCCCATAGAGGTACGCGATCGTCCAACCTTTGACCCAGATGATCCACTGTGATTTAGTCGCCGGAAAGTATTCACTCTCCGGATGTAAGAAGGAAGCAGGAGTAATATGTTGCGGGGTCACAAGGAGGTAGCTAGCTACCATCTGTCTTCCTAGGAGCCAGACGTCCTCCACCGCGATACAAGTTAAGCGGTGATGGTCGTCATCCACTTGGTGACATTTCGGGCATAGTGGAGTGTCCACTAGTCCGATTGCAGGGAGCCGTTGGTTCGTGTTGAACTTGCCACAGGCGACAGAGAACCACAGTGCCCGAACGAAGGTAGGAAGGAATTTTTGGTGCACATGTCTCCAAATCTTCGGCCAATGCAACCTGGGGTGTCTGAGTTCAATGACATTACGAGTTATCCGTCGTAGCAGCCAAACATAAAAATCCTTCGCACATGGCGATCTCGTGCGCGGAAGCTCGTCTCCGTTATAACTAAGTTCCACGATAAATGTTGAGACATGCGCAAAATGTGGCGTAATGTTGCCCACCGCCACCGGAGGTGTGAGGGACGCTGGAACCAGGAGATCCAGTAGGCGGGATGTAAGGGAATCACCCCCGCTACGCCATTGCTTGTACATCGTGGCTAGAAGGAGCGCCGTCGCTCGGCAGTGAACGTACTGAAGTCGACGTCCGAGCGTGAGTGGTAGGGGCAGGATCTGCGAAATATGCACCATTCGAGAAACCACATAAGTGTTCAGATACTCGACTCGCTGCAAAAGATCAAGGCGCCGTAGGAGATGTTGTCGGACCATGGTACGTGTTGTCTGTAAAATACGTCAGTAGTTAACTGCCGCAGTATGCTTTACAGATGAGGTAAAGTCTATGCCGAGATAGCGGAATCGTTGCACATAAGGAAACGGACTGATTTCTTCCGGCGTAAGGCCTCTTCCAACCGGCATTGCCACCGATTTGTTCATGTTCACTGCACTACCCGCCGTCACACTGTGGTCCAACAACAGATCAAGGACCGTCTTCACCTCTTCCTCAGAACGAACGAGCGGCAGGAATTCGTCCGCATAGGCACGATATTTGAATGTGTAGCCCTGTAGTTCCATCCCAGAAAGAGAATTTGTTAGCCTCCCAATTAATGGTTCCAACGCTATCGCGAACAGCAGCACGAAAGAGGGCAGCCCTGACGAAGGGATCGTCGAATTTGAATGGGCCCTGCTATACTTCCATTAACCTGTACCAAGGATTGTGCGCCCCCATAAATCCTTCTAATGAGACCAGTAAACCGGTCTGGAAATCCCATTTGTTCCAGTACAGCGTACAGATAGCTATGGCGCATCTTATCAAAAGCACTGTCAAAATCAACCGCCACCATCGCCGCTTTAAGCCGGCACTCCTCCGCCAGCGCTATCAAATCACGGCATTCGCCAGTAGCTGTTTGCACATTCACCGATCCACCCGGTGTCGTCTGTTCTGGAGAGAGAACGCTACGAATTAACATAGGACATCGGGACGCTAGCAACCGTGCAAAGATCTTATTGTCGGCATTAAGCAGGGTGATGGGGCGATTATGTGTGACCGTAATTCCTGGCTTCGGTTTATGTACTGGCACCAAGAGGCCTTCCATAAAAGCCGGTGGAATAGGCGCATCGAAATTTAACATCTCGTTGTACATTTCCGCCCATCGCGGTGCCATTTCGTTGCGAAATTCTCGGTAAAATTCAGCAGGAAGCCCATCAATGCCTGGAGACCGATCCAACGCACCTTGTGCGATCGCATCATGTACGTCCTCACAGCTAATGGCTTCCAGTAGGGTTCCCGCGGCTTCCACCGTCAGTGTACGGGAGACGTACGTGGCTATACGGTCGAGGTCATCGACAGGGGCTGCTTCTTCCCGATAGATGTGTTGGTAACGGTCGACAAATTCAGAGACAATGTCCGCTTGACGCGTCACTCTTCGGTCTTCGCGGGTAATTAATTCCCGTACCAAAACGCGTCGTCGGTGCTTTCGTTCATTCACGACGTGGTGCATGGAAGGAATCTCGTGCCTTATCGTATCGTGACATCTGGCGTGCACCATGATTCCCTGAAGATGTTTCCGAACTGAAGCCACTAGTTTAGCTTTTATCCTTTTGCGTTCGATCCAGATGTCCTGTCCCGGCGGACCATCATCCAGGTCGCGCAGCGCTGCAAAATAAAAGTCGGTCGTACGGCGGCGCCATTCAGCCATCTCTCTGCTATATGAGATGAACGTACGGCGAAGCGCCGGTTTAGCACAAGTCAGCCACCAATCAAGCATCGTCGCATACCTTCCAACCCTTCGCTCGCACATCGTCCATGTCTCAAGGATCCGTTGACGGCATTCAGGATCATGTAGATGTTGAATGTTTAGTTTCCACGGGGCCTTACTGTTCCACACCTCTCTACGTACAGATGTAAGCGCTGTGATCGGTAAATGCCAATGGCCAGCGTTCCGCGTCCTGGACATCATTTGCATGAGCCCGTGAGATATAAATGCGATCTAATCTGCTCGCCGAATCACTTGTCACATAGGTGTATCCCGGTGCATCTCCATGTCGTAATTCCCACGTGTCACTAAGTACAAGGTCGTTGACAACGATTCGCAACTCCTGGCTGATGTTTTCTTGCGGCCATTGGTCTTTCTGGCTGAGAGCACAGTTGAAATCTCCACCAATTATTACACATTCATAGCGTCCATGGAATAGTGGGGCAATGTCGTCTGCATAAAATCGCGCCCTTTCCCGCCGCCGATTATTTCCCGACGGTGTATAAAGATTGATGATGCGTGTCCCAAACGTGGTGAAAGCCATTCCCCTGGCCGACGGAAGATAACACACGTTTTCCACTGGGAAGCCATCTCGCACGTAAACTGCCACCCCACTCCCATTGTGATCTCCATGTGACGAATAGGATTGGTAGCCTGCGATGTATGGGAGTGCAGATATGTGGACTTCCTGCAGCAGAGCAATATCCACATCAGATGCCCAAATCGTTTCCTTCAGTAGGTGTATTTTGGCCGGTGAACGCACGTCATTTATATTTAATGTCGCAATACGGTTCGCATGGTGTTGAATCCCAGTCTGTCGAGGCGTAACAACATCTTCCTGCATCGGCGCTGGGGGCTGAGTTAGAAGACGTTCTCCCGCCCCTCTCCCTTCACCTTCAGCGATTATTAGGCCGTCTACGTGAGTGCCGGCTGCCTCTGTGTGACGTCCGGCGCCTCCTCAATATCGTCATACCACATATTTTCAGGCAGTGATACATTCGTGTGCATAGCCACAGCATCTGAGTCTGGAGAGCCAACTGGCTGTGATTCCTCTTCAGCATCTCCACGTCCCGCTACCGTCAATGTGACAGATGGCTGCCGGTCAGATCGAACAGTTTCCATTGACTCATCCTATTTCGTAGAGGCTGTTGTGTCGTCTTGGCCCACAGGCACATCGTCGTCGGGGCAAGGGGAGTCATCCCGAGGAGATGTCGTGCGACGACGCCGTTTCCTCCTTTTCGGGGAACGTTGTTTGCGTGATCTTCCTTCCGTGTCCTCAGATTGTAGGGAATCACGGCTGCCCGACAGAAAAGCATCCGTAGGAACTGGAAGTGTTTCGAGTCCCATCGTTGTACTTGGCGGGAGTTTGGTCGGAATTGATGTTGTCGTCACAGAGTGCGTTCCAGACGGAACCGCATCCATAGTTGCTGGAACTGCTTCGTGTACTATCGGTGTGCTTGGTGGGAGTTCGGTCTCATCTGATGTTGTCGCCGTAGATGGTATGCTCGATGGAGCAGCATCCTCTGTCATCCCGACGTCTGCTACAAGGTTTCGGAGAGTGCCATCTTGATCTTCCACAGGGGCTGTGTCCTTTCGGTCATCAGCAGACGCAGTGAGGGCTTTCGCATAGGTGATCGGTAGTAATGTCATCGCCGGCGACGTCTCCCGCACATCTGAAGGCAGTTGCGTAATTCGCCGCTGCATACAGTTCGACCTGAGGTGTCCCTCCTGGCCACAGCCAGAACATGTACGTGGTTGACCATAGTAAATCACCACCTCCTGACAACCACCAATTGTCACATAGGACGGTACATGCTTCTGAAGATCAATAGTGATCTGTCGCACTCCGTTAAGAACGGGGTGCGTGGCGAATTGCGTCCAGCGTTCTGCCGTGTGACCATGTACCGTGCCGTATGGCTTAAAAGCCTAGATAACAGCCGGGAGCTCAAATGGCAGCTCAAAAACACGTTTTGTCCGTACACCCAGACCAGCATGTTCTACAGTGACCGTGCCGACATTCCCGTCACCATGGCAAAATCGGAGACCTGCTTTTGTCGCCTGTAGAATTCTCTCACACGCCGCGTCGTTTATCATCTTAACATTCACAGTGGGACTAATGATGGACAGGTGAAGTCCGACAATATCGTTTGGCGGTATCTTGACTTCCTCTCGAATGAATCGCTCCACTGCTAAAGCCTTCGGTCGTTCGTAGTCTTTGCAGAAATTGAATCGTAAGGTAGTTTTCCTGTACTTGTTCGCCATGATCGTTGATACTAGCCCGCGCGCAGACTAAGTCCACAAATAAACAAAACTCACACACGCCGCACAGGCGGAAGTATCGGACCTCCGCTTCGCACGGCCGCTAGCGCCGAACTGACCACTCAGCTACCGAGGGGCAGACAGAGTAACGGTTTTACGATAGGAGTATGTGTTTTTGAGAAACTTATTGAAAGGAAGTGTTACTTGATATTTTTAGAAACTTAGCGATGTTCAGAAGTAAACAGAAGACATAGAGGGAAGAAAGAAGTAAGATTCAGGTTTATGAAGTCCCATTTACGACAAGAGGATAAGTGGATCAACATGAGCCTCGAAGAAATGTTGAAAATTAATTAGTATAAAACCATATCCCAATGAATCTTTAAGAAAACTGACATTTTCATCGCTAACGAGTGAGAAGATCAACAGCCGGCCAGAGTGGCCGAGCAGTTCTAGGCCCTACAGTCTGGAGCCGCGCAACCGCTACGGTCGCAGGTTCGAAACCTGCCTGGGGCATGGATGTGTGTGATGTCCTTAGGTTAGTTATGTTTAAGTAGCTCTAAGTTCTAGGGAACTGATGACCTCAGAAGTTAAGTCCCATAGTGGTCAGACCCATTTGAACCATTTTTGAGAAGATAAACACATTGAGCAAAAGAAGAAGAGATAAAGAGCCAAAGCTATAGTTCAGACAATGAGCCTTTTGTGTGATAGATGAGTCTAAAGGGATATTAATACAGAGTAATGACAATATATACCTTAGACAAGGCCTGGCCAAGATTTGTGCTTCCATAGCACGTTCGCACGAGTATAGCTCAGTCTGCTTAGCGCTCTGGCTTCCCCCACCACTGCACTAGTCTGAGTAGGCGTGCGAGTGAGATGGTTATATACCAACGACCGCACAAGGGCGAAACGAAGACGCTTTTGAAACACAGTACAGTTACTTCTAAGAGAAGAATGTTATAGCATACTTTCATAAGCAGCATTTTATGATTTGTGTTTATTTTCAAGTTTTTATTTTTCTATCAAAGCAATAACTTTAATTATTTGGTTAAGTATGTACATTACATAGTGATAATATGGTGAGCATAACTACAAAAAGCTTTGCATTTAGTCGCTTAACAATAAGTTATGCTGTTTATAAATTTAAACATATTTCAATTTTAGAATATGTAATATATTTAGGGCTATGGTTTGTGATCCAGTCAAACACATGGACTTTCGCAGATTACAATCTGTTAAACCTGAACATTGGCGGCACTTTGACAATTTTATAACAGTAAAAAATAAAAAAAAATAAAAAACGTTTTCACACCTGTGTTGAACCATACATTCAAGTAACTTTAGGGGCTTGTCTGTGCAGTGTAGGATATTTTATAAAATCCTTGTAAATCCCTGGATTGCACAGCACTTCGTTGAGCTGGGTGCTAGGCTGTACGCCTATCAGCTCAAATTGGAAGTAATGAGGTACAATAACAGCCAAAACCGAGAACGGTGTGACAAATCTAAATCCGTCTTCAATCGTGCAATGTCTTGGAATCTCTCTACGCACTAATTACGAAATGTTTCAGTTATGTCTGGTCCACAAATGACTCCCTTGAGTTTGGAAAATTTTATGAACCTGGTACTGATTTTCCCGTAGGATTACCTTTTTTTCTTGATAGCAACAACCTTGTCTGCCGTGTCTGTTACCGTATGATTCTCCCTTTGCATTAAGACACCTAATGAATTCGAATAATTGGTGATGTCGACGATAATAGATCTGACACATCCCTCTTTACCCTCAACTCAATTTTATTACCTAAGGGCCACCTTAAACTCAATTTTATTCCCTAAGGGCCACCTTCAGTTCAGCCAGCGCTCGCTGGCTTTCGTCGGTGAACAAGTGCATCCTATCGTTTTTGTGGCTGGTGTTGTAATGACGCTCCAGTAAGGGTTTTTCTCATGTCATAATAGTGCGAGAGCATAAAGAACGCTTTGCATGGCCCTTAAACAATACTAAAATGAAAGGGACTCTCCATTCGGCACTGAACGATATGGCTTCTTGACTTTTTCTGTTTTGGACAAGTGCGCAGACGTCATAGTTCAAATGGTTCAAATGGCTCTGAGCGCTATGCGACTAAACCTCTGAGGTCACGAGTCCCCTAGAACTTAGAGAACTAATTAAACCTAACTAACCTAAGGACATCACATACATCCATGCCCGTGGCAGGATTCGAACCTGCGACCGTAGTGGTCTCTCGGTTCCAGACTGTAGCCCCCAGAACCGCACGGCCACTCTGGCCGGCGACGTCATAGTACTCGCAATAGAGAACGTAAATTTAAATTAACGCAAGTAGTATCGTCAGCAAACTGCTTGGTGTGTGACAAAGCGACAACTTTGCTATAGTGGCGCCCGGCTGCAGCCTTCATTTTCCTGTTCCCCCTCACCCATCAGCGCCGCTGACTCCTGCGCTGTTTGATCACGCCTACCTTAGCGTCCCATTGCATAATAAAAAGAATGGAAAACTTTTGAAAAACAGTGAAACTATAATCATGTTGCAAGGCATCGCCACGTGCACTTCTTTGCATCATTCTTGGCGGAATGTTGATGTCCGACTGTCTGGTATATAACAGTTACTGTATTCAACAGAACTCACTTGAGCTGCTGATGACCTTCTCGTCAACATGTCATTAAATCCCAGTTTTCTGTTTCCGTAAGGCCGTAAGAAAACTGGATTAATAGCGTTAATATTTTGCTAATTGAAGAACAGATTCAGTTTTAGAGGTATTTCAAGCAAGTATCTAAAATAGGTTTATGGTCTGAAGTAGCACTGAGAACGATGCAGTATCCTTCAAACAGTCATTACTGTTATTTGTTGAATTTAGGTTAGATTTGAAGCACTTTTCATTCCGTATATCCACATTGAGGTCCTCAAGGATGTAGAACAAGTCACATTTGCAAACAAGGGTTATGCTAAAATAGCGTCCAAAGATTACTACTGATATGATCCTCATGAATGTGGAATAAGTCAAAAGTCTTAAACATATTTTAATTCAAAAGGAAATAAGAAACTTATTACAAAACATGTAAATCTGCAGTACGCTGAGATGCATGTGATAATTCTTCGGCTATTGCAGCCACACGTCATCAAAGAGAAAAGTCCGTTGTAACACTTATTTACATTGACCACACTACTGCACAGAGGATCTACAGAAGTCAGATTTTATGTATAGGGCCAGTCAAATGAAAACCGAACACCCACCGCAATGGTACCATGGAATGGTGTCATTCAAAAGTAGTCACAACACGCTTTGAGATATTTATCACACTTGGAGACGAGGTGATTAATTCCTGTTTCGAAGAACGCGGTCGGCCGCTGAAAAATCCATAACCGTACCAACTCTTGCACTGCCTCGTCCTATTGAAACCGACGGTTATCATGACCTCAAGTGATGCCCGAGGGCAAACGGCAACGCCTGCAGTGGAAACATCCACATCTCTCCCGCCAAAGGAATCCACAACTGTTCGCACAAGCTCCGTTAAGTTCATAATGACCTTCTTCTTCGACTGCAGGGGCCCTCCCTCTGCTCGTCTAGTTCCACGAGCACGGAACCACAATGCTCTATGAAGACACTTTGCAGAAACTGCAAAGCCGTATAAAGTCAAAATGCCCATGAATGCTGTCGGACGGAAATATACTGTTACACGACAACGTCCTTCCCCACACCGCCAATCGGACGAGGGCTACGCTTCTGCCATTCGGCTGGGAAACACTGCAGCATCCTCCGTACAGCCTGAATCGTTCACCGCGTCATGCTCACACCTTTGGCGACCTGAAGAAAGACATATGTGGCCGTCGGTTGATGTCGTACGAGGAAGTGAAAGAGTAGGTGCGGTTGTGGAACTATCAGTGGGCGACTGCGTTCTACGAAAGAGAGATTCATCATCTCGTCTCCCACTGGAATAAATGTCTTTACACGCGCGGCTGTTACTTTTGAATGGAATCATTCCATGGTCCCGTTGTGATGCCCTTAGGTTAGTTAGGTTTAAGTTGTTCTAAGATCTAGGGGACTGATGACCTCAGATGTTATGTCCCATAGTGCTCAGAGCCATTTGAACCATTTTACACATCAGTCATATCCACTAAGAAAGTCGTCAACAGAGTAGAAGTTGGCTACCAAAAAATCGCTTAGGCTCCTATTAAACTGAACTTTATTAGAAGTACAACTTTTGTGGCTGCTGTCAAGGTATTGAAAGTGTGTGTTCCTAAGGAATGGACACCATTCTGTGCAAAAGTAAGTGACTTTCAATTTTTGTGAAGATAATTATTATTTCTAACAGAGAACTTGTTCTTGAAGAAGCCTATGCAGAACATTCTTGTGTTCACACCACAAATAATTCTTATTATACGCCTTTGAACACAGAAAACTTTCACTTAGCTTGATGAGCTACCCCAAAAAATGATCACCTATGGAATAAAAATAAGCAAAGTATTTCAGGATTTTTTATTTTATATCGCCTACGTCCGACGACATGTGCAAGGCAAATAAAGATTTGTTTATGTGCTTCAGAAGTTCTATGGTACGCACCTCCCAGTTGAATTTATAAGCTGTAACCCAAAGAATTTAACACTGTCACTCTCTTCAGTCTCCTTCTCGTGATATTATAGACACAAAGGGACGAAAGCCACTTACAAATTTTGAAAACAGATTGTAAGAGGTCCATGACTAAGGAATTTATTGCTAGCGCACTCGAGCAGATGTGATTTCGATGGATTGTTCGCGCGCTGCCTGCGATATGTAAGCTACAAAAGAATCGCAGACCAGAGAGCTGTGTCGGCAGCAGCAGTAGTAGTAGCTCGCAATCTGGTGGTTGGACCGGTCGTGGAGAGCGATGGCGGTGCCGGAGCAATGTAGTATAAGGTAAAACCAAGAATTACTATTCATAGCCGTGCGCATATGTAATTTGTAACAACTGATTTTGTACTATTGTTAGATTAAGTCCCATGTAAATGTTTTTAAAAAATCTTTTAATAATAATCTTTCTTATGAATATAACTTACGACAATCATTCATCTGAATTTAAAGATTTTACTAATTTCTCCTATCCGTGGTCATCCCGATTAACGTAAAGAAAAATCAGTTGTTTCTTTTTATACATGACAAATCTAGCGGCCAGCATTGCACTGGGCTGTGCCAGAAAAATTTCTTATATACGCGTTATCCGGCGACTTCATTGAGGTAAGAATTTTAAATTTATTCAGAATGATCTATCAGGGCCATGACGCAGCATTGCTGACGTCCAAAATTTAACAGTTTAGATTCACAGTCAGTTGATTATTGAAAGGTTATACATGAGTCACAATTTTATTGAGAGGTTAGCACCCATTTATTGCAAGGTTATGGAATAAACTGTTGGGAGGTTACACTAAGTGTGAATGTTGTAATTAAATAATCTGTTGGGAGGATACAAGATCTTTCTGAAACTTGATTTGCTATTTATTGAATCGTTTGTATCAACTGCAAACAATATAAACTTGACACCTGCTAATGTTACTAATGAAAGGTTCCATTTCCAAGTGCTAAAAACCAGGAAACCAGGTACCTTATACCGAGAGACGTGTAAGGACTACAGATGTCTTGAGTTAAAACCTACCTTACAAAATTTTGTCATTAGGCAGTTTAACTCAGGACGCCTGTAGTCCCTATACATCTGTCGATATAAGGACGATTGCTTTATCTGGTTTTCTAGTTTTTAGCACTTTAAAGTGAGACAATGTTGTCCCGAATCATGTAGTGGCAATAAGTACACGAATACAACTGGGCTGTATACCCTCAATATTGCTCGAATAACAATTGTATAATGGCATCACATCAGTTATTATAATGAAAGTTCATTGACATATACAAGAAAAAGTAAGGGCCCTCAGGTGGAACCTTGTGAGATCCCAGCTGGATTTTGCCTATTAGTCTAACAAGGGACTGTGAGACGTGAGTTTCTGTCGGTGTATACAGCGTTCAAATAACGCAGTCAGCTGACGTCGCCGGCAACCGCCGATATTTGGGCAGGCGACACCGTCTCTTTGTTTAGGCAAAATTGCAACAAGTAATCGCTGTGCAGGCGAATTTAAGACCTTGGCTTGCAGAGCAGTTCCGGAAAGATGATACATTCGGACTTGCCGTTTATAGGAAGCCTACTCACACGGACTTGTATTTAGAGGCTGATAGTTGTCGCCATCTTGCTCGCATGATGGGGTATTTCATACCCAGTTTCACAGGGCCCACGTCGTCTCAGACCCTGACCTTTCGTCAGAATGGCTGTAGTGGAACACAGATCACACGTGCGTCGCGCTATCGACCGGCCGTGCACCGTATGAGTGGTTATAATACCGTATTGCTACCAGTCTGCGGCCTTTTTGCCTTACGCAGGGGACATATGCGATACTACTGGTCGTATTTAGCGGAAATATGTGTTTTTCGGCCACTATCTATGGTTTGGGTGAGTCAGTTGTCTACCATTTTCGTTGCAGTTGTGGCATGTCGTATATTGGTCAGTCAGGACTGTGGAGAATCAGTGTACTGACTATACAAGTATCAACATCCGAGCAAAACTGCTATTGCAGAACATTGTCTTGGCACAGGTCCTGCCTTGGAATACAGAGGGGTCCAAAAAAATGTATCCACTGTTTAAAAGTCCATAACTGGAAAACTAACTGACGAAGTTGTCTCATCTTTGGTAGTGTAATAGTTTGTAATTCCAGCAATCGCCACAGAATCGTTGTATTGCGTTGTTTTGTTTTGTCAGATGACAGTCGCCAGATAATCAGTGTTTTGTTCTTAGTTGCACCTAGATATTCGAGTAAACATGGCTGGCGCAAGGCTTACAGTCAATGAAAGGAAGTCAGTTTTGAAGTGGTATTTTAAGTACGAAAACATTAATGACGTTTAACGGAAATCGCGAAATGAGTATCAAACAGGGCCACCGACGCGTTTAACGATTCGTCGCATTCGAGACAAATTTGAAGCCGAAATCTGTGTCAAAGATGTACACAAACAACGATCTGGACGACCTGTAACAGTAACAAGTCCAGCTAACTCCCGTCGTGTAACAACAACTCACTCTCTCACCACAGAAGTCTGTGAGACGGTGTGCCCTGGAAACTGGAGTGAGTTGCTCAAGTATTTGGCGAATTTTGAAGACAGCAAAGTGGAAGTGCTGCATCCCACGATTGCTACACTCAATGAACGAGGACGACCCCGATCGTAGAATGGAGTACTGCGAGTGGTTTACTAACACGGTGCGCAACGATGAAGAGTTTGCAGAGATGATTGTGTGGTCTGATGAGGCACAGTTCAAACTCAATGGTACAGTAAATCGCCACAATTGCATCTACTGGGCCGCCGAAAATCCGAACGTCCATGTAGACAAAGCCGTGAATTTGCCAGGAGTAAATGTGTGGGGTGGGTTGCCTTACCGGGGCTTGATTGGGCCATTCTTCTTTGACGGCACAGTTACCGGTGAGGTGTACCTTCAGAAGCTTCAGACATCCATTTTACCTGCCATCCGAAACTTTTATGGAGACGGAAGAGTTTGCTTTCAACAAGATGGTGCCCCAGCCCACTACCAAAATCGTGTTAGGGCGTATCTCGACGAATATCTACCAGGAAGATGGATAGGCCGCAGAGGTGCTATGGAGTATCCACCAGGTCCCCCAGACCTAACTCCTCTGGACTTTTACCTGTGGGGAACACTAAAGGACGTCGTTTATCGACAAAAGCAACGCACATCGGATGAACTTCGAAAATCCATCGTATATTTATGTGCAAATATCCAACGGAACACGTTGCAGTCAGTAGTTCGTGCTGCAGTTCGGCGGCATCGTTTGTGTGTGGCTGTTAATTGTGACCATTTCGAACATCTACAGTGATATCTTTAAGTTGGACTTTAAGTTACTCTTTCACCAAAAATGAGACAACTCTGTCAGTTAGTTTGCAAGTTATGGACACTTAAACAGTGGATACATTTTTGGACCGCTCTGTATAACAACACGTATAACCTGACATGCAGTTCCAGCTATTTGGAAACTGTTATTAAGGGAGAAGTTGAGATTAAATCAGCTTGTAACTTTATAACAGAGACGAATATTTTTGCTTAAATTTTGCATGAAAATGGCAAGGTGTACACCTGTCGGCGGTTGTCGACGATGTCATCCGGCTGCATTCCAGTAAGTTATTTAATAGAGCACTCTTTGTTTTCTACCAGAGAGATAGGATTTGAAGCATTTCTTTGTAGACTATAATATTCTAATTTGTTTACTATCAACTAATTTTTACAGATCGTAAAATATACCAGTATCATGTAATCTATAGTTTATTGAATTAAGTGCATTCTCCCTGTACGTGGAAATACCATTTTCATTGTTGAAACCTGTAGCAAATCCGAACTGTAACAATATATTATCTGCAGTCAGATGATTAAGAAGCCGACTGTACAATACCATTTCTAAAATATTCGAGTTTGCTGGTAAAAGTGGAACTAGAGAGAAATTTGGCGGCCTTCCTTTATTTCCTGTCTTACGTAAACGCTTCAGCACATTTCCCATTCGCTAACTGTTCCAGTGATAAATTACTGGTTTAATAAACCTAGTGAAATACTCATTAATTAACTTTGTTCATATTTTATCAAAACCACTATTTTATTTTAAGTTAAAGATTTTGTGCCGGGCATTACTTCTGCTAGTGTAGTGAAGGTCATATCATATTACTGGAGTTACTTGTAATAGCTGGTCTGAGATATTCCATGGGAACGTCTACTGAAACTTACAACCCCATCTTTTCAGTAACAGTTGTGAAAGGCTTCTCAAAAAGTTTTGCTCCACTGAAAACATTTGTTACCAACGTACAATTTACTCTTAATGCTATCTACTCCTCTTCATCTTTGGTGTTAATACTCTCCTTCTTCAGCCGATATTACTATCTTTCTTCCGTAATACATTTATTTTGATGTCTGTCTTACGATGTTCTGTATTTTGCAATACGTATTGTAATTAACTACGGCATCAGCATTGGAACTTTATGAGTTGTTTCCAATACAAAACTACTGGACTTTATGGTGAATGATAAGAAGTTCTTTGCAGAAAGTCAGGTATACCGAATTTGGTGCCCAGCTCACTAAAAAAATGTAGTTCGTTAAAAATATGGCGTCACTTACGAAAGTTGCTGTCTCATTCAACAGGGTCTCTTTATAATTTAGAGAGAAACTGAGATGGGTAAAAATATACGGTAACAGAAGAAAACTTATGCCAGTAAACTTCCGTCCACAAAGGAGTCGTTTGCGAGATAACTGCCGACATGCAGCTGTGAGCAACCATTGATTTCAGTATGAAACATTGTCATAATTGGTAAAAACGCATTATAAATGTAAACTTTTCCATTAATTGTCCATATAATTGGGCTCAAATTTCACCCACGTTCTACCTTAACAAGCATTTTACATGTTGCAACTTAATATACACTTGTCGTCAGTCTTCTGACTGGTTGAAACGTCCCCTTAGAGCAACTTATACACGACTGTGCTTAAACTGACAGACTATAATTTTTGCGCAACGCAATCTGACTATCAAAAAATCCCTGCAAAAGAATGGCCCTGAGTAACATTAAACTATACCTTTCAGAAATCACTTACCTCACAAAAATCTTCGTTACTCGAACTACTGCAATACGGCGAGCGCCACTACTGCCAGCTAAATAAAAGATTCAAACTACTGAAGGCACTAACTACTGATAGGGATAGTTAGCAAATGAAAGATTTTAATAGAGAACAAACACTGTATTTACCTTAATATCATCAAAAGTCATAATATATATATCAGTTCATGACATTTTTCAAAACTCCGCCATCTCTCTCCCCACATCCACCACTGCTGGCGGCTCACCTCCAACTGCGCAACGCTACGCGCTGTTCACATCCAGCTATAGCAGTTCATGACAACAATGGCAGACAACAATGCAAACTAGCCACAGGCTGCACACAGCACAGCCAGTGATTTTCATATATAGCGCTACGTGGCATTACCCATATAAAAATCTAAACAGCCTACTTACATAGCCCCCATGCCTACGTGGCATTACCCATATAAAAATCTAAACAGCCTACTTACATAGCCCCCATGCTCCCCACAAAAAATTTTACAAATGGTGTTGGGCACTGGCCAATACAGATTTGAAAAAATTTTTCATAATTACAATCACAAAGATATCAAATGCACACACTTATTAATACAATGTTGGTCAACAGCTAAAATTTTCTCACAGTCATCAAGACAGTCCAGATTGTTCATCACTGTGAAACTGCCGTTTCTTTTCTCAAAGTCTGAGCAGTAAAAGACAATGCACACGGAAGTAGTGGATTTACATGCAGTCGTGAAGAAGTAGTGTTGTCCTTCCAACGGAAAAACTGTGCTGACTCTTGACATGCAGACAGGTAATGGGCCACAATAGAGTAAACCCACAGCAGAGCCAGTCGAAGTTTTGAGGAATATTGATAGGTAGGTAGGTAGGTCATCACAGAGCAGATCCACTGTAGTCCTGGTAGAGATTGTGGTATTGGTGGGTCATCATAGGTGTAGACCCGCTGTAGTCCTTGTAGAGACGGTCAGCAGCCATCTGTTGCGACTGTGCAGGTGCACAATCACCATTGAAGAGTCTTGCGTATAATATAGCAAGTCCATAAACCACCACTTGTGCACGCACAAAGTTTTTGGGAATTGTCCTTAGAACCAGCAATGCTGTTATCCAGTCCCTTGCTGAATTATTAACACACGTGCAAACACTATCAGTCCCTACTTCTTACATATTGTCCATATACTATGACCAACAGAAATGTGTGCAGTGAAATGAATGCTTACAAGTTACTAATATGATGAACTGGTGTCAATTACAATTATATAACATAAGAATACAATTACAAAGATACAAAATACATCATTAAAAACATAATAATACAGATAACATTTGTAGTACAGGCTTTACAAAAGAATAGAAATAGACATATACATCAGTGTTACAGGAATGATGGCATAAGTAAATACATAAACGATCAGAATAATTTTTGAAACATCAACTTTACACATGAGCATTAAAACAGAACAGAATAAATAATGTCTAAGCATCTTTACAAAGAAAATAACAGAGTATTAGAAAAATTCTACAACATAGCTCTCATCAGCTAAACACATAAAGACAGGAAGAACATAATTACACACGGGTACCCAAACACATAGTGGGATAACACAAAAGGAAAGGACAGGGTTTGTTTCACTGCAGTATTTTGCAAACAAAACTTTCTTTGCTTCTTGGAGATCTCCCTTCATTCATCATTATTCCCAAAAGTCCTATCTAAGCCTGCCTTCCGTATTCTGTTCACATCCTCTGTCAAAAATAGTTTTTCTCCACTGTACAGTATCCTTCTTTTTCGCCCAAACCATTTTCATATAGCTTCTCAATACATTTCTTCCAAGTCATCATAGTTAGTTTCTTATATAGTCTACCCCCTCTTAAGCTAACTTAAATCTACTGAGCTCAGATATATATACCAAGGGACGAGGCAATGCAGCATCACATAACAAATTATCACAAACAGCAATGACAAAAAAAATGGAAAATCGCAAAGCAAGCTACAGTAAATCTAAATTACCAAGCAATGCAACATTACAAATAATATGAGCCAATGTGCAGCAACAATAAAAATAAATCAATAGTAAAACTAGCTTAACAGAGTAATACAAAGTGAAATTTAGTAGCACTATGCCTGGCAAACAGCAGCAGAAATAACTTATATCTAAACATGACATAGCTCAAGCAGAAAAAAACATTACACTAAAGACAATAATGCAGACAAGGGAAACGCATATTCACATCTTAATGTCTATGTAATTAAGGTGGTGCACCACAACAACTTATTGTAAAAAGAAATATTACCATATACTTGAAAAGAATATTATGTGTTACTGTTACTAGTTCCTTCTTATTGTTCTTTCCTTTCCAAGTGCTCCTTTTTTTTAAAGAATGTGGATCATAAAATAATTATTTAATAGATCTGTTGACAGAAAGTGTTCACATTAGCAAATGCATTTTATTTTATAAGAGCAATGCTGCAACACAACTGCAAACCAGAAATCAAATGAAATAAGCAATTACGCAAACCAAAGCATAAAAATATCATTCAATAGTCATGTGGCATTTCGTAAGTCAGTAGCACTCAACTCTCGGAGAAAGACACTTGTCATAATCAGGTGTGCAGATGTACGAATATTTTCCATCAATTCATAAGCATTTCAGTAATTAGCACAAAGTGCGAGTAATCATATGTTTTTAAGTAACGAGGGTGTCGCATTAGCGATGAAAGGCACACCCTAATGGCTTGTTCTCCAGGTGTTTGACACAGCTGTGTGCCCACAACGCATTACAAAAATCATATGTTTTCAAGTAACGAGCGTGTCACATTAGCAATGCCCTCTACAAAGGAATGTCATTAGCGGGGGTATAGGCTTCCGGAAAGGCACACCCTAATGGCTAGTTCTCCAGGTGTCTGACACAGCTGTGTGCCGACGACGCACGTGCAGGTGGTCACTTAACTTTCTTACGGAAATATTTACGACAGCAGTTTCCGCTACAGTGACAGTCTCGTATACAAAATATTTCACAGGTCAAAAATTTGCGTTGCAAATGTGTAGAAACAAAATCCTATGAATATAACATTGTCCAAAAAATTCTCGCCGGCATTGTGATACATTCACGCATTTACACACATTTCATAACTCTTAAAGTACGATTCTTGGTTTCCAACATCCTTTTTCACAAGTCAAGAGTCCCTAACTTCTATTCATTATTCCTTACCTTATTCGTCAACACTTCTTCAATATTTCATCATAACATACGTAGCATAATCAAATAACTCATATAGCATTAGCTTATTGATCATAAACATACCTCAGCAGCATAATACACATCGTCGTCGTAATAGTAACATCATAACACCTCAGTCAAATCTCAAAAACGTCGTAGCTTTTGCAATAATTTCAGAATCTAAAAAAATTCTCTGCTCATGTCAAAAGTGTCATCTGCCTCAAACGTACTTTAAAATCATGCTCCCTTACCAAATACATCATTCAAAGCTCTCATAGTATCACAATGGTACCAAAAAAATATGAACAGTGAACAAAGTCCATCAAAATACAATTTCTTAAGTGTGAAGTTACCCAACTGTGTAATTGCGTAAACATCTGTCACTGACGTAGTAAAAAAAATGTTTATCTCTCAGTTGAATGATCAGATAGCTGTGTAATTTGTGTTAGAGAAATATGGTACCGATGTGTAAAGTTGTATAAGCAAATAACATATTAGCTAGAGCTCCTTGTGCTTGCCAAACACATGGTACACAAAGCAGGCGTGTACCCCCATGAGGATTATTGTAATTATACCCTCAGGTGTTACAGATTACAGCAATGGAATGAAATGTATCACGAAAAACTTTCTTTGTAATTCAAAAATCTTTAAAAATAAATGTTTTAAGTACAAAATTAATCACTCAAATACGTGTCCTGTAGCGCTAAATGTGCGTCTTGCTGTAAGATAATCTCTGGGAAGTGTCATAGTTATTGTCCTCCGAAAGCTAAGTTCTGCAGAAGTCAATGTACTTACCTCATGATACACAAAAGTGAAATGCTTTGCGTATAGATAACTTAGTTATTACGCTTATTGCCGTGATGAGGAAAGTTCTGTGCTGTAACGTATTGTTGTCCTACGGAAAAGGCTGTCTCCTTGTAGCAATAGCACAAAAGTTACTACTAAAACATGTTTTACTTTCCAGAATAATACAGAAAAACTGTGCAGATATAAAACAGAAAAACCGCAAAAGCAACAATGTAAATTGTGTCACACATTAGTACTGTCGTAATATAACCGTGTAGCTGTCAAAGAAACCAAATACTAAGTCATCTTTAATCTCACAGAAAGTACCTTAAATCCAGAATCCACTCTCAAGCAAACCAAAATGTTGCATGAAAATTTCATTAGCAGTACTGGTAAATGTTCTAATCGTGCAACTAACAAGCAAGAATGTACACACACAATTACACTGTGTCGTCTGTAAGCAATAACAATGCATTCGTAATTACTTGTCTAAGTTACCTATGTTCTTGACTGGATGGTTAGTTAGCTTTAAAACATAGTTGCATGTTAACAGTTTATCAGTGTGACAAATTGTACAAGTAGCGTGAAGTGAAAATTGCAAAGACTAAGTTAAAAAGCAGATTATCTGTCAATAAATGGTTTTACATGAGAAATGTGATGTAAACGTTTACTCTTCCTAGTACGCAGAGTTTCAACTTCAACGCAATTATCATGTGGTATACGTCGGATTCTGTAAGGTCCATTGTAAACTAGAAAGAATTTGTGACTCAAGTGTTTCTTCTTGTGTGACAATGAATGAGCTTTAATGAGAACTTTCTGACCAATATATAATTGCTTTGCATTTGCTTTACCGTGTAGTTTTCTCCTTTTGTCTGCTGAAGATTTTATATTTTTAAGAGCCAAATCAATTATGTCTTTGTGTCGAAGTTTACGTGTATTCGGGAACGGTACAAGCTCTCTGATTCTGTTCGGAGGTTCTACATTCTTCAATACAAGAGTAGGTGGTAAAGCAGTGGAATCATGAGGCATTTCATTCAGCACATTTTGAAATAAGTGTAAATATCTGTCCCAATGCTGATGCTTTCTGTGACAATAAAGTCTGCAAAGCTTATTGATTTCTTTCATAATCCGTTCAGACGGGTTACAATGTGGTGAATACAGTGAAATAAAAACAGGTTTGATTTTATGATTCCGAAGCATGCGTGACCAAACAGCAGATCTGAATTGCGGTCCGTTATCTGAAATGACTTTACTAACGTGTCCAACTTCACGTAAGAAATTTTTAACAAAGGCGTTGGATACAGACCGTCCAGTGGCTTTACGTAACGGAGTGAAAGAAACAAATTTTGAAGTAAGTTCAACAGCGACTAGAACGTACGAAAATCCATTCGATGTTCTGACAAGGGGTCCCAAAAGATCAACAGCAGCAAATTCTTTTAATTTAGAAGGAATAATTGGAAACAACGGAGCACGATGTGAGATAGTAGACGGTTTCGCCTTTTGACAAAGTTTGCAAATAGACAAGACTCTTCGAATTCGCTTTTCCATATTGTTAAAATAACAAGTCGTTCGAAGAATATGATAACATTTTCGTGGGCCAAAATGTGCATAGCTGAAATGAATGTACCAAATGAGCTTATTAACAAAATCGTCTGGAATGCAAAGTACCCATAGCTTGTCATCAACAGTGCAGCGTTTGAAGAGTATGTTGTTTCTAACAAGGTAATAATGCCGAATCTGAGTGTGTATCTTTTCATGCCATTTACTTTTGATATCTTTCCAAATCGGATCTTTATCTTGTTCATGAGCAATGTCCTTTAAAGATGTGGTGATGAAGTTTTCAAAGGGGACTTTCTGAATGTAAAGAATACTGAAATTTTTCTCGAGGTTGCCTTCTGTGTTACTTTTCTCAAGCCCAGCCGGTGCGCGTGACAGCGCGTCCGCAACAATGTTCTCCTTGCCGGGAATGTAGACTATTGTGAAGCGGAATTCTTGCAGAAACAATGCCCAACGTTTTAACCTGTCATGATTTAATTTTGAAGACATAAGAAATTGTAATGCACGATGATCACTGTATACTTTTACGTGCTTACCAGAAAGAAAGAAACGGAATTTGTTAAATGCCCAAACGATAGCTAAAGCTTCTAATTCAGTAACGGAATAATTTTTTTCAGATTTTGTTAGCACTCGGCTAGCAAAAGCAATGGTTTTCTGAACAGTAGTGTCATTTTCTATGGCTTCTTGAAATAAGTGGGCACCTAGACCGACTTTAGAAGAATCCGTGCTAAGGCAGAAATCTTGTGACAGATCTGGATGAGCTAGTATTGGCGCGTGAAGTAACGCTTCTTTCAAAGAATTGAATTCCAACTGTGCTTGTTCGTCCCAGTTCCAAATAGTATTTTTTCCAGTGAGAGAACAAAGCTTTGGTGTAACTAGAATTTGCATATACAGAAAACGACGGTAAAAATTTACGAGACCTAGAAAACTGCGGACTTGTCTTTTTGTGGATGGAACTGGAATGGCTCTGATTGCTTCTAACTTTTCAGGATCCGGCTGAATGCGTTCAGAAGAAATAATATGTCCCAAAAACTTCACCTTTGACCTACCGAATTCAGACTTTTCCAAGTTAACTGTAATTCCAGACTCTGCAAAAATACGTAACAGACTGTCGAGGATGCGGTTATGTTGTTCCCATGAAGCTTCTGCTATCAGAATATCGTCCACATATAAGGTGATGTGACGTTTTAAGAACTCAGGTAATATGGAATTTAACCCACGAATGAATGCTGCCGAAGAAATGTTCAAACCAAAAGGAAGTTTCCGAAACTGATAACAAACGCCGAAACAAAGGAAAGCTGTGTATTTTCTGCATTCTGCATGAAGTTCGATCTGATAAAAGCTGGATCTGAGATCAATGGAAGACAACACTTTTACACCATTAAAATTTTGAAGAAGTTCTTCCATCGTCTGCGGCCTGTCTGTTTCAGGAATAATGATAGTATTGATTTGTCTCGAA
Source organism: Schistocerca cancellata (assembly GCF_023864275.1). Taxonomy (NCBI): domain Eukaryota; kingdom Metazoa; phylum Arthropoda; class Insecta; order Orthoptera; family Acrididae; genus Schistocerca; species Schistocerca cancellata. The sequence goes on from NC_064628.1 coordinate 161,833,060, forward strand.
TCTAAAACAAGCCTGATCGATCCATTTTTCTTCTCAACAACATGTAATGGGTTGTTGTATGAGCTTACTGCAGGCTCAATAATGCCCTCATTAAGCATAGATTGTATTTCTGTTCTAACACGGTCCCTATAATGTGCTGGAATTACGTATGGTCTAACACAAAATTTAGTATGCTCACGAACACGAAATTGGTATTGAAATCCCTTGATCGTTCCTGTTTTGTGAGTAAAAACTGTGGAATGTGCTTGTAAAATCTCAAAAAGGTCCTGCCTATCAGTTTCATTACAATTCTCAATTGTTTGAATTTTATTTTTAATTAACTCATTAATTTCAAACATGCCGTCGATATCATCCCTGTCAGTACTTGCAGAGTGATTGTTAGTGTCTAGTTCCGTAGAAAATTCCGAACTGTTGTCTAACAGAACGTAAAGCCGATTAATTTCCTCATCATGGTTTGAGAGCCAGTCTTCAAATTTCAAAGCTATTGACTTACCTTCTTTCTCTAAACTTATTTCAGCATCGTGAAAGCTTAAGATTGCTTTGTATTCATTCAAAAAGTCTACTCCCAGTATAATTTCCGTCGACAATAATGGAACAATAAGAAAGTTCATAGAGAAGCTGTGGCTTTGGCAAAAGAATTCTAAGTTGGTTTGTTGGCGTACATCTACACTTTTTCCAAAGATTGCACCTTGTAATTTAATCTTACGTAACGGAAGTGTGGGGCAATCGTTCGATTTGTTGCATTTGCTAAAAGCTGTTTCACTAATTACTGAAATGGGACTGCCAGAGTCAAGTACTGCCGTAAATTTTACGTCATTTACAGTAATATGAATCACAGGATATGCAATGTTGTTATGTTTTACGTCGTGTTCCTGGAGTAAGATGTCCCTAATGTCTTCCATTTTTGCGTAATTACTAGCTACGGCAGCTCCGTCGTCAGTTTCATAAGTACGTATTGTGGCTGCCAGCGGTGTGAGTCATTGCCTACTGTCTCTTTGTTGGCGCGCGTCGTTATTGGGATTTGGAAACCTAACTTCTACAAATTCACGTTGCCCAGAGGGCCCAGCTCTGTTAGAAACCCGCCAGTTCTGATGAAATTCACGTCTGTCGTTTTGTCGGTAGTTTACATAGTTTCTTTCTTGTCTGTCACGTGGTGGAGAATTTCTCCCTGAGTCGTAACTGCGTGCTGGACCGTTGCGTCTAAAGTTATTCTGTCTCCCTTGATAATAGTTATATTGGTTCCCATATTGTCTGTTTCTCTGATTGTCTCTGTGATAGTCATTACTGCGGAGAGGTGATCTTTCCCTGTAATTATTACTACTCTGCCAACGGTTGTCATACGGGTGGTGTCTATTTTGGTCACGATTTGTGTGGTGAGAATAGCCTTGTCGCGTCCAGTTATCGTTTCTGTCGTCACGGAATTGTGACGGATGTGACCTGTAGTGATTGTTTCCCTGTTTTCGCATCCCGCGACTATCTGTGTCAATTTCTAATTCTTGTAACAGTCCCTGAAAAGCTTCAATGTCGTCTTTGCAACGTCCTGCCAAAATAATATGTCGTAAATGTTCAGGCAGTTTGATTAAGCAAATGCGGATGAGTTCTGAGGGGCTGTATGGGTTTGACAGGTACTGATTCTTGTGCAACATGTCTTCAAAATATTTGACAAGACTGGAAAATTCAGATTGTTCAAAGTGTTTCATTATCATGATGCTATGTTTTACGCGGTCTTGTGTGGCTTGAGACCAATATGCTGAGAGAAGGCATGGTAAAATTCTCCTTCACTGTGGCAATCGTGAATGACCGATCGCATTCTTACAGCTGGTTCATTCTCTAAGTAGCCACACATAAATTCTAACCTGTGCTCCAATGACCAGTTGGGAGGGAAACAATGAGAGAATTGATGGAGCCATGCTTGTGGATGAATGTCGTTGCCAGAATTCTTAAATGTTTTGAATTTACGTGTAGTAATGAACAGCTTATAGTCAAAATCATCGTGTCGGCGAGTAGCATGTCGGTCATTGTCACGTCGTGTCGGCTGTTCCATCTCAAAATTCGGTGCACATGGCCAATTTCTTTCATAATTACCGAAATGCCCTGTGCTATTATTTTGTGGCTTTTCCGTATTTCTAAGTTCCTCTTCCCGTGTTGGAGCGCGAGTATCCTCTGAAATATGTAATTCTTGTATTACCTGTGTCAGCTGATCTTGTACTTCCCGGATTTCTCTTTTGTACTGTGTATTGATTTGATTTTGATTTTGTTTGAATTTTCTAATTTGTTCATACTCTTCTGTGTCAGTGAAGGCTACGGGTCTTGTGTCATTCAGATCATCATCTACCTTTGTAGATAAGTTAGTGACCTGATCCGAAAGTTCGGCTACTTTCTCTGATAATGAACTAATTTCCCCCATGTGTCTTTCTACTGTGTCCTTTAAGTTTTCCTGAGTTTTTGCAAGTTGCGTAACCGAATCGGTAGATGCAACTGAGTCCATTTTAGCTTGCAAGGTCTCATGATTTTCATGAACAATAGTTTGCAGTTCTTTTATGGCTGCTTCATGATTCTGTAATGCATTTTCATGCCGCGAAAAAATAGGCTGAAAATGCTCACAAATTTGTGTTTTTACGTCATTACAGACTTTTTGACATTTCGATTCAATGTTATGTAACTCAGTAGTTAAATCTTCACGTGTTTGTTCAAGCGTGGTGTCTAACTTTTGAAGCTTTTGCTGTGTTTGTCTCTGATTTTGTTCCATTGTGTGTAACTGTTGCTGTGTTTGTTTCTGGTGTTGTTCCATTGTGTCTAACTTTTGCAGCTTTTGCTGTGTTTGTCTCTGATTTTGTTCCATTTGTTGCATTAGTTGTAATAACAATGCATTAGTGTCTGGAATCTGTTCCTCTACTCTTTTCGGCAGTGCATTTGCACCGGCAACATTCACATTTTGACAAGCTGAAAATGTGTCTTGACTTATTTGAGAAAACGGTGAGGACGCAAAACCTGAATCTACAGTATTTGCAAGATTGTGTCCTGTCATTTCGGATTCCTGAGGCGAGCTGTTGCCGACCGATCGATCGATAATGCTTCCCTGTTCACTACCTGTTTGACTGTCTACACCATTATTTGCCGCCCGCTCCATTTCCCTATGCACAGTTACCAAATTACTACTTTGAATATTAGTTAATTCATTACATGGTGGGGCCAACAAACTGCTTTCGTCTTCACTATCATTTCTCATTTTACTTTGGAGCCGAGTGTTACGTTTTTCACACGCCATTATTGTCACAATATTTCACACGATAACACAGAAAAGCACAATTTGAATAGCAAAAATAAGAGAACACATTAACATAGCACTGAAAATAATATGTAGTTAATTACAAGCGCAGCTGCGAAATACTTGGTGCAAATCTACATGCATGCCACAACTGTTTTACAGTACAACAATGAAAGGCTGCAACTACAAAGGAGATTCTCTCTACAATTACGCGCTAGCAATAAACAAAAGCTACACTAAATACACAAACTACAAGAAAAAAAATCAGAAGATTCCAGTGAGGTATCCTAGGCTAAGGGTCGACATATGAAACGTCCCCTTAGAACAATTATACAAGACTGTGCTTAAACTGACAGACTATAATTTTTGCGCAACGCAATCTGACTATCAAAAAATCCCTGCAAAAGAATGGCCCTGAGTAACATTAAACTATACCTTTCAGAAATCACTTACCTCACACAAATCTTCGTTACTCGAACTACTGCAATACGGCGAGCGCCACTACTGCCAGCTAAATAAAAGATTCAAACTACTGAAGGCACTAACTACTGATAGGGATAGTTAGCAAATGAAAGATTTTAATAGAGAACAAACACTGTATTTACCTTAATATCATCAAAAGTCATAATATATATATCAGTTCATGACATTTTTCAAAACTCCGCCATCTCTCTCCCTACATCCACCACTGCTGGCGGCTCACCCCCAACTGCGCAACGCTACGCGCTGTTCACATCCAGCTATAGCAGTTCATGACAACAATGGCAGACAACAATGCAAACTAGCCACAGGCTGCACACAGCACAGCCAGTGATTTTCATATATAGCGCTACGTGGCATTACCCATATAAAAATCTAAACAGCCTACTTACATAGCCCCCATGCCTACGTGGCATTACCCATATAAAAATCTAAACAGCCTACTTACATGGTTTGATGCGGCCCACCACTAAGTCCACCCCTGCGCCAGTCTTTTTTCACCTCCGAGTAACACTTGCAGCCTACGTCCTCAACTATTTGCTGGATGTATTCCAATCTCTGTCTTTCTCTATAGCTTTTATCCTCTCTATTTTCATTCTACTACCATGGAGGTTATTCCCTGATGCCTTAACACTTGTCCTATCATAGTGCACCTCCTTCTCGTCAATGTTTTCTGTATATTCCTTTTCTCGCAGATTATATGGAGAACCTTCTAATATATTATCTTATCCGTTCATCTGACTTTCAACATTCTTCTGTAGCACCACATCTCAGGCTCTTCGTTCCTCTTCTGTTCCGGTTTCCCACAGTCCACGTTACACTTCCATACAATGCTGTGCTCCAAATGTACAGTTCCGCAAATTTCTTTCTTAAATTAATTGATACCATAAGATTTCGCTCGGTTAGGAACGTCGTCTTTGCCTGTGCGAGTTTGCTTTTGATGTCCTCCTTGCTCTTCCCGTCATAAGTTATTTTGCTTCCGAGATAGTAGACTTTCTTAAATTCATCCACTTCGTAGTCGTTAATTTTGTATCTTCTCTCGTTTCTGCTGCTCCGCATTGCTTTTGTCTCGTTTACTCTCAGTGCAAATTCTCTACTCTTTAGACTGTTCAGTCCATTCTCTTCCACTGAGCATAGCGGTGTCATCAGCGCATGTTATCACTGTTACCCTTTCATCCTGAATTTTAATCCTACTCCTAAACCTTTCTTTTATTTTCGTCATTGCTTCTTCTATGTATACATTGAACAGTAGGGACAAAAGACGGCATCCCTCTCTTACAATCTTACTAATATCTGTTCCATGTGTCACTGACTCAACGCTGCACTCGTCTCTGCAGCAAGTTACGAGGTCTTTCAAGCACCCCCAGATCAATCCGTAAATCCTTACAATACTGTACAGTGTCTGCTCAAGTTCTTCAACCATACCGATGGGAGTACTGGATACATACTTCTGCACCATACAGAAAAATACAGAGCGTTGAGGTCACGTGCTCTTGGAAGCTAATTTACAGGTCCTGCTGCATATATAGATCCCGGTCCGTATTGGCGGCTTGGCTGTCGTCTTACATCAACAGCAAAATGTGCCGGTGTTTCATTTTGTGTGTGTGTGTGTGTGTGTGTGTGTGTGTGTGTACCGCATTCCTCAGCCTTGGGTCACTGGTGAAATTTGAGCTCAGATAGATGGGAAGTTAATAGAAAAGTTGAGCCCGCCCAGTTAGCCGAGCGGTCTAACCCACGGCTTTCCGGAGCGGGAAGCAGCGCCTGGTCCCACGAATCCGCCCGGCGGACTTGTGTCGAGGTTCAGTGAGCGGGCCAGTTTTTGGATGGTTTTTAGGCGGTTTTCGATCTACCTCGGCAAATGCGGGCTGGTTCCCCTTGTTCTGCCTCAGCTACACTATGTCGGCGATTGCTGCGCAAACAATTTCTCCACATACGTTTACCCCCATCATTACTCTACCACGCAAACATAGGGGTTACACTCGTCTGGTGTGAGACGTTCCCTGGGGAGGGGAGGGGGGGGGGATGGTCTACCGATTGCTGAACCACACAATAACCCTTGGTTCGGCGGAGGGGTGAAGTAGACTGCGGTAGTCGTCGTGGGGTTGTAGACCACTGCGGATGCGGCGGGGACGGAGCCTCTCCGTCGTTTCTAGGTCCCTGGTTAATATACAACATCCACAATAGAAAAGTTCACATTTCAATTACACTTATACTAAAAAGAACAACATTTCGTACTGAAGTGAGTGGCCAATCCGAAGCGCAAACAGCTCGCAGACAGCTCGTTAGCCAACCCGTTTTTACCTGAAAGTTTCTGCTTTTACCATCGAATATTGTCAACCGCGTCAATTCTCGCTATTAACTATTACGTAACCTGTATATCAGCCTCCAGAATTGACAGGAATTCCTCGGTATAGTACGTGAATATTTGCTTCTATCAGTTTCAAGACCCTGATAAAATAACTACTGCATTTTATGCATGGAGGTAACAGAGAGGCACTAACAAGGTAACTGAATTTATCATTTCATGCAGAATTTTAATTGCATTGCCCACATTTCATTGATTCACCACAAACGAATAATGAATTGAGCCTTTACCGTGCTGACATGGGATGTACATTTTGTATTTTGCTGAGTGCTCCATTTGTAACGGGTCCCTGGTTGATATAAAATAACAGACGGGAAAGGTGAGAAAAATTGCAACTTGTCGCTGAATTTCGACACTGAAATTCACACAACATTAAACTGTGCCCTGTAGAAAACTTTACGGCGTATTTGTTCAGGGCGGAAACGGAAAATAAATACGCAGTATTCGAAAAAAATTAGTAATTTCAGGATCACGGCGCTGATTTAGTAATGTAGACCTTGACGAATTGTTTACGCATTTACAATGATGATTAATGCAGGTTCTCAATGTCACCACATGTGGAAGAGATCGTCTCGGCCGGCACCTAACTTCCGGTGGCGCTCGCTAGACAGATGTAGTCGATCGCTCTCGATTAACAGCTGGCAAGCTCAGAGGCGAACCATGGAGAGATGAGCTACTGGCACGTGTCTGATGACAGTCTCCGCCACGCCCTCACTCACAGTCCCCAAGTGCGTCTAATACTGAACATACTGCGCGCGGGAACATGAAAATCTCTACAGAAAATTATGGTTTTTTTTGTCATTTTAAGTTATCTGTCGAATGGAAACAATCATAACTGGTGTACTGAGTGAGGAAAAGTCCTAAGTGTGTGCAAAGAAGAGATTTTTTTTTTATCTTACACGTTTTATAAGAATTGTTTACTTTCAAAACCTGTTCTCGACAAGATCTGTTTTAAGCACAACATGGTAAGGATATCAACTAATAAGCAATACTCAGGAGAAGTAGAACAAGTACCTTGTAAGCCATTTCTTTCCACTCTGAATTACTTTTCCTTCAGAATCTCCCAATGAATTTCACCTTGGTACCTGCTTTTCCCGCAAACAACTTAACTTTCGATGTTCCGTAAACCTATTGGTAGATATTTTTGCTGTTTTTGTTTCCTGTGAGCTGTTGCCAATACCGTGACTGAACAAGAATGGCATTTTCCTTCCGTTTACGCTTATCTAGTTACATTTATTTACAATGAGTGTCACCTGCCGGTCCATGCACCAACAGTCAGTGTTCTGCATATCTTCCAGCGTTTCGTTACAGTTCTCCGCGTTACAGCTTTCCTAGTTACAAGACATCATCCCGAATAGCCACTAGATCATATCTACATATCGCGACTAGCAACTGTTCGTTAACACTTCCTGTAGGTAGCTACAATGTTACTTCTACATATGACTATTTCGACCCGTTAAGGTCAACGTGGATGTGTTGTATTCTGTCAACAAGGAAACCCTTAATCCAATTACAAAGCTAGTCTGATATCCCATAAGGCCGCATTTTGACCAAAACATGCTGTATTATACTGGTATAGGAAATACACTCCGCCACACACCATTATTTGGCTTGTGAAGTATAAATGTGGCTTACGCGAATCAGTTTTCTTCGTAGTTGACTTCATTTGATCGAGATGTCTTCAGTTACATTAACATCAGTGGCACTTGAAAAGGTTAAAACACTGCAACTTAATACTAACTGCTCTGTAAAAAGCTCTTTAACTTGTCACCATTGCTTCAGTAGAACTATCTGTTTCTATCGTCATTCTTTCTCCCACTTCGATGCTATATTGTACCTAATGTATCATAACTTGTTCGTCTCTGCGTACCCATTGTCTCCAACCTTCTTCATAAACTGTTTTAGATAGTCCCCCTCCCTCTATTTCTTCTTCCATTAGCAAGATACTTTATCACAAGTCCCACTAACCTATCCTTTCTTCAGATGGCTTCCCACAAACTTCTTTCCTCGGCTAATCTTTCTCTATATTTCTATTTCATCCGCTCTTTTATTTTTAACATACCTCTGTAATTTTTAATTTCAAATGTTTCCAACTTATTCCTTTCAATGAAGTATATCACTGCTTTAGTTATAATCGGCCTGTATCAGAAGAATCGAAAAGAAAACTGAAGATCTGTTAGGTAATGACCAACTTGGTCTTAGGAAAGGCAAATCCACTATAGAGTCAGTTCTGACGTTGCACTTGCTAATGGAAGCAAGACTTGAGAAAAATCAAGACACGTTCATAGAATTTGTCGACGTGGAAAACGGATCAGATCATGTCCAATGGTGCAAGATGTTCATAATTCTGAGATAATAGATTACATTAGACCAGATGTACTTTTCATTAAAAAAAAAACAAGAATACACAATAAATATTTACAAAGAAAAACAAAGACTTTCCACAGATCCCAAATGAAATGTTCCCCACGGATGTGAAATACGTCAAAGAATCTTAAACAAATTTCTATTTAAAGGGTTGCAAAGACTAAGCTGTCGAGACATACAGATAACACAGGATTTGTACAAAAACCAAGAGGGAAAAATAAGAATGGAAGACAAAGAATTACTCGGATTAAAAAAGGTGTAAGACAGGTATGTAGCTTTTCGCCATGCTGTTCAATCTACGCATCGAAGAAGTAATAACGAAAATAAAAAAGGTTCAAGAGTGGGATTAAAATTCAGGGTGAAAATATATCAAGTATAAAACGGCACTGCTGTCCTCAGAGAACGTGAAGAAGAATTACTGGTGGTGTTCAATAGAATCGACAGTTACATGAGTACAGAATATGGATTGGTAATAAACTGGAAAAAGACAAAGATAATGAGGAGCAGCAGAAATAAGGTTAGCAATAACCTTAACATCAAAATTTGTGACCAAAAAGTGGATGAAGTGAAGTAATCCTGCTGCCTTGGAAACTGAATAACGTATGACGGACGAAACACAAAGGATATAAAGCAGCCTTTGCGCAGGCAAATAGGGCGTTCCAGCCAAAAATAAGTCTACTTGTACCAAAAATTGGCCTTAATTTGAGGAAGAAATTTCTTAAAATGGAGAACTGGATTCGGTGGAAGTGAATCAAGGAATGCAGGAAAACCGGAGGATCGTCCAGTTTGAGACTTGGTGCTGTAGGAGGACGTGGAAAATTAGTTACATTGATAAGGAGTGAGGAAGTTCCCTACAGAATCAGCAAGGAAAGATACATGCGGGAAACATGACAAGAAGAAAGGACAGGGTGACAGCACATGCGCTGAGGGATAAAAGTATAATTTCCACGGTACTTGAGGCAGCTGTTGAGGATAACACCTTTAGGGAAAGGCAGATTGTAATACATCCAATAAATGCTACTCTGTTTAGCACAGTACTGGAATTCGTGGCGGCTACATCAGACCATTCATAACAATGATGATCGAAAAAAGGGAAAAAATCATCTGCATACAGTACGTAAAGATCGATAGGTACAAAGATAGCATCTTTCCCTTCCCCATTCTGCTCCATGACTCGACATTTTATACTCGAATCTCGTCGTCCCATGCTCAGACTCTAGCCTAAACCGCATTTACCGTACAGAATCCATTTCAAAGGCAGTCTACGTTATTGCTTCGTGTCTAGTGATGTAGAGTAAATTGGTTTTTAACTGTAGGGAAGACAGAAAAAAGCAAGAAACTTTTGTTTTCAGGTAGTTCTCATGCCAGAGGTGTAGGCCAACTTCTGCAGGATGAATTAGGATCAGAATACCAGGTCACCATTTTTTTTAAACCTAGTGTTGCTCTGGTTCACGCGACAGAGGATATAGGTTCACCCTGTGTACAATATAGACTGTGACCTGGTAAAGAGTGCATCAGTATCGAGACGTCCCAGTGTGGGGTCTGTGTCTGTTCTAAGACCCATGACCGACCTCATTTGAACTCTTCTGTCAGGAGAGTTAATTTGGAGTTGGAACAGCTGCTTGCGTCTGGTGTGCAGTCACATATTGATGTGGTTCCTGTTGATTCTCTCAGTAAATGGGATTACACTAGGCATGGCTCACAGCTCAACAGGAAAGGGAAGGGTTAACTGGCTGGGTTAATAACAGAAGATTTAAGGGGGGAGAGGCACTGCCACGAGTGGTAAAATGCCAGTGGTTACAAGTGTTGGAGCAGCACCTTTTTTTAGGATAGATAGAATAGAAAGAAGTCAAGTTCTACGAAAGGTCAGAATTGAAACGAACGTTCAGTTTGAGAAATAAACTTAACAGCATAATTGTGGAACATTGGACCAGCAAAAACAGCTGTTTGTTAAAAATTTTCAGTAACCAACAGAAATTTTAATTCCACACGGTTTTGTCTCAGTCGGTGTGAAATGTCAGCTATCTTTAGTGCATCAACATGTTCGAAGGCTAAAAAGTAAAATAAATGAAATACTTACCCGCAGTGATGTATCAGAGCCATCCAAACTTGTCAAAATAATCTCCCTCTGTGGACACCATCCGACCAATGGTATGGATGTGTTAAGTCTTGCAGGATTCAAGTTGGCTTCTCACTTCTGTAGGGCGGGAACGGAGAATAGTGGAGTTACCACACACACCAGGAATTGCCATACATTTAATAACAAAGAAATTCATAGATTTTGCCTGGAGCAGCATATGGCAGCGCATGCACCAGAAGTAGAATTTCATAATAAATCGTTCATAACAGGTAGTGTATAGCAAGTACGGGCAGGTAATTTTTATCTGTTCATAAATCACTTTGAAGCTCTATTGGCCTGTTTAAAAACAAAAAAGAAAGAATTTGTGGTTGCTGGTGATTTTAATGTATGTTTTCTTGAAAACTCTCCCTGTAAGAACTTATTGCAGTCAATAATATTGTCATTCAACATAATTCATCCTGTTAACTTTTCAACTAGAATAGGTAAGGGTTCAAAGACAGCCAGTTGTAATATCTTTGTAAAAATGTATAACGAACGAAATCATATTACAGAACATGCTATGCAGTACCTTTTGCTGAATGTTAATACTGATCAGGATATAAAATCTACTAAATCTAAATTCAAGAGGGTGGTGCGTAAGCCAAAAATCAAAGACATGAATTGGAGTGATGTGTACATTGCTCATAACATGAATAAAAAATACAACACTTTTATTAATAATGTCCTTAACATATTTGAAAACAGTTTACTCCAAAAGCTAACCCAGATTATACTAAATTCTATAAAAAAAGAGATGGATTACCCAAGGAATAAAGGTATCGTGTAAGTCTAAAAGGAATTATATCTATCACTCAGAAACAGATTTGATGTAAAAACATACTGCAAAATATTGAAGACAGTAATATGGACATCAAAGCAAATGCACTATCAGAAAAGGATAGTCACACCAGACAACAAAATGACGACAATATGGGATGCAGTGAAGGATGAGACTGGTAGAACCAGAGATGAAGAGCAGCACATAGCATTAACAGTAAATGATACACGTGTGAGAGATGTGTGCAGCGTTGCTGAACTTTTCAATAACCAGCTTCATAACTGTTACTGAAAAAATGAGGTTGTAAAGTTCAGCAGAAGCTGCCATGGAACACCTCAGATCAGTCATTACAAATAACTACAGTAATATGAATATGACCCCCACAACACCAGTAGAATTATTGTCCACCATAAAATCCGTAAAATCAAAAAATTCTAGTCGCTATGATAAGATGTCAAAAAAGTTGATTGAAGAGTGTGCCTCTGAGTTTATTAACATTTAAGTTACTTATGTAACCAGTGTTTTAACAGTGGAACATTTCCTGAATGGTTGAAATATTCTGAAGTTAAGCCTTTGTATCAGAAAGGAGAAAAAGAAATGCAAAGAAACTTCTGTTCAATTTCACTTTTGCCCACATTCTCGAAAATTTTAGAAAAGATAATATACAGTCATCTTTTTAACTATCTGACCAAAAATAAAATATTATCCAAGTCACAATTCGGATTTCTAAATAGGTCCAATATTGAGAGGGCTATCTACACATGCAGTGAGACGATAAATTACAGGCTACTGGTATATTTTGTGATCTGTCAAAGGCATTTGACTGTCTAAATTACAATATCCTTTCAATTAAAATACTCTGGTGTAGCAGGAAATTCAGCAAAATGGTGCAAATCCTATACCTCTGACAGAGAAAAAGGTGTCAGTAGGAGAGGGACATGTATTAAGCTAACACGTTTCAACCAACTGGAAACCAATAACATGTGCTCTCCACCAAGGTTCCATCTTAGGGCCTTTACTTTTTCTTACACCTGACAATGATCTTTCATCAGTAACATTACCGCATGCCAAGGTTCTATTGTTGGCATGTGATACAAACATTGCAGTAAATAATAAATCAATAATAGCGTTAGATACGGCGGCATCTGATTCGATCTGACCGTCGGTTAAGTATTCGATCGAGTGCTCAAACTGTAGGAACTAACAAAGAATGCGTCAGGAAAATTTTGAATAAGCAGTTGAACACAAGAAAACTGTCTGCGAGACTGGTACCGAAAATTCTCATGATGGGACAAGAAGAAGCTCGAGGAAATGTTTGTACTAACACTTTGATTACAGATGAAATTAGTCCTAATTTCTTGCCAAGAGTGAAAACAAGTGACGAATATTTTTTTTAGATGTTCTTGGAATTGTGTATCTTCACTGGATTCCTGAACGTCTAACTACGAGAAAAAAGACTGAATTGTGGAAGAACAAGTCATGAGTTCTGCATCAAGGCAACGCACCGGCTCATACCGCATTGTCTGTTAATAGGTTTCTAGCGGAGTACAGTATCCCAGTGTTACACCACCCACCTTATTCGCTCGACCTAGCACTATGTTACCTTTCACCTATTTACCAAGGTCATATCTCCATTACAGGGAGCAAGATTTCAGTCCGTTGAAGTAGTGAACGGCCGGCCGGAGTGGCCGTGCGGTTCTAGGCGCTGCAGTCTGGAACCGAGCGAGCGCTACGGTCGCAGATTCGAATCCTACCTCAGGCATGGATGTGTGTGATGTCCTTAGGTTAGTTAGGTTCCATTAGTTCTAAGTTCTAGGGGACTGATGACCTCAGAAGTTAAGTCGCATAGTGCTCAGAGCCATTTTGAAGTAGTGAACGAAAAAGCGGCAAGCACTATCAAGGAGCTCACAGAGGAAGACATGCAGCACAATTTCCATCAGTAGAAAATTCGCACGGAGCGTTGTAGGGACAGAGTAGGTGAGTATATTTGGGGTGATATTAACTGATTTTGTTTTTGAACCAAAATGTTTTACAGCAATAGTCCTGTTATTTTATAGCCACACTTAGTATGTATTATTTCACTATTTTCAGCAGAATTGTCCAGCACCGTTATCTCTCATCATGACGAGGAAATTCTCAAATACACTTCATGAGAAACCTCCCAGTATCGTATCGGATCCCCTTTTGCTCGGCGTAGTGAAGAAGCTTGACGTGGCGTGAACTCAACAAGTCGTTGGAAGTCCCCTGCAGATATACTGGCTCATGGTGTCTCTATAGCCGTCCACAATTGCGAAAGTGTTGCCACTGCAGCATTTTGTGCGCGAACTGACCTCTCGGTTATGTCCCATAAATGTTCGATGGGAGTCATCTGGGTGATGAAAACATTCGCTCGAATTGTCCAGAATGTTCTTCAAACCAGTCGTGAACTTCTGTGGCTCAGTGGCATGGCACTCATCTGACCAGACCTCGTTTTCCAGTAGTCTAGGGCCCAACCGACACGGTCAAGGGCCCAGAAGAGGCGCTGCAGGCAACGTCGTGCTGCTAGCAAAGGCACTTGCGGCGGCCTCTGCTGCCATAGTCTGTCACCGCCAAATTTCACCGCATTGTCCTGACGGATATGTTTGTCGTACGTCCCACATTGACTTCTGCAGTTACTTCCAGCAGTACTACTTATCTATTACCACTGACAACTCTACGCAAACACAGCTGCTCTCGGTTGTTAAGTGAAGGCCGTAGGTCACTGTGTTGTCCACAGTGAGAAACAATACCTGAAATTTGGTATTTTCCGCACGCTCTTGACACGATGGATCTCCAAATATTGGATTTCCTAACGATTCCCGAAATGGAATGTCTGATGCGTATAACTCCAACTACCACGCCGCCTTCAAAGTCGGTTAATTCCCGTCGTGCGACCATAATCACGTCTGTAACTTTTTCATATGAATCACCTGAGTGCGAATGACAGTCCCGCCAATGCACTGCCCTTTAACACCTTGTGTGCGCGATACCATCGCCATCTGTATATGTGCTATCCCATGACCTTTGTCACCACAGTGTGCCTTCTCCACTGCAAGCATATTCTTTTGTGCTTTTCTCCTAATTCGATGCAATTATGGTCTATCAATAAATGAAACATACTCCTTAAGGAGTTCAGATGTAATCACAACCTTTCACTATGGATGCGAGGTCTTCCTAAATAAAAGATTATGTAGCTTCTATGAACATGGACCTTGCCGTTGGTGGGGAGGCTTGCGTCCCTCAGCGATACAGATAGCCGTACCGTAGGTGCAACCACAACGGAGGGGTATCTTTTGAGAGGCCAGACAAACGTGTAGTTCCTGAAGAGGGGCAGCAGCCTTTTCAGTACTTGCAAGGGCAACAATCTGGATGATTGACTGATCTGGCCTCGTAACACTAACCAAAACGGCCTTGCTGTGCTGGTACTGCGAACGGCTGAAAGCAAGGGGAAACTACGGCCGTAATTTTTCCCGAGGGCATGCAGCTTTACTGTATGGTTAAATGATGATGGCGTCCTCTTGGGTAAAATATTCCGGAGGTAAAATAGTCCCCCATTCGGATCTCCGGGCGGGGACTACTCAAGTGGATGTCGTTATCAGGAGAAAGAAAACTGGCGTTCTACGGATCGGAGCGTGGAATGTCAGATCCATTAATCAGCCAGGTAGGTTAGAAAATTTAAAAAGGGAAATGGATAGGTTAAAGTTAGATATAGTGGGAATTAGTGAAGTTCGGTGGAATGAAGAACAAGACTTCTGGTCAGGTGACTACAGGGTTATAAACACAAAATCAAATAGGGGTAATGCAGGAGTAGGTTTAATAATGAATAGGGAAATAGGAATGCGGGTAAGCTACTACAAACAGTATAGTGAACGCATTATTGTGACCAAGATAGTTACGAAGCCCACGCCTACTACAGTAGTACAACTTTAGATGCCAACTAGCTCTGCAGATGACGAAGAAATTGAAGAAATGTATGATGAAATAAAAGAAATTATTCAGATTGTGAAGGGAGACAAAAATTTAATAGTCATGGGTGACTGGAATTCGGCAGTAGCAAAAGGGAGAGAAGGAAACGTAGTAGGTGAATATGGATTGGGGGTAAGAAATGAAAGAGGAAGCCGCCTGGTAGAATTTTGCACAGAGCACAACTTAATAATAGCTAACACTTGGTTCAAAAATCATGAAAGAAGGTTGTATACATGGAAGAAGCCTGGAGATACTAAAAGGTATCAGATAGATTATATAATGGTAAGGCAGAGATTTAGGAACCAGGTTTTAAACTGTAAGACATTTCCAGGGGCAGGTGTGGATTCTGACCACAATCTATTGGTTATGACCTATAGATTAAAACTGAAGAAACTGCAAAAAGGTGAGAATTTAAGGAGATGGGACCTGGATAAACTGAAAGAACCAGAGGTTGTACAGAGTTTCAGGGAGAGCATAAGGGAACAATTGACAGGAATGGGGGAAAGAAATACAGTAGAAGAAGAATGGGTAGCTTTGAGGGATGAAGGCAGCAGAGGATCTAGTAGGTAAAAAGACGAGGGCTAGTAGAAATCCTTGGGTGACAGAATGAATACTGAATTTAATTGATGAAAGGAGAAAATATAAAAATGCAGTAAATGAAACAGGCAAAAAGGAATACAAACGTCTCAAAAATGAGATCGACAGGAAGCGCAAAATGGCTAAGCAGGCATGGCTAGAGGACAAATGTAAGGATGTAGAGGCTTAACTCACTAGGGGTCAGATAGATACAGCCTACAGGAAAATTACAGAGACCTTCACAGAAAAGAGAACCACTTGTATGGATATCAAAAGCTCAGATGGAAACCCAGTTCTAAGCAAAGAAGGGAAAGCAGAAAGGTGGAAGGAGTATATAGAGGGTCTATACAAGGGCGATGTACCTGGGGACAATATTATGGAAATGGAAGAGGATGTAGATTAACATGAAATGGGAGATATAATATTGGGTGAAGTGTTTGACAGAGTACTGAAAGACCTGAGTCGAAACAAGGCCCCCGGAGTAGACAAATTTTCCATTAGAACTACTGATAGCCTTGGGAGAGCCAGTCCTGACAAAACTCTACCATCTGCTGAGCAAGATGTATGAGACAGGCGAAATTCCCTCAGACTTCCAGAAGAATATAATAATTCCAATCCAAAACAAAGCAGGCGTTGACAAATGTGAAAATTACCGAATTATCAGTTTAATAAATCACAGCTGCAAAATACTAACGCGGATTCTTTACAGACGAATGGAAAAACTAGTAGAAGCCGACCTCGGGGAAGATCAGTTTGGATTCCGTAGAAATGTTGGAACACGTGAGGCAACACTGACCTTACGACTTATCTTAGAAGAAAGATTAAGGAAAGGCAAACCTACGTTTCTAGCATTTGTAGACTTAGAGAAAGCTTTTGACAATGTTGACTGGAATACGCTCTTTAAAATTTCTGAAGTTGGCAGGGGTAAAATACAGGAAGCGAAAGGCTATTTACAATTTGTACAGAAACCAGATGGCAGTTATAAGAGTCGAGGGGCATGAGAGGGAAGCAGCGGTTGGGAAGGGAGTGAGACAGGGTTGTAGCCTCTCCCCAATGTTATTCAATCTGTATATTGAGCAAGCAGTGAAGGAAACAAAAGAAAAATTCGGAGTAGGTATTAAAATCCATGGAGAAGAAATAAAAACTTTGAGGTTCGCCGATGACATTGTAATTCTGTCAGAGACAGCAAAGGACTTGGAAGAGCAGTTGAATGGAATGGATAGTGTCTTGAAAGGAGGATATAAGATGAGCATCAACAAAAGCAAAACGAGGATAATGGAATGTAGTCAAATTAGAATGCTGAGAGAATTAGATTAGGAAATGAGACACTTAAAGTAGTAAAGGAATTTTGCTGTTTGGGGAGCAAAATAACTGATGATGGTCGAAGTAGAGAGGTTATAAAATGTAGGCTGGCAATGGCAAGGAAATGGTTTCTGAAGAAGAGAAATTTGTTAACATCGAGTATACATTTAAGTGTCAGGAAGTCATTTACGAAAGTATTTGTATGGAGTGTAGCCATGTATGGAGGTGAAACATGGACGATAAATAGTTTGGACAAGAAGAGAATAGAACCTTTTGAAATGTGGTGCTACAGAAGAATGCTGAAGATTAGATGGGTAGATCACATAACTAATGAGGAAGTATTGAATAGGATTGGGGAGAAGAGAAGTTCGTGGCACAACTTGACTAGAAGATGGGATCGGTTGGTAGGACATGTGTTGAGGCATCAAGGGATCACCAATTTAGTATTGGAGGGTTAGCGTGGAGGGTAAAAATCGTAGAGGGAGACCAAGAGATGAATAAACTAAGCAGATTCAGAAGGATGTAGGTTGCAGTAAGTACTGGGAGATGAAGAAGCTTGCACAGGATAGAGTGAAAGGTGGCTACACTGAGCCACAGCGCCAAAAATCGCGCCAGAGAGTATTGTTCCGCCGCCTCCACTGGCAGTGATTATTGAGACGCAGCGACAAGCAGTTCTTGCCGAGAAGTTGTGGTGGACACTGCTTGTAGCTGAAGTTAGAGTGTGATGCGGTAGTGGAGGGTGTTGTTCCATGTTTATGCAGTTATTTGATGGGAGAGATAGCAGATGATGTTCCAATGGAGATATTGTAATGATCTGAGTGCTTTTCGTCAATATAAATTAAGGTAACTAACTACTGTTCTTTATTTTCTTATTATTTGTGTGTCCTGAATAATGCTTCATTACAGGTTCAGTCAACAAAGCATCTGGCGTGTGTTCTTGTATTAGAGTGTAATTCTGGATTTCTTGCACAATTATAGTATTTCTAATTTTCTTTTATCACGGCAGTATAAATGATATTTAAAAATTCTTGTCTTGTTGAAGAAGAACCGTGCCAGATGTGCGTTGAGTCATACTACCACATACAGAACAGCTACACTTGTGCTTGTTGTTTCGTAGGTTTTATAGTTGCTGGGGACTTAATTAATTAATTGTATTAACTGAAATTTTCATTTCATTCTTTATGGTTGTTACATGCAGTCAGATTGCGTACGAAAACTAGTCAGGGCCAGCCGTTTACGAGACTTGCGTAATCGGACATACAGCTACTAAAATTATTTGCATTTTAATTTTTTATTTAATTAAGCCCCCATGCACGTGGCGACCCTGCCAGGATCGTCCCTTGGAATTCTTCTGATTGGAAAAATAGTAGACAGTAGTATTGTTGTAGTAATTTGTAGTTTAGTAATTGTAGCTTGTATTGCATGTGTAGGTTTGGTGATTGTCATTCTTCTATTGTTCGTTAATCGTGTTTGAAGGAAGCATTTCGTGTGATTGATATTGTTGGTGATAAAGTGTCATTGTGTATAAATTTCATATAGTGACGAGTTTTGTACATTTTGTAAATGATTACGCGGTCGATGAAAAAGGCAAAAATGATGGATAGTGAGAATGAAGAAATTGTTAACATGGCGAACTCGCCAACACAGGACAACAGTGTGATGAATAATGAAGTTGAAAACAATTTAATAAGTCGGGAGAATAGTCCAGAACCATTTCAAAATTTTTCTCAATCAGAAAATTCACAGAATACGAGATTAACGATAGAGGATTCTGAAGTAGTATCGAACAGAGATAGCCTTACAGCTATGCAGAAGGAAGTTAGTTTTGTGGGAAATGTTAGGGGCGAAAAGAATTTCGAACAACTTAACACGGAGCAGTTGATGAGTGCAATATTAAATTTGGGATCACAAATGGGAACAATGGAAGCACGGTTCTTCTTCAACAAGACAAGAATTTTTAAATATCATTTATACTGACGTGATAAAAGAAAATTAGAAATACTATAATTGTGCAAGAAACCCAGAATTACACTCTAATACAAGAACACACGCCAGATGCTTTGTTGACTGAACCTGTAATGAAGCATTATTCAGGACACACAAATAATAAGAAAATAAAGAACAGTAGTTAGTTACCTTAATTTATATTGACGAAAAGCACTCAGATCATTACAATATCTCCATTGGAACAACATCTGCTATCTCTCCCATCAAATAACTGCATAAACATGGAACAACACCCTCCACTACCGCATCACACTCTAACTTCAGCTACAAGCAGTGTCCACCACAACTTCTCGGCAAGAACTGCTTGTCGCTGCGTCTCAATAATCACTGCCAGTGGAGGCGGCGGAACAATACTCTCTGGCGCGATTTTTGGCGCTGTGGCTCAGTGTAGCCACCTTTCAAGAGTAGCATGGAGAGCTGAATCAAACCAGTCTCAGGACTGAAGACCACAACAACAACAACATGAACATTTCAAAAGTTGAAATCTTACGCTTAAGCGCTGCTAATTAGCAGCTCTAAACGGAAAGTGAAGACTTTTTAATAAGTAGATCTACTTCTCTAGCATCCGTTTCTGACCTACGTTCTAATTAACTTCCTAGTAGTCTCTTCCATCAAGGAGTACGTGAGTGTTCTCTTCCTTATTTGTAGGTCTATTGGACGCCTGAAAAACTTCCCAGGATCTGCCCCTCTAGTCAGCATCGTCAGAAACGCTCGAAATCAAGACCATGAATTGTTTCATCATTTATACGAAAAATTCAATCCACATAAATATCAGCACACCACGGAACGACTCGTGTATTAAAAGCCACATTAGACATCTTCATTGTTAAATGTTACTTCTGCGAAACTTCAGTACAGCACATGTGACTGAAGAGTGGTAAGGAAGCTGACCCTCAATCTCAATGAGGCTAGGAACCGAATTTATCAAAGCAACAACAAAGAAATAGGCGTAATTGCCTCAGCGACCTACATTCTGACATTTTTTCCTGAATAGCTCGTTTAATATTCCGCACTTACGTTTCGAGAGCTTATACTAGTTGAAACAGCTTTGAGGTCCAAAGAAAGAGGCGAATAATATCTTGCGTGCACACGCAACACTCGGAACACCCAGGAACAATTATGGACGCGTCATTGTACAGGTAGCACGAAATGAAGTGGCGTATCGCGGTACACAGTATTGTGCGCTGCGTCGGAGTGCTTATCTGCTCCTCCGATATTCGTGGAAGCCTCTCGAGAAAAAAACATGAATAAAGAAGTGGACTACGAGCGAAAGCAATGGAAGAGCGCGCTTGTCTGTGCTTGTATGATCTTTTGTCGCATTGCTGCCATAAACTTCCCTCACGTCCGCAGCAATAATCGTACTGGGGTCGAAAGGGTGATGGATGAGATGGCGCCCGAACAATGGCACCAATACAATAGCTTCGAGAGGCCCAAGGGCCCTCGAAACCTCGGCGCCTTCCAGCCTCACCCGAAAAGAACGAAATCACTCCCCCCCTCTGCCCATAAGGCTCACCCTTCTACCCTCAACGTCCTTCCCTCGTGTTTCATTCACATACGCTTCATATCGCGAAACCATTCTCCACCGTAGCTCGCACCGTGATGGCCGTGCTGACTAATTATAACGCCCTCGGCTACAGCTGCCGTTTCGACGAGAAGCGCTGCTCATTGTGAGTCTCTCCGATACGGCCTGCGTAAAAACTAGAACACAGGTGGCTTGCCACACGCAGTCCCTCCACTTACTGGAGGGCTTGCACATTCTGCAAAGCGACAATCTTGTTGGTGCCTGAGGCACGAGAGTGTGTCCGCCGCGTTCGCTAGGAACACTACTTAGCTATCGCCCTTATCCATCCCCCCTACACCTTTGCGAGTAGTACCTTACTCAGCAATGAAAAAAGGTCGACTAGGAGACGTGACAAAACGGCAGAAAGGAGCTGTCGTACTTGTATTGCTCCTGACTACATCGTCAGTGTATTTTCCCGACTTGATGTTGCATGAACGCGACTGTCTAACATGTCTACAAGAGAGGAATGGCGGCTACTCTCAATCACGCGACATAGCAAAAGAATAGTGTTCGTAACAATATTCTAGTCGATAGGGACCAGAGACAATGTCGCCTTGTTTCAAACGCGACCGAAATTATTGTGTGTGTGAAATACTATGGGACTTAACTGCTAAGGTCATCAGTCCCTAAGCTTACACACTACGTAACCTAAATTATCCTGAGGACAAACACACACACACACACACACACACACACACATACCCGAGGGAGGACTCGAACCTCCGCCGAGACCAGCAGAAATTATTACTGTCATCTCAACCATTTTCTGAGCGACATTGCGAAGTGAACTGCATGCAACGGATTTTTGGAGTCGGGTAGCCTACTTCACGAAAGGCGAATGCTCCCAGCAGCACATAAAACTACACGTCTTCAATTAGTCGAACAACACAGGAACAGGATAATAACTGACTGGAGGCTTATTGTGTGATCCAGTTATTCGCAAATTTGCCTCATTTCGAAAGATGCAAAGCGTTCCGATGAAGACTTATACAGTACCGAGGGCGTAGTTTAGAACAGAGGTGATTCTTTTAAGTTGCTGGGGGTGTTTTTCGCATTATAACTAGCGGTTTCATTCGGATTGTCATGAACATAATCCAGAACGTTCACGCAAGTTGTAACGCCGGAAATGCATATCCTCCTATTTCCATCTATTGTACTATAATTTTTTTCCTTATTTTGCTACCTGAAGATATGACATTTCTGTGTCTTTATATATTGTAATTGTTTTACTATATATATATATATATATATATATATATATATATATATATATATATATATATATATATCGATGTATAATTGGCTTGTTTTTTAAACACTACTTGTAATTTTTACGCTGGGTCTTGCCTAGGGAAAACTATGCTATCGAACGATTACATCGATAGGTCGTGTGGAGGACTAAAGTGTTTAGGATCTTTGGTAGTGGGAAGTCGGCCGCATGGAGCGCGGGCAGACAGTCTGGCTGGAGTAGGGTGCTGGAGCAGGTGTGTTGTGTGACGCTCCCGCGAGTTGCCGCGCTTTCGGGGTTTTGCAGCATGTAATTGCGCTCGACTTGCTATGATAGTTTCTGACACGGTGTCGCGGACGGGAAGCATTAGCTGTCTCACATCAAGAGCCCATTTCGCCTGGTGACCGTGTCGAGAAGAAGGCGCGCCAACATCCAGCTTCTGCAACAGCGACGGCCGACAATCAGTGACTGTCGCCACCTCCTCGACCGACGGCTTCAAACCTTCAATCATCCAACAAGGAAGACTGGAAGCACGTAAAATTTTGGAACTGTATGGCAGACCTCAGCTTTTAAAATTATTCCATTCACAAAATTACAGCAACTTAGCATGAACCTTTGTTGCTCATTGTCCCAATTGCATTACCAAGCAGGGTCCCTTCCTTTTCCGGAATGAACCCGAGTGTCGTTGAAATTCAAACGCCAGCATTAAAGTAATATCATTCCATTTCGCTGCTTTAATTTCAAAATTCAGTTAAAGTATTCATAGCTGGCTACAATATTTAGATTACACAAGCACAAATTAAAAGTGCGAGTTTTGTTACCATATTTTAGCTTACCTGTGACTGCAGCCCAGCTTGCTACGTACTAAATTTTACTATTGTTAATTGTTCAGAATCATTTCATTCAAGTTCAAAGTTAAATCTCTTATTTCTAAATTGCGTAGATTCAAGTAGCTTTTTAAATTATTGTTTAGGCAGCCCAAGACTAACCTTATTTTATTGAATTTCGATGTGCATCAGAAACAAACTTCACTCTTAATTTCAGTCACTAAATTAACTTTCAATTTTCCGGTTTTATTTATTCTTTTGCTAAATTAAGTCAGAGTGTAGCGAAATTTATTACTTCTGATAAACATTCAGTTTTCACACAACACGTGTCAACCTTCAGTTGCCACGCTTTTAGTGCTAAATATATGTGCATTAATCTTTCATTTTCAGTTATTATAGTAGTTGTCCATGGGACTGGCGACCGTAATTTTCCCCAAATCTCAAATATCTACTTAACGCCAATTAATTGTTAACGTAACGACCGCACATTTATTTTCTTTATTAACTTTACCCCTTTTCAAAATTAATTTTCACCAGTTTCATTTGCATTTTTCCTTTCATTTAGATGTAACCCTTTCCTCCCTCTTTACCGACAAATTAACTTCGGTGACGATTGCTTTTCCCAAATTTCCATTAGGTGCACGCGGTTTAATTTTTCACTGTCATTAAGGTCGATAAGTGAGGGGGAGGTTTCAAAGTGTGGATTCTAATTCAACATCTTCATGATGAGTACGATGCCGATACTTCCGTCTTCCAAGATGACAACACATGAGTTCACAGAGACGTTCGGAAGCGTTCCTGATTTTCACGACGTATCGCATCCAGACTGGCCTCTTAACCACACGGTTCTAATACCATACAAAATGTTTGTGACTGTTTATAACAATGACTGAAACGTAATAATACGCGTCTTGGCAATTTGGTAGCTCTGCAGCATTTAATCACCAATGAATTGCTTCATCTGGTTTTGGCATACCTCAAGAAACTCTTACACTTCCTTCTCCGTCGAGCTGAAACGATTACCAAGGCTAGAGCGTTGACACATTAAATACACCGATGAGCCAAATCGTAATGATCATCTACCACTAGCGTTGGTCCACGTTTGGTACGAAGTACAGTAGCGCTTCTCCGTGTCCTGTATTCGACAAGTCCTTGGTAGGTTTCCGGAGGTAAATGGCACCAGATACGCACATGTCACGCAGTTCCAGAAATTTATGTGCCGCTGGTACGTGGACGCGGAGCTGCCGCCCCGTAGTGTCGCAAATGAGTCCTTCCGGATTCAGATCAGTCAAATTTGGTGCCGAAGGCATCTACGTGAGGTCACTGTCATTTTCGCCAAACCCTTGTAGCCCTATTCGGGCCCTGTGAAACTGGCAGTTATCATGCTATAAGACGCCATCGCCATCGGGAAAGATATCAAACACTAAGGGATGCAGATGGTCCGCAGTATTTTTCATGTATTACTACTACAGGTCTGATGGAGCCCCATGTGAATGTCCACTGCACCCACTGGCCTTTGTCTGTGACGCTGTGCGCGTTTCGAGCAGACATCCCCTGTATGTGTCAAGAAACGTCATTCAGCCGACGAGGCGACACGTTTATGTTGATACACAGCCCAATCTCGATGATCATATTTAACAATTTATATCTACATCTACATGTCTCACTGCAGGTCTCACTGAAGTGCCGGACCGTCTCCAGAGCATTTCTCGACCGTTCCAAATGCAATGCATCCTCCGGCGGGTAGTAATGCCTAAGTGTAAAAACCGACAAAGGTAACTGAATGTGCTCAATATTATGCAGTGCATAAAATAAAGGTCTGCCGTCGGAAAGATACATCACATGACGTATTCGGTACATCTAAACATCTGAGTATATTACACTACTGGCAATTAAAATTGCTACACCAAGAATAAATGCAGACGATAAACGGGTATTCATTTGACAAATATTTTATACTAGAAGTGACATGTAATTACATTTTCACGCCATCTGGATGCATAGAATCTGAGAAATCAGTAGCCAGAACAACCTCCTCGTAATAACGGCCTTCATACGCCTGGGCATTCAGTCAGAGCTTAGATGGTGTGTGCAGGTACAGCTGCCCATGCAGCTTCAACACGATACCACAGTTCATCAAGAATAGTGACTGGCGTATTGCGACGAGCCAGTTGTTCGGCCACCATTGACCAGACGTTTCAACTGGTGAGAGATCTGGAGAATGTGCTGGCCAGGGCAGCAGTCGAAAATTTTCTGTATCCAGAAACGCCCGTACAGGACCTGCAACATGCGGTCGTGCATTATCCTGCTGAAATGTACGGTTTCGCAGGGATCGAATGAAGGGTAGAGCCACGGGTCGTAACACATCTGAAATGTAGCGTCCACTGTTCAAAGTGCAGTCAATGCGAACAAGAGGTCACCGAGACGTGTAACCAATGGCACCCTATACCATCACGCCCGGTGATACGCCAGAATGGCAATGACGAATACACGCCTCCAATGTGCGTTCACCGCGATGTCGCCAAACACGGATGCGACCATCATGATGCTGTAAACAGAACCTGGATTCATCCGAAAAAAGGACGTTTTGCCATTGTGCACCCAGGTTCGTCGTTGAGTACACCATCGCAGGCGTTCCTGTCTGTGATGCAGAGTCAAGGGTAACCGCAGCCATGGTCTAATGGTTCAAATGGCTCTGAGCACTATGGGACTCAACTGCTGTGGTCATAAGTCCCCTAGAACTTAGAACTACTTAAACCTAACTAACCTAAGGACAGCACACAACACCCAGCCATCACGAGGCAGAGAAAATCCCTGACCCCGCCGGGAATCGAACCCGGGAACTCGGGCGTGGGAAGCGAGAACGCTACCGCACGACCACGAGATGCGGGCGCAGCCATGGTCTCCGAGCTGATAGTCCATCTTCTGCAAACGTCGTCAAACTGTTCGTGCAGATGGTTGTTGTCTTGCAAACTTCCCCATCTGTTGACTCAGGGATCGAGACGTGGCTGCACGATCCGTTACAGCCATGCGGATAAGATGCTTGTCCTCTCGACTGGTAGTGATACGAGGCCGTTGGGATCCAGCAAGGCGTTCCGTATTACCCTCCTGAACCCACCGATTCCATATTCTGCTAACAGTCATTGGATCTCGACCAACGCGAGCAGCAATGTCGCGATACGATAAACCGCAATCGCGATAGGCTACAATCTGACCTTTATCAAAGTCGGAAACGTGATGGTACGCATTTCTTCTCCTTACACGAGGCTTCACAACGTTTCACCAGGCAACGCCGGTCAATTGCTGTTTGTGTATGAGAAATCGTTTGGAAACTTTCGTCATTTCAGCACGTTGTAGGTGTCGCCACCGGCGCCAACCTTGTGTGAATGCTCTGAAAAGATAATAATTTGCATATCGCAGCATTTTCTTCCTGTCGGTTAAATTTCGCGTCTGTAGCACGTCATCTTCGTGGTGTATCATTTTTTATGACCAGTAGTGTAATTATTCTATTGCGTATTGACACGACTTCCTGTAAACAAAATAAAATGGCTTTCGCTTACTGATCGGTGGCTGCTGAAGAACGTGCCACTGATCATTAAGCAGATTGATCGTGAAAATCATCACCTTTGTTTCCACCTTAAATAGCAAAAATTAATCAGACTTCGTGATAAAGATGTACGTTCCGTTTGTAACGCAATACTCAAACAGCAACTTAAATTCGAAGGAACACGTAGAAAATGTTGTGCGGAAGGCTAACCAAAGACTGCGTTTTATTGACAGGACACTTAGAAAATGTAACAAATCTACTAAGGTGCCTGCCCACACCACACTTGTCCTTCCTCTTTTAGAATACTGCTGTGAGGTGTGGAAGCCTTGCCAAACAGGATTGACGAAGTATATAACCTCCCCCTCACTTATCGACCTTAATGACAGTGAAAAATTAAACCGCATGTACCTGATGGAAATTTGGGGAAAGCAATCGTCACCGAAGTTAATCTGTCGGTAAAGAGGGAGGAAAGGGTTACATCTAAATGAAAGGAAAAATGCAAATGAAACTGGTGGAAATTAATTTTGAAAAGGGGTAAAGTTAATAAAGAAAGTAAATGTGCGGCCGTTACGTTAACAATTAACTAGCGGTAATTAGATATTTGAGATTTGGGGGAAATTACGGTCGCCAGTCCTCAGGACAATTACTATAGTAACTGAAAAAGAAAGGTTATTACACATATAATTAGCACTAGAAGCGTGGCAACTGAAGGTTGACACGTGTAGTGTGAAAACTGAAAGTTTGTCAGAAGTAATAAATTTCGCTACACTCTGACTTCATTTAGCAAAAGAATTAATAAAACCGGGAAATTGAAAGTTAATTTAGTGACTGAAGTTAACAGTGAGCTTTCTTTCTGAAGCACATCGAAATTCAGTAAAATACGGTTAGTCTTGGACTACCTCAACAATCATTTCAAAAGCCTCTTGAATCTACGCAATTTAGAAATAAGAGATTTAACTTTGAACTTGAATTAACTGATTCTGAATAATTAACAATAGTAAAATTTAGTACGTAGCAAGCTGAGCTGCAGTCACAGGTAAGCTAAAATACGGTAACAAAACTCGCACTCTTAATTTGTGCTTGTGTAATCTAAATATTGTAGCCAGCTATGAATACCTTAACTGACTTTTGAAATTAAAGCAGTGAAATCGAATGATGCTGGCGTTTGAATTTCAACGACACTCAGGTTCATTCCGGAAAAGGAATGGACCCTGCTTGGTAATGCAATTGGGACAATGAGCAACAAAGGTTCATGCTACGTTGCTGTAATTTAGTTATGAAAATGGAACAGTTTGAAAAGCTGAGGTCTGCCATACAGTTCAAAAACTTTACGTGTTTCCAGTCTTCCTTGTTGGTTGATTGAAGGTTTGAAGCCGTCGATCGAGGAGGTGGCGACAGTCACTCATTGTCGGCCGTCGCTGTTGGAGAAGCTGGATGTTGGCGCGCCTTCTTCTCGACACGGTCACCAGGCGAATCGGGCTCTTGATGTGCGCCAGCTAATGCTTCCCGTCCGCGACACCGTGTCAGAAACTATCATAGCAAGTCGAGCGCAATTACATGCTGCCCAACCCCGAAAGCGCGGCAACTCGCGGGAGCATCACACCACACCTGCTCTACTGCACCACCCCAGCCAGACTCTCCCTCTGCCCGCGCTCCACGCGACAGAGTTAACACTGCCAAAGATCCTAAACACTTTCGTCTCCACACGATCTATCGATGTAATCGTTCGATAGCATAGTTTTCCCTAGGCCAGACCCAGCGTAAAAATAAGAATAATATTTTCAAAACAAACCAATTATACATCGACATAAGTGCATAAATATATATATATATATATATATATATATATATATACACAAATAGTAAAACAATTACAATATATAAAGACACAGAAATGTCATATCTTCAGGTAACAAAATAAGCAAAAAAATTATAGTACAGTAGATGGAAATAGGAGTATATGCATTTCCGGCGTTACAAGTACATCGAAAAAGTTCAAAGAAGTTCAGCACGTTTTGTATTATCGCGAAATATGGGAGAG
The DNA here is from genome assembly GCF_023864275.1 of Schistocerca cancellata. Classification (NCBI taxonomy): domain Eukaryota; kingdom Metazoa; phylum Arthropoda; class Insecta; order Orthoptera; family Acrididae; genus Schistocerca; species Schistocerca cancellata. The sequence goes on from NC_064628.1 coordinate 161,861,510, forward strand.
AGTGTCATCGAAATGATACAGGATTTGGGGTGGACATCATTAAAAGAAAGGCGTTTTTCGTTTCTACGGAAACTTCTCACGAAATTCCAATCACCTACTTTATCCTCCGAATGCGAAAACATACAGGGTACGCCAGAAAAATGTATACGCACTTTGAACTGTCATACACAATTTATTTCCCATTCTACAATGTTAAATATCTGTGAGAAAGTAATGTTATGTTTCTTCAACAGGTGACAGCAGTGGCAAGGAAGTAACTGCAACATGGCGGACGTGCGTTTGAGCTTTGAAGCGCGGAAGCAGATAATTAAGTGGTACTGGAAGTTTGAGAATGTAGCTGCGGTTCGAAGACAGTGGAGAAGTGAGTATGGTACAGAACCACCTTCAAGGTTAACAATTACACGTCTACGAGACAAATTCGAAATTCATGGAACAGTGTGTGATGTGCATAAAGGTCGATCAGGGTGACCTCGTACAGCTACAAGTGATGATTCCCCAACTGCGGTCTTGGAACTGTTTCAGCATTCGCCTCAAAAATCTTCAAGGCAAGCGGCACGTGAGAGTAATGTTAAGTGCTAGTAGTGTGCTACGCGTGCTGCAGAAAGGCAAGTTTCGTGTGTACATTCCAAGGCTGGTACAACAGCTAAGTGATGACGATCCTGATCGAAGGTTAGAATTTTGTGAATGGGTTCAGGAGATCGTGAGACGTGAACCAGGATTTATAGGTAGCATAATTTGGTCGGATGAAGCCCAATTCAGACTCAATGGAACTGTCAATAGGCACAATTGTGTGTTCTGGGCTGAAGATAATCCTCACATTACAGGCTGTGAATTTGCCTGGTGTAAATGTGTGGTATGGTCTGTCTGCAAGAGGAGTCATTGGGCCTTACCGCTTTGAAGGTACGGTTACTGGAGAAACATACCTAACAATGCTTGCTGACTCCATATTCCCTGACATTCGTGCATTATACGGTAATGATGAGTTTTATTTCCAACAAGATGGCACCCCACCGCACTATCATAGGGACGTACGAGCATACCTGGATCATAATGTGCCAGGCCAGTGGATAGGACGCAGGGGACCAATCGAGTTTTCTGCACGCTCTCCAGACCTCACGCCGCTGGATTTCTTCTTATGGGGCACAGTAAAAGATGAGGTGTACAAACGTAAACCACGTAACCTGAACACACTTTGGAATGAGATTCAGGCGGTGTGCGCAGAAATCTCATTGGACACTTTGGTGCGATGTACGGAATCAGTGGTGACTCGTACTCAGAAACGTATTGATGCTGAAGGCCACCAGTTTGAACATTAATCACATTTGCAAAGTACATTTATTTTTCCAATTGGACTTTAAGCTTTCCATTTCCAGAAATTTAACATTGTAGAGCGGGAAATAAGTTTTCTATGACGCTTTAAAGTGTGTATACGTTTTTTTGACGCACCCTGTATTGTTGACACCGACCTACATAGAGAGAAGCTATCACCACGATAAAATAAGGGAAACCAGAGCTCGTACGGAAAGATATAGGTGTTCGTTCATTCCGCGGGCTACACGAGACTGGAATGATAGAGAATTGTGAAGGTGGTTCGATGAATCCTCTGCCAAGCACTTAAATGTGATTTGCAGAGTATTCATGCAGTTGTAGATGTAGCAAGACGCGATCAGTCTGACTGCGTTAGAACTATGTTACATTACCCTTCCTGACACACCGTCTCTAAAACAGAAAATACACATATTTACTATAAAAAACAGTCTTGATCACAATTTATTTATTATAGTGACCGGTTTCGACCACTACTGTGGTCGTCTTCAGACCAATGAGTAAGAACCTCCTTCTGGCGGTAAATCACAGCATGAAAATATATGTGGGGAACATATCCAGGGTGTTTCAAAAATGACCGGTATATTTGAAACGGCAATAAAAACTAAAAGAGCAGCGATAGAAATACACCGTTTGTTGCAATATGCTTGGGACAACAGTACATTTTCAGGCGGACAAACTTTCGAAATTACAGTAGTTACAATTTTCAACAACAGATGGCGCTGCAAGTGATGTGAAAGATATAGAAGACAACGCAGTCTGTGGGTGCGCCATTCTGTACGTCGTCTTTCTGCTGTAAGCGTGTGCTGTTCACAACGTGCAAGTGTGCTGTAGACAACATGGTTTATTCCTTAGAACAGAGGATTTTTCTGGTGTTGGAATTCCACCGCCTAGAACACAGTGTTGTTGCAACAAGACGAAGTTTTCAACGGAGGTTTAATGTAACCAAAGGACCGAAAAACGATACAATAAAGGATCTGTTTGAAAAATTTCAACGGACTGGGAATGTGACGGATGAACGTGCTGGAAAGGTAGGGTGACCGTGTACGGCAACCACAGAGGGCAACGCGCAGCTAGTGCAGCAGGTGATCCAACAGCGGCCTCGGGTTTCCGTTCGCCGTGTTGCAGCTGCGGTCCAAATGACGCCAATGTCCACGTATCGCCTCATGCGCCAGAGTTTACACCTCTATCCATACAAAATTCAAACGCGGCAACCCCTCAGCGCCGCTACCATTGCTGCACGAGAGACATTCGCTAACGATATAGTGCACAGGATTGATGACGGCGATATGCATGTGGGCAGCATTTGGTTTACTAACGAAGCTTATTTTTACCTGGACGGCTTCGTCAATAAACAGAACTGGCGCATATGGGGAACCGAAAAGCCCCATGTTGCAGTCCCATCGTCCCTGCATCTTCAAATAGTACTGGTCCGGGCCGCCATTTCTTCCAAAGGAATCATTGGCCCATTTTTCAGATCCGAAACGATTACTGCATCACGCTATCTGGACATTCTTCGTGAATTTGTGGCGGTACAAACTGCCTTAGACGACACTGCGAACACCTCGTGGTTTATGCAAGATGGTGCCCGGCCACATCGCACGGCCGACGTCTTTAATTTCCTGTATGAATATTTCGATGATCGTGTGATTGCTTTGGGCTATCCGAAACATACAGGAGGCGGCGTGGATTGGCCTCCCTATTCGCCAGACATGAACCCCTGTGACTTCTTTCTGTGGGGACACTTGAAAGACCAGGTGTACCGCCAGAATCCAGAAACAATTGAACAGCTGAAGCAGTACATCTCATCTGCATGTGAAGTCATTCCACCAGACACGTTGTCAAAGGTTTCGGGTAATTTCATTCAGAGACTACGCCATATTATTGCTACGCATGGTGGATATGTGGAAAATATCGTACTATAGAGTTTCCCAGACCGCAGCGCCATCTGTTGTTAAAAATTGTAACTACTGTAATTTCGAAAGTTTGTCTGCCTGAAAATGTACTGTTGTCCCAAGCATATTGCAACAAACGGTGTATTTCTATCGCTGCTCGTTTAGTTTTTACTGCCGTTTCAAATATACCGGTCATTTTTGAAACACCCTGTAGGTGACTATATTAATGACACACTTTTGATAATTATGCCAAGTTATTATTCAGAACAATACAAAGTACAAGATTTGCCAGACAGAGATACCACGGTCTGTACTGCAAGGCAGAACAAGTGACAGTGATTAATCGGAAGGACCTTCTCCCTCAACAAACTTCTACTTTTTAACAAGAGACAGATAGTTCTCATACATGTCGACACATTTATCTAAACGCATTTACGTATGTAAATAGTCTTTGCTTTTGTACTCTTATTGAAGCGTCGATTTTCTTCTTAGTTTACGCTTACGTCGATACGTTTTATTATGACAGTCTGGACAAACAAAAAGAGTCAGTTATTTTATTTCTTACGCTTTACTCTCTCTAACAGCACGTGGGAAAAATGAATACCTAAATCTTTCTGCACAAGCTCTGACTTCTCTTATTTTACTACGACGATAATACCTCCCTGTATAGGGTGCCGACGATAAAATATTTTGGCATTCAGAGGAAAATGTTAGTGATTGAAATTTCGTGAAAAGATCACGCCGCAACGAAAAACATATTTTACTGATTGCCACCCCATCTCTCTTATCATATCCGTGACACTCACTATTTCGCAAATAGTGCAAAGCGAGCTGCCCCTGTTGTGATCCGAGCGGTGTGCTCCGAAACACACGTGCCCGCACCAGCACTGTACTCTGTCTTCAGATGTGCCACAGATCGTCACCTATCCTGCTTTTCAGAACAGTCAAGCCTTCTACCTCCACGTTCTGTGATGAGACGGGGAGTGCAACACCTTGTCGCCTACTGCCCTTCAAGCAGTTTCCATTTAGACGCTCACGACAGTAGCACACCAACAGTCGGCCAGCTTCGCCGTTCCCGAGACACTCGTACCCTTTTGTCAGAATCGCTTATTACGGAGGATTCTCCTGTTTGGGGCCCATATCGACGCTAGAATGAGTCTCCATTCGTGTCTACTTCGCATATGCACTTTCCATATCGCGCCACATGGTCGCAACGCCACCTGCCGTATTGAATCTCATGGCGGGGAGGGGTCACCGTGTTTTGGCTTATGATCGTAATATGTGCGTAAAACATCATTCTTGTTATATTATTGATTCAGGACGTTCATTTTTCAGTCTCTTGGTTTAGTGACTGTAAAGTCATTTGTGACATCCAGTAGTTAATGACAGTGAAGAATCTTGCCAGGCGTATTAGGTATTCTTAATGCCTTACTTGAGCTCCTGCAAGTGACCCATCAATATCATATACCGATCCTTCTTCGAGTATGCTCAACGGTGCTACAGCTCCATGCCTACATTTAGATGACTCAGTGCTCATACTGATTTTCGCTTCACCCATCTGTGACCCACGAAGAATTCTCGCTTCATGTTGACCATGAAGCAGCAGTGCCCTTCCAGCTTTGTGTGCGATTACTGACCACCGTCTCGGGTTACCTACCGATCGTCTAAGACACCTCATCCATCAAGAGTCAGTACGCTTCCTGTGGGGCAAACTGTTTCCGCTGCTGGAATAACTCACTCTAGTCGCGTGTTTGCTATACTACAGTACTCCAGGTATTTCCGGGTTAAGGTGAGAAGCATGTCGAAAACGTTTTCTCCGGATGAAGACGAGGCGGCTCATTTTGATATCTTCATATCTCCAGAATACGATTCTGCTCTTGAGTGCACCACGTTACAGTTGTACCAGAAATTCTGACATGTGTATACAATATCTTTGTTTACAACTGCTGCTGTTAAAACATTAGATGATAAAAAAAATAATTTAATACTGATATATAAATTATATTTATTTATTTTTTCATAGCCCTCTTCATTATTTGTGGCTTTGTTGTTAAATTGTAAATACTTTCGTTTTTAACATTGGTGTGACAATTCTTTTATTATTCTTATCTGTAAGCATCACACTCCCACTTTCTCTCTGACCTTAAGACAAAGTAAGTTGTCAGTGAGCACACGTTATCTTTATCTGATCAGCAAACAGACTGTGTGAAATTCAAAAGTGGCTTGTTGCTGTATTTCTTCAAGTAATATGAAATCATAGCCTAAAACGTGGTTTGAAAGCTTTTAGAAGAACTTTCAGAAGAAAGCTCCCCTTTCACCAATTGTTTGCAAGACAGCCCAGTCATCTCTTCTGTTGTTTCTAATAGCTGTGGTTGTACCTGTTTCTGACAAGCTAGTTGCTCAGCACTTTAGACTTCTGCCTACGGGTGTAGTACGCGAAAGATGTACAGATGCCTCGAACCAGTGGGAGTAACTTCGGATACCTCCTCTCAGCTACGTTGGAACGTAACGTCTACTAAATTGTGCTGTGCAATGCTGTATGATATGAATAAAAGCCTTGTACCGTGAAAATCACGCATTTTTCGCAATACATTCGTTACACATTCTTCTTTACACGTTCAGGCATATTTTACGATAGTTTGGCCCTAGGTACAAAGTCGCAGCTTCAAACCTACGCCATGCAAAAGAAAGCAAACGGCAGATGAACCTTACAGTCACACAAAATTATCAATATGTAGCGGTATAACACAGAATACAAAAAAGTGCACTCATAACGTGGTCATTGAGCGCCCATAAATCACAAACCCACTGAGTACGGAGACGTCCCTGACACAGATAACAGACAGCACTAATCATTTGTTTGTGTATCGGCCAGTCGCCAAATGGCGCTAAAGTCTCAGAGATTACATACCTCAGTGAGCTAACACCAGTGAGATCCGTGTCTGCTAACTTCGTCGTTGACGATATGTTACACCATAACCCAATTCCTTTTATGGCACAGAAAGTGATTTTCAATACGATTAACCACCTGTATTGTACCGCATTGCACTTACTTTTACTTTAGTGGTCATTGACAATACCCACTAGCTGTTATATGTGCTGTATCCACATACATACTCGTACGTAATTTGCCACTCGAAGCACTACATTGAATCAGCCTATTACAACACACGAAATATTATCATATGGAATACCTCACATAAAATATACTGATGAGCCACATTCTGTTGAAAGTATGCTACCTAGCAGATTAAAGTGTCATTTAGAAAGTGTGAAGAAGAACAACGTGGTCAAACCAAAACAATATTTTTCTAGAAAACTGAGTCAAATGAAAGAATAAAAAATCATCATTTTGCCGGCGAAAATTTCGGATAAAGCGCTTCTAGCATTCTATAATGTAGCTTACCGAGTACCAAATTGTATGAAAGCCCGTACGATTGTACGATTGCAGAAGAACTAATTCTGCTGTGTGCTATTGACGTGGAGTCCATTATGCTTGGAGCGTCCATGGAAAACAGGTTCTGCGCATTCCTTTGTGTGGTACTACAATTAGTCGCCGAATTGAAGATTTAAGAGGATCTTCATGAACCAACTGGAGAGAAAATTGGAGGGAAGGATTTTAGTTTTCAGCTTGATGAGGCCACCAAGCGATAGAAATAATCATTTAATTTGCTGTTTGCGACTTGTTGACGAAAAAATAAATAAATGAGGGTAAGATCTTTTTTGTAAGGAAATAAATGCAGGTATCACAGATAAAGATTTGTTCGAAACAGTGGACAACTTCACGACAGAAAACTAAATTAACTGGGATCACTGTGTTGGTGTGTGTACGGATGATATCCGACCCATGCCGGGGCATTACAGTGGTCTACAAGGACTTATCCACGGCAAAGCTCCTATATAATGTGGACACTCTTCATTATACAAATGGAAGCACTTTCTTCGCAACATTTGAGTGTTGATCAGAATCAAGTAGAGCAAACTGTCATAAATGGGGTGAACTTTATTAAAACTCGTCTTCAAAAGGCTAGATTTTTTAGACAGAAGTATCACAGTAAGGGGGATAAGCTCACAACTCTCGTATTTTATAGCAGCACTCCTTTGCTTTTCAGGAGAAATGTATTATCTCTCATTTTTTAACTTACGCGAGAAGGTTGTTCTTACCTGCAGCAAGAAAACCGTGTCAGTGCTAAGTGCTTTCTAGACACTGACTTTCTATTAACGGTCGGATGCTTATGTGATATATGTGAGAAGCTGAACTCACTAAATAAGTCTGCGCAAGGAAATGAAAATCATTTCAATCAGCTTATCGACAGAATTTCGGCATTCAAAAGGAAGCGTTGTCCTCGGAAGAAGAAAATAGACAAAAGATAAAAAGTGGTATACTTTTACGTTTGCAGCGTTTTATAAGCAACAATGAAATAGGTCTTTCTGCAGATGAGTTTTCTGCAATTGAAGGACGTATAACTGAACTTCAAGCTCATTTTGAAAAATACTTGCCTGAAAAATGTGATAGGTTTCAATGGGTACAATATCCCTTCAGCAATGGTTCCCCTTCTAAATTGAATGCTTCAGAAGATGAAGAGTTGATAGAATTTTCATCAGATTCTTCACTAAAAGACAAATTTTCATCAAAGACGTTGGCAACATTTTGGTATTCAGTAAGAAAAGACTTTTGAAGCTGGAGCAACAGAGCACTGAAGGTATTAATTCCTTTTGCAACTTCCTACCCTTGCGAGAGGGGTTTGAGCAGTGGTTGTCCTTAAAACCGAGTACAGATCAAGACTTTGTATGGAGAATGAAATGACGGTAGCTGTGTCTAATTTGGTGCCAGGATTTGACAAACTGTGTAACAAGAAGCAAGCTCAGGTGTCGCACTGACATGAGTCGTATTTTATTCGTAACTTTTTTATCAATTATTTAAGTTTCAACAAGAAATGTACAGAGGAGACACGGAAACAGAATAGTTGGGGGGGGGGGGGGGGAGAGGAGGGGAGCCACGAACTAAAAAATGTTGAAAACAATGACGGAAAGTTATTGGCCGGTGCTTTGTGGGGGCGGAGCTGGCGCCCAGAAACGTGCCACGTGTGTTCCATCGGGTTCATATCAGACGAATTTGGAGACGAAGACATCAACGTGAGTTCACTGTCATGCTCCTCAAACCACTGTAGCACGATGCTGGCCTTGTGACACGGACACTTATCCTGCTGGAAGATGTGAACGACGTCCGGGAAGACATAAAGTATTAAAGGATGCAGGTAGCCCTCAATAATGTTCACGAGGTCCACAACTGTCATGGTGCCTTCGATTACTGCTACAGGTCAAACTGAATCAAAGGTTAATGTCTCCAATAGCATAATATGCCCCCAAATCGTTGGATCCGCTGCGCGATGCACGTTTCGAACAGCCGTTCGCCTAGACGATGAGGTATCCGGACTGGACCATCGCTTTGGTGTAACAAGAAACGTGATTCATCCGAGAAAGCGACATGGTGCTATGGGATCATCGAGACTGTAACATGGACTAATGGAAATCGATCAATAGCCCATTCTCGTCGTGATTAAAGATGTCGTTGGGTCAACATGGGAACATGTCATCTGCTGTTCCACAGTGTGATTGCTCCCACGGTGCCTGCGACAGAATTTGTCATCATATTTCCCACAGATCGTAGCCTACCCTGGTTTACTTAGCGGGAAAGTGTCCGGCCTCCACGTCCTGTGGTGAGGCGTGGACGCCTAGGACGTCGCCTACTCGTGGTATATATAGGAATATAGGCAGTCATTTTTCCCTCGTTCTGTTTGAGAGTGGAACAGGGAGAGAAGATGCTAGTTGTGGTACCCTCCGCCACGCACCGTATGGTGGATTGCGGAGTATGTATGTAAATGTAGATGTATCTGCATCCCTGCGCTTTCGCCTTCCAAGAACTGCGGACTGTTAAGGAGTCCTTGCGGTGACTCTCCGAGCAGCGTGTTTCTCCCCACACAGTGCCAGAACAAATAGTTCTCAAGGTTACTTAATAGAAAGCAAAATCCGTCATCTCTAATTACCCAGAGCAACTAGATACAGAGAGAGGCAGTGCACAATCAATGGTGACCAACTTCAATAAATGCCCTAGTGCCTTCCTATTTAGATAACCATGCGTTAAAAGCGTACATGCTCATGACTTAATTAATATAATATGAAAGGTGACAACCCCACACGATCTGCCATCTTTCTAACTCTTTGTCGATATTTGCAGTGGAACAGACATTTTGTCGTCAACGACTTGAACACGGATGTCTTGCATGCCGTATCCTCAGGAAATGAACTAAACTTCCTCACAGTTCTTGCGATAAATCGGTATTACCCTATGGTATGACAGGCAAGTGAACTTATTTGTTTGCAGCAATACACAACGCTTCAGAATACTATCTATAAAAATTTATCGATGTGTCAATTTGGAATCTTATCACTAATGCTGTATTGTAACATTTATTACTTTGCCCATATTTATACGTATTTACGTTTCACTGTTTTCCGGGCCGTGACTGGCCTGACGGGCCGGGGCCGTGACATACCGGGATATCACAGCCACTGCCGAGCCGCCCCACACCGGCGACATTCAGAGTGTTTAGCATACGCTTCAGCATCTGCCGTAAACATATCAGACGTCTCTCCTCTGTTTTTACTAAACTTGTCACCGCACGAGTTAATTTTTCTTTCTTATTAATCACAATCGCAGTGGAAAAATTACAAGTATTTGTTGTTGTTGTTGTTGTTGTTGTTGTGGTCTTCAGTCCCGAGACTGGTTTGATGCAGCTCTCCATGCTACTCTATCCTGTGCAAGCTCCTTCATCTCCCAGTACCTACTGCAACCTACATCCTTCTGAATCTGCTTACTATATTCATCTTTTGGTCTCCCCCTACGATTTTTACCCTCCACGCTGCCCTCCAATACTAAATTGGTGATCCCTTGATGCCTCAGAACATGTCCTACCAACCGACCCCTTCTTCTGGTCAAGTTGTGCCACAAACTTCTCTTCTCCCCAATCCTATTCAATACTTCCTCATTAGTTATGTGATCTACCCATCTAATCTTCAGCATTCCTCTGTAGCACCACATTTCAAAAGGTTCTATTCTCTTCTTGTCCAAACTATTTACCGTCCATGTTTCACTTCCATACATGGCCACACTCCATACAAATACTTTCAGAAATGACTTCCTGACACTTAAATCTATACTCGATGTTAACAAATTTCTCTTCTTCAGAAACGCTTTCCTTGCCATTGCCAGTCTACATTTTATATCCTCTCTACTTCGACCATCATCAGTTATTTTGCTCCCCAAATAGCAAAACTCCTTTACTACAGTAAGTGTCTCATTTCCTAATCTAATACCCTCAACATCACCCGACTTAATTCGACTACATTCCATTATCCTCGTTTTGCTTTTGCTGATGTTCATCTTATATCCTCCCTTCAAGACACCATCCATTCCGTTCAACTGCTCTTCCAAGTCCTTTGCTGTCTCTGACAGAATTACAATGCCATCAGCGAACCTCAAAGTTTTTATTTCTTCTCCGTGGATTTTAATACCTACACCGAATTTTTCTTTTGTTTCCTTCACTGCTTGCTCAATATACGGATTGAATAACATCGGGGAGAGACTGCAACCCTGTCTCACTCCCTTCCCAACCACTGCTTCCCTTTCATGTCCCTCGACTCTTACAACTGCCATCTGGTTTCTGTACAAATTGTAAATAGCCTTTCGCTCCCTGTATTTTACCCCTGCCACCTTTAGAATTTGATAGAGAGTATTCCAGTCAACATAGTCAAAAGCTTTCTCTAAGTCTACAAATGCTAGAAACGTAGGTTTGCCTTTCCTTAATCTTTCTTCTAAGATAAGTCGTAAGGTCAGTATTGCCACACGTGTTCCAGTATTTCTACGGACTCCAAACTGATCTTCCCCGAGGTCGGCTTCTACTAGTTTTTCCATTCGTCTGTAAAGAATTCGTGTTAGTATTTTGCAGCTGTGGCTTATTAAACTGATTGTTCGGTAATTTTCACATCTGTCAACACCTGCTTTCTTTGGGATTGGAATTATTATATTCTTCTTAAAGTCTGAGGGTATTTCGGCTGTTCCATACATCTTGCTCACCAGATGGTAGAGTTTTGTGAGGACTGGCTCTCCCAAGGCCGTCAGTAGTTCCAATGGAATGTTGTCTACTCCGGGGGCCTTGTTTCGACTCAGGTCTTTCAGTGCTCTGTCAAACTCTTCATCTACATCCTCTTCCATTTCCATAATATTGTCCTCAGGTACATCGCCCTTGTATAGACCCTCTATATACTCCTTCCACCTTTCTGCTTTCCCTTCTTTGCTTAGAACTGGGTTTCCATCTGAGCTCTTGATGTTCATACAAGTGGTTCTCTTATCTCCAAAGGTCTCTTTAATTTTCCTATAGGCAGTATCTATCTTACTCCTAGTGAGATAAGCCTCTACATCCTTACATTTGTCCTCTAGCCATCCCTGCTTAGCCATTTTGCACTTCCTGTCGATCTCATTTTTGAGACGTTTGTATTCCTTTTTGCCTGCTTCATTTACTGCATTTTTATATTTTCTCCTTTCATCAATTAAATTCAATATTTCTTCTGTTACCCAAGGATTTCTACTAGCCCTCGTCTTTTTACCTACTTGATCCTCTGCTGCCTTCACTACTTCATCCCTCAAAGCTACCCATTCTTCTTCTACTGTATTTCTTTCCCCCATTCCTGTCAATTGTTCCCTTATGCTCTCCCTGAAACTCTGTACAACCTCTGGTTCTTTCAGTTTATCCAGGTCCCATCTCCTTAAATTCCCACCTTTTTGCAGTTTCTTCAGTTTTAATCTACAGGTCATAACCAATAGATTGTGGTCAGAGTCCACATCTGCCCCTGGAAATGTCTTACAATTTAAAACCTGGTTCCTAAATCTCTGTCTTACCATTATATAATCTATCTGATATCTTTTAGTATCTCCAGGGTTCCTCCATGTATACAACCTTCTATCATGATTCTTAAACCAAGTGTTAGCTATCATTAAGTTGTGCTCTGTGCAAAATTCTACCAGGCGGCTTCCTCTTTCATTTCTTAGCCCCAGTCCATATTCACCTACTACGTTTCCTTCTCTCCCGTTTCCTACACTCGAATTCCAGTCACCCATGACTATTAAATTTTCGTCTCCCTTCACTATCTGAATAATATCTTTTATTTCATCATACATTTCTTCAATTTCTTCGTCATCTGCAGAGCTAGTTGGCATATAAACTTGTACTACTGTAGTAGGTGTGGGCTTCGTATCTATCTTGGCGACAATAATGCGTTCACTACGCTGTTTGTAGTAGCTTACCCGCATTCCTATTTTCCTATTCATTATTAAAGCTACTCCTGCATTACCCCTATTTGACTTTGCGTTTATAACCCTGTAGTCACCTGACCAGAAGTCTTGTTCCTCCTGCCACCGAACTTCACTAATTCCCACTATATCTAACTTTAACCTATCCATTTCCCTTTTTAAATTTTCTAACCTACCTGCCCGATTAAGGGATCTGACATTCCACGCTCCGATCCGTAGAACGCCAGTTTTCTTTCTCCTGATAACGACATCCACTTGAGTAGTCCCCGCCCGGAGATGCGAATGGGGGACTATTTTACCTCCGGAATATTTTACCCAAGAGGACCCCATCATCATTTAACCATACAGTAAAGCTGCATGCCCTCGGGAAAAATTACGGCCGTAGTTTCCCCTTGCTTTCAGCCGTTCGCAGTACCAGCACAGCAAGGCCGTTTTGGTTATTGTTACAAGGTCAGATCAGTCAATCATCCAGACTGTTGCCCTTGCAACTACTGAAAAGGCTGCTGCCGCTCTTCAGGAACCACACGTTTGTCTGGCATCTCAACAGATACCCCTCCGTTGTGGTTGTACCTACGGTATGGCTATCTGTATCGCTGAGGCACGCAAGCCTCCCCACCAACGGCAAGGTCCATGGTTCATGGGGGGTACAAGTATTTAGTCCATCTACTTTCACAGTTCAGCAGCAATAGGGTGTGAAAAACCCATATTTTCTTACCCCGTTTTATAGTTATTTCGGTTAAAACAGTGCAATCGGAATGGAAACACCTTAGCTACTGTTACAGAAGACAAGTTTAAAAAATTGTCAAAGTGAGATCAAGTGATCCAGGGAAAAGTCCATCAAATCGCAATTTCGTTGGCTTTTGTTTTACATGATTTTCGTAAATTATATATTAATTCCAAGACTTGTGCACTGTTACTTGTCAGCAGAAATAGACACAGTGAGCCAAATGGAAACATGTCATGAATTTCCGCTTTTCAGTCTGTCAGTGTCACAAGATGATCATTCTGTGAGGTCGTTATTAGGTCCAGTCAACGAGCCATTACCATTGCCGAGTATGGCATCATAGAGAAAAAAGGAAAAAAAAGAACTTTTGGAAAAATATTGCGAAGAATTTTAGATGCTCAAGAAGGACAAATTAGCTTTGATGAAGGCACACCAAGGCGCCATCCAAGATTACGACACTTGTTACTTCCTGAGGAGTCTCAGGAATGCGATAACATATTCTTCTTCTAAGGCAACTACGCTGAAAAGCCAAAGAAGCTGGCACACCTGCCTAACATCGTGTGGGGCTCCCTCGAGCACGCAGAAGTGCCGCAACACGACATGACATGGATTCGATTAATGACTGATGTAGTGTTGGAGAGAACTGCCACCATGAATCCTGCAGGGCTGTCCACAAATCAGTAAGAGTGCGAGGGGTGGAGATCTCTTCTGAAGAGCACATTTCAAGGCATCCCAGATTTGCTCAATATTGTTCATGTATAGGGAGTTCGGTGGCCAGCGGAATCGTTTAAACTCAGAAGAGGGTTCCTGGAGCCACTCTGTAGCAATTCTGGACGTGTGGAGTGTCGCATTGTCTTGTTGGAATTGCCCATGCATTACAGACATGATTGGATGCAGGTGATCAGACGGGATGCTTACGTGCGTGTCACCTGTCAAAGTCGTATCTAGACTTATCGGGGTCCCATATCACTCCAACTGCACACGACCCACACAATTAAAGAGCCTTCACCAGCTTGAACAATCCACTGCTGACATTCAGGGTCCATGGATTCATCAGGTTGTCTCCATACCCGTACACCAGACTCGTCCGACCAGGCAACATATTTCCTATCAACAACAGTCCAATGCCGGCGTTGACAGGCCCAGGCGAGGCTGAAAGCTTTGTGTCGTGCAGTCATCAACGGTACACGAGTGGGCCTTCGGCTCCGAAAGCCCATATCGATTATGTTTCGTTGAATGGTTCGCACGCTGACGTTTATTGATGGACCAGCACTGAAATCTGCCGAAATTTGCGGAAGGGCTGCACTTCCGTCACGTTGTACGATTCTCTTCAGTCGTCGTTCGTCCCGTTCTTGAAGGATCTTTTTCCGGCCGCAGCGATGTCGGAGATTTGATGTTTTACCGGATTCCTGGTATTCACGGTACACTCTCGCAGAAAATCCACATTTCATCGCTACCCCGGAGATGCTGTGTCCAATCGCTCGAGCACTGACTATAACAACACTTTCAAACTCACTTAAATCTTGGTAATCTGCCATTGTAATAGCAGTATCCGATCTAGCAACTGCGCCAGACACTTGTTATCTTATATAGACGTTTCCGACCGCAGCGCCGTATTCTGTCTGTTCACATATCTCTGTATTTGAATACGCATGACTATGGCAGTTTCTTTGGCGCTTCAGTGTATTTGTAAAACTTAAAATATAAGAGCCACTGTGTAATGAACGGGAGCAGTGAGTTTTGTGCAAAGGTTTTCTTCACTACAATTACCTCGTTGTAACTCATCTTACTTCAGCGCCATACACATTTTTCTTCTACTGTTATTTCTGTTTTGAAATTTTTCTTCGATGTTCTGCAGCATATACTGAAGTGTACTGCGGTTCAGTCTATAATATGAATATGAAAGTGTTTTGGTTCTTCACGTAAGAAAGAATCATTGCTAAATACTGGTCAATACTCACGAATTGAGACTGTAGCTTGCTACTACTTCTGTGCTTCAGAACACGATGAGTTATTGCAGTGTCAAAACAATTTGAGTAAGACAATAGTCATTATTCTGTAAGTTGGCTCTGACTAACTGGCAGTAAACAAGATAAGCCAAACAATGAGAAAAAAAAAACACAGAAACTAAAAGAAACAAAGACATGCACTTCTCACAGTTTGAACTTTTTTGAACTGCACGAGGATAAAATGCTACGCCTGAATCGATCGACAGTAATTCGTTTACCTAGCCTGCAGTGTTTCACGTTAAGACGAACACGCGTGTTATTATTTCTGTTAAAACAGAAAAACAAATGAAAACCCTAAGACACAGAGGGAAGAATTTAACATTTTCGTAAGGTGAGACCACGTATTCCACGGAAAAGTCCATTAAAACAAAGTTCTACTTGGCTTTGGTTTCATCATATGAATTTTCTAAAAGATATATTATCCCTAACAGTTGTGCACGATTCTTTAAAAGTGGAGATAAGGTAATTATTTTACAACTTGTGCTACTATACTCTCCCGGAAATACGAAGGTGAAAATTTCAAACAGGAACATTTTGTGTATTAGTCACTTTACACATAGAAAAATCTATAAATGTACTTCTCTTTTTGGCTCTATAGAACTGGAAAGCAATAAAACAGAAAGTCGTAAGCTTTTATTACAGTTCACATAAAGTAAAGTCTCGTCTTACATTAATTTATTCTGATTTTCTAGTTTCAAATACGAAACGTGCATTCCACTTGTAAGAAATGGTCGAGAATTAACTGCTTACCTTTTATCATGTGACATGTGGACTATTGTAAGATCATAGCAATTGATTGTCCAGTTAATCAGTCATTACTGAGGCAAAAATTTGAATAAATTTGGAATATTCAGAACATATATGATTACAAAAAATTGCTCTGAGCACTATGGGACTCAACTTCTGAGGTCATTAGTCCCCTAGAACTTAGAACTAGTTAAACCTAACTAACCTAAGGACATCACAAACATCCATGCCCGAGGCTGGAGTCGAACCTGCGACCGTAGCGGTCTTGCGGTTCCAGACTGCAGCGCCTTTAACCACACGGCCACTTCGGCCGGCTCTATGATTGCAACCACAAGATAGTCGGGTACTAGGCATACACCGGTAGCGGATAATTCGTTTTTCTATCATGCGGCGTGAGCCGTGCGTGGCTCGTGTTCCCGCCATCGTGTATTTTACTCCCTGTTTTTAACGTACTTCCACCCCACTACGTTAATTTAAATTACTACTGTCACTGAGTTGCGGCTTTGCCTCACCGTGAGCGGCGGTAGCAGCGCGTATCGATATATCCCCTCTCGTAGTATCTTTGCTTGACTGCTATTACCTCCCGGTCATTGTCTGTCGTAGACCGGTTCGTCGTGAGTTAGGTCAGTTCGCGTCGGGAGTTCGTGGCGAGTTTGGGTCTGCCAGTCAGTTGGAACGCGTCTAGAGTGCAGTCCGAACCTGCCAGTCGGAGTGGCGATGTGGCACTAGGCTAGTCGGGTTGGAGCAGCAGTGAGGTCTGCATCGACATGGCTCGCTCGACCATTGCCGCCACGCATCACTTGAGCCGGGCCACGGTCTTGGTGGCTCGTCGGCCGGTCCCCCTACCGGAAGACGCGTTTGGTCTCGCCGATCGTTAACGATTCGGCTGTGAGTGTGTGCATCGACTCCCGATTTCTTTTCTTGTGTGTTTATAATTACTGTTGGGTATCGTTCAGGTCTTCGTGCAAGTGTTTGTCAGATTGTGTGTGTTGTTGTCCTTATTTCTACTGACAACTATTTTAGATGTTGTCGGCATTCTGCGGCTGTCGATCGGTTGCTGCGGAGCTTTCCTGTGGGCAACAACGAGTGTTTGAAGTGGTCGAAATAGCCGCGGTCAGGTGGAATTAATCAAATTAGTTTACTATTGATCAAGTGCATCAGTGGAATTTTTTTCTGTCTTGTGGCCGATAGTGTTCTGGTTACCTGCCCGGGCCGCTAACGTAATTTTAGGCAGTATCCTTCCTAACCTGTTGCTGCTGTCCAACATGGTGTGTAGTTTTGGCAGCTTAGTACACACATGTATTTGATTGTGGATAGTGACGCTCGTAACTTTTGGTCTGAATTCCGATGTACTCTTTCATGGCAAGCAAGCGGTTTGTCGGTCGGTCCGTGACTGTCCCCTGGTTGGGTTCCGACGGATCAAGTATAGCTGGGCTCGCCACCTGTCTCACCTCAGTGAACGGGGGCAGACCGACCTCCCTGGAGGCCTTCTGAGTGACACCTGTGTATAATTATCTGTTGTCAGCTATTTTAAATTTTGGGCTTGTGGTTATTGCTTGTTTCTTAAAATTTTGCAAAATTAATTTTTAAATCTTTCAAGCTTAAACACTGCGGATTTCTGCCCTTTAAGATTATGGTAATATATTTTGAAATTTTGAAGTTTGATTGTGGCTCTCAGCCATTGGTATTGCTCCTTGCATATGTTGTTCCTTTAAATTATTTTATTGCTATCTTAGTTGGATTTTTATCTTGTTGATTTTTAAGAATTCTTGTTGTTAAACATGCTGGCCTTCTGCCTTTAAAGGTCTATGGTAATATATTCTGAAGTTTTGAAATTTAATTGTGGCTCTCAGCCATTTGTGTTGCACTTTGCGTATGTTGTTTTTTGAATTATTTTATTGCTATCTTAATTGAATTTTTTTTATCTTGTTAAGACTTCTTGTGGGAGGCCTTCAGCCGTGAAATAGTTGCTAAATTACCATAAATGACAATTAGAAGCAGAAACTGACTTCAGCCCTTGGCCCTTTCCACAATCCTATTAACTGTTCTGCCCAGTGGGTTTAGTGAGCGTTTCACGGCGTCTGATACTACACTATACCTACGCCAGTTCCGTCGGCTCGGGATCGCAGTGTTGACGGTATTTCATAATTCATATTTATTTATGAAAGAAGACATATATCAATATCCCTACCATTTCAAAAACTCTCTTGTATTTTTAGCAATGTTTCACTCGCGGTAACGTATGGTCTCTATCGTATGGAATGGTACGCTACACGTTATCACACTTTTTTTAATGCAAGATGTAAATCAAGTGCATATACTTGACAAAAAATGTAATTGACTCTTACGAATTATAAAAAGGTGAATGGCTTATTAAGAATCTAAGATGCAGCACTGCCATGTGTACCAACAGCAAATTTTCTTCAAATTCGAGTGAGAAACGTTATGGAACTTAAAAACCACAGGAAATGAATAGTAGGCTTTTTTCACAAGGAAAGTAAAGCTTTTAAGGAAAACGTAAATCAATAAAATAATGTGGAGTGGTTTTGTACACCGTGAAGAGTTTTTACAGGATGAAAATTGGGGAAATCGGTCTTCCCCTTTGCAGTGTGAACACACTCGACAGCGGCTTGAGCCGGGTAGTTGCGGGCCGGTTCAGTACGTCCCATCCCGGCCTGTCTTGGCGTATAGAGTGAACGCAGACTAAAGATGAGTTGCCATAAAAAACACCACGTGGATATGTATCTAGATCTTTCAGCATTTCCTTACAGTTACACAGAGATGAGAGCCAACGACACTGGAAGCGAACAGGATGAGAGGATTATTAGCTTTGTATAGCTGTGTTGTGAATGATGAGATTAAGAGCAGTTCTTTCTTAGATTCTGTCCACGAGCTAAAATTGAGGAGGAAGGCGACTGACAAAAAAAAATTCTAGATTTCCAAGTCGCAATTTATTCCTTTATGGAAGGTGGCTGAAATCCTGGCACCTGAGAGGGAGAACCTAGCACAACGGTTATTAGTAAACTTTTACGCAATGACTGAGATCTTTAAATGGAGTTAGGGCTCTACATCCCGTCGACGTTACGGTCGTTAGTGACAGACACATAGTTCAGTAGTAAAATGAAAGGGCGCAGCAGTGTTGAAGAAGAGACCGCCCGAAAGCTAGATACAAACCGTCTGTGAAAATTTTACCTGTATGGTAGAACCATATGGACAAAGACTTGGGGATTCTCACTGAAACTCTGACCAGCTTTAGAAATAAATTTTTCTACAGATTTACTCACTACTTCCATTGCGATACCTCGTACTGCCAAATTAGCAGCAGCTACAATGAAGTTCTAGGTAATGGCTACAGTGCATATCGGAATAGTCGAAACGTTGGAAGGCATTTTTTTTTTTTTTTGCACAATGTCATAACAAACAAACAGCCTCGGAACAGGCTTTGAAGATCCAACTGTACCGACCGGCTGCCGTGTCATCCTCAGAACTTAGGCGGGGCATGTGGTCAACACACCACTCTCCCGGCCGCTGTCATTTTTCGTGACACGTGTCGTAACTTTTGAATCAAGCAGCTCCTCAGTTGGCCTCACAGGAGCTGAGTGCACCCCACTTGCCGACAGCACTCGGCAGACCCGGACGGTGACCCAACCGAGTGCTAAACAAGCCCAAGGACACTTAACTTCGGTGATCTAAAGCGAACCGATCTTATCACTGCGGAAGGCCGTTGGCTCGTACAATGTCATAAGCAGCAAAAATGTCAGTATTAAAAACAATTTTTCGCAAACGACGACAAGTTTAAAATCACTGTTAAAGTCGCTGCAGGCCACGTTCCAGAACGAGTATTTAAAGAAGATGATCCACCCCTGCGATAAGTGTTTTAATGTCCAGGAAATTACGTTGAGAGGTGGCATACGGCTGGAGCTTTCACATGTACACGGTCTAGTCACATTCGTGTGACCACCGCGTCTGTTCGCCTCCAAAATACAGTAGCCACTCACAGAGGGCAGGTGGCAGCCCTAGCATTGGAGGGTGTATAAGGCGTTTCAGGAGACGCGGATGCATTCGATGTCGTCATTAGGAAACGGAGCGATTTATTTGACGTTGAAAAACACATGTTCATTGGCTTTCGGGCCAAGGGTGGAAGCATTTCCTAACGTTAAAGTATACCGTGCATCGCAAGAAGGCGCTATACAGAACCGGCGCCGAGGTAACTCTGGTGCACCACTGGTCATAAATGTCAGGGGTGGACAACACCTGAGGAGATGTGCACATCTACATCTACATCTACATCTACATCCATACTCCGCAAGCCACCTGACGGTGTGTGGCGGCGGGTACCCTGAGTACCTCTATCGGTTCTCCCTTCTATTCCAGTCTCGTATTGTTCGTGGAAAGAAGGATTGTCGGTATGCTTCTGTGTGGGCTCTGATTTTATCCTCATGGTCTCTTCGCGAGATATACGTAGGAGGGAACAATATATTGCTTGACTCTTCGGTGAAGGTAAGTTCTCGAAACTTTAACGAAAGCCCGTACCGAGCTACTGAGCGTCTCTCCTGCAGAGTCTTCCACTGGAGTTTATCTATCATCTACGTAACGCTTTCGCGATTACTGAATGATCCTGTAACGAAGCGCGCTGCTCTCCCTTGGATCTTCTCTATCTCTTCCATCAACCCTATCTGGTACGGATCCCACACTGGTAAGTTTTCGGATTGAATTTCCTTAGGATTCTTCCAATCAATCTCCGTTTAGCATCTTCTTTACCGACGATCAACTTTATACGATCATTCCATGTGCTAATAGTAAACCGCAGGAGCGTCTATAGAAAGGTCCCAGAACTGCTCTCATTAATAAACGATCACAACGCCCATATAGTACTAGGGACAGAAAGTTGGCTGAAACCAGACGTAAACAGTAACGAAATCCTAAACTCAGATTGGAATGTATACCGCAGAGACAGGCTGAACAGTGAAGGGGGAGGCGTGTTTATAGCGGTAAGAAGTGCAATAGTATCGAAGGAAATTGACGGAGATCCGAAATGTGAAATGATTTGGGTGAAGGTCGCGGTTAAAGCAGGCTCAGACATGATAATTGGATGTCTCTATAGGCCCCCTGGCTCAGCAGCTGTTGTGGCTGAGCACCTGAAGGATAATTTGGAAAATATTTCGAGTAGATTTCCCCACCATGTTATAGTTCTGGGTGGAGATTTTAATTTGCCGGATATAGACTGGGAGACTCAGACGTTCATAACGGGTGGCAGGGACAAAGAATCCAGTGAAATTTTTTTAAGTGCTTTATCTGAAAACTACCTTGAGCAGTTAAACTGAGAACCGACTCGTGGCGATAACATATTAGACCTTCTGGTGACAAACAGACCCGAACTATTTGAAAAAGTTAACGCAGAACAGGGAATCAGTGATCATAAAGCGGTTACGGCATCGATGATTTCAGCCGTAAATAGGAATATTAAAAAGGGTAGGAAGATTTTTCTGTTTAGAAAAAGTGACAAAAAGCAGATTTCAGAGTACCTGTTGGCTCAACACAAAAGTTTTGTCTCAAGTACTGATAGTGTTGAGGATCAGTGGACAAAGTTCAAAACCATCGTACAATATGCGTTAGATGAGTATGTGCCAAGCAAGAACGTAAGAGATGGAAAAGAGCCACCGTGGTTCAACAACCGAGTTAGAAAACTGCTGCGGAAGCAAAGGGAACTTCACAGCAAACATAAACATAGACAAAGCCTTGCAGACAAACAAAAATTACGCGAAGCGAAATGTAGTGTGAAGAGAGCTATGCGAGAGGCGTTCAATGAATTCGAAAGTAAAGTTCTATGAACTGATTTGGCAGAAAATCCTAAGAAATTTTGGTCTTATGTCAAAGCGGTAGGTGGATCAAAACAAAATGTCCAGACACTCTGTGACCAAAATGATACTGAAACAGACGATGACAGACTAAAGGCCGAGATACTAAATGTCTTTTTCCAAAGTTGTTTCACAGAGGAAGATTGCACTGTAGTTCCTTCTCTAGATTGTCGCACAGATGACAAAATGGTAGATATCGAAATAGACGACAGAGGGATAGAGAAACAATTAAAATCGCTCAAAAGAGGAAAGGCCTCTGGACCTGATCGGATACCAGTTCAATTTTACACAGAGTACGCGAAGGAACTTGCCCCCCTTCTTGCAGCGGTGTACCGTAGGTCTCTAGAAGAGCGTAGCGTTCCAAAGGATTGGAAAAGGGCACAGGTCATCCCCGTTTTCAAGAAGGGACGTCGAACAGATGTGCAGAACTATAGACCTATATCTCTAACGTCGATCAGTTGTAGAATTTTGGAACACGTATTGTGTTCGAGTATAATGACTTTTCTGGAGACTAGAAATCTACTCTGTAGGAATCAGCATGGGTTTCGAAAAAGACGGTCATGTGAAACCCAGCTCGCGCTATTCGTCCACGAGACTCAGAGGGCCATAGACACGGGTTCACAGGTAGATGCCGTGTTTCTTGACTTCCGCAAGGCGTTCGATACAGTTCCCCACAGTCGTTTATTGAACAAAGTAAGAGCATATGGACTATCAGACCAATTGTGTGATTGGATTGAGGAGTACCTAGATAACAGGACGCAGCATGTTATTCTCAATGGAGAGAAGTCTTCCGAAGTAAGAGTAATTTCAGGTGTGCCGCAGGGGAGTGTCATAGGACCGTTGCTGTTCACAATATACATAAATGACCTGGTGGATGACATCGGAAGTTCACTGAGGCTTTTTGCAGATGATGCTGTGGTGTATCGAGAGGTTGTAACAATGGAAAATTGTACTGAAATGCAGGAGGATCTGCAGCGAATTGACGCATGGTGCAGGGAATGGCAACTGAATCTCAATGTAGACAAGTGTAATGTGCTGCGGATACACAGAAAGATAGATCCTTTATCATTTAGCTACAAAATAGCAGGTCAGCAACTGGAAGCAGTTAATACCATAAATTATCTGGGAGTACGCATTAGGAGTGATTTAAAATGGAATGATCATATAATGTTGATTGTCGGTAAAGCAGATGCCAGACTGAGATTCATTGGAAGAATCCTAAGGAAATGCAATCCGAAAACAAAGGAAGTAGGTTACAGTACGCTTGTTCGCCCACTGCTTGAATACTGCTCAGCAGTGTGGGATCCGTACCAGACAGGGTTGATACAAGACATAGAGAAGATCCAACGGAGAGCAGCGCGCTTCGTTACAGGATCATTTAGTAATCACGAAAGCGTTACGGAGATGATAGATAAACTCCAGTGGAAGACTCTGCAGGAGAGACGCTCAGTAGCTCGGTACGGGCTTTTGTCAAAGTTTCGAGAACATACCTTCACCGAAGAGTCAAGCAGTATATTGCTCCCTCCTACGTATATCTCGCGAAGAGACCATGAGGATAAAATCAGAGAGATTAGAGCCCACACAGAGGCATACCGACAGTCCTTCTTTCCACGAACAATACGAGACTGGAATAGAAGGGAGAACCGATAAAGGTACTGAAGGTACCCCCCGCCACACACCGTCAGGTGGCTTGCGGAGTATGGATGTAGATGTAGATGTATATGTAAATCACACCTAATGCCTACTCCCAGATACTTTATGGAATTAACTGCTTCCAGTTGCTGACCTGCTATTTTGTAGCTAAATAAGGAATCTATCTTTCTATGTATTCGCAGCACATTACACTTTTCTACATTGAGATTGAATTGCCATTCCCTGCACCATGCTTCAATTCGCTGCAGATCCTCCTGCATTTCAGTACAATTTTCCATTGTTACAACCTCTCGATACACCACAGCATCATCTGCAAAAAGTCTCAGTGAACTTCCGATGTCATCCACAAGGTCATTTGTGTATATTGTGAATAGCAACGGTCCTACGACACTCCTACTCAAGTTGCTCTTTTCAGTTTTGTGTGTGTGTGTGTGTGTGTGTGTGTGTGTGTGTGTGTGTGGTTTGGGAACGTATGGGCGCCCAACGGCGAGGTTATCAGCGCCCTGACATCGATGAAAACAAACAAAAGTGGTTAAGAACGAAAACTGTCGTACACGCATGCACACGAAACGACCACACAATGACTATCGCACAGGCACTCTCACATGCATTAAAACCGATGAGGAGACAAGATAACTAATCAAGAAAGTAAAAGAGGGAAAACAAACCACAAAAGAGCTAAAAGAACAGCACAGGTAAATGAGACTGGCGGACCGCTAAAAGAACAGCACAGGTAAATGAGACTGGCGGACCACTTAAGAAAAAATGTGGGTGAGCCAGCCACCCCTTGACACATTAAAAATATCTCCCCAAAATCTTGTTAAAAATGTGGGACAATTCACAGAACTTTAAAAGCCGAACCACATTCATTTGAGCATTGCATAAAATAGACTGCAGATCCGCCGGCAAATCCGCTGCAGTCCGCTGGTCAGCAAATAAAATGCAGTCCAATAAAAGGTGGTGAACCGTGATCTGCACGCCACAAGCACCACACATCTGAGGGTCCTCTCGTCGGAGTAAAAATCCATGCGTGATAGGGCTGTGGTCGACGCGAAGACGAGTAAGGATGACCTCGTCCTGTCGACGTGGCTGGAAGGAAGTACGCCACAGCCGAGTTGTGGGCTTGATCACACGGAGCTTGTTGTCGTTTACTTCTAGCCACTCATGTTTCCATCGACACAGAACTTTATACCTCAACAGCGAGGTGAGGGCATGCAGTGGGGTAGCACACTGAAAGACCTGACGGTCACGACACGCCTCCTTGGCTGCTCGATCAGCCCTTTCATTCCCCAGAATTCCCGCGAGCCCTGGTACCCAGCAGAAAGACACCTGCTTCCCCAGTCGCTGTAGTTGGAGGAGGGCGTCGCGGATAGTCTGGGTTCCTTTATCTGCTGGGTACAAACGCTGGAGAGAGTAAAGGGCAGGTTTGAGCGCACAGTGAACACCGTAAAGATGCCTAGAAAGTAGTGTCTCACGCCACGTGTGAGGGTCTGTTGAGGGATTTCATCTGAAGCTATTCAGCCCACATAACATAACTGTCATGTGTTTCCTTCTTCATGACAATTCTAGCCCGCACTCTGCAGGGCCTATGAAGATGCTCCTGCAACGTTTTCGATGGGAAGTGTTTGATTACCAACAATACAGCCCGTGATTGACTCCCACTGAGTTTTGTTTCTGCTCACATGAACAACTGGTTATGAAGACAACATTTTGGTACAGACAACGAGCTGTAGACCAGCGTAGAGATCTTGCGGAAAGTACAGGCGGCTGCCTTATACGACGAGGGTATTGGAAAGTTGGTACAACACTATGACAAATGCCTAAGTCTGAGCGGGGACTATGTAGAGTAGTAGACAGAAGGTCTAGCTAACTGTTTCAAACAAAACATTTTTGAATTTCACACTGGTTTCTATTTCGCGACCGGTCGGACCTTACTTTCCGAATAGCCCTCGTATGTGACGTAAATAGACGTATCTCTTCACTGCATTGACTAACAAGCTTAACTTTTTTACATCGCCAAGGGACCGTAGACCTTAACATGGTGACGTAAATTTCAACTTGGGAAAAGAGTTTTGAAAAGTCTGACAGACAGCTGGACAACAGAGTGATCCTACAGGGCTTCCTATTTTCTGATAGAGATACGGAAACCTAAAAACAACCAGACTTAGAAAATATTGATGTTAGACGCATCATCAAGGATTAGAGGGTCTTACCCTGCTGGAATAAACAACAACTGTCTTAGCAGCAAAAATGTAGCACATGAATTCAAATATTCTTGAAATTTTAAAGCAACAGAAGGAGAGACAATCACAAGTCTGGCAATCCCACGTACAAGAGACATGGCTGTTTTTTGTCGTGGTCTTCAGTTCGCAGACTGGTCTCATGCAGCTCTCCATGCTACTCTATCATGTGCGAGCCTCTTCATCTTTGAATAACGACTGCAACCTACATCCTTCTGAGTCTGCTTAATGTATTCATCTCTTGGTCTCTCCCCGCATTACTAAAATGGTGATTCCTTGATGTCTCAGAATGTTTCCTATGAACTGATTCCTTATTTTGTTCAAGTTGTGCCACAAATTTCTTGTCTCACCAGTTGTATTTAGTACTTCAATTTAGAGCTTTCTTGTGCTTTAGTACTTCAATTTAGTTAGAGCTTCCTAATGCGTGATATACCCATCTAATCCTCAACATTCCTCTGTAGCATCAGATTCTGTTCATCGTCCATGTTTCACTTCCATGCATGGCTACTCTCCAGACAAATATCCTCAAAAAAGACTTCCTAACACTTACATCTGTATTCGATGTTAACAAATTTCTCTTCTACAGAAGTGTTTTTCTTGTCATGCCAGTCCATATTTTATATCGCCTCTACTTCGGCCTTATCACTTGCTGTCCAGATAGCAAAATTCGTCTGATACTTTTAAGTATCTCATTTCCTAATCTAATTCCTTTAGCATCACTTGATTTCATTCGACCACATTCCATTAATCTTGATTTTCCTTTTGTTGGTGTTCATCTTATATCCTCCTTTCAAGAGATTGTCCATTCCGTTCAACTGCTTTTCCAGTCCTTTACTATCTCTGACAGAATTACGTCGTAGGCAAACCTCCAAGTTTTTATATCTTGTCCGCGAATTTTCATTCCTAGTCCAAATTTTTCTTCGTTTTCGTTTACTGCTTGTTCACTGTACAGATTCAATAACATCGTAGATAGGTCACAATCCTGTCTCATTCCCTTCCCAACCACTGCTTCACTTTCATTTACCTCGACTGTCGTCTGGTGTCTGTGCAAGTTGTAAATAGCCTTTCTCTGCCTTTATTTTACCTCTGCTACGTTCAGAATTTCAAAGAGAATATTCCTGTCAACATTGTCAAAAATTTTGCTCTATGTCTACAAACGCTAAAAACGTATGTTTGTCTTTACTTAACTTATCTTCTAAGCTAAGTCGCAGGGTCAGTAGTGCCTCGCGTGTTCTTACATTTCTCCACAATCCAAATTGATCATCCCTGAGATTGGCTTCCACCAGTTCTTCGATTCTTCTGTAAAAAATCCGTGTTAGCATTTTGGAACCCTGACTTATGAAACTGATAGTTCGGTCATTTTCACACCTGTCAGCAGCTGCTTTCTTTGGAATTGGTTCAAATGGCTCTGAGCACTATGGGACTTAACATCTGTGGTCATCAGTCCCCTATAACTTAGAACTACTTAAACCTAAGTAACCTAAGGACATCACACGCATCCATGCCCGAGGCAGGATTCGAACCTGCGACCGTAGTGATCACGCGGTTCCACACTCAAGCGCCTAGAACCGCACGGCCACACCGGCCGGCCGATTGGGATTACTGCGTTCTTCTTGAAGTCTGAGTGTATTTCGCCTGTCTCATACATCTTGCACACGAGATGGAACAGTTTTGTCATGGCTGACTCTCCTAAGGCTATCAGTAGTTCTGACGGAATATCGTCTACCGCCGGGGCCTTGTTTCGACTTAGATCTTTCACCGATGCTTCTCGCACTATCATATCTCGCACCTCATCTTCATCTATCGTACTTCCCTTTCCTGCTTCAAGTTCACCTCCCTTGTATAGCACCTCTTATATTTCTTCCACCTTTCAACTTTCCTTGTTTGCTTAGGACTGGTTTTCCATCTGAGCTCTGATAATCATTGAGCTGATTCTCTTTTTCCCAGCGGTGTCTTTAATTTTCCTGTAGGCGGTATCTGTCCTGGCACTAGCGAAATATGCTTCATGCCCTATGTAACTGTCAAATGACATCAACACATTCAAATTCCAGTGTAACACCAAAAATTTAAACACATTCCGCAATCTTGCAAGATGTGGGTAAATAAAGGGCGATTTTTTGTGCTTTTTTACAGGACTGACGATGGCTGTTATATACAACCGAAACCAGTCGTCAGTTTTTAATTGTCTAATGTAAATTGCGGTTTAGCCAGTAAAAGTTTCATTTATTACAATTTTATATATATACACTGAAGTGCCAAAGACACTGTTATAGGCATGCTTGTTAAAATATGGAGATGTGTAAACAGGCAGAATACGGCGCTGCGGTCGGCAACGCCTATATAAGACAAGTGTCTGGCGCAGTTGTTAGATCGGTTACTGCTGCTACAGTGGAATGTCATGAAGATTTAAATGAGTTTGAACATGGTGTTATAGTCGGTGCACGAGCGATGGCACACAGTATCTCCGAGGTAGCGATGAAGTGAGGATTTTCCCGTACGACCATCTCACGAGTGTGCCGTAAATATCAGGAATCTGGTAAAACATCAAATCTCCGATCTCGCTGCTGCCGGAAAAAGATCCTGCAGGAACGGAACCAACGATGACTGAAGAGAATCGTTCAACGTGACGCAAGTGCAACCCTTCCGCAAATTGCTGCAGATTTCAGTGTTGGGTCATCAACAAGTGTCAACGTGCGAACCATTCAACGAAACATCATCGATATGGGCTTTCGGAGCCGAAGGCCCACTCGTGTGCCCTTGATGACTGCACGACACAAAAGTTTATGCCTCGCCTGGGCCCGTCAAAAACGTGTTTGGACTGTTGATGACTGGAAACATGTTGCCTGGTCGGACGAGTTTCGTGTACGGGTATGGGGACAACCTCATGAATACATGGACGGTCTAAGACGCTGCAGTCATGGACTGTGCGGCTGGTCCCGGGGGAGGTTCGAGTCCTCCCTCGGGCATGGGTGTGTGTGTTTGTCCTTAGAATAATATAGGTTAAGTAGTGTGTAGGCTTAGGGACTGATGACCTTAGCAGTTAAGTCCCATAAGATTTCACACATATTTTAACGTTTGAATACATGGAACCTGAATGTCAGCAGCGGATTGTTAAAGCTGGTGTAGGCCCTTTAACAGTGTGGGGCGTGTGCAGTTGGAGTGATATGGGACCCCGACACGTCTAGATACGACTCTGACAGATGACACGTACATAAGCATCCTGTTTGATCACCTGCATCCAATCATGTCCGTAATGCATTCCGACGGACTTGGGCAATTCCAGCAGGACAATACGACACCCCGTACGTCCAGGAACAGTCTTCTGCTGGGTACCAAACTCTCCATATATGAACATTATTGAGCGTATCTGGGATGCCTTGCAACGTGCCGCTCAGAAGAAATCTTTACCCCATCGTACTCTTACAGTTTTGTGGACAGTGCTGCAGGTTTCATGGTGTCAATTGCCTCCAGCACTACTTCAGGCATTAGTTGAGTTCATGCCACGTCATGTTGCGACACTTCTGCATACTCGCGATATTTGGCTGGTGTACCAGTTTCTTTGGCTCTTCAGTATAATAAATGATGTTAAGACCGTCGTCTCTTTTTCTGACAATATCAGGCTTCACAAACAGGATCTGGTTCAAATGGCTCTGAGCACTATGGGACTCAACATCTGAGGTCATCAGTCGCCTAGAACTTAGAACTACTTAAACCTAACCAACCTAAGGACATCACACACATCCATGCCCGAGGCAGGATTCGAACCTGCGACCGTAGCGGTCGCGTGGTTCCAGACTGAAGCGCCTAGAACCGCTCGGCCACACCGGCCGGCAACAGGAACTCTTCTCCTAGTTCTGACCAATAATACCTCCTGCAGGAACCTATGACTTTTTTAACAGCCCGTTCCGAATATAATGACATTACTCGTAGGTCTACTACTTGGCGTGATTGTGCTGAAATGTCTATTATTTGCACACCCAAGTGTCTAATACACTTCACGACAATTTTGACGTTTGTTGCACGCCATCTTCACTGTGTTGCAGTTTTAATGGTCGTCTGTGTAGTTAAAAGTCGTCAAATGTGATGGCGTTAGCAAAGGAACCAATTATTTGCCGATCTGTCCCCTTGTTACAGAATCGCTGCCACCTGCGCCAAGGCTTCCGTGCCCGGCGTCACCGCTACCGTACGCAGCAGTCTAGCGTCACCGATTGCGCGCCGTCCTGCTGCTGCCGTCGACCGTGAGATGGCGGCCCCGTCGCGTGCGCACCGGGTGACGTCATCCGCGACGCCGGTGGGCGTACGCGGGCGGCCCGAAGCGAGGCGTCCACGGCAGTCGCTGTGCAACGGCCGGACGGGAAGGCACGGCGCACACCGTAGCTCAGGGAGACCGCTACCGCCACCTCGCCACACCGCTTACCTCGCTAGAGTCTCGTCCGCCAGCGACGGTGCGTGTGCGCGTTCGCCACCAGCGAGCCCGCCGCCCTACAGAAACTCTTACGACGCGTCGCAGCGCAGCGGAGCCTTACACAGTGAGTACGTCGCCAGATATGGCGAAGTGTAATTTCGTGGTCTCTCCAACCTGTGCTTTCTTTTCAGCTACTGACCACTCCCAACCAATTCTTCCCTCTGTCGAGCTCAAGTCTGCACGGAACAAGATAACACTGCTTTCCTTTTCTCAGTTCTGTACCGTGCGAGCCGAGAGCGAACCGCGTTTGAAGAGAGAATGCTACTAATTACGGAACCATTGGTGCAGTCTTCATGAACTTTTAAGTTTTCAAACCTAAACTACCTCGACAGAAAACTTCTATATTACACAACAAACCTAATGTACAACAAATTTAATTGTGCGTTAGGTTTCACAAATTTTTGTTGTTGTGACTGGTTTTGATTCCATCAAACCATCTTCAGATATGAATATGTCCGCTACAAAAGTAATGCGCCCGGTATAATAAGCAATATACATGCTAAGTGAGAGAACAACACAATTTCCTACGTTACAGTCACTTTATTATTCTACGGCGTGGCATGAATATTGCTTATAAAAATTGACGGTTTATTCTTGGAGCAGACACACTCAGATCCGAAAATGATCCGATGGGTGCGAACTCGTCATAACATTGAAAATATATGTAATCAAAATTTTTTGTACAGCAACTGTTTGCGGATTTTCTCAAAAAAAGACATTTCGACAATTTTAGGAAGATGATGGTTTTTTCTTTATATAGTCTCAGATTTCAAAGCTTTCTAACTAATACAATATTATAAGTACCACCTTCAATTCTGCAATTCGCTGTTCAGAATTGCAGCGTTTAAGCGCTACACTCGGAAACTTAATCTCAATAAATTTTCAGTGTCCTACGGGCAATTTTCCCCAAAGACTTTCGTCGTATAAGTGACCTACGCAGCATCACTTTTGTATCTTAAGAGCGTTAAATTTCTGACATGCGGAGCCAGCGCTTGAAATGTCAACAGCATTCCGTTATTGTCGACGGCGAATGACTGAATTCAGAAAAGTGTTGTTTGTGGTTTAAGACAACTCGCTTGCGTCATGTGTCTATATGGAGAACGAGTTATATTTAATGGCAAGAGCGTATTATACGCCCATATTTTCTCGTGCTGACCCTATAATGTACTTCCTTTCTTCATCACTCCCTGGGAATGAAGTTGCTGAACCACCCGCTACCGAAGTTTTACGTGAGAGGCAGGGTAATATTCTTAAAGACTCTCGTCTTCACATTTACAAAAATGGCTCTGAGCACTATGGGACTTAACATCTTAGGTCATCAGTCCCTTAGAACTTAGAACTACTTAAACCTAACTAACCTAAGGTCACCACACACATACATGCCCGAGGCAGGATTCGAACCTGCGACCGTTGCAGTCCCGCGGTTCCGGACTGCAGCGCCTAGAACCGCACGGCCATCGCGGCCGGCTCACATTTACATCATTTACATATCACCATGATTTTAAATGAAAGAAATGTAACATAGATCGAGAGTCGGTATGCATTAGCTTACATCACTGCGTTTCTTACGGACTGAAGACCATGGGCTAACTCCCTCGTGCATTGTAGCGGGGGAAGTGAAAGATGCTTTACTCCCAAATTGCTCCTCATCGATTCGCCAGTTTTCCTCTTCTCAAAATTGACTAAGTGACCAAATTCAGTATTACGACTACCGAACTCCATCATTTTGTGTGTGTGTGTATACATCAATAAGATGTGTGATGCCTGATGGATTTTCTTTTAGTTCAGGTTCAATAACGGATATTCCGTAAACAGTCTGTTTAAGCTAAAGTACGATACCATCTCCAGCATAGAGCTACAAGTTGAATACTTCCGGAATCCCACTGGAGGTGGAAAAGTGTTAGGGCTAAAAGAGTAGGAATGTATCTAGTGTAGGCACTATGGGATTACTTTGTAGGGCAATACACTTTTAACCAACAATGGCGAAGATCGTTGCATCTGTCTATTTCAGAGCCGCTTGCTACTCGTTGCAATAAGAAATTATTGCCTCCTTTCCATGAAATTTTAAACCAGTGTCTTCTTGCTTAGATCACAACTTTTAAAGTCATCTGTTTCGCGAGACATGCGGGTGATCTGTTACTCTCTTCGTAGTGATTACCTTCTCTAGCTTGGCCGTAACTGTCTTATCACAGAAAGACGTATTAACGTTGCGTGATCAATAGCTACTGTATCGTGTTACGGCACTGATGAGCTAACTCCCTCGTGCATTGTAGCGGGGGAAGTGAAAGATGCTTTACTCCCAAATTGCTCCTCATCGATTCACCATTTTTCCTCTTCCCAAAATTGACTAAGTGACCAAATTCAGTATTACGACTACCGAACTCCATCATTTCACGACACATGAATATGATCAGTAATAAACTTACAGGTTCATGTGAACAGCTGTCTGATGAATACATTGATTCGAAGTCGTTAACGGTGCTATTGGAATAGCGTTATTAACAGTAGCTGGTTGCTGTTTCTATTTTGTAAGAACTGGCGTATATTTTTGAATTCACGGTCGCACCACTTCATTATTCAACAAAATAGCCATAATCAAGTTGCTCCCCCATATAACTAATTGTGACCGAGGGAGGTGGCGCACTGGTTAGTATACTAGGCTCGCTTTCGGGAAAACGGTGGTTCAGATCCCCATCCGGTCGTCTAGATGTAAGTTTCCCGTGGCTTACCTATATCGCCTTAAGGCAAATGCCAGGACAGTTCCTCTGTAGTGAAGAGAGCGGTAGATTTCTTTCCTCAATATGAGCTCATCCTCCGTCTCTAGTAACCTCGTCGTCGACGTGATGTTGGAAATTAATCTTCATTCTTCCTTCAGATCATGTATACCATGGGGAATGTTACTTCCACTGCTGCCCAGAAAACACTATTCCAAACGAATACTCCAGTAAAATTGCTTGTCATGAGTTAACACTCGGACTACAAACAATACGTCCCATTATTTAAGGAAAAGACGTAGTGTAAAAAATACATCTACTGTATATCCACATTCCGAAAGCCACTGTGAGGAGCAGGGTGGAGGGTGTGTTATATCAGTGTTGCCAGTTTCCTTTCCTATTCAATTCACGTACTGAGCTAGGAGAAATGATTGTCTTCATGTTTCTGTAAGTGCATTAACCTCATCTCATTTTCATTATACCTACATTAGTGGCAGCGTAATGATAGCACAGTCTATTTCGGATACCAGTTGGCTAAATTAATGCAACAGGGTTTCCTGAGAACAGCTTGTCTTTCTTCCAAGACTTCCGATGTAAGTTTTCCGAGGATTTCTGTTACATTGTCGAGTGACTACACCGACCTGTTGCGAACCTAGTACCGCGTCTCTGAATTCGTTAGCTTCCTGCTGTCACTCCTACTTCATAAGGACTCCACGCACTGCAACAGTATTCTAGAACTCGTCGCGCTAGCATGTTGTATGCGATTTTCCTTACAGACTCACCACAGTCCTTCCAACGAACCATAGTCTTCCATTAGCCTTTCCTAATACTGCTTTTTGTGAAAGTCCCTTTTTAGATCGCTCCTTAGCATCACACCTAATAACTTATACATGGTGACAAGCTGAATATGCTTTCCACTAGTCTTGTAAACTGATGCTATACTGTTCTTTTTTCGTAAAATGGAGAACAAACCGCCTTCAGTCACAAGTTGTGTTTACTTACTTCACTATGCATTTCGCACAGAAGTAGACATCATGCAATGTTAAACTGCAAACAACTAAAAAAACCTGATGTAAATCACTAAAAAGCACCTGAAGATGAGCCTCCAGGGCTCGAAACGCATAGTGCAGTAAATAAACGCAACTTGTGATTGAAGGCGGTTTGTTCTCCATTTTACGAAAAACAATGGATACAATTATGTTCTTTTTTCTCTGTGTAGACATTATCTTACATTTAACCACATTTAAAGAGAGCTGCCATTCATTACATCAAGTTAAAATGTTGTCCAAGTCTTTCTGCAATCCAAAATGGTCGTCCAAAGACGCACACTTTCCTGCACACAACTGTATCATCGCCGCACAATCATATAGTGATGCTGCTCCTACCTGTTAAATCGTTTACATACACTGCTGTGCAAAACTTAAGAGCGGAAGTAAGTTTCGCATGATGTGTCCCTGCCAAGTATCATAGCTCGATGGACAATTCACAGAAAGAACTGTTACAGTATAAATAGAAGGCTACTGAAAGAAATACCCGACGAGACGAACAGGAATGACATCTTTATTTTAAGACATTAATTACTTTAAACTCGATGAACCCTTGAACTTTACAAAAGAGGGGGCGTGGTGTATGATCGCCACGGACGGCAGTGTATGCTTCCATGCCGGCCATGGTTGGGAACGCGTTCTTGTGGTAGAGCGTCCACTCCTACACGAGTGACGTCGACAACTGCTAAATCGTCGTTGGTGCAAGTCGGCGTGCTGTAGTACACATTCCACACATGCTCGATGGGATTTAAATCGGGAGGAGCGGGCAGCCCAGTTCATTCTCCGAACAGCCTCTTGTTCCCAGACCTCCTCCACTTGCCTTGTTCGATGCGGTCGCGCATTGCCAACGTGAGTACCTTGGAAGTAGATATCCTTTGAGTAGCGAAGCAACTTAAATCACTTGATAAAAGCAAGTCTTCTGGTCCACAATGTATACCAAGTAAGTTCGTTTCAGAGTATGTTGATGCATAGCTTCATACTTAACAATCATATACAACCGCTCGGTTGATGAAAGATCCGTACCAAATGACTGGAAAGTCAATATTCAAGCAAGGTAGGAGTAATCGACTAAATTACAGCCCAGATCACTAATGTCGATATGCAGCATGATTTTGGAACATATACAGTATTGTGTTCGAACATTATGAATTATCTCGAAGAGAGCGTTCTATTGACACAAAGTCAACACGGGCTTAGGAAACATCGTTCTTGTAAAATAGCTAACTCTTTACTCACACGAATTGTTGAATGGTATTGACAAGGAATTTCAAATTTACTCCGTATTTCTAGATTGCGAGAAGGCTTTTGACACTGTACCTTACAAGCGGCTTTTGCAATATTGTCTCAATTATGTGACTGGATTCGTGATTTCCTATCAGAGTGGCCACAGTTCGTAGTAACTGAAGGATTCACAAGATAGTATCATAGGCCCTCCGCTGTTCCTTATCTACGTAAACGATTTAGGAGACAATCTGAGCACATATGATGCTGCCGTTTATCGTCTAGTAAACTCATCATAAGATCAAAATAAATTGCAAAACGATTTAGAAAAGGTATGTGAAAGGTGTGAAAATTGGCAGTTGAACCCAAACAATGAAAAGTGTGATATCATCCACACGAGTGCTAAAAGCTTTAAACTTAGGTTACACGACAAATCAGTCTAATCTAAATGCCATGAATTCAACTAACGACCTTGGAGTTACAATTACGAACAATTTAAATTGGACGGAAGACGTAGAAAATGTTGTGGGGGATGCAAACCAAAGACTGCACTTTATTGGCAGACCACTTAGAAAATGTAACAGATCTCCTAGAGAGACTGTCTACATCACGCTTGTCCGTCCTCTTTTGGAATACTGCTGCGTGGTCTGGGATCCTTACCAGATACGAGTACATCGAGAAAGCTCAACGAAGAGCAGCAGAAATAGGGGAGAGAGTGTCATGGACATAATGCAGGATTTGGGATGGACACCATTAAAAGAAATGCGTTTTTCGTTGCGGCGGAAACTTTTCACGAAATTGTGATCACCAACTTTCTCATCCGAATGCGAAAATATTTTGTTGACGCTGGCCTGCATAGGGAGAAATAATCATCATAATAAAATAAGGGAAAGATATAGGTGTTCGTTTCTTCCGCGTGCTGTTCGAGAGTGGAATAATAGAGAAGTATTGTAAAGTTGCTTCGATGAACCGTCTGCCAGGCACTTAAGTGTGACTTGCAGAGTATTCATGTAGATGAAGATGTAAAAATGAAGTCAGGACCGAACGCAATCCTTAAAAGACGAATATGTGGAAGGAGTATAGTGTCAGAAGAACGTTGGCCGGCGAGGGTGCCGTGTTCAAAGACGAAGAAGTCACCACCGTCATACAACATTCTGCTCCCCCACATCATAGCACCTGGACCGCTAAAACGATCGTAACGTAACGCCATATGGGGAGCGGTGGGAAACTTACCCAGGAAAATAATCGACAGCAGAGGTCCCATTTTAGTCCTTGGGACACGCCCAATGATACTTTCGTTTCTGTGGAACATTGGCCGGCCAGTATAATGTACCAGGTTCTGTAAGTCAGTCACACATTTGCGGCCATATCCGTATGGGTATTTTGAGTAATAGTCGATGATGTGGCACAGCGTCGAACGCCTTACGGAAAACTACGGAGACGGAAATCTCACTGCCCATCTGCATCTATTGTTTGCAAGATGTCGTGCATGAATAAAGGAAGTTGTGTTTAACACGAATGCTTTTTTTCTGAATCCGTGCTGATTCTTTGAGGGAAGCTAGTTTTCCTCTAGAAATGCCATAACGTTCGAACTTAGAATATGCTCTAGGACATTGCAGCAGACGGACGTTAGCGACATTGGTTTGCAATTCTGCGCATCCGATATTTTACTCTTTTTGTAAACGGGAGTAACCTGTGGTCTTTTCCAGTCACTTGGGACAATAAATCGAAGAAGTAACTACTTAAATCATAAGCAAGATGAAAATGCAAGAGCAAACGGTACGAAGCAATCGGAATCACTGACGTTTCATTCATATACCTATACAATGACGAACTTCAACCGTGAGTTGAATACACGTCGCGTTGTTTTTGTAATAAACAACTCTTGAAAATGACTGGGTACCAGAAGCTACGAATAATTTAAGACCGGCTTCCTCTAGCGACAGTCTGTAATCAGGGACCTGGCAGTTATTTGGACTTAACAGCGACTGCACGGTTCCGCAGGCTAGTGCGTAGCGCCCAATCAGAAGTGCGCTTAGATTAACGAGGCACTAGGAACAAACGAGAGTGCCACTTTAAAATCTCTGTGGCTGAGAAGAAGTACAGCCGACACTACAGCGCTGCTAGGCTAACCTGTCTCGCCAACATTCCACAACTTCAAATCAAATGGTTCAAATGGCTCTGAGCACTATCGGACTCAACTGCTGTGGTCATAAGTCCCCTAGAACTTAGAGCTACTTAAACCTAACTAACCTAAGGACAGCACACAACACCCAGCCATCACGAGGCAGAGAAAATCCCTGACCCCGCCGGGAATCGAACCCGGGAACCCGGGCGTGGGAAGCGAGAACGCTACCGCACGACCACGAGATGCGGGCCAACTTCAAATCACCTGTTTTCCTGAGCACGGGGAAAATTTTCTGTTTATCAGTCGCTCTGGCTTACTTGCCTGGGCAGTGGAGGAACGTACAGAGCAACATATCATGAAATATATCACGCATTAAAAAATAATGAGACTAAATCATATTTCTGCTGAATCAATACAAAACGTAGTTATTGCAAATTAAGATAGGATCAACATGGCCGGTACATCGACGATGTTCTGATAATATTCACCTTTTCTCACACCCACCACTGATACAGTTATTTGTTAGGACTGAACTTGTATTTCAGTCCGGAAAGTCTCATTTAGATTTTTTATGATTTTCCTAAATCGCTTATGGTAAGTGACTACTTTTACTCATCCATAGCTAATTTCTTCCTGTATACTTCGGCCAATGGAGTGCTGCTTCAGCAGTAATAATCAAGCACAAAAGAGCTGCAACACGACGTTCTGAAAAATTTCCGACACGGCAGACACTGCGCTCTTGCGCCCCCCCCCCCCCTCCCCATCACCCACTCGTCTGGCTATTCAGATCTTCTCCAAGGACATCGTGGGGCTGAAAGCCTTCTATGTGTGATGTGAGCCCTTTGGAGTAGCACTACCAAGGTTTTTGCTTCGGTATAAAGGTGGAACCACTAACGACCGTTCAGAACGAAATATGAACGTGATTCGAAGAAGTAAAGGGCGTTTGTATCCTCCTGTTTCGCGCCCTCCTATGGCATGACCATGGAAGGATGAAGCGATGATATCTGCGTACATAAAACGTCGAACCTCGAGTTCGGCAACCCCCTCGGTGGCACATGTGAAACATAATTGTAAAGAGACTTCGACCCTCATTCAGCTGAGTGGTGCTCTGCAACTGCTCTAGAACCTGCTTGCTGGCATACGGAATGCAGCGGGTATCGTAGTAGGCGCTAGAACTGCAGTGGAGCGCCAATCATATGAATGGGTATCGACATATCTGTACAGGTACACGTTTAAAGAGCTCAATCTTCGTGTCTGGGTGGCACCGAGGTGCTGCCGAACTGGAGAGGTCTGAAAATGATCGTCTGCCGTTTTATTCCCACATGTGCCTATGTTGCATCGCCCACCCAATAATCACGCCACAGGAGGGCGCGAAACAGAACGGCTGATAAACCATAACCAACTTTTGCTGCTTCGGATCACGTTCATATTTCGTTTATCGGTTTTGAACGGTCCTTAGCGGTTCCACTCTGTATATCAGAGTAAAAATCGTGCTACTCTCCAAAGGGCTCAGATTGCGTTCAGTGGCGTCATAGCCCCACGATCTCCTTAGAGAAGGGTTGAGCCATCAGTGGGGTGTCAGCAGTGTCGAGCATGGTGAAGAACGTCGCTCGTTGTTCATCGCACTGCGAGCTGTCATTTTCGACCGCTAAATACATGTCACCTCCTGAGGCCTTTTCGTGTCGACTCTAAGGGATGGTGTGCCTGAAATATTTCTCTTGGCCACACAAAAGAAAACGGCATGCTTTCAACTCTGGGCGCAGACGCGACAGATGGGGTGAAATGTAGATAAGAAGGGGTGTGACGACTTTCTCATTGTGTGACACATATACGGTGGCGTCGGGAGGAATTTGAATGAAATTTGGTGCCAATGTGACGTCATTAAACCTACTTTACACCTCACCGGAACTTCTGAGATCTGACCTTTTTTCCGCTTGTCGACACTTAGGTGTTCAAACTGCAGCCGAGCTCGAGAGTGTCGTCGCAGGGCGCCACGCTTTTTCTCCATTGCAGAGGAAGGACTTACAACACCAAGTATCAAATTTCTGCGTCCCTAATTGAGACAATTAGGGGGTTTCAAAAAAGTGACACTTTAATTGTGATGTGTAATGTAGAAGATACTACAAATGGTTACCAGCACAATTCATCTACATCATACTCCGCAAGCCACCTAATGGTGTGTGGCGGAGGGTACTTTCGGTATCACTATCTGATCCCTCCAACCCTGTTCCACTCGCGAATAGTGCGTGGGAAGAATGATTGTCTTTAAGCCTCTGTATTGGCTCTAATTTCTCGAATTTTCTCCTCGTGGTCAGTACGCGAGATGTATGTGTGTGTGTGTGGGGGGGGGGGGGGGGGGGGGAATTAATATGTTGTCCGACTACTCCAGAAAAGTGCTATCCCGAAATTTCAATTGTAAATCTCACCGTGATGCACAACGCCTCTCTTGTAACGTCTGCCAGTGGAGTTTGTTTAGCATCTCCGTGACGCTCTCTCGCCAGCTAAACGGTCCCGTGACGAAACGCGCCGCTCTTCGTTCGATCTTCTCTATCTCCTCTATCAATCCTGTGTCCCATGTTGTACGATACTGTGATTGCTGTAGCTCCACAATTGGCATAGTGCGCCTTAATGCCCTGCTTTCCGTTGAAATATTCTCTATGTATTGTGGTAATGTCAGCAATCGGAAAAATCGGAGTATGATATCTTTTGATTTAATAAATTGCAGCAACTGCCTTCAGAGACTGAAGGAGTTCAAGCGTGAGATACAAGGGGCAGCCAAATGAAAACGACAAAGACGGAAAGAACGCTAGTATCTCGTTTATTACTCAAAACTACACTCCGCAACTGTTAATACATTTATTCCACTATGTGACAAGACGGCCAGAGCCTTCATAGAAAAAAGTTTACGGTTGCCTACTGTACCATGGTTGTACCCAGGACTGCACCTCTTCGTCCAAAGCAAATCGAGACCTTGGGCGGACCCACATGTGGCCAAGGTTGTTTCTAGTATGCGCAGAAGTTTCGCTGGCCCTCACACATACAGTTCTATGTCTCCTCATGCGATTTTCATATTTTTCTAGCTCTAAAGAAAGACATTTGTGGCTTTCGATTTGCTTCGGACGAAGATGTACAATCACCGTTCAGTAGACAACCACGAACATTTTTCTGTGAAGGCATTGACCGTCTTGTCTCACAGTGGGTAAATCTATTAATTGTTGTGGCGATTGCTTTTGAAATAATAAACAATTTATTTACGTTTTTTCGTCTGTTTTCATTTGACTGCCCTTTATATACGTGGGAATCGCAACGAGTATTCGAACTCGCAGAAAATATTTACACACGCAAGGCTCGTGAGTGATAAAAGCTATTGACCGCTCACGAAACATGCTTAAGTGACACCATATGTGACGGCTGCTTTGTTACTCAAAATCGTGTCAACATTACGAGCCAAGTTTATATGTAAATGGAGTATTGTGGCAGCACGTTTTACCTCGTGGGAATCTAGGTCTTATCTCAGTTTCTCTTACAGATGATTACGCCGTCTGATAAGATACCTTGCGTAAATACTGTAAGAGCACGCGTTTGCTGCGGAACAGACGTTTCATTTGAGATCTGCGTCGCATGTAGATAAGTCGTGCACACGGTATATTACGCACAGTCCGCTACTTGTTCCATGTAAGAGTAAAAGATTCAGAAGCTTCATAAAATACCACCTACATCTACATCCATACTCTACGGTCAGTAGCAATAGCCGGATCATGCAACATTAGTTGGAGGTGACTTTAGCCTACCCAGTACACACTGGGACGTCTATGGGTGCATTGCAGGGAGTAGAGACATACAATAATGCAAAGTAATTTTTAACAAGTTTTCTGAAAACTGTCTTGAGCAGCTGTTTTAGCAGACTACAGGCAACGGAAAAGCCCGCATCTCGTGGTCGTTCTCGCTTCCCACGCCCGGGTTCCCGGGCTCGATTCCCGGCGGGGTCAGAGATTTTCTCTGCCTCGTGATGGCTGGGTGTTGTGTGCTGTCCTTAGGTTAGTTAGGTTTAAGTAGTTCTAAGTTCTAGGGGACTTATGACCTCAAAAGTTGAGTCCCATAGTGCTCAGAGCCATTTGAACCATTTTTTTTTTTTTTTTTTTTTTTTTTTTTTTTTTTTTTTTTTTTTTGCAACGGAAAATCTTAGACCTTTCCACTACAAACAGGACGGACCTTACCAATAGAACACAGTATGTTGTCCTCGATGGCGAGTGACCATCGGAGACCAATGTATCGTCAGGAGTGCCCCACCATTTAGAGAATCGGCATTAGAAGCTGACTGCAGAACTATTCGACTGCGTCCAACATACAATGCGCATCAGGACCACGAAGATAAGATACGAGAAATAACGGCTCATAGTGTGGCATACAAATAATCGCTTTTCCCTCGCTCTATTTGCGAATGGAACAGGAAAGTAAATGACTAGTAGTGGTACGGAGTACCCTCCGCCAAGCGCCATACGGTGGATTTCGGAGTATCTATGTCGATGTAGATGTAAATGCAGATATTCTGTAAACCGCTGTGAAGTGAATGCAGAGGGTACAGGGCACTTTCCCGTTTCATGCACGTATGGGGCGTGGGGACAACAATTCATTTTGGTTCAAATGGCTCTGAGCACTGTGGGACTTAACTTTTGAGGTCATCAGCCCCGTAGACTTAGAACTACTTAAACCTAGCTAACGTAAGGACATCACACACACATCCATGCCCGAGGCAGGATTCGAACCTGCGACCGCAGCAGCAGCGCGGTTCCTGACTGAAGTGCCTAAACCGCTCGGCCACAGCGGCCAGCTCATCAATTGATTAAATGTGTCTGTGTGTGGTGTAAGTAATCTAATCTTGTCCTCACGATCCGAACACGAGTAAATAGGGAATTGTAGCATATTCCTGGAGTTTTCATTCAAAGCCGGTTCCTGAAACTTTCTAAGTAGACTTCTCGGGATTGTTCGTGTCTATCTTAAAGAGACTGCCAGTTCAGTTCTTTCAAGATCCCTGTGACAATCACGTGGTTCGTTTGAAAGGGCATGGCCCACTTCCTTCCACATCCTTCCTTAATCCGATGGGACCGATGACCTCGTTGTTTCGTCCGCTTCCCCAAATCAGCCAACCAATGAGGCCCCCTCTCACAAGGGGAGGCCACGACGTTTGGACCGCGGCTCTACTGCAAACTTCGTACACTCGTAGTACTCCATGAGGACAACAAAATGTGTAACCAGTAGCGCGTACTTCTCAAGCGTTACTGAGAAAATCGCAAGATAATTTCGGTCGTCAAATATATATCTATGCGTGGACATTTCTATCATGAAGCTGCTACAACCGAGTGGTGCCGGCACGGCAGCTCAGCGTGTTCGGCCAGAGCGTTAGCTAGGTCTAATGTTAAAACCGTTCAGTTTGTTCGTTGATCCGTGCGCTCAGTTTTAATATTAGGAAGGGTAGTTACCGCTCTGACCGACACGATTTTTTTCCATTTTGTTCGATATAGTTCGTTGCGTTTCGTCTATGCGGGCGTCACAAGACATCCGTTCAAGTTGATCGTTGATTCATTTTACTCAGTTTTTATTATTATTATTATTACTACGAGGGCGGTTCAGAAAGTAACCTCCGATAGGTCACAGTGCGGGTTGTGGGGGGAGTAGCGACGCCATCTGTGCATTCACGCAATCAACAGGTCAGTCGGCATCAAGCCGTGGTCGAGTGAACGTCGTACCTGCGCTAGTTTAGTTTTTGTGGCAGTTTGAAATGTGTGCTGCAATAGAAAACCCCGCCAAATGTGAAGTGCGTGCTGTCATAAGGTTTTTTACAGCCAAAGGATATTCTGCAGCAGCTATTCATCGTGAGCTTTGTGCCGTGTACGGACCAAGAGTTATGAGTGAAGGAGTTGTCCGTGAATGGGTACGTTTATTTAAAAGTGGACGAGAAAACGTTCATGATGAAGAGAGGAGTGGTAGACCATCATTGGTGACTGACGAACTCGTTCAGACAGTTGATGCAAAAGTTCGTGAAAATCGACGTTTCTCAATGTCGGAGTTGTCTACTGGTTTTCCACAGATTTCTAAGACTCTCTTGTACGAGATAGTGACAGCAAGATTGGGTTACCGTAAGTTCTGTGCACGATGGGTGCCCAAAATTCTTACCGACCACCACAAAACTCAAAGAATGGCCTCTGCATTAGACTTTCTGTCACGTTATGAGGACGAAGGAGAACCATTGTTAAACAGAATCGTGACCGGTGACGAAACCTGGATTAAGTACGTGAACCCTGAGACAAAAGAACAATCAAAGATTTGGGCACATTCAAATTCGCCTACCAAACCAAGAAAAGCCTCGCAAGATTTTTCTGCCAGAAAACTGATGCCAACGGTGTTTTGGGATGCCAAAGGGGTGTTGTTGGTTGAATTCATGGAACGTGGTACGACCATTAATCAAGACGTGTACTGTGAAACAATAAAAAAGTTACGACGGGCTATACAGAACAAACGCCGTGGTATGCTGACTTCCGGTATCGTTTTTTTGCACGATAACGCCCGTCCTCACTCTGCTCGCAGAACAACGGCCCTTCTTGAGTCCTTCAAGTGGGACGTTATCAACCATCCACCTTACAGCCCAGACCTGGCGCCAAGTGATTATCACCTCTTCATGCATTTGAAGAAATGGCTCGGGTCACAGCGGTTTGATGACGACGAAGAGCTCAAAGATGCGGTCAC
This sequence comes from Schistocerca cancellata, assembly GCF_023864275.1. Taxonomy (NCBI): domain Eukaryota; kingdom Metazoa; phylum Arthropoda; class Insecta; order Orthoptera; family Acrididae; genus Schistocerca; species Schistocerca cancellata. The sequence continues at coordinate 161,905,650 of NC_064628.1, forward strand.
AGGCTGGCTCCAGGCACAAGTGGGTGATTTTTATGCAGAAGGAATTTCAAAGCTTGTGAAGAGATACGATAAGTGCCTCAATCGCTATGGAGACTATGTAGAAAAATAGTGCAAAGATGTAGTTGTAAGATGTATATATTAAAATATTTTTATTTAACTTGGTGTATTTTTTTAAATCAACCGGAGGTTACTTTCTGAACGGCCCTCGTATTACAGAGGGCAAGCAGACCTCTGACCGAACACGCTGAGATACCGTGCCGGCTATCACGTTGAGCTACCGTGCCGTCACCACTCAGCTGTAGCCGCTTCATGGTAAAATTGGCCACGCACATATATATTTGACGATCGAAATTATCTTGCGATTTTCTCAATAACGCTTGAGAAGGACGCACTGCTGCTTACACATTTTGTTGTCCTCATGGAGTACTACGAGTGTAAGAGGTTTACAGTAAATACGCGTTCCAAACGTCGTGGCCTCCCCTTGCCAGACAAGCACGCGGCACCTCCGTGTCCTTGACAGTGTTCACTCAACGTGTGCCGCTGTTCGTGCTCGTTATATGCCCCAGCATGCCTGGTAACAACACTAAAGGCGAACAACGCTAATGCCCTCTGGTGGCCGCCCTATCAGTCAAGACAATTGCAGTTTTGCTCATTTACACACCCGCCGCTAATGTGTGCTTGTATGGAGTTACATTGACGTCCGACCAAGTCTTACAGGTGCTTCCCCTTTTTCCCCCTAAGGTTCCTGACAACTGTGTAGCACCAATGTTATTAAACAATGACTATGCATGGACCCAGAGATGCATTCAGTTATTTGAAATGCACTGACTCGCGTCACATCCACATTCCAAATCTGTTTTACCGGAATAAACTTTTCGCTTTGGAGCGGAGCGTGCCCTGATACGAAAGTTCTTGGCAGATTAAAATTGTGTGCCGGACCGAGACTCTACAGAGTTTATTTGTTTATTTTGTTCGGTAGTGTTCGTTTCGTTTGGTCTGGACGGAGGTCACATGTTATCCGTTCAAGCTGATCACTGATTCGTTTACTCAGGTTTTTATTACAATCGGCCCTCTGACCGAACACGCAGAGCTACCGTGCCGGCTCAGAGTGATCTCCCCGAACACAACTGACAGCCCCTCCTCATAGCTTTACTTCCGCCAGTGCCTCATCTCCTACCTTCCAGACTTCGCGGAAGCTCTTCTGCGGTAAAACACTTGCCTGCGAAAGGCAAAGGTCCCGAGTTAGAGTCACTCTCGGTCTGGCATACATTTTTAATTTGTCAAGAAGTTTCAAATCTGGTTTAGCCATCACGGCTTGTTCTTAGTAGTCGGTTCCGCACGAAAGGAGGCGAGGTTACTCCATTTTAAGACATATTATGGCATAATTGGGTTATTATTATGGATTACTTTGCGAACTCTATAACTAAGACTGCCGAGCACCAACCAAGATTTAACTAAAGTACTAAATTGCTACGGGAGCAAATTTTTAATTTACTCTAGAAATAAATTTATGTACTCCACAGCTGATGGAGAGCACCAGGTCCACTACTACGTTAGTAAATTAAGGAGGAAATAAGGCCGAAATTTACTCCTAAAGAGTAGTACGAGTAATGTTAGAGAGTAAGGTGTGTTCTTTGTTTCTGCTTGTTAAATACCGAATTCTATGGATTACCTGGACTACGAAGAATGTATGGAAATGGAGGAAGAGGTAGATATTCCAAGAATGAGGGTTTTAACGGAGAGAAGAGACCCATTTGCGAAATATAGTGGCAATGATTTCAAAGAGCGGTATGGGGTTCGTAAAGGAATTTGCTGAGTCACTGCTTGGTAAGCTGGAATCGTTACTGTAGCCTTCTTTGTGGACTGTGAATCTTTCGCAGAGGCACTTATCAAATCGTAGCAGAGTATCTGATTAACGCCTGTCGTGGTACTGCTGGGAGAGCTTTCAAAAGTGTGATAAACTGTTTAATTGCCTTAAAGCCACTGTACCTGTCCATAGCACGGAACCAAGAAAATATATCAGGGAACAAAAGGGAATTCTATCCAGCTGGTGGTTTCTCGAATGTCATGGGGGCCAGAAATTGTGTACATATACCGATACTTTGTCTTTCTGGAGCACAAGCAGAACTATACAGAAATTGCAAGAATTTCTTTTCTGTCAGTACACAAATCGTCTGTTGTGCCAATATCAAGGTTTCGAAAGTGGTAAGCCTTTGGCCGCGTTCTACGCATGATGCACGCATTTGGGACAATAGTAGAATTGCTGCAGAACTTGAAAATAGACAATATGGTGGGTTGCTTGTTGGAGTTAGCGGATATGCTCTTTCCGGACATCTTAGTACTCCCATGTTTCGACCTCACAAAGGAGCCGAAGTGCATTACAACGGAGTCCAATTGCTAGCAGACATGCAATAGAACGTTCATTTGGTGTTTGAAAAAAATATTTGCAAATTCTCACTAAAACACAAACAAAACAAGTGTCGATATGTTACCGTGGCTGCAGCAGTTGCAGACAGCTTCGGAATAGAAGCCGGAGGTGTGTGTGTGTTCAAATGTGTGTGAATTCCTAAGAAACCAAGCTGCTGGGGTCATCGGTCCCAGGACTTAAACGCTACTTAAACTAACTTATGCTAAGAACAACACACACGCCCATGCTCGAGGGAGGACTCGAACCTCCGGCGGGAGCGGCCGCACAGTCCGTGACATGGCGCCTCAAACCGCGCGGCTTGGAGATGTGCTTCACTCTGATGCTGTGGAGGTGAATGACATCGATCAGTATGCAATTCAGCCAAAAGCAGATGCTGCAGGCCAAGCTATGGTCTGTTAGACTCAATTATTTTAATTAAAATTGTACCTAATTTGCTAGTAAAATAACAAGTTAGTGCAAAGATTTTAACTTCTTAAATAATAAATAAGGCTCTGGATCGTTATTACTGCAGTAAAATGTGACCAAACTTATATTTATGTTTCTCTGTCTCTTTCTTTCTTCTGCAATTAGCAGATTAACATTTTCATTTTATTTCGTACTTCAGCTCACGTAGTTACACAATGAAGATGTTTTGATTAGAATTTGATGATTAGAAAAATTAAATGTACTGATACCGAAATAATAAACATGTATATGATGTCATGCTAAGAACAATAATATATTAACCACTGGATAAAATATCAAGTAAATAAAATGTTGCACAAGCACAAAAATACTCATAAACCTAAATTTCTCGAGCATATTGGCTGAAGTGCCAGAACCTGAAGTTCGTTCCATTTCGTTCTTGAACTTAATCACAACTTCCATTTTAAGGTTATGCTCTTCTTCCGTGATTTCTCTTTGTCTGTTGATTAACAACATTTTTGCTTTATATTCTTCTCGTATTAAATGCATTTTAATGAATGAAACTCGTCTGCTTTTTCCAACAACTCCCTGTTCTTCACTGCAACCGCATACTGTTTGTCTTTTTTTCACGTGCGCATCTTCTGATAAGGTCCCACCAGAAATGCAAGCCAAGGCTCGTGACTATGGTATAAAGTTACACTCTCAGTACTTTCATTGCCGTCCTCAGATTAGTTATCATCATCAATGTTGCCTGAAAAGACCACATTATCTTCATTTGTGTCACTGTTGTTACCTCCAGGTATTTCCTCCACAACTTGTGGGTTCATATCGACAACCATTTGGCTTATATCGTCTATCTTCGTCTCAGCTCCTCCACTGCCGGTTTGGAACTCTTCTCTGTTGCATTTTCTTTTCTTTCGCTTTTATGTCCTTTAAATGTACTTTAAGATGCTCCTGTGATCTTTGTGTAAGAGCTTTTGCATTCTATTCGATGTGCATCTCCTTCCAACAATCTTTTTTTTCGTTTTTAGTATGTTTACATCGTAATTATACACCTTTTCATTATTTCAGCAAGCCGCTCTTTTTCATTTTTTGGTATGTGTTTTCAACGTTTCTTAACACTTAAAATGTCCTTGGCCACCTCCAAGTTGCTGTTAGCTCGTATCTTAACCTCCAAGTGGCGCTTAAATTACCATCTATAACCGCCAGTAATGGACGGTGGTAGCTGTATATTACGCTAACACGATATTAATGTCAAAACGTGATGCAATAATGTCTACCGACAATATTTTCCGAGAGGAAATGAAATACACATGCCAACATTATGCTGAAATGGCTTGCTTCTTTAGTAAAAAGGTTTTACAACCTCAGTTACAATAAAGAAGTAAACAGAAATTGGATTCTCCAACAGTTGCCAAAATAGTATAGGCCTACTACTACGGAAGTAAGTTACTAAAGTAGTCCATACTAAAGACGTAAGAGTTACTACAAGAGTAATGTATAATAATTTGGTGTTCGTCACCCTAAAGCTATGACTTTAGTTACAAAAGAAGAAAAGAATATTCACTATAACAATGGGCTTGGCCATAAACGGTTTACATCTACGTCTACACTCCGCCTGCCATCTCAGGTTTCTTTAAAGTCAGCACCGCTGTACTTGTTTTAATGTTATACAGTGCCTAAGATGGCACACTGTCGTATTTAAAATACACTATTAGACACATTGCCCAGGGGTCAATATTTCTGCTAAAAGCCTACTGCTTTGTTTTATCACTGAGTATACCATCTTGACTCTGATGATCGTGTAAATGTAACAATACAAAAAAAAGTCTAATGGCGATACTACCTTTGAAGAAATATATTATGACTGTGGCCCTACATTATGCAAAAACCATCTCAAGTCGTAAGGTAAGGAATATTTCTTATGCCACCATCTTCTCTCCCTTCTCTATTCCATACTAGATTCTCAATATTTTTGTATCATATCTTCTTTTTCTATGTGTCACATCTTTCAGTAATTTGATATACGCTAAACAAATGAATCAAATAAGTCGTGGGCAAATACTGATTTTATTAGAAGAAAGAAGGTTGTCTCTCATGGCGCATTTCTCTGCCAGTTGTGTCTATTAGGAAAGCTCTATGTTCCTCCGTTGGTTCCAAATCAGTGGTACTGTGGCTGTTTTGGTACAATAAGAAGCCGAAGGAGAGTATGGGTAGGGACAGGCTGCAGATCTGAAGCAGTCAGTGAGACTGTACGCCAACTGTAGCTCCCAGACGGACAGGGTCTATGTGCATGTTATGTGGGGTCGCCGATTACATATCTTTAGGCCTTAACTGCGATACCGTCAGGTTCGCAAATGAAGCTAGCTGATATAGTACAAAGAGCTGCGGGGATAATCCCGTCGTGTTGAAATATTAGCGTGGTCTCTGACAGATTGTCAAAATGAGTGAACGTTTCCCGGAATCTGTAAAAATACCATAACGGGATGACTTTATTTACTCTTTTGTAGTTTTTCTTCCCTACACAACTGTGCTGTGGAGACCTGGAGTTCCGCTCTTTGTACAGTTTCGCAAAATCCTAAAAATGCAACCCTTTCTGGAGCTCAGTTATTTTCAGCCTGATCTCAACATGAGAATATTTAAAAGTATAAAGATCCAATGCGCCAAATTTGCGAGAAAAGTCGTTAAAGAAATCTGTTTTCGGCGTTTTCATAATGTACCGTTCAACATAGAATGTTAATGCGTTAACAGTTTTCTGGTGATACTTGGGGTTTTTAATAACACATCATGTAATGGGATCGACAACGGGACAACTCTGTATCTCACGCTAAAAACTAAAACAAACAAATAAAGTGCAGATTGCACCTTAGTCATTTGTGATGTGAAACGCACAGTGGACTCTCACTGGCTTGTAGTGAACCTGATGGTAATTGGACAGAGCTCTCGCTATTTAACTCTCCTTAGGATAATGTTTACAATGCAGATAAGAATTTAATATGTTGCTCCTTCTCTAGCGTGGTTTCTCATTTTAGGTAATGTTCGTACTTAGCATTTTTGTGCATACAAGTATCCAATTGGGATATCGTGTATAGGACTGCCGGCCGGAGTGGCCGAGCGGTTCTAGGCGGTACAGTCTGGAACCGCGCGACCGCTACGGTTGCAGGTTCGAATCCTGCCTCGGGCATGGATGTGTGTGATGTCCTTAGGTTAGTTAGGCTTAAGTAGTTTTAAGTTCTAGAGGATTGATGACCTCAGAAGTTAAGTCCCATAGTGCTGAGAGCCATTTTGTATAGGACTACCGTTTGCGGCATTCCCGATATGGTCATGGGAAAACTCTCGAGAAATTTTGGTTGACTGCACTCAGCATAGCGATTAGAGGAGCAAATTTTCAAACTTTTATTTCTAGCTGATTGGCAGTGATTCAACTGAATGATTTATCACTGCTGAAAACACTTCTTTATGCTGATAACCTGATATTGATATTTTAGAAAATATTATGATCTTAAAAGTGTAATAATAGTGAGATGGGTGTGGAATATAACACGCAAAAAGGAATATCCAATGACTGATCACTGTAATATAAGACACTGATGTAATACAAAAATGTCATGTCATAAAAAATATAATAATTTTTACCTTAAATGTCACACCTCCTATTTGAACCAAGGACAAAGCACGAAAGATTCGGGTTTAACATTCTGTCGACGAAAAAGATGTCGGAGACAGAACACAAGTTTGGATTGGAGAAAGGTGCGGAAGGAAGTAAGCCTTGTCCTTTGCAGAGGAACCAACACAGCACTTGCCTTAACTGCTTTCGGGAAATCACGGAACGCCTATAGCAGTATGGCCTGACGGAAACGGGTTCGATTCCCGGCCGGGTCAGGGATTTTCTCTGCCTCGTGATGACTGGGTGTTGTGTGATGTCCTTAGGTTAGTTAGGTTTAAGTAGTTCTAAGTTCTAGGGGACTGATGACCATAGATGTTAAGTCCCATAGTGCTCAGAGCCATTTGAACCATTTGAACCTGACGGAAGTTTCAATCTCCGCCCGCCTCCTATCCAAAGCATTGAGCCACCTAACTTAGTATTTTATGACCATGATAATTATGCACAAATCGAAGCTCTCAAGTACAGCAGCGTATGTGGATTAGTCAATAGGCAGATAAAAACCACAAATCGAAAATAAACCCAGACAGAATTTATTTTATACTCTGTCGACATCGATGTTTAGAAGTGAGTCGTTGGTTTTAAGCAGACGACTTACATAAAATACGGAAATTAAAGTTTCAAAAGGCAGCAAGGAACATAAAAGAAAAGAAGTATCAGTACATCTAGACACAATTTCAGATATCAGATAGGTAGTGCACAAGAAAAGTAGACATAAAATAGAAGAATATGGAATTAACAGCTGTATAGATTATATCCAAATAATAGAGATAAACATAAGAAAGAAAGAAATTTTTAAAAATATAGAATGAAAAAGGAGAAGAGCTTTTCAAATATGAAGGCAAAGATGGAACCATAACAGGGAATAAATGACTAAATACGGGTAGTTAAGAGAGAGACGCTGGGAGAGAACCGACCCAGATAAAAACATGTAAACGCAGTGCGTGTGCGTGTATTTCTGTCAAATGGTAACATCGACGAATTAATGGAGATTTAGTTCATCCTAAATCCTTTGATATGTAAATACACTTTAAGATTGTAAAGATGGAACGTTAAGTTCCGTCGGATTGCTTATGATCTACATAACGAGTATCCATGGTGAGAAGATTTCGTGGTTTGGTCTGGTTACTGACGAAATGACATAGTCGATTGCTTCCAGTAAATTCTCACACGATTGCAAATACGGGGTGGTTATAATTAAACTTTCGCTGTTATAGAGGGCCCCATGAAAAGCAAGTGAATGCAGTACAACAAAACTTTGTAGAGACACTTGTAAGGACTTGCCGAAAGAAATAACGAGTGAACCATTGAAAGAAACACATTTTTAATTTCCACATGAAAGGATAACATTTGTCAACTGCGTACCATATTTATGTTCTAAATCACAAACGTTTTCAGTGTGACGACCATATGCATCCATGACAGCCGTGAAAGCCGGCCCGAGTGGCCGAGCGGTTCTAGGCGCTACAGTCTGGAACCGCGCGACCGCTACGATCGCAAGTTCGAATCCTGCCTCGGGCATGGGTGAGTGTGATGTCCTTAGGTTAGTTAGGTTTAAGTAGTTCTAAGTTCTCGGGGACTGATGACCTCAGAAGTTAAGTCCCATAGTGCTCAGAGCCATTTTGAACAGCCGTGAAACAATTTCATAAATGGCTCAAATGCCTCTGAGCACTATGGGACTTAACTTCTGAGGTCATCAGTCCCCTAGAACTTAGAACTACTTAAACCTAACTAAGGACACCACACACATCCATGCCCGAGGCAGGACTCGAACCTGCGACCGTAGCGGTCGCGCAATTCCAGACTGTAGCGCCTAGAACCGTTCAGCCACTCCGGCCGGCATTTCATAAATGTTCGTAGCACTTTCCGAATGGTGGTTCACGAACATTCAGCTGTCGGGACAGCTCGTGCACTGCTTGAAGATCACACAGTGCGTGTAGTATTCTCAGACATGGCAATAGCAACTTCTTAACAATGTGTATCGCAATTGACCGTCGGCCTCTCCCAGGAACAATTCCCAAATCGTCAGTTAATATGAACCTCCGAATCACGTTGTTGAACCCCGGTGAGGAAGAAGGACCTTTTCGTATTCCTGAAATGCGTCTATCCTCGTGAATAGCAGCAACGCTGTTGCTGTCATTTTCATAAAACGGCTTTACGAGTAAAGCACTGCTCACCTTGTGCAGACCCATGTTCAGTGCCTGCAGTTATATTGCAGACTGATGTTTGTGTATTCATCTGTATGTCGCCGTACCAGTACCAGTACTTAACGGCAGGCCATGAGACTAACACTAACAACAACGCAAATCCTTCAGCGCACGGTCTGAACATCATTTCTATGAAGTTGGGTACCCATACTGTAAATAGTTTTCCGTCTACACTGGCTCAAGTAGTGAAAGTTTAATTATCACCACACTGAACTTGTCTACTGGTGAATTCACTGTTGAGAGCATGTAAGGTTTTGCAAAGCAGCGATAACACCTATCATCCGTTTCAGCGTCCAAATTAGTCAATTACCGTTGCAAACTGCAATGAAAATTCACGAATTACAAGAATCTCGATGAAAGAGTATAATCGTTGCATTTCATGTCATCGGCGAAACGTCAGGTTCTGTATGACTTAATGGTAGTGTTGTGTTGATAAGAATAGCGTTTAGTATGAGAGCTACATGCTAACGCCGGTAATAAAAATAATTCATTTATGCGAACTGCGGAAAAGCGGGAAAATGCCGAATAAGAAAGTAGTACAAGAGCTGAGTGATAGAGGAGTTTCCCAACGCAGGTGGTGTCCGTAGTGGTGAAAAAGTGTGCGTTGCTGCTAGGATTTCTGTTCCAGTTCTCTTTCCCGAAGCGCGTCACACGGGCGTGCTCCCCCTATATCCCTGGAATCACGCATCTGTAGGTGGATAAGGCGCTAAGACTCGGTCCTGGCATCCCGGGCTGAATGGCGTAGGGGATCACTGGTTTTTATTACCTACCAGAAAACGAAGGACAGGCCGCCTTATCCGAGACAAATCCGAACTGATGATGTCGGGGGCTGCTCCTATTCTTTTGCTAAGCTGGCCTGAATGCTACTTTATTTCTCCTCCAGCCTGTACTTCAATTCTTTAACTAGCTTCATTTCCTCTGCAGCAAGCTATTTGCAGTGACCTATTTAAACTTCTTGTGTTTACCAACGATCCGAATCAGAAATTTCCTAGAATAAAGAGAGAGAGAGAGAGAGAGAGAGAGAGAGAGAGAGAGAGAGAGAAAAGATATGTGCGAGTAGGACTTGGCTCTGAGAGTCCCGTATAAACTTAATTATGCATGCAGGGTGGTCCAGGAGGAAAGATACATGCTTTGAGGAGGGTTAAAGTATTAGTGATTGTGAACAAAGAACTTCTTATGAACATACGTCTCGTTCTTAATAGTTTCCGAGGAAACTAATGAAAACAATTCTGAACAGGGCAGACGCAGGTGATGATAAAAGAAACACTGTGATCTAATGTTGTATTTAATGGTGTACATTACCTCACGAAAGACGCTCAAAACTTTCACCTTCCCCTAAGCATTTTGCAGGTCTTGCAGATAGCTGCTGTTTTGCTGATCTGAGATCATTCGTATGGTCCACAACTTGAACACGTGCAGGTAACATAATCGTTCTCAATAGTTTCCGAGGAAACTAATGAAAACAATGCGGAACAGGGCAAACGCAGGTGACAATAAATGAAACGCTGTGGTCTAATGTTGTATTTAATTGTGTACATTTCCTCACTAAGGATGCTCCTTTTTGTCCACTCTGCGCTTGTAAATTTCGCTCTTAAGTCTACCCCACAAACAGTAATCTAATGGAGTTAGACTAGGAGACCTGAGTGGACAAAAAGTGACTCCACGACGGTCAATCCAACGCCCAGTACACGTTTCAGTGATGTACTGTGTCAGTGGGGCACTGAAATGGTCTATAAAAATGACTTTACTATCCTACGGATCATCTCGCTGTTGCAGCTCAATCTCAACGTATCAGTCTGTAGTTGGAGGCTGAAGCCGCTGCAGAATCTGTCATTGGCAATGCACCTACGACCCGCACCTGCAGTTAAATTTGTGTGTTTCTGAGTCCCTCAACTGACCGGCTCGGAGATGGTCCCAGGCGGCAACGAAGGCCAGCGGAAGAGAAGTCTAATGGAAGAGGCTGCCAGTAGTGAACTAATGTGCATGGTCTGCCTACTAAAAGAAACACTTGTGTTTGTATTTTTGCGTTCTTTACTCTGTTTCGATTGGTGGCTATGAATATCCAAGTGCCGACCAGTAAAAATATTTCTTAAAAGATGCTGGTCCCCTTACCTGACTTTTGTTTCAGGTTGTTAACCAATAACGCGCTTCCTACAATTTTATGCTGAAAAAAGGTATCTCTCTCTCTCTATCTATCTATCTATCTCTTTCTGTGGCCAATAAAGTGAAATCTTGGCAGCGCAGTCGAGTTTCTCTCTGCAACTTTCGGTTTATTTATATTAGCTAATCCTGACACCCAAAGATGTTATGTACGGCTTTTGGCACACTCCAAAGAAACACAGCTTTCTACGTTTTGTTCACAATAGTGCCTCACTCGATCATGCTAAAAATAGCATTTCTCCTCTTTCTACCTCTGACTTGTAAAAACGGTTGCTTCTGGAAGCCTTATGCTATGGAAGATCGCATATATGTTGCCTGTAGGGTATCCGGCGTCCAGTTGCGGCATCTCAAAGGTAAGTCTGATCAAATGAGTGGCACTGACCTGCACCTCTTCCGTTGGTCCTTCTGAGAATTCCGCTTGGGTGGTTCCCTTGTCCGGCTATGTGATTTCGCTGTTCGCCCGAGTGCTGGCAGCTCATGTACTTACGAAGTGGCTTTGTAATTATATAAACCATGTAATTCCGAATAAAATGTAAATTATGTTAATTAATCACTGGCAATCACGGGTGTGTACAGACTCTTTCAGGTTTCCCAGTTACGTTGGTTCTTTACGAGTCACATTTCATCAAAATGGCTTCGGTCAGTAACAATCATGGAGGTCTCTTTGTTTAACGTTCTCAGTGTTGATTAGTTATCCAGTCTGACGGGTCTTCATATAGTGATCTTACAATAGACATTGTACAATTTTGGAAAAAGTAGTTGTGTAACAGCCACACCATTATTAAATATTGAAACAATTACACAGCCGCCACTTCGACCTTGCGACTAGACTGCTGTGAAGACGATCGCTGCAAAGACGTCAGTTGTACACTTCTTTCAGTGTTTTATGATGACAGCCTAACGCTGAATGGCTTTACTCAAGTTGATGCTGGCCGCAGAAACCTTCAGACGCATATAATGATCGCCTCTGCTTCGCAGAGCGGGTAATTCGTACAACAGGCGTTGTTATGACCTGTTAAGGCTGGAGACAAACCATATATTCCAGTTCTACATGACGTTTTCTTTCAATAAGACAATGGAAGGCCGCATGTTTCCTGAATTGTATTGACCTACCTCAATAAATGGCATGCTCCACTGTTGCCATGGCCTGCACATTCTCAAATTCTCTCGCCCATTCAAAATATGTGGTCATGTGTTGTCGAGAGATGGCACTTCACCACTCACAGGCCACTACCGTTGATGAACCCTAGTTGAAGCAGCACTAGTGCTGTATACCTTTCGACCATCCAGATTCAACTAGCATCGATGCCCAACCGTGTTAGGCATTGTTTCTGCTAAAGATGGCAGATCTGTCTACTAACTTTTCCTCCCTACAAAACCCCAAATCAACTACAAATGTTGTCATGTATTCTTTCTGGCATACTGTATAGCACAGTAATTAAAAGGCATACTTTTTCCGCCTGTTGATCATTGTTATTATTGTTTCAAACTCATCGGTTTCAGACAGTGTCACTCATGTTCAGATCTGTTTTAAGAATATAGAAGTAAACGACAATTTGGTTCTAATTTAGTGATCTAGTTACACAATAACCATTATTACGGTACTATCAATTTTCGTGTCATTTACTAAACCCTAACTTGTATGTTGTCAATGTGTATTAAAATTCTAAAAGAAATTTGGTTGACATGAAAGATCTGTAGCGATAATAAGTGCCCTCTACATGCACTAACAGATTTAAAAATATAATCATCAAATTATTCGTACATACAACTTTCCAGATCATTAAATGTAAAACACTGCAGTGGATTTCTTAGACTGACAAATTTTATTAAAGCAAAACGGTTAAATACTTTTCAGGAGGTCTCTTCTCTTTTTTTCCATTAAACCACTGCAGAGAAAGAGCAGTATATAGGACAGGGCAAAAGTATTGCCACGTCGACGTTTCTTCTGTTGTGTCCAGCATCGCAGCAGGCGCGTGGTAAAACGCATCAAATGGCTCTGAGCACCATGGGACGTAACAGCTGAGGTCATCAGTCCCCTAGAACTTAGAACTACTTAAACCTAACTAACCTAAGGACATCACACACACCCATGCCCGAGGCAGGATTCGAACCTGCGACCGTAGCTGTGGCGCGGTTCCAGACTGAAGCGCCTAGAGCCGCTCGGCCACACCGGCCGGCCGCGTGGTAAAGAGTCCGATCCCAACACGATACGCTATTTTAGTCTTCACCTCTAGAGAGGTTTAATGGATGAGAAGAGAGGGCACATTCGTGAAACTTTTTTTTTTTATTCTTTCGTTTTAATGACATTTGTCAATCTAAGAAATTCTCTGTAGTGTGTCACGTTTAATGCTCCGAAATCTTTTATATGTTAATTATATCAGGCTTGTATTTTTAAATCCGTCATTACGTCTAGAGGGCACTCCTTAATACTACAAGGCTTTTACATGGAACCAATTTCTTCTGAAGTAGCGTACAAGTTGGGCTTTAGTATATGACAGCATATGCAGAATAAGTAAGATTTCGCTAAGTGCAATTTTTCCTGGTGTTGCAAGTTTAATGGCCACTAGTGTACATTTTAAAAGCGTGAAACAGGGATTAATTCGTGATACGATGTTGGTCATGTGAGTTCATTTTGTTCTGTGGAGATTGCTAGTGGTGGGAGTTCCGTCTAGCATTTAGTGCAATGATTTGATAATGTAGACACAGAAGACATCTACAAACATATAATTTAAAGTCCCCCTCGCACTGTTTTTCTGCCTGTAAGTAATGGCTAATCTGAGGAACTAGTGTAGGGGTCTTTCGCTGACAGACTAATTCACGAGAACGTTTGTGTGTACGAGTAATAAGTATTTCGTACAAACTGCATGAACTACGATCATGTTTATCAGTTACGTCGTGCCTCCTTAGAACTCTACCCTTTCGCTGCTCCAATCGTTTTCGCTATGTGAAAATGATCATATTCAGTACCTAACGTTGTTCTGTTAATTTTAACCATAATTATACGCAGTGGACCATAAACAAAATTACCGCTACGTCAGACAAGCCGTCTGCCCGTAGATACAGTGCTACACGAGTGAATCCGGAACTGGGAGGTATATGTGGGCGTTGCAATACAGGCACAATTACAGGTATTTTCCACCCTTCCCTTGGGCTGGATTGAGTAAGGTGAGCTACGGCTGATATATAGCTCATAAGCGATTTCTTGGTTTGGGACGGGTCGCCGATCATAAGTATGCCAGGGAACAATATGGAGTGGTTGAAGATGGAGGGAAGGTGGGACGTGTTGGTACAGGCATGGCAGAAGGCCAGGGTCGTCGAGAAATGCAGTACGGTGTAAGAATCGAGTTTACGGGAATTGTCAGGCAGAAGGAGAAGTTCTAGGTATTTGAAGAGGTGAAGGAAGAGCTAGAACAGGATACGGGTGGGGGATGGTAATCAGCTACGGAAACTTAGTGTGGCGCACGTCGTTATGGGGTTTAGAGGCTGCGATAAAACCTGGGAGGAGCGAAATACATGCAACAGTACATAGATGAGATCAGATCGGACATAGGTCATATATGAATGTATGATGATCGTGGAATTTACTGGCCCCATTCCCTCATTTATCAGCTTTAATTTATTATTGGGTTTCTTTTGGATGGTTAGTAGGCAGGGATCTACATCTACATCTGTACTCCGTAAGCCACATTACGATGTGTGGTAGAAGGTATTCTGTGTACCACGTCACTTCCTCTCTTCCCTGCATCAGTCATGAATGGCTCGCAGGAAGAATAATTGCTGGTTGCTTTCCGCGTGAGTTCGAATATCGCTAATTTTAAATCCATGCTCTTTTCGCGAGATTTACTTAGGAGGAAGTAATATACTGGTCGACTCTTCTAAGTACGTCCGCTCTCGGAATTTTAACAGTAAAGCACTTCGTAATAAATGGAAATGCCGTGTGGCCAGGGCCTCCCGTCGGGTAGACCGTTTGCCTGGTGCAATTCTTTCGAGTTGACGCCACTTTCGCGACTTGTGTGTCGATGGGGATGAAATGGTGACGATAAGGACAACATAACACCCAGACCCTGAGCGGAGAAAATCTCTTATCCAGCCGGGAATCGATACCGGGCCGTTAGGTATGACAGCCGGCCGTTGTGGCCGAGCGGTTCTAGGCTCTACAGTCTGGAACCGCGCGACCGCTACGGTCGCAGGTTCGAATCCTGCCACGGGCATGGATGTGTGTGATGTCCTTAGGTTCGTTAGGTTTAAGTAGTTCTAAGTTCTAGGGGACTGTTGACCTCAGAAGTTAAGTCCCATAGTGCTCAGAGCCATTTGAACCATTTTTAGGTATGACTGTCCGTCGCGCTGACTACTCAGCTACCAGGGGCGGACAAACCACTCCGTCATGCACAATACCTCTCTTGTAACGCCTGCCACGGGGTCGGCTGAGCATTTCCGTGGCACTCGCTCTTAATATATGAACCTGTACGGAAATTTGCTGCCTTTCTTTTTGTCTTTTCCATTTTCTCTATGAATCCTAAATGATACAGATTACAGATGAGCAATATTCAAGTTTTGGGTGAACGAGGGTTTTGTAAACTACCTCCTTTCTGGGTGGACTACACTTCCTGAGGAAGGCAAACAGTGTATTGCTATAGGTATGAGGGGGGGACGTTTAGGGACGTCGGCTAAGTTCAATAGAGAAAAGGGAAGAGAGAGTTTGAATATTTGGAACACAACTGAATATTCATGAATGGATGTTCCTAAAAATCTTGCCTATTCAGCAGAAGATTTGTTTCTTCTCAAACGAAGTTAAACACAGAATATGATCGACAGTTCACGAGCATCTAAATATATTACTGCTCTTTCGTTCCTTTTTTGGTCCATTCCGCTTGTAAAGTTCGCGCCTGATGAGTTTTGGTTTTTCACGCATCAAGAGAGGTTTCTGTATCCGCATATCTTTTCAGACTACGGACAGTCATCTCTCTCTAATATGAGGAATCTAAACTGAGGAACATCGCGTGCGCTATCTGTGTGGAACGTAATAACTCCTCCCCTGTATTTTTGTGTACGCGTGAACGTCGTTCGCGGGACAGAAATGTGGGATACAGCTTGTTTTCGATTAAGATGCTAATGAAACACTCATAAGACTACTATCAACTGCTTGTTGTAACCGACCGACGGTCGATTCTAGTTCAGCTCATCCAACTGTTTCGGAAGCTGGTAGACCAAAGTTTTACATTGTGTGAGCAGTTATTGACAGTTAACCGTTATTACTTCCTGTAGAACTATGCTGCGCCACACATTCGTCACTGCGTTAACTGGGCGGGTGATGTATACACTAGTGCTTTCGTACTGAACATCAGCTGCAGCGGACGGATACACTGCCCAGTAAAAGCCTTCCGTTCCCAGGCGAAATTCTGCGGGAAGACTGCCGCCTTGGCAGCACCATTAACATATTAGGAACAACGCCAAATGGCCTCATCAGCATTCGCATCGCGGACCTATTTCCCAGATTGACCGCGAAAGCAGTAACGCGAAAATGCGTGTCGCCTGTCCGCGGGATGTGATTCTCAGCGTGTAACGAAGTATTAGACCTAAAATCCGTATATAGCATTCATTTTTGCTCGTTCCTTCATAAAACGGTTCACTGGCTTCTTCGATGTTAGAAAAATGCTCTGATACTTATGCACCCTTAATGTGAATAACATTGATCAGTTTTCCAAATATGAGGTTTCATTTAAGAAGTTATCAGTAATTCAGAAAGTGCACTGACCATCAAAATCTAACGAGTCGACCTAAGTAAGAATCTTTGAACATTGGATCTATAATCTAAAGGACATGGCGTCAGTTCGAGCATTGTCATTAATAACTAACTCCCAAGCTCCATGCAGTAACAGTATGCAGTTACCTATCTACAACTGTAATCGTGTGGAGGATATAAGCCTAATGTTTGAACGAACGAAATGAGTTCTTTCTGTTGGACTGTTGCGTGTTTTGCCAGACGGTAACGTGTCCATAACAAGATGTACAAGATTATCGGAGGCTGAATATTTCCAGCGCGAAGAATAGAATACTCATTTTCGAAAAGTAGTACGGATACTAACTTCCGTCGTAAGTCGCAATAAGAAAAATCCTTATTTATTGGTCGGCACTACTTTCGGACACTGTGTCCATTCTCAAACCATCCGCCCCGTAAGGCGTAAGTAATTGAAATACTGTTCAGCATCGATGCAACTAAATGAAAGACAGTTTGTTTCTTACTTCTTTTATTTACAAAGCATCTTCAGTGGCCTGTAATAAACGTTTCTTTTTATACATATAATAAATGTATTATGTAGTTGTTACATTTTGTCATGTTTTTCTCTCGTTTTTCATATTAGAAACAACTTTTGTACCATAAGTTTCGTGAGGTTAAATAATCATTGGTGTTATTTACGATTACCAGTGTTGTTAGTCCATATGTGTGGTCCTGAAGATGTTTTCATTCGGTTCCAATGCTACACTTGGCCGATTTCCGGCGCTTTTTCACCCACATTTATTACAAAACATCACTTGCACTTATCGTTTTATGATCAACATGACTGTTTACAGTGTGTAGTGTTGCAGACTGTCGCTAAGTGTTTATCCTTCGTCTGTTGTTTGTGTTGTGTGCGTGATTTGATATTTTTCATTTGTTTGGCGTGAGTTTGCGTGTGTGAGGTTCAAAATGGTTCAAATGTCTCCAAGTACTATGGGACTTAACATCTCAGGTCATCAGTCCCCTAGACGTAGAACTACTTAAACCTAACTAACCTAAGGACATCACACACATCCATGCCCGAGGCAGGATTCGAACCTGCGACCTTAGCAGCAGCGCGGTTCCAGACTGAAGCGCCTAGGACCGCTCGGCCAAGGCGGCCGGCAGTAATTAAGTGAACTGTTCTTAAATAGTAACTCGGTCCAAGCCGGAGATGATCGCTGTGACTCCTAAGACGTGCAGTGTCACGCTTGACGCCCTCCACGGAGACCGTACTGTATACCTCGTTGGCCCAGGGTCTTGCCGGGCCCCGTAACGAACTTCTGACTAGTCGGCTCGAGGCCCTCGAGAAAGACAGGGCGCCGAGCTTACGTCACGAAGGTAGGCCTGAGCTCACTCGCTTAACATAGCAGACAAAATGCGTTTCTAAACTTGTTAACTCGCAGCTGGTGTGTACGTGCTAACGAGACTTGCATCTTCTACTTGAATCTGGTATTACGAAGTCTTACTGATTATTAGTCGTACAACAAAATTTGAGATTAATTTTCGACATAAATGGCATAACGTCTTGTTTGTAGCATTTAGTCTCTTCTGCGTAACTGTCATCATTTCATACAAGATGTGGTGCCTTATGCAACTGATAACCTGTTTGACATGACTTTAATTTTATTGTACCCCAGTACAGCCGTGACAAATTATTTGCTGGCCTATGCGTTTTCTACCATTGTTGGACTAATAACAGTAATATTCCATAATAGTGAGTGGATTCTAATAGAAGATGCAATTCTCGTTTGTGCATTCACATCCAGTTACGAGTTAACAGGTGTAGAAACGCAGTTTTTCTTCTGATTTGAGCGAGCGAGTGAGAGATGTCGGCCTACCTTCGTGACGTACGCGCCGCGGCCTTTCTCGGAGGCCTCGAGTCGGCTTGTCCGTCGTATTTCGCAAACGCTCGGCTCCGTGCAGAGTCCACAGGAAATAAATATGCCAGTGAAGAGGTACCTACTATATGTCATAACTTAGTCGTGTGCTATCGAGAGTCTGCATGCTTTAAAACGCGCTGTTAGCCGTGCGTGGCTCGTCTTCGTGCCATCTCTTATTTAACAAATGGTTCAAATGGCTCTGAGCACTATGGGACTTAACTTCTGAGGTCATCAGTCCCCTAGAACTTAGAACTACTTAAACCTAACTAACCTAAGGACATCACACACATCCATGCCCGAGGCATGATTCGAACCTGCGACCGTAGCGGTCGCACGGTTCCGGACTGAAGCGCCTAGAACCGCTCGGTCACAACGGCCGGCGAGGAAGGGAATCTAAGTGACGCAATGAATCTCTCATTTTCCGCCACATCCTCCCAGGCAGCTAGCTCGAGTTTGAAAGGTCATCATAGGTTCCTGGTGTGGGGTCAGGCCAGTTTTCCCGCATGATTCGTTTCGTCTTTGCCCATAAACTTGTACAGTATTTTTTGCATCTGGCGCAGAAGAGGGCCAGTCGAGAAGCGAAACCTCTTCACATCCCGCAAAACACTCCTGCACCTTCACTGAAATATCTACAGGGACTAGTCCTGTGGGAAATATTTTAATGTCCTACTCACATCGAAT
The DNA here is from genome assembly GCF_023864275.1 of Schistocerca cancellata. Classification (NCBI taxonomy): domain Eukaryota; kingdom Metazoa; phylum Arthropoda; class Insecta; order Orthoptera; family Acrididae; genus Schistocerca; species Schistocerca cancellata. The sequence goes on from NC_064628.1 coordinate 161,924,839, forward strand.
AAATTTCGTTTAATTTACGTCTATGTTCACAGATTACCAGTTTCGGTTTATAATGACCAAAAACATCCTGTTTTTGCCGTACTGCCACCTCGTTATGTTAGTTTCAATTACTTGCGTCACTGAGTTGCTGCTTTGCCTGCCTGTGAGCGGCAGCAGCAGCGCTTATCGATATAAGCCCTGCCGTATTATCTTTGCTGGACTGCTATTACTTCCCGGTCGTCGTGTGTCGGCCAGTCGGTTGGTACGTGCCAGCAGTTAGTTGGGACCTGGCAGTGTTTGAGTTGGCACGCGGCACAAGTTCAGTCGGGGCGCGGCAGCAGTGAGGCCCGGACCGCCATGACTCGCCCGACGGTTGCCGACACACATGATTGGAGTGGGGACGCATTTGGTTGGTCGTCGGTCGGTCGTCTTGCCGGACGACGTGTATGTGGCCGGCGATCGCTAATGGGTTGGCTGTGAGTGCCGAGTCGTGATTCGTCTCTGTTGTTGTACACTCACTGCCGTTAGCATTGTCTAGTTCTTCGTGCAAGTGTTCGTGAAACTGTGTGTAGTTTGTGTGATTTTGACTGACAAGTTATTTTAAATGTTGTCGGCGTACTGGCTCTGAGGAGTCGGTCGGTTGGCGTGGAGCAGTGAGGAATTCTCGGCAGGGTGTAGTTTGGCCGGGGCGCGCTGGCGGTCTCTACGCGGTGTGGGAGTGTGTGGCGCTGTTCCTATTGCTACGAGGTCCGTGGCTCACCGACCCTGAACACGAAAGTTGAGTTTTGACCTAACCTACAAGCAAGTCAAGACTGTTCACATTGTGTCGTTTGGAGTTCGTTGTCGGCTGTTGGGATACTCCCGCGAGCAACAACGTGGTTTTGAAGTTGGAAAATTCTAACAACCCTCCGGTGGAGTTTCACTGTATTTAGTTATTTGAATTGAAGTGCACCAGCGGAATCTTCTGCCTTGTGGCCGTTAACGTTCCGGTTACCTGCCCGGGGCATTGACGTAAATTTCAGGCAGTGTAGTTTCCTCATCGTGTTGTTGCTGACCAGCACGGTGTGTAGTTTGACAGCTCCGTGTATGATTGGTTGTGGGCGCCAATATCTTCTACGTTCTTCCGTTGAACTCCTTGCTCTGCCCTGGTCGGGTGAAGTGGAAGTTGTCTCGTCGGTGGGTCCGCTGACTGTCGGTCGGTTGAGCTGTCGTCGGATCGTGAATGGTTGGCCCCAATGCCTAAGCGAGCGTTAGTGTTGAACATCTCGGCCCCCATGTGTGTACTGCCTTATTTTTTTAAATTTGTTCTTGTTGGTACTTGTATGGCTTCTAGCCGGTTTTGTGTTTTAAATTAGAGTTGTTTTACTCTTAAGTCCTTCAGCCTAGTTTAAAGTACTGCCGGCCGGTATGGCCGAGCGGTTCTAGGCGCTTCAGTCTGGAATCGCGCGACCGCTACGGTCGCAGGTTCGAATCCTGCCTCGGGCATGGATGTGAGTGATGTCCATAGGTTAGTTAGGTTTAAGTAGTTCTAAATTCTAGGGGACTGATGACCTCAGATGTAAAGTCCCATAGTGCTCAGAGCCATTTGAACCATTTTTTAAAGTACTGTTTCACGAAAACCCATTGGCATTTAAAAAAAAATTGAATTTTTAAGTCTTCGGCCTACAGCCGATTTGAATTTTACTTGTGTACTCCAGCCTAACTAAAGAACTGTTATAAGATAAGGCTTGCCTTTTAAATTTCTGATTATGCTTGCGTTTTAGGTTATTGGCCTTCAGCCGTTTTTAAATTAAAGTGGCTTTCAGCCAATAATTAAGTCCCAAAGATTAAAGCAGTGTATTTAAAAACAATTTGGGCTCTTGTAATGTTTGATTAAATAATAAAGTTGTATGTTCGAGTGTAACTGACAGCCCCTTATTTTGGCTCCTTTCCACAATTTATTCTATCTGTCCCGTCATGCGGGCTAAGTAGGGCATTTCAAAGAGTTATTAAACTCGTCTGAAATTGTTACTCGCTCCCTGCCGAAGACGCCTGGTGGACATCATATAGGACTCTCGGCTGTCGTTACAGTAGACTACGAGGCAAGCATAGGTAGGTGAACGGCACTCTGGTTATGACGAGTCGTAAAGTCGGCCACAAACTGCGTTTATGTCTGTGGCCTGAGACTCGATACTTTGCCGCTGGCGACACTGTGACGTCGGCGTTCGCTGCTGCAATGACTGGCGCCGCTGTTCGCAGAAGGGCCACTCGCTTCAGATTATTTCTCCACGGCTGATAGCTTTCATCACTACAAACGTAAGTGGCCAGTTATGGTCAAATTTTAGTTCATAACTTATCGTCTGGGCTATGACTACGCCAAAAACAGCAAAACCGTTATGTTCAAGACAGACACCATGCATTCATGTAATTGATCCACTTTCTTCAGAGCAGATGTACAAATACGTCTGATCTCCTGTGGGAATCTCAGAGTAGCGAACATGGAGTCAATGGACAGGGACTGCGGACAGGTGGCGCTCGATGGGTGTGTGGATCGGCCGTGAGGCGTGGTTCAGATGGTTCAAATGGCTCTGAGCACTATGGGACTTAATATCTGTGGTCATCAGTCCCCTAGAACTTAGAACTACTTAAACCTAACTAACCTAAGGACATCACACACATCCATGCCCGAGGCAGGATTCGAACCTGCGACCGTAGCGGTCACGCGGTTCCAGACTGAAGCGCCTAGAACCGCAAGGCCACACCGGCCGGCCCGTGAGGCGTACCGAGACAGTCCGCACAGTTGCAATAACGCGGTGCCCGGATGGCGCAGTGGTTACCGCGCCTTCCTTAGTAAACAGGAGATCCCGGTTTCGGATCCCTGTCCGACACACATATTCGCCCGTCGTCGCTGATTCCAGGTAATGTCCAGCTACACTTGACAGCAGTGATCCTCTTGGATTTATCTATAATGTTCCACAGCTGCGGATTCTGCGTGGTTTCCGAAAGAACAAACACCCGCGTTCATATAAAGTTGTCTATTGACGACCCTGTCGTGTACGATAAACCATCATCGTTGTACGATCACAAAGACCTACAGAAAGACATAGAATATTTGCATATGACCTAGTCTACATCTACATCTACCGGGTGATCAAAAAGTCAGTATAAATGTGAAAACTGAATAAATCACGGAATAATGTAGATAGAGAGGTACAAATTGACACACATGCTAGGAATGACATGGGGTTTTATTAGAACCAAAAAAATACAAAAGTTCAAAAAAATGTCCGACAGATGGCGCTCCATCTGATCAGAATGGCAATAATTAGCATAACAAAGTAACACAAAGCAAAGATGATGTTCTTTACAGGAAATGCTCAATATGTCCACCATCATTCCTAAACAATAGTTGTAGTCGAGGAATAATGTTGTGAACAGCACTGTAAAGCATGTCCGGAGTCATGGTGAGGCATTGGCGTCGGATGTTGTCTTTCAGCATCGCTAAAGATGTCGGTCGATCACGATACACTTGCGACCTCAGGTAACCCCAAAGCCAATAATCGCACGGACTGAGGTCTGGTGACCTGGGAGGCCAAGCATGACGAAAGTGGCGGCTGAGCACAAGATCATCACTAAACGACGCGCGCAAGAGATCTTTCACGCGTCTAGCAATACTTTTTATTTTCCAATAAAACCCCATGTCATTCCAAGCATGTGTGTCAATTTTTACCTCTCTATCTACATTATTCCGTGGTTTATTAAGTTTTCAAATTTATACTGACTTTTTGATCACCCGGTACATACATGCTCCGCAATCCACCATACGGTGCGTGGCGGAGAGTACCTCGTACCACAACTAGCATCTTCTCTCCCTCTTCCACTCCCAAACAGAACGAGGGAAAAATGACTGCCTATATGCCTCAGTACGAGCCCTAATCTCTCTTATCTTTGTGGCCTTTCCACGAAATATAAGTTGGCGGCAGTAAAATTGCACTGCAGTCAGCCTCAAATGCCGGTTCTCTAAATTTCCTCAGTAGCGATTCACGTAAATAACGCCTCCTTTCCTCCAGAGACTCCCACCCGAGTTCCTGAAGCATTTCCGTAACACTCGCATGATGATCAAACCTACCAGTAACAAATCTAGCAGCCCGCCTCTGAATTGCTTCTATGTCCTCCCTCAATCCGACCTGATAGGGATCCCAAACGCTGGAGCAATACTCAAGAATAGGTCGTATTAGTGTTTTGAAAGCCGTCTCTTTTACAAATGAACCACATCTTGCCTAAATTCTACCAATGAACCGAAGACGACTATCCACCTTCCCCACAACTGTCATTACATGCTTGTCCCACTTCATATCGCTCTGCAATGTTACGCCCCAATATTTAATCGACGTGACTGTGTCAAATGATTCAAATGGCTCTGAGCACTATGAGACTTAACTTCTCAGGTCATCAGTCCCCTAGAACTTAGAACTACTTAAACCTAACTAACCTAAGGACATCACACACATCCATGCCCGAGGCAGGATTCGAACCTCCGACCGTAGCGGTCGCGCCGTTCCAGACTGTAGCGCCTAGAACCGCTCGGCCATCCCGGTCGGCAGACTGTGTCAAGCGCTACACTACTAATCGAGTATTCAAACATTACATGATTCTTTTTCCTATTCATCTGCATTAATTGACATTTATCTATATTTAGAGTTAGCTGCCATTCTTTACACCAATCACAAATCCTGCCCAAATGATCTTGTATCCTCCTACACTCAACGACGACACCTTCCCGTACACCACAGCATCATCAGCAGACAGCCACACATTGCTATCCACCCTATCCGAAACATCATTTATGTAGATAGAAAACAACAGCGGACCTACCACACTTCCCTGGGGCACTCCAGACGATACCCTCACCTCCGATGAACACTCACCATCGAGGCAACGTACTGGGTTCTATTACTTAAGCAGCTCCCATTAAGTGTGGATACATGTGAGATAATGGATAGAACAAAGTGAGAAAACGCAGTAGTATCTACAAGATTAGTGGCAAATATCGTAAAGACATCAAATCGTGTAAGTTTTAATGGCTAATAATAAGAAGTGATATGAAATGGGATATCACGTGAAATCAGTAGCAGGGCGGACGAATGAAAGACTTAGATTTGTTTGAACGGTTTTAGAAAATTGATGAACGCATACTAGAAGCTAGTGCAGCCAATTTCTGAACTATTGTTCTAGCGTTTACGGTCTTTAATAAATAGACGTAACAGACACCGAACCAATTCAAAGACGCTGTGCTAGGAACCTAGCGGATCGGTTTGGCCCGTATCAAGTATCCCATGAAGAAAGGCGACGTAGTTCTCGACGAAACCCTCTTGGGTAAATTTAAGGAATCTGTATTCGAAGAGGACTGTGCCATCATCATACTTACTCCATCGTAGATATCGCTTAGGATGTAGTATATGATTTCCAAGGCTCCCAGGTGTCGTATCCCGGATTCGCTGTGGTAGTCGTCCGGTGGCGACGCAAATTGGGTTTTCTTCAACAGGAAGAGTATGGACCGGATTTTCCCTAATCCTTCTAAACGTTTGGTTTTACAGGGAGAAACATTTCCCCTACGACGGCTGTTGCAGAAAGGATTCCGAACCTCCTGTCAGAGGGCAGCACCTTTCAGGACCACTGTACGCAGGAGCAGGGGAATGCCCAGGACAATGTCTACTCTTTACTCCTGTTTTCTAACTGGCTGAAAGGTCTATATTTTAAGCAATTTCGTGGAGCGCTGAAGAGCAAGTTTGCTTTGCTACACTCAAGAGCCAAAGAAACTGGTACACCTGCCTAATATTGTGTAGGGCCCCCGCAAGCACGCAGAAGTGCCGCAACACGACGTGGCACAGATTTGACTAATGCCTGGAATAGGGCTGGAAGGAATTGACACCATGGTCCCGCAGGGGTGTCCATAGATCCTTAAGAATACGAGGAGGTGGAGATCTCGTCTGAACAGCACGTTGCAAGGCATCCCAGATATGCTCCATAATGTTCATGCCTGGGCAGTCCGCCCACGGTATCTGAGTGGTCAGCGCGACAGAATGTCAATCCTAAGGGCCCAGATTCGATTCCCGGCCGGGTCGGAGGTTTTCTCCGCTCAGGGACTGGGTGTTGTGTTGTCCTAATCATCATCATCTCATCCCCATCGACGCGCGTCGCCGAAGTGGCGTCCAATCGAAAGACTTGCACCCGACGAACGGTCTACCCGACGGGAGGCCCTAGGCACACGACATCTATCTATTTACTTTTTGTCTGGGGAGGTTGCTGGCCAACGGAAACGCTTAAACGCAGAAGAGTGTTCCTGGAGCCACTCTGTAGCAATTCTGGACGTGTGGGGTGTCGCATTGTCCTGCTGGAATTGCCCTAGTCCATCGGGATGCACAGTTGACATAAATGGATGCAGGTGACCATACAGGATGCTTACGTAAGCGTCACCTGTCAGAGTGGTGCCTAGACGTACCAGGGGTCCCATATCACTCCCACTGCACACGCCCCACACCATTACAGAGCCTTCACAAGCTGACATGCTGACATACAGGGTCCATGGTTTCATGAGGTTATGTCCATACCTATACACGTCCATCCGCTCGATATAATTTGAAACGAGACTCGTCCGACCAGGCAGCATACTTCCGGTCATCAACAGTCCAATGTCGGTGTTGACGGACTCGGGCGAGGCGTAAAGCTTTGTGTCGTGCAGTCATCAAGGGTCCACGAGTAGGCCTCTGGCTCGGAAAACCCATTTCGATGACGTTTCGTTAAATGGCTAGCTCGCTGACACTTGTTTTGGCCCAGCACTGAAATCTGCAGCAATTTGTGGAAGGGCTGCACTTCTGTCACGTTGAACGGTTCTCTTCAGTCGTCGTTTGGTCCCGTTCTTGCAGGACCTTTTTCCGGTAGCAGCGATGTCGGAGATTTGATGCTTTACCGCCGGATTCCTTATATTCACTGTACTCTCGTGCAATGGTCGTACGGGACAATCCCCAATTCATCGGTACCTCGAAGATCCTGTGTCCCATCGCTCGTGCGCCGTCCATAGCACCGAGTTCAAACTCACTTAAATCTTGATAACCTGTAGCAGTAACCGATCTAACAACTGCGCCAGACACATGTCTTATATAGGCGTTGCCTACCGCAGCGCCGTTTCTGCGTGTTTACGTATTTCTGTATTTGAATACGCGTGCCTAAACGAGATTCTTTGGCGCTTCAGTGTGGCTTCAGTAATTGCTTGGCAGCTCTCAGTCGTGACCAGCAGTAGTGCGAGCAGAAAGAGCAAGGGCGGCGGGAACCGCACAGTTCAGATTGGCCGCTCAGCCGTACCACCTCCCCTGGCCGTCAGACAATTTGGCGTCCCACCCCGGACCGTAATCACTAACCAATAACATCCGCAGCGGGCCCGAGGCTGCCAGAGGGTGCGCAATTTGACGCCCCGCGTGGCTGCTCTGAGTGCAAAAACGAGATTAAAAATCCAATTCCGGCGCGAAGCGGGTTCCAGGGAGGGCGGCGGCGCGTGCCGGCGAGCCTGGAGCGGCTGCCGGCAGATAAACAAACGGCAGCCGGCAACGGCCCACTGTAGCGTAGCACCGCTCCAGGACTCTCTGTGAAATCAAAGGAGGACGGTGCGCCGTCCTTCCACCCACCTTTCGCATTATTATCACGTGGGCACCACTGGTGACGTACAAGAACTATTTCATGTCCACCTGTTAGAATAAACCAGTAAAACCCCAATTTTTTAAAAGAATCGAGCTCCCAAAACAGTCTCGAACGTCTGCTTACTTTGCACATGAGTTAATGTGTTAAATATTTCACTTTAACATAAGCATACACTTTAACTTAAGCATACAACCCGACAATAAGTTTAACGAACTTTTCAAATTACGCTGCAAGTTTGTTGGAAGTCGCTAATGATCGTTATAAAACACCGGATGCTCTATAGCCTCGGTAGTTTGTGATCCATTTTAAGAAGTGCTACTTTTTCACGCATCTCAGTATTTATGACGTCACATCTTCTGAATTATATGTTTCACAATGCTATGATTTTGAAGGTACATTAAGTGATAAGTGTGGATACTGTCTGCAGACCGTGTTGCGGATACAGTTAGTAGTAAGGGAGTAATAAATTAAAACATCATGAATGTTGCTGAAGTTCTATTGTGCGCTGTTTTAAGGAAAAGCTAGTTTTCCAGGCATTTAAATGCTTGTGACGTCGTGTGTCCTGAACTATGTGTCATCCAATGATAATTTTTCAGGTAATTCAGTAGTATGGGTCGAAATCGTCTGCGAACTGTGTTGCGAATAGAGTCGGTGGTGAAGAAGTAATAAATTAAAACGTCATGTCTGATTCTGAAGTCTGACTGCATGCACAGCCAAAATTCGGTGAGCGACCAACTTTTTTCCTTTCATCATTTTGTGTAGTGCGTCAGTGAGAAAAAGTTTCGAAAACATTTAAAATTTTGTATAATGTTTGTTGGAAATCGGTAAGGAATCTCATTGTCAAATACCGGATGACCGAAGTGCAGGTCTTTGCGTGTCGTTTGTTACGCTACCCCGAGAGAAACACACAGTTCCTAAACGTAAAACTTCTCTTATTGTGCTAAACTTCTAACGTAAGGCTCTGAGCACTATGGGACTTAACATCTGAGGTCATCAGTCCCCTAGAACTTAGAACTACTTAAACCTAACTAATCTAAGGACATCACACACATCCATGCCCGAGGCAGGATTCGAACCTGCGACCGTAGCAGTCCCGCGGTTCCGGACTGAGCGCCTAGAACCACTAGACCACCGCGGCCGGCTCTAACGTAAGTTTATACTTCTTAGTGAGAATATCATGACACCATTTTATATTTATAAATTCCGTCAATAGCTACACAAAGTATTGAAAATCAAATTTTTGATTCCCCGGGAAGCCCAGTTAAATGGGCAACTCGCATGGGTTCCGGGTTAGCGGTTTGTTTATAGGGATTCTCATTTGTAATACTAAATTTGAAATTTTTCGAATTCACAGTAATTCTAGCTGTGGCCTTCGTGTAGCCCAGGGATCTCCAAACATTTTAGCCTGAGGGCCACACTGGCTTTTGCACTAAGTCACAAGGGCCAAGACCTAGCTATAGCCCAAGTTTCCTTGCCGCCTGAAAGTCAGTACGGCTCTAAACTCCTTGGTGCAGTTCAGAAATTTTCGTGTGTCTCACCACTGCGGCCAGTCTTTACGAGCTGACACTGAATCATTACGCAGTGTAAAGCTTGTTGTTCGACCTTAACCTGTGGCCTTAATTTCATTTCATATACAGGGTGGGTGATAAGTCCCAATGCCCCATAGTATCAAATGCTAATTGATTTGATTTGTTTTAACCCAAGTACTTATTTACGTATTAAGTGTCCATTGTGGAGGTCAAAGTGGCCGATTAGTATTGATCACGTCAGTCCATAAGTACTCCACAGTTACACGAAAAACCGATAGCAGCATACTTATAAATATATTTATTCACCTATGTCTTTGTTTATACCCGGTATATACTATTCATGAAGAAATTGGTTAAATATTTACTGTGTTTTAGAAAGAACAGAGACATTAGGCTACGGGCCTATTTTGTTTCTATTCCTTTGATATATGTTCATTTGATTTGTTTATGTATTTAATCATGTGTGTTAGAGCGTGTTTATGGTCCAGCCATAGAAATATTTAATTTCAAGTTATTTAAATGTAAATCCAGTATTTCGTATGTGTTTCAATATGTTTGTGAGTGTGCATTGGCTTGGAGACATGGCGGGAGCGCTCTAGTCAATCACAGCACTCGCTACTACGGTAGGCGACTAACGAAGTCAATGGAGAGACTGTATGGAGGTGTGGGAGGAGCATCTGGTCGCACAGGACACGGGGGAGTGCTGAATGGGAAGGCATGACGGACAGTCGCAGGAAATACTTGGAGAGTGTTGAGCAGTTTGCGCGTGGTCGAGGAAGATAGAAATATTTCGTAGTGCCGACTTGAGCACTTGTGAGATGTCCGTGGCTTCTGTAGTGAAGATGTAGTATGCGTTTGCAAGTGAATATCTCACGAGCTATGTTGTTGTTCATAACTAATTACGTGAAGTAGGAATCTATTGTTTCCCTGTTATTCAACTTATATTTTATTTAATTGCTGTACCATCGACTCCAATAAGTGTTTTGCAGTAATAAATGCCATTCTTAAAGGTACTTCTGCTATTGTACTCATCATTTAAAGTCTTTAAAAAATAGTACCTGCAGATTTTATTTAATTGCAATCTTTCATTTATAAATTTCTATGTTACATTCAAAATTCGCAATTGCCGAGTGATAAAACCTTTGACCATTCGATTCAGGTGTCTATTCATACTGTATACTATAGACTCAGCAGTATTGGCTTGTAATGCGGCAACTACGTATCCCAGCCCCTAGCAAAGAAACCAGCTAAAACTTTTAATATTTCAACTATGAGTCTGTGGGTACGTATTTGAGTCAACCATTAATTTTTTTTTATAAGCCCGCAAGGGTAATAATTGTAAGAGAAAAGAGAAAATAGAAAATCAGTGAATAGAATAAACGAAAGGCATGGACTGGAATATACCCAATAAATAATAGAGAACATCTTGGGTGTAAGTGGTACCCTGAGATGAAGAGTTTGAGACAGGAAAGAATTTCGTGGAGACCCGCATCAAATCAGTCAGAAGGAAATTTGAAAATTTGTGGTAAGGACTGTGGGACCAAACTGCTGAGGTCATCGGCCCCTAGGCTTACACACTAATTAATCTAACTTAACCTAACTTACGCCAAGGACAACACACACACCCATGCCTGAGAGAGGACTCGAACCTCCGGCAGGAGAAGCCGTGCGAACCGTGACAAGACGCCTGTAACAGCGCGGCTACCCCGCGCCGCCCAGTCAGAAGACTGATGACCTGTAAAAAAAGGTTGTTAGTGGAACCCTGAAGTAACTGAGGGGCTGAGAGTACAAGCGATCCAAGTGTTTGCTGAAGTACACTGAGTAAATTATTGCCAAAGGTAAATAGCTATTTACATAGTATGTGATTACCTATTGAAACATCAGATATTTTTTCTTAATGGTCAGCTAGTATGTGGATAGTTGTAGACATGTTTAGAGGCTGTAGCGCCCTAGCATCAGTTTTTTTATAATATATTAAAAGACTTATACTTCTTGCGTTTTAAGACTTTGAGTAAAACAGGTAGAAGTGCAAAAATATTTTTTTTTACTGTGCTACATTTTGAAGATGTTTTGGTAAAACATACATGATATACACAGTACAATACACATTCATTAGAAAACAAGGACATGTGAGTAATTAAAATGAAATTCATATAACTCGCTTAAAAGCAATAGGTAAATAGCAAATAAAATTAAAATACAAAAACGAAAATATATTGGTGAGATTCCAACACATATGAGAGCCTTTTCATAGCCACTTTCTACAATTCCTTCAGAGTCAGTGTCTACAGAATCAGTATCATTTCCTTCCGTATCTCTTAAAGAATCTCCCTCTTGGGCAACACTCGTGATGCTGTACAACCGAGCCGGCCGCGGTGGCCAAGCGGTTCTAGCCGCTTCAGTCGGGAACCGCGCGACTACTACGATCGCAGGTTCGAATCCTGCCTCGGGCATGGAAGCGTGTTGATGTCCTTCGGTTAGTTAGGTTTAAGTAGTTCTAAGTTCTAGGGGACTGATGACCTCAGATGTTAAGTCCCATAGTGCTCAGATCCATTTGAACCATTTTTGTACAACAGTGTTGAGCATTTTTAAGTCTCCCTAGTCCCTTTCTTTGCCCACATCCTCTTCTTTCTCCACTTTTTCTTCTTACACACGTGATAACTGGTGTCTGGGAATGAGGATATACGAGAATTATTGTAGAACACACGACAAAGAGGAAGGATATAGTTCTTGATCTCCTGAAGATTTTTCCACTTCTTAATTTTTGTTTCAAGCCTATCTTAATGCAAAGGATGCAGAAGAGGGGCCAGTAGTGGGCCTCCTAAAATCCATTTCTAAAAACCCCTGAGCATGGTGTAGTGAATAGTTGAACTGCTATGTTAGAGGATTTTCTTTACTAATTTAGATCCACCTGGTATTCCTGCACTGCATTTTATTTCCTTCTGTGTGTATGCAATTTTAGCCATGACACCCATGGCTTTAACTGAAAAAAAGTTTTTCTGTTTTCATTTCCACTATCGAAAACTTTCTGTTGACCTGCTTCATTCCTTCCACCCATGTCTTAAGTGTTTATTTTCCTGTTCAGAAACACCAGAATCTTTATCACAGTCTCTATAGACTGTGATAAAGATTCTGGTATATATATGTCCAGGTACAAGGACCTTCTGATCTGTTCGGTCAATATGCTGATTTTTCCTCATGATACACAAGCGACTTTATCAAATATGGTCTCTTTAAACGTGCATTAAATATTACTATAAGTACTCTTAAAAGTATACACATTAGGCTATTGCTATATTTTCAGAGAAATGCGTACCTGAACCTTCATTAAAGAGAGCAGCAGTTCTCCTTCTGTAAGCCATTTCCCATATACTTGTTGTATTCTAAATACAGTCCAGGTATTGGCTTGGAGCAGGGTTTCCCAAAGTGTATTCTGTAGGGCACAGATGTACCGCAGGAAGTGAATAAGTATACCAAGAAGAACTGTTGATAACATGGCGGAATTTCTTCGACATTTCTATGATGCTAATTATTTTTAAAAAATTTTGTTATGATTTGTATTTTATTAGTTAAGATATACAATGTAAGTGATCACAGAGTAAGATAAGTTTTTCATTTAATTCTCATAAATCAAGCTCCTCTCATTTTCTTGCAAAGCGTTTAAACTTACGAAATAGACGAGGTGTTTGATCAAAGTATTCTCAAAGTATTCAGTTACAGAAAAAGTTTGGGAACCCATGGCTTAGAGCTTAAACTTTATCGTCACAGAGTGCGGCACTTCGCAGGAAGTCGCTTCTACTTCTTTTACTCAGAAGAGATTCACACTTTATCTTTCCGAATGTGCATGTAGTTCATTTTCTCGTGAAATGTCAGTTATACCAATTTCTCTGAGGGCCTCAATTTCGGCATAAATTTTCCTACCGTGTAGGGTCGACAAAACATTTACCCTGTTTTCTTTTAGTTTTGTGGGACTCACGACGTATAAAATGAGTATTTACTGGAGTGTTCCGTTCCTTTGTTACGATACACCTGATGCAGGTCGTTATTCCTCCAGCGGACCCTGCTCTCTCGAGCTGCCTCTCCCTTCTGTCGCCTCCGCTGACACGGCACACAGCAGCCGCAGTTCCCCCCCCCCCCCCGGCACCCGCCCCCGCAAACCTCCTCCCCCCCTCTCTGCCACCCCCAATTAGGCCGTCCGTCAGCAGCCGCTGATTTGCGCGGCCGCAAGCCACACGCCACCGCAGGCGGCCCACCCCATGGACAGATTCCCCCCTCTTGATTGCCACCTCTCCCATCAAAATGACAGCGGCGCCTCCAACAACGCGATTAACCTGCCACGCAGCTGAGTGTCGTCGCAGACAGTTCCTTTATTATCTTTTTAGGGTATTCATTGCCTTTTATCATGCGGTTCGTGGAAAAATGAATATCTAAAGGGTAATAGAGTTTCAGAAAGGCAGAATCGCCTAGCGAAGAAAAGAAAAGAAAAGAGACGAGAATTCAATAAGGCAAACCATACTGTTTTATAGATTTTTGAGAAGCCTAATGTGAACAGAGAAATGTTGTAGAATGTAATGGCTCAATGAGGTTATCCATCTCTCTCATAAAGACAAGAGTTTATACACAAACACCGAAACTGTTATGGGTGTGGGGGCTATGGTGACAAACCCAACTGACAAAAATAAAGGTGTAAGACAACGATGCTGTACTTCCCCGAATTTTCCCGAGACTCTTCAATGTACACATAGATAAAGTGATCAGTAAACGGAAAGCGACGAATAAAACAAGAATTTTTAGATCGTAATGCGAAATTAAAAGCAATTTTACTTACAGGTGACCTAAATTCTGATTGCAGAGAATGTAGATGACCTCCAAATAGAAGTCTGTAACTTGCAGCAGGTAGCCGCAGATTACAACCTAAAACCGTCTGAGATAAAACAAAGGTGGTGGCATTTCAGGGCATTCAATCAGTGAGATCAAAAATAATTTTGAATAATAAAATCAACGAGCAAGCTGAACATTTTAAGTATCTGGGGGTGATATCACGTGTGAATACGACATGGACTAAAATTAAATTAATTTGCTTCCTTATACGGAACGATGGTAAAAAAAAATTACAGGGAAAGAACAGCAAATAAACCCAGCTGATGTTTTACAAAACCATAGTAGTACCAACTTTTGCTTATGGAAGCGAAGGATGGGCGTCAACAAGACACCAAGAAATAGAGCACAAGCTCAAGAAATGCTGTCTATGAGGTGAGTGGTACGCGAGAAGATCGTAAAAGAAACGATATAAGGAAAGAATGAGGAATATAAAACCTAAACGAAAAAATAGAAGACGGTAGGAGAAAGCGAAATGAACGTGTAGACCGTATGGGTTGTGAAGATTCCCGATAAAGACTGTCATTTACAAACTGGATGGAAGAAGAAATGTAGGAAGACCGTACAAGAGATGGACTACTGTGACAGACAGTTTGCCTAATACATGAAGCGAAGACGAAGAATGAGACCGAAATTCGTCATCAGTGGCACATTCAGGTAACGATGACGGAGGTGGATAGCGATCAGGCACCCTTCTGTCCAGAGTAGACCACAAAGGCTCAACAGTGTCGAGATCTGTCGACGGTGCGACAATTCATCCTCTTGTTCATAAGACCAGTCCTGGACGATATGAGCTACGCGAACGGTGGCCGTACAGTCTTGGAATACAGTATTACCATTGGGCAACAAACATTGTACCACGAGATGGACCTGATCAGCCAATATTGTCACGTAATCATTGGCAGTAAACCGACCTTGCAGAGTATCCATGTGGTCCATAGAATACCACGATGAGGCTGTCCAAATCATCACCGAAACGTCGCCATGTTTCATTCTTGGGACGTTAACTAGGCCAGATGTTCGAAACAGTGTGAAACGAGAGTCATCCGACTAAATGTCATCCTTTCATTACTTCAAAAAGCTGGTTTTTGTGGCTTCGGCATCACGTTTTCCTGTTAGGGGCATTTTTCCCGACTGACGAATGGTTCTGGAATTCCAGCTCGCCCTTTAATTCCCTCCTTATAGAGCTCCCTTTGTACCCGCCAGAGTAGCCGAGAGCGCTAACGCGCTGCTTTTTGGACTCAGGTATGTGCGCCGGCCGATGTGCTGGCCAGCCTGGATGTGGTTTTTAGGTGGTTTTCCACATTCCGCTAGGTGAATACTGGGCTGGTCCCCACGTTCCGCCTCAGTTACACACGTCGCAGACGTCTGGAACACGTCCGCACTATATCACACTCGCCGCAGACAGTTGGGTTACACTGATTCCGTCCTGGGGGGATATGGGGTGGCGGCAGGAAGGGCATCCAGCCATCCCTAACACTAACATTGCCAAATCCGTTGTAACTAGGCCGATCCTGCGATCGCTGTGGGACTATGGCATAAGCAAAAGAAAGAAAGCAAGAGCTCCCTTCATGTTGTTTTGGTACTGACAAGGTTCGCGAGTGCGACATTCAGATCTGTGGTGACTTTTGCAGCTGTCATTCCCTTATTTTTCATCACACTCCTCTTCAATGAGCCTCTATCATATCACTCAACATACACTTTAATCAGCGTTGTGACTTAGTGAATGATGTTTTCCTGTTTGCTTTTTTCACAATATTACTTTTATTGTGTTAACAGGTTTTCAGCTTAAAAGGCCATCTTCAGATATTTACTGAGTATTGTCAGCAAAGAAGTTACAATGTTTGCAACCAACATTGTAAGAGAAGTAACACGTCTAGACTGAAGCAGAAACATACAGTAAGTAACATCTTTGACATTGTGGTAGTAATGCAATGAAAAAGTAGAAAATTGAACAGTAAATAAATAAAAATGGAGTAGACAGGAAAAACGTTAACGCAAAATAGGAACAGCATGCCTACATAACAGTTTCTATTAGTAAACAAACCTAATAAAATAAAATAAAATTAGTTCTTGACAAGGCTACATCAGGAGGTATAAAACATGGATAGTAATACACAAACCAATTAAAAGAAGAAATAATTACCAATGTAACTACAGAATACATAAGGAACTTAAGCAATGTCAATAAGATAAACAGAAATAAATAAATGCAGGAAAATGGAGGCATTTGAGGGAACATACACTAAATGCAATCTTTGAGATTGTGATGGTACTGCATTTTAACATTAACATTAAATTCAAAACTGTGGATATGTGACAGTTTACATTAAATAATAGAACAAATTAAAATATGAACAATATTTGATGAGACAACTACAAGTGGTGTTAAACATGCACAGTAATACAAGAACCAGTTAAAAGAAAGCCTCAACAATTGAAACTGCAGTGTATATGGAATACATAGACAACTTCGATAAGACAAATGTACATATTGAATACAGGAAAATGGGAATATGTACGAACAGACAGTGTGGGAAGTATCGAACAACAGAGATGATTATATAAAGTTTAGGACAGGGGATATGTTGAGCTGTGTCTGGTCATTTAGGATTAGATCTGGACCGTGAGCAGGTTGTTTGTTAATTTCCAGGGCTTCCAGCAGGTTGAGTTTCTGGCCCTTGTTTGCGGAGTGAAGTACATAGGACACTGGCTGGTGGTTGTGACCCTCACTCAGTACATGCTCAGCAAATGCAGAGTCAGAATTCTGCAACCTCCAGCTGCATTCATGTTCAGCCAGCCTAGTTGCTACGTCTCTGCCTGACTGACCGATGTAAATTTGTCACAATCAGGACAGGTGATTTTGTATACCCCACTGTTGGCTAATAACTGGATCTTATCTTTGCTGTTAGAAACACACTGGGCTGTCGTGTTCTTAATATAGTGGGAAAGCTGATACTTGCAGGCTTTCGGTGCTTTGGCTACAAACTGTGATACCTCACCTAGAAATGGTAGTGTACACCATTTCTTGCATACAGTGGATGGGGAAGTAGGTGGGGCTTAGAGGAGGGCTATAATTTTCCGTTTTTGTTTACTGTGCAAGATGTGGTAAATAAGAACTTGACTATAGCCATTGGCTGTGGCAATAAATTTTACTGTATCTAACTCTGCTTTAAAATCATCTCTGGGCATAGGGATGGATATGAGACGGTGGACCATTGAGCGGAAAGCTGCATGTTTGTGAGCTAAGGGATGTTGTTAGCAAGAAGGTATTACTGTGTCCGTAGCTGTAGTTTTTCTATAAATTTTGAAATAATGTGAGTGTCTCTCTCTCTCTCTCTCTGTGTGTGTGTGTGTGTGTGTGTGTGTGTGTGTGTGTGTGTGTGTGTGTGTGTACTGATGTCAATGGTGAGATCTAAGAAGTTTTTCCTGTCTACTCCATTTTTATTTATTTACTGTTCAATATTTTACTTTTTCATTGCATTACCACCTCAATGTCAAAGATGTTACTGTATGTTTCTGCATCAGTCTAGACGTGTTACTTCTCTTCCAATGTTGTTTGCAAACATTGTAACTTCTTTGGTGACAATATTCAGTAAATGTCTGAAGATGGCCTTGTAAGCCGAAAACCGGTTAACACAATACAAGTAACATTGTACAACAAAAACAAACTGGTCCTTTTTATTTATTATAGTGTTTTTCTACCAAGAATCGACGGAAGATGTTTTCCTGTTTCCCCTATATGCGGTATAAAACTTCGATACTGTGGCCCTTGAAACTCCAAACACTTCTGCTACTTTGGTTAGGAAGAACCTATCGTACGAACACCATCAATTTGCCCACATTCGAATTCACCTAGCTCTGACACGTCAGACACTTACAACTAGACAGAAGACTGCTCTGATCACGACTGACACTTGTATCCTATTGAGAACATTGCAATGGTGGCGTTCGTGGTCAACAGCGGAAGCAACATGCAGACTGGCTAAATCTGCTTTTATGTTGAAGCATGCATTTCTCTCGGTGTTTGCATATTTCTGTCCACACCCTGCACATCTTCGTATGCAACTATAAAGCATTTTCTTTGTGTAAAAGGTTCTGCGTCCAAATATTTCTCCGAGTATTTCAAAGGTATAGGTTCGAAGGAAGCGTACTTACGCGCACTTTCACTGGCAAAAATTTATGTACGTAAACGAGAGTCGCCTAGAAAGTTATTTGATCCAGGACTATGGGGGTGACACAAATTCAGGAACTAAAATAATTGAGTTTTTGATCTACGTTTGATTCAGCGACAGGGTAAACGACTTCCAAAAATTACCCCGAGATTTCCTTCGAGAATACGTTGCAGATACTTTGCATACCAGTTTTTAGATGCGCGTGGCGTGTCTCGCAATACTATACCCTACTATTAGCAAAGGAATAAACATTAACGCAAGAAACAGCAGAAGAGGCCTGATATGAAATTGTGATGATGAGGATGATGACGTTTGGTTTCGCCGCGCGGGATTAGCCGAGCGGTCTCGGACGCTGCAGTCATGGACTGTGCGGCTGCTCCCGGCGGAGGTTCGAGTCCTCCCTCGGGCATGAGTGTGTGTGTTTGTCCTTAGGATAATTTAGGTTAAGTAGTGTGTAAGCTTAGGTACTGATGACCTTAGCAGTTAAGTCCCATAAGATTTCACACACATTTGAACTTTGATGTTTGGTTTGCGGAGCGCTCAGCTGCGCCATCATCAGCGCCCGTACAAAGTCCCAATTCTTACACAGTCCAGTTTTTTACACAGTCCAATCCAACCACTGTCAGGCATGATGATGATGATGATGATGATTATGATGGTGATGAAATGATGAGAACAACACAAACACCCAGTCCCCGGGCAGAGAAAACCCCCAACACGGCCGGGAATCGAACCCGGGACCCTGTGATCCAGAGGCAGCAACGCTAGCCACTAGACCACGAGCTGCGGATGATAATAAACTGTGACCTTCCGTGCATGTAACTGTCGGTGTAGAGTTGCAGGTATTATGAGAGTTCCAATCGTGTTAACTATCAACAATTCCATCGAAAGTTACCTGATCGGCATCATGAAGTATTCCGAGAGAAGACGCCACCGTGCACGTCACGGCAGGGGGAAATAGCACCACCGTCGTCTGCTGTCAGACGCTCTAATAAATGATTCGCCTCAGCTGATCGATTCCTACAGGAGACACGCCAACGGCTGGTCCGGAGCGCGCGTGCCCAATGCACTGGCCGCGATCCACAGCCAGTTCGCAGCGCGCCCCAGTTCCGTGGTCCTCGATCACTGACAGTAGGCCTACGCCGAGCAGTATCCAACTAGCCACAACCTTTCCTTCGCCGTGGAATAATCCATCTGCACAGTCTACTCATATACAGGGTGGTCCATTGATAGTGACCGGGCCAAATATCTCACGAAATAAGCATCACACGAAAAAACTACAAAGAACGAAACTCGTCTAGCGTGAAGGGGCAAACCAGATGGCCCTATGGTTGGCCCGCTAGATGGCGCATCATCATTTGTTGAAGGTCGTGGTTGACGTTTCACATGTGGCTGAACACTTTCTGTTTCCTTAAATAACTTAACTATCCGGCGAACGGTCCGGACACTTGCATGATGTCGTCCAGGATACCGAGCAGCATACATACCACACGCCCGTTGGGCATTTTGATCACAATAGCCATACATCAACAAGATATCGACCTTTTCCGCAAATGGTAAACGGTCCATTTTAAAACGGGTAATGTATCACGAAGCAAATACCGTCCGCACTGGCGGAATGTTACGTGATACCACGTACTTATACGTTTGTGACTATTACAGCGCCATCTATCCCAAAGCGAAAGAAGTGGTCCAACTAAAACATTCATATTTCTTTACGTACTACACGAATATGTAATAAAAAATGGGAGTTCCTATTTTAAAAAAACGCAGTTGATATCCGTTTGACCTATGGCAGCGCCAACTAGCGGGCCAACCATAGCGCCATCTGGTTTCCCCCTTCAAGCTAGACGAGTTTCGTTCTTTGTAGTTTTTTCGTTTGACGCTTGTTTCGTGAGATATTTGGCCCGGTCACTATCAATGGACCACCCTGTATAAGTAGCTATGAAGTTACGGTCACTCCTGCGCCCCGCAACACCGGGTATTTGTAAGGTGGTAACAGATAACTTCGGCAGTGAGGTATCTACGGCTACGTCTCCATGGATAGTGTGCATTGCACACTTAAGTGCCACGCAGAAGGTTCTTCGAAAAAAATGGTTCAAATGGCTCTGAGCACTATGGGACTTAACATCTATGGTCATCAGTCCCCTAGAACTTAGAACTACTTAAACCTAACTAACCTAAGGACAGCACACAACACCCAGTCACCACGAGGCAGAGAAAATCCCTGACCCCGCCGGGAATCGAACCCGGGAACCCGGGCGTGGGAAGCGAGAACGCTACCGCACGACCACGAGCTGCGGACGAAGGTTCTTCGAGCTGTTGCGTACGACTTCGTACACAATGCTAAGGAGAGCTGGTTACGTAATAGTGGGGCAACTGTCATCGTGGGAAAGTTGGGCAGGAGCAGAAAAGATTAGTGAACAAGATAACACTACAAACTAAAGAAGTACTTAACTTGTAAAGTCCAGCTCACACAATAGCTACTAGGATGAGGCTCCCTGAACAAAAGCACGAACTACTGTGTGATAGCGAAAGGCTCCAAAGGCAGCTGCGGTGAGTGGTTGCCGCCGGCCATTATACTGGTACATTGCGGCGTACAGAGCTCGTCGTACAGAGCTGTTGGAGGCGTGGCTCGGTAGGTCGCCTGATCCTGAGCGACCTCGGTCTGCATCGGACAGAAACCTGGAATTCCGTTACCAATTCTGCGATGCCCGTGGGGTGATATCGAGGCATGATACCACGCTAATCACCTTCAGAATTTTCTCTACCGTTCCTCTCTCTAACAGCGCTTGGTAAAAATGAACAATGACAGTGGTTTATTGATGCGCCTCAGGAAAACAGACTGTAATACGCTAGGTCATAGTCAGTTGGATCACATGGTTAGAAACTGCACATGTGTTGCGCTTAATAATAATAATATAAAATGTCCAAGTTGTTGTCGGTTATCAAAGCTGTTGTTGTCAAGGGCAAAACATTAAAATTGGGGAAAAGGTCCTATTTCAAAACCCTCAAAAGCTGCTGATGAAATAAATCGTTATTAACTATAGGTTTACATAACTTAATCTTCACCAAGTACTTACAACAACCTGTATGGCGACGTTCTTATTGTGCCGCCAAATAAAAACCGTCCTATTTCGTCAATAATAAGATGCGTAATACATATTGAATTGCTATAGTTAGTTAATTTCGTACGCTGTAATCATCAGGTTCGACACTTCTCGGTGGAGCGCACTAGTGAGAACATTTCAATCCATACAGGCTGTTGCAGATAATGTTATCATATCTGGTGATGATCAGAATGTGGAAATAGGTGGCTAATAAAGGTTATTTCATCAGCAACTCTAGGCGATTCGGCACCATGACCTTTTTTTTTAAAAAAAAAAAGAATGTATCAGTAGAGCACAGCATGGGCAAATGTATTAAAATTGGGGGGCAAGCCAGTCCTCACTGAACGCCGTCACCAAATGTTGGAGAATATTTTCCTCTCTCTATTACTCCACACCGACCTCCACCACTCCTGTCCAACTTGCGTGAGACTAACCAAAGGAATAAGTTGCTTAGACTCTATACCTCTATTTTCTTCTGATTTCATCGTCATGGTCATTGCCTGACATATACAGGGTGAACCAGAACGCCACCAGAGACCACGGATCCCCTTTACCAAAGTACACAGAAAATATCCGCGAACAATCTCTGAAATTTTTTTTTATAGTTCGGGGTCACCGGCATGTTGAAGCAAGCAAAATTTTACTTGACTCCACTAGCAATCAAAGGGAAGCTAAAACATGTTTTACAATCCTTCAACAAACTGATTCTGCTGATTTTAGTCAATATTCTGCGCTTATGACATGCCACTGAGTCTTTTTCTAATCACCTGCGATGCTTCCTTTTACAAGTGAATTTCTTCTAGATATGGAGGAAGGTTCCTCTGTACTTCAAACAGTAGAAATATATTCTACTAAGTGCCTCGTTAAGGTTAGTGGTTCATCCTCTAGGTGGTGTTTTCAGTTATTTTTCACTTTCGCGACCTTTTGACTCTAAATAATAAAAATTCGTATTGGGTGCATAATATCTCTAATAAGACTTTAATTGCGGCGCAGACAGACTGAAATATGCCTTTGTTAGGGCTCTTTGTAAGGAAGGTGACGCCACTGATGTCAGTAACTACCGCCAACAGTCAAAATTTATATCATTTCCTAAAATTTTTGAGAAGATAACCTACTCCAGGTTGTCACCCACCTCTGTAGTTATGGGATACTTAACCAATCACAGTTTGTATTTCAGAGCGAGTACTCTATTGAGACAGATATTTATATATTTGTTGATAATAAAATACTAAAATGATAAAATAATACCAGCTGGGATCTTCTATGAGTTACGAAATTGCTTCTCTCATAATATTTGTCAGCATACAGATACATACAGACAAGTTCACAGAGTTTCGCACTCAAGTTGCCACGTAATCTTGACTTATTTAGTTTCAAAATAGAAGAGAGGTCTCTCAGTCAAATATGTCGATCGAAATATTGTAGCACTTTTGCAACTTCATGTTGGAGAAGTGGAAAATCTACCTGAGGAAATCAGTGTAGATGTGTTGGACAGTTTTAACGTAAAAAGCTTTGGCACTGAAACTAGAACTACCTTGCGGGTCAGTCAGTTACATCTGCACATACACATGGAGCTTTGAACTGAAACGGGAAATGGCCTCAAAAACAGCTCGGAAAGAGATATAAAACTGTGTCTTCAAAACCTTTATAACAATCTCATTTTAATTCTTGCAGGGCCAAAATGAATTCTTCAAAATCGCGCTTTCTTTAATGCGAATGGGCTTAGGGAACTGGACTGCCTTTGTCGGAATGTCCCTCCTAAAATGCGAAATGGTTCAAACGGCTCTGAGCACTATGGGACTTAACATCTGAGGTCATCAGTCTAGAACTTAGAACTACTTAAACCTAACTAACCTAAGGACATTACAGACATCCATGCCCGAGGCAGGTTTCGAAGCTGCGACCGCAGCAATCACGCGGTTCCGGACTGCAGGGCCTAGAACCGCTCGGACACCGCAGCTGGCCCTAAAATGCGACTTTCTTTTCAAATGCATCCACATTATATCAGAAACTAACCTTGCAATGTCTTACTGTGGGCAGAGGGCAGTCAAGT
This sequence comes from Schistocerca cancellata, assembly GCF_023864275.1. Lineage (NCBI taxonomy): Eukaryota > Metazoa > Arthropoda > Insecta > Orthoptera > Acrididae > Schistocerca > Schistocerca cancellata. The sequence goes on from NC_064628.1 coordinate 161,948,237, forward strand.
CCACTTAAATGCGAAGTTTACAATCCATTCTGGATATTCTACTTTTCGTTCCTGCACTCATTTTTTCTTCATAAATTCAACAACAGCGAGTTTTAAATAGAAAAATCGTTCCAAGCTTGCCCCTAACTTAAGTACTTCGCAGTAACATATGAATTCTCATACTCTTCGTTCATTTTCATTGAAAACTGTTGTAACTGACATTGAAATAATGGGTGCGACTTCAGGAATTCGTACCACCAGTTTGTTCAAAGTTCCATTCCTGCAAATTTAGGACAAAGTACTTCTCGATGTACAGAACAATGAATCCCATATTTTGCTCTTTCATTGTTCAAATTCTTTCTGCGTCGTATTGTGATGTCGATTCATAGCAAATAGGCAGTACCCAACGCTTATGTGAACTGAGAATTCTCGTCCATCTCTTTTGCCATTCCCGTTCATGTTAAGGGCTCTGAAGACAGATGGGTAGACTGCTTCTTTTAGCGCGAACAGTCACTGGACCTGTGAACATCCGTCATACCAAAAACAAATAGCGAAGCGTAAACAGTGCTTACACCACGATTCCGCCCAACTCAGAGAGTTGCGCCCACCAAAAAAATGCTGCACCGTCATGCTAAATGAAACGTCGCTCTGTTCCGAGAAGGACCGAGCAAACCTGAGTGACAGGCCGAGCATTGGCTCGTCCGCGGTCCGCGCACGCTGCAGGCGTCAAGTTTGGCACGCCGTGGCCGGCCCTGGCTGATATGCTGCCCAGGGGAAAATAAGCATTAATGACTTGTTCTTGCCACGTGTACTTGGAGGTACTAACCAACTTAAAAACATGCGACTTGTAATAACTATTAGTCAGCAAGTGACGTAAATACTGATGTAATATTGTTCATCGTCTTCAGCCATCAATAGAAACATATCTGCACTATTTACCCGTTACATCCTGTATATGAGTTTCACGTGTGTTCTGATGACGCACTCCACATAACGTTTATCACGAATATGATCTATGGAACAACAAACTAACTAACTCACTAACTTTTCAACGTCTCATTTACCTCGCTATTTCATGGACATCATCCTCTACACTCTCCCTATGCAGTCTCACATGCTGCACCTTGCTCTGATTCGCTGCCTGACTGCGTCTATGTACACCACGGAGATTATTCAGCCTACGCGAAGCGTGCCTCAGTCATGTCAGTGTAAATGGATGATTTTGCTATTGATTTTTGCTCTCCCGAGAAGTCAGCGGTTCATTGTACTGTAATTAGTTTACCTATATTCCGCGCCGAAGATTGCAAACGTCTGCTCCCATTCCCATCCCGTGTTGCGTGACCCTCGTTGGCCGTCCGGAAAATCGACCAGTCGAGGAGTCCAGTAATAGCGTGGCGCACGGCATCAGCTCCTGAGGGGCCCGGATCAATGCCTGTCGGATTCATGAATGAGTTCTAGCGACCTGCTCTGCCCTGCGACGGTCATCGCGTGTAGCTTCCACATGTTAGAGTGAGATCATTAAATCACCTGGAGAAGTATCAGGAGCTTAGGAGTCGCTGAAGGCAGTATCTTCGTCTTGTCTCAGTCTCTTCGGAAAACCAAAATTACCAACTTGGTAGTAATCACATAAGAGGGCTATTATTTTTTTCAATCTCCGATCGGTCTCGAAATTAAAACCAAAGTGAAAATCCAATGAAGCTTCGCACGGTTGCGTTGGGTAATGTGTCTAGTACACCCGTCCATCGTGTCACGTCGCTCTTTTCAGTTCTGAGCGCACAGTGAGCACTTAAAGATGCCTAGAAAATGGTGCCTCTCGCCAAGTGTGGTCTCGCTGAGGTGTCCTTCTGATTTCATGCAGCCCACATAGTGTAACCGTCATGCGCTTCTTTCTTCGTGACAACTCTCAGCAGCATACTGCTGCTGCAACGAAGATACTCCTCAAGCGTTTCAAATATGAAGTATTTGAGCATTCACCATACAGCCCGGACTTGGCTCTCTCTTATTTTCATCTCTTCGCTCATCTGAACCAATGTGTATGAAGTCAATGAGTTCAGAATTTTGGCACAGACAACGAGTTGGTGACCAGTACATAGGGAGCACAGACGGCTGCCTCCTATGACGAGGATATTGGAAAGTTAGTAATACGCTACGACAGATGGCTAAGTCGGATGATGATGATGATGATGATGTTTGGTTTGTGGGGCGCTCAACTGCGTGGTTATCAGCGCCCGTACAATTTCCCAACCTTTGCTCAGTCCAATTTCGCCACTTTCCTGGATGATGATGAAATGATGAGGACAACACAAACACCCAGTCATCTCGAGGCAGGTGAAAATCCCTGACCCCGCCGGGAATCGAACCCGGGACCCCGTGCTCGGGAAGCGAGAACGCTACCGCGAGACCACGAGCGGCGGACGGCTAAGTCGGAGCGGTGACTATGTAGAGAAGTAGTTCAGGTGGAGCTAAATGTTGCAATTTTTTTATATTTTTGCTGTGGTTTCCCTTTCGTGACCGATCTGAGGTTGGAAAAAATAGTCCTCGTACAAAACAAGGTGCCGCATCTTAAAATACTAAGTACGGACAGACATGTCTCAACCCAACGTTGTTAGCTAAACGGGAGTTGTTCGTTTCGAACTGTAGATAAACAAAGGGTGAAATCATTCGATTATCACTCGATAACAATAACAGTGGACGAATAGTATTGTCGAACAACAGTGCCGACTACCGTTTGACTTTCGTCAGTTACTCAGAGGGTGACTACGTTAGACTTGCAAGGAGAACGAACCCCAAGCTATTGTTATCTCTGTTTTTCTGTTTCTCAAGCAAAAACGCGACGCTTGTAGCCGCTCTGGCGAATACTGTCAGATGGCCTTGTCGTCTACTGCTTATTGTCACGTATTTCACGTTACGCATCACGTCTGTGAAATATCATCCAGTGTCGTCCGCAGTTGTGTTTTTAAACGTAATCCATCCGCACAGACGGTGTGTCCGTCATTGACAGTACGACATCGTTCTTTGCGAAGACACTGGTTGGCGAAACACGGCAGATGACTTCACACCGACTGCAGCCAGATATTGTCTCCGGCGAGTGGTCAAATGCCGTCTCTAGTGCGACAACTGATCGATTTACATCTGGAAAGAGCGTAAGGTGCCAAACAACCAGATACGCGCAAAACATCTCATTAGTCATTATCGTCCTGTCAGCAAACAGTGTGGGTGGGCGCCTGAGTCTATAGATCGGACGCTCCAGGTTAGTGAGTTGAATCCTCGCAGGCCGTCGATATAAATGTGCTGGAGAACAGGGTTGAAAATGCAGAAGAGTTATGGGAGTTGTCGATAAAGATATGCAAACGTACCCTCAAAATTGTCAATGGAGAAACTTACGACTATTAAATAGAACATAGGTTACAATGACTTCGATTTGTTACAAAAAAAAGATTATTAAACAATTGGCAACCTGTGCTGACATCAAAATGATAAAGTCACAGATAAGTAAATGGTAACCTAAGGCAACATTAAATCCTTTGCATATCGGAGGATCGAGGTGGAAAGATGCGAATAACTTATAATCACGGCATGCCGACTGATTGACGCAAGGTTAATAGAATCGCAAGGTTATTAGAAATAGATAGTATTACACAAGGGAACACCTCGCACCCTTGAGCGGAGTTGGAAGCAAACTGTTCATTGAATGCGAGTCTTCAGAATGAAGCTTGGAGCAATCGGATTATGAAAAAGTGACTCTAATTTATCTACAGCTCGTCTCGCAGTTGGAGCTCCATCTCACCACGGTATCGTAGGTGGTGGCTAAAGTGGCTGCAGAGTCGATCATTGGTGGAACCAACGACGCTCGCCAGTGGTTAAGTACAAATTAGCCCGGAAAGTTTCTAAGTTCCAATGCATCAGCTCAGATGACTCTGCGGCGTCTCTCAGCTTTGAGATCTGGCAGCGGAGGCTCCGGATCTTGATCTAGACATCCAGTCGAATGTCAATTATAAGGAAACTTCACACTGCTGTGTCTCTCGTCTCTCACTGCATTTTAATTGACTTGGCTCCGGATCTTCCGAGCACCAATCGATCACACTGCTCCATACAAAACGCTTGCCTCCTTTCCCTGACTGATTAACCAGTTACTTGCGTCTTACTATAATCTACAGAAGGAGTTGCGTGTGTGTGTGTCTCTCTCTCTCTCTCTGTCTGTCTCTTTCTCCAGGCAATGAAGTGCTCCGTCTCATCGCCATCCGGTGTCTCTCTCCAACTTAGGATTTAATTACGTTAGCTAATACTGTCCGCAGCTCGTGGTCTAGTGGCTAGCGTTGCTGCCTCTGGATTACCGGGTCCCGGGTTCGATTCCCGACCGGATTAGGGATTTTATCTGCAAAGGGCTGCGTGTTTGTGTTGTCCTTATCATTTCGTCATCATTTCGTGACAGTGGCTGGATTGGACTGTGTAAAAAAATTGGGCTGTGTAAAAATTGGACTTTGTGTGGGCGCTGATGACCGCGCAGTTGACGGCCCCCAAACCAAACATCATTATCATCATTAGCTAATATTGGCAAGTTTTACTTCGAGTAAACATTGTTTTTTATTAAGCCAAAGCATTTAGCGGTCTCTCACATTTTCAAAAGACCAAGGTTGAGTGTCCCCTTTCTGTCATTCTCTGTGCTCTTGTGGGGAAACGGCTATCTTCCTATATTTCGAGGACAAAGATGCCTGTCTGTTAAAATGGCGAATCTATTCACTCCTTTTCCTGGTTGTAAAATGTTTTTTCCAGGCGTTTTCTCTATGGCCCGACGCCCACTATGGTCCTGCACAGCAAAGAGTGTTGGCCAGTGCCCATTTTATATAGCGCTGTGATTTGAAAACTGGACATACTCGTGGGTAAGGAGTTGTCCGCTACCCCTATTTCTAGAAAATACACAGTACTCAGTATGTCGATTGTCGTTTTTTGTCTCGAAATTACAGTTTTCAGGCAGTATTCCTCTGCTTTTAGACATCAGACGAGGAGCCACAGTGTTTAAGAACGGTAATCTTGAGATAAAGAACAGCGACCGACAGACAGAATAAAGTATGTTTTGTGCCGTGATTGATTCCAGCAGTGTAAGTAGATTCGTTGTACGGTTCCTTAATTTTGCTCTGTTTCATAACTCATTATTCTACTTTTATTGCACTACCACACAGTTTTGCAAAAAACGTTTAGCATTATTTATAAATTGAGGGTAACTGGTTGTTACCCTCGATTTATAAATTGTCTTCGATTTTTCTGACACTGCAGTGCGAAACGAACAGATTATCTTTTGTTTGTGTTATAAAAAATTTGGCTTTATAGCCTACGATAATACGCATGCCAAAAATCTGCATATGGCAGTCTCAGTCTTCGAGTAGGAGTCACATGTTTCAAGGACTCACTTGCCATGCCGGTCGTGTTGTGTGTACTTGTACTTCACAGGCAACGTCATAAGCTGACGACAGCTGCTTCATGTGTTAATGTGTGTTTATGTACTTTTATGCACTCAGTACGCCACACGCGTATAGCTACGCAGCTCTTTGCATGAATGCTCCTGTTTTCGAGTTCGAAGTTCCAAAGGTATAACAGTCAACCATACAAATCTTGATACCTGTTTTTTTTTTTACGTTTCATGAATATAAATGACTGGGTACTAGAAGACAGCTTTACATGAACACGTACTTGTTTTCCCTCTCTCATTTTCTGTTCAAACTAAATAACCTGTCGAAGACGCAGTTCGTTATTGAAACATTCCACTAAGAAAATCAGAGTAATCAGCTACGTTTTTGTGGTCCCGAGTTGGCGCTGCTAAACTGGAAAAAATTCAGAAAAGTTTTATTGAAACATCAAAAGGTAGAATTCGCTTAGAAATTTCGTTCTGGTGTAAAATTTGAAGAGGGTGAGTTTAAAAATGAATTAAGTGTAGAGTAAACTCTAGCTCACGAACGAAAAAAGAAAAGAGAATTTGACGTTTAATAAGTAGTAAGTAACGCGCTGTCCTGGAAATCTGAGGCACATCTTCAGAAAGTTCGGAAATTGTGACTCGATGTCTCGCTTACACAATTTCGTCAACAAACTGCGTAAGATCATCAGTCACATATGAATGCCTTCCTCGAGAACTTTCGTCACCGCTCCCTCACAACACCATCAATCATAACTACATCCCCAAACACAAAACACAACAGCTGATGGAAGGCAATATTGACTCCTTGCAGGAAGCGTAAGACAGAACGCCTCTAGCAACTAGTGGGAGACGCAATAGCACCGCCCCGTTTCAGCCCTTTGTTGCTTATACAATACGAACGCAACAGTAGCTGACCGGCGCAACGTGAGTTACAATGTGTCCTTTTCCAACCAGCCACGAGCCATGAAACTACAAGCATTAGTTTATTCTTAATATCGGGTCTGAGGTTAATTTAGGAATAACCTTCCTTGCAACGGAAAGCAGCGGTTGAGATCGCAAATTTATTTTATATCTAATGTTGGTAATCGGTTTCGGCCATTACAACTAAGTTATGATAATGACTGAAATCAATTACCCACAGGAGACACAAAATAAATTTGCTATCATCACTAGTGCTTTTTTCTTTCTACCTGTGTAATAAGTTGGTAGTTACATCCTATGAATACCAGGCTCCAGTGAAATATATAAAAATATAATTTATTGACGTTCTTTGGAAAGAAATAGAAGTGGCCACCCAGCCGGAAGATAACTGTTGAAAAAAAAAAAAAAAGAAGAAAATGATATAGCTTCACCGACTGGTAGCAGGGTAGAACAACACCTTGTGATGTAACAAACTAAAAGTGATGTTATTCAATGGAAAAGTTGGAATTTGAGATTTCGCTTACTGTTTTATCAATCACAATTGGCGTAAGAATCATGGATTGACCATTGCCATAAAATATTGCCTTATGAAATGTGAATAGTCTTTACTTGCAGTTTCGCGTGGCTTGAAGCAGTCACAGCTAGCGTGCTATTGATAAAGAAATTGCATTATCGTCTTTCTAATTACTTCATGATCGTAAATACGATCATACCCGGTCGTGAAGTTATTCTTATGACAAAACAATTTCCTAAGGGACCAGAATGTTCGTAAGGGCGCAAAAACAACTGTAACATCACACAAAAGGGAAATTCAATATTAAAACTGCTGCAAGAAGACGATAAAACAGTTTACTTTTTGAAACTTCCTGGCAGATTAAAACCGTGTGCCAGGCCGAGACTCGAACTCGGGACCTTTGCCTTTCGCGGGCAAGTGCTCTAGTGCACTGGCAGAAGTAAAGCTGTGAGGACGGGGCCTGAGTCGTGCTTGGGTAGCTCAGTCGATTGTAATAAAAAAAACTAAGTTAATGGATCAACGACGAACTGAAAAGGGTGTCTTGCGACGTCCGCACCGAGCAGATACAACGAACAAAAACGAGACCAAAAAAAAAAAAAAAAAAAAAAAAAAGAGTCGGTAGAGCACTTGCCCGCGAAAGGCAAAGGTCCCGAGTTCGAGTCTCGGCCTGGCACACAGTTTTAATCTGCCAGGAAGTTTTATATCAGCGCACACTCCGCTGCAGAGTGAAAATCTCAATCCAGTTTACTTTTTGTCAATGTAACGCACACATTGGACTGCTGATTTTGGCGTCTGTAATCTTAGCAAAATTCATAATTGGCTGGTTCAAATGGCTCTGAGCACTATGCGACTTAACTTCTGAGGTCATCAGTCGCCTAGAACTTAGAACTAATTAAACCTAACTAACCTAAGGACATCACACACATCCATGCCCGAGGCAGGATTCGAACCTGCGAACATAGCGGTCGCTCGGTTCCAGACTGTAGCGCCTAGAACCGCACGGCCACTCCGGCCGGCAAAATGCATAATTAAAATGAAAATAATACTGAGGAGATTATAGGAATGAGCATTGCTAAATGATTCAATATTTCAAGAACAAATATTTATTATAGCTAAAACATATATCGTACCTTAAGCTTAGTACTACAATGACGGTAGATTTTTATGTCCGTTTCATGTCTATTGGGCGCTCTTTTATATAGCCATTGTCCTTTTGAGTCGCCCGTGCGTCGTCACGATAAGTTATAACAGTTCTTCTTTTTACACTTCACTCAAACTTAGACGTAACACGTTTTTATACATTTACTAAAAATTAGATCAGACTGCCACAAATCTGCGTCCGTCTTACTTAAGAAAAACAGTACAAGTCTTTAGCGCTCAAAGCTTCATTTGTTCTCCAGCGAACAAAATAAAGAAGGATCGCATATCTATCCGTATTCTTCTGTTTATATTGCCGCCCAAAGACCACGAATTACATCTGTTGTGTACATAGTTCCGTGTAGTCAGCGCGTACACAACTTTCCCACTAGAGCGCGCCCCGCTAAGCACAACAGCGCAGGCGCAGCGCTCGTCCGTCTCCGCACTACGAGATGGCGCTGTCTGAGAGACGGACCAAATTCTGCTTCCGCCGATCCGCGTATTAATATATAACGCAGCCAATGAGATTGCTGCTAACGTAGAACCTTTTCTCCTCACTTATCACACTCGCACAGTGATACATGAACGCGCGAGGTATTATAACGAGTGTACAGACCTCCGATTAGTCAGTCTGCATTTGTCTGTACCAATCTATAGTCTAGTTTCAGTCTGCGCCTAATAAGATTATCATATTCCTGTACATAGCCATGAAGAGAAATGTATAGACACTTTGTCAAGTGTCAGAGATATGTGAGAATAAGATTAACGTACCAACACCAAAGGAACTTCAGATTGTCAATTGTAAATAGCATCCAGAACCAAGTTAACTTATTTTTAGGCTTGTTATTATTTTAATAAATGTGTGTGAAAATTAATCAAGTTCTGTTTAAAGTTGGTCACCGTCAATCTGCTACTGTAAGCGTGCGAGTGGCATTTCTATCGTCTGACCTAACGGCAGAAGATAAACAGGCCACGATAAGACCACGAGACATATTGCTGACACTCGCCTACTTCGCTATAGCGACAAGTCAAATAATGTGATGGTGTGTGTACCGAAGGTCTTACAGTACGCACGCCACATCATTTAGGAAATTCCACCGTCGCTATGCGACGCCTTATTATACACCAATCATTCTTTATAAACAAGTATCTGCCTTCTGGCTGAAACTGTTAACTATTTGCTGTTTTAATGAAGCCAAAAATAGTGAATATCAGAGCCTTCTGCTGTCACTACTATTACTAATGTGGGAGAAGGGGGGGGGGGGGGAGTCACAAAAGGAGGGTGCGGCCGTGTGTTGAAGCACCACGCAGCGAGCCGTCGCCCGTGGCTGAGGACGCCTATGGCAGCTGGCAATCAACGAGGCCATTCCCGAGCTCGTGAGCGGCTGGGCCGGTCCCCTTTAAAAGAGGAAGGCGAGTGGGCGACGCTGACTAGGCCCTCTCGATGATGCCGTCCTCTGGGCGGAGCCGCTGCGGGGAGGCCGGCCTGTCGGGTCACCGAGGGAAGACAGCAGTTCCAAAGTCAAAGTGTTAAGTAATGAAACAGCACCTGTTGCTGATAATTAGAATCCCAAAGAAAGCAGGTGCGGACAGATGTGAAAGTTACCGAACAATCACTTTAATAAGTCACAGCTGCAAAATACTAACGAGAATTCTTTACAGACGAATGGAAAAACTGGTAGAAACCGACCTCGGGGAAGATCAGTTTGGATTCCGTAGAAAAATCGGAACACGTGAGGCAATACTGACCCTACGACTTATTTTAGAAGCTAGATTAAGGAAAGGCAACCCTACATTTCTAGCATTTGTAGACTTAGAGAAAGCTTTTGACAATGTTGACTGGAATACTCTCCGAATTCTGAAGGTGGCAGGGGTAAAATACAGGGAGCGAAAGGCTATTTACAATTTGTACAGAAACCAGATGGCAGTTATAAGAGTCGAGGGCCATGAAAGGGAAGCAGCGGTTGGGAAGGGAGTGAGACAGGGTTGTAGCCTCGCCCTGATGTTATTCAATCTGTATATTGAGCAAGCAGTGAAGGAAACAAAAGAAAAATTCGGAGTAGGTATTAAAATCCATGGAGGAGAAATAAAAACTTTGAGGTTCGCCGATGACATTGTAATTCTGTCAGAGACAGTAAAGGACTTGGAAGAGCAGTTGAACGGAATGGATAGTGTCTTGAAAGGAGGATATAAGATGAACATCAACAACAGCAAATCGAGGATAATGGAATCTAGTCGAACTAAGTCGGGTGATGCTGAGGGAATTAGATTAGGAAATGAGACACTTACTGTAGTAAATGAGTTTTGCTATTTGGCAGCAAAATAACTGATGATGGTCGAAGTACAGAGGATATAAAATGTAGACTGGCAATGGCAAGAAAAGCGTTTCTGAAGAAGAGAAATTTGTTAACATCGAGTATAGATTTAAGTGCCAGAAAGTCGTTTCTGAAAGTATTTGTATGGAGTGTAGCCATGTATGAAAGTGAAACATGGACGATAAATAGTTTGGACAAAAAGAGAACAGAAGCTTTCCAAATGTGGTGCTACAGAAGAATGCTGAGGATTAGATGGGTAGATCACATAACTAATGAGGACGTATTGAATAGGATTGGGGAGAAGAGAAGTTTGTGGCACAACTTGACTAGAAGAAGGGATCGGTTGATAGGACATGTTCTGAGGCATCAAGGGATCACCAATTTAGTATTGGAGGGCAGCATGGCGGGTAAAAATCGCAGAGGGAGACCAAGAGATGAATGCACTAAGCAGATTCAGAAGGATGTAGGTTGCAGTAGGTACTGGGAGATGAAGAAGCTTGCACAGGATAGAGTAGCATGGAGAGCTCCATCAAACCAGTCTCAGGACTGAAGACCACAACAACAACACCTGTTGGTAATTTTTGTGACCTCTCTAAGGCATTTTACGATGTAAATAACAGTATTCTCCTAGATAAACTGTGAGGTTTTATGGAACTGATGGTACAGCCAACCAGTACTGTAATCAATCCAATCGTGCCTACAGTAGCAGAAGGAATGGTAAACAATTTTCGTAAGTGTCGTAACTAACAAGAAGAATGTAGAAAGTCGTACTTAATAATTCAACCAACGAACCTCAAAGTTTTTATTTCTCCTCCATGGATTTTAATACCTACTCCGAATTTTTCTTTTGTTTCCTTCACTGCTTGCTCAATATACAGATTCTTCTGACGGGGGAGAAATCACGTATGGAGGTTCCGAAGGGTCAATCTTAGGTCTTCCGTTACCCTTCATATATGTGAACAATCTTCCATCTAATATACAACAAGCAAAATTGGTTCATGTTTAGGACGACACCACCACTGTAATCAATCCAAGCGTACCTACAGCAATAAAAGAAATGGCAAACGATTTTCTTAAGTGTCACTAACTGGTTTTCTGCGAGCGATCTCTCTCTCAATTTTAAAAAAGTTCTGCACACCTAAAGGAACTGCACCAGTGATAAGAGTAACACATTATGAGTATTTTATCCATCTTCAGCAAGTGTATTTCTATTTCTTCAAGTAACTAGCAACCAGCGTCATTATTTTTCACGCTCGCAAATAATACTCTTTTCGGATAGTTTCGCTGCAGATCCAGTTCATGCACTTTACCACTAAGTTTTGCATTGTATACTTTGCTGATGGAGGTTCTGCCAAAACACTTCCGGTCTTAAACCTTTGCTCGCGATAGGTGTGGCAATCAACGCCACAAAGAGATAGCGCGCCGAAAAGCACCATCAGTCAAGCCAGAATTTCATCGGAGACTTACCCTGGGCGTACAAGAAATGTTGTTACTTCCATCTAGGTTTTTTAGTTGAAAACAACAAGATCTTGTTCCACAAGAGCTAACGAAAAGGTTTGCTGAGTCTGCATCTCATATCTCTATCAAATTTGTTCACACAAGAGACACACTCTAATCTCCAGTTTGGTTAATGATTGAGTTCCAGTACTTTGAAGTATGAGCTAGAATTCTTATCTGCGAAAACCAGATTTTTGTACTTATTCGCTTATGTTCGACAACAGAAGATTTTTCAAGATTTCTGTATTTTATGTCCTGCTGATGTTCGGTACAGTGCGGGAAACTGTTAGAATGGACGTAGTTATTCCACATTCATACGGAATTTTGTGAACACCTTGGTCTCCAAGGCCATACCTATCCTTCACAGATTTTGAGCTCTGAGTGGCTTCAACTCACACTGAAGAAATTTGCGGACTCTCTTCGTCGCCAAACTGACGCCATTATCAAAGCTAGAGGTGGCGTTCCGTGGTGTTAGCGTGACGTCTCTTGGACGTAAATGATTTTTTTCTTTTTTTATCATCAGCGGTTACTTCTATAGAGGGTGGACAAAATAATACAAACCCCTTGCACTATAGTACATCTTGTTACAGCCTGCCACCAGTGCGTGCCTGTAAACCTGCGACGCAGCTGCAGTGCACAGTCGGCTTGCCAAGTTTTGGAGGTAGGCGAAAGCTGAAGTTAGCTGACACAGACCGACGAGCATTAAACCAGACAACATGAAATTGCCGAGCCAGCATCCGAGTAATACTGTGTTGACAAAAACAGTAAGTCGGGAGCTTCACAAAGCTAATATTCATGGAAGGGCTGCAACTGCGAAACCCTTAATAGCGAACGCCAAGGAAAGTTGTGAAAGAAGAAGTTGTGCCACGTTCATAAAACCTGGACACTTGATGGCTGGAATAATCTGGTACGAACCGACGAATCATCGTTTACAATGTTTCCTACACAGTGGCGGCTCCTGTGTAAGAGCACAAGTGCACGAGAACACCCTAATTTTCCACACTTTGTTGATTTATTAGTTATTTTTCTTTGACTGTTGTTAGACGTAACATAGATGCTGCAAGCTGAGAGATGAGGCACTTAGGTCTATCGCGCTACGTCTCCTCCAGACTCCATGCAACTTGGCAAAAGGATCGCAAGGACAACTTCAGCTGTGCACGTTTTACGGAGCTTTTGCGTATTCGCAACTCGCGTGACGTAATTTCCCTATGGTCCAAATACACGTGGCTTTGATAAACAACGTGCACGGTTCACTATGTGCACAGCTGGCCCTTCCCACTCAACTAGAAGTTAATGTCAGTGCCACCAGGTGGTAGCACATTGCGGCAGACTTTCATCCCCTTTCGCTCGACATAAATCCTGCTAGACGATTGCACATTCTGCCGGGACGGTAGCTCAGGTTAGCAGCCCTCTGTAATAAAAAAACTGAGTTAATCGATCAACAACGAACTTAAACGGATGTCTTACGATGTCCGCCCCGAGCAGATGCAACGAAAAAAAAAAAAGTGGTCAGCGCGATAAAATGTCAGTCCTAAGGGTCCGGGTTCGATTACCGGTTGGGTCGGAGATTTTCTCCGCTGCGGGACCGGGTTTTGTGTTGTCCTAATGATCATCATTTCATCTTCATCGACGCGCAAGTCGCCGAAGTGGCGTCAAATCGAAAAAGTTGCACCCGACGATGGGTCTACCCGACGGGAGACCCTAGTCACACGACATTTACCTTTTTATGTATGTATTGGACTGGGGACCTAGAAACGACGGAGAGGCTTCGTCCCCGCCGTAGCCCTCAGTGGTACACAACCTCACAACAGGCTACAGCAGTCCACTCACCCGACACTGAACCCAGGGTTATGAATGAGACATAGTATATTAAGTTATGAATTTTATCATACAGTAATCCATTTGAAGCTCTGAGAACCGTAAGGGCCTAAAGCACATCAGCAACGATTGTGAGTTTGTAGCATTTATTCGTGCTTCTGAAATACGTTAATCTTATGGTGAGTCAAGTTTATCTGTGCTGTAGGCCCACATTGTATACATGAAAATTCACGAAAAGCTGTATCATTGGTTTGTCTAATATTCACGCAAATGTGGGATCGACGGCGCTGTGCCTTAGGCTCTTGAGGATCTCACCTCCTCATTTTTGTTCTAGTCAACAACAACAAATGTTTCAAATGGCTCTGAGCACAATGGGACTTAACATCTGAGGTCATCAGTCCCCTAGAACTTAGAACTACTTAAACCTAACTAACCTAAGGACATCACACACATCCATGCCCGAGGCAGGATTCGAACCTGCGACCGTAGCGGTCGCGCGGTTCCAGACTGAAGCGCTAGACCCGCTCGGCCACACCGGCCGGCTGTTCTAGTCAAGTTACCATGTTGGTAGACATACTACTTGAGTTTAATCATTTTCACAAACGGCACGTTGTGTTTGAGGTTGGTTGTTTGCTGCGCGGGATCGGCATTCATGTGCAGTGTGAACATGAACTGCGTTGAATCTGTTTTAAACACCTACGGAAATGTAAAGGTGTGAGAACGGGTCACTCAGTTGCTAGAGCTCTCCCCCGCGAGAGGCAAAGTTAGACCCTCGGTCCGGCACACAGCTTTAATCTGGCAAGAAGTTTCATATCAGTGCCCACTCCGCTATCGAGTGAAAATCTCATTCAGGGAACAGAAAAGCAAATTACGAGGAAAAGTTAGCCGCTAAAGCACAGATCGTTGTATTGAGAGAGTAACGAAATCAAATAAGTGTGACTACAGGCGAACATTTAACAAGGAAGTGAACAGTTAGCACAGGTTGCTGTGTGGGTGCAGCGAAAGAATATCTGATTTTCAGCCCGGAAGTAAATTCGTGAACAGGTGTCTGTTAAGGATTTTGTATATTTGTCCGAAAGAATGGAAGAGTACGAAAACTTCCACTTACACGAAAATGCAAAATGGAGAGTTGTGAAAGTTTACACATTATTTCGTTATTGCCCTAAACTGTACTTAATTATATCCACAAAAACAATTCTTTCCTTTGCCAGATAAGTTAAACATATTATTGTTATTATTACTGGCAGTGGCTGTAGTTGTATCAACTTGTTGATAAGCGCAACTGTTATACAGCAGAAGCTATTAATTTCATACTCTCAAATTTACCTGAATCTAAAAATTTGTGAACGAGCCTTCACTGTTGCTGCAAGCGGCCGGGTTTATCTGTGGAGAACACTGAAAGAAGCCTACGATGTTGACCGCCTGCATCCTACAATCAAGCATGAGGGAGTTTCCGTTATTATTTGGGCGGTTATATCGTGATACTCAGCACTGGCTAGATTATTACGAATGAATATCTGACATCTTCCTGGTTATCAAAATCACCAGACTCAACATCATTCATCGTTGTGTCAAGTTTTATAACAGTGAGGAGCAAATTTCCAGCTCCGACATTGTTGGTGCTGTCGGCGGGTGTTTTGGTACAAGAATGGAAGAACATTCCGTTGGAAACTATTCAGACACTATCGGTTGCGCCTTTGTCCCGCAGTTGCGCGGGGTTGGCGTGGTTAAACCGGACTTGGTATGTTAATGTGAAGGAGTGGCCGGATGCCCTTCCTGCCACCACCCCGTACCCCCCGGGACGGAATCAGAGTACCCCATCTGTCTGTAAGTGTAAATCACGGAAAAGTGCGGATGTGTTTCAAATATCTGTGAGTCGTGTAACTGAGGCGGGACGTGGGGACCAGCCCGGTACTCACCTAGAGGGATGTGGAAAACCGCCTAAAAACCACATCCAGGCTGGCCGGCACACCGGCCCTCGTCGTTAATCCGGCGGGCGGATTCGATCTGGGGCCGGCGCGCCCACCCGAGTCCGGGAAGCAGCGCATTAGCGCTCTCGGCTAACCTGGCGGGTTGGAAACTATTTGGACACACTACGAATCTGTTCTGTCGAGAATTGCAGATGTTCTCATAGCCAGTGGTGGTACAACTCGCTATTGATAAATATGTGTATATATCAGTTGTTGATATTATTTTGCCCTCCCCTGTACCAACAGGATGTGAAATGACTCCTGTATAGATGGCGCACTTAGCGACTTGGATCGTGGAGAAGATTTTCTTGTGTTGCACTCTACAGTCTCGTGTGAAACTCAGGCAGTGGAGAGAGCTGAGGTCTGGCGACAGTGCACTGACAATCGGCGCGCGCGTGCCCTGCTGGCCGGCCTGGCCCGCGGCTGGCTCGCGCGACGCTCGGCCCCGGCGGACGGGAGACGTCCGTCCGCAGACGGCGGGCGGTCGGCGGCCGGGCAGCCCGCCAGGGCAAACGTCACGTCAGAGCCCGAGCCGCGACGGCGGGCCCCCCGCATCCGCTCACACGGCCCACCGCGGCCGGCTGACGGCTGCCAGCCTCGCACGCCGGCCACGGCTCACGCTCGGCGCTTTCTGTCTAGACCAGGGCTCTCCGGTCTGCGACGCCCCCGGCAAATCGGCCCGCGTTAGCTGGCCGGACATCCCCGGTATCCGCCCCGCCAAATATTTTAGGTGGTACCTATACTGCCAACAACTAAGTTTCGAGGCCTATCGCGACCAATACACCGCGACATTGTCGGAGCTCTATCTTTACAAAGCGGAAGGTCATGGTTAAGCTTGTGGCTATCCTCAATAAACAGACAGACCATTCTCCGTGCGATAGTGAAAAAAAATAAAGGTTAACAGACTAACTCTTCAGGCTTTCCCGGCGAGATCTTGACATGTGGAACAATCGGGTCTACTGCCGGATGTTTGTCTCGCTCTGGCACAATATTTCGGCCACGTAACTCGTTGCCTTTTTCAGGTGCTACCTGAGACTGCCATGTTGGAGGATCTTGTCCAGTATTTATGCCCAGAGGGCGCTAGGTGCTCTCTTTGCCGTCCGCGCCCGCCTGGCGCTGCTTGTAATGTGTAGTCTCTTCCCCGGTGTTCCCTCGGACGTCCGCGCCCGACTTGGGCGCCATCTGTGGCAGCTCTCTGAGGCCTGTCCTTTGTTGGGCGCTCCATTCGCGGTCCGCGCCCGCCTGGAGCTGATCCTGCGGTGTTGCCACTTCCCTGGTGCTCCGACGGTCGTCCGTGCTCGACTCGTCCATCATCTGCGGTCGTGGCGGCTGTCAGAGGCCCGTCCTGCGTCGGGAGTTGCGTTCGCGGGCCGCACCCGCCTGGCGTTACTCCTGCAGTGTTACTACTTCTTGAGGAGTTTGTTGGTTCATTTCGTTGAGCCCTGATAAGCTCCAGAGCCGGACTCCACGCCGAGCTGAGCTGGTAACCGCTGTCTCGGTTTATTAGGTTGTCTGTGACCTTGATCTCGATGGCCTCCTTTATGACACTGTCCCAAAATCTTGGCGTCTGTGTCACAATTTTGGTGTTGTTATAGTCCACTGAGTGGCCGAGCTCCAGACAGTGCTCCGCTATGGCAGATTTTGTTGCCTGTCCGAGTCCGGTGTGCCTCTGGTGTTCTTTGCACCTGACGTCCACTGTCCTGGTTGTCTGGCCAATGTATAACTTTCTACACTGGCACGGGATGTTGTAAATGCCTGGTTTACATAGCCCCACGTTGTCCTTCACACTCCCTAGCATGGTCCCAGTTTTGGAGGGTGGACAGAAGATACTCTTTATATCATATTTTGAAAGAATTCCGCTGATCTTTGCAGAAATAGGTCCAGCATACAGCAGGTATGCCATCTTCTTCGCCTCCTCTGGCTCCTCTTGTGTACTTGTGGTTTACTGGTAGTACGAAGTGCCCTTTTTCTGCCAAACACCAGCTGTAGATGTTCTATCTCTGTGGCCAGACTTTCCGTATCTGACAGAGCTCGAGCCCTGTGAACTAATGTTTTCAAGACTCCATTCTTCTGTGCCGGGTGGTGGTAGCTACTGGCTTGAAAGTATAAGTCAGTGTGGGTGGGCTTACGATACACACTGTGCCCCAAAATGCCATCTGTCTTCCTCTTGACCAGGACATCCAGGAATGGGAGTTGTCCATCCTTCTCTAGCTCCATAGTAAATTTTATACTTGGGTGGCGTGAATTTAGATGTTCCAAAAAGTCATCTAGCTTCTCCCTACCATGGGGCCAAATGACAAAAGTGTCATCAACACACCTAAGAAACCACTTGGGTTGGTAAGTGCCTGATGCAAGTGCCTCCTCTTCGTACCTTTCCATGAAAAGGTTGGCTACCACAGGTGATAAAGGTCTGCCCATTGCCACTCCTTCCGTTTGCTCATAAAATTGATCCCCATAAAGAAAATATGTTGAGGTCAGTACATGCTTGAACAGGTCGAGCAGGGCACCATCGAACTTCTCTCCAATAATATTGAGTGAATCGGTGAGTGGCTCTCGTGTGAAGAGCGACACCACATCGAAACTGACCATGATGCCAGAGTCCACGATGTGTAGTTGCCTTAGCCGTTGTAGGAAGTCCTCCAAGTTCCGAATGTGGTGTGCACATTTGCCCACATATGGTGCCAATATCTTCTTCAGGTATTGTGCAGTGAGGAATGTCACTGCGCCGATGTTACTGACAATAGGTCGAAGAGGGAGCCCCTCCTTGTGGACCTTGGGGAGTCCATAGAGTCTGGGTGGTACAGGTGCTTTGGGATAAAGCTTCTTGGTGACCTGTTCAGGTAGACCTGTCACCTTCAGCAACTTCCAGGTCTTCTTGTCCACCTTGTCAGTGGGGTAACCATCTAGTGGTTTGCAAGCAGTGTCTTCCAGAAGTTGTTGCACTTTCCTATCATACTCCAACTTGTTTAAGATGACCGTGGAGTTACCCTTATCAGCTGGCAGCACTACAATGCTGTCATCCTCCCGAAGCTGCCTGAGTGCCACCCTCTCCAGGCTCGAGATATTGGATTTGGGGGGCTTCGTCCTGGTGAGTGCCCTGCAGGTCTCCCTGCAGATCTCTTCAGACCGTTGGAAGGTAGCATGTTGACGACTTGCTCAACCGAACTGATGAAGGCTGCAACAGGTACGCTTCTGGGACCGCGAATGGAGCGCCCAACAAAGGACAGGCCTCAGAGAGCTGACACAGATGGGGACCAAGTCGGGCGCGGACGTCTGAGGGAGCACTGGGGAAGAAACAACACCTTACAAGCAGCGCCAGGCGGGCGCGGACCGCGAACAGAGCCCCTGACGCGAGACGGGCCTCAGACAGCTGCCACAACTGGGCGGGCGCGGACGTCCGTCGGAGCACCAGGGAAGTGCCAACACCTCGGGAGTAGCGCCAAGCGGGCGCGGACAACGAACGGAACGCCACTTGCGGGTCCGGCCCCAGACAACTGCCACGACCACAGATGGTGGACGAGCCGGGCGCGGACGTCCGTGGGAGCACCAGGGAGGGGTAAAACCCTCAGGAGCAGCACCTGGCGAGCGCGGACCGCGAATGGAACGCCCGACACAGGACAGGCCTCAGAGAGCTGCCACAAATGGCGCCCAAGTCGGGCGCGGACGTCCGAGGGAACACCGGGGAAGAGACAACACATTACAAGCAGCGCCAGGCGGGCGCGGACGGCAAAGACAGCACCTAGCGCCCTCTGGGCATAAATACTGGGCAAGATCCTCCAACACGGCAGTCTCAGGTAGCACCTGAAGAAGGCAACGAGTTACGTGGCCAAAATATTGTGCCAGAGCGACACAAACATCCGGCAATAGACCCAATTGTTCCACATGTTAACAGACTAGTTTTGCGAATACATTTTAAGTAAAAAAATTCTTTGAATTTTATTCTACTCCCGAGTCTGGTGCAAGTCTTTCAAATGGACGCCACTTCAGCGACTAGCCTTAGTAATCAATCATGATGGAAGATGCTTCTTAAGCGAGGTTTCAATTTCTTTTGATTACGTTGTAAAATACACATAGCAAGTAAATCGTAAAAAATATTTTTATTTAAAGGCAATTTAAAGAAAATACAATACCTGGTGAACATAATGATATTGGATATTTTAGTTGTAACTGATGTATAAAAATAACTGTAATTAATTTATATCTTGAAAACTCACAGTGTTAGAGTATTCACATAAAGAAATTTAACATCTTAGTGATAATTAGTGACTTTTATGTAGCTCTAACTTTCCTTTCGTAATTACCTCCAGTTGCGGGTCAAGTTTACTGGTAGAGATAATCATCAGCGACTTCAAATGCTCATCAATTACTTTTGATCTGTAAATATTTTTTGCATGTTTCATTTTGGAGAACGTTTTTCACACAAATAAGTAGTGCCAAAAGCGGAAAAAAAGCCACGGGCATAATTATTTTAATTTGGAAACTGTGTGGATGGAAGACACTTATAAAATTCTAGTAATGTTGACTTTGAACGTTTTTCTTTAAAAAAGTCGCTACATTACAAATCAATAATTTCAAACTGAAGTTCTGCAGGTAACGCTTATATATCGACGTCAAAGGGATATTGAAATATCTTGATATCGTTTGAATTTGCATCGATATCTGAAAAACGCGGTTCAAAATTAATTTTTAAAGCGCCCAAAGCTTCAATTGCGAAAGTTATAGGAAACGGAATCTCAGTTTGCTGACTGAATGTTTGGTATGTATTAAAATGCGTGAAGCATACTTTGTTCAACTGAGAGTGAAACAAAGCAATCTTTTGTTGGAAGGACTTAACGTGGGTGTATAAATCAGGCAAAAGCTGGTTTTCACCTTGCAATTTTAAATTAAGGTCATTCATATGTTTAGTCAAGTCTGTATACAATGCTAGCTTCCATAACCACTCACCGTTTCGTAACTCAGCCAGAGGACGATTTTATCAAATATACGCTCTGGCTCTGCTACTCGCTAGAAGACTACATAACTAAACTTATTGTTGCGCCGCTTGAAATGACTATGCGTTGACATACTCTACCTCTGTTACGTCTTGCAGTAATAGTGTTGCTAACAATGATTTTGAGATTTCGTTAACTTTGCAGGACGCTTTCGTGAGGAATGTGCAGTGACATATTTCTTTGTCGGTGAAATTAACCAGGATAAAATACGCCAGAATTTCGGTCAGGTAAGTCCACCAGTCAAAATTATGTAATTAAATAAAAATCGTAGTTGTTTTCAGCGCAAGCTATTCCCACAACCTTAGATTTTTGCGGTTTCATCTTTCCTTTAGCCTTACATTACGGTGATCATGGAGTGCTAGAGTGCTTTAATCCCACTAGGTAGATCTTGGACTTGGAAGAGCAGTTGAACGGAATGGACAGTGTCTTGAAAGGAGGATATAAGATGAACATCAACAAAAGCAAAACGAGGATAATGGAATGTAGTCAAATTAAGTCGGGTGATGCTGAGGGAATTAGATTAGGAAATGAGACACTTAAAGTAGTAAAGGAGTTTTGCTATTTAGGGAGTAAAATAACCGATGATGGTCGAAGTAGAGAGGATATAAAATGTAGACTGGCAATGGCAAGGAAAGCGTTTCTCAAGAAGAGGAATTTGTTAACATCGAGTATAGATTTAAGTGTCAGGAAGTCGTTTCTGAAAGTATTTGTATGGAGTGTAGCCATGTATGGAAGTGAAACATGGACGATAACTAGTTTGGACAAGAAGAGAATAGAAGCTTTCGAAATGTGGTGCTACAGAAGAATGCTGAAGATAAGGTGGGTAGATCACGTAACTAATGAGGAGGTATTGAATAGGATTGGGGAGAAGAGAAGTTTGTGGCACAACTTGACTAGAAGAAGGGATCGGTTGGTAGGACATGTTTTGAGGCATCAAGGGATCACAAATTTAGCATTGGAGGGCAGTGTGGAGGGTAAAAATCGTAGAGGGAGACCAAGAGATGAATACACTAAGCAGATTCAGAAGGATGTAGGTTGCAGTAGATACTGGGAGATGAAGAAGCTTGCACAGGATAGAGTAGCATGGAGAGCTGCATCAAACCAGTCTCAGGACTGAAGACCACAACAACAACAGGTAGATCTTGGCCCTTATGACTTCGTGGAGGAATCAATGTGGCCCGCAGACTAAAAAGTTTGGAGACCCCTGGTCTAGACGACTGTAAAGCCGCCAGCACACGGACCGTGGTCCCGAACGTCAATGTTGAGCGCGCGGAGTTCACCGTGCTGCTGAACGCTCAGGAACGATGCGACTCGTGCATACGGTACGTGGACCCCAACGTGGTATACGCGATGGTAACGCGCTCCAGCGGCACTTGTGGGATCTTTCTAGTTTGTAAATCACACCGTTTACTCAACGGGCGCGCGTAAATTTCCCACGTTAGCTCTGCCAAAACGCATATTTCCTCCATTGTCCATTTTATAGTCACGTTGTCCTATATGTAATATACACAAATAACAACTTCAATATCCATGAACATTTTATGAGGGGTGCAGAAAGTCAAACGGGCCGACTTGGAGCAGGAGAGTCACCACAGGGCATTTTAATTTCAACTGTCTATACTTTCACAAATAAATTCATAAAACTTTGTCACCATGACCAGGAAGGATTGCGAACTCACACTCATCACCGTGGAAGTTCAAAAACGTAGCAAAATACCTTTTTTTTACATGTGAAATTTCATCATTTTTTCACTTATTACTGGCTGCATTTGTTTCTACAGGTACACTTTTCTTTCTAAGTAAGAGAGATTCTTCGATGAATTTTCCATAGCATACAAACAGTAGTTACAGGTGTATGAAACTCTAGAATTTTCCAAATCTATTAAAAAGCTGTGGAAAAAATTGAGATAATTAACTATAAAACTTGATTTTTTCTGAACATGAGGTTTAAAATGTAACAGTTCATTCATTTTTTCATAAATGAAATAACTTATAGAGTATCATACACCTGTAACTATGGTTTGTATGCTGTGCAGAAGTCATCGAAGAATCTCTCTTACTTAGGAAGAAAAGTGTACCTATAGCAACAAATGCAGCCAGTAGTAAGTGAAAAAATGATGAAATTTCACAAGTAAAAAAATTTGTTTTGTTACGTTTTTGAGCTTCCACTGCTATGAGTAAGAATCCTGAATCCTTCCTGGTCATGCTGTTAAAGTTTTATGATTTTTTTTTGTAAAAGTATAGACAGTGGAAATTAAAATGTCCTGTGGTGCCTCTCCTCCTCCAAGTCGGCCCGTTTGACGTCCTACAAGCCTTAAAACAAAAAAAGAAAGTACCATGTCCAAACGCACATTTCTTCCACTGTCCATATCCTAGTCACGTTGTTCTATATGTAACATACACAAATAAAAACTTCAATATCCATGTACGTGTTTTAAGACAAAATGGAAAGTACCATGTCCAGTCAATAAGGACACAGGCTTGAACTTCATTACAAGCAATGTGACACAAATTTGCTATAGTTCTCCACATAAGATAAACATTATTTTATCATTCCCACATTTTAGAAAACCTTAAGGTCATTCTTACTTGATCGCTGTTCCTACCCAGTAGCAGAATCTTTGCAACATGTGAATTACGAAACTTAAAAGATAAAGGAACAAAATCTCTTTATACAAGTAGCGCAAGCTGCCCTGTAGATTAAGCCAATCGAACAAACTCACGCCTCAAAAAAAAAAGGTGAACTTATATTTACGTAACATCAAATATTGAAGTATATACTTATATTAAAGTAATAACAAAGCGTCAGAACCTATTAAGAGCGCTAATGTTAGGAAAAAAATATTTCCGCGTGGCGAGACTATAGCACGCATTAACGCTACTCACTACGCTAAACAGACAACACAGAGTTTGTGGCCGCTTCTAACGTCTTTCCACTTGCTAAAAGCTTTAATCGTAGTTATGTTACTAATTGAAATTTAACTATAACAAATTACACCGAGAACAATGTGTTTTTGGTGGATCCTGTGTGTCGCTGCCTTCAAATGGCATATCTCATAACATGCAAGTTACAATAATTCTTTTCCCACAAATATGTTGTCTCTCATTATTTTATTGCGACGAATGACACAATTAACAACGGGTTCTCGAGTGATTCTCAAGGTGCTCAGGAACGGCATATATACGTATAGGCTTGAACTGAATGCCATTATGTGCTGAAGGGAGATGGCATGCATGTGATGTAGGTGGTGTTGTGCCGTCTGATTGGTCAACGCTCAGAATATCTGAAATGCTAGATATTGCTCTGCGCGTTGGGAAAGACTCCCGAACATGCTATTCCACGCTATGACGTCAGACACTCAGCACGCTCGCTCAGCGTTCGGATGCACGGTCCGTGTGCCGACGGCTTAAGCGTTAACTCCACTATAAAAAAGGAAATAACGGAGCTTCCCGCCGACGATGACTCACAACTCATAAGGGAACACTCACAGGTGTAAAGGAACGATCCTCATGAAACTTGGCGGGTATGTAGCGGGACACAATAACGTTATACCTATTAAGCCCTCGGTACACAGACCGTGCATCCGAGCGTTGAGCGTTGAGCTTACCGAGTTTCCAACTTCATAGCGTGGAATAGCACCGTGGGGAGTCTTTCCGAACTTGCAGAGCAATGTATAGCATGTCAGATATTGTGACCGTGCGTTTGAATGTTGACCAATGAGATGGCACAACGCTACCTTCGTCTCATGCACGCCATCTTCCTTCTGTGCAGTGTTCTGGGGCGCCATATTGGCCGTTTCTGAGCACTTCTGTTGCCGCGCTATTAATGATAACCTCAGGATCTGTTTCCTGGTTGCCAGTTACGACAGAACATTGGCAGGTAAAATTTTAACTGAGTGCAATCGGTAATTTAATTAATAGAAGTTGTAGCGAAAATGTGTGTCATTCACAATGTGAAGTGATAGGCAGTATCTGTGGTGTACGTGGGTGCAGCCAATGCCAGGGCTAAGCAAGTGTATCAGCAGTGACTCACGGATTCTCAATACTTACGCTGATGATCAAAGTCTTCAGCAACCTTTCAGCAGGCTCTGATGTCTCCCAGCAGATGTGATAGAAAAGTGTGTCACAGCATTTCTTGAAATCTTTCCTTCCTCTCTCCTAAAAATTCCGTCCAAGCCATGTTCTTGCTTCTGATTTGCCAATTTGCAACGACTGGGTTAAAACTTCTTCCTTCACAAAATCCTCCTCTCACCTTTCGGTGATTTCTTCTTTTGCATTATGGTCCTGTCCATACGCCTGCCCTGTTAAAAAACGTATAACGTTCCTCTACTGGGTAAACTGTGGTAGAACTAGTAGCACTAAGGATATGTACAGGGTGCAACCACTGTTTTTCTAGTCTTAGGTCCAGTTAGCAACTGAGTAAGAGGAAAGTCTTCCAACGAAAATTCTTCTATATTTTCATTCCGTTGTTACAAAATAACCGCTAAGTCCGTACTAATCTAAAGTTACAGTCTCATCGTTCACGGGCAGTCATAGACACACGTAAAAGCGAGCTTATGGTATTTAAACTAACCTGTAACCGCAAAAACTACTCAAATGATTGTCTGCGGCAAATGCTCGCCCAAGTATGCCACACCTCGATCCCTTTGAACATTCAGTTCTCTATCCTGACTTCCCAAAACAGCTGCGAAATTCAAACGTCACAGTTTACACACAAAAAACATAATTTGCGCGTTCTTCTTTAGCACTTGTTCTTGATTACTTTGCTGCACTCCACGGCCAAGTTTAACTTACAGTTCCGAAAATTATTGCATCTATTCAGAGCTCCTAATACACGCACATGAGCTCCGAGCTTACTGCATACATCACAAAGCAGTTCTTGAGCTCATATAATACACGTGAATGTCTGTCCTCTGACCGACTGATATGAATCATAGCCAGTCCGATTCAGTATCAGACTGTGCACCACGTCTTTTACTCTGGATCACTAGCACTTTAGTAGCTTTATTGAGTAATTTACTAAATGAACAATTTGGAACACCCAAAAATGTCAAATATGAGATAATTCCCTGTTTAAATAACTAAAGTATTGCAAATGTTTTTTGTTTCTCTAATACCATAAACTGGCGAATTACAATTGTATATTTCCCCTGAGAGTATGATTCACTGTCTCTGCATAGATGCAATTCACACGTTACCATATACTTTCATTTCTAAAATACATTGTTTTTAACTATTTAGAATTTCATAGGCTGCGCGATACTGACGCCTTTCGGCCACAACCGTTACTACCTGCAGCTAGCTTAGACTCTCCACCTCTCACAAGATAGGTATACATCATCGTCTGTATGCAGCTGTCTTCCGACTTCTATAGGCGCGATGCAACGCGCTATGCCTCAGATTGACTGTTTTCAACATTCGTTGCTATTAAGTAGCGCCCCTCTTCTCCTGGCTAAAAAATACACCGTCGCAAAAATATGTTGTGTTTAAAGGCGTTCGAAAATAAAACAAATATCTTTCCCGAGTTCTCAGACTCCGTGTTCCATTGGGTCGAAAATCTCCTGGACCGTCCATTATTCATAATCACTAACCAGAGTACTGTAGGCGAGTGCGGGATTCGCGTGGTGTTCGCTCTGCCGCAAAATGCAGGAGGAAGTGCGAATCAAGTTCGCACAACACGGCGGGAGTTGCTGAACATGACCGACGCCGCCTCGCGTAACGACGCACGAAACTCTTACTGATGCTCATACGTCGTGAAGCTGCAGTGTGAAACGTCCCCTTAGAAAAATTTATACATGACTGTGCTTAAACTGACACACAATATTTTTAGCGCAACGCAATCTGACTTTCAGAAATCCCTACAAAAGAATGGCCCTGACTAACATTATAACCTATGCGTTTCACAAATCGCTTACCTCACAAAAATCTTGGTTACTCGAACTACTGCAATACAGCGAGAGCCACTACTGCCAGCTAAATAAAAGATTCAAACTACGGAAGGCACTAACTAGTGAGAGGCATAGTTAGCAAATGAAAGATTTTTATAGAGAAAAAACAATGTATTTACCTTAATAGTGTTGAAAAATCATAATATACATAGCAGTTCATAATATCCAGTATTACAAATTTCAAAACTCCGCCATCTCTCTCCCCACATCCACCACTGCTGGCGGCTCACCTCCAACTGCGTAACGCTACGCGCTGTTCACATCCAGCTGCCCAACACTACAATGGCAGACAACAATGCAAACTAGCCACAGACTGCACACAGCACAGACAGTGATTATCATACAGAGTGCTACATAACATTGCCAATAAGAAAACATAAACAGCCTACTTACAAGTGTCAGCCAGCAGCCTTGCAGCGCTTCCTCTACTGCGTTGTGACGTAGCTAACTGCCATGTTTCCTTGACCGCGTGGAAAAGCTAAATCGTCTACTGAGTCGCAGTCAGGAAGTGCTCGCCTGCGTGTAAACGAGTAACAACGAACCGAGAGGATAGCTCGACTTCGCCACTCGCATGCATGTTCTATCGATGACTCTGTATTCCAGATAAGCGGAGGTCCCTGCCGCAACTACAGTGTCCTGTTGCATTAATGTGACCATCTGTCAAACGACAGAATAACCTCCTATTTACATAGCGGCCGTGCAGGAAGAGAGTGTGGTTCTGGAACTTACAGACATGGATGTGACGCCACGGCGACTCCAGTGCTGAGCTAGGTTTCTCGGTTGAGGATCCACGACAAGTAGAGTCCGATCGAGGTCGTCCCACAGATTGTCGACTGGGTTCAAATCCGGGAGTTCGGTGGCCAGACGTGTACGACAAGCTCATGCTTGCGCTCTTCGAACCACGCACGAACACCGCGAGCTGTGTGGCACATTTCATTGTCTTGCTGGTGGGGGCCATCGAGTAAAAACAAATTGCGTGTAGGACAGATGCATACTTGTGTTGATCCACTGTGGCTCCCAGAACGAGGATATCATTCACGGAATGCCACGAAAACATTCCCCAGACAATAATGAAATCTCCTCCGAATATTGTTGCAGACTTTTCACGCCGTAAATGCCGACGGCCATCTGCCCGATAGAGCATAAAACGCGGTTCATCTGAAGACGCCACCTATCGCCACTCAGTGGACATGCAGTAGCAGCATTGGTGTGCAAATTCCAGCCTTCGTCAGCGATAAACGGCAGTCAGCATGGGTGCATGAACCAGCGTTGAGGAGACACTGTTGGTAGGCCGTTGGTTCGTCTGGGCGGTCAGTTGCTCAACAGTTTGACGTCTGTTCGCCCGTACACATTTCCGCAGCCTTCGTTCAACTCCGTTATCTACGGCCCATGGTACACCACAGCTGCCTCGTCGCCGGTTTTGGGTAGCGCCGTTTTGCCATCGACGGCATACCTTAACCACTGCGGAACGCGAACATTTTTAAACTTAGCCGTATCGAAAATGCTTCTACCCCTGGCCCAAAAGCCAATGATCACGCCCTTTTGGCGACCAGATAAACCGCTCCGTTTCCGAATTACAACGACTGCACTGTTGTCCGCCACTGCCATTGACACTGACGTTGACATTGCCGAAGCCTGTATCATGTTGGGTTTCTGCCCAGGTAGGTTTGAAGGACCAGTGGACCTTACCATTTTGCCTTCTGTCTGAGCTAGAGACTTGTGAAATGACGTTCTATTACGTGTGATGTCTTTTGAGTGTTTTTTTGTGTTTTTGTTTAGTGCAGAATGTTTTAAATTCTGATTTGGCGAGTCAGTGTATTCTTCGGGTGCTCATAGTTGTCGTGGAAGGGGTCAAAAATGGTTCAAATGGCTCTGAGCACTATGGGACTTAACATCTGAGGCCATCAGTCCCCTAGAACTTAGAACTACTTAAACCTAACTAACCTAAGGACAACACACACATCCATGCCCGAGACAGGATTCGAACCTGCGACCGTAGCAGTCGCGCGGTTCCGGACTGAAGCGCCTTGAACCGCTCGGCCCCAACGGCCGGCAGAAGGGGTCAGAACCAGCTGATGAAATGAGATGGAAGGTGGGATTTTCTGAAGATGTGTAGAATGATGAGTTTGTGTTGTATGAGTTAGGTAATGGCTGGCATGTTTGATGTATGTCTGTGTTTGAGACTGTTGTCCATGTTCACTCCCCCTACCGCTGACACGCTTTATATACCCTCCACTGCTAGAGTTGCTAACTGCCGTCTGTGAATGCTTATTCCTCGTTGACGTAGAACACAAGCGGTGGTCATATTAATGTAAATGGACTGTGTAGAAGGCGCGTTTTGGATAGATGCTTCGGCCTTAACTGTATATCAACAAACTGCAATATCCTTTTTCTTTAGTTGTCACTGATGATGATGATGATGAGCGTTTGGCGTCATTGGCCGGGAGGCCCCTCGCGGGGCAGGTCCGGCCGCCTTGGCGCAGGTCTTATTACAGTCGGCGCCACATTGGGCGACCTGCACGCCGGATGGGGATGAAATGATGATGAACACAACACAACACCCAGTCCCTGAGCGGAGAAAATCTCCGACCCAGCCGGGAATCGAACCCGGGCCCGGAGGACGGCAATCCGTCACGCTGACCACTCAGCTACTGGGGCGGACAGTTGTCACTTATCTTGCTACTCTGTGTGCATTTTTCGCTAAGTATCAGAGTAATGAAACCTATCGCTTAGGATCCAAAATTTGATAGCCCATTGCGAAATGCTGTTAGTAGCCGTGCTTCCGTCAGCCGGCTGCGCCCGACAGCACAGTGCGTCTTCTCGGACGCCTGTCACACCACGGGCTGCCAATGAAACGAAACGTGCCAGCTACGCTGTTGCGCAAGACGCCGCCCTCGCAGGCGCAGCTGCAATTAGGACGTAGGGCCGGCCCATTAGGGCCCTCTGGCAGCCCGTGATTAACGTCCTCATAAGGGCGGAGCCGAGGCCAGCTCCCAGGTGCGGCGAGGCGACCGAGGGCGCTGTCTCAAAGTCCGGACGTCACCTTAACAAGGGCGCCTTCAAATTATGCAAGTCGTTTAACGATCGCTCATATTCGCCGTTTTATTGGCAGAGAGCAACAGTGAGCACGTTACTTGTAACTACACTGCTTATTTCAGTCAAGGCTAACATAAAAATTATTTAATAGCTGTACCGGTTTCAACACACCAGTCATAATCAGTAGCCCATCGCTGACTGGTAGTCCCCTAGTAGGAGACTCATGAAAATGTTAGCTCGTAGCACCATCTGACGTAGCCGCGCGCCAAATAGTGTTTATGGGCTATTGACAATAACTAGCCATTCGAAATTTGCATACCCATTAAAATATTTGGGTGAACATTGGTAGAAGTTAGTTTATAGTTTAATGATCGAAAGAGTGTTTATGATTAGACACTTTTTTTTAAACTTCACTGTTTCTTCTAGAAGTGCATCGGTGTACAGACTAACATGGTTTAGACTCACTTTGCTGTCATCTTCACGTCTCCAAAAAAGTTCGTTATAAAAATAGTTCATTTTTAGATGGAATCGGCCTCTGTGGCCGAGAAGATCTAGGCGCTTCAGTCCGGAAGCGCGCTTCTGCTACGGTCGCGGGTTCGAATGCTGCCTCGTGAATGTATGTGTGTGATATCCTTAGGTTAGTTAGGTTTAAGTAATTGTAAGTCTAGGGGACTGATGACCTCAGATGTTAAGTCCCATAGTGCTCAGAGCCATTGGAACCATATTCTTTAGTTGGAACTTAGCGCCAAGTTGTCACGTTAGTGCATAAAATGTAGCACAAAGATTCGTCACAAATAAAACATTTAAAATAGAAAAGCAACGTTGCACATGGCCACATCCATTTATGTAGCGCTCAAAAAACACACAGTACACAATACAATGCCTAACAGCACATCTGTTTACATTAGCTGGAAATGTTCCCATTACAGAAGATCCGCCTTAGACGGCGTTGAAGGTACAATTTGACTTGAGGTTCAAATGGTTCAAATGACTGGCTCTGACCACTATGCGACTTAACTTCTGTGCTCATCAGTCGCCCATAACTTAGAACTAATTAAACCTAACTAGCCTAAGGACATCACACACATCTATGCCCGAGACAGGATTAGAACCTGCGACCGTAGCGGTCGCGCAGTTCCCGACTGAAGCGCGCAGAACCGCTCGGTCACCCCGGCCGGCACTTGAGGTTCCAACTCAAAAAGAACACATGTCATAACAAAAATTTTTGAAGACCTGAAGATGAAAGCGAAGTTTGTCGAAACTGGTTGTAGTAAATAAAGAAATATTCATGCGATCTTGGTCACAGAAAGTTTTTACCAAGTACAATAGACCGCTCCTTCTTGTTTCTCAACAAGATTAAATTCAGACTAACTGACAAGTCAACAACTGCAAGCTCTTTGTATTATAGAATGTCCATCACTTTAATACCGATTGCTAGGTTGGCGTCTTTAAACACTACGCGAATAGATCAAAAGGTATGAAACTTGTGACGAGTTGCTGTATTTATAGCGATTCAAGCTGGGTTATGCTAGCCAATTAACCTTTTATAAAGCTCCTAGCAAAAGGCCATCCACTGTTAACATACTGATGAGCTACAAACTACGCAAAGCAGTAAAATCTGTTTACATATCCTTTCCATTAAATTATTTCATATTTTTGCCTTTCGCAGTCGCCAGCAGCGACTGTAAAAACAAATGGGTTAGAGTATCATGTCATAATAGCGTCATCTTTCGTTCGAAGTTTAGATTTACATTCTAAACTATTCTCCGCCACTTGACATTCTTCTGTCATAACCCGGAAACACACTTAACACGAAGTCTCGACAAGAGTCGCGAGCGGTTGAGCAGCATGTCCCAAGACGCCAAGGTCTCCGGAGACACGAGAATAGGGCAGGAAATGGGCCGTAATTTTGTTGTAGGAAGAATTCCAGCGTTTCAGTAATATGATAATGAGGTCCCATACTCCGAGGAGCGCAAGGGACGATGCGGGAGACCTGCACCGCTGTACTAGGCAAGGTCCTAGCGGAGGTGGTTTGCCATTGCCTACCTCCCACCGTAATGGGGATTAATGATGATGATGATGAAGACGACACAACAACACCCAGTCATCTCGAGGCAGGAAAAATCCCTGACCCCGCCGGGAATCAAACACAAGACCGGGTGCGCATGAAGCGAGACCACGAGCTGCGGGCTTCAATAATATAGGAAAACATAAATCTGGGTAGTCACGCGGGGCTTTAAATTCTGCTCCTCCAAATATGAATACCGCTGTTTAATTATTGCGGCATTGCACAAAGCAGTCGAATCGCGCACAGAAGGAAACGTTTCCTTAAGGGGACATTCATCTCCAGCCTTGGCCGTATTTATTGACAAAGATGCTTTTATTTCTCCGCCATCAAGATTTTGGCATTATGCTACTTGCAAATGAACAGAAAACATATGTCAAGCGCCACAGTTGAGAAATGCTTTGTGGTGTATGTGCATAAAACCGAAGACTACATGATTTTGTAAAGGAGGGAGGAATCGTGGGAAAGGAGTAACAAACTTGGAGGGAGACCAAGACAACAAGCAGGTTCAAATGGATGTAGCTTGGAGTAGCTATGCAAAGCTGAAGAGACTCGAGCGGGATGAACTAGCTTGTCGTAGGACTGAAGGCTACAGCAAGAGCACGTGCATACAACTTGTAACAGTTACGTCGGAGTAAAATTAAAACCTGTGATCGTCACGAAGAGACAGCAAAGTTATGTGTTCATCTGTAGCTAAAATAATAATACCAAACAATGGCATATGGCAATAAAACACACGCTGTGTAAGTGCCCTTTAGAAAGAAGGGTTTATACTCCAACTTCTAATCCAGGTATTTTTACCGACAGCATTGTTAGTGTAATACTGCGTTGTCTAATATTCAGAGGGTTAATGGCCTCATATAAGTCCTTATCTGTTATTCAGTCATAAAAGGCGTTATGTCTGTAGTATGCAATTCCTCAGTAAACACAGCTCTTCTCACAAGTCTTACGAGTTCCATTGTACTCGTAGTATCAGCAAGTCTTCATCACCGTTGTCTTTATGTAACAATGTGTATCTTTTACCGCGCAAATCAAAATGTTTTCTTCTCTTTTTCTTAAGTTTCTCTTTCGATTACAGGTACAAAATGTTCTCCCTAATCGAAGAAAAATCTCTCACTGTTTACATCACTTCTTTTTCTTTACAAAATCCTTTCGAGTAAAAGCTCCATTATTACTCGAGAATCTTCAACGCGCCGCTGGGTATTTTCGCGATATCCACTGAATTCTCATTTTTGAACCCATTATATAATGCAAGAAAGACCCTGTATTTAATTAAAATTTTTTAATTATTCGTTCTACTTGTACGTGTTAAAAACATGATGCCCAATGATCTGCTTTCAGTTCTTTTCACTCTGCTTTAAACTAACATTCATTTGATTTATTGTTAATTTTTTCATTGGATTAAAAGGTCATTTTATCTCTTTTAGCAACCTACACTCACCACCTTCTATAAAGATAACAATTTTCAGTCCGTCATTAGATTGTATCTCAACAGGCCGAGTGGAATTTGGCACTCTAATTTTGTCTAACATAAACACAAAATCTCTTATTCTTTCCTCACATAAGGACCTGCTAGATGGTGAATCTAGACCAAAGATGAATGTAAGTCAGTCCAATAGTCATTCCGTATGCACTCTTTTCAGGGTTTTCCAAATCTACCTATCGTCTTCTAAGCAGTTAAACAGATTTCGCATTATCGAGTCCTCTGACAGACGATACTGTAGCCATTCTTCTCTCTTTCCACTTCTAAAAGGCAAATGGATACTTACGTTTCCTTAAATTTTGCTACTCGTGAAGATCGTTGCTTCCATTTCCGTCTACTCTGTTTTTCTTTCTTTACCTTAAGCACTTAACCCGCTACCGATTCCCTCTGCTTTCCTAATTGTATTAGAGCTCTGCTTTCTTTTGTAAATTTGCTTCACGTAGACATCATCGTTCCTAGAAACTAAAGAACATTAGTTTCTTTATAGCAGCAAATCTAGCTCAGCTACAAACAACTAACTTGTGAAACTTCATTCAGTGCGATTATCTTGATCCAAGCAAGCAAAATCTGTAGTAGTAAAAGGACTGCAACGGAACTCTTCTAAAAAATTACGAATTTTCAACGAGCGACATCTCCATTTCTTTTGACTTAGCACTGATGATGACAAGATAATCCCATTTCCAATACAAAGCATTCGCTCTCGTAAAGCACAAAAGCAGCATGTAAACGGTCTGTATGTAAGTATATCGTTAAATTTTTTCGTTAGAACAAAAAAAGATTGGTGGCAGACAAATCTGTTCAACGATTGCGACCTAATCGACCTATCGGAATATTCAGTGCGGACTGTACCTTGCTCCGTGGCTCTGTCGTTCGTAGAAATGCTGGAATGTTCCAAAATAATACAAAGCTTCGACACAGAGGAAATGGATGCTGCTAAGCCAATTAAGGTAACACAGTTCTGGTAATATCAACTCTTTTCTGGAAACTTGTTCTTTCAGAAGACTGCACTATTCACACGCCATGTTCGTATATAAATCGGACTCACGATCACAGCCAAACTATGTTTCGCTTATTTCGTGAACATTATCAAGTTGCAGCTATTTCGACATTCATTTGTTTTTAAATATTACAATGATACGTTCACTGACATAGTACAACAACAGCACGGTATTTTCGCTGTTAATTCTTGTACCACAGTGCGCTGTTCACACAATGGTCAAAAATTTCTCTTCTTCCAGTCACATACAAAATCCTCTCTCAATGTCTTCTGAACCGAGCACAACAACAACTTGAATGGAAAATTGGCGAATATCAAGCAGGTTTCAGGCCAAATAGATCTTGCCCAGAACAGATTTTAGTCCTCAAACTAATTCTCAGACATCAAAAAATTTACAATAAAAAACTAGTTTGTACCTTTGTAGATTTTAGAAAGGCTTATGACTCAGTGGATCGTGAACCTCTTTTCCAAATTGTGAAAGAACAAGGCCTGGATCCTAAAACCACGGCAATTATCAGAGACACGCTAACTGGTACAAAATCAAAAGTAAAGTTCAGAGGAGAAATTTCAGAACCCTTTGAAATAAAAACAGGCGTGAGGCAAGGTGATGGACTCTCTCCGTTGCTATTTAACTGCGTTCTAGAAAAAGTAATACAAGAGTGGCGCGAACGAAAATTGGAGTTCAAAGTTGACCAACCAGTGAAATTAGGACGAACAAATATTCGAATAGACTGTTTGGCCTTTGCAGACGACTTAATTATTCTAACGCAGGACATCCAAATTGCTCAGAAACAAATAGAAATTCTTAAAGAAACAGCAGAAAGAGTAGGTCTCCAAATCTCATTTGAAAAAACACAGTATATGACTAGCAACAAACTGGCACCCAAACTTTTGGAAACTAAGTATGGAAAAATCAAAAGAGTTTCGCAATTCAAATATTTAGGTGAAACAATCTCAGAGACTGGTCTAGAAAAAATTGGAAATGAAATTCGTTGTCAAAAGATGGAGACAGCTTTTAGACTTACAAAAGACATCTACAACAAAAAATGTCTCTCGAGGTACTCTAAATTGAGACATTACAACACGGTCATAAAACCAGAGTGCCTTTATGGGGCTGAAACGCTAATTTTAAACAGAAAAAAGGACATTCAAGAAATCCAAAAAAGAGAAAGAAAAGTAATCAGAAAAATTCTAGGTCCAAAATATACTGAAGAAGGAACATACAGGCTAAGAGCAAATAGTGAAATTCAACAATACACCAGCATATATTCGGATATGAAAAAACGCAGATTAAAATTTTATGGGCATATTAAAAGAATGGATGCTACCAGACTAACTAAACAAGTAGTGGAATTCTACGAAAATCGAAGTAAAGCTAAATTTGAGACAATAAAATGGATTGCTGCTATAAAAAAAATGGTTCAAATGGCTCTGAGCACTATGGGACTCAACTGCTGAGGTCATTAGTCCCCTAGAACTTAGAACTAGTTAAACCTAACTAACCTAAGGACATCACAAACATCCATGCCCGAGGCAGGATTCGAACCTGCGACCGTAGCGGTCTTGCGGTTCCAGACTGCAGCGCCTTTAACCGCACGGCCACTTCGGCCGGCGCTGCTATAAAAGAGGACATGAAAGAGGCAGATATAAAACAAGATGAAATTCAAGACAGAAAATTATTTAGGCAAAAAATTCATGACTGGGTAGTTGGTCAAGCTGAAAAACCAAAGAAAACTGGAACCACATGGTCTGATGAAAGGAAAAGAGCTCATTCCGAGAGAATGAAAACAATTTGGGCAGAGAGAAAGTCTAAAAGAAAATAACTGAATACCCCGTGATTGTACTTCGCGTGGTCCAGTAGGGCCCAAACGTGAATAATAATAATGATACGTTCACTGACATAGTACAACAACAGCACGGTATTTTCGCTGTTAATTCTTGTACCACAGTGCGCTGTTCACACAATGGTCAAAAAGCGCATCGTTCCAGATGTACACGAACAGCTATTACTAGTACAAAATGGACCAATTGTCTTTTATTGTGTACTGAAATGTACGTTTGCATTACTTCTCGGCCCATACACAGTCCGTCCACAACGTTCCGATAGTGATTTTATTCCTGCGTATAAGCGTCGACAACATAGTAATTACGATGACATCTTGATCCAACAACCGTAAACGAAAAATGTGCATTTGGCCAGTGTGTTGTGAGCAGGCAGTGTTAAGCAGTGGACGTGCGGCCGTAGTGTGTCAACGTTGCTGTGTCATAAGTCGCAGCAGCGCAACATCTGTAATTCGGGTGTTCAACACGATCTCCAGAACGTCTGGAAGAAAAGAAAAGTATGTACACATCTTGTGTCTCGAACAAAAACAACGACACGTGGACAACTGCACTACTCGAAACGCAAAACGCGGATAGTTCTCTTATCGAAAAAAAATCATCACTGGTGACAAGACTTGGTGTTAGCAATACGAATTAACCACAAAACGACACAGTGCAGAAATTCACAACACGAGGCAATGCTTCGACGTCATAACCGACTTTCAGGTCAACGTGACGCACGATTTTTCTGAAATTCTCACATGGTTTTAAGAATGTTCTTCGCGTTGTACTCAAGTGGGGAGAGTAAGAATAATACCTGAGGCATTAAAATCACCATCGGGACGTCCGCAGCTCGTGGTCGTGCGGTAGCGTTCTCGCTTCCCGCCTCCTGGTTTCCGGGTTCGATTCCCGGCGGGGTCAGGGATTTTCTCCGCCTCGTGATGACTGGGTGTTGTGTGATGTCCTTAGGTTAGTTAGCTTTAAGTAGTTCTAAGTTCTAGAGGACTGATGACCATAGATGTTAAGTCCCATAGTGCTCAGAGCCATTTTTTTGAACCATCGGGACTCTTCGCTATTTTTTCTTTTTGGACTGTTGGAGTATGTACGCAGGCACGCCTGCAAATAACTGCCTTTTTACCGCTTAAATAACCTTGAAGTAACACGTTATACCCAGAACGTCGACGAGCGAGACACACTTCTCCATTTCTCTACATCCCGGGAGCCAATACTCACTGGATTTGCCCGTTAGTCCAACCGATCGCAAGCCAAAAAAACAAACGCGGCGCTAACGACAGACTATCGATAGCTGCATACAACTATACGCAACTTAAAAGCAGCCATACTTATTCCCTCTTCTGAAGGACCCAATTGTTTCTGTTCCGTGTGAAAAGAATGAAAAAATAAAATACAAACTCGATATGACCCACGTTTCCATTCCACAATACACTTTGGAGAGATCTGAAATTTAACGAAAGATACTACTCACGAACAGAAATTCTCAACTGCAACATTTAATTCAGTTCACAGTGTGTTTCCGATTGTTCCTGTTTCTGTAATGAATACTGTATCAACAGTGATGCTCGAACTGACACTTCCGCATCGGTAGTCTTTGCATTTCTAATGATATTGATGGTGCGGATCGATTATACTGGTGGACTGTCGGAATGGCGACGCATTCGATTTTATCATCTGACGATCATCTCCTGCTGGAACGCACAAAGTGTTCAGTTTTCAATTACGGCAGCCTCTTCGAGTAAGCAAGGCGCTACGTTAAACACGAACAGAAGTAAGCGCTAACGGTTGTGTAACTACTGTATTTCGGATGCTTTACATTAACATCACCGCGCTTTATTGTCTTATCTCTTACAGAAACTGGCTGGCAGTCGTTTCTGTTTCGTAGTTTTACGGATCTGAGGTGTTTTTAGAGCTTAATCTCCCTGAACTTACCATCGCAAGTATTCAGATTCTTCCGCGAACGTCGACGGAAGATAATTGGTGCATGAGAAGAATGGTTCGTTTTCTTCATTGTTTCTTTATTTTGTGTCAACGTTTCGTCCCAACGAAGAGGAGGTCACAAATGAATGAAATAGTAGATTAGTACGAGAGGCACTTAGGAAAATTAAAATACCTTCGACTGGAGCGTATATTGTTTTGTTTTGTATTGTTTGACCTGCAGAAATTATATTCTACTTAGCCACTGAAAACTCTTGTTTACATAGAATACATAATTATTGTACAGAAAAATTGTATATCTACAGAACTGAAAGCTAAAGTGGTCAATTTTTTTACAATAAATATTTAACAAATAGTGCGATAAGTAAACTAGACATTTTATGCTATCATTTCACACTATTTTTTAGATATAATAATAAGTGATACAGGTAAATGAAAATATGAATACTATTAAAGTCTACAGACTTTTAGCTGTACTCTTAAGGAAATTCACAATTACTTTATAAAGTCTAATGTCTTTAGAAACGAAAAGAAATGGAGGAGGTAGCTCTTACTCACCAAAGGCTTCAAAAATTCCGATTGTTCATTCTCAAATGTCGAACACGAAAACCAGATGTGGTTTACGTCAGCCTCTGATTCAGAATCACAAGCAAGGGAATCATAAAAGTTGATTCTACACAGGTGTACAGGAAATGAGACATGGTTGAAGCGGAGTCTAATGGTGGTGGAAATCATAGCTTTGTGCAAATGCGTCCTCGTTCCCCAAGGTCTTGTAGGAATTGGAGGTTGTAATGCCACATTTCGTTTGTTGGTGCACATTCTACGTCTCTCGCATTTGCTGTTTTCCGTGGCTACTAACTTCACGTAAGAAGTCTGTATACGCTCATTTCAAATCTAGAACTCTTCCTGTAGATGCAGCTTGTTTAGTTGAAACGTCAGCGCGAGAACCCACACCAGAAAGATTGTCTGCCCTCCTTTTACAGCTAACGTATTGCAGTTCCACATCCAAAATATAACGATTGGTTTTGTTAATCCATCATCAGTGCTGAATATTTTTAAGAATACTCTGGGAGTCGGACACGATTATTATCTCTAAGAAGGAAGTGAAGAATACGATGTTGATTTCTTCCAAAACTGCCACAGTCTCCGCCGAATAACTGTACGCTTTACTGACTTGGATCTGAGGGCGTAGAAAAGCACATTAATATACTACTCTTGTGGAATTTTGGATCCAGCAGTATACAAGGTTTCAGCTGCCCCTGTCCATGGGTTTTATGCAACCTGCAACGTCTTCAAATATCACACGCAAGATTTTCACACTCTCTCGCTCACTGTGTGCATACTGTTAGTCCTGCATAAATTATGAATAGGAACTATTTGTCCGAAATTTAATGTAGTTAACCTTTGTACTTGGATACGTTTTTGCTACAAGCCGTACTTTTCGAATTATTCGAGAAGAACGTACAAAAGTGTCCTTCGATCGCATTTTTCTTGAATAACTGGAAAGAGGTGACCTTCAGCGAAAACGGAAAAATTTAACTACATTGAATTTCCTACAAAAAGTTCCTGTTCATTTTTTCTGTAGGACTAATAGCTTGCGCGTATCGAGCGGGAAAATATAAACGTCTTACACGTGGTTTTTGAAGGTTTTATGGGTTCCATAAAACCTATTGCTTGGGGGATCTGAATCACGGAATATATACAGATATAACCAGTCCACTGAGCTTCAACCTGACGATTAAATCTGCAATTTACTTTAACACTCGCCTAGCTTGTCATATTATAAAAATAGACTGGAATCTAGTGGCTGAGTGTGTCAAGATCATATTCAAATAAAGGCAAATAGCATAGATTATATAATAGAATCTTATGATAGCAGACAAAGAGTCAAAGCTGGTAAGTGGTGTATGTAAACGATTCTTCCCTTACACAGTTCTCGAATTGTTTACACGTTTACTGAGCAGGTGCTGCTTCGTTACATTTCGTACCAGTAAGCTCTCCGCACGGAAGAAAAACAAACTATTGTATAGAATAGCACTATGCGTAGCGTTCTTGCTGAAGTTAGGCGACGAATGTGTGAAAATCGTTGAAATAAAAATCGTTGAACATACTATTACGAACGACTGCATAGAAAGTGTGTGTGCTCACACACAGTCCCAATACACCTCATGGACCGACTCGAAGCTTGACAATAACTACGTCTACTTTGGACCACGGGAAGAATGACCGCTTAAATGCCTCTACGTGCACTGTGTTAAGTCTAATCTTGTCTTCATGATCCGTACGGGACAGATATGAGGGGCATGAGGGATATTTCTAGCTTCTTTACTTAATGCTAGTTTTGGAATTGTATAAGCAGGCAGTTAATTTCAAAAGTTTGCCAGTTAAGGTTCTTTAACATTTCTGTAATGCTTTCCCGTGCGCCATATAAACTTGTGACCACTCGTGCCGCCCTTCTTTCTATACTTTCAAATCCCTTTTTTCTCATACATTCTAAGCAGTATACTAAGGTGGGAGGCACAAATGTGACTTGGAAGCAGTCCACTTTGTAGACCGGCTGTATTTTCCCAGTATCCTCCCAATAAATCGAAGACTGCACCTGCTTTGCCTATGACCGAACCTAAGCGATCATTCCATTTCACATTCCTACAAATGGCTACACCCGTGCATTTGTATGAGTTGACTGGAAATCTAACTGTGAATCACTGAAATTGTAGTCATTTGAGTCTGCTTTTTTATGTTTTTATTGCAGTGCACAATTTTACATTTCTGTACTTCCAAAGCCAGTTGCCAAACTTTGCAACACTTTCATATCTAATAAAGATCTGACTGAATATTTCTGCAGCTTTTTTCAGACAATATTTCATTATAAATTGCTGTGTAACCTGTGAAAAGTCTGAGGTTACTATTAACATTTTCTTCAAGATCATTATACGGGGTGGTTGTTATTAACGTCTGAAAACTCCTGAAGCGACGTAGATGACGCTGAGTTAAGTAATTTAGTATAAACCACGTGGCGCCGCAAATACCGGGAAATATCCTCGAAGTGGATGAAAAGTCTTGAGCTTGTGACGTCAGCGGATGACGTACCTAGCCGCACGTGCAGCGGTTGGGCTTGTTGATCCTACCCTCACTGGCAGGGGGCAGTGCTGCGCATCGCTCTGATAGACTAGTCTGTTTCCGCTCTTGCATTACCCGATGTGACACAGTAGTGAACGCATTTCAACAGATTCTCTTCTTGACAGAAAGCAGCCACGAACATACGCAAACAAATTCTGATTATAACGTGATGGAGAAGATTGTCCAAAATGTCTATCTTCAGAGAAGCTTTTCTTCGTATTACCAGTTTGCTTTCTATATCTTTTTATTTCTTCTGCAGTCAGCTGTTGCATGGGGGCTTTATTTTTTATATATATATATATATAGATATATAGATATATATATATATATATATATATAAGGAATGCAAATATTTTTTAGTAGCTGTCTGTCCGATTACGCAAGTCTCGTAAACGGCTGGCCCTGACTAGTTTTAGTACGCAATCTGACTGCTTAGAATGACAACAAAGAATGTAAGGAAATTTCTGTTAGCACAATTAATTAATTAAGTCCCCAGCAACTATAAAATCTACGAAACCAACAAAGCACAAGTGTAGCTGTTCTGTATGTGGTAGTATGACTCAACGCACATCTGACACGGTTCTTCTTCAACAAGACAACAATTTTTAAATACCAATTATACTGACGTGATAAAAAAAAATTAGAAATACTATAATTGTGCAAGAAAACCAAAATTACACTCTAATACAAGAACACACGCCAGATGCTTTGTTGACTGAACCTGTAATGACACATTATTCAGGTCACTGAAAGAATAAAAGAAAATACCTCCATATATATTGACGAAATGCACTCTGACCATTACAATATCTCCATTAGAACATCTGCTATCTCTCCCATCAAACCACTGCATAAAACATGGAACAACACTCTCCACTACCACATCTCACTCCGCCTTTACGACAAGCAGTGTCCACCACAACTTCTCGGCAAGCACTGCCTGCCGCTACGTCTCAATAATCACTGCCAGTGGAGGCGGCGGAACAATACTCTCTGGCGCGCTCTCTGGCGCTGTGGCTCAGTGTAGCCACCTTTCACTGTTTCCGTACCAAAATAGCGGAAGTCCACTACTTTTAGTGTCGCTTTTCCTAATCTAATTCCCGAGATTCATCTAGTACTACAGTACATTACCCTTTTTTTATTTTTTTGATGTTCAGCTTACAACTTCTTTTTGAAAACTTCCAAAGTTTTTTACGTTCCCGACAGAATGACAATGTCATTGGGGAAAAAAGATTTATTTCTTCACCCTGAACTATATTCCCTTTCCAAATCTCTCCCATTTTTTTCAGGTTGCCCTACCTGTAGACTGAAGAAGAAGACTACAGGCCTGTCTCACTCTCTCATCAGTTATTGCCACCCTTTCGTGTCTCTCGATTTTTATTTCTTAATGGGATCAGACATCGTAAACTCCGGTAATGGTTTGTTTCTCAAAACAGAAAGGTGCGCCGTGGTACAGATAACAACGACGACTACTAGCGCTCCGATATTCGGGAACTTCAGCGGTAGACCACGAAACCATAAAAAACTAAAACTCCGCCCGAACAGGCCATGAAGGCCCAACGGTACCGACCGGCCACCGTGTCATCCTCAGCCCACAGGCGTCACTGGACGCGGATGTGGAGCGGCATGTGGTCAGCACACCGCTCTCCCGGACGTTGTCAGTTTTCGTGACCGGAGCCGCTACTTCTCAATCAAGTAGCTCCTCAGTTCGCCTCACAAGGGCTGAGTGCACCCCGCTTGCCAACAGCGCAGGAATAACCGGATGGTCACCCATCCAAGTGCTAGCCCGGCCCGACAGCGCTTAACTTCGGTGATCTGATGGGAACCGGTGTTACCACTGCGGCAAGGCCGTTGGCCCACGAAACCATTATCATCTCAGAAATCAAATTTCTATGACGTGATGGTACCGAACTGAGTTTACCGTCACG
This sequence comes from Schistocerca cancellata, assembly GCF_023864275.1. Taxonomy (NCBI): domain Eukaryota; kingdom Metazoa; phylum Arthropoda; class Insecta; order Orthoptera; family Acrididae; genus Schistocerca; species Schistocerca cancellata. Next base: position 161,991,140 of record NC_064628.1, read on the forward strand.
ATAAGCGTCTCAGCAGTGGCGGCAATCACACATAAAAGTAATGGTAAACATTTAGTTGCGTACCCATCATACACTGTTTGGTACGTGTGTAATGGAATTTGTTACTTGGTTATATTATAATGAACACTTGTTAGTAATTAAGCGCCACATAGAAGTTGCCCTACTTACAAAAATGAATAACCTCAAAATTAGTGTAACGCAATCTGACTAGTTACAGTTAAGTTTATCAGATACCGATACTTAACTAGCGCAGCAGATATTATATTTGATATCTGAATTAATCTAGTACTGGCCACTGGTTAAGTTTCCGTTCAATGAAACCAGAATAAATTCTCCTAATAACATTTAGCTCTTCTCTGATTAGTAAAACATGGTTCCAAGTTCGTGCATTCAAGTATAGCCTGGCGAACTAGTAATGCCACCGTCGCACAAAACATGTAAGCGGGACGTTATGTAGCTGCTCTCTCAAAGTTCTCGATATGACTTGTTTTGCATGACCTGCAAATATCTTAATAATACGGAGCGTGGCTTATCCCTGAGTATTCGTTACGAGTGACAGTGATGCTGAATCAAACATGAATTGAATCGGTCGCGAAATGTTCAGTTCAGTTCCTTCCACAAAAAGAAGTCGTACAGTGCCTCATATTTGCTAGTATGTATTATCTCGGAAAAATGGTACCTCTTTTACTGAATAAGTGAATTGTATTGATATGAAATAAAATGTAAGATTCACATTAATATGGATTATTATTCTGTCATACACATACAATATCTACTTAGCCCACATCGATTACAGTGACTTGACACATGTGGTGTCTTCTGCTCTCTCATACAAAGACTAGTTCTTCGACGTACACTGAAAAATCGTAGAAGACGTAACCTACACTCCTGGAAATTGAAATAAGAACACCGTGAATTCATTGTCCCAGGAAGGGGAAACTTTATTGACACATTCCTGGGGTCAGATACATCACATGATCACACTGACAGAACCACAGGCACATAGACACAGGCAACAGAGCATGCAGAATGTCGGCACTAGTACAGTGTATATCCACCTTTCGCAGCAATGCAGGCTGCTATTCTCCCATGGAGACGATCGTAGAGATGCTGGATGTAGTCCTGTGGAACGGCTTGCCATGCCATTTCCACCTGGCGCCTCAGTTGGACCAGCGTTCGAGCTGGACGTGCAGACCGCGTGAGACGACGCTTCATCCAGTCCCAAACATGCTCAATGGGGGACAGATCCGGAGATCTTGCTGGCCAGAGTAGTTGACTTACACCTTCTAGAGCACGTTGGGTGGCACGGAATACATGCGGACGTGCATTGTCCTGTTGGAACAGCAAGTTCCCTTGCCGGTCTAGGAATGGTAGAACGATGGGTTCGATGACGGTTTGGATGTACCGTGCACTATTCAGTGTCCCCTCGACGATCACCAGTGGTGTACGGCCAGTGTAGGAGATCGCTCCCCACACCATGATGCCGGGTGTTGGCCCTGTGTGCCTCGGTCGTATGCAGTCCTGATTGTGGCGCTCACCTGCACGGCGCCAAACACGCATACGACCATCATTGGCACCAAGGCAGAAGCGACTCTCATCGCTGAAGACGACACGTCTCCATTCGTCCCTTCATTCACGCCTGTCGCGACACCACTGGAGGCGGGCTGCACGATGTTGGGGCGTGAGCGGAAGACGGCCTAACGGTGTGCGGGACCGTAGCCCAGCTTCATGGAGACGGTTGCGAATGGTCCTCGCCGATACCCCAGGAGCAACAGTGTCCCTAATTTGCTGGGAAGTGGCGGTGCGGTCCCCTACGGCACTGCGTAGGATCCTACGGTCTTGGCGTGCATCCGTGCGTCGCTGCGGTCCGGTCCCAGGTCGACGGGCACGTGCACCTTCCGCCGACCACTGGCGACAACATCGATGTACTGTGGAGACCTCACGCCCCACGTGTTGAGCAATTCGGCGGTACGTCCACCCGGCCTCCCGCATGCCCACTATACGCCCTCGCTCAAAGTCCGTCAACTGCACATACGGTTCACGTCCACGCTGTCGCGGCATGCTACCAGTGTTAAAGACTGCGATGGAGCTCCGTATGCCACGGCAAACTGGCTGACACTGACGGCGGCGGTGCACAAATGCTGCGCAGCTAGCGCCATTCGACGGCCAACACCGCGGTTCCTGGTGTGTCCGCTGTGCCGTGCGTGTGATCATTGCTTGTACAGCCCTCTCGCAGTGTCCGGAGCAAGTATGGTGGGTCTGACACACCGGTGTCAATGTGTTCTTTTTTCCATTTCCAGGAGTGTATTTGGCGAACCGATTCGCTAAATTCGATCGCGCTATAAATACAATTCATAAACAGAATAGAAACTACACCTTCGCATTGATGATAACCACTCTGCCACAGCAGTTAGTATTTAATCTGGACGGATTTCAACACACCAACATGGCTGGCATTCACTTCTTAATACAGAATTATTACCTTTTCTCCAGAAGCATATCTTGAGAGCCGTTTCAACAAAATATTTCAAATATGCAAACCATTGCTGCTTTCGTCCACACACACACACACACACACACACACACACACACACACGCACACACACACGCACACACGCACGCACACACACACGTGCGTGTATAATGAATTCAAGTTGCAGGCAATGCGCAGCTTCGCACGATTGTGCAAACATAAATGGAATGACAGAGCGGTCACATAACGAAATGTACCCCACATGCTTATAGCTTCCCTGTATTAAATGTAAAACATAAGTTTTTCATTGTAGGCAAGTGAAAACAGAACTTCCCGTACCCAGCGTTTTAGAGACATGACAATGAATATAACTGTAAAACAAGCTTTTCTCGTTAGTGTAATTTACGAGTCGCCCACGCTCGACAGTGCCATGAAATCGTGCTCATGTCAAGCTAATTGGGATTGCTGTTACACTCACACTTAATTTAATTACGTTATTGCGTAAAATATTTTTGTTATGACAAGGCTGCGACAGCTGTGTGCTTTTTTCCAATACAGAGTAGGACACAACAGTTTACATTAATGTTGTCCTACGCAACATTTCACTGAATACGCCACGCCAACATTACATTTCTTACTTCACAGTTAAAGTTCATGCACTTTGCGCCACTCCAAAATAACGCATCCCGTTTTATTATCTCAGTGTTGGCTTGGCTATATTTTAATTATTTTGTTAACTGTGTAGTGGACTGATAGCTGTCTTGAAAGTCTAAGCTTCTCAAAACACAAACCAACGTCGCTATAGACCCACCTACAAATATATCTCTGACTCCGATAGTACATTGTTTCGTACAAGGCGTTCAAAACAAGTGGCACTTATTCCTACACGAGGTAGTATTGTTACCCATGGGATTTATGCAACCCACAACTCCTTCAAATACCACGCGCAACGTCTTCATACTCTCACTCGCTACGTCCAAGCTGTCCTCCGTCATACAGAGGAAATGTATAGGATCTTTTTGTAGACAATTTAATGTAGTCAGATTTTGTACTAAGATATGTTTTCGCTACCGGCCGTAGTTTTCGAGTTATTCAAGAAGAACGTACAAAAGTGACATTCAGACGCGTTTTTCTTGAATGACTCGAAAACGGTGGCCTCCTGCGAAAACGTATCACAGTACAAAATTTAGCTCTATTAGATTTCCTAGAAAAATGTCTTTTTCAGTTTTGCTGTAGGACAGATAGTTTGCACGTAGCGAGTAACAGAACATAAAAACCTCCTATGTGCTTCTTGAAGGCATTATGAGTGCATAAAACCTATCAGTAGAGGCAGCTGAATAACCCTGTACGTCCAGAAACAAATGCCTGTTGACATATGGACGTTTTACTTGTGACATGTGGTGTGTAGTATTTATACAGGAAGTAGGATTCACAAGAGGGCATAGATAGTAAATTATTACAGTACCAATGTGTGGGCAGCTGCAAATCCTCGAGCTGTCATGGGGAAGGTTCAATATGGTTCAAATGGCTCTGAGAACTATGGGACTTAACATCTGAGGTCATCAGTCCCCTAGAACCTAGAACTACTTAAATCTAACTAACCTAAGGACATCACACACATCCATGCCCGAGGCAGGATTCGAACTTGTGACCGTAGCAGTAGCGCGGTTTCGGAGTGAAGCGCCTAGAACCTCTCGGCCACCGCGGACGGCCATGGGAAAGGGGGGGGGGGGTGACAAGGTGGCATCAGGATCAGAACGTTACCCTCGCAGAAAGGGAACGATTGTGATTTATGCATGCAGGGAGACCATCATACTATCTACGGATCGTGGGATGAAACTCCACCTCAATGTATGATGAGTGTTGGATTGGCTAAGGAGGCGCAGTAGCATGGCCTATCCTTTCATCAGCCTTAATCCCTCAGATTTACAACTGTAGGGACATTAGAAACATTGGTGTATGCCCGACCCATCGCTGGTTTGTAGACGTTGCATGAGAGTGTTACCAATGTATGTTTCGCAATCTGAAGGAACCCAAGTGGATGTGAAGGTGTGTGTGATTTACTGCGAAGAAGGATTGAAGGATGTGTCAAGATGCGAGGTAACGGGGAATGAGAGGACAAATTGTCCCAAATCTCGACAGATATTCGTTTCCGGACATATCATTGTAGGAAATTTTCTTCCAGTTTTGATCAGAATTCCGACAGATTTTGGATTCCGACAGACTTTAAGAAACAGTAGTATGGACCAAGAAAAAAGAAAATATGTCCAGTAAACACGGGCTCTAAAAGGCATTCCTGACCAGCTATGACATCTTGTTTATCTTCGCTGCTGTGAAACACGTCTCTTCCACTGAACATGTTCTCGTAGATTAATGTATGCGTATTCAATTGCAGAAGATAAAGAAAGGCAACGAGGGGAGAAGATTCAGAAAGAATGAAGGAGGAGGAAAAGGGTAAGAGAGAGAAAGAGAGAGAGAGAGAGAGAGAGAGAGAAGGCTTTGCAATTGAACGGTATACGAAGTGTTTTCAAAAATCAAAGGGAATTTTTAATACTTGGACAGAATTTTCTTTATTCGCCTACATAAATTTCACTTAAAAAGTGTGGTATAGTCCAGAGATCGCGCTGCTACAACAAAATCAGCTCCACGAATCTATACCACTGACACTTGTGAGTACTCGCTGCAATTCGCAACGACCAGTGGAAGACATTCCAGAAGACACACTCTGCCTCACTGCACAGCAGTGAGCAAAGCACTAAAGCCAGCGCTCACCCCAGTTCGAGACCTCAGCTACAGCAGTAAACGTCACGTGTAGGTCAGTGACATTTAAAGATTCTGATGAAACGTAGTCTTGTAAATGTTGCATTTTGTATTGCAAGAGAACAGTTTGTTAATCTTTGTATCAAGTGATGCTTTCATTGTCAATAACAACTGCAAAGTGAACTAATATTTCATATGTTCTAGTTGATGAGCCTTCTCCCAGAGAAATCAAAAAACCCACAGTTCTGGCCGGACGAAACTAGTTTCGACCGATCGCAATAAAAACCATCCCCTATTAAATGTTATACACTTATGCCAGAGCGTTTCAGTCACTGAAACATCTCCGAACTCGATCGTAGGATAGGTTTTTGCTCTGGCGGTGCTTGTAAAACAACGGACCTTCAAGATTATCTTAATTTTGGTGAAAAGAAAAAAAGTCTTGGGGGCCCATATCTAGAGAATGTGGAAATTGTGGCCACAGTACAGTGTTGTTTGGCACAAAAATTCGCAAGCAAGCAACGAAGTGTGAGCAGTTGCATTGTCTTGATGTGGGATCCTTGATTTTTTCCGGACTGCTTCACACAAATCACGTTTTTCTTGTAACTCCTTACTGATCGCCCTTGTGGCAAGAACTTATGGTGCTCTATGCTGCTAAATACGCACTTGAAATGCTACCACTGCGACGATTGAGCCTTAATTTCGAAGTTATATCCGTAAACCAACCTTTCATCACCTTTTATCAGACGAGATCGTTGTTCCCTCTATCTGGTGACTCCTGATCAAACTGAAGTCGCTGCTGTTTTTGTCGAAATTCAGCAATTTGTGAATAATTTTTGTTGCCCTAGGTTTCATACCGACAAAAACCGAGAAAATTTCAGGCTGTGAGCCAGCTGATGTGTCAACGTCATCAGAAATTTCTCTGACTATGATCTGTCTTCTTTCACTTTTCCCACGGCTCCGTGGGTTGATAATGTGCGAGGGCGTCCAGGGCGATAGTCATTTCGAACGTGGTCATGGCCTCCTCTGAAACACTTTTACTAATCGTAGATCCTTGCTTTACTTACATCAGACTCACCGAAATCAAAATTTAACTTTTCTAAATTTGTTTGCACTACATTCATTTATTCTACAGAAATTTAAAACAAAGTCTCTGATCCACATTTCTACTAAACAAATAATCGCCAGTACTAGCAAAACAATGTAATCTTTTTGACAGCTTCTAACAACCCCGTTCCCTCGGTTCAATAATCCTGACGATAAATAAATGAAGATAACTAGGTTTCAACATTTCTGTCAGCGTCAACTAACACAGAAATATATATATTTTATGTAGGGAAACGGAATTGTAGATAGTTTGACCCTATGTTGACTGAATCAGTAATTAGCAGTAAATAAATATAATCATCTTGATTTCTAGTGTAAATTATTGGCTCGGTTCTTTGTCTCCGTAAAATTCCGAGTACAAATCCTTCAGGGGCCCTGATCTTGACACGTTACCGGAAAGAATATTAACCTGTTAACGTCGAATGATCGCAGCATATTCTTGACTCCAACTTGGGCAACAACACGGTTCTCTTCATTTACGTAATGAATGAATCTGTTTAACACCTAAAAATTGTTTTTTTCGGATTCATTGGTTTTGTACTTTCTGATCTCACTAATGTAATACAAACATTAACTTTCTTGATACAGTCATTTTATCATACATATTTCAAAATACAAAATTTCACATTATTTAACCTGGAAGCAAGATAAAGACTTGGCTTCCTACTTCCGGTCTTCTCCAATACTTCTCAGAGACTCTCCAAAAAATGTTATAATACAGTAAACAAAGATACCACATATCATGGGCGCGAAGAGTTTGTGAGGTAATATTACAGTAAGTCTGAGTTGACAATTGTGAAGAAAGCAATAATCAGTACATAAACGTACACTCCTGGAAATGGAGAAAAGAACACATTGACACCGGTGTGTCAGACCCACCATACTTGCTCCGGACACTGCGAGAGGGCTGTACAAGCAATGATCACACGCACGGCACAGCGGACACACCAGGAACCGCGGTGTTGGCCGTCGAATGGCGCTAGCTGCGCAGCATTTGTGCACCGCCGCCGTCAGTGTCAGCCAGTTTGCCGTGGCATACGGAGCTCCATCGCAGTCTTTAACACTGGTAGCATGCCGCGACAGCGTGGACGTGAACCGTATGTGCAGTTGACGGACTTTGAGCGAGGGCGTATAGTGGGCATGCGGGAGGCCGGGTGGACGTACCGCCGAATTGCTCAACACGTGGGGCGTGAGGTCTCCACAGTACATCGATGTTGTCGCCAGTGGTCGGCGGAAGGTGCACGTGCCCGTCGACCTGGGACCGGACCGCAGCGACGCGCGGATGCACGCCAAGACCGTAGGATCCTACGCAGTGCCGCCACTTCCCAGCAAATTAGGGACACTGTTGCTCCTGGGGTATCGGCGAGGACCATTCGCAACCGTCTCCATGAAGCTGGGCTACTGTCCCGCACACCGTTAGGCCGTCTTCCGCTCACGCCCCAACATCGTGCAGCCCGCCTCCAGTGGTGTCGCGACAGGCGTGAATGGAGGGACGAATGGAGACGTGTCGTCTTCAGCGATGAGAGTCGTTTCTGCCTTGGTGCCAGTGATGGTCGTATGCGTGGTTGGCGCCGTGCAGGTGAGCGCCACAATCAGGACTGCATACGACCGAGGCACACAGGGCCAACACCCGGCATCATGGTGTGGGGAGCGATCTCCTACACTGGCCGTACACCACTGGTGATCGTCGAGGGGACACTGAATAGTGCACGGTACATCCAAACCGTCATCGAACCCATCGTTCTACCATTCCTAGACCGGCAAGGGAACTTGCTGTTCCAACAGGACAATGCACGTCCGCATGTATCCCGTGCCACCCAACGTGCTCTAGAAGGTGTAAGTCAACTACCCTGGCCAGCAAGATCTCCGGATCTGTCCCCCATTGAGCATGTTTGGGACTGGATGAAGCGTCGTCTCACGCGGTCTGCACGTCCAGCACGAACGCTGGTCCAACTGAGGCGCCAGGTGGAAATGGCATGGCAAGCCGTTCCACAGGACTACATCCAGCATCTCTACGATCGTCTCCATGGGAGAATAGCAGCCTGCATTGCTGCGAAAGGTGGATATACACTGTACTAGTGCCGACATTGTGCATGCTCTGTTGCCTGTGTCTATGTGCCTGTGGTTCTGTCAGTGTGATCATGTGATGTATATGACCCCAGGAATGTGTCAATAAAGTTTCTCCTTCCTGGGACAATGAATTCACGGTGTTCTTATTTCAATTTCCAGGAGTGTATTTTGAGCAGAAAAAATAATTATATATTCCCAAGAAAACTTTTGGCAATGAATTTCATGATTTGGTTAATGTTAAACATGTAATTTTCTTCCGGTTACTGACGAACGAAACGAATCTAATTTCATAATATAATCGAAGCGCTTAGAATCAAAGAGGTGTAAGTGACAAAACCGAATATTTATAGAATTGTGCACCATACTACAGTCGAAGAACCAATCGATTTGGTGGCAAACTGATACAGGTGTATAGGGCTATCTGAACTGCTTCTTAGAGGTTATTTGCAGAACTACTTAACAAGAAGTGCACGTAGAACTTTTAGAGGGGAAAATAGTGTAGAATCTGAGTTCGGTAATTGCAGATCAAAATTATAGTATATCAGCAAGTAGTTTAACGTCTAAGTACAGTAAAGCCACGGAAGCTCCGTCATGGAGAAGGCAGTGACGTTAAACTCTTGTGATGAGAAACCTATAAAAAGGCCTGATCGTCATTATTACCGCCTTTTTTCCTTGATTGTTTCGTTAAAGGGCGAGGAACCCGTGTCAGTCAGCGAGACAATAATTAGATTGGACTTTATCGTGTTAAGATTCACGATAAACTGTTAGAATATTACGGAGATTAAAAGTGATGTAGTGTACGATCTCTGACTATTAGTAGCAACGGAGTATTAAGGGGATTTTAGGACTTAAGTGCTACATTGGAACTTTACGGACATACAGATGACAGAAACTCAAATTATCTGCTGATACGAGTGAATTCAGAGGTACCGGTATTCAGGTACTAACGTGTGGACATTTGAAAGTGTCGTGTGCCGTTAGTTGCGAATCTGGACGTAGCGCGTGTATATCGGCATTTGCGGACTATTTAGATTCCTCCAGGCTAGGAACCTTTTAAATAGGCCATCATCCATCACCACCATCTTAATCCTTGAATATAGAGTGAAAGTGAAATACAAGAGTGTTGTACTTATTTCATTTACCTAGTACTAATCAGTGAAGGTTTTACGGAACCAACAGCTAGTCAGCAGTAAGTCAGCACCATCTAGCCGAAAGCGTAGGCATTAACTAACACGCTAACTGAAGTGAACGTTTACGTGTTTTACGGACTGCTTAACATGAACTTTTGTGACTCTTTGACGTCCCCACTCCCTCTGAAAGGTGGCGCAGGCTGTCTTAATTATAAAAGGGGAGGGTTTTAGCCTGGAAAATTACTAAATAAAAGCGATATTTACAAGACTCGCAGTAATAGCAAGACACAAGGCCTGCACCTCATCGGAGAGTCGTCGCTGTCACGTCGGGAAGTAAAGCCGGAAAACCTACCGACGATACGTATCTACGAGAAGACGTCGACGTGGAGTGCCTAAAAAGGGAACCACAAGAGAGTTGGGGATGCTTCAGTATCGGATAAGGCTAATACTGTACAGATACGTCTCAGAAACATTTACTAGCACAACAACGAAAGAATCGCACAGCTCGTTTGTGCCGAGGAAACAGAGAGAGAGGGCAGTGCCACAGGTGCCCCAGGCAATTGCCCGTGCGCCAACAGGCGGCAGGTTGCGCAGTGGTCCGCTGCCCCAGGAAGTGGCAGCGGCCGTGCTTCCGCCCGCCCCCGCAGCATCGGCGCTCCTTGCGTGGGAGGCGGTGCCTGCACGCACGCGGCTCCGGCAGACACCTGCGCCAGTCGTGCCGCGACTACCGTCCGACGGGCATCGGGCGCGCAGCGGTCAGCCAGCAAGCCGGGTCCCGACACCTCTCTCCAGGTAAAAGGCACTGGTCCCGTCTCAGTTATAATGGAGGGAAGTCGCGAACAGCCGTCGAAAAGTATTCCTCAATAATCACCGCTTATGACAATTTGGGACATGTTCACAGTGCGGTTTTAGTATTTTATCCATGTAGCACATGTAGGCCCTCCAGAAAACCGGAATATCGAAATAATCAGCAACCAGTTGCGTAAAAGAAATTTAATTTCTTAACCGGTTTCAGGCATGTACTACCTTCTTCAGAATGTTACAACTATCGTATTATTTGCGAGTGTCAACAATAAGATGCGTGCAACATATTGCTGTTGTCATGTGGTTCAATGCGCCTGTACAAAAGTGGTATAATGAAGCCAAACAATAAGTGCAGACGTCATGCCAGCTCTGGTATGATGTCAGCACTCGTTGTTCGGCTCCTTTACACCATTGTTGTACAGGCACACATGCAGTATGTTGCATGCATCTTCTTGTTGACACTCGCAAATACATCTACACCTACGTGATTACTTTGCTATTCACAATAAAGTGCCTGGCAGAGGGTTCAATGAACCACCTTCAAGTTGTCTATCTACCGTTCCACTCTCGAACGGCACGTGGGAAAAACGAGCACTTAAATTTTCTCTGCGAGCCCTGATTTCCCTTATTTTATCGTGATGATCATTTCTCCCTATGTAGGTGGGTGCCAACAGAATGTTTTCGCAATCGTAGGAGAAAACTGGTGATTCAAATTTCATGAGAAGATCCTGTCGCAGCGAAAAATGCCTTTGTTATAATGATTGCCACTCCAATTCACGTATCATGTCTGTGACACTATCTCCCCTATTTCGCGATAATACAGAACGAGCTGCCCTTCTTTGTACTTTTTCGATGTCATCCGTCAGTCCCACCTGATGTGGACTCCACACCGCACAGCAATACTCCAGAATAGAGCGGACAAGCGTAGTGTAAGCAGTCTCTTTAATAGACCTGTTGCACCTTCTTAGTGTTCTGCCAATGAATCGCGGTCTTTGGTTTGCTCTACCCACAATATTATCTATGTGATCGTTCCAATTTAGGTTATTTGTAATTGTAATCCCTAAGTGTTTAGTTGAATTTACAGCCTTCAGATTTGTGTGACTTATCCCGTAATCGAAATTTAGCTGGTTTCTTTTAGTACTCATGTGAATAACTTCACACTTTTCCTTATTCAGGGTCGATTGCCATGCGATAGTTATAGCCCTCTGAAGAAGGATACTAAGTGCCCAAAACCGGATTGGAAAGTAAATTTCCTTTATGCAACTAGTTTCTGATTATTTCGATGTTTCGGTTTTTTGGTGACCCTGCAGGTGCTTACCCTGCGCTACATAAGTCACACCCACAAATCTATATATACATACGTACTGCAAAACATTGTACAGTGCATTATGAAGGCACATCGCATCAATGTTACCGATTTTCTGCGCTCTTCGATTTGCGCTTTGACCGAGGGGAACAATAAATGTCTACTGGGTACAAATGATAACTGTTTGCAAGATATCAGAGACGAACAATTTGATATAAGACATTGTGGTCTAACAAGCCGGCAAACAGCCTCAAATTGACCTACAAAAGCCATCTAAGTTACGGCGCATCTACACGTAATGATTACTCTGCAATTCACATTTAAGTGCCTGGAAGGGGGTTCATCGAACCACCTTCAAGCTGTTTCTCTACCTTTCCATTCTCAAACAGAACAAGGGAAAAACAAACACTTAAATAATTCTGTCGTAGCTCTGATTTCTGTTATTTTATTATGATGATGATTCCTCCCTGTATAGGTGGGGGCCGATAAAATATTTTCAAACATTTAGAAGAAAGATGTTGATCGAGAAGAATCCTGCCGCAAATGAAAACGCTTTTGTCTTAATGATTGCCACTCCAATTCACGTGTCATATCCGTGGCGCTCTCTCCCCTATTTCTTGATAGCACAAAGCGAGATGCCCTTCTTTGAACATTTTCGACATCCTCCGTCGACCCTATCTGATGCGGATCCCACACTGCACAGCAATATTCCAGGAGAGAACGTACAAGCGTAGTATAGGCAGTCTCTTTATTAGACCTGTTGCACTTTCTCAGTGTCCTGCCAATAAATCGTAGTCTTTGGTATGCTCTACCCTCAACATTATCTATATATAACCATTCCAATTTAAGTTATTCGTAATTACAATCCCTAATTATTTAACTGAATTACAGCCTTTAGATTTGTGTGATTTATCGTGTAAGGGAAATTTAGCGGATTCCTTTTGATACTCATATGAATGACTTCACACTTTTCATTGTTTAGAGCCAACTGCCACTTTTCGCACCGTACGGGTATCTTGTCTAAATCGTCTTGCAATTTGTTTTGACCATCTGTTGACTTTATAAGACGGTAAATGACAGCATCATCTGCAAACAATATAAGAGTGCTACTCATCTCCTAAATCGTTTATGTAGATCAGGAGCAGCAGAGAATCCATGACGTTTTCTTGAGGAACGTCAGATATTACTTTTGTTTTACTCGATGACTTTCCGTCAATTACTACGAACTGTGACCTTTCTGAAAGGAAATCACGAATCTAGTCGCACAACTGAGACGATATCACACAGTCACGCAATTTGTTTAGAAGGCGCTTTTGAGGTGCAAGGTCAAAAGACCTCTGTAAATCGAAAAATATGGATTGAATCTGGCATCCCCTGTCAACGGCGCTCATTACTTCGTGAGAATAAAGAGTTAGTTGTGTTTCACAAGAACTATATTTTTCTGAATCCGTCTTGGTTGTTTTTCAATAAATCGTTTTCTTGGAGTTAATTCATAATGTTTGAACACAGTATATGTTCCAAAACCCTACTGCAAATCGAACTTAGCGATGTGGCTCTGTAATTCAGCGGATTACTCCTTTTTCCTTTCCTGGGTATTGGTCTGACCTGTGCAGGGCCGCCACGGGAAATAAAATCGTGCTTAAATGTTAAAAACTCCTTGTTCTTTCCCTCACAAAATACAAAACTGACTTTTTTGTATGTTTCACCTCAAAATATTGTGAATTTTTACAGCGCGAAACTAATATTTAAATCGTTTTATTTGTCTGACTTTCTTACTACGAAACTACTGTGCTTGTAAGGGTTAATTTTACATCGAATTGTAAACATAACTAGTATTTGCATAAAGTTTAAAAAAGTCTTTTTTGTTTCATTGCCCTGATGATGCATTAAATTAATATATTGAGTAAATAGGTGACGAATCCCGTGTCGTAAGAGAGCGAGAGGATATTGAAAATCATGCGGTATCCATGCGTCGTGGCTAAGGTGGCTTTTATAGGTCAATTTTAGGTCGTTTTTCGGCTTGATAGACAGCAAGTGTCCTATACAAAATTGCTCGTCTCGACTTCCGCTACAGCACTGCGGTTTGTTACAAGCAGTCTCCCTACGCGAGATACACGATGGTGCCGGAATAACGTTCGTACAGTCTTCTTCGAAGAGAGGGTTTCTGAATTTTCTGAGAACAGTTCCACGAGAACTGTGTCGTCTTTCTTCCACACATTTCCATTTAAGTACTCCAAGTATTTCTATTGCCCGTTCGTATGGGCCTTTTATGACCCTAGCAACGCTTCCCTTAAGGGGTGTAGGACGTCAAACGGGCCGCCTTGGAGCAGGAAAGGCACCACAGAACATTTTAATTTTCACTGTCTATGTTTCACAAATAAATTCACAAAACTTTCTCAGCATGACCAGGAAGGATTCAGATTCACCCTCATAACGGCGGAAGGTCAAAAACACAACAATATAATTTTTTTACATGTGAAATTTCATCATTTTTTCACTTGCTATTGGCTGCATTTGTTGCTACTTTTCTTCATAAGTAAGAGATATTCTTCGATGAATTTTGCACAGCATACGAACTATACTTGCAGGTGTATGAAACTCTAAAATTTATTTACTATATAAAAAATGAATGATTTGATGCATTTTAAACTTCATGTTTACAAAACACTCAAATTTTATAGTTAGTTATCTCAATTTTTACCACAGTTTTTAATAGATTTGGAATATTCTAGAGTTTTGCATTACGGAGTTTGTGTTTAATAAGCATACCAAGTTTGAAAGTAATGCGATATTTATTTTGGATGTTATATGCACCTAAGTACAGAAATTAATGTTTTGCAGAAAACTGCCGTTAAAGTTTCTGCTTGTATTTGACATTCTTTTAGAACTGTCCGGCACCAAAAGCAGGTTCTTTTTCATTTTCTTAACCAGTTTTCTTCCTTTCCATATTCCTATGATGCACTCGTCTTGATTTTATCACCTCCAAAAATGATTTATCTGCTTTCACTACACGCTCTGTGTCTATCGCATACAAAATTTTGGTGCAGTTCACTCCGGGCTTTATTACCTGTTTCTCTAAAACATATTTCCTGCTTTACACACCATCATTAAAACATGAAACTACATCATAAACACCAATAGCAAGTGCATTTCTTCCCACAAAAATGGTTTTTGACAATCTTTCCCATACACATTGGTTAAAACTTTCATTTGGGTTTTGGGTACCGCCAAGAAGACATGTCTTCAATAAGTTTTCATTTGCAAGATCGCTGAATATAGGTTTGATGACTTCCATTACAGCAATTGGTAGAGAATTCCTGTGATGATATTCTTCACTTATGTATGACAGAAGAATTCTGTGCGCACTAGTGAGGTGCTGCATCTTGGTGCACGTAAGTCCAAATAACGTGCCTTGTAGTCTCTCAAATATATATGTTTTATACATCAAACTATTCAGGAATATGTGCGCTACAATATATGCACATTTTTGAAAAATATAATTTTTTTAGATTTTTGACCTCCGACCCCCCCCCCCGTAATTTGTTCCTTATCTAATATGAAGGCTACTTGATAAGCTATGTTGAACAAAAACCACTGCAGTTGCAACTTCTTTATTAAATGGACGACCAGTTTCGTAATTTAAATTACGTCATCAGGTGCGAATTTGATAGTGGTCAAGCCACTTCTACAATCTGATCCGAACCTTTTCTTTAAACTATGGGAAATTTCGGAAAAAGTGATAGTTATCGATTAAAACAAGGCAGTGAAACTAGGACTTACAGTTTCTGTAAAGTTTGTCTTACAGCACTGAACCTTCATCTTTACTCATGGACCGTCATATGAGTAATTAATAAGAATCTGTGTTTATACCCAGCATTTTTAAACATGTCCTACAGATTTATACGCATTTTATTTATCATTTATTTAAGTATACACTATATAACTGTGGTCTCGTTCCCTGTCGGAAGACGACCGTTTCGGCGTTGATCTACAATTCTTTCTCGTAGGAAATTTAAAAATCTGACTATTACGGTAACAAATCTAATAATCATAAGGAAAATTCTAGTTCCGATGAGAAGGAAAGAAGCCGAGAAACTGAGAAACAATTATGAAATTTATCAAAATATAAAATAGAAACAATATGAAAAAAACATAGTATTTTGGGTGTTTATACAGGATGAATAATAATAAGCTGAGAAGACAGATCTTCAAGTATCTGTGGGAAAAGAAATTAAGAATCCTGATTCTAGACGCTAAAATAGTTTTAAAAATACATAACATAAAACAAGTAGCAGCAGCAAAATGAAACATTTTCAAGGCAAGTGTTAGATTGAAAAAGATTCCAACGCACAAGCACTAAGAGAACAGGTGTGAAGCAGTTTGAAGAAAGAAAAATGAGACGAGGTGTAAAGATGAAGGAATCTTGGAGGAAAACGAAAGAACAGACGAGAAGTAATTGTCTCATGGTCCCTACTTGACCTAAACATAACGAAAACAATGCAATAATAATTACAAAGTGAGACGCAGAGAGAAAATGGAATCTGTATACCTTTGGTCTCGTTGCACTGTTGAGACAGACTGATGCGATTGGAATTGAAGCTGAACATAATTTTCTCATCGCCCGTGACCATCATTAGTAGTTTTTGTGATCTAGCGGGAGAGAGTGAAAACTTAGAATAAACTAAATTTTCTAAGTTTTTTGAAGTGAGCGCGAAGTTGCGCAGAAAAATGGGCTCGCCTAGGGTGGTGTCCGCCGCCCCCCGCCCCCCCCCCCCCATTCAGCCTGTATACTAAAGACCAACCAACACCAGATTATACCAGCCAATTCCTGCATGCCGACGATCCGGCCATCACAGCTCAAGGGAACGGCAGAATAAAAGCTGGAACGCGCTCTGAGTACCATGTCAGAATACTAGCAGCAAAATTATCTTAACCAAAGACCTCAAAGACACAAGTCAGCGCCTTACATCTTCCCCCAAAACAAGCACACCGAAAGCTAAATATAACCTGGAATGGAATCGTTTTGGAACACATAGGTAAACCGGCATACCTGGGTGTCGTATTGGGCCAATAATTGATATGCAAACCTCGCTGCGAAGATACTCATTATAAATTAGCAGTAAGAAATGAGAAAATTAGCTAACAGCCAAAACAGGGGTGGACCAAAGGTGCTGAGACCCACAGCCCAGGCATTGTGCTACTCCACGGCAGAACGGGCTTTCCCGGTATGATCCGGATCTGTACGTGCTAAAACATGCCAACTTAATTTAAAGAAAATTTGCCTACCAATGACCGGTTGTATAAAGGCCACTAAGCCCGATAACTGTACAAAGCGGCCGGTTTTACGGGCCCATTTCTCGAAGCCCTGGTCACGAACATACTGAGAAGATTAATCATACGTTTGATGAACACCATTACTTATTTGCAGCTTCGTGTCGACATGGAAGATTTACATCAAGCGAGACATACTTGAGCAAAGAACTTGCCAAGCCTCCAAACGACTACCCTCCATTCCAGGAGACGTCCAGTGGCGAGAACTTTTAAGCTGGAAGATTTGGAGAACCATAACAATATCAGTAGGCTGTAGCACCAGTAAGGCAAACGTGATCAAGTGCACCGAAAGGCGAACGTTGAGTGTGCTGAGTTTTTGACGTCATAGCGTGGAAAAAGCACAATGGGGAATCTTTCAGAACCTGCAGAACAATGTCTAGCTCGTCAGATATTCCGAATGCGCTTTTGTACGTAGACTATTGAGATGGAAGAACGTCATCTGCATCACACAGTCTATCACTTTTCAGTACAGTGTCGTAGACGCCATATCGACTTTTATTTGAAACCTATATTTGTTGGGTTTTGTATTATAACGAACGTCCTTGTAACTTGCCGGTTATGAAAGTATACCGTTTCAAGGTAACGGCACACTGAAGATCCATAACTAACGCATTCTTGGTACTATTTGTTCAGTTAATAACATATTTGCGATTAAACCTTTGAGGGCATGGTAAGATGCAATGTATGGCGCATGTACTAGGTGGTCGGCGTAACATGTACTACTCATGTACAGGTCCTGAGTTGAATGGTAGTGTGTGAAGTGTTTCTGGTTCGCATCTTACTACATTCAAACATGCTTTTACTCACCTTCGCGTTGTCTAATAGGTTCTGAGACTTCCTCATTAATTTAATACAAGTATGTTCTTTAATATTCGATATTATATAAATATGATTGTGCTCTCTATGTGGAGCGAATTTGTTCTACTGGATTGGTACAAGACAGCTTGCACTATTTGTAGTAAGGTATGTTCCACTTTCATGTTGCAAGCCTTGTATTTCACATGTTCTACACAAAAATTCCGCTGCTTCGGAGGAACAGTGATCAAGTAAGAATAATTAATGAGAATGGTGATGTAATTTTTGTCTCATGTGGAGAACTATTGTAAATTTGTATCGCACTTCTTGTAATGAGACTTTTACACTGAAGAGCCAAGGAAACAGGTACATTTGCCTAATATCAAAAATGGTTCAAATGGCTCTGAGCGCTATGGGACTTAACATCTATCGTCATCAGTCTCCTAGAACTTA
Organism: Schistocerca cancellata; assembly: GCF_023864275.1. NCBI lineage: Eukaryota > Metazoa > Arthropoda > Insecta > Orthoptera > Acrididae > Schistocerca > Schistocerca cancellata. The sequence continues at coordinate 162,009,366 of NC_064628.1, forward strand.
GAACTACTTAAACCTAACTAACCTAAGGACATCACACAATACCCAGTCATCACGAGGCAGAGGAAATCCTTGACCCCGCCGGGAACGAACCCGGGCGCGGGAAGCGAGAACGCTACCGCACGACCACGAGCTGAGGACGCCTAATATCGTGTAAGGCCAACGCGAGGATGAAAAAGTGCCGCAACATGTCGTGGCATGGATTCGACTAACGTCTGAAGTAGTGCTGGAGGGAAGTGACACCATGAATAGTGTAGAGCTGTCCATAAATCTGTAAGAGGGGGTGGAAATCTCTTCTGAGCAGCACACTGCAAGGCATCCCAGATATGCTCAATAACGTTCATGTCTAGGGAATTTTGTGTCCAGCGGAAGGGTTTAAACTCAAAAGTCCTCCTGGAGTCAGACTCTAGCAATTCTGGACGTGTGTGGTGTCTCACTGTACTGCTGGAATTTCCCAAGTCCGTTCGAAAGCATAATGGACATGAATGGACGCAGGTGAACAGACAGAATGCTGTGTCACCAGTCAGAGTCGTATCTATACGTACCAGGGCTCGCATATCACTCCAACTGTACACTCCCCACACCATTCCAGAGCCTCCATCAGCTTGAACAGTCCCACGCTGGCATGCAGGGTCCATGGATTCATGAGGTTGTCTCCGTACCATTACATGTCCATCTGCTCGATACAATTTGAAACGAGACTCGTCCGACCAGACAACATGCTTCCAGTCATCAACAGTCCAATGACGGTGTTGTCGAACCAAGGCGAGGCGTAAAGCTTTGTGCCGTGCATCTCATAAGGGGTAAACGTGTACGCCTTCGGCTCCGAATGTCCGTATCGATGATGTTTCATAGAATGGTTCGCACGATTGATGGCCCGGCATTGAAAAAAATGGTTCAAATGGCTCTGAGCACTATGCGACTTAACTTCTGAGGTCATTAGTAGCCTAGAACTTAGAACTACTTAAACCTAACTAACCTAAGGACATCACACACATCCATGCCCGAGGCAGGATTCGAACCTGCGACCGTAGCGGTCGCTTGGCTCCAGACTGTAGCGCCTAGAACCGCACTGGCACTCCGGCCGGCTCCGGCATTGAAATCTGCAGCAATTTGCGTAAGGGTTGCACTTCTGTTCAAACGTGTGTGAATTCCTAAGGGACCAAACTGCTTAGGTCATCGGTCACTAAACTTACGCAATACTTAGACTAACGTATGCTAAGAACAACACACACACGCATGCCCGAGGGAGGACTTGAACCTCCGGTGGGAGGCGCCGCGTGCATTTCTGTCACGTTGAACGGTTCTCTTCAGTCGTCCTTGGTCCCGCTCTTGCAGGATCTTTTTCCGGCAGCAGCGATGTCGGAGATTTGATGTTTTACGGGATTCCTGATGTTCACAGTACACTCGTGAAGGAAAATCCCCATTTCATCCCTACCTCGGAGATGGTGTGTCCCATCGCTCGTGCGCCGACTATAACGTTCAAACTCACTTAAATCCTGAGAACCTACCATCGTAGCAGCAGTAACCGATCTAACAACTGCGGCAGACACTTCTTGTCTTATATAGGCGTTGTCGACCGCAGCGCCGTCTTCTGCCTGTTTACATATCTGTATCTGAATACGCATGCCTATACCGTGGCACTTCAGTGTATACAGGGTGTTACAAAAAGGTACGACCAAACTTTCAGGAAACATTCCTCACACACAAAGAAAGAAAACATGTTATTTGGACATATGTCCGGAAACGCTTACTTTCCATGTTAGAGCTCATTTTATTACTTCTCTTCCAATCACATTAATCATGGAATGGAAACACACAGCAACAGAACGTACCAGCGTGACTTCAAACACTTTGTTACAGGAAATGTTCAAAATGTCCTCCGTTTGCGAGGATACATGCATCCATCCTCCGTCGCATGGAATCCCTGATACGCTGATGCAGCCCTGGAAAATGGCGTATTCTGTCACAGTCGTCCACAATACGAGCACGAAGAGTCTCTACATTTGATACCGGGGTTGCGTAGACAAGAGCTTTCAAATGCCCCATAAATGAAAGTCAAGAGGGTTGAGGTCAGGAGAGCGTGGAGGCTATGGAATTGGTCCGCCTCTACCAATCCATCGGTCACCGAATCTGTTGTTGAGAAGCGTACGAACACTTCGACTGAAATATGCAGGAGCTCCATCGTGCGTGAACCACATGTTGTGTCGTACTTGTAAAGGCACATGTTCTAGCAGTACAGGTAGAGTATCCCGTATGAAATCATGATAACGTGCTCCATTGAGCGGAGGTGGATGAACATGGGGCCCAATCAAGACATCACCAACAATGCCTGCCCAAACGTTCACAGAAAATCTGTGTTGATGACGTGATTGCTCAATTGCGTGCGGATTCTCGTCAGCCCACACCTTTTGACAGTGAAAATTTACAATTTGATCACGTTGGAATGAAGCCTCATCCGTAAAGAGAACATTTGCACTGAAATGAGGATTGACACATTGTTGGATGAACCATTCGCAGAAGTGTACCCGTGGAGGCCAATCAGCTGCTGATAGTGCCTGCACACGCTGTACATGGTACGGAAACAACTGGTTCTCCCGTAGCACTCTCTATACAGTGGCGTGGTCAACGTTACCTTGTACAGCAGCAACTTCTCTGACGCTGACACTAGGGTTATCGTGAACTGCACGAAGAATTGCCTCGTCCATTGCAGGTGTTCTCGTCGTTCTAGGTCTTCCCCAGTCGCGAGTCATAGGCTGGAATGTTCCGTGCTCCCTAAGATGCCGATCAATTGCTTCGAACGTCTTCCTGTCGGGACACCTTCGTTCTGGAAATATGTCTCGATACAAACGTACCGCGCCACGGCTATTGCCCCGTGCTAATCCATACATCAAATGGGCATCTGCCAACTCCGCATTTGTAAACATTGCACTGACTGCAAAACCACGTTCGTGATGAACACTAACCTGTTGATGCTACGTACTGATGTGCTTGATGCTAATACTGTAGAGCAATGAGTCGCATGTCAACACAAGCACCGAAGTCAACATTACCTTCCTTCAATTGGGCCAACTGGCTGTGAATCGAGGAAGTACAGTACATACTGACGAAATTAAAAGGGGCTCTAACATGGAAATTAAGCGTTTCCGGACACATGTCCACATAACCCCTTTTCTTTATTTGTGTGTGAGGAATGTTTCCTGAAAGTTTGGCCGTACCTTTTTGTAACACCCTGTATAAAATGGCTCTGAGCACTATGCGACTTAACGTCTGAGGTCATCAGTCGCCTAGAACTTAGAACTAATTAAACCTAACTAACCTAAGGACATCACACACATCCATGCCCGAGGCAGGATTCGAACCTGCGACCGTAGCAGTCGCTCGGCTCCAGACTGTAGCGCCTAGAACCGCACGGCCACTCCGGCCGGCACACCCTGTATAAGCCGATATTCTTGTTGCCTGGATATACTACTACCCTTTCTGCCTTATAACATGTTAATGAATATTGAAACCTTTATTTATATACTGCAAACACAACGACATGATTAGCTTTGGGCAAGGGAGGAAAAGCGTATTTTAATAGAGCTAACGTAGCAATTTTACCCTCGTCCATTTCGTAAATAGTGTGATGTGTAAGCCAGATACAGCCGACAACTGCCGCTGGTGCGCACTACGATCGCGTATACGGTGTCGAGGCACACGTGTCATATGCGCAAGCCGCATCGTTTTTGAGCGTTCAGCAGCACGTGAATTCGGTACGCTCAACACTGACGTTCGAATGCACGATCCGCGTGCCGACAGCTTTATAGATGTATACGACGGCATCTGTGATTGTGGCGAATAGCAGAATGTAGAATATCTCTTGAGCTATCGTAAGTGTCCAGTAAATATACTCTCGATAAATTAACCAAGGGAAGCACGAAACTATTGGAGGTAGCCATATTTTGAGATGAAAAAAATTGATATCCGGACACGAAAAAATAAGTAAAATAAAACGAGAAATGATACGCCGGACACTTAGCTGATGGCATACTGGGGAGGCCGCTTTGGTCGCTCGTAGTGTTCGTACAGAGCAGGAGCAGACACGCAGCAGCGGCGAGATGTCCACGTGTTGGCGGCTGGCTGCGTCACGCGTGGCGGGCAGTGACGTGGCCAGCCGGCTGGGGCTCCACGGCGCTCTTGATGACGACTAATGGTCCAATCTCGCGACGCTGCGTCTGCGGCCGGAAGGCGCCGCCGGTGACCGCGAAGAGCGCACCTCTGCTGCGCCGGCCTACGCTCCCACCTCGCTGCTACAATTGCCGAGGACAACGATCTCAGAAGAGACGTCTTAGATCCGCTACAGAGTGTTACGTTACATTATTTTCGACGAGTGGACCAGTTAGGTTCCTTTCAGAGTAGACTGTCCCGAAAGATCCATTTTTGCCAGTCATATACAATCCCTCCATCGAAAAAATTCCTTAACCATAGTCCGTGAGTTGCTGACTAGTACCGACACTTCAGGTGGCCAGGGGGCAATGTTGCCAGATGTGGCGTACTTCACTTCAATCGCTATGACTCTCGTACGCTAGCGGCAAAAATGGAAATAAATAAATAACTAAAAATATTAACGCTACATCATGTAGGTGCCATCTTAAACCTAAATTTATTTACAGTAACTACTTCAAATACACTCCTGGAAATTGAAATAAGAACACCGTGAATTCATTGTCCCAGGAAGGGGAAACTTTATTGACACATTCCTGGGGTCAGATACATCACATGATCACACTGACAGAACCACAGGCACATACACACAGGCAACAGAGCATCCACAATGTCGGCACTAGTACAGTGTATATCCACCTTTCGCAGCAATGCAGGCTGCTATTCTCCCATGGAGACGATCGTAGAGATGCTGAATGTAGTCCTGTGGAACGGCTTGCCATGCCATTTCCACCTGGCGCCTCAGTTGGACCAGCGTTCGTGCTGGACGTGCAGACCGCGTGAGACGACGCTTCATCCAGTCCCAAACATGCTCAATGGGGGACAGATCCGGAGATCTTGCTGGCCAGGGTAGTTGACTTACACCTTCTAGAGCACGTTGGGTGGCACGGGATACTTGCGGACGTGCATTGTCCTGTTGGAACAGCAAGTTCCCTTGCCGGTCTAGGAATGGTAGAACGATGGGTTCGATGACGGTTTGGATGTACCGTGCACTATTCAGTGTCCCCTCGACGATCACCAGTGGTGTACGGCCAGTGTAGGAGATCGCTCCCCACACCATGGTGCCGGGTGTTGGCCCTGTGTGCCTCGGTCGTATGCAGTCCTGATTGTGGCGCTCACCTGCACGGCGCCAAACACGCATACGACCATCATTGGCACCAAGGCAGAAGCGACTCTCATCGCTGAAGACGACACGTCTCCATTCGTCCCTCCATTCACGCCTGTCGCGACACCACTGGAGGCGGGCTGCACGATGTTGGGGCGTGAGCGGAAGACGGCCTGACGGTGTGCGGGACCGTAGACCAGCTTCATGGAGACGGTTGCGAATGGTCCTCGCCGATACCCCAGGAGCAACAGTGTCCCTAATTTGCTGGGAAGTGGCGGTGCGGTCCCCTACGGCACTGCGTAGGATCCTACGGTCTTGGCGTGCATCCGTGCGTCGCTGCGGTCCGGTCCCAGGTCGACGGGCACGTGCACCTTCCGCCGACCACTGGCGACAACATCGATGTACTGTGGAGACCTCACGCCCCACGTGTTGAGCAATTCGGCGGTACGTCCACCCGGCCTCCCGCATGCCCACTATACGCCCTCGCTCAAAGTCCGTCAACTGCACATACGGTTCACGTCCACGCTGTCGCGGCATGCTACCAGTGTTAAAGACTGCGATGGAGCTCCGTATGCCACGGCAAACTGGCTGACACTGACGGCGGCGGTGCACAAATGCTGCGCAGCTAGCGCCATTCGACGGCCAACACCGCGGCTCCTGGTGTGTCCGCTGTGCCGTGCGTGTGATCATTGCTTGTACAGCCCTCTCGCAGTGTCCGGAGCAAGTATGGTGGGTCTGACACACCGGTGTCAATGTGTTCTTTTTTCCATTTCCAGGAGTGTACATAAAGTAGACCAGCCGATAAGAATTATTCAGTAATTAATACGCTGAAACATTCTAAATTATTTGTTATACTTCACAACAGAAATACAGACTGTCTTCGTCAGAAAAGACCTCGGAAGGCCTAACGATACCGGCCGACTGCCGTGTCATCCTTCAGCCGATAGCCGTCGCTGGATACTGATACGGAGGGACATGTCAGCACACTGCTCTCCCGTCAGTTGTCAGTTTTCGTGACCGGAGACGCTACTTCTCATTCAAGTATCTTCTCAATTGGCCTCACATGGGCTGCGTGCACAGCATTTGCCAACAGCGCTCGGCGGACCCCGACAGTCATCCATTCAAGTGCTAACCCAGCCCGACAGCGCTTAATTTCGGTGATCTGATGCGAACTGGTATTACCACTGCAGGAAGGCTGTTGACAGAAATGCAAACACTTTTAATAATATTCTAAAAATCGTATTTTTTCTTTTTGTTGTTAAATATTTTTGTTTTGTATTGTATTGTATGTTAACCGGAGACCTAGAAATGACGGAGAGGCTTCATCCCCGCCGCAGCAGCAGTGGTCCACCACCCCACGACGACTACCTCAGTCCACTTCACCCCTCCGCCGTCGCACACTGAACCCAGGGTTATTGTGCGGTTCGGCCCCTGGTGGACCCCCCAGGGAACGTCTCACACCAGACAAGTGTAACCACTATGTTTGCGTGGTAGAGTAATGGTGGTGTACGCGTACGTGGAGAACTTGTTTGCGCAGCAATCGCCGACGTAGTGTAACTGAGACGGAATAAGGGGAACCACCCCGCATTCGCCGAGGGAGATGGAAAACCGCCTAAAAACCATCCACAGACTGGCCGCTTCACCGGACCTCGACACAAAACCGCCGGACGGATTCGTGCCGGGGACCAGGCGCTCTTTCCCGCCCGGAAAGCCGTGCGTTAGACCGCACGGCCAACCGGGCGGGCAAATTATTTGTGTTATTAACTTTTTATACAATAAGCAACAGAATATTTTATCAGTATATTAACCACTATAATCTGAAGAACGTACAGTATGATGATCGGAATACACTCCTGGAAATTGAAATAAGAACACCGTGAATTCATTGTCCCAGGAAGGGGAAACTTTATTGACACATTCCTGGGGTCAGATACATCACATGATCACACTGACAGAACCACAGGCACATAGACACAGGCAACAGAGCATGCACAATGTCGGCACTAGTACAGTGTATATCCACCTTTCGCAGCAATGCAAGCTGCTATTCTCCCATGGAGACAATCGTAGAGATGCTGGATGTAGTCCAGTGGAACGGCTTGCCATGCCACTTCCACCTGGCGCCTCAGTTGGACCAGCGTTCGTGCTGGACGTGCAGACCGCGTGAGACGACGCTTCATCCAGTCCCAAACATGCTCAATGGGGGACAGATCCGGAGATCTTGCTGGCCAGGATAGTTGACTTACACCTTCTAGAGCACGTTGGGTGGCACGGGATACATGCGGACGTGCATTGTCCTGTTGGAACAGCAAGTTCCCTTGCCGGTCTAGGAATGGTAGAACGATGGGTTCGATGACGGTTTGGATGTACCGTGCACTATTCAGTGTCCCCTCGACGATCACCAGTGGTGTACGGCCAGTGTAGGAGATCGCTCCCCACACCATGATGCCGGGTGTTGGCCCTGTGTGCCTCGGTCGTATGCAGTCCTGATTGTGGCGCTCACCTGCATGGCGCCAAACACGAATACGACCATCATTGGCACCAAGGCAGAAGCGACTCTCATCGCTGAAGACGACACGTCTCCATTCGTCCCTCCATTCACGCCTGTCGCGACACCACTGGAGGCGGGCTGCACGATGTTGGGGCGTGAGCGGAAGACGGCCTAACGGTTCGTGGGACCGTAGCCCAGCTTCATGGAGACGGTTGCGAATGGTCCTCGCCGATACCCCAGGAGCAACAGTGTCCCTAATTTGCTGGGAAGTGGCGGTGCGGTCCCCTACGGCACTGCGTAGGATCCTACGGTCTTGGCGTGCATCCGTGCGTCGCTGCGGTCCGGTCCCAGGTCGACGGGCACGTGCACCTTCCGCCGACCACAGGCGACAACATCAATGTACTGTGGAGACATCACGCCCCACGTGTTGAGCAATTCGGCGGTACGTCCACCCGGCCTCCCGCATGCCCACTATACGCCCTCGCTCAAAGTCCGTCAACTGCACATACGGTTCACGTCCACGCTGTCGCGGCATGCTACCAGTGTTAAAGACAGCGATGGAGCTCCGTATGCCACGGCAAACTGGCTGACACTGACAGCGGCGGTGCACAAATGCTGCGCAGCTAGCGCCATTCGACGGCCAACACCGCGGTTCCTGGTGTGTCCGCTGTGCCGTGCGTGTGCTTGCTTGTACAGCCCTCTCGCAGTGTCCGGAGCAAGTATGGTGGGTCTGACACACCGGTGTCAATGTGTTCTTTTTTCCATTTCCAGGAGTGTATAATACTCTATTCTCTTGAGTTTAAGAGTGTGCTGCAGTTACGACAACTATCACTGCTGGCGTTTCGCCATGTTTCTTCTAGGCACACAAAACTTTCGAATGTCACATCCTTGATCCTCCCCAGAAATATGCAACTCCATGCAACATCTATCATTTTCATTAATATTTTACGTCCGTTATTAGCTGTCTAGCTGAAGACTACGTCTTTGTCCACTCTGTGCAATTAGATTTGCTTCCTTTACCAAGATCGTCTTTAGGAGGTTACACGAGGAATTTCGATATCGTGGGCCATTTTCTTCTCTTATAACACACAGTGTAATTCAGCCATCCCTTCCGACGGGTTTTATGCAACCCATAATGCCTTCAAAAGCCACATGCGAGATTTCCATCTTCTCTCGCGCGCTACACCCAAATTATGAGTCCTACAGAAGAAATGAGCAGGATCTTTTTCCAGAATGAAATTTGCACTCTGCGGCGGAGTGAACGCTCATATGAAACTTTGTGGCAGATTAAAACTGTGTGCCGGACCAAACTCGAACTCGGGACCTTTACCTTTCGGGGCAAAGTGCTCTAGAGCGCTTGCCCACGAAAAGCAAAGGTCCCGAGTTCGCGTCTCGGACCGGCATACAGTTTTAATATGCTAGGAATTTTCAGGATATTTTGTGGCAAATTTATTCTAGTTAAATTTTTAAGTGGGATATGTTTTCACTGGAGACCACAGTTTTCGAGTTATTCAGGAAAAATGCGTTTGAAGGTCACTTTTGTATGCTTTTCTTGAGTAATTCGAGATTTCTGGTATCTGAAGAAAACATGTCCCAGTACGTAACTTAACTACATTAAATTTAGTACAAAAAGGTCCTTTTCATTTTTTGCTGTAGAACTAATAGTTTGCGTGTAGCGATTGAGAGAATACGGAGATTTTGCTCATGGTATCTGAAGGCGTTGCAAGTTGCACATGACCCATAGGTAGGGACGGCTTAATCGCCTTGTACATAGAACAACGAACAGTGTCTTTCTGAAAATCGTCCGAAGCTCAGTTACTTTTTCCTCGGCCGCTTTTTTGCTGGTGTCTGCAGTCTTGTTGTGCCGTTGTTTCCCTATCGTTACAGCTGTGTTGTTTTTACTTTCAAAGCTACTGCAGTCTTCTTTATGACCTGGGCAACAGGAAGGAGGGGTTAACCTTATCCATTTTCTTTGTCAGAATGCTCCCTCATCTAAAATAAGAATTCGAGGGCTTGACTACGTAGCACACTTTTCTTTGTCTATTTCTCTTCACATTGGACATGGTTTAAAAAGAAATAAAAGTTAATAGAAACTAAAGTCACCAGATATGTAATAAGCTACGGACTTCTAGTTATACCCAGCGAAACAGCAGCACCGGTTACAAGCAAGAAACTCACTGTTATATTTAACTCACTGGCGTGTTTGTTTGTAGCGCGGCAGCATGGATCGTGTTATTTGCCCAGGAGCCGTCCATTACTGGCCACCAGCTAGTCAACGAAACTACGCAACTGCCCTGCCAGTACCAAAGACTCACCTCCTAGACTATAATGTACTCCAGTGTATTTCACTCATCAGTTTAGTAATGAGATACTTAGCCAACCACAGTCTGGATTGGCCTCTCTAAAGAGTCAGCTGGTTATAAAGATACTCAGTACACAGTAAATTCATTAAATCATAAAACATCACCAGTTGGAATTTTCTGTGGTTTACTGAAGGCATGTGATTTTGTCAATCGTAATACTCTATTGGAAAAGTTAAGATTTTATGGAATACATAGTTCAGCACATTGCAGGTTTAGTTCTTATTTAAGAAACAGGCCAGAAGGTTCCCTAGACTATTCGAGTAATATGAAGATGGACACCACATCATCTCCATAAAGAAAAACTACGACGAGATTCCCACAGGGCTCCATCATTGGCCCGTTTACTTGTGTTAATTCTCTACCATTTTATTTGAATCATAATACAGAATTAGTCCAGGCTGCAGATTGCATGAGTACAAGTATTGTTGTGAAGTGGACCAAAGAAGCACCATCAAAGAATATCATAAATAATGCTTTTGCGGAAGTTACTAACTGGCTTTTCACAAATGGGCTATCTTTCACCACTGAAAAAACACAGCTAATCCAATTTTGCACTGTCAAAAACACCTCACCGCTATTAACCAAGTACAAAAACAAAGACTTAACAGCCGGCCGGGGTGGCCGTGCGGTTCTGGACGCTACAGTCTGGACTTTGATCATTTATTTTAAATAAGTTGTATCGAACCTCCCTTCCGTATCTAGAGTTATAAAATATTATTTACCTTATTATTTCGTTGGTGGCCTCTTTGTCATCCGTGGGATATAGTGCTGGTCTCGGATCCTATTTCTAATAAGGAGAGACATTAAATTGTGAAAGGACTGTTTCAGGTAGCTTCCAGTCATTATTTAATGAAATACAGCATTTGAACTTTGGAACAACTATACTTATTAATATTTACACACACTGATCTTTAACACAAAATATTTCTACTGTCAACAGTACTACAAAGACACATTAGCTCCATTTACAATAGCTCTTCCGCCAAGACTGACCATTTCACATCACATTCACCGTCCACAACGAAGAAGAACAGAGATATAATATAAAATGAAAGAGTTTACAACGTGGTGGATAGTAATCACTTGTACGTCTTTGAAACAATAAAACTGAATTTGCAGAAATTTAAACAAAATGTTTCAACATTCCTTCCAGTATGTATAATGTGAATATTTAAATATGAAACAATTGTTTTTTGTGAATATGTGTTTGTATGAAATTATTTATCGTATATATCTTATTGTGTTATTGACTTGATGGCTGTGGAGGATAATCTGACCAAGCCGTCTTAGATTGTTGGCTGCTGATACTGTCATATATCGTCTAATAAAGTCATGACAAGATCAAAACACATTACAAAATAGTTTGGACATAACTGCATGGTGTGAAAAGTGGCAGTTGATCCTGGACAATAAAAAGTGCGATGTGCACTGAAAAAAAATTAAATTTCGTTCCAACGATAAATTACACAAATTTATACATTGTTGATTTGACTAGGTGCTTAATAATTGCAGTTACGAATAATTAAAACTGGAACGATCACACAGAAATTTTTGTGGATAAGTTGCATGATAGCCAGCGTTAGAAGATGCAACAGATCTACTAATGAGATTGCCTTCACTGCGATTGTACTTCTTCTTCTTGAGTATTGTCGCACGGCATAGGGTCCTTACGGGATAGAAGTGACGGAGGACATCGAAAAAGTTCAATGAAGGGCGGCTCGATTTCTACTGTCGGAAAATAGGGGAGGGAGTATCTTAGTGAATTTTAACTTACGCATGGGATTATGAGTTTTTATTTTCAAAACAACCATCCAGTTTTTCAACGGTATGCAACATGCAAACACATACAACCTTGCGTACATTCTTCTTTTATATTTTCTCTTTTTTAGCTGATCTATTTCTGTGTTTGTAAATACGCTTTCGTCATTCAGCTCTTCCACTAGAGATCAATATTCGTAATTGCATACAGTATTTTCAATTATCATAATTCTTCTCGCGTTTGTGTGGTGGCAGTAAGAATTGCTTATTTTCTTTCAAAGGTAGGGTACTTTTTGCACACCGATAGTGATTAGTAGTGTCGTGTTTCGTCCAAAAAGTCTTTGTATACTGGTGTCTTGCATTTTTTTTTACAGTTTTGCTCTTCGTTCGTGTTTTATGTATGTTTCCCTGTGGCTTTTCTTTTTTCAGTTGTGAATAGTGTTTGTGTTTTAAAACTACACAATTTAAGCATTTCCGTGAGCAAATCCTATTTAGACTCATAATAACTCGAAAATTACTTCACTTCCAAATTCTGCGCTGTTAATTTTTTGCCTAATTCAGTATCACTGCAAATCGACAAAACCATACTTTTTGGCTCGGACTGGCATTTACACAGCTGTCTTGATGGACAATCTTGAATTTGATACGCGTAATACCTTTTAATGCTCTTGTATTGCAGTAACAGTTGCATCAGATATTGTGAATTACACTGCCGATCATGTGCCTAGCTTCTCTAAAGCCTTTTAGTAGCTACACGGGAGGATTATATCGTCCAAGCACGCCGGCACTTTTATTCATGTCTCTGTTTGGATAACTGTCGATTCGCCAGTCCTTTAGACGCCACCTGTAAAGTCAAGTTCTTTAAAATTTTCCGTTTCAGTTGGAGGTGAAGTCAGATTCTCAAATATTAGTAAAAAGTTAAAATTTTGACCGAACAGCATAATCTTTTCTTATGTAATTGAGCCACTGCTTAAATATTTTACTTAGATGTCCCTTAACTTAACTTGCCTGTAAACACCTGCAAAATACTAATTTCATAAAGTTTACGTAGCTCTAACTAAAAAACGTGAAACTGAAGTAGGATGAAAATTGTAGGGCAATAAGAGTGCTTCTTGATGAACATTTCATGTACAATTAATCATATTAGTTCTCATGCTGACTTTTCTTGTGAAAATCAGTAAATTACATGTTCTATTTGCCCGTTAATATTTGGAATCTGTGCACTCACTGTCTTACTTAGAAGCTTGAAACTTTACGAACACAGTAACAACAGGTCCATTTAAAAAAACAGGCTACAAACATGTCTTTTCAGTTAGGAGAAATAATTCCATCTGAAAATCAAAATTAAGGTTATTTTCTATAACTAATCAGTATGTATTTTTCTTCCTGTTGGTAGTCCTCTGGTGTCTGTAGTCTACTCCACTCCAGATAGTATCCTGAAAAATTCAAAAAAATTTCAGCCTTCTAGCTCAAATAGATTTTTTTGCATAAAATAAATATGTCAGAAAATTTAATTCTCAGAAAATTCAATTCAGTTATATTTCATGTATGGAACACCTCTGTTGTTACTTATTCATTCCAGCTAAGTCATCTTCTCGATTTACATGTTTGTCATCTCCTCTCTTCCTTTCCTTGGTTCTCCTTGTTCTGGTTCCTTTAGCTGTTTCAAGGACCCACTTTTCAGCTTTGGCCACTCTCATAAAATCAACTGCAATTAATGATTGCCTCACACTGAAGCCAGAATATATTCCAACCAACTCTAGAACCTCAGTGCCAAAACAACTTTTGGGGGCATAATAACTTTCGAGGATGATAAAATAGCAAATACGCAAAAACGAGAAATGTTTATAGGTAAAACAATGTTCGGAAACCAAAGAGATACAAGGGAAAACATAAGACCAGCGCGAAGTGAGTCTTCTAACGTAGCTGACAACTCGACAAAAGGTTGTATAGTATATCAATGAAAGCATAATGAGAACATTTGACGTGTCAATGCAGAGGAAAGATGGGCGTGGCGGCACACAGAGAGACCTTTAAGTTGGTTTTTAAATAACTTCTCCATATCCAGTTCAGTTCTTTTAACTATCATTTTGTTCAAAAAAACACTAAGCATCGTTTTAAGAGGAAAACCAAAAATTAGATTTTTTTTTCATTAGCAAGTGACCTAAAGCCAAGTAAGGTTCAAATGGCTCTGAGCACTATGGGACTTAACATCTATGGTCATCAGTCCCCTAGAACTTAGAACTACTTAAACCTAACTAACCTAAGGACAGCACACAACACCCAGCCATCACGAGGCAGAGAAAATCCCTGACCCCGCCGGGAATCGAACCCGGGAAAAGCCAAGTAAGGCTGTCGGTTCGACGTGAACGATTGGTTCGATGTGACTGATTGACTAGGAGCTGTGCAAAGCAACTACCCATGTCCGCCGAGGCCGGAAGGCGGGCTCCAGATCAACGGGCGCAGCGGAAGCAGCGCGGTCGGCGCTCAGCTATCTTCAGCTACCCGCGCCGCCGTCCTTGCTCTGGAGCGCGCGTGACCTGGCCGCGCGCCCGGCTTGGCGCGGGCTGGCGCCTGAAGGGTAGGCCGCCGGGCTGTCACTGACACAGCCAGACGCGACTAACAGCTGCTGCCCGCCGTCCTCGGCCTTCACTCATGGCGGAGGACGATTCAGCGCTCGCGACTCCCCACGGCCGACGGCACAGTGTGCCAGCTAGCTTTGTAAAAGCCTGAAAACATTCAGAAGACTGTGTACGGTAGTGATGGAAATTACGCTACGTTCATCACTACCATACACGTCGTTACACAGTCTTTTTATTGTTATCTACTTGCGACCTGCCACAGCTTAGAATGGGCCAGACGACTCATCCAGCGTAGCAGTATCTATGTTTACGGGACACTACATAGAGTCGTGATTGAAACTATCTGAACACCTAGCATTATTCGGATATGTATTTATTCAAATCTTCTTTTTATCCATGTACACCTCCCTTCTCTCTCTACATCAACATCTACATACATTCTCCACAATCCACCATACGGTGCGTGGCGGAGCGTACCTCGTACCACAACTAGCATCTTCTCTCCCTGTTCCACTCCCAAATAGAACGAGGGAGAAATGACTGCCTATATGCCTCTGTACGACTCCTAATCTCTCTTATCTTATCTTTGTGGTCTTTCCACGAAATGTAAGTTGGCGGCAGTAAAATTGTACTGCAGTCAGCCTCAAATGCTCGTTCTCTAAATTTCCTCAGTAGCGATTCACGAAAAGAACGCCTCCTTTTCTCTAGAGACTCCCACCCGAGTTCCTGAAGCATTTCCGTAAAAGTCGCGTGATGATCAAACCTGCCAGTAACAAATCTAGTAACTCGCCTCTGAATTGCTTCTATTTCCTCCCTCAATCCGACCTGATAGGGATCCCAAACGCTCGAGCAGTACTCAAGAATAGGTCGTATTAGTGTTTTATAAGCGGTCTCCTTTACAGATGAACCACATCTTCCCAAAATTCTACCAATGAACCGAAGACGACTATCCGCCTTCCCCGCAACTGCCATTACTTGCTTGTCCCACTTCATATCGCTCTGCAATGTTACGCCCAAATATTTACTCGACCAATTGTATGTCCATCATCTCCTGCCCCCCTCTCTCTGTCCATCTGCTTCTTCCCACTTTCTCTGTCCATGTCCTGCTTCCGTTCTGTCTCTTCATCTGCTCCTCACCCTCTCTATCCATCTCCTCCTCCCACCTCTCTGTCTATCTCCTCGTTCATCTCTCTCTCTCCTGCTCCTCTTTTCTTTCTCTGGCCATCTTCTTCTATCGTCTCTCTCTCTGTCCATCTCGTCCTCTTCTGTCCATTTCGCAGTTTCCTTGTTTCTGTGCATCTGCTCCTAACCCTTACCTATATCCAACTCCTCTTTCTCCTACGTATCCATCTTCCCTCTCCCCTTCTCTCTCCACCTTATCCCTCGTCCCAGTAGTTGAGTTTGCTGTGTGCTGTGTCTTACCCACAGTAAGTAATAAGTCTGATTGACACCGATCCAGGGGTGTAGGAGAAGCGTTTTACCCTCTGATTTGGCCCTATTCGCATATGTCACATATATATCACATAAAAATAACGAATCTCATACATATTTTTACATATATTTCACCTGTATCTCTAGCGAATTTCTTCCTGCAGTTTTCATGCAGATCAATCATTACGTCACATCTCCCGAAATATGGGTTGTGCATCGACATAATTTTGTAGGTACATCCAGCAGTATGTGTGGATACTGTCTGCGAAAGATGTTGCGAATAGAGATAAAGCGTAAAAGCAATGAATTAAAACGTCACGCATGAGAGGGCAGTTTTTCAGCCATTGGTGTACTTATGAAGTCATATCTTATGAACTATATGTTTTACAATTATAAGTTTTTTGAAGTTAATTCATTAGTATTTGTTAATACCGTCTGCGTAATGTGTTGGAAATAGAGTTGGTGGTACAGAAGTAATAACTTAAAAAGTCATGTCTGATACGACAGTTTTACTGCATGAACACTAAATTGTAATAAGCTATCAACTTTTTTGCTTTCATCATTTTGTGGTGGTGTCAACGAGAAAAAGTATCCTAATTGCTCTCATTCTCAAACACTGGAGGTGTGTAGTCTGGCTATCTTCGCGTCTTCAGCTACACTTCTTGCACACTGCCTCATACATTTCAGATGTCGGTGGTTCTTACCCCAACAGTGGTTCTTTCCAGAAGTGATATGTGTACCAAGTTTGGTCGAAATCGATCCAGTGGTTTACGACGAGATGTGGAACATAGATTCATACACACATACATCAACTTTTACAATATGTATGGATTCGGAGGACAACATTAGATAACAGTTATCACCCCCTTCCATGCAACATTGGTGCGAAGGACCATCTGACGGGTAACATTTGGATAAAGTACCCCCTGCTATTTAACAGCTCTCCGGAGCACCCTCTATCACGGGACATCGTGACACAGGCACACTATAGGCACAGGAGATATGCGTATGGCTGTGCGAAGTAACGTGATTCAATAGAGTTCGGTCATTCACCACTAGATGACCATGATATCACTTTCACAGCAGCGGGGAACTGTAATTCATCATAGTTTAGCCAATTTGTAATGAAATACGAGGGTCACTCCAAAAGAAATGCACACTCATTTGTTTTTAAATCAATCTTTTATTCTACATGTTTGAAAGTTTTATAGTGTGTAGATACGTCGTTTAGGAACAATATTTTCAGTTCACCGCAATTTCCATCCCTCTCAACTGCCTTACGCCATCTTGGAACCAGCGCCTGTATACCCGCACGGTAAAATTCTGGCCCAACTTGTTGGAACCACAGTTTGGCAGCGTTCACAAGGGAGTCATCATGTTCAGACCTTGTTCCACGAAGAGAGTCTTTCAGTTTCCCAGAGAGATGATAGTCACATGGAGCCAGGTCAGGACAGTAAGTCGGGTGTTTCAATGTTGTCCATCCGAGTTTTGTGACTGCTTCCATGGTTTTTTGACTGACATGTGGCCGTGCATTGTCGTGCAACAGCAAAACATCCTGCTTTTGCCGATGTGGTCGAACACGACTCAGTCGAGCTTGAAGTTTCTTCACTGTCGTCACATATGCATCAGAATTTATGATGGTTCCACTTGGCATGATGTCCACAAGCAAGAGTCCTTCGGAATCGAAAAACACCGTAGCCATAACTTTTCCAGCAGAAGGTGTGGTCTGGAGTTTTTTTTTTTTTTTTCTTGGGTGAATTTGCATGATGCCACTCCATTGATTGCCTCTTCGTCTCTGGTGAAAAATGATTGTGCCATGTTTCATCACCCGTCACAATTCTTCCAAGAAATTCATCTCCACCATTCTCGTACTATTCCAAAAGTTCGCTGCATACCGTTTTCCTTGTTTCTTTGTGAGCCACTGTCAATATCCTGGGAAACCACCTGGCACAAACCTTTTTTTAACGCCAACACTTTCGGCATTGTGCAAACACTTCCTTCCCCTATCCCAACGTAGCGTGACAATTCCTTCATTGTGATGCGTCTGTCAGCAGTCACCAATTCGTTAACTCTCTGCACATTGTCTGGAGTATGTGCAGTACGAGGCCTGCCGCTGCGAGGACAATCCTCAATATTTCCGTGCCTGCTTTCATCATCTAACCTTCTTGCCTACCGACTAACTTTACTGCGATCGACAGCAGCATCTCCATACACCTTTTTCAACCTCTTGTGGATGTTTCCCACTGTCTCGTTTTCACAGCACAGGAATTCTATAACAGCATGTTGCTTCTGACGAACGTCAAGTGTAGCAGCCATCTTGAAGACATGGTGTGACGGAGCCACTCACGGTGAAACCTTCCCGTCTCCTCTATACCTCTTTTGTTAATGATAACCTTTCCTTTTACAATAAACTATGAAAGCTTTCCTTAGGATTTCTATCTCTTGCTTAATAATAACAAATGAAATCTTCCCTTTGAAATTTATTCTCTTTCTCAATCTTCGCATACAAATTTAATTGCTGCTTATTAAAAGCGATTTTCTGATTATTTCGACGAACATAGAATGTGTCGTCGTCGTGGCCCTCAGTCGTTATCTGCAATAACCCGAAACTGTTCCTTACCTTTTTTTACTGTTACTGGATCGCCATCTGACTGCTACATCGAACTGCGACATGAATATACTTACTCTGGTTTACTATACTCTATTAACTGCTGGTGGGCTGTCATAATAAGTGGCTGTATTTATTACCAAAGCTGACGTTATTCTTTAATAGCAAAGCTGACGTTATTCTTTAATTAATTTGACTGAAGTTACGTAATTCATAATTACACTTTTTCTTGACAACAATAAAATTTTTGTAGAGTTATAAGTTGATGGTTTTTGGGATGGATTATAATCAGTAATGCAACATTGCTGGCAAAAATTAATTATATTTTGAAAACGCTTCAAATATTTACTGTTGGTAATGAAATGATTTTACAAACGTTCAAATGGGACTTACTTTTTACAATAACCTTACAACTAGCAATGCGCAAACATACCTTCAGTAGTCTTGAGTTTCTCAAAAAATTAATTCAATAATATTAGTTCCTCTTATTATAATAGGTAGATGTCTCTGTACATCCGTTTATAATCTCTTGTAAATCACAGCTAGTGGCTGGCAGGCACACCGCTCCTCTCAACCTCTCGCTTCACACCTGCTACCGACTCGCTTCACTTCTCGCTTACTACTGACTTCCTACGAACGCTAAAGTGCGGTCTCTCCTGCCAACAATGCTTTCTGCTGCTGACAGTCCCTGCTACCATTACAAAATGTATCAATGCGCGGTCTTTCCCGCTCTTTTCTTAAAATGTATCCATACGCGGTCTTTCCCGCCCTTTTTAAAATTATACCAATTTGCGGTCTCTCTTGTCAACAATACTTTGGTGCAGACATTCCCTGCTACCACGATTATTTCCAACATGACAAATATTAATTATTCCTACTTAATCCTATCAATAAAATATAAATATCTTTCATAAATTGTGATTTGACAATAGACAATAGAAATATACACGTCTTACAACGGGAACAGGTTGAACTAAGTTTGGAAACAAGCGGGAAGTCACACATTCAGAATGAAAACTGTATTTTTACGAAAATAGTGTGCATTTCTTTTGGAGTGACCATCGTATTTATAAAACATACACCCAAACTTTCCTCGTAAATCAATATGTGTGTTAGTGAAAACCTATTAAAATCCCTTTAGTGGTTACTAAGATTAGCCCGAACAGACACAACTGCGACAGAGGACTTCAATTTATAAATATAGACAGAAAGAATGTACTAAGAATATAGATAGATAGATGGATAGAGCTGATCGTTTCACCTTGCATGCTCTTCTTCCAAGAATTTTCTTCGTGTTCTCTTCAGTACTGCCGATAACACTGTCCTCCAGCTGCTAATCTTTACTTTGGCGTAAAATCGAATTCACAGCACCGTACAAAAATTGTCTAACCGGCCCTGACAGACGGAGGTGTGTGTCAAGTGCTGTCTCTGCTGAAAGGCGGCTTGCGAGTTAATCGTGGGAGGTGCCGGAGTAAACAGTGGGCGTGGCTGGCGCGTCGCGGGCCGCGGGCGCATGGGAACGGCGGCAGGGAGAGCGCCGGCGCGCTGCCCGCTCTGCCCGGCAATCAAGGCCGAAGAAAGCCCGGCAGGAAGATGAGTCAGCCGCGGCCGCCGCGCCGTCCGCTGCACCGTCCGCGCGCCTCCCGTCTCCCACAGCCGCCACCTGCAGAGCCTCTTCCGCCCCTCACCCCCGTGGCCATCTGCGGAAACTACGCCCCAACACTTGGCAACGCTCAGCCACGTCGTATCCCAGCTTACACGCTATTATCAAAGACGAAATAGATACCTCCGCAAGCAACAGGCATTCGGTCTTCATCTCTGTAACTCTAGTTCCTTGCACGCCAACCCTCACTAGAAAATTGTCAGTTACAAAACCTATTAAAGCGTTTCTCTTGACTGGATGGGCCGCTTCTTTCTTTACGAATTAATTTCTCTATAACAATTTTCATACACAAATCGGCATACTTTACTATAAGCTTTTGCCTTACATGAATTATCTGCTGACGTACTCCGATACGACACTATTGGCCATTAAAATTGCTACACCACGAAGATGACGTGCTACAGACGCGAAATTTAATCGACAGGAAGACGATGCTGCGATATGCAAATGATTAGCTTTTCAGAGCATTCTCACGAGGTTGGCGCCGGTGGCGACACGTACAACGTGCTGACATGAGCAAAGTTTCCAACCGATTTCTCATACACAAACAGCAGTTGACCAGCGTTGCCTGGTGAAACGTTGTTTTGATGCCTCGTGTAAGGAGGAGAAATGCGTACCATCACGTTTCCGACTTTAATAAAGGTCGGATTGTAGCCTACCGCGATTGCGGTTTATCGTATCGCGACATTGCTGCTCGCGTTGGTCGAGATCCAATGACTGTTAGCAGAATATGGAATAGGTGGCTTCAGAAGGGTAATACGGAATGCCATACTGGATCCCAACAGCCTCGTATCACTAGCATCTTATCCGTATGGCTGTAACGGATCGTGCAGCCGCGTCTCGATCCCTGAGTCAACAGATGGGGACGTTTGCAAGACAACAACCATCTGCACGAACAGTTTGACGACGTTTGCAGCGCCTGCGATGGTGAACTCAACGACGAACCTGGGTGCACGAATAGCAAAACGTCATTTTTTCGGATCAATCCAGGTTCTGTTTACAGCATCATGATGGTCGCATCCGTGTGGCGACATCGCGGTGAACGCACATTGGAAGCGTGTATTCGTCATCGCCATACTGGCGTATCACCAGGCGTGATGGTATGGGGTACCATTGGTTACATGTCTCGGTCACCTCCTGTTCGCATTGACGGCACTTTGAACAGTGGACGTTACATTTCAGATGTGTTACGACCCGTGGCTCTACCCTTCATTCGATCCCAGCGAAATCCTAACTTTCAGCAGGATAATGCACGACCGCATTCTGGATATAGAAAATGTTCGACTGCTGCCCTGACCAGCACATTCTCCAGATCCCTCAGTAATTGAAAACGTCTGGTCAATGGTGGCCGAACAACTGGCTCGTCACAATACGCCAGTAGTACTCTTGATGAACTGTGGTATGGTGTTGAAGCTGCATGGGCAGCTGTACCTGTACACGCCATCCACGCTCTGTTTGACTCAATGCCCAGGGGTATCAAGGCCGTTATTACGGCCAGAGGTGGTTGTTCTGGGTACCGATTACTCAGCATCCACGCACCCAAACTGCGTGAACATGTAATCACATGTCAGTTCTAGTATAATATATTCGTCCAATGAATACTCGTTTATCATCTTCATTTCTTCTTGCTATAGCAATTTGATGGCCAGTAGTCTATTAACGCGTTTCTCTTGACTGGATGGACCGCTTCTATCTTGAGGAGTTAATTTCTCTATAACAATTTTCATACACAAATCGGCATACTTTACTGTAAGCTTTTGCCTTACATGAATTATCTGCTGTCCTACTCTGATACTATACAGGGTGTTACAAAAAGGTACGGCCAAACTTTCAGGAAACATTCCTCACACACAAATAAAGAAAAGATGTTATGTGGACATGTGTCCGGAAACGCTTAATTTCCATGTTAGAGCTCATTTTAGTTTCGTCCACCTACGCTCAATGGAGCACGTTATCACGTTTTCATACGGGATACTCTACCTGTGCTGCTAGAACATGTGCCTTTACAAGTACGACACAACATGTGGTTCATGCACGATGGAGCTCCTGCAAATTTCAGTCGAAGTGTTCGTACGCTTCTCAACAACTGATTCGGTGACCGATGGATTGGTAGAGGCGGACCAATTCCATGGCCTCCACGCTCTCCTGACCTCAACCCTCTTGACTTACATTTATGGGGGCATTTGAAAGCTCTTGTCTGCGCAACCCCGATAACAAATGTAGAGACTCTTCGTACTCGTATTGTGGACGGCTGTGATACAATACGCCATTCTCCAGGGCTGCATCAGCGTATCAGGGATTCCATGCGATGGAGGGTGGATGCATGTATCCTCGCTAACGGAGGACATTTTGAACATTTCCTGTAACAAAGTGTTTGAAGTCACGCTGGTACGTTCAGTTGCTGTGTGTTTCCATTCCACGATTAATGTGATTTGAAGAGAAGTAATAAAATGAGCTCTAACATGGAAAGTAAGCGTTTCCGGACACATGTCCACATAACATATTTTCTTTCTTTGTGTGTGAGGAATGTTTCCTGAAAGTTTGACCGTACCTTTTTGTAACACCCTGTATACGTAGTCTCTCACTTCTTCTGCTATGCCGCCCGCTGTGGCCGAGCGGTTCTAGGCGCTGCAGTCCGGAACCGCGGGACTGCTACGGTCGCAGTTTCGAATCCTGCCTCGGGCATGGATGTGTGTGATGTCCTTAGGTTAGTTAGGCTTAAGTAGTTCTAAGTTCTAGGGGACTGATGACCTCAGATGTTAAGTCCCATAGTGCTCAGAGCCATTTGAACCATCTTCTGCTATATTATGGACAAGATGTGGAACATACACTCCTGGAAATGGAAAAAAGAACACATTGACACCGGTGTGTCAGACCCACCATACTTGCTCCGGACACTGCGAGAGGGCTGTACAAGCAATGATCACATGCACGGCACAGCGGACACACCAGGAACCGCGGTGTTGGCCGTCGAATGGCGCTAGCTGCGCAGCATTTGTGCACCGCCGCCGACAGTGTCAGCCAGTTTGCCGTGGCATACGGAGCTCCATCGCAGTCTTTAACACTGGTAGCATGCCGCGACAGCGTGGACGTGAACCGTATGTGCAGTTGACGGACTTTGAGCGAGGGCGTATAGTGAGCATGCGGGAGGCCGGGTGGACGTACCGCCGAATTGCTCAACACGTGGGGCGTGAGGTCTCCACAGTACATCGATGTTGTCGCCAGTGGTCGGCGGAAGGTGCACGTGCCCGTCGACCTGGGACCGGACCGCAGCGACGCACGGATGCACGCCAAGACCGTAGGATCCTACGCAGTGCCGTAGGGGACCGCACCGCCACTTCCCAGCAAATTAGGGACACTGTTGCTCCTGGGGTATCGGCGAGGACCATTCGCAACCGTCTCCATGAAGCTCGGCTACGGTCCCGCACACCGTTAGGCCGCCTTCCGCTAACGCCCCAACATCGTGCAGCCCGCCTCCAGTGGTGTCGCGACAGGCGTGAATGGAGGGACGAATGGAGACGTGTCGTCTTCAACGATGAGAGTCACTTTTGCCTTGGTGCCAATGATGGTCGTATGCGTGTTTGGCGCCGTGCAGGTGAGCGCCACAATCAGGACTGCATACGACCGAGGCACACAGGGCCAACACCCGGCATCATGGTGTGGGGAGCGATCTCCTACACTGGCCGTACACCACTGGTGATCGTCGAGGGGACACTGAATAGTGCACGGTACATCCAAACCGTCATCGAACCCATCGTTCTACCATTCCTAGACCGGCAAGGGAACTTGCTGTTCCAACAGGACAATGCACGTCCGCAAGTATCCCGTGCCACCCAACGTGCTCTAGAAGGTGTAAGTCAACTACCCTGGCCAGCAAGATCTCCGGATCTGTCCCCCATTGAGCATGTTTGGGACTGGATGAAGCGTCGTCTCACGCGGTCTGCACGTCCAGCACGAACTCTGGTCCAACTGAGGCGCCAGGTGGAAATGGCATGGCAAGCCGTTCCACAGGACTACATCCAGCATCTCTACGATCGTCTCCATGGGAGAATAGCAGCCTGCATTGCTGCGAAAGGTGGATATACACTGTACTAGTGCCGACATTGTGCATGCTCTGTTGCCTGTGTCTATGTGCCTGTGGATCTGTCAGTGTGATCATGTGATGTATCTGACCCCAGGAATGTGTCAATAAAGTTTCCCCTTCCTGGGACAATGAATTCACGGTGTTCTTATTTCAATTTCCAGGAGTGTACATTCGTAAACATACACATACACATTACATCTCCAGTCACATTAATTTGGCCACTTGTCAAAAGCTCGAATAACCACCTCTTCCCACGCTGACCACTGTGAGACGTGCAATAAGAGAAGGTTCTGGAAGGTACGACAGGAATGTAGAGCCATGTCGACTACAGCACCGTGGCCAGCTGCGCTAGATTTCTCAGTTCAGGATCCAAGCCGCGAACAATCCGATAGTAGCTGTCCCACCCATTCACTGTTGGGTTTGAGTATGGGACGTTGGCGGCCAGGAAATGCAGTAAACTCTTCCTGGTGCTCTTCCAACAACGCATGTACAGTGCACGCTGTGTGATAGGTAGCATTGTTCCGCTGCTAGATGCCACATAGTCCCCGAGTATCAATGCATACTTGTGTTGATCCACTGTGCCTCCCAGAACGACGAGAACACCCAGGGAATGCCGTGAAAACATTCCCCAGGTCATAATGCTCCCTCCTTGCTTGATTTTAGACGTTCCACGCCGTACACACACGCGTCCGATGGAGTTTAGAACTTGATTCACGTGAAAAGGCCAGCTGTGGCCGTGAACGTCAAGTTACGGTATTGGCGTGCAAATTCCAGCCTTCGTCGCCAGTCAGTGCATGAGCCAGGCGCATGCTGCGGAGACCCATATGCAGCTACGTTCGCTAAACGGTCGTTGAGGAGACACTGTTCGCAGCTCCTTGGTTCGTCTGGACGATTAGATGCTCAACGGTTGCAGATCTGTTCTCCCACACACATTTCCGCAACCGTCGTTCACTGCTGTTATCTATGACCAGTGGTGCACCACACTTGCCTCAGCGCCGGGTTTGGAAAGCACCATTTTGACAGCCACGGTATGGTTTAACCGCAGCGCCACGCGAACAGTTTACAGACTAAGCCGTTTCGGAAATGCTTCCATCCTTGGCCCGAGAGCCAATGATCATGTTCTTCTGGGCATCAGAGGAATTGCTCCGTTTCCGCATTACGACAAGAACCCAGCCCTCCCCCGGCAATAATAATAATAATAATTCCATGTGGCACAACGGCCTGGCGCAAGTCTTTCAATAAGACGCCTCTTCTGCGACTTGCTGACCGACCCCCGAATCTCATCGGAAAATGGGGCCTGTAGTTTAGTGTGAAATCCAAACCACGAATAGTTCCTGGCGAATATTCACATCGCTAAGAAGTGGACCCCCCCCCCCCCCCCCCCATT
The DNA here is from genome assembly GCF_023864275.1 of Schistocerca cancellata. Lineage (NCBI taxonomy): Eukaryota > Metazoa > Arthropoda > Insecta > Orthoptera > Acrididae > Schistocerca > Schistocerca cancellata. The sequence continues at coordinate 162,035,041 of NC_064628.1, forward strand.
AACCATAGACCTTGCCGTTGGTGGGGAGGCTTGCGTGCCTCAGCGATACAGATAGTCGTACCGTAGGTACAACCACAACGGAGGGGTATCTGTTGAGAGGCCAGACAAATGTGTGGTTCCTGAAGAGGGGCAGCAGCCTTTTCAGTAGTTGCAAGGGCAACAGTCTGGATGATTGACTGATCTGGCCTTGTAACAACAACCAAAACGGCCTTGCTGTGCTGGTACTGCGAATGGCTGAAAGCAAGGGGAAACTACGGCCGTAATTTTTCCCGAGGGCATGCAGCTTTACTGTATGATTAAATGATGATGGCGTCCTCTTGGGTAAAATATTCCGGAGGTAAAATAGTCCCCCATTCGGATCTCCGGGCGGAGACTACTCAAGAGGATGTCGTTATCAGGAGAAAGAAAACTGGCGTTCTACGGATCGGAGCGTGGAATGTCAGATCCCTTAATCGGGCAGGTAGGTTAGAAAATTTAAAAAGGGAAATGGATAGGTTAAAGTTAGATATAGTGGGAATTAGTGAAGTTCGGTGGCAGGAGGAACAAGACTTCTGGTCAGGTGACTACAGGGTTATAAACACAAAGTCAAATAGGGGTAATGCAGGAGTAGGTTTCATAATGAATAGGAAAATAGGAATGCGGGTAAGCTACTACAAACAGCATAGTGAACGCATTATTGTGGCCAAGATAGATACGAAGCCCACACCTACTACAGTAGTACAAGTTTACATGCCAACTAGCTCTGCAGATGACGAAGAAATTGAAGAAATGTATGATGAAATAAAAGAAATTATTCAGATAGTGAAGGGAGACGAAAATTTAATAGTCATGGGTGACTGGAATTCGAGTGTAGGAAAAGGGAGAGAAGGAAACGTAGTAGGTGTATATGGATTGGGGCTACGAAATGAAAGAGGAAGCCGGCTGGTAGAATTTTGCACAGAGCACAACTTAATCATAGCTAACACTTGGTTTAAGAATCATAAAAGAAGGTTGTATACATGGAAGAACCCTGGAGATACTAGTAGGTATCAGATAGATTATATAATGGTAAGACAGAGATTTAGGAACCAGGTTTTAAATTGTAAGACATTTCCAGGGGCAGATGTTGACTCTGACCACAATCTATTGGTTATGACCTGTAGATTAAAACTGAAGAAACTGCAAAAAGGTGGGAATTTAAGGAGATGGGACCTGGATAAACTGAAAGAACCATAGGTTGTACAGAGTTTCTGGGAGAGCATAAGGGAACAATTGACAGGAATGGGGGAAAGAAATACAGTAGAAGAAGAATGGGTAGCTTTGAGGGATGAAGTAGTGAAGGCAGCAGAGGATCAAGTAGGTAAAAAAACGAGGGCTAGTAGAAATCCTTGGGTGACAGAAGAAATATTGAATTTAATTGATGAAAGGAGAAAATATAAAAATGCAGTAAATGAAGCAGGCAAAAAGGAATACAAACGTCTCAAAAATGAGATCGACAGGAAGTGCAAAATGGCTAAGCAGGGATGGCTAGAGGACAAATGTAAGGATGTAGAGGCTTATCTCACTAGGGGTAAGATAGATACTGCCTACAGGAAAATTAAAGAGACCTTTGGAGATAAGAGAACCACTTGTATGAATATCAAGAGCTCAGATGGAAACCCAGTTCTAAGCAAAGAAGGGAAAGCAGAAAGGTGGAAGGAGTATATAGAGGGTCTATACAATATTATGGAAATGGAAGAGGATGTAGATGAAGATGAAAAGGGAGATACGATACTGCGTGAAGAGTTTGACAGAGCACTGAAAGACCTGAGCCGAAACAAGGCCCCCGGAGTAGACAACATTCCATTGGAACTACTGACGGCCTTGGGAGAGCCAGTCCTACCATCTGGTGAGCAAGATGTATGAAACAGGCGAAATACCCTCAGACTTCAAGAAGAATATAATAATTCCAATCCCAAAGAAAGCAGGTGTTGACAGATGTGAAAATTACCGAACAATCAGTTTAATAAGCCACAGCTGCAAAATACTAACACGTATTCTTTACAGACGAATGGAAAACCTGGTAGAAGGCGACCTCGGGGAAGATCAGTTTGGATTCCGTAGAAATACTGGAACACGTGAGGCAATACTGACCTTACGACTTATCTTAGAAGAAAGATTAAGGAAAGGCAAACCTACGTTTCTAGCATTTGTAGACTTAGAGAAAGCTTTTGACAATGTTGACTGGAATACTCTCTTTCAAATTCTAAAGGTGTTAGGGGTAAAATACAGGATGCGAAAGGCTAGTTACAATTTGTACAGAAACCAGATGGCAGTTATAAGAGTCGAGGGACATGAAAGGGAAGCAGTTGTTGGGAAGGGAGTAAGACAGGGTTGTAGCCTCTCCCCGATGTTATTCAATCTGTATATTGAGCAAGCAGTGAAGGAAACAAAAGAAAAATTCGGAGTAGGTATTAAAATCCATGGAGAAGAAATAAAAACTTTGAGATTCGCCGATGACATTGTAATTCTGTCAGAGACAGCAAAGGACTTGGAAGAGCAGTTGAATGGAATGGATAGTGTCTTGAAAGGAAGATATAAGATGAACATCAACAAAAGCAAAACGAGGATAATGGAATGTAGTCGAATTAAGTCGGGTGATGCTGAGGGAATTAGATTAGGAAATGAGACACTTAAAGTAGTAAAGGAGTTTTGCTATTTGGGGAGCAAAATAACTGATGATGGTCGAAGTAGAGAGGATATAAAATGTAGACTGGCAATGGCAAGGAAAGCGTTTCTGAAGAAGAGAAATTTGTTAACATCGAATATAGATTTAAGTGTCAGGAAGTCATTTCTGAAAGTATTTGTATGGAGTGTAGCCATGTATGGAAGTGAAACATGGACAGTAAACAGTTTGGACAAGAAGAGAATAGAAGCTTTCGAACTGTGGTGCTACAGAAGAATGCTGAAGATTAGATGTATAGATCACATAACTAATGAGGAAGTATTGAATAGGATTGGGGAGAGGAGAAGTTTGTGGCACAACTTGACCAGAAGAAGGGATCGGTTGGTAGGACATGTTCTGAGGCATCAAGGGATCACCAATTTAGTATTGGAGGGCAGCGTGGAGGGTAAAAATCGTAGGGGGAGACCAAGAGATGAATACACTAAGCAGATTCAGAAGGATGTAGGTTGCAGTAGGTACTGGGAGATGAAGAAGCTTGCACAGGATAGAGTAACATGGAGAGCTGCATCAAACCAGTCTCAGGACTGAAGACCACAACAACAACAAGAAGTGGAACCTAGGTTTAAGGCGGACTGCTGTATTTCGTTTATGTATGTCCATCCTTTTAGCAGAAGGTCTCTGGGGCGACGGCAGTTTACTATCGTGACAAATAAAAACACGTACAGCCGTCCGTATAATTTTATTTTATTTTGTCGATACCAGTTTCAACGCTTCAGCGCGTCATCTTCTGGCTGTTGTTGATGCGGTAAAGGTTGATACGATCCCCATGCATAACACATCAGTTGCCAGCATTACTGTTCGAGTCAGTTGGCAGTTGATGGTTGGAGTGCTGGCACATTATCTGCGTATCCAGTAATGCTGGCAACTTATGTATTATGCATGGGGATCATATCAACTTGTACCGCATCAAAAACAGCCTGAAGCGTTGAAACTGGTAGCGACAAAATAAAATAAAATCATAAGGACAGCTGTAGGTGTTTTTATTTGTCACGGCTGTATTTCGTGGTCCGACTAGGAGTCGATTACTCCACTTTTCAGTTTCCAGGCACTCGCTTTGCCACTTAGATCGCCACGATCGCTAGGAATTTAGTGGTAACGTAGTTCTGCTACGTGACTGCTGTTCAGTGGGTAGCATCACGCCTGAACGTAAGGCGCTCAACGGCCCAGTCCCTTACGAGACGTGCTGTTGGATGTTTAGTCGACACTTTACGAGCACGCGACAGATGACATTTTAACGTCGCCTCTGTATTGTCCATTGTTTCTCCCGGCGACGCAAACGATACACGAAAGCTGCGTCACGCCAGAGAATAGGACAGTACTCACCAGTGTTTTTATTGGCGGCAGGTGGCCGTACGCTATCGCATTCACTGCGTTATCGCGATGCGCAGTCACTAATCGTGCCCAGCATTTTATCAGCTGCTTCCTTCTGCCCGGATATCAGCAATCTCGGACGCTGGTGGTACGGTGAAATTGCGATTACGGCTGCGACGTGGGGTCATAACAATGGATCATTTTAAACACGTGACCTATGAAGCCTGTCTGACAGGTGTGGTCCTTAACAGCGACGCTGCTCAGTGTACAGCTGTGTTTGTCATTCCATTGTCAGGCAACAATAAACTTCCATCAGCTTCCGGAACAGCTTGGTTACAGGGTACGTCGTGGTGGCGGCATTACTGAGCGGAGTCGTGTCAATGATCCACTTCAGCATAAGGACAGATGTAAAATACATATTAATGTCTTGCTCCGAGGAAAACACTTAAATTCATTGGCATCCACTGCGAAGAAAACGATGGTGAGTTCTCACGTCCCATACACAATTTCACACGGATCAGGGCAAATACGCGTAACAAAAACATCATGGTTTCTACTGGAAGCCAACAACAACGTAGCAGCTATACTTTACTTTAGCTTCTTCTGCCTTCTTTCGTATTTGAGTCCGTTCTAGTGAAAAGCGAAAGAAATTTTTGCAAAATAAACTGCGATCAAATTAAGTTGTGTGTGTGTGTGTGTGTGTGTGTGTGTTTTGCTTCGTTGGAGGTGTACAGCTTTGGAAGGTAAATAAAGGCAAATTAGCGAGTAATGTCCTATCAGTGACGAGACAGAACATCAGATCGGATGTGAAGTGGATAGGGAAGAAAGTCAGTTGGTCATGCTGCTTCCCGAAAAACCTTCTTGGCATTCGCCTTGACCGATTTAGAGAAACGACAGAAATCTTAGACCTAGCTGCTCGGAAGGGAATCTGTACTCCCCTACTTTGTGTTTGGGGGTACGTATGTGATTTAGTTAACATCTGCCAGATGTCGTTCCTTGTTCACATTTCACAGTTAACCATACGAAATTAATACTGTGACAACCTCAGTAGAAATTTTTCATCTCGACAGTTCTGATTCATATCTATAGGCTAAAAAAAATGTGTGCTTGTTCAAATTAGTTTCCTGAAATGAAGTTCATAGACGAAGCACAGAAGTGCTTCAAATAATAAGAGTTTTCGATGCATGTTAGGCTTCCGGTTTAGTGCGCGGAAAATGTTTCATGTGATTCTGTAGAGTTGTTTTACTTTCATTTTTTTGTTTCTCGATTTATCACACAAAGACATGGCAAATTCAATTTTTTAATATGTTTGTTTGCATGGCCCAACTAAAAACAATACTCGCATTTCCGTAACTGATTTATGTTTATTTTCTGAAATCTCATCTCCTGGTTGTAGTATCTCCTGGTATTGTTGGTTCTAATACACGACCTGTCAGTGAGTTAATGATTTTTAGCTGATACAATTCCTGATTTCAAACTGATATTCTGAAGGATATTTCAGTTTCAAATGAAATTTCAATCGTATTATCCTGAAACGCACGAAATTTTCTCAGGGCTCTGATGCGATTCGAAATGTTTTATTGATATGTGTTCCCTGCACGAGAACTACGCAGGAAAAATATAAGATACATCTTTGCGGTTTTTCTAGTTTTAATTACTGAAGTGCTTCAAATACTAAAGGTGCGTGTTAGGCTTCCGGTTCAGCGCGCGGAAAATGTTTCATGTGATTCTGTAGAATTATTTTACTTCGATTTCGTTCTTTGTTTTACGATTTAATTGTTAAAGTTGAATGATTTCTTGTCGGCATATAAAGTGAGGGGCGAGAGATATTTTGTCACATTAAGGTGTGGTGAATTCTGGAGACATAATAGATTCTGAGTAAATAGATTTTGAGTGAAAGTTTTCTTGGAATTTCAGAGAAATGTTAGTGACAATGCAATCATTTACGTCCTATTGACGAAGCAGAATAACCAAGTCACTCACGGAAGGTAAATATCACACATTAATATTAGTTTCACGTAATTTGCCAATGACTAATTCTTTACGGTCTTTCGCCTTATACTTCCTAGACAATTGTAAACTACGATGTGGGTAATCAGTCGCTTGATCCAGCTCCTGTTTTAAAAGCAAAAAATTAAAAATTTCCCGTATAAAATGAATTTACCATGTTTGTTTCCTCAATTATTTAAATTTTAATGTTTTTCAAAGTAAATCGAAATATAAATGCAGAAGGGCGAAGAACGGCCGTTGGAATATCCGTACATAACACAGAGACAGCTGATCAGGGGAAGACTTCCTCCAGATCGCATATGGAAAAAGATTTATCTCGGGTATTAATAGCCGCTTCAGCTGTATTTTAGTCCTTTATTACTGTACCACTACCGGTTTCATGGTGCTGAAGCCACGTCCTCAGGAGACATGATTAAAACATAAGAGCGGAAAAGCTCGGAATCTTTTTTTTTTCAACATTCGTTGTCCGTCAAATACAAGACACCGCCAAAAGACGGTATTCATGTATTAAAAAACTGCCAAATTCCAATATAGTGGATGGGCGCGAAACAAATCGTATCATAGTGGTCTAAACAAAATCTTCAAGTAAATAGCTAAGCCACGCGGTCTGAGGCGCCTTGTCACGGTCCGTGCGGCTCCGCCCGTCGGATATTCGAGTCCTCTCTCGGGCATGGGTGTGTGTCTCGTCCTTAGCATAAGTTAATTTAAGTTAGATTAAGTAGTGTTTAAGCTTAGGACCGATGACCTCAGCAGTTTCGTCCCATAAGACCTTACCACAAATTTCCAAATTTTCCTAAATAGCTAATGGCGGAAAAGCAGAACCTGCAGGAATGTTGGAAAAAAGATTCCGAGCTTTTCCGCTCTTAGGTTTTAATGATATGTCACCGGAAGATGTGGCTTTAAAGCCACGAAAACGATAGTGGTACAGTAATAAAGGACCAAAATACAGCTGAAGCGGTTATTAATACCCAAGATGAATACTCATAGCTGTGGTTGCCCCACCTACAAGGTTGTCTGCAGAAAACAAATTAATTATATGGTTTATCTCATGTTTCATGAAACGCTCACATAATTGTGAGAAAACCGCTGTTGACGTGCTATAAAATCTTCAAAATTCCCGATCCAAACTCACTGTCACGCTCTCAAAATCGTGGTAATACGTGCCGCGTTATCAGTACGTCAGATTGTTAGGATAGGCTTCTGTATTTCTCTTGACACAGACAAATGCTGTATTTGTCGGGTTAGTTATTATATTGATATGCATAGACACTGGAAGTAGAAATTATGGTGGCATAAAACAATTAGTTACTTGCCCTAGCAGCTATTACATTCCACGGCTCCCTCAGTCGAACGAACAGTGGCTTTAAAATCCTTCATTGCAGTTTACGTTAGCGCGGTTTCTTTCGCGATCGTAAATTGTCGCATGAAGGTTTGTTTTAAAGGTCTTGTCGTATTTCTGGGGTATCCGTTTTCTGTATGCAACTGGCATAACGGAAAACAAATCCTTTGCTTACATTTCTGTACAACTCCTAGAGTACGAAACAACGCAGTGTCTACGTGATCATTATTGTGAGGAGCTTCGTTCTTCAGATTGTAATAACCTTGCTGTCTACGAGGAGTCAATAACTAAACTTCCTTCTTGTTTACTCTTTGTCGATATCATACTCCTTGACTGGCGACCATTGTGCAAATAGAAGTAAATATTACCAAATATTACCAAGACGGAGACACCACTTAGTTTAACAATTACCTAGTTTTCTCGAACACTGTCAGGAGGACTATTACAGCTTGTAGTCAGCAGCAGGTGTTGCACAGTAAACGAGCCCTTCTGATGCCATATTTTCCCTTCGTCCTTAATAACCCGAGCTGCAAGCAGCGCGTGCGCGGCAGCCTGGCCCAGCAGTCTTGATCTTCCGCGGAGATAGCTACCACCCGGTCGCGTGTAGTTGTTCCGCGGTCGATAACACGGTCAAACTGAGTTAGTAGGACACAGGTCGACACTACGGAATCGCACGCGATTATCCTTTTCCAGATGCTTCGTCCTTGAGAACTGCTGCAAGACAAACTGAACTGTGCAAGACAAGCTGAGCTGTAATAACGCAGTCATATCTAAATGTAAACAAGACATACACTACCGATGCAATAAAGTAAAGTCGTATGGCATTGTTGGCTTGGATATTTGAGAGTTGTTTTATGAGTATTTGTTGAGCGTAGGTAAGTGCAGCTTAAGTGCATGTTGTTATGTTTGTGTTGTGTGATGATTAGAAAAGGGGGAGGTTGAAACCCGATTCCAGCACACACTCAACTCCTCCCGTAATTCACCAAGGGATCGTCGGCACTAATGTCACCATCCGAAGGACGGATTGCCATCAACTGTATACTTGCCCTCACTTCATGAGACATTGCAGAGAGGAGTCCACTGGTGCAGTATTCTGACCGGAAACTTTACATCATCAGCAAAGTAAAGAGCTTGCAGTTGAAGAGATGTTTTTTGATAGTAGTGAAGATGGACAAGGACTCACAGCTCTTAGGATACACATTTTAGAGCTCATGTTTGCTAGACATTTTTTTTCTTGTTTTGGTGTAAGAAACCAGTCCCGAAGTTTTGTGAAGGGAACTTAGTTACACCCTGTATGTAATGTATCGCAGGGAGACTTCGTTGTCCGCAGCGCGTGGTCGTGCGGTAGCGTTCTCGCTTCCCACGCCCGGGTTCCCGGGTTCGATTCCCGGCGGGGTCAGGTATTTTCTCTGCCTCGTGATGACTGGGTGTTGTGTGATGTCCTTAGGTTAGTTAGGTTTAAGTAGTTCTAAGTTCTAGGGGACTGATGACCGTAGATGTTAAGTCCCACAGTGCTCAGAGCCATTTGAACCATTTTTTGGAGACTTCGTTAGTAAAATTCATGAAAAATTCTAGACTACTTTACTTCTGTTTTTTTTTATAAAACTCATTAACTAACATATTATGGATATTGGCTACATATATATTTTAAACAGCAATGTACAGGTATTCTGTTAAAACTGAACGCGAGAAAGAAAATGCTGTACTCTGCGCTGCTGTGAATATGTGCCTTTTTGTTTTCTTTCTCGCAATTTGCTTTCACTATGATAGTAGAGCATTTAAACCATTAGAAAAACTGTTTATCTTATAGATATTCTTTCTCATTTAACATATAGAAAATGGGAAAGAATATCTACATGAGAAACACTTTTTCTTATAATCTAGATGTCCTACTTTCGTAGTTAAACCGATTGCGAGAAAGGAAACAAAGCGTCTCATATTCACTGCACAGCAAAGCACATACACTCACACACACACACACACACACACACACACATATATATATATATATATATATATATATATATATAACCGTCATAACTTTTGAACGGTTTGCGCTAGGACGTTCCAACTGAACGGTTGGCCGTGGGGCATAATGGGAATTAGTATGGTTTGGTTTAACGACGAAGCCCACTTTCATTTGGATGGGTTTGTCAATAAGCGAAACTGGCTCATTTCGGGGACTGAGAATGCGCATTTCGCGATCGGTAAGTCTCTTCACCCTCGACGGGTGACTGCGTGGTGTGCAGTGTCCAGCCACGGAGTAATCGGTGTGACATTCTTTGATGGCACTGTGACTACCGAACTGTACGTGAAGATTTTGGAAGATGATTTCATCCCCATTATCCAGTATGACCTGATTTCGACAAGATGTGGTTCATGCACGACGGAGCTCGACCCCATCGAAGCAGGAGAGTATTCGATGTCCTGGAGCAGCATTTTGGGGACCGCATTCTAGCTCTGGGGTACACAGAGGACAGTGGCATGCGCCCTGATTGGCCGTCATATTCTACGGATCTGAAGACATGCGACTGCTTTTTGTGGGGCTATATTAAAAACGAGGTGTACAGCAGCAACCCCAAAATCATTGCTGACCCGAAAATAGCCATTCAGGAGGTTATCGACAGCATCGATGTTCCGCTACTTCAGCGGGTCATTCAGAAATGCGCCACACCAGCACCAATTATGGCAGGCATATCGAACATGTCATAACCTACATCAGAATATTTGTAGTGACGTTTACTTGTTGAATAAGGTGCTTGTACGCCGTAGTTTGTAACTAACTTACATTTATTTTCATATAGTTCAATAATTGTCACCCTGCATATACATATATTCAATAAAAATTGTGTACACAGCAAGTTGCCTTTTTGTTTTCTTACTCGCAGGTTTTACTGCTCGCAGTTGGTTTTCACAAAAACAAGAAGTTCTACGAGGACTTTTCGGTAAAGAATGATCATAAGTTTTTATGGTCATAATTTAATCTTATGATATTCTGTTAGCCTAATGTACAACAAATACGCCCTAGTAGTTTCATTGTTGGGACTCCTGGTTCCCGTCTGTGAGAGGCAGCCAAGGTCAGACACGTTCAGTATCGCCTACCGCTGCAATGGAGGTAACACGCGAGGAACAATATGCGGCTTTTAAATTCTGCTTTCGTCTCAACAAATCTTCAGCTGAGAACTATACAATGTTACAGGAGGCCTATGGAGAGTCTGTTCTTTCCAACAGAACAGCTCGAAGGTGGTTTAAAATGTTTAATGAGGAGAGACAATCAATTTCAAAGGAAGGTGGACCCGGTGCTCCAGTTACTGATCTTACGGAAGAAAACATCAACACTGCTGCTGTCATTGTGAGGCAGGATCGACGAATTACCTCCAGATCACTTTCTGAAATACTGAACATTTCATTGGGCGCCACCCACACGTTGGTGACAGAAAAATTACACATGACCTTTGTTTGTGCGCAATGGGTTCCAAGACTGTTAATTCCCGAACAAAAGGACATTCGCGTGCTGGTCTGCTTGCAGTTAAGGTTGATGTTAGAGGAAGATCCGAAGTTTCTTTCAAATGTCATCACTGCTGATGAAACTCGGCTACATCATTTTGATCCTGAGAGCAAACAACAAAACACAGTGTGGAAATCTCCTTCATCACCAACACCCAAAAGAGCAAAAATGGTTGCTTCTGCTGGGAAAGTTTGGTCATCTCATTCTTTAATATTCATGGAACGGTTTATCAGCATGTTGCACCTGCACACACATCAGTAACTGGACAATACTACAGGGATGTCCTGAAAACATTGCAAGTCCATATCAGGAGCAAAAGACCGCATTTCCATGAAGCGGGCTTGATGCTGCACCACGATAATGCGCGGCCGCATATTGCCAATGTTGTTGCTGCATATATTGCAAAAATCAACGTCAAGCGCACCCCTCACCCTCCCTTTATAGTCCGGATTTAGGTCCATGTGACTTTTTTCTATTCCCTAACATGAAGAAACGCCTTCGTGGGAGGCATTATCAATCATCAGAAGCAGTGGTGAAGGATGCGGAGGCTATTTGGAAGGATCTCTCAAAAAATAGTTTCCAGCATGTATGTGAAGACCGGCAGAAACGCTGGGACAAGTGCGCGGAATTCATGGAAGACTACTTTGAAAAGAACCATCAAAATTATGAGGATGAGTAAAGGTATGTTGCCAAAACAAAATTATGATCATTCTTTATTGAATAGCCGTCGCATTTATGGCGTATCAGCTTCTGATTAGAATACTACTACGCTACTGAATTTAAAATAAGAATAAACAAAGCTCAAGATCAGAGAGAGTGCGAGGAGTAGATGGAAGAGAAGGTGGGGGGAGGAGGAAGAAATGGACATAGAGACGAGGAAGTGTAAAAGATGGACATACAGATGGGTAGAAGGAGAGACAGAGGGAGGAGGAGAAGATGGACAGAGAAATGTGGGAGACGTTGATGGACAAAGAGAATGGGAAGAAGGACATCAAGACATATACTCGATTCTCATACATATTTAGCAACTGCGAAGCACTGCCGGTTCCCTAGTATTAATAGTATTCTCGTTTATATTTTCTAGTATCTCCACTTCGTACATTGCCTTCATTTTACCTCGATGAATTCTTGATTATCTTACACTTTTGGACCACCTTCGTGCGGTAGCGTTCTCGCTTCCCACGCCCGGGTTCCCGGGTTCGATTCCCGGCGGGGTCAGGGATTTTCTCTGCCTCGTGACGGCTGGGTGTTGTGTGCTGTCCTTAGGTTAGTTAGGTTTAAGTAGTTCTAAGTTCTAGGGGACTGATGACCCTAGATGTTAAGTCCCATAGTGTTCAGAGCCAGTTGGACCACCTTGTGGCATGTAAGTCAACTCTCTGGTAACTCCTTGATGATTATCACACAAAAGCGCACTTACCAAGAATTCAAACGAAATAGCTCGCTGCCCAGCTGTGTTTCGGCGGTTGCTGGGGCCTTCCGCAGCGGCCGTCCCCCGTGGGCCGCATCTAATGGAGAGGCTGGAACCGGCTGAGTCAGGGCTGGCCCCCGCTTTCCAGGCGGCTCGTTACGCCGTTTAGTGTCACTTATCGAGAAAAGCGCTGGGGACGCGCCAACGGCGCTCCTCCGGCAGTTCTCTGCACCGTGAATCATGTCGAGCTGGGTCGGATGTTGCACGTTGGAAAAATAAAATATCAGTAAAGAAACCAGTGACTTGCTATCAGAATTACGCAGGCATAACCATTGTACAGGCGAAAGAATTTGCTTATCTAGGAAGAGCGATAAACAAAAGATGACTACGGACACTTTAAAGTAGTTGGTGTTTGACAGTAAGCGGACGGGACTGTTCCCACCAACATCAATTGGAACCCTGTATCGGTGGCTCCGTCCGTATCACCGCTTTCACTGCGCAAAGCAGTCTTCCTTTCACCTTTTTCAAGAAAGAAAACGTGACTCCTGTCTTAATTAAAATTAACAACAGATTTCTGACAAGCTTAGACACCATGGAGTAGAAATATCGCTGGAGTGAGCATTCAGAAGCGCAGAATTGATTTTGTGTTGCCAACATACGTTGCCACAATGGTCACGTGATCTCGGGACGCCGTAGATTTGTGCGACATTTATCCTATAAATTTTGAATGTTGTCATATCGCTAGTAAAGACAGATTCCCTTCGTAAGTGCTGTGGATTTAGTATAGACGTTTTGCAGGCACCATAGCAGTTTACGTCTGATATTTGAAATAAATTGGGCTCTTAGCTTTGAAGAGCAAAATGAACGAGCATGACGTCACAGAAGCTTCACATCAGCATGTATTTACAATGTCTTTCATGTCACATCTCGTCAAGTCGCTTAACACACTACTGAATGGGGAAATTGGGGTTTTGAGTCACCATCCCTAATATGCATAAAATGTTAGAGTATAGTATCAGAACTGAGGAATTAACAACGACAAAATTTGTCAATGGCCGAAGCAAACATTATACCCTATGTTCTTGATCAATTATGTTTGGTAAATTACTGAGAAGTGAGACAACGTTTCAAAACATCGACAATTATTTGCTAGGGAAAATATATACATTCATACACATCAAAGAAAGCTTCAAACGAATTAATGAAGCCTTTTGAACTTATCCATTATGTTTTTTCTTACGTAATTAATAACGTCATAAACAACTGTATTTGACTCCTTCATTAAAGCTGACTTTTTTGCTTAAAATGTCATATGGTGGAATTTGCTTCGTCTACTTATGTTCTTATACATATACATTGTGGGCGTCAGCGCTGTTGTGTTATCGTACAACCTAAATAACTTTTCGCCTTCAGATATACGACCTCGGTTGTGTAAGAAAGTGGAAAAAATGTCCCAGTCGTCATGTAACATCTCCAATTTGTCACTAAAACAAAGCGCTATTATGAAGATTATGAAGATACAACAGTACAAGATCCACTGTAATAAGGAGAATGAGCGCGGCGAAAATAGGTTAACTTAAGATGTTAACAGACTCTTACCGTCAAAATTTTCTTCCCGAGAAACCTTGACGTACCGTGAAATAACGTGACGTTCCGTTGACGACCTGTGCGAATGCCTCCATTCGAAAGGTATTGTAAAATGTTTTGGTGTTGTGTGACGAGACGTGACGTCACCCGATGGCGGACGCGAATTGGCGTTAAACAATCGACGTCGTCCCTAGATCACGTGACAATTCCAGTTTAATGTTGACAACATGCGCAGGACGCAATGCTCACTCCAGAGATATTTCTACTCTATGTTAGACACTACAGACACCACAAAGGTCCATATTGTTGGGTTAGTGCGTAAGTTCGTAGTGTTCTTCCATAAGTGTAATAAAGACAACAGATACACATAACAAAGACTTTAGTCATCAATAATACATTCTCCTTCACTACGTAGAACAGTCTGCAACGCTGGGCTCACTTTCGATTTCGCGACTGTAGAAATGACATGCTTTTGAGGCGAAGAACTCGTCGAGCCAAGTTCTGAGTGCATTTTCATCCGGAAAGGTTGTTCGAAAGAGAAACTCTGAGGGAGCAAGATCAAGTGACTAAGGTGGGTGCGGAACGACTTCCCAACCCAATTGCCGAGTAGTGTTTTTTGTCAGTCTAGCAGCATGCGGACGGGTGTTCCCACATGTAGCATAACTTCACTAAATCTTCCTGGTCATTGTTCTTCGATTGCGTCTGTAAGACGTCTCAGTTGTTGATAATTGTCAGCAGTGATGGTTACACATCTGGGAAGCAATTCGTATTAGAGCACACAGTGACTGTTTCATATGATGCTTAACATCATCTTTTGTGGATGAGCGCAGGTCTTTGTACGGTAAGTTGGTGCTTTGTTTGAGCTCATCCACTCCTTTCTCTTCGTTATGTTAGCATAAAGACACCATTTCCCGTCGCCAGTAACGATACAGGATAGCAACCGTCTGTGTTGTTCCCGAGCCAGTTGATGACGAGCAAGCAGAGATGCACATATGGCCACCCGCTGAATTTTGTGATTTTGGCTTAGAGCATGCGGTTCCATTTACTCGATTTTTGTACCTTCCCCACTGTATTCAAATGTCGCACGATAGTGGAATGCTCACTGTTCATCACATTCACCACTTCTCTCCAGTACACTGACATGGAGCATTGTGAATTAATGCGTTTAAACGATCTCCATCAAACCCCGTAGGTCTTCCTGAACGTGGAGATTTACTAATGTCGAAAAGAGCCTCTTTAAAACGAGAAAACCATTTTCTTGCCGTGCTCTGTCTGTCCAGGGGCATTATCCCCACACACGGCGCAATTGTTTCTGGCTGCTCCGCTACTACCACGCCTCTACTGTAGAATATGTCAGAAATGTTCCGATTTCTGCCCTTGGCACTCCATTTTCTAGCGTCCACAGCACACACTATTTCCAGATGATAAAATGACAATATGTAAACTGAAATAGCAACAATGAACTACAAATAAAAATTAAACCCATAGCAACCGGAATACCGACATGCAGAACAAAAATGCTACGAACTTATGCACCAAACTAATATATATATCAGTTTCAGAATTTTTTGCGTGACTTTAGTAGGAGATTGTGACCTCAGGCCTCATACTTGTAACGATTAGATATTAACAGAATTTTTAAAAAAAGAATGCCGATTCTTCATAGAAAACGCCACGTGATACCTAACTCCTTTGGCCAGTGAGGTTTTTGGTAATCAACTAACATAAAAGTATTGAAGTGAGTTCAATAGTTACTGAGATATAACATGATAAGTTTGAAGCTGTTTCACGGGTGGGAAAGTTTAAACCGTTTCAAAAGAAATTAACTTATCTCTGGTCCTAATTAAAATTATGGACAGATTTTTGCGTGCTTCGCAACGTGAATTTCAGAATTCTTACGTGATTTTGGTAGGATATAGAGACTACAAAACCATTTCCGATCGCCGGTGAGAGTGATGCGCTGTGGTGGATGCCTGCAGACAGTACTCTTCGCGACATCGTCGCAACTTTCGACCGTAAGCGTCATCAGATGCAAACTAACTTAAATCGGATTATAAGGAAAGGAAGGTATCATAAGTAAAATGATGCATCGTTGAACGTTTTGTTCAGCGAAAGAGACGAGTTTACCAGGTACAGTACGATACAGAGCTAGAGAAGTTGCGCTTTTTGCTGTCACACTCGAACCCTACCGCCAGCTCTTACCAACTGAAATCGGGACTCATCTGACCAAGCCATGGTTTTCCAACCGTCTAGCCTCCAATGCCTTTTTCCTCTCGGCATTCATAAAGTACTTCTTGTTAATGTTCGATCTCCCGTACATTCATATTCGCGGTTCGAACAGTGTTTTGTGTGTGTGACATGCCGTATTCCTTGATGATTTTCAACTCTTCTCACAAGACGCCCAGTTCGAATTTGGATTACGTTGTTTGTTAATGTCTTGTAGATGGATAACGAGATCCTCAAAAGCTAGTGTCAATCTTTTCTCGACCATCCGGAAGCTATTTACCTACGTTGCATGTACGTAAATAAAAATTTAACTGCCATTTTGCTCATTATTAATTAGTTAACATGGTTTGAAGCCAGCATTACATGAGAGAGAACCCTTTTTTCCAAGTTTTTTAATCACAGTATTGCCATGTTCCTTACACAACTGTCATTGAATGCAAAGTGACATGTATTCCCTCTATGTATTAAAACTAGCAAGAATTTGTAACAAGTGTGGAAGTGTACGGTAATTGCAGGATTTATAAATGAGGAACTGCAGACATTAATTTATGTCTGTAGCTGAACATATCCTTCAGGCATCCTTGCCTTACCCTTAGTCTTAGCTTGAAAGTTATCATCATGAACTTTTTGGTAACGAAGCTGGTGGCAGAGGCTATATTCAGTCAAAGTTCTGGTCACTTCCCTGTTACAAGGGGCGTTCAATAAGAAATGCAACACTTTTCTTCTGAAAGCAGGTTGGTTTTATTCAGAGTTCCAGTACACCATATCATTTCCTACTTTTCTGGCACAAAACCCTATTTTTCAATGTAATCTCCGTTCAACATGAACTCCTTGTAAGGTGGCTATACTTTCGCACCTTACAAGCACCCATCCACATACTTTGCCATGATCTACAAACATAATTAGGTATCGTGTGACAGGTTGTACATCATATATATGAATATATAAAGGAGGCTGACATTGTCACATATGCGTTATAAATAATTGTTGACGCTTATTGCATGAAAGGTGACGGAGTGTCTTTGTTATCAGAACGGCGTAATGAATGATTGCCTATACTAGTAGAGGTTGGAACGACAGTGGAAATGAAACGGCAGGCGGAACTCAAGCCCTGGGTGGAAGGCCCATACAGGTGTGTCGGTCCTGCTCAAACACAGGAAGTAGCAAGACGGACGTTGGGACACCTGAGCGCTGGAGTACAATAGAGTCTTACATTCTGCGTGGTGTCTGTTCTAAGTCGCGTCTCCCTAACACTTCCGCGCAACGACGCTCTGAGCGTGTTTTTTAGGGAATTGACTAGTTTGAACCTGGGACCTGTTGCTGGTAAGGAGACGCCAGACCACGCATGACATGTAGAGTTCAGAAGAGTTCAGTGAGACTAGCGATGATATAATCAAATACTTAATGATTTCAGCGTCAGCTCCACTGCACTCCCTGTAAAAGAATCTTAATACTAACTAAATTTAGTGGAAGCGGTTCAAGGCTTTCCTATTTTTAGTTAGCTGGTAAAATAACGTCGAAAAAGTAGTTAAGTTTACCATTGGAAATTTTTATTCTACTCACAAAACATTGTTTATAAATTGCACTATTGATAAAAGGAAATATTTTAATACAGGATGATAAAAACCAACTGCGTTCAACAAAAATGTGAACGAATATTCCCTGAATGGGTTTCCAAGTTGTACAATGGATCGAAGGATGACCTATGCCATATCACATCTATAATTTAGGTTTAAATTAAGTTTCACAAAAGAGAAAACTATCAAAATGGTCTACAGTGACCCTCAATTATCTTAAATTACTTATTTAACTTGTCGTAAATTACAGTGGCTGATGTGGCTTCTCAATACTTATATAACAGAAAAATCATCGCGTTTCAGATTTTAACTTCACGTAGCAAATGTGTATACCATGAGCTTTAATTGACGATCGACCCTAGTATTACGCAAAACGGGGGTGTAACAGATGAGACTTCTGCAGTTCTGAGTGAAGCTTTATGCGCTATTATGCGGCATCGCATGCGTTCATTACCTTGTCGTCAGGGGGCGGCGGGCGGCGCAGCTCCACATCTCGCCGTCTCGGAAGCAGCTCTCTCCTAACTTCTCCTTACTACAATTTACCAAAGTTGGTTTTAGAAAAGCTATCTGGCTGTGTTTTCAACAGACCAATCAGGGTCTCAATGTTAACCTTAAGCTCCGCCGACAAAAATTCTGTCTATCCAGTGAGAAACGTTATACTTTTCGTGATGGGGCAATGTTTTTAACGTTTGCAACGTAATAGAGACGGGAAAAAGTCTCACGCTAAAACTTGCAGCTGGTGTGGCCCTTTTAGTGTTATCGTAAGATCTATACTGTTCTTCTGGAGAGCTCTATCTTTTAACATGGGCTGGGGGGTGGTCCTGGCGGTCAGCCGGCGATGTGAGTGTCCGTCCCTTATCGTAAGGTCTTCTAGCTTAACACGGTTCTGCTCTCAGCTTCTGTTCTCGTTTCTTCCCTCGGAACTGCGTCTGTTTCACAGTGGGAAGGTATGACATGCATTTAGGCGTTCTTGTGTTAGTCTGTGGTATTCCATTTGCTCACTCGTTGATCGTATTACTTTGATTAATTTAATGTCAGGATTTATTCTGGGCTATGTGACATACTGCCGGATTTGCTTATCATGTCAGGGTTTTCATGGAAGGTGTTGGATTTGCCTGACACCTTACAAGAGTCGCGACCGGCCGAGGTTGTAGCCGGATGGGGAGGGTTATATTTCGGAAACTACGAAAACCTGGGACGCAGATGAGAGGAACGAGGAACTGTCACCTTGGATATCACGCACTCTGGGTTATTTCCGCGGAGTTTTACTCAGAAGCCCCTACGGTCGCAGGTTCGAATCCTGCCTCGGGCATGGATGTGTGTGTTGTCCTTAGGTTAGTTAAGTTTAATTAGTTCTCTAAGTTCTAGGTGACTGATGACCTCAGAAGTTAAGTCGCATAGTGCTCATAGCCATTTGAACCTTTTTTTTTTTTTCCTCAGAAGCGTACCATTGTATGAGTATAGGTATTTCCGCGCTGGACGACAAAAGGCTAAAATATGGTTGGTCGGCGTTCAGAAGAATCTGTAGAGAGGGATAATATTCCGTGGTTTCGGGAATATGATTCGTTTGCGGAATTACGATAGTGGGGAGCCGAGCCTACACCAACGCCATGGATATAGAAACCGCTCTTTGTTTTAAATCGTACAAAAATGGTAATTTTATTGTGTATTTTAATTTTGATCTGCATTCTGCCAACCAATTTTATGTAACGCAGCATGTGAAGGTAGCTGTGTGTGGACGAGTTACTTCTGTAACCGAAATTGCAAGTACGTTCTTGTACATTTGATGTTAATCGGATAGGATGAAAAAGTTTGCATTTGTGAAATAGTAAATTAGTATCATTATCGTTTCAGATCTGAAGATGGTTCTAGAGGAACCGAAACCGGTCATGTGAATAAACATTTTTGCAATCAAGGCGGACTATAAGTAACATTGTTAAAACATTGTTGAACATCTGAGAGATCTTTATCAATCGTCCATATACAAGAATAGACTGTAATCTAACCACAGTGGCGCCCGTGCTCTTAGCTAAGTTGTCAGCACGTCTGATGGCCAGGCAACGGGTCCAGGTTCGATTCCCGGCCGCGTCGGAGATTTTCTCCGCTCGGGAACTAGGTGTTGTGTTGCCCTCATCGTCACCGACACGCAAGTAGCACAATGTGGCGTCAACTGAAAAGACTTGCAGCTCGGCAGCCGAACTCCCTGCCATCAATGCCATACGATCACTGCATTTCATTTTTCAACGAACATAGGAATAAGAATTCTTAATGTTAGTTTGTTTCCAATTGAGAAACTTAACAGAAGGATCTATTGGTTGTAGAACGCTGTCCTGTCGCAGTGGTACGCTGTCAGATCCCCAAGTAAAGTATTCATCAATTTGAAGATTGTTTGGAATACTGCAGTGCTTTATTAGGGTTGGTTCCTATGGAGATGGTATGCTGCTCCCTTCTTCCGACCTTTGAAACTGACTTACCTAGCCAATTGTAGGAAGACCTACAGTTTAATGTGGATTCTGAACCACGGCGCCGCTCGGCATTCTTCACATCGACAAACACATTCAAAGTTGAAAGAAGTGGTATGTGACAGTTAAGAATCCTAGGAATGATTGGGGATCGAACCCAGGATCTTAGGATTTGTATCCTGGCTCTTTGCTAATGAGCCACCGAGCCACACCAAACCCTATTTTCTATTGATCCTGACATTTCTTACATTTATTACTACGTGCAGAATCTCCATCTCCATTGAGCGCTACGGCTGGAACGCAGGGAAAACTTCGCCGAGTCGAATGACGGAAATAGCTTCTGTGTGAGCCTGGCTGAAGCTGCACACGAGACGTGTTTACATCTAAGGCCTCTGTCACTCCGTGGTCGCGTAAACTGTTTAATCGTCCTTGCGCCGAAAGTGTTCTTGTAACTTCATCCCTCTTAAACTTGATTATGTGGTGCGTTTTAGGCGAGAACGGATTCGAAACAAATTAAAAGTACTGTATAGTAAACAGGACAGAAGACACTGCAGTTTCTAGTTTCCTAAAGAGGACAGAACCACCAACAAGTTTTTCCCGCACACCGTACACCTCTAGTGGGATGGAAAATATTCTGCTCAAGCGTGCCGTCCGCTGCGACCGAGCGGTTCTAGGCAGTTCAGTCCGGAACTGCGCTGCTGCTACGGCTCTGCCTCGGGCATGGATGTGTGTTAGTTAGGTTTAACTAGTTAGATTTAGGTAACTAGTTAGTTTTAAGTCTAGGGGACTGATGACCTCAGATGTTCAAGTCCCATAGTGCTTAGAGCCATTTGAACCATTTGCTCAAGCATGAGAAATTATCTGCAAAACTACCATCCACCATTTTGAGTTTGATCAAGAGACAGAAGGTTCTGTGCGGTAACTGCTACAGTTACTCATAAAAAACGAGTCCTGGAATGTGCAGTATGCTGCCTCTCCCATTCGCTGTATTTCAGATGTGCTCGAATCATCAAAACCAGGTATACACTAACTGAACGCAGGTCACAGAGGAATATTCCGTCTTGGAACAGCATTCTAAGATGTATTCTCACAGCTGTATCGAAGGAAGTATCGTTTTTCATTTTCTTCCTTATCAGAGTGCAGATTTCTTTTCATCCATTCGAATGATCTGGAAATGAAAATACAGAATAATAACATTTGTTACGGTCTTCGGTACAATAATTTGCCACAAGCTGGTAGCGCAGCATAGCTGCTTTGCGACAGCCGAAGGGTGAGCTGTTGGCGAGACGCACTGTACAGACACTGCCACAAATGAAGACCCCAATCCGGATGGCACTCCAAATAATGGACTCCCCTGATCCTCTGTTCAAGGACCTGTTTCTTGTTTACTCTTAAGTCGGCTGTTTCATAAGTGCTTATCTGTGCAGCAAACAAAATAGGAAAAATAGAATATTTGTTGCGTCGTTACTTTTGATCTTTGAAACGAGTACATTCTACCAACAGGGATGTTCTAGATTTTCTAGACGCTGCATTCATCTCAGAGGAAGTATCCCTCCCTAGAGGCTGCCACGTCTTGGTTCCACGTCACCCAAACTGTGCCGCGCGCTAAGAAATGTTTCTCCAACATCATCAGCTGTAAAATCGACCAATAGGATAACACTCCTTCTTCTGAAATGTTAACTGAATTTAACAGTATTTGCGAATAAAGCCGTTTAGATCACTTGATATATTTTCATTTATTACGAAGTTTCGTCCACTCCCGTCATCCTGTCAACACTTAGGACTCGTAAAACAAAGTTCAGTGTCAGTTTCAATGGAACTTATGGGCAGTCTCATTATCTACACACTAGCGCTTTGGGAATCCAGGGACTGATCACGTAGCTACGCCACGAGCTCACTGTCGACTCGACATGGAAGTGTAACCTGCCTCCTTGCTGTACTTGGGAGCATCAGCATTCAGTGAGTCATTTAATGCCATTATCTTAGTACCAGAGACCAAAATTCGGAAAAAGTGGCACCAAGTCAACAAGGCTTTTAGTGTAAGTTTTTTAACACTCCCAGGCGTCCTGAAGAAACAGTGCTACATCTATTCTACAAAGAGAAGAGCTGCTCGTTGAGCAAGACATCGTATGCATAGCGATATGGTCCATTGAGCTGTAAATTGAACCGTCCCTGACGCCAATACACGAGGTCCGATGTCGTGCTCCGTTGATAACCGGAGTCCGTGGCCTGTAAGCTCGGCTTGAAGCGCAGGAGCGCCTGGGTAAAGCTTATCGGATGACACATAAACTCGCAACGGATTTATTCTTCTTCTGTATGTAGGTGGATACTGACAAGGGAACCTATTACAGAGATAAATACAGCATCCTCATACAGGATGTTTAGAAACAGTCTGAAAAAGCTTGGAGGCTGTTGCAGGGTACGTTGTACTCGGAAATAACAGTTAAGAAAAAAATTCTATATGTTGTACCGTTTCCGAGCTAATTAGGGTTGAGTTTAGCCAATGGGCCGTTGCGCGTGCAGATTCAAGCAGCCCGCCAGGTGCAATTAGTAGGCTGTCAGTTGTTGTCATAGCGTAGGCGATAGCGCACCCGACTGCTCAGCCTTCCGCTCGAATTCGATCCTTACTACCGCCCCGTGTCCAAATTCTGTATCGCTCTCTTGTTCGTTATTATGGAACTAAACACACACGTTTCGTGACGCCATTTCGGGTGAACCGTCGGAAATAACACAACATATTTCATAATAGTTATTTATCGGCACAACCTACCCTGCAACACCATTACAAGCTTTTCACACTGTTTGTGATACCCTGTATATTAAATGAATTTTCCGTCGGTTCTTGTCAGAACATGACAAAATATTAAAAAGGTGACACTCTCTTAAGATTCTCCAAAATATATTATTTATTTGGTCACGAGCCGTGTTTCGGCTTCTTAGGCCATCGTCAGATGACAACTGAATGTCGCAAACACAGCTAAAGTGATCTGCGACTTATACTGTTACTACTTATACGGAAAATACGAAATGCATTAAAAAATGATGACATATAAAGTGTTCACAAAGGAAAGTATTACACTTCTATGTTGCGCAGAAATACTGAGTTAGTTGGTGAGGGTTAGTTTCATTTCTACAATTAATTGCAGCGATGTGGAACGAGTCCTTTCACATTCACAATGGCACTTAGTTATATTTATCTAAAACGAAGTTTACTTTAAGGTTATCGTTACGTTTAACAATTGATGAAAACTAAAATAAAATTGAATTTAGCACTGTAATCTACTGTTCGTATAGGTGAAACTTAATTTAAAAGCCGGCCGGAGTGGCCGAGCGGTTCTAGGCGCTACAGTCTGGAACCGCGTGACCGCTACGGTCGCAGGTTCGAAGCCTGCATCGGGCATGGATGTGTGTGTTGTCCTTAGGTTAGTTAGGTTTAAGTAGTTCTAAGTTCTAGGGGACTGCTGACCTCAGAAGTTAAGTCCCATAGTGCTCAGAGCCATTTGAGCCATTTAATTTAAAAGAGAGAAAAGGAAACTGAGTTCGGCTATTTAAAATTAAGTTATATCTCTGTCTTGTATAACGAATCAATGTGTTCGTAATGTGAGCGATCGGATTATTTTGAATTTCTAACATAATTTATACCTTTGAAGCTACACACATGCATGTTCGATTTCCGTTCGTCTCATGTTTTGTAAAAACAACGAAATGTGTTAAGTCTAGATCGCCATCCTGAAAGGTCCTCCATATTTTGTCTCTAATTTGATTTTAATAATAAATCTTAACATTAACTATGTTTTCATTTGCTGACAAAGTGGTCAATTCCCTCCAATAATATCATCTGAAGTTCGTGCTTATATGTTCCAGCTAATTAAGCTGTTGGAAAGTGGACGGTTTGGTGACGTGATAAACGCACGCGCCATCAACACACTATCGAATGTACATTTTCGTCATTCACAAGTCGAAACCTACAGACTAATTTTCTTTTTACGGGGTAAAATTATCATTATTATTGTCAAGCAAATTATTTCTTGCATTTCAGTTTTATATGCACACGTCCTTACGTCGACAAACTTCTCCGTTCTCCAACTACGACTCTGCGCCTGACTTTCGCCAGAATATGTAATTTGAGCTAATAGTTCCCATTCGACACTGAAATAAGTTCATTTTAATCATAAACCTAGAAAGTCTACAGTTTCACTCTATTCTTGTGTCTTCTTTTGTAGTCAATGCAAAGTGTCCCACCTCTCGATCAATTAATACTCAAAATTTTCTCCTTACTCATCTTATTTTCTACATTACACCAGATATAATATTCTACGAAAATAGAACATGCGTAAAACTACACCACTTCTGTACGTTGGCTAACAATAACCAGACAATATTTACAAAAACTGGTGCACCACCGTATATGAAGGCAAAATTTCATAGCCTCGCAAAAACATTAAAAGTCTCGCAACTACAGAACCGCGTTTTATAATAACAATCGCTTATCAAAATGTTTATTCCACTGTAAAAGTAAACTGTAACCGCTGCCACAGAATGGTGTGTATAAAGTCACTTGCGGTGTGGAAAACTATACATCGATCAGCCAAAACATTATGACCACTCCCCACCGCGACGTTGCATGACGCCTGGTGGCGTTGCGAGCAGGTGACGCGGTAAAAAAAATGTGTAAGTGGCGCAGAGACGGACGGCGGATAACGCTAGCGAAGATATCGGCTGCAGATGAGGAAATCCATTGAGGTAGCCGACTTTGACAAAGGGCAGATTAATATTATTATGCAGAGGCTGTGAAAGTGTATTTTAAAAACAGCTACTGTCGTGAGCATCTACGGAAAGAGGTAGACGGACAGTGAAACCACCACTAAACGCTAAATAGTTGGACGTCCAAGACTCTTCACAAAACGTCGGGTTCGGAGGCTTGCGTGCTCTGTAAAGTAGGATAGATGGTGATCTGTGGCATCTCTACCGAAAGAGTACCGTGACGGTACAGGCACAAGTGTTTCGGAACGCACCGTTCATCGTACATTGTTGGACATGGAGCTCCGCAGCACATCACCCCTACGTGTTCACATACTCACCTAGCGACGTCAGCAGGTACGATGGGACCATCGGGATTCGACTGTCGATCAACGGAAACGCGTCGGTCTTCGGGTGACTCACATTTTTGCTACTCTAGATCGACGGTCGTCTCCACAAGCACCGTCATCGAGGCGAACGGCGGCAAGAAACGTGCAGTGCACCACGGACGTGGTGGGACCAGTATTATGCTATGGGAGACAGTCTCTTGCGTGAGACTTAAGGCAGTAACCAAAGACAGGTGCGAACCACGTCCATCCCTTCTACATTTCCATCTACATAGGTACTCCGCAAGCCACCGTACGGTGCTTGGCGGAGGGTACCCTGTACCACTGCTTGTCATTTCCTTTCCCGTTCCACTCGTAAACAGAGCAAGGGGAAAACGGCTATCTACATGCCAACGTATATGCCCTAATTTCTCGTATCTTATCTTCGTGGTCCTTACGGGCAATGTACACTCCTGGAAATGGAAAAAAGAACACATTGACACCGGTGTGTCAGACCCACCATACTTGCTCCGGACACTGCGAGAGGGCTGTACAAGCAATGATCACACGCACGGCACAGCGGACACACCAGGAACCGCGGTGTTGGCCGTCGAATGGCGCTAGCTGCGCAGCATTTGTGCACCGCCGCCGTCAGTGTCAGCCAGTTTGCCGTGGCATACGGAGCTCCATCGCAGTCTTTAACACTGGTAGCATGCCGCGACAGCGTGGACGTGAACCGTATGTGCAGTTGACGGACTTTGAGCGAGGGCGTATAGTGGGCATGCGGGAGGCCGGGTGGACGTACCGCCGAATTGCTCAACACGTGGGGCGTGAGGTCTCCACAGTACATCGATGTTGTCGCCAGTGGTCGGCGGAAGGTGAACGTGCCCGTCGACCTGGGACCGGACCGCAGCGACGCACGGATGCACGCCAAGACCGTAGGATCCTACGCAGTGCCGTAGGGGACCGCACCGCCACTTCCCAGCAAATTAGGGACACTGTTGCTCCTGGGGTATCGGCGAGGACCATTCGCAACCGTCTCCATGAAGCTGGGCTACGGTCCCGCACACCGTTAGGCCGTCTTCCGCTCACGCCCCAACATCGTGCAGCCCGCCTCCAGTGGTGTCGCGACAGGCGTGAATGGAGGGACGAATGGAGACGTGTCGTCTTCAGCGATGAGAGTCGCTTCTGCCTTGGTGCCAATGATGGTCGTATGCGTGTTTGGCACCGTGCAGGTGAGCGCCACAATCAGGACTGCACACGACCGAGGCACACAGGGCCAACACCCGGCATCATGGTGTGGGGAGCGATCTCCTACACTGGCCGTACACCACTGGTGATCGTCGAGGGGACACTGAATAGTGCACGGTACATCCAAACCGTCATCGAACCCATCGTTCTACCATTCCTAGACCGGCAAGGGAACTTGCTGTTCCAACAGGACAATGCACGTCCGCATGTATCCCGTGCCACCCAACGTGCTCTAGAAGGTGTAAGTCTACTACCCTGGCCAGCAAGATCTCCGGATCTGTCCCCCATTGAACATGTTTGGGACCGGATGAAGCGTCGTCTCACGCGGTCTGCACGTCCAGCACGAACGCTGGTCCAACTGAGGCGCCAGGTGGAAATGGCATGGCAAGCCGTTCCACAGGACTACATCCAGCATCTCTACGATCGTCTCCATGGGAGAATAGCAGCCTGCATTGCTGCGAAAGGTGGATATACACTGTACTAGTGCCGACATTGTGCATGCTCTGTTGCCTGTGTCTATGTGCCTGTGGTTCTGTCAGTGTGATCATGTGATGTATCTGACCCCAGGAATGTGTCAATAAAGTTTCCCCTTCCTGGGACAATGAATTCACGGTGTTCTTATTTCAATTTCCAGGAGTGTATGTTGGCGGCAATAGAATCGTTCTGCAGTCAACTTCAAATGCCAGTTCTTAAATTTTTTACAATAATGCTTCTCAAAAAGAACGACGCCTTCCCTCCAGTGATTCCCATTTGTGTTCCCGAAACAACTTCGTAACACTTGCGTGTTGTTCGAATCTACCGTAACACCTCTAGCAGCCGCCTCTGTATTGCTTCGACGTCAATTCCTCCTTTACCGGTGAACCGCTCTTTCCTAAAATTCTCACAATGAAGCGATGTCGACATTCGCCTTCCCTACCTCAGTTCCCACATGCTCGTTCCATTTCATATCGCCTTGCAACGTTGCGCCCAGATATTTAAACGACTTGACTGTGTCAAGCAGGACAATGGTAATACTCTATCCGAACATCGCGGGTTTATTCTTCCTACTCATTCGCATTAACTTACACTTCCCACATTTAGAGCTAGTTGCCATCCATCACACCAACTACATATTTTGTGTAAGTCGTCTTGTACTTTCCTATAATCACTCAACTTCGATGCCATACCGTACACTACAGCGTCAGCAGCAAATAACCGCTGCGCGGAGTGGCAGCGCGGTTTGAGGCGTCATGTCACGGACTGCGCGGCCCCTCCCGCCGGAGGTTCGAGTCCTCCCTCGGACATGGATGTGTGTGTTGTTCTTAGCATACGTTAGTCTAAGTAGTGTATAAGTCTAGGAATCGATTACCTAAGCGGT
This sequence comes from Schistocerca cancellata, assembly GCF_023864275.1. Classification (NCBI taxonomy): domain Eukaryota; kingdom Metazoa; phylum Arthropoda; class Insecta; order Orthoptera; family Acrididae; genus Schistocerca; species Schistocerca cancellata. The sequence goes on from NC_064628.1 coordinate 162,062,847, forward strand.
TTAGTCCCTTAGAAATTCACACACTTGAACATTTTTGAGCAAACAACCGCAGATTGCTGCCCACCCTGTCTGACAAATCATTCATGCGTATAGAGTACAACAGCGGTCTTGTCACACTTCTCTTCATGCTTGTTGTCTTCGCCGGCGGCGACGTCATCTTTCAGCAGTATAATTATCCGTGTGTCGGAGCCTGTACCACGCTACAGTGGTTTGAGGAGAATTATAGTGAACTCATTGATGTCTCGGTGACCAGTTTCACCTGATGTAAATCGTGTGATCTATCTGGGTCGGTATCGGGCCCCATCACCGCGTACGCAAATCAGCGGCTCATTGTTTACGGGAATTACATGACTGTGCGTGGACATCTAAAGTCACATACCTCAAAAAACCTACGAACAAACCATCGGATCCTTGATACGCAGAATCAGTAATGTACTTCGTTCCAAAGACGGACAAACAAGCTATTAAGCAGGCGATCGTGATGTTTTGGCTCATCAGAGCACGTCAGGCCGAGATGTGGCGTATAAGTTATCGGAATGTAGGAGAAGCTGGAAACTAGGAAAGACAGACTTTGCGGAACGCCTCTTAATAGAAAACCATCCATGTGGAGTAGATAGTGAAGATTTACGCACTATTAAGGAAAATGGAAAGACGATTCTACGGGAAGTACGCCAAATGACGCAGAATGCCGACTCAGATTTAAATGACAAAATTCAATTTCCTTTTTCCCTCTGTTAAATTAAGTTACTGTTATGTACGAGTAAATATCAGACTGCAATGGTAAATTCTACTTTATTAACACCTGTTGTTAAATGCAACGATATCGTCATTAAAATTGTATTTTTCATTTTTAAGGTTCCTCAGTCGGTAAAAACGGGAGTCTCATACGATTCCTTTTTCGTCCATCTGTCTGTCTGTCTGTCTGTCAGACAGACAGTTAAGAGCCCGTTTCATCAGAAATGGGTACATATATCGAGTTGAAATTTATGTCGCACACTAAGATAGACAGTCCCTTGGATGTGTAATAAATATAAGCTTCTAAGTTAACGCTCTCAGATGACATGACAAGTTACGTAACATTTTTTGATACTCGCATAAACGCTGATCAAGACCTGTACGGTACCTCCCGCAGACTTAGAATCGTGAAAGTTAGAGACAAGAGTTCAAGGCACAAGTAAGCGGGAAAAAATCCGGAAATGGGTAATTTGTAATTACATCACACAAAACAAATATATTTTCGTCATTTATTATCCTTCTGTCTGTCCGTCTGTTAAGATCTCCTTTTTCTCAGGAACGGGTAGATGCATCTAGTTCAAACGGTCTACGGTGCTTCGGCCGTATAATTAACCATTTTCGGTACTTTTGCATTTACTTGCACTACGTAAACTTGTTACTTGCCAAATTTCACGAATTAAGTCAGCGGGAAGTACCGTATAGCTTTTAATCAGTGAGTTTATAAGTATCAACATATGACATAAATGCTGTTGCCAATTAGCGAAGCATGTTAACGCAACTCCAAAATTAATAAAATAGTTGCAGAATTTCAATATCAAATGCGAAATTATATAAAATACACAGTTAAAACTCAAAATTAAAACATTCTCGAAAGCCTTGGAATTCCCAGGTCCGATATCCTACCAGTATCGACATGGATAACAGGCTAAACTCGTCGAGGTTCTCTATTCCCGGGATGGATGAACTGTCTGTGCCCAAGCCCTACTCGCAGCTAATCGTTTTTTTTTTTTTTTTTAGTTTAATGTGACTACAGGTCTGCGTGACATAAAAGTGCAACACTTTCTTTTGTGAATACTCTGTGTGTCAAATTTTGTCAAATTTTTTATACATCTTCTTTATATGTATTTTACGTGCAAGTCACCTTTCATTTTATCTGTGTTTAGGACATTCATTTACCACATGGCGGCGACCAAATAAATATTATTTTACAGAACATTAAGAAAGTACTTCCTATTTAATGTTACTACACAATAATTAAACAGCTTCAGTTGAACGAGAGTGTACAAAAAAAAATCAGCAGAGTATTTTAAAAGAAAAAAAAACATCCCCGTGTTCGACTGCAGTGATTTAGGAAGATTCTACAGTGATTATGCTAAAGAACTTGCCCCCTTTCCATCAGCAATTTATCGTAGATCGCTGGAAGAACGTAAAGTACCTAGCGACTGGAAGAAAGCGCAGGTCGTTCCCATTTTCAAGAAGGGTCATAAATCAGATGCGAATAATTATAGACCTATTTCGCTTACGTCAATCTGTTGTAGAATAATGGAACATGTTTTGTGTTCTCGTATTATGACGTTCTTAGATAATACAAATCTCCTTCATCATAACCAACATGGATTCCGCAAACAGAGATCATGTGAAACTCAGCTCGCCCTATTTGCCCAAGAAATTCACAGTGCCGTAGACACTGGCGAGCAGATTGATGCCGTATTCCTGGACTTCAGGAAGGCATTTGATACGGTTCCGCACTTACGTTTAGTGAAAAAAATACGAGCTTACGGAATATCGGACCAGGTTTGTGATTGGATTCAGGATTTCCTAGAAGAAAGAACACAACATGTCATTCTTAACGGTTCAAAATCTGCAGATGTAGAGGTAATTTCGGGAGTACCGCAAGGAAGCGTGATAGGACCTTTATTGTTTACAATATACATAAATGACTTAGTTGACAACATCGGTAGCTCCGTGAGGCTATTTGCAGATGACACGGTTGTCTACAAGAAAGTAGCAACATCAGAAGACTCGTACGTACTCCAGGAAGACCTGCAGAGGATTAATGCATGGTGCGACAGCTGGCAGCTTTCCCTAAACGTAGATAAATGTAATATAATGCGCATACATAGGGGCAGAAATCCATTCCAGTACGATTATGCCATAGGTGGTAAATCATTGGAAGCGGTAACGACCGTAAAATACTTAGGAGTTACTATCCGGAGCGATCTGAAGTGGAATGATCACATAAAACAAATAGTGGGAAAAGCAGGCGCCAGGTTGAGATTCATAGGAAGAATTCTAAGAAAATGTGACTCATCGACGAAAGAAGTAGCTTACAAAACGCTTGTTCGTCCGATTCTTGAGTATTGCTCATCAGTATGGGACCCTTACCACGTTGGATTAATAGAAGAGATAGACATGATCCAGCGAAAAGCAGCGCGATTCGTCATGGGGACATTTAGTCAGCGCGAGAGCGTTACGGAGATGCTGAACAAGCTCCAGTGGCGGACACTTCAAGAAAGGCGTTACGCAATACGGAGAGGTTTATTATCGAAATTACGAGAGAGCACATTCCGGGAAGAGATGGGCAACATATTACTACCGCCCACATATATCTCGCGTAATGATCACAACGAAAAGATCCGAGAAATTAGAGCAAATACGGAGACTTACAAGCAGTCGTTCTTCCCACGCACAATTCGTGAATGGAACAGGGAAGGGGGGATCAGATAGTGGTACAATAAGTACCCTCCGCCACACACCGTAAGGTGGCTCGCGGAGTATAGATGTAGATGTAGATGTAGATGGAAAACCTGAATCTGAATAACCGGAGGGAGATTTGAACCCTGATTCACTCACAAGGAGACCAACAGACCTGTTAATCACGAATTTTGATTAGTCTTAGGTATGTTGTAGACGGACCTGCACTGAATACGTGGCTAACGGCTTTTCATGCGACGGCTCCTAAAATAAAATTGATGTTGAAGTTGTAGGCGTATCCCCTATACCTGTAACGTTACTCCCGTTTCACCCAGCGAACGTAGTAAAGCGGCTGAGGTGCACGCCTGCCGCACTGGCAGGAATCCTGCCGATGTACATTTTTTTCACTTTGATCGTAAAGAATATGATGCAAAATTATTCAAAAATAGTCATTTTCTCTGTATCAATTTTCTTAACAAACTGATCATTACAGCAAACTTTCTTCAAATGCGTATCCCGCTTGTAGTTCGTAGTTTAAGTTCCAAATATTTGGACAAAGTCCTCTTCCTGAGTTTCCTAGTAGTGACCTCTCCTCATGTTGTCCCCTCTCCCTCATGGACCGATACGAAATTCCCAGGCCCTGTAAACCGACAGATGACATTTGTTGCGATCATCAGTTGTTCGAAAAATGTCTCCAGTGCAGTATGTCAAAAGAACACAATGAAACGGAAGAAGCAAGTGTTTCTATAGAAGGCCAGCCAATAGAAGATCCATGAGAAGTGGAGTAATGTGATGAGCAATCGAACGGCGAACTCACTAACGTCATCAGATACAACGAAAGATTGCTTCACGATTTGAACCTTCTTAGAGATACACCTCCGAGCACGATTGCCGCTAGTTTACCTGCAACTGGAGCTGCTATATCCAGCGCAACACAAGATCTATTGGCCGAAAGACGAATCGTCATTGTGGATGATTTAATAGACTTAATTTCTCCTGTAACAAACGGAAGACACATTAGAGAAAAGTTTGCTGTAATGATTGATTTATTAACGAAATTACTACGGTGCAAATGGTTATATTTGAATAATTTTGCTTGTCGTACACTACTGAATGATTTTCTGTACGGTGGAACTGAAAAAAATGCACCGGCGGGATTTGAACCCTCACCACAAGTGTCGTAGCCGTGAATCTTAGACAATGCACTACGCTCGCTGGGAGGAAAATGGCTGAAGTAACAGGTATGGGTGGTACGCTTGAAACTTCAACACTGATTTTCTCGGAAACTAGTGGCCGTCGCATGAAAAGGCGCTAGCCAGGTACTCCGGACTCGTCAAAATCCATGATTAACAATTCTGACGGTACCCATGTCAGATGTACGTTCGAGAGGTGCAACGCATTTAACTTCTACGTTATACTGTTCCACTAAGTTTCGGGTGTGCAGCCGCAAGAAATCTCCTTCTTCTTCTTCTTCTTCTTCTTCTTCTTCTTCTAATATTTCGGCCGTATAACGTTCAGCCATCTTCAGAGTGAGCCGCAAGACTGCCGCTCCAGTGCTAAGCTTCGTCCCTTTATACTCGTGTACCGCGCGACTGCGCATGCGGCCACAGATTCAAATGCCCCAGAGACGTTGGTCGGCGGCAGAGACGTGCATAATGCGCGAGTTGTATCTATGACTCCGCAGTCGATCTGTGTTGGTATATCGATGTATCATTGTGAGCTGCACTGTGACGACGTCTTTGTGAGTTTATTACAGCAAGTGCCGGATTCCATGATTTATCAAGATTGAGACCACTATCTCTATTTATTAAATTCGTCGTCAAGCGAATTTCAATTGCCTCCTTCACTATGGAGTCCCAAAAGGATGATGTAGTTGCCAAAATCTCGACGTTGTCATACAACATACTGTGACCATTATCAATACAGTGCTCTGCCACTGCCGACTTGTTAGGTTGTAAAAGCCGTATGTACCTCCGGTGTTCTGTACATCTTTCTTAGACAGTACGAGTTGTTTGTCCGATGTAAGAAAGCCCCCATTCACATGGAATTTTGTAAGCTCCAGATTTTCGGAGCAGCAAATCATCTTTGACGGAGCCCACGAGTACAGCTGTCTTGGGTGGAGGAATCCGTCCTATTTTTGATGAGAGGCTACCCACATATGGCAGGAAGGCCATCAATTTAAAGGTTTCTTCATCTTCTTCTGCTTTCTTTGTGGCCTCTTTCGGTTTCATTTTCAGCGCCCTCTGTATTTGTTGTGGAGAGTACCCATTGTCTTCAAACACTCTTTGTAAGTGGGAGAGTTCATCTTGCAGACTGCTTTCGTCAGAAATAATATGCGCTCTGTGGGTCAAAATTCGGAGAGCACTCATTGTCTGGGCAGGATGGTGGCAGCTATTTGCACGGAAATACAGATCGGTGTGCGTCGGCTTCCTATGTACTTCATGTCCCAAAGTACCATCTCCTCTGCGCCGAACCAAAACATCCAAGAATGGAAGGCATCCCTTCTTTTCGCTTTCCATTGTGAACTTTATTTGATCGTGGAGGGAGTTGAGATGTCTTAAGAAGTCTTGCAAGTTGTCTTCACCATGGGGCCAAATTACAAAGGTGTCATCAACATACCTCCAGAATACCGTGGGTTTCAAGTCAGCAGATTGAAGCGCCTTCTCCTCGAAGTCCTCCATGAATAAATTGGCCACCAGAGGGGATAAGGGACTACCAAAGGCGACTCCGTCCGTCTGTTCAAAAAATTCGTTGTTAAATAAGAAATATGTGGAGGTCAGAACATGTTTAAATAAAGCTGAAATCTCTTTGTCTACGTTATACTGCTCGTTGCTTTGTTAACTTGTAAACACTTCTAGGTAGAAGTAGAATATGACGTAGTACTCAGCTGTAAATACCGTTTCCAGCCACGTTTCAGACGTGCACCACTGCAGCTCACTAACGCAGTACGGGCGGAATTAATATTCTGCGAGATAGCGGCGCTACTGAGAGTATGGCACGAGCTATAAGGGAGAGAGAGTGTGGGGTGGGGGAGAATAGTGCCTGAAGGATGCTATAGCAGGACGGTAATGGCACCCCTAGCGGGTCCTAATTAAAGGGGGCGCCGTCTGGCATGGAACGAGGACGCGAGTACATCCGCTCTGGACGCGTCGCCCCCACCGCGGCTCCACCGACACACGACCCGCCCGCACCTGCGTAGCAGTCACGGACAACTGCGGATCCTTGACTTGAAATGAGATGTGACCGCCTCAGTAGCCGAACTGTGCGGACGGCAGCGCATTATGTCAAAATACGAGTACACTACTGGCCATTAAAATTGCTACACCACGAAGATGACGTGCTACTAAGGCGAAATTTAACCGACAGGAAGAAGATGTTGTGATATGCAAATGATTAGCTTCTCAGAGCATTCACACAAGGTTGGCGCCGGTGGCGACACCTACAACGTGCTGACATGAAAGTTTCCAACCGATTTCTCATACACAAACAGCAGTTGACCGGCGTTGCCTGGTGAAACGTTGTTGTGATGCCTCGTGTAAGGAGGAGAAATGCGTACCATCACGTTTCCGACTTTGATAAAGGTCGGATTGTAGCCTATCGCGATTGCGGTTTATCGTATCGCGACATTGCTGCTCGCGTTGGTCGAGATCCAATGACTGTTGGCAGAATATAGAATCGGTGGCGTCAGGAGGGTAATGCCGTGCTGGATCGCAACAGCCTCGTTTCAGTAGCAGTCGAGATGACAGGCATCTTATCCGCAAGGCTGTAACGGATCGTGCAGCCACGTCTCCATCCCTGAGTCAACAGATGGGGACGTTTGCAAAACAACAACCATCTGCACGAACAGTTCGACGACGTTTGCAGCAGCATGGCCTATCAGCTCGGAGACCATGGCTGCGGTTACCCTTGACACTGCATCACAGACAGGAGCGCCTGCGATGGTGTACTCAACGACGAACCTGGGTGCACGAATGGCAAAACGTCATTTTTTCGGACGAACCCAGGTTCTGTTTACAGCATCATGATGGTCGGATCCGTGTTTGGCGACAACGCGCTGAACACACATTGGAAGCGTGTATTCGTCATCGCCATACTGGCGTGTCACCCGGCGTGATGGTATGGTGTGCCATTGGTTACACGTCTCGGTCACCTCTTGTTCACATTGACGCCACTTTGAACAGTGGACGCTACATTTCAGATGTGTTACGACCCGTGGCTCTCCCCGTCATTTAATCCCTGCGAAACCCTGCATTTCAGTAGGATAATACACGACCGCATGTTGCAGGTCCTGTACCGGCCTTTCTGGATACAGAAAAATGTTCGACTGCTGCCCTGGCCAGCACATTCTCCAGATCTCTCACCAATTTAAAACGTCTCGTCAATGGTGGCCGAGCAACTGCCTCGTCACAATACACCAGTCACTACTCTTGATGAAATGTGGTATCGTGTTGAAGCTGCATGGGCAGTTGTACACGCCATCCAAGCTCTGTTTGACTCAATGCCCAGGCGTATCAAGGCCGTTATTACGGCCAGAGGTGGTTGTTCTGGGTACTGGTTTTGTCAGGATCTATTCACTCAAATTGCGTGAAAATGTACTCACATGTCATTTCTAGTATAATATATTTGTCCAATTAATACCAGTTTATGATCTGCATTTCTTCTTGGTGTAGGACTTTTAATGGCCAGTAGTGTACGAGCAGTTGTAACATCAGACCAAAATTGAAACTCTGACCAGAAAAAACAATATGGTAGCCTGGCCTTTTTAATTTTATTTACTTTTTTAAGTCATCAGACTTGTTTGATGGAGCCTGCCACGAATTCTTCTCCTGTGCCAACTCTTCATCTCAGTAGCAGTTGCAACCTACGTCCTCAATTATTTACTGGATATATTCCAGTCTATTTCCTCTATAGTTTTCTCCGTCTAGAACTCCGTCTAGTTCCACGGAAGTAATTCCCGGATGTCTTAACAAATGTCCTACCATCCTGTTCCACCTTCTTATCATTGTTTTCCATATATTCTTTTCCTCGCCAACTCTTCGGAGAATCTCATCATTCCTTACCTTACCAATCCCCCTAATTTTCAACATTCTTCTGTAGCATCACATCTCAGATGCTTCTATTCTCTTCTGTTCCGGTTTTACTACAGTCCACATCTCATTACCAAACAATGCTATGCTCCAAATACAATATCATAAATAGCTTTTTAAGATAAAGGCCTACGTTTGACTTCTTTTGACCAGGAATGAATTTTTGCCAGTAGTCTGCTTTTTGTGTCTTCCTTGCTTCGTTCATCGTGGGTTATTTTGCTGCCCAGGTAGCAGAATTTCTTAACTTCATCTGTTTCGTGATTGCCAGTTATGATGTTTGTCGTTGTTCTCATTTCTCCTGCTGCCCATTACTTTCGCCGGCCGGAGTAGCCGTGCGGTTCTAGGCGTTACAGTCTGGAACCGAGCGACCGCTACGGTCGCAGGTTCCAATCCTGCCTCGGGCATGGATATGTGTGATGTCCTTAGGTTAGTTAGGTTTAATTAGTTGTAAGTTCTAGGCGACTGATGACCTCAGAAGTTAAGTCGCATAGTGCTCAGAGCCATTTGAACCATTTGAGCCAGCCCATTACTTTCGTCTTTCTTCGATTTATTGTCAGTCCGTATTCTGTACTCATTAGACTGTTTATTTCACTCATCAGACCCTGTAGATCTTCTTCACTGAGGATAGCAATAGCATCAGCGAACGTATCATTGATATACTTTCACACTTAATTTTAATTCCACTCTGGTACGTTTCTTTTATTTCCATCATTGCTTCTTCGATGTATAGACTGAACAGTAGGGGCGAAAAACTACATTCCTTTCTTACACCCTTTTTAATCCAAGCACATCGTTCTTGGTCTTTTATTCTCCCCTCTTGTCTCGTCCACATGATGTACATTATCCGTTTTTCCCTATGGCTTACTCCTTCTTGTCCTCAGGATTTAAAACATCTTGCACCATCTGACACTTGACATTGTCGAACGCCTTTTCACGTCGACAGATCCTATGAACGTGTCCTTACTCCTATTGTCCTCAGTATTTCAAACATTTTGCACCATCTGACATTTGACATTGTCGAACACCTTTTTCACGTCAACAAATCCTATGAACTTGTCTTGATTTTCCTTTAACCTTGCTTCCACTGTCAACCGCAACATCAGCGCTACCTCTCTGGTGCCTTTTCCGTTACTAAAACCAAACTGATCGTCTGGCTATTGGGTGATTCGTACACTACGTGTTGATGTCACCAACACTGAGTTTTAGGGAATTTAACCTCTGTGCGCACATGTGGAGCTTCACTCACCATTTTTTTCTCCGTATATAGGCGTATTTTTTCAGCTTATAGACTGATGATTTGCGAATGTGGACCTTCTAGTTCTTAGTTTTAAAACCAGGGCACAGCACTTTGCAACGTTTCAAAAATGGCTCTGAGCACTATGCGACTTAACTTCTGAGGTGGGTTTCCTGAGTTTGTTTACAGCTAGTCGTATGCATAAAATGCTTACTTCCACATCGAAAAGGTGTGTAAATAATTATTATGTCCAAATATTAGACTGAAATTATGTGGTTTTTTCTGACGTTTGCTATTTGTTACGTCTTCCCTGCATCTGTGTGGTTCTTTAGTGGATACATGAGCGAGGAACAAATGCTATACATAGAGAGAGAACTGACATATTAATTTATTCTACATTGCGTATCAAATAGAAAAAATAGTACACAACTTTGTTGCTGTCTTAGCAGCGTCAGTTGCTAACAGTACCTCTAATTGTTGAAACATATACAGTTACAAAAGATTTGTACGTCTGACACTCTTCAATACAATGTATTCAGGAAGATATTGAGCACTGTAAATGTTATTCAACTAGCAAACACATAAAATGGGGGCGATGCAGACCTAGAAGCACATAATTGAGGGTTGAACCTCGGCAGGTGGTGAAGTTCTAGCGCCTCTAGGGCGCTTCCCCTGGTGGCTTGATGGTTTGTGGGGGTGCATGAATGTTCGAACTTAAGTAGACCCGCCGGTGGAGCTCCGGAGAGGGGATGCTTGCATCTCATTGGCAGCGGTGTAACCGTTCCGTGGCAGCGCCCTCGTGGCGCATTGGTGGGTTTAGGGAACGCTACGGCGGTATGCGTATTTGAAAGTGCATCCGATCGGATAACGGTCGATACCGTATTATTCTTGATGTTGAAAATTCGTTCAGATGGGTATAATTTTGTTCGTTACTATGAAATATCCCATTTACTGAAGGTTCTAGTACGTGGACCTCGGGTAATAATGCTAATTTAAATTTGGTCTTCGATAATGGAATACTGAAATAACTGACGTTTCTACACTCTACAGTAATACATCAAATACGAACAATTAGAAGCTCGTTTTAATGACAACAATGTGGAATTATCTGACTAAGAAGATGACGAATTCACGTTTTTGACTGAAATTGTCCTTCAGAGCTTGATGAAACGAGTGTTAAACAATAAGAACGTTAAGATGTCGTACCGGTAACTAGGAGAAGAGGACGTCCTTGTACAATGAATTCCTCTCATGGCGAAGATGTAGATGCTGTAGAAAATGCGAATAAAAAGTCACGAAGGACTGTGCTACAACCAACTGCCGAAGTTAGGTTTTAAACTGTTAGCCAACTGCCAAATATGTTGAGGCAAGGAATGCTTCAAAATGCAGGAAACTTGGCTGCAGTTTCAAGACGAAATAAATGTGCGTCAAATGTGTAATGTACTTATGTATTGTGAAAAATTAATTGGTTTGAAGCGAATGATAAAACGAACCGCGAAGATTTATTTACTGGCAGTAGAAAATTCGTACTTACCAGAAATTATTGTGTGACTGTCATGTTCTTGGATTTATGAAGCTGTTTTAGAGCATCTGCAAAAATCTGTATTGGAAAACTTACGTTTCAAAAATATTAACATTAAGAATCCTATTTTCTGTGTGCTACAGCATATATAGTTTACTGTTTCAAATAATATATCGATATTGCTGATTACAGTTTTTTGATTGAATATAGGAGAAAGAGAATACAAAGCAAAGACTAGTACGTTTTCAAGATAAGTGAGACTTGAGGTCCACATATGTGGACCTCCATTTACGCCTTAGCGAATCATCAAAAATATTTCATTTGCATTTCTGTCATGGTTGTTTATTACTTTGTTGGAAAATATGAAAAGAAGAAATTCCTGTGAATTTCTTGTATCTCAGGAGTGAAGAGGGTGAACGGACAACATTTCAGGATCAACTACAGGAGAAAACGGAATTATCAAAACAGTTTTGCAAAGTGAGCAAAAGCATGGTATCCCTGAATACGAGATATTAAGACCAGTCTGAAGAGTGCTGAATCCTCTAGTTTTTACTTCGTAATTAAGAGTAACACTTTACTCATTATGTTACTAGTAGTTTAAATGTACTTTATTCTCTCGAAATAGGATACAATTTTTAAAAAGAAAATATGCTACAGCGAAGAAGAAGAAATTTATTTCACTTACCTAATTTTCCTTAAAAAGAAACAAGAATCTCAGTTTCATGGATGACAGGCAACTGGATTTTGACAAAATATTAGAATTATTTTGAAACAAAAAGAGACGTAAATGATTTCACGGCAAGTAGGACTTACTTCAAATTTTAAGGATGAAGGAATATATAACCTTCAAAGGAGACTTTACTGTATTATCACTTTTGTTTTTCAGTTTCACGAAATTAAACATTTTCCTGCATTGTTGCTACCGTTCAACTGGGTGTATGGGGACGAACATTGTCGCGTAGCAACAAAACACCTGCAGCGAGTAGGCTTCGTCGTTTACTCCTAATTGCAGTGAGTTTTTACCAAATTACAGCATGAATTACTGGTCACTGTTACCCCCTTTCCATGTCATGCTCCAAAATTACCTCCTTCGCATCCAAACAGAGACTTTTGCCGCCGACGGTTGAGTGTGGAACTTTCTGGTTTTGGCGAAAGAATGGCGATGGACACCCATGTTTCATCTCCTTAGACAGTTCTACAGAAACCCATTACCTTCGACCTCGAAACTACGCAAAATTTCCTCACGAGGCATCGACAAGCAGATTTCTCGGCTCAGCAGTCAACGGATGTGGCGCCTATCTTGCGGGCACTACGCTGAATCTCACCTGATGATGCATATTATTGTGTGCTGAACCTACACTAATATCCACGATAGGGACTATTTCTTTTACAAAAATTCGTCTGTGTTCATTCACAACCTCTTCCACTGCGGTAATGTTTTCGTTCGTCACTATGCGGTGTGCCTGGCCTGTGCGAGTAACGCCTACAGCAAAAATTTTAAAATCTCTGCACCGATCGTACTCTTGCTGCAGGAACATACACGAATCACCGTGCTGAGATTTCATCCTTCGTCGCATTTCTCCAGGTTTTAACTGCTTCACTGCTCTAAAAACGTATCACAGATCGCTGTTCCAAGACGGTGCGACAACAGGCGGTCATTTTTGCTCAGTCGCAACGTCCTCTTCTGTGATGCAACAACAGGTTGCCAATTGATAGTCATTTGTTGAAACATGATCAAAATTCCTGCCAACTGACAAATCGATAGTGCAGTTATAAGAATTTTATTGTACTTTTAATGTTTTTATTTCAAGCACCCTCGAAACACGCACGGAGGCTGGGAATGATCTGACGAAGCAGAAAGACGCGTATCGTAAGGGGGCTATTACACTTTTACACTTTCAGATATATTTGACAAAGACATTTGTTCAAATATTGGACAAAGATCTCTGACAAACATCTCTGACGTGGTGCAAACGTTAGTATTACACTGTCGTCCAGTATTTCTTCAAAGATTCAGAATGGCGGTAATTACCTTGGTACTATGTTCTGTAGTTGCCTCTACCACAGTTGCACAGTGTTTACATTTGGAAGAGGAGCGGAATAAAAGGAAAAGGAAATATACTTGGGTGAAATTGTGGGTTTCACTGAGAGATAATAAAAGCATACAACAAAATTTGTTACGGGAGCTGCAAGCCGAGGACGTAAAGCCGTATGAAAATTACTTACAAACAGATGAGAGAAGGTTTCAGCATGTGCTTAGGAAAGTGGCTCCTCACATTATAAGCAGACCACTCCCTTGAGAACTGTTATATCCACAAAAGACCGATTTTTCGTAACTCTGCGATTTATTGCAACAGGAGGAGGCTACTATAGTTGACAGTATAGCACACGAATACCGCAGTGTACAGTGACGAAAATAATACGATAAACGTGTGAAGTTATTCATAAAGCTGTGAAAGAGGAATATCTGAAGGCAAATAACTATTTAGTGCATACTACAGGCATTAAAAAATATTTTTATTTCTACAAAAGTTGTAGATTTTCTCCTTTACATCCACGGTGGTACATCCCGGCCATACATTACGGCTAATGGCCACCGCAATTTATTTATACTCTCGCTTCCTTGTATTCTGGATGTAGCAAGTTATACAGTGCTTCATCTGTCTCGTACATTTCTATCAGTTTCGTTGTATACGCGAAGCGCCATATAAATTTTGAAGCCTTGTTCATAAACATTAAATGTCAGACACCTGCAGCGAATTAGCGCTCCTAGAGGGTACATTTCTCAGTAAACAGAAGACGAACGATTTCTTAGGCAAATCTAAGAAAAGGCGCGAGATTTGATCAAATAAACTGGACGAAAGGTGACATTTGACAAAAGTCCCCTATTACACTACGTCCAATACACTTGACAAATAAGCTATGTCCAATAAATTTGATATTGTAATATCGGCCTTAGAAATTTCTGCTTTAATGGCATTCGGATGCACTCAGCTGACAAGAAGAAATCACAAAGTTTCAGGAGGCCGCAACGTGAGCGCTGGTGAAAGCACGGACAATATCTAGAGCAGCTTCTCCTGCCACACGTCAGCAGGCCTCGCCCGTGTGACCACTTCTATTGCCGATGTAAAGATGCCACATACACTCCTGGAAATTGAAATAAGAACACCGTGAATTCATTGTCCCAGGATGGGGAAACTTTATTGACACATTCCTGGGGTCAGCTACATCACATGATCACACTGACAGAACCACAGGCACATAGACACAGGCAACAGAGCATGCACAATGTCGGCACTAGTACAGTGTATATCCACCTTTCGCAGCAATACAGGCTGCTATTCTCCCATGGAGACGATCGTAGAGATGCTGGATGTAGTCCTGTGGAACGGCTTGCCATGCCATTTCCACCTGGCGCCTCAGTTGGACCAGCGTTCGTGCTGGACGTGCAGACCGCGTGAGACGACGCTTCATCCAGTCCTAAACATGCTCAATGGGGGACAGATCCGGAGATCTTGCTGGCCAGGGTAGTTGACTTACACCTTCTAGAGCACGTTGGGTGGCACGGGATACATGCGGACGGGCATTGTCCTGTTGGAACAGCAAGTTCCCTTGCCGGTCTAGGAATGGTAGAACGATGGGTTTGATGACGGTTTGGATGTACCGTGGACTATTCAGTGTCCCCTCGACGATCACCAGTGGTGTACGGCCAGTGTAGGAGATCGCTCCCCACACCATGATGCCGGGTGTTGGCCCTGTGTGCCTCGGTCGTATGCAGTCCTGATTGTGGCGCTCACCTGCACGGCGCCACACACGCATACGACCATCATTGGCACCAAGGCAGAAGCGACTCTCATCGCTGAAGACGACACGTCTCCATTCGTCCCTCCATTCACGCCTGTCGCGACACCACTGGAGGCGGGCTGCACGATGTTGGGGCGTGAGCGGAAGACGGCCTAACGGTGTGCGGGACCGTAGCCCAGCTTCATGGAGACGGTTGCGAATGGTCCTCGCCGATACCCCAGGAGCAACAGTGTCCCTAATTTGCTGGGAAGTGGCGGTGCGGTCCCCTACGGCACTGCGTAGGATCCTACGGTCTTGGCGTGCATCCGTGCGTCGCTGCGGTCCGGTCCCAGGTCGACGGGCACGTGCACCTTCCGCCGACCACTGGCGACAACATCGATGTACTGTGGAGACCTCACGCCCCACGTGTTGAGCAATTCGGCGGTACGTCCACCCGGCCTCCCGCATGCCCACTATACGCCCTCGCTCAAAGTCCGTCAACTGCACATACGGTTCACGTCCACGCTGTCGCGGCATGCTACCAGTGTTAAAGACTGCGATGGAGCTCCGTATGCCACGGCAAACTGGCTGACACTGACGGCGGCGGTGCACAAATGCTGCGCAGCTAGCGCCATTCGACGGCCAACACCGCGGTTCCTGGTGTGTCCGCTGTGCCGTGCGTGTGATCATTGCTTGTACAGCCCTCTCGCAGTGTCCGGAGCAAGTATGGTGGGTCTGACACACCGGTGTCAATGTGTTCTTTTTTCCATTTCCAGGAGTGTAGATCTACAACGTCAGCCACAGGAGGGCCACATCGATCGATAATCTTTTGCTTTGGCGCTCATCACATATGGACTGACTACCCTCGTGATTTGCTTAAAGCGATGACTCTTCGCGTGTATCCCGCGGCCTTGCGACAGCGTTTACGTGTTCTCAGATATGTCCGTAATTCAGTCATCATTCTTAGTATGAGTTCATTTGAGACAAACGATATCTGTATGGCAGTCACACACCGTTACCACTTCACATTTGACGACTATGTTCGTGGTGTACGCTCCTTTGCAAGATTCTCGAAGAAGTTACGGTTGAACATCCTTACGTTTGCAACTCTATGCTTCTTTGTGTATGGGAACAAAGACAGCAATATTCAGTAACAATTACGTCCTTATCTTTCTTACTAGTCGAGGAGCTTTTCATCTGACTCTGACTTTTGTGGTGTATTTGTGGAATAGAACCAAAAAATTTTCGCTTAATAAGACAAAATTTGCCCAATATGGACGGAAAAGTTCATTTTGGTTCTTGTTGCAAGAAAATATTGTCTAATGTAATTTTATGTTTCCAATCAACAGAGCAACGTCAGGCTACACTAGTATGCTAATCAGTTCAAGAACATTCATTGACTATTCCAGCGAAAGGCGAAGGAGAAGCAGTGGTTCGAACAGTCACATTGCGGCTGATGTGTTTCGACATCGTGACTCGTCAGTAGCAACGCTATGCTTATGAACGGTTTTGTTTGAGCTGTTTCCAGTTATTCGCAGCGAAATACTGTAAGTGTATTCGGAAAGATTAGAGAAAAAACACTTGGCGACACTTAAGAGGAACGTCATCTATTTCCATAGAACGCCATGCGATGTGGCGCGCACATTTAGTATCTTCGTGCAAATTTCGCTCTTATTCCTGAGTCTGCCAACGCAACACAGAATATTCCAAACGTTGATAAGGCTAAATTAACTACACTACATATGTGTTTATTGCTCTAGAGGGACTCATTAATGCCTCAGAGCAGAACGTAATTGTAATGCGTGGATCCTTTGCTACTGTTCCGGATTTATGACTTTGAATATCTTTACGCCATAAATAACATTATCAAACTTAACTACTCCTAAATGCTGAAGAGTTGTGCGAAACAACTGAACAAATATCACGTTGTTGCAAATATCCATGGTTTCTAGGGTTCGTCGCGCAGTTTCCAGCAGTAGTACGAACACCATTAAAGCCTGAAACTTTTGAATATGTCTACATCGCTACAAATATTACAAGACGATCAGTTTCGTCAGCTATATGCGGTCAGCTTGCAGCTACACAATCGTTACTCAACCAATTACTTGCGAATGTCTAATGACGACTTTCTATACTTGCTATGGCCAATAGTCATTATACAACGCTGATGAGTTGCTGTGGCAGCAGTTGTAAGGCCTGAAAATGACTGCATATAGTGAGTCAAGCCAGTCGCTTTGACATACTGGTGGCGACCCAGGCATATTAAAAAGTTATATGCATTGTGCTGAGATCCAATGCTTCAAGAACAAATTATTTCTAAATTCATAGTTGCCCATTATGTCCACTACTGCAACAGAATTGTGCAGGTGCAGAAAGCTGACATAACAGTGGGAAAAGAAAGGACGACTAGAGTTTGTATTGTCGACGACGAGGTCGTTAGAGACATAGGACAAACTCAGACAGGACAAGAATGAGGGGAAAAATCGACTGTCCCCGCATTTTTATTTATTTATTTATTTAATTTTTGAGGAATCTCTCCAGCGTTCACCTAAGTCTGGATAGCCGGAGAGGTATCTAAACTTCGCTTTTCTCTTGTTCAGGTCAACTTCCTTCCTCATTCAGTTTCCATGATCTGTCTGAACAGCGTAGCGTGATTGAAAACGAATAATAGCATTTTCCGGGGACGCTATTCCGGTTGGTGGGAGTGCCGACAACATTTAGCCGCTAGGGAAGTGTGTGTGGATGGGTGCAGTTATTGTGTATAATCAAGTTTTGTGTGGAGTTAATGTTATAATGTATTTGTAAAAGTTTTTACTTCATTCCTTAAATGCGTTATTCATCGTTATAAAAGCATGTGGAGAAACTAAGTCTTTCTTATACACTATAGACGTATTTCACCTATTTTCCAATTTGATAAAAATTATTAACTGGGCAAAGGAGGGTAACCGACTAATAAGCTCCATATATTAGGTATGCATGTCTACGAAGCGCTAAACTCTGCTTCTTCCAGTGGGGTATCCTTTCACATCTCTATCTATTTCTGGTATCTTCTTATCGTCTCATTTCCTAATCACGGTCTGTTATTTCTCGCGCTTCCTACGAACAGTCAATTTCTCTATATTTGTTTCCTTCTGTACTGCTGCCATAAATCCCGTTAGATGTCACTACTCACACCCGATAAGGCGGTAGTGAGAAAATTTAAGATGTTAATTAATGTTAACAAGACGAACATATATCGAATTCTGTTCATGGTATTTATTAGTATATGAATCATCATCATGACCGTTATTATTATCATCATCGTTATTAGTAGTAGTAGTAGTAGTAGTAGTAATAGTAGCAGTTACCGTTCACGTGCTACGTATCTTGTAATGTTCACTCAACAAAGATTTCCAGTTAGATGTAACAGACGGCCTTTAAGCCCTATTTTTGATAAGTGAAATACATAGACATAACGTGTTGCTTCCAATTACTACACGTTTAAGTCGTTTTTAATCTGATGAAATCGTCAGGAGAAAAAGTAATTCTGGAGTATTCGAAGGGAGTGTTGAAGAGCTTTTACACAAGAACGTTCCCAGAGTCTGAGCTAGAGAAAGGAAGAGAAGAAGAGGTAGAGCAACTCATATTGGTTTCTCCATCTACATACATACTCAAAGCCACCTTTCGGCGCACGGAGGAAGGTCCCCTGTACCACTCGCAAATAGAGTGCGGAAAAACAACTAGGTTTATGCCTCCGTGCGGGTCCTAATTTCTCTTATCTTCTTGGTCCTTACCCGAAATGTACCATGGCGACTGTAGATTCGCTGTGCAGTCAACTTCAAATACCGGTTCTCTAAATTTTTCTGAATAGCGTTTCGTGAAAAGAATCTGTTGATCGAATCTACTGTAACAAATCTAGCAACCCGCCTCTGAGTTGCTTCGACGTTTTCCTTTAAACCGACCTGGTGGAGGTCCTGAACACACTCGATCAGTAGTCAAGAATGGGTCGCACTTTTGTTCTATAAGTGCTCTCCTTTGTAGGTGAACCATAATTTCCTAAAATTCCCCCGATAAATCTAAGTCGACCTTTCGTCTTCCCTACTACCGTCCTCACAAACTCGTTCCATTTCATATTGCTTTGCAACGTTACGTCTAGATATTTAATTGACGTGACTGTGTGAAGCAGAACACTAGTAACCCTGTATTCGAACGTTGCAGGATAGTTTTTTCCTAATCATTTGCATTAACTTACATGTTTTCTACATTTAGAACAAGCTGCGTCTCACCATAGCAACTAGAAATTTTGTCTAAGGCATCCTGTGTCCTCCTGCGGTCACTCAACGACACTCCGCACAACATAGCGTCATCTGCCAATAGCCACAGGTTGCTGCTCAACCTGTCCGTCAGATCCTTTATGTTCCACACCGTATGGCAACATACAGTGTGACTCAAAATGAAACTGCACTAATTCATGGAGTGATGTAGGTACAGAAGTGAAAATGACGCGCATGCCTGAAACGACATGGGGTTTTACTGAGAGAAAAGAGCGAATGGAAAAACCGGCCAACATGTGGCATGTACGTCAGTCAGTGGAGCTGCATGAAGATCGTGTATATAACGAGCTGTAGTGAGAGAGGGAATGAGATCCTCAGACCTCAGTATGTGTGATCATTGACTATGGTGTTACCTGAGGTCGCAACTCAACTGCGATCGTCCGACCTCATTAGGAATTCTAACAGACAACATCCCACGGCAATTTCTTACCATACCTACTGACATGCTGTACAGTCTCTTCACTTTATTTTTCCCTCAACTTCAGATATTGTTGATGAATTACGGCCTACATGTTTAGTATTTGATAAAAAAAATCATCGTCTTTGCTAAAAATCAATTGTGATAGTAATTGTTGCTTTTGAATCATATGAAGCGTCGTCTGTTGGTTATTATGCTGACATTTATGCAGACCCTCAAGGTTACAGTTGGCCTTCATAAATCATGCGCAAGGTTTTCATATTCTCTCGCTCGCTACGCGCAAACTATCAGTCCTACAGTGACAGCAGCAAGTGCCACGAACAGTCTACTGGAAATCCAGACTGTTGAGGGATAAGTGTGGGGTGGATGTGCGTTTGAAGGTCACGTTTGTATTTTTGTCTTAAATACCACGAAAACCGTGGCCTCCAGCGAAACCATATCCCTGTACAAAATTTAACTACATTATATTGCCTACAAGAATGTCCCGTTCATTGTTTCTGTACGACTAACAGTTTGCGCATAGCGAGCGAGAGAATATGAAAATCTCGTACGTGCTTTACGAAGGCCAGTTATAACACCGCGGGTTGCATAAAATGACAGCGGTAGGGGCAGCTGAATCACCTTGTATACAGATGGTTTAAGGAGGATATTCGTGGATGATGCTTTTAGTATCGGACAGTGATTCGAGCTTTATGCCCAGCCCGACCGTCAATATGGAGGGAAATCAGAGATACACCACGAGCACAGCATGGTCCTGTGGAGGGCGGCGCCACTGTCACATGGGTCCGTCCACTGACTTGTTTATCATAAAAATGAAAAAAACTTATAATAAATGTGATTGATCTTAGCTGTGTTTACGTTTCTTGATTCGGGATGCGCCCTGGACTGTTTTCTCGCGCTAGGCTCTGTACTGCAGGTCTGGCTCCCCGTTCACTGGACCATAGGAACGTCCTGTTTCTTTCACCAGTGTCAGAGTTACCACCTGTGCGAGTGATCGCTGAGCAGAGCAGAAAATTGCTGATCTGTAAGAAAGTATACCGACAAACTTAGAGGGATGATAAAGGGGCTTATGAGGAACAGCTTTAGGATAACAGCGCACGTCCGGAAATCTCATCCAACGACTTTACGGAGCATGAAAGTTATAAGGACAGGCATAATGAATGCTGTCAGATCAGTTACCAAATATTCCGCTTAACGCTCCGTCAGTGTAGAAAGCCACATATGATGGCCTATTGGAATGCTTTAATCCCTGTATCTCAACGATCTCCTCTGCAGTAGCGTTGGATAATATTTCTAAATATGAGTTACTACCCAGAATTTTTTCTTCAAAACATCCTCTACTACCAGTTGAATATTTAGAGGCATATTTTTGTTATACCCTGTGTAGGAGAGTCGCAACGTCAGAAGATTGTAGTGAACGCAGCAAGACATGCAGTGGGTCGACGATTGAGGCAGGATATAATCGCCCTCCCGGTTAAGAAGCTAAAAGGTCTGCAGTTTCAGTGATTCATTAATTTATTGCTTGACAAATTAGTGCGGGAAAGAAATTACAGTAGCTATGTGTAATAGCGAGACAATACTATTTCACGTAGCTTGAAGCAGTTGCAACACATTACCATGGACGCAGTGATGCACGACAGTGAATATTTACTTTCTAAAACTGCCATCGGACTTCGTTTAAAGTCAAGTGAAGACGGGTTCTGCATTCATTGTGCGATATGCACTAAAAGTGGCGATAACGACCGACAATTTCATCACTTCCTTAGTAGCGAAGTAGTCTCGCCACACTGAAACAAATTAGACAGAACACGTAAATCTTGTAACAGGTTCAATTTCTAAAGGTACTATGAAATGACATTAAGACGTTTTTCAAGCAACTCAATAGTTATTTAAGAAATAATATACATTTTCGCACTCTGATATCATGGAGACGCCGGTAAAGTGATCTGAAACATAAGCCTTACCGAAGAAGTCGCCTTCCTCTTCTCGAGAAGGAAGCAAGTTACATTTGTTTTGTTTTAAACAGACGCGTGGCGTAATGTTCCCTGCGATCGTAATTCACAGAACCGTTTTACATTAACTGTGCACTGTCGGGGTGTACAGTGCCGTGAATCTCTTTTATGGGGTACCAAAAATCTCGCTGTTGACCTTCATCGTAAATACAAGTTATGCATTATCTGCAAAATTGGTCGATTAAACTATTGGTAATAAATTCCTGCAAACTGAAATAACAGTCATATAATGTAGCCGTAACCGTCTAGCGCGGGGTTAAGTGGCCGCAAAGAAAGCAAACGCCAGACTGAGCGTCACTGGAAGATTGCCAGTTAATGTCAACTTACCCGTGGAAGAGGCACACACAAAACCCTGATTAGGCAGAATCTCGAGTACTGCTCGTCAGTCAAGAACCCATACCAGTTAAGTTTAATTGCGAATATCTAAATAGAAGCGGCGCGTTTCGTCATTGGTCCATTTAGTAAGAGCAAGAAAGCCAAAGATGTGCTCATCAAACTCTAGCCGAAGACATCGCTAGAAGGCTTTCTATACAGAGAGCCTTACAGTTAAAATTTCGAGACAGTAAGTTTGAAGAAAAGTCAGACACCATATTTATTCTTCCCTGTTCTCACAAAATGGTCATTACTGGAAAATTTGAGGCATGCAGAAGGTTGCCGACATTCTCTCTTCCCGGTTCAGCTTGTGCGGTTGGAATAGGAAAGGGTCTTTCTGACTCATGGTGGTACCAGAAGTGTCCTCCGCACACACTGAAAGGCGGCTGCGGAGTTGTTGTTGTTAAGGGTATACGGAACGCCCTATGCTTACAATGTTAAATTGAGCTAAAAGTTAGAAACATTTTCTCATTTGTTATTTGGACGATACTCTTGATTTTTTCACAGAAAGCAGAGATATGTTCTGCTTTTATGCTGAATTATTAATTTTGAAAAAATAATGTATAGTTTTTCAGATATTTTATTTTTTGTAAATGTTAAAAAAAGTTATACATTTTAACAAGTATTTTAAAATTTACATCCATTAATACAAAATAATTCCACATATCTTTTAATTCAGATATATTAGAAGGTCTTAAGGAACAACTACAGAAAATTTCATCTTTCTACTATAAATAGGCCCTGAGAAAATATACCTTATACACAAAAAAACTAAAGTTACGGGAAATTAGCTTCGAAGTTTTTACTTCAGTACAAGCCTGCTCCATAGCTTGTATCATCAGAATCGTCCAACAGCTTCCTCTTGATGGCTCTGCTATGCTGTCTAGCCATCTTTGAATATACTTTTATGGCATTATCTGAAGACCTGAGCCGTTCCTTGTCCAAACAAAGCATAGCTGCGGCAGTTCGTAGTCCTACACAGAGCCCCAACTTCTGCAGAACTTTGCACTTTGTTATATTGCCCTGATTGAATGATGAAACAGCATCATAAACGCCGAAGTGAAGTGTGTTTATACCCACAAACACAGTTTTAGGTAGTCTATTCCATATCATATGGTTCACACACTCATTTGGATTTTGAGTCCGGCCATGAAGACATTTCTTTAGTAGACTAATATCTGCGAGGTCTCGGAAGATTGGTTTTATTTCATCCATTATGGCAGGTGGCAGGTGATGACGGTGATTTTGTTGTTTCTTAGTTACCTTGCCTCTGTTGTACTTGCACCAACTATCTTCTCCTTTTGGACATAGCCCATGTTGGGGATTCTCATTGTTTGAAGCTGTATGAAAAAACAAAGCCAAGACTGCTCATTAATTCTGCATCTGCTGTATTCTGTCTTATTGCTAGACCATAGCACTTCTGAATATGATCTATTGTAGCGTCTGTCAGTCTATTTTTCCCATCTAAAGTTTTTCCATCGCTCAATTTCTTGCTTTTCATGCCAGCCTTGAGCCGTCGAAGTCTTGATCCCATCCTTTTCTGAACATGGCCAACGCACTCCAGTTTGGAAATTTTCACATCGTTACCATAGGGTCTCAGTTCCTCAATTTCTTTGAAAGCCTTTGAGTCACCATCTCCAAGATAATTTATGTATCTAACGTTGTACCATTTTACTGAGCGTTGATAAATACTTCTTACACCAGCAACTTCCATACCACCACTTGACCCATAGTAATTTGCCATGCACTCCTCTTCATGTTTAGTTTTCATTTTCTCCTTGCATCTGCAATGCTTGGGAAGTATTGCCACATCAACTACCTTACCAGTGTCCACACTTGTAGCTGTTACTACACCATTCAGAGATGTGTGGCCTCTCTTCTGCCAGTTTCCATCAAAAGCTATGGACAAGTCTCTGCTATTAATATTTTCAACAACTGCTTCCTCAATAGCATCTTTCATGTTTTCCTGTGCCACATCTTCTACAGCAGAGCTTATTGCAATTATGTGTTTGTTAAATTTTGAAGGTGGAAGAGGGAGGTTCATCACACCACACAACATGGCACCTGCAGCCCTGCCCTTTCCTATATACCGTAATCCATAAACCAGTCTAATGTTTATATCGTATAGTTTACCTGTATCTGCAGTAACATGTGAGGAATTGAAGAAAGTAACACTGTGTTTGCAATAACTGCACATCAACTCTAATTCACAAGCAAGTCCTACATGTAAGTTTGTTTTCAATTAAACACCACATTTTCCACATTCTTTGCAGCACACATTGTTCTCCAAAACGTCTGATAATAAATAGACGTTAATTACCTCATATTTTGTAGTCCCAGCATTTAGTTCCTTATATTCTTCTTCAATTCCAGCTAGTTTTCTTCTTGAAGCACTTTCCGGTATAGTGGCAGCAGCATCACTCAATGTATCACTACCAGTGTTGAGGTTAGTCGCTACTGGGACATCAGATACTGATGAAGATAAATCAGACGAATTTTTAGTACACTTTACTTTCTTGCGCCAATGTAAACGCTTTCTAAATACCTTCAGACTAGGTCTTGGCATGTTGAAGGAAAGAAAACTCAATGATTTCTCCACATACGACTTTCACAACAATAACATGGATGTACTCACAAAGGAAACAATACAAATGGTGCAGAATCTATTGTCAACTGTCTAGCAGTGTAGCCAACAGAAAAGCTAACTCTCTTGTGCTCAATTATATCTCTGGCAAGGCTGTCTATATCAGGTATATTTCGCGTCTCATATACAAGGTGCGGAACATCGTGTGTCGAAATCATTTTAAAAAATTATTTAAAATAGTTCTAGTCACATCATCCAAATATTTTATACATGGTATTAAACGGGAGAGTCTAAATTTTTCGAAAATGCATTTACCCAAAAATCGATTTTTTCATCGAAAAACTCATTCCATATACCCTTAACAGACACGGAAGAACTTATATTTGACCTTTTTTGTTTCAGGTGGAGCCAAAAGACATGTCTATATGATGGACGAATTTCGAAGAAAACCAAGAGGCGACTGCTCGTGTACAACCCGGAGGTAAGTTTATTCCTGCACGAATGAGACTAGAATAGAAACTACGAGGATTGGAACTTTAATAGTGTAACTATGTATTTACAGCTCGTACAAAGTAGATACGTATTTAAAAGTTTTACTGACCTTCAAAGTAGTCACCAGCATTGTGTATAACCCGTTCCCAGCGATACGGAAGTCGTAGGATACTCTTAGCAGTGCCCGATGCGTTGACAGTTCGAGCGGCGCGGTCTATTGCCCGACGAATTTGTAGCAGTTCTGAAGCGATGCCGTGAAGTGTTTCCATCAGTTTAGAAATCGAGTTGAACTTACGAGGGCTTAAGTCAGGGGAGTGCAGTAGGTGGTACAACATTAGCAGCCCCATGATTCAAACAAATCAGTAACAGCTTGCGCTGTACGTGCTTGACCAATGTCCTGCAAAATGATGGTCAGGCCCTGCAGAAAGCGTCATAACTTCTGTATCTATGCTTCATTTTTGGAACACAACCTACGACCAGCTTAGAGACAGAAGTGATGACACTTTCTGCAGGTACAGTGATGACGCGCGCAATGTACTCCCCGAAGACTGTCCCTGTGATGCTACCTTCGTGACGGTGTGATGTGTGTTGTTGCCTTCAGTCCGAAACCTGGTTTGATTCGGGTCTCCATGCTAGTCCATCCCGCGTCATCCTCTTTTCATCTCTGCACCCTGTATCCATTGAATCTGCTTACTGTACTCGAGTTTTGGTTCTCTCTACGGTTTTTGCCTCCAAACTTCCCTCGATTACCATACATAGGATTTCTTGATGCCCCACGGTGTGTCCTAGCAATTTAGCCCCTCTTTTATCAAGCTGCGCCATAAAAATCTTCTCTCCCCGATTCTTTTCAATACCTTATTAGCTATTAGATCTAAGCATTTAACCTTCAGCATCCTTGTGTATTGCCACACTTCAAAAGCCTCTATTCTCTTCTTGTTTCAGCCATTTATCGTCCACGTTTCTCTTCCACACAAGGCTACGCTTTGCACAAATATCTCCCGACAACACTAAATCTCTTTTTAAAAGATTATTTTCTTGCTATTGTCAGTCTGCATTTCATATCTTCTCTGCTTTCGCCATTGCCAATTATTTTTCTGCCAAAAATAACGAAATACAGCTATTACTTTTAGTGTCTCATCTCCTAATCTGATCTACATCTACATCTACATCTACATTTACACTCCGCAAGCCACCCAACAGTGTGTGGCGGAGGGCACTTTACGTGCCACTGTCGTTATCTCCCTTTACTGTTCCAGTCGTGTATGGTTCGCGGGAAGAACGACTGTCGCAAATCCTCCGTGCGTGCTCGAATCTCTCTAATTCTACATTCGTGATCTCCTTGGGAGGTATAAGTAGGGGGAAGCAATATATTCGATACCTCGTCCAGAAAGGCACCCTCTCGAAACCTGGACAGCAAGCTACACCGCGATGCAGAGTGCCTCTCTTGCAGAGTCTGCCACTTGAGTTTGCTAAACATCTCCGTAACACTATCACGCTTACCAAGTAACCCTGTGACGAAACGCACGGCTCTTCTTTGGATCTTCTCTGTCTCCTCTGTCAACCCGACCTGGTACGGATCCCACACTGATGAGCAATACTCAAGTATAGGTCGAACTAGTGTTTTGTAAGCCACCTCCTTTGTTGATGGACTACATTTTCTAAGGACTCTCCCAATGAATCTCAACCTGGTACCCGCCTTACCAACAATTAATTTTATATGATCATTCCACTTCAATTCGTTCCGCACGCATACTCCCAGATATTTTACAGAAGTAACTGCTACCAGTGTTTGTTCCGCTATCATATAATCATACAATAAAGGATCCTTCTTTCTATGTATTCGCAATACATTACATTTGTCTATGTTAAGGGTCAGTTGTCACTCCCTGCACCAAGTGCCTATCCGCTGCAGATCTTCCTGCATTTCGCTACAATTTTCTAATGCTGCAACTTCTCTGTATACTACAGCATCATCCGCGAAAAGCCGCATGGAACTTCCGACACTATCTACTAGGTCATTTATATATATTGTGAAAAGCAATGGTCCCATAACACTCCCCTGTGGCACACCAGAGGTTACTTTAACGTCTGTAGACGTTGTTCCATTGAGAACAACATGCTGTGTTCTGTGTGCTAAAAACTCTTCAATCCAGCCACACAGCTGGTCTGATATTCCGTAGGCTCTTTGTTTATCAGGCGACAGTGCGGAACTGTATCGAGCGCCTCCGAAAGTCAAGGAAAATGGCATCTACCTGGGAGCCTGTATCTAATATTTTCTGGGTCTCATGAACAAATAAAGCGAGTTGGGTTTCACACGATCGCTGTTTTCGGAATCCATATTGATTCCTACAGAGTTGATTCTGTGTTTCCAGAAACGACATGATACACGAGAAAAAAACATGTTCTAAAATTCTACAACAGATCGACGTCAGAGATACAGGTCTATAGTTTTGCGCATCTGCTCGACGACCCTTCTTGAAGACTGGGACTACCTGTGCTCTTTTCCAATCATTAGGAACCTTCCGTTCCTCTAGAGACTAGCGGTACACGGCTGTTAGAAGGGGGGCAAGTTCTTTCGCGTACTCTGTGTAGAATCGAATTGGTATCCCGTCAGGTCCAGTGGACTTTCCTCTGTTGAGTGATTCCAGTTGCTTTTCTATTCCTTGGACACTTATTTCGATGTCAGCCATTTTTTCGTTTGTGCGAGGATTTAGAGAAGAAACTTCATTGAGTCCCTTATTTGATTCGACTACATTCTGTTAACCTTGTTTAACGTTTATTGACATTAATCTCACAACTTTTTTTGAAGACTATCCGTTCCGTTCGATTTGTCTTCAAAATGTTGCTGTATCTGACAAAATGACAGTGTCATCTGCTAACTTCAAATTATTTTTTCTTCTCCATACTCTTCTCCTTTTTCAGGTTTCCATACTTCAATCGGTAGAAACGGAATCCTTACAGGATCACTCTGTAGTCTGTCTGCCTTTATGTCTATCCGACTGTTAAGATACCTTTTTCTCAGGAATGCTTAGACGTATCGTGTTGACATCTACGCCACATACTAAGGTATACGGTCTCCTGGTGATGTAATTAACAATTATGAATCTATATCAACGGGAAGCACCCTACTGGTTTTGATCAGTGATTTTGCGAGTACCGAAATATGTGACATAAATGCAATTGCCAGTTAAAATAGTATTTTAACGTAACTCAAAATTAATAAAATAATTACAGAATTCCAATAGCGAATGCGAAATTATACACAGTTTTAAATCATCCTCGAAAGTCTTGGAATTCCCAGGACCGATATCTTGAAAGTATTGATATGAATAACAGGCAAAAATAGTCGATGCTCTCGTTTCCCGGTATGGATGAACTATCTGTACACATAATTACGTTTGTACGGAATCCTCTGCGCGTAAGTCCTACTCGCACTTAGCCGAATTTTTAAATTTGTCCTTCGTTTCCTTCATGCTAGCTCAACGTACAGATTAAATAACATTGAGGATAAGATACTGCCCCGTCTCACTGCCTTATCAACTACTGCTTTCGTTTCATGTCCTTGCTATTCCTATTCAAGGGACCTGTCGTCTGAACTAAAGAACGCATTTTTGCATATTAAAACTATCCCCTGAACGCCGAAGAGCTCCCTAAGGTAGCACGCCTGCTTTTTTCTTCCGAAACAATTTTCGGCGACTGTGATGGCCACGACGTCGATTATCATAAGGAAGGGGACACAAATTTTGCCACCTATGTAGGTTAGGACCTGTACAATCCTTGAAAAGTGGCGGAAAAGACAAAAGATTTGTATATACATTACTGAATTTATTCCCCATTTCTAGACAAGTTACAATTAAATTGTCATAACATACTGCAGTCAGAATTTTGCACCAACATTAACACCGAAAAAAACCATATATAAGATAGTGTTCGTAATTTCGTTCTCCATAAAAATACTCAAAACCAAAGTTAAATGAAACATATTTTTTATTCTAATATTGCCAAACACTTTCACTATTGTAAATCACTTGAAGGTGTGGGACAACGCGGGTATTTTCATTATGAATATTCGTCGCTGTTTTTTCAAGAGCCTGAAAACTATTTTTGTGGTCAACTAGAAAGCAATGGCGAACATACTGGCCATAATTTCCAGTCTGCAAGTCCACATTCTTCTTGTGCTCACTGAAAGGAAATGTTCCTACTTGCTATTTACTTAGTGAGACCATGCACTATGACTATAAATACAAGTTTTGAATTTCAACTGATTAAAATATTCAGTAAAAGTTCACGTGCACAAACACAATAATATGTCCGTATCAGAAACTGCACTATTAGCAGTTCAGAGGTGACCTCTACGGTAAGCCCCATGTAAAATAGTCTATTGCCCTGACTTCTAGTCATCCAAGTTAATTGTTCGCCGCAGAAGTGGAAAATCAAGGGGCACAGTGCATGCTATTAATTGTGTGTTGATGAGCAAGTGTAAAATGCTGCAGGCGACATATGTCAACTATCACAGCTACGTACATCCACCTGTACAACTGGAAACATCCACGCAACTTTTCAGCATGCCGGAATAAAGGATGTGATCACACTCTAAAATAAAAAAATTCTTTCTTAGCTTTCCATTCTACTTTGCCTATTTTTTAACTCTGGATGCCACAAGTTAAAAAGCGCTTCATCTCTTTCGTACTTTTTTATTAATTTTGTAGTTGTTGGAAGACTAATTCCATTAATTAAATTATTCAGAAATAAAAATAGTTCTTATTGCCCTTGTAGTGTACTAAACATTTATTTACCTTTACATATTCTCCCTTCGTTGCTTTACAAATCGCTTCACAGCTTTCTGGAATTATTTTGGTTAATGTTCAATGTGATATTCGAATGCTGTGTTGTAAGCTAGAGTAGTATCACAGTTTGCTTGTCTTCTGCAAGTATAACATTTCTCAAGAGAGTATTCTGTTTTATGAAATGAGAAGCTACGTTACTGATCAAATACTGAAATACACTGTCATCCATTCGTAAGTAATTTATTTATAAAACCTGACGTCCTCCACTTGCAGCTCTCGTAACAAATTTTGCTGAATGCTTTTAGTATCTAGAAGTAATACCTATGGCTTCATCCAAGTGTGTTACCTTTTTTCCGCCGCTTTAATTCCAAACACACACAATGCAATTATTGTGATACTAACAAATGCAGCGCATAGTAGCAAGTTGTTATCCGCTATCTTGAAAAATGACGAAAAATATAATGGCAGTGAAATACCCCTTTTTAGCGCCACGTCAAAGATCTTTGTAAAAGAAATTTGACGAATATTTGATCATATTTCTTTGTCAAAGAAATATGATAGTGTAATAGCAGCCTTAAATTATGGCGCAATACTTTGTATGCTACGCACAGGCGGGTTATGACGACGTGGCGCTAGTATAGCAGTGAAATGGGGAAAGCCCTGGCATACTCGGTCGCCTCTGTATCTCTTACAATGATACAGCGCTTGTTTCCCCACAAAGGCCACGAATGAATAATGTTTTCAAGTTATTTTCAGTCTTCTAAACACATGTCACATATGAATTTGTATGTTTGTGTGGTTCAAGAGCAAGTATCGTTACACCAAATCAAGCATTCCCTGCAAAGAATCTGTTTCTCGCCACTTGCATTTTCCCAAGTGAAAAAAGTAAAATAGTTTTTATAAATAGAAAATTAAATTAAATGTTAATAACAATTCCAAATTTTGTCTCTAGTACGAAAATAGGAACTGCAAGGGCGACGAAATTATGAACCTCTACAGATTTGTTATAATAGCCGCTACAGTAACATACGCCAGAGTCGTGACTATATCATTTACACTCCAGTAAATGCAACACACGACTGAAGTACAGCCCAATATTTTAACGCCACTCAGTGCTATCTCTAGGAATAATCGGATGTTAATTTGACTACTGCATTAACTCATCTAAGAGCAAGAAATGTATTCCCTCCACACGGAAGCGAAACGTGCAGCACACAACAGACTCTCTTAACAAGACAATGGAATGAGGTCACGCATTAACACGCAGCTTAACATCCGACACAAACTGTGGAAAACAGAAATTCCTAGGGGACAAAATTAGAAGCAAGGCCGGAATTAGGGCCTCTACTAACTATCCTTCCACACACACAGACACACACACACACACACACACACACACACACACACACACACACACACGCACGCAGAAATGTTCACGGATTAAACATGGAGCTGCACTCCACTTGGAAGCGAAAACGTGGCCTGAACCACAGAAGCGAAAAATGTGGCCTCTGCCACATACAATTTAAAAAAATAATTTAATGCAAAGGCAGATAACCTTCGTTATCAGAAATATGTTTACACAAAAATCTTCATTGCATGGAAAAATTGTTCAAATGGCTCTGAGCACTATGGGACTTAACTGCTGTGGTCATCAGTCCCCTAGAACTTAGAACTACTTAAACCTAACTAACCTAAGGACATCACACACATCCATGCCCGAGGCAGGATTCGAACCTGCGACCGTAGCGGTCGCACGGTTTCAGACTGTAGCGCCTAGAACCGCTCGGCCACTCCGGCCGGCTCATTGCATGGAAAACATTTGCAAAGGTTCATTGAAACAAAGTCTTCATCTCTGACAAGATAACACATGTCTAGTCTTCCACAGATTCTGGGATGCAGACCTTTTATTCATTGTAGAATACTCATGCATTTCTAGAAATGATTGCGTGTGACGTTACCGAACCGCAGATATAGTATCGTCAAACACCAAAGGAAGTATTGAAGACTTAGCAATCGCTACAAAACTGCACTTCATTTGCAGAATGAAATTTTCACTATGCAGCGGAGTGTGCGCTGATATGAAACCTTCCTGGCAGATTAAGACTCTGTGCAGAGCTGAGACTCGAAGCCGGGAAACTTGCCTTTCGCGGGTAAGTGTTCTAACGCCTGGGCCACACGAGCACGACTGAAGACCTCTCCTTACAGCTTTACTTCCACCAATATCTCATCTGCTACCTTCCAAACTACAGAGACGCTCTCCTGTGAAAGTAGCAGGTCTAGCACTCCTGGAAGAAACGATATTGCGGAGACAGTGTCCGGTCGCTCCTGTGCCCTCACAGCGCCTTGCACAGATACAAAACAATCTCTTGTAGTAGCATTCCAATCATCGGCGACGATCAAATTTTCATCCACATTTCATCAGTTCCTTTACTTCCTCATATGTTCTATTTCCTCATCGTCAGCATACACTACTGGCCATTAAAATTGGTACACCAAGAAGAAATTCAGATAATAAACGGGTATTCATTGGACAAATATATTATACTAGAAATGACATGTGAGTACATTTTCACGCAGTTTGGGTGCATAGATCCTGAGAAATCACTACCCAGAACAATCACCTCTGGCCGTAATAACGGTTTCATATGCCTGGGCATTGAGTCAAACAGAGCTTGGTTGGCGTGTACAGGTACAGCTGCCCATGCAGCTTCAACACGATACCACGGTTCACCAAGAGTAGTGACTGGCGTATTGTGACGAGCCAGTTGCTCGGTCACCATTGACCAGACGTTATCAATTGGTGAGATATCTGGAGAGTGTGCTGGCTTGGGCAGCACTCGAACATTTTCTGTATCCAGAAAGGCCCGTACAGGACCTGCAACATGCGGTCGTGTATTATCCTACTGAAATGTAGGGTTTCGCAGGGATTAAATGACGGGGAGAGCCACGGGTCGTAACACATCTGAAATGTAGCGTCCACTGTTCAAAGTGGCGTCAATGTGAACAAGAGGTGTAACCAATGGCACACCATACCATCACGCCGGGTGATACCCCAGTATGGCGATGACGAATACACGCTTCCAATGTGTGTTCACCGCGTTGTCGCCAAACACGGATCCGACCATCATGATGCTGTAAACAGAACCTGGGTTCGTCCGAAAAAAATGACGTTTTGCCATTCGTGCACCCAGGTTCGTCGTTGAGTACACCATCGCAGGCGCTCCTGTCTGTGATGCAGCGTCAAGGGTAGCCGCAGCCATGGTCTCCGAGCTGATAGTCCATGCTGCTGCAAACGTCGTCGAACTGTTCGTGCAGATGGTTGTCGTCTTGCAAACGTCCCCATCTGTTGACACAGGGATCGAGACGCGGCTGCACGATGTGTTACAGCCATGCGGATAAGATGCCTATCATCTCGACTGCTAGTGATACGAGGCCGTGGGGATCCAGCATGGCGTTCCGTATTACCCTCCTGAACCCACCGATTCCATATTCTGCTAACAGTCATTGGATCTCGACCAACGCGAGCAGCAATGTCGCCATACGACGAACCGCTATCACGATAGGCTACAACCCGACCTTTATCAAAGTCGGAAACGTGATGGTACGCATTTCTCCTCCTTACACAAGGCATCACAACAACGTTTCACCCGGCAACGCCAGTCAACTGCTATTTGTGTATGAGAAATCGGTTGGAAACTTTCCTCACGTCAGCACGTTGTAGGTGTCGCCACCGGCGCCAACCTCGTGTGAATGCTCTGAAAAGCTAATGATTTGCATATCACAGCATCTTCTTCCTGTCGGTTAAATTTCGCGTCTGTAGCATGCCATCTTCGTGGTGTAGCAATTTTAATGGCCAGTAGTGTATAGTATGGGAATGCAAATCTGTACTACAGTGGTTAGTGCTGGCTTAGTTTCAACCACTAAAACCACCCTTCTTCAAAGAATCGAACTTCCATATGCAAAAGAGCATCAAATGTCTTAAATGGAATGACCACATAAAATAAATAGTAGGAAAAGCAGATGCGAAACTGAGATTCATACGAAGAATCTTAAGGAAATGTAACTCATCCATGAAGGAAGTGGCTTACAAGGCGCTTGTAGGACCGATTCTTGAATATTGTTCATCAGTCTGGGGCTCTTACCAAGTAGGAGTGATAGAAGAGCGTCGCGTTTCGCCGCGGGACCGTTTAATCGGTGCGAGAGCGCTACAGAGGTGGTGAGCAAAATCCAGTGGCAGACGCTACAAGAGAGGCGTTGCGCATCACGGAGAGGTCTGCTTTTGACATTTCGAGAGAGTAATTCCCGGGAAGAGTCGGACAACATGTTACTTTCTCCCACACGCATTTCGTAAACTTACGGCAATGAAAAAATTCTAAAAATTATATCTAATACAGAGGCTTCCCGAGAGTCATTCTTCCCACGCGCCACTCACGAATGAAAAAGGGAAAGGGGGGGGAGGGGGGAGGGTCAGGTGATCTGCGGAGTTTTGATGCAGATGTAGATTATTTTACAAACGAGTTAATGCCTTAAATATTTTACGTTGAATATGCGGGCGAGAAAAAGTTTAGAGAAGATTTGGTATCGTGTTTAAAATTTGTTGGAAATAGCTAACTGCTCTCATTACCAAACATTGGATGAATAAAGTCTGTGTAACTTGAGCTCCATTTTACGAAAAAGCAAGTTTTTCATTTATGCCAATGTTTATGACGTTATATCTCCTGAATTACGTGTAGTACAATGACAATTTTGTAGTTACATTCAGTGACTTACGTAGATAGCATCTGCAAAGTGTGTTCCGAATAGAGTTAGTAGTAAAGAAGTAATAAGTTAAAACGTCATGCCTGATGTTGAAGTTTCACTGCACGTCATTCTAAGCAGAAGCTAGTTTTTCACGCACCAAATGTCTATGACGTCATATCTCCTTAACTATATGTTGTGCAAAGGTAGAACTGTGTATGTACATTCAGTGGTGCGATACTGTCTGCTGACTGTATTGCGAATAGAGTCAGCAGTAAAGTAGCAATAAAACGTCATATTTGAAACCGAAGTATTAGTGCTTGAACAGCGAAAACGTAGTAATCGATAAACTCTTTTCGTTTCATCATTTTGTGGCAGGTGTCAGCGGGAGAAAGTTTCGGTAAGGTATGAAATTATGTGTAAAGCTTGCTGGAAGTCATTAAGTACTGTTCCTCAAATACTTATTGAATAAAGTCAAGGTATCTGCGCGCCTTTAGTTGCGCTGCCTCCAGACATAGACAAAATTTCTAACTGTAATACTAGTCCTGTTGTGTTAAATTTTTAACATAACCATTACAACTCTTAATGAGTAGATTATGATAGCATTTTAAATTTTTAAATTCGATTAATAATTCCGTGAACTATTGAAAACCAAAATTTCGTTGCCCCTGGAAACCAATAGATAGGCAACCTGCAACTTGCACTGGGTTACCGGGTAGTCGCTTACTAATAGTCACAGTACAGTCACG
Source organism: Schistocerca cancellata (assembly GCF_023864275.1). NCBI lineage: Eukaryota > Metazoa > Arthropoda > Insecta > Orthoptera > Acrididae > Schistocerca > Schistocerca cancellata. The sequence goes on from NC_064628.1 coordinate 162,098,369, forward strand.
TTAAAGAGACCACAGCCTATGTTCGACGTCAACGCGGAATAACCACGTTCAGACGGGAGGCGGCAGCAGTATTGGAGGGTACATAAAATTTGAAGAACGCTGCCACCTAACACCGGCGCCGAAGCGACTGTGGTGCACCGCGGGCCACAGATGACAGGCGTGGACGATGGCTGCGGATCGTGTTCGGGCGAACAGACGTGCAGCTGTTGAGTTACGTACCGCCCAGGTAAAACAAGGGGCTACCCACAGTGTTTACTCAACGGCCGTTCAGCAAACATTGCTGCCCATCTGCCTTGCAGCGGACACCTGGTTCATGCAACCATGCTGAATGCTGTTCATCGGCGACGAAAGTTGGAATTTACACGTCACTACCGCTACAGGGCCTACAGCGAGTGGCGACAGGTGAAGTTTTCAGATGAATCACGTTTTGTGCTCCATGGAACGGATGGCCGTTGCCTTGTAAGGCGTGAAATGTCTAAAAGCTGAGTTGCCTAATAGCGTGGCGCATACTTGTTTATTGGTTAGCAGTTTCATATAACAGTAGCGCTATAGGATCTAGAAATGAAAGTCTGCAACTTATTTAGACGTTTTACAGATGTTCACATATTTACTAGTACCAGATCTGGATATATGACCAGATATGCTTTTCTGACGAGGACTTGTATTTCATACCACTCTGATGTCTTTAGACACATAAATAAGTTTTTAGACTTGAATTGTACACAACAAAATAAAAGTTATTTCAGCTAAATCATCCAAAAACATTACTGTGACTGTGGCTCCACCCAAAAAGAGAAGTTTAGTGAACGTTGCTGCGTATGGCCCTCCGTAGCAGACGCTTGCTTCATGCACCCATGTTAACTACTGTCCATCGGCAACGAAGACTCAAATTTGTAAGCCAATACCGAACTGGACGTTCACTCGTTTGCGACAGGTGGCGTTTCCAGATGAATCATGTTTTATGCTCCATCGGACGGTTGCTCGTTGGCGTGAACGGCCGGAGGACGGAGCATTATGGTCTGGGAAATGTTTTTTGTGGCATTCGCTGGGTGATCTCGTCGTTCTGGAAGGCACAGTGGAACAACACAAGTTCTTTCTATCCTTGGATTTCTATCCCTACAGGCAGTTTATTTTTCCTCGGCACGATGGCATCTACCAGCAGGGCAATACAAAGTGTCATACGACTCACGGTGTACGCGGGTGGTTCAAAGAGTATCAGGATGAGTTTACCGTATTCGCCTAGCCACCAAACTCCCAGGATATGAAGCCAATGGAGAATCTAAGGGACCGCCTCGATCGGACTGTTCGCGCCACGGTTCCTCAACCGGGAAACTTTACTCTGTAGTCGGCGTGGCTCCAGATCTCTGTCGGTACATTCCAGAACTTCACTGACTATCTTCCTGCCCATCTCGCAGCGGTCCGCATTGCAAAAAGCGGTTATTCAGTTTTTTAACAGGTGGCCACATTAACGTGACTGCGGAAATCTCGGACGAATAACTCGAGCATTGTGTCTCTCACAATGACGCACCCTGTTACCTAACCCCCTTTTCATGACGACACTAATATCAATATCATAATCATTTATTGATGTCGTTCTTATTATAGCCATCTACATGATACCGTCCAAAATACTCCCTTTGTCAGAAAAGTCCCTGGACTGGTTTTCTTCAAGATAGAAAACTGCACCTACCAAGTAATGATCCTAGCTCCCATCGAAGTAGTCCCCTTGGTTACCTACACAGTTGCCACCGTTTCTGGAGGTCTTGGAAGCAAGCAGGGAAATTTTCAACTGCCATGTTTGCAAGCTCACTTGCCACGGCCCGTTGGATGTCTGCGATATCTTGATGAAGCCTTTTCACTCGCGAAAACAAGAAAAAATAGCAAGGCGAGATGTCGCGAGAATATGGCGGATGTGGAATGGCAGTAACAGAATGTCTGGCCATATACTCGGTATGCAGTATGGGGTATTGCATTGTGAAGCAGTAAGAACCAGTCCCGAGAATGCCACAAATCAGGGCGGCGACGGCGAATTGCTTGTTGCTAACGCTTCAAGACTTCGACGTAAAGCGTTTGGTTCACTGTTTGACCTGGAGGAACATACACTCGCTGAACTAATCCTTTACTATCAAAGAATGTGATGGACATTGTCTTTGTTCTCGAAGGTTGTCGCTTGGGGTTTTTTTCTGATGATCCAGCACTCCTCCTCTCAGCTCTTTAACGCTGTGCGTGTGGGGCATACTGCCAACTTTCAACCCCTGAACAGGCTTTGACAATCGTGGGATCACGTCTGGCTCTGTCCAGTAGTTAAGCAAAAGTGCTTCGTCTTTCCTCTTTCTCTTCGTCTGTTAGTGTGTGAGGGACGAGTTTTGCAATAAGTATCCCTTTCCCTAAATCTTCACGAAAAATCTCATGTCACACATCACAATTACATGACAGTTTCCTTGCAATAAATATCTTACACACTCCACGCCTGGATCGTTATGGGCTGCAGACGCGCTACCAACTCTGGGATCGTCTTGCACTGAGTGTCCGCATTCACGAAAACTTTTGTGCCACTAAAAAACACGATTTTTTGAAAGTGCCTCGCCTGCATACGCTTGCTTATCATTTTCCACGTTTCACTAGTGGTTTTCCCGAGCTTAACACAGAACTTAATTTTCACTCTTTGCTCACAGTCAGCACCCATTGTGTCATCGTACGTAATGCGCCAAAAATCCAAACAGTGTGTTGATAAGCACAGCCGGCAGCTGTGGCCGAGTAGTTATAGGCGCTTCAGTCCGGAACCGCGCTGCTGCTACAGTCGCAGGTTCGAATCCTGCCTCGGGCATGGATGTGTGTGATGCCCTTAGGTTAGTTAGGTCTAAGTAGTCCTAAGTCTAGGGGACTACTACCTCAGATTTTAAGTCCCTTAGTGCTTAGAGCCATTTGAACCATTTGATAAGCACAGCCCTGCCACCTGTTGAGTTTGCGCGAAACATGGCCAAGGTAATTTCAAGGACGCCCACATCCCACGTAACATAAAAACAACATTTGCTCCTCTTTAGTGCTGCAAACTTACAAATTAAAAAAAAGGCCTGTCCCGGAGCTTTTCTGACAAAGTTCATACTTCTGATCTACCTTGCTACTCAATCTTTGGGACGCAAACTGCGAATACAGTACCCTCCATAGCTATAAAATTTACTAGAAACATACGATAATTTTGTGCTGGCCGAGCAATCGAACCCAGATTCTCTGCGTTACGCTATCAGATGCCTCAATCGCTTTGGCTATCCAAGCACATTTCACGAACAGGCCCAAACTTCCATACTTCCCCAATGTCTGCATCCCAGGAACAGACACTGCTGACGATTTGTAGCCACGTTAAATCATAAAATGTATCCACAAATTGCGAATATGATACTACCACATGCATGCATGTCTGAAGAAACTATGCGTCTAACTTTACAGATACCGTCAAATACAGACACTGTGCCCCCTAATGTATTTCATGCCAAAGCCAAAACAGCGTGTCAAGAAAACTAAATAAGTCCCTCCCTATGTGGAATCACGTAACTGTGCCAGCTCTACGAGAAGGAGACACGGAACTTATGGAAGTCTCAGTCTGTCCGTGAAGCGCGTTCGTATACCCGAAGTGATTAAGGCGACTCGCGTAATGCGGGAAATCCGGGATGGAGTCCCATTCTGATACAAATTTTCATTTGTTTCCAGTAAATTGTATAGCTATGGTGGTACCAAATACGCAATTTTGCGAATACATTTTATGATTGTACACAAGTTACTAACAATTATTTCTTTTTTCAGATATTATCATTAAAACACGACGTGATGTGGTGAAAGTTGCACCTCGTGAAAAGAATGTATGAACAACATCTTCTTCACGTAGTCCACCCACTACACACGTACTTTATTTTCTGCACCGTGTGTCTATGACAATAAAAGTGAGACATACATAAAACAAATGCTAGATATCTCACGAAAATTTCTTCTCCAAATTGTATGTGGTTCCTGCAGTGGACCATAAATTGCTTCAGTACTCAAGCTGAAACGGATAAACGAACTAACTGAAAATAAAAGACAACAGTAACTACATGGTAGTTGTTATGGTGCTGCATACATCATTATTATTATTATTATTATTACTATTATTATTATTAGTCATGTTGGTCAGACACAAATCATTGACAGACTTAAGTCTACTAACTAATGCCAGTTCAGAAGTAAAGAATCCAGCAATCAAGTAATTTACAAACAATAATTACCCTGAGGTGACAAAACTCTTGGATGCCTCCTAATATCCTGTCGGACCTCCTTTTGCCCAGCGTAGTGTACCAACCTGATGTGGCATGGACTCAGCAAGTCGTTGGAAGTCCCATGCAGCAATCAGTCAGCCATGGTTCAAATGGTTCAAATGGCTCTGAGCACTATGGGACTTAACATCTGAGGTTATCAGTCCCCTAGAACTTACAACTACTTAAACCTAACTAACCTAAGGACATCACACACATCCATGCCCGAGGCAGGATTCGAACCTGCGACCGTAGCGGTCGCGCGGTTCCAGACTGAAGCGCCTAGAACCGCTCGGCCACACCGGCCGGCTCAGTCAGCCATGCTGCCTCTATAGCCGTCCATAAATGCGAAAGTGTTGCCGGTGTAGGATTTCGTGCACTAACTGACTTCTCGATTATGTCCCGTTTCGGGCGACCTGAAGGCCAAATCATTTGCTCGAATTGTCCAGAATGTTTCCCAAAGCAATCAAGAACAATTGAGGCCTGCTGACATGGCTCATTGTCCTCCATAAAAATTCCATTGTTGTTTTGGAACGTGAAGACCGTGAATGGTTGCAAATGGTCTCCAAGTAGCCTAACTTAGCCTAACATAGCCGGTTCAGTTGCACCAATGGAATCAGTTCATTCCATGTAAACACAGCCCACAGCATTATGGAGCCACCACCAGCTTGCACAGTGCCTTGTTGACAACTTGGTCTGCGCCAAACTCAAACCCTGCCATCAGCTCTTACCAAGTGATATTGGGACTCCTATGAACAGGCCACAGTTTTCCAGTCGTCTATGATCCAACTGATATGGTCACGAACCTTGGAGAGGCGCTAGAGGCAATGTCGTGCTGTTAGCAAAGGCACTCCTTTCGGTCGTCTGCTGCCATAGCCCATTGACGCCATAACTCGCCCCACTGTCCTAACGGATACGTTCGTCGTACGTCTCAATTGATTTCTACGGTTATTTCACGCAGCATTGCTTGTCTGTTAGCACTGACAACTCTACGCAAACGCCGCTGCTCTCGGCGTTAAGTGAAGACCGTCGGCCACTGCACTGTCCTTGGTGAGAGGTAATGCCTGAAATCTGGCATTCTTAACACACTCTTGACGCTCTGGATCTCGGATATTGAATTTCCTAACGATTCCCGAAATCGAACATCCCATTCGTCTAGCTCCAATTAACGTTCCGCGTTCAAAGTCTGTTAGTTCCCATCGTGCGACTATAATCACGCTGGAAACCTTTCGCATGGATCACTGAGTACAAATGACAGCTCCTTCAATGCAATGCCCTTTCACACCTTCTGTACGCGATACTACCACCACCTGTATATGTACATATTGCTATCCCACGACTTTTGTCACTTCAGTGTATAGCCCACATTTTTTAACTCGGTCGATTTTAAATGGCGTACAGGTATGGGTGAAGCAAGTGTCGCTAGGGAGCAGAGTGGTGCAGCCTCCTATTCTAAGGAGGAGTCGTAGGTACCCGCGACGGATTGGGAATTGGTTCATTCTAGCATACAAACTACTGACGCACACCACACGGAAAGGAAACGTCGCACACAAGATTAAAATATATAAAAGTAGATTAGTGACTATGATAACAACAAAACAAAAAAGACGTGAGTACGCTTCGAGCATGACACGATATGCAGTGACTGAGAACAAAAGGTTGTTCACAAGTTCGAGTTCCGGTCAGGCTCACAGTTCACAAGTTTTAAATCAGCGAACACTCCGCTGCAGATTGAAAATTCTCTCTGGAATCAGGCAGAGTTGTTGAATGCGAGCGGTCTCTGTGGGGCGGATCTGCAATGTTTCAAGTCCGATGATACCGGATGAATGTTCCACCGACATTGCTGTGGTGGTCATGAAGTCGCATAGTAACTTGCAGTACCGATAACGTGCCTTGACGTAAAATTAAGAGGCGAGCATAGTCTAGGCTTTAAATGCGCTTTCTAGGTATGCTGACAGACTGGAAAGCCATACTGTCCTGTTCACGATTGTAGACACGGCACTGTGGACTGAACTTACCTGAAAATGCTGGGTTAGTTTCACTTCCATTACACTCGCAGCGGCACGTAATTATCACAACAGTGTTGAGAAAGAGGTTTCCGATTAAAGAATACAAACTACAAGTCAGAAAGGTGGTGTAAAACTTTATATTAGGCAGTGTATGACGTTGCTGTTTTGTTCTACATGTACGCCTACATAGATACCCCGCAAGCAACCATTCGATGCACGGCGGAGGGTACCCTGTACCATTACTCCGCGTTTCCTTTCCTGCCCCACTTGCAAACAGAATGGGGGAAAAACGACTGTCTATATGCCTCGATATGAGCCCTAATTTCTCGTGGCTCATCTTCGTTGTCCTTACGCGAAATGCATATTGGCGGCAGTAGAATCGTTTTGCAGTCAACTTCAAATGCCGGTTCTGTAAATTATATCAATAGTGTTCCTCGAAAAGAACGTCGCCTTCCCTCCATGAATTCACATTTGAGTTCCTTGAGAGTATCTGCAATATTTGCGTGTTGTTCGAACCTACCAGTAACAAATCTAGCGACCTGCCTTTGATGTCTTCTTTTGATCCGACCTGATGCGGAACCCAAACACTCGACCAGTATTCAAGAACAGGTCGCAGCCACGCGGGTTAGCCGCGCGGTCTAGGCGTCCTGTCACGGTCCACGCGGCTTCCCCCGTGGAAGGTCCGAGTTCGCCCTCGGCCATGGGTGTTTGTGTGTTGTCTTTAGAAGTTAGTTTAAGTTAGATTAAGGAGTGTGTAAGCCTAGGGACCCATGACCTCAGCAGTTGGGTCCCACAGTCCATTTCCAACAGGTCGCACTAGCGTGCTATATGCACACTTCTTTTACAAATGAACCACGCTTTCCCACAATTCTTCCAATAAACCGAAGTCGACCATTCGCCTTCTCTGCTACAATCCTCAAATGTTCATTTCATATCGTTTTGCAACGTCACGCCCAGATAGTTAAACGACGTGACTGTTTCAAGCAGGACACTACTAATGCTGTGGTGCAACGTAACGGGTTTGTTTTTCCTACTCATCCGTATTAACTTACTATTTTTTTTTTACATTTGGAGCTACCTACCATTCATCACACCTACTACAAATTATATATGTCATCTTGTATCCTCTTACAATCACTCAACTTCGTCGTCTTCTGTACACCACAGCATCATCAGCAAACAACTACAGATTGCTGCCAACTCTGTCTGCCAGATCATTAATGTACGTAGAAAATAACAGCGGTCCTAACGCACTCCTGACGATACCCTTGTGTCTGATGAACACTGGCCGTCGAGGACAACATATTGGGTTCTATTACTTAAGAAGCCTTCGAGCTTCTCACATACTGGAAACCTATCCCATATGCTGGTATTTTCGTTAACAGTCTGCGGTGTAGCACCGTGTCAAATGCTTTCGGGAAATTTAGAAGTACGGAATCTGCCTGTTGCCATTCATCAGTAGTTCGCAGTATATCATGTGAGAAACGGGCAAGCTGAATTTCGCGCGAGCCATGCTTTCTAAAACCGTTCTGATCCGTGGACATAAGCTGCTCGGTCTGAGAAAATTTATTATATTCGAACTGAGTACAATATTGCAATATTCTGCAGTAAACCGAAGTTATGGATATTGGTCTGTAATTTTGTCGATCCGTTCTTTTACCCTTATTATATAGAGGAGTCACTCACGCTTTTTTCTAGTTGCTTGAGATTTTGCGTTAGGCGAGATATTCGCGATAAATCCAAGGTATATAAGGGGCAGTGCCTTAGGATACTATTTGTAAAACCGAAATTGGATTCCATCCGGACTTAGTGATTTGTGTTTGCAACTCTTTCAAATGGTTCAAATGGCTCTGAGCACTGTGAGACTCAACATCTTACGTCATAAGTCCCCTAGAACTTAGAACTACTTAAACCTAACTAAACCAAGGACATCACACACATCCATGCCCGAAGCAGGATTCGAACCTGCGACCGTAGCGGTCGCTCGGTTCCAGACTGAAGCGCCCAGAACCGCTCGGCCACTCCGGCTGGCACAACTCTTTCAGTTATTTCTCTATGCCAGAGATGTTTAATACTACAGTACGCCTCCATATGGGAATCTGTTCGATAGTCAAACGGCAGTATGTTTGTACGATTCTCCTGCGATATTTAAAACTTTAACTGCCACACTGGACTGGTTAACAAATGACTGGACCCGCTTAGAAATTTTACAGAGGACCAGAATTTTCTCGGGTTTCGGCCACATCCATTTCTAAGGTATGACGAGACGTTATTTGTAAGTTGCTAAGGTATGACGGTGGTAGCTGTACGCTTCGCTCATAGATCTTTTCACAGACGCACGAATTTCTCTAACCTTTGCCTGTCGTCGTTTGCGCGTTCTCTTTCGAACCGAGCGTGTAACAGCCATTGCTTCCCAAGCATTTTCCAAATCTAGTTATTAAACCATTTTGGGCCTTTTCCATGTTTACTGCACTAAGTAGGCACATTTCTCATACCATGATTTAGAGTCTGCTTAAACTTTGTCCATAACTCCTCTAAGTCCATCTTAATGGAACGGATTGGTGTCAGTTCACTGTAAGTGAGATGCTAACGACTGCTTATCTGCTCTTTATAACAGAAACACTCTCCTAGCCTTCGTGACTGTTTTTGACTTTCGTAACATTAGTTGCTCTAATGGTACCATGATCAGTAATCCCCGTATCTGTACTGACGTTGTCGATAAGGTTCAACCTGTTTGTAGATACTAAGTCTAAGATATTTCCAATGCGTGTGGTCTGCCGAACTAGCTGCTCAAGATAGTTTTCAGAAAACGTTTTCAAAAGTACTTCGGAAGATTATCTTTCTGTACCTTATCTGTCTGTACCCCTCGCAATGAATCCACAGACGCCCCAGTCAACTAAATACCTAGGTAATACTATTACGAAGAACTTAAATTGGAAGGAACACATAGAAAATGTTGTGGGGAAGGCTAACCAAAGACTGCGTTTTATTGGCAGGACACTTACAAAATGTAACAGACCTGCTAAGGAGACTGCCTACACTACGCTTGTCCGTCCTCTTTTAGAATACTGCAGCGCGGTGTGGGATCCTTACCAGATAGGACTGACGGAGTACATCGAAAAACTTCAAAGAAAGGCAGAATGTTTTGTATTATCGCGAAATATGGGATAGAGTGTCACAGAAATGATTCAGGATTTGGGCTGGACATCATTAAAAGAAAGGCGTTTTTCGTTACGACAGAATCTTCTCACGAAATTCCCATCACCAACTTTCTCCTCCGAATGCGAAAATATTTTGTTGACACCGACCTACATAGGGAGGAACGATAAAATAAGGGAAATCAGAGCTCGAACGGGAAGATAATAAGCGTTCAATCTTTCCGCGCTCTATATGAGGTTGGAATAATAGAGAATTGTGAAGGCACTTAAGACACTTAAATGTGATTTGCAGAGTATCCATGTAGATGTAGATGTAGATACACTCTGCAGGTTAAATTCGCCTCCAGCCAGTATTGCCTGATCTGGGTATTTACACGCTAATGATAGTAGACATTCTTTGAATGACTGTAAAACTGTCACAGCGGAATCGAGTGACAGGTAAAACATCCAACAATTAATTTGCTTTCACCCAGAGCAGTTATACGCGAGCAGGTAACTTCACTGTCACACTCAACTTCAATCTCAATAGAGACAATATTTTTATCAAATGCAATGAACGGTCCCCATCATATGGCGTCTAATCTGTCTATCCGATATACGTTCCATGACTCGCTAAATATCTCAAAGCTTTCTGCTTCAAGTTTCAGCCAGCTCTCGGTCCCAAGAATAATATGAGCGCGAGAGCTTTCTTGGAGGGCAGTAAATTCGGGAACTTTGGTACGAATACTGATAACATTTTGACGCAGTCTGACTTGCCTTTCTGCGTATCGACTGGAGAGAGTTCTTCACGTTCCTCAAACTATAGCCTGGCCTAAAAGAAACCCATGCGCACTGCACAAGTACGCGACTATCCGAATAGCTGCTCCCTTTTTGCAGTGCACCACTGCCTTATCGAGGGATGTCGTGCAACTCCCAGCCCGATAACACATGTCTAGATATTTGCAGCCAAGACAGTCACAGAGTCGGCGAAGCCTTTGGTTCAGACCCTCAACTCGACTCCAAACCAAAAGGACTCCTATCAATTCTGGGAACAAATTGCGAGCTCTGCTTGCACACCGCGCGCGAGGCCAGCAGTCTTCTGCGTAGTGTTAAAATCAGGCGCGAACGCTCGTTACATAAAGGTTAAAGAGTGACCGACCTGAGAAAACAATGAGTCGCTATTCTTACGCCTAACTGTGACGTTCTTTGAACTGTTGAGTACGTGCCAAACAATATCAAACGCTTAAGCACAAAGAGGTTATGTTTGCAATTTAGTATATAACAGGTGTCCCTTACGAAAATCTCCCAGTTTAAAGAAGCACCCAGAAAGCGCAGGGTCTTCCTGTACGAGATCCTATTCTTTTCCTCCTCAAATCGACAAATAAGTTAGTTTTTATTTTCTGAAATCGTTTCTCACAATAAGTTTCACGAAAGAGAAAACGTGTTTGAGTCATACGTATATGAGTAAAAGTCTATTTTAAAATACGCTGAAGAGCCAAAGAAACTGGTACACCTGCCTAATATCGTGTAGGGCCCCCGTGAGAACGCAGAAGTGTTGCAACACGACGTGGCTTGGTCTCGACCAATATCTGAAGTAGAGCTAGAGGGAACTGACACCATTAATCCTGCAGGCCTGTACATAAATCCGTTAGAGTACGAGAGGATGGAGATCTCTTCTGAACAGCACATTGCAAGGCATCCCAGATACGCTCAATAATGTTCATTCCTGGGACGTTTGGTGGCCAGCGGAAGAGTTTAAACTCAGAAGAGTGTTCCTAGAGCCACTCTGTAGCAATTCTGGACGTGCGGAGTTTCACAATGTCCTGTTGGAATTGCCCAGGTCCGTCGGAATGCACAATGGACGTGAATGGATGCAGGTGATGAGATAGGAATCTTACGTACGTGTCACCTGTCAGAGTCGTATCTAGGCGTATAAGGGGTCCCATATCACTCCAACTGCACACGCCCCAAAGCATTACAGAGCCTCCACCAGTGTGAACAGTCGCCTGCTTACATGCCGGGTCCATGGATTCATGAGCTTGTCTCCATACCGTAGAAGCCCATCTGCTCGATGCAATTTGAAACGAGACTCGTCCAACCAGGCAACATGTTTCCATCATCAATGGGCCCAGGCTAGGCGTAAAGCTTTGTGTCGTGCAGCCATCAAGGGTACATGAGTGGGCCTTCGGCTCTGAAAGGCCATGTCGATGATGTTTCGTTGAATGGTTCGCACATTGACACTTGTTGATGGCACAGCTTTGAAATATGCAGGAATTTGCGGAAGGGCTGCGCTTCTGTCACATTGAAATATTCTCTTTAGTCGTCGTTGGTCCTGTTCTTGCAGGATCTTTTTCAGGCCGCAGCAATGTCGAAGACTTGATGTTTTACCGGATTCCTGATATTCACGGTATACTCGTGAAATGGTCATATGAGAAAATGCCCACTTCATCGCTACCTCGGAGATGCTGTGTCTCATCGGTCGTGCGCCCACTATAACACCACGTTCAAAGTCACTTAAATCTTGAGCAGCAGCAACTGATCTAACAACTGCGCCAGACACTTGTCTTATATAGGCGTTTCCGACCGCAGCGCCGTGTTCTGCCTATTTATATATCTCTGTATTTGAATATGCCTATACCAGTTTCTTCGGCGCTTCAGTGTATAATGCACTACACTATGTGGGGCGTTCAATAAATAAGGCAACACTTTTTTTCTTGGCTATTTTCTTGCTATTGCTGACATTCTAATAAAAACAACTTTGCCAGTACTGCATGGTCTTTCTTCTCAATTTCCATTGCGCTTCGTGAGCAAAACTTTAACCTTCTTAACCCTTTACACTAACAGTCATTTCACAAAATAAATCAAAACACGTCGTCAAGGGACAAAGAGCATACTGACGGCGAAACAGGAAACATTTCGCATTCTGGCTACTTACAGCATCATATTTTTATCTGGTGGCAGAAAGACCAACTTTTAATTTTTTGAACATAACAATTTATTGGACTGGCATCCACAGCCACATTTCTGCATGTTGAATAAAAACCGCTACAACTGCTGTAAGTCCTTCATAAAAGGCACGACCGGTTTCGTAATTTAAATTACATCATGAGGTGCAAATATTATAGTGCTCAAGGCCAAGCTACTTTCCCAGTCCGATTCCAACCTTTTTCTTAAAATTTCGGAAATTTAGCCAAAAGCGATAGTCATGGAACATCAGCTGAAACTGCGTCAGGACAGAACACTGCGACTGCCATACACCAGCATACTCTTATGAGCGCACCAATAACTGGACACACGTACAATGTTTCAGTATCCTGCAATGTATACACCCTGCATTGGAGCACTTGGAACACCGTCAGTTTAAGTAGTTGGTACATTTTTAGTGTCGGACTGCTTCTCGTCGATATGTCTCGCTGATACAAGGCATCTGTAACGCTTTGGTGGAATCCTCAATGAATTCATTAAATTAGTTTAAAATAACAGTCTAATATTTATATTAATATCTTATAGTTGTTCACAAGTACGGACATATAATTATGAATTTCACAAATGCGTTACATATTGAATTTGAAGATGAGACAAGAGTTGTAGAAGAGGACAAAGGATGCTGCATCTTGGAAGGAGAAGTAGAAAGAGCTTTAAGTTGAAGAATTATAAATCAAGTGAAACTGATGTATTACCAGCAGATTTGTTTAAGAACCTTTAGATTAGTGGTGTTAAAGAGTTAACATATCTATGTAATAAAATAATGGAAAACGTGAATGGCCGGATGACTTTCTCTCGGCTGTAATGATACCAACGGAGAAGAGAAGGAATGCTAAGAATTGTGGAGATTTAAGAAGTCTAATTTCTCATGCAGCAAAAGGTTTATTGAGGGTGATAAATAGAAGACTTCGCGAAAGACTGGAAAAAGTATGGATTTAGAAGAGGCAAGAGATGCAATAGGACCGCCGAGAATTTTAGGTAAGAGAAATATTGAAAAAGGAGGAAAAGTTTACACTGTTTTCGTTGACTTGGAGGAAAACCATGATAGAGTACAGAGGAACAAATTAACGGCCATTCGAATGGTGTCGACTGGATGGACAGAAGGCTGATTAAAAACCTATATCTACAACAGCAAATACCAGTACAGATTGGAAATAAGATTACAGAGGTAAGCACAATTGGAAGGGGAGTGAGGTAAGACTGCTTTCTCTCCCTAATGCTGTTTACCGTATATTTGGAGCATATTATTCAGAAATGTTTGAGGTAAAATAAAGGAGCTCGGATTGGTGGTAGGAGGATGGAATGCATTGGATTTTCGGATGATATGGTGTTGTTCGCATGGGGCAAAAGAACCATGACTGGTATGTTAAATGAATTAAATAAGACCTGTCAGGAATTCTGAATTAGAACTAATAAGAAAAAGGCAAAACGTTTGATGACAAGTGCAAGAAAAGTAAGAACAACTATTAAGTTAGAATAGGAAGATATAAAACAAGTTAGTGTTTTCAAATAGCTGGGAAGTGTTATTACCTATGATGCCAGATGTAATAAGGAGGGCCGGCCGTTGTGGTCGAGCGGTTCTAGGCGCTTCAGTCCGGAACCGCGCTGCTGCTACGGTCGCAGGTTCGAATCCTGCCTCGGGCATGGATGTGTGTGATGCCCTTAGATTAGTTAGGTTTAAGTAGTTCTAAGTCTAGAGGACTGATGACCTCAGATGTTAAGTCCCATAGTGCTCAGAGCCATTTGTAATAAGGAGATGAAAACACATATAACAATTGCCAAGGAAGCATTTAATAAGAAAAGGATGCTTCTGTCTGGGTGTTTGGACGGGAACCTGAGGAAAAGACTAGCGAAGTGTTTCATATTGAGCGTGGCATCATACGGAGTTGAGAATGGACGATGAGGAAAAACGAAGAAAGAAGAAAAGAAGCACTTGAGAAATGGATTTGTAGGAGGACGGAACTAAAATGGATAGACGGAGTGAGAAATGAGGAGGTATTCAGAAGAATGGGGGAAGAGAAAGAAACAATGGCCAAGGAAGCATGTAATAAGAAAAGGATGCTTCTGTCGGGGTGCTTGGACAGGAACCTGAGGAAAAGAGTAGCAAAGTGTTTCATATTGAGCGCGGCATCATACGGAGTTGAGAATGGACAATGAGGAAAGACGAAGAAAGAAGAAAAGAAGCACTTGAGAAGTGGATTTGTAGGAGGATGGAACTAAAATGGATAGACGGAGTGAGAAATGAGGAGGTATTGAGAAGAATGGGGGAAGAGAAAGAAATTTTAAAGATAATCAGGAAAAGGAATTGGCTTAGACAGTGGATGAGAAGTGGCTGTTTTCTGATGGACGCTATGGAAGCAGTGGAGAATCGAAGAAGGAGAAGAAAACGCAAAAGATACAAGATGGTGGATAGTATAAGGGTAAGAAATACTTATGAGAAAACGAAGAGTGTAGGAAATGACAGGACTGAATGGAGAGCCACATGTGAATACCTGCCCTATTATCAGTTTCATAATGATTGACCCCTGACTTACAGCTCATGCATTGGTTGCATCGCATGATGAACATCGATGTGTTGTACCTTACCGGAAGCGTAGAAATATCTACTTCTGTATGGTGTATGAATATTACTTTTTAGTTGAAAAGGGGGCGATATACGCGATCATATTTAAGAGAAAGCGTGCTCCTTCGAGCATATTTTAGAGCGTGTCAGCTTTGAGTAGTCATAGAAGTCGGACCGTCATTAGAAGAAAAATTTTCTTTACATACTTTAAAGATACCACCTTTTTCTATTTGCAGGGCTGAATTTTCGTTGCTCTACGATTAGTCGTTTTGTCCTAATAATGCTGAATGCAAATTGCCGCAGTTCGCCTGGTGGTGATGTGTATTAACAAGACAGCTGTTATGTTTTTATGCACATAAATCTACATAAAGCGCTAATATCACGTAATCCATTTATTTGATTTTGCGCCTTCATGCGCCGCGTGCTTGCATATGCTATATTGCCGGACCTCTGCAACTGAACGCGGCAGTGCTATATTGGAATGCAACCACGAAATTGCCATTCTTCGCTGATGAATAGGCACCTAGCGCGCATAACAACAGGTATGGCAACCACACTCAACCACAGCCTCGCTTACATTGCAGCTACTAACGCAATTGCTTTACAAACTTTTAACTGGTGAACTCGAGGAGTAAACATTAGTAATGACATACGATGTAACCAACTAAAGTTCAAGGTTTACACCCATGCTTTCTCCGCCGCAGTAGCTACAACGGAAAGCTCAATCGCAGCGTCTAGTTTTCGAAATTATAGCGACGAAACAATCAGAAAATAACTAAAATCCGTCTGCAAATAGAAAAAGGTCTTTAAACAGTGAAAAGCAAGTTTTTCTAGTAACTGCGGTCTGGCTTCTATGACTACCGAAAGTTGAAACGTGTCAAGAAATGCTCAAAAAAAGCATTCTTTCTCTTAAATATTGTCGCGAATTTCGCCCACATTTCAACTAAAATGTAATATTCAGACGATGTAACCAGAATATATGCTAAAAAGGTCGATCATTATGAAATGGATAATTGGGAAGAACACAGATGATAATGATGATGATGATTACATTTCCGACCAGTTACAGGATGCAAACCATAATGTAAGACCGGAAATAAAAGGAAAAAGAAAATTGGATATTTGCTGCCCATGAACACGATAGACATACGTAAAGTAGCTCCAGAAACCTTCAAGAGTCTAAAGAATCTATGTAGAATAAAATTATGGTTCGTTACTTCAGATCTTCTACTAAGATGGTAGCAGTGAGAATGTACTTTTTCAGACTTCTGTCTTTGTATATACTGCCGGTCGGGGTGGCCGAGCGGTTCTAGGCGCTACAGTCTGGAACCGCGCGACCGACGGTCGCAGGTTCGAATGCAGCCTCGGGCATGGATGTGTATGATGTCCTTAGGTTAGTTAGGTTTAAGTAGTTCTAAGTTCTAGGGGACTGACGACCTCAGAAGTTAAGTCCCATAGTGCTCAAAGCCTTTCTTTCTTTCTTTTTTTTTTTTTTTTTTTTTTTTTTGTTCCATAACTCTGATCGTAAATGTACACGTCACATTTATCAAACTCGTGGTTGTCTCGTTTTCCCATTCTACATTCCTGTAAATAACAAACAAATAGAATGCCTCTACTTACTGCTCACGAACTATAACACGAGCGTCACGCTAGCGGGGCGAGCGGGTAGCGGATAGGAATTGCTGGCGGTACAGGTGGGGTGCAGAGAACACGCTCCGTGTTAAGTACGCAATGCGGAAAATACAAACCTGTGATTTGAGCTCCCATGAGCTCCACGATGGGCCAGCAACCGCATCGCCAGTCATTTCCGAAAAACATCGCAACGAAAGTGCCGCAACGTAACCAAGACAGCGACAGAACGGATCAGTGACAAAGCGTACAACAATGCAGTCAGCGGCGGCTACTACAGGGACTAGTTACATTAATGTGTGCAATAACCACTTACAGTCTCACCCGATGAACCATGGACCTTGCCGTTGGTGGGGAGGCTTGCGTGCCTCAGCGATACAGATAGCCGTACCGTAGGTGCAACCACAACGGAGGGGTATCTGCTGAGAGGCCAGACAAACGTGTGGTTCCTGAAGAGGGGCAGCAGCCTTTTCAGTAGTTGCAAGGGCAACAGTCTGGATGATTGACTGATCTGGCCTTGTAACAATAACCAAAACGGCCTGGCTGTGCTGGTACTGCGAACGGCTGAAAGCAAGGGGAAACTACGGCCGTAATTTTTCCCGAGGGCATGCAGCTTTACTGTATGATTAAATGATGATGGCGTCCTCTTGGGTAAAATATTCTGGAGGTAAAATAGTCCCCCATTCGGATCTCCGGGCGGGGACTACTCAAGAGGATGTCATTATCAGGAGAAAGAAAATTGACGTTCTACGGATCGGAGCGTGGAATGTCAGATCCCTTAATCGGGTAGGTAGGTTAGAAAATTTAAAAAGGGAAATGGATAGGTTAAAGTTAGATATAGTGGGAATTAGTGAAGTTCGGTGGCAGGAGGAACAAGACTTTTGGTCAGA
This sequence comes from Schistocerca cancellata, assembly GCF_023864275.1. Classification (NCBI taxonomy): domain Eukaryota; kingdom Metazoa; phylum Arthropoda; class Insecta; order Orthoptera; family Acrididae; genus Schistocerca; species Schistocerca cancellata. The sequence goes on from NC_064628.1 coordinate 162,115,868, forward strand.
TGAATACAGGGTTATAAATACCAAATCAAATAGGGGTAATGCAGGAGTAGTTTTAATAATGAATAAAAAAAAAGGAGTGCTGGTAAGCTACTACCAACAGCATATTGAACGCATTATTGTGGCCAAGATAGACACGAAGCCCATGCCTACTACAGTAGTACAAGTTTATATGCCGACTAGTTCTGCAGATGATGAAGAAATTGATGAAATGTATGATGAGATAAAAGAAATTATTCAGGTAGTGAAGGGAAACGAAAATTTAATAGTCATGGGTGACTGGAATTCGGTAGTAGGAAAAGGGAGAGAAGGAAACGTAGTAGGTGAATATGGATTGGGGGTGAGAAATGGAAGAGGAAGCCGCCTGGTAGAATTTTGCACAGAGCACAACTTAATCATAGCTAACACTTGGTTCAAGAATCATAAAAGAAGGTTGTATACATGGAAGAAGCCTGGAGATACTGACAGATTTAAGATAGATTATATAATGGTAAGACAGAGATTTAGGAACCAGGTTTTAAATTGTAAGACATTTCAAGGGGCGTTTGTGAACTCTGACCACAATCTGTTGGTTATGGACTGTAAATTAAAACTGAAGAAACTGCAAAAAGGTGGGAATTTAAGGAGATGGGATGAGGATAAACTGACTAAACCAGAGGTTGTACAGAGTTTCAGGGAGAGCATAAGGGAACAATTGACAGGAATGGGGGAAAGAAATACAGTAGAAGGAGAATGGGTAGCTCTGAGGGGTGAAGTAGTGAAGGCAGCAGAGGATCAAGTAGGTAAAAGGACGAGGGTTAGTAGGAACCCTTGGGTAACAGAAGAAATATTGAATTTAATTGATGAAAGGAGAAAATATAAAAACGCAGTAAATGAAGCAGGCAAAAAGGAATACAAACGTCTCAAAAATGAGATCGACAGGAAGTGCAAAATGGCTAAGCAGGGATGGCTAGAGGACAAATGTAAAGATGTAGAGGCTTATCTCACTAGGGGTGAGGTAGATACTGCCTACAGGAAAATTAAAGAGACCTTTGGAGAAAAGAGAACCACTTGTACGAACATCAAGAGCTCAGATGGAAACCCAGTTCTAAGCAAAGAAGGGAAAGCAGAAAGGTGGAAGGAGTATATAGAGGGTCTATACAAGGGCGATGTACTTGAGGACAATATTATGGAAATGGAAGAGGATGTAGATGAAGATGAAATGGGAGATACGATACTGCGTGAAGAGTTTGACAGAGCACTGAAAGACCTGAGTCGAAACAAGGCCCCCGGAGTAGACGACATTCCATTAGAACTACTGACGGCCTTGGGAGAGCCAGTCCTGACAAAACTCTACCATCTCGTGAGCAAGGTGTATGAGACAGGCGAAATACCCTCAGACTTCAAGAAGAATATAATAATTCCAATCCCAAGGAAAGCAGATGTTGACAGATGTGAAAATTACCGAACTATCTGTTTAATAAGTCACAGCTGCAAAATACTAACGCGAATTCTTTACAGACGAATGGAAAAACCTGTAGAAGCCGACCTCGGGGAAGATCAGTTTGGATTCCGTAGAAATTTTGGAACACGTGAGGCAATACTGACCCTACGACTTATCTTAGAAGCTAGATTAAGGAAGGGCAAACCTACGTTTCTAGCATTTGTAGACTTAGAGAAAGCTTTTGACAGTGTTGACTGGAATACTCTCTTTCAAATTCTGAAGGTGGCAGGGGTAAAATACCGGGAGCGAAAGGCTATTTACAATTTGTACAGAAACCAGATGGCAGTTATAAGAGTCGAGGGGCATGAAAGGGAAGCAGTGGTTGGGAAGGGAGTGAGACAGGATTGTAGTCTCTCCCCGATGTTATTCAATCTGTATATTGAGCAAGCAGTGAAGGAAACAAAAGAAAAATTCGGAGTAGGTATTAAAATCCACGGAGAAGAAATAAAAACTTTGAGGTTCGCCGATGACATTGTAATTCTGTCAGAGACAGCAAAGGACTTGGAAGAGCAGTTGAACGGAATGGACTGAGTCTTGAAAGGAGGATATAAGATGAACATCAACAAAATCAAAACGAGGATAATGGAATGTAGTCGAATTAAGTCGGGTGATGTTGAGGGAATTAGATTAGGAAATGAGACACTTAAAGTAGTAAAGGAGTTTTGCTATTTGCGGAGCAAAATAACTGATGATGGTCGAAGTAGAGAGGATATAAAATGTAGACTGGCATTGGCAAGGAAAGCGTTTCTGAAGAAGAGAAATTTGTTAACATCGAGCATAGATTTAAGTATCAGGAAGCCATTTATGAAAGTATTTGTATGGAGTGTGGCCATGTATGGAAGTGAAACATGGACGATAAATAGTTTGGACAAGAAGAGAATAGAAGCTTTTGTAATGTGGTGCTACAGAAGAATGCTGAAGATTAGATGGGTAGATCACATAACTAATGAGGAGGTATTGAATAGAATTGGGGAGAAGAGGAGTTTGTGTCACAACTTGACTAGAAGAAGGGATCGGTTGGTAGGACATGTTCTGAGGAATCAAGGGATCACCAATTTAGTATTGGAGGGAAGCATGGAGGGTAAAAATTGTAGAGGGAGACCAAGAGATGAAAACACTAAGCAGATTCAGAAGGATGTAGGTTGCAGTAGCTACTATTAGATGAAGAAGCTTGCACAGGATAGAGTAGCATGGAGAGCTGCATCAAACCAGTCTCAGGACTGAAGACCACAACAACAACAGCGTTTTCGGCGTGAAACATCTGAAAGCGAATATCCTGCAACAGTTACGGTCTGTGGAATGTTTTCGTGGCATTCCCTGGATTATCTCGTCTTTCTGGAAGGCACAATTGACCAACACAAGTATGCATCTATCTTTGGGGACTATGCTACCCCTGTATGCAATCTCTTTTTCCTAGGAACGATGGCATCTACCAGCAGGGCAATGCAACATGTCATACGGCTCACAGTCTACGTGGGTGGTTCAAAGAGTACCATGAGAATTTACTGTGCTCCCCTGGCCACCATACTCCCCGGATTTAAACCCAATCGAGGATCTATTGAACCACCTAGATTGGGCCGTACGTGCCATGGATCCTCAGCTGCGAAACCAAAAGCAGCTGGCCACGATACTAAGAGTCCGCATAGCTCCACATCCCCATCGGTATCTTCCAGGACCTCACTGACTCTCTTCCTGAAAGTCTCGCAGCGATCCACGCTCTAAAAGGTCGTTATTCAAGTTTTTGACAGCAGTTATACACTACTGGCCATTAAAATTGCTACACCACGAAGATGATGTGCTACAGACGCGAAATTTAACCGACTGGAAGAAGATGCAGTGATATGCAAAGGATGCCTGGTGAAACGTTGTTGTGATGCCTTGTGTAAGGAGGAGAAATGCGTACCATCACGTTTCCGACTTTGATAAAGGTCGGATTGTAGCCTATCGCGATTGCGGTTTATCGTATCGCGACATTGCTGCTCGCGTTGGTCGATATCCAATGACTGTTAGCAGAACATGGAATCGGTGGGTTCAGGTGGGTTATACAGAACGCCGTGCTGGATCCCAACGGCGTCGTGTCGCTAGCAGTCGAGATGAGAGGCATCTTATCCGCATGGCTGTAACACATCGTGCAGCCATGTCTCGATCCCTGAGTCAACAGATGGGGACATTTGCAAGACGACAACCATCTCCACGAACAGTTCGACGACGTTTCCATCAGCATGGACTATCAGCTCGGAGACCATGGCTGCGGTTACCCTTGACACTGCATCACAGACAGGAGCGCCTGCAATGGTGTACTCAACGACGAACCTGGGTGCACGAAGGCAAAAATTCAATTTTTCGGATGAATCCAGGTTCTGTTTACAGCATCATGATAGTCGTATCCGTGTTTGGCGACATCGCGGTGAACGCACAGCGGAAGCGTGTATTCGTCATCGCCATACTGACGTATCACCCGGCGAGATGGTATGGGGTGCCATTGGTTACACGTCTCGGTCACCTCCTGTTCGCATTTACGGCGCTTTGAAGAGTGGACGTCACATTTCAGATGTGTTACGACCCGTGGATCTACCCTTCATTCGATCCCTGCGAAACCCTACATTTCAGCAGGATGATGCACGACCGCATGTTGCAGGGCCTGTGCAGGCCTTTCTGGATACAGAAAATATTCGACTGCTGCCCTGGCCAGCACATTCCCCAGATCTCTCACCAATTGAAAAGGTCTGGTCAATGGTGGCCGAGCAACTGGCTCGTCAGAATACGCCAGTCACTACTCTTGGTGAACTGTGGTATCGTGTTGAAGTTGCATGGGCAGCTGTACCTGTACACCCCTACCAAGCTCTGTTTGACTCAATGCCCAGGCGTATCAAGGCCGTTATTACGGCCAGAGGTGGTTGTTCTGGGTACTGATTTCTCAGGATCTATGCACCCAAATTGCGTGAAAATGTAATCACATGTCAGTTCTAGCATAATATATTTGTTCAATGAATACCCGTTTATCATCTGCATTTCTTCTTGGTGTACCAATTTTAATGGCCAGTAGCGTATTAATGGAGTGGATGTTGGAGCACGCTGTAGAACAACGAAAATCTGCAAATCACGAAGAAACGAAGTCTTCCGACTGCTACCGATCAGAGCTGTGGAGCCAGAGTGCCAAGTTAAGTTTCCACATACGAGCGCCTTCGTTCGAAATGAAGTGGAATATTCATGGACGTAGCCGGGACTTTGTCAAAGGGGGTGGCGGGTGTTCAATTTGTATAAATACTCATGTTTTTCATTTATTCCGAAATGTTCATAAAGCGCGATAAATCACTTTATTCGAAAATTATCTCGGAGTTTTCACCAAACGGAGATATAATGTCGTTATTTAGGAGTTCTGTATTTTGGAAAACCACTAAGAAGCAGCCATCCTCCAGTCTCCCTTCCTCCTCCGTCATTTTACACTCTTCTTCTTTCAGTTTCAGTCTCGATTTGAGATGAGAGAGTGATCAAGAATGCATGAGCGCAAATTGTTTGGGACACCGTTATTATTACTGACAAGAGTTTCGGAATAAAGAGGTCTCTGTTCAACATATGACCATTAGAACAATTTTTGGTAGCGAAAATGCAAAGGATCTGGATTTATTCAGCCTTACACATTCTCGAATTTCCTCATTGAAGCATAAATCTGTAACTTGATGAAATGTCAGAAATATTTTCTGCCTTAAAGAGTATCCCGACAGACAAATGCACGAGACTAAATGAGGAGAATTTAATTTTTTTATTTTTTTATCATATGACTTTTTGTGCCGAGGGTCTCCGAAGAGACGTTAGGCTCGCCTACTCTTTTCATTTAAACAGATGGGCTACATCTTTAAGGGGATTGGAATCTGTGAAGGAATTGGCTGTGGCCTATAGTCAACCCTGCATTTGCCTAAACTGAAAATAGGAAACCACAGAAAACCATTTTCAAGGTGGCCGGAGGATGGATTCAAACCACCTCGCCTTCCGAATCCAGGGATTGCTAGCTCAGAGGTTCAACACACAGAGCTACACCATGCCGGTGGGGAATTTGGAGAAACTAGTTATTGCATACTGTTTTACAAAAAAAAAAAAAAAAAAAAGAAAAAAAAATGCGTCACAACAGGACTGAATTCTGACATTGCATGTTTTTCCTTTTAATTGTGCAAGTTTAGTCATTTGATAGTGCTTGAATGCATGTTTATTTTCACACTGTTTTACAAAAAAAAAAATGCGTCACAACAGGACTGAATTCTGACATTGCATGTTTTTCCTTTTAATTATGCAAGTTTAGTCATTTGATAGTGCTTGAATGCATGTTTATTTTCATACTTGTTTGTGCATGGAATTGCTGGCTTTAGATCGTAAATAGATTCTGGACTATGGGGAGCGAGGGATGCAGGGCGCAGTCGGCTCAGACGAATTCAAGCAGCCAACTGCAAAAATATTTTAGAAACTATAGAATGTGCTGTCATCGTATACTCCTATGGTCTCCAAAGACCTCTCCTCATCTTTCCGTATCGGAACAGGTTTTCATTATTGAGTACCGCCCGGGTAACCATATTGAACGATATTTTGGCATTTGAGCTACTAATGACAGAATACTGAGCAAATTTTTTGAAGAAATTCAGCCATCGCCATTGGTGCGATACTTTTGTTAATTAACGCGATTTTTGCACGTCGCAGACAAATCGAATGAATTTTCATGCGCTGATTTTAACTGAATGTTATTTGTAACGATATTTACCGCTTCGTTACCTTGTGAAAACTGAAATATTACAAACTCGAAGTTCTGCCAGCCTCCACACAATGACTCCAGTGCTAACATTTAACTGCTGTAGGTAGGTAATCTGGCGATTATAATAGTGAGCCCATACTTTTAATTTACCATAACGCTAGCAAACGAATCAAAATCAGTTTTACTGTTCTTTCTTGTTGTTACAAACTTATTCAATAGAAACACAGGGCAGAAAAATGAACGGCAGCTCTTACCTTAAAATAATGTAAGTCAGAACGGAAATGACTCACAACTACTGAACTCCAGTAGGCCAACAGTTGGGTCTTGGCTAAAACAGGGATTGGTGATAGCTGTTAGTTCTATGCATGTACAGATAGTTTAAATCTATCGTTGGCCTTGCTGACAATCGATAGTCATTTCCTTTTTTCGTTAGTTTATTTTAAGTAATTGGTGAGATGTCCGGAACCCTGCACCCCCGGCCCTTTGACTTCTACGATCACCTGACTTAAAACTGGAACGTCGTTAGCGTGAGAAAGAGGAGGGTAAGAAGAAAGCATTTACAGCCGTGGACAAAGATAGATGTTTCTGGGCAGTACGAAAGAAATGTTCTCCATCCTTTGTGGACAACGCCTTAGCAATACATCGACAACTACTTGGAATAGGCTGATCCATTATCAGCAATAATTCGTGGCAACAACGCATTACGGCTGTGTGTAACAGCCACATTGCAGCAGTGTTGGCGGCAAACAATTGCGGCCACACAGTACTGTAATATATGACCTGTGAAAAGACGTCTTAATCCTCTGCAGTTTCATCTATTTAGTGAATTGAAAGACGCATATGACACAATTTTGAATTCAGTGAACTCACCAGTTCTCGGTCGTAGGATTGTTAGTGGTGGGCCATTATTAATCCGCATTCTGTAATTAAAATTGAAAGAAGTTAAGCAGACGCGTCAAATAAAATATATATTGAAAGTATCGAGATTTTTTATGAAAAAGATATGTAACATAAAACTAAAAGTCGACTTCCAAATGATGGCGAAACAGGTTTTCTGTAGACTGAATTGTTGTTATGTCAATTTTGACAACAGAGAATAACTTTCCATTGTTTACGAGTAGTTAAATTTTATTATTTGAAACATCTAACAGATTAAAACTAAGGACAAAACGAATTACCATTGTCTGAAACATTAATTGCTACAAAACCCCAGTTTACCACATTTGTTCTCTCTCTTCGTCTTAAGAATGTTTATGTAGTTTTGTTTCGTTTCGCTTTGAGTAAGAATGTTTGCAGAAAACTGAAGTTGAGGTAGGAGTTGTCATTTCTCTTAAGAGTTATTACAAAATACACCCTGTGATCGTGGACAGTGATTATCGTTTTGGAGCTTGTGCTGAAGCAGTATAATTAACGGATGGGAAGTTCATGATAGTCAAGATACATTGGACAATATCTCATGATTTTGAGTTATTTATTAAGCAACTACCGATACGCGCATTATTAAAGTTTCTAACTTCGAAACAGAATGACATACTGCAATACTTAATGGGCATATAAGTTCAAGTGTTTAGGACAAATCTGTTATACAGTTATGCTGAAGTCCTTTGGCATGTCATATAATCTGATCTCCCCCATACAATTTACAACATGAGTTATGGTAATCAGCTGTGCTGTTGACCACATTTCTACAGTTACATCGAGTTTGCAAAACAAATTGTGCGAATGCTACACGACTCACTTGGCATCTGTGAAGAGTGTAGCACAGTCAGTAAAGTAACCTCCAGTTCTCAAGAAACAAGTTCAGTAAATTACAATTCTCGTTTTTTTAACTGCCACTGCTGCTAAACATAGCAGTTCATTTCCCATAGCAAAACTTCTCATCACGGCGGTGTTCGTAAGACTGGTTGAATGCTTGGCAAATCGCTCGTGTGTGGCGCGGTCGAGGCGAGCGACCGAGTGCAGCGATATACGATCATCCCAGTTTCCAATGACATCCAAACCACGGTGACGCAAAGTTTTACTACAGATAGAAGTTCCATTCATAGTCCGGAAAGATTCTAAGTACATTCAGCACAAAAAAATTGGCCCATACGTACGTAGATCCCAGCTAGCACTCAAGCTTATTTCAAGGTGGATATTGAGTTTACGTTCAGTTGAAAATTCAAGATTGAAAAATTAACCTGTTACACAGCTTGTTTCAAGGTGGGTATTGAGTTTAGGTTCAGTTGAAAATTCAAGATTGAAAAATCAACCTGTTACACAGTTTACATCAAGCTGTAAAAAATTAAGCTTGAATTAAAATAATTTTCCCAAGCTTGAAATAAACTGTAATTTCCCTGGAAGGCTGTACAGCAGATGCGCGCGCAGCATAGCTTCCATAGACGTCCACGGGAAGCGCCACAAGCGTTTATAAGCCGTGACGTAAGGGTGTTGTCGTGTGTGACGTCATGACGGCGCGGAGTTTGGTTTGAGTGTGGCTGTCTCCAGTTCTGTTTTATCTTATTTTATTTACTTTTCTGAGCCTTGCTATGTTTACGGCCATTTTACCTTTGTGACGCGCGTTAATGGTTGTGGTTTGTTGACAAGTTTGTTTTATACTAGAAAACAGTTCGGTACGTTAATGTTAACAAATGTTAAATATTACGTAACGTAAAGTTACGTTTACGGCCATTTTACCTTTGTGACGCGCGTTAATGGTTGTGGTTCGTTGACAAGTTTGTTTTATACTAGAAAACAGTTCGGTACGTTAATGTTACAAATGTTAAATATTACGTAACGTAATTAATTAGGTTCAATAAATTCAGATTAATATTTATATAGCTTAAAACAAGCTGTAAATACCAGGCTGTATTCCACGTGTGTAGATACAGCTGGAGCCAAGCTTGACAAGTCAAGCTTGAAATATAGCTTGAACTCTGCCAACTTTGATGTTTATTTCAAGCTAGAATCCAGCTAACAGGCTTGAATATTCCAGCTTTGATCAAGCTTATATACTTGAACTTTACAGCTGGAAACAAGTTTGAAACCGGCTTACTGTGCTATCTGGGATGGCACGGCAAGGAAAGGTACTTGGGTGGTAGCGAGGGCTTTGTTGCGAATTGACATCGTGCGGCAGGGGAGCTGTAGTTCGGCAACTGAAGCTTTAACACATACATCGCATAACGGCCCTAGGCAACAAGTAAATACGAGTGCGTTACGCCACTACTGTTGCCCGCTTTCCAGTCTCCTCTCTCCACCAATAACAAGTAATAGAGGAGTACACACTCTGCGGAAGGCCACTTACGATAGTGGCCGAAAGTTCTACACGTGGACATGCGGTCACAGACCCTGGGAAATTTTATTAAAAGAAAATAAAGTTTAACCACCCATTGCATACCATAAAACAAAAAAGGGTAAAAATGTAGCGTAGCAGACAACGCCGCTTACTACGACACTGCCAATGTAAATTATCCATGCGTCAGTCCCTCGAATCTGTTCGTCAAAATTACCTAAATATGAAATTTTCTTCTCGTTCTTCTACGTCTTTTCAGGAATAGTGTAGCCTTGGGAAGTATTTGTAGCTATGTTTTAGCCCCCATTCTTATTGTGCGATTTGAATCGCAAGCTGTTTTAGCGACCCTCTTAAGCGCACTTTTTGCCATGTTATGAAGCGGAGAGATAGCAACGAGAACCATACGTGCACATGTCTGCAGGACGATCGTTTACTGATGTCATAGCGCTAATGTTCCAGTTTCTTAAATGAGTTCTCATTGTCAGTACACAGAGTATATATTACAAATCAACAGAGAAGTTTGATTCTTTACCATAAGGACAGTTAATATTATTAGTAAATTGAGTAGTTTGGCATTATGTTGCTACTCTACATAAACATTTATTTTCTGTGTATTGTAATAAATCGAAGCTCTTAATGAGATATGCTTATTATAATATAGTACAATAATTTCTTGATCCATGGGTCGTTTGTACAGTAATAAGATTTGTCATATGTGTTTCACGAGGATAGGACAGGTACCGACCGTGGTTTTCTCGGGAACACTATTTGCTTTAAATGATTAAGGAAAACCAAGAAAAACCTATGTCAGAATGATCAGACAGTGCATGAATCTCCATCTTCCTGAATCTGAGGTCAGCGTTTAAACAAATATATTACCCATTCGATTTATATCTTACAGTAAGCGTTTCAGCCAGATGTTTTTGTTTAAATCAAAAACTCATTCGTACTGGAAACTGTGAAGTTATATTGAGTGAATTCGTCATAGTACAAAATACAATTAATGTTTCTATCAGCTTATTGCGTAAAAGCAATTACGATTTTAACTATAACAGCCGTGCTCAGTTAACTGCCAGCGTGTTTAGACAAATAAAGAAATTTATAAAAGGTGACATGAGAATTATGCTGTAGGTATCTGATTATGCCTGCTTCCTTAATACTGTCATCCTCTGACATATGTTAACTGAACGACTTTGGATATGTCACTGTTAAAAGTAAATGTTTTTCTACAGGGAAAATGACCTATCGAGAAAGAGCTTGGTAGCTGTGGGAGGTACGCTTCTGCTTCTTGCGGTGTACAACTTGCCTGCTGCAACAGCCAGTGTCATACCAGGTTTGTAGCTGATTCATCTTTTTAATGTACTGTATTAATGTGTAGTGATAAGCTCGTATAGAATATTTTATACAGTCCAGTATCTATAAGACTCTGCCAAACGATAGCTGTGTTATTAACACACAATAAATTGTCACTTCTCGAGCGGTGAAGAGGAGGTGCTGGAAGTCAGTGTACCGGATCCGTAACTCACACATGACTGCTCCAAGTTCCAACAGGTGACACAGCATATAAAAAGAAAGAAACGTAAAACTCTTGTTTTATGCTGCTATCAAAGTAGAAGTGATAACAGTCTTCGTTCCAAGGACAACAAAGCTGTGGTACCTTACGCCTCTGTAGTCCGTAGTATTGTAAAAACAACTTTGTAGTAAATATAGTGCGGTGAGGCAATTAGGCTTTTTTTATCTTCTAAATTGGGCCTGCATTTTACAGAGGATAAAAAAAGAACTAATTTCGACACTGTACTACATTTACTTCAAAGCTTGTTCACTTTATAGAACTACTTGGACCACAACTTAATCTAATCTCAGTGATTTTTAATTAACCGCATACGGGAAACATATTTCGTTGCAAATATTTAGTACTGGTACCGTTAACCTAACATCTTAGCTACCGGTTAGTCAATAACTGTCAGCTTGGTGTGCACGTAGAAGTATGTGTCTTATGCATCTATTTCGGCTGTAAAATTAGTGCGTTTGACGAAATAAAACAGCAAAAGTTGCATGAGCGTAGTTTTTTGTTGAATAACTATACCGGTAGTAATGATCTGTATAGATAGTTGACTGCGGAACCCGTTTTAAATATTAAATATGTTACGGAGCCCTTAAACAATCAAAACCTGAGCCCTTAAACGTTCATTTCGTCATTTAATGTTAACCATACAAATAGATACACGATACATTACTGGCTTCTACAACAATATCCAAAACGACACACGGTAAATCAATGCGCAAAATAACACTTTTTTGATTCCATTGTAAATTGATAAAATTGTTTCCATTTAATGAGAGGGAGACAGCTGCCTTTCTTATTTGTGATCAACTTCTTAATGTTAGACTTGACAGACTGGAGCTGAAGACGCATGTCAGGTTCAGCATCCAGTCTGTTGCAGTATTTTGTCGTAGTAACTGAGAATTTCGTTTCGCGGAATATTGTTGGGAACCGCAGAAGGAAGTCAGCGCCCTTGTGGCAAGTTGTTGATATTTATCACTAACTCTACACCAAGAATCACCAAGTGACGTTTGTTTTCATGCGTAAAAAGGAGTTATAAGTTTCGTTTGACATATTTTCAGGCTTCTGCAAATACGGTTCAAAAGAGTTTTAAACCCATGAACTCATTTTCAGTTTTGAATTTCCCTTTTCAGAAAAATACGTCCCAAAAGATGTGCGCATTTTGTGGAAACCCTGGACCAGTTCTTCAAGTATTTCATTTGGCAATTCTGCCCTCTGACCAATGAACACATTCAGTTTTAAAAATCCGTCTACTACTCTCTTGCCAGCACAATCCAAAAATCTAACTTTTTAAAGTGGTTATCATGTTATTAGTTACTGTTTCTCTTGCTACCGTTTCTCTTGTGAAGATAAATTTAATTCATTAACTTTTCCAAATATATCGGCCTAAAAAGGTAGTCTGAACAACCAAGTCTCATCCCTCGAACGTCCGCAGCTCGTGGTCATGTGGTAGCGTCCTCGCTTCCTACGCCCAGGTTCCCGGGTTCGATTCCCGGCGGGATCAGGGATTTTCTCTGCCTCGTGATGACTGGGTGTTGTGTGCTGTCCTTAGGTTAGTTAGGTTTAAGTAGTTCTAAGTTCTAGGGGACTGATGACCATAGATGTTAAGTCCCATAGTGCTCAGAGCCATTTGAGCCAATCATCCCTCGAACGTTCTTATAATTTAAAAGAAATTTTTGTCATAAAAGCTTGTAATTCAGCTCTTAGTTTGAATAATCTTATTGAGGTCTTACACTGTGATAACCATCTAACCTTGGTGTGGAACATTAGTGTTTTAAGTATGCTCCCATAATCTTCACACAATATTGAAAACAATCGACCTGTTTGGTAAGTCTTCCCTGACCCAGGATTCTGGGCTACTTTTCCAAGCTGTCCTTATTTCCTAAACGTCATCAGTCCCATTTCATCGTCCCTCTTCCTTCCTATTCAACCCATCTGCCAGAAGAAGAAGCCACGGGCTCAGAAAGCATGCCGATTTCCGTAACTTTGTATGTGTGTTTTCCTGCTTGGTGAGCTGATTTTTTTAACCATCTAGCTACATTATATTTTCAAAAACTTATTATTATCATTGATAAATACAGCGACTGTTATATAAATGGCAATATGGGTGGTGCAGTTGGCATGTACACACCATGTTTTCACTCATTGCAAATGATTGGTTGAATGTACTCTAAGGCTGTTAGTCATTACAGGGAAAATAAAGAAGCTTGAACTCTCACAGTGAATCCAAAAAGATGTGTGTGACCTGGCAACATTTGAATTATCTCTCTTTTTTTAAGTTATCCTTTCTGTCTTCTTTGCAAGGTGAGGTATTTGACATACATGTTTGTGTTCAGACAGATGTCACCAGCCACCAGAACGAGGAGACTGTACCGATTATGTTCACAAATGGTTCTACAGTAACAAAACTGGTAAATGTGAAACATTCATTTATGGTGGCTGCAGAGGAAATGACAACAAATTTGACTCAGAAAATGAGTGCAGCCTTGCCTGTGTTGAGGGATGTAAGTAATCATTTGTTGCTATTTCCATCATTCAGATTTTGCCCTGTTTATTTCCCCCACTCCATTTATTTCTTCCAATTTTGCTTCATGCTTACCCATTCATTACTTTTTTTCTAAACTGCAGATATTATTTGTTTTCATTTTATTGAATCTTCCTTGGGCACTTTCTCTGTCTTGTTTGCTCTCTCTCTCTCTCTCTCTTTCCCTCTCTCTCTCTCTCTCTCTCTCTCTCTCTCTCTCTCTCTTCTTTATTGTGTGTAACATATAATAATAATAATAATAATAATAATACTCTATTCAACATATGTATAAAACAGATTACAATTCTTGATAATAGTACAATAATACATTCTTCTCAATGAATCATTGATTAACAAAATGATTAAATTACAAGTAAAATGGTTTGCTTAACACTATTTACATATTTTTTCGAATCACTTCTTATTCTACATGTAAGTATGGTATTCTTCTAATGTGTAAAATGGATTTTGTAACAGGAATTTCTTTAGCTGAAATTTAAGCTTCATTGTGGGTAGGTTCATAGCATAACATTACTGGGCAGTGCATTGTTTAACTTTAAAACTACTTTTGTGGACCCTTTTCATAGAGTGCTGTTCTGTGGCTGCTGGTGTAAAATTTTTCTTTGTTTCTGGTATTTTTCTGATAAAAATCAGAACAAATGTTGGGCTGCAGTCTTTTAACAAGTAATATTGTTTTCAGTATGTACATGTTTAATATGGTTAGTACACCAGTTTTTGGAAACAAGTCTCAGCATGATTCCTTATATTTTGCTCCATAGATGATTCTTATAGTCCTTTTCTGAAGTAGCAATAGCTTATTTAGATTTGCTTTGGTTGTTGCTCCCCAAATTTCTATTCTGTAATTCAGGTGAGAGGAAAATAGAGCATGGTATGCAGTCCTTAGGACAACAGTGTCTTTGCAGAACTTACTAATCATATTAATTGCAAATATATTCTTAGACAACTTACAAGCTAGAGTGTCAACATGTGTGTCTCATTTTAGATTGCTCTTTGAATTGTTACTCTGAGGAATGTTACACTGTACTCTTTTTTTTACTAATTCATTGCCTACGTGTAGTTTAATTTCATCATTAAAATTACTGTTGTTAAACTACAATAAGATATATTTTACTACTGCTTACATTTAAGTGGCTTTCATTAAAGTGCTGAACAATTTCATTTATCATGTTATTACAGTGGGTCTCTAGTTTGTTTATAATGCTAAACTGGTGCACTTCCTGTTTGCATGCAGTGTGTTGTTATCTTCATTACTATGGATGGATACTAACTTAGTTTTTCAGATAGGCAAATGGGAATGGAATGGAAAGAAAGGAACATGTCCCTGATGCCCTGTATTAAGATGTGAATGAATTGTGTATTAGCATTATCAACTAACTTGTTAGCAATATATGTGTACATAAAAGAGAATTGTATACATTGTATAAATCCTTGTGGAACTAGATCTCGTCAGTAACTATGTACCTGTGTCTATGACTTTGTTAACTTTTTATTATGTTAACTTTTGTTGGCAGTATGTTTTATTGTGTGTCTGATATGATTTTAAAATGATCTGTGAACAAGTATGCTTCTAAGTAGATCTCATTCTTTGGCCCTGAAGATACTGCTGCTACATCATGGAAATTTATGAAGGGAGACTGTAGGGTGACATACCATCCGATATACAGTAGAAACCCCTGAGACTGTGCAGTTCACACATTTCTGAAGAACCAAATTAAAATGGTGAAGCATTTTCCTTCCTAATTGTCACATTCTTCAGCAGAGAATCGGAGGAATACGTGCCACAAATTGAAAAGTTTTTTAAACTAGTGTATTCAGTACTGAAACAGGACTGTTACTTCTAGTATCATAACACACCTTTAGCCAATTAGTCAAAAGCTTACATACTAATTTATGGCAGTAGGCTTCATGACCCTGATCACATTCCAAGTGACTTTGTCTCACTTCTGAAAGTGAAAATTTTCATGAAAGGATGACAATTTGTAATGTATGGAAAGCTTCTACCATACATTCTTGGAATATTCAAACAGTGGAGAAACAGCATAAATTATGATGATTGCTTCTCATCACATAGAGGAAGCACAGAGTGACCAACAACAACACCTAAAAGCACAATTCACTTTTAAATGTGCATGTCTGCCGCTAAACACCACCTATGCATAATGAGTTACAATCAGTTCCAATTTATATTTGCAGAGTATTAATGTACTCTTGGTAATTTTGTTATAAATGAGTGACTTGTTAAGATGGTAGGAACCATAATATATGATATGTTCTTGCATTCTGCCTGCAACGTGATCCGTATCTGCTTGTAAAAATAGCAAATGTATATAGTATAAGTATCTCCACATTAAAAACAAAAATGACAGCATTTAGTGAATGGGAACTAGTCAGGGCCAAACTAGTCATTAATAACAAATCAGTATAGGAAGTTAAGCTAGAACCCAGTCCCACATACCATTCCTGCATTGTTGACTGGCTCATGGAAGCCCCCCAGATGGTCTTACCATCAAATTACCCATCTTCAGCTGCAACACCTACTTCCACAATGATCTCCATCTATTCAGATTCTGCCAGTCCTTAGCCCTCACCAACCTAGTCTTGCAGAACCATGTACATCTGGCCCAAACCTCCATGCAATACTATCTCTCCATCCATAAAATTCTGCTGCTCTGCAATCCCAAATTCCTGTATCCCATCTTTCACATTGAAACTCTTGCCCTCTAGGAACTAGAGCAGCATGCACAATGCCACCTCAGAAGCCTCTCGAACCTGTTCACCTCTACTCCCACCATGGACTACCACTATCCACCTCTGCTACAACACCTTCAAATCTCCTCCACATCCCCTCATAACTGACAAACCATGCCTCACAGATCTATTACATTTAACACATCCTCAGAAACTTCCTTCCAACATCATAAAGAATACAGAACAAAAACAGCTCCACAACACAGTTATGTACCTTCCAAAATCCTTAGTCCCACAAAAGTATCAGCCCTTTCCAAAGGCCCTAACTTTTGCCTCACTCCCAAATTCAATCATGCTGGACTTGTTAAAAACCTTTTATCCTTCTCCCCATCTCTACAGTGGAAACACTTTTTTGCCACCAACGCTACCAATCAGACATAACCCAAAACAAATGTTGAACCCTGCCTGACTCATTTCACTCCTCCATTCAATGGTGATCCACCCCCACTGCCTCCAAATCACGCCCTGTTAACATTCCATAACTTCTTAACTAGAGATTCCCCAAACCCTTCAACATGCAAGCTAACCTTGTATTTGCAGAAAGAACTGCAATTCACCACTCAAAAACTGCTCCTGACTTTACAATCCTGTCTGCAGACAAAGGCATCACCACTGTAGCTTTGAACTCCAGGGATTACCTGGTGGAAGGACTCCACCAGCTGCCAGATTTCCCCACCTACAAACCCTGCCACAGTGACCCCATTCCCATAGTCTTTCCTCACATCCTTTGGCCCATCCCATAGCCTCTTACTTGAGTTTCTCTCTCTCTCGCTCTTACCTACTCCATGCTTCCTAAAGTCCATAAACCTAACCACCTAGGAAACGCTGTTGTTGCTGGTTACTGTGCCCACATAAAGAATGTCTGCTCTCCTAGACCAACACCTTCAACCTATTACCTTCAACCTACCTTCCGTCATAAAAGACACCAACTATTTTCCTCCACTGACTCTTCACAGTTCATGTTCCTTCACCACATTGTGCACTGCTTATCACCTTCCTTAACACTAACATCCCTAAAGCCCATGGCCTCACTGTTATTGAACACTGCTCTTCCAAATGCTTGACAGATTTCGTACCTACAACCCCCTTCCTGGTCACGATGACCAATTACATCCTCAGCCACAATTACTTCAACTTTGAGGGCAAAACCCACAGACAAATCCATGCTATGACCATGGGCACCAGCAACGCACCATTCTATGACAAACTATTCATGGGCCACCTAGAGGAGTCTTTCCTAACCACCCAGAATCCCAAACGCCTCACCTGGTTCAGATTCAATGATGACATCTTTGTGATCTGGATCAAAGGTGAGAAGACTCTATCTGCAGTACTCCAGAACCTCAGTGCCTTTTGCCCCATTTATGTCACCTGGTCCTCCTCAACCAACAAGCCACCTTCCTTGATGTTGACCTCCACCTCAAATATGGCTACATCAGTGCCTTCATCCATATCAGTCCTACTAACCACCAGCAATACCTCCACTTCAACAGCTGCACTCACTCCACATCAAGAAGTCCCTTACATACAGCCACTCATTGCTGTCACCTCTGTCTTGAGAGGCAGTCCCTCTCCAAATATACCAAGTGTCTCACTGAGGCCTTAACAGACCAAAATTACCCTCACAATCTTGTACAGAAACAGATCTCCCATGCCTTATCACTACAGTCACCCACCACCTCACAAAGCCCCACCCTCTGGCCACAAAGTGGCATTTCTCTTGTGACTCAGTACTACCCAGGATATGAACAGCTGGATCACATTCTCTGCAAGGGTTTTGATTACCTATCGTCATGCCCTGAAATGAGGAATGTCCTACTCACTATCCTTCCCACAGTGGTATTCTGCTGTCCACTGAACCTACACAGTATCCCCATCCATCCCTCCTCCAAACTCCTTGCCTCATGGCTCATATCCCTGTAATAGATCTAGATGCAAGACCTGTACCATATATCCATCCATCCGTCACCACCTTGTCCAGTCCAGTTACAGGCATGACCTATCCCGTCAAAGGCAGGCCTACTTGTGAAACCTCTGTCCACATGAATGACCACCGACAAACTGTGGTCAAGAGACAGCCGGATCACCCAGTTGCTGAGCATGCTGCCCAACAAAATGTTCTTCACTTCAATGAGTTCTTCACAGCCTAAGCCATTTGAATCATTCCTAGCCACACCAGCTTTTGTGAATTGCGCAGGTGGGAACTCTCCCTGCAATATATCCTACATTCCTGTAACTCCCTGACCTCAATCTTGATTAGCCCTGTACTTCACCCCACCTATCCCCTTTCTTGCTCCCATTCCAGCACATACAGACTTCTATTCCATCACAGCATCCAGTCTCTTTACTTTCCTCCTTTTCCAACCCCACACTCCCTGCCACAGGTCTAACCTCACAACTGCACCTTGCTGCCCTACCCTGTCCCCACCACATCCTTGTATGCTCCCACAAACAGCACTTTACTGTTCCCCGTCCGTACCCTGCTACCCCTCCCCCTCTCCGCCCCAGCCTCCTCCTTACCATATACTGCTTCCCCATCATGAACAACTGATCGCAGTCCAGCCTCGGTGGCCAGAGGCAGTGCTTGTGTGTGTGTGTGTGTGTGTGTGTGTGTGTGTGTGTGTGTGTGTGTGTGTGTGCTTACACAAATCTGTATGTGTGTGTTCTGTCTACTGTAAAAGAAGGCTTTTTGGTGCCTGCGACTCAACATCTCCACTATATGTGAATAGTAATATGTCCTTTTCATAATAATATCATTATTCCATCCTGGGTTTTCCATGGTTTGGAGTTAACAAATTCCTTTGTATTTAGTTTTATATTATATAAATGTCAAATTATTTGAGTAGAAATCTGCAGAAATTCCTGTGTATTGTTTACAGAAGCAGCTTGCCGTTGCTGTAACTGCATATTAACATGTAACTTGCTTGTTCCACATCCATAAGGGCCCTCTTCATGACTGGATTTACAGAACACAGTGTGTGAATGAATGAATGAATGTACAGTGTAGACAAATTAAATTTTGCTTGCTGATAGTTTGTAAATTAGGTTTTGGAGTTATAATTGGTATTAGATAGCAACATAAGTAGATGAAGCAATAGGTGTTTGCTTAAGGAGAGACAAGTAACATGGATGAAGTGATACGAACAATAGCGAAAGATGTGTTGATTTCTGCAATACTTTTCCACTTTCTCTGTTAATCATGAAGTATTTTGTATCATTAAAAATATGCTGTGCTCAGTCCTTATTTTTCATTCTGACATTCTGTTTTCCCAATGATACAGTGTTTCATTTACCATACTTTTGATTTGTGCTTCTATGGTATAATCAAATTCAGTAAAGTAAATCTTACTCATTCTTATGTTACATTACGCATGTCAATTTCCTTTCACTTATAATCATATCTTTTAATTGTGCTGGAAAGTGTTCTAACATATAAATTTGGAAATTATTTTTCTTAATAAAATGCATTAATTATTCAAAAATAAATGTTAATGAAACTGTGGAACAATTATTAATTTCATTGTCCTCTTCAGTTGAGCCCCCAGAGTACATGCTACCAGAACAAAAGACAAAAGATGAAAAGCCTCTTGTCACTCACAGCATGACTACTTCAACAACAGTGTCACCTTACATGATCCCAAAAACAACATTACCTCCAGTACCAATCAATCAGAGAGGACCAGAACTTACTTTTGAAGAAACAGGTCACCATAAAGTCTTCATGTTTGCCAAAAGGAACACATACATACAACTTGATGGAAATCACATACCAAATTTTCAACTAAGGTAAGTAATGAAAGCTATTCTCTTTATTTTACTCATGCAGTTTAAGATTTTGTATAGTTCTCACCAGTAGATGAAAATGGAACATGATATTAATGAGTTATAAGCTGTGCCACCATTAAGAGAAGGAGAGGGATGTAGTGACCTACCAAAGCTGGGGTCATTAGAGATGTGACACAAGCTTGGATTGGATAATGATGAGACAGGAGATATGTAGTGCTCTATTTGAAACAAGCGTCCTAACATTCACCTTAATTTGAGCTAGTGACAATACGAGCAACCTAAGTCTCTGTGACTTGACAGGGATTGGACCCATGCTCTGCTTGTAGATCAACTCATCATCAGAGTTCAATACTCAGAAAACTAAGTCATTATGTCATCCAAGATGTTTATTCATGAACTCTGAAAATCCCTTGGCTTGGCAGCACCACTGGCTAGCCTTTGGTAACAGGGGCGGATCCAAGGGGGGGGGGGGGGGGGGCAATGAGGGCAATTGCCCCCCCCCCCCCTGGTGCATGACCGATCTTTTTTTTTCCGACTGGTTTAGGGGCTGATTACGTCGGCCTATCTAGTATGTTTTACTTAAGTCGAAGATGTAAACAATGGCACGCAGTTTGATGTAACAATTCAAAAAGAGACCTTGAAACCTCTTCCATGTAGCGAATAAACTACAGAAGAAACAACTATACTTACGAATAAAATGATAATATTCGCTAAGGCATGAGTGATCTGTGTCCCTTTTTTAGCACTTTCCCCGCAGTGCATATGTAAGATTTTGTTTCTAGTGGCAATTTGCAAAGAGATGGTGTTGATAATTAAGCAATGAACACCGAAGGAATACTTGAAAATATTCTCATTAGTTGCAAATAGTGAGAACCTTACGACAGTCCCTTTTATTCTGCAATTGCACGTTTTCGATTTGGATGAATGCTTCTCCCCCATTTTGGCTTTTTTCTCACTTTTGATGCGGTATGTGAACAAACGATAATTAGCCAAATGTAATAATGTACACGAAAATAACATCTGTGGATTCATTCACAATCCATTCTCTCATATGGTAAGAATATAAATGTTACAGTCAGCAGATTCAAACAGATACTGAAATCTAGGAAACTCAGATTCATTTCTCTTTCCCCAAAGTGCAGAGGGCAACTCTGCCAAGGACTGAGGAATGTCTGCTTGTGTCTGTGTATATGCGGATGGATATGTGTGTGTGTGCGAGTGTATACCTGTCCTTTTTTCCCCCTAAGGTAAGTCTTTCCGCTCCCGGGATTGGAATGACTCCTTACCCTCTCCCTTAAAACCCAAATCCTTTTGTCTTTCCCTCTCCTTCCCTCTTTCCTGATGAGGCAACCGTTGGTTGTGAAAGCTAGAATTTTGTGTGTATGTTTGTGTTTGTTTGTGTGTCTATCGACCTGCCAGCGCTTTTGTTTGGTAAGTCTCATCATCTTTCTTTTTAGATATATTTTTCCCACGTGGAATGTTTCCCTCTATTACATATACACTCCTGGAAATTGAAATAAGAACACCGTG
Organism: Schistocerca cancellata; assembly: GCF_023864275.1. Classification (NCBI taxonomy): domain Eukaryota; kingdom Metazoa; phylum Arthropoda; class Insecta; order Orthoptera; family Acrididae; genus Schistocerca; species Schistocerca cancellata. The sequence goes on from NC_064628.1 coordinate 162,137,533, forward strand.
AATTCATTGTCCCAGGAAGGGGAAACTTTATTGACACATTCCTGGGGTCAGATACATCACATGATCACACTGACAGAACCACAGGCACATAGACACAGGCAACAGAGCATGCACAATGTCGGCACTAGTACAGTGTATATCCACCTTTCGCAGCAATGCAGGCTGCTATTCTCCCATGGAGACGATCGTAGAGATGCTGGATGTAGTCCTGTGGAACGGCTTGCCATGCCATTTCCACCTGGCGCCTCGGACCAGCGTTCGTGCTGGACGTGCAGACCGCGTGAGACGACACTTCATCCAGTCCCAAACATGCTCAATGGGGGACAGATCCGGAGATCTTGCTGGCCAGGGTAGTTGACTTACACCTTCTAGAGCACGTTGGGTGGCACGGGATACATGCGGACGTGCATTGTCCTGTTGGAACAGCAAGTTCCCTTGCCGGTCTAGGAATGGTAGAACGATGGGTTCGATGACGGTTTGGATGTACCGTGCACTATTCAGTGTCCCCTCGACGATCACCAGTGGTGTACGGCCAGTGTAGGAGATCGCTCCCCACACCATGATGCCGGGTGTTGGCCCTTTGTGCCTCGGTCGTATGCAGTCCTGATTGTGGCGCTCACCTGCACGGCGCCAAACACGCATACGACCATCATTGGCACCAAGGCAGAAGCGACTCTCATCGCTGAAGACGACACGTCTCCATTCGTCCCTCCATTCACGCCTGTCGCGACACCACTGGAGGCGGGCTGCACGATGTTGGGGCGTGAGCGGAAGACGGCCTAACGGTGTGCGGGACCGTAGCCCAGCTTCATGGAGACGGTTGCGAATGGTCCTCGCTGATACCCCAGGAGCAACAGTGTCCCTAATTTGCTGGGAAGTGGCTGTGCGGTCCCCTACGGCACTGCGTAGGATCCTACGGTCTTGGCGTGCATCCGTGCATCGCTGCGGTCCGGTCCCAGGTCGACGGGCACGTGCACCTTCCGCCGACCACTGGCGACAACATCGATCTACTGTGGAGACCTCACGCCCCACGTGTTGAGCAATTCGGCGGTACGTCCACCCGGCCTCCCGCATGCCCACTATACGCCCTCGCTCAAAGTCCGTCAACTGCACATACGGTTCACGTCCACGCTGTCGCGGCATGCTACCAGTGTTAAAGACTGCGATGGAGCTCCGTATGCCACGGCAAACTGGCTGACACTGACGGCGGCGGTGCACAAATGCTGCGCAGCTAGCGCCATTCGACGGCCAACACCGCGGTTCCTGGTGTGTCCGCTGTGCCGTGCGTGTATCATTGCTTGTACAGCCCTCTCGCAGTGTCCGGAGCAAGTATGGTGGGTCTGACACACCGGTGTCAATGTGTTCTTTTTTCCATTTCCAGGAGTATATATATATATATATATATATATATATATATATATATATATATATGACAGGTATTACAAATGTCTGCTTGTGTCTGTGTATGTGCGGATGGATATGTGTGTGTGTGCGAGTGTATACCTGTCCTTTTTTCCCCCTAAGGTAAGTCTTTCCGCTCCCGGGATTGGAATGACTCCTTACCCTCTCCCTTAAAACCCACATCCTTTCGTCTTTCCCTCTCCTTCCCTCTTTCCTGATGAAGCAACCGTTTGCTGCAAAAGCTTGAATTTTGTGTGTATGTTTGTGTTTGTTTGTGTGTCTATCGACCTGCCAGTGCTTTTGTTTGGTAAGTCTCATCATCTTTGTTTTATATATATATATATATATATATAATAGAGGGAAACATTCCACGTGGGAAAAATATATCTAAAAAGAAAGATGATGAGACTTACCAAACAAAAGCGCTGGCAGGTCTATAGACACACAAACAAACACAAACATACACACAAAATTCAAGCTTTCGCAACCAACGGTTGCCTCATCAGGAAAGAGGGAAGGAGAGGGAAAGACAAAAGGATTTGGGTTTTAAGGGAGAGGGTAAGGAGTCATTCCAATCACGGGAGCGGAAAGACTTACCTTAGGGGGAAAAAAGGACAGGTATACACTCGCACACACACACATATCCATCCGCATATACACAGACACAAGCAGACATTTGTAAAGGCAAAGAGTTTGGGCAGAGATGTCAGTCGAGGCGGAAGTACAGAGGCAAAGATGATGTTGAAAGACAGGTGAGGTATGAGCGGCGGCAAATTGAAATTAGAAATTAGCGGATATTGAGGCCTGGCGGATAGCAAGAAGAGATGATATGCTGAAGGGCAAGTTCCCATCTCCAGAGTTCTGACAGGTTGGTGTTAGTGGGAAGTATCCAGATAACCTGGATGGTGTAACACTGTGTCAAGATGTGCTGGCTGTGCACCAAGGCATGTTTAGCCACAGGGTGATCCTCATTACTAACAAACACTGTCTGCCTGTGTCCATTCATGCGAATGGACAGTTTGTTGCTGGTCATTCCCACATAGAACGCTTCACAGTGTAGGCAGGTCAGTTGGTAAATCATGTGGGTGCTTTCACACATGGCTCTGCCTTTAATCGTGTACACCTTCTGGGTTACAGGACTGGAGTAGGTGGTGGTGGGAGGGTGCATGGGACATGTTTTACACCGGGGGCAGTTACAAGGGTAGGAGCCAGAGGGTAGGGAAAATGGTTTGGGGATTTCATAGGGATGAACTAAGAGGTTACGGAGGTTAGGTGGATGGCGGAAAGACACTCTAGGTGGAGTGGGGAGGATTTCATGATGGATGGATCTCATTTCAGGGCAGGATTTGAGGAAGTCGTATCCCTGTTGGAGAGCCACATTCAGAATCTGATCCAGTCCCGAAAAGTATCCTGTCACAAGTGGGGCACTTTTGGGGTTCTTCTGTGGAAGGTTCCGGGTTTGAGGAGATGAGGAATTGGCTCTGGTTATTTGCTTCTGTACCAGGTTGGGAGGGTAGTTATGGGATGCAAAAGCTGTTTTCAGGTTGTTGGTGTAATGGTTCAAGGATTCCGGACTGGAGCAGATTCATTTGCCACGAAGACCTAGGCCGTAGGGAAGGGACCATTTGATGTGGAATGGGTGGCAGCTGTCATAATGGAGGTACTGTTGCTTGTTGGTGGGTTTGATGTGGACGGACGTGTGAAGCTGGCCATTGGACAGGTGGAGGTCAACGTCAAGGAAGGTGGCATGGGATTTAGAGTAGGACCAGGTGAATCTGATGGAACCAAAGGAGTTGAGGTTGGAGAGGAAATTCTGGAGTTCTTCTTCACTGTGAGTCCAGATCATGAAATTGCATCAATAAATCTGTACCAAACTTTGGGTTGGCAGGCCTGGGTAACCAAGAAGGCTTCCTCTAAGCGACCCATGAATAGATTGGCGTATGAGGGGGCCATCCTGGTACCCATGGCTGTTCCCTTTAATTGTTGGTATGTCTGGCCTTCGAAAGTGAAGAAGTTGTGGGTCGGGATGAAGCTGGATAAGGTAATGAGGAAAGAGGTTTTAGGTAGGTTGGCAGGTGATCGGCGTGAAAGGAAGCGCTCCATCGCAGCGAGGCCCTGGGCATGCGGAACTTTTGTGTACAAGGAAGTGGCATCAATGATTACAAGGATGGTTTCCGGGGGTAACAGACTGGATAGGGATTCCAGGCATTCGAGAAAGTGGTTGGTGTCTTTGATGAAGGATGGGAGACTGCATGTAATGGGTTGAAGGTGTTGATCTACGTAGGCAGAGATGCGTTCTGTGGGGGCTTGGTAACCAGCTACAATGGGACGGCCGGGATGATTGGGTTTGTGAATTTTAGGAAGAAGGTAGAAGGTAGGGGTGCGGGGTGTTGGTGGAGTCAGGAGGTTGATGGAGTCAGGTGAAAGGTTTTGTAGGGGGCCTAAGGTTCTGAGGATTCCTTGAAGCTCCGCCTGGACATCAGGAATGGGATTACCTTGGCAAACCTTGTAAGTAGTGTTGTCTGAAAGCTGACGCAGTCCCTCAGCCACATACTCCCGACGATCAAGTACCACAGTCGTGGAACCCTTGTCCGCTGGAAGAATGACGATGGATTGGTCAGCCTTCAGATCACGGATAGCCTGGGCTTCAGCAGTGGTGATGTTGGGAGTAGGATTAAGGTTGTTTAAGAAGGATTGAGAGGCAAGGCTGGAAGTCAGAAATTCCTGGAAGGTTAGGAGACGGTGATTTTGAGGAAGAGGAGGTGGGTCCCGCTGTGACGGAGGACGGAACTGGAGGACGGAACTGTTCCAGGCCTGGAACAGTTCCGTCCTCCGTCACAGCGGGACCCACCTCCTCTTCTGCACTTCTGCCTTGACTGACATCTCTGCCCAAACTCTTTGTCTTTAAATATGTTTGCTTGTGTCTGTATATGTGTGGATGGATATGTGTGTGTGTGCGAGTGTATACCCGTCCCTTTTTCCCCCTAAGGTAAGTCCTTCCGCTCCCGGGACTGGAATGACTCCTTACCCTCTCCCTTAAAACCCACATCCTTTCGTCTTTCCCTCTCCTTCCCTCTTTCCTGATGAGGCAACAGTTTGTTGCGAAAGCTTGAACTTTGTGTGTATGTTTGTGTTCGTTTGTGTGTCTGTCGACCTGCCAGCACTTTCATTTGGTAAGTCACATCATCTTTGTTTTTAGGTATATTTTTCCTACGTGGAATGTTTCCTTCTATTATATATATATATATATATATATATATATATATATATATATATATATATATATATATATATATATATATATATATATATATATATATATATATATAATTATGTTGTGTGTTTTGTTAGTGTGGTGCACACTGTTGTGGACAGTGCAATGGCACCACTGTTATCACAGAACACACTTCACTGTGTTTAATAAACAATTACGCAGACTGTGATGATATATTGCTTCTTTCTGTTCTGCTGATAAGGACATGTATTTGACTTCTGTAGTTGATATAGCAACCATTTGTTGCTGTTTCGAATTTCATGAAACTGCTACTTCAGCTAAGTTAAAAATATAGTCACTCATTGATAGAGCTCCAATGCATAATTAGCAGCACACAAGCCTTCAGTTTTGATTGCCTCACTTTTTCAGAAAATTATTCCTACATTGATTGTGCCTTTGATGTATCTTGTAATTTGCTTGACTGCTTCCCAGTGGATTTTTTCAATAACTGGATTTGAATGTACTGTCAACTCTCCCAGCATATTCAACGCCTAGTCTTTTTCTTTGAGGGCAATATAGGAGTGACTCAATGACGTCTGGTAAGGAATAAGATGTAATACAAGTTCTTCCTTAGTGAACAATTTTTCTTTGCAGTTTTGTAACGTTAAGTCAGATTTGACTGGATAAGCAACTGGTTTGCAATCTTCCGATCCAAGTACCATGAGTATGTTTCATGCACATTTTTGCTTTGATTGATGCTAATCGCCCAATGTTTCATTTTGATTCTGATGCCAAGACACCAGCTGAGTTCAAGAAGAACTCTCATCTTAAATTGATTCATTAGTTCTTTCTTCCACCTGCTTATTTCTATAAGAGGAGATTATCAAGTCATCTACATAAATGGCCAGAGCTTCTCAGCTCTGTAGTAAATTCAGGGATTGTAATCTGACTTCTTTGGGTTCATTTTATGTAATGTTACATCCAACATCTCATACTAAGCATGTGACACATGTTTTAGACCAAAAATTAGCTTTTTAAGGCTAACAGCATATGAAATGATGACTAACAATGGACAAAAACGTGCTATCTAGCAAATAGCATTTTGCAACAAAATGAGCCTTATTAAGTTCAGTTTCACCATCTTACATTTCTTTGAGTTTGAATAACCATTTTGAATTGAATGCCTTTGTGCCTGTTGGTAAATCAGTCAGTCTCATTTTCAACTATGATTTGTATTCATCATTTAATGCTCCCTTCCATGTTTTGCAATCATCGAAATTCATTGCTTCTTTATATGAATTTGGTCCAGAAATACTACTAAAACAAGGAAAGTCATTGTTAAAATCATTGGGATTGCAGTTTGAACATCCATGTGTCCATTGTCGAATCAAATCCAGCTGTGAGAGCTAATGGTGTGTGAAGCAAACAGTGATAAACAACAGGCAAGAATGTTTTATCAAAGGCAACTCTTATTATCTGGGAATAACATTTTGCAACAAAATGAGCCTTATAATGTTAAATTTCGCCATCTGACATTTCTTTGTCTTTGAATACTCAATTTGAATTTTTTGCTTTTCTGCCTGATGGTACATTAAAGTCCAAGTCTCATTTTCAAGTAATGACTTATGTTCACCATTTAAGGCTTCCTTTCATTTTTGCAATCATGATGACACATTGCTTCTTTATACAAATGTGGCTCAAAAACACTTGCAAAATAAGTAAAATCATCATTAAAACAGTTGGGATTCGATTTTCTTTAATGTGATGATTTTCTGATTTCTGACTGCACAAGTTCTGTGTCTGAGTGATCGATGGTATTATCTATGTTGCATTCACTGTCTGCTAAGTGTCACTTTGTGCCAGTTTGAGATAAAGTGCATTTCTGTGGACATCAGCTGCCACCAGTTGAGAGCTGCCTGTATTGGTATTGGCCATCAGATTACTGTCCATGGTGCTTTTTCCAGTTGCATTTTGAATTTTTTATGGATTGCACATCAATAACCTTCACAATTGTCTGTTGCGAATTTGAATTGTCTGCTTTAGAATCATAGCAATAGCCAACAAAGGTAATTTTCTTCGATTTGTTTTCTAACTTGATTCATTTTTCTTACAGTACCTGTAGAAATATTCAACACCCAAAGATTCATAACTGATGCATATTTATTTGGTGACCACACCCTAATTCTTCAGGACTATCATTTTGAATACCTTTTATTGGAGATCAGTTCTTCAGATAAATGAGAGTGGTAGGGCTTCAGCCCAAAGCTGTTTGCTTACACTGCTTAAAAAGTTGGCTTGAAAGAATGAAATTTTCATACACATTATTTCCAGGAACACAGATTATCAACACTATTTATTCAGTGATATATATACAAAACAGACCAAAGATTAAAAAAATAACATCAAACTGCTATACAAGGCATCAGCAAAGGAAAAAAAAAAACATAGCTGTTCCCAATAAAATCTCTGGCCTTCCACTCTTTATTGGTCCAGCTGTAGCAATGAAATAATTTAGTTACTAATACATACTAGAGAATTATGAGTTTTCAAAATATGTTCACCTTCACATATTGAAGTCAGAGACCTTATCTTACAGGTGCATTGTAAAGCCAAGAATAAGACATTCTGAAGTACACATCTTCTTACTACCATACTGAATAGTAGCAATATTACCTAACCACCTTAGTTTTCTGGTTACATGAAATATGTACTTAAGATGTTCTCAGCATGCACTAGGTAATTTTCTGTGGAGACTCAGTGCTAAAGATCGATCGTCTTTTATGCTTTTATTGTCCTTGTTCCAGTGGTCCATCCCCACAAACCAAAATAAGGCTAAGATGAGCTACATTAACTGCAATTCATTCAAGATAATTACTGCCTTCCTCTTTATTTACATGAATAATTGATGTATTACATTTAGTATTTTGTGAAGTTGTGGGGAAAAGTAATGCCTCCAATTTTTTTTTCTGTTCTCAGTAGTGCTTGAAGTATTATATGTCATGCAAGTCATTACTTGGTCAACTTCACTGACACAAGTTGCAACCATCTACCACTAGAGGGCTCCAAATAGTAGCATGTAACATGGTGACATGTAACATAACTATGTCAAAGCATGAGAAACAGCATGATGTAATTGAATTTCTAACTGCAGAAGATTTTGTTCACACATGGTGCATCTGCTACTTCAGCTTGACACTGCCAGAACACATGAAAGTGCTGAGACATCTGCAACAATCAGATGCCTTGGGTTCACTGTCATAGATCATCCTCCAAATAGTCCTGACTTGGCCCCCTCACATTTTCATCTATTTCCAAAACTTAAAGAACACCTTTGAGGACTTCACTTTGATAGTGATGAAGCAGTGCAAGCAGTGGTGAGATTATGGCTCCATCAACAAAGTCAAACGTTCTACAGTGATGGTATCAATGAACTAGTCTCTCGTTGGGAGAAATGTGTTCACCAGGGTGACTATGTCAAGAATTAAGTATGTAGACATGAAGAATAAAGATGTAGAATGTTAATAAAATTTGTTTTGTTTTAAAAAGCTTTAAGAATCTTCATGTAAATTTTGGGACATTGCTTTTTAGCATGCCCTTGTAGTAGCACTTATTACAAAAGTAGTAATTGCTGTCACTTACCATTATTAACACACCTGATCCTGATTCTTTTAGTACTACTACTATGACTGGTGCTGTTCATAATAGCTAGTCACCGTAGTAGTGGTGACGATGTGGTGGTGGTGGTGGTGGTGGTAGTAGTTGTAGTAGTAGCGGTAGTAGTAGTTTTTGTTGTCACAGAAAAACTGTTAATTGTCCATTATTTCTCATCTTGGTTTCAGGCTTTGCCGTCAGATCTCCTTTCAGTTTCGTACAAGATTACCTCATGGGCTGCTGGTATATCATAGTGTCAAGAATCGCCCAGAAGGACTAGATCCCTATGCACTGTATGTTATAGTTGAAAAAGGACAGCTGAAAGTTGTGCATGTTTTTGGAAAGGAGTCTACCTCTCTTACTGTGGGGGAAGGTAATAACACTTTATGTAATGTATCAAGCATAGTGTCAGAAATTTAAATATATAAACAAACACAATGGAAAAGAAATAGGTGATGGCCACACCGTTGATAAGTGTACTTTTTTTGTTATCAATGTATTTATGTGAATTTCTATTAAACAGGCAAACTGAAAATTCTAGCACATACATCAACATTTAGCAGACAGTTTGATTTCTTGTGTAGTGTAGTATTAGTACTTGGCACAAAAACATCTCTGACAAAGATTCCAACAGTGGGAAGAGTGTGTACAGAGATGGATGTATGAATGGTCACAAGGTTGTTCACCACTCCTTGAACTGGTTTCCTGGAGGAAATCTTCAAAAAAATCAACTTTGAAAATAACAGTTCACCCGATAACAATTCACAAGAGGTGTATGAGGTGTCACCATGTGCCATCAATGAATGAGTGAGAAGTAATCTTGCACCCCCATCCATGCTCCTTTTTATGATCTGCAGAGTGTAGATGTAGATAAAATAAAACTCATCTACATCTTCATGAGTGTTCTAAAATTCACACTTATCTGCCTGGCAGAGGATTCATCAAACCACTTTCACACTATTTGTCTACTGCTCCACTCTTAAACAGTGCAAGTGAAAAAATAAACACTTAAATCTTTCTGTGCAAACTAAGATATCCTTATTTTATTATGATGATCATTTCTCCCTATTTAGATGGGCTTCAGCAGATACTTTCACATTTGGAGGAGAAAGTTCATGATTGTAATTTCAAAAAAGGATCGCATTCCAACAAAAAACACTTTAGTTTGATTGCTACCCCAACTTGTGTATCATATCCATCAAATTTGTCCCCTGTTTCACAATAACACAAAAACAGCTATTCTTCTCTGAACTTTTTCTAAGTCATCCATCAGACCTATCTGGTAAGACTCCCATACCACACAGCAATACTCCAAAAAAGGACAGACGACTGTAGTGTAGGTAGTGTAAAGTGAATTTGTTGCATCTTCTGACTGTTCTGCCAATAAAATGCAGTCTTGGTTCACCTTTCCAACAACATTATTTATTTGATCATGCCAATTGAAGTTGTTCATAATTGCATCTCTAAGTATTTCATTGAATTGACAGCCTTTAGATTTTTGTGATTTATTGTGTAACCAAAATGTAATGGATTTCTTATTCCTTTTAGTACTCATGTGAGTGAGCTCACACTTTTTGTGCTGTATAGATATCTTGTCTGTCTTTTATGTTTTCATAGCTTAACTAGGTGGTTAATGACAGCATCATCTGCAAACAATCTAATAGGGCTGGCTGCTCAGATTGTCATTTGTAGAGGTTAGAAACAGCAGAGGGTCTATAAAACTTACTTGGGAAACACAGATATCATTTCTGTTTTTCTCTGTGACGTTCTGGCAGTTACTATGAAGTGTGACATTTCTGACAGGATATCACAAATCCAGTTCCACAACTAAGGCAATACTCCTTAAGAACCTGATTTGGTAAGAAGCAGCTTCTGAGGAACAGAATCGAAAGCCTTTGGAGAAGTCAGATTATGGAATCAATTCGAGACCATCTGCCTGTCATTAGTTCATGACAATAAAGAGCTTGTTGTGTTGCACACAAGTGAAATGTTTGGATCTTATACTGCCTGTCTGTCATTAGATCTTTTCTTTGAGATATTCATAATGTTTAGATGTCGCATTTGTTCCTAAATCCTACTGCAAATCCACACCAGTGATACGTCTCTGTAATTCAGCTTATTACCCCTATTTCCTGTCTTGAGGATTGGTGTGATATGTGCGACTTCCAGTCTTTAGGTATTGATCTTTCATTAAGTGAGTACTTCCATATAATTCTTAAGTATGGAGCTATTATATCTGTGTACTCTGAAAGGAATATACAATCTGGACAGAAGGTTTCCATTTTCTAAGTGATCTGAGTTGTTTAGCTACACTGAGGATATCTCCTCCTAAGTTACTAATTTTGGCAGCTGTTTTTGATTTGAATTCTGAAATATTCATTTCATCTTCTTTGGTGAACAATTTCAAAAACTGTATTTAGTAACTCCACTTTAGTGGCACTATCATCTATTTTGCAGTGGAGGTATTTATTATGCCTTGCCAATGGTGTACTTTACATATGACCAGAATCTCATTGGATTTTCTGCCAGATTTTGGAACAGAAATTTATTGTGGAAGCTGCTAAATGCTTCTCGCTTTCATGTCCTATTAATTTATTTGATATAAATCTTTTGACTGCTTTCGATACTACTATTTCTTTGAACTCAGGTTACAAGTCTGTTCTTATGTAGTTAGCTCAGAAGAAATGGACACTGATTTTTAGGAAGGCATCAAGTGAATTTTTATCTGCTTATTTTAAATAAATACTTATTGCATTTTTTGATGAGTTTGAATGTTACAGTATTCAATCTCACTACAATGACCTTGTGGTCACTAACAGCCGTATCCATCATGATGCTTCCTATTTGCTCTGGATTATCTGTTTCTAAGAGGTCAAGTATCTTTTCATAGCCATTTATGCTTCAAGTTGGCTCCTAAACTAATTGCTCAAAATAATTTTTGGCAAAAGCATTTAGTACAAAGTTGGACAATGTTTTGTGCCTACCAACAGCTTTGAACATGTATTTTTGCCAACATATCAAGGTTATATTGAAGTCACCACCAATTATAATTATATGGGGAAGGGTTGTACCTATTTGAGATAATACTCAAGTTTCCTTTGAATCTTGTTCTTGGCACAGTTGATTTCCATACACTAGATCAACATAGCAAATGTGATAGAGCGTACTTGACAGGCACCAATGATGTTCAATATGTGTTCATGTCTGCTGTTGCCAAGCCACAGTACTGGTATGGCTCTGATTATTTCAAATAGTTCCTGTCAGCGTGTGCCTCTCAGTTTCACAATTACACTCACATACAAGCATTACAAAATTTCCTTTTTTAAATAATTTCAAAAGTGCTCTAATCTTCATAAAAATTGGTTGTAACTTTATACATTTGGTTAAAAATTGAAATTGTGTCCATAACACTACTGTATTGACAATAGCCACAGGCAGGCCATAATCACAGAATTTACAATTTTTGTTTATTTTAAAAACCCTTAAATCTTTCCACTTTTGCAGAAAATGAAGTAAATAAATAACATAAAAATAAAAAATTGTACATTTGGTTGTGTTGTTGTGGTCATGAGTCCAAAGACTGGTTTTACACAGCTCTCCATGCTACTCTATCCTGTGTAACCTTCTTCATCTCCCAGTAATTACTGCAACCTGGATACTTCTGCATCTGCTTAGTGTATTCATCTTTCGGTCTCCCTCTACAATTTTTACCCTCCACGCTTCCCTCCAATACTAAATTGGTGATCCCTTGATGCCTCTGAACATGTCCTACTAACTAATCCCTTCTTCTAGTTAACCTGTGCCACAAATTCCTCTTTTCCCCAATTCTATTCAGTACCTCCTCATTAGTTATGTGATCTACCCATCTAGTCTTCAGCATTCTTCTGTAGCACCACATTTCAAAAGCTTCTATTCTCTTCTTGCTACACTGTTTATCATCCATGTTTCACTTCCATATGTGGCTACAGTCCATACAAATACTTTCAGAAATGACTGCCTGACACTTGAATCTATACTTGATGTTAACAAATTTCTCTTCTTCAGAAACACTTGCTGCCCAGGTAGCAAAACTCATCTACTACTTTCAGATTCTCATTTCCTAATCTTATTCACTCAGCATCATCTGATTTAATTTGACTACATTCCATTATCCTCATTTGGCTTTTGTTGATGTTCATTGTATATTGTCCTTTCATTCCATTCAACTGTTCTTCCAAGCCCTTTGCTCTCTCTGACAGAATTACAGTGTTGTCGGCGAACCTCAATGTTTTAATTCCTACTCCAAATTTTACTTTTGTTTCCATTACTGCTTGCTCAATATACAGAATGAATAACATCAGGGATGGGCTACAACCCTGCCATACTCCCTCTTTGACCATTGCTCCCCTTTTGTGTTCCTTGACTGTTGTAATTGCCGTCTGGTTTCTGTACAAATTGTAAATAGCCTTTTTCTTCCTGTATTTTACCCCTGCCACCTTCAGAATTTGAAAGAGAGCATTCCAGCCATCACTGTTAAAAGCTTTCTCTAAATCTACAAACACTGTAAATGTAGGTTTGCCTTTCCTTAACCTAGCTTCTAAGATAAGTCATAGAGTCAGTATTGTCTTGTGTGTTCCTACATTTCTCCAGAATCCAAGGTCAGCATCTACCAGTTTTTCCATTCATTTGTAAGGAATTCGTGTTAGTATTTTGCAACCATGACTTATCAAACTGATAGTTTGGTAATTTTCACACCTGTCAGCACCTGCTTTCTTTAGAACTGGAATTATTATAATCTTCTTGAAGTCCGAGCGTATTTTGTCTGTCTCATATATCTTGCTCACCAGATGGAAGGGTTTGGTCATGGCTCGCTTTCCCAAGGCTATCAGCAATTCTAACGGAATGTTGTCTACTCTCAGGGCCTTGTTTCTACTTAGGTCTTTCAGTATTCTGTCAAATTTTTCATGCGGTACCACATATCCCACCTCACCTTCATCTACGTCCTCTTCCATTTCCATAATATTGTCCTCAAGTACATCACCCTTGTATAGGCCCTCTACATATCCCTTCCACCTTTCTGCTTTCCCTTCTTTGCTCAGGTCTGGTTTACCATCTGAGCTCTTGATATTCATACAGGTGGTTGTATTATCTCCAAAGGGCTCTTTAATTTTTCTGCAGGCAGCATCTGTCTTACCCCCAGTGATATTTGCTTCTACATCCTTACATTTACCCTCTATCCTTTCTCACTAAACCATTTTGCAGCTCCTGTTGATCTCATTTTTGAAATTTTTGTATTCCTTTTCACCTACTTCATTTACTGCTCTTTTATATTTTCTTCTTTCATCAGTTAAATTCAGTATCTCTTGTGTTACCCAAGGATTTCTACTAACCCTCATCTTTTTTACCTACTTGATCCTCTGGCGCTTTTACTATTTCACCTCTAAAAGCTACCCATTGTTCTTCTACTGTATTCCTTTCCCCTATTCTTGTCAATCATTCCCTAATGCTCCTTCTGAAACTCTCTACAACCTCTAGCTATTTCGTTTATCCAGGTCCCATCTCCTTAAATTCCTACCTTTCTGCAGTTTCTTCAGTTTTAATCTACAGTTCATAACCAATAAATAGTGGTCAGAGCCCACATCTACCCCTGGGAATGTCATACAATTTAAAACCTAGTACCTAAATCTCTGTCTTACCATTATATAATCAATCTGAAACCTTCCGGTGTCTCCACGTCTCTTCCATGTATACAACCTTCTTTCATTATTCTTAAACCAAGTGTTAGTGATGATTAAGTTATGCTCTGTGCAAAATTATACCAGGTGGCATTCTCTTTCATTCCTTACCCCCCATTCCATATTCAACTACTACTTTTCCTTCTCTCCCCTTTTGTACTATTGAATTCTAGTCACATATGGCTATTAAATTTTTGTCTCCCATAACTATCTGAATAATTTGTTTTATCTCATCATGCATTTCTTCAATTTCTTCATCATATGCTACATGTAAAATTTTCATAGTATTTTCAGTACTATCTGTTGCTCGTTTTGTACTTCATAAATGATGGCAAAAAGCAGTCTCATTGTTGATACAGATATGTTCCTTAAATATAGTTCTACATTTGGCATAAACAAAAATTATCACATGATCCACATTGCAGGACCTGTAGATACCAGTCAGAATGAAAAAAAAGCAGGTGAAGTGGGAGGCATAATAACTGTGTGTGAGTGTAATTGTGAAATTGTGAGGTGCACACACAGAGAAGTACTATTTGAAATAAATTGAGACATACCATTATCGTGGCATGGCGACAGTGTGTATGAACACTTGAAGAAACTGAACATGTAGTAAAATTGCACTTAAGATCCTTTTCAGGCAGAGCCATGAAAACCTGATTAAAATTGTGTATGTCCTTTGTTTTTCAAGCTGGTAACCAGAGTGTTGTGAACATAGTTGACACGCTGAATATCTGCTGTCAACTGTTCTATAAACCAGTCATGAAAAAGGATTCACTTGTGTCCCTAAATGGCAACCTGTTATACTGGTAATGGCCAAAAGCTGTATTTAATATCAAGATTTTTTTCACTTACTTGGCCAACATGAGCTGGAAATAAGCTGGAAATTGACTAAAGGGAACAGGCCAAAGCGGTTGCTGTTGTTCCAACCTATCTAATTCCAGTTTCACTTCTTACTGTGGGGACAAAAAAATCTAGTGGACTTTAAAGAAATGCTGTACTCTGGAAGGTTTACAAGAATGTTTGCCTGCTAGCAGTTACGGTCTTGAAAAATTGGATTACATAGCAGGAGTACCCTGCATGGGGAACAGAAATGGCTCTTGGATGTCACTTATGATGTTGACGGACAGAGAGTGGCAGAACGTGATCCTTTCAAACCAATTTACATTGATAACACATGTCACCAATTTCACACTATAAAATCCCTTATATTGCTTTATAAATTCAAGTTAACAGGCCACCACATAATTATCATCAGCTTGTTGAGATTTTTTGAATCTCCCTTTATCTCATAAAGTGACTGTAAACATTTAATGAAATTAGTTCTTTTACATTGCAGCTCTGAATGACGACCAGTGGCACAGTGTTCAAGTATTGATAGATGTGCACAGAACTCGACTTATTGCCAAAGTTGACAAGGAATTAGTGGAAACTCATATTAAAGGCTTAGATCCAGCAACAAATTATGGTGTATCCAATGATTTGACTTCTGTTGTTCTGATAGGAGGTAAATAATGTAATTCGATTTACTTTCTGTAACTTACTACACATTTCTCATAGTTTAGATTATCTTCATACAAATGTAATGCATATTTCTGTTTGTATCCTGCATCAACATTGCAAAATTTCATTTATTCCTAGCCTTTCTTTCCTCTACTTTCAATTGGTACATGATTAGCTTTTTTTTCTATGTAACTATATTGTAGATTGTTTGCTGCTCCGTGTAATATAACATTTATTTAAAAAACAGTATTATTTTGATATATGGTTTACAATTTATTAATACTACATTATTTGACTATGTAAATGGATTTAGTATTAATTAAGTTGGTTGCACATCATCCTTTTTGTGCCAGTTGACAGAATATTTATGTTACCACAGGTCTTAGCTCAGAGGAAAAACTACATGGTGTGAAATATATTATTGAGTCATTTGTTGGGTGTATCCAAGATATGATACTGAGTGCTGGCAAAGCTGCATCTGATCTCTTGCCAATTAAACCACTCATAGCTACAAAACATGAAAATGTTGTAGAAAGCTGCATTAACAAGTAAGTGAACATGCTCATAAACTCTGATATATGAAGACAATAAGTATAGTTTTTACTTGACATAAGTGCCTAAATACTATTATGGAAAGTAGTTGCAGTACCACCTAACTTAGATCTGCAGTCGACATTTCCCTGTTAAGTATAAAATTGAGTGGAGCATTATCGATTGTGACTCAACACTCAGCAAAACTAACTTGACTCCTAATCTGATTCCTGAATAAACTTGACCCAACCATACCTGAAATCTGATGACTGAGCTGCCAACTGGTAGAGCTGAATCAGCATTTCTGCAGAAAAGTGAAGGGGCATACCTGTTGCTTGAATGTCAATGCACAGCTTGTCAAATTCCCAATGCTTATGCTGAAGTACTCAACTTGGTTTAGACAGAATAATCTAAATGAACCTGCCCTCGTCTGAGAGGCACTGCATAATCTCAATTACCAAAGGGCAATATTAAATGAAAAAAATAAATAGCCTAGTGGCTGGGATGCAGCTCAAGCAAACAAAAAACTCTGAACTTTATGCAAGATAATGATTGGAAGGAAGACAAAAATGATGTCTTAACATGGAATTACCAGAATTTCTGCTTGGGTTTGACAGAAAGTGCAACCAATTTATAAGATGACAGATGATAAATATGTTTTAGGCATGACTTGTTAATTCAACATTTAATAATCGGCTCTTTGCAGTCCAAACAGATAAACAAACATGAAATACCTAGGTTGTGCATCTTCAAAACTAAAACCAAGTCTTGCACATTGTGAAAATACAAAAACAGTTTAAATGAAACTGGGAATACATTATTCAGTGCTTGTGGAGGCTCATAGAAATTAACAAGAATACAAGAATTTTGCATGTGTCGTGCGTGAAAAACAATTTAAGCAGAAGTGTTGGTCTCCATCAGTTAATCCATGTGGACCCTTGAAATACTGATATAAATATCAACTGACACTGCTGGTGCGCATATAAAACATATCAAATTGGACATGAATACAAATTTCAGCCCCTGCCATGAATGAAAACAATCTGAACAAAGCGTTTAAACTCAACTAGTTGCTGCATGTGAATCTCGTAATACTAATGTAAATATCAAATGCTACTGGTGCCATGGAACTATAGTAAGAAAGGCCATGAATTCCTAACTGAAGCTTGCAGAGGCCAGTCCTGCTGGTGAAAGAAATAAATTTCTATCTCTTAGGGTGTCTGCTGTAGTTCAAGCTAGAGCAGACTGTAGGGATCAAGAATTATTAGCTGAGAGAGCTGCTACACTATAAAGCAAATCACAGTGAGAAGAGAAAGTAAACTGTGTTTGCAGATTCTTGAAGTATTTCAAATACTCCAAATATTGGGTGTGAAATCATTGAAATGATACTTCATTTAATTCATGTCAATAATTTATCCATCTGACAGCCAAAGAAGTTGCCTTAAAAGAACCTGGACATTTATGTGAATTGTGGACATATATTTTTCACTTAGAGAAAATGCAGTACATTCCCTCTCTTTCTGTCTCTTTCTCATTCCCATTGATATATAATAAGCGCACCCATAGATCAAAAAAGTGTTAATAAGTTTTACACATCTGTAAACATGGGAAGATATGTTGTATGTGGTATTCGGTGTTTAAAAACTTGTAGGCCTATTCTTTCATAAACAATGTACAATAATTATAAATATTTCCACATACAATTTCATAGAGTGTACAATATGTACCTCAAGGTATGACAAAAATAAATAAATAAAACAAGCTATTGCAGCCTTCAGAAAAATTTGTATTATCTTTCCATGTTTACCCAGTTGATTTCTTTGCACTCATGTGCGTGAAACCTATAAAGTACAGTAAATCATTAGGAAGAAATATTCAGAGACAAACAAAATAATATGTTCCCTTCTCAGATGTACTGCATGTATGGAGATATGTTTGAAGGATAAAAATGTATAAAATTTGTTCCTACTTCTGAATTAACCATAAGTATGTTTTCGACTGGCTTCTTAATATTCCCAGACACAACAAGAAGAACTAAGTTCTGTGGTGTAGTCTTTCAACTTATTTTGGTAAGACAGCATTGCTAATAACTTACCGTTGCATTTGATTGTTATTTTGTAGCCTTACTACTGTACATGGTACATACTTTTATTCCAATGCTAAATGTTGGATTGTAATATATGACGATAAAACATTATTATATGTGTTTAAGGATGCTTTTATCTATAAAAGTGAAAGTTTTGTATTTGACTAAAGTGATACCAGCAAACATTTTAATCTACTGTTACAAGTTTCAACCATGTGTAACAACTGAGAACTAGTAGAACAATCTACATACTTTTTCTCTGGTATTATTCAGTCCTGCAGCCATGTGGTTTAAAAGGGAGGATTTACCTCTTGTGACTTTTTATGATTTCTGAATGAGCCTGGTTCTTGTTCATTGACTGAGTGAAGTAGGTAGTTGTTGCACCCGTGAGTATATTCTGTATACTCTTGGAATTGTACTGACATCTGTCTCTAACATATTATACAAGCATCTTCATGTAATGGAGGTTTGCAGTTGTTAGGTACCATCCTGGCAAAAAATACTTAACAGTTGCAATTTGAGTACTTCAAAATTGATATATTATATTGAAAATGGTTATGAAATATCTGGCTGTAGAAGTGGCCCAGAGACAAAGCTGCATTTTACAATTTGAATCTTCCCATTAGCTATTTTTACAACAAAACTGAAGAGATCACGTGATGTAAGTATGCTGTAAATGAATATACTTGTATATGCACTATCTCATTTGAAGAATGGAAAATGGTAATCACGGAGTATTGTTCTGGATTATACCTTTTAAGCTTTTCAGGTACATGCACCATAGGACCTGAAATGCCTCTGTGGCCTCTCATTTCACCAAGATAATATGTTGCTCACAAGATGGTCAAAACTAAGTTTATTTAGTGGAATCCTGAAACAAGATGAAGATGACCAACTTTCCTGTATTTTCTGGGACCTCCCATAGTACCACACTATTTTTTTTTCCTTAATTCTCTCAGCTCCCTTATTGATAACCTGTTCATCCAGTTGTTTTGTCAGTGATATCAATCCCACAAAATACTTTCAGTGGTTCAGATGCCCTGACAGACAGATCTTTATGCAAGGAGCATAAGCTATGCAACTAAAGGGGTCATGAAAGGGGGATCGTTTACATGTCCCTCAGTCAGTACTGGCAACCGACAGAATAGAGTAAAACTATTATATATATTTATATATGAGTTACATGTGATCTTGACTATTAACAGATTGTATTAAACAATCAAATAAAAATTTAACCTTTAGGTTACTTGTTTCCATCCTGGCTATGGCAGGAACTGACATTTATACAGTCATTGTCACCATTCCAAGAAATTGTGATGTATTTGTGCAGTTGATATTTACTGCAACCTATTCCCCCTTAAAATCATGGTCAGATATTACTAATCTCCTTTAAACCCATGATCAAATGTTGGTTGCACTAACCCAGGCACTTCCATGCCCAATTTTCTGCCTAGATCTGACCCCATTTGATTTCCTACCCATCCTAGAAGCAGAAGAAACTATCTGTTATTATCTTTGACTATCCAAAAGCAGCTGTGTTAACATACATGCAATACATCCCACTAAAAGCCCCAAAAGTTCTACCAGGTTATGTAAAGTAATTATAATAGTTTGGAAAGATGAGAAAGCAAATATTTAGAAAATCAGGAATTCACATCACTTCCTCAGAATTTTCAGTGATCCTGAAATTGTCATCAGAGGCAATGGAATTTTATTGTGATGAAAAATTCTCAACTATTTAATTCAAAAATTGATTATAAGTCCCCAAGCTGAATGTTGAGGTTTTCTCTGTTGGTTAGCTTAGTTATCCTTCTTTTGTGAGCTCAGTGACAGGCATGAAAAGAGAGAAGAGTGAAAGACACTATACAATGTTACAGCTTATCCTTATCAAGCATAGAAATCTAAACTTACCACAAATGCTTAATCCCATCCTATAATACCGAGAGCTCTCGTAATCAGTTTGCATGACATAGAAGGAATTTCAAGTTCTTGTTTTTATGTGTAATAGCTCTATAACAAAGAAACAAATAGGCCATTGATACCAACACCTCTTTTTGGCAACACCTGAGAAAAAAGAGATTTATGGACTGCAAATACTTAGCAAGAAATTTACTGAGTTACATCTAATTAATTAATTACATAAAAATGATATTCTTTGAAAAATTAGGTTTATTTAATGTTAGAATGTTAGTTTCAGCATCAAGGACTTGTTCAGGTGATAAATACATAATGGGACCATGAACTAAATGTTTCACATTCTTTTGACTCAAAACAGTATAATAATAAATAGTAAGATTAAATGTGAAGAGTATTCATAATTTAAGTTCCAGCTTCAAATTGGTGTAGGAAGAGAATCACTATCGGAAGACAATCACTGGTCAGAAGGACGCCAAATTTGAACAGCATGTTATTGACACAAGGAGAAACGTCATGGAACAAAAAAAAGCAATGAAAATTTTACCACTATATGACACTGTAAGCATGTTAACATAAATGGGGTCAGATAAAAATGACACGTGAAGCACAATACAATGGCGATGGTTTGAGTTACGTATTACACCATCCATACTGTTCAGTATGCGTGACTGCACAAGTTCAACAGTCAACAGTTGTGGCACTGTTAGTTAGATAAAGTCTATCCACCATGCCAAGGTCATAGCACATTAGACAGAAAAATCAGTTTTTAACTGTCCTGGCGCCAAAAACCACATAAAAAGCAAAATGACATTGGTTTTTAATTATCTTGAGACTGGCACAAGACCACCATTTTCTGCCACAAGTTGAAACAGTATGTTCCACAACAGATTGGAGTTTCTTGGGGTCACATTGAGAATGTGTTGTCCAATGTGTGGCTTCAAATCAGCTTTGTTCGTAACACTGAACACAAAATCATTCAGATAATTCCACAGTCAGAAGTCATATAGATTAAGATCAGGTGATCTGGATGGCCAGGCTGTAGGGAAATGATGGCTGAGAATTCTAGCATTACCGAAGTGCCTCTGCAGTGGCCACTTCACTGACTGTGCAATGCACAAAGGAGCATCATCTTGCATAAAAATGATACTACACAAACATACATGCTGTTGAAGGCTTGGAATGACTTTAGTGTGCAAAAGACTCTCATAGCATTTACCAGTGATGATACTGGTGAAAGGATGTGCAGGACTCATCTCCTTGAACAAATACAGCCCTACAATAAATGACTGTCAACTTCCACCACAGAGTCACCTTTGCAGAATGAAGTGGTACCAGTTGATGTCTACATTATGCGATCCTGTGTATTGACATGTCCTTGGAGATGGAAATGGGCTTCATTTGTCCACAGTGTCTTCCATGGCCATTTGTAGTCCACTTTCATGTGAGCAATAACATCCAGAGCAAATGTTTGTCTAGCTGATAGGTCAGCAGAAAGCAAAGCTTGAACATGGGTGATATTGAATGGATAACAATGTAGAATGTTTCATAGGATTTTATGTATCAGGCTCACATATGTGTCCAGTGTTTGGGAAATTCCCCAAGCACTATGACAGACGTCAGATCAGGTGCTTTCTTCCATCGGCCACATTGCACTTCAAAAGGATCTACCTTTTTGAATTTTATAATTGTTTTCTCCAGACCCTCAGCAGAAATCAAAACAATGCATTTTTTCTTACTCTTGACTGTCTGCAGGGCTGCTGGCACACAGTCACCATTCTTGTAGAAGAGCTGTATCACCACCACCATGTGATCCTTTGTGGAGACAGTCATTTAACCTTACAGTGTCACCTATTTGTCAAATTTTCATTAATTCTTTTTTCCATAATGTTTCCTCTGGTGTCAATAATATGTTGTTCAAATTTGACATCATTCTGAGCAATGATTCTCTTGCTACAGAGTTTTGAAACTGGAACTTTAATTATGCACTCTCTGTATATGGGTGATAGTTAAGAGTGATCGCGGGTAAGGGATTTGAGGACTTTTTTATTCAAGAAATCAGCCAAATAATGAAAGACAGCTGTCAGGTAGTCAACACACTTAATAGTAACTTCCTGGAAGTAGCTCGCAAATACACATAGACATTTGAAAGGATAAAGTAATAGAATACATACAAGAATCAATGCCACATACATATAGAAAAATCACACTTATTCCATGTTCTATTAAAGAAACTGAAAATGTAATTTCTCAAAGTAAGATACTTAGTCAGAATTAGTTTTGATTTGAAAAGGATGTCTCTACAGAGAATGTCATTTAGTCACTACATGTGAGCCATAAGGATCAATGGTGGATCCACTCTTTTTCTTGTTATATATAAGCTTGTCTTCATGAACCCAAGAGGCTGAAATTGCTTTGCTGAAAATGCAGGTATTCAAATATAAATAAAATTTTCTTGCAAATGTATATTCGATAAACTAATATC
This sequence comes from Schistocerca cancellata, assembly GCF_023864275.1. Lineage (NCBI taxonomy): Eukaryota > Metazoa > Arthropoda > Insecta > Orthoptera > Acrididae > Schistocerca > Schistocerca cancellata. The sequence continues at coordinate 162,160,032 of NC_064628.1, forward strand.
AAACACCCTACATGCAGTTCTGTAATGCACAAAGCCTGACTGCAGCATTAGCAACAGTACCTCGAAGAATCACTAAATAAAACAGAATATTCTAAATTCATAGGTGTTTTTATCAACAAGAAACTGAAGTGGAAGTTGTGTTCCAAATCTTCTTAAATGTCTGAGTTATGCAACTTAAGCATTACAGATAATATCGGATTTTGGAAATGAAAACGTCTTATGGCATTATATCCTGAGATAACTCATCATTAGAAAGTGATAATTGCAAAAAAAAAATGTAAAATGGAAGAAATATATGGTCCTGCTCTTGAACCTCTTGTAGACAGCTCTTTAAACAGTACATTTACATTCACTCCTTTGCGAAGTGCTGTGTCAACAGTCAACCACATTTAGAAAAGAGCAGTAAAATTCATAAATGTAAAAGTATGAGAAGTCACTTACACTATATTTTATTCACAGAAAGGAGTGATGTATTCAGCCATATCTTTGATCATCAAACTAGTGATGCAAAACATTTAGTAGATGATAAAATTAACTTTAAACATAAACTGAAATCATATCTTTCTGATGTGTTTGACAAGACAACTTCTTTTACCCCATAGAACAATTTCTAAATGTGTGATAATATGGTCTGTGCGTGAGTGAGGGCTTGAGAGAGATTGAGAGAGGTTGAACATAGTTAAGTATAAATTAATGTATTTTACAAAACATGATATTTTTATCACCTGGGACAACTGTGACTGTTAAATGACTCTAGGGGAAAAATTTTAAAAAAATTAATTTAAGACAGTCATGTCAGTAAGGTTAGCAGACGTTTCCCTGAGAAAATGTAATATAATTGTATAACTAACTCTGTCCACCTCATAGGGAGAGGCCACAATTATGGTCTATGGTTCATGCAGACATGTAACACAAATTAAGATGTTGAAAATATTAGATTTCCTTGATTTCCTTTTGTCTTTTTAAGGTGCAAGACTCGCGAAAACCTCTGTTTTTTTGGCAGCCAGTGTGTAAATCATTATAATACCCTTACTTGTGATTGCTTTGGAACTAAATATGAAGGAGAACAGTGTGATATATACAGTAAGTAATGTATGTACCTGCTATTGTTTTGAAAATACACTTTTTAACTATCATGTTACTTCAGAATGTAAAATACCTGTGAAAATTGTGACAGAAAATGTGTTTTCCAGCTGCTACCACATTGACTTTTCGAGGTTCATCTTACGTTTCGTACAGGGTGTATGACTGGAAAGACAGGGTACACACAAGTTCAAATCGAATTAGCCTGCAGTTCAAGGTAAACATTTATACCAGCAATATCAGTAAAGTGTAAAAAATCCAGTTTTTGTAATAAATTCAATTGCATCACATTTATGTACTATTATTATAAGAGCAATGGTTGGCATTTCTTAAGTGTTAAAATATTGGGTGGGATCCTTCAATAAGTGCACTGGTTTTGATACATCACTTTATGAACTTTATTTTTTCAAAACACACTAACAAAATAGTTGACTTTTTTTATGTTTTGTTGTTATATGTTGCACAAGGTGTTTGTAATATGTTCCATATTTTTTAAAATAATGATGTAGTAATTACGCTTTGCTCAGCCAGTTGCTTCTTATCCAGACATGTTGTATGTTAATGTGTTATATTAAAGTGTACTCCTTTACACACCACCAACTGTTAATTATAATTAAAAAGAGAATCTTTCAAGAAGTTGTGGACCTAGATACATGCTTGTATTAAATTTTATACACAACTGTTCATCAGTTTTTATGAAGGACCACATAAATTGTCAGTGGTACATTGCATATCAGCAAATAGTTGAAAATAGCATCAGCTGTGAAGTAAATGAGATGTGTGGAATTATTTTGTCAATCCTTGGGCAAAGTATAACCAGGGAAGTCAGTTGTATGTTTAAGGTTCACTGATAGTAAATTTATGTCTGTTATCACTGGATTCCCTTGATTTACAATTGGAACTTTTGTTGGAGATTAATCCCAAAAGTGTCAATCACATTTCTTTGTGATTTAAACTAGACATAACACAGAAGTCAAAGAAGTTTCATTCAATAGCAAATCTACAAGAAACTAAACCAACTGAGGAGACTTGATCAACATGCAAAGTCTTTCATTGGGAAAGATCATGAGACACAGATTTTATAGGTTCCAATAGCAGCAGCAACATTGCCAGGAAACTAGCAAGTTGCAAATTGGTCAGTTAAATACTTCAAAAATTGGAAACACTATATGCCAAAATATCAGATTTAACAATTGAAAGTTAGCAAAGATACGCTACTGGCCATTAAAATTGCTACACCAAGAAGAAGTGCAGATGATAAACAGGTATTCATTGGACAAATATATTATACTAGAACTGACTTGTGATGACATTTTCACGCAATTTGGGTGCATAGAGCCTGAGAAATCAGTACCCAGAATAACCACCTCTGGCCGTAATAACGGCCTTGATACGCCTGGGCATTGAGTCAAACAGAGCTTGGTTGGCGTGTACAGATACAGCTGCCCATGGAGCTTCAACACGATACCACAGTTCATCATGAGTAGTGACTGGCGTATTGTGACAAGCCAGTTGCTCGGCCACCATTGACCACACGTTTTCAGATGGTGAGAGATCTGGAGAACGTGCTGGCCAGGGCAGCAGTCGAACATTTTCTGTACCCAGAAAGGCCTGTACAGGACCTTCTACATGCGGTCGTGCATTATCCTGCCGAAATGTAGGGTTTTTCAGGGATTGAATGAAGGTTAGAGCCACGGGTCGGAACACATCGGAAATGTAACATCCACTGTTCAAAGTGCCGTCAATGTGAACAAGAGGTGACTAAGATGTGTAACCATTGGCACCCCATACCATCACACTGGGTGATATGCCAGTATGGCGATGAAGAATACATGCTTCCAATGTGCGTTCACCGGGATGTCGCCAAACACGGATGCGACCATCATGAAGCTGTAAACAGAACGTGGATTCATCCGAAAAAATGACATTTTGCCATTCTTACACCCAGGTTCATCGTTGAGTACACCATTGCAGGGGCTCCTGTCTGTGATGCAGCATCAAGGGTAACCGCAGCCATGGTCTCCGAGCTGATAATCCATGCTGCTGCAAACATCGTGAAACTGTTCGTGCAGATAGTCGTTGACTTGCAAACGTCCCCATCTGTTGACTCAGGAATCGAGACGTGGCTGCATGATCCGTTACAGCCATGCGGATAAGATGCCTGTCATCTCGACTGCTAGTGATACGAGGCTGTTGGGATCCAGCACGGCATTCCGTATTACCCTCCTAAACCCACCAATTCCATATTCTGCTAACGGTCATTGGATCTCGACCAACATGAGCAGCAATGTCGTGATACGATAAACCGCAATCACGATAGGCTACAATCCGACCTTTATCATAGTCGGTAATGTGATGGTACACATTTCTCCTACTTAAACGAGGCATCACAACAATGTTTCACCAGGCAACGCTGGTCAACTGCTGTTTGTGTATGAGAAATCGATTGGAAACTTTCCTCATGACAGCAGGTTGTAGGTGTTGCCACCAGCGCCAACTTTGTGTGAATTCACTGAAAAGTTAATCATTTGCATATCACAGCAGCTTCTTCCCGTCAGTTAAATTTCGCGTCTGTAGCACGTCATCTTCATGGTGTAGCAATTTTAATGGCCAGTAGTGTATTTCTTCAGATACAGTACTAGTAAGTCAGCTATTCAAACCACATGCAGATTCAGAAATATGCAGAACATTTAGAAGCAAAAGGTGAGGCAGGGAAAGAGAGCTGGATTATGTCACAAAGTCTTGAAATGTTACCACCAAAACTTCACCACTTCCTTACTGTGTGGGATAATGTAGCAACATCTGACAAAAATATTGACACATTATTTGAACGTTTTCATCTGGAAGAAGGTAGATTAAACTAGGCAGAACAATCAAATATGCCCCAAAATGCTTTCATCTCAAAATTAAAAGAAAAGTTTGTCGAAAGATGTCAGCAGGAAAAAATCTGTAGTTCAATATTTTAAATGTGATATAAATGGCTTGTAAAGAAACATTGCAGAAATAAACAATGTGCCAAGTAGTTAGCATATTGCAGAGAAAATTATTTGCATAACAACTGCAAGCAAAACGGTTATTTTTCCAGGGAATATCCACATGAAACATTATACAGAAATGAGAAAAATGAAAACCTGGCCATAACGAATCAATTAAGTTTTAAACGTAAAAAAAGTCACCATTGGATTATTACTGCCAATATAAATGTCATAAATTTGCAACCTAATGTAGAAAACATTTGATACCAAAATTGTGTCACCATGCACCACATGACATTTAGGAGTGACTGGTTAATAAATTATGTGAAATTAAATCACTATACAAAGCATTGTTTGGTGAGGCTACTAAATTACAAGCAAATGGAGTGAGAGTGGAGAACAGTGGTCTGATGTAATTCTGGAGAATGTTTTATATCTACCAAATACAGTGCAATATCTATTTTATATTTTCATGCAGTCCAGACTAAAAAACGCAAAATTGAGGAAAATACAGAATTGAAGAAAAGGTTAAAACCCTCTAAATACATATGTAATTGGCATATATGATTAAAAATTGTAATTCTCTCCAATATGTTGTATAAAAATTAAAATTACAATACGTTTTTCATACAATAATTTGTTATAATGAATTTTATCAGTTAAAAATTCACAGATGTGTAGCAGCAAGTAAAAGCTTATGGAAAAATTGAAATTGGCATCTGGGTACAAGGCAATGAGCTATTTTCTGACAGGCTATGACCAAAAAATTTTGAGAGATCTTTTCTTTGTGTTCACTCAGAGAGTTAGCCAATATGAAGATCATAACTTGTGATTTGCCGTAGACTCTGCCCTCAGCAGGTTTGCTACATTCAAAATTTCCAAAGCATAACAGCATAAATGTTGGGTACTGTTTTTCAAAGAACAGAAGTTTACACATTTGGTGGGTTCTACTTAAATAAAATAATTACTGTAACTGTGATGTGATGAGGTGAACTACAGCAAAAAGGAATCAGTCAAGACAGAAATTTTCAGCAGCTACAAGCTAAAGTGTTTCCACCAATTTTGCAAAATATGTTAGGAGACACTGTAATTTTTATTTTATGCACTGTATATTACTGAAATAAAGTAACAAGAAAAAATATAAAATATCACAGCAGCTAAGTCGTTAAACCATAAACATAAATGTGGTCATTTGCTTAATGACAAGCTTTGTCACCATTACTGTTATTGTTTGATACTTTTGTTATGAGCTACATTTTATATACTCACCACTACTCGTATGCTGCATGCCATCAAAGTGTTATTTTAGGCTCGATAAGAGAAACACAGATGTGAAAAAATCAGTTTACTTCCCCAACTGAATTTTAAAGAAAGCTCAGGCACAACAATTTTGCTTCAAGCCATCTATCATTACTACCAGTCTTTATGATCTACAGAGTGTGGTGCAAAGTATAAATGTGAATAGTGTATGTAGTTGTTGTACCTGTATCACGTAAGATTTGAACACGAAAGTCTTGTGCTATTGCAAATTCTGTGTTCTATTTCCACACATCATCTCTGCCACAGCACATGATCTGCACAAAAAGTATATTTTCAGCACTTCACAAAATGCTTTTGCTCATACCTCCACTCATATAGTTGAAGAGTCACTCTCCCTCTCCACACAGTCAGCAGCTGAGCTTATTTTACATGTGTTAGTGTGGTGTGGTAGTTATACTGGCTGTTGTTTACGTAACAAGTCACCACCCAATAAGAGCTCACTAGCCAGAAACAGCTGATGTTTCCTTGATTCTGACTAACCATATTCTTTGAGATTCATATCATATAAAAGTTTGTTGGTGAGTACAGTATATCAGAAATACATGCAAAAATACGAGAGTGTATTATAAGTGACACAAGTAAAGATGGCAGCTGGGCCCCTTTGTCACATATTAGCTCAGTCCGGAATACTTTGCATCAACTGTCCTTTTTTTTTACATTACTGCCACAACCTAGCAACAGTTCTACCAAAATTGTGTGGTAAATCTAAACACTGCAAGTTGTGCAGGCAACACCGATCATGGATTACATCAGCATTTCCTCTCAGACATCTCCCCTCTCCACAACGGCCTAAAATTTTCCCTTAACTCTGCCACCACCCATGGTGTGAACTATCTGTCTATTGTGCCACTTATAACTTGTTCAGTCACATCAAATGTTAGTTGGAAGAAAATGAGACAAAGTCAAGTGGGATGTCGTGAAGAACATACAATTGAGGTAAACCCTACTAGGAAGAAACAAAAAATCAGGAAATTTTTAGCCTTGATCTTATGGGGATCACAGGGACTACAAATTTCTGGTGTGAAAAATGTGAAATTGGAGAATGTAAAATTCAAGTTCCACTGTATAAACTCTAATTTATTTTCTATCACTCAAGTCCTGAATAAAAGCTGCAAATACAAACATCTCAGTTTTCAGAACTGTTAACAGTCTGGAAACTGTAGCAATAGGCAGACACAAACAACAGCTATACAAAATGTTGTTTCATACAAAAGAATCTAACAAATGTATGACAGTTATCTCAATTGAAATGTTGCATGAAAAATTAAGACCTCGAAATGTTGTATATGTTAGACATGTACTAAATAGAAATGGCATTGATTATATTGATGATTGAAATGAATATGTATGTATTTATTGTATCTATGGCAAACATCACAAATCTCATCTAACAACTACTAAGGTTGCCGAAATTACTATGGAAGTAATTCATGTTGACTTCTATGAAATGAATCTCATATTGTTAAAATGAGCAATGTAATTTTCTATTGTTTAAAGATGATTTTTCCCATTTCTGAACTGTTTATTTTCTGACAATGAAAGCTGTTTCCAAATTAGAAATTTTAATGAAAGTGATAGAAAATCAGTTTGGGAATAAAGTAAAATATTTACTATCAGAAAATGGAGTCCCAATTGAGAATGCTCTCACTAAACAGCCTCTACATGAACTTGGAGTTTTTCATTTCAAGACACACCATCACAAATCAGATGAATTGAAAGAGAAATGTGCACAGTTGTCAAGTCAGCAGGATCATCAGCATATGCATCAAACCTGAATCATGAATGCATGAAATCCGTGGGCCGACCAATAGCTGAGCAGTCTTTACACTAAATCAAGTTGAAAGAAGCTCAATAAAAGGATGAAGTCGCACTGAATTGTGATTTTAACAGAAAATAGATCTTAATAAGTTGAGAAATTTTTATGTGATTGCTATGTTCTCTTTGAAGATCACAAAGAAAGAATTGAAAAGAAATCAATGAAAGGAACCTTTGTCAGATACAATTTGGGTTCACCGTGCTACAGAATCTACCTACCTGATGAGAGGGGCATTGTTATCTCTGATAATATCATATTTAATGAAAGATTTGGAAATGAAGATGAAGCTAGAGTAGTAAAGACTTTCACAGGAAAAGTGAAGGATGAAACAGGGTATCTAGAAGAAAATCAGGTATTTTATGATTCACTGTGGGGTGTCTCTGAACAATGCAGTATGTTATCTGATTATCTAACTTAAAATAGAGTCTTGCCACCAAAACTACATGACCAGTGAAACCTCACGGAACCTGTCAGATATGCAGGTTATGAAATGAAACCTGTGCAATGCAGTAATAATGCAAACTTTGGAATGATAGGCAAAGTTGAAGATATTTGTTTTTCAGATGCCTTGAAAGACAGAAACTGGTGTAAAACAATATCTGTTTACCACAAATTGCTAATAAAAGTGGAGTCTTGTATAATTTCTAAAGAATGTAAAACATTTAACCGGTTATGAAACTTCCTGGAAGATTAAAACTGTGTGCCAGACTGAGACCAGCAGAATTAAAGCTGTGAGGATGGGTCATGAGTCGTGCTTGGGTAGCTCATGCCCGCAAAAGGCAAAGGTCCCAAGTTCGGTGTCTCGGTCTGGCACACAGTTTTAATCTGCCAGGAAGTTTCATAGCAGCGCACACTCCACTTCAGAATGAAAATTTCATTCTTTAACCTGTTGCTGGATAGTGTGTACAAAACATGATGGACATTGTAGAACCAGATTAGTTACAAGAAGCCTTTAGTCCTGTAGTGCGTTATTAATCAATTAAAGTTTTGCAGCTACAAAGATCTACATGAATCAAGAGGATGGATTCAACAATGGTGCTGACCTAAAACAAGTTCCAACTGAAAAACAATTGTTGAACTATGAAATGGCATTATGATTTGTTAACACTGACAACAATCCTATCTTCAATCATGAAAGGAGCTGAAGAAATCAATTAAAATTTATGTCACAGCTGAGACTTGCACCCAGATCTCATATGCATGTATGCTAACCATTACACCACCATAGAACTGTAGCTAGCACACCGCTGCATGGGCTACCCTACTCCAGTGTCCTTCCTAACATGAACTTCAATTCAGAAGCATCATTATAGCATTGTTTACTGATGACGGGCTAATTATTCAAAGGAGAACAGATAGCATTACTGAAGCTTTTGACATGCTGAATCAGAAATTTGAAATAACATTTGACAGGATATTTTGAAATCAATTTTCTTACCTTGGAACGGAAATTAAAATAAGTTCACAGGGAATTTATGTAAATCAGTCAACATATACAAAGAAAATTTTAAGATATTTTAAGTTTGATGATTTAAATCCAGTTGCTACACCTATGGAGTGTGGAATGGTGATAGATGAAGAAAATGTTGTCAGTGATGAGCCATTGGAAAGGACTGAACCCTATCAAGAAGCTGTAGGGAGTCCATTGTACTTTGCAACAATATCTCATCTAGATATTAGTTTTGTTATTAATCCCTTAAGCAGATTTATTGGTAAGCTAACGTTTAATCACTGGAAAATGGTGAAACACATTTTCAGTATCTAAAAGGAACTATGAAGTACAGTATATTCTTTGATGGAGGCTCAACACTGCTTGCCTACGCTGATTCTGATTATGGAGATAATATCTCAACTAGATGCTCCACCAGCAGAGTTCTTATCACAGTAGGAGGACCCATTGCCTGGTATGCTTGCAAAAAATGTCTTGTGGCAACTTCAATGGATGAAGCAAAATACTGACCTCCAGTCAGCGATATTTGTTGAGTATGACACCTTGGATAAGAACTTGGAATTTCAGGTTTGGACCAACTGCCAGAACTGTGTGTTGACAATTGGGTTGCCATATGAATCTTGAAGAAAACCAATGATGGAAAAGTAACAATATACTGAAATTCCAGGAATATTCATTGAGCAACGTGTTGAAATGACTGGTAAATTAAAATATGTAGAAAGTTCTAGTCAACTTGCTGGTGTACTACAAAACCACTACCTCTTATAGTGTTTGAAGAATTGAGAAGAAAAATAATTAAGGAGGAGCATTGAGGGTTAATAATTTTCCTATGTTTTGCTGTTATATGTTGTGCAAGATGTTTATGTAAGTGTTCCATTTTTTTTAATAATGCTGTATTAATTACTCTTTGTTCAGTTAGTTATTTCTTTTCCAAGTGTGTTTTTGTGAATATGTTACATTAAAGACTACTCATTTAAACATTGCCAGATAGTTATTTATCATTACCAGAATTTATACAGAGGTCATATGTCAAACATCGTTTTCCATATCTGAAATGGGAAAGTGTGATAAACATATTTATGTATTTTGTTAATGTGTTTTGAAAAATATCAAAACTCCAGTACTTTTTTATGACTCTACACAATATTTCATGTTTTAAGAGTTAGATAAACACCTGTACCATCATTCAGAACAGCAGTGTCAGTAATGTGTAAAAATATCCAATTTTTCTAATACTGTTGATTATATCACAGTGATTTATTTTTTCATTATAAGAGCAATGGTTGACAATTCTTAAATCATGAACTGTTCCACAGGAACTCTCAAAAATTGCACCAGTTTGGACATACCATACTATGAACTTTATGTTTGAAAAACACACCAACAAGATACATAAACATATTCATCATACCTTCCCATTTCAAGTATAGAAAATGATGTTTGACATATGATCTTGTCTAGTGGACTAACATGCAGTACATTTGTCCATGAAATTCACTATGACTGCCTGGCAAGACTCCACTTGCATTTCAAAAGCAACATTTTTAATTTCTTCCTTTAACTCATGGATGTTTTAGGATTTATTGACATCCACAAGTGATTTAAAATAACCTCAAAGAAAAAATAGTCACAAGGGATTCAGTCAAATGATCTTGGTGACCATTGTTGGTCACCAATAACTGAAATTATGCAATCCAGAAATTGCTTATTTTAACAAGTCAGTTGTTTCACAGGCAGTGGGACAAGCATCACTGTCCTGCTGTAACCCCAACTCTTGAATGTCCATTCAAATGAAACAAGGTCACAGAACACTTCTCATCAACACATGGTACTGGATTCCATTGTTCTACCTCACCATCCTAAAGGTAAGGGCAAATGATGCCACCCATCCAAAACCACTAAACTATCATTTGCTGCAGGTGCATTTCCTTCTTTTGAACACTACAAGAATTTTCTGGGGGGTGGGGGGGTTTATGGGCGCTCAACATCGAGGTCATCAGCGCAAGAATTTTCTATCCTCAAATACAGCAGTTCTGTTTATTCACAAATCCATTTAAGTGGAAGTGCACTTTATCACTAAAGATAATGTGCCTTACAAAACTGTCATCTGCCGAGAAACCATTCAACAAAATGTCACATTTTCTTATTATCAGCTGCTGTGTTAACAACTTCAATAAAGGTAGCAGTGGAGATCACATCAGAGAATTTGCTGTACTGAAAACATCCAAAGCCCAATTCTTGGGAATGCAAAGAACCAATTTCTCTAGACTAATGCACTATCATGAACTACTGCAATGTTTTGCAAAGCTCAGCCAGAACGAGGGTGTCCAGAACTTTAACATTCATTACTGAATCTGTTTTATTGAACATTACAGTAAGTATGTGGACAATTGATTCATTCATACCTTTATTGCACCCTAAATAACTTTCCTCATTCTGATGAAATATTTTCCCTATTAGCACATACTGTGCATTAGCATACTGCTCCATTGTTAGACACACAATGAAGAAATCTGAGAACTTCAGATTGAAGAAACACTGGGAATGTTTATGGACACCAAAGTGATACACACAGTGTGGTCAAGTGATAAACAAACATATACTATGTATTTCAAAACCAGCACACTTTTTGGATGACCTTTTAATGTCTTTCTGTCAAAGATGTTAAAATGTGTCACTATTCAGAGAATTTAAGTACTGGTCAGCTACAGTATAAGAAAAACATCAAATTTCATGTTTTATTCTCCAACCAGCAATCTCTGCTAATAAAATGATTCCGCTAGTAGTAGTATTTCAGTTTTAGAAATTAAACAGTTAGATGGAGTTCCAAAGTGCCCATGAAACACTGATAAGAAGTTTAAATTATTTTCTTTATAATTATATGACATGAAGCTGGTTCTGATTTGTTTTATTCATCCTTCTTTTCCAGACCTACTTTGATGATTCAGCTCTCTTCTATGCTAGTGGTGAACCAGGCATTCATTACATTGCTGTCTCCATTAAGAACAGAGTTGTCCATATAGAGATAAATTTAGGAAATGAACCAATAATTACAACAATGGGTGATGATGTCACTGCGAACTATTGGAATAACCTCACTATAATTCATAATGAAAACCTTGTACGAATTTATTGTAACACTGAAGCAAAAGAATTTGAATTGTCTGGAACAAAGAATTACTTATATATAGACCCAGAGATTTATATTGGAGGGGGGCCAGAACTTCATAAGAAAACAGGTATGTGCCATCTGATAAAATAGAGATTTTAAATATTGATAATGGTAATTCCAGTATTAGGATAATAAATAAAACAATGAGGAAAGACACTCACTCACCTGCATGTGAATGAAGGGTTATGTATAGATGAGAAAGTCATACTGGCTTTTCAGATTTTGATATTTTTCTAATACACTTACAGTATTTACATCTCTCTCTCTCTCTCTCTCTCTCTCTCTCTCTCTCTCTCTCTCTCTCTCTCTCTCATAATATTACTTACTAGCTGTTCCCTGCCACACATTGCTGCAGTTCAGTCTGGTTAAATACAAAAGAAAGAAATGAGAAAGAATACATTTCTAATATATATAGGAACTGGATGTACATCTTAATCTCCTTCTCTTCCCTGTATCTGTCTGTATATATTCAGCAGTGGCAGCCGAAAACTTCTGGCATAGCCAATGGCCTTGTCAAGGAGGGCAGTGGAGTGGGCAGAGGTCAGCAATGATCTATGGCATGAGGATGCAGCAGGCAGTGGACACCACTGCATTAAAGATATATAATGTTTATTCACAGAACATACGGCCTGTAACTGTAAAAGTGTCATGATGATCACTCTCTTGGCAAAAGATTCAGGACTAGCCTCCATTTGGATCTCTGGGAGGGGCTGCTGAGGGGGAGATGATTATGAGAAAAAGATTGAATAACCAATGAAAGGATAACACTCTATGAGTCAGCACATAGAATGTCAGAAGCTTGAGCATGGTTTGGGAAAATAGAAAATCTGAAAAGGGAAATGCACATGTTCAATCTAGATGGGGGGGGGGGGGGGTGTCAGTGAAGTGAAATGGAATGAAAACAAGGATTTTTGATCAGATGAGCATAGGATAATATCAACAACAGCAGAAAGTGGTATAATGGGAGTAGGACTCATTATCAATAGCACGACTAGGCAGAGAACAAATTACTGTAAACAGTTCACTGATGGGATTGTTCTTATCACAATTGATAGCAAACCAACATCAGCAACAATAGTTCAGATATACATGCTTACATCACAAGCTGAAGATGAAGAGGTAGAGGAAGTATATGAGAATACTCAATGGGTAATTCATTATGTAAAGGGAAATGAAAATCTAATAGTCGTGGGGGACTGAAATGCAATTGTAGGGGAAGAAAAGTTTACAGGACAATATGGGCTTGTGACAATGAACAAGAGAGGGGAAAGACTAATTGAGTTCTGCAATTAATTTCAACTAGTAATATTGAGAACTCTGTTCAAGAACCACAAGAGGAGGAACTATACTTTGAAAAGCCCAGGAGATGCAGAAATATTTCAGTTAAATTATGTAATGCTCAGACAGAGATTCTGAAATCAGGTACTGGATTGTAAGGCATACCCAGGCGCAGATATAGACTCAAATCACAATTTAGTAGTGAGGAAAAGTAGGCTGAAGTTTAGGGGACTAGTCATGAAAAACCAGTGCCCAAAGAAGTGGATATGGAAGTACTAAGTAATGAAAGAGACACAATTGAAGTCCTGTGAGGCTGTAGAAGCTGTGATAATGAATAGCTCAGTAGGCAGTTCAGCGGAAGAGGAATGGACATCTCTAAAAATGGAAATCACAGAAGTTGGAAAGAAAAACATTGGTACAGGGAAGGTAACTATGAAGAAACAATGAGTAACAGCAGAAGTACTTCAGTTGATCGATGAAAGATGGAAGTACAAAAATGTTCATGGGAATTCAGGAATACAGAAATACAAGTCACTTAGGTTTGAAATAAATTGGAAGTGCAGAGAAGCTAAGGTGAAATGACTGAATGAAAACTGTGAAGAAGTCAGAAGGACTGACTCAGCATATAGAAAAGTCAAAACAATCTTTGGTGAAATTATAAGCTAGGGTAGTAACATCAAGAGTGCAAAGGGAATTCCACTGTTAAATACAGAGGAGAGACTGGACAGATGGAAAGAGTACACTGAATGCCTTTATGAGGAGGAAGACTTGTCTGATGGCATCATAGAAGAAGAAACGGGAGTTGAAAGGGAAGAGATAGGAGATTCAGATCTAGAATTAAAATTTAGAAGAAGTTGGGAGACTTACAGTCAAATAAGACAAAAAAAAATGGTTCAAATGGCTCTGAGCAATATGGGACTTAACATCTGAGGTCATCAGGCCCCTAGAACTTAGAACTACTTAAACCTAACTATCCTAAGGACATCACACACAACCGTGCCTGAGGCAGGATTCGAACCTGCGACCGTTGCGGTCGCGCGGTTCCAGACTGAAGCGCCTAGAACCGCTCGGCCACACCGGCCGGCCTCAAATAAGACAGAAGGGATAGATAACATTCCATTGTAATTTCTAAAATCATTGAAGGATTTGGCAACACAATGATTATTCAGGTTGGTGTGTAGTATGTATGAGACCATTATCAGATTTTTGAAAAAATTCCGAAGTTGGCGAGATCCAAGAAGTGCGAGAATTGTCGCACAGTCAGCTTAACAGCTCATGCATCCAAGTTGCTGACAAGAACAACGGAGAAGAAAATTGAGAATCTGTTAGATAACAATCAGTTTGGCTTTAGGAAAGGTAAAGTCACCAGAGAGGCAGTTCTAATGTTATGGCTGATAATGGAAGTGGGATTAAAGAAAAATCAAGACTCATTCATAGGATTTGTCAATGTGGAAAAAGCTTTTGACAGTGTCAAATGGTGCAAGATGCTCAAAATTCTGAGAAAAACAAGAGAGTATAGGGAACAATGGGTGACATACAACATGTATCAAAACCAAGAGAGTACAATAAGACTGGAACACCAAGAATGAAGTGCATGGATTAAAAAGGGTGTAAGACAGGGATGTAGTCTTTCATCCCTGCTGTTCAGTCAATACCTTGAAGAAGCAATGACTTAAATAAAAGGAAAGGTTCAAGAGAGGAATTAAAATTCAGCATGAAAGAATATCAGTGTTAAGATTCACTGAGACATTACTATCCTCAGTGTAAATGAAGTATTACACGAGCTGTTGAGTGGAATGAACAGTCTAACTGGTACAAGATGTGAATTGAGATTAAACCAAAGAAGGATGAATGTAATGAAAAGTAGCAGAAACACAACATTAGGATTGGCGATCACTAAGTAGACCAAGTTAAGGAATTCTGCTAACTAGACTGCAAAATAACCAATGACAGAGAGCAAGGAGAACATAAAAAGCAGATTAACAGTAGCAGAAACATCATTCCTGGCCAAGAGAAGTCTGCTAGTATCAAACATAGTCTTAATATGAGGAAGAAATTTCTGACAATGTATGTTTGGAGCACAGCGTTCTATGGCAGTGAGAATCGACTATAGGAAAACTGGAACATCAGAAAATCAAAGCATTTCAGATGTGACACTACAGAAGAATGTTGAAAATTAGATGGACTGATAAGGTAAGAATGAGGAGGTTCTCTGCAGAATCAGCGAGAAAACGAATGTGTCGAAAACACTGACAAGAAGAAGGGACAGGATGACAGGATAGGACACCTGTTTGAGTCATCAGAGAATAACTTCCATGGGAGCTGTAGAGGGTAAAAACTGTAGAGAAAGACAGAGATTGGAATACATCCAGGAAATAAGTGAGGACATAGATTGCAAATGCTAATCTGCAATGAAAAGGTTGGCACAGGAGACGAGTTCGTGGTGGGCCTCTTTCATTAGCATATTGTGTAAAAATTTAAAGTAAATCAGTCAAGCACTTTTCGAGATTTTTGCTAATAATATTTCCCCTTATTACATATTTATTTATTTATATGTGTGAAAATATGTACACTCCTGGAAATGGAAAAAAGAACACATTGACACCGGTGTGTCAGACCCACCATACTTGCTCCGGACACTGCGAGAGGGCTGTACAAGCAATGATCACACGCACGGCACAGCGGACACACCAGGAACCGCGATGTTGGCCGTCGAATGGCGCTAGCTGCGCAGCATTTGTGCACCGCCACCGTCAGTGTCAGCCAGTTTGCCGTGGCATACGGAGCTCCATCGCAGTCTTTAACACTGGTAGCATGCCGTGACAGCGTGGAAGTGAACCGTATGTGCAGTTGACGGACTTTGAGCGAGGGCGTATAGTGGGCATGCGGGAGGCCGGGTGGACGTACCGCCGAATTGCTCAACACGTGGGGCGTGAGGTCTCCACAGTACATCGATGTTTTTGCCAGTGGTCGGCGGAAGATGCACGTGCCCGTCGACCTGGGACCGGACCGCAGCGACGCACGGATGCACGCCAAGACCGTAGGATCTTACGCAGTGCCGTAGGGGACCGCACCGCCACTTTCCAGCAAATTAGGGACACTGTTGCTCCTGGGGTATCGGCGAGGACCATTCGCAACCATCTCCATGAAGCTGGGCTACGGTCCCGCACACCGTTAGGCCGTCTTCCGCTCACGCCCCAACATCGTGCAGCCCGCCTCCAGTGGTGTCGCAACAGGCGTGAATGGAGGGACGAATGGAGACGTGTCGTCTTCAGCGATGAGAGTCGCTTCTGCCTTGGTGCCAATGATGGTCGTATGCGTGTTTGGCGCCGTGTAGGTGAGCACCACAATCAGGACTGCATATGACCGAGGCACACAGGGCCAACACCCGGCATCATGGTGTGGGGAGCGATCTCCTACACTGGCCGTACACCACTGGTGATCGTCGAGGGGACACTAAATAGTGCATGGTACATCCAAACCGTCATCGAACCCATCGTTCTACCATTCCTAGACCGGCAAGGGAACTTGCTGTTCCAACAGGACAATGCACGTCCGCATGTATCCCGTGCCACCCAACATGCTCTAGAAGGTGTAAGTCAACTACTCTGGCCAGCAAGATCTCCGGATCTGTCCCCCATTGAGCATGTTTGGGACTGGATGAAGCGTCGTCTCACGCGGTCTGCACGTCCAGCACGAACGCTGGTCCAACTGAGGCGCCAGGTGGAAATGGCATGGCAAGCCATTCCACAGGACTACATCCAGCATCTCTACGATCGTCTCCATGGGAGAATAGCAGCCTGCATTGCTGCGAAGGGTGGATATACACTGTACTAGTGCCGACATTGTGCATGCTCTGTTGCCTGTGTCTATGTGCCTGTGGTTCTGTCAGTGTGATCATGTGATGTATCTGACCCCAGGAATGTGTCAATAAAGTTTCCCCTTCCTGGGACAATGAATTCACGGTGTTCTTATTTCAATTTCCAGGAGTGTATATAAAAATACATGCTTATTCAAATGTGACATTCTGTCAAAATTTTCTAAAGCAATCAATGAAGAACTTACAGAGCATTAAGATTTTGAACACACCAGCATTTAATTTTAATTTATGCAGATGTATGTGGGTGGTTTAATAGCCTGGCAAATTTCCATAAATGAATGGAACATTTTTGTTGCACCTTCCTGATGGGTAACCAAGGGTTATATAAAGAATTTCAACAATGTAGAGTGTACAGCTGATTGTTGACAGCCATCTGATTTGTTCAGTGTGCTGACTGTGATTGAAAGTGGAAAAGATCTAGTTTTGTGCTGTTACTAAACATTTTCATTTGAAGGGTTGGACTGCTGGAAAAATCAAAAGAGAATCAGATGAAGTCCATGTGGACTCTGCACTATAGTTGAAGACCATTTACTTTTGGATAGCACCAAAGATGAGGCTTGCTCTAGCTGTCCAATTAAGACCACCACAAAGGAAACTGTTGACAAAATCCAGCTAAGGTTGCTGAGACTGTAGGCATCTCAGCTGAGTGAGTGCACAATATTCTACACAGAGAACTGGCTATGAAGAAGCTGCATGCGATATGGGTACCGTGGTGGCTCACAGTCAACCATATCTGGCAGAACATTTCAACACACTGTCTGGCGATGTTTAATCACAACCCACAAGACTTTTTGTGCCGATTTGTGACTGTTCATGAAACCTGAATCAATAACTACAAATCAGCGTCAAAATGTTGGTCATAACAATGGACAAAGGGTTGTGAAAGGGCACCAAAGAAGGCAAAGACCATTTTGTCAGTTGCTAAGGAGATGACCACTGTTTTTGGGTTCCCAAGGAATAATACTTGTAGATTATGTGGAAAAAGTCAGAACTATTACTGGACCCTCCTATGCTTCATTGTTGGATTGTCTGAAACCCATGTTGGCTGAAAAAAGATCAAAATTGGCATGCAAAAAAGTGCTCTTTCACCAGCATAATGCACCATCTCACACATCAGCGATGATAATGGCAAAAGTGGCTAAATTGGGCTTTGAATTCCATATCTCTGTGACACACTTCCATGGATTGAACAAACCTATGACCATTCATGCTGCCCTTCTTTGTATACATTCTGTATCCCCTGTTAGTCCTATTTGGTATGGGTCCCACACACTTGAACAATATTCCAGAACCAGTCACACAAGTGATTTGTAAGCAGTCTCATTTGTAGACTGATAGCACTTCTGCAGTATTCTGCCAAAAAACCGAAGACTACCATCTACTTTACCCACAACTGAGCCTATATTATCATTCAATTTCACATCCCTACAAGGTGTTACACCCATGTATTTGTATGATTTGGCCAATTCCAACACAAACTCATTGATATTGTAGTCATTTGTTTTGTGAAGTGCATAATTTTACATTTCTGAACATCTGAAGCAAGTTGTCAATCTTTGCACCACTTTGAAATGTTATTATATCTGACTGAATATTTATGCAGCTTCTTTCAGATAGTACGTCATTGTAGATAGCAGCAGCATCTGCAGAAAGCCTGATAATTGTTGTTGTTGTGGTCTTCAGTCCAGAGACTGGTTTGATGCAGCTCTCCATGCTACTCTATCCTGTGCAAGCTTCTTCATCTCCCAGTACCTACTGCAACCTACATCCTTCTGAATCTGTTTAGTGTATTCATCTCTTGGTCTCCCTCTACAATTTTTATCCTCCACACTTCCCTCCAATACTAAATTGGTAATCCCTTGATGTCTCAGAATATGCCCTACCAACCAATCCCTTCTTCTTGTCAAGTTGTGCCACAAACTCCTCTGCTCTCCAATTCTATTCAATACCTCCTCATTAGTTATGTGATCTACCCATCTAATCTTCAGCATTCTTCTGTAACACCACATTTCAAAAGCTTCTATTCTCTTCTTGTCTAAACTATTTATCATCCACATTTCACTTCCATACAAATCTACACTCTACATATACTTTCAGAAACGACTTCCTGACACTTAAATCTATACTCGATGTTAACAAATTTCTCTTCTTCAGAAATGCTTTCCTTGCCATTGCCAGTCTACATTTTATATCCTCTCATCTTTGACCATCATCATTTATTTTGCTCCCCAAATAGCAAAACTCATTTACTACGTTAAGCATCTCATTTCCTAATCTTATATCTGCAGCATCACCCAATTTAATTCGACTACATTCCATTATCTTCGTTTTGCTTTTTTTTATGTTCATCTTATATCCTCCTTTCAAGACACTATCCATTCCATTCAGCTGCTCTTCCAGGTCCTTTACTGTTTCTGACAGAATTACAATGTCATCGGCAAACCTCAAAGTTTTTATTTCTTCTCCATGGATTTTAATTCCTACTCCAAATTTTTCTTTTGTTTCCTTCACTGCTTGCTCAATATACAGATTGAAGAACATCGGGGATAGGCTACAACCCTGTCTCATTCCCATCCCAACCACTGCTTCCCTTTCATGCCCCTCGACTCTTATAACTGCCATCTGTTTTCTGCACAAATTGTAAATAGCCTTTCGTTCCCTGTATTTTACCCCTGCCATCTTCAGAATTTGAAAGAGATTATTCCAGTCAATGTTGTCAAAAACTTTCTTTAAGTCTACAAATGCTAGAAATGTAGGTTTGCCTTTCCTTAATATATTCTTTAAGATCAGTCGTATTATTAATTTTTATCAGCTGACATTGGAAAGTGTGACTGCAAATGTGATGGGAAAGTAAAGTGTTGTTTGGAGGTGCACTTCTGCTTTTAGAACCTAAACCTTTGCCTTCATTAATGTTTTGCTGTAGATTTAAGCTTCTCCTCTCATAAAACACATAATAAGACTGTATCCTCATAGGCAATTAACTAATGAAAGCCATGTACTGAATTACAGATTTTTCACGGGAAGGAGGTCTGAATGTTCTTCTGATATGTTATTGTCAAAGAGTGTTGTTGCATATGTCAATAAATTGTGACATTAATAAAACTGATCTGATAATTCAAGTTATTTGTTTGTTTGATAACTTTGTATGGATTCATGATGTTGTATATTCTAAGTCATCTGTGCAGCACAATGTAGACCACCCTATTGGGAAATCACATCAAAAGCCAAAAAGTAAACAGCGTCTAACAAACAAGGCAGTGTAGTTGGGTAATCCCCTCTGTAGTTTCTTTCTTAGTGCAATTGGAGCATTGTCTTCCCAGAACAAAGCATATATGTCACTACATACCAAAAGAATATGAAATTACATTAAATTCAACAAATCATTTAAAAGATTTGCATACATGTTTTATAGAAAAACCATCTTATGTAATTCTCTTTGGTTTTATATCTTCTTTCTCTTCCACAAATGAATTAAAAGAATCCAATCACCATTCCTGTCTGTGATATTTCACTAGCAATTCTTTCCCCTGCTTGGAGTTTCCCTGTTGCTGTATTCAGGATTGTAGTTATCATAAGTGCTTGGATATTTTTCCGCTAGACCAACAAAAATGGACACTGAACTCAGGACCATTTGTCATTTTCCTGGGTTCTGAGACAATCACACAACCAAATCAGAAACATTTATAAATTGTCAGTAGCACAAATGTGATGCATGGCAAAAAGTGGAGCATGCCTCACTCATGTGGCAGTGGCATGGCATTCCATATAATTCAGTTACTTTGTGTCAATGCAGTGGGCACTTCTCCATTAAACTGTGTGTGTTGCTTATGATAGAAGCATTCCTTTTGCCATGCCACATGCCATGTGACTCGCCATGTCACCCTGGTGGACACCCTGCCTTAGATGCAATACATTTAGTTTGTTACAAAGAATTCCGTACATGATAGCTTTAAAAGTTCTTATAATGAAAACCTGTTTAGTGAATCAGAAGACACCAGATTTGTGGGTGGTAAAATACAATGTGTAGGTACCAGTCATTGAATGCAGCTCAATACTACAGGATGAATCTTCAGTGTTCTTTGGCTCACCATAATGGATTATAAGGCAATTCAGCAGACAACTTACCATGCTGACAACCCATCTTGCAGTAATGTGACAATGCTCAATCCACATGGCTCTTCTGGTCAAACTGACAGGCTGAACAGTGTACAATACATAAGCTGCATGGCCCGTTCATGATTGGAAACACACTGTGCTCTACTGAACTATGCTGAGATATTCTTCCATTACAAATGTGGTTGTAAGTTGTATTATTATTAATTAGGCTGCATCATTTATTGAGATAGATACATACCCACAACAACATGAATGGGGAGGATGGCTACATATTGTCAAAGACGTAGATGCCAGAGATTCCTATCCAACAGGCCACATTTTTTCAGCAGGTGGCCAATTCTGGGCTCATTATAAACAAGCAGCTAACAGAGAATTGCCATATGTCATCAATGTCTTGTTACAGGAAAACATTTCCCCTTAATACAAGTTAACAATTTGTTTTAGCCTCCCAGTAACCTACTACAAATGTGTAAGCCATTCACTACCGAGGAAAAGACTCCATTGCTTCAAGATAACAAGAAGACACAGGGTGTAATTAATGGTTCCAGAGATAATACTTACACAGCTAAGGGACTTGTGTGTCAAAAGTTGCAATGCTGCTAACAATGTATGGGGTGCCGTAGGTACATAATGTGATCTAACCTCTAAGGTTAATTATCAGTGAAATCAACTCACCCACATATTTTCTGGTAGAACATCTGGTGTGCAAGCTACACTGCCTGGTTGTTCACATGGAGTCTTATGTTAAAGATTCCACATATAATCTCTCTGTTTACATATGTGCTTGTACCTGAAATCATTAACATGTAACAGGAATAGATACTGTTAGACATTTGTGACTTAGTGCTGTCATGCTTGTCAACATATTTCAGTTGGCAGGGTAAATTCTATGAGTAGGAGTAGGCAGATGGGGTGGCAATGGATTCCCCACCTCCCTTCTGTAGCAGCTGATGTGTTCTTTTGAAGCCTTTGAACAAATAGCTCCAAGTTCCACACTGCTACACTCGTAGACCCATTCTTCCCACCCATCTGTATTCAGAATGATGTAAATGGTACTTTAGGAGATGTCACTTACATTGGTATATGACTTTTACCTCTGAGTCCAAATCAGGAAACTTTTGCAGAAGAAAGGACATCTGCTGAGAGGAAGGTGGGCTGTAAGGGGAGGAGGCAGCCCCATCTTCCCAGTTAAGGGTAAATGTAAAGTGGTTGTTAGAGGTACATAAATGACATGTTCTTTGTAAAGCAACACAGGGAAACAGAACTAGGGGAGTTCCATCAGCACCTCAGCAGCCTACATAAAAACATATGATTCATTCTGGAATTGGACGATAACAGCACAGATCCATTCCTGAATGTACAAGTATATAGAACACCTAGCAGCAAACTACAACATAACTTGTATAGAAAACTATGCATGCTAACAGATATTTTCATGTGGAGTTGCACAATAATCCAGCACAGAAGAATTCTGTGTTATGTATTGTGATATTTTGAGCTCTCAAGAAAAATGATACTGATAACCTCTAACACACTAACAAACTCTAGGCAGTATTCCATATGAATGGATACACCAATAAAAACATGCATTAATCTAGACAATCAGCAAAACAAAACTGATAACAGTAAAGGACAACAATCCTTGTTGCTTGCTTGCCTTATGTGAGAAGCATACATGACCATAGTGGCTGCATGCTGCACCACAGAGGAATTACACTACCAGAGTGGCTACAAAAAGATCCACATATATTACGGCCCATAGTTTCTATCCATGCTGCAGTCATTTATGAATTTCAATGTACATACAGTGGTATCTGTATTGGTGAAACCAAGAGACTGATTCAGAGCATGAAAGGTATGTATGACTGGGCCAACATAGAAAATCAGCAATAGCCAATTGCCAGCTAGACTTTCATTTTGCAAGAAGCCTTTTGCTTCCTCAGCAACAATTTATGTGATGGTGAAAAATGAGAAAGGCCATTGAGATAATGAAATACCCCAACAACATCAACAAGGAGAATGGCTACAAACTGCAGTATACCTAACTGCCATTGTTCACAGCCCAACGGACCTAGTGTGTCCATCAGCCAGCAGGTCCTCAGGAACCAAGCTCAACAGTATAAGTAAATAATCACAAGAGAACTGCCATGTGGTTAAAAGTCTTGTGGTAGAAAAGTGTTACCCCTGTGTACAAGCTTCAAATTTGCTATTGCCTGCCAATCCCTCGTTGGAGTAACATAGGCAATAGCCTTATGTGTAAGCACCCCTACACAAGTGCCTTGACTTTGGACTGTACAATAACACTCCAAAATGTGATGTTGGTAGTCACTTGACAACTGAAACTGGATGGTAATTGGGAAGACCATCTCAGAATGGAGTTTAGTCACTGTGAAGAGATCACTGCAAAGATGACCAAAATGTCAGTTTTATAGTTTCACTGTTTGTAGTTTTACTGGTTAACAGTGATGAAGCCTAATAACCAGATTCTTTTTATTCAAACATAACTGCTACTTATCCACCTGTAGTATAGTGTGATCTTCAAACAGTGGTGATTGATGCATGGACGAGGATTGTGTTGTTGACGATTCCAAGTGAAGTTGCGGTATGCGCACGTGTGTGCCTTACACTTGAAGAAAGCATATATCTTGCAAATTAAAACTCTCACTTCCTTTTGTGGAATGTATCACTAACCACCATATCAGCAATGACAGCTCACAACAAATGGAACAAAAATTCCTTAAACAACTCGCTAGATAACATTTAATGCTCACATTAGCTACAGCATTCAGAGCAGAGCATTCAGAACACTACTGAACTCTCATTGGCTGTTGGAGAATGTGTGACATAGATGCACAGAACAAACCTAAACTCAACCCTTATTGTTTGCTGAACAAATTTTCATGGAGTTTTCACAGGTAACTTCTGCATAACTTGAGGCAATTAATAGGCTTTATTTTATCAAAATCAGATACAAATGAAAAATAAAAATAAAGTAAAAAAATTAAAATAAAAAAATCATAATTTAAAACTCTGGGGGGTCTGCTTAGCTTAGTAATTTGGATGTTTATCTTAGTGATAGCATAATACATCAAAGACCCAACAGATGGTGCTGCTACTGCTAGTTTTGTAGTACACCAAAGAACCAATAGATGCACAGTTAGTACTATGTCCCCCCCCCCCCCCCCCCAGGGACAGGAGTGTTCTCAGAAATTCACATTAGTGATTTAATTAAGTGCCACAATCTTATCATTGTGAATGCAAACTAAGATTGGATTTACTTTGCTAGGATATATGAATTTAGTGATGTCCGTTTGTGCATTATAAACTTGAGGATATTGCTGCTTTTGATAAGTTTCTTTCATATTTGACTTCTTGGATGTAGAAAATTAATTTAGACAAAGTGATCATGTAAGGGTCCAGTTTTTACCAACTGAGGTACAGCATACTAAAAAGCAATGCTATGCAAATGCTCTTTTTAACTTCCATTGCAAAGGATGGCGATATAGCTAATATTTCAGTATGGTTTGATAGTACTTCATGCATTCTGTGCCCTCCTTGCTCCCAAATCACCAGCCTCCTCCCATATGTCACACTACTGGAAGATAAGGTTGCTGTATTCATTGTTATCCAATATAATACAGAGAAACAATGAAAAATACTTTTATGGCTCTGCTGCTGAGAACCGTATCACCAGTTATAATTGTTTCTCCTCCACATATCAAATTATCTGTAGCATTAAACTAAGCATAAGTGTGGCAAAACATGAGTGGTCACAACACGTCACAGTCATACTTAAATGGTGGCCACTGCATTCTCTGACAGATCTCACCTCAGTCTTGCTGCACTAGATGATCAAATCAGGTTTTGTTTCCATTGCTGATACCACAATGGGCCAACCCTGAACACTTGATATTATGGGTTTTGGTAACATGACCTATAAATTCTATCTATTCTTCTGTTTCTTAAAAATGTAGAAACATTGAATAAATTTTATGGTTCTGGAGTACAAAAGAGGCTGCAGATAGAAACATTAGGGGAGAAAATCCACCTTACTTGAATGTGTGTTAACTGAAGGCAGTCATGTTATCCATTTCAAACTCTGACTGAATTGGCAGGTGCTATACCCATTTGTGCAGAGAAGCTATTCACATATATGACCATATTAACATTTTTACAAGTCAGGTAGGAAGCCTAAAAGTAAAGGTATATGGATGTTACATCTCAGCATATAAACAAAACTCAAGCGTAAAAAGACCAAAAATCATTTCATGCATTATTAGAACTTTCATCTGCAGTTACAACATTGGTTTGGTGATATATAAAGCCTATTTTAGTTCAGTAGCTCTAATCAGTGATGGAAAGTCTACTGATGTGAAAGTAGGCAAAACAGATTATGCAGTGGCTGTTCACCATACATACAGTACTTCAAGCATTAAGAACAGTACTATAATTTTTAAATTATGGCTATAGTTTAATACTACCCTGAAATCCCTAATCTAGGTTCAGAATCAGTTGGTAATCTAGCCAAGGGATCAGATCTAATCCAGATCTGGTCATCATGACTTCATTTTTCTACAGTTTTCCTAAATCCTGCCATATGGATGGTATGACTTTTTCCGTATATTCACTATGAACTACTTGCCTGATTTTTGTCCTGCTGAGATAGTGCTCCATCAACTTACCATTAGCAAGATATTCAGGTGTAAAAGAACATTTGTGGGCAGAATCTCTTCAAACTTTTAACTATTAATTCCTTTAATCTGTAATTTATCATGTATGCATTATTTTTTACAGGTCTGGCATCTCACAATAACTTTGTGGGGAGTTTGAAATATGTTTTCTTTAATGAAATTTCAATTCTCTATGAACTGAAGAAAGGAAATCCAAAAGTTCATTACATTGGTGTTCTGGAGCCAGAATTTGAAGAAACAAAGGTTGAAGTTATACCATTGACTCTTCCATTCCCATCAGCTCATATTAAGTGGTATTTAAATGATACTGACACTTTGTCACTGAAATTTGACTTCAAAAGCAGTCAGCCAACTGGAGTTCTTGCTGTGTCCAATATTACAACACCATCTGGTCATGGATACTGGGAGGTATTCAAACAAAAGTAACTTTTATCTATAAATTTGAGACTGTAATTATAACAAAAAGAAGATAAAGTGAGGTGAAGATTGGACCTAGTTAAAATGCAGTGCCAGCACACTGCAGCCATCTAGGACAATGTAGCTGTATAAGTGTGAGAGGTCTGTTCAAAAAATTCCAGAACTTTATCCACAAAATTTTTATGCACTTACCTCTTACTTATTGTGCATGGTCTCCTTCAAAATACTCTCTTCCACTATTGATACAGTGTTACCAGCATCGTTTTCACTTTCAAAAGCAGTCTCGGTACATCTCTTGCTGGATCACATGAAAAACTGTCTATGAATTTTCTTTTATCTCATCTACTGTTGCCAATCTTAATTTTTTCAACAGGGTTTTCAGCTTTGGAAATAAAAAAAAGTCCACAAGAGCACAGAGGATAAGGCAGCACAGTTATTTCACTTTTTTGCAGATGAATGTGCAGCTGCATTATCATGATGCAAGAGCCAGGAATTGTCTCACCGCATTTCAGGTCATTTCCTTCCCACATTTTCTCACAGGCATTCCAACACATCTCAATAGTACCACCGATTAACAGTTTGCCACTGTAGCATCAATTCATGATGAACTAATCCTACAAAGTCAAAGAAAGCTATCAGTATGGCTTTGACATTTGTCCTGATCTTGTGAGCTTTTCCTGGTCTTGGAGAACCTTTCTCAATGCATAGTGAAGATTGAACCTTGGTCTCAGAATCATAACCATAGACCCACAGCTCATCACCATTTATGATTCTTGTAAGCAAAATCTTGTTCTCGTTTGCACGATCCAAAACCTCTTCACAGATTTCAAGGCAAAGGCCTTTTTGGTCTTGACTCATGCGCTTTAGGACAAACATGGCAGCAACATGATGCTTTCTAAGATGCTGTGTCAGGATTTCATGACATGTTACATTCTTCTGCAATCTCTCAGACAGTCAGTCTTCAACTGGTACCCAGAATTTTGTTTATGTTCCTGACACAAGCGTCATCTGTAGACGTCGAATGGCATCCTGAATGAGGGTCATCTTTAACATCTGTCTGGCCATTTCTAAACCATGTCAACCACTCATAACACCGAGTACGGCTTAAGCACTCACCACCGTAGGCTTCCTGCATAATTTGGTGTGACTCTATGAAGGTTTTCTTGAGTTTTATGCAAAATTCAATGCAGACACATTGCTCCTCTAACTCTGCCATCTTGAAATTCACAAGCTGTGCAACACTGTGATCTACTCAGTGCAGCACTGAACAATAAATAATAGACATATGACAATGAAACTTCTAGCAGTTATATATTAAACATAGGTTTGCGCAGGAATGCCACCACCATTTCACTCCAACATACCATTGGTTTGAATTTATGAAAGTTACAAAACTTTTTGAACAGACCTTGTACGTATACTCCATATCTTTGAACAAGGGTTCATCCAAAATCTAACATTTTCAGTCTTGTTTATGTGTCAGTTGATGACTCAATGCCTCAACAATCTGATGATTTATTACCTTTACTCCTTGAAGATAATATAGAATTCTTGCATGTTTTCTTCTAGATATTTTTTTCTTCTTTTACAGTTTTCATAGGTCAAAGCCAAGTCATAAGGTCACTCTAAAAGGCAAAAAATAATTACTTGACTTAATAGACAGTACATTAGCTAACAAGTCACTCTTCAACAAAACAAACAAACATACAACATTTTTAACTGTAAAAGATTTAAAAGAAAGACATGAATAATATTAGATGCAATAGAAGATGAGTTATGTGCATATTTGTGAAAGGATAGAAAAGAATTAGGAAAGAGACTACTCACTAATGATAAGCCAATATGGATCCTGAATGAACAGTGTTGGTGCATGAATATTATAGCTTTTTTATTGAAACCTTCATTCGGCAAGAGCACAATGTAGAAAACAGTGATTACCAGTGTCAACTTCTTAAATGCTCATCTTCAGGTGTGGAAGTTGTTGTAAAAATCACAAATTAGAAATACTTTAGAATACAACAGTGTCACAAGAATAATTATGCATAAGCTGTTGGGAGAACATACCAGGTTACAAACATGCAGTTCCTGCATCAAGAGAATAGGTAAGACACTTCGTCATTTCAGTGTTAACATGCTGAAGGAAGTGACCACTGGAGAATACAATAGAATAAAATTATATGGATATCATCCAAAGCCAATGGAACGAAGCTATGTGCAATAAAATCCCAGTTACAGCATACCTTACAATTGTATTTAAAAACTGGGTAAGTGAAACATACTGTATAAACATCATTGTACCAAGTTGAATGTGACATAAGTCAAGTCATCTTGCCTGGCCACAGTGTCAGACAAAATTGACAAGGTCAAGGCAGCAAACAGACTGACTGCCATTGTGTACATGGGTTCACAGTTTAGTGGAGATACCACTAGGTGGCAGTGCAGCATAATAAAGTAGAAATATAATGTAATACAATAATTAAAATGAGGAAAACACTATACAGTAATTTAAAAAACAAATAATAAATTATTTAAGAAACTTCAGAAATTTGGCTTATTGTCACAGGAATTTGCACACACATATAAAAACTCAAAAAGATTTTTTGACATGTTGCAAGTACTTTATATGTGCTCCCCTACTGATTCTGGCGATGCCAAGCAGATAATTAATCAAGTTCTTGCCATGTTCAGTGAAACATGTCCCTATCAATCAGATCAAAAACACTGTTGATGCAGGTTCATAGTCCTGGCAGGTTTGTTGGTAGAGAAGGCATAAACACTGAATCTTTAACATAACCCCACACAAAAAATCACTTGGGTTTAGGATGGGAGAGAATAGAGGCTATGTCATGAATAGCTGATCATCAATTCCACAATATCTGATCCACTGGCTTCTCAATTTCCCATTTAGGAATTCACGAACATCTTGGTTGGAAGTGGGTCAAGCACTTTCCTGTTGGTACATGAAGTCCACACTGTCAGTCTCCAGTTGTGGCATGAGCCAATTTTCCAGCACGTCCAGAAACGCATGTCCTGTAATGGTCTTTTTGCAGAAGGAAAAGGTACCATAAACTTTAAACTGTGAGACCGCACAGAACATATTAACTTTTGTTGAACCTCAAATTTGCTGCATGATTGATGGGGTTTCTGTTCCCCAGATTCACAAGCGTGCCTGTTCACTATGCCATTCACAAAAAATGTTGCTTTGTCAATGAAGATGAGTGTCTCATAAAACCCATCCTCTTCTATAAGCTGTTGCAACTGTGTGGAAAATTCAAAGCATCTGACTTTGTCATCAAGAGTCAGGGCTTGTAACAATTGCAAGCAGTAAGGCTTCAGTTTCAGTCAGTTCCCTAAGATATTTCAAACAGTTGGTTGTGGTATGTTCAGCTCCATGCTTGACAGCTTCTATGGACTGTGTGTGAAACATACGCACAGGAAGTCAATCGCTCTTCACTCGCTATAGGCTAACCTGTTCATCTCCTTTTCTAGAGGCATCTTGAAGCTTAAACTGTGCATACCATTGCCAAATGGAGTTTGCAGTTGGTGGAGCTGTGTTGAACTAAATTTTGAAGTTTCTTTGCTGTGTTATGGCAGACTGACGTGAAGGCGTTTTGAGCATAACATACGCTTTCTCTGCACTTCCCACCATCTAGCCTAACTGCTTATTGCTACACTCTTGTGGCAGAAATCTGAAGTGTGGCTGTAACAATACAAAACTTTTTATGTTTGTCAATAGAGTGTTGAGTTCTGTGACAAATTGTCAATGAATGTACTTGCAGTGTATTTTAAAATCACTTCAGTCACTTATAATGACCTTGTATATACAACATTTACATAGTTTGTAGTAAGGGTATAAAAGATTATAAACAGAAGTAATAGTTAATATATTAAAAACAAAGATTCCACGACTTACCAAACGGGAAAGCGCTGGTAGATAGGCACAATAAAAAAACACACAAACACACACACAAAATTTCAAGTTTTCGCAACCAACCATCAGGAAAGAGGGAAGGAGAGGGAAAGACGAAAGGATGTGGGTTTTAGGGGGAGGGTAAGGAGTCATTCCAATCCCGGGAGTGGAAAGACTTACCTTAGGGGGGGAAAAGGACAGGTATACACTCGCACACACACACACACACATATCCCAATTACGAAAGCTTGAATTTTGCGTGTATGTTTGTGTTTGTTTGTGTGTCAATCAACCCGCCAGTGCTCCCGTTTGGTAAGTCACATCATCCCTGCCCTTAGATATACTTCTCCCACGTGAAATGCTTCCCTCTAACGTATACACATACGTGGGAAAAATATATCTAAAAACAAAGATGATGAGACTTACCAAACAAAAGCGCTGGCAGGTCGATAGACACACAAACAAACACAAACATACACACAAAATTCAAGCTTTCGCACCAAACAGTTGCCAGTTGCCTCGTCAGGAAAGAGGGAAGGAGAGGGAAAGACGAAAGGATGTGGGTTTTAAGGGAGAGGGTAAGGAGTCACTCCAATCCCAGGAGGGGAAAGACTTACCTTAAGGGGAAAAAGGGACAGGTATACACTCGCACACACACACACACACACACACACACACACACACACATCCAACTGCACATATACAGTCACAAGCAGACATTGTAAAGGCAAAGAGTTTAGGCAGAGATGTCAGTCAAGGTGGAAGTACAGAGGCAAAGATGTTGTTGAGTGACAAGTGATGTATGAGCGGCGGCAACTTGAAATTAGTGGAGGTTTAGGCCAGGTGGGTAACGGGAAGAGAGGATATATTGAAGGGCAAGTTCCCATCTCCGGAGTTCGGACAGGTTGGTGTTAGTGGGAAGTATCCAGATAACCCGGACGGTGTAACACTGTGCCAAGATGTGCTGGCCGTGCACCAAGGCATGTTTAGCCACAGGGTGATCCTCATTACCAACAAACACTGTCTGCCTGTGTCCATTCATGTGAATGGACAGTTTGTTGCTGGTCATTCCCACGTAGAAAGCTTCACAGTGTAGGCAGGTCAGTTGGTAAATCACGTGGGTGCTTTCACACGTGGCTCTGCCTTTGATCGTGTACACCTTCCGGGTTACAGGACTGGAGTAGGTGGTGGTGGGAGGGTGCATGGGACAGGTTTTACACCGGGGGCGGTTGCAAGGGTAGGAGCCAGAGGGTAGGGAAGGTGGTTTGGGGATTTCATAGGGATGAACTAAGAGGTTACGAAGGTTAGGTGGACGGCGGAAAGACACTCTTGGTGGAGTGGGGAGGATTTCATGAAGGATGGATCTCATTTCAGGGCAGGATTTGAGGAAGTCGTATCCCTGCTGGAGAGCCACATTCAGAGTCTGATCCAGTCCTGGAAAGTATCCTGTCACAAGTGGGGTTCTTCTGTGGGAGGTTCTGGGTTTGAGGGGATGAGGAAGTGGCTCTGGTTATTTGCTTCTGTACCAGGTCGGGAAGGTAGTTGCGGGATGCAAAAGCTGTTTTCAGGTTGTTGGTGTAATGGTTCAGGGATTCCGGACGGATTCATTTGCCACGAAGACCTAGGCTGTAGGGAAGGGACCGTTTGATGTGGAATGGGTGGCAGCTGTCATAATGGAGCTACTGTTGCTTGTTGGTGGGCTTGATGTGGACGGACGTGTGAAGCTGGCCATTGGACAGATGGAGGTCAACGTCAAGGAAAGTGGCATGGGATTTAGAGTAGGACCAGGTGAATCTGATGGAACCAAAGCAGTTGAGGTTGGAGAGGAAATTCTGGAGTTCTTCTTCACTGTGAGTCCAGATCATGAAGATGTCATCAATAAATCTGTACCAAACTTTGGGTTTGCAGGCCTGGCTAATCAAGAAAGCTTCCTCTAAGCGACCCATGAATAGGTTGGCATACGAGGGGGCCATCCTGGTACCCATGGCTGTTCCCTTTAATTGTTGGTATGTCTGGCCTTCAAAAGTGAAGAAGTTGTGGGTCAGGATGAAGCTGGCTAAGGTAATGAGGAAAGAGGTTTTAGGTAGGGTGGCAGGTGATCGGCGTGATAGGAAGTGCTCCATCGCAGCAAGGCCCTGGACATGCGGAATATTTGTGTATAAGGAAGTGGCATCAATGGTTACAAGGATGGTTTCCGGGGGTAACAGACGGGGCAAGGATTCCAGGCGTTTGAGAAAGTGGTTGGTGTCTTTGATGAAGGATGGGAGACTGCATGTAATGGGTTGAAGGTGTTGACCTACGTAGGCAGAGATACGTTCTGTGGGGGCTTGGTAACCACCTACAGTGGGGCGGTTGGGATGATTGGGTATGTGAATTTTAGGAAGAAGGTAGAAGTTAGGGGTGCGGGGTGTCGGTGGGGTCAGGAGGTTGATGGAGTCAGGTGAAAGGTTTTGTAGGAGGCCTAAGGTTCTGAGGATTCCTTGAAGCTCCGCCTGGACATCAGGAATGGGATTACCTTGGCAAACTTTGTATGTGGTGTTGTCTGAAAGCTGACGCAGTCCCTCAGCCACATACTCACGACGATCAAGTGCCACTGTCGTGGAACCCTTGTCCGCCAGAAGAATGACGATGGAACTGTCAGCCTTCAGATCACGGATAGCTCGGGCTTCAGCAGTGCTGATGTTGTTATATATATATATATATATATATACACTCCTGGAAATGGAAAAAAGAACACATTGACACCGGAGTGTCAGACCCACCATACTTGCTCCGGACACTGCGAGAGGGCTGTACAAGCAATGATCACACGCACGGCACAGCGGACACACCAGGAACCGCGGTGTTGGCCATCGAATGGCGCTAGCTGCGCAGCATTTGTGCACCGCCGCCGTCAGTGTCAGCCAGTTTGCTGTGGCATACGGAGCTCCATCGTAGTCTTTAACACTGGTAGCATGCCGCGACAGCGTGGACGTGAACTGTATGTGCAGTTGACGGACTTTGAGCGAGGGCGTATAGTGGGCATGCAGGAGGCCAGGCGGACGTACCACCGAATTGCTCAACACGTGGGGCGTGAGGTCTCCACTGAACATCGATGTTGTCGCCAGTGGTTGGCGGAAGATGCACGTGCCCGTCGACCTGGGACCGGACCGCAGCGATGCACGGATGCACGCCAAGACCGTAGGATCCTACGCAGTGCCGTAGGGGACCGCACCGCCACTTCCCAGCAAATTAGGGACACTGTTGCTCCTGGGGTATCGGCGAGGACCATTCGCAACCGTCTCCATGAAGCTGGGCTACGGTCCCGCACACCGTTAGGCCGTCTTCCGCTCATGCCCCAACATCGTGCAGCCCGCCTCCAGTGGTGTCGCGACAGGCGTGAATGGAGGGATGAATGGAGATGTGTCGTCTTCAGCGATGAGAGTCACTTCTGCCTTGGTGCCAATGATGGTCGTATGCGTGTTTGGCGCCGTGCAGGTGAGCGCCACAATCAGGTCTGCATACGACCGAGGCGCACAGGGCCAACACCCGGCATCATGGTGTGGGGAGCGATCTCCTACACTGGCCGTACACCACTGGTGATCGTCGAGGGGACACTGAATAGTGCACGGTACATCCAAACCGTCATCGAACCCATCGTTCTACCATTCCTAGACCGGCAAGGGAACTTGCTGTTCCAACAGGACAATGCACGTCCGCATGTTTCCCGTGCCACCCAACGTGCTCTAGAAGGTGTAAGTCAACTACCCTGGCCAGCAAGATCTCCGGATCTGTCCCCCATTGAGCATGTTTGGGACTGGATGAAGCATCGTCTCACGTGGTCTGCACGTCCAGCACGAACGCTGGTCCAACTGAGGCGCCAGGTGGAAATGGCATGGCAAGCCATTCCACAGGACTACATCCAGCATCTCTACGATCGTCTCCATGGGAGAATAGCAGCCTGCATTGCTGCGAAAGGTGGATATACACTGCACTAGTGCCAACATTGTGCATGCTCTGTTGCCTGTGTCAATGTGCCTGTGGTTCTGTCAGTGTGATCATGTGATGTATCTGACCCCACGAATGTGTCAATAAAGTTTCCCCTTCCTGGGACAATGAATTCACGGTGTTCTTATTTCAATTTCCAGGAGTGTGTGTATATATATATATATATATATATATATATATATATATATATATATATATATATGCCATGCCATTTCCACCTGGCGCTTCAGTTGGACCAGCGTTCGTGCTGGACGTGCAGACCGCGTGAGACGACACTTCATCCAGTCCCAACATGCTCAATGGGGGACAGATCCGGAGATCTTGCTGGCCAGGGTAGTTGACTTACACCTTCTAGAGCACGTTGGGTGGCACGGGATACATGCGGACGTGCATTGTCCTGTTGGAACAGCAAGTTCCCTTGCCGGTCTAGGAATGGTAGAACGATGGGTTCGATGACGGTTTGGATGTACCGTGCACTATTCAGTGTCCCCTCGACGATCACCAGTGGTGTACGGCCAGTGTAGGAGATCGCTCCCCACCCCATGATGCCGGGTGTTGGCCCTGTGTGCCTCGGTCGTATGCAGTCCTGATTGTGGCGCTCACCTGCACGGCGCCAAACACGCATACGACCATCATTGGCACCAAGGCAGAAGCGACTCTCATCGCTGAAGATGACACGTCTCCATTCGTCCCTCCATTCACGCCTGTCGCGATACAACTGGAGGCAGGCTGCACAATGTTGGGGCGTGAGCGGAAGATGGCCTAACAGTGTGCGGGATCGTAGCCCAGCTTCATGGAGACGGTTGCGAATGGTCCTCGCCGATAC
Organism: Schistocerca cancellata; assembly: GCF_023864275.1. Lineage (NCBI taxonomy): Eukaryota > Metazoa > Arthropoda > Insecta > Orthoptera > Acrididae > Schistocerca > Schistocerca cancellata. The sequence goes on from NC_064628.1 coordinate 162,194,953, forward strand.
CCCAGGAGCAACAGTGTCCCTAATTTGCTGGGAAGTGGCGGTGCGGTCCCCTACGGCACTGCGTAGGATCCTACGGTCTTGGCGTGCATCCGTGCGTCGCTGCGGTCCGGTCCCAGGTCGATGGGCACGTGCACCTTCCGCCGACCACTGGCGACAACATCGATGTTCAGTGGAGACCTCACGCCCCACGTGTTGAGCAATTCGGCGGTACGTCCACCCGGCCTCCCGCATGCCCACTATACGCCCTCGCTCAAAGTCCGTCAACTGCACATACGGTTCACGTCCATGCTGTCACGGCAAGCTACCAGTGTTAAAGACTGCGATGGAGCTCCGTATGCCACGGCAAACTGGCTGACACTGACGGCGGTGCACAAATGCTGCGCAGCTAGCGCCATTCGACAGCCAACACCACGGTTCCTGGTGTGTCCGCTGTGCCGTGCGTGTGAGCATTGCTTGTACAGCCCTCTCGCAGTGTCCGGAGCAAGTATGGTGGGTCTGACACACCGGTGTCAATGTGTTCTTTTTTCCATTTCCAGGAGTGTATATATATAAAGAAAGATGATGAGACTTACCAAACAAAAGCGCTGGCAGGTCGATAGACACACAAACAAACACAAACATACACACAAAATTCAAGCTTTCGCAACAAACGGTTGCTTCATCAGGAAAGAGGGAAGGAGAGGGAAAGACGAAAGGATGTGGGTTTTAAGGGAGAGGGTAAGGAGTCATTCCAATCCCGGGAGCGGAAAGACTTACCTTAGGGGGGAAAAAGAACAGGTATACACTCGCACACACACACATATCCATCCGCATATACACAGACACAAGCAGACAATAATTTTCTTTCCGATTCTACTCGCATATGGAGTGAGGGAAAAGTGACTGTTTATATGCTTCCATGCAAGCCCTAATTTCTCTTGTCTTACCTTATCTTCATGGTTGTTAGCCAAAATGTACATCCCAGACTCTTAAGCAGTGCTCAAGAATGGATGATGCTAGAGTTCTATAGCTTGCCTTCTTCACAGATAAATCACACTTTGCTAAAATTCGTCCAGTAAACCAAAATCAGTCATTCGCCTTCCCTATTACTGTCCATACATGCTTGTTCCATTTCACATCACTTCGCAACATTATGCCTAGATATTTAATCAATGTGACAGTGTTAAAGCAGCATGCTACTAATGTAGTATTCAACCACATTGGGATTGTCTTTCCTGCTCATCTGCATTAAGTACATTTTTCTACATTTAGAGTAGGCTGCCATTCATCACAGCAACTAAAAATCTTGTCTAAGTCATCTTGTATCCTCCTGCTGTCACTCAAAAATGACACCTTCCCACATACCACAGCATCATTAGCAAACAGCTGTAGACTTGCTGCTCATCCTGCCTATCAAATCATTTATGAATACAGAGGACAAGGACAGTCTTATTTCACTTCTATGGAGCACCCCTGTCTTTGATGAACACTACCATTGAAGACAAAATACTAGGTCATTACTTGAGAACTCTTTGAGCCACTCACATATATGCAACATAATCTGCATGCTGGGAACTTCGTTAATAGTCTGCAGTGTGGTATCACGTCAAATGATTTCCTGAAATCAAGTAATATGGAATATGGCTATTGCCCTTTATTCAGGATTCACAAAAAAGATACACCCTGATCTGGTAATTTATTTTTTCAGCTCTTTTAGTTGTTTCTCTAACTCAGGGATATCTATTACTATGTTCTGCATAAAGGTGTCTGTGCATCAGTCAAACTATGTTAGGTTTGAATGATCCTCCTGCATGAATGATTTCTTCAACATGAAATTTAAAACTTCAGCTTTCATTTTGCAGACAAGTTGATGAGTGACTGGATGGAAGTCCTCAACCCCCTTGGGTGATTTTACAGAGGACCAGAATTTTCTCAGGTTCTTGATAACATCTTACACTAAGGTACTTTGGTGAAAGTTATTGTATGCTTCACATGTTGTTCTTTTTGCAGACGCATGAATTTATACTATTGCCTGTCTCCATTTGCACATTCTTCTTTGAACTGAGAGTGCAGCAGTCTCTGCTTCATCAGCACTTTCCAAATTTTGTTATTAAACCACAGTCGGCCTTTTTCATCTTATCCCACTTACCCAGCACTACTTGTCAAGAGCACAATTTATAGTCACTTTAAACTTTGCCCATGATTCCCCTGTGTCCATCACATTGGAACAAGTCCATTCATTGTCTTAGTGGGATTCTAAAACTGCATATTTGTTCATTTTTTCAAAAATACTCTTCTGGTTTTTTGTTGGATTTATTAACTTATGTAACCATCACAGCTATGATGACATCCTAATCATTCCCCTGTCTCTATACTGACACTGTCAGTACGGTCAGGCCTTCTTGTAACTGAAAGCCCATCACTTGGTTATTGTGTCCCATCAAAGGCAGGGACATCTGTGAAAGCAGTCATGTCATACACCAGCTCTGAAGTTATTTCTGCATAGCATTTTATGGAGTTACGACCACCAACCAGCTGTTCACACATAGGAATGAGTGCCAGCAAACTGTAGCCAAGAGCAGAGTTGACCACCCAGTGGTAGAACATGCTGCTGAGCACAATCAATAGCCACTTTACAAACAGTTTCATTTGGATCATTTTCCCTAACAACAGCTTCTCTGGACAACATTGCTGGAAGTTGTCTGTGCAACAGATCCATCATTCCCGTAATCCTCATGGCCTAGATATTTGCAAGTCCCTGCCCCAAGCCCACATCCACCCTGCTGCAGAACTCTTAATTTCACTCATCCTGTTCCCACAACCTCTTCCCAGCGATCTGCTTTTCCTGTGCTCTGTCATCCCCCTTCCAGTCTACTCCTCCACATTATTGTCATCACCGTACATTGCACATACTCACAGTTAATGATGATCCTACCACATTCTTCTCCCACGCACCTCTGCCTCTATCCCCTGCATTCCTGTGCTGTGCATCTGCTACTACAGGGGATCCTAGATGTCAGCCAACTTTATCCATGCCTCCCTTCTATTTCCAGCCTCCTTTTTCATCCACTTTACTCCACTTGACACAATCCCTCACCTGTGAAGGATTCATCCAAAAGGTTGCAAAGTATTCAATTCATGTGCCTGTCAGTGAGCTTTATTCAAAAGTTACTTACATTTTACCATGACTTTCCACTACCATATGTAAATCTTGATTAAGCAGATTGCATGCCTTCATTTCAAATACACTGAAGAGCCAAAGACACTGGTACACCTGCTTAATATCATGTAGTGCCCCCCCTCTCCCCCTCATGAACACGCAGAAGTGCAGCAACACAATGTGGCATGGACTCACGGAGATCTCTTCTGAACAGCACATTGCAAAACATCCCAGATATGCTCAATAATGTTCATGTTTGGGGAGTTTGGTGGCCACTGAAAGTGCTTAAACTCAGAAGAGTGTCCCTGGAGCCACTCTGTAGCAGTTCTGGGCGTTTGTGGTGTTGCATTGTCCTGCTCTAATTGGCCACATCTGTTGGAATGCACAGTGGACATGAATGGATGCAGGTGATCAGACAGGGTGCTTACATGTGTGTCAGCTGTCAGAATCATATCTAGATGTGTCAGGGGTCCCATATCACTCCAACCGCACACTCCCCACACCATTACAGAGCTTCCATCAACTTGAACAGTCCCATGCTGACATGCAGGGTCCATAGATTCATCAGGTTGTCGCCATACCCATACATGTCCATCTGCTTGATACAATTTGAAACAAGACTTTTATGACCAGGCAACATGTTTCCAGTCATCAACAGTCCAGTGTCTGTTGATGAGCACAGGCGTGGCATAAAGGTTTGTGTTGGGCAGTCATCAAGGGTACACAAGTGGACCTTCAGCTCCAAAAGCCCATATTGATGGTGTTTCATTGAATGGTTTGCACACTGACACTTGCTGATGGCCCAGCATTGAAATCTGCATCAATTTGCAGAAGGGTTGCTTTTCTATCACACTGAACAATTCTTCTCAATTGTCATTGGTCCCGTTCTTGCAGGATCTTTTGCTGGCTGCAGCAGTGGTGGAGATTTGATGTTTTACCAGATTCCTGATATTTGCGGAATATTCGTGAATTGGTCATGCAGGAAAATTCCCAATTCATCACTACCTCGGAGATGCTACGTCCATTGCTTGAGCACCAACTTCAGCAGCACATTTAAGCTCACTTAAATCTTGATAATCAGCCATTGCAGCAGCAATAACCAATCTAACAACTATGACAGGCACTTGTTGTCTTATATAGGCATTGCCAACTGCAGTGCCATATTCTGTCTGTCTACATATCTCTGTATTTGAATAAGCATGCCTCTACCAGTTTCTTTGCCACTTCGGTGTATGTTACAGAACTTGATTGAAACCTATCACTATTTTGAGTGACATAATTTCTGGAGACCATGTGATAGTCATCTTATTTCAGTACATTTTTACATCTTGCCTGTTGTAGATGCTTACATATATATGTTTTAATGTTATATTTATCCAAATCTCTTGAAAAAAAGGTGTTTTAAGGGATTTTTTTCTGTTTCGTAATAACAGTTGATCTCTTGCTTTTTCCCGTGACTGTTAAAACTCATAATCCAGTAATTTATGAAATCGTACAGTAGTTTTATTTAAATATGATGTCCGCCAACAGAGGCACAAATGGCTTTAACATAAATTGTATTTTCTGGAGAAATCTTTTGCTCCCTAACTGTGCTGCCATCCCTCTGTATTTACAAATTGACTTATATTATGTGACTTTAACACATAATATTTTTTTATTGAACCATCCTTGACTTCACACCTATACATGAGCCTTCTTCTTGTCCCTTGGCACTGAACTAGTCATTTGCACTTGCTGGTAATAATCACATTCCTGCACAAAGTGTTTTTTTGTTGTGGAGTTCAGAATGTCAATAACTTATGAATGAATGAATGAAAATAAGTAATTTTCATCTGTAGTTACAGTTTGTTTATGTTATGCTATTTGTATATGAAAATGAGTCTTTAAAATTTCATTTATTGACAGGCATGTTACAACTCTATATATTTACCTTATATTAGTAGTAATTAAAAGAAATAGATAAGAAATATGTTTCTAGCCACACTGAAGAAGAGCTCATAAAACACGTGAATCAACATACTTCACTAATAATATTAGAAAACAGATGTTGCATAAATTCTGAATAAGGTAATGACATTGTTTTCTTTCTTGTATCAGCTTAAACTGGTAAATGATGATGTTCGATTTGTACTAAGGGACCTGTCCAGAAATTTTACACACCAATCAGCAGTCAAATATGTTGCCCATGTAAACTGGCATCATGTGAGTAATAATGTATTATTGCTGTATTTTAATAATTACAAAAATATTTTTGAAAAGTTTCTCACATATTTCTTTTATTTATAGGTTGATATAAATTATAAGAAAGGTTACTTAAACCTCACTGTTGATTACCTACATAACTCATATCAGCTGATAAAAAGGAGTTTTAGATTTGAGAAGAACTTAACAATAGGAACTGGAATAAAACTTAATCAGGGTAAGTAGCTCGGATAATCTTTTTCAGTAAATCTAAAATATTTAGTTCACTGAGTTTTAAATCTGTTGCTAACAGAATTGCAGGTTAACTTTAGTCATTAAATGTCTGTCAATCAAATATCTGCAAAGAAATAGATTTCCAAACAAAATCACTATTGTATAAATAGCATGACTTGAGAAGCAGTCAGGTGGGTACTTATGTTGTCTGCAAGAACAGAAATGACGTACTTTCATTAATATTGTCTGGAGACACTGTAAAGTAAAACAAGGCATTGACTAAAAAATTTGTTTGTTGTCGTGGCATTTTAGTTTGCAACAAAATACAGTTGTATACAGATAAACTGCTGTTCTTCTGAGGTGGACACGTGAATTAACATTTACAATTTTGGCCTGTGTATAGCAGCATCATAGAAGCTCTCTAAACTTTAAATTCCATCTAAGCAGGACTCGAAAGGTGCAGTGCTACTGACTGTTGTGTCATTATCAGCTGGATACAGCACTGGACGCAGCATGTGGTCAGCACATCACTCTGCTGATTGTCATCAGTTTTCGTAACTGGAGCCACTATTTCTTTATCAAGTAGCTCCTCAGTTAGCTTCACAATGGCTGAGTGCACCTCATTTGCCAATAGTGCTCAGCTGACCCAGATGGTCACCCATCCAAGTGCTAGCCAAGCCTGACACCACTTAACTTTGGTGATCTGAAGGGAACCGGTGTTACCACTGTGGCAAGGCCATTGGCCATCACAGAACTTGCTGATGGAATAACTGTGTCAATAAATTGTTTTTAAATACAATATCTAATATAAAACAAAAGTAAATCCAGAATGGAATAATGACAATATTATGAAAAGGATAGATTGGTACTCACCACATGGTGAAGATCTTGAGCTGCAAACAGGCACAACAAAAAGATTGCTAAGCATGTGAATTTTTGACCCGAAGGTCTTCTTCTAAAGTAGACAAAAAACAAACACACACTTAAAGTATAATTCACACACACATGACCACTATCTCTGGCCACCAATGCCAGCCTCAGTGGCCAGAGGCAGTGGCCATGTGTGGGTGAGTTGTGCTTGCATGAATGTGTGTGTGTTGTTTAATTTAGAAGGCCTTTGGGCCAACAGCTCCCATGTGGAGCAGTCTTTTTGTCACGTCTATCTACAGCTCACTGATTCCACTATATGGTGAGTAGCAATCTTTCTTTTTCTTAATATTGCCAGTATGTAATATGTGTTCTGTAGGCACTGTCATTTGCTGTTAAGCAGTAAAAAATCTGATCTGTTTCTGTCAGTGGAGCTTAACAGACAAGCTGTTGGTGGTGTAACAACAAGTCATCATATGCTTGCCTGAGACCTTGCTGTGGCAGGGAGGCTTGTGCACATCAGTGATATATGTAGATATACAATAGGTGCAACCATTTAAGAGAGCTATCTGTGGAGAGGCTGGACTAACATATGGTACCAGGAGAAGTGCAGAAGCTTTTTAAACACTTGCAGGGGTGACAGTCTGGATGAGTGACTAATCTTAATGACATGCAACTTTATTGTATGTCTTAATGATAATGGCATCAACATGGGTAAAATATTCCAGATGGAAAAATTCTCAGTTCAGATCTCCAGGCTGGGACAACTCAGGATGATGTTGCCATCAGGAAAACCAAACTGGTGTTCTACAGGCTGGAGGGTTGGATGTTTGATACCTTCAGTGGGTGTGTAGCTTGGAGATTTAAAAAAGACAGAGATGGATAAATTGATGTTAAATATAGTGGCAGTTACGGAAATGTGATGTCAGAAAGAACAGGACTTCTGACCAGGTCAGTAAAGGTTTATAAACACAAAATTAAATATGGATAATGCAAGAATTTAATAATGAATAAGAAAAAAGAGGGAAAAATAGCAGAAAATGTGGACTGGTGAAAGGAATGAAAAGGGAAGTTGCCTGGTAGAATTTTTGATAAAGCATCATTTAATCAATGCTAATATTTAATTTAACAATCATGAAAGAAGAACAATCATGGAAGAGACCTGGAGGCAATGGAAGGATTCAGATAGATTATATGATTGTAAGATAGAGATTTCAAAACCAGTCTTAAATTGCACAACATTTTTAGGGGCAGATGTTGGCTCTGACTGTAATGTATTACTTATTAATTGAAGATTAAAATTCAGGAAATTACAGAAAGGTAGGAAAACATGGGAATCAAATCCAGAAAAGTGAAAGAACCAAATATTGCTGAGAGTTTCAAAGGAAGCATTAGATGGTTGACTGAAACACATGAAAGGAAAACAATAGAAGTCAAAAGGGTAGATTTGAAAGATGAAATAGTTAAGGAAGCCAAGGATCAAATAGGCAAAAGACAAGGCCCAATAGAAATTCTTGGATAACACATGGGTCACTGAATTTAATTCATGAAAGGGGAAAGTATAAAATTTGCAGGAAATGATGATGCATGCAAAGGGCAATAAACATATCTAAAAATGAGACAGATAGAAAGTGCAAAATGGCAAAGCAATTATGGACAGAGGAGAAATGCAAAACTGTAAAATGACCATATCATAACAAGAATAGACCGCTACTCACCATATAGTGGAAATGTTGAGTCGCAGGTACGCACAACAAAAAATTGCCTCTTTGTTGGATCTATCTGTGACTCAGCATTCCCCTATATGGTGAGTAGTAACCTATCTTTTTGGTAATATAAAGTAATTGGATAGATTAAAAACCTACTCAGCAAGCAGTGGCAGGAGAACACATATATAACAATAGGTTTTAGGTATACAAGCTTTCAGAGCCAGTGGTTCCCTCTTCTGGCAGAAGGGTTGAAGGGAAAGGACAAGAATCAGTCTTTCCTTTTCATCCCAAGAAGTAAGGTTCCCCTGACCCAGAGTTCTGGGTGACTTTTCCAAACTCTACCCCCTTTCCTAAACCTCTCCAGTCCTTTTCCTTCACCTCACTTCCCTTCCCTTCAACCATTCTGCTGGATGAAGGAGCCACTGGCTCTGAAAGCTTGCATATCCAAAACCATTTTTTATGTGTATGTTCTCCTGCTGCTGCTTCATGAGTAGATTTTTTATCTATCCAATTACTTTAGAATCTATCCTTTTACAATACTGTCATTAATTCATCCTGGATTTTCCAAAGTTGTAAAATCATGATTGTCTGTGGCTAAGATAAATGTCACTTACGAAAAAATTAAAGAGACATTTGAAGGAAAGAGAAGCACTTGTATAATTATTAAGAACTCAGGTGGTAAGCCAGTACTAAGCAAAGAATGTAAGGCTGAAAGATAGAACAACATGTACAGGGCAAATGAACTAGTGTACAGGGAAAATGAACTAGAAGCCTACATTACAGAAAGTGAAGAGGAAGTAGAAGAATTGACAGTGTTCTGGAAAACCTAAGTTGGGAGAATAAGCCATGACTAAACTATTCCACCTGGCATGCAAGATGTATGAGACAGCAAAGTACCTTCAGACTTCAAGAAGGAGATGACTTCCTATTCCAAGGAAGGCAGGTGTTGTTACATGTTAGTATTACTGAAGATTAGTTTGGGTTTCAAAAAAATATAGAAACAAACAAGGCAGTACTGACCCTATGATTTACCTTAGAAGACAGCCTGAAGAAAGGCAAACTTACTTTTAAAGCATTTGTAGATCTGACAGTGTTGATTGGAGTACTTTCTTTAAAATTTTGAAGATAGCTGAGATAAAATACAGAGAAGAAAGGGCCATTTACAACTTGAAACAAAACTGCAGTTATAAGAATCATAGGACATCTAAGGGAAGCAATAACTGAGAAGACTGGGTTGTAACCTATCCTCTCTATCTTTCAATTGGAAAGGCAGTTAAATTTAAGCAGAAGAAATTAAAACTCTTGAGATTTGCAGATGGTACTGTAATTCTATCAATGGCTAAAAAGAAATTGGAAGATGAGTTGATTAAGGTGGTCAGTCTCTTGAAAAGTGGTTATTTGATGTAAATTAATAAAAGTGAAACAAGTGTAATTGAATTTGGTTGAGTTAAATTGGTTGACGCTGAGGGAATTAAGTTAGGAAATGAGACTCTAAAAGTAGTAGAGGCATTTCATTTTTTGGACAGGAAAATGAGTTGGAATGACTGTAGTAAAGAGGATATTAGATGCAAACTGGTGATATATGTCTGTGCGTGTAATAAACATTTTGAATAACTAATGAGGAGGTACTGAATAAAACTGCAGATAAAAGAAGTTTATGGCAGAAACTGACTAAAAGAAGGAATTGATTGGTAGGACACATTGAGGCATCAAAGAATCACCAATTTTGTAATGGAATGAAATATAATTGATGAAAATTATAGATGAAGACAAAGGCCTGACTACAGTAAGCAGTTTCAAAATGGTATAGGTAGCAGGTCTTATGCAGAGGTGAAGAGTCTCGCACAGGATACATTAACTTGCACAGTGGCACCAAATCAGTCTTCAGGCTGAATAACACAAAAACAGTGTTCACCACATTGCAAATAGATACTAGTGGATCTAGTTAAAAATATTTTGCTGATACTCTACTAACTAGCAAACAGTAAATAGTGGTGACATGTCAATATGTACCAGTAACATTATGAGATCCTTAAAGAAAAGTAGTATGACAATTTTTTCATAGAAAAAGTGTGCACGACGCTTTTACCTTTTAGCTCACTGAGGTACACTGTACAATGTGAGAGATCTCTAAACAGCATGCACACATTATACTAGATTTCCATTCCATTGAAATAAATGTTGTCTTTTATAAGAAATAGTGTGTCTCTGGTAAACATGGTTGTTCTTAATGGATAATATCATTTAAATTTGAAGTAATACCAAAGCAAAGTGTTATTTGGGCAGCAATGTCTGAACTGTGAACCAATGTACAAAACTTTTTGAAATGTTTAAAACATTTGGGGTTCTGGAAGAGGTTTTATTCGGACTCCTTACAAAAGTCTGTCTCAATACATTACCTATATTATGAGAATCATATATCTTGTAAGACAATGTAAAGTAAAGAAAAGAAAGCAGTGTTAGTTATTCTTATTTGCTACCATATCCTTAATATTTTTCCACATACAAGCAGCCCTTGTAGAGTGACAAAAGCCACTGCATTTCAGTGATGCTGAAATATTAACTAAATGTGTTTGGGAGAATTACTTCTGTGGCCAAGATACATGATTGAAAATACTTTTGATGTTGCAAAATGTAAATGAAATACCTGTACTTTCTTTTGAATTACATGTATATATGGACAAATAGTTGGTGAAGTGCATTATGCTCATGTAAATAATAACATGCTGCACAATAAAGTGTGTATATGTATATTCTATTATTCATCCAATTGTAATGCACTATCTATCTTCCACCAGGCTTGGTTGGATGTGTGCGACTTATGATGGTGAATGGGGAATCAATTGAACCACGCTATGTTGTCCGCTCAAAACATGCAGTGGGAGATGTTTCTATAGATAATTGTCAATTAGTTGATCCATGCAAGAGACCAAATGCTTGTGAACATGGAGGACGATGCTCTGTTAAAGATGATCACATTCTGTGTGACTGCAGTGATACAGGATACATTGGGAAAAACTGTCATTTTGGTAAAAAATTGATGGATACTTCTGTATTTCCTAGAATTATGTTGACACAATCATCTTAAAATTTCTGTCGATTATTATTTTATTATCTTTCAGATTTATGTAGTATTTTTTAATTACATGTAACATTGCAAACTAATATACGTATGTGGAGATGATAATAGCCAGTCGGAGTGGCCATGCAGTTCTAGGCGCTACAGTCTGGAACCGAGCGACCGCTACGGTCGCAGGTTCGAATCCTGCCTCGGGCATGGATGTGTGTGATGTCCTTAGGTTAGTTAGGTTTAATTAGTTCTAAGTTCTAGGCGACTGATGATCTCAGAAGTTAAGTCGCATAGTGCTCAGAGCCATTTGAACCATTTTTTTATGATAATAATGAGCCATTTTAAGAATAGAAAAGACCTATATTTCTGTTGGTTGATTATTGCTATTATATTCAGAAGTGTATGATGACTTACAGTGGCAGAAAAATGAAAAGCAGTTGACTGAGGAAGACTTTGCTTTAATTGATTTTCAGACTGGCAGAGAAAGTAATGTACACCATTTACACACTCATATGTGAAAAAATCTGTACACCTTCTGTAGTGGAAACACTTTTCCCACCAATCCTTCCAACTAAATCCCACCACTGAACCTTGCCTCTACCAGTTCATTCCCCATCCAGCCTTGCCCATCTGCCACTACCACTTAATCAACTCTGTGTTACCTTCCAGGAATTCCTTACCTCCAACTTGGCCTCGTCCTCCTTTCCCAGGTCCCTTCCCAGAACTATAAATCTTGCAGTGGAGGAAAGGACAGCCATCAAGAGCCCTCCTACAGATAAAACTTCCACAATTGCCATGATGAATGACAGTGATTACCTGGCATAAGACATCTGTCAGCTGTCTGACTCCTCCACCTACAAAGACTATCACAGTGATTTCATCCAGATGTCGAGCATTCCTTGCTATCCCTACTCAAATCCTTAATCCCATCCCAAATCTCTTCTCTGAGTTCATGCCCCTTCTCATCTCAATAACCTTCTGCAAACCCACCTTGTAAATCCTTCCCAAAATCCATAAGCCTAACTATCTTGAACACTCCATTGTAGCTGGTTATTATGCTTACACCAAAAGAATTTCAGCTCTTATCAGTCAACACCTCTAACCAATAGCATGCAGTGTATCCTCCCATTTTAAAGACACAAACTGCCTGCTTCACTGAATATGAAGCCTCCTGACCGCATGTTCTGCTTGTCACTGTTTACACCACCTCCCCATATACCAGCATCCCCCATTCCCATGATCTTGCCACCAGTGAAGACATCCTCTCCTTCTGTTCAAACCACAGCCTCATTCTGTAAGCATATAGTTAGCTACATCCTAACAGATAACTACTCCTCCATTGAGGGGAAGATACACATATACACAAAAAATCTACAGCATGGCAATGGGCATCTGTATAGCATATTATGCCAACCTGTTTGTGGGCTGGCTAAAGGAAACCTACCTAACCACCTAAAACCCCAGACTCCTTGTCTAGTTCAGATCCACTGATGATATCTTCATGATCTGGAGTGAGTGCCAAGATACTCTATTCTCATTCCTCTACAGCCTCAACACCTTCTTTCTCATCCATTTCACCTGGACCTCCTCAGCTCAGTGTGCCACATTCTTGGAAGGTGATCCCCACATCTTGGATGGCTCCATCCATGCTTTTGTCCTTATGAAGCCCATTAACATTAACTAGTACCTGCATTTTAGTAGCTTTCATCCTTTTCGCACAAAAAAATCACTCCCACATAGTCTGGACACTTGTAGACCTACATTTGCAATACTGAGAAATCTCTTGCTCAGTATGCTGAAGATCTTACTAAGGCCTTTACAGACACGCACAATTTCCCAAACTTAATGTATAGACAGTTTTCCTAAGCCACCCTCCCCAAGAACTAACACCTATGTCCTCAGCCAATATCTTTCTTGTCACATAACTGAATCACAGCCTTTGTCAAGGAATAGACTGTCATCATGCCTGAAAATAAGGATCACCTTATCCATAATCCTTCCACCAAAATCCTACTGCCCACCCTAATATCCTACTCCATCCTTATGCTCCACCCACACACAACTCCTTGCCACGTGGGTCATACTCTTGTGAAAGACCCAGGTGCAAGACCTGTCATACTTCCACCCAGCACATCCTACCCCAGTTCACTCACAGGCTTATCCTATCCTGTCAGAGGCAGTACCACTTTTGAAACCAGTCATGTAATATATCAGCTCTGCTGCAATTTTTGCACAGCTTCTTCATGGGAATGATCACCATCCAGCTATCCATCTGACTGAATGGCAATCATAAAAACCATGAGCAAGAACACAGTTGACCATTCATTGGTGAAACGTACTGCTGGGCGTAGTGTGCTTGATTTCAGTGGCTTCTCAGAACCTTTGCTGTCTGGATCCAAAATCCCCAACACCAGTAGATGGGAGTTGTCCTTGCATCACATCCTTCAATCCCAAAATCCTCCTGGCCTCAGTCTCTGATAGCCCCCTGCCACACACCACACCCACCCCTGCCCCAACACCATAACTTTACCTACCCAGCACCCGCACCCTCTTCCCTGCAGTCTCTCCTTCATCTGCTCTGTCTCCACCTCAGTCCTCCTCATCATCATGTACCATACAAGCTCAGTAGTGCTGGTGCCTGTGCCACATTCCTATCCCATCCGTCCCTCCCACATTCCTATATCAGGCACCTGGTGCCTCTCTCTCCCAGTCATCAGCCACTCTTCTCCAACTCTCTTTCCCATTCCCCACTTCCTTTCTCCCATCACCCATTCCATCATCCGACACAGTCGCTCACCTCAAATGCGCTGCAGTGCCTTCACTAAGTAGTCAGTGGGCATAATGTAGTCATAAAAGTTTTGTGTGTTTGTGTGTGTGTGTGTGTGTGTGTGTGTGTGTGTGAGAGAGAGAGAGAGAGAGAGAGAGAGAGAGAGAGAGAGAGAGAGAAGGCTGAATTTGAGTGTGTATATGTTGTCTGTAGTTCAAAAAGATATTCATCTGAAAGCTATCAAAGTTCTTAGTCTTGCTTATGTGCCGTTCAATGAGTTGATGTCTCTGATATTCAATAAGTTGCTATCTTTATTCCTTAAAGCATTTTCTTTTCGGCCAACACTTCTCATTACCACAAGAAAGAACTGAATTTTATAGGCTTGTGATAGAGAATAATCACAACATATACCATTCTGATCCATATACAGGGTGTGTCATAAAAATGTATACACACTTTGAAGTGTCATAGGAAATTTATTTCCGTTCTACAATGTTAAATTTCTGGAAATGGAAAGCTTAAAGTCCAATTGGAAAAATAAATGTACATTGCAAATGTGATTAATGTTCAAACTGGTGGCCTTCAGCATCAATACATTTCTGAGTACGAGTCACCACTGATTCCGTACATCGTACCAAAGTGTCCAATTATTTCTGCGCACACCGCCTGAATCTCATTCCAAAGTGTGTCCAGGTTACGTGGTTTATTTTTGTACACCTCATCTTTTACTGTGCCTCATAAGAAGAAATCCAGCGGCGTGAGGTCTGGAGAGCATGCAGCAAACTCAATTGGTCCCCTGTATCCTATCCACTGGCCTGGCACATTGTGATCCAGGTATGCTCGTACATCCCTATGATAGTGTGGCGGGGCGTCATCTTGTTGGAAATAAAACTCATCATTACCATATAATGCACAAATGGCAGCGAATATGGAGCCAGCAAGCATTGTTAGGTACGTTTCTCCAATAACAGTACCTTCAAAGCGAAAAGGCCCAATGAGTCCCCTTGCAGACAAACCACACCACACATTTACACCAGGCAAATTCACAGTCTTTCCAACTGTAATGTGAGGATTATCTTCAGCCCAGTACACACAATTGTGCCTATTGACAGTTCCATTGAGTTTAAATTGGGCTTCATCCGACCAAATTATGCTACCCATAAAACTCAGTTCACGTCTCACCATCTCCTGGACCCATTCACAAAATTCTAACCTTCAGTCTGGATCGTCATCACTTAGCTGTTGCACCAGCCTTAGAATGTACACACAAAGCTTGCCTTTCTTCAGAATGCGTAGCACACTACTAGCACTTACATTACTCTCACATGCCGCTTGCCTTGAAGATATTTGAGGTGAATGCTGAAACAGATCCAAGACCGCAGTTGTGGAATCATCACTTGTAGCTGTACAAGGTCGCCCTGATTGACCTTTATGCACATCACACACTGTTCCATTAATTTCGAATTTGTCTCGTAGACGGATAATTGTTAACCTTGAAGGTGGTTCTGTACCATACTAACTTCTCCACTGTCTTCGAACCGCAGCTACATTCTCAAACTTCCAGTACCACTTAATTATCTGCTTCTGCACTTCAAAGCTCAAACGCACGTCCGACTTGTTGCAGTTACTTCCTTGCCACTGCTGCCACCTGTTGAAGAAACATAACATTACTTTTGTTGATAATTCTTCCGGGTTATGTGGCCGTGGTCCATGGCATTCTTCTATTCCTAATGTTTCATCCAATACTACGTTGGAAATCCTCAGATGTATGGCTGGTCCTGCCGAGTCCTGCGGACTGACGAGTCGGGCGTCGGAGAGTGGCCTAAATACTGAGGAAAGTGGGCGTGGTCTAGCTTGCACATAGTAGCAGAGAGAAAACTAGTCAAAGATAAAATGTAACTATCAATAATATTCCATCATAGATCAAAAATACTTATTGATTCTGTAACGCCACTGTCCATACCTCGCTTAATTTCAAGGCCTCTTCTTTTCTATTAAAATTATCTTCATGTTTATAAATTTCAATAGCCTCCCTATACAGTCGTGGATAATAGTTCGTGGTAGCACTTAAAACTGTAGTTTCAGAAAACTTAACTATATGCTCACCTGACTGAAGTGCATGTTCCGCAGCTGCCGATTTATCTGTTTTTCCCAGTCAGCAAAGACTTTTATGCTCCTTTACCCTCGTATTCACACCTCTTTTCGTAGTACCAATGTAGACGTTGCCACAAGTACACGGAATTTTATACACACCGCTAGATGATAATGGTGGCCTTCTATCTTTAACAGAACGAAGTACTTGTCCTATTTTTCTGGTAGGTTTGAATACCGGTTTCACTTTATGTTTCAGCACAATTTTGCCGATTCGATCTGTAACCTTACTAATGAAAGGTAAAGACACCGTGTTCTTCCATTGCTGTGTACCATCCTTGTCCTTTGGCCTGCTGTAATTAGGTCTTAAAACTCTGTTAATTTCTTTGTTTGAGTACCCATTCTTTTCGAAGGCCTGTTTCAGATGATTCAGTTCCGTATCCAGATGTTCTGGAGTACAAATCCGTTTTGCCCTGTCCACTAAACTTTTGATTACACTTCTTTTTGGTTGTGGGTGATGATTGGAGTTCTGACATTCTGGTCAGTTTTGATATTGTATCTCTGTTTACTATGATTCCGGTCAATGAAGTTATGGTTTACATAACAGAAGTTTTCCCTGAAGATTTGGCCACTCTGTTTAGACACTGTCTCACATCTAGCCAGTTTCAGTGGGGTGAGGAGTTTTATGAGCAAGTGGATGGTGTTGCCATGGGTAAGCCGTTGAGCCCTGCAATTGCCAATTTTTACATGGAGAAATTTGAACAATTAGCATTGAATAAACCAAATAAGAAACCATGTTGTTGGTATCGTTATGTAGACGACACATTCGTGGTTTGGACACATGGTAAAAAAGCCTTAGACAATTTTTTTATCATCTTAATAGAATAAACCCTAAAATTCAGTTTACCATTGAAGTGGAAAAAGACCAGGCTATTTCGTTTCTCGGTGTGTTAGTCATGAGACAGAGTGATGCCACTCTAAGACATAAAGTGTTTCGGACGGGCACACATACTGATAGATACTTACTTAAGAACTCCAATCATCACCCACAACAAAGAAGAGGTGTAATCAAAAGTTTAGTGGACAGGGCAAAACGGATTTGTACTCCGGAACATCTGGATACGGAACTGAATACGAACAGGCCTTCGGAAAGAATGGGCACTCAAACAACGAAATTAATAGAGTTTTAAGACCTAATTACAGCAGGCCAAAGGACAAGGATGGTACACAGCAATGGAAGAACACGGTGTCTTTACCTTTCATTAGTAAGGTTACAGATTGAATCGACAAAATTTGGCTGAAACATAAAGTGAAACCGGTATTCAAACCTACCAGAAAATAGGACAAGTACTTCATTCTGTTAAAGATAGAAGGCCACCATTATCATCTAGTGGTGTGTATAAAATTCCGTGTACTTGTGGCAAGGTCTACATTGGTACTATGAAAAGAAGTGTAAATACGAGGGTAAAGGAGCATAAAAGTCTTTGCCAACTGGGAAAAATAGATAAATTGGCCATTGCGGAACATGCACTCAGTCAGGTGAACATGTAGTTAAGTTTTCTGAAACTACAGTTTTAAGTGCTACCACGAACTATTATCCACGACTGTATAGGGAAGGCTATTGAAATTTATAAACATGAAGATAATTTTAATAGAAAAGAAGAGGCCTTGAAATTAAGCGAGATATGGACAGTGACGTTACAGAATCGATAAGTGTTTTTTATCTATGATGGACTATTATCGATAGTTACATTTTATCTGTGACTAGTTTTCTCTCTGCTGCTATGTGCAAGCTAGACCACACCCACTTTCCTTGGCATTTAGGCCGCTCTCTAATGCCCCACTCATCAGTCGGCAGGTCTCAGCAGGACCAGCCATGCCTCTGAGGATGTCCAACGTAGTATTGGACGAAATGTTAGGAATAGAAGAATTCCATGGACCACGGCCACATAACCCAGAAGAATTATCAACAACAGCACCATCCAGTCATGGAAGCCTTCATTGTATGATAACATTACTTTCTCACAGATATTTAACCTTGTAGAACGGGAAATAAATTGTCTATGACAGTTCAAAGTGTGTGTACATTTTTTTGACACACCCTGTAGAAGTCAGTATTTTGTGAAGATCTCCACCCATTGTTATTTTAAATGTAGCAACAATGCAACTACAATGACAAAGAGTTCTTAGCCTACTTCTTCTGAAAATACTAGAGCTGCAGGGCCAGTGAGATTGTTGTGGCACCTGCACTAAAATGATCTCAAAAGTAGCTGACACAAATGTGACCTGCGTGTTATACAGGTTACATGAATCACCTCCTCACCAAACAATGCAAAACCCATCAGAACAGATAAAAATTGATTCTGTTTCCTTCCCAAGTGAACAGTGAGTGAGGGAAAAAGTCGTATCTGTGACACCACAAATAACTCAAATGTTGCAAACAATTTATGGTCAGGCACTATGTTTTTTGAATAAGGTGCAAAGAACAAGCTATTTATTCTTTGTTGAACAATGAAATTTCACACCATGACTTACTTAATTCAATAACAGTCGTGCATCATTATGAGTCAATTCAGTTTGAATAATTAGCATTATTTGCATTTCATGCTGTGTTTTGTCCTTTCCAAATGAACAAGTCTAACCATGAGATTTCTTTGTGACATAGTTATAATTTTTGTCACTGACAGAGTACTGGTACCTTAAAGTGTTTAAGTTGTAGTATGAGAAGGTAAATCATCATAATAGCTGAACTGTGCCTGTAACGTTACCCTCCAAATCAATATTAATGTGACAGGACCAGTAACTTCAGTTTTAAACAAGTTTCAAAATGTTCATTCTTTCATACAATATTATGAAGGTAAAATAAGAGCATATAAATTTCAGAGTGAGGGATATGATTCCTGTCTCAGTCTTTTTTTTTTTTTATCTTACGGAATTCTGTGAGGAAAATCTTGGTCTATCTATCACTCACTTGCTACATGTGCTACACATCTCTGTTTCATTTTCATTGCAGTCATAGTTCTGTCTTTCAGTTGAGCCTACCTCTACATACATGCTTCACAAGCCACCACACAAAGCATTGCAGAGAGTATGCTGTAGCACTACTAGTTGTTTCTTTGCCTGTTCCACTTGCAAACAGAGTGAGGGAAAAGTGATGTCTAAATGCCTCTGCATGTGCCATAATTTCTCATATCTTATCTTCTGGTCCTTATGGATAATGTATGTTAGTGGCAGTAGGATCATTCTTCAGTCAGCTTCAAATGCTGGTTCTTAAATTTTCATAGTAGTGTTCCTCGAAAAGAATGTCGTCTTCCCTGCAGTGATTCCCATTTGAGTTCCCGAAGCATCTCCATAACACTTCCATGTTGCTTGAACCTACCAGTAACAAACCTAGCAGCCCACCTCTGAATTGCTATGATGTCTTCCGTTGAAGTGACCAGATATGTACTCCAAATACTCAAGCAATACTCGTGAATAGGTCACAGTAGCATCCTGTATGTGGCCTAATTTACAGATGACCCATGCTTTCGTAAAATTTCCCAATAAGCTGAAGCTGCCCATTTACCTTCCTTACCACAATCCTCAAATGCTTGTTCTCACTTTTACAGTGTTGTGCCCAGATATTAAAATGACATGACTGTGTCAACCAGGACACAACTAATGCTGTATTTGAACATTATGTGTTTGTTTTACACATTAACTTTCATTTTTCTACATTTGGAGTCAGCTGCCATCCATCACACCAACTAGAAATTCTGTCTAAGTCATCTTGTATCATCCTACAGTCACTCATCTTCAGCACCTTCCTGTGCACCACAGCATCATCAGCAAAAAACTGCAGATTGCTGCCCACCCTGTCTGCCAGATCATTTGTGTACATAAGAAATAATAGCAGGCCTATAACATTCCCTGGGGCAGTCCTGATGATACCCTTGTCTCTGATGAACACTCGCTGTTGAGGGCAACAAACTGGGTTCTATGTTCTGTCTGTTCTTAATGTTTTTTTTCTGTATTTCCTAGTGACTCTGAACATACATCTGTCAATTGCTTGAGTAGTCCTCAGTTAATGAACATTTTTACATTTCAATAGCATGCTGTTTTGCCATAAGTTAAAACTGTTGACACAGACTGCTGTAAATGCTGCATTTCAAACACATAGATAAGATAGATCTGAAAACTCTACTTAGTACCAAAAGGCACTCCTGGCTATTATTATCTCCTATTTATTCTTTAACTGTTCAACCAACCCTTATACACAGAAACACACCAATTGGTTCTATAGCTTCATTGCTGTTATTCATACTGTTTGCATTGGAATGGGTTGATTATTCTTGTATTTAGTTGTATGATAATTAATTTTCAGGCTTACTTTCAACTTTCTCTTCTAAGCTCCTTGGTTAGTAGTTGAAGTTTATCTGCACAAGAAGAAAACGTTCGTCGTTAACAAAAGGAAGCTGAGTCAGATATGTTCCGTTAAGCTCTGCTGCTTTTTGATTTTCCCAGTTTAAAATCCATATCTGAGAATAGTTTTAGTAATAGGGAACCTCCTTATTCAACTTCATTTCAATTCCAAATTTAAATAAAAAAATATGTAGTTGTACATATTCTTCTGTGTGAATGAATATATTTTTTCTCAATGGCTGTTAATAAAGGTTGTTGTAATTAAACTGAAAGCATTCTAAAAACCTAAGAACCAGTTGAGAAGTTTATTTTCTCATAACATAAAAGTCAAACCAGTCATTTATTGTACAGGAGACTCGTCAACATTATGCTATTAAAAACTCTAGTTTTATATTATTTTGGTGCTGTACTATCTAACTACAGCACATCATTTAATTTCACACACTACATTAAAAATTAATTATTATTAAATTTCTTTTGTGGGTTTACATATTTCAGTTCTTTTTGTTGTATCCTGCTCAAGTAAAGACATTATCATTCAAGAATACCTTTACTGAGTAATACCACTTTTGGGCTAGGATGCTGTACAATTTCCTGTTCAGAAGAATATTCTCAATCTTATTTATGCTTTGCCCTTTTAATTCATTCCAAGTTTTCATTCCAATGTACTGTGGAGTTTGGGCAGAGAGCTGTGGGCAGTGGATAGGAAGCATGAATTTTCTTTATTCATAGTACTATACATATGCTGAGAATTATCTACTAAAAATAGACTAATGACAACATTATGAAAAGAATAGTTGCTACTCACCATATAGCAGAGATGCTGAATTGTGGATAAGCAGAACAGAAAGTCTGTCAAACAAAACTTTTAGCCAAACAGGCCTTCAACAGAATTAGACAACATACACATACACTCTAGCAAATGCAACTCACACACAACTGATCACAGTCTCTGGTTGTCAAGACCATATTAGATTAGACTTACGTTGTGTGTAAAAGGAATTAGCTCATACACTGAAGCACCAAAGAAACTGGTAAAGGCATGTGTATTCAAATACAGAGATATGTAAACAGGCAGAATATGGCACTACAGCCGGTAACACCTACGTAAGACAACAAGTGTCTGGCACAGTTGATAGACTAGTTATTGCTGCTACAATGGCAGGTTATCATGATTTAAGTGAGTTTAAACATGGTGTTATAGTCGGTGCATGAGCTATGGGACACAGCATCTCCGAGGTAGCAAGGAAGTGGGGATTTTCCTCTGCGACCATTTCACGAGTGTACCATGAATATGATGAATCCAATAAAACATCAAATCTCCAGCATTGCTGCAGCCAGGAAAAGATCCTGCAAGAACAGGACCAACAATGAGTGAAGAGAATCATTCCATGTGACAGAAGAGCAACCATTCTGCAAATTACTGCAGATTTCAATGCTGGGCCATCAACAAGTGTCAGTGTGCAAACCATTCAATGAAACATCATTGATATGGGCTTCTGCAGCCGAAGGCCTGCTCGTGTACCCATGATGGCTGCCCAACACAAAGCTTTATGCCTTGCCTGGGCCTGTCAACACTGATACTGGATGTTGACAGCTGGAAACATGTTGCCTGGTCAGACGAGTCCTGTTTCAAATTGTGTCATGCAGATGGACACGTACAGGTATGGAGACAACCTAATGAATCCATGGACCCTGCATTTCAGCATGGACTGTTCAAGCTGGTGGAGGCTCTATAATCATGTGGGGCATGCACAGTTGGAGTGATATGGGATCCCTGATACATCTAGATATGACTCTTACGGGTGACATGTACATAAGCATCCTGTCTGATCTAGAGATGGGGGATCTGCTCCTGAACTGATTCCTAGAGTTGAATCTTTCAAAGGAGTGAACAATCAGTGATTCAGAAAAAAAAGAACGGTAGCTCCAAACGTTTCCCACAGCAGAGAGAGAGAGAGAGAGAGAGAGAGAGAGAGTCGGAGCAGATCAGCGGGGCCTCTGCTGGTCAGAGCACACTGCACGCCACACAATACAGCCAGCGCTGGCCTCTGCCCTGCTTCTGCCTTGGCTGCCTGCATTGTGCAGTGCCCCATTGGATTTTGTGTTTCACATATGCCATGCCGTCTCTGTGCTTCCTCTGTCGCGTGCAATGTCTGGCCACCTTAACTTAGCATCGCACTCCGTCGGCGATCGTTTCAGTCGCACGTCCTGCCCTCTGGGCAGTTGATGCGAGCAACAGGATGGAGAGCCTCCTAGTGGAGGACATAAGAACTACTTGCAACAACCTGCTCGCAAGAGAACGGACGATTTGCCTCAGAGTGGGTGACTGTTGGCCGTTTACAGCTCCCCCAACCCTCGGAACTCGCCCGCTCAGTGCTCACCCCACCGTTCTCTACTCTAGCCAGAGCGTTGAGTAAAGCAACTCAGGTGTCACTCTGGTCTCTGCGATCTTAGCTCACGCAGTAATACAGCTCGCGGCTCGACCTGCTTGACTCAGCGCCTCTGCATCGGAGTTCGTCTCTACTGGATATTGTTCTTCGTAGTAATACCGCTATGTATATTACATAATTATGTTATGTATACATCATTTGTTTTTATTTTATTTTTATTTGTTTAAACTGATCAGATTAGGTTCCTGACGACTCCTCTTACTACAGGATTTTTTATTATGGACACTCAAATTTACGCTTTAATTACGAGCGAACCGGTCAACGTATCGCAAAATGTGATACACCAATATTTTCCTTGTTTTATTCTGCGTAAGGCTATATGCAGCACTTTGGTCTTACAGTCAAATTTACATATTTTTTTCTTGTTTTAGTACGGATTTTGTGATTTT
Organism: Schistocerca cancellata; assembly: GCF_023864275.1. Lineage (NCBI taxonomy): Eukaryota > Metazoa > Arthropoda > Insecta > Orthoptera > Acrididae > Schistocerca > Schistocerca cancellata. Next base: position 162,218,254 of record NC_064628.1, read on the forward strand.
AGGCGTCTTCGGAACGAAACGTTCACTTTAAAAATATATGGCTTGTGATGTATTTGTACGAGGTTAATGAAATTTTAATACATTATAGCCAAATATATTTTTAATGTAAATCTCAAGTTACAACATTTTCTGATCACCCAAAAAACCACGATAGTGCAAAATAAATCAATAATCAAAAACTTTGTCATATCGTGGAAATTTCAATAAACAATATAAAATTCTTACTCATTATCTGTGTTACTTCAAAATAGGATCAAATAAGATAAAAATACAGGTATAGTACTGGAATAAACCAAGTTTAAAGGGCAATGTGCCTTCCATTTATTTTCTATTGTGAATAAGTGGTGAGTCATGAAAAAGAGCTAGTTCATTTCAGGGAGTGAACAGTTCTGATCCGATCTCTGAAAAGAACAGTTTTGCCCACCTCTAGTCTGATCACCTGCATCCATTCATGTCCATTGTGTGTTCTGACGGACTTGGGCAATTCCACCAGGACAATGCGACACCCCACACATCCATAATTGCTACAGAGTGGCTCCAGGAACACTCTTCTGGGTTTAAACATTTCCCCTAGCCACCAAACTCCCCAGACATGTACATTATTGAGCATATTCGGGATGTCTTGCAATGTGCTGTTCGGAAGAGATCTCCATCCCCTCATACTCTTATGGATTTATGGACAGCCCTCCAGCACTACTTCAGACATTCATCGAGCCCATGCCACATTGTGTTTGTCACTTCTGTGTGCTCACGGGGGCCTACACAATGTTAGGCAGGTGTACCAGTTTCTTTGAATCTTCAGTGAATATGTAGAGGAGCAGAACACTTGAAATGTATAGCTCTCTTAATAGTGGACAACAAAGCGCCCTTGGCCTTTCTTTGCATGTATTTCTGATAACACCATACTTCATCACAGATGCTAAGTAACTACAGTACATTTATCACATCTTGTCAGCTGAGTCCTAGTGTGTTGATGCAATGTTTTGATGAGTTTCATACTCGTCATCTTCAGGAGAATTATAATTTAACAAATGCCTTTAATTTGTTTCTTAGCTTCTGAATGAATTTATTTTTTGCCATTTGTTTTTATGTCCTTACAGCATTCTTAAATACTTTTTATAGTTTTTAACATAATTAATAAACTCAAGACTTTTATTGTGTTTCAGATCCATATGTAGTTTCCTTTTTTCTCCCTAGATTTTGTGGCCAGTAGTAACCAGTTCAGATCATTACAAGGGGCATTCAATAAGTAATGCATCACTTTCTTCTTCGAAAAGCAAGTTGGTTTCATTCAGGGTTTTAGTACACCATTTTGTTCCCCACTCTTTTGCCTACAAAACCCTATTTTCAACATAGTTTCCAATCAATGTGACACCCTTCTGTCATCTTACTGGGAGGGCCTGTATGCCTGCATGGTACCACTCAGCTGGTCGACACCAGAGCCAACATCTTGCTGCATAATAACCTCCCGATCGTCCATGTACTGCTTCACAGAGTGCATTCTTCATTGGGCCAAACAGATGGCCAGCCGGTGTGGCCGAGTGGTTCTAGGCGCTTCAGTCTGGAACTGCATGACTGCTACGGTCGCAGGTTCGAATCCTGCCTCGGGCATGGATGTGTGTGATGTCCTTAGGTTAGTTAGGTTTAAGTAGTTCTAGGTTCTAGGGGACTGATGACCTCAGATGTTAAGTCCCATAGTGCTCAGAGCCATTTGAACCATTTTTGAACCAAACAGATGGAATCTGGAGGGCGTGAGATCTGGGCTGTAGCATGGATGAGGAAGAACAACAGTCCAGTGAAGTTTTGTTAGCTCTTCTTAGGTTCACAGACATGTGCGAGGCATTGTGGTGTCACAGAGAAGGAGAGGGTTGTTTGGATTTCTGTGGCAACAAACACCCTGAAGTCATTTTGTTAATTTCCTGAGGGTAATGCGATGGACTTCAGTTGATCATTGCACCATGAGGGAGAACATCAAGCAGAGTCCCAGAAGATCATTACCATGACTTTATTGGCTGAGAGTGCGGCTTTGAACTTTTCTTCAGAGTAAAGGTGGTGTGACACCACTCCATGGATTGCCGTTTTGTTTCTGGTTGAAAGAGATGAACCCATGTTTCATCACCTGTGACAGTGTTCAACAAAAATTGCCATGGTTGGCATTGTAATGCACAAGTAGTTCTGCATATATGGTCCTTTGTTGTTCTTTATGGTCTTCTGTTAAATGGTGAAGGACCCAGCAGGCGCAAACCTATGAGTACCCCAACTGGTGGATGAATGTGTCAGCTTTGCCAACAGACATTCAGTTGAGCATCAAGGTGTGTGATTGTGATCCATTGATCACCTCGAATGATAGTGCCCACATGTTTCAACATTGCAGGAACCACAGCTTTGTGTGGCTGGCAGGCATGTGGTTGATTGGACAGATTTGTGCGACCTCGTGTCATTGATGACAGACAACTCGTCCAACAATTCCATGCTTGTGTTTACTTCCAGGTCTCCGTAGACATTCTGGAAGCACTTACACATAATTTTGATGCTCTGGTTTTCTGCCAAAAGAAACTCAGTGACAGCTCTATTCTTGGGATGTACATCAGTTACAGACACCTGCTGGGACTTCATGAAACTATAGGAGCTGAAGCAAGAAAATTTGATGATGTCCCACAACAAATTCTGCATTTTTTCAACCAAACTGGCTGGGAAAAGAAATGTGTTGTATTACTTAATGAACACATCTCATAGTTGCCTTTCTCCAGCAGTTTACTTATGAAAATGTGTCACTGAAGACAAGCAGAAATCACTCACCCAAAGTTTTCCCAATGTGAAGATTCATTTTGTAATTGGCACTGAACCTCATTAGTACAACAGAACAAATTTATGTTTTCCTCACTGAATTTTCTTTTATAAAGTTTTCCTAGTATTTTGTGTTTTATTTTTGCAATTCAATCAATAAAGCAGAGTGATATGAAAGTCTTGGGTTGAAGCAGAATTTAGCATCAACTGCATAATTTGTTAAGGTATTGTCTATATGTTGCTGTCCTCCCATTTGTCCTGTTGAATTGGTGACATTTAGACTGAAGCCAGATTCTTGAATCAGATCAGTAAGCTGTGTTGATATGTTTGATTTACTAGTTGTATCCTTGTTGAAAGCAGCAGCAATCATTATGTTTTTCTTTCTTTTTTAAGTTTCTCAAAAAGGAATTGCAATTTAGCAAAACATAATTGGTTATTTCAGCACCTGGAGTCCTGCATATAGAGATAATTACAATGCTTTGACATAATTCTATACAGCATGTTTTAAATATACGTTCTTCATCATAGGTTCAAAATTATATCTTATTTTATATTGTAATGTATTTTCAACAACTATACAGGAGTGTCTGTGACTTCTGCCACTCCTACAAAAGCTACCGGCTGCTCTGATAGTTCCTTCCTTATTTAGAACTGCGATAGTTTTTTGTTTTTCTTATTCCTAGGCTAACAGTGACTTTGCAGTTTCGAGTTTCAGTGTTTCTGAGCATTGAGTCACTGTTTATTAAACAGTCATTTTTGGTACCTAGCATTTTTGCTTTTTGAAGTTAGTTTGTTTTCTTGCATTTTATGGTGGTCCATTTGTATTTGTTTGTTTCTTCCATATTGAGTGAACTGTTACCTAGTTCATCACTAGAATTATGTTGGATCTTAATTAAATTTTTCAGTGAGCTCTAACCATGCAGATTTTTATGGTTATGATGAATTTTTTACACTGGTCAGTTTCTTATTTTCCCAGGCTTAATGGTTATTTATACTTATTGCTCTGTTCTGTAATTTTGTTCACTGACTTGCAAATGATCCGTTGTGATGCACGTCCATTGTGATAAATCTATATTCCCAGTTCATTACTTACTTGATTAAAATCGAGTGTTATACATATTTAAATAGTTATTTTGTTTTCCAAAACAGAATTCTCACATCTTTTACCATAAATGTTGTTTTCATTTTTTATTTATCAATGGTTGTGTTTCATGGATTCTGGTTTCATGGATTCTGAGAGACTTAACCTTTCACCACCACCCCCCTCCCCCACTTCTCCATCCCAAACTCACAAAGTAAAGTTTTTTCTTTTTTTCCTATTTAGCCTCCTTTGGCTTCAAGCTGAAGATCAGTTTTTTTTTTTAATATATTAATTTTTTAATTTACTTTTTCTTTCATTTCACTCATCTGACTCTATGAATTCTATTCCAAGAGAGGTCTGTCAAGAATGTAAAACAAGGCACAGAATGTGTAAGTAAAGAGAAACAGCTTTTATAATTGCATTCAAAACTTATATTAAGTGCCATTAATGACAAATGACTTACGTGACTTTAATCAGTGGCATTAGTTTTATTCTGTCTGCTGAACATTTTAGTCTCTACAGATTATTAAAATTTTTTTGGGACTGGTCTATGCACACACAAAATATAGTCTCTTATTAAAAAAATCAGCTGCTTTTTCAGTGACATTATTCAGCTCCTGTTTGCCCACGACTGTATACTTAGAGTGAGTAAATGTACTTTCATCATAAAATATTTATCTGCTTTTGATTGTTAAAATTTTTGTTTTACACCTTATCTTCTGAATTTTTATTGTGTTTTCCAGGGCCAACATAGTTTTAAATTGTTGTTTTGTGTTTATTCTGCAGCTTTCCTTGTTTCATTTATATGTATGTCAAACAGGTATTGGATAAGTACTCTTATATACCACATAATATTTATAAGTATTGGAAGGAGTAAAGGTAAAATTCACAAAACCGGACTGGTGGGTATTGTGGCCATAAGAACTATGGCATCAAAGGATGTGTTGTAAGACAGTTCACAGCTCCATAATTCAGAGGCCAATGGCTGGCCAACTCAACTCTTGGCCACAATTTGATGGGACATGTTCATTTGTGTAGACAACTGGTTGATGGTTGTATCCACATGAAAGACTATACAGAAGTTATAACAGAGCTGATATAGACGTGACTGCTTTCACAAGTAGCCCTGTGTCTGATAGAGTAGATATACCTTTGAGGGAACTGGAACAGGATGTGGCGAGTGGGTGCAGAGCACCTGGTTGTTCTGCATGGATGTATGTTATGAGGAAAGGGATTGGAGACAGGTGGTATAAGGATGGACCATCATATTTGCTAGATTGGTTGGGTGGCAGAGTACCACTTTTTGAGGGGTGAGAAGGATGTAAGATATTCCTCATTTCTGGACATGATTACAGGTAACTGAAGCTCTAGCAAAGGCCGTGATAACATTGGGTAGTGAGGGGAGTGATCCTTTGCAAATGATTTTCAGGGGTGGTTGGAGGATTAGTGGCATGTATGGATATGACACAAGAGATGTCTTTGTGGACTAGGTCCAGAGGGTAGTACCCATCTGTAAAGGCCTTAATAACACCCAAAGCATCCTGAGCAAAGGACTGCTTGTCTGTGCAGTGTTCCCACTAAACTGAAACTTGTGCTGGAATTTCAAAAACAATGTGTGAAAAAGGCAAATCTGTGTGTAATACAGAAAATCTTACATTCACAATGTACATTAGTTAATGTTTAATATGGACTACCTTGATATCCAGATTGATTCTTCTTGTTGATTTAGTTTACATACTCCCTGAGCTACCCTCAAAAATTTATTCCCAAGGCTGTGTTTAATTCTCTTAAACACTCCATGGTAAAGATAAACAGAATATCAGATCTGCTTACATGAAGTACCTACTATGACTTAATACATTTTATTATAATTAATACTAAGCATGAAGAGGGTGAAATGTCTGAAATTTCATTTATTCCTTTCAAATGACTGATTCTTCTTTCTTTTCCAAATTGTTTTGCTCAGCAGTATTATTTTTCATTGCAGAAATCATTTGTTATTACTTTTGTTCCAGACATAATGTTGATTATTTCTGTGTATTAATAACTTAAATGTGGATAATCCTTTGTCTTTCTATAGTAATTTTGTGTATATATTTTCAGCACTTCACAGGAAAACATGTGAAGAACTGGCTCTTCTTGGATATACAAAACCAAGTGTTTACTGGATTGACATAGATGGAAATGGAAGGTTTCCTCCTGCTCATGTTAAATGTGAATTTCAAGCAACAGAAGATGCAACAAAAACTATTGTAGAGCATAACTTACCCAGCCAGACTGTAAGTACCAGTGACTGATTAGGAGCTACTTTGCTTGAAAGAGTGAGAGATTAAGGTGTATTTGAATATGTTTCCTGCAAAACACTAAAACGTGTATTTACACAAATTTATTTTCATTGTAAAATAGTAAATCAGAAGAAATTTTCTTAATCATGGTTTGCCAAAATTTTTTGCTGCCTGAAAGATTTTTTTTTTCTTTGTTTTGTTTTTCTTTAATCAAATTTTTACATTTTTCACAAGCTGCAAAACTGTATAAACTTTTCACACTAATTAAGGCCATAGAAGCATGGTCTTTTCCAAATGTACAAGATGGTTATAATTAAAATAAATCTTTCAAAACACTGTTAAAATAGCATCAGATTGATGTCAAATTGCAACATAATATTATTGGAGAAGGGGGAAAGTGTATGGGAGAAGAAGAAAAATAGTGTGAAAATTGATCAATAGATGGTGTTGTATGCACCAGAATATGTAAATGAAAACACCTGTCATGTGAATGACCCATTGAAGTTGGTACAAACATGCCGGGTACACAGCTTTTCCTCCTTTCGCATATGCAAGACCTCCAGCATACTTGGCAAGGGAGTTCTTGTCACTGCAGATACATCATCAACAGGTGGTTAGGCTTTATGAGAGAGATTTTTGTTGTTGAAAGGATAGCAGCTGTCAGAACACAGGTACTGCTGGTGGTTGGTTGGTTTAATGTAGATGGAGCCATCAGAGTGGTGCAGGTCAAAATCCAGGAAGGTAATGCATGGGGTTGAGAATCAGTTGAAGTGGATGGGAACAAAGGTGTTGAGTTTATGAAGGAATGTGGGTAGGGTGTCTTGGCCCTGAGTCCAGATGATGAATATATCGTCAATGACTCTGAACCAGACTAGGGGTAGAGTGTTTTGGGAGGCTAGGTAGGTTTCCTCTAGATAGCCCATAAACAGAATGGCATAGGAGGGTGCCACACAGCTACTCATGGCAGCAGATTTTTTTTGCATACCTTCCCTTCAAAGGAAAAGTAGCTGTGAGTCAGAATATAGCTGGTAAGTTGTATAAGGAAGAAGGTCATTGGTTTGGAGTCTGAAGGACACCGGGAGATGCACTGTTCAACAGTGGCATGACCATGGGCATGAGGGATACTGTGTACAGGGAGGTGGCATCAACAGTGATGAGTCAGGATCCATGCTGTATTGTGCAGTTCTTCTGATAACAACCTAACACCTTCATTCATCTATTTCCTGCACCATTTCTCATTTCTTAATGCTGTCCCTACCCCAAAGGACCTTTGCTCAATCAATATGCATCAGTTCAGAAGTGTATCTCTATCCTTGACTAACATCCTACTCTTTAAATGCTGTTTAACTCATGTATATCCCTCCCCCCCCCCCCCCCACCCCCCACCCCACCGCATAATAGCCTAACCATAAAAATCCCCTTCTCTGGATCCCACCTTCCTTTCGTAATGACCTTCACCTTTCCATATTCCGCTAGTACCTACGCCTCACAAACCTGGTACTGCAGAAACATCTCTTCACATCTGAGGCATCACAGAACCACCTCTACTGCCTCCTCAGGATACTTGTACTGTGCAGTCCTTACTGCACAAACATTTCTGAAATAGAAACCCTTGTGCTACAGCATGTGGAGGATCATTCCAGACACCATCTACATAAATTGTCCAACCTGCTGATGTCCTACTACTATCTTGTAGCATCACTATCCAACAGTTCCCCTCGTCAACACCTCTAATCGACCCAGACTCTGCCAAGCTGATCTCTTCCATTTGCCACATTGTCCAGAAGTCCCCCCAATACACCATACAACCCAGAACTGAAGCAAACCCAAAACACAGTTGTTTATATTACCATCAAAACCCTCAGGCCCAATGAAGTTTCAGTCCTATCCAAAGGTCTCATCTTAAGCCTCAAGCTCAAGCTTAACCAAGCTGAACTTGTCAAAGACCTACCCTCTTTCTCCTGACCCCTACAGTGGAAATACTTCTTTGCCACCAGTTCCTGTACCAAAAGCTAACCTAATCCCAACATTGAACCTTAGCTCTTCCACTTGAGACCACAATCAGTGTCATCCTACATACCTCCCATCTAACACACCCATATCAGCTTTCAACAATTTCTTACTTCTGATTTGGCCACACTGTGATTCCCCAAATCCTTTCCTTAGAACACTAACCTGTCAGTAGTAAAAGGACAGCCATACACAAACTGAAAACAAATCCTGGTAATGATTCACAGTGCCTACCTGACAGAACGCTTCCACCAACTGTCTGGCTCCTCTACCTACAATCTCTGCATTAGTGATCCCAACCCACAAGTCCAACACAACCTACTGAAATCCATAGGCTGTTCCCTGAACCTCTCCCCTGAGCCCACCTCCATTCTCACCCCAACAATAACCCACACACCCACCTTCTACATGCTCCCCAAAATCCACAAACCCAACAGTCCTGGAAGTCCCATTGGAGCTGGCTATTAATCATTTACTTCACGAGCTTTCCACTATCCTCACCCTTTTACCTCCTGGATTCTTACTCGTCACTGTTGAGGGCACATCCCTATACACCAACATCCCTCATGCCCATAGCCTTGCTACTATCAAACACTGCACCTTCCAATGTCCTTCAGAGTTCAAACCCACCACCTTTTTCCTTATACACCTTACCAACTATATCCTGACTTACAGCCACAAACAAATTTGGGGCACTGCCACGGGTGCCCGTATTTCACCCTCCTATGCCACTGTGCCAACCACCCTATTGGTCTTCTGGAGGAAACCTTCTAGGCCTCTGAAAACTGCCAACACCTACTCTGGTTCAGGTCCATTGATAATATCTTCATGATCTGAACTCAGGGCCAAGACACCCTATCCACATTCCTTCACAAACTCAAAATCTTCTCTCCCATCCACTTCACCTGGTCCTCCTCTAGCCAACCTTTCTGGATACTGACCTCTGCCTCTCTGATTGCACCGTCCACACCTCTGTCCACATTAAACCCACTAACCACCTACTGTACCTGCAGTTTGACTGCTGCCAGCCCTTCAACATAAAAAAATCCATGCCATACAGACTAGCCAACCATGGATATTCTATCTGTAGTGACAATAGCTCCTGTGCCCAGTTTTCTGAAGTTGTCATCAAGGCCTTCAAAGACAGGCACTACCCTCAAAACTAGTCCACAAACAGATTTCCTGTGTCATATCCTCACATACCCCCAGTCCTACCATTATCCCCAAGAATCAGCTACAAGGAGCTCCCCACTCTTCACCCAATATTGCCTTGGACTGAAACAACTGAACCTCACCCTTTGTCAGGGCTGTGAGTATCTCTTAGCTCGCCCTGAAATGAGGGACATGCTACCCAAGATACTTCTCATCCTTCTTAAAGCAGTTTTCTGTCACCCAACCAACCTACACAACATCTTCATCCATCGCTATGCCACTCCCACTACCAACTGCTTGCCATAGGGACCATATTGCTGTGGTAGAACAAGGTGCAAGACCTGCCCAATCTATCCACCCAGCTCCTCCCATTCCAGTCCTGTCACAGGCTTATCCTCATCCATCAGAGGCTGGGTCACCTGTGAAAGCAACCATGTCATATACCAACTCTGCTGCAAACACTGCACAAACCAGCTGTCCACAAGGATTAAGGGCCACTTCTAAACTGTTGCCAAGAACAAACTTGATTGCCAAGTGTCACAAGTTGTGGCTGAGGACAGTATGGTCAATTTCAATGGCTGCTCCTCAACCCGGGCCATCTGGATCCTTAATTCCACCACCAGCTTCTCTGAACTATGCGGATGAGGGTTATCCTTGCAACACATCCTCTGCTCCTTTAATCACCATGGCCTCAATCTCCAGTAACCTACTGTCACTGCACCATCCACCCAACTGTTTCTCATTCCTCTGCCCAGTCACCCAATTCCAATTCGCATCCTCACATCATCTTCAGCATGCACTGCTCCCCAACTTCTCTGACAACTATGTATCACATACCCAGCCCATATACCTGCCACCCCTCCTTCCTAGCTGGCAAACCAGCCACTAAACATCCACCCACAATCGCTCTCTCTGCCTCTCACTTCCCTGTCCCTCTACCCACTCCATCCAACACTACACCCATCACAACCATTGCCAAAAAGCAGGCGAAAACATTGTTTTGGCTTATAAGAATGAGAAAATTTTTCATCCCACAGAAATAGTAAACATTTTCAAAAATTGTTATACTTTTCATAGCAGAGATTCGGCACAAAAACACTCCACCAAAAAGATGCAACCAGACAGAAACAAAGATGTCATACAAAGCTCAATGTTTATGACTAAAATAACCAAAGAAAATGTATTAAAATCTATCAAGGAACCAAATAAAATACTTGATGGCATTGATGGTATATGCAGCCTGGTCCAAAAGAAATGGTTACTGAAGTCAATTGAACCCTTATACATCTCCAGTCACAACTTTTCTGCAAGTGCTGAAAACATAAAAAATCATACAAATCATACCCATTCACAAAGTCAGGGCTTCTCCTACAGTTTTTACACTCTGCAGCTTCCTCTAGCACCATGGATCTTATTCCCTGGTGTCTTAACATATGTCCTATCATCCTGTCACATGTTTTTGTTAGTGTTTTCCGTATATTCCTTTCTCATTCCTTAACTTGTCAGCCCAGCTAATTTTCAACTTCCTTCTATAGCACAATATGTCAAACACTTTGATCCTCTTCTTAAGTGTTCCTACAGTCCTTGATTCACTATCACACAGTGCTATAATCCAAATGTATATTATCATAAATTTCTTCCTCAAATTAAGCCCAATGTTTGATACTGGTAGACTTATTTTGGCCAGCAATTGTCTCTTCACCTGTGATATTCTGCTTTTTATGTTCTTCTTGCTTTGTCTGTGAGGTGTTATTTTGCTTCAATTCCTACACTTTGTCTACCTATTGGTCACCAATTTTGGCATTAAATTCATCACTAATCTCTTTTCTGCTACACCTCATTACTTTGATCTTTACTTGTCTTACTCATAATCATTGATCTGTTCATTCCTTTCAACAGTTCCTCCAATTTTTCTGCTCTTTCAATGGGAATAACAATGGCATTAACGAATCTTATTATTGTTATTCTTCCAACCCAAGTTTTAATCACACTTATGAACCTTTCTTGTTTGATGTAAAACGCTGCACCCCCATCTTACACATTCTTAATCTGAGCACTTTGTTCTTGGTTTCCCATTTTTATTCTTCTCTCTTGAGTTTTGTATGTGTTCTATATTACCCATCTTTCCCTGTAGCTTACTTATAATTTTCTTAAGAATTTCAAATATCTTGCACCACTTTACATTATTGATCACTTTTCCACGTCAACAATTCCAATGAATGTCTTTTCGTATTTCATAAGCCGAATGGTTATCATCTATCAGATCCTCAGTTTTATTTTCCATTCTTCTGTGCAGTAACTGAGTGAGGTGGTGCAGTGGTTAGTACACAGGACTCACATTCAGGAGGAATAAGGTTCAAATCTGCATCCAATCATCCTGGTTTAGGTTGTCCTTGATTTCCCTAAATTGCTCCAGACAAATGCTGGAATTGTTCCTTTGAAAGGTCATGGCTGATTTCCTCTCCCATCCTTGAAACATTCTGAGCATGTGCTCTAATGACTTTGTTGTCAACAAGGCATCAAACTTAAATCTCCCATACTTCCTATCATTCCATACATTTAAAGTAGTGATGAGTTTTGCTATTTGGGAAGCAAAATAACTGATGGCGGTCAAAGTAGGGAGGATATAATACATAGACTGGCAATAGCAAGAAAATTGTTTCTGAAGCAGAGAAATTTGTTAACACCGAGCATAGATTTAAGTGTCAGGAAGCTTTTTCTGAAAGTATTTGTATGAATGTAGCCATATATGGAAGTGAAACAAGGTTGATAAACAGTTTAGACAAAAGGAGAATAGAACCTTTTGAAATGTGGTGTTACAGAAGAATGCTCAAGATTAGATGGGTAGATCACATAACTAATGAGGAAGAATAGAATCGGGGAAAAGAGAGATTTGTGGCACAACCTAACTAGAAGAAGGGGTCAGTTGGTAGGACTTATTCTGAGGCATCAAGGGATCACAAATTTAGTACTGGAGGGAAGCATTGGAGGTAAAATCCATAGAGGGAGGCCAAGAGATGAATATAGTAAGCAGATTCAGAAGGATGTAGCTTGCAGTAGTTACTCAGAGATGAAGTAACATGGAGAGCTGCATCAAACCAGTCTTCGGACTGAAGACCTCAACAACAAGATGATGGTCTCATCAGCAATTTTGTATATTTTTATTGTTACTGTCATTTGTTTTTCAATCATTTAACATGCAATAAAAACAGGATTGGTCCCAATGGGCCCTTGTGGCTCACTGTGTCTGATTGCTGATAGATCTAACTAACAGGTATTAACTGTGTCATTTTCTTTGTGTGTTATCCCTGTGAGTTTTTTGGGGGAGAGGCAGGATTAAATCTAGTTGCATGCTGCCCCTCAGTGTCTAACTTCTCAATCTGTTGTAGTAGCATATCATGGCTGATTGTATCAGATGCCTGTGTTAAGTCTAGAAATATGCTTTAAACATGTTCCTATATATCTATTCCCTGTAATACTTTGTACAGAAAAGAAAATATCACTGTTTCAGTTGAATTGACTCTTCTGAATCCATGTTGGCATTTTGTTAATGTGTTATATTTAATTAATAAATCAGGAAGGCTGTAAAAGATTTTTGTGGTTTTTTTTTTGGGGGGGGGGGGGGGGGATTGTCACCACTTCACAACTTCCTTTTTTTATGAAGTAGTTTCACTTTTGCAATTTTTAAATAATCTAGAAAGTTGCCAACAGATAAGGGCAGATTTATAAAACAAATCCATTGTTATGATATTTTTTATAAACAAATCTGAAATTTCATCTATTCCTGCAGTGTGTTCAGCTTTTAGTAGCTTCATTTCTAGCTGTATTTTCTGTTTGGCAGTTGGCATGAGAAATACTATTTTATGTAGCTACTTCATGTTCCACCTCATATGTGTGTAATTTTTATGAATGATATTTTACTCAAGAAGCTTTTCGCCATTATAATTAAATAAACAAAAAATAAAAATTAAAAATTAATCAGTTTAATCAGCTACATCTGTTAGGTTGCTGGTAGTTTGCAATTTTTCATTCAGCTACCTTTCAACAAAGTTGTATGAATATGTCATTTTCCAACAATCTGCCAGTTTTTTATTACTCTTCTGAGTATTGCTTTACACTTACAAAAATTTTTGTCAAATTGAGATGTTGTACTGCTTATTTCAGAAATACTGTAGAGGAACTGTTTCTAAGCATCTGATTTTCTTATACCTGAAAGGATACAGCTCTTTCTGTAGGTTTCTAGTTTTAAGTGAAAAGTATGTATCAAAATATTGTTTGTGTTTGAATACATCAAATTTAGCAGATATGCTTCATGGACTATCAATCTGCTCCCTTGACTCTTCATTTAAATATGGCCTAAATTCTTTAAATTCCTGACCACTGTAATATCTACTTTTGTACATTGTTGGTTTCCTATACCGGGTGTTATTACTTTCCTATTGGAAACTTATACTCTGGTCATAATGGTCCCCCACTCCTGTCTTAAGTGTTTCTGAAGTGTATTGATGTTGATTAGCACTAATCATTATTTTATCTATAATTGAGTTAGCATCAGTATTTTCTCATTTAGGGGAATGTATTCTGATTTTTATGTTGAAGACACTACATATTCATCATCTAAGTGCTTCCACTGTGTCATGTGCTAAAGTCTATACTGAAGTTATCACAAGTGTGTATAGTTTGCTTATTTTTTACATGTTTCATTAATGTATCTTCTGTGAGTTGTAGAAAATTCCTTACGCCTCCATCAGTAGACCTGTAAAGGCATGATACAGTTATTCTGATTATTGGTATTTCTTTAGCTCATATTTGAAAATCTTTTTCAAATATTCAGTTTCTAGCACAATGAAATTGCTTACTGCAAGTGTAGTCTGCCAATTCACAGCACAGAAACATGCAACAGAAAACAGTATTCACACTACCTTTCTAACTTTTGCTGTTTCTTTTGTAAAGTACATACATACACAATCACACAGGCACACACATGCACATTCCTGCGGTCACAGTGAGACTGATTATAGGCAGATGGAGCTACAAAGAGGGTATGGAAGAATCCACAAAGCAAGGATTGGGCAACAGGATAGTGTGTAGTACATCTTTCAGCAGATGACACAGTGGCTGTGCAAGATGAAAAGAGCTGAGAGGTAGAGCATATGAGAGACAGAGAGAGGGGGCCAGGAAGGGAGAGGAGGAAATGAGAGGAAAGTGGAGATGAAGAGGGAGCAGTGAACGAAGGAAGAAAGAAAGGGAGAGTGGTGGAAAGGGGAGGGGGTTGAGAGAGAGAGAGAATGCTTGCATGGAGGGAGGGAATGGTGTGAACAGGAGGGAGATGGGGAAGATAAGTTGAGGCAGTGGAAAACAGAGTAGTAGAGGACTAGGCCAGGAGGATTACGAGAGTGCAAGATGAACTGGAGAGAGTCAATTCCCACCTGTGTAGTTCAGAGAAACTTGTGGTGGAAGCGAGTATCCAAATGGCCTGTGTAGTGAAGCAGCTGTTGAAGTCATTAGTGTTGTGGTGTGCAGCATGTTTGGTTGTTGGATGGTGGAACTCGAGGTTTGCCACATTCTAATTGTGGTCATTCATGCAAGAAGATGGTTTGTCACTAATCATGCCCAGATAGAATGCAGTACAGTTATTGCAGCATTGCTAATATGGCTTTAATTGGTTTGGTAGGAAATGTCTGTGACTGATCTGCTGTAGGGGATAGTGGGCAGGTGTATGAGGTAGGTCTTGCACCTGGGCCAACCATAAGGCAATGATTCATGGGGTCCTGGTTTGGGAGCAGGATTGGAATAGATATGGACAAGGATATTCTATAGATATGGTGGATGGTGGAACACTATGTTGGGTGATGTGAATAGGGTTTTGAGTAAAATATCCCTCATCTCACAGAATGATGACAGATAATCGAAGTCCTGGTGAAGGATGTGGTTGAACTTTTCAAGGCCAGGGTGGTACATGGTCATCAAAGGAGTGCTGGTCCTTGGCTGGTTAGCAAATTTACTGGTATCAAAGGAGGAGATGGCACAAGGGATATGTTTATGAATGAGACAGATTGAGTACCCTGTTGCTGAACATGCTTCACACCACAACACAAATGACTTCAACAACTGTTTCAGTAAATGGACTATTTGCATGCTCTGTTCCAGCACAAGTGTCTTATAACCAAGCAGCTGGGAATTTGGGAATTCTGTCTCCAGCACATCCTGTGTTTTCGCAACCCCCTGTCCTAAACCTCTGCTAACCTGTCCTCTCTCCCCTCCCCCCCTCTCTCTCCCTCTCTTCCCACTCTCCCACTCTCTCCTTCTCACCCCTCTCCCTCTGCTCCCTTTTCCACCCTTTCCCTTTCTTCCTTTTCATATCCACCTTCTTTTCCTTTCCTCCCCTCCCTTATTCCCTTCTCCCTCTACCTATCACTTATGCATTCTACCCTCTGAACTTCTTTTGTCTTTTTGTGCAGCCACTGAGTCATCTGCCAATGGACCTGCCTTGCACTGCGCACTATTCCTTGCTTTCCTACCCCCTCCTCATCTCTATTATTCCCTGCTTGCCTCCCCCCTCCCTCCCTCACCACCATGTGCCCAGGTAACTTCCCTTAGTGACTGATAATCAATAATCAGGCTATTCATGACTGGGGGAGTATGTGTTTGTGTGTCTGTGTGGTTGTGTGTGTGAACATGTGTCATTTTACTAGAGGAAGAGCAAGTGCTCAAAAGCTAGTATGAGTACTGTTTTCTGCTACATGTTTCTGTGTGCCATACATCTTTCTGCCATAGGTGAGTAGTGGCCCTATTCTTACTTTATGTATTTTTCCATCCAAGAATATCCATTGCTGTTTTTCTGTTAGTAACAACTTTTTGTTTGGTAGAAGCAGTTAGTCATCAAAAAGTATGTTAACAAGGCTGAGAACTATTGTAGCTTTCCAACAAATTCTTCTTTTTTGGAACTATAGAGTACACATACATATGCATATATAAATAGACCCTCACACACACACACACACACACACACACACACACACACAGCTACACTGTCCCCATTAACTATATTGTGCCAGCATTCCAGCTTGCTTGTGGTGTGAGGTTGTGTCAGGTGATGTGGACGAGGGGAGAAAGGAGTGGGGAGCAGGAGGGAGGTAGGGATGAGTGGCTAGTAGGGAAAGGCAGCAGGTTCATGGGACACGAATGTAGTACTGGCATTGATTTCCTGAATTTGGCCACAGGAAGGGATGAGTTGTGCACAGCACATGATTATATAGAGGAGGGAACTGGGAGAGGGAAATAAAACAGACAAAGGATCGACAGTGGGGAAGAAAGTGGGAATGCAAGAGTAAAGTTAGGATTCTGTGTTCTGGTCCAGGGATGGAGGCAGTTGTGGGGAAGGGGGCTAGTTGAAGATGAGGCCAGGAGGATTACTGGATAAAAGGATGTGTGCTCTATAACTCTAATAAAGGTCTATTCTGAAAGCTAGCAATGTTTTCTGCTTGTTCATGTGTCATGTAATGACTCACTACCCATGCTATTTGGTCAGTTTTTACCTTTACTCCTTAAATTATTTACATTCCGCCAGGATTTTTCATTAGCATATCTACTGTTATTATTGTATCCTACCTCAATCTCACTGCCTGTGGTCTCAGGCAACTGAAATAACAGGCAGCTTGGGTTCAGTTGCCTGAGACTGCAGTGGTGTGTGTGAATTGTGTTTGCATGAGTGTGTGTGTGTGTGTGTGTGTGTGTGTGTATGTGTGTCTGTTGCTGAAGAAGGCCTTAATGACCCAAAGCTATAATTGTGAGAGTCTCTTTGTTGTGCCTATCTGCGACTCAGCATCTCTGCTGTATGGTGAGTGGCAACTTTCCTTCTCATTGTATTATAGTTTGATAGTGTGATAGTTCTCTCACTTTTCTGCTGTTAATATGTTAATATCTTCAGGACTGTGTGGATGATATTTTTCTGAGGGTCTGATGGTACATCTCCAGACTTGTAGATTCTACACATCAACTTGAATAGCATTTGGTTGCCACTTCCTCAAACAATTTTAGAAATAATGAAGTGCAGTAGTCAGTTACTTCTATCTTATTTGATGGCAAGTCTTCCAGAACTTGGTTAAACTCTGGTTCCAATACTAGATCCTCTATGTGTTCCATGTCAGTTCCCATTTCTTTTTCTATCACATCATCATGGGTCTTCTACATACTCTTTCCACCTGTGTGCTCTCTCCTCTGCACATAATAGTGGAATTCCTCTTGCTCTCTTAATGTTGATGACTTTGTTTTTAATTTACCAAAATCCATTTCAACCATTTTATATTCTGGATTAGCTACTCTGATTACCATTTCCTCTATAACATTGTCTGTGAGACTGTAGTCTTGTTATAGTGAGTCTGTGTAAATTTGCATACCTTTTTTTTCAGATTGATAACTCTCAAAAATTGTTTCACTGTTGTTCATGATCTCAGTGTGATTTTCTCAATGTACCTGAAGGAAAGTAGCTGATAAATCAGATCATATTTCAAGTGCTGTGGTGCTGTAGGTTTCCTATAAGGGTCTTTTTTCTCCTTTGATACCTAAAAGACTGCCATTGACACCATTTTGTCTATTTATTGTGTGCATATTTTGTTTCTTCGATAGTCCTAGTTAAGAGTGGTATTCAACCAGTGAAGACTGATCATTCAATATTGATTCTATGACCCTGATTTACAGTATGTATTTATGTTAATCTCAAGGGTTGTAGATATTAAACATTACAAAGGTGATGATTACACTGGTAAAGCAGTGAATCTTAATAATGTCTTCAGACTCCAGATCCATCTTGTAAACACTCCAGTTACATCTTTTTTTTTTAAAGAGTTAAATGATTTCTATTGTTTCCTATGCTGTCAGGGTTCTAAATGTATGTCTGGCAAGGCTTTCTAAAGGACAGTCTTTCTTTAGGTGCATCACAGTTTATTTGATTGTCGAATCATCTTCTGCATGCTTAGATAGATATTAAACATTACAAGGGTGATGATTACATTGGTAAAGCAGTGAATCTTAATAATGTCTTCAGACTCCAGATCCATCTTGTAAACACTCCAGTTACATCTTTTTTTTTTTTTTTAAGAGTTAAATGATTTCTATTGTTTCCTATGCTGTCAGGGTTCTAAATGTATGTCTGGCAAGGCTTTCTAAAGGACAGTCTTTCTTTAGGTGCATCACAGTTTATTTGATTGTTGAATCATCTTCTGCATGCTTAGGAACATCTCTCACCTTTCAGTCATTCAATGTGGCCTTTCTACAGATTCAATTTTATTCAGTCCTCTATATCTGATCATGACTTGTGTTTCACAATCCCATGTTTGAATTCCCCCAGAGTCTGTTTTGATTTCAGGTATAATACTACAAGTGTGCTTTCTGTGCCTGCACAGTCTTTAGATTCTTGCTCTCATATGTTTTATAAGAACCCAGTAATGTTTTGTTCGAGACCGCTGCTGCTGAACATCTGTTGGTTTTAAGTCTGAGTTTGTTAGGCAGGAATTGCACTTCAGTTATTCTTAAGCAGTGGTGCATATTAAAATAATTGTTTTCCAGTATTTGACATTCTAGATCTTAAACATATTGTGTCTGTGACTGCAACAAGATCAGTCTGAAATTCCTGTAGTGGAAAGTTTGGTGACTTCCTGTTTTATTTTTATGTGCAGTTTGGAAAATACGTGGATATGGATTTCAGATCAAAGAATTTACAGTGGCTTGTAAGGTGTCTTTCATTTTATGTGTCCTCGAGTGTGCTTGATTTGTATGTCTTTTCTGTGCCTATCTCCACATTAGAAATCACATAATTAGATTTTTACCTACTGTTCTCAGATCCTGATGCTAGTCTTTGAGTAGACTACCACCAGGATCTGACAACAGTAGGTGAAAATCTAATTATGTGATTTCTAATGTGGAGATAGGCACAGAGAAGACATACAAATCAAGCACACTGGTGGATAAATAAAATGAAGGGCACCTTGCAGACCACTGTAAATTCTTTGATCTGAAATCTGTATCCATGTATTTTCCAAACTTCACATAAAAGTAAAACAAGAAGTCACCAAAGAGTTATCCTGCTGGTAGTCTCCTCAAAGGGTTTCCATAAGTCTTCAACTTTGTGTAACTAACGTTATTAATCTGAGCAAGGATCGTACAAAGCAAATATTCTACTGTCAAATGTAGGACTAAGTGGTGAGGTCATTTCAGAGGTAGGATTAAATTTGAGTGCTGAATGTATAACAGGTTTTTTTTTTTACTTGTAAGGTGGTCAACAAAATAATTAGATTCCTTTTGATATTCTCTGAAATGTGTTTCCTCTGGAGGTTTTCTTTTTTTTCCCCCCCTGTTGGAATAGAGATTTTGATAACCTCTGTTTATTCCCCATGTCATATTCCTTATCTCACAGAATCTGATGGTTGGAAGAAACTAGAGTGTATGGGTCTGGGCCTGGGATAGTTGTGTTAGTATGTCTCCCAGCATACCACTGTTGCCAGTCATAAGTAATTGCTGGGATGATCATCATGTCAATCATGAAGCTACAACTGTATTATTATGCTGGAGAGATCTCTCTTGGCTCCATCACTTTAATCCTTTCAGTACCTATTACATGCAGAGTTAGTGCTAATGTTATGTCTATTACTATTAATATTATTATTGTTATCATTATTTTTATGGTTATTATTTATCAATATAGTATTGTCTTGGTGTTTTCTGTAAGCAAAAATTATGTGCACAAGTATAGATTAATGGATTTTAACCCTGTTTAGGATGTGCGTAGTTTGGCAGAAAAAGATTTCAAGTTGAAGATCCAGTACCGGGAATTTAGCCCTGAGATGTTACAAGAACTGATCTCCCATTCCTTACGCTGTAGCCAGCATATAAAGTATGATTGCTATAAGGCACCATTGGAGCTACATTCCGCTACATGGTTCCAGTCATCAGCAAACAAACAAATTGTTGACTACATTGGTGATGTAAAGAAAGGAACGTGCCCATGTGCTGGTAACTATGATTAAATCCCAATTCAAAGAACTGTATTTTAAATGTTTATAGTAACTTGAAGTTGTAAAAATCTTCATTATGACTGTATTGTGAAAAATTATCACAGTCTGTCTGACTTTATGTACCATAAATTCAGTGCATTTGTTTACTTTGCAGTGAACAAAACTTGTATTGATCCAAAACAATCCTGTAACTGTGATGCAAATGAAGCACGATGGCATACAGATGAGGGTCTCTATACATCTCCTAATACATTAGGAATCACTGACATGATATTCCTACAACAAAAGGAGCTGGTTCATGATTCACAAGGTCGCATAACTCTTGGACCTCTGGAATGTGTTGAAACGAGTAAGGCATAATATTTGTTTTAGAAATAGCATTTAATCCATTTTATTTCCTATATTGAAGTACATAATTTATAAAAAAAAACCTATTGCTTGCTTTATTTGGTGCACCGATTGTCAATTTGAGTTTTTGTTGCCTTGGGCAATAATTTTCCTTTTGTCGTGTTGTGTGGTGAGCTGATTGTAATTTTCCCTCACTGTCTATACTTGGTCCAGTCACATTAATGTGACTACCAATTATTTTTGATGTCAATGAGCAATAACCACTCACAGACGGCAGGTGGCAGCACTAGCAGTGGAGGACATATAAAGCTTGTTGGCAGGCTGCAGAAAACAGTGCAGTCTTTGGCATAACGCAGAGACAGAGCAATGTATTTGATGTACAAAGAGGTATGATCATTGGCTTTCAGGCCAAGAGCGGAATCATTTATAAAATGGCTAACTTTATAAACTGTTCACAACTGTTGTGGTTGAAGTATAACATGTACAGCAAAATGGCACTACCGAAAACCAGCGCCAAGGCAGCTGTTGAGCCCATGTTCCATAGATGACAGGGGTGAATGAAGGCATGTACAGGTGACAGGAAGACATGTACAGGTGAATAGACATGCAACTATTGAGCAACTGATCATCCAGATGAACCAAGGGGCTTCCAACAGCATCTCCCCAATGACTGTTCAGTGAACATTGCTGCGTATGGGCCTCCACAGCAGGCATCTGCTTCATGCACAAATGGTGACTATTGTTCACTGGTGACAGAGCATGGAATTTGCATGCCAGTACTGCAACTGAACCTCCACTGATGGGTGACGGATGACATTTTCAGATAAATCACATTTTATGCTCTATTGGACATTGGCATGTACAGCGTGAAATGTCTGTAAGGAAACTACCTGTTACAATCGTCGGAAGCTTCCAAGTCAGAGGCCATTCCCTCGGTTATCTCATCATTCTGGAAACCACAAAGGATCAACACAAATATGCATCTATCCTTGGGGCCCATGTCCACCCTATGTGCAATCTGTTTTCCTCGGCATGATGGCATCTATCAGCAGGACAATGCAATGTATCACACAGATCATAGTGTATGTGCGTTGTTTTGAAGAGCACCAGGATGAGTTTACCATACTCCTCTGGCCACCAAACTCCCCAGATTGAAATCCGATCAAGAATCTATGGGACACCTCAAGTGGGCTGTTCATGCCATGTATCCTCAGCTGAGAAACGTAGTGCAGCTGGCAATGGCACTGGAGTGAGCATGGCTCCACGACGTTGTTGGTACCTTCCAGAGCCTCAGACTCTCTTTCTGCATGTCTTGAAGTGGTCTCCACTACAGGAGGTGGCCATTCAGGTTTTCAAAATGTGGTCACATTAATGTGACTGTACAGGACTGTCTGGGTGGCATTTTTGCTAGATATCTCACTGTTCTTTCTTGAATCATGAATATTCTTCCCGAGTAGCCAGCTTGTGCAGCTTGTAATGCTTTTTTACTCTAACTGTTCATGAGGATAAAAAGTATACAAAAATTAACTGTAACTGTAGTTTACTCAAGAAAATTTATGAGTATTTTATACAATGTATTTTAAATTTTTTGAAAATCAGTAAAAACGCACATTTTATACATAACTTCATGCCTGAGTCATTTCATTAATTGTTGAACATAGTCCATTATTTTCAGAAAATTCTTGGGTTGGTTTGTTATCTTTGCAAACTTCATGTGGTTCATGTTTTCGTTAAATCAGACATCTTATTAACATTTCTAGTGTTTATTCCCATTACACTTTGTTCACAACTCCTCACATCATGCTGTCATAGAAACTGTTCACATGTTCTAATGTTTTCCCATTGTGTCCAACCAGCAACACCCTTCTTACTTTTTGCTTGCCAAGCTAAAGCACTTTATGCCTCCTGACACCGAGTCAAAGATAGTAAATCACAAAGTAAATATATTACAAACAACACTGGTTGCTTTTAAGATTTGAACATTAATATTGTAAAATAAAAAATTTGAAATGTTCTTATTGCATATTGTAACTAGGAAAGATAAATAACAAATTTACTAGGTGTTAGTTTTTTTTAATGCATGATTGATAATGCTATCCCTACTTCAGAAGTAAATCAATAATTATTTCCTGCATACATAAATGACAAATTGAACTTATTGATATCATACCAAGACATGAAATGAAAAGACCGACACCTGCTGAAATGAACTTTCATTTTACAACTTCCACATAGCTGTAATCAATAGGACAAACATGAAAATATAAGTTCATAGTACATCTTGTTCAGAAGTTTCTCATTAATAACCTTTGTGGTTGCACAGATCAGGAAGAGCTGTGTACTTATCTTTTTACTCTGTATCTAGTCTGATGGGCCAAGACATTTGACCCTGTCCACCATGAGACTTAATGTGGTCACATGACACAGTAAGGAGAGTAAATAAACAGAGCAGAGATGAATGGGGGATCAGTCCAGCAATAAAATAAATGACTTTGAAAAAGGTCAGGTTGTTATGGCCTCATACCTAGGAATGAGCATGTCAAAAATGGTGAAGCTGGTAGTTGTCAATGTGCTACTCTAATAAGCATTTATGGAACGTGGTTGAAGGACAGTGAAACCATAAGTGGGTAACAATCAACCAATCAATCTCTTTATTCATCTGTTAACAATATACATTGTATGGATGTAGTCAATTACAATATATTTTCTTATCTTCAATTTGTTTCAAAAACTTGGATAATAAATATAAATATTTTATATCAGTATATGTAAATAATATTATTTTTCCATATTCAGATATTCTTCAATGCTATAAAAACTATGTGTTAGTAAAAATAGTTTAAGATCTACCTTGAATTTGCAAAATTCTTTAATTTTCTTTATTGTAGAAGGCAATGCACAAAAAAGTATTTTGGGCTGGTAGTTTACACTTTTTTGGTAGAGTGCTCCTTTGTGGGTGTCTCTGTGAAAATCATCCCTGTTCCTTGTTTCATGGTTATGAACCTGATTATTTAATGTTGAAAATTCCTGGTGAGTTTTCAGAAAGCATACATGTTCATAGATGTATAAGCTAAGAAGAGTCATTATTTTAAATTCTTTGAATATTTCCCTGCATGACACTCTGCAGGGGACCCCCTACATTATTCTAATAGCCCTTTTTTTGAAGTTTGAAAGCTTGTTTTGCCATACCTGTATTTCCCCAGAAGATCACACCAAATCTAAGCAAACTGTTCATCTAAGCATAATAGGCACACACCAATGATTCAGTGTTGCAACATTCCCAAAGCATTCTTAGCACATAGCAGCATTTACTTATTTTTTTACTCATAAGTTCTAGATGCTTTTCCCATCTCAAGTGCTCATCCATCCATATACCGAGGAATGTTGTGTATGGAGCTTGTGCAGTAACATAGCTCTGTAACTCAGCTTTTACTCTTCTTCTAGCTTTACTTTTAATATTACTGAAATTCATCAATACCGTTATATCCTTATTTATGATCAAAGCATTATCGCTAAACCATTTTCCTGTCTCATTTTTTGTCCTAGAGACACTCTTCTGTAGATTATCCTCAGTGTATCCTTTTATAAAAATGCGAGTGTCGTCAGCAAACATCACCATTTCTGCAACTGTCAGATGGTTTGGCAAATCGTTTATGTACACCAAGAATAACAGAGGGCCTAACACGGAACCCTGGGGCACTCCATAGCTATAGCTAGGGTTTTTTTTTTTTTTTTTTTTTTTTTTTTTTTTTTTTTTTTTTAAAAAAGATCTGAAAGATACTCTTTGCCTTCATGACATATTTGTACTTCCTGTTGTCTGTCAGAGAGATAAGACTTGAACCATTTGAAGGCAAGTCCCCGGACCCCATAACATTCTAGTTTCATAAGCAATAAGTCATGGCTGATTAAATCAAACACTTTAGATAAATCTAACAATATTCCACAGCTTAATTCTTTCTTGTCCAAGGCATTTAGAACCATTTTCATGAATTGTGAGACTGCCATTTCTGTGGATCTGTTCTTTCTAAACCCATTTTGAGCTTTATTCAGTATTTTATTTTTATTCAGGAAGTCAGCTAGCCTTTCATACATTACTCTTTCAATTACTTTAGAGAAACCTGACAATAATGACACTGGCCTATAATTATTTATGTCAGCTGTGCTATCCTTTTTGTGAAGTGGCTTTATTATGGAGAGTTTTAGTTTTGATGGGAACACCCCTGTCCTGAAAGATGTATTAATAATGTCCGTTAGGTGAGTATCTATACTGGCAGAACTATGTTTGATTACCTTGTCTGGAATTCTGTCAGTACCACAAGACATTTTATATTTTAGTTTATTAATAACATTTGTAACTTCACATTCTGTTACTGGGTACAGAAACATTGTCTTTTCACAAGTTGCTACTTTTATGTTTTTGTTGCTTGAATTGCACAGACTTTTAATTAGGTTCATTGCAATGTTCACATAATGCTCATTGATTATATTTGCTACCTGTTGAGCATCTTCTATCACTTTACCCTCACTTTTAATTTTGAAATTATGGGTCTTGGTTTTACATTTTCCTATGCTATTGTTTATATCCTTCCAAATCGATTTTGATTTATTGCTTCCCTTATTAATGTATGAACCATTGATTAGCCTTTTTTTTGCCTGTAAACTTTTCTATGCACCCTTCTATATTTCCTATAGTATGGTTTTATTGTTGTATTTATTTTAGCATGTTTGCTTAGGTTTCTAAGGGTGGTTGCTGGTTTTTTAATCCCTTGTGTTACCCATGTGTTCTGTCTTCTCACTGACTTTAATTCTTTTTAAAGGGAATGCTACATTGTAGCAATATTTATAATCAGTGATAAAATTGTCTTACTTTTTGTCTCATCATCATTTTGTTTTATGCCCCACTGCACCCTTTTTAGCATACTATTAAATACCCTTATGTTGTTTGCATTAATAAGTCTTCTTTGAACATATTTTTCAGTGACTGTGTATTTCTTATTGTTCTCATTCCTTATCATCATATTTTTAAAGCCATATGGCCAGAAAAGCCTGTATCTGTTACCTCAACATTGCACTCACAGCTTTGTTTGTTGGTAAATATCTGATCAAGTGTTGTTTCAGACCCATCCCCATACCTGGTAATTTCCTGCACTGTAAGTTGCATGTTGTATGTGTTAAACAGATTTAATAATTTTACCTTGTTCTTATTACTTTTGTTAAAATTAAGTTAAAGTCACCAAGAACTATTGTGCATTTTGACATGCCTCTCAATTCATTTGAAAGATCATCTATGTGATATAAGAATTGGGTAAAGTCATCTGATGGGGACATATAGATGCAAGCAATGATAGTTTGATAGTCTGTAAGTTCTCAAATACAACATTCAAAATCTTTTTCTGTGCACTTCACCTTGCTAAGTTTTACCTCCTTAGATTTAACATTACTTATAAATAGATGCATACACCTCCACATTTATAAGTTTCCCTGCAAAAGCTACTGATTAAATCACAGTCTGGTATATTTGCTGCACAAATCTGAGTGTCCCAAAGCCAGTGCTCACTGATACACAGCACAGAAACCTCCTTAAGATTGCAGTTTAAAATTACTTCCAGCTCATACATTTTGTTGCCTAGGCCTTGTACTTTCTGATACAGCAATGTCAAGCCACCTAGATTTGGTGCACTGCTCACCTTAGTGTCCCCTTCAGGTTTTGACCAAGTCTGACACATTTCAGGCTTGGTCAGCCTTATATGTTTCCCTGATATGGTTCTGAGTTTTGAGACATATCTTCCAAATTTCTGATAAAAGATAATTTGTTATTTACCATACTAAGTGTTTTTTGGTCCAGCAGTGTCTTTCCTGTTACACTTAGGCCTTGACCATGTCTTGTATGACAAGTTCTCGAGCAGTTAAAATTGTCAGAGGGTTCATGGTTACAACTGATACATTCCTTAATATCTAAAAGCATTACATTTTTAAATTGTTTGCAAATTGTTTCAAAATATTTGTTAGTTTTGGTTATTTCTCTGTTTACACATGATGTTTCAATTAAATCGTAATGATGAGATGTTTTAAATAATATAACATTTGTGTTTGTTAACCTGCCCAGTGTAGTCTTCAGAGCTGTTGTTGCTGCAGCTGTTTCATTAGGGTACACATCATTGGAACCACCTATAAGAACTGCAAAGTCACTCCTCGACAAATTACTGCAATCTTCAGTCTTGGTGAGGATCTGGTTGAATCTTGCTCCAGGTTTCATTATGCCTTCAATTTAAATGTTTTTTTGAGTTGTCAGGATCTTCATTTTTGTAGCCATCCCTCTTCCAAAACCACCAGAATAGATTCTGATGTGTGTTGTTTTTTCTCTTCATATTTCTTGACTCTGTGCTCCATCTTGTTCTTTATCTGTTGCATTTGATACATTGTTTGTTTTATTCAATTTCAAAACAGGCACAATCAAATCTGTGTTGCTGCAAAATTTTTTGCTGTGTTTCTTTTTTGATGATTTAAACACATCTGCGATTTTTGTGCCACAATCCATGTTGTTCTGCTTTGTGTGTTTGGCTTCAGATTTGATTTTGTGAAGTTATTGGACATGACGCTTCACCACTGAACATGGAGGCTGGAGGCTTGCCTACTCTGTAAAGTAGTATGGGCAGCGATATGGCAGATCTAACAACAGAATGTAATGCTGGTATGGTTATAAGTGTTTCAGAGCACACCACTTCAAGCACATTCTTGATCATGGGGCTCCACTGCAGATGACCTCTCTGTGTTCCCATGTTGGCTGAACAATACTGGTCTGTATATATTGTTGTCCAGGTGAATGGCTGCTTGAAACATTTACTGCACCTTGGATACTCTCTAGTGGGGGCAGTGTTACAGAACCTGTAGTAGTAATCAAAGGCACCATGACACTTGAATACTACCTGGATATAATTGCAGACCACCTGCATCCCTTCATGCTTAATATGTTCCCTAAAAGCAGTGGCATCTTTCAGCAGGATAACTGTCTGTCACAGTGCCAGAATAGTGCTACTATGGTTTGAGAACCATTCATGTTTTTGGCACCAAATTCACTTTACCTTAACCCAGTGGAACACATCTGACAAGCTATTGGGTGCCAGCTACTTGTTCACAAACCACTGACACATAATTTACAGGTATGTAGCCATCTGGTGTCACATACCTCGGGAAATCTACCAAAGACTTGTGAAATCCATGCTGTGCAGAATCACTGCTGTACTGCATTACAAAGTGAACAAACACACTATTAAGCAGGTGTCGTAATGTTTTGGCTCATTTGGGTATTCACTTCCAAGGTAAATAGTTCTCTGTTAGCCCTTGGAAGCTTTGAACTACTTATTTTTAAATACATCACTGTTTATTCTAAATTTGAGAAGAAAAGGTAACAAATAACTCACCAAATACTTGAATCACCAAGTCATAGATAGGCACCTACAATCCTCTGAATATTCCCAAGAATCAGCTGCAAAGGATCATCTCCTCATCACTTGATATTGTCCTAGGTGGAAATAACTTAACCATATCCTCCCTGCTTACTTATCATGCCCAGAAAGGAGGAACATCCTAACCACAACCCTTCCCACCCCTTCCAAAGTGGTATTCTGCTACTAACATTTCTATATAATGTCCTAATCCAACCTTACGCCACACTTTGTAATACGAGCCGTATCACTATGGAATAAAAGTACAAGACCTGTGTGATACAAACAGCCAGAATGTCCTAATCCAGTCCATAAATAGATTTAACCTATCCTCTAAGATATACACTTAATGATGCATCAATCATTGAAGATGATCTGAAAG
This sequence comes from Schistocerca cancellata, assembly GCF_023864275.1. Classification (NCBI taxonomy): domain Eukaryota; kingdom Metazoa; phylum Arthropoda; class Insecta; order Orthoptera; family Acrididae; genus Schistocerca; species Schistocerca cancellata. The sequence continues at coordinate 162,246,756 of NC_064628.1, forward strand.
TTATATTATTCTTTGTAGAATCAACTTTGCCAAGACTGCTAGTATGTCTTTTTGTTACTATTACTGGTTTCAACAGATCTACGCTGTCATCATCGGTTCTTACCAGGTCTGTCAAAGCCTGTGATAATAATAAAAAGAATTATTAGCAATCTTGGCAAACTTGGTTTTTCATGAATAATATAACTTTCAGATTACCCCAATGATTGATGCTATGTGAAACATAAATTACATCTAATAATGTTACAATATCTGATGGTGATGGAGTAGATCTGTCAAAACTGGTAATAGTAGTAAAAAGAATTACCAGCAGTCTTGGCAAACCTGATTCTTCAAGAATAATACATCCTGTAAGAGTTAAGGCCACTTGTGAAAGCAGCCATATCATATACCAGCCCTGCTGTAATCTCTGCATCTCAATTTATGTGGGCATGATCAGTGGCATGCAGTCCGCCTGACAGAATGGCCACCACTAAACTGAAGACAAAAGCAGAGTTGACCACCCTATGACAGAATATGCTCGACTTCAGTGGCTGCTTCACAGTGTGTGGCATCTGGATCCCTGCCTCAAATACCAACTTCCGTTAATGACATATACAGGAATTGTCCTGGCAAAATATCCCTCCATCATGTAATCCTTCTGGTCAATCTCCTACAGCCCCTTATAGCTAATCCACTTTACCTGCTTTGGTACTCTCGATAGCTGACACTTCTTCTCTCAATTGTTAGCAAGCTGAAATCTGTTAGTGACAAAAAGGATTGTTGTAATGAATAGTACTAATGATGTAGCACACACAGTATTAAATGTTGGAAATCAGTCACTTTTACTTCCACTTGTGGCATGTTTGCGAGCAATGACCAGTTAAGTTTTCACAATTCTCTGTTGAATGCAGGTAAGGGAAAACTACATACTGCAGTTTGTTACAGTTCTTGCTATCAAATTTTTGTCCAGTAAACACACTCTTGATGAAATAATTAAAAATATTTCAGTGGCAAAGGCAGTCAACTTAAATATCACAAGCACAGTCACAATGTTGAGGGGCGTAATTATTTCACCAGAATAATACAATGTTTTTTAGGCTGGACGAAAAACATCACAATTAAATATGACTGCACAGTGAAAAATTTTTGACACAAATGAACACTGTCTCTAGCAGAATGACTACAGCAGACCTTCCCACAGCAAACTGACATTGTTATTGTGTCTGTAATTATGGTCACAGCCTCTTTCAGTGTAGGTATTATATGTTTTGTATCTGAAGCTGGAATCTAACATGAATCAACATCATGATGTTATCTGATTACATGCAGTAGATGAGTGGTACTTTTGGGGGGGGGGGGGGGTTTAAAGACAAGCGTAAAAATATGATATGATTTCTGAAACTACTTAAAGTTTTGTAAATTAACTAGTTAGATGTTGCTATTTTGTATGTATTATTAGTCTTTGCTGATATGTGGTTCATGAAAAATGTTGAAGGTTAGTAAATTATATAAGTGTATGGAGCACTGTCTTGCTTACAGGATAGAAATCCACTACTTATGAGAATGGCATGCATCTTGAAAATAATCTTTTATAGTTATAAATCATTTAAGTCTTAATTAGTGATTGGCGTTATTTGATTTAGAAAAAAATATAATAACAAAATTACAGTGTCAAAGCACACAATCTTGTAATCATTAAGGCAAAATGGGCCATCAAAATTATGAGTTTCTGGACTTTCAATGTCAGTTATCTTTGGAGTTAATTAGTTTCAAGTAATTTAAAATATATTTCCAGAAAGAATGAAATACCTACTTTCGAATGAATTGTAATAGGTCATTTTATTGTGTAGTAGCTCAACATGTCTCCCCATTACTTACTATTACCAAAATTTCTGTTAGCCTTAACTTCTAGTGAAACTAATTGTATCATTGCAATCAGGAGGATAAATATAACCATTTGAACTACATATTTAAATCAAATTTTTGACAAAAATCAAACAATGGAAAATCCAGGATGGAACGTAACAATAGAGGAAAAGTTGTTAGTCACCATATAGCAGAGATGCTGAGTCGCAGATAGGCACAACAAAAAGACTCTCACAATTAAAGCTTTCAGCCATTAAGGCCTTCATTGATCACACACACACACACACACACACACACACACACACACACACACAAATGCAACTCTCACACATGACTGCAGTCTCAGGCAACTAGAACCACACTGCAACCACCACTGCAGTGTGGTTTCAGTAGGCTGAGACCACAGTCATGTGTGTGAGTTGCATTTGCATGACTCTGACTGTGTGTGTGTGTGTGTGTATTGTTGATGAAGGCCTTAATGGCTGAAAGCTTTAATTGTTAGAGTTTCTTTGTTGTGCCTATTTGGACTCAGCATCTCTGCTATATGGTGAACTTTCGACAAATAACACTTTGACATGTTCAGCTACATATTGCTTGTGCAGTTGCATTAGATATAGAATGAAAATGTGAAAAAAATTGGTTATTCATAGTTGCTATGTTTCACCTAGCCCCACACTGATGTACCCCTTGACCGTACCTTCACTCATCCTATACTCACTCTGTCCACTGCACACATTACCCTGTGACTGCAGCCAAAATGAGTTCACCAGTGCCACATTGATGTCACTTGTGCCTGGTGCATCTCCCTTACAATTGTCAGTCGCCTTCCCAAATCCTCCCATCTGCTCCCCACCTCATTTCTCAATTTTCTCACTGCACGCGACCTCTCACTCTAATTGAGCTTCATTGCTGATACAATATAGGCAACTTGGACAGTGTGGCCATATAGGTTGTGGTTAAAGACTAGAACATAGTTACAGGATATACTCAGGTAAACCAGCTGCAAACTAAACATCATTTATCAATAACTGTCACAATTACTTTTTTGTCTGTTTTAAGCATATTGAAAACTGAAAAACTCGTTCATCAGATGCAATTCACATTTCTGGATTATTTTCAGGGTTAGTACTGTAAACATTATGACTAGGCAACACATCTTTTGATAATAATAGACACAAAAAATGTTTTTTCTTAAGAATGCTGCCATTTGCAGAGTAAGGGAACATAATATTGAATAGATAACAACTCTGCCTTGTTTGCAAAACATGAACAACCATGGAGAGACTTCATAAGCTATGAGTGTCATAATGTTCCAAATCAAGAATGACCAAACACTTAGGCTCAAAAAGCAGTGGAGAAAATGACACTAGCGAAAGTGTTCAGTGCAAGTTTGATTCCAACTTCTGCTAACATGAAAGGAGAAGCAGTTGTCACCAGAATGTGGAACAGGAACCACAAAACTTTGACAATAATATCTAGAATATTTCCCCTTAACCAAAACTGTCATTCAGTCTATAAATACACAAAGAATGACAAGTATCATGTACTCATAATGATTACAGTATAACTACTGTAGATGCCCCGTGAATTAAAGTGAAAAATGCCTATGCTGAACAGCTTTCTATCTTGCAGTATGCTGAAGGTAGAGAGAGCCCAAAATAATGATAGGTTCACAAAGCCAAGCATTGTTACAGGTTTGAAGTGAATTTTCATCCACAAAGGAATTTTATTGATGGTTGTTAAATAAGGAGAGTGAAAGATAAACATTTGAGGGTATAAGATCAGAACAACAAATGTGTGAGGGATGACTTCACAAATAAACTCCTGGGTAGTTTATTTGTGAAATCGGCAGGGTGTATAATCATGTAACAGCGTCTCTTGATGCAATGTTGTTGGTCATTTTTGTTACACTGCTACCAAAAGGTATCTCAGTTGTTGGTAGCAATCATCAGCAGCAATAGACACTCTTTGGTGGAGGAGTTCATAGTGTATAACATGTTTTCTGTGCAACCCGATGCAAAACATTATCCATTCCAATGACCTTTGCTTGAGTATGAGTTTTGTTAGGGCTCAGCCACTTATTTCTACTTAACAAATTAACATAAAGACATATTCACTCATTAGCAGTAACAATATTGCATGTCCTGTGAGATAACTGATGACATTCAAGAAAAACTGCGTAATTATCACTCACCTCTTTGATTTTTGTCGCTTTAAATGTGAGCACATATTAGTCCTGCACCTGGCTTCTGTACTTTGCCTGTTGAATGCAAATGTCATACAAAGGTTAAATGTTTAAAGTTTATCACAAATGTCAATTACCAAGACTTTCTGAATGTGGCAAGTCTTTCATTCCAGAATAATGTTTCCTGAAACTAGAAAATCCTTTTCAGAGATGACTTGACCCCACAATACAAATGTTTTGAGCTGCCTCTGTTGCTTTCATTCCTCTGTTTTATAACACTTAAACAATATTCATAAGATTCACATACACAAAATACAATATGTAGCTGAAAGACAGATACTAGTACTTCACATGACAATTGACAAATAAATTCATAGAAGTCTATAGACATTGTGTTATTGCACAGTGTTCCCTCAGTTCATTGAAGTTCTTTTTGCTCAGAAAATCAGATTACAGTAATAAACAGTGTTACCCTTGCCATTGCATTAGCAGACATATGCCCAAGGTGCACCATACTGTGTTCATCTGTTTAACCATGCCTGGCACCAGGGAATGGTTGGCCGATAATCAGAGGCCATTGACTGGTGGTTGCTGTAGGATGAGGAAACTCTAGAGCATAAACTATTCTGATATTGATGCAGCCACAAGCTCTTCAGTGGAAATGTTTCTGGAAGATTTTGCTATTACTGATGGGTTAGAAAGTGAAGCAAGTTATCTTTGAGATTGCATCACACTGTTACACTTAGGAGACAGATGAAATGCAGTTTAAAAAATAAAGGAAGGAGTGGACTCGAACTTGCATTATTGTACCTACATTGCATGGTTTTTACCACTAGACCACGAGCAGATAGAGCATTGTAATAGCCTGAACAGAAGACAATACTTCCTCCAGAAACTTCCACGTAACATAGTGTTGCCAAATCATGTGGATGGCCAGACTTAGAATTTGAGTGGGTGGCAGGTTTTATTGGTGTCTTAAGTGAATGACTTAGATTTAGGCTCTGCAATAGCAGCTATCAGCCAGGTTTTATGCCAAAGACTGTGTATGATCAAGTGGTTTAGGAAACTCATAGAAACACTAATGCTGGTGAAACTGTAAAGGCAATGAGGGAAAGTTTACCTGTTCAGTTCACTGATACTGCCTGAAAGAAGGGGGAACCTACAGTTTCAGTGAGCAACAATATTCTTGCCATGAAGTCGACTATAAGAGAAACATTCATCTCCTGTCAACTCTTCATGATAGATTGCTGTAGTATATGGACATACAAAGCTGTGAAAACCGAATGCTGAAAATAATAGACACATAAATTATAACTATGGAATTGGTCATGTTTATTTTAATCTGTGACCAGTTACAGATAAAAATGCTGAATTCATAAATCATCTAACATTTATTGAACCAAGAATGAAATAGGACGAAGTTCTCAAAGTTTCAACTCTATTTTTTGTTGTAGTTCTAAAAGAATGCCTTACCTGCCTGACATCTTGCACAAGAAGCTCATCTAAAGTGGAAAACATGCTAAGTTTTGACAGTTTCCAGTGGACATAGACCAAAGGAAACCACTCCCCCTAAAGGAGGTAATGCCTGTTAGAAGAGACAGCAATGTGAGGAATGCTGTTCTGGATGAGGCAAATGTAAAATTTCACTAAAGCAAATAAGTTTTTCATGGTATACAAAACATAGCTGAACTGTGTATGATAGTATCTAGTTGTATGTGAACAGGAATACCTTTATTTGCTATTTTGTGCTTAATGTTTATTGTCTCAGCCATAGGGCTTCCATAGCTATTGTTATCACTTTGATTACATGACAGCTCCAATTGCAAAAAATTGTATATTTACTTGCAACAATATGAAATGGGTAAAATGCTACTCACCACTTACAGGAGGGAGGCATACATATTGAAAAAAGACTGGTAGATATTATTAGCTATTAGGCTGTGCTGTTCATCATAATGTATATAAATCACACACATGTTCAAACACGCATAACTCACACGCACATGGTCACCATCATGTCTTGGCACTAAGGGCCCCCGGCATCTGCTTTTGATGTGAGCAACAATCTTGGCAGGAGTGGGTAGTAGGGGTACAGAAGAGCTGTGGAGCAAGGAGGTGAAGGGATAGCAGGATAGGGGTAGGAGAAGATGCTAGTGCTGCCAATGGGAATGTGCAGGGATGTGACAGGGATGGATAGTGGGCTGTTTGGAGGATCATCAGGAGGCTGCTCTAGGAGGGAGAAGATTGGGGGTAGAGGCAGCAAGTGGATGAGGGCGAGGAGAGAAGTAGAGGAGGTGAAAGGATTATGCAGGTGTGCTGGTGGGACAGAAGGCACATGTGGGGCTGGAATGGGAGCAAGGAAGAGTTTAGAGGTAGGTGGAGGACAGGGACCAGTGGAGGTTGAGGACAGGGGATTACAGAAATGAAAGATAGGTTGCAGGATGAGTTCCTACCTGTGCAATACAGGAAATCAGATGTTGATGGGAAGAATCCAGGTGTAGCAAGCTGTGAAGCAGTAAATGCTAAGCACATCTTGTTGAGCAATATTGTGGTGGCCATTCATGTAGGCAGATAGATTCTTAGTGGCCATGCCCACACGGAATGAGCACAGTGTTTGCAACTAAGTTGGTGGATAACATGACTGCTTTCACAAGTGGCCCTGGCTCTGATTGGGTAAGAGATGCCTGTGACAGGACTGGAGTACAGGGTGTCAATTATTGAACTGTACAAAATAAAATCATCATAACTTCTGAACAGTTTGTGTTAGGATGTTCAAACAGCACAGTTGGCCACAGGGCATGATGGGAATAGTATGGTTTGGTTTAGCAATGTAGCCCATTTTCATTTGGATGGGTTCATCAATAAGCAAAATTGGCTTGTTGGGGGGACTGAGAATCCACATTTCATGATCGAGAAATATAATCACTCTCAGTCGGTGACTGTGTGGTGTGGAATCTCCAGTCACAAAATAACTGGTGCAATATTCCTTGACAGCACGGTGACTACCGAATGGTACATGGAGGTTTTGGAAGATGATTTTATCACCATTATCCAAAGTCAACCTGATTTCAACAAGATGTGGTTGATGCAAGACCGAGCTCGATGCCATCATGATGTCATGGAGGAGCACTTCCGGGACTGCATTCTGGCACTGTGGTACCCAGAGGCCACTGGCATGGGCATCGAGTGACAGCCATATTCTCTGGATCTGAACACATGTGACTGTTTTTTGTGAGCTATATTAAAGACAAGGTGTACAGCAATAACTCTAAAACCATTGTTGAGCTGAAAACAATCATTCAGGAGGTCATCGACAGCATCAATGTTCCAACACTTCAGCGGGTCATGCAGAATTTCACATTTGTCTGCACCACATTATCGCCAACGATGGTGGGCATATTGAACATGTCACAATCTAAATCCAAATATCTGTAGCAACATTTACATGTTAAATTCAGTGTGTGCACACCGTAGTTTGTAACTAATTTACATTATTTTCATGTAGTTGAATAATTGTCACCCTGTATTTGGTAGTGTGAGAATCTATGCACAAAGTCCTGCATCTAGATCTATTCCAGGGATACGACCCCTGGAGCAACGGGTTGGGAGCAAGGGTGGAATAGGAACAGACAAGAATATTGTGTAGGTTTACCTGGACATTACACGGCCATTATCAAGTGTGCAGTCACATCCGGAGCTGTGTGTCAGTTATGAGGGAACAAATGAATGCTGAGGAACTCCCTTCAGTGTATAAGACAATGTTTAAGAAAATCTTTCTTTTACTAACTTTTGATCTGTGTGCCTGGCTGTGGTCAGCAGACTTGAGCTTCCAGTAACCTGACATTGGACATATAGCTCCTAGAAATCTTTGCCTCACAGAAATTAAGATTGATTAAAACCCTTATGCCTAAAGTTTACTCCAAACTGCAATAAGAAGACCAGGTATTTGTATAATGGGTTTATTAACCAAAAGTTGGTGCCAGCTAATCTTGCTTTGGCATGGTCACCTAAGTGACTTAAAGTGTCATTGATTATTTTTCAATACTAGCTCATAACAAATGTCTCTGAATTATCTTCTTCTATAGTTGGGGCCCTTCTGGTCACAGTTCTACAGCAGCCTGAAACCAGGGAGCTGCAAAATGCAACACCTACCTGTCACTGCTATCTTGGCCACATGCCCTTGTTACTCCGACAAGCAGGGCCCTTTGAAACATCATCCAAACAAACTACCAACAGTAACTGTTCTGATATAAAATAATCCTACAGTTAGTTACTCAAACTAACTCTGAACACTAATGCTTCAATACTCATAAGCTGAAAATACGGCTCCTGTTAAGACTGAGCAGTAGATAATAGTCTAGGGGCTGAAACTGGTTACATAAGTGTTATCATTTTTATGAAACAGGAGATTCCATTTAATAAAATTCAGTATATTTATTTACTCATAATTTGCACAAAATTGTGTGTACATCAGCAATGAGCTGGATCAGTCAGAAGTATCATGCAAAATTTAATTCATAAAAATCATAACTGAAAAGTTTAAGCTGTTTAAATAATTGAAGTCAATGTTTCCCACCTTTGTAACATCGCGCAACAGTTCTATACTTGTTTTTTGCATCAGGAACTACCTTTTCAGTGTACTGTATTAATTAAAAATTCTATAAGGCCTCTTATTCCTGACCAGTTCTTTAGTAGTGCAATGGTATGCATCAATCTGTTTATGACTGAGATATACAAAGTGTAAGTGCTGCAAATAATGTTATAAGTCTTGCAAGGAAAATTCGCATTCAGATTACCAGTATGTGATTTTTGTTCATAAATATGAATTTATTGTACCAAGTAGCAGTGGAAGAATCCATTAGTACGTAGCAAACTATATTTCCAAAATACAGTTTCTTTTCAGCTGATCTGAATATAAAACATATATGGTATAAACATTTTAGATATTTGAGCAAAATTTTTCATCTCAACTGCTTTACATTGCACATATTAACTGTCCATTTTATAAAAATACATTTTTCATTAATGGCATTATTATAGGAAAGTAATTCTTTAGTAAGTTCATATTGATTCTTAACAAATTAAAGTATTGATACCCCCTAAAATATGAATGAGATAAAAGCATTGAGAAATATGATGTATCTGTGTCTTATGTATGTTTTATGACTCTTTCTTCATCACTTTGTTGTGCTATGAGATAAAAACGTTTTTTTAGACGACATTGCCTTTCAACAAACAGATGGTTGACAGTTTGGGAAGTCCACAGTTTTGTGCTTGACTTCATGTCAGTAGTTAACAATTTCACATTTATAACATGAAACATTACTACCATGTACACTGTCTCAAAAATTATGGTTGCTTCTCTAAATGTATTCCTTTGTACATTTCAGATACTCAAAAATATGTAGTAACTTTTACATCAAGTCAATCATACATTGAAGTACCTGGATGGAGGAAGGGTGATATTTCATTTAGCTTCCGAACTACAGGAGAAAAGGCTATACTACTGTACCAGCCACCAATAAGACCAAATCATCCCTCCTTCATGGTTGCACTGACAGATGGTAAGCAAAATATCAAAGCTGTTATGGTGCTATTTCTCTGTAAGAAGCGAATGAAAGAGTATAACATTTTGCAGCTGTTAGTCACAGTTTTCAATATTTCTTTCGTTTGCAGATTTCACTTTGACATTTAATTTCACACTCAATAATGGAAGTTCCAAAGTAATGGAAATAAAATCAGGCAGAAAACTAAATGGAGGAGAGTGGCAGAAAATTTGGATTGACTATAATGAACATCATGTTCGATTCATGATCAATACAGAGACAAAAATGGTGGATCTTGCACCAGATGAAGAATTTGGGCCCTTTGAAGGAAGTATGTTTATAGGAGGAGCACCAGAGTAAGTTTTCAAGACTTTTTAAGTATAAATAAGTTTAATATCTTCATTATAATTTTGTGTCACAGGATCTCTTCAACTCTTTTCTCAATTTAAGTTTACTTATTGGACAAAAAGTAATTTTTCATTATTGCAAATTTAAAATTTCTTAAATCCCATAAAGTTAAGTTGAAAGCAGCAGTTAGAGCTAAAATTACATGAAATATTGTTCTTCTGTTTTATAAATGTTGAAAGAATTACTGTAATAGTTTTAATGGTAACTAGGCTCTGGTCCACAATTCCAAGAGAGCTTCAACAATGTTCAACCATTAGGAATGGTGGAAAGCCATCATTTTTTGTTTTCAGTAAAGTATTAAACACTATCAGCAAGTAGATTGCAATGGAAATCTTTTTTTATTATTTAAACAAATTTTTAAATGTGAATCACCAATTAGCAATCACAACATATTTAATTCTTTACATCAAAAGATGTTCAGATTATTCGGATTACTCACAATTTTTGAATGTACACATTGCTGAGTATTTAAATTGGAAGAAAAACAAACACTTTGTAGATTTCAAATCAGTTCAGCCACTTTTGCACTTTGTGTTGCTGCAGACATTGGAGAGAAACAAAGAAAGAAGCCAACATACTATTACTTTGCTTATTTTCATTTAGTAGTGTCATGGGGAACAGCAACCAGAGAATCTTATATTTAAGAAAGAAACTCTTCATTCCATGAAAGCATGCAATAACAAAAATATTTGGTGCTCACCCTCAATCATGTGGTAGACTATTGTTTAAAGTGTTAGATATTTTAAGGACAGTCTCATAGTAGATAACATAAGAAGAAAAAATTGGCCGTCATTATTCTCCATGCAAACTGACTTTAGTTCAGAAATGGGTAAATAATGCTGCTATAGTAATCTTTGATAACATACCCTATGATATTAAATACCTGACATAGAAAACCTAAATTTAAAAGTAAGCTGGGAAGTACATTCCATTCTATTGAAGAATTTTTGTTTGGAATCTTTAAACTTCTTTAGTGTAAAAGTGTTGCATTCTTACTTGTGTTTGTTAAACTAAATATTGTTTTCTTTTATGTGTACCCCCATGTAAATTGCCAGTATGCACCCATATTTAAATTTCGGTAAGTTAATATTCTGTAAACTGAGTCAACCATCTTCATTATGGTGTATTGTACAAATGTGGAACATGTAACTAATTAAATAAGTAATTGTATCAAAAGGAAAATTCAGTTGAGAAAACTACAAAATTATGAGACAGAATTGACAAATGATTAGTTCTGCCGACACAGACATATAAAAGTGCGTAATAGTATTGTGGCATTAGGACCTATTACCATATTTGCCAGTATACAAGACACACCAGCATAAAAGATGCCCCCCCCCCCCCACTTTTTAAGACCCTTTTTTATATCTAGACAATATAAGCAAGAAAGACTGCTTACCTTTTAATATTTTTCCTCAAAATCCGTCCTCAGAGTTGGAGGAAGGAATATGTGAAGCCACCATGTCAGGATCTAAATCCTCGTGCAGTAAATTATCCTCTATAACATCCAGTGCATTACTGATTCCATACTTCTTAAATGATTGAATCACTCTTTCAGTTTTTATAGAGTCCTATGAAGCTTTGACCCACTCACAAATTTGAGAAATTCTATCTCTCTTCCTCCTTCCTGATGATATAATTTCAAAATCTGTAGATTACATCCATCTGCTCCACTCCTCCTCCATATGTCCCTTGAATGGTCTGTTGATACATACATCTAAAAGTTGAAATAAATGAGTTAGCCCTCCAGGAATTACAGCTATCTGAGTCTTCAATTCATTCAGTCTATTTTTAACATCCATTCAATGAGAACGAAACTGATCTCATACTAAAAGAGCAGGCCTCTTCAGTAGGCTTCCAGGTTGCCTAGACCAAATTTTATCTGTCCACAACCGTATTCCTCCTCCATTCATCCCGCCTTTATTGTGTACATGAACAAATACTCTTTGGCATTGTTCCATAGAAACATGACCACATGACCACAGTCTCTGGCTGCTGAGGCCAGAGACTGTGGTCATGTGTGTGTGTGTGTGTGTGTGTGTGTGTGTGTGTCTGTGTGTCTGTGTGTGTGTGTGTGTGTGTGTGTGTGTGTGTGTGTGTGTGTTTGTTTGTTTGTTTGTTTGTTTGTTTGTGTGTGTGTGTGTGTGTGTGTGTGTGTGTGTGTGTGTGTGTGTGTGTTTGTGTGTGTGTGTGTGTGTGTGTGTGTGTGTGTGTGTGTGTGTGTGTGCATGTGTGCGTTTTGTCTATTACCGACAAAGGTCTTGTTGGCCAAAAGCTCACTTTCTGATAGTCTTTTTCTTATGCCTATCTGCGACTCAGCATCATCACTATATGGTGAGTAGCAACTATCCTTTTTATAATATTGTTACATTCCACACAGGACTTCCCATTTAAAAAAGTATTTTCTTCATTTTTAGAGACCTTTTGAAAATGAGCACTGTCAAGCAAGGCCTCATAGGATGCTTCCGAGGCTTAGTCGTCAATGGTGAAGTTCTGGATATATATTCCTACATGAGTGTCCATTTGTCTGAAATAATAAAAGACTGTAAGCCATCTTGTGTTCCAAATCCATGCAAGAATGGTGCACAATGTAAGGAGCTTTGGAGTACATTTCAATGCATCTGTGAAAATCCTTGGGCTCATCGTGGTCCTCTGTGTGAAACTAGTAAGTACCCTAGGGAAAATGATTACAATGCTTCAATTTGAACTCTCAAAACATTATGAAACAATTTGCTATTTTCTGTTGATATTGATAACTGTGTGATACCATAATAGTATACAACTAATTTTTCATCAGTGTATACTTTTGAGTGCATGCACCTGTGCCCCCCCCCCCCCCCCCCCACACACACACACACACACATTCACTCTCCCAGCCCAGTGCTTCTCTCACCGTGCAGTTAATGTGACCATGACTGTTATAGGATGCCATGTTCTTGCGCATCACAATAAGTAGAAAGTAGTTCATGTGCTTACGGAAAGCCGAGATAGAAGTACAGAGAAAGAAATAGATGGGCAGTGTGAGTGTAGAATGTAAATTATGTCATACAATATTTCATTCCAGAATGAAAGGAAACGATGTGGAAAAATTACCAAGGTAACACACAATTGTGAATGTAATATAAGCAGTGAAATGAGTAAACCCATTCACTTATCAGACAGAGAAGAGATTCATCTTCTTTTATGTTCCTTCTTATCAACTACTCAAAGACATGTCTGCTTGTGTCTGTGTATATGCGAATGGATATGTGTGTGTGTGTGTGCGCGAGTGTGTACCTGTCCTTTTTTCACCCTAAGGTAAGTCTTTCCGCTCCCGGGATTGGAATGACTCCTTACCCTCTCCCTTAAAATCCACATCCTTTCGTCCTTCACTCTCCTTCCCTCTTTCCTGACGAAGCAACCGTTTGTTGCAAAAGTTTGAAATTCAAGCTTTTGCTACAAACGGTTGCTTCATCAGGGAAAAGGAAAGGAGAGGGAAAGACGAAAGGATGTGGGTTTTAAGGGAGAGGGTAAGGAGTCATTCCAATCCCGGGAGCAGAAAGACTTACCTGAGGGGGAAAAAAAGGACAGGTATACGCTCGCACACACATACATATCGATCCTCACATACACAGACACAAGCAGTCATATATATATATATATATATGGTTATAATAGAAGGAAACATTCCACGAAGGAAAAATATACCTAAAAACAAAGATGATGTGACTTACCAAATGAAAGTGCTGGCAGGTCGACAGACACACAAACGAACACAAACATACACACAAAATTCAAGCTTTCGCAACAAACTGTTGCCTCATCAGGAAAGAGGGAAGGAGAGGGAAAGACGAAAGGATGTGGGTTTTAAGGGAGAGGGTAAGGAGTCATTCCAGTCCCGGGAGCGGAAAGACTTACCTTAGGGGGAAAAAAGGACGGGTATACACTCGCACACACACACATATCCATCCACACATATACAGACACAAGCAGACATATTTAAAGACAAAGAGTTTGGGCAGAGATGTCAGTCGAGGCAGAAGTGCAGAGGCAAAGATGTTGTTGAATGACAGGTGAGGTATGAGTGGCGGCAACTTGAAATTAGCGGAGATTGAGGCCTGGTAGATAACGGGAAGAGAGGATATATTGAAGAGCAAGTTCCCATCTCCGGAGTTCGGATAGGTTGGTGTTAGTAGGAAGTATCCAGATAACCCGGACGGTGTAACACTGCGCCAAGATCTGCTGGTCATGCACCAAGGCATGTTTAGCCACAGGGTGATCCTCATTACCAACAAACACTGTCTGCCTGTGTCTGTTCATGTGAATGGACAGTTTGTTGCTGGTCATTCCCACATAGAACACTTCACAGTGTAGGCAGGTCAGTTGGTAGATCACATGGGTGCTTTCACACGTGGCTCTGCCTTTGATCGTGTACACCTTCCGGGTTACAGGACTGGAGTAGGTGGTGGTGGGAGGGTGCATGGGACAGGTTTTACACCGGGGGCGGTTACAAGGGTAGGAGCCAGAGGGTAGGGAAGGTGGTTTGGGGATTTCATAGGGATGAACTAAGAGGTTACGAAGGTTAGGTGGACGGCTGAAAGACACTCTTGGTGGAGTGGGGAGGATTTCATGAAGGATGGATCTCATTTCAGGGCAGGATTTGAGGAAGTTGTATCCCTGCTGGAGGGCCACATTCAGAATCTGGTCCAGTCCCGGAAAGTATCCTGTCACAAGTGGGGCACTTTTGTGGTTCTTCTGTGGGAGGTTCTGGGTTTGAGAGGATGAGGAAGTGGCTCTGGTTATTTGCTTCTGTACCAGGTCGGGAGGGTAGTTGTGGGATGCGAAAGCTGTTGTCAGGTTGTTGGTGTAATGCTTCAGGGATTCCGGACTGGAGCAGATTCGTTTGCCACGAAGACCTAGGCTGTAGGGAAGGGACCGTTTGATGTGGAATGGGTGGCAGCTGTCGTAATGGAGGTACTGTTGCTTGTTGGTAGGTTTGATGTGGACGGACGTGTGAAGCTGGCCATTGGACAGGTGAAGGTCAACATCAAGGAAAGTGGCATGGGATTTGGAGTAGGACCAGGTGAATCTGATGGAACCAAAGGAGTTGAGGTTGGAGAGGAAATTCTGGAGTTCTTCTTCACTGTGAGTCCAGATCATGAAGATGTCATCAATAAATCTGTACCAAACTTTGGGTTGGCAGGCCTGGCTAACCAAGAAGGCTTCCTCTAAGCGACCCATGAATAGGTTGGCGTACGAGGGGGCCATCCTGGTACCCATGGCTGTTCCCTTTAATTGTTGGTATGTCTGGTTTTCAAAAGTGAAGAAGTTGTGGGTCAGGATGAAGCTGGCTAAGGTAATGAGGAAAGAGGTTTTAGGTAGGGTGGCAGGTGATCGGCGTGAAAGGAAGTGCTCCATCCCAGCGAGGCCCTGGACGTGTGGGATATTTGTGTATAAGGAAGTGGCATCAATGGTTACAAGGATGGTTTCTGGGGGTAACGGATTGGGTAAGGATTCCAGGCGTTCGAGAAAGTGGTTGGTGTCTTAGATGAAGGATGGGAGACTGCATGTAATGGGTTGAAGGCGTTGATCTACGTAGGCAGAGATACGTTCTGTGGGGGCTTGGTAACCAGCTACAATGGGGCGGCCGGGATGATTGGGTTTGTGAATTTTAGGAAGAAGGTAGAAGGTAGGGGTGCGGGGTGTTGGTGGGGTCAGGAGGTTGATGGAGTCAGGTGAAAGGTTTTGTAGGGGGCCTAAGGTTCTGAGGATTCCTTGAAGCTCTGCCTGGACATCAGGAATGGGATTACCTTGGCAAACTTTGTATGTGGTGTTGTCTGAAAGCTGACGCAGTCCCTCAGCCACATACTCCCGACGATCAAGTACCACGGTCGTGGAACCCTTGTCCGCCAGAAGAATGACGATGGACCGGTCAGCCTTCAGATCACGGATAGCCTGGGCTTCAGCAGTGGTAATGTTGGGAGTAGGATTAAGGTTTTTTAAGAAGGATTGAGAGGCAAGGCTGGAAGTCAGAAATTCCTGGAAGGTTTGGAGAGGGTGATTTTGAGGAAGAGGAGGTGGGTCCCGCTGTGACGGAGGACGGAACTGTTCCAGGCAGGGTTCAATTTGGATAGTGTCTTGGGGAGTTGGATCATTAGGGGTAGGATTAGGATCATTTTTCTTCGTGGCAAAGTGATACTTCCAGCAGAGGGTACGAGTGTAGGACAGTAAATCTTTGATGAGGGCTGTTTGGTTGAATCTGGGAGTGGGGCTGAAGGTGAGGCCTTTGGATAGGACAGAGGTTTCGGATTGGGAGAGAGGTTTGGAGGAAAGGTTAACTACTGAATTAGGGTGTTGTGGTGCCAGATTGTGTTGATCGGAATTTTGAGGTTTTGGAGGGAGTGGAGCTGGAAGTGGGAGATTGAGTAGATGGGAGAGACTGGGTTTGTGTGCAATGAGAGGTGGTTGAGGTTTGCTGCAAAGGTTGTGAAGGGTGAGTGAGTTGCCTTTCCGGAGCATCTTGGCGCAGTGTTACACCGTCCGGGTTATCTGGATACTTCCTACTAACACCAACCTATCCAAACTCTGGAGATGGGAACTTGCTCTTCAATATATCCTCTCTTCCCGTTATCCACCAGGCCTCAATCTCCGCTAATTTCAAGTTGCCGCCACTCATACCTCACCTGTCATTCAACAACATCTTTGCCTCTGCACTTCTGCCTCGACTGACATCTCTGCCCAAACTCTTTGTCTTTAAATATGTCTGCTTGTGTCTGTGTATGTGTGGATGGATATGTGTGTGTGTGCGAGTGTATACCCGTCCTTTTTTCCCCCTAAGGTAAGTCTTTCCGCTCCCGGGACTGGAATGACTCCTTACCCTCTCCCTTAAAACCCACATCCTTTCGTCTTTCCCTCTCCTTCCCTCTTTCCTGATGAGGCAACAGTTTGTTGCGAAAGCTTGAATTTTTTGTGTATGTTTGTGTTCGTTTGTGTGTCTGTCGACCTGCCAGCACTTTCATTTGGTAAGTGACATCATCTTTGTTTTTAGGTATATTTTTCCTTCGTGGAATGTTTCCTTCTATTATATATATATATAAAAAGAAAGATGATGAGACTTACCAAACAAAAGCGCTGGCAGGTCGATAGACACACACACACACACACACACACACACACACACACACACACACACAAAAAAAAAAAAAAAAAAAACATACACACAAAATTCTAGCTTTCGCAACCAACGGTTGCCTCGTCAGGAAAGAGGCAGTTTCCTTCCCTCTTTCCTGACGAGGCAACCGTTGGTTGCGAAAGCTAGTATTTTGTGTGTATGTTTGTGGTTTTTTTTTTTTTTTTTTTTGGTAAGTCTCATCATCTTTCTTTTTAGATATATTTTTCCCACGTGGAATGTTTCCCTCTATTTTATATATATATATATATATAAGAAAAAGAACACATTGACACCAGTGTGTCAGAACCACCATACTTGCTCCGGACACTGCGAGAGGGCTGTACAAGCAATGATCACACACACGGCACAGCGGACACACCAGGAACCGCGGTGTTGGCCGTCGAATGGCGCTAGCTGCGCAGCATTTGTGCACCGCCGCCGTCAGTGTCAGCCAGTTTGCCGTGGCATACGGAGCTCCATCGCAGTCTTTAACACTGGTAGCATGCCGCGACAGCGTGGACGTGAACCGTATGTGCAGTTGACGGACTTTGAGCGAGGGCGTATAGTGGGCATGCGGGAGGCCGGGTGGACGTACCGCCGAATTGCTCAACACGTGGGGCGTGAGGTCTCCACAGTACATCGATGTTGTCGCCAGTGGTCGGCGGAAGGTGCACGTGCCCGTCGACCTGGGACCATGGGACCAGACCGCAGCGATGCACGGATGCACGCCAAGACCGTAGGATCCTACGCAGTGCCATAGGGGACCGCACCGCCACTTCCCAGCAAATTAGGGACACTGTTGCTCCTGGGGTATCGGCGAGGACCATTCGCAACCGTCTCCATGAAGCTGGGCTACGGTCCCGCACACCGTTAGGCCGTCTTCCGCTCACGCCCCAACATCGTGCAGCCCGCCTCCAGTGGTGTCGCGACAGGCGTGAATGGAGGGACGAATGGAGACGTGTCGTCTTCAGCAATGAGAGTTGCTTCTGCCTTGGTGCCAATGATGGTCGTATGCGTGTTTGGCGCTGTGCAGGTGAGCGCCACAATCAGGACTGCATACGACCGAGGCACAAAGGGCCAACACCCGGCATCATGGTGTGGGGAGCGATCTCCTACACTGGCCGTACACCACTGGTGATCATCGAGGGGACACTGAATAGTGCACGGTACATCCAAACCGTCATCGAACCCATCATTCTACCATTCCTAGACCGGCTAGGGAACTTGCTGTTCCAACAGGACAATGCACGTCCGCGTGTATCCCGTGCCACCCACCGTGCTCTAGAAGGTGTAAGTCAACTACCCTGGCCAGCAAGATCACCGGATCTGTCCCCCATTGAGCATGTTTGGGACTGGATGAAGCGTCGTCTCACGCGGTCTGCACGTCCAGCATGAACTCTGGTCCAACTGAGGCGCCAGGTGGAAATGGCATGGCAAGCCGTTCCACAGGACTACATCCAGCATTTCTACGATCATCTCCATGGGAGAATAGCAGCCTGCATTGCTGCGAAAGGTGGATATCCACTGTACTAGTGCCGATATTGTGCATGCTCTGTTGCCTGTCTCTATGTGCCTGTGGTTCTGTCAGTGTGATCATGTGATGTATCTGACCCCAGGGATGTGTCAAAAAGGTTCCCCTTCCTGGGACAATGAATTCACGGTGTTCTTATTTCAATTTCCAGGAGTATATATAAACCAAAGATGGAAGCACAGCTCCCCCCCCCCCCCAATTGCCATGGCTCCCCCCTCTGAGAGTCAGTGTCTGTTGGCATATCAGTATCTGGATGATTTGGGATGGGTCATTTGCCATGACCCAATAGGTTTCTTTTTTGCTGTTGTGAACTTTTTTTAAATTTTTTCCAGAAAAGGACAGGTACTTTATTTCAGTATCTATAGTAATGTGTTACATCATCAACAACTTCAATCTTGGCACAATTCAGTGCACCTTTAATCCATACGGACACAGAGCCTGATTCATTTACTTTACTATGGTTGCATGTCCTAAGAACCAATGGCATTGTAGAAATATAGTAAAATGAACCACGATCTCTCTTATAAGCTTCACATATCTGAAATGTATGATGAGCAGTAACTTCTCAGTTGTTAAAAGTCTCCAGCCCTGATACAGTCTCCACTTCACCACCATGGACTAGAGCCACAGAAACCCAACCATTGCCATGTGCACTAGCATCAGCATTAGTACGCATTAAATTCAGTACGCATCTGCAAAACACTGAAGGACCATGATGAGTAACTTGTGCACCAACTCTGCTCTTCATAGTAATAGATATATTATCAATAGCTTTATACACTGTAAGGCACGAACGCCTTCTCCTCCTAAAATAACGCAACATAACAAGTCTGTGTCAATGCTGCTGCGCGTGCTGCTGCTCGATGACTGATGACATCTAACCAGAAACATCACTTATGTAGCTCCCAGTTATCAGACTGCAACTTCTGCCACCAGTAATGAGCCAAGTCCCTTATCTGCTTCTAGTCCGGGAGCAATAGCATGCGCGACACTAAGTAAAACTATAATGAGGAGGTGGTGGCCCAGGTACCATCAAGCGATGGCAAAGAGGATAACCGTTTGTCACACTTATCAGATGATCACTAGATATCCATATATTCCCAAGCCAGTGGCTTTGGGTGTGACAAAATTTAGACACAGCTGCCTTCAAATTTTTAAATATGGTTGTGGCTTTAGTGATCGTAGTTTTGATCCACTGCCTTTTATCAACTAATTACTAATGCTGATGCTAGTGCACATGGTAATGTTTGGGTTACTGTGGCTCTAGTTTGTGATGGTGAAATGGCGACTGTATCAGGGCTAGAGACTTTTAACAGCTGAGAAGTTATTGCTCATCATACATTTTAGACCAGATGTGGCTTGAATTCAAGGAAATAGTATCAGCAGCAATTGAGAGATTTATACCAAATAAATTAACAAATGATGGAGCTGTTCCTCCTTGGTACACAAAATGAGTCAGAACACAGTTGCAGAAACAACAAAACAAACATGCCAAATTTAAACAGATGCAAAATCCCCAAGATTGGAGATCCTTAACAGAAGCTCGAAATTTAGTGCGATCCTTTACAGAAGCTCGAAATTTAATGCTCACTTCAATATGAGATGCTTATAACAGTTTCCAAAATGAAACTTTGTCTCGAAACCTGGCAGAAAATCCAAAGAGATTCTGGTCGTATGTGAAGTATGTTAGCAGCAAGGCCCGTTTGTGTACCCTTGATGACTGCACGTCATGAAGCTTTATGCCTTACCTTGCCCTGTCAACAGCATCATTGGACTATTGATTGGAAACATGTTGCCTGGTCAGATGAGTCTCATTTCAAATTGTATCGAGTGGATGGATGTGTATAGGTATGAAGACAATCCCATGAATCCATGGACCCTGTATATCAGCAGGGACTGTTCAAGCTTCTAGAGGCTCTATAATGGTGTGGGGTACGTGCATTTTGAATGATATGTCTATATGCAACTCTAACAGGTGACATGTATGTAAGCATTCTGTCTGATCACCTACATCCATTCATGTCCAATATGCATTCTGATGGATTTTGGCAATTCCATCAGGACAGTACAACACCCCACATGTACAGAATTGATACAGTATGGCTCCAGGAACACTCTTCTGAGTTTAAACACTTCTGCTGGCCACCAAACTCCCCAGACATGAACATTATTGAGCAAATCTGGGATGCCTTGCAACGTGTTATTCAGAAGAGCTCTCCACCCCCTCATACTCTTATGGATTTATGGAGAGCCTTTTGGGACTCATGGTGTCAATTTCCTCCAGAACTACTTCAGATATTATTCAAGTCCATGCCAAATTGTGTTGCAGCATTTCTGTGTGCTCGCTGGGTGCCTACATGAGGTGTACAAGTTTCTTTGGCTCTTCAGTGTATTGCTCTATACAAACAGAACCATCCAGTTTAAGTTCACAGGCCATTTTAAAATGTCTTTGTCATGATGAATGTGTAAGCAAACATGTATTTTATTTAGCAATATCGTAGCCATTCATATATTGTGGTATGACAGTCACAGTCATGCCAGTCTAAGAGTCTCAATTTATTTATTTGTGCCATGAGTAACATATATGCAGCAGTAAAGTATCCATCTCAGCTGCTTTGGTTTAATAATGCAATTTACAGTCTATAAATGTAAATGTGGTTTACATTTTGCTTGCATGTTCATTCTGACAAACACCCTCAAGACAATCCCTGCAGAATGAAACGGGCTGACTGTATTTGTAAATAATAACACAGGAGAGTCTTAGCAGTGAGGTGGATTCCATTATAGGGAATCCATGTTTCAGTGCCCAGATGGCTGTAGTACCTACAAAAATGGGTTATTTTTTTAACCCTTAACTGTTGTCTTAGTGACAATATGAATTAAGGTAGACTGCTACTCGCCATATATAGGAGGCATTGAGTGAGAGACAGGCACATTTAAGTACATTTAAAAGTAGACTAAGCTATTGGACGTGGTTGTTCTTCAGCAGTCCATCCTAATTCATATTATTTTTATTCCATTTATGTTTTCCATTACCCATTGGCTTTGTATATTTCATTATAGTTTTGTTCTTCAACAGAGATTCAGTACATATATAAATGAAAACTGACTTTCAGCATAATCTTATTTGTAACTTCGAGATTAGTGCATGCTTCATACATTAACATCCATCTATGGAATATGGAACATTCAATAAAGAAGACTGAAAATCAGTACAAGTACACATCAAAGTAAATTTTCTTATTTATACGGCTACACTTTTCCTTCTGTTAATAAGCAGTTGGCTCTGTTTAGAGACTTAAGGACTATGTATGTTTCATCTGTCTGGCTTCATTTTTTAGTTACCACTTTGCTGTTTCCTTTCAGATATAAATGTAAATGGTCTCACATTTGTGACTAAGGAATCTTATTTTAAGAGAAGTTACCTGCAAACAACACCAGATGATGATTACAAAAAGATTTTTACATCAGTACTTACAAAGAGTTTTCTCATAAATCTGAGGACATATGACAAAAATTCACTTGTGCTCTATGCTAATGACCATTTAAATAATTTTGTCCACTTACACATTGAGAATGGCTCATTTGTGGTATTTATGTTCAACTCAGACAATGTAATTCAAAATATAACTGTGGAATATCCTGGTAAGTAAGCTGCTACTTCTGTTTCGTAGCTAAATATTTATTTTACTTAACAGAACACTGAATTGCCATCCAGTACTTATTTTCAGGAGATGCAATGTTTAGTGTTGCCAACAGACACTCCTTCCCTGGAGGTGTCATTTAAATTGTTGCATGGTATTGATTATTTTACAGTTTCATTATCATGATTATTTATTAGTTTATATTTAATTACAGATTATGTTGACACTTAATGTGGCAGTTTTAGGTGGGGAGTGTTTCGGAATACAGTTGCCTCAGATATCAATAGAGGCTGGGCCTGAACTACTAAATTTATTGCACTACCAACCTCAGCTAGCAGTTGCACTGTAGCCATTACTGAATGCTTTCTTTTGATTGCACATTGCTCATTGTTTTCTTTTCTTACTTTGAAAAGAGTGAAGAGACTGATCTTGATTCATCACAGGGTTCAAATATGACACTCACAGCACTAGAAAGAATCAGCAATCCCTATGACAAATGTCAGTTCTGCTTTTGCAGAATCACAGAACATGGATGTAGGCTGCAAGAGGGAGGTGGAGCTTGATCTTTAGCACCACTCCTCTCCCTTCAGAAGATCTACATTCTCACGTGTTTACACTCAAGGCTGACTGTCACGATATGGTGTCCACACCCTACCTCCTACCTTTGACATGACAAAAACAACAAAACAACAGCAATATCTTCTCTCTCTCTCTCTCTCTCTCTCTCTCTCACACACACACACACACACACACACACACACACACACACACACACACACACACACACACACACCTACTTACTCACTCGCTCACACTACATATTACCCTTCCTTCTCCTCTCTACATGTGAGTTTTTTTGGGGTTTCTTGTGGGGTTAATTATTATTATCTCATTGTTAACTGCAATCCAGTATAAGTTAAGATAGTAATTTAATAGATAGTTGTGAGCCTACTGATGTAAACTGTGTCAGAATGGGCTACTACCCAACGTATGTAATTGATTCCATAATGTGATTATACAATGAAAGCGCCACTATTCATTTACAGTAAATCCTTTTGCCCAGTTTAACCATTAAATCAGTAGTATGTCTAAAAGTCAACAGTATTTCCTCTATCTGTAGGTTCTGTGCTTTATAATACTTTTTTCTATTGAAATTCAGTAGCATATTGTATATTATTCTTGTTAGTATTGTTGTTATTATTACTGCTAGTAGTAGTACCAACAAAACATGATTTAACACCAAGTAATGGATCTACCATATTTGCTTACTTTAAGTGTCATTACAATAGATAAGAAGTATTACAACAACAATGAAGCTATGGCAGGTGGTACTATTTAAGTTACAAACACATATATGTCGCTAGCTCCACTGCAGAAGAAGGTGGAACATATTTTATGTTGCTCAAGACAGAATACCTGTATGTTGTGTGTAACACACTTTTATCTACTAGGTAATAGCACATAGAGATACGAAATAAAAAAACATTATGAACACTAACATTCAGTGTCTCCAGTTTCTTCATCTCCGGCAGAAAATGAAAGATGGTTTAAGCAAATGAGACAATGAAGTAACTAAGTACTACAGTCACTGAAGGAAAAACAATAAGATATGAACATATAACTTTATTTGCACTTTTTCCTGAAATATGAGCTTTCTAGTTCTGTTTTATGAAGTAATTCACTCTTTTGAGATTTAATACATGAACTTTTATCTAATTGTTACTAGAAATTCCACAGAAAGCAAACTTGTCTTTCTTGTAAACATAAATATTGATTAGAAAATATTATATTCACTACTATCACTATAAGAATCCATCAGCAACAGTGGCATGATATGTACTTTGGAATTCTCATTATACATGTTGCTTTAGATATACCTTACAGGAACTTAGATAAGGTCAGCTATAACGGTGAACTTTCCATTATCTGCAGAAAACAATCTCAACGTCGGAATGTCACTTGTGTAAATTAATAAGAAATGCTACTCTTGGGAAGGTATCACAACTGAACAATTTTGTCTAAAAAGTTTTTTGTTTGTTTTGTGCTGTTTCAGTGATACCAAAAAATTCTCCTTGCCAGGAATTATGCCATCCCATTCAATCAAACTGGGTGCAAACTGTAATTTGCATTTCCCACTGCTATTTCAATCACTCAAGTCTAATAAGAGGCATTTTGGTTGTACATTGGCAAAAGTTTCTGGGTGGCCTTCAGTCTTTGTATGCCAATCATTTAGTAATGGCATTTTCCAATGATGAGGCATTTGATATGCTTATAGTGCTCAGAGAATGACACAAGAATTGCCTACAACAAATTGGTTTTATTTTATGCAGGCTGATACGAAGATTGTCCAGACAAGTTGCAACATGTTTCTTGGCAATTGGCCGACTGACTCATAGTCATAACAAATAAATCAGAAGATTTGATAGAAGCGCATAATTATATTCATGGTGCAATAAAATCTCAAACGACATTTTTCTACTCAGATAATATAATGGAACTTCGGAGCAAGCAGTAGTATTGACTAGAGAATTTTCCATGGTTTATATCCATATCACTTCATTATTTTTCTTGAAATTTAAGCTAAGTTGTTTTGTAGACAGGAATCACATTCAGCACATGGTTTACAAACCAAAAATTGGACTACATGATTGTCATACTGTGAACATGAAGGAACTTTCAAATCTAATAACAGGTTAAATATCCACAATGCTGCCTATTGGTCTGGAGAGCACCCTCAGTGTTTATGTCAGCAAGACAACCAGCAGGTGTGGAGTATTAAATGCAGACCAATACTCTGTGTCTCTCTAACTGCATTGACAAAATTACTAAAAAAAAATTCCAGCTGGTTGTTAATGTCATTGCAGCAAGACAGGTGCCCAGCACATTTACCTCGGTGGCCATGTGTTCCATAAACATTTTTTTCTTGGATGATGAATTGGTAGATTTTGATAAAAGTCAATCCACAATCAGTATCAGTGGGGCTAATCCCAGTTCATTCACAACAAGAGGTACACACAAGATGCTTCTCAGAAACAGTGCAACTATCTTAAGTCTGTATTTCAAAGAAAAGTTCAGTCCACGCCATATCAGAGACACCCCTCTTACAATATGAACACTCTAGCCAAACCAAAACTACGCTTGCTGCACACCTCACAGATTGCATCACAACTGACTCAGACAGGCCCTGGCTTGTCTTATAAGCTGGTATCCTTAGAGGATGCTCCTGATGACAAACACACTCTGGGTAGTGGCACCACAATGGTCATCAGTAATGCTGCATCAGCTATTCAGTTTCCACAGTGAAATTGGATGGCACTACTGTATCCCCACTTCCCCATTCCCCTACCCCATACCTCACCACCTCTAACAACAACTGTCACAGGAGAAGGTGAAGGTAGTGCATGGCCCAATGGCCCAGAGGAATTGCCACCAGAAAGGCAATGTGTTGATGGCCACAGGTATTACAGTGGAAGATCTAGGCATGGTGAGGCTCAGAGGAAGATGCAACAGTCACCATTGGACTGGAGAGCTCACTGGGAGTGGAGAAGCAGGTGGCTGCTGACCAGAATGGAGGAAGTGACATCGATTTCAGTGGTGCTGCAGAAGCCACAGAATATGTCTATACACACAAGATGGATGGAGATAGTCCTGCAGATGCAGGTTGGGTGATGCCTGAATGATACTAGTGTTATAATAAATCCCATTAGAGAGAAAACAACAGAAAGGAAGGTAAATCATATTTTACAAAGAATTATAAAATGCTTCTCAGAAAATTGCCACTCCCTAAATATTGAAAAAAAAAAGAAAACACCATTTTCAGTTCTTACAACAAATAATCAAATCAACAATTGATGTAGCACATGTGCAGGAGTCAGTAAATAGGGTAGGATGTTCCAAATATTTAGGTGTACATACTGATGAAACTTGTCCTGGAGGAAGCTTATTACTGTGCTTCTCAAACAATGAAGTTCAGCTACTTTTGCCCTTCATATAATTGCTAACCTTGGAAACAAACAACTCAGCCTCCTGACATATTTTCTGTATTTCTACCCAATAATGTCTTACAAAATAATTTACTGGGGTAACACAAAACTTAGGCAGAAAATATTGATTTACCACCTGGATCCATATTCACAACTTTTGATGCCACTTTCCTGTACACTAACATTGCTCATGCTTATGGCAATAGCTGCTATTGAAGACTACCATTCCCAACATCCTTCAGACTCCAAACCCTCTGTGTCTTTCTCATACACCTTACTAACATTATCCTAACACACAAATACCTTCCCTTTGAGGGGAAGGTATACAAACAATTCCACGTTACAGCCATGAGCACCCACATGGCGCACTCCTATGCCAACCCATTTATGGGCCATCTGGAGGAAACCTTCCTAGTCTCACACAACCCTAAACCTCTCATCTGTTTCAGGTTCACTGATGATATCTTCATGATTTGGACTAGACATCCTATCCTCGATCCTTCACAACCTCAATACCTACTCTCCTATCTGCTTAAAATGGTCCTCCTCAACCCAGTGTGTCAGCTTCCAGAACATTGACCTCCTCCTCTCTGATGGTTCCATCCACACTTCTGTCCACATTAAACCCATCAATCAAAACCAGTACCTGCATTTTGGCAGCTGTCATCCCTTCCACTCCAAAAAATCCCTCTCATACAGCCTGGGCACATGAGGACAGTGTATCTGCAGTGCCAAAATCTCCCTTGCCCAGTATGCTCGAAGTCTCACCAAGGCCTCGACAGACAGGCACTATCCCCCAGATTTAGTATGCTAACAAATTTCCCATGTCATTTCCCCACACAACCCCAGTCCTCCCACAACATCCAAGAACCAGCTACAAAGGAGTGCCCCCCTTCATCACCCAATACCACTCTGGACTGTAACAACTGAACCATATCATTCATCAAGGCCTTGTTTTTTCTGTCATCATGCCCTGAAATGAGGGACATCCTACCAAAGATACTTCCCACCCTTCCTAAAGTATGGTTCCATTGCCCACCCAACCTCCACAATATCCTAGTTGATCACTTTGTCAATCCCGATTCCAACCCCTCGTCATGGGAATCATACCCCTGTGGCACACCCAGTTGCAAGACCTGTTCAATACACTCACCCAGCACTTCATATTCCAGTGCTGTTACAAGTTTATCCTATCCCATCAGAGGCAGGGCCACATGTGAAAGCAGCCATGTCATATAACAGCTCAGCTGAAATCATTGCACAGCTTTCTATATTGGTATGACTTGGTATGACTATCAACCAGATGGTATGACTATCAGTTAGTTATCCACCAGGATGAATGGTCACCGCCAAACTGTGGCTAAGAGCAAAATAGACCACTCTGCAGCACAACATGCAGCTGAACATAACATGCTCTGTTTCAGTGGCTGCTTCACAACCCAGGCCATCTGGATTCTCCTCTCCACCACCAACTTTACTGAACTCCACTCCCAAAATTATCCCAGCTTCAACATAAGGTAATCTACTGTCCCACACCCTCCACCCAGCAGTTCCTGCCACCTCTTTCCTATCACCCCCTCCCCTCACCCTCATTGTATGCTGCTCTCTTCCAACATATCCACCCATCATTTCCCCCTCCCTGCTCCTCCCCCCCCCCGCCCCTTCCTCCTGCCCCACATGCCCTGGATAACACTGTTTTCATACTATTTCCTGCAAATATGATGTCATTTTGATGTCCCTTGCAGCATCATCAACTGCAGTAACTGCTGACGAATTTTGTTAGCGTTTGATGTGGGCCTTTCTTACATGGATAATGGCTCACCCATGTCATTAGTGGCAGAAATATGCCAATCAAAAGAAGTGCCACTGGTTTGCAGGAAGTCTTACTAGATAAGTGTTATGTGCAAAATATTTGTTACAAGGAATAACATGAATGTAATTGCTCACCGTTTCACTTGCAGGAATTTAGGTTTCCCTCTGAGGTTCCTGCCTAAGAACACACTAAGAAATCGCCACATGTTTGGAAATAAACAACCAGATCTTTGTGAGGAGGAAAATGAATTTTATTGCCCCTCATTTCAGTCACAGCACTTACAGTAGTCCTCTTAGGTTCCTGCTTAACCACATAGTAAGAAATTCCCACATACTTGGAAATAAAGAACCAAATATTTGTGAGGAGGTTGAATATGAATGTTATTGCTCTTCATTTCTCTTGCAGCTATTTAGGGAAGGGGAAGAAAGGAAAGGAAAGGAAGGAACTAATGATATCAGCTGCATTGAGACTTTATGCAGAATCAGCAGCGATGATTGAAAATGCGGGATTATGGCTTGGCTGGGGATATTATCAATATAGGCCCCACATTTGTGACAAACACTGTGTCTGGGTAGAGTAGTGGATGACACAACTGCTTAGTAAGCAGGAGATCCTGCATTTGAGTCCCAGCTCAGCACAAATTTTTGCTCGGCGCTGCTGATTCTGCGTGAAGTCCCAATGCAGCTGATATCACTAATTCCTTTCCCCTTCTTCCACCTCCAATTACATAGTATGTATCACAGTTGCACACTCCACATGGTGTCTGTTCTTTCAGATATGTCCAGAAGAACAGACACAACGCATTCATATAACTGATTCTCCTCTATGAGCATTTAATCCACAATCTTCAGTGCAGATGCATATTTACATTTGACCCCCAGTGGAAATCTAAAATTAGCAAACATGGAGGACATGGATGGGGACTGTGGATAGATGGCACTAGATAAGATTGTGGGTTGGCCGGGTGGCATACCAAGATAGTCTGCACACTTGCAATAAACATTGTGTCCGTGTGATGCAGTGCTTAACACAACTGCCTAATAAGTAGGAGATTCCAGGTTCAAATCCCAGTCTGACACACATGTTCACTCATTGCCATTGATTCAGCATAAAGTCCCAATGCAGCTGATATCATTAGTTCCTTCCTTTTCTTTCACCCCCCTCTACCTTCAGTTACATAATAGGTATCATAGCTGTGGATTCTGCATGGTGTCTGTTGTTTTGGACACCACACATTCATATAATTGATTCACCTTGATGGGCATTTAATCCATAACCTTCCATGTGCATGCACATTTACATTAGACCTCCAGCAGGAATCTAAGATCAGCAAGCATGGAGGACATGGATAGGGACTGCGCATAGGTGGTGTTGGGAGCAAGTGTTGGTTGGCTGGGGAGCATACCAAGATAGTCCACACATTCACAATAAACACTTTGTCTGATTGGTGCACTGGTTAACACAACTGCTTAATAAGCAGGAGTCCTACATTGAGTCCCAGCCAGTCACATATTTTCACTCGTTTATCACTGATTCCGCATAAGGTCCCAGTGCAGCTGATATTATTAGTTCCTTTCCTTTTCTTTCTTCCCCCTCCACCTTCAGCTACATAATGTGATTTTTGTCTCGTGTCTCAGTTATCATATTGTCTCTTGAAGACTTATATTTTTGATGGGCTATTTACTGACATTTAATGATAAGGGTGACGTATTTGTGATAAATTTTCAATGTGCTGTTGTCTTGAACCATCATACTGATAGTTGTTATACGAAAAAGTTTTACATATGCCAAATGAATAAGGTGTCTGTCAGATCGATTGTCAACACCACAGTCTAGAATGTAGTCAGTATTGCATGTGATGTCAGAATGACTACATTTGCAGGAAGTGTTGTGAGATGAGTGTTACCCCCATCTCCCCACACCACAGTGTCCTGATATTGTGCTTCCCATCCCACGTCAGACTGCTGCTTTTGTTCAGCATGACAGTTGCAGCTGCCAGAGACAGCAATCATGTATGCACAAGGTGGACCTGCTTGTGTGAATGTGTGTGTTTTCTGTTCATAAGGCTTTTGCTAAAAGCTAAATGTGTAACAGTCTTTTCATTGTGCCTGTTTGCAACTCAACATGTCATTTTTATAGTGAGTAGCAATCTATCCTTTCCTAATATTGCTTTTGTTGAAAAATGTAGTAAATGTAATAAAGAAAATATTCTAGACATCTCAAGTTCCACTGGCTTCATTAAAGGCTACAAGTTCTGTGTTAGATGTTACTGTTTGGGATTTCCTGACAAGAACATGTCATTTTGTTTTTCGGTTTTGAAAATTTGACAAGCCAAAAAATATAACTCAGTCATGGACACCTAAACATGCCACTCTTCATGTTGTTCATTAAATGTTGAAAAAGCTGTAAACATGGATGACATCGGAGATGTTTCTGCTACATCTACAGCCATGTTGTATGACCCACTGTATAGTGCATGGGGGAGGGTACGAAATACGACTATTAGTTCACTGGCAAAAAGAGTGAGGGGAAAATTACTATCTGTAAGCTCCCATACAGAATGTCCTCAAGAATACTTCAGCAAAACTGATGTTCAGGATATTGGTCTGTAATTATGCAGGTCCATTCTTTTACCCTTCTTGTATACAGGAGTCACCTGCACTTTCTTCCAGTCACTTGGGACTTTGCCTAGGCAAGAGATTCATAGTAAATGCAAGTTAAGTAAGGGGCCAATGCCATAAGTACTCTCCGTAGTACTGAATTGGGATTCCATTTGGCCCTGGCCTTCTCTACACTAGGGATGCCTATTCTTATGTCCTAAGTATGGGAGTCTGTGTGACAGTCAAAATGATGGTATGTCTGTACGATCCTCCTGTGTGAATGATTTCTGAAATGCAAAATTTTAAACTTCGGCTTTCCTTCTGCTGTCTTCTGTTGCTGCACCAGCCTGGTCAATGAGTGACTGAATAGAAGTCTCTGACTTGCTTAGTGATTTTCGTAGGTTCTCAGTGAGATCTTTCACCAAGGTATGTTGATGGAAGTTACTGTATGTTTCATGAATTGATCTTCTTGCTGACAGATGAATTTCTACTAACTTTAGCCTGTCAGCACTGTCATGTTTTTTGAACTGAGAGTGCACCAATCTCTGTTCTCTCAGCATTTTCTGAATTTGATTATTAAACCATGCTGTTAATTAACTTGAATTTACCTGGGCCTGCTATCCTTGTCCAGGTAACTTCTCAGACACGTTAAATTTTGACCTTGATAGACACAATATTTTTGTTGACATAATGAACACTTCCCGCCCACCCCGCACCCCTCCTATGCTGTATAATCTGTATTTTCGATACTCGTTCCATGCCTCTCTAAGTATCCTAGAGCTATGTATTTCAGGTTTAGCCAGCTCTCACTCCTGAGAATAATTTGAGCATGACTAATTTCCTGGAGGACAATGAGTTCAGAAACTGGGTTATAAATACATCGACAATTTAAATTTTTTATTGGTCCAGTTTTATCACACAGCACAAATTGTACAATTGATTTTGGACAGGTCAAAGATAAGTTACAATAATACATAGTATTAGGAAAATAGTAGGCAAATTAAAAATAGGTATCTATTACAATTAATTTTGTTATGTATTCAGAAATTCTCTGACAGAATTGAAACAGTGCTTTATTATAAATGCCTTTAGTTTAGCTTTAAATATTGGATGAGTAGCATTTTTTATTTCCTCTAGTATCTTATTGTGTAGTATTACACCAATGTTAATTATGCTCCTCTGACAGGTGGTTGTTCTGTGATATTTTTTATGTATATTTGATTTCCCTCTGGTACTATAGATGTGTAAATTTTTGTTCTGTAGCAGTTTTCCTGTTTTCAGGAGGTAGTCCCTAGTGAACAAGATAGTTTCATAAATGAATAAACTTGGAACATTTAGAACACCAAGCTCAGAAAAATGGGATTTAAAGGACTCCATCTTTTTAAGGCCACAAATGATTCTTAGAGCTCTTTTTTGCATTCTAAAAACCTTTATACTGTGAGTTGAGTATCCCCAGAAAACAATCCCATGTCCGACTAGTGAGTGGGACTGTGCATAGTATGCCTGCAGTTCTGCTGTTTTCCTTGTTGTACCCTTTAAAATTCTTAGGCCATAGCACACAGATGATAGTTTTCTAGACAAGTTATTTATATGTGTGTCCCACTTTAAGTCTTGCTGAACCCATAGACCCAAAAATTTTGTGACACTTACATTTCCTAGGGGATCATTTTTTAATTGTGCTTGAATAGACATTTCATTAGTTGGATGAATTAAATGAAAATTGACACACACACATTTTTTTCAGTATTTATAACGAGTTTGTTTTTTGTGAACCACTCAGAAAGTCTTTTCATAGAACTTTCTGCTGTGAACTGTGAAGTTTCTGGACTGGATCCAGTGAGCAATATGCTGGTGTCATCAGCAAACAGGATAGTTTTTGTGGGACTCATGTATTCAACTAAGTCATCCACATAAATCAAGAAGAGTAGTGGACCTAAGATTGAGCCCTGTGGTACACCATATTTTATTGTTAATTCACTAGAAAGAAAGGAGCTGTTTCTTGTTTTATTCATTTTGTTGAGTTCATACTGAAGTGATACTTTCCGCCTGCAGTTTCTTAGGTATGAACACAACCAACTATGTGCTACACCTCTTACTCATCGTCTTTCTAATTTTTTGTGCAGAGTGTTATGGTCCAGTACGTCAAAGGCTTTTGAAAGATCTAGAAAAATACCTGCAGCTAATTTATGTCAATCAAGGGATTTTAAAATGCAGTCTAAGAATTCTAATTCTGTGTGGATTTAGATTTTCCAAAACCATGTCATTGTACTGTAAGAGGTGCATATTTATTTATGAAACTTAAAAGCCTGTCATAAAAGAGTTTTTCTAGAATTTTTGAGAAGGAACTTAACTTTGACTCGGGTCAGTAGTTTGATATTTTTTCAGAAGAACCTATTTTTAGCAGAGGGGAAATTTTTGCTATTTTAAAAATATCTGGAAATACACCAGTTTTTAGAGGTTGAAAATTTTTGCCAAGGGGTTTGCTATGTGGCGAGCACATGCTTTTAATATGAAATCAGGTACTTCATCAAGCCCACTTAACATTTTATTGGTTAATTATTTAATTTTACTTATAATTTCATTGGAGTTTGTTTCATAAACATACATAAAAGCAGTCAAGATCACTGACTTGCTGGAGAAACTTGTAACTGGTTCCTTGACAGTGTACTTGAATGATGTCTTCAGCTAGTGAAGTATTCATTGAATTTTTCCTCGACTGAATTTGGGTCTGTGACTTTTGAGCCTTCTAGTGTTAATTAATCTTTTTCTTTGGCGCTGAACTACAAGTTTCTCTCTTTATAACTCTCCATGTGGATCTCATTTTGTTAGACGAGTTTCTTATCAAATTGTCATTCCACATAATTTTTGTCTCTTTGACTACTCTACCATAGATTCTTTGGTAGGCTTTTGAATAACCTGTGAATTCTTGGGTTACTCTATATTTCTTATGACAGTACTGCAGGAGGATGTAGTTATCAGGAGAAAGAAAACTGGCGTTCTACGGATCGGAGCGTGGAATGTCAGATCCCTTAATCGGGCAGGTAGGTTAGAAAATTTAAAAAGGGAAATGGATAGGTTAAAGTTAGATATAGTGGGAATTAGTGAAGTTCGGTGGCAGGAGGAACAAGACTTCTGGTCAGGTGACTACAGGGTTATTAACACAAAGTCAAATAGGGGTAATGCAGGAGTAGGTTTAATAATGAATAGGAAAATAGGAATGCGGGTAAGCTACTACAAACAGCATAGTGAACGCATTATTGTGGCCAAGATAGATATGAAGCCCACACCTACTACAGTAGTACAAGTTTATATGCCAACTAGCTCTGCAGATGACGAAGAAATTGAAGAAAAGTATGATGAAATAAAAGAAATTATTCAGATAGTGAAGGGAGACGAAAATTTAATAGTCATGGGTGACTGGAATTCGAGTGTAGGAAAAGGGAGAGAAGGAAACGTAGTAGGAGAATATGGATTGGGGCTTGGGGCTAAGAAATGAAAGAGGAAACCGCCTGGTAGAATTTTGCACAGAGAACAACTTAATCATAGCTAACACTTGGTTTAAGAATCATGATAGAAGGTTGTATACATGGAAGAACCCTGGAGATACTAAAAGGTATCAGATAGATTATATAATGGTAAGACAGAGATTTAGGAACCAGGTTTTAAATTGTAAGACATTTCCAGGGGCAGATGTGGACTCTGACCACAATTTATTGGTTATGACCTGTAGATTAAAACTGAAGAAACTGCAAAAAGGTGGGAATTTAAGGAGATGGGACCTGGATAAACTGAAAGAACCAGAGGTTGTAGAGAGTTTCAGGGAGAGCATAAGGGAACAATTGACAGGAATGGGGGAAAGAAATACAGTAGAAGAAGAATGGGTAGCTTTGAGGGATGAAGTAGTGAAGGCAGCAGAGTATCAAGTAGGTAAAAAGATGAGGGCTAGTAGAAATCCTTGGGTAACAGAAGAAATATTGAATTTAATTGATGAAAGGAGAAAATATAAAAATGCAGTAAATGAAGCAGGCAAAAAGGAATACAAATGTCTCAAAAATGAGATCGACAGGAAGTGCAAAATGGCTAAGCAGGGATGGCTAGAGGACAAATGTAAGGATGTGGAGGCTTATCTCACTAGGGGTAAGATAGATACTGCTTACAGGAAAGTTAAAGAGACCTTTGGAGAAAAGAGAACCACTTGTATGAACATCAAGAGCTCAGATGGAAACCCAGTTCTAAGTAAAGAAGGGAAAGCAGAAAGGTGGAAGGAGTATATAGAGGGTCTATACAAGGGCGATGCACTTTTGGACAATATTATGGAAATGGAAGAGGATGTAGACGAAGATGAAATGGGAGATACGATACTGCGTGAAGAGTTTGACAGAGCACTGAAAGACCTGAGTCGAAACAAGGCCCCCGGAGTAGACAACATTCCATTGGAACTACTGACGGCCTTGGGAGAGCCAGTCCTGACAAAACTCTACCATCTGGTGAGCAAGATGTATGAAACAGGCAAAATACCCTCAGACTTCAAGAAGAATATAATAATTCCAATCCCAAAGAAAGCAGGTGTCGACAGATGTGAAAATTACCGAACAATCAGTTTAATAAGTCACAGCTGCAAAATACTAACACGAATTCTTTACAGACGAATGGAAAAACTAGTAGAAGCCGACCTCGGAGAAGATCAGTTTAGATTCCGTAGAATTACTGGAACACGTGAGGCAATACTGACCTTACGACTTATCTTAGAAGAAAGATTAAGGAAAGGCAAACCTACGTTCCTAGCATTTGTAGACTTAGAGAAAGCTTTTGACAATGTTGACTGGAATATTCTCTTTCAAATTCTAAAGGTGGCAGGAGTAAAATACAGGGAGCGAAAGGCTATTTACAATTTGTATAGAAACCAGATGGCAGTTATAAGAGTCGAGGGGCATGAAAGAGAAGCAGTGGTTGGGAAGGGAGTGAGACAGGGTTGTAGCCTCTCCCCGATGCTATTCAATCTGTATATTGAGCAAGCAGTAAAGGAAACAAAAGAAAAATTCGGAGTAGGTATTAAAATCCATGGAGAAGAAATAAAAACGTTGAGGTTCGCCGATGACATTGTAATTCTGTCAGAGACAGCAAAGGACTTGGAAGAGCAGTTGAACGGAATGGATAGTGTCTTGAAGGGAGGATATAAGATGAACATCAACAAAAGCAAAACGAGGATAATGGAATGTAGTCGAATTAAGTCGGGTGATGTTGAGGGTATTAGATTAGGAAATGAGACACTTAAAGTAGTAAAGGAGTTTTGCTATTTGGGGAGCAAAATAACTGATGATGGTCGAAGTAGAGAGGATATAAAATGTAGACTGGCAATGGCAAGGAAAGCGTTTCTGAAGAAGAGAAATTTGTTAACATCGAGTATAGATTTAAGTGTCAGGAAGTCATTTCTGAAAGTATTTGTATGGACTGTAGCCATGTATGGAATTGAAACATGGACGATAAATAGTTTGGACAAGAAGAGAATAGAAGCTTTCGAAATGTGGTGCTACAGAAGAATACTGAAGATTAGATGGGTAGATCACATAACTAATGAAGAAGTATTGAATAGGATTGGGGAGAAGAGAAGTTTGTGGCACAACTTGACCAGAAGAAGGGATCGGTTGGTAGGACATGTTCTGAGGCATCAAGGGATCACCAATTTAGTATTGGAGGGCAGCGTGGAGGGTAAAAATCGTAGGGGGAGACCAAGAGATGAATACACTAAGCAGATTCAGAAGGATGTAGGTTGCAGTAGGTACTGGGAGATGAAGAAGCTTGCACAGGATAGAGTAGCATGGAGAGCTGCATCAAACCAGTCTCAGGACTGAAGACCACAACAACAACAACATACTGCAGGAATCTGTTTCTCTCAATGGAAATTTTTATGCCTTTAGTTACCCATTGCTTATTATTGTTGGGTTTTATGTTTTTACTACTTTTGGAAATGCTACATTAAAATAGTGAAGAAAGATACTCTGGAACTCGTGTATATCCTATAACTTTGTTCTGAGTGGCGATGCTTTCCCAGTTTTCCTTTGCCAGTAAGAGATTAAAAATTCTAATGTTATCTTCAGAAAAGGTTCTTTTTCCAACTACTTTTTCAGAACTGCTACTGCTTGTTGGCATTTCTACACACAGCAGCTGTGCCTCGTGATCATTATAACCCATGCTCAGTACTCTGGTTGTGAATCTGTAATTTGTTTCTGAGATTAATATTTGGTCAATAATGGAATTTGTGCATTCTGTTAATCTTGTTGGGCAGTGTATTGTGGGGATCATATTGAATGTGTTGGTCATATTTATCAAAGCATCTCTGGTGCTGCTGTCTTTTGAAAAATCAATATTGAAATCCCCACAAAGCACTATCTTCATATTTAGTGTACTGATCCTGTTCAGCAGAACCTCTAGTTTATTCATGAAGACTCACAAGTTTCCACTTGGTGCTCTATATATGTTAATAACTATGAAATTTAACAACTATGAAATTAAGCTCTGGCAGTTTTAATCGAAAGTTCAAAGTCTTTTTCAATTGAGTCAATATAACTTTTACTGACATCACAGAACTTCATTTGTTCTTTCACAAAGATAGCAGAGCCACCATGTTTGGAAAACTCTCAGCTAAAATTACTTGCTAATCTATATCCTGAGATTGAGGTTAATTTTACTTCGTCATTTCGTAGCCAATGTTCAGTAATGCAAATTGTTTATATTTTTAGTGCATACTGGAGTAGTGCTTCCAACATGGAAATTTTATTTGTGAGTGACTGAACGTTATGGTGTATTATAGCAAAATCTGGGTATTTAGTAACTTTAGGTGAAATGGTTTCTGATTCTTTATCTAATGGCATTTCTAATACAGCACTTACCCTAAAAAATTTTCAGTATCTTTCTTGTGTGTGGCTTCTGATTTCTGGTGGCAATCAGCTGGTGAGTTAACTTCTGGAGCTTGTATAAGCTTTGCTTCATCCACATCTGTCCTCTTCAGTTTAAACCATATCGTAATTTTCGTTTGGCTGACGACTTGATTGTTTGTTTCTTGCCTAATTGATTTAAACCACTTGGTAATTTGCGTTTATTCAATGGCACAGCTTGTAACTCATCTAAAGAACTTCTTAATCTCTCTTTGTTTGTCACTGATACTTTTTTCTTTGCTCTTCTTCGAAATGCGAGTACATATTTTTTCGGCTAGTAAATTCTTTCCTGGCATATTTAAATGAAGTCCATGGACTGTATGGAACCTTTGCTCCAATCTGTTTATATCTAAAATTCTTCAATCCATAATGCAGGTCTAGAAATGTGCAGCCAAGACTGTCACAGAATCAACAGAGCCGTTGGTTGAGACACTCCACTTGGCTGCAAACCACATAACCCCATCATTCTAAGAATGTTTCTGCTTATTGTGAGCTCTGCTTGTACTATGACATTTGGCGACACTTGCATTAAATGGCTGTCATTGGCTCCTGATAACCATGCACAGTTTGAGTTAGTAGTTGTTGTAAATGTCACCTGGTTGAAAACCCACATAATTACAAAAATGTTCAAGGCCTGATTTGCACTTATCATGAGTCCTGAGTCATTGCCAATTTTGTAAAAGGTTACCCATATTATTCCGAGTAAGAAATATATAAAAGATGATTGCTGGAAATAGTGCAAATTATCTTAACTCTGTATTCCAAAGAAAAGTTCAGTGCATGCTGTATCAAAGTTACACCTATGACAAATAGAGTCCACAATATAAAAACCTAAGCCAAACCAAAAGCATGTTCACCTCGCACTCCACGTGTTGCATCACAACTGACTCAGACTGGCCCTGGACCAGCTTAAATGCGAGATTGTGCACCTGATGATGTGCACCTTCTGGTTAGTTATGCCACAGCAGTCAACAGTAATGGTTTCATAGTGACATCAGGTGGGGTCACTATGGTAGAGAAGAGCTAGTAACTTACAACCACAGTCACCAGAATTAACCCCCTTGATTATTTCTTCTGGGGTTGTACCAAAAACATTTTATATCAGTTGTGCCCTAGAACATAGTATGTTATGAATAATTCATGAAACATATCACTCATTTGCTGATGCAGAGGTGCTTTAGAGTAATCGAAGTGCTCAAGGAAAGATGGCTGTGCTTAGAACAATGTGAAAAACATTTTGAGCACCTATTGTAGCACATCAACAGAAAATATGATATTTTCTAATAACTTGTCACAAATGTTAAAATTGCAAATGAAGGTCACTCAAAGTTAAAAATGCAAGAAAAAGTTTTCCCTCACTGTAACATGAAAAAGCACATCCATTATCACAGAAATTTCCTTTTCTTTCTTTAAACATTGTTCAAATCACCAAATAAAGGAAGAGATTTTGATGACATCACCAAAATGATACAATATACAGAAAATATTTTGGAAAATATATTCACTTTTGTGATCTCTTTTCAATGGAGTTAATTGTTCCCCATGTTCCTGTTAATAACAACGAAAACAGTCAATTTTTGACAAAATAATTTAATCGGATAGATAAAAAATCTACTCACCAAGTCATGATAGAACACACACATAAGAGAGTTCTGCCTTCTTCAGGCAGAAGGGTTGAAGGGAAAGGAAGAGGGGTGAAGGAAAAGGCCTGGAGAAGTCTAGGAAGAGGGGTAGATTTTGAGAAAGTCACCCAGAGCTGCAGGTCAGGGAAGACTTACTGCCCAGGATGAGAAGGAAAGACTGATTGTTGGGGACTGCATTAGATGAGATTTGGAAATCCTAAAGCTTTAAAAGGTGGAATACATGGTAATATGAAAGACAGAGATTACTGCTTAAACATTGTGCATGAATTAATAAGAGCGAAAAGCTAAGTGCAGTGTTCGTAACAGAGGCGGAAGGGGGATGATGAAAATAGATGGGTAAGACAATGAAATATGTACAAAACTAGAACAGGGTGAAGAAAAGGATAGTTACTGTGACGAAATGCTGAGATGGAAGAAATTAATGTAAGTTAAGGTCAGGTGGGTGGCGAGAACCAAGGATATGTTGTAGCCTTAGTTCCCACCTGTGGAGTTCTGAGAAACTGGGGTCTGGTGGAAGAACCTAGATGGTGCGAGTCATGAAACAGGCAATATGGTCACAACTGACATGTTGTAGAGGATGCTCTGCAACAGAATATTGCATGTTGCCAGTAGACACCCTCTGCCTGTGCCCATTCATCGTAATTGATAATTATCGTAGAGTGCATTAAAATAATTCTTCAGTTTTATTCTATGACACACAGAAAGTCGTGCTTCAGCTCTAGGTTGGATATTAAAATCGAATTTCCACTCTGTTAGTTAGGAATTGACCGTAACAGCACATCAGTATTTCCCACAATTGGTATCAGTTTCATACACCGTTTCTGTAACTGAGTAATGTTTTTTTTATGTATACACAGTACCATAGTAAGTCAGCATGGGTCAGTTGCATTCAATACTATAGCTGGAGCCACAAACAAAGGTGGTCGAGTTTAGGCTCATTCTGTGCACCTGCATCACTCATTTTCCAACAACCCGTGAGCATTCTGTAGGGCTCTGCACACACTGCTGTGAATGTCGCATCCAATGCAAGCATTAAATGTGGTTGCAGTGAGTTATTTAGTGAATTTTTATCCATTTATTTTGAGTTGGTATCACTCTTGGTGGTAGTAAGCAACAAATTCTATGCAAGCAAGTCAAAGACGTAATTTTCAGGTCAGCATACATGCTTACATCAAGCGCAAAGCACTTGTATGCATGTACTGCAACTGTTGCCCAGGATCAGCAACAATGCAGTCCCTGTTCAACCTGTGTGAACCACTACGGGCTTTCAAAAATAATAAAAATAAATGAGGTGAGGTGGCAACCACGTACCCTCAGACTCAGAGTTGAAATATTAAAAGTTTTGGCTGGTTTCTTTGTCTATGGGCTGGGATACGTAATTGCTGCATTACAGGCCAAATACTGCTGAGTCTACAGTATACAATAATAATATACACATGAATTGAATGGTTGAAGGTTTCTATCACTCGGCAATTGTGAATTATGTATGTAACATATAAATTTATAAATGAAAGAGTGCAAGAAAATAAAATCTGCAGGTACTATCTTAACGACTTTAAATGATGAGTACGATAGTAGAAGTACTTTTGAGATTGCAGTATATTTCTGCAAAACACTTATTAGTGTCAATGGTCCAGCAATTAAATAAAATACAAGTTGAATAACAGGGAAACAATAGATTCCTGCTTCACATAATTAGTTATGAACAACAACATAGCTCATGAGATATTCACTTCTAAATGCATACTATGTCCCTCACTGTAGAAAACACCGAAATCTCACGACTTCACAAGTCGGCACTCCGAAGTATTTCTATCACCTGAGACCATGCACAAACAGCTCCACACTCTCCAAGTCTCTCTCTCGACCATACGTCATGCCTTCACGTCCAGCACTTCCCGTATCCTGTGCAACTCTGCCGAACTCGCTTCCATCCAGTCTCCCCATTCACGAGCGCTGTGATTGGCTAGAGCTCTCGCGCCATGTCTTCATGCCAACGCACCCACACAAACATAATGAAACACATTTGAAGTACTGGTTTTACATTTAAATAACTTGAAATTATATAAATATTCCTATGGCTGGACCATAAACACACTCTAACACACATTATTAGATACATAAACAAAATAAATAAACATATATCAAAGGAATAGAACAAAAGGTAGGCCAGTAGCCTAATGTCTCTGAGCTTTCTATAACACAGTAAATATTTAACCAATTTCTCCATGAATAGTATATATCGGATATTAACAAAGAGAAAGATGAATAAATGTACTTATAAGCATACTGCTACCATTTTTTCGTGTAACTGTGGAGTACTTAGGGCCTGACACGATCGATAGTAATCGGCCATTTTGATCTCCAATAACTCATGTACTATTCAAGTTACATGCCTGTAATTTATACCAATTTAGGTTTACACTAATAGCTTTCTAAAGACATGTTGATTGATGAAATTGGGTGAAGCATTTAAATTTTGGAAATTCATTGCTTGGTGTTACTTGTATAATTTACAGTCACATACTAAACCTTAAACTATTAAAGATATTGAAAATATGATTACACCATCAGAATTGTCATGCAAGTAATAGTAATGTTCATGTTTCTGTTTGAGGTATCATGATTCATCTGGCTATTTCCGTATGAACAGTGAAATGTCTGCCATGATGGTTTCACAAAGTCCGCCATCTTTGCGCTCTCGTCATAGACATCTCCTTTATTGACACAAAGCACTGTCCTCATTACAGCAGAATTCCCAGCCACATGGCTGGACCATGCACTGAGGCTACCCCTCTTGTCCAGTTAACGTTTGGCACCACGTGTTTGCTGCCGGGCTCCATCTGGCCGAACAACCCGTGCTGCCGCACCAACTCCGAACATAAAATATTTCCAGGGCACCACAACTTGCCCGTTACCTCACACCACCATCATTTGCAGATCAAACTATAGTAACTCAGTTTTAAGGCTTTTATAATTATAACAGACTCAGATATCTTGTCTACAAATTTGAAGTTTTATTAAGAAAATAACTAAATTGACAGAAAATATTTGGGAATCGAGTTTTATGAAATGTCAATAATTTGATCATGTCTTCCTGAGTATCGACTGAGCCTCAGTGCTGACAATTGATGTATTTAAATATTATAAGAGCATGGAATACAAATTCATTGAGTATTTTTAATTATGTATGTATATGGTGATGTGCTCCTCTGTGTATTGCATTTTGATATTGCATGTATTGCAGAATTCTTATATGAACACTCTGAGTAAAAGGCAATTCAGCTTCTGTAGTAGCATTATCTTTTAAGTGTTGTTTTAAAAGAGATAAATATCTCCCAGAAAGTAAATTTATGCTCTTTATTGACAGTAAATTATCACTACAGTGCAGTATACTCTTGGTACCTACACAGGTTTAATTTAAAATGGCAAAGAAAGAAAGGAAAATCAGTACACTGATGCAAAAGATAACTTCAGTTTCCTCCATTATATTAATTAGCTGCTGTTTACTTCTGATTACTAGCTTCATATGTACATTCCCACTTTGTTATCAAAGAACTGTAATTATCTAAGTACAACAAGAATAGGGTCATGTTTACAATAAGCATTGCTCCTTGTTATGCAGCTAACTGGTATCTTTGATTTTTATTCTCCTATTAAGCTGACACAAGGCTTTAGTACTCTGTTAGAAACACCATGAACAGAAGAATGATAGTGTTTAACATCACCATGTGGTTCCAACCCCCCCCCCCCCCCCCAGGTCTTGCACTTGAAGTTATATTTGCCAGTGACATAAACAGTGTGTGCTGGAGTAAAAGCAATAGACCTCTACAAGGGCATGCATACAATAGTTTGTAGAAGGAGGCAGGCTAGATCTAGGGGTGTGGAGAATCTTTTAATATTTAGGAAGAGGAAAGGCAAGATGTAAGAAGCCATAATTAAGTTCCAGTTTTGACACTGTTAAAAACCTGAATAATACCAACTTTAAAATCATATTTGTTGTGGACTGGCAAGACAGCCAATCCACTATGAAGGAAGCCAAAAGGCACGCGTTTAAGCTCATGCAGGCTGGCGTGAGGTCTGGAACAGGACAAGGACTTTATAGTAGCAAAAATAGTACTTAGCTGCTGCAATACTTAACTTTAATCCATAATAGGTGAACATCGCTCTTGACGGTACATGTTTTACAGCATCAATAGTAACTGGTAATGGCACCTTGCTAAGTCATAGCAAATGACGTAGCTGAAGGCTATACTAACTATCGTCTCGGCAAATGAAAGCGTAATTTGTCAGTGAACCATCGCTAGCAAAGTCGGTGTACAACTGGGGCGAGTGCTAGGAAGTCTCTCTAGACCTGCCGTGTGGCGGCGCTCGGTCTGCATTCACTCATAGTGGCAACACACGGGTCCGACGTATACTAACGGACCGCGGCCGATTTAAAGGCTACCACCTAGCAAGTGTGGTGTCTGGCGGTGACACCACATTCCTCCCCCGCAAATCGGTGGATGGTTGTGGCAT
This sequence comes from Schistocerca cancellata, assembly GCF_023864275.1. Classification (NCBI taxonomy): domain Eukaryota; kingdom Metazoa; phylum Arthropoda; class Insecta; order Orthoptera; family Acrididae; genus Schistocerca; species Schistocerca cancellata. The sequence goes on from NC_064628.1 coordinate 162,290,557, forward strand.
AAGGCTTCCGCCCGCCATGGGGAGGACCCCATGTTGACGTATGCGACGAGGTGGGGAGCCAAACTACAGGTGAGGCTGTGCCACCCGCACCCTGCCATTCAGGCCGAGGGGAGCTAGAAAAACGCCTGAAAACCTGCTCCACGGTGCACGCCAACATGCGGTGTATGCGCCCGTAGAGAGTCAGGAGGGGCCGAAGGGTCGACCTTCATCGGGCCGGGGCACCCGACGGGCGAAGACGACATATGGTCCGGAGCGGGCAAGAGTTCCATGGCGGAGGACAACTGGTCATGGGAAGCGATCAGCAGCGTGTGACCCAGGGAGGCTCCCGGCAGTTGCAGCGACGCGTCCACTGCGGGCGTCGCCGGCGGGAGAACAGGCGGCGGCAGCTGTGGCGGCGGCGCGTCGCCATGGGGCAAAATGGAAGGCAGTGTCGGTAACACCTGGGGCTGAGGTGAGCCAGTAGATGGGTCCCCAAGGCGCTGACCGGATGGCACCGTCGCTGAAAGCAGACGGGGAGAGGCAGATCCCATGCGACGACAGAGGCGCAGCTGATTGAGATGCCGACGCACCTCACCAGAGGCCCCCAAAATCAGATACATAGCGCGGCCGAGGCAGCGAAGAATGCACCCTTCGAGCCAACGCCATGAACCTCGATAGTTGCGATAGTATACAACGTCACCTGGGGCAAAAGCAGGTGTCTGCCATTGCACAGGAACCTGATGTGGCGGATGTAGCAAAGACATCAATGTTCGATGAGGGCGACCGTGAAGCAACTCAGCCGGCGAGCGACCATCTCGGGGCTGAGAGTGATACGAGGACAAAAAGAGCAATAATGCGGCCTCCTGAGAATGAGACTCTTTCAACTTCAACATCTGTGACTTGAAAGTCCTGACCAAACGTTCAGCGGCACCGTTGGACAGTGGCAAAAACGGCGAGGACGTCATATGTTGAACACCATTGGCCTTGCAGAATGACTGAAATTCTGCGGACATGAATTGTGGGCCATTGTCGGAAACAATTGTCTGTGGAAGACCTTCAATGCAAAAGATAGCGGATAACGCTTGGATGGTGGCAGATGATGTCGTGGAAGACATCCGGACAACAAAAGGAAAATTACTGAATGAATCTACCACAACCAACCATCGAGCATTCCAGAATGGACCAGCAAAATCGATGTGTAAGCGTTGCCAAGGAGAAGTGGCTTTTGGCCACGCAAACTAATTTTCGCGGTGGTGCTGATTGTTGTTCGGCACACACCATGCAAGAAGAGCACATATTCGTAATCGCGGCATCGATTCCGAACCAAGTACAGTGCTGACGAGCAAGTTGTTTCGTTCTCACTATACCCCAATGTCCTTGGTGGAGAAGCTTTAAGACAGAGGACTGTAACGAACGTGGGGCCACAACCCTGGACTGATCATTATCAGAACGCAACAGCAAAACACCACGTCGTACAAAAAGTCTCTCCTTGTGAGCAAAAAATCGTCGAACCAACGGATCCCCGATCCGTGACTTTGACAAGGGCCATTGATTAACAACGAAATGCAGAATGGTAGCAAGGACAGGGTCGGCAGCTGTGGCTGTAGCTACCCGACAAAAATCAATAGGAAACGATTTGACCACGTCATCGGTTTCCGAATCAATGAACATGCAAGCAAGTTCAGAAGAATCGAATGCTCTATCCTCGGCAACAGGGAAACAGGACAACGCATTTCCGTGCTTAGCAGTGGACCGATACAAGATATTGTAGCGGTACTGCGAGAGGAAAATAGACCAGCGAATGAATTTCTATGCTGTACGTGGAGGTACAGGCTTGGTCGGATGAAAAAGTGATGTCAAAGGTTTGTGGTCTGTGATGATGGTAAAGTGACGACCATACAAGAAATCATGAAACTTTGTAACACCAAATACGAGAGCCAATGCTTCTTTCTCGATCTGTGAATAATGTCTTTGGGCAGACGAGAGCAATTTGGACGCAAAGGCAATAGGGCGATCGTGCGAACCATCTTTGTGCGCAAGCACAGCACCAATCCCAAAATCCGATGCATCCTCCATCAACAAAAGGGGTTTCTGGCGATCAAAGGGCATAAGGCAAGTATTGGAAAGCAACGCCGATTTCAACTGGCGAAAGGCGCGTTCGCATTCTGTCGTCCAGACGAACGGAACACCTTTACGGCGTAAGCGATAAAGCGGAGCTGAAATGGAAGAGGTGTGGCGCACATATATATGGTAATAGTTAATTTTGCCCAGCACACTCTGTAGCTGCTTCAAATTCTGCGGCGAAGGCAAGTCTTGTATGGCACGGAGGTGCTCTGGACTGGGATGTATGCCTTGGGCATTGAGTACATGTCCCAGATAGGGTAAGTCACGAGCAAAAAACACACATTTGTCCTTCCGCAAGCGAAGACCATTTTGTCGCAAGACCTGAAATAATGTTCTGAGATTGGCTAAATGTTCTTCTTCCGTCTTTCCGGAGATCACAATATCGTCCAGATAGTTTGCTGCAGTAGGGACCGATGCACAAACAGCTTGTAGATATTGCTGAAACAATGCAGGGGCGGATGCACACCCGAATGGCAGTCTTTTGAATCGATACAAACCAAGATGCATGTTAACCACCAAAACGCGCTGGGATTCTTCATCCACCGGTATTTGCAAGTACGCATCTGCTAGGTCCAACTTCGAAAAATATTTATCTTTGTCAAAAAGATCTTCCGGGCAGGGTAAAGGAAAAGTTGCAGTCACTAGTTGTGGATTCACTGTTGCCTTGAAGTCCACGCAAAGTCTCAGTTTTCTGGAAGGTTTTTGCAAAATTACTAAGGGTGATGCCCAGAGAGAAGCCTGCACATGTTCAATGACACCTTGTGGTTCCAAATCGTGTAATGTTTTTGCGACCTCATCACGCAATGCGTGGGGAACATTGCGCGCTCTGAAAAACTTCGGTTGCGCATTCACCTTCAGTTCCAAATGTGCTTTATAGTTCGTAGTGCAACCGAGGCCCGGTGCAAAAATGTCTGCAAATTCTTCACATAGACGAGAAACACTGGCTGAAGGCACAGTCTGGTTCACTGATAGGACCTGATTGACTATAGACAAGTTAAACAACTGAAATAAATCTAAACCAAACAAGTTCACTGCAGCAGAAGAACGAAGTACGTAAAATGACACAAGTTTTGGTTGTCCCTTGTATGTTGCAAGAAGGCTGCACTGTCCTAACACAGGGATCGCTTGTCCTGAATAACTACGAAGCTTAACATTTGGGGCATGCAACGGAGGTGTGCCCAGCTGTTTGTACGTGTCGTGATTGATCAGTGAAACTGCAGCTCCGGTATTGAGCTGGAACGGTATCACTTTGCCATTAATGTCCAAGTCCACAAAAAGTTTATTGTCCTGCTGATGACAAGAGCGACTGGCTTGTGCAACATGAACTGACACTGGTACAGAATCACTTGCGACTTGACGGGATTTCCGGTGATGTCGACGCACACTATTTGTGGGACAAACACAGTCACTGTGAGAGAGAGTAGCACTGGGCAGAGTGGAATGAACTACATGAATTTCCATAGGCGAAGTTTCACGAGCCAGAGTGTCCTTGGTTCGATTCTGATTCCAGCGTGAAGCAAAGGGCCTGGAATGGTTATGAGTGTCCGATTGGACCTTTTTCTGGCAAACACTTTGAACATGTCCTTTTTTATTACAGAAAAAGCAAATAGCCTGGCGTGACGGGCAATTCTCACGCGAATGTCTAGTAGCACACCGTGGGCATGATTTCACTGCATTTGCTTGCTGGCGCAGGACATGTGGCTGAGAGCGAGGCGGCTTTGGCGCGGCCGGGCGTGAGGCCTGTTTACTGTTCCGTGCAGCTCGCCCGGCGGGCCGGTTAACGTGACACATGGGTGGCAAAGTTTCAAATGATTCCTGAGCAAAGTCAAGTGTGTCCTGCTGATCCAATATGTCCATCACTTGTTGAAGGGAGGGATTGACTAGTTCCAAAATCTGTTCCTGTATACGAACATCAGAAACGTTCTGTGCAATTGCATCACATACCATAGTATCTGAATAAGGGAGTCCACATTGACACTCAAAAGCACAATCCCTAGTAAGGCCTTACAAGGTTGCAACCCACTCCCAATTAGTCTGACCTGCCATACGTTTTGTACAAAAGAAGGTATACCTTTTCGCAACTACATTGACTGATTCTTTGAAATATGCATCTAATGCAGACAAAATTTCATCGTAGCACAGAGTTTCTACGTCACGTCAGGGAAATAATTTGACTATCACATGGTACGTGTGGACTCCGACGGACGAAAGGAGATAAGGCTGCCGCTCATTACCTTGAATTCTGTAGGCGGCGAGATGGAATCCAAATTGGCATGCCCACTCCATCCAGCTTTCCAGTGCAGCATCAAAACGACGAATGAGTGGTGGAGCGGCGGCTGCCGCATCGTTTTGCATTGCACATTGACCCTGGACGATCTGTCCAAGGGCATCCAGTAAGGCCTGCATCTGCTGATTCTGTAAGCGATAAAATTCGGACAGTACATCTGGAGATTGTGGCGAAGCCATTACACAAGTAAATCAGGGCAGTATAGTTACGAACGCGGTTTGGCCTCATCGCCAACTGTTGTGGACTGGCAAGACAGCCAATCCACTATGAAGGAAGCCGAAAGGCACGCGTTTAAGCTCACGGAGGCTGGCGTGAGGTCTGGAACAGGACAAGGACTTTATAGTAGCAAAAATAGTACTTAGCTGCTGGAATACTTAACTTTAATCCATAATACATCGCTCTTGACGGTACTTGTTTTACAGCATCAATAGTAACTGGTAGTGACGCCTTGCTAGGTCGTAGCAAATGACGTAGCTGAAAGCTATGCTAACTATCGTCTCGGCAAATGAGAGCGTAATTTGTCAGTGAACCATCACTAGCAAAGTCGGCTGTACAACTGGGGTGAGTGCTAGGAAGTCAGTCTCTAGACCTGCCGTGTGGCGGCGCTCGGTCTGCAATCACTGATAGTGGCGACACGCGGGTCCGACGTATACTAACGGACCGCGGCCGATTTAAAGGCTACCACCTAGCAAGTGTGGTGTCTGGCGGTGACACCACAGTATTCTTGAAGAAAAAATACCTGACTATACTATATTTTTCCCTGAGAGCTAGGAGGGGAGGCGTGCCCCCTCTTTTGCCCCGTGGATATGGGCACCCTTGAATCTGAACTGAGTTGTTTATTCAAAGCTGTGATGTTTGTTGCCATTGTGGTGAACCAATAACTGAAACTGGTGACCAGTTATTTCAGTTATCGTCATTTCTGACACAGCTATCATCTGGAAACTATATTTCATTTGCCTTGATGTATTAGTTGTTTAATAATACTTTAGGTGGGTCATGCTTTGTTGCTGGAGCATTTCATTTTTCATGCATACTTATGCATTTTGATTTTTTGATAACAGACTGGAGAATTTCACATAATTGTGGTAATGGAGTTTTCAATATTGGTTATAGCTTATCCTCTGGATCTTCTCACCGAGGAAAAATCCGTGGCAGTACCACAAATTGATCTTGGATCCCCCAAATGGCAGCCAGCTGTGCTAACCATACAGGCTATATGGCAGATGCCTACAGACATGAGCAGCACCAAACCTTGACTAACAATAGACTTCATCATTCAGTTGTCAAGCAAACTGCACACCAAAACACTGCTTGAATACTTTAATATTGCCCTCCAACGCCATCCATAGTTTGCATGTTGAGTCATATCTTTTCTACTTTCACAACTGTGTCCTTAGCTCTGTTCTTTCATATCATTTTTTTCCACAAACCACCCCTGTCTCAACAGTGTAATCACCTTATCTCTTTTTCCTCTGTCTCACACTCATCCCTCAGATTCATAGTTGCTACTAGTATTAATCTACATTTTACCATTTTCGCTGAGTGTCATCAGTCTTCCCCTCTCCTGAATCCTGTCAAAAGTTCCATTGGCCCTCCTTCTTTGCATCCGAATCTTTGTACCTGTGTGTATGTGTGTGTGTGTGTGCAAATGCTTGAAAGCTAGTCTCATTATCCCAACTTTAAGTGATGTGACTAAGAGCTGACAATTACATATCACCCAGTGAGTGGTTATCTCATATGATTTTTTGTATAACGTTTATATCATGGAAGTTTAATTAATATAATATTGATTGCTTTAAGTAGCTCCTGTCTGTCAATAGATGCAACTATCTCATGATGTCAGGACAGTTTTTCTCCAGTACCTGCATTATAATATGTCTGATGCTTGCACTGACTTAACAACTTGAAGAAAAAGGACTATAAAGTTTATGTTGCAAACAAAATTGTGAATCATTTAAAGTTTGCACTTTCAGTTACCATAATTAGTGTAGAGGAAGACTGTCTGCAATGGTATTGATGCTCACATGTGTGTAAGGCCCTCATTTTTGTTTTGTACAGGATTCAGCTCATCCCTTCTAAACATGATGAAGAAGCCTAACATTCAGAGGGCTATCAATAATATAAGAAATCTCATGTAGTTTCTATTGGAAGTTTCTCTATAGTCTGTAATGACAGTATCATACAGTTAATGTAGATGGAGATATTGTTGCAGTTTAAATTAAAAGATTATGTATTGTTTGATTGTTTAAGCTAGAGTCTGTTTTGTTGCTCTTTACAGGTCTAAATAGTGGGAAATCTGTACAGGTGGCAATAATCAGGACACCAGAACTTACTACTATGCATGTAAATGAGAAAAACAATTCCTTACATACTAAGGTTATGCTGTTGACAAAATATTCAAACATTCCTTGGATTAATCGAGAAAAAGGTAATAGATTCTTCATTCAATTTTTTTATTTATTTATTTTTTATTACAGTATGCTACATACTCAGTAATATAACTAAAAAAAACTAAGTTTTCAAATCTAATGGAGAAATCAGTTTCTATTTAATGATGAAAACGGTTTCACTTGCCTTTAAATTTTATGCATAAGGTTTGTTTTCAGTTGTATTTATGGATCATGGATGAATCAGAATATATGCGACTGTAGAATACAGTTTAATGTTTGATCAGTGTTGACACTTATATGTGTAAAATGCATTTATAATTCATCGTTACTAGAAAATATTAATGTTAGAAAGTGTAGTGCAAACTAGATGATATGAAACTCATCACTGGCAAAGATAAAGGTACAGATAGGAATGCTTTAATAAATGCAGAACAAACAAACAAATAGGTGTCGTGTAAGGGTGAGTGATGTACTTTGAGGATGATGTATCTAGAAACACATGATATTTCTAGGTTGGTGTACCAGTCTAGAGACTGATTTTAGAATCATATGTACACTCCTGGAAATGGAAAAAAGAACACATTGACACCGGTGTGTCAGACCCACCATACTTGCTCCGGACACTGCGAGAGGGCTGTACAAGCAATGATCACACGCATGGCACAGCGGACACACCAGGAACCACGGTGTTGGCCGTCGAATGGCGCTAGCTGCGCAGCATTTGTGCACCGCCGCCGTCAGTTTCAGCCAGTTTGCCGTGGCATACGGAGCTCCATCGCAGTCTTTAACACTGGTAGCATGCCGCGACAGCGTGGACGTGAACCGTATGTGCAGTTGACGGACTTTGAGCGAGGGCGTATAGTGGGCATGCGGGAGGCCGGGTGGACGTACCGCCGAATTGCTCAACACGTGGGGCGTGAGGTCTCCACAGTACATCGATGTTGTCGCCAGTAGTCGGCGGAAGGTGCATGTGCCCGTCGACCTGGGACTGGACCGCAGCGACGCACGGATGCACGCCAAGACCGTAGGATCCTACGCAGTGCCGTAGGGGACCGCACTGCCACTTCCCAGCAAATTAGGGACACTGTTGCTCCTGGGGTATCGGCGAGGACCATTCGCAACCGTCTCCATGAAGCTGGGCTACGGTCCCGCACACCGTTAGGCCGTCTTCCGCTCACGCCCCAACATCGTGCAGCCCGCCTCCAGTGGTGTCACGACAGGCGTGAATGGAGGGACGAATGGAGACGTGTCGTCTTCAGCGATGAGAGTCGCTTCTGCCTTGGTGCCAATGATGGTCGTATGCGTGTTTGGCGCCGTGCAGGTGAGTGCCACAATCAGGACTGCATACGACCGAGGCACACAGGGCCAACACCCGGCATCATGGTGTGGGGAGCGATCTCCTACACTGGCCGTACACCACTGGTGATCGTCGAGGGGACACTGAATAGTGCACGGTACATCCAAACTGTCATCGAACCCATCGTTCTACCATTCCTAGACCGGCAAGGGAACTTGCTGTTCCAACAGGACAATGCACGTCCGCATGTATCCCGTGCCACCCAACGTGCTCTAGAAGGTGTAAGTCAACTAACCTGGCCAGCAAGATCTCCGGATCTGTCCCCCATTGAGCATGTTTGGGACTGGATGAAGCGTCGTCTCACGCGGTCTGCACGTCCAGCACGAATGCTGGTCCAACTGAGGCGCCAGGTGGAAATGGCATGGCAAGCCATTCCACATTCCAGCATCTCTACAATCGTCTCCAAGGGAGAATAGCAGCCTGCATTGCTGCGAAAGGTGGATATACACTGTACTAGTGCCGATATTGTGCATGCTCTGTTGCCTGTGTCTATGTGCCTGTGGTTCTGTCAGTGTGATCATGTGATGTATCTGACCCCAGGAATGTGTCAATAAAGTTTCCCCTTCCTGGGACAATGAATTCACAGTGTTCTTATTTCAATTTCCAGGAGTGTAGAAATTTGGTACAGAGACTGCTATAAGTGGTTTCCTATGTTTTGTACCATTTTGTTGTTGTGAGACATGAGGTTGTGTTTTGCGCAGTATTTGCAAATATTTTTAGTTCTTCCCATTTAAGCACAGTTAACACATTAAAACTACTTGGAGGATATTATTAATTCTTTAGTTATAAAATTTTATTATGAGTAGAATTCTGCATGATTTAAAACTAGTTACATAACATGTGGATGGTTAAGCCATATTTTGTTAATCATGCAGCTTCTTGTACCTGGTTATAGAAGACTGTCTTTTACCATAGAAAATGTCCACCCCCAGTAGCTGAGTGGTCAGCGGGACAGAATGTCAATCCTAAAGGCCCGGGTTCAATTCTTGGCTGGGTTGGAGATTTTCTCCACTCAGGGACTAGGTGTTCTGTTGTCCTAAACATCATCATTTCATCCGATCGACACTCAAGTTGCTGAAGAAGCATCAAATCGAAAGACTTACACCCAGTGAACAGTCTACCCAACGGGAGGCCCTAGTCACACGACATTTATTTACCATAGAACATCTGATATTTGCAAATGAACTGAGTTTTTTAAAGTCTTGGGAATTTTATCTGTCTTGAAAATTGGATTTTGTGTTAGTTTTTGGTAGGCTTCTACTTAAAATGTATTTAACTTGTGACTAGTTTTTGATAATAGTTCTACTTAACTTGATTTCACTTACTGATTATTGGTATGTATTGAGTAATAACATAACAGATGGGCTCTTAGGAATACGGTACTGACAACATTTTCTCTGTTGCAGTGCTGTTAAATTTCAATTGAATATTTGTTCCTAAGTATGTGACCATGTTGTATATTGGAATATGTTTTTACCTTTTGTAAAACCCTGCTTCTCTAGAGCAATTTTTGTAGTTTCAGAAAAAGATAACAACACACAGAAATTGAATAGTATCATTTAAAAATGAAATATGAAAATATATTCAACTTGTTTTACAAAACAGGTTAGAAGTGAATATTTTGAAAAGTCCTCCAAGGTACAACACTCTCCCCTAGTAATAAATATGAAATTTCATAATTATTAGAATATTACAGGCTATTATGCTGTCATCAGATGAATTTTTTATTGATACCCTATGTTTGGTTTATAACTATGGAGGACATCTTCAAGGGGGGTTGTAGCTTGTATGAAGGTATGATTCACACCCTGGCCTGCTAGCAGTTAGGTTATGCAGTGGACCATCAAAGAAACCTTTGAAGGTGTCCTATGCAAGTGGGGACAAAATCTTGAGCTTCAATCAGAAACTCATCTGACAGTGGCATAACAACCCAAAATATTGGAATAAGTTAATTACATGTATATGCAGCCGAGGTGGCTGTACGTACATTCTGTAATTAAGTTAACGCACGGTTGCTGGACTTCAGCCTATAACAATGTTTAAAATTACATTTGAATAAGTGCGACATTTCTGGCCATGAAAGTTTACATTTTATAAATATAAAGTTAGTTCAAAGAAACACTAAGTAAGTATTTTGAGTGAAAAGTTTAAAGAAATTTAATTTTATTGGTTGCCATATTCACTTAGCAGAAATGGAGTGGTAATAGCATATTAAAATAGATAGGATAGTCAAACAAATGTATAAACACAACATAATCTTTAAAAATCAAACTAAGAAAGAAAACACATACAGCAGCAATTTTAGAAGTACCATGTGAAGGTTGTTTAGTAGCCAGATAAAACTGGTACTGTGATCAAACACTATAAATTCTTCTCTGCTACAAACTCACTCATGGTGAGGCTGACTTGTTAAAATCACTGGAATCTCTAAATACCTTCTCCAATTAAATTTCACATTGTCCTATTCTGAATCCTATGTCACTTTCCTTAATGTTGATTTCATCCCACTGAAGGCCAGCTACATACTTCCATCCACATTAAACCTACTAGCAAACAACAGTACTTACATTTTGACAGTTGCCATCCTTTTCATGTCAAATGTTCCTTCCCATACAGTCTTGGCATTTAAGGCAAACATATTTTTTTGGATGCAGATTCTTTACAGCAATACACCACCATTCTCACCACAGCCTTCAGGATGTAATTACCACCAACCCAGTTCAAAAGCAGATTTCCTAGGCCATCACATACATTCCTGGTACACCTGATCCATCTAAAAAAACAACTTTGTAGTGCACCACTTGTCATCCAGCATTATCCTGGTCTTGAACATATTAATAAGGTACTTCGACAAGGCCATGACTTCTGAAAATCATGCTCTGGAATGAGATCCTTTCTGTCTGAGATTTTGCCCACCACAACTAGAATAGTTTTTTGTCATACTTTAAATCTCCACAATATCACTGTCAGACCCTATGCTCCTCCTGTACCCATCTCCCTACCTTATAGCTCCTGCTCCTGTGACTGTCTGGGCTGCAAGACTTGCCCTATGGACCCTCCTACCACCATGTATTCCAGCCCTATAACTGGCAGAACATAATACTATGAAAGAGAGAGCCACCTGTGAAACGACACGTATCATATACCATCTGTTACGTAAACACTGTTCAGACTTCTACATCAGCATTACTACCACCCAGTTCTCATTTAGGAGGAATTGGCATAGGTTGATGGCATATACCAGCAACACACAATATCCTCTTGCAGAGAGTGCTCTGCAACATGACACTGATGGCCTTGGTACTTGTTTCACCACATACACCATCTGGAGTCTTCAGCCAGACACCAGTTTCTTATAACTCTGCATTTGTGAACTAACACTTCAAAATTGTCTTGGTTCTCACCACCCTCCTGGCCTTAATTTAAATTAATTCTTTCTGTCTCAGCACTTCTTCACAGTAACTACACCTTCCTTAAGTCCATTTTAGTTTTCTACATCTGTCATTTCCTGACCAGTTTATTTTTCCCCCTCCCACCTTAGTTACATACAATGCTCTTAGCTTTTCACTCTTATTAACTCATGCACAATATTGTAGTAGTAATCTCTGTCTTGCATATTACCCTGTCTTCTGCCTTTAAGTGCTCAGGTTTTCAAATGTCATCTGGTTCAGTCCCAACAATTAGTTTTTCCATCTCATCCAGTCCGCTAAGTCTCGCCTGACGTGGGGTTCGGGTTGAGTTTTCTGAACTGTACTTGTTTTCCTAAACCTCTCCAGTCCTTTTCCTTCACAATTCTTACTTCCACTTCAACTTCTACCAGAAGGAACCACTGGCTCCAAAAGCTTATAAAAATTAAACGTTTTTGTGTCTGTGTTCTCCTGCCGCCTTTTGGTGAGTAAATTTTTTATCTATCCATTTGCATTATATCATCAACAATTGATTATTTTTGTGTTAGAAACTATTTTTTTAAGCTCTTCAATTTTAATTCAAATAATAGTTGGAATTAGATTTTCTGCAAGCAGGCTGATTTGAATATTTTGTAATTTGCTGTCTTTTTCTCCTTTTTCTTGACACAGAAATTTTGTCACCACAGCGACCTCCTGCGCCTCCTACTGAGTATTTTCAAATTAATCTTGGTGGTTATAAACCAATAGACCTGAAATCAAATCCAGCAGCCATTTCTTTGTCTGGATATGTTGGTTGTATACGTGGATTCTCTGTTGATAACAAGACTGTTGATTTTAGTCTTGGAAAAGACCCTGTTGAAAATGGTATGTACAACAAGCACCATACTTAGAAATATTTTTGATGAGTTTATGAAAACTAGTACTTTGACTTATTGACAGTGTTAAGTGAAGGCACTGTTAGCATGTAACTTAATTTAGCTAGTAATCATTTAAATGAACTATTGTATTTACAAGTATCTTCTGAGAAAGAACTGATTCTTGTCTTTTAAGTTGTGCTGCTCACAAACCAAAAAGAATAAATTATGGCTGTACCAGTAGAATTCTAACACCCGTTTCTTCATTAGAATAACTTTGTTTAGAATAACTTTCTTTAATAACTTAGTTTAGTGTTTTGTGTATTCTAACTGTAAATATGCTGTATTTATTACTAATGTCAACTGAACTACTTCTGCAGTACTTCTATCACATAAATATTTAATTTAACTGTGGTCCACAGGAGCTATGATAACATGGGAACAGTTTGGTATAGCACTTTTTCTATAATCTGTGCTGGGAAGGAGATACCTTAATAGAACTCCTTGTCATAATTATGTCATCATAAAAATATTCCAGTCTAATGATTTGTTAATTAACTTTGCCTGTGATGTGCATAATAGGGATTCTGTAGACTGAAATCCTGAAACTCTTGCATGATGTCAATATGATTTAAGTACTTTACTAATTGAGTTATTAATTAATGTTGCCTGTGATGTGCCTAATAGGGATTCTGTAGAGTGGTATGCCCAAAACTCTTGCATGATTTCAATATGATTTAAGTTCTTGACTAGTTATCTCCATTTCACTGTAATATTAGACGCATTCTGTATCAGTTACATAGAAAGATACAATCAGTAAATACTCCTGACTTGTTCAATTCCCCACAACAGCTTTTTCAGTATGAGGTTTGTGTACTATAATTTATGTTTGCATATTATTATTTATACATGTATGTATTCATGATATCAATATTGTAGTGTATGATTCACATTTAACAAATTATTTACCAGCAATAACAATCTTTAATGACACAGCTGTGATATTTCTCTCAGCTTACAACAACTTTGTTGAGATGGCAGGTCCTGAAGCACTCAAGTACATTGGCTTTAAGTCATATAATGGCATGTTTAAATTTGGAAATAAAGGTAAAAAAAAATAAACATTGTTATGTGTCGTGCTGTATCTGCCTCATAAAACAGTGTGTCACTTTGTGCTGAAACAGGAAGAGGGGGCATGGGACTGCAACTTTTAGCCAAATGTCTGTTCTTCAGTCACTACATGTATATGAAGTTTCTATCTGATATATTTCAAAAGAATAAATAAACATAGTCTATGTGAATTCATAAATATATTCAAGAAGGAATTTGATAATATAATACAGTTAAAATTTTTTTCTGTATCAGCTTAATGATGTGAACTATTTTCCAACTGTATCACTATTTTCCTTTGTTAATTGCCTTTCTTGTGAAGAAGAAACTTTGGGCTCTGCAAAATCATTCCTGTCATATATGACATGTATAAGTTTTCCTTATTAATTTTATTACACTTGATTTGCACAAATATTATGTGCAGCATCACTTCTATTACCTTTTGTAAGACAGTATATTGAAATCATATTTGCCTCATTGAAGTGAATATTCAATCACATTACATGAACACAACTGTAATAAGTGCATAACCCGAGTTTAACAATTATAGACTAACTATCCACAGGTTAACATACCAATGTAAATAAATATCCATGATATTATATCACTGTTTAAGATATTATAATTTCATTTATAACTTGATTTCTATCAGTAAAATCACCTACAACGTGAGATACAACTTGCATCGTGTGACAATGTGATTGGGAAATCATTACTGCATATTAGAAACACTGTATAAAAATGTTATATTTTTATACAGCACATCATTATATATTGGTCCATAATGTTCAGTAGCTTTAAAATGCACCAAGTGATTGTATGAATCTGCCCTAATAATGTAAAATTCTAATGACATTGAGCCATGTCAGACCCAAAATAATTACATGTATTAACAATTTGTCTGATGTGTTGCCCTATTCAGGTTTGACTTTTTTTGAGCAGTTTTTATCACTTGGCGAATTCTAATCAGATTTCACATGTATGATTCACAAAGAAAGCATACTCATCATACCGTTCACATTTTAGACACAAGCTAGGCCTATCAAAGCTTCCTACCTATGTTGGAAAAGATATGTCATCACTGAGGGATGTAGCCAAAGAATAAAGTGCCGTATCCCACAATGATTATCTTCAATTGTTGTTTGGTATATAAAATTAAGAAAACTACGGAAGAAGAGAAGTGACTTATTTTTTATTGCCATGTTAAATGTGAGAGAGCTAAACATGCATACTTTAAGTCAGACGATGGACGGGAATTCATCTCAGCTTCTTTAATATTTATGTGGCGACTGAACCTGTGTACTGATTGATAAACTGGAGGTTTCAAGCATACTTCTTTTCTGTTCATCAAAGAATAACTGTCTCAAACTGGCTAACAGAAAGCATGTTTCTTGAGAAAATGACTCTGATAAAAATTTAGGTGAACTGAGAGTGACAACATTGTATATAAAGTTAAACAGACAGTGTCATCAAAATAGATTGATGAGAGAGAAAAAGAAATGTTACAGAAATCATGTGTAATAAATAAAATGTCTTTTTGTTACAATACCTTTTTACAAAATTATCTGTTTTCTAACGTCATCAGGCTTGAATGAATACTTAAGTTTTGAACTGCTTCCTTTGTCGTCATTGTTAAAAACTGACTGTCATAAGAGATACTCTGGTAAACCCTTACACATATTTCATAATCAGCCTACTTATGTCTTGGTGATGTGATAAAATAGTCAAGGTATTTGCTTATTCCCCCACAAATAATGTCAATGTCTGCAATAAAGGTTTACTTGTAATGCCACTAATTCCATTGGAAAGTAAGCTTATCACTGGTTGCTCTTTATCTTCCCAGCAGTAAATAACTGCTTCAGTATGCTGCTCATGATATATCAGCTCTCTCAGTTAAAGCTATTGTTGTACATTCTGATCTCGGTATCTTTCTTGATAACAAAAACCCATTAGGTCAGTGCATGAAGTAAGATTTTTGTCTCATTAAATTTGATTCTGTGCTTGTTTGTGAAGCAGTTTTCAGTTACAACTGATTTGTCCAATTTTTCCTTTAATATTTCTGTGGTGTTGTGTACAGTTTCCTGCTACTTGGAACAGTTTCCTACCTGCATGTCATGTCCAATCCTCAGTACCTCACAGTTTGATGTCTTGGTGAAATAGCCGAAAACTGTTTTTCAGGGATTGTGCAAGTGATGTACACTACTCAGCTTTCACAGTTAACTAGCTCTTTCCACATTTATTAGCACTGTAAACAGTGCAATGACAAGATACAATTTCACATTCACACATCTTGCACAGGTAGGAATCACATCAGTGAACTGACACAATAATCAGTTAACTCAATAACAGCTTCACGCAGTGGTAGCATGATGAAAAGAAAGGTGCACATGGTAATGTTTTCAATAATGTCACATCAATGGAAGGATCACCTGGTAAATTAATCACTTTATAAATGCAGGTGTTAAATGGTAGTTCTTCTGATGCATATTTTTGTGGAACTGTCACATAGACGTTATGCCAATGTTGCCATTGCACACTATGTTCCATATAGATTTTGCTCAAGTTAATTCCGATGACAGACTTTTGTGATAAAGTTACACACAGATGTTATGCACTTACTTCCCAACTGCAGACTTTCATGCACATTTGTTGTAAAAAGATATTGGCATTATAATGGTTCTCTTGACACAGGTGTTGCTTGTTCACATCTGAGCAATGATTGTGATATTTGGATAGTATCCAACTATTTAAAAACTGGTTTGTGGACTGATTTTTATTTTGGAAACTACATAATCATTTGAAAACCTGCTTGGTTAGATTTTTCTACTCTAAAATACCATGTAGCTTATTAAATATGTTATGGGTTAGAAAATTATAAAAGTTTATGGAATACCCTATTTATGAGTGCAAGTACAATATTGAAAAATGTGGTAAAATACGCAGATATCTTGGTTTAATCAATCACTGAGTGTGTCACATTACACATAATAATTAGGCTAACAAAAGTATAATAGCAAAAGGTCGGAATCTAACAAGCACAGAGGTGAAGTCTGCAATTGAAAATAACGATGGTTTGGGACTTCAACATTAATTATCTCATAAGTTAATTAGTTTTATGAGAATTGGAGTATGTTACTGAAAATTTTGAACGCACGTCTTTCTAATAGTGTATGTTGTGACTTACCAAACGAAAGTGCTGGCATGTTGATAGAAACACAAACAGATACAAACATACACACAAAATTCAAGCTATTGCAACCAACAGTTGCTTCGTCAGGAAAGAGGGAAAGACGAAAGGATGTGGGTTTTAAGGGACAGGGTAAGGAGTCATTCCAATCCCGGGAGTGGAAAGACTTACCTTAGGGGGAAAAAAGGACAGGTATACACTCGCACACACACACACACACACACACACACACACACACACACACATGTCTGCTTATGTCTGTGTATGTGCGGATGGATATGTGTGTGTGTGCGCGAGTGTATACCTGTCCTTTTTTCCCCCTAAGGTAAGTCTTTCCGCTCCCGGGATTGGAATGACTCCTTATCCTCTCCCTTGAAACCCACATCCTTTTGTCTTTCCCTCTCCTTCCCTCTTTCCTGACGAAGCAACCATTGGTTGCAAAAGCTTGAATTTTGTGTGTATGTTTGTATTTGTTTGTGTGTCTATCGACATGCCAGCGCTTTCGTTTGGTAAGTCACATCATCTTTGTTTTTAGATATATTTTTCCCACGTGGAATGTTTCCCTCTGTTATATTAATAGTGTACGTTAATTTATCTAAATAGGTGGAGTAGTACACTAGAAATTTCTCATGAAGAATTACAGTACTATTTCCAGTTAGTCTTATATTTCGATTAATGGATTTTTCAGTAAAACTAAATGCAGTATTGGAGTTGGCATATTGAAAATATTACCTTAAATAATTAAAGTGGAGAAAAGTTTGTGAAATATGTGAGCACATTTGTCAAGCATAATATTTAGGAAATGTACAAAATTGGTAAAAAGAGCAAAAAAAAATTGTTGTTATCAGGAGACAAAGTCATGAAAAATGGAGTAATTACAATTTGCCATGTCTCTCACTGACTGACATATCTATGACTGTGCTCAAACAAAAACAATGTTAGAAATTCCAAGATCCCTAAAACCAAGACCTTTTTTTTTATATATATCAGGCATAACACCCCTTTTAGTAAAACCTCCAAAATAGCAACTTTCCTCCTCTCTCTTTCTCTTAATTATTCACATGATCATTGAACTGTGAACACCATATAGCCATGTCATAAATGTCGCATAAACATATTGGAAGATGGTTGACGGACAATGGAGAGTTGGATTTAATATGCGTTTCGATAATTCTCGATAATAAAATTGGTCATTGCTTCATCAATAAGCATAAAGTTGTCTTGGATGAGACAGAAATCTTTTCCTATATGATAATGAACAAGGCTAACATCAAATCAGTTGTAAAAGAGTTCTTGGTTGAGCATTGCTCCTGTCCTGTAAGGAAGTATCTAGAAAAACAAAATTGCACTACCCTTTTATATTACATTTAATATAATCCATTATGGAGTCAAGGTAGCAGTTGTCGTTATACTGGTTATCACTGTTAGCATTCAACCGCTAACAGTGATAACCAGTATATTACATTTGTAAAATGTCCTCAATTATACAATATTCTGTAATATTATTTCTAGTTGAAATCGTGCAAGAAATGTTTGTATCATTTTAGGATTGGTCCAGGTTTTACTGTCCACAGTTTAATGCACAAAATCCCATTAAATAAGTATATAAACGTGCAACAACTGTAGTTGTGACACTAGATAAACACACTTGTTTTCTCATTTTTCCTTCCTTTCAATGTTCTAACTGGATTGATGTGGATCAATTTAAATTCTTTTTCTGTTCCAATCTCTTCATCTCAGAGTAGTGCCAGCACCAAATATCCCCAATTATTTATTGGGTATGTTCCAATCCCTGTCACCTCCTCCTGTTTTCATCCTCCACAGTTCCCCCAAGCATCATGGAAATCATTCCTTTGTGTCAAGCCACATCTCTTTGGCATCCTACCTCTTCTCCTTATCAATGATTTCTACATGTTCTTCTCCTCACTGATTCTGTGGAGAACCTCCTCATTTCTTGTCTTATAAGTTCACCTAACATAAACATCTTTTTTATAGAATCACAGCTCAAATGCTTTTGATTTTTCATTTTTTACATTTATCCCACAGTTTATGACTCACTTCCATATAATGCTATGACCAAATGTGCGTTCTCAGAAATTTTGTCTTAACATTATTCTTCTTTCCACATCAGTTCACTGACCATTGTCATTCTCTTCCCAAAGATCCAAATGGGAAACTAGTTTAGATTCTGGAGGGATTCTCATGTCGCTTTATTTTTAATTACAGTCCACATATCCTGTGGATGCAAATGAAATGTCTTTAATGCAGTAGTATCCATCACATTCTGAATCTACATACTGTTGATCACTGCTGATTCTTCTGCCTTTTAGGGACAGTTTCCCACCCCAATGACATGAGTCTGCTATCAACCTTTGTCTCACGTCCATCCACTTTGACAAGGCCATTGACAGGGTGAGGGTGTCTCTTTATTCCAGAATTCTTCAACCACTCAGATAGAACCCACAATCCAGATTGTTTTGATCTAGTCAGAGATGCTACCCCTAGACTAGCGTGACCCTTGATGCCGAGGGCTAGAGAGAAATGTGCTGAAGTATTTACTTCCCAGTTGTGTCAATGGCACTACTAGCATTCCTCCATCACAGTCATTGCACAATCTCTTTTTGCATCTTCAAGCTCCTTAACTTCAATACAGGTGACCTCCAAAGAATCTGTTATGACAGTCAATGTTTGACACTGATGCAAGAGGAAGCTGTAAAAAGCTTGAGTTCTCATTCATACTATTGTAGCAATAAAACCAAGAACGTTTTATCCAAGATTATAGCAACTGTGTGATCATTTTTTCACAACTATTAGTTATCATGGGCATTATGAATGAACTATTATTTCATGAAAAAAAGATTCACTTCTAGTTAGTAATAAGATCGTTCACTAACAGAGACAGAAAGTGTCGAAATAGTTCAAATTTCAAAAAAATAAGAGCTCTCTCTGCACAGCTTTTTTATTGGCCATTTATTTAGAAGATGTGTCTTCCAAACCTGATATCCTGTAACAAAGAATATTGAGATAGATGTAAATTTTAATTACTATAATCAATAATTGTCACAGACAAGTCACAAATGGATAAGCTTATAATTTCATATTTTTTCTTTTACGATTGTGTTATTACACTCTTATTTGAATTCATTGCACTAATATTCTGAATATTTTGCCCCCTCTTCCATCAGTATTATGTGTTATGTGCATTTCAAAAATATAGCCACTTACTGTCTTCAGGTATAGGGATGTTTCTTTAACTTTGTACAACATTTGGTAATGAGATGATGTCTTGTACATGCCTTACTGAATTTTAGATGCGTGCTGTTGCTGTAAATTGCTTTGTGTCTTCCCCCTGTGTTATAGTGAAAATACCATATGTATATGTGTAAATGGTGTCAAAGTGTCAAAAATGAACTAAAGACTCTATAACATAGTGAAAACATGTAACAGTGAAACAAAAAACTGGATAATGAAATCATCAGCCACTCATTGACATCAGGCAGCCTGAATGTCTCCCTTTGTTAATCCAGTGACATTCACAGTTACAACTGAGATGGACAAAAGTACTCTGTGATTAGCTAATGAAATTATGGAAATAGATTCCTGGTCAGAATCATCATATTTCCTAATATATTCTATCAGCAGCTTTGTCACAGTGCACTGGCTTTGTAACACCTGTCATCTTGATGACTGGACTGAAACATACTTAGGATAGAGGTGGCAGTGTTATGCTATGGAGACACTCAGATAATCTACCAGTGATTGTTACAGAGCACAGCACCAAAGTTCTCTGCTGTCTCAGTGTTATTGCTGACTTATTGTTTTCCTTCTTGTCTGATTTTCTCTTTCCACTAGTACCATTATCCATGGCATAATGCCACACCATGGAACACTGATTCGATAATCATGATAAGTTCCATTTGATGTTCTGGCCCTCAGATTTACTATATAACAGTATTATCAGACACATTTTGGATGTTTTTAAAACCATCTCACAACTCACAAACCATTTTGTCCTTGACTGTGAGAAAAGTAGATGTTTGGCACCATTTACTGCAGAATTCTTGACATTTCGAGTAGCAGTTGTTCATCAGATCAAAGTCAACCAGTACCCTATAAGATGCCTGGTCAAAACATTCTAAGTGATCACAGTAGCCTACATAATTAACTGTGACTACGTTTGTAATTGAATGCAGAACACTGCCATAAAATCTGTAATCAGCTTTCATATAGTTCACTTCCCCTTCCATTGCTTACCAATATATACCAACAAAAATTTATTCCACCAAAGGTATTTTAACCACCAATCCCCAGAGTGACAACCAGTTATCACTGTGATTCAATAGACTCAACTGTGTAAACATGTGAGATAGAAGTAAAAGTACAAAATTGTGAGCATTTCTCACTTGATAATTTTTCCAGGAAAAAGCAGCAGTGAACTTTAATCATTTGACATCTAGTTCCAACACTGTGAATTCTTGAGATAGGAAAAGAAAACATATGGAAAGCAGCAACATTCAATTCAAAAACTCTGTATCAAAGGAAAGAATAATATGTCAGACTTTCAGTACTAGATTGAATGTAAATATAAACAGGAGACAGGCAAATGACAACTTAGGAACCAAATATGTTACACTGATATTTCATTAGAACTCAAAATAAATGCTGTGAAAAGAGCATTTTTTCATTCTGGTTCCTATAATACTTGCGAATTTAACTTGCACATGTAGCTCTAGCTTCACTTCACGTCATCTCCATTTCTACTACTTCCCTGCTCTTACACAGTATCTAAATATTTCATAAAAGTAAAGTGTAATAAAAGTGTAAGGAAACAAGAAACAAAGAAATCAAAAATTAAAATGATGAATGAGAAATAGTTAAAGAGAAGGTTCATACAGAAATGGAACAGGGAATGTGAAATATTAAAAGTGAGATCAACATTACATTGGTTTTATTTAGGATAGCTAAGAAGATCTACATGCAGTGTTGACACACACATTTGAAGCAGCCAAGCAAGTTGCTGTTTTCAAACATGGAATGAGATATAAGAAGAGCTCTAGTTTCTTTTCCCCAGTAGCATAATTAAGCACAGATCATCACATAATGGTGTCTGAAATCCTAGTAAATTAAGCTAGAGGTTCTAGTTTCATTAAGGCTTTGTGTTTAATACTTACTTTACTAACACCACAGCAGGCATCTCATCTGATGGTCAATGTTCATTTCATTGAACACTGTCAGCAAAGAAAAGTGTGTCAAAGAGCCTGTTGAGGGTTGAACTCAAAGTGTAGCTAGCAGTGTAACACCATATAAGATATTTCACAAGATGCTTGGAATCAACTTTAAAGTTCATACTTACAACATGTCAGTCACTAGAATATTCTGGATACCACTGATAAACTTGCTGTTGATCACTCTTAAACTGTGCAGTCTGCGTAAAAATGTAGTTACCTTTGTGACTGATTACCCAAAAGTGTATCTTCCATGTGTCATAGTCCCAAAAATTTTTTTAAGATGTGTTCTTTTTACCTTTCATTGCAGAATGTGGCTTGAGATATAAATGACTGCCATTGCAATGTTTTCAGTACAAATACTCGCAGCCAGGAATGGAATGTGTAAGAATGTCTCTTTTTCATGAGCTAATTTGCAGAAAGGGATAGCTACCAAACAGTGTCCTGAATTAAAGCTGGGGTGTCCTTATATTTAATATCATGTTTATGGTAATACTGAAGGTTTAATACTGAAGCTTTACTGAGGGATCAGAAAATGCTGTACTCTGGAAAATGTTATTCATGATAAATGAGATTAGTGAACTAAACAATTTAGATTAGATTTAAAGCTGAAATCAGAAATTTTCAAAACAAACGTCATTGCATATGATTATTATTATTATTATTATTATTTTCCTGCTATTCTCCACTAAATTCAGATCCAAAGTTCAATATGTGTTCCTGCTAGTTCTCAGGAAGACTGTAACTTAATGGAAATACTTCTCTCTTGTTTCTCTCATCAATTTTGAATCCTTATGTTAACAGTAAAGGAAAGAATAGATTGCTACTCACCATAAAGCTGATATGTTGAGTTACAGACAAGCATAATGAAGGGACTGTTAACACATTTAGCTTCTGGCTCAAGCCTTCTTCAGAAAAGGCAACACACACACACACACACACACACACACACACACACATTCATTCATACAGACAAGCACACCTCGTGTAGACCTAACTGCCACCCCCCGCAGCTCGGTCCAAGTTTGCTGATATTCCAACCTCAAGTTTCCATTGTTTGATGATGCCTTAATGTGTTTTGCTTTGACTGTAATTGAACCGTTTGTTTCTGTATGCTTATGGGGTTTTGTGTTGTTTACTAATGCTTAATATATCTAAAAATAAAGATGCTGTTACTTAACAAACGAAAGCGTTGGTATGTTGATAGGAGACAATAAAAAACACACAAACAAACACACAAATTCCAAGCTTTCGCAACCCAAGGTTGCTTCGTCAGGAAAGAGGGAAGGAGAGGGAAAGACGAAAGGATGTGGGTTTTAAGGGAGAGGGTAAGGAGTCATTCCAATCCCGGGAGGGGAAAGACTTACCTTAAGGGGAAAAAGGGACAGGTATACACTCGCACACATACACACACACACACACACACACACACACACACACACACACACACATCCAACCGCACATATACAGACACAAGCAGACATTGTAAAGGCAAAGAGTTTAGGCAGAGGTGTCAGTCGAAGCGGAAGTACAGAGGCAAAGATGTTGTTGAGTGACAAGTGATGTACGAGGGGCGGCAACTTGAAATTAGCGGAGGTTTAGGCCAGGTGGGTAACGGGAAGAGAGGATATATTGAAGGGCAAGTTCCCATCTCCGGAGTTCTGATAGGTTGGTGTCAGTGGGAAGTATCCAGATAACCTGGATGGTGTAACACTGTGCCAAGCTGTGCTGGCCGTGCACCAAGGCATGTTTAGCCACAGGGTGATGCTCATTACCAACAAACACTGTCTGCCTGTGTCCGTTCATGTGAATGGAGAGTTTGTTGCTGGTCATTCCCACATAGAATGCTTCACAGTGTAGGCATGTCAGTTGGTAAATCACGTGGGTGCTTTCACACGTGGCTCTGCCTTTGATCGTGTACAACTTCCAGGTTACAGGACTGGAGTAGGTGGTGGTGGGATGGTGCATGGGACAGGTCTTACACCGGGGGCAGTTACAAGGGTAGGAGCCAGAGGGTAGGGAAGGAGGTTTGGGGATTTCATAGGGATGAACCAAGAGGTTACAAAGGTTAGGTGGATGGTGGAAAGACACTCTTGGTGGAGTGGGGAGGATTTCATGAAGGATGGATCTCATTTCAGGGCAGGATTTAAGGAAGTTGTATCCCTGCTGGAGAGCCACATTCAGAGTCTGATCCAGTCCCAGAAAGTATCCTGCCACAAGTGGGGCACTTTTGGGGTTCTTCTTTGGGAGGTTCTGGGTTTGAGGGGATGAGGAAGTGGCTCTAGCTATTTGCTTCTGTACCAGGTCGGGAGGGTAGTTGTGGGATGCGAAAGCTGTTTTCAGGTTGTTGGTGTAATGTTTCAGGGATTCAGGACTGGAGGAGATTCGATTGCCACGAAGACCTAAGCTGTAGGGAAGCGATCGTTTGATATGGAATGGATAGCAGCTGTCAAAATGGAGATACTGTTGCTTGTTGGTGGGTTTGATGTGGACGGACGTGTGAAGCTGGCCATTGGACAGATGGAGGTCAACATCAAGGAAAGTGGCATGGGATTTAGAGTAGGACCAGGTGAATCTGATGGAACCAAAGGAGTTGAGGTTGGAGAGGAAATTCTGGAGTTCTTCTTCACTGTGAGTCCAGATCATGAAGATGTCATCAATAAATCTGTACCAAATTTTGGATTGGCAGGCTTGGGTAACCAAGAAGGCTTCCTCTAAGCAACCCATAAATAGGTTGGCGTACATTGATGCCACTTCCTTATACACAAATATCCCGCACGTCCAGGGCCTCACTGCGATGGAGCACTTCCTTTCATGCCGATCACCTGCTACCCTACCTAAAACCTCTTTCCTCATTACCTTAGCCAGCTTCATCCTAACCCACAACTTCTTCACTTTTGAAGGCCAGACATACCAACAATTGAAGGGAACAGCCATGGGTACCAGGATGGCCCCCTCGTATGTCAACCTTTTCATGGGTCGCTTAGAGGAAGCTTTCTTGATTACCCAGGCCTGCAAACCCAAATTTTGGTACAGATTTATTGATGACATCTTCATGAACTGGACTCACAGTGAAGAAGAACTCCAGAATTTCCTCTCCAACCTCAACTCCTTTGGTTCCATCAGATTCACCTGGTCCTACTCTAAATCCCATGCCACTTTCCTTGATGTTGACCTCCATCTGTCCAATAGCCAGCTTCACACATCCGTGCACATCAAACCCACCAACAAGCAACAGTATCTCCCTTTTGACAGCTGCCACCCATTCCATATCAAACAGTCGCTTCCCTACAGCTTAGGTCTTTGTGGCAAATGTATCTGCTCCAGTCCTGAATCCCTGAACCATTACACCAACAACCTGAAAACAGCTTTTGCATCCTACAACTACCCTCCCGACCTGGTACAGAAGCAAATAGCTAGAGCCACTTCCTCATCCCCTCAAACCCAGAACCTCCCAAAGAAGAACCCCAAAAGTGCCCCATTTGTGACAGCATACTTTCCGGGACTGGATTAGACTCTGAATGTGGCTCTCCAGCAGGGATACAACTTCTTTAAATCCTGCCCTGAAATGAGATCCATCCTTCATGAAATCCTCCCCACTCCACCAAGAGCGTCTTTCCGCCATCCACCTAACCTTCGTAACCTCTTGGATCATCCCTATGAAATCCCCAAACCACCTTCCCTACCCTCTGGCTCCTACCCTTGCAACCGCCCCCAGTGTAAAACCTGTCCCATGCACCCTCCCACCACCACCTACTCCAGTCCTCTAACCTGGAAGGTGTACACGATCAAAGGCAGAGCCACGTGTGAAAGCACCCATGTGATTTGCCAACTGACATGCCTACACTGTGACGCTTTCTATGTGGGAATGACCAGCATCAAACTGTCCATTCACATGAACGGACACAGGCAGACAGTGTTTGTTGGTAATGAGGATCACCCTGTGGCTAAATATGCCTTGGTGCACGGCCAGCACATCTTGGCACAGTGTTACACCATGTGGATTATCTGGATACTTCCCACTGACACCAAACTATCAGAACTCCGGAGATGGGAACTTGCCCTTCAATATATCCTCTCTTCCCGTTACCCACCTGGCCTAAACCTTCGCTAATTTCAAGTTGCCGCCCCTCGTACATCACTTGTCACTCAACAACATCTTTGCCTCTGTACTTCCGCTTCGACTGACACCTCTGCCTAAACTCTTTGCCTTTACAATGTCTGCTTGTGTCTGTATATGTGCGGTTGGATGTGTGTGTGTGTGTGTGTGTGTGTGTGTGTGTGTGTGTGTGTGTGTGTGTGCGTGCGAGTGTATACCTGCCCCTTTTTTCCCTTAAGGTAAGTCTTTCCCCTCCTGGGATTGGAGTGACTCCTTACCCTCTCCCTTAAAACCCACATCCTTTCGTCTTTCCCTCTCCTTCCCTCTTTCCTGACGAAGCAACCTTGGGTTGCGAAAGCTTGAAATTTGTGTGTTTGTTTGTGTGTTTTTTATTGTCTCCTATCAACATACCAATGCTTTCATTTGGTAAGTGACAGCATCTTTATTTTTAGATATATTTTTCCCATGTGGAATGTTTCCCTCTATTATATTCTTACTAATGCTTAAAGTTTTTGTGGATGTTATATTCTTTGAATGTTGGTTGCCAGGAAGTATTCAGTGTGGACTTGTACTAAGATAGTGAACATGACGCTGTAAATTTCTCTGCATGCTTATATATCTTTAGGTGGTAATGAACAATGAAAATACCATTTGATTGTACAGTATTTGTTATAATAATTTTTCAGATTAACAGAAAATGTAATAATGTAGCAACAAATCAAAACTTATTTCTTGAAGTTAATGGACTGTGCACGTAACTGATTAGTCATTCTTATTGTATGTTTACTGTGTCCTTCAGGAATAAAAATTGGATGCAAAATGAAATGTGATGAAGTTCCCTGTAAAAACCAAGGCATTTGTATAGAGGACTTCAGTAAAGGAGAGAGCACATGTAATTGTGAATATACCTCATACTATGGAGAATCTTGTTCTGATGGTAAGTGCTGCACATTTTATAATGCGTACTCTGTATTTATAAATGTTGTCCAGAAAAAATCATCCACATGCTGCTCTATTGATTTCTTTTTTTCACAAAAAAATCTCATATAAGTTTAGACACCAAGCAGAAAGTAAAATTTTATCTTTCTCCACTGATTCCATTTCAGTTTATCTTTTCATGGGAAAACATCCCACAGAATCATAGTCAACAATATGTACAATATAGGCATGGCTTTTGCATGGCTCAAAATCTATTTCTGAAAATTATTTTTAGAACAAACTTTTACCATATGATTTTTTCTGTATTATATTATGTTCTACCTTTTTTGTAGTTTGTTATAGAATATAGTGGTTTTAAAAGAATCCAAGTTTGTTGTGCATGTAGTTGCTGGTTATCTATTTTTCTACTATTTTGCAGAAAAAGGATCTGAGTTTGAGGGTGAATCAGCCATAAAAAGAAAATATATCCTAGATGGTCCAGTGGAACAGGTCAAAGTTCAGCTAGCATTTTCTAGCAGTTTCCCTCATAAAACAAATACTGTACTGTTGCTACTACAGACAGAGCATAAGTAAGTTGCTGTGGGATTAAACCAATCTGTAAAATATCATAAGACACACTGTTACCAAATATTTATATTTAAAATTTGATGTGTATTTCAGGCGAAATTACAACTTGCTTGTTTCATTGTCAAGTAATGGACACCTAACATTTAGGGAAGATCAAGAAGGTTCATCTCTCATAGCCAATGTTGCTGATCGAAATTTTTTGAATGGTGCCAGACATTCTGTGTATTTTCAGAGAAAAAATGACAACACAACTAAGTTATTGGTAAGAATTTTCGCTCATTACCTTTATCTGTAACATCGCACATTCTGTTATATATATATGCATGTGGGGATGGGAGGGAAAAACATCTATAATGCAGTTTGTACAATTAGTAGGTTTGCTTAGGAGGAGATCATTCTTAACAGACTCTATATTTTAAAGGCTGATTTAGTCTTTTTCAGGTCTCACACTAGCTAACATTTTAGTATGTGAACAACGTCCTTTGTTGCTTTTACAATCACTTATTTTGAGGAAAAATCTAAATGTGTATTGAAAGGATAGGCTAATGACGAATGGAAACATTTTATGCACACAGTAGACAAGAAACTCAGAGTCACAAAAACAGAAGTGGATATGCACGTGAGATTGTTTGGGCATACTGCATCTCTAGATCATTTTATCAACCACCAGACCATCCAAATGTTACCAGAGCCTTAAAAGAAAGCCTTAACTTGCTAGTATATATGTTCCCCAACCATCTTATTATCAGTGGAGGAGATTTTAATTATCTAACAATTGGTTAGGATAATTATGGTTTTGTAAGTGGTGGGCACAGAAAAAGAAACATCCTACAAAACAATATTGTTTGTTTTCTCTGAAAACTATGTAGAACAGATAGTTTAGAGGCCCATTCATAGAGGAGATATATTAGATCTAGTGAAAACAAGGACCTTACTTCTTCGAGGGTGTCCACATTGAAACTGGTATCAGTGACCATGAGGCAGTTGTATCATAAAAAAGATTATTAAATTACAATGAGTAACTGAAACAAGTAGGAAGATTTATTTGTTCAGTGAACTAAATAAAGAGACAGTGATGTCATAACTCTAGAATTTTTCCCAGAGACATTTAAATCTCATCTTTATCCATGATAATGATGCAAGCTGAAGAAATGACTTAAAATTTGTGCCACAGGAAGGACTTGAACCTAGGTCTTCTGGCTTACTAAGCAGAAATGCTAGCTATTACAGCACCACAGCACTATAGTCAACATTGGTGCAGGAATGATCCAAGTCGAATGCCTTCCCCAACACACACTTCAGTTCACATCCTCAGCTTATTTTTCCCCTACATTGTCACTATTGTGAGGGCTCTCCAGCAATGGAATAGCACCCCTGCATATCATTGATAAAGATGAGACTGAAATGTCTTGAGAAAAAATTTCATTATAAGATCTATAAGATAAAATATGAGTACAGGACTCCTCCATCAAGTCCAACACTCAGGTGCTAGTCCAATGCCTGAGAACCCTGGAAATAGTGACAATGTATGGGGGAAATAAGCAAAGATATGAACTGAAGTTTGTTCTGTGGAGGGCATTCGACTTGGGTAGTTCGTGCAGCAATGTTGACCATAGTACTGTGGTTGTGTAATGGTTAGCATATCCGCCTAGTAAGCAAGAAAACGTGTGTTCAAGTCCCACCTGTGGCACAAACTTTAATTCATTTCTTCAGCTTCCATCATTACTGTAGAACTCAAAACATTTAACCCTGGCCAAAGGCATGTGAAGGAACCATAACTGAAGTTTAGAAAAACAGTTGTCCAGTGTCCAAGCATTGGATAGTTACATACCTAGTAAAACAGTCTATGGTGGGAGCATCCCTCCAATGTATACAGTCTCATTAAACAAAATTGGAAAGTTGCTGCTCGTCATATAGTGAAGATGCTGTGTCACAGATAGGCACAACAAAAAGACTGTCACAAATAAAGCTTTTGGCCATTATGGCATTCATCGACAATAGATAGGAACTTTCCCTGCAATACATTCTACGTTCATGTAACCCTCGTGGCCTCAACCTTCATTAGTCACTGTCCTCACCCATCCAGCCCCTTCCCTGTCCCCATTCCAGCACTACACAGCTGCCATTCCATCATCACACCCAGTCTTATTACTTTTCTCCTGTTCCACTACTTCCCCTCCTCCCCCACCCCACCTCTTCGCTCCCCTCCATCTAACCTGCAACACTTCACAGTCCACCTCCCCTACCATGCTATCTCTCCTTCTCCCCACCTCAGTCTCCTCCTTACCCCCACCCAGATGCCACTCCCATCAGGCACTGATGCAGCTGCTCACAGTGTGGTTTCAGTTGCCTGAGACTGCAGTCATCTGTTCATCTGTGAGAATTGCGTTGGCACACGTGTGTGTGTGTGGGGGGGGGGGGGGGGGGGGGGGGGTGCGTGTGCGCACGTGTCTGTTGTCTATTGTTGATGTAGGCCTCAATGGCCAAAAGCTTTATTTGTGACAGTCTTTTTGTTGTGCCTGTCTACGACTCAGCATGTCTGCTATATGGTGAGTAGCAAATTTCCTATTCACAAACTATTAAAGGAACAGCAATTATTGCACAATAACAGCGAAAAAAAGAATGAGCTATACATAGAGAGATATTAAATGAAAGGCATTTGGCTCTCAAAAGGGTAAAGCATGAAGCCTTCAGTAACTACCATACCAGAATGGAATAATAACAATATTGTGAAAAGAATAGACTGTTACTCAACATATAATGTAAATGGTAAATGTTGAGTCATAGACAAGCACAATAAAAAGACTGCTAAAAAAGTAAGCTTTTGCCCAGAAAGCCTTCTTCTGAATTAGACAACACACACGCATGCACACACACACATACACACAAACACACACACACACACACACACACACACACACATTCACATGTGTGTGTGTGTGTGTGTGTGTGTGTGTGTGTGTGTGTGTGTGTGTGTGTGTGTGTGTGTGTTTTGTCTTATTCAGGAGAAGGTTTTTGGCTGAGAGCTTATTTGTTTAGCGGTCTTTTTGTTACACCTGTCTGCAAGTCAACATTTCCACTATATGGTGAGTACCAGTCTATCCTTTTCGCAATATTGTCACTATTCCATCCTGGATTTTCCATTTTTGGTTTTACCATCCTAGAATCTTATCAGAAGACCTCTCACAAAACCTAAAGAAAGTCTTGTCAGGTGTAAAGATGTCTACTGCACTTAAGTTAGTATCCAGACAGTCGCAGTTGACACAGGAACTGAAATTGAGGGTTGCAAAGCAAAATCTAAATGCTGAACTCCTTTTTCAAATGTTCATTTAACTAGGGGGAATCCAGGTGTACTGTCTTAGTTTAATTCTCACAGCACTGCAAAGATGGATGGTATACATATTAATGCCAGTGTTGTTGAGAAACAGCTGAAATCATTAAAAATGAACAAGGCCCAATGGCTTGATGGATACCTTATTAGATTCTATACAAAAGCTACAGCTAAGTTAGCTCCTATTTCAACTGTAATATACCACCCCCAAAGAAAAATTGGTCCCAGTATTATTATGGTATTTTGACAATTTTTACTTATAGAACGTCTGACAGCAACTGAATAAAACACGATTTTAGTGCCATACGCTTTTTGCCTTTATTTTCTGCAAGGCATCATCAGTAGCAGGTTGCGTGGACAATTTCATACATATTATGCTCCTGTTGCATTTTTGGTGTTGTTCTTCTTCTTATGAACGGCAATTTGTGGTTTTTTCCACATTCCACAGCACTATGCACTGAACGCTTGTTTTAATGCAATGCATTGCATTAATGCAACGCTGTGGAATGTGGAAAAAAACACAAATTGGCCTTCATAAGAAGAAGAACAACACCAAAAATGCAACAGGAGCATAATATGTAAGAAATTGTCCACGCAATCTGCCACTGATGATGCCTTGCAGAAAATAAAGACGAAACGCGTATGGCACTAAAATTGTGTTTTATTCAGTTGCTGTCAGACGGTCCATAAGTAAAAATTATCAATATACTGTAATATTACATGCAACTGAGGAAGACAGGACTACAAAAGTTGAAGATGCACCCAGTAGTTGGAAAAAAGTACATGTAACACCCACGTAAATATTAATGGTAGCAGAAGTGATCCACAAGACAGCTGTACAGTATTACTAACATCTGTCTGTGGTAGAATCATAAAACTTATTTTCAGCTCAAACATAATGAGCTGCAATAACTGACTGTTGTCCTCTGGTACGGTGGCAAAAATAAATGTTTAAACCCAGCAGTAGCCATAAAATGTCCAAAACTGTACTGAATGCTTTCTCAAAAAAAATTATTTTGTACAGTTAGTTCAGGTGCCCACTCAAAGAATAAAATAATGATTGCTGAAACGACTTGACCTCCTAGCAACAAGTAATCCTGAGCAAATAGGGAGCATCATGAAGGATACATAGATTAGTGACCACAAGGCTGTTGTAGGAAAAATGAATACCATAACACTCAAAACCACCAAAAATAAATGCAAAGTACATCTGTTTAAAAATGCAGATGAATTTTGCTTGACGGATTTCTAAGAGACAGTCTCCACTCCTTCCAATCTGACAATATAAGTGTAGACCAGATGTGTTTTGAATTCAAAGAAATAGTATCAACAGCAACTGAGAGATATAAACCACATAAATTAATAAGTGATGGTACACAAAATTGGTCAAAACACTGTTGCTGGAGCAACGAAAAAAGCATGACACATTTGAAAGAATATAAAATCCCCAAGATTGGCAAAATGGTGATGTCGCTGATGACAGTGGCACTAAAGCAGAGTTGCTAAACACTTCACCAAAGAAGATGAAGTAAATATTCCAGAATTCAAATCAAGAACATCTGCTAACATGAGTAACTTAGATGTGCATATGCTTATTGTAGTGAAGCAGCTTACATCATTTAAAAAAGATCAGCCTCTGATTCAGATTGTATACCAGCCAGCTTTCTTCACATTATGCAGATACAATAGCTACATGCTTAGCAATTGTGTACAACTGGTCACTCATCGAAATTTCTGAACCTGAAGACTGGAAAGTTGCACAAGCCACAACAATACACAAGAAAGAAAATAGGATTTATCTGCTAAATTACAGACCCATATCACTAATGTCAATTTGCAGTAGGGTTTTATAACAGACTGTGTTTGAACATTATGAATCACCATAAAAGAAATGATTTATTGACAGTCAGCACAGATTCAGAAAATATTATTCTTGTGAGACACAATGAGCTCTTTATTCTCATGAAGTAATGGGTGCTATTGACAGGTGATGTCAAATTGATTCCATATTTTTAGATTTCCAGAATGCTTTTGTCACCTTTCCTGACAAACATCTTCTAACAAATTGAACACATATGGAGTATTGTCTCAGTTGTGCAACTGTATTCATGAGTTCCTGTCAGAAAGTCTTAGTTTATAGTGATTAATGGAAAGTCATGAAGTAAAACTGAAGTAATATTTGACAATGAAAATAACTAGTTTTTGACAATAGAATAGAATTTATCTTATAATTAAATTTTCCTCAAGACATTTAAGTCTAATCTTTATCTAGGATAATGATGGAAGATGAAGAAATGAATTAAAATTTATGCCACTGTCAGGACTCGAACCCATGTGTCCTTGCTTACTAGGCAGGATTGTTGACTATTACACCACAGCACTATGATCAACATTGCTGCATGGACTACTCAAGTCCAATTCCCTCCCCAACACAAACTTCAGTTCATATCTTCAGCTTATTTTCCCCCTAAATCATCACTATTGCTGCAGCTCTCTGGCATTGGACACAATGGAGAAATCCTGTACCTCAGGTGATCTTATAGATCTTCCAGTGCTGGAGAGCCCTGGCAGTAGTGATGATTTAGGGGGAAAGTAAGCTGAAGATATGAATTGAAGTTTGTGTTGGGGAGGGCATTGGACTTGAGTAGTCCATGCAGCAATTTTTGACATTAGTGCTGTGGTGCTGTAGTGGTCAGCATTCCTGCCTAGTAAGCAAGGAGACCTGGGTTCTGGTCCTGGCCATAGTACAAATTTTAATTCATTTATTTAACTTCCATAATTATCATAGATAATGGAATTGGACAGATAAAAAATCTACTCACTGTGTGGCAGCAGGAGAACACACACATAAAGAAAGGTTTTACTTATGCAAGCTTCTGAAGCCAGTGGCTCCTTCTTCTGGCAGAACATTTGAAGGGGAAGGAAGAGAGGTGAATGGAAAGGAACATGAGAGGTTTAGGAAAAGGCAGAAGGTTTGAAGGGGAAGGAACAGTGGTGAAGGGAAAGGAACAGGAGAGGTTTAGGAAAAGAGGTTGAGTTTCGTAAATCCACCAAGAAACCCAGGTCATGGGAGACTTACCAGATGGGATGGGAAGTAAAGACTGATTGTTGGGAATTCCACTGCATGAGTAGAGGCTACCAGTCATAGTGTGCACTGCTGTTGGCCACCCCAGCACGCTCTGTCAAGTGTCCTACTGAAATACGTGTCCACAGTAGCATGTTATCATCCTCACTATTGTACACAGAATATCTGTGTCACCATTACAGCATCATCCTGTGTATTGCTATTATTATTATTACTATTATTATTATGTAGTATTTTGTCTCTAAGCAGGTCTGGTTCATCAGATGAAGAATTCTGATGTCAATGTTCCCTGTCTTCAGCATCTTCCTTCAGTCTTCTGTATCTCTTTCCATCTTCCATGTCATCCAAATGTTGAATTCTTCTTCTTCCCTCCTTCAATTCCTTTGATCTCCCTTTCAGTGATGTTGTATATGAGCCCCTCATGCTAAGTACGTGTCTGATCCAGTTGGCCTTTCTCTGAAGAATAGTATTCAGAATAGTTTTCTTGTCCTGTATTGTTCTCAGTACATTGTTGTTTGTCACCTCATCTGTCACTTGATCTTTTCTATCTCCTCCAGAAGTACATTTTGAAACTTTCCAGGTTTATTCCTCCATTTTCCTCATGGTCTGCATCACTGCTTCACACACTGCAATGCACCAGATGTAGCACTTCACCAGTTTCTTCCTTAATTCCAAGCTCAGCTTGCTGGTCAACAGAGTCCTCTTCTTGAAAACAAAGTCTTTCATGGCGGCACTGATATGTAAAACATTCTTGGTTTTCTTGTTGCGTCAATTTGGGATAAAATCTCAAGCTTTTGACAAAAACCTCCATCATCATCGACTTCACTGGCTTCACTGCTGCTGTGGTGGCCTTATATAGCCTGTGAACGGCTTCTGATTGGTTGGCTTGTGATTGTCAGTGATTATGTACTGCTGTTGCAGATGGTGTCAATTTCTGTGCTGGTGGCACCACCGCTTCCGTGGGAGTGTAAACCCTGCAAAGGATGTCTCTGCTGCTTCTCTGCATCGAGCGCTTGTTTCCATACACCACTCAAATAGAATCCACTATCGTGGTTAAAGTTCTTCTTGCTCATTCTTATTTCAACAGCCTGCTTAATAGCAGAATCCCAGTATGTGGAGGCATGGGACAAATTTTTAATTTCATTGAACAGTATTTTATGTTTGTTCATGAGGCTGTGCTCTGCAATTGCTGGTTTCTCCAGTTCTCTAATTTTAATATGCTGTTGTTGTTGTGCACAGAAGTTGGAAATGGTCTGACTTATGTAATTGCGTCCACACTCACACAGGATACTGTAAATTCCAGGGACCCTGAGGCCCAGACTGTCCTTAACAGGGCACATCATCTCCTTAATTTTCTTAGAAGGACAAAAAATCAGTCTTATACCCCGTCTACCCAGGACTCTTCTTGTTTTGCTGGATGTAGCACACAAAAAGGAAGAACCACAATCAGTGTTTCATCCTGTGAGTGTGCAGCTTTTTCATGTTTCCTGTTCTTGGAGGTTGCTGCCTTTATATTGTGTGCACCATAGCCATTCTTTTGGAACACGTACTTCAGATGGTTAATTTCGTACTTGAAGTGGTCCTCATCAGAAACAGTTTTTGCTCTATATGCCAACTTATTCAAAATGGGTCTCTTCTGAACAGGATTATGGAAGCTCTGTGCATTAAGGTAAAAATCAGTATGCATCTGCTTACAGTACACAAAGTGGCTGAGACAACTGTCTGCCTGTTGTTGTACTAAAATGTCTAAGAATGGAAACCTTCCTTCCTTCTCCAACTCAACAGTGAACCGGATGTTCTGATGTATGCTGTTCATGTGTTCCATGAATTGTTTGAGAGCTTCTGTGCCATGTGGCTGTGCACAACACCAACAGCATATTAAAAATAGTGAACTGGAGAAATCGGCAATTGCGGAGCACTGTCCCATGCCTCCACATACTGGGATTCTGTTATTAAGGAGGCTGTTGAAATATGAATGAGTGGGAAGAACCTACACTGTGATAGTGGATAATATCTGAGCGGTGTATGGAAATGAGCACTCAATGCAGAGAAGCACCAGAGACATTCCCTGCAGGGTTTACACTCCCACAGAAGCGATGGTGCCACCAGCGCAGAGACATTGGCACCATCTGTGACCAATCACAAGCCGACTAATCAGAAGCCGCCACGGGCTATATAGGGCCACCACAGCAGCAGTGAAGGCAGTCAGTTGCTCCTGACGATGACGATGGAGGCTATCATTGAAAGCTTGAGATTTTATCCCAAATTGATGTGGTAAGAAAACTGAGAATGAGACTTTGGAAGTGGCAGTTCATGCCCGAATTTCGTTTTTACAGTGGGCATCTTTTGTCAGCAAGTTTCCCGACTACTTGAACAGCATTACATTCTCTGCTTTTCACTTATTTACAGTTTCTCCCATTTTGATATATCGTATCACTTTTGATTTCCTTGCAGTTTCCACTAATCGGCTCATCTTGTATTGCAGTTATCTTTGATTTTTGGGGAGCACTGCTATGTCATCTGCATACTTAATGGTGTTGATGAGTCATTATCCTATTCTGAAGTTTCCACATCTTTTCAAAACTTCTGTTGCCAGCCCTTCTTCATACAGTTTGAAGCAACTCAGCTATAGACAACATCCTTGTCTGACCCCTCTTCCTATTTCCATGCTGTTTGTGTCTCCATGTTTAGTCACATCTTTAGCCTTTGTCCCAGGTACAAGTTGAGGATTAGTCTTTGATTGTCCAGTTAATTCCTATCTCCATGAGGATGTTCATCAATTTTGTGCAGTTGACTGTGTTGAAACACTTCTGCCAGTCTGTAAAAAAAGTACAAACTTTTTTGTTAACAGCCAAACCCTCATCCGACAAAATCCTCACCTTGCCGATGACGTTTCTGGTTCTTTTTCCTTTGCTAAATCAAAACTGGTCCTCTCCCATTACTTCTTCAATTTTGGGTTCCAGCCATCTGTTGAGTATTCTTTTGATGATCTTCACCATGTGTGAGATCACACTAATTGTTCTGTAATCACTATGTTTTTT
The DNA here is from genome assembly GCF_023864275.1 of Schistocerca cancellata. Lineage (NCBI taxonomy): Eukaryota > Metazoa > Arthropoda > Insecta > Orthoptera > Acrididae > Schistocerca > Schistocerca cancellata. The sequence goes on from NC_064628.1 coordinate 162,327,539, forward strand.
GACTTTTTATTACTTCTCAAGAGCAATCGTTGTGACATCCAAAAAGTCCTCAGGCCATTCTCCAGTTTTGTAGATTGTGTTGTTGAGTTATGTCAATGCCTTCAAACCTTCGTTTCCAATTTCTTTCTGCAAATCCACTCATATGTTGTATTCTCCTGCACCTTTCCTCCTCTTATGTCCTTAATCACCTTCTTCACTTCCATTATCAGTATGATGAGCTCTTTTTTGTCTTCATCAGTAGCCTCCTCTGTCTCTATTTCAATGTCTTATGGAACACATTACTTATTGCAGAGTTCCTTTACGTATTCTTCACATGTTTTTAGCATGTCTGCTTGCTCAATAACCATTTGTACTCTAGAGTCTCCAATTCCAAAGTTCATTATTCCTCTGGTCTCGGTCCCTCCCAGCTCCTCCATTTTCTGGTACCTTCCTCTTCTTTATAGTTCTTTGCATTTCTTTGCACATTTCTTCTATGTACTTTCCTTTGCTTTGTCTGTTTCTCTCCTGATTTCATTTTTAAGTCTTTTGTATTCTTCTTCTTTAACATTTTTACACTTTGTCCTTTCCTCCAGCTTCTCCCGCATTTTATTGGTGATCCAGGGTTTCCTCACTCTCTTTGCTTGCCTCCCAACTCCAATCTTTAAGATATTCCATGTAACCAGTTTATCTTTTTGCCACAGCTCTTTTGCACTTACATTTTCACCTCTCACTTTGTTAAATTGTTGCTGCAAAGTTCTCTTTCTGCCTCATAGTTCTCTCTTAGCTTTTCCAGGTCCCATCTCTGTTTTCTTCTTTCAGACTGTCAGATCTTCTTTAATCTTGTACAGATTTCTGCAACCAAAAGTTGTAATCCTAGTCTTCATTGGCAGCTTGCATAGACTTGGCATCTTTCACACCACCCCTAAACCTCTGTTTGATGAGGATGTAGTCTAACCGATATCTGTTAATTTCTTCTGGGCTCTTTCATGTGTACAGTTTACTCTTCCTTTTGTTGAACCAAGTGTTCATCACCATCAACTTGCTTCACTGACAGAATTCCATTGCCATCTCACCTCAGTCATTTCTTCTTCCTAATCCATATTGTCCCACAATGTTTGCTTCCCTACCTTTTCCAGTGACACTATTCCAGTCGCCCATGATTATGGTGTTTATTCTTCCTCTGCCTTCAGAGTGTATGATATCTTTTATTTCATCACACATTTCCTCCACTTAATCCTCAAGATCTGATGTTGGCATGTGCAGTTGAACTATCAGAATGTCTGTTGGTTCTGCACTTATTTTCACAAACATTAAACAACCACTATGGCTCACCACTTTGGTCACACTTTGCACTGTATGATTTCTCATCACTATTGCTGCATCATATGCAAAACTTATTCCACTAGAATAAAAAATTGTGTAATTTCCTGACACTACTTCACCACTGTCTGCCCACCTCACTTCACTTTGCTCTTTGAAGTGTTCTTACATTCCATGTCCCAATTCTGAAATTAAAATAGCCCTTCCTTTTGATGACACCCCCTGAAGTACTCCCCACCTGGGGATCCAAATGGGGGAGTAGTTCACCTCCGCAGTTTTTTACTCTAGGAACTGCCATCATTATTCTCTGTCTTCCGATGTCCAGGAAATATAATCATGTGTTAGTCTAACCATTTCCTTTCATTATCACAGTATCATGGCCAAAGATACAGACTATTATTGGTTTCACTCATGAGTCTTTCATCTTGATCCATCTGAAGCATCATTTACTCTGTGCTTCAAATCAGTACTGGTGCCTAATGCTGTCCAGTATCAGCCTACCCATTTCATTAATTGACGACAACCATGACATGGGCATTGGATTGGAGGGTTGCCTCTTCTGCCGTAGTGATGATGTACATTTCTGCCTTCACCACCATTGAAGTCTTCACTGTTTCCTAGCAAGGACCCTCACAAGGAACTATCACCCAGGCCAGGTGAACCAAGGTTTTTTTAAAGAGGCTTTACTCTTCTCCCATCTCCTTTCTCAACCAGGCTTGGAAATGGCTATGGCAGAGTTCATCCCTCACACAACCAACAACTCTTCTTTGGTGTTTCTGTGATTTTAACATGGCAAGTGCTGTATCCCATGCTGTGCTAGTTAGTATCCCGTGTCTCTGTTCAGTGGATTAGCTGAGCTGTGAATTTCCACTACTTCTTTAATAATGTTGTCGCAGTAAAAAGGGGTCAATTGGAGAATTTTGCTGTTTTTGCATTCCATATTGTGTCCTGTACTAAGACAGTTTTCAGCCATTGCAGATTTCTCTGCCTGGTCCAGACACATTCTTATTCAATGTTGAACACATCTGTCTTCCACAGTGAGGCAAGTTTTTGCTATGTATGTCATCCTGCAGCTACATGGAATGTTATAGACACCAGATCTTTTTAAATGAAGATCATCTTTCTCTGGATCTAAAAGAGTTCTGAGTTTTGTTGGCAGATTAAAGAAAAATTTAACTTTTTTCTCCAATAATCTTCCTATTTTTGAAGAAACATTGCCAATGTATGGCAAAACAACCATTCCTGATTGTTCTTCACTTTCTTCCAGCTTCCCACTTTGTCTAGCATGCACCAGACATAAGGCGCTGCAAATCTTCTGTTTAGAATATCCGTTCTCTAAAAACGTGGCATAGCTCATCACATAAGCTGTCTGAATCTGATATGGCTTGTGCTCTGTGGACCAATGTCCTAAGCACACAACTTCATTGTGCAGTATGGCGACAGCTGGTGGCCTGTAAGTATAAGTCCTTGTGTGTAGCTTTACAGTACACAGCATGACCGAAGGTACCATTCTCTTTTCTGGCTAAAACATCTAGCAGCACAATTGAACCCTTTAGTGGGAAAATTTGAACACCATATTTGCAACTCCAAATATTTTGTCAGTTTGGTCAAGAACTTGTGACTTGCACCTTCAGATATTCTTGTTAGTTTCAATGTTGTCTCACTTTTCACTTGAGTCCTATTGCAGGAACCACTATTGCTCATTGGTGAAAAGCTAGAAGAGGAACTTGTTGACTTCTTCAAGCACGTGCTCACCTGACTTACTTTTCACTCAATGACCAACAATTTGAACAGACTGATGGTGTCATAATGTGTAGTCCCTTATCACCCATTGTGGCCAATCTTTCTATGGAAGATTTCAAAGAGAGAACACTACAGTCAGCAGAGTTGAAACCTATGTGCATTTGGCAATATGTGGATGACATCTTTTTCATCTTGCTCCATGGAACTGCATTGCTGGATTCATTTTGGAACACCTAAATTCTCTTCATTTGAACATAAAGTTTACAATGGAGTTGGAGAAAAATGGTGAAGTAATGTTCCTGGATATGTTGATGCAGAGAAAAGAGGATGGCACCTTGGGTCACACTATGTACCATAAAACTACACACACAGACTTATACTTACAGGCCACCAGCTGTCACCATCCTGCACAATGAAGTGGGGTATATAGGATGTTGATTCACAGAACTTGAGCCATATGAAATTCAGACAGCTTATCTATGAGCTACACCACCTCCATTCCATATTTTTAGACAATGGATATTCTGAAGAGGGGATTCATCATGCGTTATGCCTGGTGCATACTAGACAAAGTGAAAAGCTGGAAGAAAGTGAAGAACAAAAAGAAATGGTAATCTCGCCATATGTTGGTGATTTTCTTCGAAAATAGGAAGATTAATGGAGACCCATAAAGTTAAATGCATCTTTCGTCTGCCAACAAAACACTGAGCTCTTTTAAGCTCAGTGAAAGATGATCTCGATTTAAGAAAACCATGTATCTATACGATTCCCTTATATTTGTGGAGGGCAGATGTGTCAAATATCAATGATACACTTCTGGACCAGCCAGAGAAATCTGCAGTGACTGAGCATGATGTCTCAGTACAGGACACAGTATGGAATACAAAAACAGCAATGGAAATTTGCAGTTAGACTAATCTGCTAAACAGGGACACAGGATACCAACTTGGCACATCATGGGATCCAGTGCTGGCCATGTTAAGATCAATTAGCAACCACCAAAATGAATTGTTGGTTGTACAAGAGATGATGCTGTAGTGGCAACATAGATATTCTGTTGACAACTACGAGTACAGGCCACACTAGTGCAGGCACATATTCCAGCAGGCAGATTCCAACAGAGGGAGCTGGGATGGCCGATGGCAGCACACAGTATGACTGCCAGTCTCTGCACTTGTGTTCACCACCCGACAAGTGATGCAGCCGTCTCTCTCACTACCAATCAGCATATCCACGCTGCTGGTCACTGAATTTGGTACATTCATGCCTGCACAATTTATTTTCAGACTGTCAAAACAGGAGGCTTTGGTTACAGTCTCAGCATTGTGTTTAGCATATCTGTAGATGCTGGTCAGCTGTTCTGATGCAATAGTGTGGAACTTTCACAATGACATCCAACATCTTGTCTGAGAATCATATTTACAGTAGTCTGTCAGGAAAGCCTCAAGCAAAGGATTATCCTGTAGGTATATACCAAGATCATTCTTTTGATTCTGTGGATCAAGGAATTCTGTTCAGCAAAATAAAATGTTATGGCATTAATGGCATCTCTCCTGCAGGGATATAATCTTATCTCCATAACAAAAATCAGAGGATCTCATTAACAGACTGTGTCTCAACCATGACACTAACCTCAGAAAGGGGGTACGTAACATGTGCAGTGCCACAAGTCTTGATACTGGATACACTCTTATTTCTAACACACATAAATGACCTACGAATTACTTTGAAAGGTAGTTCAAGAACTTTAATGTTTGTCCATGACACAAGCATGCTGATCAGTTGTCCAGACTCAATTTTAGCAGACAGCTCACATGAGAGCTGTAGACACTAACAAGTGATTCACAACTAATAGTCAAAGTTAATACCACAAAGACTCATATTATGTAATTTCAAACCAGCAATCATGACATGTTAATACCAGATGTGGACATTAATAATCATATACTAAATGAAACACACTAATACTCATTAGGATCCAACTGGATAACAAGTTAAAATAAGTCATCACATAGATAAACTAATCAAGAAGCTCAGTTCAGTGTGTTATCCCATAGAAGTATGTCTCACTGTGCTGACCTAAAGACAAGAGTGTTGCTCATTTTGTGTATTTTCTCTCTGTGTTCTCTTGCAGAATTATCTTCCGGGGCAGTGCACTTAAAGAAAATAAAGTGTTTATTCAGCAAAATCAAGCATTAAGAATACTGTGTAAAGTAAATAACCAAGAATCTAGCATTAGACTTTTCAAGAATCCTGGAATTTGTACACTTACTTCCCAGTACATTTACACTTTAATAGTTTTTGTTGCTGATAATAAAATAAATTTCAACTGAACTGTTATTTCCAGAATCAAAATACAGGACAGAAAATAATTTTCATGTAGACTTTACCTCCTTGTCTAGGGTTCGGAATGGCATTACATTTTTTGGTGAGCAAATATACATAAATCTAATATAAAACAAGAAATTATTAATCCCTACAAATTATCGGAATGTCTGTTTTCAGGGATTGAAAAATTCTGTTAATTACATGGCAAGTAGTGGTGTTTGTTATAAAACTGTGAATAATATTTAATATTTCCTTTGAAATACACCATTGTAATCAAGTAAATATTAAGCTTTTTTTTTTTTCAAAGTACTAGCTCTCTTACTAGTTTACTCTATTAAATTTAGATGACATAACCATGAATATCTTAAGCAGTGTAATGAGAGTTTATTGGTAATGCATCATAAAGATTAATTATGATTAAGTTTTATAATTTGCTTGTCTTTTGTTAATGTGTATGTTGACTCATTCTGTCTCTCTGAAGGTTCTTCTTCTTGATGGGATGTATAGAACACAATGAAATAATGAGTAAATGAATGAATGTATGTTGGATGTTGAGTCATCAACAGATGTAGAAGTAACTTCAGATATGCCAAGAGAAGTATTGAATGTATGTTGGATGTTGAGTCATCAACAGATGTAGAAGTAACTTCAGATATGCCAAGAGAAGTATGTTGGGACCCTTGCTGCGTGTCTGGTGTATTGATGGCCCAGCAGACAATATTAATAGTCATGCGGATATCAGTTATCTATAATAAAGTACTAACAGGAAAAGGAAAACTGAAATATTATCAAGAACTGACTGAACATTTGTGCAAAGTTGTGAAAGATTGACAACTCAAGCAGTTGACAGACCTCAGTTCATTGCTGTAATTGTTGTTGTGGTCTTCAGTCCTGAGACTGGTTTGATGCAGCTCTCCATGCTACCCTATCCTGTGCCAGCTTCTTCATCTCCCAGTACTTACTGCAACCTGCATCCTTCTGAATCTGTTTAGTGTATTCATCTCTTGGTCTCCCTCTACGATTTTTACCCTCCACACTGCCCTCCAATGCTAAATTTGTGATACCTTGATGCCTCAGAACATGTCCTACCAACCGGTCCCTTCTTCTTGTCAAGTTGTGCCACAAACTCCTCTTCTCCCCAATTCTGTTCAATACCTCCTCATTAGTTATGTGATCTACACACCAAATCTTCAGCATTCTTCTGCAGCACCACATTTCGAAAGCTTCTATTCTCTTCTTGTCTAAACTATTTATCGTCCATGTTTCACTTCCATACATGGCTACATTCCATACAAATACTTTCAGAAACGACTTCCTGACACTTAAATCTATACTCAATGTTAACAAATTTCTCTTCTTCAGAAACGCTTTCCTTGCCATTGCCAGTCTACATTTTATATCCTCTCTATATCGACCATCATCAGTTATTTTGCTCCCCAAATAGCAAAACTGCTTTACTACTTTAAGTGTCTCATTTCCTAATCTAATTCCCTCAGCATCACCCGACTTAATTCGACTACATTCCATTATCCTCGTTTTGCTTTTGTTGATGTTCATCTTATATCCTCCTTTCAAGACACTGTCCATTCCGTTCAACTGCTCTTCCAAGTCCTTTGCTGTCTCTGACAGAATTACAATGTCATCGGTGAACCTCAACGTTTTTATTTCTTCTCCATGGACTTTAATACCTACTCCAAATTTTTCTTTTGTTTCCTTTACTGCTTGCTAAATATACAGATTGAATAACCTCGGGGACAGGCTACAACCCTGTCTCACTCCCTTCCCAACCACTGCTTCCCTTTCATGCCCCTCAACTCTTACAACTGCCATCTGGTTTCTGTACAAATTGTAAATAGCCTTTCGTTCCCTGTATTTACCCCTGCCACCTTTAGAATTTGAAAGAGAGGAATCCAGTCAACATTGTCTAAAGCTTTCTCTAAGTCTACAAATGCTAGAAATGTAGGTTTGCCTTTCCTTAATCTATTTTCTAAGATAAGTCGTAGGGTCAGTATTGCCTCACGTGTTCCAACATTTCTACAGAATCCAAACTGATCATCGCTGAGGTCGGCTTCTACCAGTTTTTCCATTCGTCTGTAAAGAATTCGGGTTAGTATTTTGCAGCTGTGACTTCTTTGGGATTGGAATTATTATATTCTTCTTGAAGTCTGAGGGTATTTCACCTGTCTCATACATCTTGCTCACCAATGGTATAGTTTTGTCAGGATTGGCTCTCCTAAGGCCATCAGTAGTTCCAATGGAATGTTGTCTACTCCCGGGGCCTTGTTTCGACTCAGGTCTTTCAGTGCTCTGTCAAACTCTTCACGCAGTATCGTATCTCCCATTTCATCTTCATCTACATCCTCTTCCATTTCCATAATATTGTCCTCAAGCACATAGCCCTTGTATAGACCCTCTATATACTCCTTCCACCTTTCTGCTTTCCCTTCTTTGCTTAGAACTGGGTTTCCATATGAGCTCTTGATATTCATACAAGTGGCTCTCTTTTCTCCAAAGGTCTCTTTTATTTTCCTGTAGGCAGTATCTATCTTACCCCTAGTGAGACAAGCCTCTACATCCTTACATTTGTCCTCTAGCCATCCCTGCTTAGCCATTTTGCACTTCCTGTTGATCTCATTTTTGAGACGTTTATATTACTTTTTGCCTGCTTCACTTACTGCATTTTTATATTATCTCTTTCCATCAATTAAATTCAATATTTCTTCTGTTACCCAAGGATTTCTACTAGCCCTCGTCTTTTTACCCACTTGATCCTCTGCTGCCTTCACTACTTCATCCCTCAGAGCTACCCATTCTTCTTCTACTGTATTTCTTTCCCCCATTCCTGTCAATTTTTCCCTTATGCTCTCCCTGAAACTCTGTACAACCTCTGGTTTAGTCAGTTTATCCAGGTCCCATCTCCTTAAATTCCCACCTTTTTGCAGTTTCTTCAGTTTTAATGTACAGTTCATAACCAATAGATTGTGGTCAGAGTCCACATCTGCCCCTGGAAATGTCTTACAATTTAAAACCTGGTTCCTAAATCCCTGTCTTACCATTATATAATCTATCTGATACCTTCTAGTATCTCCAGGATTCTTCCATGTATACAACCTTCTTTTATGGTTCTTGAACCAAGTGTTAGCTATGATTAAGTTATGCTCTGTGCAAAATTCTACCAGATGGCTTCATCTTTCATTTCTCTCCCCCAATCCATATTCACCCACTATGTTTCCTTCTCTCCCTTTTCCTACTGTCGAATTCCAGTCACCCATAACTATTAAATTTTCGTCTCCCTTCACTACCTGAGTAATTTTCTTTTATCTCATCATACATTTCATCCATTTCTTCATCATCTGCAGAGCTAGTTGGCATATAAACTTGTACTACTGTAGTAGGCATGGGCTTTGTGTCTATCTTAGCCACAATAATGCGTTCGCTATGCTGTTTGTAGTAGCTTACCCACACTCCTATTTTTTTATTCATTATTAAACCTACTCCTGCATTACCCCTATTTGATTTTTTATTTATAACCCTGTATTCACCTGACCAAAAGTCTTGTTCCTCCTGTCACCGAACTTCACTAATTCCCACTATATCTAACTTCAACCTATCCAGTTCCCTTTTTAAATTTTCTAACCTACCTGCCCGATTAAGGGATCTGACATTCCACGCTCCGATCCATAGAATGCCAGTTTTCTTTCTTCTGATAACGACGTCCTCTTGAGTAGTCCCCGCCCAGAGATCCGAATGGGGGACTATTTTACCTCCGGAATATTTTTAAAGTATATAGAATATTTATACAGTATATAGACAAATAAATTACACCCATTGCTGATTTCTTAAAACTAGTTCTGGAACACATGTGACAGAAAATCTTCTCTCCCTGTGTAACAATGATAAATTTCCTCATACAATCCAGGTTTAGTGTGTGTTCTCTATTACCAACATGTTATCTCGTTTCTGAGCTAACATTTGAGAAACCAGATGTCACCAAGGAAATGATAAATTTTTCATCATTTGGTAAACGACATGTATTAATATCTTCTTGTTTCCTAAATCTCTGTGCTGCATTCTTGTATTAAACTAGAATGATACCATGGTCCAGCATGGGTCATATTGTATCCTGTTACAACAAATATGAATATCTGTCATTCCATCAGTGTTGTAATGTACTGGACTATAACATATGATCCTGTCTCTCTTTTTGTCAAATGTTGTGATACAAATAGAAATTTGCAGATCATTGCGTTAAATCAGTTAGGTACTAAAACAGGTTGAGAATAAATATTGTAGTTCATCTGCAACAAATTTTTATGTTTGTTTCAGATTGATCAAGAGAATATCAAACTAGAGCCAACAGGAGTACTCAGTCTCTCTGATCTCCCTACAGGTGAACAGGGTGCCAATGAAGTTCAAGTTGGTGGGTTAAATACAACAGATCCTAGATTTACGGCCTATAAAAGTTTCAATGGTTGCCTCTCAAGTAAGTTTCTTCACCAGAATACTTGTTATCAGTTTTATGTAGTTTTTGTTTGAGAATTAAAGTAAGTTGCATTGAAAAACCAGTCTGCCTAACAAAACATTTTGCTTATTGGATTTACGTCCATAAGAGTTATATCTATATAGGACTAAAACACAAACTTTACCATCATTGTGCTCCTAAACATAACAATTGTCTGAATCAACTGATTTGATACCACATGTTAATACACTATGTGATCAAAAGTATTCGGACACCACCTAAAACATACATTTTTCATATTAGATGCATTGTGCTGCCAGCTACTGCCAAGTGCTCCATATCAGCATCCTCAGTAGTCATTAGACATTGTGAGAGAGCAGAATGGGACGCTCCGCAGACTTCACGGATTTCGAACGTGGTCAGGTGATTGGGTATCACTTGTGTCATACGTCTTTATGTGAGATTTCCACACTCCTAAACATACCTAGGTCCACTGTTTCCAATGTGATAGTGAAGTGGAAATGTGAAGGGACATGTAGAGCACAAAAGTATACAGGCTGACCTCGTCTGTTGACTGATAGAGACCACCAACAGTTGAAGAGGGGAATAATGTGTAATAGGCAGACATCTATCCAGACCATCACACAGGAATTCCTAACTGCATCAGGATCCACTGCAAGTACCATGACAGTCAGGCGGTAGATGAGAAAACTTGGATTTCACAGTCGAGCGGCTGCTGATAAGCCACATATCATGTCAAGTGATGCCTCGCTTGGTGTAAGAAGCCTCAACACTGGTGACTGAACAGTGGAAACGCGTTCTGTGGAGTGATGAATCATGGTACACAATGTGACAATCCGATGGCAGGGTGTGGGTATGACGAATGCCTGGTGAACGTCATCTGCCAGCCTGTGTAGTGCCAACAGTAAAACTCGGAGGTGGTGGTGTTATGGTGTGATTGTTTTTTTCATGTAGTGGGCATGCATCCCTTGTTGTTTTGTGTGACACAGGCCAACACTGATTTTTTAAGCACCTTTTTGCTTCCCACTGTTGAAGAGCAATTCCGGGATGGCGACTGCATCTTTCAACATGATTGAGCACCTGATAATAATGCACAGCCTGTGGCAGAGCAGTCACACAACAATAACATCCCTGTAATGGACTGGCCTGCACATAGTCCTGACCTGAATCCTAAAGAACACCTTTGGGATGTTTTGGAATGCCGACTTCATGTCAGGCCTCACCGACCGACATCAGTACCTCTCCTCAGTGCAGCACTCTGTGGAGAATGGGCTGCCATTCCCCAAGAAACTTTCCAGCATGGGCTGCCATTCTCCAAGAAACTTTCCAGCACCTGATTGAATGTATGCCTGTGAGAGTGGAAACTGTCATTACAACTAAGGGTGGGCCAACACTATATTGAATTCTAGCATTACCGATGGAGGGCACCAAAAACTTGTAGGTCATTTTCAGCCAGGAGTCCAGATACTTTTGATCACATAGTGTACCTTTTGCTGCATTATTTCATCTTGCTAATATTGATAGTGTGCAAAACTTTAAGTTTCCATTTCAGTGTATTTTCTAGGAGTTATTCCCAAGCAAGCAGATGTTCACTAAACGACAACACTCACTAAGAAAACTGGAACAGCCTTTCAGCCTATCAGATTCTGAAATAGAATGTAGGCATTTTCATTGGTAATTTTCTGCTCCTGCCAATAGCATTCCTCTATGAATTGCTGATTCCTGCCAGCGTTTCAGAAGTTTATTTCCAACATGGGTTGAAAAACGTTTGTTATAATGAGAAATCTGTTGAGTCCTTGTTGCCAAATGTGGGGTCTTATCCACACATCATGTATAGGGTGCCTAAGGGACACTATCTCGAAATGCTATACAACAATTCAAGCAAATAACATTAGTAGTTTTATTTCAATAAAGCAGGTTGACAATACATGCAACATAAATCTGAGTCCTTGCTATACACAATGTTCAAACAAGCAATGGGTATGGAATGGTACAATCTGATATCATAGCTCTCTCTGCCAGGCCATGCTAATACTCTGTGAATCCTGTCCACTAATGTCCAGTTGAGGCTGGCAGGAGCGGCACTTATATTCACTTCTTGCAAAGGTCGCTCCTGTCGAGGCGTGATCCTTGTCAGTGGACTATTGGCTGATGTTGCCTCACTGCCTTCTCTGATCTTGCATTCTTCCTCTTCATTTCAGCACTTGTGGTTACACCAGAACGAAATCAATATAAGAGGATACAACCACAAATCATCTCCAGGCTGGACAAAGCACACTTTGTTCATATCCCGAAAACCACATGTGACATCCACAGTAACCAAGAACACAAGCCCAGCAGGCACTTGTATAATATGCTAAACAGCCATACATTTTTTGCGAGAGATCAAATTATTACTAATCAGGATAGTCAAAAGTTTTGGAGCCAAAAAGTTAACAAACATGCTGGAGTCAAAAAATTTACAGATGTGCTGGAGATATGCTAACTGGTTGGTATTTACAGAGACCACTATTGTTCCTAAACATATTCTTGACAAACATCCCTACATTACACATATCATATGTTCAGTTACCAAGACTGTATTAAATAAAATAGTGTTGAAGACACAAGACGCCAGAAGAAGCCAAATTTGCATTAACTCATATGGAACATCATCACTAAAACAGAAGAGTACAGATGGCTATTTGCTGCTGAATAATTGAACTGAAATGTACTCTTGCTATGAATGTCTACACTGAAGCACCATAGAAACTGGTATAGGCATGGATATTCAAATACAGAGATAAGTAAATGGGCAGAATGTGGTGCTGCAGTTGGCAGTGCCTGTATACGACAAAAAGTGTCTGGCACAGTTGTTAGATCAGTTATTACTGCTACAATGGCAGGTTATCAAGATTTAAGTGGGTTTGATTATGGTGTTACAGTCAGTGCACGAATGATGGGACACAGTATCTCTGAGGTTTCAATGAAGTGGGGATTTTCCCATACGACCATTTCACGAGTGTACCATGAATATCAGGAATCCGGTAAAACATCAAATCTCTGACATTGCTGTGGCCAGAAAAAGATCCTGCAAGAAAGGGACCAATGATGACTGAAAAGAATTGTTCAACATGACATAAGTGCAACCCTTCTGCAAATCGCTGCAGATTTCAAAGCTGGGCCATCAACAAATGTCACCGTGTGAACCATTCAACGAAACATCATCAATACGGGCTTTTGGAGCAGAAGGCCCACCCACGTACCCTTGATGACTGCACAAAACAAAGCTTTACATCTCACTTAGATGTGTCAGCATCAACATTGAACTGTTGAGAAAACAGCCTGCCCAGATGAGTCTCATTTCAAATTGTATTGAGCGGATAGATGTGTACAGGTATGGAGACAGCCTCATGAATCCATGGACCCTGCATATCAGCAGGGGACTGTTCAAGCTGGTGAAGGCGCTGTAAAGGTGTGGGACATGTGCAGCTGGAGTGATATGGGAACCCTGATATGTCTATATACGATTCTGACAGATGACACGTAAGTAAGCATCCTGTCTGATCACCTGCATCTATTCATGTCCATTATGCATTCCGATGGACTTGGACAATTCCAGCAGGACAATGGGACACCCCACATATCCAGAATTGCTTTACACCTCACTTGGGCATGTCAGCATCAACATTGGACTGTTGAGAAACAGCCTGCCCAGATGAGTCTCATTTGAAATTGTATTGAGCAGATAGATGTGTACAGGTATGGAGACAGCCTCATGAATCCATGGACCCTGCATATCAGCAGGGGACTGTTCAAGCTGGTGAAGGCTCTGTAAAGGTGTGGGACATGTGCAGTTGGACTGGTATGGGAACCCTGATATATCTATACACGATTCTGACAGGTGACACGTATGTAAGCATCCTGTCTGATCACCTGCATCTATTCATGTCCATTATACATTCCAGCAGGACAATGGGACATCCAGAATTGCTACAGACTGGGTCCAGGAACACTCTTCTGGGTTTAAACACTTCTGCTGGCCATTAAAGTCCCCAGATGTGAACATTATTGAGCATATTTGGGGTGCCTTGCAATGTGCTGTTCAGAAGAGATTTCCACCCCCTCGTACTCTTACAGATTTATGGACACCCCTGCAGGATTCATGCTGTCAGTTCCTTCCAGCACTACTTCAGACATTAGGTGAGTCCATGCCATGCCCTGTTGTGGCACTTCTGCTTGTTCATGGGAGTCCTTAGGGTATTAGGCAGGTGTACCAATTTCTTTGACTCTTCAGTGTAAATGTTGTTGTTGTTGTTGCGGTCTTCAGTCCTGAGACTGGTTTGATGCAGCTCTCCATGCTACTCTATCCTGTGCAAGTGTCTCATTTCCTAATCTAATTCCCTCAGCATCTCCCAATTAATGTGACTACATTCCATTATTCTCATTGTGCTTTTGTTGGTGTTCATCTTATATCCTCCTTTCAAGACACTGTCCATTCTGTTCAGCTGCTCTTCCAGGTCCTTTGCTGTCTCTGACAGAATTACAATGTCATCGGCGAACCTCAAAATTTTTATTTCTTCTCCGTAGAGGTTAATTCCTACTCCAAATTTTTCTTTTGTTTCCTTTACTGCTTGCTCAATATTCAGATTAAATAACATTGGGGATAGGCTGTCTCACTCCCTACCCAACCACTGCTTCCCTTTCATGCCCCTCTACTCTTATAACTGCCATCTGGCTTCTGTACAAATTGTAAATAGCCTTTCTCTCCCTGTGTTTTACCCCTGCCACCTTCAGAACTTGAAATAGAGTATTCCAGTCAACATTGTCAAAAGCTTTCTCTAAGTCTACAAATGCTAGAAATGTAGATTTGTCTTTCCTTAATTTGTTTTCTAAGATAAATTGTAGGGTCGTAGGGTCAGTATTGCCTCATGTATCTGTGTAAAACATCATTATTAGCTGGTTTATGTTGAGTAAGATCTTCAGACTTTGATATATAGTCATCTTTGTAAAACCCGATGTAGTCAGTTAATGAGGCATGTAATCTGTAATAATTTACAATAAATTTATATATTTTGGTCACCGTATTTTATATTGTGATCAAGACAAAAATATATAGTGACATAGTCACCTTTTCCCTAGAATGAAGTTAAATTCTCATCTTCTAAATATGGCACTGAAAGAGATTTCATTTCTAACAGGTCCTTATTCTCTAATATGGCCAATTCAGGAGCAACTGATTGTGCTGCCACAGTTTCAAAGTCCAGTTTTATCTCTTGGAATTGATTCCCTGATTATAATGGATCACTGTCTTCTTCAGTTTTTATGGTAGAAGTGAGAGAAAGAGCTTCATCCATTTCTAGTGTAGACAAAACATTAGCATTCTGCAGATGGTTTTGGGGAAGGTCATCTTTCCCATCCAAAAATGTAGAATTTCCATCATCTAATTCCTCTATTTCCCACCCTTCATAGTCCCTCAGGTGCTTTTTGCAAACTTCCTGCTCTAATCTGAACTGTTAGGATCTATGTTCAAGCCATTTATTCTTCCTTTCTTCTGTTCCTTCTTTTTACATTCCTTCCTTCTCAGTCTTCTTTTCATCTCTCTCTATTTCCCTGCCTGCCTGCTTCCATGATGTCTTCCTTCTCTTCCTTTTCTTACTCTCTCTCTCTCTCTCTCTCTCTCTCTCTCTCTCTCTCTCTCTCTCTCTCTTAGCTGTATCCCACTATGCCAACAACTTTGTTATTTGGTCCATTTTATCTACACTACTTTCTGTCAAATTAATTCCTCCTTGTGCATCTGCTTTCATTTCTCCTCTCTCTATTTATACTTCACTCCTCCTTCCAGCTTATCTGTTCCTTTTCCATTATCCCACTTCTACTTTTCTTTCACTTTTAAACTGTAGACCCTCAGCACAAGACCCAGCAGCCTGCAACATTAAAGTTTTACAAGTTGACACATTCACAAAACCAAGAACTCATGCCCAACAGTTCCTACAAATTTCGTAGTGTTGTGATGTAGGATTTACCCTTCTGGTTTTCTACATTGTGCTGCCAAAGAATATGCAGCACATGAGACAAATTATAGAACATATAACAGTACAGATTCAACTGGAAATGGTTATTGGTAGACCCAGAAAGTATTATCTGCTGCAACATTATTAAATCAGCCCAAATAAGAGTGACCAGCCTCACTATGATCCGTAAACCAGGGTTAAAATGGTCACTATTTCTGTGCCAACAGCTAGCAAATCCCACTGTAAATTTCCTCAATAAGCAAAAAGGGAAAAGACACACGCAAAATCATCAAACATCAAGTTGTCACAGAAATAAATCGAATTTATTGTCTTCCATTAGAGATTGCCAAGTCCACATTTTTCATTAAACTCCATCTCCAACTAGCTATTGCCTCCACATTCTAATATGAGGCCTCTTCCTACCAAGCACATTGCAGCAGGCAAGCACATTGCAGCAGGTTGAGGGTGCAATGATCGCTATGGAAGAGTGGAACAATCATTGTTTTAGCATCTCACATTGAAGTTTGTGCTAAATTTTAAGCTTCTGTAAAACTTTGCCAATCTTGGGGATTTTGCATTCTTTTAAATTTGGAATACTTTTTTATTTTATTTTTTTATTGCTTCTGCATTAGTGGTAGGACCTGTTTTGTGTACCACAGAGGATCAGTACCATTTCTTATTAATTTATTTGGTATATATCTCTCAGTTGCTGCCAATACTATTTCTTCAAATTCAGACCACATCTGGCCTATGCTTATATGGACAGACTGGAAGGAGTGGAGACTGTCTCTTATGAATGTGTCAAGTGATTTTTTAACTGCTTTTTTAAACAGATATGTTCTGTGTTTATTTTTGGTGTATTTGGATTTTATGTTAATCAGTCTTACTACAATGACCTTGTGATCAGTAATCCTTGTATCCATCATCATGTTCCCTATTTACTCAGGGTTTTTTTGTTTCTAATAGGTTAAGTATGTTTTTGCAACCATTTACACTTCGAGTGGGTTCCTGAACTAATTGTTTGATTAATTGTCAGAAAAAGCATTCAGTACTATTTTGGATGACACTTTATGCCTACCACCATCTCTGAACATGTTTTGTCACCAACATAATTATGGTAGATAAAAGTTACCACCAACAGTAATTGTGTGAGGGAGTAGCTATTTGAAATGAGACTCAAGTTTTCTGTTCAGCAACTGTATCATCCAACTCAGAGAGTTAGCACCAGGAACCAGTTATTAATTTATTACAATTGTCAAGTATAATGTCTACCCATACTAGCTCACAAGCACTATCTACTTCAATTTCAGTACACGGTAAACAATTTCTTACAACAATAAAGACTCCACCACCTACTGTCTTTAGTGTACCCTTTTGTGAAGCAATTAGGTTCTTTGTATCAATTCTGCCTGAACTTATCTCTGTATTCACTCATCATTCAGCACCTATAATGATTTGAGCTTCAGTGCTTTCTGTTAGTACATGGAGATCTTGTTCTTTCCCAACACAGCTATGACAGTGTACAACTACAATACCAATTGTTGTGAGGTTTACCCTCATCCTGTGTTTGCTCTGCACCCTTTTACACTGACATGCTTTCTGTTCTTTCCAGAGACCCACTAACCTAAAAAACCACCCAGTCTAACCCACACAGCCCCCACTACCCATGTAGCTGCCCCCTGTGTATAGTGGAGCCCTGATCCTTTAAGCAGAATCTGAAAACTGAGCACCCTATGATGCAACTCGAGGAGCCTGAAACCTAAATGGTCACAGAACCATCTGAGCCTCTGATCCAGACTCTCCACTTAACTCTGTACCATAGGTCCACAGTCAGTCCTCTCAACAACATTACAGATGGTGACTGTGCCTTCATCTGGCAAGCAAGACTGGAAGTCCTTACCACTTCATCTACTCACCCAAAACCAGAGAGAATCTCTTTCAACTCAAAGGGACATATAACCTGCAGTTGGTTGCACCCTATGCTCAAAATGGCTCCTGAATGACTCCTCCTGGTATGCACAAAGAGTTCACACTGGATTCCTTCCCCTCCTTTGCTGGCTTATTTCTAAGGAGCCACATTACATGCCTTGTATTGGTGCACCCATCTACCACTAATTCTACTCTCTGTGAATGCCCAGACTGCCAGCCAAGAGGCTTAACACTCCCTGAAACCTGTTCATCAGATAAACTGGGAAGGCCCTTCAATTGGCCCCCCAGGAAGTCTTTTGCCAATCGCCACACCTTGGAACAAACTCCCACTAAACCATGGGTGAGCAGTCAACCTCAATGTGGGCAGTACTTAGGGCAGCTACAGTAATGGACAAATCTGGGGACATTTGGGACGTGCTAGACAACCCGCAGATCCTCACATCTGCTCCCCCCCCCCATGATAGTGCCTATTGGCAACAGCCTCAGGCTGCATGATCAAAGCCAGCTCTGCCTGGTGTTGTGAGTGAAGGGTCACAAACTCAACTCACATCTGAGCACAGCAGTCACAGTCTCTATCCCTACTAAAGATGACAGAAATAAATAAAAAATAATACACAAACATGCAGTAAATTTAACAGTTTTAAACCAAAGAGCTCAGAGGAAATATCAAAGTAAGTTGCTTCTTATGGGAGGCTGTGTCAACCCACAAGCCAAATGGGGTACTTTGATACATTGCTGTTGTAAAGGAAACTACCACTCAACTGAATGTTTTACAACAGTAACTTGCTCTTCGTGTGAAAACAAATGCCTGTTGTGATGCAGACAGCAGTACTGTGGACTACACTGTTAATAAAATGTAGAATTGTGATAGATAAATACACAAACACGTACAAAATTTAAGAGTTTTAAACTAAAGAGCATGGGAGAAATTCAAAATAACTCGATTCTTATCAGAAGGTGTGTCAACTCTCAAACCAAGTGTTGTTCTTTGAAGTGCTGCTGTTTTGAGGAAGCTGCCAGTCATTGATCATTTCCTGCTCCCACTAATAGAAATAGGCCACAAAATATAGCTTGGTGCTGGAACTTTCAGAAGTTTATTTCAAATGGGTGCTGGCAACATACCTGTTTTAATTATGAAGTCACTAGTCATTAACACAGCTTAGTGGGCCCTGATCATATCTCATTTAGAAGGATTATGGAAATACCAACCCATCCGTTGGGTGGACAAGCCACCTATGCCTGGACACCGGAAACCACTCTGACATCCACGGTAACCAAGACAGTAAGCCCAGAGGGCATTGTCTGGGATGATATCAGCATTCTTGTGCATGTTGCCAACTCATCTTTGCTATGTGTAATCACATCAATAAGTATCACTAACGCCCAATCTACTTCAAGGGATCTAACACTCCCATTCTTTGCTGAACATTTACTTAATCAGTTACAAACATGCCTTGATCATCTGTCCTTGCCTTAAACAGTTCCTACCGCAATCCCAACTTGATCCACCACCACTACCTCAAAATCATCCCATGCGCGCCTTCCAAGAATTCCAAACATCCAGCATTGTTTCACAATCCTTCCTCAGGTCTCTACAACATGACACTAAACTGTCCTCTGCAGAACTCCAGTCTCTGTGTTCCATAAAAGCTGATGACTCCATCATTATCCTCCTCACAGACAAAGGATCTACCACTGTGGTACTTGACCGAAAGGAGTCTGATACCTCTAAATACAGTATCTCCCATCAAGATCCCATCACTGTGACTCAAAATAACTTGCAGTCCTCCTTAAAACCTCAGTCCCCTTACAAGGACTAACACCTCAATCCATAGAACTTCCTACTCCTCCCAGACCATGCATCCCCATCTCTTTTCTTCTTCCTAAGAGTCACAAATCCAATCATCCTGGCCATCCTATAGTTGCTGGCTTCAAAGCACATGCAGAATGTACATCTGCCTTAGTTGATCAGAACCTGCAGCCAGTAGTACAAAGACTTCCCTCATGTATTAAAGATACGAACCATTTCCTAGATCATCTGAAATCTGTGCCTGTCCCATTCTCATCATGCACCTTGCTTGTCACCATTGATAGCACCTCCCTCAATACCAACATCCTCTACATGCATATGTACATAGTCTGTCAGCTGCTGAACATTTCCTCTGTCAGCACCCACCTGATTCCAAAACTATGACATCGTTCCTGCTCACCTTAATCAACTTAATACTTACCAACTACTACTTCATCTTTGAAGGGTAGACATACAAACAGATCAGGTTATAGCCATGGGAACTAGGATAGCTCCTTCCTATGCGAACCTATTCATGGCTCGATTGGATGGGGCTTTCCTGGGATCCATAAGCCTTAAGCCCCTGGTTTGGTTTAGATACGTTGATGACATTTTTGTCATATGGACTCATGGTGAGACTGACCTGTTAAAATTCCTGGAATCTCTAAATACCTTCTCCCAATTAAATTTTACATGGCCCTACAGGGTGTATATGACCTGGGACAACCAGGAGATCCAGGAAAAACCCGGAAATGTTTTCATTCAGGAGAAAACCGGGAAAAACCTGGGAATTTTTTAGAATTCCAGGAATTTTTCATTGTTTTAGTTTTCAGTTAAATTTTTGTAACTTTGACTGCTAAGAACCAATACTCTAACAAAGAATATTACTGTAGCTCACTACTGCAGAATAATATGGCAGCAATAAAACACGAATGAAAGAAAAAAAATTAAAATAAAACTTAAGTTTCAAAGGAAATGCACCATATACAGCAACAAAACACAGTGCTCATACAAGCGTCTGCCAACAGCAAAATGTGTCAAAGTCTTTAGGAAGACTATGCAATGTTTCATAACAACAAATCACCTCTGATGAGCATGACGTCACAACTGTTTACATTATATTCGTTTGAGCAGTTGCGAGCGAGCTTATGCGCATGCGCAGTTGAGTCACATATGAGTAGTACCTTCTACCACTTCTGGCTACAGAAGTGTGGCAGTTAGCTGTATACCGTATTTACTCGAATCTAAGCCGCACTTTTTTCCCGGTTTTTGTAATCCAAAAAACCGCCTGCGGCTTAGAATCGAGTGCAAAGCAAGCGGAAGTTCTGAAAAATGTTGGTAGGTGCCGCCACAACTAACTTCTGCCGTCGAATATATGTAGCGCTACACAAGCGTGTTTTGTGGGCACAAAGATAAATACTGGCGCCAAAACCTTTTTTTTTTTTCTCCGCCCCGAGTTTCGACCACTGCATTTTCATACATTGTCCAACGAAGTAAATACAAATTCCGTATTGTTCATCTTCGAATGTAGCAGAATTTCAATGTACTACGAAAATCCGACTGGCAAAAAAAGTAAGTATATGCCGCGAGCGGCGACAGGCCGTACACACGCACTATCAGAATGCAATAAACAATGCATGACACAGTACAGTAATGCATTTTCAGCTTAGAGTGACGTAAACACCTATAACAAAGAAAACGGCACTTATCAGATCAAAGCAAAATAAGCAATCGATTCAAACCAGACGAAGCACGTGAAAAAGGAAGAGTACCCGTATAAATACGGACGGAGCGCCTGACGCATAGCAATGGCTACCTGGTAAAGCTTAACTGCTAAGCTTACGACTCGAACCAAACTACTGTAGCTGTATCGTCTTTCATTCAACCTAAATTGTATCTCGTATTACAATGGACCAACTTTGTTTCGATTTGGAGGTGCGGCCTAAAACTTTTCTCTCCTCTTGAATTTCGAGTCTCAAATTTCAGGTGCGGCTTAGATTCAGGAAATATTTTTTTCCTTTATTTCGAGTCTCATTTTTCATGTGCGGCTTAGATTCGAGTGCGGCTTAGATTCGAGTAAATACGGTAAGCAAAAGCAGTAAGCAGCCAGATGCTATCCGGAAAAATTTTACTGGTGCGCCTAAGCTTCCAGATTCACGTATGCGCACAGGCCCAGAACTAGGGTGCAGGGGCAAACCAGGGTATCTGCCCTGGACAGCAGTTTCATGGGAGGGGGGGAGGGGGGGGGGCGCCAGATTCATATTATTGAGGAAAAAAACCTCGTTTCAACAAGCGCCTAGCATCCAGCACACTTTGGTCCATCGATTACTCATATGATTTTGAATGCATCCCTGATGGTTTGTGAACAAATTATAAGTTTATTTCTGAATGAATCATAAGTTGATTTTTGAATGCGTGCATAGTGTATGTGATGTCTCTGCCAGGGCAATCCCCGTCACATCCAGAAATAAACTTTCCTGACGACAAAAGGGGACGGGTCTATATGAGCTGAGCGGAATAAAGCCGAATGGGTGAATGCCAATCACTGTTTATGGGGTTGACTGGTTTGCAAATGATCAGCATTGTATAATTAATAGCGACTTCCATAGATTCAGACTAGCAGAGTGGAAATAAATGACTAACAGGAATAACAGGCAACTAAGATTACATATTGTCTTCTCCGTGTATCCAAGAAAATGAAATTTTGACAGAAAATTTTTGGCCAGAGCGCTACAGTACTGAGGACCAGTTATACAGTCCCCAGTTAGCACCCGCTCAAGTTCCATTCTGGGAGTAGTGCGGAAAACACGTTGTACGAACAGGTAATAATGCCTAACCGCAGAATAAATGCGGGATAACTAATCCGGTGATTGTGGCAGGACTAGTTAAGTTAACCAGAGAATAAGTTTTGACACTGGCAGGAATAGTTACAGAATTAATGATGACAAGATTGTTAGAATGCGGAAGGAGAAGAAACATGGACTCACACAAATCATGGAAGAATATGATGATTCCAAATTTATATAAAAATTTTGTGCTACTACTTTTTGATCTCGTGCTTCAGAAGCTAGAGAGTATGAATGAAATGTGAAACTATTTCCTAACATAAAACTTTTTGCTTGTAGTAGGCCTAATAGGCATTTGATATTGGTACTTCGTAAATTATATTCTGTGGTGTTATAAAAATGACCATTTGTGCCAAAACAGTCTCGTTTATTTGGTGTGTAACAATTGCTGCAATATTAGGTAGGCCTATTTCGTTTTATCTAGCAGACAGTGATCAAGTACATGTAATCAGATCTAGAAACCACACCAGTCTTGGGTACTATTTGTATTACCAGCTTTTCTAGTATTAGACAATGACATTTTGTTTTTTCATGTATCAAAACGTTGACGAACTTCAATGAGGTAATAGATTCTTTCCCAGAAAGGAAAGTACACCATATAAATCTGTGACAAGATTAGAGAGGAGAAGAAAGCTAGGACTTAAGAATTGAAGAAATGTGTACTGTCTTGCTTGTCTCTTGTCTTTACCCATTTTATGTATCGTATATTTAATTTTATGTCACACAAAACAGCAAGTTATTAGCTAACAGGCAGTAAAGACTGCAGATTTTCAGAAGAGTTCTTGTTCTGCCAGTTACAAATAATCCCATCCAGTATTAATTGCGAGATTTTTTTTAAAGAGGGGCAGGTTGTCAAACCAGCCAACTGGGAGCAGGAGAGGCACCACAGGAGATTTTAATTTCCACTGACCTAAATATAGTTTGATGGTACCCATTACAATTACACATTTGAGTTCCACAGAGTGAAATACAGAGCCTTGCAATAGCAGAATGCTGTGTGAAGAAGTGTGGCACAGCACTTTGGCACACTTAAGACCAAATAACATGTCTTACATTCCCTCAAACATATATGTTCTATGTATCAGACATCCTCAGAAAGATGTGCACCACAAAATGAAGATATTTTTGAAAAGTCAATTTTTTAACTTTTTGGCATCCTGCCTCAAACGCTCAAGACAGGGGGAGTGCCACTATCTAATATTGCCATGGTTAAGATATATCGTAGACCAGCATCTGAAACACAAAGCAGTATGAGTTGTAGCGGGGAGGTGGGTAGTCTCCATGTGACCCGTGTTTACATTAAGTGATTTTGCTGTTTCCTCTTCATTTGTTGTTCTCGTGTCAAATGAAAACCAAATGGATTTCTGTGGCCGGGAGCTATCTAGTGAATTAAAATACACTCTCATAATTACAGAAGACTCTCCCCGTATCGTCCCCTATGCTCCTCGAGTATGGGACCTCATCATCATCATCACCATCATCAAAATATGTTATTTGTTGCAGATTTTATTTGTTTCCACCTTTCTAACAGTCAAGCGTTAATTGCTTTGCAGAACAATGAAATTATTTTTGTCAGTTTTTTAAAGAAATTTGACTTTTATTAATCTTTTCTGCTGAGGCAGTCAATTTATTTGAAATGAAGTGTTTAATTCCACACTATTGGCTAGTTTCAACTGTTCGCTGTATTTCAAGTTCATGTTTTCATCTTCTAGCACGTATGGCATTATGCCATAATAAAGAACCAAACATGGGATAATACAGTACTGGTACTCCAAGAAAATTTACATCTGAATCTGGACATACAAATGTGCACTTCAGCCGAATTATGCATTTTAGTATGGTCCACAAAATTCCCATGCTCTTGGAGTATCCTCTAATGTCTTTTAATGT
This sequence comes from Schistocerca cancellata, assembly GCF_023864275.1. Taxonomy (NCBI): domain Eukaryota; kingdom Metazoa; phylum Arthropoda; class Insecta; order Orthoptera; family Acrididae; genus Schistocerca; species Schistocerca cancellata. The sequence goes on from NC_064628.1 coordinate 162,351,839, forward strand.
TTTACACATACAAACATATCGGCTTCCTGCACCATCGTAGCTGCGCAAGTGCAGCGACACCTGTTATCTGGCCCTCACAATTGCTGAAGGAAATCTATTTCTAACAGGTTGCGGGAAAATATTCCTAATGGTTGTTTGAAAAGCAATGCTTTCAAAGAAAATTTCCTTTTATGCAAGATGAACTCTGTGCACGAATGTCCGATGAATTGCTTAAATCACAGAGTGTTTGACTCTCATTCAAAAATCAAATCTTTGAGGGCGACCAGTAAGAATATTTTCGAGCCCAGAAGATCAGACACATATGTCATTAAAAATTTTACTGGCACATTTGTATCATGTATGTTAAAGCGTAACATGCACAAAAAAATCAACATTATGTGTGAAAGCTTAGCTTCTCTTGTAGCTTATTAATCTTAGAGACCAATATTATACGTGAAAGCTTTTCTTTTCTTGTAGCAACACTATGTACATTAATTTAAACCATTATCTTTTCCTACTTGTGTGTTTGCGCTACTTAACTGTGATTGTCTGACTACATCACATGTCCTATGCTCTGAATATCTGCTGTCATCGGCGGGCGAGATTGCTTGATATGAGCTGCAACTGGCTTACAAAAGTGCATCCCAATCACGATTTCAATCCTTCAGAAAGTAACATGCAATGTTTGGTGGAATTCAAATTAATATGAAAATATGTGGTGTACATGTTGCTGCACATCAGACATCTTTCCAAAACATGTTTTTTCCTTTGAGTTTCATTTTCTAAAGTGCCGGGAAATTCTACGCCTGTGTATAAAACAACAACCATTCAAAACATTGATAAGTTTTACAGTTCTGAGGAAAAGTATACTGTTACTTAACATGGAAAAAGTGTATTTTCATCTGGGAGAAAGTGTATTTTTAACTGGGAAATCTGGGAAAAAGCCAGGATTTTGTTTTCCTCGTCCACCTATACACCCTGTCCTATTCTGAATGTCATGCCACTTTCCTTGACATTGATCTCATCCTCACTGAAGGCCAGCTACATGCTTCTGTCCACATTAAACCTACTAACAAACAACAGTACTTCCTTCATGACAGTTGCCATCCTTTCCATGTCAAACATTCCCTCCCCTATGGCATCTGAGGGAAATGTGCTTGTTTAGATGCAGACTCTTTACAGCAACTCACCACCATTCTCACCTCAGATTTCACTGGACATAATTACCCTACCAGCCAAGTGCAAAAGCAGATATTCTTGGCCATCATATCCAATACTAGCACTAGTGATCACTCAAAAAAACAACACTGGAGCACACCACTTGTCACTCAGTATAATCCTGGTCTTGGATGTATTAATCAGCTACTTTGACAAGGCCATGACTTCCTAAAATCAGGCTCTGAAATGAGACCCACTCTGTCTGAGATTTTGCCTGCCACACCTAGAATAGCTTTTTGTTGCCCTCCCAGTCTCCGCAATATTCTTGTCAGACCCTAGGCTCCTTCTGCACCGATCTCCCTACCGTGTAGCTCCTACCCCTGTGACCATCCCCACTGCAAGACTTTCCCTATGTGCCCTCCTACCACCACCTACGCCAGCCCTGTAACTGACAAAACATAGACCATCAAATGGAGAGCCACCTGTGAAACAGCATGTTGTATACCAGCTATTGTGTAAACACTGCTCGGCCTTTTACATCGGCATGACTATCACCAAGTTATCATTTAGGATGAATTGGCATAGACAGAGGGTTTTTACTGATAGCATACAACATGACAGTTGTGACTTCAATGTCTGTTTCATCACATGTGCCATCTGGATTCTTCCCCCAGACACCAGTTTCTCAGAACTCCACAGGTGGGAACTAGTGCTGCAAGAGGTCCTTGTGTTCTTGCCACCTACCTGGCCTTAATTTACATTAATTCCTTCCGTGTCAGTATTTCTTCACAGTAACTACTCGTTTCATCACTCCATTTCAGTTTTCTACATCTTTCATTTTCTGACCTGTCTATTTTTCGCTGTTGCCCTACCACCTCTGTTGTACAATGCACTTAGATTTTTAGTCTTATTAACTCATACACAATGTTTTATGAGTAATCTCTGTCTTACATATTACCCCATCTTCCACATTTAAGCTCTCAAATTTTCAAATCTCAAAAGGTGCAGCCATCAGTCTTTCCTTCTTAACCTGTCCGGCAAGTCCCCCCCGACCTGTGGTTCTGGGAGGCTTTTCCAAAATCTACCCCTTTTCTTAAACCTCTCCAGTCCTTTTTTTTTCACCCCTCTTCCTTCCCCTTCAACCCTTCTGCCACAAGAAGGAGCCACTGGCTCTGAAAGCTTGCAAGTAGAACTTTCTTTTATCTGTGTTTCTCCTGCCGCCGCTTGGTGAATACAATTTTTTTTTCCCTCCTATCCAGTTACATTATATTGACCTTATAGAAGGAACTCATAAATTTTGAGACAGAAATAGTGGCCAGTGCCCACCAAACTTATAAATTTTGAGACAGAATTATTGGCCAGTGCCCACCTTCAGGGAACAAAATGTGTAGTACTGCAGATAGCTTTCAGAATTACTTGTAGCTTCCTCCCCAGGGAAGGAACTTCCCCCTCTCCCTAACAGTTCTCCATATTACACTATCATGTAGCTCTAAAAGTCATACATATAAAAGCTCTAATCTCTATTTCAAATCTCTCTGTGGTGCACATCAGACATTCTTAAATGCTTTACATATATTTATCACAGAGTGCAAGACTATCCTTGTGCTACAAGCAACACATCTGTTTCATCACCTTACACTTAGTTTATCTTTTTATTTATTTATTTGTCAGTGTTGGTGACTAAAATTGTGCACTTACATTTTTGTATATTTAATGTTGCTGAAAACTAGGAGTTCTGTTTTGGTAGTGATTTCTTGCTTATCTTACTCAAAACATAATTCCAGTGAAATGATCTGTTCCTTTCACAAAGTGAATCATACATTAGCTGTCTTGTCTAAGAACATTTTCCTAGTCCAAATAACAAAAAGAGAACTCATATGAATAACAGAAAATCAATACCCATGGTCCTTCCTCATTTATGTTTCCGTATTTCATTATGTCACTAGTATAATATACACTGAGGTGACAAATATCATTGGATAGCGATATGCACGTTTACAGATGGCATCAGCATTGCTTATACAAGGTATAAAGGGGCATTGCATTGATTGAGGTTATGTATGATGAAATTGCCCATTAGGACAGAGTGACGAAGTTTGGCATTAATGGGCTATGGCAGCAGATAACTTATATGTGTGCCTTTGCTAAAAGCACATCATCATCTGTAGTGTCTGTTCTGGCCTCGTGACCTTATTAGTTGGACCCTAGATGGCTGGAAAACAGTGAGCTGGTCAAATGTGGCTCCATTATGGCGTGTGCTGTGTTTACATGGAATGGAATCAATTGGTGACTGAAAATGGATGTGTTTGGCTGCTTGGAGCCATTCATGGATTTCATGTTCCCAAGCAACAATGAAATTTTTATGGGTAGCAATGCGAGATGTCACTGGGCTATAGTTGTTTGCAGCTGTTATTGTGGACCGTTTGAGCAAATGATTTGGCCGCCCTGATTGCCTGACATGAATCCCATCGAACATTTATGGGACATAATCGAGAGGGCAGTTTGTACACAAAATCTTGCACCAGCAACACTTGCACAATTATGGATGGTTACGGAGGCAATATGGCTCAATATTTCTGCAGGGAACATCCAATGAGTTATTGAGTCCATGGCACTTTGAGTTGTTGCAGTACGTAAGGTAAAAGGAGGTTTGACTCAATATTAGGAGGTGTCCCATCCGAGGACGTCCATGTCATAGTTTTTAGATTTTTTGGGGTGGCAGGGGGGGGGGGGGGAGACCTGGGGATATGGAATATTTTGGAAGATGCATAGTGACATGAAAGTAGCCATAAATAAGTTAGAGTTTGGACCCTATTAAAAACCTGCATAATACCTACTTTTAAATCATTTTCTTGAAACGAAAACACCTGACTGCACCTTTTTTTTTTTTCTTTCCCTGAGAGCCAGGGGGAGGCCGTGGCGCCCCCTTTCACCCATGTATGGGCGCCTGTGATCTCAGGTCTTTGTCTCTTCAGTGTAATGCTATCATGATACACATGCAGCAACTTTTTGGTGTCCATTTTAGTATTTGTTGGCATCTAATGAAGACTTATGAATATTTGTCTGTTTGCGTTGCTACTGTAAAATAATTACTCCTCCAATGTGATGTTCATGGAGACATCCATACAGTAATCTCTTACCTGAATTTTCTTTACTTTGTTTCTCCTCTTTACTTCTCTGCTGCCCACTGCTTTGACATTAATGTAATGAATTCTGAAATCATTGGTCTGTTATTTCCACAAGTACTTATTTGTCATTAATTTCTAATGATGAAGTTCCTCTTGATAATCTGTCACATAAACTAGTTACACAAGTAACAACACTACCTAATCAATAAAATTGTACATACAGTGTGATTCTTTAGATGGCACTGAGACAAGTAATAATATAAGACACATGAGGCTGCAAAGGTTGGGAAATGCCCCAAAAGTGGATGACAAATGTTTAACATGTGACGTATCTCATCGCACATGCCGTGGTGGGGCTTGTTGCTCCTATCTTCACTGTAAAGGGCAGTGCTGGACATAAATGTAAAGCAGTTCATTATTGTCTTGTATTACAAGTACCATGAGCACTACCATAACACTTCAGATAATGCAAGACTGATGACGAAGGCATTTAGTCCCATAACCCTGCTCAGTCAATTAGATAATGCAGGAACAAAAACAGGTAGCCTCGTGGGGTGATGTGTAGAACTACCCTACCAGTGAGGTTAGGATTGACAATCCCAACTACTGCATGTGCAGTGAGGCATGTCATCTGGTGACATCACATGTTCAACATTTGTCATCTAGTTTTAAGGTATTTCACGACATTTGTGGCCCCATGTGTGTTATATTAAATTACATGTTGCAGGTTATCTACATAACTTTGGGGATTTTTTAAACTTTAGTAAAAATCACCCTGTATCTATTTGTAATTTTTGTGCAGATCAAAATAATTAAAAGTACATTTTGATTACAGATGTTTTTGTGGAAGTGAATTCATACTCAATGAAACCTCTGGAAGAATACATGTTATTCACCAAGGCTGGAAGCAAAGAAATTAATGTGGTTAATCCTCAGGGAATACGAATGGGGCAGTGTTCAGTTTTTGATTGGAAATATAGGCCTATATCTGGACCAGCTCTCAACAACAGTCAGGTGTGTGTGTATATATATATACAGGCAAATCTCTTTGCCTTTACAAATGTCTGCTTGTGTCTGTGTATGTGCGGATGGATATGTGTGTGTGTGCGAGTGTATACCTGTCCTTTTTTCCCCCTAAGGTAAGTCTTTCCGCTCCCGGGATTGGAATGGCTCCTTACCCTCTCCCTTAAAACCCAAATCCTTTCGTCTTTCCCTCTCCTTCCCTCTTTCCTGACGAGGCAACCGTTGGTTGCGAAAGCTAGAATTTTGTGTGTATGTTTGTGCTTGTTTGTGTGTCTGTCGACCTGCCAGCGCTTTTGTTTGGTAAGTCTCACATCTTTCTTTTTAATATATATGCACTCCTGGAAATGGGAAAAAGAACACATTGACACCGGTGTGTCAGACCCACCATACTTGCTCCGGACACTGCGAGAGGGCTGTACAAGCAATGATCACACGCACGGCACAGCGGACACACCAGGAACCGCGGTGTTGGCCGTCGAATGGCGCTAGCTGCGCAGCATTTGTGCACCGCCGCCGTCAGTGTCAGCCAGTTTGCCGTGGCATACGGAGCTCCATCGTAGTCTTTAACACTGGTAGCATGCCGCGACAGCGTAGACGTGAACCGTATGTGCAGTTGGCGGACTTTGAGCGAGGGCGTATAGTGGGCATGCGGGAGGCCGGGTGGACGTACCGCCGAATTGCTCAACACGTGAGGTCTCCACAGTACATCGATGTTGTCGCCAGTGGTCGGTGGAAGGTGCACATGCCCGTCGACCTGGGACCGGACCGCAGCGACACACGGATGCACGCCAAGACCGTAGGATCCTACGCAGTGCCGTAGGGGACCGCACCGCCACTTCCCAGCAAATTAGGGACACTGTTGCTCCTGGGGTATCGGCGAGGACCATTCGCAACCGTCTCCATGAAGCTGGGCTACGGTCCCACACACCGTTAGGCCGTCTTCCGCTCACGCCCCAACATCGTGCAACCCGCCTCCAGCGGTGTCGCGACAGGCGTGAATGGAGGGACGAATGGAGACGTGTCGTCTTCAGCGATGAGAGTCGCTTCTGCCTTGGTGCCAATGATGGTCGTATGCGTGTTTGGCGCCGTGCAGGTGAGCGCCACAATCAGGACTGCATACAACCGAGGCACACAGGGCCAACACCCGGCATCATGGTGTGGGGAGCGATCTCCTACACTGGCCGTACACCACTGGTGATCATCGAGGGGACACTGAATAGTGCACGGTACATCCAAACCGTCATCGAACCCATCGTTCTACCATTCCTAGACCGGCAAGGGAACTTGCTGTTCCAACAGGACAATGCACGTCCGCATGTATCCCGTGCCACCCAACGTGCTCTAGAAGGTGTACGTCAACTACCCTGGCCAGCAAGATCTCCGGATCTGTCCCCCATTGAGCATGTTTGGGACTGGATGAAGCGTCGTCTCACGCGGTCTGCACGTCCAGCACGAACGCTGGCCCAACTGAGGCGCCAGGTGGAAATGGCATGGCAAGCCGTTCCACAGGACTACATCCAGCATCTCTACGATCGTCTCCATGGGAGAATAGCAGCCTGCATTGCTGCGAAAGGTGGATATACACTGTACTAGTGCATGCTCTGTTGCCTGTGTCTATGTGCCTGTGGTTCTGTCAGTGTGATCATGTGATGTATCTGACCCCAGGAATGTGTCAATAAATATATATATATATATATAAGTTTCATCATCAGGTTCCTGCATACCAATTGAAAAAACATATGAAGAGCATTACATGACTAAACTATCACTGACCTATTAACTGATAAAAAGGTTAACAAAATCCCACATGTAATAAAATGTTACTTAGTCACATAAAAGCATTTACAACATCATATTAGGCATCTGTACAGAGTTATGTGTTGTCATATTGTAATATAAATTATATTTCCACTCATAAATGCTGCCAGATAGTGCAATTATTCATGCTACATCAGCAGTCAGTCATAGCACTAGGAATTCAGACAAAACACACACTGCCAATTGCATAGCTGATCACTGTATACCAGCTGAACCAAAAATGATCTAGAGAATGTATTAAGAAACAGATAGGTAGCAGTTTGGCAGTGTAAAGACCTAGCTAACAAAATGAAAAGGCTAGATTGCTACTTACTACATAGAGGAGATGTTGAGTTGCAGACAACCACAGTGGAAAGACAGCTAACATTTAAACTTTTGAACAACAAAGTCCTTCTTCTGAATTAGAATGAAAGTCACACACACACACACACACACACACACACACACACACACACACACACATTGCTATTGTCTCTGTGGCTGCTGACATGTGTGGTAATCTGAGGTGGGAGGTGGAGAGGAGGCATGGGCGGTGAGTGGAAGTGATAGCAGGATGGGAGTGGGGAAATGTGCTGCTTGTGAGAGCATGCAGGGATATGTTGGAGACAGGATGGCCTGCTAGGTGAGTCGGTCACTGTGCCAAGACAGGAGGGAGGGGGGGCAGGGGGGGGGGGGGAGAAGAGATGTAGAGAAGGGCAAGACTGTAGGTTTGTTGGTGGAGTAGGAGGTGTATGCAGTGTTGGAATGGAAGCAGGGAAGGTGATAGGCAGGTTGAGTACAGAGACAAACAAAGGTTGAGACCAAGGGAATTAAAGGAATGAAGGATATGTTGTCAGAAGAGTTCCCGCCTTAAATTCAGGAAAGCTGTGGTAGGTAAGAAGAATCCAGATGGTGCAGGCTGTGAAGCAGTCATTGAAGTGAAGCACATTGTGTTGGGCAGCATGTTCAGCAACGGGTGGTCCAGATGTCTCTTGGTCACTGTTTGGCAGTATGAATGGCATAATGAAAGCTTTATCATAGCGAAAAGAGACAAAAAGCCAAGACCCACCAGAGTGGTAGAATTGTACATGCCTATGTACCTACTAGTTCCACAGATAGTGCAGAGATTGAAAAAATAAGAGATGAAATAAAAAATATTATTTAATTTGTAAAGGGAGACAAAAATTGAATTATGATGGGAAACTGGAATTCAATAGCAGAAAAAGAAAGAGAAGGCAAAGTAGTATAACATGGACAAGGAATGGGGGGTGTGAGGGGAAGGATTAAAAGGAGAAGCTGCTTGACGGAATTTTACATACACATTTGTTTAAGAATCATGAAAAAATGTAAACATGGAAGAGACCAGAAGCCATCAGAAGGTTTCAGATAGATAATGTACCGTATTTACTCGAATCTAAGCCGCACTCGAATCTAAGCCGCACCTGAAAAATGAGACTCGAAATAAAGGGAAAAAAAATTCCCGAATCTAAGCCGCACCTGAAATTTGAGACTCGATATTCAAGGGGAGAGAAAAGTTTTAGGCCGCACCTCCAAATCGAAACAAAGTTGGTCCATTGTAATATGAGACACAATTTAGGTCGAATGAATGACGATACAGCTACAGTAGTTTGGTTCGAGTTGTAAGCTTAGCAGTTAAGCTTTACCACGTAGCCATTGCTATGCGTCAGGCGCTCCGTCCGTATTTATACGGATACCCTTCCTTTTTCACGTGCTTCGTCTGGTTTGAATCGATTGCTTATTTTGCTTTGATCTGATAAGTGCCGTTTTCTTTGTTATAGGTGTTTGCGTCACTCTTAAGCTGAAAATGCATTACTGCACTGTGTCATGCATTGTTTGTCGCATTCTGATAGCGCATGTTTACGGCCTGTCGCGGCCCGCGGTATGGCTTGCTTTTGTGCCTGCTACCGCCGCGTACAATAAAAAAAAAAAAAAAAAAAAAAAAAAAGAGAGAGAGGAATCGTCTCATTAGCGAAACAATGGCAAGAGACTGCTATTTGTTGTTACTTACACTGCTGCTTTCTTTGATAATGATCAACAAGAATCAAATAATAGACTGCGTATGATAGAACATGTTCTGAACGAGAGTTAGGCGAAAATTTTTCTCCGTTTGAAAATCTTTGCGGCCGCTTCTTTATTACATCAAATTCTGCACAGAAATTAGAGTCATCTTAGATTTAAAAATCTAGTCATTTGCCGTGCTTCATTTCTGACTGCATCACTATAAGGCATAAGAATAATACGAATATAAACATGACACGATACGTATATTCTTCCGCGTTTGCTGTTGTCTCACTCTAGTTTCGTAGTTTATTAGGCAGGCAGGATTTAAACGAGATAGCAGCAAACACGAAAGAATACATGGCAAAATGTTTATATTCGTATTATTCTTATGGTGAAGAGAATACTGTATGTGATTCAAATTTCATCAGGTTCCTATTAGCAACCATCTCTTCTCACAGATAGGAAAAAATTCAGAACGTAGAGTTGGCCATATTGACAAACATCCCAAACAGTCTTGCCAGTCAGATTTTCGTAGTACACTGAAATTGTGCTACATTCGAAGATGAACAATAAGGAATTTGTATTTACTTCGTTGGATAATGTATGAAAATGCAGTGGTCGAAACTCGCGGCGGAGTAAAAAGCTCGTCTTCCACTTTTTTTTTAAAAATTTATTTACTGACGCAGAGGTTTTGGCGCCAGTATTTATCTTTGTGAAGCATGCCTGCGTAGCGCTACATATATTTGACGGCAGAAGTTAGTTGTGGCGGCACGTACCAACATTTTTCATAACTTCCGCTTGCTTTGCACTCGATTCTAAGCCGCAGGCGGTTTTTTTGATTACGAAAACTGGAAAAAAAGTGCGGCTTAGATTCGAGTAAATACAGTAATGGTTAAGACAAAAATTATAAAACCAAATTATAAACTGCAAAACATTAGTAGGATGTGAATTCTTATTAAATCTATTATTTATTAACTGCAAATTAAAACTGCAGAAATTTCAGAAAGGTAATAAATTAATGAAATGGAACCTAGATACACTGAAAGAACCAGAGGGTGCTGAGAGTTTCAAAGGGTGCAATAGGCAACAAAGAGTTGAAACAGAGGAAAAGAATACAATACAAGATGAGAGAAGAGAAAGTAAAGGCAGCAGAGGATTAAATAGGCATAAAAGATAAGCCCCAGTAGCAGTCCATGAAAAACAAATGATTTATTAAATAAAATTCATAAAAGAATATGATAGAAAAATTCAGAAAATGAATTCAGTAAAAGGGAGAACAGATGTCTATAAACTGAGATTGACAAAAAGTGCATAATGGCACAGCAGGAATGACTAGAGGAGAAATACAAAACTGTGGGAGGAATCATGACTATGGGAAAGATAGTTGCTGCCTGTAGGGAAATAAAGGAAACCTTTGTAGCAAATAATGGAAGGCTGATAGAGGGAGCAATATATAGAAGGTCTATACAAAGCAAAGAAATTTGAAGAGTATATTCTGGAAAAGATAGATGAAGTAGGTGGAGATGAGAAGGTAGATGTGATACTGCAGGAAACATTTGACTGAGCACTGAAAAACTTAAGTCAAACACATTAAATGAACTGTGATAAGCACCTGAACAACAGCTACTGGAGCACATATAACAACTTCGAAATGATAAAGGCTAGTTACTAGCCAAAATCTGGATCTGCTCTAATAAAGTTTGAATGGAAACAATGACTGTTTTGAAAGTTATATCATAGTCTTGGAGGGCTTTTCACTTTTCTAATGGAAGGTAATTTGATGAACTTGTTTCTGCTCACAATAGTGGAATCATTGTACTAGTTTCTGGCTGATGAGCTTTTTCCTTTTTGGAGTAGTGTAGGTATCCATTATGTCTTTACATTCCATGCACCAGTTTTCCTTGTAATTTAACTATTTTTTTATGCCAAAGGTGAATGATCACATGTAAATGATTGCTGTTCAAGACTTAAACATGACTGCAGATAAGTAGTCCACATTTTCTCCATGTGGGATGGGCAGACACAGATGCAGGATTGAAGTCCTTTATCGTCATGGAGTCTCAGGGAGCTGACCATCACAGATTTGTTGCTAACATTTAGGTCTTGAATAGAGACTCACAGTTACACACACAACTTGTCTCCATTCCTGTCAGTGTTGTACACCCAAGAGAGAGAGAGAGAGAGAGAGAGAGAGAGAGAGAGAGAGAGAAGGAAAAAATAAAGAAACAGTAGAAGAAAATACTGGCATTTGAATTTAATTTAAAGTTGCTCTCATTTGCCTGTAAGTGACTCACTTGCTGTTGTTTTGAAGCCATTCAACAGTCACTGTCAAACTGAATAACTAACAAGCTGTTGTGAGCTTAAGAATAATTAAACTGGTTTATCTGGCATAGCTTCATCAACCAGTACAGCCATTGCTAGCTGAAACATGGCTGGTGACTTAACTGCTGAACATTTCTTGTTAATTGGGTTTGGATGGGAATATTCTAATAAATCAAATGTAGAAATAATCCTTAGAATGTGATCTTCAATTACCAATATTCACTTTTCCACATAATCACCAGCCAATTGGAGACATTTCTGCCAAAGATGAACAAGTTTGCTGACGCTGTCATGGATGAAGTTGACACTCTGTTTCCGCAACCATAGTGTCACAGTTCTCTCAAAATCTTCATCAGAAGCATAATGATGTCCCCGCAGATTGTCTTTCATTACTGGGAACAGATGGAAGTTCGACAGTGCTAAACCTGGACTGTATGGAGGATTGTGAGATTCAGTCTGAAGGTCAGCATCCGGGATATCCATCGTGCACAGATTTTCTGATAGCCAAGCAAAGGAATAATGTGACCCACAGGTTCTTGTGAAATGCCGACTGTGCTTGCAGTTTCTCTCTTAGTGATATGACGATCATCCTGAATCAAGCTGTCAACGTTTTGCTTGTGAAACTCAGTGTTTGCTGTCACAAGATGTCTATTTCCTTGTTTGTCATGCAGCTCAGATGTTCCTGCCTCAACATCTTTAAACATGCTCACCCAATGATGCACAGTACTCACATCAACACAATCACCATACACTGCTTTCATTCTCTGATGAATCTCTGTTGGAGTGACACCTTCTGCTGTCAAGAATTCAATGACTGCACGTTGCTTAAATCACATTGACTGACCATCTGTGCATGGTTCCATACTTAACACTGTAACAACACACCTGTTCAATGCTAAAGCTTCCCACCAATTGGAACTGTAGAGAAGAGGCTATGGAACAAGCCAGTACCTGCCACATACCAATGCTGCCTACTGTTGAAGAGTTACGAAGGTGGAGGCATTACTTTTTAGTCAAACCTCGAGTATCTTCATATGCATATGCATATTTTCTACACAATCTCCATTATGAATCAGCACTCAATTTAATACCAGAAGGGTCCACTGTTTGTAGATACTGCTCAGTCATAATTTATACAAAATTACACTCTGCCATGGAAGACATAGTTGTATATTCTCAGCTTTTTTGGTTAATCACTATTATACCATTATTTTCTCCTACATTTCAAAAGTATTAGGAAAGCTATGTAAGACAAACTTACAAAATTTATAAATAAAAACAATATCCTATGCAGTGAACAATATGGATTCAGAAATAAGAGGTCAAGAATGGGATGCCTTCTGTTACTTCCATATATAAATGATCTCAGTACCAATGTGAGCCCAAGGATCAGTAATGGGATGTCTTCTCTTCCTTCCATGTGTAAATGATCTCAGTTTAAATGTGGATGCACATAAAACAATCACATTTGCAGATGACACCACTTTCCTACTAAAAGGAGACAGCAAAGAACTATTACAGCAATCAGTAAACAATCTCACAAAACAACTTAGCAGTTGGGCACAGAATAATCAACTTGTAATAAACAGTAAAAAAAACATTTCACTAAATGTTCACAATGCTCCAAACAAGGACAGTTTTACCCCATTGGTCTCTATCAGTAACAAACTAGTTAGTAACAGTACTGAAACCAAATTCATAGTACTTGGCTGCAGAGCAATGTAAAATGGGATAAGCATATTGAATACCCTAATGCAGAACTGAGCAAGACATATTATCTTCTTTGGCCACTAAAATCATGCTTAGTGAGAAAACAGTAATGAATTTGTATCATGCCTACTTCAATTCTCCCCTTAAATATGGAGTTACTTTCTCGGCTAACTCTAAAACAGCTAATGGCACTTTCAAACTACCAAAGAGGGCCATTACAATCATATTTGGATGCAAACCTACAGGCTCTGTTTAAGATATCTAGATATCTGGTATTCCTCCACTACATCATGGAAATCCTTATATTCTTTAAAATAAATGTAATAGGTAAGGACTGCAGACTGCAAAAAACCTTGATATGCATGATCACTTTACCAGACAAATCAAAATTTACATATAACCCAAATCAACACATCTCTGTGCCAAAGAGGTACTTTCCACATGAGAGTTAAACTTTATAACAAACTTCCTAAAAACATAAAAGCTATTACTGAGGTCAAAACCTTCTGAAAATCTCTAAAATCCTATTTACAGCATCACTGCTTTTACTTCATTGAAGAATATTTAAATTTGTGAAGTGTGTTGTATAAATACTTAAGATGTAAAGTGTTTTATTGTAACCTTAAATAAGTATGCCTAGAAATCACTTTCAGAAGTGTGCTTATAATGTGACTTGTCCAATGTCTTATGCAAAACATGCTTTCGACTGCCGTTTATAGGTGTATTGTTACAATGGAAGCAAATTGGATTCTAAAACACTGTGGATGTGATTTTTATGTAAATGCCATGAGTTAAAATCACTCTGTGATTGGATTTTTGAGCACTTGACTTCTGGGAACACATCATATTGATATGTAACAACTTGCTTCAGGAAACATAAAAGCCTCAGAACTAAGCAGATTAAATATCCCAAAAGACTGCTTTGCCTCAAAGTTTTGCTGGAGTATATTCAGCAACAAGAGTACCAAGAAGAAACAATCGCCTGTGGGACAGCATCATTGTCAACTTTAGCCTCAACAACAATTGTAAGAATCCTAAATGGGCACAGTATTAAGGGGACTTGTATGTGAATGTCAAAAAATCAATTGTTTTCTTCTGAAAAATTTTCTGTGCTTTTCTGACAAGAAAAAGTTTACTTCCAGGAAAATGGACCACAGAAAATACCAAAATTGGGGGAATTTAAAAGTGGCTGCACACACCACAACATCCCCATGGCAAACAGTCAGCTCTGTTAAAAATAAAGTTTTGCCCTTATTTGTTTCGTTTTTATGACTTTTTAGTCCTTTTTTTTGCTAACCTGGAAAAGCTTTACAGCTGCTTATCTTTTGTTTATACACAGAGTCTAGTCATTGTTTGCTGTTGTTTTGGCATGAATATTTTGTTTACAGTGAAGTAATTGTGTGCGTCAGTTGCTTATTGTGTGCGTGAGTTTCTTATTCCACTTGAAAGCTATGGGAAGACTTAAGAAGTTCAGTGCTAAACAATGTAAATTTTATGGAAAGCGGTTCACCAAGTGGATTATCTGTGCTAATACTGATATATAACGTGATACAACACTTAAATCAGCTTCAACTACTCCAAGTGCTTCAAAACTGAAATATTTGGACAATAGGCTTGACAGTATTAATGCTGATAATATAAAGACACCAGCTTTTGATTCAGGTTGTGTTATTGTGGAACTCTCTGCTCTATCTGAACTAATAACTAAAGTTTTGCAGTTTAAGGAATGTGGCAGTAGTGGTGTGAGGGTAGTTGAGGAGATAGGTGCTAGAAAAGTTGTGCATCAAAATTAAGAATTGTTTGTAATTTGTGTGATTTAAGCGAATGTGATTATACTTGTGGTGTAACTAAAAGAGAGTATAATACCAATATTAAACTTGCTTATCCTATGAGGTGTATAGGCAAATGGTAGAGAATTGCACAAATTTTCTTGCTCTTATGGACTTACCTCCCCCTATAAGATTTGAGAGTTGTTGTTGTTGTGGTCTTCAGTCCTGAGACTGGTTTGATGCAGCTCTCCATGCTACTCTATCCTGTGCAAGCTTCTTCATCTCCCAGTATCTACTGCAACCTACATCCTTCTGAATCTGCTTAGTGTATTCATCTCTTGGTCTCCCTCTACGATTTTTACCCTCCACACTGCCCTCCAATGCTAAATTTGTGATCCCTTGATGCCTCAAAACATGTCCTACCAACCGATCCCTTCTTCTAGTCAAGTTGTGCCACAAACTTCTCTTCTCCCCAATCCTATTCAATACCTCCTCATTAGTTACATGATCTACCCACCTTATCTTCAGCATTCTTCTGTAGCACCACATTTCAAAAGCTTCTATTCTCTTCTTGTCCAAACTAGTTATCGTCCATGTTTCACTTCCATACATGGCTATACTCCATACAAATACTTTCAGAAACGACTTCCTGACACTTAAATCTATACTCGATGTTAACAAATTCCTCTTCTTGAGAAACGCTTTCCTTGCCATTGCCAGTCTACATTTTATATCCTCTCTACTTCGACCATCATCGGTTATTTTACTCCCTTAATAGCAAAACTCCTTTACTACTTTAAGTCTCTCATTTCCTAATCTAATTCCCTCAGCATCACCCGACTTAATTTGACTACATTCCATTATCCTCGTTTTACTTTTGTTGATTTTCATCTTATATCCTCCTTTCAAGACACTGTCCATTCTGTTCAACTGCTCTTCCAAGTCCTTTGCTGTCTCTGACAGAATTACAATGTCATCGGCGAACCTCAAAGTTTTTATTTCTTCTCCATGAATTTTAATACCTACTCCGAATTTTTCTTTTGTTTCCTTTACTGCTTGCTCAATATACAGATTGAATAACATCGGGGAGAGGCTACAACCCTGTCTTACTCCTTTCCCAACCACTGGTTCCCTTTCATGCCCCTCGACTCTTATAACTGCCATCTGGTTTCTGTACAAACTGTAAATAGCCTTTCGCTCCCTGTATTTTACCCCTGCCACCTTCAGAATTTGAAAGAGAGTATTCCAGTTAACATTGTCAAAAGCTTTCTCTAAGTCTACAAATGCTAGAAATGTAGGTTTGCCTTTTCTTAATCTTTCTTCTAAGATAAGTCGTAAGGTCAGTATTGCCTCACGTGTTCCAACATTTCTACGGAATCCCAACTGATCTTCCCCGAGGTCGGCTTCTACCAGTTTTTCCATTCGTCTGTAAAGAATTTGCGTTAGTATTTTGCAGCTGTGACTTATTAAACTGATAGTTCGGTAACTTTCACATCTGTCAACACCTGCTTTCTTTGGGATTGGAATTATTATATTCTTCTTGAAGTCTGAGGGTATTTTGCCTATCTCATACATCGTGCTCACCAGATGATAGAGTTTTGTCATGACTGGCTCTCCCGAGGCCATCAGTAGTTCAAATGGAATGTTGTCTACCCTCGGGGCCTTGTTTCGACTCAGGTCTTTCAGTGCTCTGTCAAACTCTTCACGCAGTATCTTATCTCCCATTTCGTCTTCATCTACATCCTCTTCCATTTCCATAATATTGTCCTCAAGTACATCGTCCTTGTATAAACCCTCTATGTACTCCTTCCACCTTTCTGCCTTCCCTTCTTTGCTTAGAACTGGGTTGCCATCTGAGCTCTTGATATTCATACAAGTGGCTCTCTTTTCTCCAAAGGTCTCTTTAATTTTCCTGTAGGCAGTATCTATCTTACCCCTAGTGAGACCAGCCTCTACATCCTTACATTTGTCCTCTAGCCATCTCTGCTTAGCCATTTTGCACTTCCTGTCGATATCATTTTTGAGACGTTTGTATTCCTTTTTGCCTGCTTCATTTACTGCATTTTTATATTTTCTCCTTTCATCAATTAAATTCAATATTTCTTCTGTTACCCAAGGATTTCTATTAGCCCTCGTCTTTTTACCTACTTGATCCTCTGCTGCCTTCACTATTTCATCCCTCAGAGCTACCCATTCTTCTTCTACTGTATTTCTTTCCCCCATTCCTGTCAATTGTTCCCTTATGCTCTCCCTGAAACTCTCTACAACCTCTGGTTCTTTCAGTTTATCCAGGTCCCATCTCCTTAAATTCCCACCTTTTTGCAGTTTCTTTAGTTTCAATCTGCAGTTCATAACCATAGATTGTGGTCAGAATCCACATCTGCCCCAGGAAATGTCTTACAATTTAAAACCTGGTTCCTAAATCTCTGTCTTACCATTATATAATCTATCTGATACCTTTTAGTACCTCCAGGATTCTTCCAGGTATACAACCTTCTTTTATGGTTCTTGAACCAAGTGTTGGCTATGATTAAGTTATGCTCTGTGCAAAATTCTACAAGGCGGCTTCCTCTTTCATTCCTTCCCCCCAATCCATATTCACCTACTATGTTTCCTTCTCTCCCTTTTCCTACTGACGAATTCCAGTCACCCATAACTATTAAATTTTCGTCTCCCTTCACTACCTGAATAATTTCTTTTATCTCATCATACATTTCATCCATCCTGAATAATTTATTTTATCTCATCATACATTTCATCTATTTCTTCATCATCTGCAGAGGTAGTTGGCATATAAACTTGTACTACTGTAGTAGGCATGGGCTTTGTGTCTATCTTGGCCACAATAATGCGTTCACTATGCTGTTTGTAGTAGCTAACCCGCACTCCTATTTTCCTATTCATTATTAAACCTACTCCTGCATTACCCCTATTTGACTTTGTGTTTATAACCCTGTAGTCACCTGACCAGAAGTCTTGTTCCTCCTGCCACTGAACTTCACTAATTCCCACTATATCTAACTTTAACCTATCCATTTCCCTTTTTAAATTTTCTAACCTACCTGCCCGATTAAGGGATCTGACATTCCACGCTGCGATCCGTAGAACGCCAGTTTTCTTTCTCCTGATAACGACGTCCTCCTGAGTAGTCCCCGCCCGGAGATCCGAATGGGGGACTATTTTACCTCCGGAATATTTTACCCAAGAGGACGCCATCATCATTTAATCATACGGTAGAGCTGCATGTCCTTGGGAAAAATTACGGCTGTAGTTTCCCCTTGCTTTCAGCCGTTTGCAGTACCAGCACAGCAAGGCCGTTTTGGTTAATGTTACAAGGCCAGATCAGTCAATCATCCAGACTGTTGCCCCTGCAACTACTGAAAAGGCTGCTGCCCCTCTTCAGGAACCACATGTTTGTCTGGCCTCTCAACAGATACCCTTCCGTTGTGGTTGCACCTACGGTACGGCCATCTGTATCGCTGAGGCACGCAAGCCTCCCCACCAACGACAAGGTCCATGGTTCATAGGGGGCGGGGGGGGGGGGGGGGGGGGGGAGATTTGAGAGGTACAATAAAATTACTCTACAGACTTCAGAAGAAGGAGCAAATGATAGTATGAAAAATGCTGCTCAGGAAAGTGTAGACATGAATGACAGCAACACATGTCTGTCTGCAGCCCTGAATGCATTCTGGCAATGAAGAGACCATAGTTCCCTAAATGGTGTAGTGACAGCTACCTTCTTGGACAATGACAAAGTCATTGATGTGAAATGTATTACCAAGCACTGTCATGGCTGTACTAGAGTAACCGAATATTATACTTGTTTGATTAATTTTAGTGGTTATAGCGGAGGGATGGAATCTGAATGTATTGTGAAGATATTTCACAGGTTAGTGGAGAAATATGGTGTGGTGTATACATCTTACATAGGAGTTGAAGACTCAAAAGGGTACCAAAAAGTTTGTGAATCCAAACCTTATGCTGACACAAAAATTGAAAAAATGGAATGTTTTGGACATGTCCAGAAAAAGTTACATACCAGACTGAGGAATTTGAGAAGGAATTTGAAGGGAAAGAAATTAACTGATGGTAAGTGCATTAGTGGACATGGTCAGCTTACAAATGAAGAAATAGACAGGTTACAGTATTATTATGGACAAGCCATAAGACAACTTAAAAATGACCTTGAGGGAATGAAAAAGGCAGTACAGGCTACCTGCTTTCATAAATCTTCCGCAGATGACAACCCGTGTCATGTGCTCTGCTCACCTGGCAGTGTTTCATGGTGTTGCTACCAGAGGACTGTTACTCAAGATGAGACCTACAACCGTAAAACATTCTTTGCCATTTGTTATAATTAATTAATGAATGAAAATAGCCTGTGTTGTCCCATTGTGGGAAAAAGCCTCCTAAAAGTATGGGTAGCTGCTTTTAAACACTAACACAGTGAGCTGGTCCACATAAGAGGGTACCGCACTTAATGCACACTACACATTGAATTACACTTGATCTTTTAGTTTTAGTTCTAGTTCTTTTCATTCCTTTCTGTTTCTGGCTATGCTGGTCCACTGTTTTCGTGCTTGTTTTCTGAGTAAGTCCAACCATTTCTGGCTTGGTCTTCCTGCGAGTCTCTTGCCGATGTAGGGGTCCCATGTGGTAGCTTGTGCTGTCCATCTGTCGTCTTGCAGCTTTGCCACATGACTGCCCCATTTCCATTTGGTCTTAATAGCCTGTTGTGCTATGTCTATTGCTGCTGACATCTTGTATATTTAGGTGTTTGATATTCTGTCTTTCAGAGAGATGCCAAGGATGTTCCTCTGCATTTTCCTTTGTTATACCTGTGGAGTGTTTCTCTCTTTGGCTCTGAGAACATATGTCTGACCTCCATATAATAACACGGGAAAAATGCAGCTTTCGAGTGCCTCCATTTTGAGCCTCCTATTTAGGGTTCTGTCTGGCAATATGAACTTTAAGGCCCAGAAAGCTTTATAAGCTAAGGAAACTCTTCATTTTATTTCTTTTTCCATTTTGTTGTTAAAGGAAATTGTTTGGCCTGTGTATATGTATTGTGATGTACACATTAGTTCCATTCCTTCAAGATATATTGGGGTTTCTAATCTATTTGTCATTACTTGTGTTTTAGATTTGTTCATTGTGAGACCTGCCATCTTGCTTTGTGTGTTAAGTTCCTGAGGCATTGATTGCGGTTCCCTTGCAGTTTTGGTGAAGAGGACTATGTCATCAGTGAATCTCACATTTGTTAGTCTCTTGCCATTGAGGCATATTCCATCTTTCTTATTCCATTTTAGTTTCCTGAATATGTTCTCCAGTATGCAGGTAAATAGTTTTGGGGAGATGGCATCCCCTTGTCTAACTTCTCTTTCCACATGGAAAGGTTGGCCTGTCTTTCCAGTTTTAACTCTAGCGAAGCTGTTGTTTCGAATGTTTCTTAGTAATTGGGTGTATTTTGCTTCTTCTCCTTGATTTCTTAGTGCTTGAAGTATGCTTGGGTTTTTGATGGTATCAAATGCTTTGCTGTAATCAACAAAAGCAAGGTATATTTTGAGGTGACAATTGCCCGATTTTTCTATTATCTGTTTAATGGTTTGAATATGATTCAATGTGCTAAATCCTTTGTGGAATCGTGCCTGTTCTGAAGATTGGTTCTCATCTAGTGTTTTTGTTAACTGCCTTGTTAGAGTTTTCATGAACAGTTTATATAGGTTAGACATCAGGCTTATGGGTCTATAATTGTTTGTGTCATCTTTTGTACCTTTTTTGTGCAAAAGTACAATCGTACTTGTATTCCACTGGTCGGGAATGTCTTCGGTTTGTATGATTTTGTTGAACACTTCTGTAATGTTTGGTATTAGGAGATCTTGGGCTTCTTTTAAGAGCTCATTGTATATGTTGTCTTCTCCAGATGACATACCGAGCGAGGTGGCACAGTGGTTAGCACACTGGACTCACAGTCGACAGGGCGACAGTTCAATCCCGCGTCCAGCTATCCTGATTTAGGTTTTCCGTGATTTTCCTAAATTGCTTCAGGCAAATGCCGGGATGGTTCCTTTGAAAGGGCATGGCCGACTTCCTTCCCCGTCCTTCCCTAATCCAATGAGGCCAATGACCTTGCAGTTTGGTCTCTTCCTCCAAACAACCCAACCCAACCCAGATGACTTCCCATTTTTCAATTCAGTGATGGGTGTTCTAACATCGCTGTGTGTTATAGTGGGTGTGGTTTCACTGGTGTTTGGGTCTGGATCAACAGGGTTGTGGTCGGTGGTTTTGTTTGGTAGAGAACTTGTCCAAATTGCTTTATAGAATTCTGTTGCTGATTTGATTATATCCTCTCTTATGTTTAGATGTTCTTATGCTTGATTCTTCATTCCTAGTATCCACTGCTCCTGCCCTGGGCGCTTATCCTCTCTTTTCTAATTGATTTGTATGTTTCTAGTATTTGTGTTATTGTTGCTGATCGGTGCTCACAGATGTGTTTCTTTATTTCCCTTTTCATTATTTTGTCTAGTTTTGCATATTCTTCTTTATTCCTGTCTGAAATATTGCTAGTGTTTGACATTATCTATCTGTGGTCGATTAGCTGTACGGTACTGTGGCTTAATTTGCTTCGACTTTTCTTCATTTGCTCTTTGCTTGTGTCTTTGTTAGCTTGCTATATTCATTTTTATAGTGCATTATACATTTCTTGAGTGCTTTGGTTTGTATTGATATTTGCTCGTTGTACTTGCTTCTGTAGTTCTTGCTTAAATTTGTCTCTGTTCAGTTTT
The DNA here is from genome assembly GCF_023864275.1 of Schistocerca cancellata. Lineage (NCBI taxonomy): Eukaryota > Metazoa > Arthropoda > Insecta > Orthoptera > Acrididae > Schistocerca > Schistocerca cancellata. Next base: position 162,373,532 of record NC_064628.1, read on the forward strand.
TCTATTTCTGGGTTACTTGCTTTTCCTACGTTTCTTCGTTTCTTTGGAATTTTTATTTTTGCCCTCACCATTCTATGGTCTGTTCTAAATTTTAATTGTGAGATTACTTGGATGTTCTTTATTACATTTTGTTTGTCCATTAGAATGTAATCTATTTCATTTCTTGTCTTGCCATCTAGTGAGCACCAAGTCCATCTTTTGTTTTGATTTTTCCTGAAGAAGGTGGTGGTTATTTTCAGTTTGTGTTCTTGAGCAAATTGTACCATTCTTTCTCCTCACCTGTTCTTTGTTCCAAAACTGTGTGGTCCAACAGGCTCTTCGTCATCATTACTGCGGAGGCCAACTTTACTGTTGAAATCTCCAATTATTAGGTTTGTTGGTGATTGATATCTCTCTAAGGTGTCATCTAGTTTCTCATAGAAATCTTCTACTTCTACGTCGGTACCCATTTCTGTTGGGGCGTATATTTGTATGATTGTTATTTGATGACTTTGTGTGATAATTTTCAAAGCTGCTATGCTTACCGACAGTTCCACTAATTCTTGTATGGATGATTTTGAGTCACTTTTGATGATGAAGCCTATCCCTCTTTGTTTTGGCGTTGATCACTTATAATACAGCAGATCGCCATTTGATTTCTCCATGATGGCTTCCCCTGTTTTCCTTACTTCGCATAGTCCGTGTGTATTGAATTATATTTCTTTTAGTGCATTTTTGAGCTATAATGGAAGTTATAAAACCTTTATATAAGAATCTTAGTGACACAAGATTATAAGAGAAATGTTTACATTGTAGGACTCAAAATCTAAATGGAAGTTTGAACAATTGTATATGGGAACGGATACCAAAAATTGTTCTAGTGAGGCTAAAAACTTTGAAAATAGGTGTGCTGGATGCTGTTCTATATTTCAGTGACAGTGTAGTGTCAAGGCTTAATGTTATGGAACTGATGGGAGTACTTGGTGGACTAAATATGCGTAGAGCTCTAAAAGCCATTGAACAAAGGAGACTCTTCGAAGCAGAAAAATCAGTGCTGGAAACCACCAAAGAAGCAAGAATAATAAGAAGTGTGAGAAAGAGAAGGGGGGAAGAACAACATGGGAAACAAGATGAATATGGACCTAGGATGCATTAGTGCCATGCAAGTTAAATAGAAAAAGCAATATTTAAATTTAACTTGAATTTCCCAAAAGTTAAATTATTTCATGTTCTGGTACACTTTGGCTAAAAACTATTAATGGTAGTTGAAATTTTGTATACTGTCTTAAAACATGCTTAACTAAAATGTAGACTACTCTTGTGACTTAACTTTGAAAATAAAATGCTTTTTTGAAGAAACACCCTGAATTCATTTCCAAAATTTTTATCATCATACTTAAAATCTTTTTGTACCACAGTTTATGACATCACCATCACTTCAATAGTCTGTTTTAAAGATAATAGTGTAAAGAACTTACAGGAAAAAATAAATGTTCTACTTTGTTTGTATTTTGAGTAATGTGTACCTATGATGTACATAAATAATTAGCATGGTTTATTCACTTGCAAAAAATAAAAAAAAATAAAAATAAAAAATAAAAATTAAATAGCGTGAGAGCTAAAGCTGTGGTTCATACACGAAAATGTTGCCAAAAGATGTCTTAAAAATGGTAAGCATTATATGGGCTTACAAATCTTATTCTTTGAGTTACACTGTTTAGAAAACTGACAATTTTTTCGAAGTTTCCCCTGGTATTCATGGACCAGTCCCCTTAAAATGTGTCTCCTGTTATCTAATGCTAAATTCAGCATGTCCTACAGCAAACAAATCTAAAAATTGGATTCAGATCAGAGAAAACAGTAATAACTTGAATGCACCACTTATTTGAACAACCAAACAAAACTTACAGATCTGGCTTATGAATTAAAATGTGAAGAAATATACATTGGTGAAATTTTGAAATTAGATTCCAACAACATACAAGCTGCAGTTAAGGCAATCCATCGGCAGTCACTACACATCTGAGAGAGCAAACTCACAAAACAACAGATATAACACACTGCATGTCAGTTCTACACATGGCTGATAAAGGCAAATATCTGTATATTCTTGAGGAACTATAAATTTTTACTTACATGAAAACAGGTCTGCATGGTATTCTAAATGAAACAACTAGACTAAAAAAAAAAGTTACAAATATGCTCATTCAAAGATGCAATGGGTGAAACAAAATTAGAGATCACAGACATATCATAAATCAGAGGTAAAGATACAAAACAGCCAAGATATTGGGCGTTTTTGACAACAAAATATTTTGCCAATATTCTAAAGCACCATTAGTGTCATTTACACTAATGTGAGAATGTGCCATAAAGCATACACCTTTATATATAAATAAATATGTCGTTTATCAACTATACTACGAAGGCTACAAGACACCCTGAATACAATATGACTGAAAACATTTGCTTTTCCTGGAAGCAATGGTCTCAGCATTGTGGCATGTGTATTGGATTCCAGAATTCATTTGGAAGTCTGTAAATTATGTGGCTTGTCACAATAATGTAGAATTCTGTCATTCACAGTTATTGCATATGCATAGGATAGTTTTAAAAATCCATGCCAGCTGTATGTTGCTTCGGAGCAGTGCACCATGTACAGTAGGATAAGATGAAGACCCTGTTGTCAATCACCTCTTTTGAGATTTCTGTCACCAAGAACCCATACAGATTTACATTTCAGAGGCTCCAACTACAAATGTTGCAGTAATCAAATGCCAGTTGCCAGTGCACAAGGATCCAGTATAAACTCAGACACAGCACAGCTAGTTCACATTTTGGCAATGGTAGTACACTGTGGCTACACTGGTAGATATGGTCATCCTTTGTAATCCTTTATTCCCTTTGTGCTCTGTGGTAGGAAGAAGGAAGCTGAGGATACATCTTTTGTGTCCTTAATGACCTCCTCCACATCTCGTAGTACATTAACAATCTTCAACAATGAGTTTTATTGAAATACTGTAGGAACTACACAGCTAGATCTGACCCCAAACCTGAAAGCCATATATTCAAAAATTATGTTTTGTGTTTTTAATTCATTTCAGATTATGTTAATATGAATGCTGTTATATTTTAAATTTTGTTTCCTTAAGTACTATGTCTTTTCTTGACCTAGGAGCTGGATGATGTACCATTTAAGGAAGGCCCACAAAAGGAAGAATACAAGTCTTTGTATACTGAAAGGTCGGCAGAAGAAGACAGTTCCTCAACTAGTAAGTGGTGTGTCAGTTTGTAGCTATGCTTCCAGTTTTCTAATAAATTGATCTGCTGTGTCACTTTGTAACAGCCCCATACTAGTTAAAAAGTTCTGTAACATTTCATTTAGTTACAGGTTCAGTTAATAGCAAAAAGGATATAACATAAGATCTCCAGAGCCTGTTCACATTGGTTCAGCCACAAATTCTGTAACAAAGTTTTGCAAGCCTATTGTCACTTGGATTAAACTGTTAACATAGGGCACAATTGTTTACTTTATGAAATAGTTTGGTGAACAGATCAGTTTTTACTGGCTGTATTCTTCTATAAAGGCCAAAAGCAATAACTTCACAAAGCTCAGTCAAAAAAGAAATGAGATTATTCACTTTATTAAGAAATTATTTGCTGTGGCATATTAGTTCACAACTTCCTTTTTTTCCCCTTCATTTACCTTTGTCTTGTCTGTAACAAGTTCGATCAAAATTAATCAGCTCAATGGCAGTGGATAAGAAGTTTGCTACAGTTGAATTCTTGCAGTAAGCCAGAAAATGTAGAGTGCAAGATCTTACACAAAAGATCTGAGACTGATATTACAGATTTAAGTGCTTATGAAATAGGTTCAATTAGGGTTTTTCATCTTCAAAGTAGAACCCATCCCAAACAAGGCTGCACACATCTGCAATCTATTCCTGCCACACACACACACACACACACACACGCACACACACACACACACAGAGAGAGAGAGAGAGAGAGAGAGATATTGTGTTGTGTGAGGCAGCACCCTTTGGTGGAGTGTGTCTGAACTTTGCAATGTAGTGGGGGAATAGCATTCAAGAATTGACACCTCTCGTGCCTGCCAAACTACAATAAGAGGAAACAATGCTATATTCACACCCCACAGGGGTGAGTGAAAAACCTAAACATTAGCAGATGGCTCATCTACTGAGGACAGTGGTTGGCCTTTTGCCCTTGTGTGCACATTTTAATTTTAACAAGTGACCAGTGAAACTCAGTCAGTGAACAAAGATAACAAAATACATTAAGTGATGTACATTTAAACAGCTGGAATTTGGGTGATTCTGATGAATGCAAACCATACTTTTGAAAAACTTGATTTTAGATTTCGAGTGCTGGCTGGACACAACATTCATTGATACAAAATATAAAATGATATTACATCTTACAATATCAAGACCATGAATCTGTTCAGTATTATGCCATGAGCAAATTAAATTGGTCACGTCTACCAGTGCATGTCGAGCAGTTTGCAGGCAAATTACTCTCTCTCTCTCTCTCTCACACACACAAACACACACACACACACACACACACACACACACACGCACACACACACACACACACACACACACCAAATACCTTACTCAACACACTCACACATGGCACTTTGCATGACCTTACCAGACGTGCCCACGGGCAAAAGACGTAAAAACATCTCTGCATGCTCTTATCTCAGCAAGTCATTTATGTTTAACATTTAAATTGTATCCATTGATAATTATTTATCACAAATATTAAATAATTCTTTCATTCATAATTGTTGTAAAATTCACTTTTATTATTATTATTATTATTATTATTATTATTGTTGTTGTTGTTGTTATTACTATTGTTACATCACCACAATCCACACCCACTAGTCAAGACTCTTACTATATTTATTCCTTCCTTTCCACACTGTATTACTCAATTTTTTTTTACTGATTTTCAACTTTTCATTCAGTGAACATTCAGTCAAATATTATATGGCTTTATGCAGAATCTTAACTGTTTCTCCATGGATGACTTACCTTGACACGTATTTCCAAATCAGTTTTCTCTCATCTTGTTGAAAAATTCTTGGTAAAATTTCCCACAGTACACATATACAACAGTGCAATAGCAGTGTTATCACGTGACACTACGGCCTGTTATCTTACACATTTGCAGCAAACTGCTCTTCTGCCACTGAGATGACCAGTTTTGATTCAAATTTACATAGTCTGAGGATGCAATTCAACATCAAAAAACATCAATACAGTAATACCTCACTTCAAATAATTCTTTAGAAATTTGAACAGTGCCATTTCTTTATTGCAAGACATCATAGTTCAGTTCTGAAGGTAAACTGTTGTAAATGTAGAGCAGGGATGATTTAAGATGAAACAAAGGTCAGGGGCAGTGGAACTGGTTCACACGTCTAATTAATCAGACAGCGGGGAAGGATGATTAGGCCATCAAGTGTTTGTATGAGTGTATCCAGATGGAGAGCAAATACAAGTACAGTACAAATGACAATAGAACAGAAACCCTGAAAAATGTTTGATTAATCTCTGAGAACTCTTCAGTTGTTTGTACCAGTTTCTCAATTCATCTGTGATTTATACCATGGAGAAATAAACAATGGCAAAAGTTTATAAATATTTTGTGATAGAGAGACATTTAAAAATTAATAATACTACTTAGCTTGTGAACAAAGTCCTTCTTCAGAGCTAATAAAATTGAAAATGAATATAAGGAGAAAAAGAAGATATATGGGGTGATTTAAATTAGGAGAAGGAGATAAGGGATAGCAAAGTTTCCAAGTAAGTGAGCTATGGTAGAGGAAAAAAGTAACAAGGATAATAAGAGGCCAGTGTGAGGAAGCAGGGTGAAATGGGATGAAAAGTGGGGGAGAGTGGTCGGGGTTGGGATGGGGAGTGGGGGGGTTAAATGTAAGACCAGGCCTGTGGAGATGAAGTATAGTTGTGAGAATGAAATATATGTAATGGAATGAGTTTCCACCTGTGTGGTCCAGTAAAACTGATGATAAGGATAGAACAGGAATAGCATTAGTTGTAAAACACTCATGAAACTGTAGCATGCTCTGCATATGGGTGGTCAAATTCACCTTCAATTACAGTAGGATAGCAGTAATTCATCAGACAAAAAAATTCATTAGTGTTCATTCACATGTTGAATGCTGTACATGATACTGCTTTCACAGATGAGTTTTCATTTAAGAGGGAAAGAAATGTCTTGACAAGGCTGGGATGTGAGATAGTGGGACAAAACTTGCACCTGATTCACCCTCAAAGCTATGGCCCTTTAGCAGGAGATTGGCACCAGAAAAAATGAAATGTCATGTGGCAAGGGGCTTCCGTCAGGTAGGCTGGTCGCCTGGTGCAAGTCTTTTGAGTTGACACCACTTCAGCAACTTGTGTGTCGATTGGGATGAGGTGATGATGATGAAGACATTATAACACCCTGTCCCTGAGTGGAGAAAATCCCTGACTGACCCAGCTGGGAATCGAACCTGCGACCCTTTGCATGGCACTCTGTCGCACTGAGCACTCAGATGTCGAGACAAACTGGCACTAAGAGACGTATAGGGTCATATAAGGGTGTTGCATAGGTTAATTGCACAATGGAATACCACTTTGGCTGTACAGACATGGTTTATGAGAGTTTTATTCCCCATTTTAGGACACAATGAGACCTAGCTAAAGCCTTGATATAAACTTTATTTTGTTGTTTCACTCTTGAATGATGTTGGTGAGCTCCATTGTGGTTGGTTAACAGATGAAACAGGGGTACTAAAAGTATGTGGAGAAAGCAGCTTCAATGGGGAAGTTGTTGTTGAGAGCAGAGGTGGTCACTATTTCCAGGAAAGGAGATGTGGTTTGGAGCAATCTGGGCATTTGGAAAGGTTAATTTCAATGGTGGCAAGACCATGGGTTGTTAGCAGAGAAATGTGCAATCAACAGTGACTAGAAAACAACTAGACATTGGAAGAAGTGTCTAGGGTCTTTGATATAAGGGTATGCGGCAGGCAGTAATTTGAAGTTTCTGGTATACAAATGCAAAAATTCTTTCTGTGGGGTGTCATAATGAGGCAGATGTCGAGCTGTTGGGTCAATACATCTTGGGAAGTACATAAAATATTGGTATCTAGGGAGTGGTAAGAGTGAGGAGAGAGATGGACTCAAGAGAGGCCAGAAACAGTGGTCATGGAAGTGTGTGAATTGCATTTACAAGAATGTATATATGTCTGTTGTCTAATTCAGAAGAATGCCTTGTGGCCAAAAAGCTTACTTGTTTAGGTTTCTTTTTGTTGTGCCTGTCTGTGTCTCAACATCTCCACTATATGGTGCATAGCAATCTGTCCTTTTCATGTATTCTCAGTATTCCATCCTGGATTTTTCATCAAATTAATTTTGCTTTGTTCCCCAAAATGTGGGTCCACTGTTGTAGCCTCTGTTTCTTCACAATCTTGTTTATTTTTGTTTGTTTCAGTTTTATTTTAGAAACAATGATTCCCACAGTTGTTATCAGTTTGTGAATTTTCTGGATCTACATCTTCATCTATGCTCCACAAGCCATCTTGTGGTGTGTGGTGGATGGTACTTTTTGTACTGCCGTCAATTCACCCCTATCCTGTCCCAACCACAAATAGTTCACAGGAAGAATGATTTCCAGTAAGTCTCTGTGTGGACTCTAACTTTATCTGTGTGGTCTTTTCACGAGATACACATTAGAAGGAAGCAATATTATTTGTTGACCCTTCTAGGAACGTACACTTTCAGAACTTTAACGATAAACCCCACCATGGTGCAGAACACCTCTCTTATAGCAACTGCTACTGGAGTTGGTTGATCATCTCTGTGATGCTTTTATGCTTACTAAATAAACCTGTAATGAAACAGGCTGCTCTTCTTTCCTCTGTATTTCCTTTATTGATCCTATCTGGTACAGATCCCATATTGACAAGCAACACTCAAGTGTTGCTCAAACAAGTTTTATAAGTTACCTGCTTTGTTGATGGACTATATTTCTTGAGGATTCTTCCAGTGTATTTCAGTCTGTCTTTCATGTGATTAGTTTTATGTGGTCGTTCCACTCCAAATTGCTCCATACTCATATTTCTAGATATTTTATGGAAGCAACTGCTTCCAGCAATTGTCCTGCAATTGTGTAATCATACAGTAAGGGGCCTTTCTATCTGTACATGCAATACATTTCATTTGTTTACCTTCAGGATCAATTACCACTGATTGCACCAAGCATCAATTATTTTGCTGCATTTCACTACAGTTTTCTAACACTGTGATTTTCCTGTGTCTTGCTATGTTCTTTACGTATGTCGTGAAAATTAATGGATCTATAACACTCCCTGGGGGTACACCCAAAGTTAGTTTTACATCTGAAGACTTCTCTCCATTGAGAATGATATCCTGTGTTCTGTTTGCTGGAAACTCTTCAGTCCATCAACCAATTGGCCTGATATTCTGTAGGCTCATATTTTGTTCATTAGGTCGTAGTGTGGACTGCCTTATGCAATTCAAGGAACACAGCATCTACCTGTGTGCTGGTATCTATTGCCTTGTTGGTCTTGTGTACAAAGAGAGCAAGCCAGGTTTCACACAATCATTGTTTTTGGAACCCCTCTTGATTCCTAAAGAGGAGATTTTCAGTCTCCCAAAATGTCATAATATGCAAGCATAAAATATGTTACAAAATTTTATAACTTACAGCATTGGAGATATGGTCCTATAGATTTGTGCACCTGTTCGATGACCATTTTTGAAAATGGGAATGACTTGTGCTTTCTGCCAGTCATGAGCAACACTTCGCTCTTCTGTTATCATAGACTTACAGTACATTGCTGCTAGAAGAGGAGCAAGTTATTCTGCATACTCTATGTAGTATTGTATTGGTATCCGGTCAGGTCCAATGGCCTTCCCTCTGTTGAGCAATTTCATTTGCTTTTCTATCCCATGGTCACTTATTTCAGTATCAGCCACTTTGTCATTCATGTGACAATTTAAAGGAGGCACTCAGTGCAATCTTCCTCTGTGAAACAGTTTTGTAAAAAGACAAAAAGTATTTTGGCATTTTCTGTGTTGCCTTTCATTTCAGTGCTATTATGATCACAGAATGTTTGTTTATTTGTTTATTTGTCCATATAAATATCTTTTTCAGTACATATATTGTACACAGGATATTGGACCTTTTTATCTGCTGGTTTTTCAAATGCCAGACATATATTATTTAAATTTTTATAACAAATTGGATCTATACAATTAATAATTACAAATTTTTGAAAATACTGTATATTTATAATTTATTTCTACAGTTAAAGATACATATTACATTTTTTCTTGCATACGATACTGTGAGATTGAATAGTAGCAGTTTTTCAGAAGGTAGGCTGTCAGACTTTTTTATAGCTCTGTAGTTCAGGAAGAGATTTTATATGTCTTGGTAATCTGTTGTGTAGTTTTGTTCCTGCATAATACACACCTTTTTGGCATAATGTGGTGTTACAATGATTAACATGTATGTCACTGTCTGACCTGGAACTGTAATCATGGACACTTTTGTTTCTAGGAAAAAGGTTTTCTTTTCTCAGGATACTTTTTTTGATATGCATGACTACTTCCAGTATATAAATGCAGGAAGGGGGTAGGATCTTTAGATCTTTAAAGAAAGGTTTGCATGGTTTTCTGCTGCTCACTTGTTTCATTATTCTTATAATTGCCTTTTGTTTCCTAAAAATTGTTATTGCTTGGTGTACATTTCCCCAGAAAATAATACTGCACTTCAGTACTGAATGTACATGAGCAAAGTATACAGCCCTAACTGTTTCTGCACTAGTATTGTTGCAAATAATTCTTACTACATAGCTCACTTTTGCTAGTTTTGAATTTAGGGATGTGAAATGAGTGCTCCATTTAAGACTTTACTGGATATGAATCCCAAGAAATTTAGTTTCATTGACGGCACTGATGTTTTGGTTATCTATACATATTACAAGTTTGCCGCATTTTTATTTTGATTGGTGTGGAAATTCATAAGTACCGTTTTTTGGGGATTAACTATTAGCCTGTTTCTGGTAAACCATTCAGACAATACTTTTGTAATATCTTTTGCAGATGCAGTAAAATTTTCTTCTTTATTCCCTTCAATCAATAGACTGGTGTCATCTGCAAACAGCACTGGTTCAGAATTCCTAACGCATGATGGGACCAAAAAAGGAAAGGGAACTAGTATGGAGCCCTGTGGAACACCATGACTTAGTCCACATGGTTCTGAAAGGTGTACCTGGATTTCATTTCCTTCCATGTACTTAATTTCAGTTACCTGAGAGTGATATTCCAAATATGCTTTAATCCATTGATTTGGCACACCTCTTACACCATACCATTCAAGCTTCCTCAGGAGCACAGAATGATCAATCGCATCAAAAGCTTTTGTTAGGTCCAAGAATAAACCTGAGATATTTCTGTGGTTGTTCACTGCATTTAAGACATGGTTTATCAGATTGAAAGTGGCTGTTTCAATTGATCGCTTTGGTCTGAAGTCATGTTGACATCGGAAATAATATTATTCTTGTTGAAGAATGTAGTTAGTTTTGAAAGGAATACTTTTTCAATAATTTTTGAAAACACTGACAGTAGCTACACAGGCCTATAGTTACCCATACATTGATAATCACCTTTTTTATATAGGGGTATTACTTTTCCCATGATGAAACTAGATGCCAATAGCAATGAAATTCTAAATTCTAAATGGAATATGTATCAAACATATAGGTTGAATGCTAGTGGTGGAGGCATGTTTATAGCCATAAAAAGTATGATAATATCTTGTGGGATTAGTACAAATTTTGACTATGAAATAATTTGGGTGAAGACAAGTATTAAAAGCAGATCAAACATGGTCATTGGATGCTTTAATGGAGTCCCTACCTCAGTAGCAGTAGTGGCAGAACATTTGAAGGGAAACTTGGAAGTTTTGCAGGAGAGTTTGGGAGGTAGGAAATGAGGTACTGTTGGATTAAAAAATTTGAGAACAGGTCATGTGTCACACTTGGTTAGGTCAGTCAGTAGAGCACTTTCCCGTGAAAGTCAAAAGTCCTGAGTTTGAGTCTCAGTCTAACATACAGTTTTAATCTGCCAGGATGTTTCATATTAGTGCCCACTCTGCTGCAGAGTGAAAATTTCATTTTGGAAAATATTTCATATAAATTTGCTGGTTATGTTGTAGTACTAGGTGAAGATTTCAAATTACCAGTTACAGACTGGGAGACTCCTGTGCTTACAGAGAATTTTAGGGACAGGAAATCAGGTGAAATTGTTGTAAATGCCTTATCTGAAAATTACCTTGAGCAGTTAATCAGAGAACTGACTCATGAAGGTAACATCTTACATCTGCTGTTGACAAACTGACCCAAACTTTTTGACACAGCATAGCAGCGAATCAGTGATCATAAGGCCCCTAGAGCATCACTGAATAAGGCTTTAAACATGATTACTAAGGTAGGAAGACCTTTCTGATTAGCAAGAGCAACAAGACACAGATTTCAGATTACCTGAGCAGGCAACAAGAGCATTTCATCACCATCACTAACAATACTGAGTATCAATGGACAAAGTTCAAGTTGTGCAATATACTTTAGACATGTACGTGCTGAGCAAAGGTGTGAGGGATGGAAAAGGCTCTTTGTTATTTGGTAGCCATGTTAGAAAGCTATTACAAAAGCAAAGAGAGCTTCAATTAAAATTTAAACAAATCCTCACAGATATACAGAGTTAAAATCAGTATAAGGGGAGATACATGTGGAGCATTCCACTAATTCAAAAGTGAAATTCTGTGTACCAGATTCAACAATGGGAAATCCAGGATGGAAAGCGCCTCATCATCTCTGCTGTATGGGGAGTAGCAACTATTCTTTTCATAAATTCTGTGTACCGATTGACAGAACATCCTAAGAAGTCAGTGAATGGATTGAAGTCATCTGTCCAGACAGTAGACAGCATCTCAAAAAAATGTGATGCAGAATTAAATTGCAAATATACACTGAAAATTGTACACCAGAATGTACAGTCATTAACAAACAAAGCTGATGAAATAAATATACCCCTCAATTGTGAATGGAAAGACGTTTCTGTTTTATGTTTTTGTGAGCATTGTTTACAAAACAAGCATTTTCAATACTTAAAAATATTGCATTTTAAACTTGCAAACTGCTTTTGTAGAATGGAATCAAAACATGGGGGAACTTGTATATATGTAAAAGAAAATGTAGATTAGAGTATAGTCTCTGTTTGCAAACTTGGTTGTGAAAGAAACTTTGAAATCTCAGCTGTTGAGTTACTGTCTGAAAAAAAAACTATTATTTTATGTGTGTATAGATCTCATGTTAGCAATGTAAGTGTTTTTTTTTCCTCAAAAAATTGTAACTTGCTTTAGGTAAACTTAAGACAACTGGGAAAACAGTGGTACTATGTGGAGATTTTAATATTGACTTTGTGAGCCATAGCCCTCACAGGGAAAGTTATTAAATATTATAAAAGGCTTCAATATTTGTCTGACTGTTAGCTCTCCAACACATGTAACAAAAACTAGTGTCATTCTCCTTGATCAGGTATGTGTAAACGTGGACGAGTGTACATCAGAAAACTTTGATACCGGCTATAGTGACCTCCTCTCGCAATTACTAACCATACCTGTAAATCACATTTCAACCAGTGTACAAAATATTATCCATAAAAGTATTTATAGTAGGAAAAATACTGAATACTTCCAGTATCTAATCAGCGAACAATATTGGAGTGAAGTATATGATACCTCTATTACCGACAAAAAGATGGAAAATTTTTTGAATATTTTCAAGCATAATTTTGACATAATTTTTCCACAAAGGAAAGTGATTTCCAAAAGCACAGATAGATTCAAAAACTGGATTACAGTAGACATTAGATTATCTTGTAAAAGGAAGTGGGAACTTTTTCTCCAGTCAAAAACTGACAACAGTCTAGAATTTCTTAGTGATTTCAAAAACTACAAGCTAGTTTTGAAACATGTCATAAAGAGGCAAAAATTAAGGAAAATGATAAATATATTATGAAGTCATTCAATAACTCTAAGACCATATGGAAAGCTGTGCAGGATCTTACGGGGCAAAAGACAACTCACAAAAATATTGTGATATCACATGATGGCAAGAATGTCACTGACCCTAGGGCAATTGCGAACAGTTTCAATTCTTATTATGCAACTATTGCTGGAAAATTAGAGAAGGAAAAATTTGGAAATCCGCCTAATACTACATGGAAAGAACTTTCATCTATTGAAATAAATAATATATCCATGTTCCTCAGTCCAATAGGCCCAACAGAGCTCCTAAATACCATTAATTCACTGAAGAGTAATTATTCAACTGGTAGTGTTAGCTTTCTATCCCTAGTACTCTATGGGCATTGTTGCTGTTTATAGTTCTGAGGTCCTGCAGTTAACTAATAATATGTTAACATTTTTTCTACAAATTACTGTGATATATACGACCCTGTCTGGAATCGGAACACATGTTATATTGCCTGTGAAAGGGTTTCTCTATCCTAAATAAAAACCACCATGTGCACACTGCATGTATTCCACTATTCTAGTAGCTGCTTCCTATGCATAGTGCTTGGCAGACCTATTAAGGCAAAACCCAGAATTCTCCACCTGATTGCAGAGGTTGATAATTTCCAGAATCATCTGAGCCTCTGGGTTACCTTTCTCTCTGCTCCAAGCCAGAGGACAATGATCAATTCTGGGAACGTCGCTGCAAAATGATAGCTTTGCTTCCACCCCACAGGTGAGGCAAGCTGCCTTCACCAAATTAGCTAGCCACGTGTAGCAACGAAGGATGGCCTCTGAACCCAAGTGGCGGGTGACATTGATGCCTACATAAGCCATAATTTGTAGCCGTGTGCACCCAGTGCATTTGATCACTGCTGGAAGATCCTCATTCACATCTCAGATGAGACTCCCCCACAAGCAGACAGAGTGAACACTGGGTTTCTTTGTCAATCTGCCTGCTATTTTTCTGACAGACTCCAAAACCCACCAAACTATGGAGCTCCCAGTGACAAGCAATTCCACCCTCTGCACTTATCTGTACCTCTCAAGAAGATCAGCCACAGTCCCAACAGGCTAGGCATCCCATGCAGGCTCAAATGTACTTTTAGCCACAGGCAATACCTCAAACTTTTGCTAAGACATAAGAAGATAGCTATACGGCCAGTACTCACTTTTGCCTTCCATCCAGAGATTGCAATCCCGCCATAGTTCATCACTCATTACCGTGTCAACTGGCCAGGACATGCAAATTGGAAGATGCAGCAGCATCGAGGATCCCAAGCAACACTATAGGCTCCAGAGGTGCCATAGCATTCGTTCCAGATGCCCCAATGACACTGCAGCCCAGGGCAGCAACATGAAACCTATCGACCATGGCCAACACAGCTTCCATCTGTTTACAGACAGTGGCCAGTCCCCCCTGCATCTGTACATGACAGGCACAGCCCCTATCCATCTTTAATAAATTATTGTCTGAACCATATGATTCCTCAGAACTGTAATCCCCTCATTCTTCATTTAATGTGTCTAATCCTTCTACGCATATTAATAGTTCATTTACACTTGACCAACCACAGTACCATATTCCTTTTCTTACATGGTGGAGTAATGTACACAATACTTTTATTAAATGACTCTCCTCTTGACTTGTTTGGGTTTTTGGATCTTATTTGATGCTACTTTCTTATAGCTACCCCCAACTGCTATTTTATTACCTAGGATCTAACAATTCAAGTGCCAGCTTTTATTTTGAGTGCGTGATGACCAATACTCCTTTTTAAAGTTTTTCTGAAAGTCATTGCAGGGAGAGAAATCTCCCAAATGAGCTGTTGCCCATTTGGCATTCCCTGCTAAATAACCAAGGACAAAATTAATTTTCTTGGTGTCATCCCAGTGTTTTGGCAATTATTTAGAAAATGTCATTGAGAAGTAAGCAGCATGAACATCCTCTTCTGGTTTAAATTTAGGGAACTGTGTGGATAAGTTTGTCCCACTTTGTAAATGCAATTCCTGAATTAATTCTAGTGGGAACCCACAAGTCTCCATTTATTATTACACTACTGGCCATTAAAATTGCTACACCATGAAGATGACGTGTTACAGACACGAAATTTAACTGACAGGAAGAAGATGCTGTGATATGCGAATGATTAGCTTTTCAGAGCATTCACACAAGGTTGGCACCAGTGGCGACACCTACAACGTGCTGAAATGAGGAAAGTTTCCAACTGATTTCTCATACACAAACAGCAGTTAACCTGCATTGCCTGGTGAAATGTTGTGATGCCTTGTGTAAGGAGGAGAAATGTGTACCATCACGTTTCCGACTTTGATAAAGGTCAGATTGTAGCCTATCGCGATTGTGGTTTATCATATCGCGACATTGCTGCTCGCGTTGGTCGAGATCCAATGACTGTTAGCAGAATATGGAATCGGTGGGTTCAGGAGGGTAATACGGAATGCCTTGCTGGATCCCAACAGCCTCGTATCACTAGCAGTCGAGATGACAGGCATCTTATCTGCATGGCTGTAATGGATCATGCAGCCACATCTCGATCCCTGAGTCAACAGATGGGAATGATCGCAAGACAACAACCATCTGCACGAACAGTTCGACGACGTTTGCAGCAGCATGGACTATCAGCTCAGAGACCATGGCTGCAGTTACCCTTAATGCTGCATCACAGACAGGAACGCCTGCAATGGTGTACTCAACAACGAACCTGGGTGCACGAATGGCAAAGCGTCATTTTTCGGATGAATCCATGTTCTGTTTACAGCATCATGATGGTCGCATCCATGTTTGGTGACACCGCAGTGAACGAACATTGGAAGAGTGTATTCGTCATCACCATACTGGCGTATCACCTGGCGTGATGGTATGGGGTGCCATTGGTTACACATCTTGGTCACCTCTTGTTCGCATTGATGGCACTTTGAACAGTGGATGTTACATTTCAGATGTGTTATGAGCCGTGGCTCTACCCTTCATTCGATCCCTGCGAAACCCTACATTTCAGCAGGATAATGCATGACCACATGTTGCAGGTTCTGTACGGGCCTCGATACAGTACCTCTGCATACAAAAAATGTTTGACTTTTGCCCTTGCCAGCACATTCTCCAGATCTCTCACCAACTGAAAACGTCTGGTCAATGGTGGCTGAGCAACTGGCTCATCACAATACACCAGTCACTACTCTTGATGAACTGTGGTATCGTGTTGAAGCTGCATGGGCAGCTGTACCTGTACACGCCATCCAAGCTCTGTTTGACTCAAAGCCCAGGTATATCAAGGCCATTATTACGGCCAGAGGTGGTTGTTCTGGGTACTGATTTCTCAGGATCTATGCACCCAAATTGTGTGACAATGTAATGACATGTCAGTTCTAGTATAATATATTTGTCCAATGAATACCCGTTTATCATCTGCATTTCTTCTTGGTGTAGCAATTTTAATGGCCAGTAGTGTATCAATCTTAATTTTAGCTAATTCATCCCAGATCTTTTGTAATTCCGCCTGTGTTCTATTTGTTTCATCTGTTGAATGAGATGTACTGGCAGATGAGTCCACCTTCCTATACTCCTTGTGCAATTAATTTGCTAATACACGCCATCAAGGTTGCAAGGGTGGAACGTGAATCTTTATTTTGTTCTAAACATTTAATCTTACTGTAGTGTCTGAGATTTGTTTATGTAGCTCCATTTGGGTACTCCTTAATCATTTCATATCTTTATTCAAACCACCGTGTTATTCATTTATCTCATTCCTCACTGAGGCACATTGTTTAATAACCTCAGACTGTAACTCCCCTGTCAAACTCGGAATGGCAGATGGTACTTTAGATATTTTATTGTGTTTCTAACTTTTCTTTGGGAGACTCTGTGATATGCTCTTCTAGATTCTGAACCTGTTTATGTATCTTCTCATTTAGATCAACACTAATAATCTCTAATTTGTTATTAAATTTAATGATGGTCTGTTTCTTTATCTCTGCAGGAGTCTCTGAAATCTAATATCTTGAGCATTTATACTTGTGTTCATAGTAACCAATATTACATCTTGAGCATCTACTTTCATATTTAAGCTAGTTACCTGCTCAGTAAATATTCTGAATATATCTTCTAAATGCTGCTCCATAATCCTAGTTAGTATGAGCAAACAGTTACAACAATATCCAGTTTCTAACTAATATGTCCTCCTGCTAACAACTGACACACACACACACACACACACACACACAGTAAAAAAAGAAAAAGGGGAAAAAATCATAAATATGGGTTGATTCGCCACTGACATAACTATTGCTCACTGCTGGAACCCGACGATAACAGTTCTAGCTCTGTGCAATGGGGCTGTCGGTCTTCTGACTCACGGACTTAGCAGATTCTTCATAGACATAATTGTTGTCAATTAATTTGGTTATTATTCATCAACAAATTATTATAGACACAGCTATGCCAAATTTTAGTACCAAATTCTTCCTGAGCTTTACCATGTCCTCTTCTCCAAACTCTGTAATGAATTTCATTATTATGTTATCAGTTTCTCTCGCCAAAATAAATTTTATTACTGTTTAACAAGTGACTGTCAATCACAATCAGAAGGTATATTCAGACTAGTCTAATCATTCCTTTACTTAGTTTGAGCCTGATCAAATCGTTGTCTTTGTCCACATTGATTGAAACGCTTATTTCTGTAAACATCCAGTAAGATATTGATAGGATTTTTAAATGGTGCAATATTGGCAATTTACTTCAAACGTTCATAAGTGTATAAAGTGTCCCCTTCACAAAATACAAATATGGAGTGTCCTTTTACAATAATATGAATGATTCACAACTGGAATTATTCAACTTATACAAATATCTGTATACGACAATTGTGATAATATGAAATAGAGAGATAATATAGGCTCAGTTGCAGGTAAAGCAGGTAGCAAAAATTTGGATCATTTGTGGGATGATCAGTTAATGTAGTCACCCTACAAAGGAGACTGCTTGAGAACACTCATGTAAGCAATTGTAGAATATTACTTAATTGTGTGGGACCCATACCAAATAAGACTTAACAGGTAAGATCATGTGTGTAGAAAGAAGGGCACATCAAATGGTCACAGGTTTCTTTTAATTATGGGACAGTGCCATGGAAATTATGGTGTTGCATCATCAGCTCAAGCAGGCCACAGCAGTCAGACAAGTGAATTGCCAGTTACGAAATTCCAGTGGCAGGCACTGTAATACTATTACCTTGGGATCCTGCACTCCAGGTTGGTGCACACTATTGCAAGATCAATGATTTTCAGGTAGGCTTGACAACAAGTGGAACTTCTTGCCACAAAAACACCAAATAGATGAATATATCTGGACTCCAGTGCAGAACAAGGTCATTTCACAGTCATTTCCACAGTATGGACATTGTTGTTGTTGTTGTTGTTGTGGTCTTCAGTCCTGAGACTGGTTTGATGCAGCTCTCCATGCTACTCTATCCTGTGCAAGCTTCTTCATCTCCCAGTACCTACTGCAACCTACATCCTTCTGAATCTGCTTGGTGTATTCATCTCTTGGTCTCCCTCTAAGATTTTTACCCTCCACGCTGCCCTCCAATACTAAATTGGTTATCCCTCGATGCCTCAGAACATGTCCTACCAACCGATTCCTTCTTATAGTCAAGTTGTGCCACAAACTTCTCTTCTCCCCAATCCTATTCAACACCTCCTCATTAGTTATGTGATCTACCCATCTAATCTTCAGCATTCTTCTGTAGCACCACATTTCGAAAGCTTCTATTCTCTTCTTGTCTAAACTATGTTTCCATGTTTCACTTCCATACATGGCTACACTCCATACAAATACTTTCAGAAATGACTTCCTGACACTTAAATCTATACTCAATGTTAACAAATTTCTCTTTTTCAGAAACACTTTCCTTGCCATTGCCAATCTACATTTTATATCCTCTCTACTTCTACCATCATCAGTTATTTTGCTCCCCAAATAGCAAAACTTCTTTACTACTTTAAGTGTCTCATTTTCTAATCTAATACCCTCAGCATCACTTGATTTAATTTTACTACATTCCATTATCCTCATTTTGCTTTTGTTGATGTTCATCTTATATCCTCCTTTCAAGACACTCTCCATTCCATTCAATTGCTCTTCCAAGTCCTTTGCTGTCTCTGACAGAATGACAATGTCATCGGCAAACCTCAAAGTTTTTATTTCTTCTCCATGGATTTTAATACCTACTCCAAATTTTTCTTTTGTTTCCTTTACTGCTTGCTCAATATATAGATTGAATAACATTGGGCAGAGGCTACAACCCTGTCTCACTCCCTTCCCAACGACTGCTTCCCTTTCATGCCCCTCAACTCTTATAACTGCCATCTGGTTTCTATACAAATTGTAAATAGCCTTTCGCTCCCTATATTTTACCCCTGCCACCTTCAGAATTTGAAAGAGAGTATTCCAGTCAACATTGTCAAAAGCTTTCTCTAAGTCTACAAATGCTAGAAATGTAGGTTTGCCTTTCCTTAATCTAGCTTCTAAGATAAGTCGTAGGGTCAGTATTGCCTCACGTGTTCCAACATTTCTACGGAATCCAAACTGATCTTCCCCGAGGTCAGTTTCTACTAGTTTTTCCATTCGTCTGTAAAGAATTCGCGTTAGTATTTTGCAGCCATGACTTATTAAACTGATAGTTTGGTAATTTTCACATCTGTCAACACCTGCTTTCTTTGGGATTGGAATTATTATATTCTTCTTGAAGTCTGAGGGTATTTCGCCTGTCTCATACATCTTGCTCACCAGATGGTAGAGTTTTGTCAGGACTGGCTCTCCCAAGGCCGTCGGTAGTTCTAATGGAATATTGTCTACTCCCGGGGCCTTGTTTCGACTCAGGTCTTTCAGTGCTCTGTCAAACTCTTCACGCAGTATCATATCTCCCATTTCCTCTTCCATTTCCATAATATTGTCCTCGAGTACATCGCCCTTGTATAGACCCTCTATATACTCCTTCCATCTTTCTGCTTTCCCTTCTTTGCTTAGAACTGGGTTGCCATCTGAGCTCTTGATATTCATACAAGTGGTTCTCTTTTCTCCAAAGGTCTCTTTAATTTTCCTGTAGGCAGTATCTATCTTACCCCTAGTGAGACCAGCCTCTACATCCTTACATTTGTCCTCTAGCCATCTCTGCTTAGCCATTTTGCACTTCCTGTCGATATCATTTTTGAGACGTTTGTATTCCTTTTTGCCTGCTTCATTTACTGCATTTTTATATTTTCTCCTTTCATCAATTAAATTCAATATTTCTTCTGTTACCCAAGGATTTCTATTAGCCCTCGTCTTTTTACCTACTTGATCCTCTGCTGCCTTCACTATTTCATCCCTCAGAGCTACCCATTCTTCTTCTACTGTATTTCTTTCCCCCACTGCTGCCATTTGTTCCCTTATGCTCCCCCTGAAACTCTACACAACCTCTGGTTTAGTCAGTTTATCCAGGTCCCATCTCCTTAAATTCCCACCTTTTAGCGGTTTCTTCAGTTTTAATCTACAGTTCAAAACCAATAGATTGTGGTCAGAGTCCACATCTGCCCCTGGAAATGTCTTACAATTTAAAACCTGGTTCCTAAATCTCTGTATTACCATTATATAATCTATCTGAAACCTGTCAGTATCTCCATGCTTCTTCCACATATACAACCTTCTTTTATGATTCTTGAACCAAGTGTTAGCTATGATTAAGTTGTGCTCTGTGCAAAATTCTAACAGGCGGCTTCCCCTTTCATTTCTTACACCCAATCCTTATTCACCTACTACGTTTCCTTCTCTCCCTTTTCCTACCACTGAATTTCAGTCACCCATGACTATTAAATTTTCGTCTCCCTTCACTATCTGAATAATTTCTTTTATTTCGTCATACATTTCTTCAATTTCTTCTTCATGGACATAGATGCAGAAATTCTAGGAACTCGGAAATGTTTTAGCCTATTTTTCAATTAGAATCTGTCTGGA
This sequence comes from Schistocerca cancellata, assembly GCF_023864275.1. Taxonomy (NCBI): domain Eukaryota; kingdom Metazoa; phylum Arthropoda; class Insecta; order Orthoptera; family Acrididae; genus Schistocerca; species Schistocerca cancellata. The sequence continues at coordinate 162,394,665 of NC_064628.1, forward strand.
CCTTTACATTAAATTTTTGTAACAGAGGATAAAGATTACTTACAACCAGCTTAAAATTTCTCAACTGGAAAATGCATATTGTTATCATGAAAGAGATTATATTTAGCAGTAATTCACAAGGACATGTTGTTATATGCTGCCTATATGTGGTGTTGTTTGAATTCATGCACAATTTATATATGTTTGGAAACACTGTTGTCTCCATATTAATATTTCATGAAGGAGATATCAGGTAATAAACACATCATGCATTTTTGCATATCTAAATTTTTACATGATGCTCAGAGAAGTGCATGTCATCTGTCACTTCTCGACATTATACATATTTTAAATAAGGATGAAATAATGATGGGCCTAACAGGTCTATTCAACTGTATCATCCAAATCTTTTAGTTCACCATACAACACAATAATGACATTATGTAAACCTTTAGAGACATGAACTGTGAGATACAAATTCATGAACATTTGAATAAGAGACACTAATTAGCAGTGTGTACCACCCCATTTTAGTCTAATGGCACCAGCAATGCATCATTTCACAGACTACAAGAGACAATGGAACCATCCTCATCAATGACTGCTCAAATGCTGTTTGAAACCTACAGACATTGGTCAAGGATGTACTCAATATGATCCTGATAAGGTGATTTGGTTCATCCTTATTTTGTGGAGTATTCCTGTAACTATCTGACACAACTGGGGAGCTATAAAGTGCTGTTTGTCTTTCTGAATCTAGAGGTGTCTCAGGGTACTACAGGCAAATGAATGATGTGATTGAACTGTTTGTACCTGTATTGTTTGTTAGCGAGCGGTAATTACAGAAATATCAGTGTTCCTATTTCGTGTAGTGAAACATTCCCCCTCCCTCTACCTGCTGACAAGCAAAATGTGTGCTTCACAATTTTCAACAAACTTGTACCATGCTGACAGCCTGAACTGACGAGGACCTTGGTTCATCACTCTAAATGACCTCCTACCATACTCTGATCTTTATTTTCCTACAGTAGGGGTATTTCTGTATGCATGTTACTTTCACTACCCTGTAACATGTGGTGACCAAAGCTGCATATATGGGGCAGGATAGCTTCTCACCAATTGCTGTTGTCCAATACTCAGTCAATGAATGATTTATTTCATTAGGATCTGTCTATCTTTGATAATCTAAGATGACCTCTGTCATCTGTTCATTGTTGTCAATGGGATATAACTCTGATGGATGCAGTTTTCCCTGATTCAAGGTATCCATGGCACACCCTTGAAAGGTAGCACATGAAAACAAAGTACTTGCATAACTTCAGAATGGTGTCTCTCATGCATTCTGGCTGCCACAAGATGCATTGGTAATACACATCTTGTATATCCTGCTCTGGACGGTCAATCCAACTGCCAGCCTGAGATATGACAACATCCAAGTCTCATGACAAATTGAAGTATTCCATTTACCATGCTCTGTCTCTCAAAACAATAGTTGTCTCCAATTCAGCTGCTTGAGTCTCACTTGGACACTGGCATAGCCAGTGCTTGAGTAAGACTTGGGCACCATCTCAAAAGGGTTAAGAGCAACACAGCTAGCCAAAAAAAGCATCCTGATTTAGATTTATGCTATTACCACAAATCAAACTGGTTGACTTTTGTTTTAACTACAAAAATAGCTGTATGTTTTGGATGATTTTTGTTTTAACTATAGAAGTAGCCGTATTAGCTTTAGAACATTACAGAAATAAGATAAAGTGTTTTTAGTTTATCCCTGTAGGTTAAAAATTAATTATTATAACTGTACCAAATTAATATTTTTTTCAGTTGTCTTTTTAGTGATGGCTGTACTCTTTGTTGTGATTGTCCTTGGAGCCTTATGCGAAGTGTATCGTTCACATCGCAAACACAAAAGGAGGCAAGAAGCTGAGGTCGAGGCTGCCATAAGATGGCCTAAATCTCAGAAATTTCAAGATCCTGGCCTGCCATCTTCCCTTAAAATGACAGGGTACAAGAGTGTAAGTGTAAAAATATTAATTAATTCATAGATTCAATGTTCTTACAAATGACACTGTAGGAGGAAGAAAGTATATTCACTTGGAAATGAATATTTCTCTTTTAACAGATTCCAGTACAAGACACAAAGCCAAAACAGCCTTTGGAATCAAAACCAGTGGCAAGAAATGAGTATAAGCCCATACCAGATTCTGTCCCAGACGAAAAAAAGCCAAGTATGAATGGTGAAAGTAAAACAAAAATTGGTAAGCACAAACTGTTCAGTACTAAACTTGTAGTTTATATACTTGGAAGAGAACTAAGATAACAGTAATATTTTTCTAATAATGAAAATGAGGAAAGGGAACATGTTACCTGTGTATAGTTAGGGCTGTGCATTTATGTGTGTGTGGGAGGGATAAGAAGGGAAAGGGGGGGGGGGGGGGGAGATGCTTATATGTGAACCTGCTATTATGTGTGTCCATACACCACATGTCGGTGAACTGTTGATGAGTGGTTACCTTTTCTCATTTCGTGTTATTATTTTCATCCTTTAATTTTCATTATAATAAATAATCAATTTTTAAAATAATGATAAATACAAAATCAAAGAGGAGTAGGTTTAATAATGAATAGGAAAATAGGAATGTGGGTAAACTACTACAAACAGCATAGTGAACACATTATTGTGGCCAAGATAGATACGAAGCCCGCGCCTACCATAGTAGTACAAGTTTATATGTCAACTAGCTCTGCAGATGACAAAGATATTGATGAAATGTATGATGAGATAAAAGAAATTATTCAGATAGTGAAGGGAGATGAAAATTTAATAGTCATGGGTGAATGGAACTAAATAGTAGGAAAAGGAAGAGAAGGAAACATAGTAGGTGAATATGGAATGGGAGTAAGGAATGAAAGAGGAAGCCGCCTGGTAGAATTTTGCACAGAGCATAACTTAATCATAGCTAACACTTGGTTCAAGAATCATAAAATAAGGTTGTATACATGGAAGAAGCCTGGAGATACTAGAAGGTCTCAGATAGATTATATAATGGTAAGACAGAGATTCAGGAACCAGGTTTTAAATTGTAAGACATTTCCAGGGGCAGATGTGGACTCTGGCCACAATCTATTGGTTATGAGCTGTAGATTAAAACTGAAGAAACTGCAAAAAGGTGGGAATTTGAGGGGATGGGACCTGGATAAACTGAAAGAACCAGAGGTTGTAGAGAGTTTCAGGGAGAGAATTAGGAAACGATTAACAAGAACGGGGGAATGAAAGACAGTGGAAGTTAGCTTTGAGAGATGAAATAGTGAAGGCAGCAGAGGAACAAGTAGGTAAAAAGATGAGGGCTAATAGAAATCCTTCGGTAACAGAAGAGATATTGAATTTAATTGATGAAAGGAGAAAATATAAAAATGCAGTAAATGAAGCAGGCAGGAAGGAATACAAATGTCTCAGAAATGAGATCGACAGGAAGTGCAAAATGGCTAAGCAGGGATGGCTAGAGGACAAATGTAAGGATGTAGAGTCACATCTCAGTAGGGGTAAGATAGATACTGCATACAGGAAAATTAAAGAGACCTTTGGAGAAAGGAGAACCACTTGCATGAGTATCAAGAGCACAGATGGAAACCCAGTTCTAAGCAAAGAAGGGAAAGCAGAAAGGTGGAAGGAGTATATAGAGGGTCTATAGAAGGGCAATGTTCTTGAGGACAGTATTATGGAAATGGAAGAGAATGTAGATGAAGATGAAATAGGAAATATGATACTGCATGAAGAGTTTGACAGAGCACTGAAAGACTCAGTGAAACAAGGCCCCGAGAGTAGACAACATCCCATTCGAACTACTGACAGCCTTGGGAGAACCAGGCCTAACAAAACTCTATTACCTAGTGAGGAAGATGTGTGAGTAAGACGAAATACCCTCAGACTTCAAGAAGGATATAATAATTCCAATCCCAAAGAAACCAGGTGTTGTCAGATGTGAAAATTACTGAACTATCAGTTTAATAAGCCACGGCTGCAAAATACTAACATGAATTCTTTACAGACAAATGGAAAAACTGGTAGAAACTGACCTCATGGAAGATCAGTTTGGATTCCGTAGAAATGTTGGAACACGTGAAGCATTACTGACTCTACAACTTATCTTAGAAAATAGATTAAGGAAAGGCAAACCTACTTTTCTAGCATTTTAGACTTATAGAAAGCTTTAGACAATGTTGTCTGGAATACTCACTTTCAAATTGTGAAGGTGGCAGGGATGAAATACAGGGAGCAAAAAGCTTTTTACAATTTGTACAGAAACCAGATGGCAGTTATAAGAGTCGAGGGGCATGAAAGGGAAGCAGTGGTTGGGAATGGAATGAGACAGGGTTGTAGCCTATCCCCGATGTTATTAAATCTGTATATTGAGCAGGCAGTAAAGGAAACAAAAGAAAAATTTGGAGTAGGAATTAAAATCCATGGAGAAGAAATAAAAACTTTGAGGTTTTCCGATGACATTGTAATTCTGTCAGAGACAGCAAAGGACCTGGAAGAGCAGCTGAACATAATGGATAGTGTCTTGAAAGGAGGATATAAGATGAACATCAACAGAAGCAAAATGAGGATAATGGAATGTAGTCGAATTAAATCAGGTGATGCTGTGGGAATAAGATTAGGAAATGAGTCACTTAAAGTAGTAAATGAGTTTTGCTATTTGGGGAGAAAAATAACTGATGATGGTTGAAATAGAGAGAATATAAAATGTAGATTGGCAATGGCAAGGAAAGTGTTTCTGAAAAGAGAAATTTGTTAACATTGAGTATAGATTTAATTGTCAGGAAGTCGTTTATGAAAGTGTTTGTATGGAGTGTAGCCATGAATGGAAGTGAAACGTGGCCGATAAATAGTTTAGACAAGAAGAGAATAGAAGCTTTCAAAATGTGGTGCTACAGAAGAATGCTGAAGATTAGATGGGTAGATCACATAACCAATGAGGAGGTATTGAATAGAACTGGAGAGAAGAGAAATTTGTGGCACAACGTGACTAGAAGAAGGGATCAGGTGCTAGGGCATATTCTGAGGCATCAAGGGATCACCAATTTAATATTGGAGGGCAGCGTGGAGGGTAAAAGTCATAGAGGGAGACCAAGAGATGAATACACTAAACAGATTCAGAAGTATGTATGTTGCAATAGGTACTGGGAGATGAAGAAGCTTGCACAGGATAGAGTAGCATGAAGAGCTGCATCAAACCAGTCTCTGGACTGAAGACCACAACAACAACAACCCTTGTGATAAGAAGATGCAAAGATTAATTATAATGACCACAAAAAACTACAAACACACTCTCTCTCTCTCTCTCTCTCTCTCTCTCTCTCTCTCTCTCTCTTTCTCTCTCTAGCCTTTAGGTTAATGGGAATAGTACCATACTGACCCAAAAATAAGCTGCACTCTTTATCCACATTTTATCCTCAAAAACTTAGGAATCAGCTCTTTTCCACTACCTGTATTTTTATAAATAATTATTGTACAAAAATTAATCTCGTTTGCAACAATACAACTTGCGTCTGTAGCCAAAACTGACGACTAGAATTTTATTATGCAACATTGCAAAATTTTACCAGTGTTTTATTGGTGTTATCATTGTGTAGTTCTACCAATATTGTTTTGTTATCCTATAGTTCAGTTTCAGTTGGTAACTGGTAAGAGTTCCTGGTTTATGATGATATGAAAAACAATTTAGAGTGAAAAGCATCATCAAGCCAAAGAATTTGGTGTAGTTACGTTGCAAGCTTCAAACTTATAGTTGTGTCTTAAGTCAAGCCCACAGCCAACAGAGAGGCTGGAAAACAGTATGGATTGGCTGAATCTAATGTGTGACTTTAGTTGCTTCAAAAGAAAAATGGAAGAAGCCAGTTTCAATGAGAAAATCATTCAAGGGGCCAAAATGTGGCAAGTATCAGAAACTTGACACTAAGATTCTTTCCTATGTGCAAGATAAGAGGACAGATGTCCCATCTCACAAGAAATTATCCAACTGTTGGCCTTAATGAGATGGAATAACATTTTTCCAGAGACATATCCTTATCAACAATAGAAGGCCTCAATAATCACAAAAGTCTTAAACATGCCACAACAAGAATTTCTTCGGTTTATGTGGAGGTATGGCCTTACTCTACGACAAAGTTCTACTCTAGTACAGAGAATGCCAGCAGCTTTCGAGCAGAAACTGGTCAACTTCCGGCATTACATTATCTAGTTGCAAAAGGGTCACTTACATCGTTTTTCATCAGATTGGCAATGCTGATGAAATACCAGAGTTTTTTGACATCCTGAACACTGCAACAGTTATCATGAAAAGGGCAAAAAGTATCTTATTAAGGTGAACCAGAAACGAAAAAATTGAATAACTTTGATGTTAGCTGTTACAGCTGATGGGGCAAAGTTCCCACTTATGTCATTCTGAAGAGAAAAACCATGATCAAAGAACACTTTCCTATGGGCTTAGTGATTTGCTGCGACGAAAAGCTCTGGATGACAATGCAACTGAGGATTGACTTCTTGTCTCCTGTTTGGTTTTGGAGACATGGGGCACTACTTCCTAAGAGAACCATACTAGTTTCAGATGCTTTTAAGGGACTTATCTAACACCTGAAATAAAAGATAAACTTGCTGCATCAAAAGGTAGATCTTGTCTTAATATCTGCAGAAATGATTTCAAAACTACAGTTACTAGCTGTTGCCCTAAGCAGACTGTTCAAGGACAACCTCCAAAAAATGTATTCAGATTGACTCCTGGAAGAAAATTATGTACTTGCTCCATCTAGTAAGATTAAGAAGCCACCAGTTACCCACATGTGCATGTGGATTCTAGCTTCATGGTCCTGTGTATCATCAGAGTCAACCATAGAGGTGTTCAAGAAATGCTATGTATTGCATAACCTGAATGGGAGTGAGGATGATGTACTGTGGAAAGAGAATGAAGAAAATAATAAGAGTGAGAGTGATGAAGTGAATACTGGTGCTATTAGTGATGAAAGTAAGAAAGACAAAGTATGTAGTCAATGCATTGCATCAAATGTTAGAACAAAAGGTTTGGGTACGTACTTATGTCTTACATTTTTGGTAATTTGTTTCCTCTCAGTCAGTGTGTGGCTTATTTTTGCACAAAGTCTTGATTGTTTATTATTATTATTATTTTAATTCCTCAAAATTTAGGGGTGTGGCTCATAAGCAGTGGTGGCTTATTTTCAGGCCATTACAGTAATATAAATATATCCAATATATCCACCTCCATAAGGGAGTGGTCAGCACTTCTGATTGCCACAGAAAGGACCTGGGTTCAATTCCCCATACCACCAGGCATTTTCCCTTCATTGCAGGATTGTAACTGGGAGTACTCACCCTTACGATGCCTACTAGGGAACTGCATTTATGAGAAGTAGCATCACCAAGGTCTGGAAAGTTGCCAGTAGCTCTGAGAGTGGTGTGTTGACTCCATACCCGCCGTAAGGCATCCAAATGAGAACATGTAGCAGAGTATGACACAGAAGCAAATCAGAATCATGTGGTCCTCTGAGCCTGATAGTGGAGAGAAGGGGAGGAGGAGTTAGACAGAGAGAGGGAGGAGGAGGATAAGAACAGGAAAAGGGAGTAAGAGGAAATAGACAGACAGAGGGAGGGGGGTAGTAGATGGACAGAGAGGGGGGGGTAGGAGGAGATAGTCAGAGAGAGGGAGGAGCAGATGGAAATAGAAAATGTAGAGAAGGTAGTGGACTCAGAGAGGAGGACAAGGGGATGGATAGAGAGAGGGGGGAGGAGGAGGTGAACTAGGAGAAGGAGGAGGAGGGAAGGAGGCAGGTGGAAGATGGAGAAGGATAGTGGGCTGTTGGCTGTAAGATGGAGTGGTTTTAGGAGGAAGCATAAAAGGGTGTGATGAAGCAAGTAAAAGAATATTGGATATAAGGAGAAAGGATGAAGAGTGGTGGGACATGGTGGAGTGTGTGGAAGAGAGGAGAGTGAAACAGGAGGTAGAATAGGACAGAGATATAAATTCTTTCTTATTATTCTGATGAGACAGCAGAGATTGAGACCTATGTGTGTGCAACATAAGTAAAATAAAGGAAAGGAACCACTAATCTTTAGCTGTCTGATGTGTGGTGCATAGAAACACACACTAATAAACAGTATTCATACTAGCTTTTCAGCTCTTTCTCCAGTACAAGTACACACATTCAGACACACAAACACAGCCACAGAAATGCACACAACCACTTCTATGCTTTGACTGTGCAATATATCTAACACAAGCACACATGAGAATTTTGCACTACAATTTATTTATATGCTAGATAGCAGCAAAGTCCCGTTAAGTCACTTGGTTATAAATTGTTCAAAAATGCAAAATGAACGTAACTTTTCATCATCTTGAATTGCTGTGGCTGAGTAGCATGGCAAGCCTTGCAGTGTTTAAAACTGTTCCAAGGTGTACTTGTGATGGCTACCATTGTTCAATATATGAATTTATTCCCTTTTTCACTTCACAGTCCATTGAGCAAATGGTCTGGACATGTGGTTTACTATGCTGGTTCTTACTTGCCTTTCAACAATGCCTACTCTTGTGCCTATTATTGGCTCCTTTGTTGGCACATATTTCTAATCTCTTCACCATCACTTTTAACTTTAATAGTATTATTTCATTTTGTTCTCCTCTGTGTTCTTCTTCACCAAAAAATATCTGATCACTCATTGCTACTAGTAAGGTATTGATGCATGGTAGCAGAAACTGAACCATCAGGTGCCACACTCACTACTACTTAAAATATCAGAACCACAAAACTTTAAGAAGGCAACAGTTAAATCAAAACTTTGTAATTCACTGGGACACCTGTTTCTGATGACAAGTGGTTATCAAATACTTTTGTTTTTCTCCTTCTCACTCTGGCTATTTTTCTCATTTCAAACAATAAACAATCATTCACTACTACACTCACCCTGCTAGTTTCCACCACAGTAAACATAATCCAAAGAGCTCCAAAGACACAGTAATCCTACTGTCATAAGTTTACAATAGCATTCTGGGAAAATGTAATCAGCCTACAAAGGAGATTTTTTATAAAACACTCGTGCGACCCATCACAGCATACAGCTCAGATGTGTGGGTTCCAGACTAAATAGAATTATCATGGGATATGTTATGTATACAAAGAATGGCTGTGCATGACTTTGATTCATAAAAGAGTATTATGGAGATACTGCTAAATGTGAACTGGCAGACACTTGAAAGAGGTATGAATTATCCCGTGAAAGCCTACTTACAAAGTTTCAGGAACCATATTTAATTGAGAAATTCAGGAATGTACCATGTATTACTTGCATAGGTACCACAAATACAAGATTAGACTGTTTACAGGGCACACACTGACATTTAATCAATCATTATTCCTGATCTCCACATGTGAATGGAATGAGAAGTAGTCTTTGTAATTGATACAACAGGATGTCACTGCCATGCATTTCACAGTGGGTTGCAAACTATAGATGTAAATGTAGATGCAGATGAACAAACTCCTAAATTTTGGTTATATTGTATAATGATAAATGATATGTCAGTTAGCAGTTTTGCCTGATAGTCTACCTGTGTAATAAATAAATAATACCTGTGTAGACTGTTCAGCCAGTTTGACAACTGACATTTTTCCTCAGTAAATGATTGAAATTTATTTCAGAAGTTTTAAATTTGTGTCCTGATAAGGGAAAAACTGAAATAAGTAACATGGAGTGGTAGTATAGTCCAGAAATGCTCAAGTAATCTGTAAGGAATTATTCATAAAGATCATTACAATTGTGGATTCATGTCAAGAATTTATTTGTTTTGTTAACAAATAAACTATGTAATGCTTCATTCAGTATGAGGAACAGAGCTAAATGTTCAACTGTTGCTTTTACAGATAACACGGATAAAGAATTAGCATGGGAACCTCTAAATGAAAATACTGGTCTTCTGCAAGATAAGGTATTTATGTAGTAATAAAGCTCCTCATTCTAACTCCAAAAATAACAAACTTTAAAGTCTGTAATGACTGCTGTCAGTGGCCCAATTTGGTAAGATAATGACTTACCAAACAAAGAATTATCTATGGTTGGTCATTTAAGTTTTAATCTCAAAATACAAATGTGATGCAATTAAATTTTAGTGATAATATCCAAAAACCCCAATTTTTGCTTACTGTACTAAACTTGGTTTGCCATTTCCTTGGCTCTATGTGATCAGTAAACTAAAATTTAATTCATTTGGGAAGACTGCTAAAAAGACTCAATTCAGGGCTATAAAGACAAATATAAAAGGAACCACTTACAGATAACTATTTCCCATATCAGATGGTCACACACTGAGGCCATGTAAAACAAATGTTGGGTTAAATATTTAGCATCCAGAAACAAGATTTTTTCCACCTGCCAACTGAGAGGCAACAGTTGAAGAAAAAAGGACTATTCACAGCTTAGGCAGGAATGTTAGCAAACACTATCAGGATGCAAAGAATATCAGCAATGAAATGCCCTTGACATTTCAGATTTAAAAACCTGATTCATTGAATGTGGCAGTGTCATAGAGAAAATGAAAGGAAAAAGGAAAGATTCATCAAAAATATGATAGCACAGGGAAAGGAACTAAGGATATAGTAGTGCAAGAGATAAGAATGAAAGAAAGAGAAAAACACTAGTGGAAACCTCTAAAATACAAATGTAAAACAAAGGGGGGAATTAATTTTAAAAAAATTAAATGAGCAAACTGCTTTGCTCAATACATCAATTTGAGTTGTGGGACCCAGGCATGTGGCATTGTGTAAGTTGCCATCTGCATTGTTTTAGGTGCTAGAGTTGGGGGAAATGGAGTAATTAAAATTATCTGCATAATGTGGCAGGTACCAAGGTCATGTCACATCTGCTTTATCAGAGCACCAAGTGTTGCGAATATAAATTCTGTGCATGTGGTAATTCATCCTTATAACTGTGTAACTATGGCACAGACAGAGACAGCTGCATAATGGTGGAATTTCACCTGATACACAGTATAAGAATCGCACAGACCCAACTCCTGAGGTAGACCTCACCACTGATGGTACTAACATTGCAGTGATGGAGGTAACATAGGGAAAATTATGCACTTGACAATATGAAACACTGAACAAGGAAATGAGGTTCAAGAGATATATTATTTTGGGTGATAAACACTGGGCCAAAATAATACCATACAAGAAGAGGTGAACTCTATCATTGTTCTTGAGAGAAAACAGTATTTTTAAGAGTGGCCAAAACAGGATAAGAAAGTCAAATGTTGAGTTAAATATTTAGCATCTAAATGGCAAAATTGCTTAAAAGTACTTGCATGTACTTACATGGAAAGGTAAACTTTGAGAAGTGTCACATGGCCTCGGACACTCTTATAAAGCAGATTAATCTGCGTCAATCAGCAGAACATGATCAGTATGAAGACATGTCGTAGTGCAAATGAGAAATGTATAATGATAAAGTTTCATTGAAAAATTAAAAGAGAAAGAGAACAGCATATAACTAATGATCTAATACATATCACTGATCTCTAGTGCAGTTCAGACTGAGGCATACACTATGTGATCAAAAGTCAAGACACCTGGCTGAAAATAACTTACAAGTTCGTGGTGCCCTCCATCGGTAATGCTGGAATTCAATATGGCGTTAGCCCACCCTCAGCCCTGATGACAGCTTCCACTCTCACAGGCCTACCTTCAGTCAGGTGCTGGAAGGTTTCTTGAGGAATGGCAGCCCATTCTTCATGGAGTACTGCACTGAGGAGAGGTATTTATGTTGGTCTGTGAAGCCTGGCATAAGTCAGCGTTTCAAAACATTCTAAAGGTGTTCTATATGATTCAGGTCAGGACACTGTGCAGGCCAGTCCATTATAGGGATGTTATTATCATGTTGAAAGATGCAACCGCCATCCCCGAATTGATCTTCAACAGTGGGAAGCAAGAAGGTGCTTAAAACATCAATGTAGGCCTGTGCTGTGATTGTGCCATGCAAAACAACAAGGGATGGAAGCACCCTCCATGAAAAACACAACCACACAGTAACACCACCACCTCCGAATTTTACTGTTGGCACTACACACGTTGGCAGATGACGTTCACCAGGCATTCGCCATACCCACACCATGCCATCAGATTGACACATTGTGTACCATGATTTGTCACTCCAAGCAACGTTTTTCCACTCTTCAGTCATCCAATGTTCATGCTCCTTACACCAAGCAATGCATCGTTTGGCATTTACCGGCATGATGTGTGGCTTATGCTCGACCATGAAATCCAAGTTTTCTCACCTCCCACCTAACTTTCATAGTACTTGCAGTGTATCCTGATGCAGTTTGGAATTCCTGTGTAATTGTCTGGATAGATTACAGATTACGACCCCTCTTCAACTGTCAGCAGTCTCTGTCAGTCAACAGATGAGGTCGGCCTGTACATTTTTGTGCTGTAAGCTTCCCCTCATGTTTCCATTTCACTATCACATCAGAAACAGTGGACTTAGGGATGGTTAGGAGTGTGGAAATCTGGCATACATATGTATGGCACAAGTGACATCCAATCACCTGACCACATTCGAAGTTCGTGAGTTCCATGGAGTGTCCCATTTTGCTCTCTCACAATGTCTAATGACTACTGAGGTCGCTGATATGGAGTACCTGGCAGTAGATGGCAGCACAATGCACCTAACATGAAATCATATGTTTTTTGTGGTGCTCGGGTACTTTTTATCACATAGTGTCAATGTTTCAGAAACAAAAGAAGTTGAGATACTTTTACTGAACAGAAGCCACTAGGAGAAAATGGGTTTAAAGTTAGTTCAAACATGTTTGAGATGTACAGAAAAACTGTTGATGAGACAGTACATTCAGGTCAATCAAGAACGAGCATACTGACTTACATCAATCAAGTGAACTAAATGCTAGTACAAAATTAGTAATCATTTCTTACTCAAGACACTGAATTGGTGACAAGTTATGATAATGTTAACACTGCATTCAGATGGTTTTGGATAAGCAGAATATCTGCTTATTCAGTATATTCCCAGTTTGTGCAACACAAATTGACTGAACAGCAGATGGCAACTCTGATAGAAACAGCTGAAACATTACATTGACATGTGTAGCCAAGATCCATATTTTGTGTAAAGTACCATAACAGGATTTTATACCTGCTAGTAGTAAGTCAATCCAAAATAGGGAAGACAACCACTGAAATGTATTGCTCTGTGCATTATGTTGTGAGAGGCAGACATTTGACACCAGTTCTTTTGTAATTCCAAGAGAATACTCACTGACACTTTGCAGCTCCTTATAAATGTTCCCATAAATGTATTGCTGTTAACTGAGATAACTTTGAAGGTGAAGAATGTCATCTTGTATTTATTTTCTGTTTACTTTGTTTCACGATACTATTCTGCATACTTTTGGATGTAGCATCTAAACTTCTTCTTTTTTTCCCACTGTGTGTACTTGATTTTCTTTATTTGTCATAAATATAAAAGGGGGGGGGGGGGGGGGGCAGGAGACAGTCAAATGAAAACTGCACACCTGCCACAGTGGGACCATGAAATGGGCCCATTCAAAAGTCGTCACCACCCATGTTAAGACATTTATCCCACTGGGAAACAAGACAGTCAATTCCTGTTTCGTAAAACGTAGTCAGTCACTGATGGATCCACACCACTCTTGCAACTTCCTTGTCTGACTGAAACCAACATCCACAGATATTGTTCTTCAGGTTGCCAAAGATGTGAAAATCACACAGTGAAAAATCCGGGCTCTACAGAGGATGTTGGAATATTTCCCAAACAAGTCATCGATGGTAGCATTTGCCCAGTTGGCAGTGTGGGGGCAGTATTTATTGGGCATCAGGATGATCCCATCCACAGCATTTCTACAGCCCAGCAGTACAAAATATCTTTCATCTCGCATGCCAAAGAAATCCAAAGCTGTTCAAACAAGTTCAGGTAAGTACATGATGACTTTCTTGACTGCAGGGACCCACTGCCCATCAAGTTCCTCGAGCATGAAACCACAATCAAAGCAGAGACACATTGCAGGAACTGTGATGCACCATATAAAGTCAAAACACTCAGGAATACCATTGGATGGAATGATCCTGTTGCATGATAATGCCCAACCCGCACTGCCAATTCGATGAAGGCTACACTTAAGCAATTTGGTTGGGAAACACTACAGCATCCTCCATAGAGCCCAGATCTTTCACCATGTGGTTTTCACATCTTTGGTGACCTGAAGAAAGACATGCATGGACATCAATTTCAGTCAGAGGAGAAAGTTGAAGTGTAGGTATAGTTGTGGATCCATCAGTGCCCAACCACATTCTATAAAACAAGAGTTGATCGTATCATTTCTCACTGGGATAAATGTCTTAACACATGTGAAGATTACTTTGGAATGGAACCATTCCTTGGTCACATTGTGACAAGTGTTCGATTTTCATTTTAGTGCCTCTCATAGCATTAAAGAGTAAACATACCAGAAATTTAATGTCTGTATCCTAAGACATTACACTCACTTTGAGTCAATCCGTACCAAGTGGTCCAAGAAAAAAATAATTGGCTGATTGACCATCTCAGAAAAAAATTATATTTGCTGGGTGAATTCACCAATGTTTAGTAATCACAAGAACTTCTTTTTAAATTTATTGTTTATTATTTTGAAGTGGTGGCCATATTTGTTTCAGGCCGCATGCGTTTTTCACATTTGCAAGCACCTACATTTTGTATAATTATTCTGTAGTGGATTGTTCTAAGCCTTTCAGATAAAATGCATTTAGTTTAGCACACTCTGGGCTCCAAATTAACATCATTATCACTTAGCTGAATGTATTCTTTAATATATTTTTAATAGTTCCAAGTTATCAGCCACAAATTGAAAAAAAAAAAACCTCAATTTTTGAACAGTATTTTTCCAAAGAAAGATTAATTTCTCAGCTTTAATATTTTTTCTGCTATTACACTGTATAGTATAGTTACTTTTTATAGAGTCTCAATGGTGAGCTGGTGAGCAGCTTACACTTAAGCAAATACACTATTTTAAAAAATGGATTTTTTTTTTAATTTTGTGGCCTGCAAGATCTTTGTTGGGGGACTGGATAAAAATCTGAAAATTTCACAATTAATAGACCTTTATGATATCAAACTTCAGTATAAATTTCAACTTTGAGATTCAATTGGAAGTTATGGAAAAAACAATTACAAATACGAGTCAAAAATACATTTTTTGATATCTGGAACATCTAGGCTTATGGAATAAAATATATCAGTTACAGTATATAATTTAATCATATCTATGATTACTTACTTTTTTATTGAAAATCAGCCTACTAATTACATTATATTGTTCTCTTGTTATTTGTTTTTAGTGCATCGCTCATTGAACATTTGAGAAATTTGTTCACTCAGTTTGGGTGTTAGATTATAAGTTCACCCAGTCACAGTTGTAAATTCCATGGGGGACAGCTTCCTTAGTACATTTTTAAGTGGCATCCAAACTTGATCCTTCTCTATTTTTTTAAAAGACGTCCTTGGTCCTGGAGGGTGTTAAAATACAATATGTACATCTTCGTTTTGACAGTCAATATTATCAACTCTGCCAACCCACCACTGTTCATCGTAAACACAAGTCATTATGTCTTTATTTTGAAGAAACAGTTGTACAAGTTTTCCACATTGATGAAATTCACTAACAGGCGAACTTGATGTGATCTCACACTTCAGTTAGTTGTGTGAATGGGGTACAAAACAATGAAAAGATCGAGTGCCTTTAATCTTCTGACAAGTGTTGTACCTTTCCTTCAAGCCACTGTCATAGACTTCATGTATTTCCTCATATTGTACAAAAACATAGGTAATTCCTTTTATATGTTTTTTACAGAATTCAAACATTTCTTGAGGTGTTATGATATGATTGTCATTGGTCCACTGCAGACTTGCTTTTGTGATAGCTCACTTTGTTGATCCCCTGACACTATCACAAGCATTCTTCCCATGGCATGAAGTGAAAAAGTGCCATTTTTCATCAAACCCAAAATCTTCTTTATGAAAGGAGATGTTAATAATTTTCTTTTTTTGTTTTTATATTGACTTGCTGTCCCATCCTAACAGTAAATCAATTTTTTTATGGAAGGGTGGTGCTGTTTAATGCAGTTTGTTAATTTTAGGTGAAAAATGTGAACTGCTGTAGTATTGCGTTCAAGGTAGTCACTTAGGACACAAAAGCTGTAGCTCATTAGTTTATCTTCGTCTTCATAATCGAATACAAATGGATGAACTGTGGCCTGTTTGTTTACCCAGTGTCCGCCCCGATAGCTGAGTGATCAGCTCGGTGGGCTGTCATGCCAAGGGCCCCGGGTTCAATTCCTGACTGGGTCAGAGATTTTCTCTGCTCAGGGACTGGGTTTTGTGTTGTCCTCATTATCATTTCATCATCATCAGTGGAAGGCAATGGGAAACCACCACTGGAATCACTTGCCTAGACACTCATGCGGTGGACCTCTCTGACGACGCTTCCCCCTTGACAAGACCTGTCGTAAGGCAGAACACAAAGTTTTTGTTTACCCAGTGGTGTCCTTGTACTTCATCTTGAACAACAAAGGAATAATTTTCCGAAAAGTCAGCAAGAACTAAGCATTCATCAGCTGCCAATGTTTGCTTTTTGTCTTTCAAAAATTTACTTTGAGCTTTTGCAATAAAATGATGCATTTTCAGATTTCAAGGTTAGCCACCAACATTTCAAAAAACTCTTCTCGTGATTTTATGACTGTCACCATTTCAGTTCTGTCTTGTGTCACCCATTGTTTGTATTTTATATTGTCAGGCATCAAATCATCTTCTTCGGATTCTTCAAACATGTCAAGTAAGGCTTGTTTTCCTGGACAATTTTCATATTTTCCCTTGATCATACAACTGTAACTGTCAATATTGCATACCATAACTTCCAAAAGGTCTTATAGTCAACTCTAAGATTGGCCCCAACTATCATCAACTTTACGTTTTGATGATACAAACGAACACAAACATTATGGGTGCCAGATGCCCCTGCAACAATACACCATCTTGGTCTCAGCTCGCAAAACTCTGATCTTCCAATTTTAATGTCAGGATTTTCTTTTTTAAATTCAGTGAATAGTTCATTTAAATTACACAATATTAACCTTTTTTGTCTTTGAATCTTAGAACCATTTTCTTTCATGGAAACACAGTCTTTTTTGCCAGACATCAAACGGCTGTTATAGTCATCGTCATAATACTTAATAAATTTATTGATTGCGTTTTCATCTACCAAATTAGATGCACTTTTCTTTTGTAATGTTGGTAAAATTCCCTGTTCTTTTACTAATTGTATTGTTAACTTAACAAGACGTTGTGACACATTAAATTCATCACTAACTTTTGCTCAACTCCAAGAACTCGGCAGTAAACTGATAATCTTAATTTTATCCTCTTTGTTTGAAGTACTGTGTTTAGTTTTTAGTTATTCATTAACTAGTGTAATGTGGTGTTTCACATTATGCAATTGGTATACTTTATTTGATTAGCCCACCAGATATCGCAGATGTTAAAAAACGCATTTTTGACTCGTGTTTGTAATTTTTTTTCCGTAACTTCCAATTGAATCTCAAAGTTACTACATCCAAAAATTCATCTAATGAGTAGAAGGAGTTGCCATTAAGAAATTCTTTTAATTTCCTTTTAAATGCTATATAGCTATCTGTCAGACTTTTGATGCTGTTAGGTAAGTGACCAAAGACTTTTGTGGCAGCATAATTTACACCCTTCTGAGCCAAAGTTAGATTTAACCTTGAGTAGTGAAGATCATTCTTTCTCCTAGTGTTGTAGCCATGAACACTGCTATTACTTTTGAATTCGTTCAGATTGTTAATAACAAATTTCACAATTGAATACATATATTGTGAGGCTACAGTGAAGATTTCTAGCTCTTTAAATAAGTGTCTGCAGGATGGTCTTGGATGAGCTCCAGATATTATTCTGATTACAAGCTTTTGTGCAATGAACACTCTTTTACTCAATGATGAGTTACCCCAGAATATGATGCCATACGAAAGCAGAGAATGAAAATAGGCACGGTAAGCTAATTTACTCAGATGTATATCACCAAAATTTGCAATGACCCTAATAGCACAAGTTGAGAAATCACCAGTTTTTTGCATATTATGTGAACTGTTTATTTCAACTTTGGCTCTGAGCACTATGGGACTCAACATATTAGGTCATAAGTCCCCTAGAACTTAGAACTACTTAAACCTAACTAACCTAAAGACATCGCACACACCCATGCCCGAGGCAGGATTCGAACCTGCAACTGTAGCAGTCCCGCAGTTCCGGACTGCAGCGCCAGAACCGCACGGCCACCGCGGCCGGCATTTCAACTTTCTGCACTCTTCCAGTTAGGTATGATTTAAACCATTTGAGCACTGTCCCATTCATACCACAGTACTTGAGCTTATCTATAAGTATTCCATGATTAGCCTTTGATAGGTCACAAAAAATCCCAAAAGGTGACTTCTGGTTAATCAGAGCATTTAATATTTCATTAGTGAAAGTATATATAGCATTTTCCGTTGAAAAACCCTTCTGGAAACCAAACTAACATTTTGTTAAAACTTTATTTTTAGAAAGGTGTGAAGCTACTCTACAATACATTACTTTTTCAAGAATTTTGGATAAGGCAGTCAGAAGAGAGACTGGGCAGTAGTTTTTGGCATCAGACATATCCCCTTTTTTTATGCAGTGCTTTAGCAATGGCATACTTCAGTCTATTTGGGAAAATACCCTGCTTCAGAGAGCTATTACATATGTGGCTAAGAATCCCACTTATCTCTTGGGAACAAGCTTTTATTATCCTGCTGGAAATGCGATCAATTCCATGTGAGCTTTTATTCTTGAGAGAGTTTATTATCTTCCTAAATTCAGAAGGAGAGGTGGGTGGAATTTCAATTGTATCAAATGATGTGGGTAAGGCCTCTTCCATTAACTGCCTTGCTTCTTCTAATGAACATTTAGATCCTATTTTCTCTACAACATTTAAAAAATGATTATTTAAAAATGTTTTCGACTTTCGGCTTGTTGTTATCAAGTTTCCATTCACTTTGATGGTGATGCCATTGTCCTGTACTCTTGGTTGTCCTGTCTCCCTTGTAATAATATTCCAAATTGTTTTGATTTTGTTATCAGAGGTATTAGTCTCGGACATGACACACATGCTTCTGGACTTTTTAATAACGTTTCTTAATGTAGCACAGTAGTTTTTATAATATTTGGCTGTTTCTGTGTCATTGCTCTTTCTTGTTGTTAGATACAGTTCCCTTTTGTGGTTACAAGATATTTTTATTCCTTTAGTAAGCCAAGGTTTTTTGCATGGTTCCTTATAATTAGATTTAACTACTTTCTTGGGGAAATTCTCTTACAAGTGTATCATGAAATAAGTTATATATTAAATTAGCGTCGGGTTCCATGTACACCTCATCCCAGTCTAACTGCTGAAGACTTTCTCTGAAATTTCTAATTGTTGAGTCATTAATTGAACAGACAACTTTGCAGGGTAGTTTTGAATTACTGAATGGAGCTATGTCATATACTATAACTAGCTGAGCATCATGATCAGAAAGCCCATTCTCAACAGGACAAGAATTTATGTTTTTAAACCTATCTTGGTCTATAAAAGTGTTATCTATCAATGTGCTGCTGTCCTTTACTACCCAAGTAGGAAAATTAATGACAGATGTCAAATTGAAAGAACCGAGCAAGACTTCCAGGTCATTCTTCCTATTACACTCTTGCAGTGAATCAACATTGAAGTCCCCACAAACAATAATTTGCTTTCCCCTATCTGACAGATAGCACAACAAGGAATCCAAGTTTTCCAGGAATAATTTCCTGGAGGGGACCTATATACTGTTACAATTATAAAAGAGCCCTCCTTCAGTTTAAGTTGACAGGCACATGCTCCTATATGTTGCTCTAGACAAAACTTTTTTGTACCTAAGCTTTCTACACAGTGATAACCTTTGACATATATGGCAACTCCTCCTCCTACCTTATTCTCTCTACTCATATGTGCAGCTAGTTTATAACCACTGATATTTACCTTTTCCATATCAGACACAATGTGATGCTCAGACAGGCATATTATATCTATTACATTATCAGATTCAATGTCATATAAACAAACCCGGAGCTCATCTACTTTATTCTTCAATCCCGGAATATTTTGGTGAAAAATGGTAACATTATTTTTTACTTTACTTTTGTGAGAATCAATCATTAATCCAACAATATTTGGGTTAAATATTGTAACATTATTATTTATTTGTTTGAATTTTGTGAGTTTTGGACCTCTTTAGAACCTGCCTGCCTGAACTTATCATTGGACACTGATATTAGTCTAAAAAAGAGGTACATCCATGAGCACTAGTTTCCTCTCTTATGGATTTTGCTAACAACCCTGCCAGTTTACCATTCCCTTTCCTATTGAGATGTAGGCCATGTCTTGTGAAATCCCCCCTATCAATAGCCTCGACAGGAACCAATCCAATGCCGGACAGAGTGGCTACCCTACGCAACTGATCCAACTCCATATTTACCCTCTTGACAGAGCGGTTGAACTGGGGCTGATCATGCTGCACGAAGCAGGTGCCAGCCCAACATTGGTATGAGTCGTTGCCGAGGCTATTTTCACCAGGTCACACTAAATGCTGTAGCCCTGATCCCTATCAATACTGTTTCCCACTCAACCCACTATCATCACATGATCCTGCTTTGTGAATCCCTTGCACAAGGAACCTATATCCTCTACCACCTGGCTAAGACTTGCACTTGTCTTGAAAAAGTTTGTGACGGCCCACACCTCTTCCATGGCTGCTACCTAGCAACAGAACTTTCCTCTTACTTTCTACTTTTTTTGAAACAGTTGGTTTCCTAGTGAGACTCTGTTGCATCTTAACTACACCTACTTCTACTGGAGCCTCTTCCATACTTAACTGTGGTAGCAAGGCAAATCTATTGGTTGTGTCAATTGGGAAACTGTCAGACACTGTCCTCTTTGTGTGGTTCCTGTTCCCAGCTACCACTTCTCACTGCTATTTGCCCTTCTCCCCCCTTAACCTCTTCAGTTCCTCCCTCACTCTGTCAAAATCAGCCTGAAGGGCTCTAATTTTCTCCTCCTGTTCAGCTATAATCCTATCTCTTGACCGAGTGAGTTGGTGCCGTGGTTAGCACACTGGACTCATATTCGGGAGGACAATGTTTCAATCCCGTGTCCGGCCATCCTGATTTAAGTTTTCCGTGATTTCCAGCCAAATGCCGGGATGGTTCCTTTGAAAGGGCACGGCCGACTTCCTTCCCCATCCTTCCCTAATCCGATAAGACCGATGACCTCACTGTTTGGTCTCTTCCCCCAAACAACCCCCCCCCCCCCTATCTCTTGAGCAAACCCTGCAAGAGAATGGAAGAGTCTCGTTTGCTTCCCCAGTTCCCACGCCACTACAATTTCCCCAATGAAACCACCTGTCACAACAGCTGCACAAAACCCCTGAACTAACATTCCTACTGCAGCTCACACACTTAGTATCGATGGTAGTTTGGAAATTAGTTAAGAGATTTACTAAGTGATAACTAATTTCCAACTTCTCAGCTAGTGGTCCAAAAAATGAAGATCAAAATATACCAGCTCCTTCTGAAGCATTTATACGTTTAGATACTGCCTTCAGGTGGTGTGAAGCTCAAGATGAAAGTGACCAGTTGCAGATATCTGTCCTGAAAAGTGTAACATAGCTGCTTGTATGTGGGGAGACTTGCTTTCACATACCGCAGTTAAGGATTTTTAAAGCATTGATTCTATACGTATGTACTGTACATAAAAATTCAAATGGATTGCATATTTTTTGTTTACTAGGCTGTACTACATACATTCCTACTGTACTTGCCCTTGTGATAATAAAAGAGATTCATGTTATTATAAATATATGTAGATTTTATTGGTAAATAAAAGTATACTGTTCAATTATCTGAACAAACCAGTTTTTTGGACTTTTATGTCCCCTGAAACTAACGGGATGTGAGATCTCATTTTGCTACAGTTACATTATGAGAAAACCTTTCTATTTAGTTCTGTCATATTCAGCATTGAATTTGTTTCCATTTGTCCTGAAGTATAATGAACAGGTGTTAGTAAGTTTTCGGGCACATTGATATGGCACATAATTGATGCTCTAATTTATACCTAAGTCTTCAGTGGAGTCCAGTTAGGCTCTGAGCAGGAAATTTCAGCAAATACATTCAAATTTCTTTTGAAACTATGGCAAAGTAGTTCTTGCTTTCAGGACAGAAGGATAATCATATTGATCTAGAAAACGTCTGTTGCCACACTATGGGAAGTATACTATTCTCTAAAATGTTTTTGTAAACATTTGCATTGATTTAATAGTCTGAGTCAAAAGCAGGGTAAACAGCTTCAGATCATCACACCTTCCTCCACTGAATTTCACTCTTAGCACACTTCCAATTAAGTACCCTTTTCCATGCATCCACCAAGTCCACATATGGCTGGTAGAGTGTCACACCCTAAACTTTTTGTTACTAATCGTCCACAGAGCCTCTTCTGTTGGTGCACAAAGCAATGGTGGTATCATTTGTTTTTATGAACACCAATGTCTGGCAACAGTACAACCCTAAAAAGTGATAGTTTCTTGACAGTCTTTGCCATTGACTTCTGTACCTCAACTGGAATATAAGACAAAGCTCATGTCAGAATACTTTACTGTTTGGTGATCCCCATCTGGTCTTTGATTACCCTAGCAGGACAGTAATTCGGATTAGTACTTCCCAAGTGTCTTACCTCTGAAATAGCATTGTTGCCAGTTGTCATAGACAAATTTAACAACTAGGCACATGTAGTGCCCAACAGAACATCCTTTTCACTTAACACTTCATTTGAACGCCTTGAACTCTGAGACCGAACTGACATTTTCTATTATTATTTATTGGCGTATACACTGTAATTCACATGAGAAGTTAAATTATGCCACACCAGGACTCATGTGTGCAACATTGCCTTTTGTGGACAGTGAATTACCAACTGCACAACTTATTCTGGCCTCCCACAGATGAACTAAAAGATTGAAACTGTCACTTGTTTCCTTCCATAACCTCAGTGCTCCCAAAGAAGCTCTTCTTCAATTTGTTTATGGTCATAGTGTCTGCAGGTAAAATAGTTAAGCATATCACATACTGTAGACAATTTTCACTACTGCTGAAAGTATTTGCAAAGTCCAGAGATACATAATGTATCAAAATACCATCTCACTTTCTTGGTCTGAGAAACCTCTTCCCAACCACTACATGGGGGAGAAATGCCCTCTTCATTGTCGTCATTGTTCTGCAAACATTTCATGATAACCATTGACAAGCAACTCAGAATCAAAGCTATAAAAATCCTCACAAATAAACTGCACAAGCAATAGCAAGCAAATGCAAACACTGCCTCTTTTTTTATGTGAGACTTAAGGCAAATTGACACTGGCCATCACATCACATCATGATCCATCCCATCAAAACATTCTGAAATGCATTTCAAATGGTGGCATCCACATTGACTGTCCTCTCCCATCAGGTCATGTCACATCATGGCACCATCAAAGTTTCTGGGGAAGAAAGGTTTGCTGTCTGACGTCATCCATCTGTAGTTGATCACATGACCCCCAGGCTCATTTCCTCTTTATACATGGCCATGCTCAGATCTTCATATTTTGTTTCATTGTAGTTTTTGTGGTTAATATCAATTGTTTTTTGTTTGTTATTTGTTATAAATTGTTTTGTTTTGTAACTTCTTTTGCTAAAATTTATAATAAATGACAAAAGATTAATCAAAGCAGTGAGGCAACAGTCTGAATTGTATAACATGAATGTACTAAATTAATTACTTTCTGTCTACTACATTAGTAAAGTGAATTGTTTTACATACTGGTAAGGTATTTAATATCTTACAGTGAAATGGATTATAATAGGGCTTCAACTTGAAGTGAAAAAAGTACTGTGGGTAGAATCAGATTGATTAATAGATGGAATTTGTCTGTTTGTCGTCAGACATTTGTACTGTTTAATAAAGAAATGGACTGAAACATTTAGAGACTGCAAGTTGTTTGTTTAAATATATGTTTGTGGCAGGCTTATTTACTGTCAAGTAACCCTCTGAATTGTGTATGTGAAACAGTTTAGCAAGTGTAAGCAATTAATATTTATGTGGTTTCATTAGCTAGCCCCAGTACAAATCAGGCACTTGAACTATTAAAATCCAAATACAAGACATAAAGAAAACCCATTTAAATCTTGAAGGGAAAGGTATCGAGGGAGATAATACTATTGTACGTAAGTTTTCACCATACCAGCAACTAAACTTAACCTTAAACAGACCAATTTTTCATGATATGTGATGGTAGCTCATAACACTGTGTTCCTTTTAGTAATTCTGAGTGCAATTTAATGTAACAAATGAAAAAATTGATGCTTCAACTTCCTAAAATGCAAAATGAAGATTCCTCTCCCTCGGGCTCCTTGTATAGTGTGTGAAATTCCCTTTCTGTACCAGTTAATGACATTATCTGGACCCATGCTCTTTTATGTGTTGTTTTGCACTTCTGTTTTCTTTCTCTAATATACAAACTATCCCTGTAAACTGTAAACCATTTGAGTCCAATAAAGGTCATTTTTGTACAAATTTCAAGCTACTACATTGTGTATGTGCACTTTGTGCATAAAAACAGTTGAAAACCACCTTGCAAAGATTGCAATTCTTGCAAAAAGAACAATTGAGGACAGCCATACGAGTTGAGATAATGCGACTTGAATTGACTTGATGTGCCATGAAGTGATGGGCGGTGTGAATATATCTTGACGTGATGGAGCCATGATATGACAGTGTCATGACAGCGAGTGTTAATTGGTCTTTATTGAACTCAGAAAGTGACTGACTTCTTCCACATGCTGTTGTGGTGTTTTTTAACCATCACTGCGTGTGTCTGAATTTATTCAGAGAACTACGGATTGAATTTATTAATATCAGGTTACATCATGATAATCACTTTTTCAAAAACAAACCCATCCATTAAAGGCAGTTCACACTGTACATCACAGTACCATCACATCGTGGCACTGTTATGTCTAGGAGTATTCACACTGTCCATCACAGCACAGCACATCAAGTTAATTCAAGTCATGTGATCTCAAGTCACAGGGCTGACCTCAACTGTTTTTTCATGCTACTTGCTATCTTTGCAAGACGATTTTCAACTGTTTTTATGCACTAAGAGCACATACAAAATGCAGTAGTGTATATATGTGGATGCTGTAGTCAACATTTGTATAAAAATGACATTTATTGGAATCAAATGGTTTGCAGTTTGCAGGGGTAGCTTGTACATTAGAGGAGGGAGACAGAAATGCAGAATAATGCAAAAAAGGGTGTGGACCCAAAAAACATCATTATGTGGTACAGAGGGGAAATTTCACATGCTATGCAAGGAACTTGAGGAAGAGGAATCTGCATTTTATAGTTTAGAAAGTTGAAGCACCAGTTTTTTCATTTGTTATGTAAAATTGCTCCCAGAAGTACTATAAGGAACACAGTAATATGAGCTTTCATCACATCCCATGAAAAATTGGCCTCGTTTAGGTTAAGTTTGGTTACCAGTTCAATGCAAATTTTTGTGCAATAGTCATATCCCCCTCAATAGCTTTCCCATAAAGATGTATAAGTTTTCTTTCCAACTTGTATTTGGCTGTTAATAGTTCAAGTGCCTTATTTGTACTGGGGTTAGGTAGTGAAACCACATAAATATTGACCACTTATGCATACAAAAGTGTTTCACACAAAAACCAGGGAGCCACGTACAATAAACAAGCCTGCCACTAACACATATTTAAGCAAATAACTTAAATACATTACTTGATGTATACTTTGCAAAAAAAAAGTGTTTTGCCACTGTTGCAATGCCTGAAGTTCTCAGTCCATTTCTTTAGGAAACATTACAAATGCCTGACAACATATAAATAAATTCCACTTGCTAATGAGATTCTATCCAAAGTACTTTTTTCAGTTCATGTTGCAGCCAGATTGGTATCCATTAAATTGTAAAGAATTAAATAAGGTACTGATATGAATAAAAATCCACTTTATAAGTGTAGTAGAGTGCAGGTAATTTAGTACATTTATGTCGCAAAATCCGTATTGTTGCCTCACTGCTTTGATTAATCTTTTATCATTTAGTATAAATTTTAATGAACGAAGTAACAAAACAAAACAATTTATTATGAATTAGAAATAACATACAACTAGTGTCAACCATGAAAGCCACATCAACATGAAATAGTGGAGCTCAGGGCATGGCCAGGTAATGCGATGAAATGAACAATTGACAGATGGCGTCAGCTGTCAAAACTTTCTTCCGGAGAAACCTTGATGGTGCTGTGATATCATGTGATGGGACAGGATGACCAGTGTGGATGCTGCCATTTGAAAAGCATTGCAGAATGTTTTGATGGGATATGAAATGATGTGATGTGATGTGATGGACAGTGTGAATTGGCCTTTACATTAATATTTTTTTAGTTCCATAGGATCCTACACTTAGTGCACACCTGTCCTTAATGACATAAGTGGCCTTTTAGTGACCATAAAGGACTGCCCAGAAACTTGTAAGTCTTATGGCCATTTTACATGATACTTTGTAGCTGTTGCCTCGAGTTGTTCCCATTGTTGATCTTGCTTACTGTCTGGACTCCACCCCAACAGTGAAATGGACAAGCAATAACAATCATTTCTTGAAGTAAGGCAGTCTTGGTTACAAAATCCTTTTTATGCACAGGGAATGACATGTTGAGACCTGTTAGGGCATCATCAGATTGATGTAAAAACTAATGTGGAAAACCGACATTCATCCGTTAATGCCCACATATGGCATTAAGATGAAATTTTAAAGGAACAATCATCCCATGACAACAGGATGATGGTTCCCTATAAAATTTTGTCTTAATACCATATGTGAGCCCTTAATGCAGAAATGCTTGTTTTCCACATAACTTTTTATGCCAATCTGATGATGCCCCAAAAGGGCAAAATGAGTCATTTTCTGTAAATAAAAAGATTTTGCAACCAAGACTGTCTTATTTCAAGAAATCCATAGGTGGTTACAGTACCAAGTGCACAGCATAGAATGGAACTATTTTTAGTATCAATAATTGTTGCTAGTAGAAATCCTTGGATAACAGAAGAGATTACAAAATTTAAATGAAGCAAGCAAAAAGGAATACAAACGCCTCAAAAATGAGACTGACGGGAAGTGCAAAATGGCTAGAGGACAAATGTAAGAGTATAGAGGCATATATCACTAGGGGCTAGGTAGATACTGCCTACAGGAAAGTTAGAGAGACCTTCGGAGACAAGAGTACCACCTGTATGAATATCAAGAGCTCAGGTGGAAAACCAGTTCAGAGCAAAGAAGGGAAACCAGAGGTGGAAGGAGTACATAGAGGGTCTATACAAGGGTGATGTACTTGAGGGCAATGTTAATGGAAATGGAAGAGGATGTAGATGAAGATGAAATGGGAGATATTATACTACCTGAAGAATTTGATAGAGCACTGAAAGACTGAAGTTGAAACAAGGCCCCTGGAGTAGACAGCATTCCATTAGAATTACTGATAGCCTTGGGAGAGACAGCCATGACAAAACTCTTCCATCTGGTGAGCAAGATGTATGAGACAGGTGAAATAACTTCAGACTTCAAGAAGAATGTAATAACATCAATCCCAAAGAAAACGTGCGTTGACAGGTGTGAAAATTACCGAACTATCAGTTTAATAAGTCACAAACCTGTTAGAAGCATACCTTAGGGAAGATCAGTTTGGATTCCGTTGAAATGTTGGAACATGGGAGGCAATACTGACCCTATGATTTATCTTAGAAGATGGATTAAGGAAAGGCAAATCTACATTTCTAGCATTTGTAGACTTAGAGAAAGCTTTTGACAATGTTGACTGGAATAGTCTCTGCCAAATTCTGAAAGTGGCAGGGATCAAATGCAGGGAGTGAAAGGCTATTTACAATTTGTACAGATACCAGACGGCAATTACATCTACATCTACATCTACATCTACATTTATACTCCGCAAGCCACCCAATGGTGTGTGGCGGAGGGCACTTTACGTGCCACTGTCATTATCTCCCTTTCCTGTTCCAGTCGCGTATGGTTCGCGGGAAGAACGACTGTCTGAAAGCCTATGTGCGCGCTCTAATCTCTCTAATTTTACATTCGTGATCTCCTCGGGAGGTATAAGTAGGGGGAAGCAATATATTCGATACCTCATCCAGAAACGCACCCTCTCGAAACCTGGCGAGCAAGCTACACCGCGATGCAGAGCGCCTCTCTTGCAGGGTCTGCCACTTGAGTTTGTTAAACATCTCCGTAACGCTATCACGGTTACCAAATAACCCTGTGACGAAACGCGCCGCTCTTCTTTGGATCTTCTCTATCTCCTCCGTCAACCCGATCTGGTACGGATCCCACACTGATGCGCAATACTCAAGTATAGGTCGAACGAGTGTTTTGTAAGCCACCTCCTTTGTTGATGGACTACATTTTCTAAGGACTCTCCCAATGAATCTCAACCTGGTACCCGCCTTACCAACAATTAATTTTATATGATCATTCCACTTCAAATCGTTCCGCACGCATACTCCCAGATATTTTACAGAAGTAACTGCTACCAGTGTTTGTTCCGCTATCATATAATCATACAATGAAGGATCCTTCTTTCTATGTATTCGCAATACATTACATTTGTCTATGTTAAGGGTCAGTTGCCACTCCCTGCACCAAGTGCCTATCCGCTGCAGATCTTCCTGCATTTTGCTACAATTTTCTAATGCTGCAACTTCTCTGTATACTACAGCATCATCCGCGAAAAGCCACATGGAACTTCCGACACTATCTACTAGGTCATTTATATATATTGTGAAAAGCAATGGTCCCATAACACTCCCCTGTGGCACGCCAGAGGTTACTTTAACGTCTGTAGATGTCTCTCCATTGAGAACAACATGCTGTGTTCTGTTTGCTAAAAACTCTTCAATCCAGCCACACAGCTGGTCTGATATTCCGTAGGCTCTTACTTTGTTTATCAGGCGACAGTGCGGAACTGTATCGAACGCCTTCCGGAAGTCAAGGAAAATGGCATCTACCTGGGAGCCTGTATCTAATATTTTCTGGGTCTCATGAACAAATAAAGCGAGTTGGGTTTCACACGATCGCTGTTTCCGGAATCCATGTTGATTCCTACATAGTAGATTCTGAGTTTCCAAAAACGACATGATACTCGAGCAAAAGACATGTTCTAAAATTCTACAACAGATCGACGTCAGAGAGATAGGTCTATAGTTTTGCGCATCTGCTCGACGACCCTTCTTGAAGACTGGGACTACCTGTGCTCTTTTCCAATCATTTGGAACCTTCTGTTCCTCTAGAGACTTGCGGTACACGGCTGTTAGAAGGGGGGCAAGTTCTTTCGCGTACTCTGTGTAGAATCGAATTGGTATCCTGTCAGGTCCAGTGGACTTTCCTCTGTTGAGTGATTCCAGTTGCTTTTCTATTCCTTGGACACTTATTTCAATGTCAGCCATTTTTTCGTTGGTGCGAGGATTTAGAGAAGGAACTGCAGTGCGGTCTTCCTCTGTGAAACAGCTTTGGAAAAAGGTGTTTAGTATTTCAGTTTTACGCTTGTCATCCTCTGTTTCAATGCCATCATCATCCCGGAGTGTCTGGACATGATGTTTCGAGCCACTTACTGATTTAACATAAGACCAGAACTTCCTAGGATTTTCTGTCAAGTCGGTACCTAGTATTTTACTTTCGAATTCACTGAACGCTTCACGCATAGCCCTCCTTACGCTAACTTTGACATCGTTTAGCTTCTGTTTGTCTGAGAGGTTTTGGCTGCGTTTAAACTTGGAGTGAAGCTCTCTTTGCTTTCGCAGTAGTTTCCTAACTTTGTTGTTGTACCACGGTGGGTTTTTCCCGTCCCTCACAGTTTTGCTCGGCACGTACCTGTCTAAAACGCATTTTACGATTGCCTTGAACTTTTTCCATAAACACTCAACATTGTCAGTGTCGGAACAGAAATTTTCGTTTTGATCTGTTAGGTAGTCTGAAATCTGCCTTCTATTACTCTTGCTAAACAGATAAACCTTCCTCCCTTTTTTTATATTCCTATTAACTTC
The DNA here is from genome assembly GCF_023864275.1 of Schistocerca cancellata. NCBI lineage: Eukaryota > Metazoa > Arthropoda > Insecta > Orthoptera > Acrididae > Schistocerca > Schistocerca cancellata. The sequence goes on from NC_064628.1 coordinate 162,425,012, forward strand.
CATATTCAGGGATGCTGCAACGGCCTTATGATCACTGATTCCCTGTTCTGCACTTACAGAGTCGAAAAGTTCGGGTCTGTTTGTTATCAGTAGGTCCAAGATGTTATCTCCACGAGTCGGTTCTCTGTTTAATTGCTCGAGGTAATTTTCGGATAGTGCACTCAGTATAATGTCACTCGATGCTCTGTCCCTACCACCCGTCCTAAACATCTGAGTGTCCCAGTCTATATCTGGTAAATTGAAATCTCCACCTAAGACCATAACATGCTGAGAAAATTTATGTGAAATGTATTCCAAATTTTCTCTCAGTTGTTCTGCCACTAATGCTGCTGAGTCGGGGGGTCGGTAAAAGGAGCCAATTATTAACCTAGCTCGGTTGTTGAGTGTAACCTCCACCCATAATAATTCACAGGAACTATCCACTTCTACTTCACTACAGGATAAACTACTACTAACAGCGACGAACACTCCACCACCGGTTGCATGCAATCTATCCTTTCTAAACACCGTCTGTGCCTTTGTAAAAATTTCGGCAGAATTTATCTCTGGCTTCAGCCAGCTTTCTGTACCTATAACGATTTCAGCTTCGGTGCTTTCTATCAGCGCTTGAAGTTCCGGTACTTTACCAACGCAGCTTCGACAGTTTACAATTACAATACCGATTGCTGCTTGGTCCCCGCATGTCCTGACTTTGCCCCGCACCCGTTGAGGCTGTTGCCCTTTCTGCACTTGCCCGAGGCCATCTAACCTAAAAAACCGCCCAGCCCACGCCACACAACCCCTGCTACCCGTGTAGCCGCTTGTTGCGTGTAGTGGACTCCTGACCTATCCAGCGGAACCCGAAACCCCACCACCCTATGGCGCAAGTCGAGGAATCTGCAGCCCACATGGTCGCAGAACCGTCTCAACCTCTGATTCAGACCCTCCACTCGGCTCTGTACCAAATGTCCGCAGTCAGTCCTGTCGACGATGCTGCAGATGGTGAGCTCTGCTTTCATCCCGCTAGCGAGACTGGCAGTCTTCACCAAATCAGATAGCCGCCGGAAGCCAGAGAGTATTTCCTCCGATCCATAGCGACACACATCATTGGTGCCGACATGAGCGACCACCTGCAGATGGGTGCACCCTGTACCCTTCATGGCATCCGGAAGGACTCTTTCCACATCTGGAATGACTCCCCCCGGTATGCACACGGAGTGCACTTTGGTTTTCTTCCTCTCCCTTGCTGCCATATCCCTAAGGGGCCCCATTACGCGCCTGACGTTGGAGCTCCCAACTACCAGTAAGCCCACCCTCTGCGACTGCCCGGATCTTGCAGACTGAGGGGCAACCTCTGGAACAGGACAAGCAGCCATGTCAGGCTGAAGATCAGTATCAGCCTGAGACAGAGCCCGAAACCGGTTCGTCAGACAAACTGGAGAGGCCTTCCGTTCAGCCCTCCGGAATGTCTTTCGCCCCCTGCCACACCTTGAGACGACCTCCCACTCTACCAGCCTCAATGCGGGCAGTATCCCGGGCAACCACAGTCGTAGTCCGATCGGGGGATGCGTGGGACAAGCTGGCCGTCCCCGACAAACCCCCATCCGGACCCCCACAGCGATGCCCATTGGCAACAGCCTCAAGCTGTGTGACCGAAGCCAACACTGCCTGAAGCTTGGAGCGAAGGGATGCCAACTCAGCCTGCATCCGAACACAGCAGTTGCAGTCCCTATCCATGCTAAAAACTTGTGCAAAGAACGTCTGAACTAATCTACAGAGAGTGCAAACAAAAGACACAAAATTGAAGCGGTTATTAAAATACAAGATTGCCTAGTAAATGCAGTAATGCTGCCACTTGTGCACTGCTGACACACTGCTCGGCGGCGGAAGGAGACTACGCGATTTAACACTATTTGAGTACTAAAACGTGATGCTACAACTCTCAAATACTATAATACGCCCGAAATTTATGAATTAAACAATGCAAGTACCAAAAACACGCAAAGAAATTAAGAATTAAACTATGTAACAAATGAGTGAGCTAGGAGTATACGACTTGCTGCTGCAGCTGCTTATCCAACGGCGGCAGGGAGCACACTGACTGTGACCAACCGACACTGGCCGTTCAAAACAAAAACAGATGACAGACGACTACGCGAATTTACACTATTCAGGTACTAAAACGCGATGCTACAACTCTCAAATACTATAATACGCCCGAAATTTATGAATTAAACAATGCAAGTACCAAAAACACGCAAAGAAATTAAGAATTAAACTATGTAACAAATGAGTGAGCTAGGAGTATACGACTTGCTGCTGCAGCTGCTTATCCAATGGCGGCAGGGAGCACACTGACTGTGACCAACCGACACTGGCCGTTCAAAACAAAAACAGATGACAGACGACTACGCGAATTTACACTATTCAGGTACTAAAAGAGTTGAGGGACATGAAAGGGAAGCAGTGGTTGGGAAGGGAGTGAGACAGGGTTGTAGCCTATCTGCAATGCTATTCAATCTGTATATTGAGCAAGCAATAAAGGAACAAAAGAAAAATCCATGGAGAAGAAATGAAAACTTTGAGGTTTGCGTATGACATTGTAATTCTGTCAGAGACATCAAAGGACTTGGAAGAGCAGTTGAATGGAATGGAAAGTGTCTTGAAAGGAAGATACAAGATGAATGTCAACAGAAATAAAATGAGGATAATGGAGTGTAGTCAAATTAAGTCAGGTGATGCTGAGGGAATTAGATTAGGAAATGAGACACTTAAAGTAGTAGACGAGCTTTGCTATTTGGGGAGCAAAAAACTGATGATGGTCGAAGTAGAGAGGATATAAAATGTAGACTGGCAGTGGCAAGGAAAGCATTTCTGAAGAAGATAAATTTGTTAACATCAAGTATAGACTTAGGTGTCATGAAGTCTTTTCTGAAAGTATCTGTATGGTGTGTAGCCATGTATAGAAGTGAAACAGGGATGATAAATAGTTTACACAAGAAGACAATACAATAGGAGCTTTCGAAATGTGGTGCTACAGAAGAATTCTGAAGACTAGATGGGTAGATCACTTAACTAATGAGGAGGTACTGAATAGAATTGTGGAGAAAAAGAATTTGTGGCACAACTTGACTAGAAGAGGCAACAAGGGATCACCAATGTAGTTTGGGAGGGAAGTGTAGAGGGTAAAAATGATAGAGGAAAACCAAGGGATGAATACACTATGCAGATTCAGAAGGATGTAGGTTGCAGTAGTTACTTGGAGATGAGGAAGCTTGCACAGGATAGAGTAGCATGGAGAGCTGCATTCTCTGGACTGAAGACCACAACAAAAACAACAATTGTTACTTTTGGAAGTTGCTCTCAAGGCATTACACAAATTGGATTAATACAATTTCCAGCAATATGTCCAGCCCATAACTGGACTGAAGCACTTGAGATCCCTGCTCAGCAACTGAAGAAGATTGGTAGAAAAGTTGCAGAAATATCACACAAAACAATAACGTTAACTCAGCTTCAAATATCTGGTGATCATCAATGTCACTGAAAAAGTTTGAAAAATCTTGATCTCAGCAAGAGAAAATAGGGTGTTTATTCATCAAAAGCAAGCAGTAACGGTATTGTTTTAAGTAAATAACTATAATTTTTGATGAGGTTTCTTGAAGTGTCTTGAAATTTTTGCCTTTGCTTCAGGATGTGTTTACTCCTTAATAATATTTGTTGTTGGTAATAGAAATTAGTTTTTTGTCTCCTTGTGTACCTTCCAGAGTGAGTTGTAATAACCTAGTTCAAAAGTGTCCAACAGCTACCATCAAACATTCAGCAAGAACATCTTTACCAGTCAAAAGAAAATTAAGAAATATACTTGATTAGCTATTCACGTAAATTATTCACACCTCCTGTTTACTCCTTTTTCTATTATTAAAGACATATATAACTGTTATTCTTATATAAATATTAGTGCTTACTTTCAAACATTAGGTTAGCAGTAGCTAATAAGGAATAGGTATTTAATATAATTCAGGAAGCAACAGCTTTTTAAAAGTAACAGCTTTCCCACTAATTTTGCTGTATTAAATTTGGTCTGTGTTAACACAAATATTGTGGATTAGTCCAGCAATAGTTTTCTGTTTATACAGTATACTGATTCATTTTCTAACATCTACTTATCTTTTCAATTACTATTTGTTGACTACTTATTTTATACCTAAGCAGGTTCTCCCTCTTCATAATACCTTCAAAACATGATCAATGAACTAATTAATTAATTATATGTGTTAGAGACAAACACTGTACCACGAATACAGTGGATTGTGAATTGTGTTTTATTCATCTCATGACGCACATTTGCAATCTATTTGGTTTGTGTACAGGAGACAAGTCAAAAATTTATAATACAGTTACAATTATTTTTACATTAATAAATCATAGCACTACAATAAATAATAACACTATAAGGATATTTCTTGGAATGTGTAACACACTGTATCCAGCTCAAATTTTAAGTTTGTCCTGCATGAATTCATCCACTGAGTAACAACACTTTAGTGTCAGTACCTCGTATAGCTTTCTTTTAAGTGATACTGAATTCAGCAGCATCAACTTGTTCCCTTTTAATTTCTTACAAATTTTCATTCTCATGTGTTGAGGACCCTGGGCAAACAGTCTGAGGTGGTGGGTGTGGAGCATAAAATTTTCTTTGTTTCTAGTATCATGTGAATGGACAAAATGGTTTCTCTCAAATAATTCATGTCTGGTGTACAAGAATATAATAATCTCATATATGTATAAGAATGGCAGAGTTAATATTTTAAGTTTTCCAAATAATGGTCAACATGGTTCTTTGTGATTTGCAATGTACATATTTCGAATGATATTTTTCTGTATTTTTAGTATCCGCACTATGTTTGTCAAATTACCCCAAAAACAATTCATACCTAACAATGGATTCAAAGTAGCGTGTATATGCTAATTTTTGTGTCTATGTCAGTTGCAGTTGATAATATTTGCATTGCAAATGCAAAGCTGCTCACTTTGTTTGCCAGGTATTCAATGTGTGCCTACCAGCTCAAATTTTTATCTACATTTAAACCAAAGAATTTGACTGAGTCAACTCCTTCTATATCTTGGTTGTTGTGTACAGTGTTAATCTGCTCACATTTTGACTGTTTGGTTTTGAACTGCACATGTTTAGAGTCAACCCATTTAGCTGAAACGAAGTTTCTGAGGTACTGAGGGTACTGATCACAGATTTCCACAGTTATTATCTTTGTCTTCACTGAGTGTCAAGATGTGAGTAGTAGTCATATACAAATTTATTGCTCTCTAATCTTTGTTCAAACAGACTGAGACATATTGTGGACATCAGGTGTTTTTCAACGAAGCTCAGTTATCGCCTGTATTTCCTAAATGTTCCAATTACTGTGTCTAGATGGTTGCTACCTCAACTCCATGTGGTTTCATAAGTCCTATGATGAAAGAGAATCTTCAGGTGCCACATAAATGAAAATGCAAATTTAAAATTAACAATATTGAAAAAAAGTGAAACTGAAACTATAATACACTGGCGGCAATTACAGCTACAGCACTAAGAAATACAGCAAATAAAAAAAATTACTTATTATCAATATACAGTATAGTAGGAAGAATACATCATTAAATTTGTGGGTAAGCTGGGGTATATGGGATGGTAAATTTAGTACACAGAATTTCGAACCCCCCCTTACTCTCACACTATAAACCAATCTTCAGAAATTAAAAATGATTTTCCAAACTTTTCTTCTATCATGATTATGTTGAAATTAGTTATATTCAGCTTCTGTTAATCGTAAGATGAATGTGGAAGAGTTAGAATATTATTTTCAGTAAGAATAGTGGGAATAACTATTATAACTTTTCTTCTTTCTTGATGTACATCGTAGATTTCTTCTATTGCCCGCACAGTAGTCATAGTGGATGACATTCTCCTGCATGGATACAAAAGAGGAGTTTGGATGTGCTGATTTTATATGTTAAATCAATAATAAGATGTTGCAGGCTTTTGAATTCTCTTCAAAACAATTTTATTCCATATTTTGGAGATACTTTGAAACAAACACAATAGAGACAACTCATTGGGTGCTTTCAGCAGCCACCTTCAACTCAAAACACACTGCTGCACAGCTAACTCGACAAGGATAGCAAAGATAATACAAAAAGTGACCAAACATGTATATCTTGAAATACAAACTCTCTTCCCCCTCCCCCCTTTCCCGTTGTTCCTTACTTGCTTCAAAATTCGAGGAGATGTGTCCCGTCTTTGCAACTAAACGAAGGCAGTTTGTTTTTTGCCTTATACATTTTGCTTCTTTTATTTAAGAAGCATCTTTAGTGGTCTGTAATATAATAAATGCCTTGTGTAGTAGTTACATGAAGCTAGGAATGACTTTTGAAGCATAAGTTTCATGAGATCAAATTATAAATAACACCTCACAAAAGTTGTGCCACCAAAGTTGTTTCCAAACTAAAAAACAAGAGAATAATAAGAGAAAACATAACATATTTGTAACTACTACATAATGCATTTATTGTATACATACAAAACCAAGCATGTATTACAAGCCACTGGATATGCTTCATAAATAAAACACGTATGTCAATAAATAAATAAATAATGCATTTCATTTATTTGCAAAGGCAGAACATACCTCCTTGAACAGAAACATTGATCCTGAAATTCTGATTACTACATTCAAAGCAATTTATAAATGGTTAATAGTTTATGTTGCAATGTTTTTGTAAGCTATATTTTTAAAAAGTCACAGAAATGATATAATCATTATAATTATAAATGTGAATGACTAAATTTTGAAATAAGTACAATGAACAAAAAATAATTGCTTTTCAGTGATAACAAATTTTACACTAAATTCGTGTTTTTACTCCTGTGCACCAAAACCACACTGAATGTAAATTTACCACATGTGCACTATCGGATTGTGTTGTGAACTAATATTTATTTATTTATTTATTATTTTACATATCTAATTTCGTAGGACCAAATTGAGGAGCAAACCTCCAAGGTCATGGAACATATTGGTACATGAAATTACAACATAAGAGTAATAACAGATAAAATAAAATGTTTATGAACCCAAAAAAGAAAAAAGAAAAACAGCCATAAGTTTTTGTATACGTAATCAACAATATAACACACAAATCAGCTTAATTTTTCAAGAAACACCTTGACAGAATAGAAGGAGTGACCCGTGAGGAAACTTTTCAGTTTTGATTTAAAAGTGCTTGGATAATTGCTAAGATTTTTGAATTCTTGTGGGAGCTTATTGAAAATGGATGCAGCAGTATACTGCACACCTTTCTCAGCAAGAGTCAAGGAAGTGCAATCCAAATGCAGATTGGATTTCTGCCTTGTTTTAACTGAGTGAAAGCTGCTAATTCTTGGGAATATGCTGATATTGTTAACAAGAAAGGACAGCAAAGAATATATATATACGGAGAGCCCAGTGTCAGAGTACTCAAACTAATGAACAGGGGTTGACAAGAGGTTCATGAACTTACACCACTTATTGCCCAAACTGCCTGTTTCTGAGCCAAAAATATCCCTTTAGAATGGGAACAGTTACCCCAAAATATAATACCATGTGTTATAAGCGAATGAAAATAAGCAAAGTAGACCACTTTTTGTGTTGAACTATCACTTACTTCAGATACTGTTCGTATAGTAAAAATGGCAACATTAAGTCGTCGTACAAGATCCTGAACATGGGCTTTACATGACAGTTTGCTGTCTACCTGAATACCTAGAAATTTGAACTGTTAAGTTTCACTAATCATATGTACATACTGTGAAATTAAAACATTGGGTTTTGTTTAATTGTGTTTTAAAAACTGAGTCTTACTATGATATATTTTATTTTCTACAAGCCATGAACTTACGTCGTGAACTTCATGATTTGAAATAGTGCCAATATGTATCAGATTCTCCAGTATATGACAAAAGAAAGTGCACTTACCATTTCCATTACAAGTTCCTACTTCTGGTGACAACAGTGGCTCTAATTCAGCTGGGTATTGAGTCAAACTAAACTTCAGTGACAGATAAAGTTATGTCATTCCATGCTGCTTCAGCTCCATGCCACAATTCATCAATTGTAGTGGCTGATAAGTGGTGGCTTGCCAGTCTTTTGGTAACTGATGACAGGATGTTTTAACACATTAGCAATCTCGAGAATGTGCTGGCCTGTGCAAAAGTCAAACATGCTGTATATGAAGATAGCCTGTGACAGCATGGACAACAAGTGATCGTAGATTATCTTGCTGAAAAAATGTCACTGAAACCTCTAAGAGAGGGCACCAGCCACCACCCTTAATGCTTGAGAAATGTAAAATGCCCTTAATGCTTGAGAAACGGAAAAGCTGCTGTTCAAATTACTGACTGTTTGAACCAGAGATGATTGTATTATGCACCCAGTGGCACAACATACCATCATGCCAAGTGTGGGGCCAATATATTAGTGTTGTTGTTGTTGTTGTTATGGTCTTCAGTCCAAAGTCGTGTTTGACACAGCGCTATACTAGTATATCCTGTGCAAGCCTCTTTATCATTGCATAATTACAGCAGATAACATCTGTTTGAACCTGCTTACTGTATTTGAGTGTTGGTCTCCCTCTACAATTTTTACCTTCCACACTTCCCTCCATTACCATGCTGATGAGCACTTTATGCCTCAGGATGTGTTCTATCACTTAATCCCTTCATTTAGTAAGACTTCACAAAAAATTTCTTTTTTTCTCCAGTTCATTTCAGTACCTCCTCATTACTTATTCAATCTACTTACCTAATCTTTAGCATTTCCCTCTAGTACCACAATTCAAAAGCTTCTGCTCTCTGCTTAGATGAACTGTTTTTCACCAACATTTCACTTCTGTACAAGGCTACACTCCTGGCAAATACACCCATAAAAATTTCCTAACATTTAAATTTATATTTGATGTTAAAAAATCTTTCTTTTTCAGAAAGGCTTTTCTTTCCATTGTTAGTCTGCACTTTATATCCTCTCTCTGCTACACCAGTGTCCGTTAACTGCTCTTCAAAGTTCTTTCGCTTTGCTAACAGAGTTGTAATATCATCAGCAGATGTCAACCTCTGTATTTCTTATCCCTTAATTTCAATACACTTTCCAAATTTCTCCTCTACAGCTTGCCTGGTGTCCAGATTGAATAATATCAGGGGTAGACCACAACCCTGTCTCACACCTTTCTTAACTACTGCTCCCTTTTCATGTTCTTACGTGCTTATAACCGCACAGTGGTTTCAGTATGAGTTGTATGAATAACCTGTCATTCCATCTATTTTATCACTGCTATCTTCAGAATTTCAAAGAATGTTTTCCAGTCAACAGTCTCAAAATATTTCTCGAAATTTACAAATAGTGTATATGTAGATTTGACTTAACCCATCTTCTAATATAAGCCTTAAGATCAGTTTGCTTGTATGTGTCTACTCAACTACTGCTTCCTTTTCATGTCCTTCAATTCTTATAACTGCAGATTGGTTTCTGTATGAGTTATGTGAATAACCTTTTGTTCCCTCACTATCTTCAGAATTTCAAAGAGTATTTAGCAGTCACCATTGTCAAAAAATTCTCTAAATTTACAAATGGTATAAATGTAGGTTTGCCATTATTTCTTAACCTACTATAGCACTTCTGTAGATTCCTTCCACTGTTCAGCTTTCCCTTCTTGGTTAGCATTGGGTTGCCATCTGAGCTCCTCATATTCATACAACTGCTTCTTTTGGTCAAATGTCTCATTCATTTTCCTGTAAGTGGTATTTATTTTTTCCCAAGTCATGCATGCTTCAACAGTCTTGCATTTGTTCTCTAGCTGTACCTGATCAGTCATTTTGCACTTTCTGTTAGTCTCATTTTTTAAATGTCTGGACTGGAACTGCAGCACAGGAATTAAAACCACTATAGCAATGGTGAAAGAGGCATTTTATAAGAAAGAAGAACTTTCTGCAACAGTATGGACAAAGATTTGAGAAGAAGAAGAATTTGAGTAAAAAACTAATTAAGTCTGTATGGAGTGTCCTCCTGTATGCTGCTTAATTGTTGCTACTGAGGAAGAAATATAGAGCACGGCTGGAGGCTTCTGACTTGTGGACGTGGTGGAGGCTAGAAAAAATAAGTTGGATTGATAGAGTGAAACCTGGAAAGCTACTGAGAAAAGAGCAAGAGTGAAGAAAATTACCAAATGTAATAAGAAGGAAATTAAACTGGATTGGACATATATTAAGAAAGAAGGAGGGATGTATAAAAAACATCTTAGAGGGATATGTGGAAGGAAAGAAGAGGTGAAGGAGTATGAGATTTCAGATATCGGATGATGTGTTGGACAGCAGCACATACAGCAGCTTTAAGAAGGATGCAGTGGATCACAGGATATGGAGATGCAAAGGACCTGCAAATATAGCAGAAAACTATGTAGGAAACTGTACACCTTGATGAAGGTTTCTTGGGTCTCCAGCAGGGTGGTAGCGTTGATACCTCGCGATGTTTCGGGAAGTGTCATACTACCCATCTTCGCCAGAAGATGGGTAGTATGACACTTCACTGGGAAAGCCTACAGTCACATAAACTGTATACCTATTTTATTTTTGTAATACTATGTTCTTAGAAGAAATCCATACAATGCACATTGTCACCGATGAATAAACTACTTCTACTACTACTATTACTGCTACTACTGGTGATGATTAGTATGATGATGATGATGATGATGATGATGATGATCCCCTTTCACCTTATACATTTGCTGCATTTATATACTTTCTCCTTTCCTCAGTTAAATTCAGTATTCTGCTAGGATGATTCTTCGTTCCTCTCTACTCTCTTTATACTACCCACCTTCCACATGGAGCACGTCCCTATCTCACCATTGACTTCTAGTATCAGCTGCACACAGTTCACATCAACAAGTGTATGGGCCTGAAGATGATGTTGTTACAATGTTGAAACTAGTTGCCAAAATAAAGTCAACTCCTTAAATACAGCTGGAGTAATTTCTGCATTTTTAACATAAATTTCTACTAGCTGATGCCCCACTGTCCTCCATTTCAACTATGGATGTACAAAGATGGAAATTGGAGGCTTGCCTGCTCTGTAAAGCACAACAGACAGTAATTTGTGGTAGATATGACAACAGAGCACAATGCTCATGCACGCGTAAGTGTTCTGGAGCACACAGTTCAATGCACATTATTGAACATGTGGCTCCACGGCAGGTGGTCCCTATGTGTTCCCTAGTTGAGACAATGACATTGTCAATTGCAGTGGACAGGGGATCATCATGATTCAATGGTGAATCAATGGAAACATTTTGCCTGGTTGTATGAATCATGTTTCTTGTTAAACCAGGTCAGTGGTCATATCCTGAGACACTGTCGTACAGCCAAGTTGTTCCTCAAGATGTTAACTATGTGACAAATGCAGATTGTTGGGAGCAGTTTTATGTCATTAGGGACATTCCCTGGACTTCCATGGCTGTGGTAGTAGTCGAAGACACCATGACAGCTATGGATTATGTGAACATTGTTGCAAATCACCTACATCCCTTAATACTCGATGTCCTTTCCAACAACAATGCCATTTTTTGGTACTATAACTGTCCATGTCAGAAGGTCTGAATTATCCTAAAATTGTTTGAATAGCATAATAGTGAACTCAAATTGCTTTCTTGGCTGCCATCTTTGCTTGATCTGAACCCAATAGAACACATGTGAAACACTAATCACTGACCTATAATACACTCCTGGAAATTGAAATAAGAACACCGTGAATTCATTGTCCCAGGAAGGGGAAACTTTATTGACACATTCCTGGGGTCAGATACATCACATGATCACACTGACAGAACCACAGGCACTTTTCTGTCACTTGTCACTTCTTTCAAGCCTCAAAATGCTTTATTACTGTGAAAAATGCCAAGCTGCATTGTGGTTTGGAGGCCCTGACTGAAACCAGCTCTCTGAGATTTCAGGCGTGTGTGCAAGTCGCATGTGTGTGTGTGTGTGTGTGTGTGTGTGTGTGTGTGTGTGTGTGTGTGTGTGTGTGTGTTTACTGCTGACAAAGACCTTAATGGCCAAAAGCTATAATTGTGTGAATCTTCTTGCTGTGCCTATCACAACTCAGCATATCCGCTATATGGTGAGTAGCAACTTTCCTTTTCTGGTATTGTTACATTCCATCCTGGATTTTCCATTGTTTGATTTAAAAGTCATCTTTGTTTTCTATATGCATAGATGTTTCATACTGTATTTGACAAATTCTTGCAGGAGGAGGTGGAGGAGAGGAACTTCATGTAATAATTACGATGCTGTGATATAGAGATTTGCAAGTACTGATTTCTTTATTTTGAGTACAATTTCCCTCTCTGGCTGTTCTTTCTTCTTTCCTTGGACTTCATCTCCTGTGTAGTCTGGCCTGTGCTGGAGATAAAATTCATGCTTACCTAGGTTCAACAAGTTACCAGATGAGGGAAGTCTCTTTTTAAAGACGTACATCTATTCTCCCAGCTTATAGGCTTCTGTAAAGCCCCATATACAATTGTCTGCAAATTAGCTTTGACAAATAATCTATTGTTAACAAAATTATAAACAGTTCAATGTCCGTTCCCTAACAGGCTTTAGTGCAGACTCTCTGGTGAAACCTGCTCTTCTTCTTCTTCTCTTTCTTCTTCTCCTTCTTCTTCTTCTTTTTATGAACTAGTCCATTGTCAAGGATTGTACTGTTCTATGGTGCACAACATGTCTCAGAGGCACTGGTGCATTTGCATGGAATAATCCCCAAATCAGCAATCGCTGGAAGGCTTGACCAAAATGCAAAGCTGCCCCCTTCCTGCAGAAATGTTGTTTCCATTACACTCATTCACATGCACAAACAATACACATCCTCCACACAATATTGTATTTTCAAAAGTGCCAAAAAATATTAATAAAGATTAACTCTGTTTTTAGCAAGCATAATTTGTTGGTACTATTAATATCGTGCAATTCATCACTTCCCAGAAGTGATTTCGTTACACCTCAATGCCTGTGCATCACACAGCACTTCATCTTAAATGTGAGTTATGGTCAGTCAGTCTCCTCTGTCATTTGTTACTTGTTACTTTCTATCTTCTCTTATGTTTGTATATTATGCTTTCCAATGCATTTGCACACCTATCTTCATTTAATTTTAATTTCTATTGACTGCTGTTCTGGCAAGTGCCTGAGATGAAGTTCAAGTTTCCTGCCATTGGCTGTCTCTGCCATCTGCCAACCCCCCCCCCCCCCCCCCCCCGTTTTTTTTTTTTTTTTTTTTTTTTTTTTTTTTGTGGAAACAGGCTCCTACATTAATTCTTTAATTAAATGTAATACAAAAATTCAACAATAAATGATATGAGTTACACTCCTGGAAATTGAAATAAGAACACCGTGAATTCATTGTCCCAGGAAGGGGAAACTATATTGACACATTCCTGGGGTCAGATACATCACATGATCACACTGACAGAACCACAGGCACTTAGACACAGGCAACAGAGCATGCACAATGTCGGCACTAGTACAGTGTATATCCACCTTTCGCAGCAGTGCAGGCTGCTATTCTCCCATGGAGACGATCATAGAGATGCTGGATGTAGTCCTGTGGAACGGCTTGCCATGCCATTTCCACCTGGCGCCTCAGTTGGACCAGCGTTCGTGCTGGACGTGCAGACCGCGTGAGACGACGCTTCATCCAGTCCCAAACATGCTCAATGGGGGACAGATCCGGAGATCTTGCTGGCCAGGGTAGTTGACTTACACCTTCTAGAGCACGTTGGGTGGCACGGGATACATGCGGACGTGCATTGTCCTGTTGGAACAGCAAGTTCCCTTGCCGGTCTAGGAATGGTAGAACGATGGGTTTGATGACGGTTTGGATGTACCGTGCACTATTCAGTGTCCCCTCGACGTTCACCAGTGGTGTACGGCCAGTGTAGGAGATCGCTCCCCACACCATGATGCCGGGTGTTGGCCCTGTGTGCCTCGGTCGTATGCAGTCCTGATTGTGGCGCTCACCTGCACGGCGCCAAACACGCATACGACCATCATTGGCACCAAGGCAGAAGCGACTCTCATCGCTGAAGACGACACGTCTCCATTTGTCCCTCCATTCACGCCTGTCGCGACACCACTGGAGGCGGGCTGCACGATGTTGGGGCGTGAGCGGAAGACGGCCTAACGGTGTGCGGGACCATAGCCCAGCTTCATGGAGATGGTTGCGAATGGTCTTCGCCGATACCCCAGGAGCAACAGTGTCCCTAATTTGCTGGGAAGTGGCGGTGCGGTCCCCCTACGGCACTGCGTAGGATCCTACGGTCTTGGCGTGCATCCGTGCGTCGCTGCGGTCCGGTCACAGGTCGACGGGCACGTGCACCTTCCGCCGACCACTGGCGACAACATCGATGTACTGTGGAGACCTCACGCCCCACGTGTTGAGCAATTCGGCGGTACGTCCACCCGGCCTCCCGCATGCCCACTATACGCCCTCGCTCAAAGTCCGTCAACTGCACATACGGTTCACGTCCACACTGTCGCGGCATGCTACCAGTGTTAAAGACTGCGATGGAGCTCCGTATGACACGGCAAACTGGCTGACACTGACGGCGGCGGTGCACAAATGCTGCGCAGCTAGCGCCATTCGACGGCCAACACTGCGGTTCCTGGTGTGTCCGCTGTGCCGTGCGTGTGATCATTGCTTGTACAGCAGTGTCTCGCAGTGTCCGGAGCAAGTATGGTGGGTCTGACACACCGGTGTCAATGTGTTCTTTTTTCCATTTCCAGGAGTGTATTTGAACCTTTTCAAGCTTTTAACTTATATTGAAAAATGGTGCGATTCTTGTTTCACATTTTATTCAGCCTGCTGTCTTAATGCAAACAAAAAGAATTGAAGCATACAGTTATGCATTGGGCTAACCTTATTCGTGGGAGAGTTAAGAAAACGTGGCTGATGACTGTGAGAGAGAGGCAGCAGTGGTAATATAGGAATGCAGATGGGGAGAGGAAGACATGAATGTGGCTCAAGTACCAGCATCAGTGAGCTTTCACATCACTTGACAATATGGCGGATGGATGGTTGGGAGGGGGAGACTGCGGGGAAGAGGATATATGTGCAGGATGAGTACAGTTAGCGTCCAACAACAGGGGTGAAGGTGAGTGCAGAGCAGAAGCCTCAGGCTTTTCAGTAGCTCAAGAAAGGGTTTGTCCAAAAGATACTAAAGTTCTCCATTTTGTTTATGTGCCTTTCAAGGCCTCACAGCCCCTACTATTTAGTGGCTTCTTACCTTTACTCTGTACATTGTTTACATTCTATAAGGAAAAAATGTTCAAATGTTTGTGAATTCATAAGGGACCAGACTGCTGAGGTCATCGGTCACTAGACTTACACACTACTTAAACTAACGACAACACACACAACCATGCCTGAGGAAGGACTTGAACCTCCGGCAAGAGGGGCCACGCTATTTGTGACATGGCGCCTCTAACTGCGCGGCCATTCCGTCAAGACTTCCAATTACCAAGAACAATTATGTTTCTATCCAATTTTCTTATGTTGGTAATCACAAGTTTGCCAGATCCATGGTCAAATTAGCAACACATGATAGTTTACTACAGGCTGAGTGGAGCTGAAAATCCTATATTATTGGCAGAATATATATGGCCACTTATGTGCTACTGTTTTCTATCATTTGTTATCTGGTGCTGGATAAAGGCCTCCTCAAGAGTTGTGCATGTACAAGCATCTTGAGTTGTTTACATCTGTTTCTCCTACATGTTTTCTAATGTCATTTAGTCACATTCTGTTACTTCATTTTAATGTTTATTTATTTCTTTATCATTTGGAATCCAGCAAAGAACTTCCTTGTCTCCTCTATCTTCTTCTCACTTGGCTGCAGGTCTGGCTAACTCTATTTCTTTTCCATCACAGTCATGATTACATCTTTCACTACAGCTGGTTATCTGATTCATTTGTTTCTTTTTGCCTCTCCAAGCAATATCCAACCTGCATTTCCCATCCTCACTGAACAATGGCTTCAACATCTGTTGGTACCAAAAGTCAAGACTGATAATACACATTGATTGTAAAGCTTCCTTCAAGTTGTATGTGAACTTATAAATGAATTAGATATCACCGTACATCTGCATGTAAATTTTTTAGAGAAATAGGGGAGGTCAAAGATAAATAAAGGGGATGAATTATGATAATACAGGGTGATTCATGAAGATATGCAAATATTTTAATATGTTATTCTACAAGTAAAACTAAGGAATAAAATTCATATAAACATAGGTCTGCAAATGTTTAGTTACGGAGCTACGGCTAATGAAACATGTTGCCTGAAATTTGGCAACTGCACCAATATAAAGCCATCACAAAACTGCAAAAGGTTAAAGTAAAGCACAATTTCCATTTATTTTGTTGTTATGTCCCAGAAATGTGTCTGCAGTAGTTTTGCAGAACATCAAGAGAAGCAAATATTATTATACAAGTAAATTTGTTTACTTTCCTGCACAAACAACAAAATCTGTTCATACACATGCAGCTAAATACATTGAACTCTGTGGAGACAGTTTTGAACATTTCTTGTGAATGTATTGTGAAATTGTACGTACACTGTACAACTTCCTTAACACTGAGCTTTGTTTCTTCTGGTTTAATAGGAATTCACTTGTACTATGGTATTAATAAAAGCAGATTATCTGACACATTCATACAGTTTCAGCTAACATTATTACCATCATTTTTCCATATTTAAATTCTCGACAACTTCTGTTGAAAACTTGTGCAATGGTCTGGAATTTAAAAAAGCAAACTGCACCAAGTAGTTAATAAAGAAAAATTTTTATGAAATTATGTCTTTGCTTCTCTGGATGTTCTGGAAAACTACTGCAGATACACATCTGGGACATGTTTTATTAGATTCACCAGATCAATAACAACAAAATAAACGGAAATCATGCTTTACTTTAACCTCGTACAGTTTTGTGATGGCTTCATATTAGCAAACTTGCTAAATTTCAGGCAAAATCTTTTCTTAGCCATAACTCCCTAACTAAACATTTGCAGACCTATGTTTATATGAACTTTTTTTCTGTAGTTTTACTTGTAGAATAACATATTAAAATATTTGCATATCTTCGTTAATCACCCTGTATGTGAGGAACATGAATCAATAAAATTAAAGAGCAGAGAAACTGTTTAATTAATTAATGCCTTTAATTTTTCAAAGAAATAAAAACAAAACAAAAATCAGCTTCAATTTCTCACACTTCATGTTAATAAAAGAGTGTGAAACATTGGGGGAAAACTAATGTTAAATACTTGCTAATTGCAGTCTATAGAAGATTTGTCCCAGAAGATCCCAAATGATGTAGGGCACGAGAGCAGAAATGCAGATAATCTATCAGAAAGACCAGTAAGTACAAATTTATCGAAACTTGCTCCACTCAGCTCAATCAGTGAAGTTACTCTGAGTAACTATGATTCTGACAAACTTGCAGTGAGTGCCAGTGATAGTGATGACAGATCTGAAGTATATTAGTCTTTTATTTATATCCGGTAAAAGTAAAAAGTACTTAAAAATGTTTTGTACAAAAATATGTGTTCAGATATTAAGCATTTATTTAAAAGACTTCATGCTGATACAAATCTTCATTAGTTAAAGTACTTTAGTGTGGTAACTGTAGTGAGCACTATTGGAAATGGAACTATCTTTTTGTATTTTTAGAAGCTGTAAAAATAATGGTATATTCACATTAAATCATCATATGTAGTGATCACATAAAATATATCATTAAAATTTTCCACATGTATAAGAGTTGTAGCAGTATTCTTATAAAAATGAATTTCATACATGCATGTGTCTTTTCATCAACTGTAAAGCTTGTCACAATCACATAAATAGCTCAGGTTGGGTTTTAAACCAAGTTTTTTTTTAATATATAATGAATCATAGCAGTCAGCCATAACTACAGGAAACAGCAGGATGTGAACCCTCATTCACTTTGAAATTCAATTGAGATTGAATGCGCACTGCTGACACATTTTTCATTAGCAATGAGAATACTAAGCCAAGGATAGAGGTAGTGCAAAAGTACTCTAACTGTCTATCTGTTTCTACTTTTTTTGTCTATATCCCCTCCAAAGTCATTTTCTTTTGTAGTAGTTTTCCATAAGTATGCTATGGTACATTTTCCCTAATCTGCCCTCTCAAGTACGGAATGAAGATGTTCCCAATACAGGCGAATTCTTTACCATTCCATGCACTTTTCTTGTTATGTCTCAGTAAATGCTTTCAATTTCTGTACTGCATTTATATTCTATCACTTTAACTGTGATTCTTACTGAAGGATACATAAAATGTGTGCACATTAGAGCTTAATTTGTACACATTTATTTTACTCCTAAGATAATTTATTTGTGAAATGAATGACATTTTATTTCTATAACTGTAACACAATTTAGCAAGAGAAAACAAGACAATGTTGTGCATAGATAAAAGAATCTTAGCTACAATAATACTGGACAAAAAATTGTGCACCTCATGGATGAAATTCTGTCCATCAACAACCCATGTCTATATGAAGAATCTGAAATATTCAAGAGTTTCATTACCATGGCAGTCAAGATAGTAGTGATCATGGGATTTACTTTATAACTTGGATATTTGATCCAAATTTATGTATTTTATTAAAAATTATAGCTGGCTTTTCATAATCGTATCTCTTACACTTGCTATTGGTTGTGGCTATTATATAACTTCTTGAAGTTAGCAGCATTATCTTTCCACACTAGGAAGAAAAAAACCTATCATTATGAAAGATTGAATGACATAGTATTGACTGAATATGAAAAATGATTTAGTCATATAGTATGATTCATTCACATGGTAGATAAAGAAATATTTACCTTTTCTTCAAGTTAATGGTATTGGCTTTTTGTTATTGTTACCCATGTTGCTTTAAAATTGATTATTAATCATTTGTATCCTTAGAATTAAGATTAATTTTAATTCAGAAGGCACTAAATTCATTTAATTATGGCATTATATTTATTATTGTCACCTGACTCCCCTTCAAATTTCATTTTCATGGATAAAATAAGCTTTGTACACCAGTTTCTTTAGCTACTAATATCCAAAATTCAGTACACAGTGTGAGTACTAATGATGGGGGAATATGAGCGTGTTTGCATTTAATTATTTATTGTAATTCCTGAGAAAGAAGTTTATGTCTCCATAAAACTCTCCTTTGTGTACCACAAATGTACAAGCTATTTATGTAAACAGTTATATGTTACAACCACATCTACTACTATGAGGATTATTTTATATTCTTATTTTTTAGTATGTCACCCTGTCTATTTCTGTTAAAGGAGGTGACAATGTTAAGAGTTTTTATTTATGATTATAAAAGTTTTATTTTATTGCCTTAATCAGTACAGAAGTGTTACAAGGCAACAGAGCATTGTGTATGGTTGTAAATTCACATGTACTATCATTTCTTAATAGCCACAACTTTGGTACTGTAAGAAACAAATATACATATATATATATATATATGTATTGAATTATTTCTGTCTTTCACATACTTAATCTGAGTCATTTGCATTCTAATCTCAGATACTCAACATACATCAGCAGTATTCATATTGGTCCTGGTTCATATCTTATTTTAGTGTGTGTGTGTGTGTGTGTGTGTGTGTGTGTGTGTGTGTGTTGCCCCTCTTCTGAAACTTTCCCTGCTAAAATAATAATAATAACATATTTTATTTTAGTAATTCTTACTCCATTCTTAAAAGCAAAAGTAATTAAAACACAACAGTTTTGAGCAACTCTGTAGTTCAAAATAAATTTCATTAAACTGATGCCAAAGTAAAAAAACCTAAAACTAAAGTTGGTAACACAAATGCAAGCTTGGAGGTAATGGTGAATCTCCATGCATAAAGTTTAAATGGCATTTCCTTTTTTGTTTCTGGCCTTGTAGATCAGTCCAATGATTCAGTTTTTGGAAAACTTGTATTTTAAAGTGGAACTATATACAGTGCAGCAATGTGATACTGTTTGTATACAAGTTACTTTGCTATAGATAACATTACTAGAGGTGAAACTCATGTGGTAGCAAGAGAATAAATATGAATACATGAGGCCTTTAAACTACTTTCATGATGCTTAAAGAAGTGAGCCACTTAATCACCTGAGCATATGTTCCAGAACTGTAAAAAAGTGTTATAGCTATTTCCACCCAGACACAATTCACTCTTCTTTTTCTATTTCAATCAATAACTGCCATGCTACAAATGTTCCAGTATAATTAAGCCAATGTGAAATGAAGAGTTTGCTAGTTCCTCCACACAAGGATGTTCAGATGATTTTTAAAAAGGGTAAAAATGCAACAAAGTAATAAAAATAAGTGTTTGTATTGCTGGTGCACTGTACCTCTGTAGTAACTGGTCATTGTCAGATATAATCTCTCAAACAGTAATACTGGTCAAGAGAAACAATACATTTTATAATACTTCCATGGGACTCAGAGGTTAAGGAATTTATAGGGACTCTCATTAGTTGTTTCTTATGATTTTGTGGAATTGTTTAAGATCTAATTTTAATTGTGTTTGTGCTCCCTAGCTGAAATGTTACTACTCGAGTATGGTTCTTTCTCTTGCTATTCCAAATTAGGATCACACACAATCTTCTATCATGTGAAAACAGGCAAGAATTAAGTAAATGAGAATGATGAATGTCATACAAGATTTTTATGGTTAATCATAAAGATATAAAAATTTAATCCTAGAACCATTGATATTGTTCTGATTTATTATGAAAATGTAACTGTTGCACATTGTGTGTGTGTGCGTGTGTGTGTGTGTGTGTGTGTGCGTGTGTTAGACCTAGTTTAAAATTTACAAACTGTGCTTTGGATTTAAGAAATTTACAAACTGTGCTTTGGATTTAAGAGCTGACAGCTCAGATACATTTTTTTCTGGAGTGGGGCATAAAGCTGACCCAAAAGCTGTGTTTTGTTGTTTGGGAATTGTGGTAAGGAAGAAAAGCAGTGCCTCAGTCACTGATTATTGCCACATTGTTGGTGCCTGTGTGTAGCACCTCTTATATCTTTGTTAGTATCTAGACATTTCAAAACTTATACTATGTCTTTGATCTGTGGTATTCTACTGTATCTTTTATAAAAACACAGTACATGTAACTCTAACATCCACTTGACTGTCTTCCTTTCTTAAACACTGTTACTGAACTAAATTGTAGTAGTATTATAGTAGGGGCATTCTGGTAGAATGTAAATAATTTAAGCTGTAAAGGAGACCACTCACCAAATAGCAGAGATGTTCAGATATCAAGAGGAACACACAGAAGAGAAACAAAACTGGCTAGCTTTCAGAATAAATCCTTTGTTGAGCTAAAGTACAAATAGACACACACACACACACACACACACACACACACACACACACACACACACACACACACACACCTGTGCCCCTACATTGTGCTGCCTAGACACACATTGCTGGGACTGCATTTTGGCAGGTGGGCTGAGGTGGAGTGGGGGGCGGGGGGGCTCGTGTCAGGAGGGTTGGGTAGAGGGAGGAGGCAGAAAGAGGGGTTGTGCATTGGTAGCTAGTGGTTCAGAGACATTCAACTTGTTTGCTGGCTATGAATGTGGAAGGGAGGGGTGACAGGTACAAGGGATACGCATGTGACGCACAGTTGTTGGAGCCAGGGGGGAGTGGCGCATACTAAATGTGTCATGGGGACATAGACTGAGATGAAGTGACAGGACACAGGAAGGGGAAACTTTTGTGAAGGGTATGGGGAAAGTGGGTTACCTGAGATGGTGGCCAGGATGATTATAGGAGCAGAAGAGGATGTGTTGTAAGGATAACTTCCTGTTGTAAGGCTAACTCCTATCCCCTTACGCAGAGAAGCTGGTAGTAGAGAGAAGGATCCAGTTGCCCATGTTGTGAAGCAACCACTGAAACTGAACATACTGTGCTCAGCTTCTTATTGTGCAAGTTGGTGGTCGACTTTGTTCTTGGCCACAGTTTTATGGTGGCCATTCATTCTGGTGGACAGCTGGTTGATTGTCATACCAGTATGAATCTGTGCAATGAATGCAGCAGAGTTTGTATATGACATGGCTGCTTTCACAGTTAGCCCTGCCTCTAATTGAGTAGGATAAGTCTGGACAAGACTGAAGTAGGAAATGCTGGGTGGGCGAATTGCGCAGATGTTGCACCTCGGTCTTCAACAGGGATATGATCCCTGTAGTAAGGGTTTGGTAATAGGAGTGGCATAGGGATGGACCAAGATGTTGTGTAGGATGGGTGGGTGATCAGATGTGACGTTAGGAGGGTTGGGAGTGATCTTGGGTATGATGATCCTCATTTCTGGGCATGATGCTAGATAATCAAAGCCAAGGCGAAGGATGTGTGTCAGTTGTTCCAGTCCAAGGTGATACTGAGTGAAGGGAGTCACTCCTTTGTAGCTGATTCTTGAGGTGGTGGGAGAATTAGGGGCATGTGAGGATATGGCATGAGAAATCTGCTGCAATCACTGCACAGCTTTTTATATTGATATGACAGCCAATCAGTCAAATGGCCACCACCAAACTGTGGCTATGAACAAAGGTTTGTGGCAAAACATGCAGTTGAACACAACATGCTCATCAGGTTACCTTCCTTTCAGAGGGCTGTTGCACGCAGCGACTGTTATATTGACTTGTAAATAATAGATTTCAGCCATCAGTCGTTCTTTTGATTTTTTTTTTTTTTAATTGACAAATTTAGATTTCATTTAGAAACTAGCCATTCTCAATGCTAAAAATACAACAGGTACATAGTTAGATGATGACATAAAAAAGTTGCAATTAATGTCTTAACTCATATGGTTTGTATATTACATACCACTATCATTTTTGATCAGTTGGTCGGGCTTCATCCACAGTTCATTGAATACTAATTTTTGCGGAGGGCGGGCAGTGTGGAGAACACATAGGTTAGTTACATGGTGCCATCTATGTGAACTACATATAAACCTCAAAGGAAGTAAACTACTTCAAATTTAATTACATAAAATGGAACATAAGTAAAAATCTTACATTGTCGTCTGACTTATTTCATATTTATCATTAAGTAATAAAGTAAAATAAGTCAGACAACAATGTAAGAATTTTAGTTATGTTCCATTTTATGTAATTAAATTTGAAGTAGTTTACTTCCCTTGAGGTTTATATGTAGTTCACATAGATGGCACCATGTAACCAAACTATGTGTTCTCCACACAGCCCGCCCTCCGCAAAAATTAGTATTCCATGAACTGTGGATGAAGCCCAACCAACAGGCATTACATGCATTGATCAAAACTGGTAGTTGTATGTAATATACAAACCATATGAGTTAAGCCATTAATTGCAACTTTTTATGTCATCATCTAACTATGTACCTGTTGTATTTTTAACATTTAGAATGGCTAATTTCTAGCTGAAATCTAGATCTGCCAACAACAACAAAATAATAATAAAAAGAATTCAAAAGGATGACTGATAGCGGAAATCTGTTATTTACAAGCCAACATGCTCAGTTTCAATGATTGTTTCAGAACATGAGCCATCTGGATCCCTCCCTCTACACCAGCTTTTCTGAACTACACAAATCCTTGCAACACATCCTTTGCTCCCATAACTGTTCTGGCCTCAATCTACATTAACCCACTGCCCCCACACCCTCCACACAACAGTTTCTCCTTCCTCTGCCTTGTTACCCTTTTCCAATCCATGGCTCCATGCCAACTTCATTGCATGCTGCATCCCTTCAGCTGCAGATCCCACGCATCACACGCCTAACTCATACACCTTTAACTCCTTCTTCACATGTTCCTAGCTAGAAAACATAACACCTTCCTCTAAGCTGCTAGCTACCCACTACAACAGTTCTTTCTGCCTCCTGCCTCTCTACCCATCTCACCCAACAGAACACCCCCCCCCCCCCCCTCCCAACCTAGTCCACATGCCAAAATGCAATCCCAGCATTTTGTATCAAGCCAGCACACTGTAGGAGCACAGGAATCCTCCCCACTCTCTCTCTCTCTCTCTCTCTCTCTCTCTCTCTCTCTCTCTCTCTGTGTGTGTGCATGTGTGTGTGTGTGTGTGTGTGTGTGTGTGTGTGACAAAGGATTTATTTGCTAGCTGGCAAGGTTTCTTTCTTTTTTTGTGTGCCTTTCAATGACTCAATGTTTCTGTTACTTCTAAATTATTTCAATGCAAATTACCACCAACATTCATGCAAGCAGCTTACCAGCTCATTACAGTGATCAGTCCCATTCATACTTCTGACCAATGTGACGTAAATATTATCCTTAGGAAGCATCGGTCTGGATGGTCCTCATAAAAGAACAGCACAGACCTAAAGTACGACAGAATGTCAAACCAATACTCATGTAGCCAACACCATTATTTAAATAACTCACCCAAATATGTATTTTATAAGAGAACAGTTCATATTTTACACGAACTAGGATGGTGGCTGATACTCAGAATTATGCAAAATAGTGATTTGCTTCTTCCTTCTTTGGCCTCTGACCAGAAAATGTTTTACAATGCTTGCTCGAATTTGCATCCACTGTTAGTGACATATCTCTGCTAAAGCAGCATCATCACTCAGAAACTGTAGGTACGAGTGAGACCAAACATATGAAAAAAATGTATCACCAAAAATCCTAAACATACAGACTGCTGGCCTTGTGGGAGCCCATGTGATATTACAGGGTTTGCTTAAAACATTCTATGTTTAACAAATTATAAATCTAGTATGGTAATAGATAGTCCAGGTGGAATGCTTTTGGATGAATCCTTTTTCAAGCATGCAGACACACACACACACACACACACACACACACACACACACACACACACACACTCTGCGAGAACTGCAGCTAAGCTGGGAAGGGGGGTGGGGGTGGGGGAGTGGGGGGTGTCAGATGATGTGGGAGAAAGGAAGCAGAAGCCAGAGTTGTGGAACAGTGGCTGACTGCTGGTGGGAGGGGAAGGCAGCAAGCACATGGATAGAAAAGTGACACTGGCATCAGTTCCATTGCTTTTGTGCAGGCATGATCATGATGATGTGGAGGACAAGACTGGTAGGAGAAGACAGGTTGGAGGAAAGGAGACTTCAGGGAAGAGCGCAGGACTGAGGCCAGGAGAATTATGGGATCAAAGTATATGTTGCAAGGACAGCTACAGTCTATGTAATTCAGATATGCTGGCAAAGGGCAAGCACCCAGATAGAGTAGGTTGTGAAGTACCCATTGAAATCAAGCATGTTGTGTTCAGCAACATGTTCAACCACTGGGTGAGTTTGGTGCGGCCACCTGTTTGGGTGGACACCTGGTTGATGGCCCTAGCCACATAAATGCTGTGCAGAAATTGCAGCAAAACTAGTATATGACATGACCATTTTCACAAGTGGCCATGCCTCTGATAGGGTAGGATGAGACTGTGACAAGACTTGGGTAGGATGTGCTTTTTGGGTTATCATACAGATCTTCCACCTGGGCTTCCACAGGGGTATGACCTATTTGACATGGGGTTGGCAGTGGGTGCAGTTCAAGGATGGACTAGGATACTCCATTAATTGGTTGGGCTGTGGAACATCATTTTGGAAGGATGAAAAGATTGTTGAGAGGGTGGTCCTCTTTCCTGGGCACAGTAAGCCATGATGAAGGATATGGGACAATGCAATGTGGGAGTGACATTTTTGATATGAAAGGGATGACAGCATTCAAAATGCAGCTCCTGTTTAATGGTTAATGGGCTTCCCTTATCCCCCTCACTACACTGAAGTATGTAAGATGCATTACCTGAAGTGCCCTTAATATAAAAATATTGTACTCTCTGTGAATGTACACTGTGTTGATTATTTGTGATAAGTTAAAACCTTGTGCCACTTGAAACTTGAGCCTAAATATGTGCCTTTCATGGGTGTCCCTTATTTTGACCCAATTTATTTTTTATTTTATTTATTTATTTTTTCAAAAAATTTTATCTCACCCCTTTTCTGTTGGTTAGATTTACACTGGAAAGAAATTTCAGCTCAATAGGATGACATTGACCCATGCTGAGCAAATTTTAGGTTTTGTAGTTTTTAGTCAGTGTAAAAGTTATTGATGACTGCACAAAATCAAAATTAAATACCTTTCTGTTTTTTAGGATGTGTTTTGTATTCTTGAGAATATTTTCTTTTCAGTATTCTGTCTTGCAATCTATAATGTTCTTGAACACAGTGCGAAACATATTTCTCTTGCTCCTCATCTATGGTCAATAGTCCTTGCATTAATTCAACACACCTTTCAGCGCAATCATTAACAGCTTCTAACTCCTTAACCATGCCTTTAGTGTCTAATTATGAAGTGCTGCTTGTCCATGTTGAAGGACATTCTTGAATAAAACTAGTGTCCATAAGCTTCAGGCAAGAGAATAGATTTCTGCTCTTACTTGACACAAAGTCAGTTAACGTTTTCTCTGAAATGAAGATAAGACATACATTAATGAATTGAAAACAATAAAAATGGTAATTAGAGTAATATTAGACTTACCATATAATGGTCCAGCCAATTCTTCACAAAAAGGAATATATCTGTTTTCTGCTTGTGGGTCCTCTCTGTTCAAATTTGCTACCATTTTGATTTTGGTTTGTATGTCTACTACATCATGAAACAGCAATAACAGAGGCAACTGTTCTGATAAATAAGTTTCCTTATAACTACTTTTGAAATCATGGAATCTATCCTTTTATATGATTTCTGATCTTTTAAGAAGCAGAGATCCAGATGAGGGGGTTCTACAGCTCCACTGCACTGAAACTTACAATGAAAAGAGAGAAATCTCTCATTGAAGTTTTATTTTAAATAGATAGTTCAATTTATGTCTAACAGAATCATTTTAAGCAATAAATTGCTTTGCTATACATCTTGCTCGATGCATACTGTTACCTGTATAGAAGAAACTTTAAGGTAGTAACAGACCTTGCCACATTGAAATGGTTACTGGTATTGAAAGATCTGTCGGGTAGATTGATATGTTGGGTTCTGAAATTAAATCAGTTTGAGTATGAGGTAATCCTGCACAGAGCTCTGTGAGTTCACAGTAATGACCTCTCACTGTTGGTTTATCTAATTCACTTTCATAAAAATAAAATAGAAAGAAACATTCCACGTGGGAAAAATATATTAAAAACAAAGATTCCATGACTTACCAAATGGGAAAGTGCTGGTAGATAGGCACAATAAAAAAAACACACACACACAGACACACACACAAAATTTCAAGCTTTCGGAACCCACGGTTGCTTCGTCAGGAAAGAGGGAAGGAGAGGGAAAGATGAAAGGATGTTGGTTTTAAGGGAGAGAGTAAGGAGTCATTCCAATCCCGAGAGTTGAAAGAATTACCTTAGGGGGGAAAAAGGGCAGGTATACACTTGCACACACACAAATATCCATCCACACATATACAGACACAAGCAGACATATTTATATGCAGACATATTAATATGCCATATGTATATGGAATGACTCCTTACCCTCTCCCTTAAAACCCACATCCTTTCATCTTTCCCTCTCCTTCCCGCTTTCCTGACAAAGCAACCGTGGGTTGCGAAAGCTTGAAATTTTGTGTGTGTATTTGTGTGGTTTTTTTTTTTATTGTGCCTATCTCCCAGCACTTTCCCGTTTGGTAAATCACTTTCATAAAAGTTTAACATCTCCTTAATTTCAGACTCATTAAAAAACAGGTCTACAATGTTTTGCTAGTATGAAAATTACAGACACTGATACTTTTCAGATTTCTCTCAAATACTGAAAAAGCTGGTATTTCAGGACTGCTTGTTACACTATGTACTTTACATTTAAGTACACTTTAAAATAAGTTCATATATGTGACAACTGCATGAAGAATACACGAAATCCTTGTCCAATTTTTGTTCAATTAAGAAGCATGTCCCATTAAGACAGTCACGGAGTAAACTGTGTCGCTCCAGAGAATTTGTACATTGTCTTTGACGCCCTAACTTGTTAATGCATTCCAAACAGCATTAGCTTGCTCTTTACCAGAACCATTCTGTAATTCTGGAATGCCAATGAGCTGTTCACTGTCCCCAAATGTAACAATGAAGTCTTTCTTGTTTTGGGTCCCTCACATTTAAAGCTGGCAGCAACAGTTTACAAACCCAATGAATGTTAAGAACTGCAGGGATATCTTTCTTGAAAATTGGTTTTATTGTTTCAGGCTGTTCTATTTTGTTCTCTTCTCTTCTCCTGTCTGATTCTATGAAGAGAAAATTTATTACTACAGACCTTTTCAATATTTTGACTAAGTGCCTGTGCTGTGACCTGAAGAATGTATACAGGAAAATGTACAGGAGCTCTTACACTCAGCTGGCATGTATCCAAGGTAGCCATTAATTACTGAGTAATAAAATATTTGGTACCCCACATTGCAGCATTCTTCAGTGAACTGCTCTTGGAAATGCTTTCTAAAACCTCATCATGTCAGTTTCATCTGAACTTGAAACTGTTTTATCTTATTCATCAAATGGTGGAGAAAGAAGCACAGCAGAAGATGTAGAAGTATATGCTGTGCACTTTTGTTTCTCTCATCTTTTCTCTTCTTCCAATTTTCTCTGCCTCACCCCTTCTTCTTAATGTGCAAGTATCCGGTCCCCTCATGCAGGGTAACCTTTAAACCCTGCCTCTCCCTGTTCAATTAAAAACCTCCTGTCTTCTTCCAATTTGATTTTTTGTAGTGCATTGCTACATATGATATCAAATAAACTGCCTAAATTATTTATGAACTTCTCTTGATGGCACTAAAACACATCTTGACACTTTTTTCATTTTTTGCAATTTTCTCCAATTCAAATGCAAATTAATAAGTTTTTGTGAACAGTGGTGAATAGGTCTTGTTAGAATTCCTGCTTTCTCCCAAAATGTAATGCACTCCCAAACCAAAAGATCAGATTTTCACTAATAGTTAATTTTATTTCCCATATGTTATAAAATAATACTTCCAGCACCTGACTATTTTATTGTAATTTGTGTCCAGTTATTTAGTGTATTACATCTCCTATTAAAAACTCACCTTCCTTTTCACTGCACAATTGACATGACATCTTAAACAGTGATGGGAATATACATGTAACACAATCAGTAGCAACCAACTGATTTTAGTGCTCATGCATGTACTGATAAGCTGAGGGGACATCAGCACAATAGCTGTGACCAATGTGAAAGATCGTGTTCCTCATGCAAGTTCTTGCTAAAGTCAGCACGATTTACAGTGCTTCAATCATTACAAAATTTTGTACAGACATGTTTTAGACTCATTCAAAGAATATTGGTGTGTGACTGCTCAAAAATATTAAGGAACACACTAATGCATAATGCATTATCAGTTGTGCTGTCTGAGCATACCTCATCAACCAGGTTATTAAAGCTTCCACCTGCCACCTATTTGGAAGTAATATGAAGAAGCCTGTAACAGGTCAGGTCATTGAGATGGTCCATGATGTATGCTCAGGCATCACAGTTGATAGTGCTTCACCCATGAAAGGCAGGTACTGAGATTCAACAAACAAATTGTAACTTCTCCACCATTTGAAGAATCAGATAAGACATTTTCAAGTTCAGATGAAACTGACATGATGAGGTTTTAGAAAGCATTTCCAAGAGCAGTTACACTTAAGAATGCTGCAAGGTGAGGTACCAAAGATTTTATTACTCAATAATTAATGGCTACCTTGGATACATGCCAGCTGAGTGTAAGGGCTCCTGTACATTTTCCTGTATACATTCTTCAGGTCACAGCAGAGGCACTTAGTCAAAATACTGAAAAGGTCTGTAGTAATAAATTTTCTCTTCATAGAATCAGACAGGAGAAGAGAACAGAACAGAACAGCCTGAAACAATAAAACCGATTTTCAAGAAAGATATCCCTGCAGTTCTTAACGTCCATTGGGTTTGTAAACTGTTGCCAGCTTTAAATGTGAGGGACCCAAAACAAGAAAGATTTCATTGTTACATTTGGGGACAGTGAACAGCTCATTGGCATTCCAGAATTGTTCTGGTAAAGAGGAAGCTAAAGCTAATGGTCTGTAATTAGTGTGGTATTTATTTGATGCATTCACCAAACACCCTGAGGCTATTGATGACCCGTATTCCTCACTCTATCCATTCTTCCAGAGGGTCACAGCATCATTTCATCTCATCATCCACACTTTTTCTTTCTGTTTTGTCTGTTCTTTCTAATGATTTCTCTACCAGCTGTTTTTGTTGTACATTCTTTTAACCATATAACTGTACAAAGGACACTTCCTTTTTTTTCCTCTATATCTGTTTTCTTATTTTGTGTTATCATCATTTCTGTCTCAAATATATACTTCCTTCATCTGGACATCTGGACAGCCTGTAATCATACTCCTACTATGTTGTACTTTAAGATGTCATAGTTTTCTTTACTGTTTCTCTTGTGCAGAAGTTTTTATTCTTCCAGGTCTGAAGAGTTTGAGTCACTTTTCCTGATATCCCAATTAGTTGTGTCAGTCTTTCACACATTTATTCACATGTTTATCTATCCAGTTAAATTACACATTTAAAATTAGACCATTCATATTTGCTTTTCTCATTCTCAGTATGAGTGGTTATGTTTCATATTTTTAAGTACCATAGCAGTTTTTATCTTCAGACTCTGTACCATTTGAGTCCAATGATTACTTATTTTATGAAAGGGTGTCATTCTTTCTACAGCTGAAGATCATTATACATCACAATATGATTGGAATACATGTTGTTCTGGAACATCATGGTAGATTAAAACTGTGGGCCAGATCAGGACATGTACATGGTCTGGAACATAGTCTTCATCTCCCAGGAAGTTTTGAAACAGTGCACTCTCTGCTCAAGAGTGCATTATTCATTCTGGAGACATATTGTTCTGCTTATATGGAACTAAGTAATGAACGCCAAAGAATGATTGCAAGACAATTTGTATTTTCTAACAATAACCCATAAAATATTACTAATAAAGGGTTTAGTTTATAAACTAACAGTAATCGAGAAGTACAGCATAATATTTTTAAAGTTACGCAAACTATTTACATTCACGTAGTAACTGCTTATAATGTTGCAGGATAAATCTGTGGCTCTAGCATAATCAGATTCACATCACATTCCAATATTTTCAGGTGTATAAACAAAACCACAATCATACTCTACCATATAGTATTGATGAGCTAGGAAGCATTGAATTCACTACGACTCCATATGCCTGAAGTGATACGGATGTTCAGACAGAAAAAAACGAGTACTGCTTATATTAAAGGTGAACCGGCAAATTAGCAGACAAAAATGATAAATTTATAAGGGACAGTGTAGCATGAACTACTGGGATAATGCTGCATGTTATTTCCTTATGTCACAAAACTGCACAGAGTAAGAAGTGTACTTTGGGTGCAGACGTACAAAGTATATATTTCCACAGTCAAATCAGAGATTCAGAAAATCTTGCTTACAGTTCATCTTCTAAAGAGATGCACAATCTTCTAAGAGCATCTTGCATGTCACCTTACCACAGCTATTGAGATACAAGCAGAGATTTGATTCATAATTAATTCAAGTATATTTTCAGTTGTAAGATGAAAGAAGAATCACAGAAGTAAACTTGTAACACTATCTGAAGCTTCCCTGTGCATCTTAAATTTTCTATCCTTCTCTAACTGCATGTGAAACTGTATGTTAAACTCTTCTGAGAAACTTCAACATAGATCTTAGCATACCAAAAACCAAACTTTGTTTCCTTGTAATTTATTGTAAACAGTATGTTTTGCTGTAATCCAAATACGTCATTCATTTAACAGAGCCTACTAAATTAAGATATGTAAAAAATTGAGTGCCTGTCGGCAAGAAAACTATGTATTTCATTTTTACATTTA
This sequence comes from Schistocerca cancellata, assembly GCF_023864275.1. Lineage (NCBI taxonomy): Eukaryota > Metazoa > Arthropoda > Insecta > Orthoptera > Acrididae > Schistocerca > Schistocerca cancellata. Next base: position 162,457,066 of record NC_064628.1, read on the forward strand.
GACAGGTTAGATGCATTGACTATCAGAGATAATCCAACTTATATAATTTATCGGTATTATTTTGTATGTTGAAGTGTCTCTTTGCATGTTGGGACAAACCTCCTCACTTCTGGGTTCTTCTCACATTTGAGCATGGATCTTTCCTTGAACAGTTACATGTCTCATTTCTTTTATAATGTTCATAATTGTGTGTTGTATCTATGTTTTAATATGTTGTGTGTTATCAGGGGCAGGGTCAAAGAGCAGACGGGAACATAAATGGGGTCAGTAGTGTGTCTCAAGTGAGTTCTCCACCACCTTTTCCACCAATTCCTGAAGAGAGAGTGGAAAACAGAGGTTAGCACTGTTAGGTAACACTGTTATGCAATTTATATATCTATTTAAAAAATTTAAGTTAAGAACTAAGGGCATAAATAAGAGGCTGTGGTAAAACAGACATGTAAAACTCTTCAAAAGCAGACATTGTGTCAAAACTGACCCATCAACATAAAATAGGGGATAATGAACCTCAAACTTTTGAAAGCAAAGCTTTGTTTACTACCCATTTAGAAAAAAAGAAGAAAATTAAAAGAAACCAGTGGAGAAATGGTATAGAAAGATAACAGAGATGGGAAGTGATTGGGCAGTTGGGCACAAACAAAAGTGAACTCTGTGTTGCATAGATGAGATTGAGCACAAACCAAAGTGGCTGTCATACTGGTACAAATGTCCTTATTTCAGTTCTATGCCAACAGAATCAGTTACAAGATGGAACCAGAATTGATAAGAATGAAAGTGGCAGAAAATTTGAAGGTTAAGACGAGGAAACAAACAATTGAAGGTGGGACTAGTAAAACCAAGGCATGGAACAAAGGGTATGAGTTACCAAAAAGAAGAAAGAAATGAGTGGAACTGAGCAAAAAAATAATAATAATTCAAAGTAAAAGCATAGCTGAATTGTCAAGACTGAAGTAGAAATAGTAGAAATCTGTCTTTAGGTGAGCCCAATTGTGCAATTAAATGTTACCAATTTACAAAGAATTTTGGATTAGAACAAAATTTTACCCAAAATGTTGTATATACTGCTCCACAACAGAATAATTACAGTAATGTAGCAGCCTGTTTGATTCAATTCATTATCCCAATTTTGTGTTGGTGTTACCATTGCCACAATCTTTGCTTTAATTAACTTCTGAATTTCAGATCTGATAGCAGAATCTGTTGACTGTGATACTTTTTATAAATAATATTTTGACTTTAATCTTCAAAAAATTTAATATTCTGTTAATAAACACATAATCTGTTGTTCTTTAAATCTAATAAACTTCTGATAGTGAAAAAGTAACATGTAATTTGTTAAGTATCTTCCTATTTCATTTCTGTCATTCAAAAGTAATTAATTTTTGTAGTGGCTTTTCGGCTGTTGTATTATATATATACCAAAACAGTCAAATATTTAAGTCAAAAGAGTAAACAACAAAGTATATTGATATAATTAAAACTGTGATGTTTGCTGTACTTCCATAATGCTTTTTGAAAGTTAGAGAACATAGTCAACTCTTATTCAATTTTTAATGTTAGGGAAACTAAAACTACAAAAAAATGAATTTCAGATATGATAGCACCAGGTAGTACATCTGAGGCTCTAAAACCACGACTCACACCTGGTGCAAAACTATCACCCATATTTTTGAATGAAGAGCGCCGCACATTTGAGAATCCAATCAGTTACCTTGGAGGCCCACGTCTTCAGTCTTCTGTTGCATCAAGAGACAGCAAGGAGTCAGTGCTCTCACTCGACTGAGTGTTTCATAGATGTGTGTTAAAATTATGAGAAAGGCAAACAAACAAGAAACAGTGTATTATTTTTTATTGCCTCTGTTAAGTACTGCTTTGACAGGATATATTTATTAAAAGAAGTTCTAGTGAGTGGCCAACGGAAGTGATTTGTATATATGAACTTATGACGTCACTTACATTGGAAAACTGTGTGGAAGTTATAGGACAAGAGGAATTTGTGTATATTCTTTCATACTGAGCTTTAAAAGAGTATTTTTGAATGTGGTATTTTAATCTCCATTTGCAAAATATGTGGAACAACTGCAGACACATGTCATAGAAAATGGCAAGAAAACTGCAATTTTGGGGGGGGGGGGGGGGGGGAGGGAGGTAATAATGTTACATAATGAAAACACAAGTTGGAAGCTGTATGTGAAAACCTATTTGCCAGTTTCCTTTTAAGTTCTCTGCCCAAAGGTGCCTTTTAATTGACACTCTGTAAAAAGGCTAAATGTTTTGTTACTTACGATCTTTGTCATGTGTTAGCACAGTACATATTTTACTTGCTGTAGCTTGTTGTTTGAAATTGTGTTGCTATAGCTCAGCTGTTAATTCTGTTAAATGAATGTGATTTGATTGTAGATAATTCTGTTGTAGTGTGTTGTTCTGAGTATCCTACAAAGTAAGATATATTTTCGTAGTAATGAAATACACAAATGACTTACCTGTGCTATTATGTTGTTTTGTGTTCATTTCTTGGTATTGTGCATCTTTCTCTTCTCTTTATTACATTTAGAGGGAAATACAAATAGTGCCCTTCAAGTACAAAAAAATAAAATAAAATTAAAAAAAGCATGTTATGACTGGTAGATTTAGAATTTCATGAAAATTTTCTCTGATCTTTGTCTCATTGGTTGTGGCTGCTAATCATGTAGCATGACATGTTTGACCCACAGATATCTGGTGTTAGTCTTGTTGGCAGAATAATTTTCTGCACTGAAATTTAATTGGCAAGTAGAGGTATCATGTACAGTTAACTGATTTGACAATACACCATGTACTATGGAGTGGTAACATGGTAATGTTTGTTACTGGTGAACCAGCCACTGGATGGAGCACTTGCACTCAGCTGATCCTTGTCACTGTTTTGAGAGAAGTAAGCTGACAGTTTCTTCCTTCTCCATTTCTCTACTTGCAAATTCATTTATAGCAACAATATTTTCATCACACCCATCTATGCTCTGCAGTTACACATTTGTCACATCATACCTAACAAGACAGTAACATTCTATTCCTGTTGAATAACATTACAGAATTATTCCATTGTCTCCAGTGCATATTGACAAGTATGGGCTACTGTTTCCAACACATTTTTCTCTTCAAAATTCTAGCACACTGAGAGAAACATTTTTCATTTACAATCAGTCATTTTTTGTCCAGTGCCCATTGCAAGCACATTATTTTTCAGTTTAGTGCTCAATTTCACAACACAATTGATCTTTAAGGCAGGGCAACTATCAGAGTGACATGACACATTATATATCTTGTATTTAGCTTATAGAATGTACAAAAATTTAAAAAAAATTAGCTCTTGTCCCTTGGGTGTTTGTTTTTATGTACTTGGAACATGTACACTATGTGATCAAAAGTATTCGGGCACCACCAAAAACATACGTTTTTCATATTAGGTGCATTGTGCTGCCACCTACTGCCAGATACTCCATATCAGCAACCTCAGTAGTCATCAGATATAATGAGAGAGCAGAATGGGGCACTCTGCAGAACTCATGGACTTGGAACATGGTCAGGTGATTGGGTGTCACTTGTGCCATATGACTGTACACAAGATTTCCACATTCCTAAACATCCCTAGGTCCACTGTTGCTGATATGATAGTGAAGTGGAAATGTGAAGGGACATGCACAGCACAAAAGTGTACAGGCCAACCTCATCTGTTGCCTGACAAAGGCTGCTGACAGTTGAAGAAGATTGTAATGCGTAATAGGAAGACATACCCAGACCATCACACAGGAATTCCAAACTGCATCAGGATCCACTGCAAGTACTATGACAGTTAGGCGTGAGGTGAGAAAACTTTGATTTCGTGGTCGAGCAGCTGCTCATAAGCCACACACATGCTGATAAATGCCAAACAATGCCTCACTTGGTGTGAGGAGCATAAACATTGGATGGTTGAACAGTGGAAAAATGTTGTGTGGAGTGATGAATCACGGTACACAATGTGGAGATCTGATGGCAGGGTGTGGGTATGGCAAATGCCCAGTGAACGTTATCTGCCAGCGTGTGTAGTGCCAACAGTAAAATTCGGAGGTGGTGGTGTTATGGTATGGTCATGTTTTTCGTGGAGGGCCTTGCATGCTTTGTTGTTTTCCATGGCACTATTACAGCACAGGCCTACATTGAAGTTTCAAGCACCTTCTTACTTCCCAACGTTGAAGAGCAATTCGGGTATGGGGATTGCACCTTTCAACACGATAAGCATGTGTTCATAATGCATGGCCTATGGCAGAGTGGTTACACAACAACAACATTCCTGTAATGGACTGGCCTGCCCAGAGTCCTGACCTGAATCCTATAAAACATCTTTGGTATGTTTTGGAATGCCGACTTCGTGCCAGGCCTCATTGACCAACATCGACACCTCTCCTTAGTGCAGCACTCTGTGAAGAATGGGCTGCCATTCCCCAAGAAACCTTCCAGCATCTGATTGAACATATGCCTTTGATAGTGGGAGCTGTCATCAAGGCTAAGGGTGGGCCAACACCATATTGAATTCCGGCATTACCAATGGAGGGCGCCACGATCTTGTAAGTCAGTTTCAGCAAGGTGTCCGGATACTTTTGATCACATAGTGTATATTACTACAAAAATGAAACACAATCCTGATACCAATAGCCACAATATCATTATTTATGAGAAAGCTAACAATATGCTAACTGTTGAAGACAAACTTAAATTGAAAAGAACACAGAATAATTTAAAATTCTTATGCACATACTTACGTTTCTGTAATGGTGTTTTATGGTCACACAAAAGGAAATTACATAGAATGTTCCCTAGCTAAAATGCAATACTTGTAGGCCAGTGGTGTCTCCCTGCACAAGTAGCTGTACATAATAGTTTCCTGATCAAAATGAGGTGATATCACAGGAAAAAAAGTTATTACCAAACAGAATGCAGAACATTTCAAGGCAGTCTGAGAAATGTTGACTGGAGTGATACGTACGCGTGATAGATGTCAATTGTAAATTTAATGTATTTCTAGCTGTATTCCTATGAATATAAATAGCTGCTTTCTCATCAACACAATAAAGTCCAGCAGTAATAAGACTCCTAAACACCACGGATTGCAAAATGAATCAAAATATCATGTAGACAGGAAAGGAAATTATACTAAATTATTAGGACAAGCATAGAGTTAGGACTGATTTCATATTACAAGAAATCCTGTGCTGTCTTAAGGAAAGTGATCAAAAATGAAAGTAAACCTCTGTATAATGCTTGAAATAAACAATCCAAATTATGAAATAAAATCTGTAAGAGAAACTGTGAAATTATTTAAGGAATGTGAGGATTAATTATGAAGCAAACAGCCAAATAATAAGAGTCGGAAGACAGGTAGTCAAAATATTAGTAATAACTTCCTGGAAATAGTTCAGAGCATTAGCACAGACAATTCAAGAAATAAAGCAAAAGGATACCTGCAAGAAACAATGGTATTTCCACATGCAGCCAAATCTGAATTTCCCATACACTGACAAGGAAACTGAAAATGTAATTGATAAAATTGTTTCATGCTTCCAGTGGAATCAATTGGTATAAAACCCACAAACTTTTGGCTGCAAGATCCTTGGTCATTTTCATCATCATCATCATTTAAGACTGATTATGCCTTTCAGCGATCAGTCTGGAGCATAGTCCCCCTTATAAAATTCCCCCGTGATCCCCTGTTCAGTGCTAACACTGGTGCCTCTTCTGATGTTAAGCCTATTACTTCAAAATCATTATTAACTGAATCCAGGTATCTTCTTACCTTCTCCTTGCTCTACCTCGACTCCTCCTACCCTCTACTGCTGAACCCATGAGTCTCTTGGGTAACCTTGCTTCTCCCATGCGTGTAACATGACCCCACCATCTAAGCCTGTACACCCTGACTGCTACATCTATAGAGGTCATTCCCAGTTTTTCTTTGATTTCCTCATTGTGGACACCCTCCTGCCATTGTTCCCATCTACTAGCACCTGCAATCATCCTAGCTAGTTTCATATCCGAAACCTCAACCTTATTGATAAGGTAACCTGAGTCCACCCAGCTTTCGCTCCCATACAACAAAGTTGGTCGATAGATTGAACAGTGCACAGATAACTTAGTCTTGGTACTACTTCCTTCTTGCAGAAGAGAGTAGATCATAGCTGAGCACTCATTGCATTAGCTTTGCTACACCTCGCTTCCAGTTCTTTCACTATGTTGCCATCCTGTGAGAATATGCATCCTAAGTACTTGAAACCGTCCATCTGTTCTAACTTTGTTCCTCCTCTTTGGCACTCAATCCATTTATATCTCTTTCCCACTGACATTACTTTTGTTTTGGAGGTGCTAATCTTCATACCATGCACCTTACATTTCTGATCTAGCTCTGAAATATTACTTTGCAAACTTTCAATCGAATCTGCCATCACAACTAAGTCATCCGCAAATGCGAGACTGCTTATTTTGTCAGATTGAGATTTTCACTCTGCAGCAGAGTGTGCACTGATATGAAACTTCCTGGCAGATTAAAACTGTGTGCCGGACCGAGACTTGAACTCGGAGACAAGGTACTGGCAGAAGTAAAGCTGTGAGGACGGGGCGTGAGTTGTGCTTGGGTAGCTCAGTTGGTAGAGCACTTACCCGCGAAAGGCAAAGGTCCCGTGCTTATTTTGTGTTCACATATCTTAATCTCACCCAGCCAGTCTATTGTTTTCAACATATGATCCATAAATAATATGAACAACAGTGGAGACAGGTTGCAGCCTTGTCTTACCCCTGAAACTACTCTGAACCATGAACTCAATTTACCGTCAACTCTAACTGCTGCCTGACTATCTATGTAAAGACCTTTAATTGCTTGCAAACTTTGCCTCCTATTCCACAATCTCGTAGAACAGAAAATAACTTCCTCCTAGGAACCTGGTCATATGCCTTTTCTAGATCTATAAAGCATAGATACAATTCCCTGTTCCACTCGTAACACTTCTCCATTACTTGCCATAAGCTAAATATCTGGTCCTGACAACCTCTAAGAGGCCTAAACCCACACTGATTTTCATCCAATTTGTCCTCAACTAATACTCACACTTGCCTTTCAATAATACCTGAGAAGATTTTACCCACAACGCTGATTCAAGAGATACCTCTGTAGTTGTTACAACCTTTCCTGTTTCCATGTTTAAAGATTGATGTGATTACTGCTTTCGTCCAGTCTGATGGAACCCGTCTCGACTCCCAAGCCATTTCAATTATCCTGTGTAGCCATTTAAGACCTGACATTCCACTGTATTTGATGAGTTCCGACTTAATTTCATCCACCCAAACCACTTTATTGCACTGCAATCTATTGACCATTTTCTCCACTTGCTCAAATGTGATCCTATTTCCATCATCATTCTATCCCATTGTACATCGAAATCTGAAAAATTACTGATCGTATTTTCACCTACATTGAGCAACTCTTCAAAATATTCCCTCCATCTGCCCAAGGCATCAACAGGATTCACCAGCAGTTTTCCTGACCTGTCCAAAATACTTATCATTTCCTTCTTACCTCCCTTTCGAAGACTACTAATTACACTCCAGAATAGTTTTCCAGCAGCTTGACCCAACGTCTACAACCTGTTTCCAAAGTCTTCCCAAGATTTCTTCTTGGATGCTGCAATTATCTGTTTGGCTTTGTTTCTTTCTTCAATATAACTTTCTCTGTCTACCTGAATTCTAGTTTGTAGCCATTTTTGATACGCCTTCTTTTTTCCTTTTACAGGCTGCTTTGACTGTGTCATTCCACCAAGCTGTTTGCTTCATTCTTCCTTTACACACTACTGTACCAAGACATTCTTTAGCCACTTCTAGTACTGTGTCCCTGTACCTTGTCCATTCCTTTTCCAATGACTGTAATTGACTACATTCAACTAACTGGTACCTTTCTGAGATCACTGTTATGTACTTGTGCCTGGTTTCCGTATCCTGAAGTTTCTCCACTCTTATCCTCCTACATATGGACCAGACCTCCTGCACTTTTGGCCTCACAATACCAATTTCACTGCAGATCAAATAGTGATCAGTGTCATCAAAGAATCCCCTGAATACACGTGTGTCCCTCACAGCCTTCCTGAATTCCTGATCTGTTATTATATAATCAATGACAGATCTGGTTCCCCTGCCTTCCCAAGTATACCGGTGAATGTTCTTATGTTTAAAAAAGGAGTTTGGGATTACTAAGCCCATACTGGCACAGAAATCCATGAGTTGTTTCCCGCTCCTGTTGGCCTCCATATCCTCTCCAAATTTACCCATAACCTTGTCATACCCTTCTGTTCGATTTCCAATCCTGGCATTAAAATCACCCATGAGCAGAACACTGTCCTTGTCCTTTACTCTAACAACTACATCACTGACTGCATCATAAAAACTATCCATCTTATCTTGATCTGTCCCTTCACAATGCGAATATACTGACACAATCCTAATTTTCTTGCTAGACACTGTCAAATCTATCCACATCAGTCGTTCGTTTACATACCTTATTGAAACTACGCTGGGTTCCATTTCTTTCCTGATGTAAAGCCCTACACCCCATTGTGCTATTCCTGCTTTGACTCTTAACAGGTAGACCTTGTATTCTCCCACTTCCTTTTCTTTCTCACCCCTTACCCAAAATGTCACTAACAGCTAAAACGCCCACCCCATCTTACTTGCAGCCTCTGCCAGCTCTACCTTCTTCCCAGAGTTGCCCCCATTGATATTAATAGCTCCCCGTCTTGTTACCATTCGTTTGTCGAGTCTTATCTTAGGAGTCCCTGGTTTGTCAATTAGAGGTAGGACTCCGTCACCTCCAAAGGTCCGAAGCATTTTGCTCTGATTGTTGCCAGCATCATATTTAAAGTACCAGGGAAGTAGGTTGCTAGCCTTACTTGCCCCGGGTCCCATTGAGTTTTACCCCTAATGGGTGAGGGACTAACCGTTGGATTTGGTAGTCTTTGCCATCTGAGCACAAAGGTGACCACGACATGTCCGAGATGCCCAGCCTTATTCCAAAGTAACTGGTATCCTGACTGTCAGGACCACTTACTTGGCCACTCATACATTGCCTGTGGGTAATGAACTAGGATGTGATAACAGGAACCCACACCATGAACCACATTTTCAAGCAGTCAAAAATATAACAACTCTCTCAAAGTCAAAACCTACCACAGAGTTAAAGATATCTTGAGTAAATTACTAAAATTCTGTTCTTCACATTTGTGCTATGTGTTTTGACACATACAAGATACATCATTATCACTGGGTATTTTTCCAGGAAGGTTGAAATATGTTACTGTCACACCCATTTACAAGAAAGTCTGTACAGCAGATATTAATAATTACCAATGAGTATCAGTGCTTACTTGCATCTAAAAAGTGATGGTAAAGTTTATCTACATAAGAACAGCACATCTATTTCAATAAAGATACTGAGTTTCAGTTTGAATTTCAAAAGGATCGCGCCACACAACATGCCACTTTTCAATTTGTGCAACAGATTACACAAAATTTAAATTATAAAATTGAAAACAAACAACAGTCTTAACAAGGTAAAGAACAGAAAAGACTGACAAGGGGGTTACATAACAAAGAATGGTGCCCACAGGAGCTAATATATCAATGAAAACAATCAATTTTTGAAAATATAATTGGATGGATAAAAAATCTTGTCATTAAGTAGTGCCAGGAGGATACACACATAAAAGTTAAGGGAATGTGCCACCTTTTGGAGTGAGTGGATTCTTCTTCTGGCAGAAAGGTTGAAGGGGAAGGGAAGGGAAATGGCAAGGTTTAAGAAATGGGGAGATAATGGAAAAGTCACCCAGAGCAGGGGAGACTTACCAGACAGGATCAGAAGGAAAGCTTTCCACACTTTGACACCAGGAGTAACACTTCTGTGTCCCTCCAAAATATTGAAGAATGGTACCTCCCCACAAGTTGCCACCTTACTCACCGATAACAGTCATCCAGGGTGGTACAGAACTGTAATTCAACAATGAATATAATGCTGTGCCATTCGTTAGCAGTCCGTGTTTCCTGGTCATGACACCACACCAAACGCCATTTGTGTTGTGGTGTTAATGGGAGCCTAAGCAAGGGACAGTAATTTCCTAGTCTCACCGCTGCTAGTCTTTGACCAGTGGTGCGGGATGACAGAATATTGCAGGTTCTCCATTACTGCTTCTTGGATAGAAGTTTTAGACATAAAGGGGTTACTTTTTTATGTATAATTCTTTTAATGACTTAAAAAATTTTAACTGGATCTGAAGATGATTGATTTTTTTCAACCTATCTAATTATTGTTTTCTAATTGTGATTTAGAGAATTAAAACTTTTAAATAATTAAAAAAGAAAGGTTTTTCTTTAAAAATATATATTTGAGATCACTTCTCTACATCTGGACAATGTCAGATAATAATATGATGAGGTTACTATGATGTGCTTGGCGAATAATACTCCCTTGTGGTCAGAGGTGGTCAACCAGAACTTTCATGACAAGGATGCCTGTCCTCACACTCCCATGCAGTCCAACATCCATCAGTGGTAACAGCCAAATGCCCCGCAGACCAAAATAATGTATGATTTGATCAGCCAGCCTAGTGGAGACCCACAATGAGGCCATTTTCAAACTCTGTCAGGTGCTGATAACACTGTCTGACATAATCATGTAGCATCTCCGTGTCCTACGCAGTGATCGCTTAACATCTCATACTCTTCACAAGGCTTATACAGCCTATCACGCCTGGTAATAACAATGAAGATTAACAATGCTAATGCACTCTGGTTGCTATTCTACCTGCCACAGAGAATTGTAACTCTAATCATTAACATACTTGCCAATGATGTGTAATAGTATAATAGTATGACAATATATTGACATCTCACCAAATCTTCTGGGTGCTTGCTTTTTTTTTATCAGACACTGTAGTTGACTTACCTTTTTAACTTAGATTCACTGATGTCTATGGCATAATATCTGTGGCAACTCATCACTCAGAAAGACTGTGTTTATGGCACAGAGGTGTGTAATACGTATAATATGTGGTGTACACTCTATGTCCTCTATGGGTAGCTACTTAAACAGTTGGGCACACTGACAATAGTCTTACTGTACATTTACTCCCTTATGAATTTCATTGCCAACCATCAATCACAGTACTAAAATAACTGTTTGTGTGTGTGTGTGTGTGTGTGTGTGTGTGTGTGTGTGTAATAGTGGAAGGAGAAACATCTTATACTATCTATCACTCAGTCTTAGTGTTGAACAGAAAGGAGTGAGGTACTGATCAGTGATGTGAATAATCTTATAACCAGTAAAATTAATCTAAAAAGAAACTGAAATCATATCTGCTTGACAACCCCCATCCTTAGAAGAACTTCTAAATGCATAATATGAGAGAGAGAGAGAGAGAGAGAGAGAGGACATTGCAGTTATGATCCATGGAAAATGTAAATAACTAAACTAATCTATTAAGGAGGGTACTGAGTCATCTGTCAAACACTGTAGTTCACTATAAAAGAAACTGAAATGTTGAGAAAGTAAAATTTGATACCATATATGTGTAAAGGTAATACATGTAAATGATTTGAGTTTCAGACCTATATACAAGGGTTAGTCAATTGTTATCCACAAAGTAGTTATAAAATTTTATTGTAATCAAATAGGAAACTTACAAAAACATCATTTTTTGACATAGTCTCCTTTCGTTTCAATGCACTTGGTCCATCGTTGTACAAGCTTCCTGATGCCCTCATAAAAGGAGGTTCTCGGTTGAGCTGCAAGCCAGGAATGCACTGCTTCTTTCACTGCTTCGTAGGAGACAAATCAACGGCCCCTTAATGCCTGTTTGAGTGGACCAAACAAGTGATAATCAGAAGGGGCAAGATCAGGACTATAAGATGGATGATCCAGTACTTCAGATTTGAGTTTCTGGAGTGTTTCAGCTATGTCGGCAGCAGTATGCATTCAGGCATTGTCATCCAACAACACAACTCCTTTTGGCAGCAATCCTTGGTGCTTGCTTTGAATTGCAGGCTTCAGCCTAGCAGTAAGCATCTCACTGTAACATACACTGTTTATTGTTGTGCTCCTTTCCCCATAATTTTCCGGTCCTGGACCTTGTGCATCCCAAAAAACATAAGCATCAGTTTTCCTGCAGTTGGTTGGTTCTTGAACTTTTTCTTGCATGGCAAATTTGGATGTTTCCATTCCTTACCCTGCTATTTACTCTCCGGCTCGTAATGATGGATCCATGTTTTGTCACCGGTAATGAATCTGTCTAAGAAGTTGTCCCCTTTGTTACCATAGCAATCCAAATATTTTTTGCAGATGTCTAAGCGCGTTTGTTTAGGCAATCGTGTGAGTTGTTTTGGGACCCATCTGGCACAAACTATATGAAACCCAAGTCTGTTGTGGATGATTTCATAGACAAAACTGTGAATAATTTGCAGGCGATGTGCCACTTCATCAATAATTAATCATCTATCTAAAAGAATCATTTCACGTGAATGCTCAGTGGTTTCTTCATTTGTGGTGGTAAACAGTTGTCCAGCTCCTTCATCATACGTAACACTTGTGCAATCATTTTGGAATTTTTCAATCCATTCATAGACACTCTGTTGTGGCAAAACACTGTTCCCGTACTGCACCAAAAGTCCTCGATGAATTTCAGTCCTGATATGCCTTCTGTCCACAAAAATGCATCACTGAATGTTGCTCTGCTTTGGTGCAAATAGACAGTGGAGCAGCCATGATTAACAGCATGCCAGCAATAACGAAACTAACCTAGAAGCTTGCAAATTGCAAAGATATAACAACAAATAAACAAAGCATGGGTCAACAGCATAAAACAACAGTACTACCAAAATAAACAAAAATATAACTAAATTGCGGATAATAATTGATGTACCCTCGTAATAAAACCTGTATTGAGTATTGCCAGCCATGCTGCCAAGTGACTGTCAGCTGCTTACATCCAGTCACTGACAAGTCTGGCAAACTGAAAATTCAAGGGAGAATAATATCTCGTGTTTTGGAAAATTGCATGAAAATTTTGAGCATTTTCACATTTTATAGTAGGATGTTGTCTTACTGGAATTTATTGCCAGTAGTGTGACAAAAAAGGGTGAATGTGACCTAAGTGATTTTTGTTGGGCCACAATTTACCCAGCAGTTGTGACTTCCGATATTTACCTTTGACACATCCAAGCAGCACACTCCAAATCACATTCCTACACCTTAACACCGAAACTGAAATGAGTCAATACAGCTAAAGTCATGCAGGTTGACTGCAGCAAAAGTCTGTTATGATTCAGCAATCATTTTGAGCCAACAGCTGCAATCTGCTGGATACTCTTGTTAATCAGACAATGGAAAATCCAGGATAGAATGTAACAATATTGTGAAAAGGAAAGTTGCTACTCACCATACAGCGGAGGTGCTGAGTCGTGTGTTATTGCTGTCTAATTCTGACGAAGGCCTTACTGGCTGAAAGCTAATTTGTGACAGTCTTTTTGTTGTGCCTACCTGTGACTCACCATCTCCACTATATGGATCCTCTTGTTAGATGACCAGTGTAAGAATGAACATTTTTGTTGGGACGAAACAGGAATATAGCATCAGTGTCATCTCTCCTTCACATTCATATTCATTGACAGTGTTGTAACTGAGGATCACATGTGGTACACTATATAGCAATTACTCTGGTCCATGTAAATTTACAAGGACAATCAAATACATGTTCTATGCAGAATGAGGTGACAAAAGTTGTGGGATAGTGGTATGCACATATACAGACAGTGGTAGCATCATGTAACCCAGGTATAGAAGGGCAGTGCATTGGCAGAGCTGTCATTTGTACTCAGCTTCATGTGAAAAGGCTTCTGATGTGATTATGGCCACATGACATGAATTGACAGACTTTTTACATGAATAGGTAGTTGAAGCTAGATGCATAGGATACTCCATTTTTTAAATCATTAGGGAATTCCATATTTTAAGATATACAGTGTCAAAAGTGTGGTGAGAATACCAAATTTCAGGCATTACCTCTCACCACGGACATCACAGTGGCCAATGGCCTTCATGTAACGACTAATTTACAAATGTAAAATTAGAGAGATTCGAGCACGCACAGAGGCTTTCCGACAGTCGTTCTTCCCACGAACCATACGTGACTGGAACAGAAAAGGGAGGTAATGACAGTGGCATGTAAAGTGCCCTCCGCCACACACTGTTGGGTGGCTTGTGGAGTATAAATGTAGATGTAGATGTAGAAGAGCAATGATGTTTGCATCAAGTTGTCAGTACTAACAGACATGCAACTCTGCACGAAATAAATGCAGAAATCAATGTGGGGCATACGACGAATATATCCATCAGGATAGTGTGACTGAAACTGGCATTAATGAACTTTGGCAACAGACAAATGAGGCGAGTGCCTATGCTAACAGTATGACATCACCTCCAATGCCTCTCCTGGACTATGTCGGTTGGACCCTAGATGACTGGAAAACTGTGGCCTGGTCAGATGAGTCCCAATTTCAGTAGGTAGGAGCAGATGATAGGGTTAAAGTGTGGCCACTGACCCTGTGAAGCCATGGACCCAAGTTGTCAACAAGGCACTATACATGATGGTGGTGGCTCTATAATGGTACAGGCTGTGTTTACATGAAATGGACCTGGGTCATCTGCTCCAACTGAAATGATCATTGACTGGAAATGGTTATATTTGGCTACTTGGAGTCCATTTGTAGCCATTCATGGATGTCATGTTCCCAAACAACAGTGGAATTTTTATGGATGACAGTGCACCATGTCACCAGGCCACAATTGTTTGCTGTTGATTTGAAGAACATTCTGGACAACATGAGTGAATGATTTGGCCACACATTGAACATTTATGTGATATAATCAAGAGTTCAGTTCATGCCCAAAATTGTGCACCACCAACACTTCACAATTTTGGATGGCTCAATATTTCTGCAGAGGACCCCCAACAACTTGTTGAGTCCATGCCATATCTACTTGCAGCATTTTGAACTATATTTGTTAATAAATGGGTTAGTGTTACACTAGCTTGGTGTGGACTACATTATTCACTTTTCCTATTTACTCATTTTATATTTATGTTGAAGAAAGAAAGAAGGAGCTGAGAATATCAAACTTTTCCACCAGTCACAGCAGCAGCAACAGTAGTAGTAGAAAAATTTAAATGAGAACGACTAGAAAATACTGTGTACCAGACAAATTGCTTGGTCTTACTGTATTTATGTTCTTGTCTTTGATTTTAAGTGAATTTATAACATACAATAATACTAAATAAGCTCGTGTGAGTTAGCACTTTCTTCCGGCAACCGCTTTGTGTTTTGTTGTGGAGAATATAATAATTTTCTGCAACTTGTGCTTTACCAGAACCTTGTCTTAATGGCTCCATGTGCTGCTCGTCTTATTAAAATGTTGTTTCTTATTTGCAAAGAAACAGCAACATAAAGAACTTACAGTGTAGCAGCAATCAATACAACAGGTTACGGGAAGAACAAAAAAGTGCTAATACAATCTGTTAAGACACTGGATGGAATTACTGAAACAACAACACCAAAACAAGCCAGCTTTCATATCATTAGGAAATTGAAGAACTGCAGAAATACTTATTTTCTTCTGATTGAACTACATTTCAAGACACACCCAAGTCACAAATGATGACCAGCCATGAGCATATTTCATGTCGTGGATTGGCTCTCAAGACATTTAAAATGTGATAAAATGATTGGGCAAAAAGCAACTGAAAATAGTTCGTGTGTGTCTGTTTAGCTAGCTCCAAAGGCATCATCTCATGAGATGTGAAAACATGTACGAGGAGCTGGTGATGTCAATGTGGAATTCCACATTCTACTACATTGTGAAGCATGAAATAAAGAATCTGGTATGTCAGAATATTGCCTCATGGAGAGGAACATGGCCAGTAAGATGTGGCATTTGTTTTATGTCACAAGCAGAAGGAGGAGGGGAGATGAGTGTTTAACACCCATCGACAATAAGGTCATAGAGATGCAGCACAAACTTAGATTAGGGAAGGAATGGGAAGGAAATCAACTATGCCCTTTCAAAGGAACCACCCCAGCATTTACCCTGAAGCAATTTAGGGAAATCATGGACAACCTAAATCAGGATGGCCAGACATGGGTCATGGGTTTGAACCGTCGCAAGCAAAAAAGAGCCAACGTAATGCACTGAGAAGAACTCTATGGTGAAACAAGTCATTTTAACTATGATTTGTTATGGTAAAATTACAGGAAACAACCTATCGATAGTTAAAGGCTTCCTGTATTTGATGTTTGATGCTTTTAGTGTTTATACCTTGTGTGCTATGAAAGTGTACTGTTTCAGTGCTATGGCCATTAGAAGCACATCATTTTGGTGTAGTTTGTCACAGCTAAGTGTCAAATAATGACATTTGTAGATACAGCTCTTACACAATATATACCATATAACTGAGGTGCTGCAGCCTTGTTGAAGCTGTAATGTAGTTGGTAGCATCATGAAGTTTAAGGTGAAAGATAGCAGGTTAGCATCTACCTACCTCTATTTTTTATCCATTTATCTATTTATTTATTCACAATGAAATCAATCAATTTTTGACAAAATAAATTAATTGGATAGATAAAAAATCAACTCACCAAGCGGCGGCAGAACACAACATAAAACAAAAGACCTTCTCATCCCATCCACTAAGTCTCCCCCGACCTGCGGTAATGGGTGGCTTTCACAAAATCTACCCCTTTTCCTAGACCTCTCCAGTCAATTTTCTCCACCCCTCTTCCTTCCCCTTCAACCCTCCTGCCTGATGGAGCAGTCACTGGCTCCAAAAGCTTGCCTGATGATAACCTCCGTTTATGTGGGTGTTCTGCCATTGCTTGGTGAGTAGATTTTTTATCTGTCCAATTAATTAATTAATTTTTTAAGTTTTTTCTCTTTCTTATACATTTAATAAAAGTATTATTTCAAGGCATCATTGTTATTTATCATTTTTTATTTATCATAAATAATGTGTTTGCTGCAGTTCTTGTTGCTTAGGCCTACAACTGGAATGTTTCTCCAGTAGCCAGATATCTTAATGTGGTTCAAATGGCTCTGAGTACGATGGGACTTAACTTCTGAGGTCATCAGCCCCTAGAACTTAGAACTACATAGACCTAACTAACCTAAGGGCATCACACACATCCATGCCCGAGGCAGGATTCGAACCTGTGACCGTAGCGGTCGCACGGTTCCAGACTGTAGCGCCTAGAACCGCTTGGCCATCCCGGCCGGCTCTTAATGTGGCTTCCAGCCTATGTAAGCAAACGAACACAGGTTAAGTACTGGAAGTTTTTACTATTCTGAAACTTTGCGTAAAATATTTATTCCTATCTCTGGGGTTTATGGACTGTTCATGTTTGTATCTTGCAGTAAATATCTTTTCAAATTGTGGTGAGTAGGTTTGAAAAAAGTATCCTTTCCCATTTGAATGAAATTACAAAACAAATTCTAATCCTGAAACCTGTATGTAGTACCTTACTTCAGAGTGATGGCAGTCAATACATCATTAGGTATGTGCAAACTGACATTATACACTACACTTAACTATATTCAATTTAAAACAGAAAAGAGATGGATATTCAGTTGAGCTGTAGAATAACTTCTACTAATATTTATATCAGATCACTGTACAGCATTATGGAGTGTTCCTCTATCAGGAATTTGCTGTTCAAGCCAATGACAAGTCAAAACCTTCTTCACAATTTTCTCCACTCTTCTATGACAGTTGCTAACAGAGTCAATGCAGCTATTTCACGTGCATCCATTTTTGTAAAGAAACTGTTTGATTTGTGCACCAGATGCAGTCAAGAACTGCCACTGGAGATTGCTGCAGTCCCAAATTGCGATGAGGAGCACGTTCCACCAGATGTAGCAGTTCATTTCAGAGCCTGCAGCGACCACAACAGTCATCATGTCTGGCAAGCTTTGCAATGAGAATCAAGTCTCATGTCAGGACAGCTAGTTTAAAACAACTTGCTACATCTCACGGAACTTATTCCTCATCACGATTTGTGATCACTGTGCTCCCCCAGTGGCAGTTCGCAGCTGCAACTGTCATGCATATCAAACAGTAGATTAGATTAGATTAGTACTTGTTCCATAGATCATGAATACGACACTTCGTAATGATGTGGAACATGTCAGGTTAATAAAAGTTGTCTATACAAGATATTACATCATTACGCAACATATTGCATGATGTTTAATCTTTTTTGTGTGTGTGTGTGTGTGGGGGGGGGGGGGGGGGGGGGGGGGGGGAATTACCCACTTACTACGTCCAAAAATTCATCTAATGAGTAGAAGGAGTTGCCATTAAGAAATTCTTTTAATTTCCTTTTAAATGCTGTATAGCTATCTGTCAGACTTTTGATGCTATTAGGTAAGTGACCAAAGACTTTTGTGGCAGCATAATTTAGCCCCTTCTGAGCCAAAGTTAGATTTGCCCTTGACTAGTGACAATCATCCTTTCTCCTAGAGTTGTAGCCATGTACACTGCTATTACTTTAGAATTTGTTCGGACTGTTAATAACAAATTTCATAAGTGAATATATATATTGTGAGGCTACAGTGAAGATCTCTTTCTCTTTAAATAAGTGCCTGCAGGATTATCTTGGATGAGCTCCAGCAATTATTCTGATTACACGCTTTTGTGCAATGAACACTATTTTATTCAATGATGAGTTACCCCACAATATGATGCCATACGAAAGTAGAGAATGAAAATAGGCGTGGTAAGCTAATTTACTGAGATGTATATTACCAAAATTTGGAATGACACTAATAGCATAAGTAGCCGAACTCAAATGTTTCAGCAGATCTTCAGTGTGTTTTTTCCAGTTCAACCCCTCATCAATGCATACATCTAGAAATTTTGAGTATTCTACCTTAGCTACCGATTTCTGACCAAAGTCTATACTTATTAATGGTGTCATTCCATTTACTGTGTGGAACTGTATATACTGTGTTTTGTCAAAATTTAATGAGAGCCCATTTACAGAGAGCCACTTAATGATTTTGTGAAAAACATCATTTACAATTTCATCAGTTAATTCTTGTCTGTTGGGTGTGATAGCTATGCTTGTATCATTGGCAAAAAGTACCAGCTTTACATCTTCATGAATATAGAATGGCAAGTCATTAATATAC